>NC_135337.1:95935819-98335819 GCF_023851605.1 Tamandua tetradactyla | reverse complement strand
TTAGATTAATAGATTAAGCCACCTGGTTTTGGGCAAGAAAAGAAGCACTTTTTGCCAGTATAATGATACCCAGGAGAAAATCAGTATTTTTTATACAGATAACAACATGATAAAAGTTAACATAAGTTATTTTGATAAAACACAGACTCTGCTTTCTAATTAATTATTTAGAATTTTTTAATATCTTTTCATTAGAACAGGCTAAAAGTTCAAGAAAACATTGTCATTTTAGACTCATTAAATCTTTCTTGATTTTAACCATAATTTCTATTTTTACAAACCCTCAGCACTTATTATATTAGTTTAGGCTTTATTCCATATTCCATTATTCAAAAATAATGTGTAGGGGGCAATTTTTTGAATAATGACCCGATTTGTTACAATTAAAACAGATGGGGCCGTTGTTTTGAGGACGATTTTGTAAGACAGCTAATATTGCTAGAGTATTAGGATTTATTCCGTTACAAAGTTTAATATAATTGGAGAGGTCAGTGTTATGAAAAGGGTGGATTGCCGTCTGACAGGCGGTGTTAGCATTTTCATAAGCGAGATGCTGGATAAAATCACTTTCGCTTTCCTGATCACCGAGAATGCATTGGGCTGTGGTCTGTAGCCAACTGAGGAAGTCAGTATATGGCTCATTGGGGCCCTGAACTATTTTTGATAAAGAGGAAGTGAGAGCCCCTTTTTGGGGGAGTAGCCTCCATGCTTTAATGGCGGCAGACTGCACCTGGAGACCAAGTCCTCAGGGGTATTGTGCTTGGGTAGAATTAAGATGATAAGGACTTGACCCTAGAAGCTTTTTTAATGGCCAAGATTTTGTGCTGTCTTTTAAGATGTTGCTTTCAGCATACTTTTTATACTGCTCCTCATAGTCTGCTTTCCATAACAGGAAATCGCCACCTGATAGGGTGGCTCTGGCGAGCTGTGACCAATCATTTGGAGTAAGCTCCTTTTTGCTAATATTGTCTAGCAAAGCCAGAGTAAAAGGGCAGTTGCTCCATAATCATGTACGGCTTTCTTTAGTTCTTTTAAATATTTTAGATTAATCCTTTTGCATTTATTGGTTCGGGGTGTTTCCTCCCACACGCGGCTACGCTCGTGGCTACATTCTGATTTTATTTCATCCTCATTATTGGCCTTCTCGCTCCCTTCCTCCTCACTGCTTTCCTGTTCAGACTGAGTCTTGGAAGCTTCTGACCTTGCCTTTTGCTGGCTACAGAGGACCAGAAAAAGTGTAGTGGGCACAGCGGGGGTTAGAGGGCTTATTTTGGTTAGTCATTAGAGAGAGAGAAGAGAGCGCCTGACTGGCAGTTTGCAGGGAGTCAAGGAGGTGATTATTTTGCAGTTGTTGTCGGTTAGCTCTGGCCTGTTCTTGGGCAAAGAGTTCATTAAAGGCATTTGCACTGTTTCTAAGCATAGTGGCCACTTCCTCCAAGGCTGTATATTGTGGCAGGAAGGGCGGAACTCGGGGCATTATAGGATAGCAATGGTGAGGAGGTTGTGGTGCACATGGCACATGGGGGGGGTCAGAAGGCTGGGAGGTTATTAAAAGCTGAGAAGGGTTTTTCGGCACAGGGAGTTTTATCTTCTTGGAGGTCAGTGTCATTTGGTATATCTATAGCGACAGAATTACATTCTGAGTGGGGTCTGGAGAGGGGACGTGCATTTTTTAAGGCATTTTCTCCCTCTCTATAAAGCTTTAGTATTTCAGGGTCTGAATTTTTTAAGGCGTTTTCTCCCTCTCTACAAAGCTCTAGTATTTCAGGGTCTGAAGGGGAAGTTTTTATGGCCTCATTGATTAGGTTCCAATAATTGAAGGCTGTAACTGATACCTTTTCCGGCCCGAAAATTTTCTAATAGTCCTTTAAACAATCTCCTACTCTCGACCAGCATTTTTGGTCTATGGTCCCATCAGCAGGGAACCATGGACAGGTTTGATAGACAAACTGAAAGAAATTTCTAAGGTCCTTTTTCTTAACTCTCGCTCCTCGTGTCTTGAGGGTTTCTTTTAATTGTCTCACGTAAAGCTCATGTGTACTAGATTCCTGTCCCATAGTGAATTTTTTAAATGAAAATGAAAGTGACTTACTGTATGATCCTTCGCTCTTCTCTTTGTTCGTCTGTCGGCGCAAGGCAATGTCGCCGGGGCTGCGTTCACAGGCGAGTTACTTCTGTGGCAGTCCGGGGTTATGGGAGGGCCCTCCTCATTTTTCAGTGCGTGACACTTCTATCTCTCAGCTAGCGGTTGAGCCCCACGTCGGGTGCCAATTGTCCCGACCCGCAGGACAGTCAATGGGGTCCGCCACCTGCTGAGGGAAGAATGGCTATGGGACAGAGAGACGCAAGAAGGACAGCAAGACAGGATTCTGATCAAGCTGCAAATTTTATTAAGCAAGCCGGGTGTATATATACCGACTTGGGGAGGGAAGTAGGGTATGTGGATCATTATGATAGGAGGGAGTTCGCGCCGGCGGGAAGGGTTGGTTAGATGATTGGTGGCACTTGTTGCCAGGGAGAAAAGGGGCAGAACAGACTCTTGGCAGGAACCTATTTCTGTGAAGAAACTTGTTGTAATATGTAGGTGCTATTGCATCAGCCAGGGTGGCCATGTTGGCTTAATCACCATCTTAGGTTAGCCTCTGGTCCCCAACAATGAGCCATGCCCTGAATTAAACCTGTAGTATATGGAGAATTCACTCCATACTGGGCACAAGATTGTTTCCAATCTTTTAACAATTTAAAAAGAATGGGCTGGTGATGGATCTCTAAAGCGCCCTGAGGATTATTTTGATCAGGAGGCAAGTGATTAATTGTCACAGGAAAAGCTGATAAAAGTTGTACCACCTCCAAGTCCCCTTGCTGAAATCCCTGCAGTAGGTATTTCACTATAGGGGTTTTAGGTACAGGCTTTGGTACTATTATATGGTTCATGGATATAGCTGCATCACCAGTAGCTGTAAGAAACGTATTCAGAAAAGGCTGTGAAATTAAGGGATTGGTCATAGGGGCAGAAGGTAGATTGCAAATTTGTACAGGGAATATGGAATTTTGTTGATGTAAAGTAGCTTTTGTTTGATAAACATCTGGAAAGTCTTGAGTGCGAGTGACACTAGCCTTATTTAAAGAAGGGTTGGTATTGGCTGTGGGATAAGAGCACTGAGAGTGCAAGGATTTAACATTCTCCTCATCTGTCCTCACACCCTCCTCCTCACTAAATTTTATTTCCTTTTTATTTACATCTGCAGTCATAGTCATGTTTTTTCAGGAAAAAAATCACAGTTTCCCCATCTTTGCTTCCTGACTGTAAGGGATCTAATGCTGCAGCTATTTGATGGCACAATGCCCACAGTGATAATGGGACAGTCTCCCCTTTTTGATAAGCCCTCCAAAGAGCCTTCATAACTAAATGTCATTGTTTTAAATTCAAAACATTATGACCCTCAGTGTGAAACCAATGGCAATGTTTTTGAATGAGATCAAATAAGCCTAATTGTTCAGATATTTTAACAGGTACCCTATTAGCTTCTAACAGTGTTTTCAATACACACACATACTCCCCCAGCTGCCCATTGTGATTATCCATTACCCTGATGATCCAAGGAGAATGCTTACTTATGAATACAACTCAAGTCCTCTTCTATTGGCTGGACACATGTGCCTTTAATGGAGACTTTTCCTTGGCTCCTTAATATTGTCTGGGGGTCTTCTTTTTCTTCTTCAAGCCCCACGTTGGGTGCCAGATGTTGCTTCCTATGAAATGGATCTCAAAGGATATTAAGGAATGACGATAAAGAAAGAAAGAAAGAAAGACATAGACAAACGGGTTCAGGGGGTCTGAAGCTTAGCAATAAATACAACAGACAAGTTTATTCTTAACTAGTTCCTGCTTATATAGTGCAGGGTTTAGGTGACTAAAATCATGCATACATTTCATGATAAAACAGAGTGCCCACTTATCAGTATTTTACTCCCTACATACAAGAGATAGCTAACCAGACTTTGGGGCTTAAGAAAAAACAAACATTCTCTCCCTCTCAGACTGTCCTCCAATTAATCAGATAAAAGTCTCCACAGTTTATTGCTGATGCCACTCCGAAACCATTTGCACCAATAAATTCCTCAGGTTTTCCATTAACCCTGGCTCCTACAAAGCCACAACAGAATTACTACAAATATGCAAAATATAACTGACCTTCTGGTAGAAAATTTATTTTAACAGCTTTCACACCTTAGCTTCTTTTTAGGCATGGGCAGGCACTGGAATTGAACTCACCTCTCTGACATGGCAGGTGAGAACTCCGTCACTGAGCGACCATCACACTGGTTACAACTGAGCACTTTTCATGTGCTAGACAAATATTCACTCATTCTGTCTTAAAAGCTCACCAACAGATCATAAATATTATAAGATAAGAAGTTTATTATTATATCTGAGCACAATTGTCAACTCTGCTCACTCACCTATTGTAGATGACTGAGACACAGACAGATGTCAAACTGGGTGATTTATTAAATGATAATTTAAAAATCTTGTTAAAATTTGGGCCATGTCAAAACCAAAGCATCATGCTTACTTCTGGTTTTCTGATCCATATGACCCAGAGCCAGTGCTAGGGCTGCATTTACCCGAATGAATGTTTAGTTTTGGCAGCCATTAAATGAGAACACTTCAAACATATGTTATGGATGTGCTGTTTTCATAAAGTTAAACTGAGTCACAGTGTTCCAACACATGTCTGTATATTCCTGGGTATACTCAAGGCCTTTTCAAAGCGTATCTGAACAGAAAGTAGTTCCATGTAAAGCTGTTTTCATATTTACAATAATTATGTAATATATTCCTAATATTGATCTGCAAACAGAATGAATCCAACATTGAGAAATTCTGGTTCTTTAAATCACCTTCCCTTTCCCAACTCATGAACAAAGTAAAGGTTTTAACCAATTTATATGTGGTGAGAATCCCCATAAATAAAAGCATGTAGGAAAAAAAGGGATAAGTTGGAAAATTGTTATGTGTGAGTCATTGTTTTGTTTTGAATTCTTCAATCAAAGCATCTTAAATGCATGTTTAGATTTGTTGCTTATTTTGGTCTCATATATACTACTTTTAGGTCAAAGTATGTTTCTAAACTTGGAATTCTTATTCTAAGATACTCTCCAGTTTGTCAGAGATTCAAAACATCAAATCCAACCTAAGCTTTAGTTCTTCCACTTGCACCTCCATCTCCGAGAGGATCTCTCTCCAGATTCTTCTCTCTTTCCAAGAAGAGATGGTATTACTTGTATAATGCTTGAGCTGGCTGATTGACCTGTATTCTCAGTTATCTGGTGGGTTCCTGAAAATTCATGATTTTGCAGAATATGTAGCTCTATGTACTATAAGAGTGGGAGCCAATCTCTTTCAAGATTTCTGCACCCTATTTGAAGGCAGAAATCAGATTATATTTTTTAAAGAAGATTCCAAGTATTTGAGATTTTAACAGTTTCCAAATTATCATTTAATAAGTCACACCAGAGTCCTTTTTATATAAACTTCTCAGAAACCAAAATAATGAATTCCTCTAAATTACTCCATAAAAATTCTATTAACAATAGGAGATTGCTAGATTTCCCTCCAATGAAAAAAGATAAAGGGCACAATAAAATTTAATTAACTATTGAAATATGCAAAGATGGTGAATAAGTACAACCATTTTGACATATGTGGATTATGTGAAAAAATTTGAGTGGCCATATTTTTAAAAATGACAATGTTATTCTTTTCAAATCTTCAATATAATCAACTTCAATGATGTGAAAACTTGTATTATTCTAGCAAAATGGAATTTGTCCCTGGATAATGTGACTACTTGAAATAAAGAATAAAATAGCCCTGACAATATTTTTAATAGATGCACTTGCAATGATTTTTCTTTGGAAATTTAACCAAAATTTGTAATATATTTAAGTGTTTGAACAGTAGTTTGAACAATTAAATGTAGACAAATATCACATACAGATATATTACCATAAGAAAGAAAAAGAAATTTACGTGTTTTTGTTTTGTTACAAAGAATATACTAGTATAGTTAGTAAGGGATATAGTTCTGAACTGAAAGTGAAATCTAAATATGCATTCAGAAATAAAAAGAATTGAAATAAAATATGAGGATACATATATTTCAAATGAATCATGATGGATATCAGATAGCTATGGTATATACTGAAGGATATGAGCTTTCTTTTTTCCAATTTAAACTTACGATGAAAAATACTGATATAAATCATGTGCTATGAAAGAGCTATGGGAACTACCACAGGTAATTTGAAAGTAAAGTTAAAAAATGGAAGAATATAGAAAAAGTGTTTTTGCATGTGAGGTTGAAGCCCCAAATTATTGTCTTTATGATGTCATCAACTAATTTTAAACCACTGGTTAAAGCATTTAAACCATATGGATCTCCATTTCCTCAGAATACTAATCAAGATGATTTTATCTCTACTTCCACAAAAATGTAATCATCCTTTGCCAAGTTAGAGGAGAAGTAGGAGCATTTCCTAACTCAAAGCAGGTTATCATTATTGATTCCAATCAAGTTTAAAATAATTATTTTAAGCTACTTTTCACCATTGACTCAAGTAAGTTGGATATCATTCTTAATGAAATTTCTAGTTAAGTCAAAAACATTTTGTAAAAATGACTACTTTTGAAAGAGTAAAATTAAAAATAAGCAAAAAAGTTATATTGCTTCAAAAAGCAACTTGGAAAGTTTATATGAAAAGATAAATATAATATTACAAAATATGATGGTATAAAATGAGATACCTAGGACAGTGGAGGTTTCATAAAAAATATTTACTGTATTTAGACTTTTGAGTTCATCTGTAACAATTTTGCAATCCAAAGAGTGTAATTATCCATTAATATTTACGATTCCATCATTCAGTTTTTTCATGAACACTATCCAGAGGGTCTTAAATAAGAAGATGATTAAGGTTATCCTGTTGCTGAAGCTGCCACAGTGGATTAATACATATTTACACAGGACATGAACACAGCATAAAACAGGACATGAACACATCATCTCTGTTTCTGTTCTCAACATTGTGAAGACCAATATATTATATCTAAATCTCTTGTATTACTTGGAATCCTCCACCATGGAAATCTTTACTTAAATAATTTAGAATAGTAGGTATATCTAATCCAAGTTTTCATACTTTCTAGCACCTAACAGGATGCTTTATATGTATACGGCATAAAAGAGTAGCTCAAAAATATTCATCAACCATTTTCTTAATTAAACAATCTCAATTCCTGAATATTGTTTGAGCCCTTTGCCCTTGTCTGAGATTTATTTCTCATGCTCCTGCTTCTTTTAACATCTTGCCCATTCCTGAAGTCCATATATCAATTATGAAGAAATTCCTCCAATATTCACATGTGAGTTTAAACTCTTTCTCTTCACCAAACCTATTATGATAGTCAATATATTATACCTTGTAAAATAGCAACTTTTGTTTGTCACACTAATGCAACTGGACATTATTACAGGATTTGAATGTAAGCACTCTCTCAACTCTTGTGTGTTTTATTGTTGTTACAATAGTAATTTGATTGTTTCTTATCACCAACAACTTTCTAGGCAAAAGGAAAGAAAGTATGAGAGAACTAGCACTTACTGAACACATATAATATATATAGTGTCTACATTTTCTTTTGTACAACAGCCACCTTATACAGTAAGTTCTACCCCAGTATTTATATAACAACTGAGGCCAAGATCGAACAACTTTGTCTGACTTATACAAACAGAAGCAAGTATAATCTTTTTCACCAAAAACTTAGGTTATTTCCATTATGAAATGTTTTCTTCTTGTGAATATCTAAGAGATATTTAAGGATGAATTTGTGGTACAGTGTTTTTTTAAAAAAGTCAGAGGTGTTATGCAGTAACTGACCAAAATGTTTGCCCATGTACAAATTCAATATGAAAAATAATTTCTGTGCAGTATTCTACTGATTGTGTCATGGACATGCCTATTTCTCATGCTGCAGATAAGGGGAGCAAATATGGTATAACCAACATGTAAACTACAGAGGCCATTTGAGTTTCAGATTTTGGAGTAGCCTACAAAGCATAGGAAGATGTGCTATGGAAGATGGAGATGGTAGTCAGGTGTGAGGCACAAGTGGAAAAGGCTTTGTGTTTCCCTCTAGTAGAATTATTTTCAAGATCTTGAAAATGATGAAAATCTAAGAGGGGAGAAAGGTGGGTAGTATGCTCATGTCATTAAAGATGAAAAAGATTAAAAGCATCAACTGGTTGAGTTATTAGAATAGGAGAGAGAAAGATCAGTGAGAAGAAGACACAGAAAAAATGATTGTGTTGAAACTATTAAAACACAATTTGAAAGCAGAACATGTAAGTATCAAGAATCATGTTACTCCCCATGTATATTGTTCCTCTACCAGCCTTGCACAGAATTTCTGGGACATGGCAACTCCATAGAGCAGAGTTTCAAATAGCCCCAAAGTGGTCATAAACCACCACAGCTAATACTGTAGATTTCATCAGCATAAGTGTACTAAAGAAAGAGAAATGTAAAACACATCCTAAAAAAGGACATGGATCTTTCTTACAAAGTAGCCTCATCAGCGTCTTGGGAGCAGTGATGGAGAAAAGCAGAAAAGCTAGAAATGAGAGATGACTGAGGAAAAATACACGAGGTAGTTATAGTTTAATTTTGATGATCATGTTCATTACAAAATTCCTTACAAAGGTAGCACTGTATCTGGCCAGAAATACCAAAAACAGGGGAACCTTTTGTTCAGAATAATCTGAGATGCCCAGGAAGGTAAATGTAATGGCTTCAGCATTACATTTCTTTCTGCCAGAAACATGTTTCCTATTGCTGTAATTGAAAATCATTCTTTAAAGTGCAATATTAAGAGTTGTGATGGATACATGTAGCATGGTTAACTAGCCCTGTGTAGAGTCTAAGGTGAGGCAAAATACACCTCTGTTATAATGCTGATAGGTTAAGTATCCAAGATAGGATTATCTAAAACTCAGAAATAAAATTACTACTTAATTTATTTTCTCAAGAATTATAAAACTTAATGTTCATGTTCTGAAATATAATTTTAAATAATTAAATGTGTGGTAATGATTAAATCAAGCAATTTGTATGTTAATATGTAATAAAATCCTCATGCAAGATATTCCAGTCTCGCTGAACTTCATGAGTTCTGGGAAGAAAATGAAAGAACTACTTACATCTGTCCTACATAAACTAGTGAAAAGTGGAAGCATCTAATGTAACTTGCGTATCACAATAATTTTTGGTATTCACATATATTGTAATTATAAAGAAGCACTACCTGTTTTACATCACTTAAATCCAGACTTTAAACAGCAGTTTAGCACTTATTCTTCATTCTTCTTTTTTTTGCCAATTAAGTCTGACATCAACGTTGCTACTGATTTATGATTTTTAGAAAAGAATATCTCTCAAACTGCTATATTCTACAGGTGAAGAAATGGAAGCCCAAACTAGCCATGACTTTCTCAATGACATCAAGTTATTAGCTAATCATCCTATCTACTACAACTCAGAAACCTACTACCTGCTACAACTTTCCCAATGACATAAGATATTAGGTAATCTATGTACCTAGTCCCAGGCATGTACCCATATCACTATGCAGATGCACTACGGAGTGAGATATTTACATTTTCATCTTGTGAAGATCGCATTTTCAAATGTTTAGTGTTGTTAATTCTTCCGACAACTTATAAAGCATGTTTTCAAATATAAAACTATGGAAATTAGTCAAATGAAAGTGTTTAGTAACACAAAGTGATTCTAAAGAGCTATGTCATGATGAAACATAGGGGAATGGAATTGAGAGAAATGCCCCCCATTGAGGATCAGACATGGTAAGAGAGTATTAAACTTTCACAATGTTACATAGATTTTCTCGACCCCACAATCTTCTCTGCATTCACCTGTATGATCCTTAACAATTTGGATGAGATATTAAGTTGGCACCATACCCTAAACACATTTATGATAAAGAGTTCTTAATACAGAAATAATGGTGAGATTCCTGAAATCAGTTTTCCAGGAAAGACCTTTAGATAAAATATGGCACCCAATTAAATTTGTTTCAGAGAAATAATTTTTTTGGTATAAGTATATCCAAAATATTACCTGCAGCATACTTATATTTTCAATTATTTCCCTACTTACCTGGAGTTCAAATGGCAAATTAATTCTGGCAACTCTGTGCCCAGAACAACTCAAAATATCAGGGTCACCAACTCAAAAGCCAGGGTCTTTCCTTGTTTTAGTGCTGTAAATATACCAAGAATCCTCTTAGTCAGACTCTTTAGAATGAAGATTTCTTACCAGACTATCACTTATGATAAGAAGATACTTGAGTTCCAGATGTTCCACCAGTAAAACCTGGGGCCTCATGCAGAGGTCTGGACTCTCAATGATCCTATCTGTGCAGATATCCAAGGATTTAAGGACAAAGCAAAAGACAATGTTTTACAGACAATCTTCACTATTTAAAAATTCTTTCTTAGTGACCTATTTCTGAGTTTCTCAATCTTATAACCATTGGGCTGGGAACTCTTTGTCATAGGGAACTCTTCTTGTATTGTATCATATTCAACAAGATCCTTGGCATGTACTCATTAGAGGCCAACAGCAGCTCTCCATTCAGTCAAGGCAATAAAAAATGTCTCCAGACTTTGTCAAATAACCCCTTGAGTTGTGGGTGCTCATTATCACCTTTAGTTGAGAAAAAATCCTTTTATTTCCCTAATACTTGTAGATTTTAATGTTTCTGCTGTCTGTTATTCAACTCATAAACAATCTGCCAATTTAATATCATGGTTTCTTTTCTTTCATATGTTTCCAGTACATATATGGATTAATAAATATATGTATTACCTTTCAATTCAGGAAATGTATTATGTAATTTCCTTTTGTTTGTCATTTCTTCTCTCTTCTTTATTCCCTTAACACTTTTTCCATGCTCTGAAACCTTATTTAGAACAGGTTCTGTTTATTTTATTCCTACTGAAGTCTTATTTCATTCATTTCTTGTGACTTTTATTTAGATACTTGCATATTTTCCCTCATAAAACTGTTCTTAAAAAATAACAGATGCAGGGGAAAATATATTGCCTAAAACTCTCAGATCAGGCTCATTCTTTTTCCTCTATTCCCAAGAAACTGTTGCTGAGAAACTGAATTTGAGAACCTAAGGTAAGCTGGGTTATCTACACAGCTCAGAAGAAAAACTCTGTTTCCTATTCTCCTAGTATCCTGAATGAAATGTCTCAAGTGACTGTAAAGTTCTCTCAAATTATTTTTCCCATGAAGAATTGCTTGAACCAAAGACAACTTCTAGATACCTTACATGTAAAACAGTATCCATAGTTTATCAGAATTTGAAAAGAAAAGGCAGTCCACTTCCTGGCTTGGGAGAGCTTATTTGGGGGAAATGCTAAAATTCTTATATCTACTTTAACTCCCTGTGGCACTAGGACCCTAGAGAAAACCTGTTGCCTTATTCTCCAGAGACCTCAAAGCAAACAGTCAATATTAACTACTCATTTCTCCTGTAATTCAGTTTCTTAGGAACCTTGATAGAAAATGCAGATATTTTGGAACATTTTAGATGAAATTTAGTTAAAAGCTGAGAAATCTTTCTGCACTCAGTAATCTTCTAAATTTTCCAATAATTGTTGCATAATAAAGAATCATGGCAGAAGCTATCTTTTTAATTTATTCTAAAATATTTCATAAGTGTCTTTCATGGTCTCTGAAAGACATAATTATACTCTCATTGACACTACCCACACTGGAGTAGTGGGAAGATCCATCTTCAGACCTCTCTGCTACTCAGTTAACTTCTGCCAGAGGTGTTAGGTGCATAGTATCTCTTCATGCACGGTGATGATAGGATGACAGATGTTGAGAATTCGATTTCTCAGTGTCCTGAGAAGAAGCTTCATCTTGGATTAGAACCAGTACTATTTAGGATTTCTACTACTTTTGCCAACATCTCCTATCCCTGATAAACATGCAGGTTGTCTCCTATTGACAGAATTATATCATATTTTCTTCTGATTTATGATTCAGTTTTCACCAGGTCATTCACTATTCTGTTTCCTTAACATCCCAATATTCCCACCAAGTTTTTTATTTTTTTTCTCTCTTACCACTGATATTTTTTAGATCATATTTAAAATTTTTCACACTCACACTATTCAGAAGCCTCCAAATTGGTCTTCTTGCTTCTAGAATTTTCCTCTTATACCTGGCTATCACACTACCACTCAAATAGCTATTTATAACAGAAATCAGGTTACATTTATTCATTGGTTTGAACATGTGTAATTATAACTTGAAGGATATACTAGGAATTTTGTAAATGACTGAAAGAAAGTAGATGTAGTGAATGCATTACTTGTTCCCCACAAAATTGAATTAAATATGTATAAGTTAAATTAGCATAAATAAGTGAAAGCTGCATAAGTAAAATTTTCCCAATTATGTAAATATGTGTGACTCTCACTGATATAGGTATATGACCAAGTTGTAAGAAATGGCATTCCCTATTAGTCTTATTCCTCTCCACTTATCTGTAAAAATATTTATTTCATAAATATTAAGACACATAAAGATCAAGAACATATATACTTTTTTTTAATTGTTAGGACATATATGACAACCACACACTGACTGGCCTAAGCATCTAGAATTTATTGTCTCACAGTGTGGTGGATTGAATTGCTTAAATCTTAAGGATGTGTGCTTGGTCTTAGTCCACATTCACCAGACTGTGGCCTCATTGTACGTAAGTTCTCTCCAAGATGAGACTTCAGTAAATTATGGACCAACTTAATAAGGTCTGGTTTTAATCTAGACTATTGAAGTCCTGTATAAGCAGAATGAAATTCAGACACAAAGAAAGAAAGTCACAGGGAACAGTTGGGAGGTGGAGGTCAGTGGAACCTGGACAAGAAGGGAAGAGACACTGCCATGAGCATTGTCATGTGGTGGAAAATCTAAGAACCACATTTCCTGGCATTCAGTCTTTAAGAGGCCACAGTCTTTAATGCATCATCTTGCTCACAACCTGATTTTTGACTTCTATTCTCAAAACTGTGAACCAAAAAATCCCTATTATTTAAGTCAATCCAATCTATTTTATCTGTTTCATCAGCTCAGAAACTAAAATACCTGGTTTTGAAGTCTATAAGTCCAAAAGCCAGGTATCAGCAGGTTATGCTGTCTCCCAGTATTCTAGTGATGACAATCCTCCATCAAAAGGAGAAACCAGACTTCTCCTGGCTTTATTTTGACATCTCTGATCTGAATTTCTTCCATTTTTAAGTAGGAATAAAGGCTCACCCTTATAACATTTGGCCATGCTTAAATAGATGGTTTGAAAATGTTATTCAGTAATGGCATCATATGCTGATGTACCTGAAGACATTCAAATATGCTATCTAAAAATGGGTGCACTCCCATGAGAGTACAGATTGAGACTTGCACATAGTTCCATGCTCAATTCTACATATCTGAATATTTGTGCAATGTCTCATCTATCTGGTTGATTCCATCCATAAAAACCTGCTGAAATATGAAATATTGCAAGAAGTTTTCTGTCCGCTTCAGACCAAATTCATATCTCTGGTAGTCAGGCTTTTTGTTCATCATCCATTTTTTACTTATTTCTCAGGTGACAATAAATTGTGCATGTTTGTGTTTAAATTTATGTGGCTATTTCTCTAATGAATGTGGTTTCCTGGGGATCACAAAAGATTTCTTTATCACCTGTGTTTGTCATCACACATTTTTATATGTACTAAAGGGTGCATGTTATTAAGATTCATTGAAACTGAAATGTCATCTTAATTTTCTTCATCTGAAACATTTGAGATATCTATAATACTCTTTATATTAGGAGTAAGAACATATCCATTGTTTGAGTTCATGTATTAATTGCTGCACCTAGGTCTGGGTTTCCAATTATATTATCTTCTAATATTCTGATATATTTTTCCATCCTGTACTGGCCTTCTGTATTTGATGTAAGAATCAAATAATCATGAACTGAAAAACATTCACACCTTGAGTGAGGTATGAAAATTCAATTTAAAATGTGTAATAAAATCTGGACTTAATAGTTCTTCTTTTTCCTGACAATTCCATACCATACTTCATTGATTATAAGATATACTTTGATCCATAATCTACTTTATAATATACAGTATAATATACACTATGAAATAAGTTACTTAACAAAGAGTATTCATTGTTGATAAGTTTAATCACCATGAATCTTATAAGAATTTAACTATGAAATGGTAATGGACATAGAAAAGTAGGGTGCACAGTAGAAAGCATCTCAGAGATAGTAGTTTTCACACTTGGACACACTGTCCTCATCACTCTATTAGGATACTTGTAGGTTTGCTAAGGACTTATTTGAGAATGAATTGAGCTTTATTATTTCCAATGCCATGTCTTTTAAAATAAATATTATTGACCATAAGTCGAGAATTGTCAATGGAGCTAATATGATAATCATGGATATTAGAGTCCTCATATTACCACAAATGAGAAATGTGCTATTGCTCCCCCATTTGATTTGCTAACTTTACTGAAATCAGAGGAATTCATGATTGTCACAGCACTCCCATAGAGATACAGCTTTGGCAGTTTGAGTACAATTTGTTATTTTTCTCAAAGCATCTGAAATCAGGAAAACAGGCCACTGGATCTTTGTTAATTATACAGGGTACCTTTGATTTTCCTGTTGGGAAGCATTAATTTATATACAATTTTCCTGCTTTCTCTTGTCATTTTGACTACCCCTTCTCAAACACCTTGAATCAAGTGTGTTATTTGTCAGATACACACTTTAATATTCCATAAATTATTTTAATATTCAGCACTTTTCACATGGCTTGCTCCAAGTTTTATGTCTGAGGATGGAGGTAGATTTCTTTAACATTCCCTTTGGTGTTTTTAAAAGATTCAGAAAGATTATATATTATGAATAGTTGTGTTATTTTTATTTCTTTCTACTAATCTCATGAGTAAATTGAGTTCCTTGTACCTTTATTCCTTATCTTATATTCATCATTAGTCTTCATTCCACATTCCAATTCAATTCTATTTTGTATATAGGTACCAGTTTTAAGAAGGTTGGTATATGTGGACATGTATGTATGCATCCTTACAAAAGCAAACATCTTCACAAAGTAAATATAATGAATGTTTTAATGAGATACATAGACTGTTATGTATTATATTTAAGGGTCTCCCCCAGTATGTATTTCAGAGCTATTAATTTTACTACAAATACAGCAATTATTGGCTGTCTTTTATTTTTCACTAATATCAAAGTAATATCATTATATTGTTATCATCTATATTTACCCACATACAATAAATGCATTTTTTATTAGTAATAAACTTTCCATTACTTCCTGACTACTGAGTTCTACCTTTATCATCACATTTAACAACTTTGTGTGTTTCTTTGCTGATCAGTGATGGAATATTTCTATGAAATACATTCAGAAATGGACCCCTGATTCAGCACAAATAAACACATTTGACTTCAAATGGATCATGTCAAGATTAATTTTGTCAGTATATATTTTACCATCAGTTTACAAAGACTTCAGACTCATGACATCTTATTTATAAATACATGTTGCTTTATACATATAGTAAGTTGAGATAATTTCATTTACTGTGCTATATTATATTTTTAATTTTCAAATGGTGTTTTGAATTTGAAATGTAACTAGATACAATCCACAACAACCAAGAAATTCAGAGATTTTAACAAAAGCAAATGCAAAATAGACATATATCTTTAAATTTCAGTATTTTTAATAGTGATAGGATGGATCATTTAGGACAATGTTGATAAGGTAGTTGTTAAAGTCACACAGAGCTGGCACACACTCTGTAGGAGAAGAGGGCTAGCTGATACCAAGTCTTCACCTCCCAGAAACATGGCTAGATCATTTCTCAACATCTGTCACAATCAGGTGTAACAAAGTAAGGTCTAGCCCAGTTTCTATGGGGTATCTCAGGACCATGTTGACTATTAGTCATCCTTCCATTACTGTGTTTTTGCCTTGCATGGATTTCTATGAGGGCTTTCTAACTTGTAATTTGTGTTTTCCAACTGATGAACAATAAAATACTGATGAAATAAT
The DNA here is from genome assembly GCF_023851605.1 of Tamandua tetradactyla. NCBI lineage: Eukaryota > Metazoa > Chordata > Mammalia > Pilosa > Myrmecophagidae > Tamandua > Tamandua tetradactyla. The sequence continues at coordinate 98,319,563 of NC_135337.1, read as the reverse complement.
TAGAAAGCATGAGGGACACTGCAAAAATGAATAAACGATTACATTGGCAGAAAAGAAACCACTGCAAACAAAGAACTGTTTGGTTACAGCTATATTGATTATTTGGTGATCAAGAAACAATATTTAGGCACACATTTCTGAATGTCAAAATTTCTAACATGCATTTCATAAAAGTTTCCAAATAGCATGATAGAATATCACAAATCCATATCTTAATCAATACTTTTTGTGGTTGAGTAAACACTAACCACTAATATGTAGAAATGTTTTCTTTTAAGCAGTAAGCCTTTTGATATTTACAATTTTACTTAGCCAAAATTCATTTTCATTTGTGAAATGCGGTAGAGTTTATCATCGCAACTGATGAATAAATGATCTGTTCCTATCCAAATAATCCTTATTTATTGTGAAAAATGCCTTGATAAGCAGTAAAGAGACAAAATTTATCTGGTATAGCAGTTTTGAGTAGAAGGTGGTAAGGAGATAATACCCACCCTCTGAAAGATGGGTAAGTCTTAATTCCCATGTCAATATTTCACTTTTCATTGTAAAATGAACTTTATTAATAGAATTTGTTAAGAATGATAAAATGGGGTGATTAGCCTTGATTGTATTCATGTGCCCAAGGTAATCACAAAAGAATTTAGAGGAAAGAAGGAGGCAGTATAGTCAGAGACAGAGAAAAGATAAGATGACAGAAGCAGATGGTGGTGTGGCATGACAGCCCGTAGATGTTGGAAAAGGTAAAGAGGCAGGTTCTCCCACAGAGCCTCCAGAAGGAATGTAGCCTGCTGACACCCTGATTTTAAATGAAGCATACAAATTTAGATTTCTGTCACCCAAACTTTGAGATAATAGTTTTTTTTGTTGGTTTAAACCACTAAATATGTGATAATTCATTTCAGGAGGGATAAAAAATTAATACTTGAAAAATAATACTTTTAGAAAGTACATATATGTAAAACAAAGTAAAAGGAGAAAATTCTCCAGTTTTCCATCTTGACCTTATTTCACTTAGCAAACATAGAATGTTGATAATTCTGCAGAGTTTATTATTGCCCCTCTAGATCTGTACACCTAGACAGATGCAAAGAAGCTGTTGAAGCTGAACATGCTCATAATAAATTACAATCAATCAATCAATAGTATAAATCAATAACAGAAGGAGCCTAAAGGCTGATAAAATCAAATTATTGCCTATTTTGTATGTCAAGGTCAGAAATATCCATTATATATTTAGCCTGTTCTGCTTTCTGTATATTGTTTGGTCATAACCGGTTAGAAATAGACTCACTAATCTGAGACAAATGGCTCTTAGTTTCAGTTTATTTCTTACCTGACAAGAAATGCCATAACTATTATTTATTACTAGTCTCTAACTTCACTTTACATGTCATGCCTACTTTTCAACTCCTCCCCTGTTGGAAGGATTTTACATGCATATAGATGTTTCATATAACTATCAAGTCCTTGGGAAATAGTATGACTCTTAAGTCAATTACATTTTTTCTAGCATTCTGAGTGCTGAGCACATTAAATAAAATGCCAGAAGTATATTTGATTTTATGGTTCATAACAAAGACAATTTTATGAAACTGTGTCTAGCATAAGAACATCATATGTGAAAAATTTTACCACATACTGTATTTGGATGAGCATGATCATTTTGGCTTTTGTTCATAAACTGAATTAGAGTTATGGAAAGTAGAAACCTTTCATATATTTTTGAGAATGCCATGCCATAATTCTATTTCCATGTGTTTTTTTTATTTCCATGTATTTTAAGACTTATATTTAGGTTCTTATTTGCTCCTTGAGCTTATTTTTCTGTATTATAGATTGAATGCAAAATGCAAGGTAACAATGGGCCCCCAAAATATGTGTATTTGATAAAATGGTGTAATAAAAAGAAAAATAATAATAAATCATTTTAACATTAAAAAAAATAGAATGACAAAGGGGAAAATGTACTTTGTTCCTTGTTCAGAGATGAAATACTTTATTAACTTGGATGCATTTATTTATTTTCAATGCAAGGTGTTGGTGGTGGGGTGATGTATAGGAGTCTTGTTTTTTAACACGAGATTATTCTGTAAACCCACAACTTCTCTAATAAAAATTAAAAAAATTAAACGATATAAAATGATATACCATGCTAACACTGACCAAAAAACTAGATTAACTGTATTAATTTCAGACAAAGCAGATTTCAGAACAAATAAAATGATGAAAGATAAAGTAAGGAATTACATAGTGATAAAAATCTTAATTCTCCAAGAAGATATAATAATCCTTAATATACATGCACCTATCAACATAGAGTCAGAAGTGTGTGCAGTCTGCTTGATTTGGATGAAGTATTGTAAAAATAACAACTACATTCAGTTGTCTGATTATTCTTTTAAGTTTGACTTTGCACTGACTGATTTTCTGCCCGCTGGATGTGTCAATAATTGATAGAGGAGTGCTAAATTTACAACTGTAATAATGGATTTGTCAATTTCTTCTTTCAGTTCATGTGTTTTTGTCTTACATATCCAGGCCATCTGTTGAGAGATTGCACATATGTTCTAGTTTGCTAGCTATCAGAATGCAATATACCAGAAACAGAATGGCTTTTAAAAAGAGGAATTTAATAAGTTGCTAGTTTACAGCTCTAAGGCCAAGAAAATGTTCCAATTAAGGTAAATCTATAGAAATGTCCAATCTAAAGCATCCTTGGAAAGATACCTTGATTCAAGAAGGCTGATGAAGTTCAGGGTCTATCTCTCTAGTGAGAAAGCATATGACAAACACAATCATGGTTCCTCTCTCAGCTGGAAGGGCACATGGTGAACATGGTATCATCTGCTAGCTTTCTCTCCTGGTGTCTTGTTTCATGAAGCTCCCCAGGAGGTGTTTTTCTTCTTCATTTCCAAAGGTTGCTGGCTGATGGTCTGTGCTTCGTGGTGCTACAGCATTCTCTGCTCTCTATGAATCTTTCATTCTCCAAAATGTTTCCACTTTAATAGGACTCCAGTAAACTAATCAAGACCTACCCAAATGGGTGGAGACATATCTCCCCTAATCCAGTTTAACAACAACTCTTGATAGGGTTACATCTCCAGGGAGATGATCTAATTACAGATTCAAACATATAGTATTGAATAAGGATTATTCTGCCTTTATGAAACGGGATTTTGATTAAAACATGGCTTTTCTAGGGTCCACACATCCTTTCAAAATAGCACAACATATATTCAGGATTGTATTGTAGAATTTGGGCTACCTTAGTATATGTTCCAAGTGCTGTTACAAACAGAATATGTACATGCTGTTTAGTAGAATGCTCTTTAAATGTCAGTTATTTCAAGTTGGTTAATAACACTGAGCAACTCTGCTAAAAACATTCTGAATTACAGACTATTTTCTTTCTATTATCAAGAGAGGGTTTTTGGAATTTCTCCTGTAATTTTGTATATAAATTTGTCCTTGTAGTTCTATTAGGTTTTCATTCATGTTTTTTGAAGCTCTGTTACTAGAAGCATTGGCAATTATTACGACTATGTTTTCTTCATTAACATACTAATTTTATTAGGAATTGTCTATTTTTATTCTCTACATTATTTTTTATTTGAAATTGATCTGGTCTCACAGTAATATTACTATTTCAGCTTTCTGTTGACAAGTATTAGCATGGGATATTTTTATCATTGTTTAATTCTATTCGTGGTCTCTTCATTTAAATTTTGTCTTATAGGCAACATATAGTTTTCTGTTATGTTTTTAAATCTGATTTAACAATTTTTTACTTTTTTTGGATGTGTGGACTATTCATATTTAATGTTATTTAAAATTAAGTTTAAGTCCTTTATCACACTATTTGCTTTCCATTTGGCTTATGAAGTTTTGTTGTCCTTTCTTCTTTCATTAAGTTTTTTATTAACTGATCTTTTGTTTCATGCCTCCATGATATCATTCTGTGATTTTTTACTATCACTTAAGAGCTCCTACACTAACACTTTTCTTAACACATATCTGCATTGCCCAATCATTCAATTCCTTGTGAGTGCTGTTTTCTCAGCGTCCTCTTTGGACTTGCTTAATTAAAGTTTATCTCACATTCTCACTACTTGTTTTATGTCATTTTCTTATAAATCACTATATTCACATTCTATATAATCCATTTCTCATTTTGTTTATTTTTGCATCTATCTAAGGAAATGTAAGCCTAATGAAGGTAGGGATTGCTATTGTTTCATTTAACAATGTGCATTTATTGCTTAGAAATATCAGTTTTCAGAAACTTTATCAGGAATTACATTGCAACTTTTTCTACGGTAGTTGTCTTCAGATTAAACAGTGAATGAACTCTGTCAAAAGTTCCTAGCTCTATTAAGGCCATTTTTAGGGGTAGAACCATGAAAGCAGATTCTGTTTTCATGTATGAGTGGAATCTAGTATAAGAATGTAAAAATGGAATCTAATGAAGATTTGAAACTAAATATAAACTCATATCTGGAGTATGAGCTAGTTAGTTATCACTTAGTGGTGGATTTTGGCTTGAAAATAAGGAAATAATTTCTATATTTTCATACCTGCTATCAATTAATTTTGCCCATCACTATGGATACAAAGAGTACAAGGCTAAAGAAATGTCAGATCTCATATACATCGACTATAACATAATTTATTGTTATTGTATCCTACAATGAACTTGAGATAGGACTTTTGCACACATTTTCCACAGTCTTTTTAGGGCTTTTTTTAACATCTTTGTTCCTCAAACTGTAAATCATGGGGTTCAACATGGGTATCACCAAGGTATAAAATACAAAAGACATTTTATCAATATTAAAGGAATGACTGGATTTGGGCTGCACATACATAAAGAATAGAGTTCCATAGTAGACAGCCACCACTGTCAGGTGAGAGCCAAATGTGAAAAAGGCCTTGTGCTTGCCCTCTGCAGACTTCATCCTGAGAATAGCCATGAGGATCAGCGTGTAGGACATGAGAACTATTAAAAGAGATGACACCAGATTAAAAGCTGCAAAGATCACCATTATCAATTTCAATTCATCTATGTTTGAACACAGTAAAGATATAAAGGGTAGAATATCACAGTAGAAATGCTTGATAACATTGTAGCCACAAAATGAAGACAATAATATCTTTATGATGATCAGCAAAGATGCAAAAACACTATAGAGATAAATTATCACCACCAGCAGGTGACAAGTTCTTTGTGACATGATGATAGCATAAAGCAAAGGGTTGCAGATGGCCACATAGCAGTCATAGGCCATTGCTGACAAAATGAAAATTTCACTAGTGATAAATACACTAAAGAAAGTGAATTGGGTAGCACACAAATTAAAAGAGATCATATGTTGGTCTACAAGAGTATTAAATAGCATTTTGGGTCCCACAGCTGTTGAATAACCAAGATCAGCAGAGGCCAGATGTCTGAGGAAAAAGTACATGGGCGTGTGTAGTCTGGAGTCTATCATGGTGAGTATGACTAAACCCAGGTTACCCACCACTGAGACCATGTAAACTATGAGTAGGAGCCCGAATAGTGGAGTCTGCAGCTCAGGGCGATCTGTGATTCCCATCAGAATGAATTCATTCAGAACTGTGAGATTGGATTTGTCCATCCAGGCCACTCAACAGGTATCTATACTGGAAATAACTATAAAAACAATCAATAACCTTTGAGAAATATGACTGAAAATATAAATGTATATAATTTGCTCAATCCATAACTGCACTTTCCATATGGTCAGGAAAATCCATCTTCTAGTTTTTTTGGGCAGAAAATAAACTCTTTTTGTAAGTTAATGACACTTCTATATGGAATAAACAATTATTCCAAATCAATATTTGAATTGTGTGCATCATGAGTATGATAAAGCATAAGCTTCACTCTAATCTTGGTGTCACTTGGCAGAAAATTATTTAGAAGATGATATTAATACCAGGTTGAATATTTATCCCACATATTGTTCATCACAAAATGAAAACCATAACTTTGAGGAGATCTTAGCATTAAAATCCTAACCGATGAATTAAATAACATGAATGGTAATAAACCAATTTCAAGACATTTGAGGAGATATTATGTTTGTTTTTATGCAAAAGTTAATATAATTAAAAATAATTCATCATTAATATAATTAATAACAGGGGAATAATCTCAAGAAAGCCTAAATGTATTTCTCAATTGGATTCTAAAGAGAGAGAGAGAGAGAGGGAAGGAGGGAGAGAGAGAGAGAGAGGGCAGGGAAGAGAAAAAAGAGAGAAGAAAGGTGACTGATAATATATACAAAATACCATCTTTGTGTTGATCAGGGTCATTTTAAGTGATACAATAAATTGGGCATTTATACTTTTGGCAGTAACCATTGTGTTTGCTTCTTTTTAGGTATACCAATTACATGATTTTTCTAAAGAGAACGTTTTGATTTATGAGATCAATGTTAAAATATTAACTGAGGGAAATATGATGATGGTTGCTAATTACCTTAGAATGCCTGAGCATATTAATATCTCTCAAATCCCTCTTTCTTTATGTCTCTATGCACAAACACAAACACAGTTGATTTTAATAACTTGAATATATTGTGGTGGTAAATGGATTAATATTGCATAGCTCTTTCAATCTTCTTCCATAGTTAAAATATTCATAATAAAAGTTAACAAAGTCTTGTAAAAAATTTTAAAAGTCTTATTTCATAAAGTAACCATGTGAAATCTTAATTTTAAACATGCTAAACATGTTTAAAAATAGTTGTACAGAACAATAAATAAGAAAACTGTTTCAGTGAACTATATGTTCTTTTCTTTTTTTAAGGTAACTTTGAATGGTAAATAGAATCTTTCTTTTGTACCACCCAATTAAATGTGGAAATTGCTGAATGCTCTGAATAAAGTAGAGCTACAGAGGAAATTGTGATACCATCTGTAAAAAACCTTCTTAATAAGGGGAAACATACATGGGTTTAACAATTAAGTATAAAGAACATATTATAATGAAAAGAAACTGCCCCCAGCCCTACTTCTCAGTGTCTCTATTCCTAATGACCAGATAATGTGCTAATAAAGCAAGTATAGATGGAAAAAACAGGTCATATTAATTGCTTCTGCTTTTATGTTTTCTTATGATTACATCATTGTTTCGAAATCATTTCTTCCATGTTTATTTAACATTTTAGATGTTACATTTTGAATATGCACTAAGACAGATAAGGATTTAGCAAACATATATAATCTCATTTAATCAACCCTAAATAGAGTCATATAACCAATTTGATCTCTTTTAAGTCTTCATTTAATCATAATTAATCACCAAAAGAGCACCTCAACTATTTTTCCATAGCTGGGTAGCACTTATGAATTGCAACTCTCATTGATGTTGTCTGAGAAAGTAGATTAACAAACAATTCTCAAGTTTTGACTTATCTGAAAGTAAGGATTTAAAGTGTTATTCTACTATGTGTTAAGATAGATATGTAACTATCAAAAAACATAATGATTGACTTAGTTACAGAAAATCTTCATGTAACACTCCAATATTAAAAGTCACAGTGATGTGAAATGTACCAAATAAGTCAGGGTAGTGAAGTCATGGTGATTAAGAGAAACAAAAGTATGTACCCCATTTGCAAATATTAAACTTGCAATTTTTTTGGTTTAACTTGCATGGCTCAGACAAAAAACATGCATTTTTTTTTTTTACACAAAAGTGGTCACCAGCTTAGGGCATAGACTATTGTGTAAAATCCAAATGCATAGATTCAAATACTGTATTTCTATCTTTATTTTGTATTCCATCAAATAAAGACACCACTCCTTGTAATTCCAATGAATTGATGACTAAATTTCAATGGAATTGACAATGTTCTGAGACATAAATATTATTAATTAAGAAATGATTTTCAAAGTAGATGTTGATGAAAATAGCATAGCAGAGTAGGGACCTTCCACTAAAGTACAGAGAAACTGTTAAAATTGTCAGAATGAGTCAACATTTTGGAAATTTAAATATATAATAAAAAACCTCCAACATCCATGTAAACACTTAATAAACAAATAAGTTGAAATTTAGGTTAGAGTACGTTGTGACATTTCAACTTATTGGCCTCAAATACACCATTCTCCACTTCTAGGCCACTCAAAAGGATGTTGGTCCACCCTCAAGGGGCTCTTGATGGTTTCAGGGGAAATATTGATCTAAATATTTAAATCAATATTTCTTCTCTAATAAATGCAACAGTGAATTTTCAGGCACTTGGTGGCTTCCTCAAGGATCAGTCCAGAGACCAGCATTTTTCACACATGAAAGTTCATTCTAAGGGCTGTCATTGCCATCTGGTAAGCATTTTTCAAAAATATTTTAAACAAATATATTGACTGAAGTGACCAGAGGGAAGGGATAACAGATAGGGAAAACAGCAGAGGAAAAACCTAGAACAGAAGAGGCTAGTGACAGAGACCAGGGTTTAGGGATTTAAGTTATATGAAAAATTTTGCAGTATTACAGAATATAGAAAACACATGTGTGCACAAGACTGGGTGCATGCTCAGAAAATACTAGAGAATATCCTCAACTTTCACCTCTGACTGACCTTTAGATTCCAGCCAGCAAAAAGTTAATGTAAGGCAGAGTTGTAAACTAAGTATTGAAGGAATGCCTGAACACACAGTCAGTCTGCAAATATCAAAAGTTTCATTTTCTGTTAATGTAAGAAAATCTCTGTCAATTCATTAGCTGATCACTTAAGGTAATGGGCATGAACTTAAGAAAAGACACATTAAAAATAAGATAATCTTTTAAAAAACAGTTTTAAAAAGTCACTAAATAAACACTATAATACACAACTATGAGAAAGAAGAAATTGATTTCAAGAAATACCTCATGCTGTATTCAAATACTCAAACACCCAGTTGTCAAAAAAAATTTATGAGACATGACAATACACAAAAAATATGACCCACTCCCATGAAAGAAAATAAAAGGACAATATCCATGAAGAAGCACAGATATTAGAATTGCTAGACAAAGACCTGAAACTAATTGTCTTATATATGTTCAAAGAATTAAATGCCTCACTAATATAGAATATCATTAAAAAGTTAGAAATTATGAAAAGGAATCAGGTAGAAAATATAGAAATAAAAATTACTATCACTGAAACAAACAAATAAAAAATCACTATTAGGTTCTAATAGCAGGTTTGATAGGCAAAAGAATGACTGAAGTTGAAGATAGGTCATAGCAAATGATCCACTTTGAAGAGTAGAGAGAGAAAGAATGAAGTAAACAGTTCTTAAAGGACCTGGGGAGACGTCAAATGTAACAACAAAAGAATAGTAACAATACAAGAAGGAGAGGAAGGAGAAATTGGGACTGAAAGAATATTTGAAGATATAATGGCTTAACTCAAACATAATGAAAGATAAGTGGATTCCAAGTAGGAACAACTCAAAGAGATCAACAATGATACACATGGTCATTTCAGTAAAGGTAACTACATAGGTAGTCATCTTTTATATTTTTTTATTTCTTAAATATATATATATATATATAATGTGACTCAAGAAAAGTCATAAAATGGTGATTTATTCTATGTTAATTGGCACATATTGTATGAAGATATAATTTTTGAAATAGCAAGGGAAGATAGAGCTTTATAAAAGCAAATTTTTAGAATACAATTGATGCTAAATTGTTATTTATTCAAATATGATTGTTATCAATTAAAAATAGTAATTGCCATCTCCACGGTAACCACCAGAAAAATTACCATAACATACAGAAAGGACATTAGAAGGAAATTTAAATAATGACCTACAAAAATCAACTAAACACAAACAAAGGAGTAATGAAGGAACTGAGGGGAAAAAGTTATTATATTTAATGACTAAAGTAAATTATTTATCGGGAATTATGCTAAATATAATAAACTAAACCATTTAAATAAAAGGCACAGATTATCAGAATAAATTTTTAAAATGGATACAATTATATGCTGCCTACCTGACATTTATTTTAATTCCAAATTCAGGAATAGTTAGAAAGAGGAAGGATGGATAAAGATAATAACAAAAACAAAAATAATTATTAATCAGATAGTGCTGTGGTGGATATACAAATAACAGAGAGCATACTTCAAGTAAAAATCATTTAACAGCAACAGAGATGGGTATTACATATTGGTAATATTGATAAAAGAGTCAATCCAACTATAAGATATAGGAATAATGTATACACCTAACAACAGAACACAAAGTTTATTAAGCAAAAATTGACAGATAAAAAGGGAGAAATATAAATGCCTCCAATAATATTTATAGGCATCAAACACATTTTAGGAGGTTCATAATGCAAGTTTATTGAGATATATTGAGATATATTCACACAGCATAGAAACCATCCTGTGTATATGATCACTGGATCACAGTACCATCAAATAGCTGGGCAAACAGCCCCATGATCAAATTTAGAATATTTTCATTACTCCAGAAAAAAAGTAATAATGAAAAAGAAAACCCTATTCCTCCCATATGCCTTATATCCTCATATTATTTTTATGTAATTTTGATGAGCTATATTCACATATCATATAATCATTCAAAGTGTACAACAGTGGTTCACAGTATCATCAAATAATAGTATATTCATCACTATAATCAATTTTAGTACATTTTCATTACTACAAAAGATTTAAAAATAATAAGAACACCTAAAACATCCCATAACCCTCATCCTTCCCTATTACTTTTTTTCTATATTTTCTTACTCATCTGCTCATACACTGGATAAAGGGAATGTCGGTAACAAGGTTTTTGCAATGACAGTCAACCCATAAGAGCCATATAATTTTACAATAATCTGTAAGATCAAGGCTACTGAATTATAGATCAACCAGTTTCTTGGATTTCCTTCTAGCTATTCTAATGCACTAGAAATTAAAAAGGAATGTTTGTATAAAGCATAAGAATAGCCTCCAGAATGACTTCTAGACAGTCAAATCTCTTAGCCACTGATACTTTGTTTTGTTTAGTTTATTTTCCCATTTTGTCAAGAAGGCTTTCTCAATCTCACAATGCCAGGGTCAGGTTCATCCCTGTGAGTCATGTCCCACATTGCCAAGGAGATTTACATCCCCAGAGAGTCATGTCCCATTTAGGAGGTGGGGAGAAGTGAGTTTATTTACATATTTGGCTTATAGAGAGAGGCCACATCTAAGCAACAAAAGTAGTTCTCTGGGAGTGGCATTTAAGAATCACTATACATAGGCTTAACTTCTCCTATGCAGGAATAAGTATCATAAGGGCAAGCCCCAGTGCTGAGGGTTTGGTTTGTTAAATTGGCTTACTCTAATGATTTTGAGAAACAGGAATTTCCCAGATTGGAAAGTTTCATAGTTGAACATTTTCCCCCAGCCCTTCAGGGGGACTTTGCAAATTTTTTTTTTGTCTTCTCTCTCAAGTTAGTCTGGAATATATAAGGTTAGTACATTAGCTTCCATGTAATGATTTTGTTTGAATAAACTGATCATGTAGTTACAATTACTGTTCTACAGAAAATACAATTTTTTATCAAATAGACATCTCTTCCCTTGGTATCACACAGAAGTTGAAGTTTTAAAATACAATCAGTATTATCCTTTACCCTGTATTCGGATTTACCTTAGTCTTAACCAAATCAGTTTCACTCATACCTCTAATTGAATTGTGAGCTGTTTGTCATCTTCTTCAACAGTTGCCATATAGAGTAACACTGATTTTCATAGCTACAGAATTCTAAATGTGAGTCACAGGTATCACACAGCTACCCAATGCTCCAGGGAATGACCAGTTTATACATGCGAGGTTCAGCATCTCTGAATTTAGAAATAATAGTTGAGATTTGGGAATAGATATGTCTGCTCTAAGAGCTTACAATCTGGAAACTTTATTGAAAATCCTGTACCTCTTAATAATCAATTGCCCAATCTCTGTCCATAATTAATTCCCTGACAAAATTCAATTCAATTTGATCCTCAGTGTTTACACATTATCTTCAATTCTCAGAGTTTACACATGATAGTTAGTCTATATTAGTGAGGCCTTATAATATTTGTCTTTTCTTTTCTGGATTATTTTGCTCAACATAATATCCTTATATCACCTAGTTTCATGTCTCACAGCATCATTCCTTCTTGTAACCACTCAGTAGTCCATTGTATGAATACATCACAGACTGCCATTCTGTTAATCAGTCAGTGTATCGTTAGGTTACCATCACACATTGGAAATTGTGAATACAGAAGCCATAAATATCAGTGTTCAAATGTCCATTTGTGTCCCTGCTTTCAGTTCTACCAAGTACATGACTAATAATGGGGTTGCATGATCATATGGCAACCCTATACTTAGACTCCTGTGTAATAATCACACTACCCTTCAGAGCGTCTCTACCATTTTACTTCCCTACCAACAGTGAATAGCTATTTATCTTTCTCCAGAACTTCTCCAGCCATTGTATATTTCTGTTTATTTTTTAAACAGTTTTATTCCTATACCATACGGTCCATCCTAAGTAAATAATAAATGGCCCTGGTATACTCACATAGTTATGCATTCACTACCACACCTGATATGAGTATATTTCTATTTCTTGCACAAAGAAACAAGAGACAAACAAATGAAGAATAATAAGAGCTTGCCTATGCAAAAAAAATTAAAAATAAAATTAAAAAGAGAAACAACTACACCAACAATCACATACCTCTATCATATATCTCCCTTTAATGGCATTTGGCTTTGGTATATTGGCTTTGTTACAATTAATGGAAGTGCATTACAATGTTACTGTTATTTATAGACCCTTGTTTGCATTAATTGCACTTTTTACTCATGACATGCCATTTTCAACATCTTTCAACGGTGACATTCATTTGTTCTCCTACATATAAAAACTTCCTTGTAATTGTACTTTTAAACACCATCATTGTCCACTCCAAGTTTAACTTTTAGTTTTTATCCTCTATCTTTCCTTTTGGTGTCATACATGCCCCTAGCCTTTCTCTTTCAACCATAATCACACTCAACTTTATTCATTATATTTACAATATTGTGCTATCACTAGATAATATTGTGCTATTCATTACTGGATCTTTACAATAAATCCTCTTAAATCTTCGGTACTCTTTCAGCATCAAATGCCCAATTTCCAATCTCTTCCTGTCTCCTGATATCTGTGTTCTCAACTTTAACTTTCAATGTTTGTTCATTTTTGTTTGTTCATATAAATTAGACTTCATTTTTACACTCTTTTCCAAATCTCCCTCTCCTGTCTTTTGCTATCTGCCTGTAGTGGTCCCATTAGTGTTTCTTATAGAGCAGGTCTCTTGTTCACAAACTCTCTCAGTATCTGTGTGAAAATACTTTAAACTCTTCCTCATGTGAAAAGGCAGTTTGCCAGATATAGAATTCTTGGTAGGCATTTTTTCTTTCAGTGTCTTAAATATATCATACCACTGACTTCTCAACTCCATAGTTTCAGTTGAGAAATCCACACATAATCTTAAAAAGGTTCCCTTGTGTGTTATGGATCACTTTTCCCTTGCTACTTATTGTCTTTGGAGTTGGTCTATTAGGAATTATTCTCCTTGTGGTTCACTGTATTTCTTGGATTAGTAGTTTTATGTTCTTATAAGAGTTGGGAAATTTTCAAATTATTGCCTCCAGTATTCTTTCAACCCATTTCTCTTTCTCTGGAAGTCTCAAATTCCTTGATTTTTCTTTTGAGGTTAAAAACTGTAGAATCGTGGCAATTGACATCATCTTTTTGGTGTTGATGCAGTATAAAAGTCACTATACCAACAGATTGTTGCAGTATATATAAAATATTGAGGTACAAAGTGACATTCTTGTGACTATGATCATTTAGAGTTGGGTTTAAATTTGCAAAATCACACTTACTATATTTTTGAATTTGAGAAATTGCCCTTTCTTAGTCTAATATTCTTGAAGGATTGTACGTGCAAACACAGATTTAGCTTAAGAATATCATATGGAAAATCTCAATTGCATGTCATATTTGGATAAACATAAGCATTTTGTTTGGACTGAGTGAGGGGGAGTGAAAGTAAAATCCTTTTATGTGTTTTCTCAAGTTTTATGTGATTGTACCACATGTTTTATTTCCGTATATTTTGAAACACTCATGATTAGTTTTTATTTTATGCTGAAGTTTTATTTTTCTATGATATAAATTGACATTAAATTGTCAGGAAATATGAGCCTAGAGAAGATTGTGAAATTCTTGGGAAAACTGTACAATAAAAAGAAAAATACTAATAAATCATTGAATCATTAAAAAAACAGATGGGAATGGAAAGAAGGAGGGCCAGCGGAACAAGGTCGACCCAGGATTGTCATAATTCAATGGCTAGTTTGGTAAATTGTGTCTTGATGAGACTGTTACCTTGTTCCACCTTATCTGAGGATTGGTGTCTGTATGGGATATGTATTTTCCAGTCTATTCCCAAGGCAGATGAGGCCCGCTGGACCACCTGAGAAATAAAAGCAGGGCCATTATAGGATTGAATGGAGGTAGGTAGTCCAAAGTGGGGAACGATTTGTTTTAGGAGGATGTCAGCCACCATGTCAGCAGCTTCCCATGTAGTAGGGAAAGCCTCTATACAGCCTGTTAAAGTGTCAATTATAGTTAGTAGGATTCAGAATTTTTTGTGGGTGGACATGTGTGTGAAATCAATTTACCAGTCCTGCCCTGGAAGATGGCCCCTTAGTTGATTGGTTGTGAAAGTAGGGCATAACCTTCCTTAGGGGGTTGTTATTTGGGAAGTGGGACAGGAGGAGCAGACTGACGTTATGAGGTGAGTTAGGGATGGGTGATGGAATAAGGGCTGGAAAAACCATGTGAGGGCTCTGGGTCTGATATGAAGTGACAAATGTACCTAAGAAAGAATATCAGGGGCCTGTTTGGTTGAGAGAGCCACCTTGTTATTGAGGAAGATCCAGCCCTCTGGTGTAGTAGAGTCTCCCTGTGCAAGGAGGTTTTCACATTCCCTGGAAGAATGGTTGGGTTGGAGGGAGGGGAGAGTAAAGAAAATAATTGGTTCTGGAGGGTTTAAAGGTGAGGGTTCTTTGGTCAGTTCCTGTGCAACAGCATTGGCCCAGTTATTTCCGTGGGTGATATCAGATTTATCTGTTTGTTATCCTTTAAACAATGGATGATGGCCACCTGTGATGGTAATTGAAGTGCTTGAAGTAGGCATTGGATAAGCTTAGCATTAATTACAGGTGAGCCTTTGGTGGTAAGGAACCCTCACTCCTTCCAGATGACTGAGTGGCAGTGTGCTACCAGAAAAGCATATTTGGAGTCTGTGTAGATGCTGGTGGATTTATTTTCAGCTAAGTGGAAGGCCCTGGTGAGAGCAATTAGTTCAGCCTTTTGGGATGTGTTTCCCTCTGGGAGCCATACTGCTTCAAGTATTTTGGTGGAAGAAACTATAGTGTATGAAGCCCTGCACTTTCCCCATTGGTATATTATTGAGCTGCCATCAATAAAGAGAGGGAGGTCTTCCTGTGACAGTGGTGTGTCTGAGAGGCCCTGGCATGGGGAGGCAAACTCTTCCATGATTTCAGTGCAAAGGTGAGTGGACTGTGGAGAGGGGTTTGATAGGGGGCTGCAAGGGAGAAGAGTACCAGGGTTGAGGCCAAGTGAGACAGAGAGTGTGATATCCAAGTTTTCTAGGAAGAGGAAGCAAAATTCCTGGAGATGGGAAGGAGTGAGCAGAGAGAGAGATTTATGAGATAAGAGATGTTGTAAATGGTAGGGTGACAGCACTTGGAGAGGCCTACCCATGTACCCATACAGTTTAAGAACAGCCAGTGCTCAGAGACAGGGAGGCCACCCATGGGTGGTGGGGTCCATCTACTTACAGAAATAGGCCACCAGAGTATAAGTTGGTCCCAGGGGTTGGGTTAAGACTCCACTATTCCTTGTTTTTCGTCAGTGGAAAGGAAGAAGGGCTTATCAGGATTTGGAAGAGCAAGTGGGGGGGAATGAAGTAAGGCATTACAGAGAGCCAAAGAAGCTTTGGTTATAGTAGTGGGGTCATTTAGGGGTCCTGTTGGCATCACCTTGGGTGCTCCATAAAGAGGTTTTGCAAGGAGGGAAAAGTTGGGGACCCAGTGTTGGAAGAACCCTACAGCCCTAGGAAGGATAAATTTGTTCAGCATTTTCTGGAGGTTGGAGTTCTTGGAGGGCTTGCTGTCTGTCTACTGTTAGTGTCAGGATGTGGGAGTGAGGCAGAGTCCCAGGTAGGTGATGGTGGAGGAAGAGATTTGAGCTTTGGCAGGGAAGATTCGATATCCCTTGTTAGCTAAAAAATTTAATAGGGTGGCTGTAGCCTTTGTGGAAGTTTCCTCAGAAGGGCTGCAAATTAATAAGTCATCTACATATAGGAGAATGATACTGGGAGTTAGATTGCATCCTATTAAGTCCCTGGTTAGGGCTTGGCCAAAGATATGGGGGCTGTCACAAAACCCCTGAGGTAATACCATCCATGTAAGTTGTTGGGCAGCCAAAGAATCCGGGTCTTCCCAGGTAAAGGCAAATAAATTGTAACAGGCAGGGTCTAGAGGGATTGTAAAGAAGGCATCTTTGAGGTCTAGGACAGAATAATGAGTGGTGTGAGGGGGGATGTGTGAGAGAAGAGTATATGGGTTGGGACCTACTGGGTAGATGGGGATGATGGCTTCATTAATTAGTCAGAGGTCTTGGACTAGATGATAAGAACTGTGAGGTTTATTGACAGGCAAAATAAGGGTGTTATATGGTGAGTTAGTGAGTATGAGAAGTCCCTTTCCTTTGAGCTGATTAATGATTGGTTGGAGTCCTTTCCAATGGGTTATGGAGATGGGAAATTGTGGCTAAGACGGGAATGAGGAGGAATCCTTTAACTGGATAAGAACCGGTTTATGATGGGAAGCTATTAGGGGAGTTGAGTTATCCCATGCCTCTGGGTACATTAGGTGAGGTGGTAGAGGAGATGAGGGAAGGGTGGAACCCTGGGTGGATGTGGAGGCCACACATAAGGGTAATAGTAAATTTGTTTGAGGTTTGTATCCAGTGAAGTGAGGCTCCTAATTTGGTGAGATGATCCCACCCCACTGGGACATGAAGGCATCACTAAGAAATAGTGTGTAATGGGGTAACTTACATGCTAACTGCTATTAAACATGTAAGTGGTCCGGTAGTTAAGGGGCATGAAGGATGGCCATCTATGCCCATAACTGTGACCTGGGAAGGGAGAAATTGACCCAAGTA
This sequence comes from Tamandua tetradactyla, assembly GCF_023851605.1. Lineage (NCBI taxonomy): Eukaryota > Metazoa > Chordata > Mammalia > Pilosa > Myrmecophagidae > Tamandua > Tamandua tetradactyla. The sequence continues at coordinate 98,302,234 of NC_135337.1, read as the reverse complement.
GGAGGGGAGGGTGGAGAAAGTAGTCCCCATGTCCACTAAAAAGGATACGGACTTACTTGCTACCTTGATTGTTACCCTGGGCTTGATGAGTGTGATCAGCGTCTCTGACACTGATCATTGTGAGTCTTCAGTGGCCAGGCCCAGGACTTCCAGCGGTGGGTCAGAGGTTGGAAGGATGGTCACTCCTTGGCTAGGCAACAAGGAGCAGTCACTTTTCCAATATCTCTTTTTCCCATAGAGAGGGCATTGTCCCTTGGGTGGCCAAGGATTGGGGCATTGGTGTGACCAGTGTCCATCAAGACTACATTTGAAGCATTTTCCTGGTGGCAGATTAGTCATAACTGGCTTCTTGTCAGTTGAAGTGGGCCGCAGGGCCACAGTCAGGGATTGGGTTGTAAGTTCGCCCTTCAGTGGTCCCGGGACTCTTTCTCCACCCTCTCTAATTCACCACAAGTATTAAAAATTTTAAATGCCATGTTTACCAGGTCATGAATAGTGGCCTGAGGACCATCCTCAATTTTTCTAAGTTTAAGTCGTATATCCAGAGTTGATTGGGATATAAAATGTGTGGCAAAGATGGTTTTACCAGCCTCCAAGTCAGGGTCTAGATGGGTATATCAGGAGAGGGCTTCTGTGAGCAGGTTTAGAAAAGTGGCAGGATTTTCTTCAGAACCTTGAGTAATTTCCCTCAGTTTATGAAAGTTTATGACTTCATGGGAAGCTTTCTGCATGCTGGCTATGAGGCATGTAAGCATTTTGTCTCACCTAGTTCATCAGTTTCTCCCTGCTGGAGTGTCAATATTATAGTTACACCCTGGCTCTTGATCTGGTACTCCCTTGGCCCCTACTGGCATGGTGTGGTCGGTTATATGCACCTGGTTAGCATGAGCCTTAGCCACATTGAAAATGCAGTCCATTTCATCTGTAATTAGGGAAGAAGGGCAGATTACATGAATGTCATGCCAGATAAGATCATAGGTGTTAGCAGATATTGGAATTCTTTAGCATAGGTAGTTGGATCGTTGGAGAAGGAGCCCAACTGTTTCTCAATATGAGAGAGATCAACCAGGGAGGAGGGAGTGTGTACTCGAACTAACCCTTCAGGTCCTTCAACTTCACTGAGGGGACAGAATAAAGTACTTTTTGAGTGGGTATGGGAGCTTACAGGTGAGGATGGCAAGGCTGTTGAGGATGGTGAAGGATTAGGCAGTGGCAGAGGAGCCAGTGAATGGGGAAGAGGGCACAGTGGTGGTTGGAAAGCCACTAGAATAAAAGGAGGAACAGAAGGATAAGATGGCGGCTGGAGAACCACTAGAACAGAAGGGGAAAGAAAAGGGCAAGATGATGGCTGGAGTGCCACCAGCAGAGAAGGAAGAAGAGAAGGGTAAGATGGTGGCTGGAGTGTTGCCGGTGGGAGAGGAGGGTAGAGCCAGGGAGAAGAGGATAGTTTATCTAAATATAGTGTAGGCCCTGGCCTTTTAAAGGAGGAGAAATTTAGGGGGTCAGAAATGGAGGAAGTTTCATCAGACTGTTTGTCCAAGAGTGTGGGCTTGTGGTTTCTTTGGCTATAAGAACTTGAGCCATAGAACAGGACATGCAGAGAGAGGGGTGGGCAGGAGCACAGAAGAAAAAAAGCCTGGACATAAGGAATTTCAGCCCATTTGTCATTCTTCTGGCAAAAGTTGCAGAGGTTTGTAAGGATATTAAAATCAATAGTCCCATCATCAGGTCAATGAGAATCATTGTCCAACTGATATTGGGGCCAAGCCTTATTACAAAAATAAGTGAGATGTTTTGGCTGGATGTCTGGAAGTAAATCCAGTGTTGATAGGTTAGTCAGGAGACAATCTAGTGGGGTAGAGGGTTTGGCTTTTGAGGATTTGATGCCCATACTGATGGGTCTGAAAGGACAAAGGACTGGTCCAGGGGTTGTCAGTGTCCCAACACCCTGAGAGAGTCCCTGAAGCTCTTACAAGTGGGGATTTATCTCCCCAGGGGATGTCTCACCCTGGCTTGAGGTCCTTTCAGGTACTGGACCTGAAAATCATGAAGGAAATGAGAAGTGGGGAATCCCCACGACTTTTTGAGACCCAGGAAAGGGTGTGAGGATTGCAGGCATCCTCGTTCACTTCAGCCCTCAGAAGAGAACCAGAATGCATGACTCTTGGAGGGTAATTTATGGACAGCCTCTCTCAGAATGGTGAGACCCAACAGCAGGGCTAGGAGGGAAGGGACTTACCCAATCTGTGGTGGGTGTGGTGGCAGGCTGAGATATCCCCTGTCAGTGGATATGTGGAGAGAGGAGGCCAAGTCAACCCTGGTCAGGGGGCAGCACCCAGTGCTCTCCTCCCAGGTTTCTGGCACCAAAATGAAAGGTTTTGAAAGTGAAAGAGAGAAAAAGAAGACCAAGAAACCTTAGAATGAGCGAGTTTATTCCTGCACTCCCAGGCAGAGCTCACAGAACTCAAGGTAGGGAGTTGTGAGTTTGCTGCTGGGTCCTGGTGCAGGCAGTTTTTAAGCAAGGGGGTTAGGGAACATCTAGAAAGGGCAGTACATTTTACACAGCTCAAGTCATGGTGACCTCCCCTGTTCCCCTGACCTAACACTCTCAAGTTATTAAATTTATTTTTTATTACATATCCATTTTAAATTTTACAGTTGATACAGTTTTCTATCTGAAGAGATTGGTTGGGTTTTTTTATGTTGGAATAATGCACTCAGACATTTCTCATTACAACTAAATTAAATTTAAAGTAGCCAATTATTACCTTTTATTCAGTAGCAGGATTTTGAGGAGAAAATTTAAACCCATAAAGACAGTTGTAGTTGTAAATTTTCATTAGTTTGAGAGAGTTCTAGGAATTTCTTTAGTGTATCCTTCCCACCCTCATTCATTAGATTTTAAATTAGGGAAATCAGCATTAGTAGAAGATGCTTTTTCTTGCCACTCTGAGGAATGTCTTCAAAATGATATGAAAATGTGAAAGTAGGATATCAGAATAATGATCATTGAAAACAGTAAATTGCTCCCCAGGAAGGCAAACAAACATTGCTGTTTCTATGTAGGTATCAAAACAATGTGATGTTAAGAGAGGAATGTTATCACAATAAAAATCACTGATTGCACTGAAAAAGCAGCATAACCCAGAGAACACATAAGAGCAGATAGCCCATATTGTAGTGAGATAGTACAGTAAGTGGAGAATACCAACACAAGTCAGATTTACCACGATGAAGAGCATGCTGGGGGTGTGCAATTGCCTTATAGTGGCCACAGGCCTTTACAGCCAGAATGAAAACTAAGAATCCATCCAGTTAGGCTGCACAACTGTAAATAGGAGATAGTTTTCCTCTTAACCAAGAAGTTGACTAGAATTTTAGGTGTTAAACTGGTAAAATTGCCAAAATTGATGATAGCAAAATATAAGAGGGAAAAATTCATGGGGGTTGAAGTCCATAGTGAGCTTTGGTGAAGTTGATGGTGCCCAGATGCTTGCCATGTTCAGATCCCAGGTCACCAGGAAGACAAAGAAAAGAGGAATCTGAAGATCTGGATGACACCAGATTCCCATAGAAATGGATTCAGCCACTCTGATTAGATTCTCTTGTGCCATTTTTATTGCTGCTTTCATTTATTTAAATGTGAATGACTGAAAAAGATGATTGTAAATTTGCAATTGTATAATTAGTTATTACTTTGTTAAAACGTTATTTTTTTGTTAAATTCTTCAGTTAACATCAGTTAATTTTTGTTTATAAACAACAAAAATTATCAGGCTTTAATTGTCTTTCTTGCCAACTTCACAAATTTCATAAATACAAAGTCATCTGAAACCATTTAAGGATCATAGAATTGTTTAAAAAGTTATTAATTTATTTATTCACTGTTAGATATATTTTACATATTGAATAGCTATATAGATGGATATTATATATGTATATTATATTATATGGATGATGTTTCTCCAATGATAGAAGAGAGGTTTCTTAAGAAATAAATGTTTGAGAGTGACCTCCAGCTACCATTTTTAGCTACCACAGGGTTCCTCTCCAATCTGTACTTATTATATATTTGGGTATATCAATATTTCTGCATGGAAGACTTGAAGTACACTGGTATTTCACTTTTCAATTTCTATCATATCACTCTGCTTCAGCCACCAGAAAACATGTTCATATCAATACTGTTCCTTCTAAATTATTATTTAGTGATACCGAGCACTCTTTTCTTAATCATATGTTTTTACTTCTGTCAAAAAATAGTCTTATCCAGTTTCTGTGACTTCTAATTGCACAGTTTCTTCTCATTATTTTATTCTTTTGCTCTTCCTTCCATTTCAAGTTAATTATTCTTATCCTTAAGTTATTTAAAATTTGTATTTAAATTTTTTATTCACTGTAGTTTTGATTCATTAAAGTTTGACTACTTGTCCTCTTTTCTGGGTAGTCCTATAGTTAAACACATTAGAAGTGAAAGGGCTACCATAGCCAGAATCAACAGTTACATTTGTTAGCTTATAATATAGCACTAATTGGAGGATAGGGTTTATTAGATTTATTTGTTACAGTTATTTTATTTTGCATGTATTCATCCCCTATGGAATTTCATTGTTTTGAGATCGCATCATCTGTTGCAAATAATAATAGTCTGTAAGATATAACTTACAATGTAATTCATGCACCAATTATACTATATAGGCTATAAGCCAATCAGCAAGAGAGCAAGCCATTTCTATAAGGTATAGTGATAGAAAGAGCAGAAAGTCCCATTCTAACAATCTGAGAAATGAAGGTAAGCCTTCCATAGAACTGCCAATATCAGTTGAAAAGATTTTCAAAGAATTAGTGGAAAGTATACAGGCAAAGGAAAACAGAAATGCTCATACAAGGTGTCAGAGAAATAAAAATTTTGGTTGAGTCTATGTATTAGAAATAAAAAGTGTAGACAAAACATATTAGTACCCCCAATCCACCGATTCTAAATAACTGAATATTTTGAGCAGATGTAACTCTATAAAGTACTATTACATTTTACATTTAATTAAAATCTATCAATGACCGGATTAGAAAACCTTAAAATATTTGTTCTTATTTTAAAAATGCCTATGTGGAAGTTTGTCATGAATATTAACTGAAGGAAGATTGAAACAAATATTACTATGTAGTAGAGATAAAATAATAAGTGAAAGTATAAAATACAAATACTGATGAATATTATGAAATCAATTATGCTTTATATTTGGTTTGAAGTCACAGGAAAAATGCCAACCCTAATACAATTCTTGCTATCAGTTCAATGATGCATGGGTCCACATGGTACAAGTAGACAGTGCAAGGTTTGTGATCTAATAGTATGAACTTATGGATCAGATCAATAACAAAAAGATGTGCATGATGCTAGATTTTCTCTAGAAAATTTACACTTTAAAGTAACAAAAAGTTTGAATAACCAAGAAGGTAATACACAGAGGTTAATTATATATACCAAAACTATGTAAATAATTTTATTTATCTCTTTTGTTTTTTAATTGTTAATGGAGGTTCGTAGCAGTGAATTTTGTTCTCAAATGTATTTATTTTTTTAAAAATAAACAAATGTTAGCTCTTAAAGTTAATATTATTGCTAAATCACTAAAAAAATATGTGACCAGAATCTTGAGCCAGGATTTCCAATCTTTAATATGTAATATATGTTTTGCACTTGGAAATATGCACTCAAACATTTTTCATTCCAGAGAAAAATCCCAAGAAGCTTACTATGATTAAAATGGTTAAGGTAGGTTCAAATATTGAACTTCCCTTTTTCCTTTTTAACTGTTAGTTTAAGAACATTAGCCAAAATATTTAAAATATTTATGAAACACCAGTGAATATGTTTACAACAGAAGCTGTTATATATTTAAAATTTTACAAATGTGTAAGTATTATGATAATTGTGTTCAAATTTTATTAGTAATTCATTCAATTCTTTCTATTTATCATGTGACTTAATCTTTAAATTAACACAATAGATTTAGAATTATATTTCTTACACAGTTGAGGGTACTAGGTTTAAACTTTCAGTGAATTAGTAAGGGATCCACAGTGAAAAAGCTGACATATCTAAAATCAAACTCTTGACTTTTCAGTCTAAATAAGCATTCCTTAAGACTGTCTTATATTTCTGCTCTGCAGAATAAGTGACTTATTGTTATGTTTTACACAATAAAATTCTCTGGCATTAGAATATCATGGGGATTTCTAGGATACAATTTTATGGATAACATCACATGCTTTTTGTTTTGTTTTGTTTTGTTTTGTTTTTACCACATTGGTTGCCCTTAAATTCACTTACATTTAACCCACAGGTTTAACAGACATTTCATAATTTCCAATTACTGCATGAATTTCTAAAACCATAGTTTTGGAAATATTCCAGATCATGCATAGGATTTTTAGAAGATTTTTTGATAGAAATTCAAACTAATTAAAGGATGCTACTTTTTAAAGAAGACCAAGTAAATTCCTATATAGGAAAGAATGATGAGTTTAAACATTTAGTGTCACTACCATTTCAATAGCCTGGAGCCCTATTTATTCTGTGTGACTCTAATGAGAGTATTTTTCACCTCTTTGTTTCTAAGATTATAAATGCATGGATTCAGCATGAGGATCATAATAGTATAGAATACAGAGGCCTGCTGATCCTTTCCCAAGGAGTAGTTCTTTGGTTTTAAGTTAGTAAAAATCATAGTGCTTAATAGATTGTGATTCTCAGTAGGTGGGAGACATGAATAGAGAAGGATCTGTGTTGTCCTGAAGTGGTCAAGTTTTAGGATAGTGGACAGAATGGGGCTGTAGGACACAGAGACTGTGATAAAAGACAATATTATGTTGAAACTAGCAAAAATAATTATCACGATTTCAGTGTTAACAGTTTCAATTCAGGAAAGGACTAAAACTGTGGTTATATCACTATAAAAATGAGATATTACAATGGAGTTGCAAAAATGCAATCTATTTATGTTCGGAACTATTTATGATTTAGTACCACAGTCAAGGTGGACCCAGTGATGAGGCTGTGGCAGAGTCTCCTGGACATGACAATAGGGTATTGAAGAGGACTTTTGACAGCTGCATTCCAATTATAAGTTATTGAATAGAGAAATAAATCTTCAGTGACACACAAGAGGATGAAAAATACATCTGGGTGAAGCAGCCCAAGGATGAAATATGCCTGCTGGAAGTCAGTAAGTTCTCTTAGGGTGATGACTGTTGAGTAACTGAGGTCAAGGAGTTATAGGTGACTGAGAAAAAATACATGGGATTGTGAAGCTGAAGACCCAGGTTAATTGCAAATACCATACCTGTATTCCCCAGCACACTAATAGTGTATCAGGAGAAACAGCATAAGGAAAATCACTAGATCTCTTCGGAGTTTATCAAACCCATAAGGATGAACTCAGGAAATATTGCATTATTCCTAATTCCCATAGCATTCAGCTGTTGTAAACTGTGGAAAAATCAATGGTGGTATTTAACATGAATGACCACAAAGCAGTTTTGGTTTATAGCAATGATCTGAATTTAAAAGAAATCATTAATTAGGTGATTATAGAAAATTAAAATAGAGTAGTTTGCAAAATATGACTGAAAAAGATTTTACTTTGGTAGCCAAATATAACTTAGATATAAATCAGTGCTGGGGTATTTTACAGTTAAAAACTCACATATATTGCATAATTCAAATGAACATGACATTGTTCTGAATACTTCCTGTCATTTACACATTTATTTGGATGAAACTACTATACTGTAATTACCTTTGTGCACATATATAAATTAGAATAGGACATTGAAAGATAAGTAATGTATCCAGAGTGACAACTACTAAATATTTTTGACTCTTTGATTCTACCAAGATTGGTTGGGTGCATAGTGATAACACTATATTACTACTTACATTTAAATTCAGAAAAAAATCTAGTTTTACAATAAACAATGATAAAGAGTTTTAGTGCTGTGGCTACTGTTCTTTTGCATCCAATATTATTTAATGCTAATGATATTCTTTCCCCAATTGTAATAAATACCAAACAGATGCATGATTTTAATAATAGGTATTATATGGGAACTCTGTGCATTCTGCATGAGGGAATAGGTCACAGTGGTCTTGATATATCTCAACAATATTGCAGCACTACACTTTATAAATGCCCCTTATATTATACAATTTTATAATGTAAATTATTATACTGCTAAATGAAATTTTCAGGAGTCAGAACCCTGTTAAATGGGTTAGATAAGAAAAGAAAAATGTTAAAACAAATTTGCATATATACATAACCAAACATACATACACAGATCTTACCATATAAGATAAGTTCAGTCATTTCGCTCTCAAGAATGAAGACTCATTCTCTTTATATGAGGTTTGTTTGTGATATGTGGTATATGAGAACTACCTAACTAGTTGACTCTAAATATTTCAGTCATATCCACAAAGTTTGATACTGTTTATATTTATTTCCCTATTTTAACTATTAAAAAATATATTATTTAGGAAGGACTATGTTTGCAATCACTATGCTTTATTTAATGTATACATAGGAAATATTTGGAAAACAATTCTAGAAAAAGAATTTTCATTTAAATTAGCATACTTTGAATAAAACATATACAAGACTATCCTCATACAAAGAGAAAGGTCAAACATATGTATGTAGCATCCTTTAACTTGATGAACAAACATTGTGTTTTTCTTCATAAGCAGAAACAAAATAAAATTATAGCATAGAATGTGTGCCTAAATTCATGCAACTATAAATACATTAGTCTATACTTCCTATAAAGTAATCACTGTTTACTTCTTTGTTTTGTGCTAAAGGCTGTAAAGAACACAAATGTAAGCAAGCAAACTCCTTTCTCAAGGAGTTTACACTTTGCTTGGAAATAGATAAATATTACATCCACACACAAGCACACACACATTAACAAATTCTATTTTAAGAGCATTTTATCAAATTTATCTTTGATTCTTTTCAATATATATTTCACATGTGATGGCACAACTCATTCCTCTCATTATTATTCAGTGATTTATCCATTTCTGAGACAGTACCGGCAGATATAACTTTTTGAATTGTTAATATGAAACAATGACTGGGAGTATTCATTTATCCAAATTTCCATGAAAGAATAAGTTTTTGGTCTTGCAATTCTCTCCTCAAATGAAAAAAAATCCTTTTAACATGTTACAGTCATTATTATCAAATATTGAAAGTTTTCTGCTTCATGTAGAGTCCTGATAATCTGTATATATACCTCCAAGTTTCTTCAGTAATTATTGTATAGATAATATTTCATTAAGCTACATGCACACACGCAATTTTATTCATTGTTTCTGCCATTTGAATCACCCTATAGCCATTCAAATAATAATCACTGCTATATATAAGGGAGAACATGCTCTACTTACAAAAAATAATTGAAATACTAGTGGTCAATGAGAGGGAGAGGTAAGGGGTATGGCATGTATGTGTTTCTTCAGTTTTCTATTTTATATCTTTAGTTGAAGAGATGCAAAAAAAATCACTTATTCTATGTAATCCTTAATCAAAACCATATCTAATCTCAAATAAATGAGAAAAAGTTTTAGCGATCATAACAAAATAGCCCTACATTAGCAATATTACTCAAAAGCCCCTATAGAGCTTGTGCATTACCAACATGACCTAATGTTCCACTGGGATATTTATTAGCTCAGCAGTCTTTCATCCACTCTCATGCTGTCAGTGGCCATATTTTGTGTTCCTTACATTTAGGAGTCCTCCTGTCTTAATCTTTTAATGTTCTACTCTGAATTTAGCAAAAGTTATGAAAATATTATCTGGCTATATCAGGTAATAATTAAAGATGTTCACAAGGTTACTGTGTGATGCATGTTTACATATTGATGATATGGTATAAATTTCAGGCACTGCTCAGATGTATCATTACTTGCTTATGTAATGATGGTTGAAGTTCATGTCTTTCTGACATTTAAATACATGAGGTAGTATATCAGCTGACACAGCCTTGCCCTAGAACAGCAAAAATTTAGATATTTCAGCAACTATGTAAAATGATTTACTATAATCTACCTATCTGTGGAATGTAGATGTGAATACTTATCTAAGCAGATTGGAATGAATGCTGAAAGACAAACCATGTTCACAAAACTTGATCTTTAAAACAATTTTAAACATGGAATGTCTGGATTAGGTTGGCCTTCACAGCCATAGTGTCATGGATTTTAAATTTAGTGAGTTAGACTCTGAAAACTGGCCAGTTAACTTAGATATTCTTGGGTTTTTCTTAAAATGTAAATCATGATATTTTGGAGGAGAAGATGCACAATGATTGGATTAAAATTTGCATGGAAATTCATCTTTCATTCACATTTCTTGATTAAATATTCAGCATTAGGTTTTCTTTTAATGGTTAAATGTGACACATTTTATGGCACTTGAAAGTCTAATTTATTGACAGACCACAAGCTTTTCTATTCCCTAAAGTACTCTGGTAGGAAAGATAATAATTGTTCTGAAGAAAAGTTCAATAATTTTTTTTCTTTCAATGTGTTATGCTGTTTTGCTATTGTTGATTATGGATTTAGTGAAATAGCAAATAAATAACTATGATCTATGTAATGAGTATAGTAGCCATAGGGAACAGTATTCAGGCTTGGCAATCCCCACAGTCTCACTGTGAGCCAATGGGTATAAAAAATCTCTTAATGAATATCATGTTATATCCATCAAAAACGCCTTGATTTTTTCAGACTTCTATGACAAATACAACATGATGGGTTGGCTTAGACAAAAGGAATTTTTTATTTTATTTATTTTATTTTTCTATTTTTTTAAAAACGAATTTATTGGTTCAGATTTTGAAGATCAGTGGCCCAAACTGAAGATTTCAGGAAGGCTTGCTTTCTCCCACTCTTAGCTTTTGTGTGTTCTCTTGCTTGTGGTTGCTGGGTCTGTGTCTCTTCTTCCTATCACGTGGAGAGCTCTTTCTCCACTTCTCTGCTTTTATTATTTACCCTGACTTCCTAGCTTCCTTTGGTTGACTATCTTCAAGAAAAATAAATATTACAGTGGAATAAATATCTTTCTGGATATGCCTATAGTTAAATTGTCAATGTATTTCCAGTACCATAATCCAAAGTTGCATTTATTTTCTCTTAGGCAGCATTGGTTGGAGGATAGATTTCACTTTATCTGATACATATAATTTTATTTTTTCTATGTTTATTCTATTTTGAGACAAGCTTGAGTCATATAAATGTACAAATAATATTATGCAAAATATTTGTTTGCAATGTTATTCAAGCTCAAGTTTTACTATATGGATCCCCCATAAGAGAAATAGCAATTTGGAATAGAAATAATGATATAAGGAAAAATAAGCCACATTCTCACATTCCACCCGGAATTATTTAAAATAAGGGCCAATATTGGGAATGTCAGTATGTCAGTTTACTAAAGCTTCCTAAAAGAAATATACCAGAGAAATGTTGGCATGTTTTTTTGCATGGGCAGGTACCTGGAATCAAACCCAGATCTGCAACATAGCAATAGAGAATTCTTCCACTGAGACACAAAATTAGGATGTAAACAGGAAGATAAATGGACTCTGAAGAAAGACTGCTGACATTTGAAACACCTTTGTCACATGGTAAGGCATTGGCTGGCATCAGCTTGTCCTTTCCCCTCAGTTTCATTGATTTAAGCTCTCAATATCAGTGGTCTCCTCACTGAGCTACTGTAGGTCCTCTCTTAGCATCTCCAGGGTGTTTCTTTCTAGGCTAACTCTAAGTATTTCTTTTTGAGCTCTCTCTGGGCTTTTTCTGTTCTTCATTCTCTCATAAATGTCTCCAGTAAAGGATAAAGTCCCAACTTGGATTGGGTGGGTGATATCCCAATCAAAGTAACCTAATCAAAATGTTGCACCCACAATAAATAGGTCTGCACCCACAAGGATGAGTTAAAAGAACATGGCATTTGGGGGTATATAAAAGCTTCAAACCAGCACCTGAGTTGAAAACATTTTCATATAATTAGTGAAAAGTATGAAAGCAGAGATAAAGAGAAATCCTCAAATGAGGTTTCAGAGAAGGTTTGTTTTAGGCTGAATTCTACATTTGCAAATAAAAATAAAAAAGATGAAACAAAATAGAGCCCCAAACTAATTAGCAGAGTATTTTGGGTTACTATAACAGTATGAAGTGTTTACAATTTTTTTCATTCAATTAACAAAATGTTAGTGACTGGAATGGGAAAATTCAAATATTTTATTTTGAATTTTAAATATACCAAGGGGAAAGGTAGGCATAAATATTAACTGGAGGGAAGTTGATACAAAAGTGTTTATGTAGACGTGTTAGAAGTATAATTTAAAGAATAAAATATATAATTTGATGATTATATAAAAATCAATCTATTATTTTTTATAAGTGATTAGATCCATAAGAAAACTATTAGCTGTGATGCAATTCTTACTATCAGCTCATTGATGTACCTGAGTCCACGATGGAAAAATAGAAAAATAGAATTTTGCATCCAAAAGTGTGTGTTCGTGGCACAGATACATGATTAAAGCCAGCTGGTGATATTAGGCTTTCTGTCCAACATTTACTCCTCTTTAAGACAGCAAAACATTTGAAGGACCATTAAATCACAATGATGGTCAGGTAGATTAATTAAAAATATAAAGCAACATTTAAATAAGCAATTTCCTTTAAGTTGTTCAATTTTGTTTGCACATGAAGGGATTCACATAATCAAGCTTTCAACATCAAAAAAAATTTTTCTCTCAAAATTAACATTATGAACAATGGTGGTTCTCAAAATTGAACTTATAAACAAATCATTAAAAACCCATGTGATAGATCCATGAGCCACATTTTAATCTTTAACTACCTATACTATGCATATACCTATATATATATATACATATAAAATTTGATTACTAATATACATGCAAAAATTTGTTTTAAATGCAATGATTCATATCATTGCATTTAAAACAGCTCTAAATATTGGTTTGGTAATTGCCTTCCTCCTTTTCATATGCCAAAAGATTATAATCCTTAGAAATGTTTTATAAATTGTAAATATATACATTTATATTGACTATGGATTCCAAAAGAAAAGTCATACTAGTTATGACCAAATCAATATTAGCATATATTGAAAGGACTGTAAAATTATAAAGAGAAAGTGACTGTGATTCTTAAAGCATTTAATAGTGGGTAAACTTTTAGAAATTAAAGAAGCTTCCATAAATACCATTTTAATAGATATAAAAAAAACTCCAGCTATCTAGAAGTCAACATTAAAACTTAAGATTTTTGCAAAGCAGGAAAAAAATAGTAAAAGCTATTAATTTTGAACATGCTGCAAAAATGGAATTTTGCATACATTGTTTTATTTAACCTTTTTAACAACTCTCACAGCTAATACAGGCCACAGCAAAGTTTCAATTACAGGTAAACCTTTGGGTACTTTTACTCTTAGCAATCATATATTACTTTTTATTATAACATGGCTTTATTCTGCAATCACACTTTTCCCTATGTAATTAAACCAAAACATGATTGTTTTACATAAGTGGATATTTTTAATGAAGACAAAAGAAATGGGCTATTAAACAAAGAAACTTCCTTTAAAAGACTATGAAACACATAACAATCTCAAATGGCTTTTAGATTACATAGCTAGGAAATTAAGTTTACAAGAATAATTGACTATATACCTTATTATTTCAAAATATAAAACACTGTGGAGTAGAAAGATTCATGCCTCTATTGATATATTTTTATAACTATTTATGTATAGACACTACTTCCTTAACTCTTACTTTGAAGTGGACTATCTTATGTTGAACAAATTTATCACCAAGAGTTAAAGTAGCTCTACACTTGGAAACTATTTTATGATTTTCATAAAAAATTAGAGTGATTCTATGTGCATGAAGCTGGAAAAGCTACCTTGACCCATTCCAAACTTATCTCTTTACATCCTTTTGAAAGTCAGAATAGCCATTACATTTAAAAATGTGGAAATAAAAGAATTATAATCATCTCAATATTATGGTGTTTAAAGTGTAAAAGGATAAATGGAGCAAATCATATTCCAGAAACTAAAAATGTCAGAGCATAAAATACAATATAGCAAGGAAATAAATAATTTAATGTTAAATAATGTGAAAAGAAAATTTAAAAAGAGGGGTAAACCATCAAGTAAATCACATAAACAGAAATTAGACTAATAAACATCAGGAGATATGAAAGCTTAAGTCATGGAACTCAAAAACAAGAGGTAAAAGAAACAGAAATATAGAATAATTTATCAAATGAAGAGTGATTAGTCACCATACAAAGCACATTGAAAGAGAAATAAAAGGGCACAGATATGAAGAATGATCACTTTGAAATGAGAATGAGATTTAATAATTGAAAAGAAGCTGACAATGAAAATGCTAAACTGTTATTTTCAAAATGTTAAAAACTTGGCTTATACAAACACAAAATGAGTACATGGTAATATTTTACATACTTTTTAATTAAGTGGAAAATCAGTGAGATGATGAGACTGATTCCAATCATAAAAGAAGCAAGTATTTATGGAATTTATAGAATTTATTTTAGTTTTACATTTTTATTGAAGAGAGTATTCATATGGATAAGTACATGTATCATAAATGTTCAGGCCCAGACTGAGTTCGTGAAAAGCATGGACTGGTCCTGCCCTGAGACCAAAAGAACATGCCAGGCACTGAAGTAGATATAGATTTATTAGAACTTTTGAACAGGAATCTTCAGTGGTGGCAGTTTATAGGGGTAGCCCTCAACAGAGGGGTGGGAGTACAAGGGGTAATATGCATATGATTTTAGAGCAAATACATTCCATAGTGAAGATATCAAGCCTCTAATATAATCACTAAAGGGTTTTAAGACCTGATGTTCTCCTAACATTAATGTTTAAGATTAAGATATAATCAGTACTCTCTGTTCCCATCCTTTTACATCAGTGATTGCAATATTTTCCCTCTGGGGAGGTTGTATTCTGTTCTGTCCTGGTCAAGCAGTTTATTAGGTGCTTGGGACTTAATTCATGTTTGAGAGAGGGCCCAGGCCCTGGGCTGCCACATCAATCCACAAAAATGATTGTACTGACCATAGGACAGCCACATATATCACAAGAACAATATAAACGACAATAAGCTAGTAATAATCCAACACATAGAGCAAATAACCCTACAAAAAAAAATGCTACCATGGCTGAGTAACAGAATTCAACCAAGTAGAAAGTGGGGTTGGTAGATAATTTATCAATACTGTGTGTGTGCTCTTCCATGTGATTTAAAGTTTCTGAAATATTGTGTGAATGATCAGGAATATATACAATGCATTGATATTTACACAGACACTGGTCCTACCTTGTGCCTCAGCCAAAATGTCTAAAGCCATTCTATTTTGTAAGACCACTTTACATGTTCAGGTGCTATTGTTATTTAACAGTGATATTGACAATTTAGATTCATTAAATGCATGAACCATATAAAGTTGTTATATGCTTTTCAGTGACCATTGCAGCTCCACCTGAGGCAATAACAGCAATAGGATAAAACCACCATGGGTATGCCTCATTGATATCTAGTTTTAACCATTTCCTAATTGCTGGGAGTGTGTGATAAAGAATCACATAATGTGGTGAGGACATACTGCTGCCACCATGCGCACTGACTTGTCCAGTTGTAAGTAAATAAGGTCACTCATATTGCCTTCAGTTTTATAGACACCCCACAGGAGAGATATATGCTCCATGTCAGTGGGAGACATTTTGCCATTGGAAAGCCTATCATTTTGAAGTTTAATGGCAAAATTACATACTTCTGAGGTTCGCTACCCTACATTTTTGTTCCCAACAAGATATTCTATACATACAGGGGCAACACGGTTTAAGGTTATAGGCTCCCATGTCAGCCATCCTATTCCATGATGTACAGCATACTTAATATAGTCTGGGCTTATTGTTCCCTCTCAAGGGGGATAAACAATCATAAGCTTTTGTCTCATTAAAAGTCAGTAATGGGATTTGGCCACAGATTTGTCAGTGTGGTGAGTCCTGACATGTCAACTGGGTGTTTCATGCAGTCTGGTTTTTCAGGAGTTGTGGCCCAGAGAAGACAAGTGGCATCTGAAGATGGAAAGTCTGTGCAAACCTAGCACTTGTTTCAATTGTGAGCATGAGTTACCACCAAAACCCACTGTAGAAAGATGTTCACTGGGGTGCTACAGGTGAAAAGAAAGATGCTTATTGGGAAAATAAGGGTTAAATCCTGTTGATCTAATAATACACATGCCGGAATTACATTGGTAAATAGTAAGGTACCAGGCAGAGAGACATTGCAGTGATGTTTTAAATACCATAGTTCTCCCCTTGTAAATCTTGAGGATCATCCGCCATGTCATCAATCATTAGTTTAGGTATGAAAAAGGGCCCCCATAGTTACATACAAGCTTCATGTGGGAATAGGAGACTCTGGATTAGTAATAAAAATTTTAACAGGATTTTTTAAAAATAAATTGTTGGTGTATTTCAATGTTTTGTGTGACTTCTATTTCTCATGGGCTCATCATTTCTAACCAGCACAGCTGTAAAGGCCAGCACCAAGGCTAAAGGATCTCAATTTCCCCTGATTACAAGGTCTGAGGTATAGGCGATGATAAATTATTTTTATTCTCCCTTTTAGAATGTAAAGTGTCTGATTTTTTACTTATATTCTTAATATTTGCATCAGCCCTTCCATTAGCATTTCAACAATGCCATGGGCTGCACTGTGGTGTACAGTTTCACCAGCTTAGGGCCTGATATAGTCTTTTAATCCATTGTTGTAGGGATTTGTTTTAATCAACTTTCAACTTCCTTTAATAAGCCATTCATTCTTCCTATAAGGCCTGTGCTTGTGGGGTTATAGTGTAGATAAAAACTCCACATTCCATCATGAGCCATTGCCCATGCTTGGTCATTTCTCAGTGATAAGGGCTTGCTCATCACTGTCTGTTTTTGTACATACCCAGTAGAGATATTTGCCTTTTCCAGGCAATGTATAGTTAATTGTTGATCAGTTTTCCTCCCTGGAGAAGATGACAGAAGCCCCATGTCAGTTTCTACCAGGGTGAATCTTAATTTGCCCTTTCTGAGAGTGTAAGTGTGTCAATTTAGTCAACTTTCCACCGGGTCATGGAGGCTGTGATCAGCCAATGTGTCGTATTTGTTGGAGAAATCCACATGGTAGTTCAGGGAGCAGAATGGGCACTTCTTCGTAATGTCTATAAGTTATTGGCAAATGATAGGTAGCTGGAATTACTAGGTTAAATACCATAAGATTTGATACATTCAGTATCTGCTGTTTGGATGAAGCCACTAGCCCACTTCTCAAGTTTCATTAGTGTGGCTTTGTTCTCAAATGAGGGTCTCTGCCTCAGTGTTTCTGTGCAGTGTGTCAGGACTGTCAGAAGGAACATGGTAGTTTTGCCACTGGCAGGCATCCCAGATGTCTTAGTACAGTTCTTATCCCTATAGGGGGTGCCATATGACTATCATTTTTCTTCTTTCCAGGTTGCCATCCAGACATAAGGCCTTTGTAAACAGCCCAACTGTCAGTAAAGATATGTCTGTCTCACAGTTACTACACTATAACCGTCAACAACTCTTAATTTGGTTCATGGACTGCTTTGCAAAGCACCTACTCCCAACATACAGTGTCAGTACTGGGTTGTACAACCATGGCTGTTAATTTGGGAAGCTGCCCACTAGAAGATCCATCAGTATATGAAGCAGATCTTGAAATTGTTTTTGTGCCCTCTACTGTGGGTAATTCAATGGCTATTTCAAGTATGACAATTTTAGCTATTGAATCTTTTCCATGTGACACTGGTCCTATAATCTCATGAATCTGGGAAATTTCAATCAGGAATTGAAAAACTTGTGCTGCATGCAGTAAGCTTTCTACATTGTGAAGGCATTTAATGGTGCATTGCCAGCTTTGGCTTAATTTGGCTATGTCCTTAATCCATCCCTGTATAAGAAGGGCAGTCCTCAAGGTGATGGGATATTTCTGTGTCTAATGTTTCACTTGTAGTATAGCATTATAAGCAGCACACAGTTGCTTTTCTAAGGGACTTTATATTAATTCTGCCTCTTTCATTAATTTTGACCAGAACCCTAAGGGAACTCATTTTGAATGTTGCTGTTGGCACAAACCCCACTATCATACAGTTAACCTCCATCATCTAGCAGGGCACATGTCCATGTTCCTGGACCATTGCTTTCAGTTTCTGATTCCAGAGGTTCTGTCACTAAGCATCTCTGTGTCTCCCTTAGGTTATCTGGGGCAAACTATGGATTTCATCTCTTGGCTTCCCTTGGCTTTCTCCCAGTTCTGATTATTTCTGTCATCTTTGCTTAGTAACTCCCAGGGTATTTCTGTCTGTATCTCCAAGTGTCTGTGTCTGGTTTTATTTTTCTGCTGTGTTGGTTCTGCACTCTGTCTCTCTCTCTCTAAGCTCTTTTAAGGAGTTCTGTGAACTAATTAAGACCATCTTTGAATGGATAAGTTTGCATCTTCATGGAAATAATCTAATCAAATAGTCTCACCCGAAATAAATCTGCATCTGCAAGATTGAATTTAAACAACATGACTCTCTTTAAGAAATATGATTAAAATTAGAGTTTTCTATCTACATAAAAAATTACTGTTACCTAAATTTATTTAATGGAAATGTGTGTGCATGTGTGTGTGAATTTGTAATGGAATTTAAACAAATGCCTCTGTTGTGATTGATGAATTAATTGTTATTACTCTTGGTTGAGTGGTGACAACTTAGTTATTGTTAGTCAGCTATAATATTAGATATTTTATAGATAAATATAAAAGAATAATGGTAAAAGGTCTGTATTTCTTTCTTAACATTCACCTGCATGGGATTTCAGATTATTAACCATATGATTATGATTTTACTTGCTCCTATGAATCAAAATTTGAACACCAAAGCACCAAAAATTGATATTTATATGATCTATTTATATGTTCTAGTAACCTGGAGCAGAGGGGTGCCTGCAGAAAACCATATCCCTTTCATGCCTTATTGTTACCTGTACCACCAGCACCTTTGTAATTAAGCCTAACACATATTCATCACCCCCCTTAAGCAGCAACTACTTCCTGAGAGAGTCAGGGTTAACCCTGGCAGATTTCTCTTTGTTGCTTTGGCTTATTGCTCATGGAGATCTTCAATCCACCTGATTCTAGGAAGGAAGGAATATGACTGTTCATGCTTCAGTGGTTCCTAAATCACTATGTCCATTCTGATGGCAGTGATGCACAGAGGTTTTTCCTGAAACTAGAGAGGACCTGAGAGGCAAATGGGGAAACAGGTGAGTATTATATCCAGGAACATGTTATAGCACTGTCTCCTCTGCAATTTTAGGTGATCTGCTGGAAAAATAACATTATATGCTTATTATCTTCACTTCTCACTTTAATAAAGATCTCTGTTATAGGATCTCATTATAAAATTGACAAAATATTCTTTTCAGATAATGTGTCTTAACTGGGAAAAAAGTCACTGGAGGTGTGATGATTTTCACCCTTTATGACATTAATTTATTTATCTATAGGACAGAAGTATTAAAGATTATAATGAGTAGTAAGTAAATTGATATAGATGTAATCATCCAATTTGATGAAGTTATTCTGCTAACTCTGTGTACTGCTATACAAATGTGAGCTATTATCATTATGATTTCATAAATTTGCATTAAATTTTATACATTTTTGTAGTTCTCTACTGCAAGTAATCCTACATATATATATGCGTGTATGTATATGCATATACATATGTATGTGTATGTATAGTTCCTTAATATGTGTGTGTGTGTGTATATATATATATATAAATATATATATATAGTAACTAAAATGTAAAGGAATTTATATATATATACACATAAATTGTGTGTGTGTATATATATAGTAACTAAAAATGTAAAGGAATTGGTGGTGAAGTGGATAAGAAGTTCCAATGATTTCCATTTTGTAACATTGGAATACAGGAGTTATAAGACTATAAACCAGAGAAGACAAAAATTTCTGGACAAAACAAGCACTCTCTCCCTAATCACTGCCTACCATAAGATCACCTTACATGGAACAAGTACAATCCTAAGCAATATAGCTATCACTACTAGAACCATTCTTGATACAATATCAGTAACTTCGAAGAGTCATGCTTATGATTTTGCAAATCCTGACTTGGTTATTTGCCTTCCTTCTCCTTGCCCTGTGTAGCCCTCTGTAACCCATCCTGCAGCATGGAAGACTTCTCTGAATGTCCTTCAGACTTACAGGAGCAGCTTCCAAATATGTGTGCTCCCCAATAAACTGTTACTATATCACTATATGGAATGGTTTGTTTTGTTTTTCAGACTTAAGGGCCCATGAACACTGGCGGAACTTTTCTGCATGTTCACTGCCAGACAATTGGAGAACCAGCCAAGAGACTGAAAATGAAACAAGCAGAGGGATACAGGATTTCATGGATACCATGTCACAGTCAGTGGGATAGTTCCCAGGGTAGCCAACTGCTAGTATGGGGGTCAGTAGTCCTTTTTTATAACAGCTCAGCCCAGTATGTGAATAAGGGAATGCCCCCAAAATACCAGCCAGCATGTTATTTGCCAGGAGTGGAAACCAGGGGTAAAAATGGAAAGCACAAGGAAAAGAAAAGTTTGCTCCAAAGTATGGTCATTGTTATAGGCAGTTAGATATGCTACTGAAGCCCAGTTGAAAGTTGTGCTGGTTTTAAAGGATTCATGTATCTTAGAAAAGCCATGTGTTAATCCTAATCCAATTTTGTAAAGACAGCCATTTCTTTCAATCCCTATTCAGAATTTTATGTTGAAGACTTTAATTCAATTATCTCCATGGAAATGTGACTCAATCAAATATGGGTATGGATCTTGATTAGATGGAGACATGTCTCCACCTATTCCAAGTTGATCTTGAATAGTTTATTGGGATCCTATAAAAGAGGAGACAATTTCTGGAGAAAATGCCTTCTGAGAATGACAAGAAAGCCACAGCAGAGCCATAAGGCTGAGAGAACCACAGAGTCCACCAGCCAGTGATCTTTGAAGATTCTGAGAGCAGAGAAGGATGACAGATTGACATAGCCACAAGAAGCAGAGAGTCCACCATCCAGAAACCTTTGGTGAACAAGGAAAACACCTCCCAGGGAGCTTCATAAAACAAGAGACCTGGAGATAAAGCCAGCAGATGCCACTGTGTTCAGCATGTGCCTTTCCAGATGAGAGACAAACCTTGACTGTGTTTGTCCAGTACTTTTCCACTTGAGAGAAACCTTGAATTTCATATGCCTTCTTGAATCAAGGTATCTTTCCCTGGATGTCTTAGATTGGGCATTTCCATAGACTTACTTTAATTGAGACATTTTCATGGCCTCAGAACTGTAAAATTTTAACATATTACATTCCCCTTTTTAAAAGTCACTCCATTTCTGGTATATTACATTCTGCCAGCTAACAAATTAGGACAAAAGTGGAAGCTGAAATGATGATATTTAAAGAAGTTTTATCTCTAGAATAAGATATTATATTAGTATGTTCCAACAACATTGATGCATTAGCAAAATAAATTGCAAATCATAAAGGGACAATTAAAAATAATGACATTAAAGAGACAAAATGCATGGACTAATGGTAGGAAGTCTGAGTCATTAACCAGATTGAAGGCTGGGATACAAATGTATGAAATCCCTTGAGAATGCAGAAAAGGGATTGTGAGAAAAAGAAATAGAAATTGCAATAAACCTAAACAAACAAGGTTGATAATAAAATCAACCAGGGCTCCCAATGACTGTCAGGAAGATAGTCCTGTTCAGAAGCAAACAACAATGAGGGAGCATACACCTTTAGAATTAGTAAAATTAACATAAAAGTCTATCAGAAAGACTAAGAGAGCATAGCACTTGGTTACTAAAGTGGTGTGACTTAGTAGAAGGGTGTGGTATTATGCGTTCAGGAATGGGAATGGAAAAATGGCTAGCATAGCTACACATCCCACTCTTCTTCAGCATTTTTACCAGGCATGGCAAAGACCAGATGGCATCCCAAATGTATTAGTGTTGTGCATCTGAGCTGCAAGATTTATCTGGTCTAATGAAGGTGCTATGCCATCTACAATGGGCAGAAGGTCATTTATGGAAGAATTGCAGTATATAGCCATATAATTAGGAATGGAGCAGGTAGCATATGCTGAGCACATTCATTGACATTATGATGAGCTGTTAATGGCCAGTAGTAAGGGTAAAATTCTCCACATTGCATCTTTAGCCAGGTATGGGATTTTTAATAGCTAGTCTAAGCCCACCACTTGGCCAGAACATTCACAGAGTGGCAGAGACAATAGCAGGGTTGAGTGAGACTTCAATCATATGGACTCAAGGTATATGGAAAGTAATCAACAGACCTCACAAGGGGAGGAGAAGAAGAGGCCTATATGTGTAACCCATAAACAATTATAAGCTGCTTTCATTGCTGTAAGCACTCCAATAGAAATAATAGCTAAACAACCTAATGTTACATTAAGGCCTCTAGCTAAAGCTGCCTAGGGAGAAAATGTATCAACCTGTCTATGTCAAAATCTGTGCTAGCTGTTATCACTCTAACAGTGACCCTGATGAAAAAAGTATTTTATGATGGGGTGGAAATCCCCTAACCCTAAAGAGTTGGGGTAAATTTCTGATTGCCTGCAAATACAGGTTTAGTTGGTGATTGGAAGCCTCACGTAAAGATATTAATCCACTTACCTCTGACAAACTGCACATTTTAGCTCGTATCAATACTGGATCAAAGTGTACAGTCATGAGTGGGAATCACGGAGACATAATGGGCCCATAAAGTTAATAGATGGGTATGGGAAAAAGCCATATTGTTAGTGAAAATTACCCTAAAATTAAAGATCATGCATCTCACCTCCAGAAAGTATAGTATATCTATTTCTCCATACCCAAATATGTACTAGATGTAGATGTGTTACAAAACCTAGATCTTGCCATCATCACCAATAAATTGTGCCTTTCATAAGCACAGTGAAATCAAGTGTTGCTCATTGGTCCTCAGTGTATCTGTCTTCATCCAGGAGTGTCACCCATAGTAAACAATATTACCTTCTGTGTGAACATGCCAAAATCAGTGAGGTGTTGCAAAAATGGGCCAGAGTGGGTGTCATATGACCAATATAAAGATCATTTAATAGTCTTCTCTGGTCAGCAAAGAAATATTATGGTAATTGGAAAATGATAGTTAATTATCTAGAACTGAATGTTGTTGTTTCCTCTATTCACAACAGAACCAAATATTATATTACAATGCTTCTCAGTAACTTAGCTTAGTTAGGAGAGCTCCTATTATGCATTATACCTAACTAACACTTTTTTCAGTATACCACCAGCTGGAGAAAGTCTACATCAATTTGAATTTATCTGGAGAGTTCAGAAATGACTTCCCAGGCTTGGCCACAAGGGGATCTGCATAGTCTCTCTATCTGGTGCAGAAGAGTGGTAGGTAATCCAGCAGGATGGGAAAAGCCACCAAATGTTGTTATGTTTCATTATTCTGTTACTTTTTAAAATGCTGCTGGAATGCAATATGCCAGAAATGGAATGGGTTCTAAAATCAGAATGTATTAAGTTAAAAGTTTACAGATCTAGTACCTTCAACATGTTCAAACTAAGGAATCCATGGATAGATACCTTAACTCAAGAAAATCTAATGTGTCCAGAACACCTCTGTCAGGTGGGAAGTCATTTGGCACATGTCTGCTGGCCCTTTGATTTCTGGTTTCAAGCAACTCACTAGGGGTGTTTTCTTTCTACACCTGCAAATGCCTGTCTGTGTCAGCTGGCTTTGTTGGCCCTGCATCCATCTTTAAATGTCTATGTCTCTGTCAGTTTTGAAGCAACTATGTTGCCTCCAAAATCTCTCCCTTTTAAAAGGACTCTGGTAAATTCACTAAGACCTACTTTAAATCTTAATAGTCTCAATTCCATACAATCAGAAGGCATCACCCACATTTGTTGTGTCACATCTCCATGGAAGTAATCTAATCAAAATGTCATACCCACAATTGAGTGGGTCAGTCTCTATGGAAACAATCTAACCAAAGGTCTCTACCCAATGATATTGAATCGGGATTCAAGGGCATGGCTTTAAGGTGGTATACCATACCTTCAAATCAGAACAACCCAGATGATACTTTTTTCCCGAAAACAGGTTGTTGGTGATCCAGAACCCATCTGCCAGATGGCACAGTACATGGCAGTGTCTGTTGATCTCCCATACTCACCCTGGTTTCCTTGTTTCACCTCCTCTCTTTGATGGTTTCCCTCTGTTTCTCTGTCATTCTCTCTCAGCTTCTGTGTCTTTTTCTCTCTCATTCTCTGAATTTCAGCCTCTTTTAAAAACTCCAGCAAGAGGATTAAGACCCACCCTGAAAGAGTTATGTCATATCTTAAGATCCTACTCTCCAAAAGATCTTACTTAAACTGTGTCCACACCCACAGAAATGAGTTAAATTTAAGACAATGATTTCCTGGTGTATGTCAAAATTTCAAACTATTACAGGCATATTCATCACCTTATGCTTTGATGAAAGTGATTGACTTTTCAACACTTTTTTATTTTAGATAAAAAATTGTGTATGTGATATTTCACCTTGATATTTTCTTCACATGTTTCAATTTTAGTCTGCTTAAGCAAATGATATGAAATGTTCCACTTAAATAATAAGACTTCATTAGTTACATATTTGATGCCAGAATGAAGACTAAATTAAGGCGTTAACAAAGTGATGATTTTTCTTCCAACTCTGTGGCATTCTTGGATTGACTGACAGTGATTTCTCATCCTTAATATAGCATATGGCATGGCACAGGTTGGTCCCTGATAGCATCTCAAGTCTCCTCTGGGTTTCATTGAATTCAGCCTCAGGATGCTCTGTCTGTTGCTTTCTCTCTCCTTAACTGAATTTCATTTCATTAGGCCTGTTCTGATTCAGGTTGATCAAAGCTTTTTTGAATTTGCTTCATCAGAAGGTCCAACTTAAAATGGGTTCACATGCAAAAGAATGAATTAACTTTAAGAACATGTTTTACTGGGGTACATGCACCTTCAAACCACCACACATCACCTTCTCTAAGTCAGTGTCCTCTATGGAAACAGAACCATTAGGAGGGAATTGTAATTATTCTGATATTTTTAATAGAATTGTTCCATATGACTGTGGGGATGGGCAACTCTAAATTTCACAGAGCAGGCCATAAGCAGCACACTTCAATGAATGTTTTCCAATGATAGAAAAGCTGGTTGGATGAAATACAGATGGAAATTCCCTTTTCTGATTGCTAAACTCATCATTTCTCTTTTTAAAGCCTTCAATTGATTGGATGGGTATTCACACATTGTTGAAAACAATCTCCTCAGTTGATTGTAGATGCAATCATCAGTAGATGCAATCAGTTTACTGATAATTTAAGTCCATGCAATATTCTCACTGTTACAATTAGTCCAGTGTGTTGATCAAACAACTGGGTCTCATAATTTGGACAAATTGACACAAGAACTTAACCATCACAGTCCACCCCTTCTCGTCTAAGAACCTATGCCTTGCTCCTTAAAGCATATTTAATTTCTGTTATGTTATAGTACAAATATATTCGTATTGCCACCTAACAATATTCAGCTATGCTGTATTCAACCACACAGCCATTAGCTCTTCCAAGGATATGTTGAAGATCTTCAGGTAATATTCTCTCTTTCACACAATATCTAATAATTTAATTATAATGACATGGAGCTAACACAGTTTATGTTATATGGTAAGACAGGAAAGAAAACAAATATATACACCTTATGTCTATATGAAAATATTATCATAGGAAAACAAGGAAGAAATATTTGAAGCAATAAGAGTTTTCATTTCTGACCCAGGGCCCCAGGACCCTCTCTGTATTGAGGTTAACTATCTGCATGTACCATTTACATGACCAGGAAAGTAGTTGAATATAAAAAGACTTCCTCTAGGAGTAAAGAATGTACAGATGCTATCATAAACCATTTATTTTTAAAGCATTAAACTCCTCTCCATTGAAATGTTGATGAAAAATCTCCAAATCCCTGTGTCATGAGAATCTGCTGAAATGCTATTCTCACGACTTATTGAATGTCCTTGTCCTAAGCCCTTACAAATTGCCCTATTTGTATGCTCTGCTTTGTGGAGCCCTGAATTCCATTTTTCTGATCAGCCATCACCAGGAAAATTCTTATCCTTTTTGTAAGTCCTAAGAAAGTCTACATCTGTTTTTGTGACTAACATGTTCTTTTGTCTTGGGGCTGTACTGTCCTGTGCCCTTCAAAAGCTTGGTTGGAACAATTGGTGAACCAGCCAGGAAACCAAAGAACCACTACACATAACAGGCATGTGTTCTGGGACAGGAGTGTCCAAAATCCCAAACTGACCCACATCATTCATGTGGGAAAGGTTGGGTGCCCTTCTGGATGAATGGGAACTACTGTTAAAGTATGGGTATACCCTGAAACCTCTGTTGGGGTTGCCAACTGTTTTGTGACAGACAGCAGGACAAATAAAATTTAGCAAAAAAAAAAAAAAGAATGCCAAATAGTGGTAGCCATAGCCTAGCCCATTTTAGGAGTCCTATGTATGAACACAGAAACAGAACAGGTGGCAAAAGCAACACCCCACCATCTAAAAGAGGAATTAAAACTAGAAAAATATATGCCCCTTGAACAGGTGAGAATGAGGAACTCTATGATCACCTGCACTGAGTGAACTATCAGTTAGAGAATCCGGCATACAGATATACCTGAGTCAGAGGTATAGGAGCATCTGCCTGCTCTTAGTCATGTATGCAAAACTTGCCTCTAGTCACGTTTGCAAAACAGGACATAAGCCATACATGACCCATCTGAGACTAAAGAAATGAGCTAAGTAACCCCTATTCTGCAAGTTCTGTACTTTTCCAGTGTTTACTATCTTTTCCCATAGTAACTCTCACCTTGCCTACTAGTCTATATAATCTGGAAATAAAGGATATTTGGAGCTCAGACTTTGAATGAAAGTCCTCTGAGTCTGCCATAGCAATAAAATTTTTTCTACTTCTCAGAGGCTTTGGTGCTTTCTTTCATGGTGTATGGAGTTTTCCCTACTTCATTTCTGGTGCATTGGCTGGGAAAATATGTACCTTCACAGAAGAGACACACTTGTGTTCCCTCCTTGTCTCTGGGAAGACCCAAGCCACAGGCTGATTTCAATCATCCATGGGCATCTCAAGAATTTTTTTCTGGTTCAGGATAATCTGACTGGAATGGGGCATTAGCTTCCCCAGACTTGGGAGGAACCTCAGTAGCCCTGACAACTGAACCATAGCTGTGCCTGTCAGACTGTTAAGAATGGCTGTCCATCAATTGCTTGCATATCAGGTATAGGGATTAACAGGTCTTGACTTTCAGGTAGAAAAGGAGGCTGATAACCACTTGAACCAGGACAAGTACCTTTCAGAGAAAGCAAAAGAGAAACCTCCAGTAGTTAGATAAACTCTGTTATTGGGAGGGAGTCATAATAACTTGTCATGTTGTCAAGCACCTGGTGTGTGAAAGTGCATGAATGAGTCATGGTTCTGACCTGAGGCTTTGGCACTGTGTTACACACATGGCAAAGTGTGTGTCCTGATCTGCATGTCCATGAGACACCATTACAGCTTGGACAGCAGTGATTTCAATTGAATGAAAGGGTTTGCGAGGGTTGAGTTGGGGGTTTATAGCAATCTACCTTATGCTGAGAGCCTTAAATTCTCATTCATGGAAAGCCATCAGAGATGGATGAAGCAATTTTCATCTTCCTTTTTTGTTTAATTTTTCTCTGATGTCCTGGGAGGAACACTACGTGAGTTACTGAAAGCTAAACCCCTTAGCTTGTTTCATTAAGAATTTTAGGAAGGGATTTACTGGAGACTAGGGAGTGAAACTCAACCCCCAGGAGCTGTGCAAATTTTGTCAATTGTATTGGCCTACTTTGGGAGTTGGATGGGCATCTGAGGGGTCACTTGACCCCCAACTGATTTGAGCCATCTGGCAAGCTGTCACAGGACATCCTGGACCCTGACCAATTTCCATATATTGACTCCTTGCTTAAAATTGTTCAAAACTCACCACCATGGTTAAAAGCTTACATTGAAAGCCTTGTGAATGTTATGGTTGGCTGTGCCAACCTGGACATTCTGCTTCTGGGAGAAGTCACTGCAAAGAAATTAGCCCAAGCTACCACTAAACTTCTCACCCCAGAAGGCTGTCTGCTGTCAACAGGAAAAAAAAAACCCTGGCCACCTAGATAAAGGAAAAGAGAAGCTACTACCACTACCTCTGCACCTGGCCCTGGTTCTCTGTGGCTGTGTGCATCAAGGTGTAGCTGGGCAAGCCTTACTGCTGTCCGTTCTGTCAACAGAGGATCTTTACCCCTGTTTTTCCAAGTCTTCAACCATGGAAAAAACTTAAATCCTCCCAAGTGCAGAAAAAGATCCATTGCCTTTGCATTACTCAGCTCCAGCATGCCAACCTCTGCCTGAAGAGCTGGTTTTG
This sequence comes from Tamandua tetradactyla, assembly GCF_023851605.1. Classification (NCBI taxonomy): domain Eukaryota; kingdom Metazoa; phylum Chordata; class Mammalia; order Pilosa; family Myrmecophagidae; genus Tamandua; species Tamandua tetradactyla. The sequence continues at coordinate 98,273,468 of NC_135337.1, read as the reverse complement.
GTTTCAGAGGCACCGTTATTCCCCAACACCCTCTACTGGGAACTCCATCTCATCAGGGATTCCAGCCAGCTCTTTTCAACCACCTCTCACCTCATTTTGTCCCAGTCTGCCAAAACTCTATCCAGAGATCCCACAGACCTTGAACCCTCAATACTGAGCTGGAAGGATATGCAGTGTACCACAGGCTCTGCAACTGGCCCTGTGAAAAACCATAGGACAAATTTACTATGATCCAAAAAGCCAGTTGCAGGGAGGCCAAGCAATGCTCATCTGCTAGGTTTTTTCAACCTCTGACCTCATGCACTGGAAAAACCACACTCTCTCTTACACTGAAAAACCATAGAACTATGATTGACTTACTCCAGTTGATTATACGTACCCATTGGCCAATATAGCAAGATTGCCATCAGTCGTGCATCACCCTCGTCAACACAGGAGAGCACAAACGAATTTCATAAGCTACTCTGAAGTAGTTAGAGGAAAATGCTCCTGAAACAGTGAATGCATCTCAATATGCTCAAAATTGCTTCTCAAATGCTGGCCTGCACTGGGACCCAAACACTGAGGCTGGCAGGAACAGTTTGAATTTCTACCAAGATGTGCTTATTCAAGGCATGAAAATGGGGGCCAGAAAAGCAATAAATATGTCATAAACTGAAGTTCTGCAAAAGCCAGACAAAGCCCCTAGCCCATTCCATGAATGCCTCTGTGAAGCCTTTAGACAGTATTCTCCTTTTAATCCTGAGGCACCAGAAAACCAGAAACTTGTTAACTCTATATTTCTTGGGCAAGCCCAACATGACATCCAGGGAAAACCGCAGAAATAAGAATGGTCTTCTGGAATGAATATATCCCAGCTCTTTGAGGTGGCTACTAGAAGTCTACATGAACTGGAAACAGGAGGAACAGAGAGAAAAGGACCACTGACTGAAGTAAAAAGCAGAACTGCTTGCTGCAGTGCTCTCTCAGGACACCAGGAAGCCCCTATTCTCAAAACCCAGAACCTTCAAGCAAACAGGGCTGGAAGAAAACACACACACTTATTGGGGGTCTCCTGTAGAACATAGGAGAGCAGCCCTATTGGGAAGAAACAAGTGTGCTTACTGTAAGGAAGAAGCATACTGGAAAGCATAATGTCTCAATAAAGGATGGAAAAGGGGAAGCAAAAACCCCACTAGCTATGGGGAGCTCATAGCTACAAATTTTGTAGGTCTAGAAAACCTTGACAACAATTTAGATTAAGACAGAATGGGCCTCTTAACACTTGGCCCCAGGGGGCCCATGGTCACAATGACAGCAGAAGGCTGAAAAATGGACTTTATGGTAGACACTGGTGCAGAACATTCTGTTGTCATACAACAAATTGGGCCTAAAACTAAGGCAAATCACCATCATTGGGGCAACTAGTGTCTTGGCTCAACATCCATTCTTAGCAGCCCACGAGTGTCTGCTGGGATCCTGAGAAGTTTCTCATCAATTTCTTTACCTTCCTTACTGCCCAGGTCCCCTCTTGGGCCAAGAACTCCTGACAAAGCTCAAGTTTCAAGTAAGTTGCAATGTAGAAGGGAAATGTCTCCTGACACCAAAGCACCCAGAGAAAAAGGTTATCGTTGACCCTGAGAGCCTGCCAGACGGAAGAGTGGTGCCTCTTTCTTGCCAAAGAAAACTGAAAGCAGCATGACTATCCACAAGTGCCAAGAGTTGATACTTCTGTTTGGGCAGAAAATAATACACTGGGGCTAGCAAGGAACGCACCCCAGGTTCTCATGGAACCCCATCCAAGAGTTGCCTTAGTGAATCTTAAAGAAGATCCAGTCCCCCAAGAAGCCCAGGTGGAAATCCAGGCATACATCAACTGCCTACTTGTTCATGGTATATATGGAAATGCCAGTCTACGTGAAACATTCTTCTGCTACCAGTATCAATGAATACTGCCCCATTCAAGCCTTGCAGACCATCAACAAAGTGACTGTTACATTACATCCCATAATGCCAAACCTATATACTCTTTTAAACTCAATTCCTGCAATGGCATCATTTTTCTCCTTCCTTGGACTGAGAAATCCTTTCTTCTGCATTCATCTGACGCTGGTCGGCCTACTTTTGCCTTTGAATGGGAAAATCCACACACTGGAATAAAACAGCAATACATCTGGATGCACCTGCCTCAGGGGTTCAAGAATTCTCCCACTATATTTAGCAAAACCTTAGAAAAGAACTTGCAGGAATCCGACAACCAAAATATAAAATATTTTGCTCCAATATGTGGATGATCTATTCTTAGCCTGTACAACCTCAAATGTCAGTCTGGAAGGTACAAAGCCACTCCTGACCCACCTAAATCAAAGAGGCTACACGGTCTCTAGGGAAAAGGGCCAGATTTGCAAGAAACAGGCAAATTTCCTTGGATTTCAAATCACCAAGTGCACTCAGCATCTGGAGGTTGAAAGAAAGCAAGCCATTTGTCAGATTCTTACACTCATACCTTGGGGACAAGTCCAGGAGTTCCTAGAGGCCACAGGTTTCTGCTGCAGCTGAATCCCTAACTTTGCTGCAGTTACTAAGCCCCTATATGAGGCTACATGAGGAGATGAAAATTCAACTCTGCTCTGGAGAGGTGAATAATGAAGAGGCTTTGAAACTCTAAAAAAGAAACCCAAGCTCCAGCCTTGGGTCTCCAGGATATTGATGGAATTTTTACCTTATATGTTCATGAATGACAGGGAACAGCCATAGGGGTCCTCATTCAGAAACTAAGTTTTTTCAGATTGCCTAGTGGCTTACTTGTCAAAGCAGCTGGATTCAGTAGCCAAGAGATGGCCTCCCTATCTGTGTGTTATAGCTTCTACTGTCACTCTAACACATGATGCTGAAAAGTTAACCTTCAGCTAGCAACTAACTTTGCATCCCACACCAAATCAAGGCAATTCTCCAGCAAAAGGGACAATATTGGTTCTCAACTTCTCAGCTGCTGAAATATCAGGCCCTCTTATGCAAGAGACCTAACATTCAAGTGCAGGCCATATACAGCCTAAACCCAGAAGACCTGCCTGAGAATGAATGTATAGAAACCTCAGAGGAAGTTTTCTCCAGACAACCAGATTTAAAGGACCAGCCTTTCTCCCACCCTGATGCACAGTACTATACGTATGGCAGCAGTTTTGTCCACAATGGGATACTGAAACCAGGATATGCAGTGATGACCTTGGACTCAATTGTAGAATCAGGGCCCCTTCTTGGGGTCACTTTGGCTCAAAAAGCTGAACTCATAGCTGTCTCTAGAGCTCTGCTGTTATTATTATATTTCATTGTCAATATCTACACTGGCTCAAGGTATGCCTCCAATGCTTCTGAGATACATGAGGCCTTATACAAAGAGAGGACTGATCAATGCCAGAGGAAAGGAAATAAAGCATGGCCCAGAATTCCTGGCCCTCCTGGAAGCAGTACGGGTCTCTATGAAGGTTGCCATCATCCACTGCCCTGGTTATCAGTCAGGAAACACAACAGTAGCCCGAGGGAGCTGCCTGGCAAATAAAGAAGTCAAAGAAGCAACTTTAAGTGGAGCCCACTCTTCATTAATGACAGCACTTCTACCAGAAACTGTAAGTGGCATACAGCCAAAATATTCTGAGACTGAACATACCTGGCTGAGCCAAGAAGGCATTGCTCACTTACTGAATGGATGGTGGAAATTCAAGGGCAGTCAATTAGCAATCCTAGAAGCACTGGGTCCAATGGTGGTTTTGCAAGTTGATGAAAATATTCACTATGGAAAAACAGCCCTGGAGCAATTTTTTCAACAATACTTGTACATTCCTCAATTGCACCAACTCGGCCAAGCAGTTTGTGCTAAATGTGTTAACTTGTGCTGAAAACACCCCGTGACAAGTTCTGAATTCTCCCCCCACCCCAAGAAATCAAGTTGTAGGACATATGCCATTTGACCACATCCAACTAAACTTCACTGAACTTCCCCAGGAAATGGGATATCAATACTTACTGCTCTGTACTTTCTCAGGATCAGTGGAGACCATTCTGACTCATTCAAAAAGCCCAGGAAGTAGTTGGATTCTTATGCAAAGAAATTATTCTGAGGTATGGCCTCCTGAGCTCCCTGGGCTCTGATAATGGACTAGTATTTGTGGCCCAAATCATGCAAAAATTTCAGTAAAACCCTCCAGATAAAGTAGAATCTCCACACAGCCTATAGGCTGCAAAGTTCAGGAAAACTGGATTGAATGAACCACACCTTGAAATCACATCTAAAAAGCTCTGTTGGGAGGCCAATCTAAAATGGACTGATGTTCTCCATATACCCTTGTTAAGAGTGAGATGCAGTCCCACAAATAAACCAGATTTTCCCCTTTTGAAGTTTTGTTCATATGGCCTCCACCTCTGATAAAAGCACTCCAAGAACACATTATACAATTTGGAGATTTAACTTTAAGAAAGAAGCTCCAGGGTCTAAGCTTCACTCTCTTTCAGTTGCACAGGTGGTAAATAAAAGATTCCCACTACAGTTAAAGCCCTCTGTGCATTCCTTCACTCCAGGAACATTAGTCTGAGTAAAAGGTTGGAAAAATCGGCATTAACACCCATTATTTGGGGTCCTATAGGGTCCTGCTTTCTATTCCTATAGCTGTCAAGGTTGCTGAAATTGACCCTTGATCCACCACCCCTGGCTAAATGCTGGAAACAGCTCAACCCCATCTTGGTAGTGCCATGCTAAACCAGAGAACCCACTGCATCTGACACTGCATAAGAAACTTACCTGCCATCCTATAGCCACTCCAGAAGCTGGCTGGTCTACACATGGCTGAAGTCTGAGGAATCTCTGAGCCTTGCTTCAGTCACCCCAGAAGCTGCCTGATCTACACATGGCTGAAGATTAGGAAAGCACCACATGGACACCCTGGCTTCCCAGATCTGTGGATTAATCTTCTTTATCTTACTCTCTATTTGTTTTTCACTTGGCTGTGTTAGCTCTCCTAGAAGTAGGTCACCTAAAATGCTTTCCAAAAACTAATTTAATTTTTCTTACTTTAACTTGGTGGGATCCTCTATACCCGGGTAACTTATCCTCTATATCAAAGTAACTTCTCCTATCCCATATAAGTTGCAGAATGTTGTTTTTGTACCTAATCTTGCTTGTAGTTTTCCATGGCCCCTTTGGTTTGCTGTTCTGGACTTATGCCATGAGTGCATTCACACTACCAGATTGGTGACCCAGTCACCCTCATCCTTGTATTCCACACACATTACACTTGCCAAGGTATCTCCAAGGGCTTCTGCACCTATAATCAGATAACATACTCAATCTGTGACCCTGGGAAAGACCATCACTACATCTGCCATGACCCTAACAGGTCTGATCATGAAACTGTAGTAGAATTTAAAATTCTGAGAAGTGGGAAAAGAAATAATAGAAGGCAAAGCTAATAATCCAACAAGCAGTGTCTCTACTCTTTAATACTTCTATTGCTTGTGCTACCATAAGCCTGGTTACACTGTGGGTTATAATAAATAAGAAGATGCTGAGGTACCCTCCTGCAGAAAGCACTAAGTACCACAAGTTGCTGTATGCTATATCAAACAGGAACCCCCCGAGATACTATCATACAAGTAACACCAAATACCCCCACTTGCAGGACAGAGCATTGCAATCTCGTTAATCTTACCATTAAAAAAATTCATGATAAATGGGGAAAAAAGTTCAAGTGCTCTTTGGAGTAAAATGGTCCCCTAAATCCATCACTGGCTCCACCTTATAAAAAAACAAACACAAAAACAAAAAAAATGAACTCTTACAACTGAGAAAAATTCCAGGTATTCTATTCCTTCTATGAGGAAATACAAAATCAACCCCCAGCCATTCCTGTAAGCACTCGAAATCTGTTCTTTCAACTAGCAGAACACGTAGCCTCCTCCTTAAATATTTCCTACTGTTATGTCTCTGGAGGAACAAATATGGGGACTAATGGTTGTGGGAAGCCAAAGAACCAATGCCAACAGAAAAAGTAAATATAACCACCTCTTGTCCCAGACCCAGCCAATGGAACCTTAAAACTTCCATAATTGGAAAAAAAAACTGTATAGCTAGATGGAGAAACCACATCCTGATTTCAACTGGGCAACCTTGTCTGTTTGGGGCAACAGTATTATCATCAGGGTAAAAATGCCACATTATGGAGGGGATTGGGTGAAAATCACACAGTTTCTGATCTGTCATCATTAGGCTCTTTCCCCAACCTCAAATATTTCTGAAGTGATATTTCAGCTCCCCAGGGTTTGGAAGGCTCCCAAAGGGACCTATTGACCTATGATAGGACAAATGCCAAGCAGCACTAAAACACTTCCAATCAGAGTTTTGAACCCTCCAAAAGTTGAGAACTACCTTCTGAATAGGTTGTTGGAGCCCAAGCCATTCCAGGTCTGAACTGAGCCCATGGGTTAGGGTTCTCATGTGATTGGTGATCACACCAATATGGCAGAGCAGCCTATTCTGAATTGCCTGCAGGGTGTCTGAGAGCCTGTGTGTTAGGAGCCATCCACCCTTCCTTCTTCCTAATTCCCCTAAAGCAGGGGGAACTACTAGGATACCCAGTCTATGAATGAGAAAATAACCAGGTCCAAAAGAGAGACATACAAATAGTAAACTGGAAAGACAACAAGTGGCCTCCTGAGCATATCATCCAGTATTATGGCCTGGCAACATGGGCAGAAGATTGGTCATGGGGAAATAGGACTGAAATTTGCATGGTAAACTGCATCATATGCCTCCAGGCAGTAGTAGAATGAATCACAAATTCAGAACAGCAATCCATCAGAACCAATTGGTTCTTGATTACTTGTTAGCAAAGGAAAGGTGGGGTACGTGGAAAATTCAACATTTCTAACTTTCGTTTACACTTAGATGATCAAGAAAAAGTAATAGAAGAAATCACCAATCACATGAGAACCCTAACCCATGGGCTCAGTTCAGACCTGGAATGGCTTGGGCTCCAACAACCTATTCAGAAGGTAGTTCTCAACTTTTGGAGGGTTCAAAACTCTGATTGGAAGTGTTTTAGTGCTGCTTGGCATTTGTCCTATCATCCCCTGCCTCATCTTTTGCTTACTAAAAAGTGAAGTCAAACTTTAGAAGTCTTAGTAGATGGAAATCTGCCTCCCACTTATTTCATCTCAGAGGGCTGCACCCCTCAAACAATCATGAATTAGTCCCCACAAGCAAAAATGGTGCTACACCTATAGAATAAAATATGATGAATAACAGCATCAAAAGTTCATTAATTTAATCTCCATAGTATTGCTGTATAACTTAATGAATTTATGTGTATCACCTTATATATTTGTGTGTTTCACTCTTTGAATTTATGCACTCATTAATGTATGTAAATGCAAGCTTCCTTGAAGGAGGTAAAACAAAATGTCTGCTGCATCTGCCTGCTCCTGGTCATGTATGCAAAACCTGCTCCTAGTCCCATCCACAAAACAGGATGTCTGCTGCACAAGACACATCTCAGATAAATGAAATGAGTTATGCATCTCCTGCCCTGAAGTGTTTACCACCCATTTGCATATTAACTTCTGCCTTGCCTACTAGTCTATATAATCTGGAAACAAATGATATTTGGGGCTCTAACTTTGGGCAAGAGTCCTCTGAGTCTGTTGCAGCAATAAAAGTTTGTCCACTTCACAGAGGTTCTGGTGCTTTCTTATATGGTGTCCAGAGCTTTCCCTGCTTTATTTCCATCTGCCAATCACATGGTAACAGCTAATAGACATCACTAGAGAGTGCCCTTTATGTTGTCTGTTTTGATGACATTAGCTACACACCAGATGTAACACGTTGGCTCATCACAAATCCCAGTGACCCAATGATAATTGGATTACATTGGTTCCCTCCCACTCTTGGAGGTGGTGAGGTATGTTTTAACTGCCATGGACATGACTACCAGACTTCATTAGCTTTCCCTCTGGGAAGGTGAATCATTGCCCCACCATCTGCTGTTTGTAAAGATGAGCACCCTGTATGGTATACCTATACAGATAGAAAGTGATTTGGGGACCCCTGGAAAAAAATAGTCCAATAATGAACCATGGATTAGGATAGCATAAGGATATTCTATATGCCCTACAATCCCACAGATGTGGGCCTTATTGAAAGAATGAATTGTTTGTTAAAGGAACAGCAAAAAGATGATAATACATCCTTGCAGCAATGGATAAAGAGGTTCCATCAGACCTTAATTCGCTTGAATGCAATTACATTGGCTGCTGAATCTGCCCCCTATGTTATGGTGACAGCTGGAACAATGCAGACATCACGAATGCAAACCAAAAGGCCCACTGCCTTGCACTGAAAAGCTGAAATGATAATAATTTGTTGTTTCCTCTGTCTGAGAGAATAAAAAATAAATAAAAACAAAAAAAGGGAAAATTAGGTCGTTTGGCCTTGGTTCTGGCTATGCAGCTGCATTGGTTAGGAATCCTAATTTTCTGGGGAATAGGAGTGGCCCAAAATATGATAATAACACCTCAATTTATGTAAAAAAATGTCTGTTAAAATCTTTACCACCAATCTTGTGTATCCTATTTCCATAAGTATCTTACACATGACTATGTGGACCCTTCTAATGCCCAGGTTAACAATTCATATAATGATAAAGAACTCCCAAGAGGACTTGCAGGGAGAGAATATCTGGTTTTCTAAACCTCTTCATTATGTTCTTCTGCCTGGTACCTTATTATCAACTAATGGAATCTAGCATATATATTATTATGTCAGCAGAAATTACCTCTCATTTCCCTCCATAAACATCTTTCTTTTCAGCCATAGCACCCTAGAAAACACCTACCTACAATGGGCTTCAGTGGTAATGCATGACCACAATTGAATGAAATATTGAATTTGCAAGGACTTGCCATCTTCCATTGATATCAGACTTCCTTGGGCTGCAACATCTATGAGTCAGACTGCAGAATATCCTTCTTGCCCGACAGAGTTCAACACGGCAGGAAATCTAGAAAAGGATCTTGCTTAAGACTGAAATCCAACTGCTATCCTCTGATGAGACCAGGACTTACATCTTCTCCCTTCTGTGGGAACAGGTAAACAAGTCTGACTTCTATTGTTGTATACTGTATATGATGGTTTAGGGGGGTTGATGGCAGAATCTGTAACAGTAGACCATGTTGCTCCTGTCTGTATGGAACAACTTGAAGGAGTTCATGATGTGGGGTACCTACCAACTGAATTGTGTAGCTTAACTGCTAAATTACAAAACAATAGTCTTTTGTACTGAAAAAAATACCTCATCTGTCATGAGGGCCTATCCATAACCAAAGGGAGGACTATGGACCTGTGGGCAATATGGTTGGCCTTATTTACCCTATAACTAGTCAGGACTTTGTACATAGGGAAAGCCCTATGTCTCCACTATCTTACATGACTGTTCATCCCATTCTCCTACTAATTAGGAAATGACTGAGGCTGGATATAGGATAAAATGCACACCCTGGTGGTATTATCCTTTAGCCATTTTATTACCAGGTTGAGGTGAAATAGTTACTAAAAAGCAAGTGGAAGTTTTAGCCAATCATACTGCCCAAGCCCTCAACGACTAAAAAATAGCTAAGTACTCCCTAAATGAAGAAAATGCACAGCTTAGAAAAGTAGTTTTACAAAATAGTAAGGGCTTAGATATTCTCACTGCAGCACAAAGTGCCACATGTGTCTTAATTAATGTGAATACTGCATATATTCATATACCTGAGCATTTGCACATTTCACAATGTGAAATTTACCTACATTGTGTAGTTGCAATGCAGTCCTGTTTCCACTTGATCAATCACCCCAGCTAATACAGTAATTCCTTTCTTTGCACCTTGATTCAGAATCATGAGGAGCCTGAAGTGTTTAGGTGACAATCTTAATTACCAGTTCAATAGAATTATTATTGTGCCTTTTCGTATAAACAGATCTCTTTTTGGACCTAGGCCTTGTACATAAACAGACCTTCAGGTAGCAAAAGTTTTTCTTGTGCATAGCTCAACATAAACAGTGAATGCTGGCACTCCAGTTTCCACCCCTTGATGCTGCGCTCATGAATCTTAGCTATGGAGACACAGAATCATACAACATATCCTTATTTAGAGGCCAGATTCCTGGAAAACATTGTCCCAGACCTGTAAGGTTCTGCCAGATAGATGGCACTATAATTCAGTCTTGAAAAGGCCATTTCACTGTTTTATCAAGTCAACTGTTGCAGGATGACTGGGTATATTTCTGAACCAATGAATTTGATGAGTATGCACCCATTACCTTTCTTTCTGTGCTGTGATATGGGCTCCTTGATCAGAAGCAATGCTGTGAAGAATATCATTATTGTTAATAAGGCATTATGTAAATCCATGGATTATAGTTTGGGCAGAAGCATTGCATCCAGGGAATGTAAAGCCACATCCAGATAAAGTGTCTATGCCATTTAGAAAAATATATTGCCCCTTCCACAATGGAAGTGTTACAATGCTATCAAACTGCTACCAGGTAACAGACTGATATAAGGGGAATAGTGCCATATTAGGGACTGAGTGTTGCCTTCTGCTGCTGATAGATATTTTTCTTAACAGTGTCTTAGCTAAATAGGTCTTTCTCACTGGAATTCCATGTGGCTGAGCCCATGTATAACCTCCATCATTAAAACTAATGGTCACTTGATCAGGAGACCTCTGGGCAAGGACAGGATTGTCTCAGAAAGGAGTCTGATAAGTAACTGAAAAATGGTCTACTTTTTCACTTCATTATTAACATTTTCTTGTGTTGAAATCACCCACTGGTAAGAATTCATGTGGAACATAAATATCTTCATGTTTTTCGTACTCAGATAGGTTCATCCACACACCTCCTCCTTGAACTCTTTGCCACCAGTTGTCCAATTATGTTACTCTCAAGTCACTGACCATCCAGTTAAACCATTGGTGGCAGTCAATGAATCACTATACAAACCTACATGCAGTCATTTCTCCTTCCAATTAGAATGTTTCAGGTTCAATCCTCAAAGTTCTGCCCACCTCCCAGATTTCTCTTCAACACTGTCCTTCAAGCATATCCCCAAAAGAGGCTGTACTGCCTTAGCTGCCCATTTTCAGGAGATAACTGTGAATCATGCAGAATTATCTGTTACCATGCCTGCATACACTCTTCCTTCATCAACTGACTATAATTTCCTCCCCCACAGGACATTACTATGGCATAGGAAAGAAAAGGTAATATAGGAGTGGGGAACATAGACATTTTGGCCACTTACTCATGTAACTTATTTGTGCCTTCAGTACTTTTCACTACCTAACTTATACATACCACTAGCATTTTATGATGGAGTGCAGCTGTGTATGGTCAACTTTATGGCTTTGGCAGTCAGAAAACACCGAGTTTATATGGGTAACTCGGTTTCATAATAATTTGGTGGCTATGGCTAAGGATTAAGTCTCTTCCAAGGCCTTGAAGCAGGGCAAAATCTGTTTCTCAAAAGGAGAGAAGTTTTCCGCAGAGTATTGTAAGATTTTGCTCCAAAATCCTAAGGGTCTGAATTTTAATTCTCATGCAGGGCTCTACTACAGACTCCAGAGAGCATCCCTATTTACCACGGACACTTCTTGCACCGTTGTGTTTACTGGAACATATGACCATGTGGCAGAACAGCTTAAACTGCATCCTGGACTTGTTGTAGAGCTTCCTCTCATTCTGGTCCTCACTTGAAACTGGCAGTTTTTTGGGTCGCAGTAAATTGGCCAGAGTAGCACACCTTACTGAAGAATATGCTGTCTGTAAAATCCAATGAGGCTAAATAGGTGTTGCACCTCTTTCTTGGTTGTAGGAAGGTCCAGATTCAACAGTTTATCCTATACCTTAGAATTATATCTTGATGTACCCTATTCAACTGGACAGCAAGAAATTTTACAGAGCTTGAAGGATCCTGAATTTGTGTGGAATTACCTTCTTCCCTCCGATAAATGCCTTATTAATATGTCTAGAGTACTCTTTATTTCTTACTTACTAGGTCCAAGTAACATGATATAATCAATAAAATGGACTGGTGTGATACTGTGTGGGAATGAAGAGATGTTCAATGTCCTTTAGAATATAATAGGACACTAGGCTGGAGAATTGATATACTGCAGAGGTGGAACAATGAAGGTATATTGCTGGGCTTGTCAACTGAATGCAAACTGTTTTCAGTGTTCTTTAATAACAAAATTTGGTACCAGGGTATGTGTTGTATTGTTCAAACAATGATACCACATCTGGAACAACAGCTGCAATTGATGTCACAACCTCTTTAAAAGTTTGTGATAATCCACTCTGATCCTCTAAAATCCATCTATTTTCTGTACAGACCAAATAAGAGTTGAATGAGGATGTGGTGTGAATCACCACCACTACAACCTAAATGGTGGCACTAATCTCTTCAATTCTAGGAATTCAGTATTCCTTTTGATTTATTATCACACTATAGAGGCTTCCCCTTGTGGCTTCCACTTAGCTTTTCCTACCATAATAGCACTTACTCCACAAGTGAGGGGACCAATGAGGGAAATCTGCATTTGCTGGGTATATCTATTCCAATTATGTATTCCACAGTGGGGACATAACCACAGAATGGGTTGGGGGATTCATTGGACCATTGGGAGATAGACCTGAGGTAAAGTCTCATAGATCACTTGCCTTCACACCTGCCATGAAGACTGGTGTCCAAGAGAATGACAGGGGTGCTCTGAGGAGACACAGTGCGGGGGGAAACTAAGCACAGAGGCAATCTCAGGCAAGTGTCAGTTTCAGACTAATCCTGCAGGAAAACTCTGGACTGCAAATTATGACTCAGAAGTGTCCCACACTGAGACAAGAGAACTGGACTTTCATAGTCCCAAAACTGTTGTCATTGGCTGAGGGCTGCATGATGGGTCTGAGGGAATAAATATCCAGGTACATACTCTCTGTGCCTGCAGGCAAAACAGACTCAGAAGTCCAGACACCTCACTATTGGAGGTGAAAAACACCAAACAAAAAGATGAGGGATCTGAGGGCTCTGGGAAAAGCACCAACATTACCCAACAGCTGTGTTATTTAACAATAAGACAGAGAACAGAGATTCATTAGAATCCTTTGAGATTAAAGTAAAACTCACTTGAAGAAACTGAAGGTTTTTGTTTTGTGTTGCTTTTTTGACTAAAAGTCAGGCACAGAGGCAACTAATGAAACTGGGCCTGTTTGGAGGGTAAAATTTGGATTATTGCTTCAAACAATGAAAACACTTAATATCCTCAGATTTCCAAAAAAAAAAACATTTATCTTAAAAGTATCACTTCATGGCCATCAAATGATGAGAGTATTCATTCAAGTCCATTTTAAGAGACTCTTCCATTTTTAAAAAAATGTTTTTATTGATAAAACCACATGTAAACATACAGACATTCTAAACCTATAAAAATTTAATATATGGTGTACAGTCAATGGCTCACAATATCATCATATAGTTGTGTATTCATTACCATGATAATTGTTTTGAACATTTGCATCACTCCAGAAAAAGAGAAAAAAGGAAAATTTCATGCATACCAAATACCTTACCCTTACCTCTCATTGACCACCAGTATTTCCTTCTACCCAATTTATTTTAACCTGTGTCCCCCATTACTATTTGTTTATTTTTTATCCATATTTTTTACTCATCTCCCCATACCATAAATAAAAGGAGGATAAAACACCAGGTTTTCACAATCACACAGACACACTGTAAAAGCTATATCATTATACAATAATCTTGAAGGAACAAAGCTACTGGAAGACAGCTCTACAGTTCAGGTACTTCCCTCTAGCCACTCCAATACATCATAAGTTAAAAAGGGGATATCTATATAATGCATAAGAATAACCTCCAGGATTACCTCTTGAATCTGTTTGAAATCTCTCAGCCACTGACACATTATTTTTTCTCATTTCTCTCTTCCCCCTTTTGGTCAAGAAGATTTTCTCAATCCCTTGATGCTGAGTGCTGGCTCATCCCAGGATTTCTGTCCCACATTGACAGGGACACCTGGGGATCATGTCCCACATGGGGGTGGGGATGGCAGTGTGTTCGCTTGCTGTGTCTGCTTAGAGAGAGGCCATATCTGAGCAACAAAAATGTTTCTCTGGGGGTGATGCTTGGGCCAAATTTTAAGTAGGCTCAGCCTATCTTTTGCAGGAGTAAGTTTCAAAAGGGTGAATTCCAAGATCTAGGGCTTGGCCTACTGATTTGGTTGTTTCCATTGCTTGCAAAAATATCAGAAATTCTCCAAATGGGGAAGCTGAATTTTTCTCCCTTTCTCCCCATTCCCCCAAGGGGACTTTGCAAATACTTCCTTACTCACTTTCCAAATCACTCTGTGATTTATGGGGCATCACACTAATCTGAAAAAACAAACAAAATCACATGCCCTATTCAAGATTCCATGTACTTATGGTGTTCAACTAAACTGATTATACAAGTTAAACTAAGAAATGCACTAGTCAAAATATAAATTTTATACCAAATAAACTCTCTCTTTAGTCTCACACAGAAGTTGAAGTTTTATGAATGATATCATACTTCACCCAGTCTTCTGATAACCTTAGCCCTATCCAGATCAGTTTTATTAATATCTCTACTTGATTCCTGGTCACTTTTTCAATTTTTAAAACAGCTCCTGTATGGGGTACTGTTGTCTTTTATAGCTTCAGAGTTCTAACTCTGAGTCCCAGATGTCACACAGATACCCAAAGTTTCTGGGAAAGACCATGTTACAAACAGCTCAGTATCTCAGAGTTTAGAATTAAGTTACTTTCTGAATATATGTGACTGCTGAAAGAGTTTATAATGTAGTACCCTTTACAATAAGCCCCAACCTGATAAACCATACTTTCAACATGAATTCACCAAGGTTTTATATTATGGTTACTCCATATAATTGAGGTATGGCAGTATTTGTCTTTTTGTTTCTGAAATTCAACATACAGTCCTTAAATTTCAACATAAAATCCTTAAATTTCATTCACCTAGTTGCATGCCTCACAACTTCATTCATTCTTGCAACTGCTCAGTAGTCCACTGTATGTATACACCATAGTTTTCCCTTCCATTCCTCTGTCATTGTATTCTTAAGCCACCTACATTCATTATAGACCAGAAACACTGCCACCAGAAACATCAGTGTGCAAATAAATATCTATCCATGTCCCCACACTCAGTTATGAGACTACATCTTGACCAACCTTGGTGGTTGAATTTGGTTCCTCAGATCTATAGGATCCTGATTTCTGATTTCAGTTTTTCATCTTATCCTGCTTACCAGTTTAGCCCCAGGTGAGATGCTGAAATCAACTTTGTCCTTGCTATCCAGGAGCTCAAAGTTCCAAACAAAGCAGTTTCAGCCACCCCAGGAGGCCAGTTTTGATGAGGTTTCTTCCCCAGCTCTTTTTGACATTTGTATGGTGTAAGAAACAGAGTTTATTTGCCCTTCTGAATTTGTTATGCATGCAGAATAAAGCAGGGCATTCGAGCTTAAATTGCAGGTTGAGGTGCACTGAGGACCCTGGGAGAGCTCAGGCATCAAGACAGACTCCATTTGTCTCCATATCTATGAGATATTTGTAGAGCACAGTGCAATGAACAGAGCAGGCAGAGCCCCTCCATATCCTCATAGAGTTGGCATTCCATAGATTAGGAACTTGTAGTTTCTCAAGGTGAACTCTGGAATTCTTACAGCATCCATCAAGCATCCAGTAATCCTCACTGAAGAAAAGCCAATCATGACTGGAATACCTTTGTCATCTAGGGAGAGATGTGGCTGGTGTCTACTGGCTTTTTGGTTCTGGTTGTAGTGCTTTCTGCTTCTGATTCCAGTGGCGCTCTCTCTGAGCATCTGTGGGTCCTCTCTTGCTCCTCCAGGGACATCTCTTTGAGCTCTCTGTGTCCTGCAGGTCTAGTTTTAGCACTTTTGGGAAGTTCCTGTCCCTCTGTGTCCTTCACTTGCTTTCATCTGTCTGTGGTCTGTATCTTCTCCGGATTCAAATGGCTCTCTTTCATAAAGGGCTTGAAAAGCCCACGAGACAAAAGGATGAACTAGACACAGTGAAAGTCCAGGTTGGTTGGGGACCTTGCTGCCACTAACTTCCATCAACTGCATTTATCCCAGACACATTCAAGTCAATTCTTGATGGTTAAAAACATGGTGTTCACACATTATTCACTCCCTTCCAGAGGCCTCCACAGGAAGGCCTGTGGTGGGTGGGCCTCAACATTCTGGTTTGCAGATAGTGTGACCAGGCAGGAGGCTTTCTCAGGACCATGAGCTGCCCCATGCCCTGGAGCCCTGTGCGTGCTGCCCAGACTTGCCTGGACCTCCTGATACAGGAACACAGCACTGGCAGCCTCATGGAAGACAAATGCAGATCCCTCAGGTCCAGAGCACTCTGCAAGTGCTTGGATGGGCAGGAAACCCAGGAAAGATGGGCCATGGCAGGCCAAAGCTCTTGAGATGCTTTTACACTGTTTCTTTATGAAAGAGTGGCTGAAGGCTCTTTAAAATACAGACAGTTGACTCTTTAAAATAAGACCAAATGTCTCTAAGTGGCTGAAGGGTCCAGATAATGCCCAGGTTCAGAAATCATAGCACCTTGTACCCAGTAGTTACCCAAATATGTATTAATCGATGAATTCTCTGACTTAAGGCAGTGTTAAAAAGGTAATAACATGCAAATAACAGTGCAGGCAGATATTCCTCACTTAAAAGATTTTTACTAAAGGGAGCAAAGCAATCAACACAGAACCTATCCACTTACATGCTTTTTATAAGCTCTCTGGTTAGCTCAGAAGGTACGCTCTGTGATGACACCCATTGTCCCTTCTCAGCCCTGCTGTGGGCTGCTGTGAACAGCTGTGCAATGTTCTGGTAGAGCTCATAGTAAACATAGTCAAAATGTTAAAGTGGCTGTCTGCTCTCACTACTGCTTCATAGGCTGTAAAGCATACGAGATGCAAGGTGCCTTTCACATCAGTTGGTGAGAACACTTGTATCCAAGGAGGTCGAGGACAGAGTCTAGACTGAGACTAGAACCCATCGCATCCTGAATCTGTTTCAGGGTTAGCATGTCTAAAACCAAATTTGTGTCTCCCACAAGCCTGACCCTTCTAGCCTTCTGGTTGACCAGACCAAAAACTTTGGAGTCTTTCTTGCCTCAATTTCTGCCACATACTTCAGCAAATCCCATCACCTTTTTCTTTACACTATCTCCAGAATCTGACTTTTCACTACCTCCTCCATTACCACTGATTCAAACCACCATCACCTTTGGCATGGACTACTGCAAAAACTTCATATCTGGTATCCCTGCTTCCATTTTTTGTCCTACTCTGCTCTTCCCACATCTGCTGAGGAGATCCTTTACAAACATAAGTCAAATCATGTTACTCCTCTGACCAAACCATCCATAGCTCCCACTTCACTCAGTAAAAGATAGTCTTTATCATGTTCACAAGGCAAGGATCTACCTCCTACCACCACCTCCTGCTCACTTCCTTTCAGCCACACAGGCCTCTCCACTGTTCCTGACATCCTTCTCCACCAACCCTCCCACCATGTGGGCCAATATAAGGTGCTTTCCATCTCAATCTTTGTAGCTTTTAAGCCGTGGAAACTCACAGAGAACTAGAAAGATGTTCCCCTAACATGACATGAGTCTAATTGCAGCAAGAATTCTAATTCTAATTAAAGTGTAGGAATTATCAACACTGCAGTGGTGAAGAAGGGATGCTAAGAACCACCTTGCCCTGGAACTTTCTACCATGTGCACAACTTGGTATCACCCATATAAGGTGGTCCCAGCCAGGGTGACGATTATCTCAAACAGCCCTCCAATCTAGTTAAAAGTGGTGTTTGGTGCTAATGTTAATAAAAGAGTGAAACAAAAACTGTCTGTTGTTACATATGTACCTAAGAAGAAGTGAGATAACCAAAGTTTTCCAGACTAAAATTCAAGTCATTTCTCCCACCCTCTCCCACCTCCCACAAGTGAGTATATGGTACAAACAGCAAAGTTATGACACATAATTGCCCCAGGCAATTGAAGTATTTTGTTGTGCTGTGGTAAAAGGCCATGCCTCACTGCTTAGCTTATTCCATGTTGATCCTCAGCCTCTGATGGTAGGATTCAGCTTTGTCTCCTTTATGGTCCTGAGAAATTCAACTCTGCCCCTGTACTGGGTTAAATAATATCCCCAAAATTACATGTGACATTTGGACATATAATCTTTGTAGATCAGTTAAGATGATGTCATACTGGATTAGGTTGGGCCCTGAATGCAATAACTGGTGTCTTTACAAGAAGACTCTGTGTGCTGGTTTGAAACTGGTATGTACTCCAGAAAATCCATGTTCTTTAATCTTATTCAATATTTCTGGGTGGGATCTTTTGGATTAAGTCATTTCCATGGAGATGTGACCCACCCAATTGTGGGTGGGGCCTGTTGATTAAGTGGTGTCCATGGAGATGTGTCCCCAGTCATTTGAGATGGGGTTACCTACTAAAGTCCTTTAAGAAGGAACCATTTTGGAGAATGCTTCAGAGACCACGCTGCCAGAGATCTTTGGAGAAGCAGAAGGAAAATGCCCCAAGGGAAGGCATTTTAAGAAGCCCATAGAGAAAGGTAGCAGATGTCACCATGTGCCTTCCCAGCTGAGAGGTACCCAGAAGCTAAAGACCCCATCAAACACCAGCCACATGCCTTCCCAGCTGACAGAGATGCTCTGGAGATCAGCCATTCTTGAGTGAAATTAACCTCTTTTTGGTGACTTAATTTTGACATTTTCATGGCCTTAGAACTGTAAACTTAAAATAATAATTTCCCTTTTTAAAAGTCATTCTGTTTCTGGTATTTTGCATTCTGGCAGCTCTAACAAACTAAATATTATGTGAAAACTCAGAAATACACAGAATGCCATGTGCAGATGGAGACAGAAATTGAAGTGATGTGTCTACAGGCCAGGGCACACCAAGGATTGCTAGTAATACCAAAATCTAGGAGAGAGGCACTGAACAGGTGCTCCTTCAGAATTTCCAGAAGGACCCAACCCTGCAGATTCCTTGATCTTGGACTCCTGACCTTCAGAACTGTAAAAATAAGTATCTGTTGGTTTAAGCCTTACCTTCTTAACTAATAATATCCTCAAAGGTCCTATTTACAAATGGTTTTACAGCCACAGGGTTGGGGATTAGGACTGGAACATGTCTTTAGTTTTCCAGGGCTACTGTCACAAAGTACCACGACTGAATGAGGGTAAGACAAAATGCATATGACTGGAGTCTTTATAAGCAGAGGAAATTCAGAGTCACTTAGGAAAAAACAGAGAAAAAGGCAGAAAAAAAAAGATTGACATATGAAAGGAGCAGATGCTGACCCATCACCAGACTACTACAAACTCTGGAAGAAAACATAGCCTGGCAAAAGATATTTTGATAGTGGACTTCTAATTTCCAAATTGTGAGCCAATAACTTCTTGTTGTTTAATCCAATCAGTTTGTGATATTTATCATAGCAACCCTTGCACATTAAGTCAGACCCAAACTGTCTGCATATATCAACCATGAATAAGCAAGACCCAGCTTCCCAAGAGTCAGAATGAATATCAATGGGACTGCCACTACAGATCTCACTCCTCAACCCAGACTCATCTACAGACTGCCTCAAGCTAACTGCCACTCCTTCCTTCTACTAAAACTTTATCTCATGGGCAGGAGCCCTATATGCCCAAGGATATTTAGGTGCTCCTTCTAGATTAGAAGGAGCTCCTTCTAGATTAGCCAGCAGAGGTCTGGTTTTGTCAAGAGAGGTTGAGCATATTGTCCCAATACCATTGCTAGCAGAGACTTACTCCCTATTATCCCAAGGACTCCTGGCTGGAGCTGCCTGCAATTCACAGCCCTTTCAATTCAGGCATCTGGTCAGTGACCCATTTGCCATGGGGCAAAACTCAGCTTTTCTTCCTGAAAATAAAGACAGAATTATCCAAGGCCACATCATTAAGCTGTACCGTAGTTTGTTCTGATGTGATTGCATATACGTGTTATATTGGGAAAAACCTGAAATACATTTTGAATTTAAAACTGTTACCTATGGAAACATTTGTAAGGAAGTGGTTATTCTAAGGTTCCTATTACAGAGGGGATATCTTTCATCTTTATAAATAGGGGAAAGCATATACTTAGCTTCCTTTTGCTAGTGTGGCTAAAGAGAGCGTTTAGCATAAGCCTTAGTGTAAAAATTCTATATCCCAAAGATCTCACAAAAAACAATGATAAAATAACAAAAGCTGCTTGCAAAGTTAATGAGGCTCACTACTGATTACTTTTCATTATATAAAAGGAAACCCAGGGACATTTTAACAGATGGTTGAGGCTACAAATATGTGTATACTTAGTATATTCCTATTGCCAAATATAGCGTTCAGGAGGGAAGTCCATGACCTTCACACTGTTTTTACATGCTAAAAAATATATAAAAAATTTTTTCTGTTTCTAAAAAAGAAGAAGAAAATTAAAAAATTCAAGAAAGGATTTTTAATTTTTAAAGGAGGTTGAATAAATGAACAGTTCCATTAAAGTCTCAGTTGAAATTCTGTTCCAAGCAAATGACTTTTTTTCTCTTCAACTGTGGTACTGAAGCCTGAAGCTATTAATATTTCTGTGTGATTCTGACCTCTGCTATTGTCAATTTAAATAGAATTCCTGATGTCTGAGTCCTCTGACTCCTCTTTGTGCACTGACTTCTGAAGAAGCAGTTGCTCCTTCCTTGGCTGCCAGCCTTTAACACCCCACAATGACATGAGACATCAGATGGGGCACTGGTATTCATGGGGAATTGCATGGTGTGTAAGATGATATATACACCTGTTTGCCAACAGTTGGGGCTTTGGAAATACACAATTTAATCCAACCAAGGAATTACAATGAGTAACAGTGGACAGATTGTAAAGACCAGGGCCTTCATTTTACTGGTGGAACAACTAAAGCCCAGAGGGTCTAAGTGACTCATTCAAGGCTTCATATTAGTGATAGAACTGGGTGTCTGACTCCCAGTCCAGTGCTCTTCTATCCTTCCCCCCTCCTACCCACCATGTCCTGCACAAGTGAATAAATGAAGAGAAAGTAACTCTTCAGATACATTTAATATGGAAACAGGAGAGTTCAAGAGAGCAGTCTGCAGAGCCTTTGAGGCAGCTCTGAAAAATTTGTCTGCATGCAAAGATAGTGTTTCCCTGGAGGATATGGCTCAATATAGCAGCCACATAGCAATGAATTCATGAGCAGGCAAATATTTATCCCCTCTTATGACTGAACTTTTGCTGCTGCTTTCACAGAATTATTAATACATAGCAGTAGTGTGAGCTCCTACAGCCTTTGTCTGTGACCACCAGCCATATTGCTTTCAGCATCAAATGCTACTGTCTGCTATCAATATAAAAAAGGAAGGAAAAATGGCACTGGAGGAAAGAAGAAACATTTGGCAAAAGAAATTATAGTCAGGGTTTCAGCTTCTTCCACAGTAGAGGAAAACAATATGTGATGTGATAATTCCATGAAAATATCAGTCATGATGCTATAGCATTGTATAATAAAGCTGCAAAAGAAGCAAGCACTTCAAATGAAATGGTTCTGGGGTTAGCTTAATCCATAAGCTTGTGCAAACTCTAGAAGCTACCAGCAAGATCTGTATTTATAACATGCTTCTCTCTTAGACACTCACTTAGGAAAAAGCAGTATGCAAAATAAAGTGATTTCAGTAAAACACAAAGAAACAACAACAAAAAGCTGTCACCTCTGACTCAAAACCTAAAACTATAGGAATTCAACCCTGTATCCAACTAAATATTACCACAAATTCATAAGACAGAGCCCTATGTTTTGCATAGTTTAATAAGTAAAATTCACATAAAAATAAACCTGCATAATTTTGCATGAAGAAATTCATTATAATGAGTTTTTAAGGAATCTTTACTGACTTGTTCCACTTGACTTAATGAGTCTGTTCTTCCTGTGTCCTCCATGAACCCTAGTACAAAATTGGTACTCAATCATAAGTTCAATCACTGGATCAGGTTTGTTCCTAAAAGTCAGAAGAATATTGAGTAGTAAAAATTGTCTTCTAAGTTTTCCTTCTCCCTAGGTGATGAAAGTTTCAGAGGTAGACAGCTGCCAACTATGTACTCATCACCTACTACATGCCAGGCACTGTTAAAAGCCCAGGGGTAAAGGAGAGGAGAAAACTGTGTTCTTAGTCTTACAACACATATTATAAAAGGAGAAATCTAATAATAAACACACACAAATGAAAATGTACATCAGGTGGTGACCAGTGAACAACAACGAAGGTTAAGGGGCTAGTGAGTCATGGAATGCCACTTGAGGGTAGTCAGGGAAGGGTTTTCTGATAAGATAGCATCTGAGTACATGAAGGGAGTTAGCCATATGGAGTCAAGGGCAGAACAGCAGAATAGGTACTAGCCCCTGAGGCAGGAACAAAGAGGCATGTTCAAAAAAAAGCAGGGAAGCTTGCAGGGATGGAACAGAATGAGCAAAGAAGTAGAGGCAGAAATTGAAGTCAGAGAGACAGCAGGAGCCAGATCTTTAAGGGCTGGATGCTGTCCTGAGAAAAGATTGTAGGGAGACAGGGATGAAAAAGCAGGAAGCTTAGTTAGCCCATTGCAATAATCTAAGGAAAAGATGATGACAGCTTGGACCAGATTAATAGATGGGGAAGACTAAAGCTGAGGGGAGGGCAGGTTAGAGTGAGAAAAGTCAAAAGTTCTGTTTGAGGCATGGTTACTAAAGTGATACTTGTCCTTGGCACAGAAGTGAAAAAAAAATTTTAATGTACCTTGATTAATAAAAAACAGGGGAGTCAAGGAGGGGTAGAGGAAAGAGTAGCAGCCAATATTTTACCTCAGGACCTCATATATATCCCTTAACCTCTCTCCTCTTATGTATAAGATATGAAATTGTATGGATTTTCTTCAGGGTCCACTCCACCTCTATAATTTGATAATGTTTTCTACTGATAAATGTATTTTATCTGTTTATACAGTCACATATGCACACACAATCATCTTAACAGTTCAAGAGAAATTTTAAAAAGTGAATGCTAGAAAACAATCATAATTCATGATATAATATTGAAATTAGGAAATGGGAAGGAAAAGATTCACTATTTGCTTGAGATCTGGATGAGTGTGGTAGTTAGGTTCAAGTGTCAACTTGGATAGGTGAAGGTGTCTAGTTCTATTACTGTGAACACAAACCAGTGGCATGTAATCTGTTCCTGATTACATCTGCAGTTGACTAGGAGGCGTGCCTGCTGTAATGAATGAAGTTTGATTTAATTGGCTGGTGCTTAAATGAGAGAGCTCAGTGTAGCACAGCCAAGCAATTCAGCATTCCTCATCCCAGCACTCATAACTCAGTCCAGGCCTTTGGAGATGCAGAAAGGAATTACCCCAGGGAAATTTGTTGGAACCCCAAGGCCTGGGGAGAAGGCTAGCAGAGATCATCCTGTGCCTTCCCATGTAAGAAAGAAGCTAAGTTGAAAGTTAGCTGCCTTTCCTATGAAGAACTATACATTAACTAAATAAATCCCCTTTTACTGAAAGCCAATCTGTCTCTGGTGTGTGGCATTCCAGCAGCTAGCAAACTAGAACAATGAGATCCTAAGTTCTCAAGTTTATTTTCTTCTTTCTACATTTAAACTTGTGAAGCTCAGAGCAAAAAGGAGACAAAAATACAATATCCTAAAGGATTCTCTTCCAATGAGCCAACTCTTTAAACATTTGTACTCTGCATAAAGGCAGGACATAATTTTTATATGCATAATGATCTCTCAAATATAGTGAAAGAATAAAACATAGAATTACAAAAAATAAAATAAAATAAAAATAAATATCACAAGAGTTAATGTAGCTAATATAAAGGATAGACTTCATTTTTTTAAATAATTTCCTGAACTTTCAAATATTTTATGTTAATTAAACTAAATCAATGCAAAGAAATTCTACCTTTATAAAGAATTTCAGCCTCACACTCGCCAATAAAACCAGCATCCATTGCTTGAATTGAGGATAAGAAGCCCAGGCACAGTGTGTATTCAGAATGAACAAGAGCCCTTAGGTTGTGAGAAGGGAAAGAAGAATCAAGACAAGTTGAGGGGTCACGACCAGAAAAGCAAATTGCTGGGGACAGTGTGCTTCAGACAGAGGCTTAGCTTGGGCAAGGCTTCCAAGGGAAGGGGGTGAATAATTTTTGGATGGAGTCTCTCTGACTGAGGTGAACACAGGCAGTGAACTGGGCAGGACCAAAAGAGGTGAGTATGAGAAGGAAAAAAGATTTCAAAGTATTCTGTGAACCAGATAAGGATGGAGATTTACCCTGGCCACAGGAAGGTTTTAAGTAACTAAAGGCTTAAACCTGAGAATTTGGGAGACTTAATGAAATTTCACCTCTATCCAATTTATGGCATTAGCTTGAAGACCTCTTTTGAGAATTCCTAAACTACCTGACAGACCAAGGTTATCAAGCTGCTCTTTTCCTTGTCAAGTAAGAAGAATTCAAAGGCTCTTACTGGCCTCTTTATTGTTAGATAAGATAACATCACAGAAAAAACATTGCTCCTCCAACTTCTTATATTTTAAGAATTTATTCTCAAGACATTGAACTGATTCTCACTGCGTCCTAACTTCTAATCTTCTTCTCTGATCCCTCTCTGTGACAGGATCTGGACAAACAATACTGACTATCAAGTAAAGCTCTATCATGAACAGGCCCTGGAGAGGAGGTGGAAAACAAAGGTCTGATTGTTAAGCAAATAACCATATCAGTCCTCATGGTTAAATGTTTCTATGACACTCCCAGAACATATTTTATAGCCAGCTCTAACAAGATTATAATGGTTTTGACTGGATGTTTTCTCCTAGTTCTAGCAGCTCTCTCTCAAACATAGTATAAATATCTTTCATATAGTTTTGTTTCCAAAAGATTTCAAATTTGTAACAGACATGTCAAGAAATGGGATATAAAATAATGAGGGTATTAACTTGTTTTTATCAGAAAATATGAGTGAACTTTTGTAACAAAAAGGTCATGCTAAATGAAAATAAGGATTCAGGCTAACTGAAATCAGAGTGTTTGCTGCATGCTCATCTCTACAAAAGTCATGGGCAGCAGAAAAGGAAATATCCTGGTTATTCTAGGATAACAGTACTAGGAAGAGGATGGGTAAGTGTACATATTTAAAAATAACACCTTATTCCGTAGTACTGAGCAGGGCGAAAAGCTTAATTTATTAATTAAGAAATTATGAAATAATATATACTATCTTGCAAGTTATAACTGCAACTCTGCAGTAATTACTAGAACAAAAAGTTAAAAGAAATTCTGCAGATATTTTTTAGGCACACTTTTTTCTGATAAAATCATGTAACAAGTTCCAATATCCTTTAATTTATGGTTTTTTTCTTTTGCAGCATAAAGAGGTTCATTTTTGCAAAAATATTAGAAAGACTCATTAGGAGTTCTCTCTTAATCTTTGTTATCCAAGACGTGTTCTTTTGAAGCCCCTGAAGGCTCACCTTCCTAGATAATAGTCTCTTCTTCAATTGTCAAGGTGTCTAAATCTACCAGAGCCTCAAATGTCAGATTCCACCAGTTCACCACCATCATTTTTGATAACCTGATGAAATTCAACATCTTTAGCCAAATTGTAAGCTCATTTCAGAGGGAAATTACATTACATCTGTATTTTACTATGGAATATTTATACAATTTGATAGTCAGAAAAGAATGTAGGAAAAAGAGGGAGCATTGCTGAGAAGATATACAAAAGAGATGTTTGAGTAGAGGCCAATTTTACTGTGGTCAGTTAATTAGAGAATATGTTCACATTGCCACAACTCTTACTTCCCTATACAACTTTATAACCACCTGATCTTGGAGACTAAGGACCTGTACCTCCTTGGATAAGTAGATGGTAAGAGGTGAATTTATTTTCTAAAAGCAGAGTCTACTATAGTTTAAGGATATTAACAGCAGAAATAAAGGTTGGAAAATAAAAATTTGATTCTATACTCTGCCATACATCAAGATTAACTACCATTATATAAGCAGGAGTAACCTCAGATTCAGAGGCAATACTTATCCTTTGTTTTTAGATTTATCATGCAGTGTTGGCAGAGTTACCTAGTCTTGCCCTGGATTAACAAGTTCCACTTAATTTGAAATATCTCCCGGCAATTTCATTTCTGGGAATGGGGAATAATCACAGGTCAATCTTAGGTAAAGAACCCCAAATGGAACTCTCCAAATCTGTAGTTTAGGGAATGAATGGCATTAAGGTGAATTAAATTAAAACTGAATTGACTAGGCAGAAATTAAGAGAGGAGTTGGAATTTACTAGGCAAAGTAAATGCTGAGGAGTTGAATTTACTTTTAGGTGAGACTAAATTCCCAATCAGTCATTTTCAAGGGTAAAATTGAGTGTTGTAACACCCTGGATAAGCTCAGTCATGTCTACAACCACAATTGGATCAAGGACCAAAGGCTCTTACTGTACCTTACCCCCACCCAGCCATGATATCACCCAGCCTTTAATTGTCATCATATAAATTATTTATATTTACCATATTTTCCCTTGTATTAAGAGAGTAAAAGACTACCATTTTGTTGACCAAAGTAGTCTCTGAATTTGCAGGAGGGAAGGGACAATGTATCCTATTAATCTTTGTTTTTTCACCCTCAGTTTCAATAATTTGTTTATTTAATTGAGTCCAAGCCTTCCAGCCAATTAAATCTGATGTTTGCACAGAAAGGAAGTAGGAAACACCTGAAAGTGCCCTGCAATGCATTTATTCTTTTAGTCTAAACTTAAAGGGAAAAGGAGGAGAAAAGTGGTTTTGGCTGTCTAAGCAAGGTTATGCAAGGTTAGACACAATGGAAGACCTTAATACTTAAGCCATGTTTAACCCAATCCTGCTTTTAGAATAGATGTGAACATAACAATATTTCTGCAACCAAAGGGTAACATAAAAGGACGCTCTTGATGTTCAACATTCCTAAATTCCTTCTTGCATGATGAAAGCAAAGAGAATCCTCATTTGAGGATTTCCTGAGATTGTTCATGTTGCAAGCCAGTAACTCTAACCCATCTCAGATGCCTCATTAATCACTAGGATTTGGAAAAGTCCCCAAAAGAAGACCTCTCAACCACAGAATTGCTAGGAGGATCATTTCAAACTAATGAATACAAACATTTGCCCAATTATTTTCTCCAATAATTTTTCCATCAAATATCTTTAAAGGGGAGACACAATGAGGACTCCTGCATCTTTCACAGGAAATATTCTCCCTTCCCCAAGGTACAGACCCAACAAATGATCTGTTGGACATCCTTTGGAAGGACCATGGTGGTTGTCTTCAAAAAAAATAAAAGATTTCATTCCTTAATACATTTGAGCATAACTAGTCTGCCATGAATTATTGTCCTATTCTGTTAAAGCTCAAGCAGAAAACAGTTGAGAAAACTTAAGGTCCTGTGGGTTCATTAACTGTTTTTGAATGTGTTTTCAAGAATTGAGCAGACATCCAAAGTTTGCATAACTTTGGTAAATACTCTAGACTTCTCAAATCATCTGAACCAGTTCCATAATCTTCTGTTTAAACCAAGTACAAGGGCATGAGAGATGCAGTTCTGTGTCCAAAATTTAAATATGTACCACCAGATAACCCCATCCAAAAGATAACATCAGTAGGCCACCACTTAAGCAAGTGTTTAGTAACTGACTAATCAGTAGAATGCCTATTAGGATGCTGTTCTACTTAAAATCAGCTATTAAACTGGTATCAAATCAGTGTTTTATTTTGGTAAAGACATTCAATTAGTCATGCTTCTCCTATTTTTCATAATAAAGTCTTTACTTTCTGATCATCATTGGGACATAATTTAGATATCTGAAGTATTAAACTGGCTGGAAAGATTTGAGATGCTTTTATAGGCATCCTTTCAGCCAATGTCTGTGGGGAGAGTGGCTAAGCCTCCTTTGGGGAAGAGGAGTAAAAGACAGGATCCTAGCATGACAGGATGTTGGGAATATCCTTCACATCTGGCATGCAGCATTAGCAGTTCTTACTTTAACCAGCCCAAAATGGATAGAAAATTCAATTCTGACTGCAACTAGAGGTCATGCTAATGAATCCTTCTTCTAAAGGCCCAACACTGTCCCGGTGTTGAAACGAATCAGAGTGCAATGGAAGGAACACTGGGTTTGGCTCTAGAAGAAATATCTTTATCAGGCTGTAAGTAGATGTTAGATAAGAGAAAAATAAGGAAAACAATGTAACTTGAGTGTTATCCCATTTCACTTACCTGGCAGGAAATTCAGTACCTAAACAGAATGATTTTAATTATCTCATTTGCAATGCTTACTCATTCACCTCGTTCTAACCAACCATTGTTCTATTTTATCTTTTAATTATGTTGTGTACAACTTGCAAGCTGCTCCATATCACATTCTGAAAACAAAATATATAAAATATGCCATTCTTGAGGAAATGTCTGTGTGTTTTTCCTGGGAAAATCTTACCTGTATATGAGTCTGTTTTTCACGAAGGCTGTAAAGATCTCCTGAAATAGTTTATCCTGTGGGTGTTTGCTGAAATTTCTCTCATTCTTGTAGTTTATACTGAAATGAAACAAGCAAAAAAGGTATTCATGTAAATATAAAGATTATTAAGGTTTAACAGTGCTATAGGCAAGTATCAATTATTAAAATAGGAATTACAAATTCAATTGTAAAGTTTAATAATACAGATTATAGTCAAGCATATGTATTTCATCTTATCATGTTGACAATTATTTCCTGTTATATTTAATAGTTAAAAGAGGGTGGAATTCCAGCGATGAGGCTGGCCTTGAGACCTAGGGATCAACAATGCCATCCTGACCAAAAGAGGGAAAGGAAGTATAACAAATACGATATCAGTGTTTGAGAGAGTTCAGAGTCAAGAGGCTACTCTGGAGGTCATTCTCATGAATGTTTCAGCTAGACATTGCTACCTATCATAACTTGCCAAATCCCAACCAAAATCATTCCTGCCAATCCTAAAGGAAACCTAGGGCATTATATAGGATTCTACAAAGGTTCCATGCACTAGGGTAACTCTCCAAACCTACAACCTCCAGATCAATCCCTGGACCAGATAAATCCTGAAATGCAGTGGGACCAACCCTTTCAGAACATCAACTAGTTCCATCCCCATATTCCATATGATCGACAGCCCCTTCCAACATAAAAAAGTTAGAATGGGCACAGTCCAAATACTTTTAAAAAGTGGGAGAAATATCAAAGATGATGGTGGTGTTATACAGAGAAGGTTATGAGTGCTCAATCATTAGGCTGATTTTTTTTAGCCTCCAGTACCTTAGAGCAGCTAGAAATAAAAACCTCAAATTGTGGAATTGTAACCCATATCAAACTCTAAAATCTGTTCTACAACAAATTGTTGTGATATACTTTGAAATTCATCACACACACACACACACACACACACACATATATACACATATAAATGAATATATATAAATTGGGTGCAATGAGGAAAAGGAGTATATAGAGAAAAAGAACAATTGGGGCACATTATCTAGGCCACTATGAATAAACCAGATAAGGATTTCTTTCCTTCACTTTTCCACTCACCCTCGACCTCATTTGGCTGACATAGCTATCAATACCAGTGGCTGTTATGGATATTTCCTTGTAGATTATAAGGATTTATTGAAATCCATCATTATCTTTATTTGTATGTTGGTTTTTTTTTTTTTTTTTTTTAAAGAGAGAGGGAGGAAGGGAAGGAAAGACAGAGAGAAGGAAGGAAGGATGGAAGAAAGGGAAACATCTTTAAACATTTTCTTGTTTTATTATATTTTGTTTGTTTGTTTGTTTTTTACATGGGCTGGGGCCGGGAATCGAACCGAGGTCCTCCGGCATGGCAGGCAAGCACTCTTGCCCGCTGAGCCACGGCGGCCCGCCCTGTATGTTGTTTTTAATACAGTCTTGAAATAGTCCAGTGGCTGCCTCTTGTTGCTTGATATTACATCACACCAAAGAGATTAATACCCCAAAAACATTGGGCTTCAAAACTGGGAGAAGATAAGACAGAATGCATAAAAGGGACACAATGTTACAGAATATATGAGACAATAGCTTTGTGCATATTAAAATAAATTAATGTTAAAATCTAGTTCAAGTAAATTGGAATTAAATGCCACTTAAAAGGCAAGTTTTGTAAACTTATGTTGCCATTTGCAAAGTTTTACTTTTCCAACCTTTCAGCTGCCATTGGACATCATGTCCCCACTCTTGCCAGGTAAAGATTGTGACAAATTCCTAGCACCCAGACTCTGGCAGACTGAACGCGTAACAATATTTAAAGTAGTTAATGTTCCTCATTAAAAATATATATGTATTTTTAAGCATGAACCCATTCCATTTGGCTTTTCAGGACAGTTTAATTCATTGCCATAAAATGAGAGGGAAATAAATTCTAGATCAAATAAATTATCATTCTACAATATTCATATTGATATTTCATGCCATTCATTGTTTACATGGCACTTAGTGCCAAATGACCTAAGCACATTGTAAAACTGAGAAAACCAGTTCCTGGAAGGGAAGTGGCTCTGGAGCATGTACAGCTTGTAGGAGGTCTACATGGTGACAACAGAGATGAGCAGGGGCTGAAGCTTTCAATTGTGAAGGTAAGGTGTGACCACTTCAGTTGAAAACCTCAATTGTTTTGACAACCACCTTCTTTAGCCACTATATCTGTTCACAGCAACAGCTCCTTTTATGCCTTCTCATTACTGGCAGGATGTGACCAGACCAAAAGCTAAAGACAAAGCTGGGAATTAGCCCAGGTAGGTCAACAATCTGGAACCATTTCCTCATTGAGAAAATGCCAAATGTGTGTCAGCACCATGTCCTAAAACTCCCAGGTCAGTTCCACCTGTAGCCAAGTAAGCCTATTATTTATTCATGATTTGTGGCAATGGTTTAAGCACTGAAAAGTATTAAATTAAGAATAATGCTCTGTTAAAATTTAAGATAGATTTTTTATTTTAGCTGCTGTGGTAAACCTAAAATAAAGCTTAGGGCTAGTGAGGTAGGCTGTTGAAACAAGGGAGACACTGAGTATCTTACTTAAAATTTTCAAGTTCAACAGCTTCTGTGGACTCATGCCATTGACCTCAAGTTTTGTGTCCACCCACTTTGATGGCAGGCTCAGACTTCATCATGCTATTTTGGATACTATCAAAGTTAATGGCAGGAAGCTACAAAAATAGAAGCATAAAGTACATGAGGATCAAAATTTAGCACAGGATAAAGAAAGTAACAAAATGAAGGGAGGGGAAAAAGACAGGATGAAAGGAATATTTTTTAAGACAATAATTAACATGATGGCTATGCCAAAAGTAAGATTTCTTGAAGATTTACCATTGATGAAGTAAGCATTTACTCTCTCTATTTTACTCTGATTCATTTTTCTTCATAGCTTGTAATACCACCTGTCATATCTTACAGTTATTTTTTTCCAACTTCCTTGATTATAATGTCACCTGACTATGAACAGGAACTTGCTTATTTTTGTTTAGTGCTATTTCTCCAGCAGCTAAAACAATTCTGGGGATACAGGTGTGATATGGAGCATAACTTTTTAAAGCTTTTAAGGTGATTCCAATGTTCACCCAGACCAGAAAGTTTCAGCATCAAGGTAGAACATTCTGGTATAGAGTGAGGGATTCAGATTAAGAATGAGTCATTATTAATCTATTCCACTCATTCATTCATTCTTCCACATTTAGCAATTATATATACTCATGCTGGGTGACAGGAATATAAAGACAAAGAAGATTCTATCACTTTTAACCAGTTTTAACATTCTGATTACTCGATCATATTTACAAATGTCATTTAAATATAGGATTTACCATAAGAACAGTAAAACTTCACTTAAATTAATTACAACGTGACTATGCCCCATTTACAATATGAAAAAATTAAGTTCACATTAAGTTATTAGTACTCAACTAGATCTATTTATTGATGTTTACCTGTAATTGGGAAAACCTTGAGTTTTTTTGGTACCTCAGTAAAGTTTAGCATAGTGAGGACAAATAAAATATTATTTTCAAAGTGCAAGTGAGAGATGTTCTACAAAGTTCAAATGAAGCATGTGCTACAAGCAGCTAAATTATTACATATGAGGGAAGTAGAGTATACAAAATAATTATTCACTTTTCAGTAGATCATTCCATTCTATATAATTATCAAAGAAAGTGTAATGTTGTATTCATCCCATGAAATTATTTTATAGAAATCAGCATAAAATATCATTTCTTTATCAAAAAATAATATTCCTGACCTCCCATAAGGTATTGTTAATTTAAAAATGCATTATATAGGCCCACGGTTGCTCAGCAGGCAGAGTTTGTGCCTGCCCATGTAAAAAAAGCATTATAATATTATAAATAAATATATATATTAATAGCTAGCAAAAAAATAGAAAACACATACTCACAAACGAAAAACAACATATTCTTCTTCATTGTATGCTGGCCATGGCTGAATTCTCCAGTAAGAAAAATACATTTACAGAAATATTAATAAATCTTCTAACTTGTAAAACTGCCTGTCTAGCTCAGTGCTCACAAGACTATAGACCCATGGACACTTGAAGCAGCAATGCTTAGTGGATAAGAGAAAAACTCTAGGCCAGATTTAAATCCATTTTATCTAACTGAAAAATCTTGAACAAATTATTTAATCTCTGTATATTGATTGCCACATTTGTAAAATGGAAATAATAACAATAAAATTGACTCAGAGTTATGAGAATTAAATATTAGTATTTATAAAATACTTGCTATGTGCCTTTCATAGTTGTGTTTTATAAATATTTTTAGTCCTTATAAGTATTCTCATTATACAGATGAACTAGTAAAAAAAACCAGAATTTTTCATTAAAAATTAGATGATTTCTGGACCTTAACTGATAGCACAAATGATGCTGTACATGAAATCACAAAAACAAGCGAATTATTCAGTGTTCCACAAGAAATGTCATGACACACAACAAACAGTAAGTGATTTTTCTAAGCCCAATGAGTTTCAAACTCCCTTGCTGCTACCAAAACTCCCAGGATAGTGATTATAGATGAGAAAACTGAGCTACAGAAGGGCTACATGACTTGTCTAAGTGACACACAGCTAGTAAGTGGCTAAGCTGATACTCTCACCACAGTCTCCCTCCTCTCCCACATTCTCAGTCCTACAGCCCCTATTTATGTATCTTCAATGATGACAAACACACTGTCCTGAGTCTGCTCATTTGCTTTTCACAGAGTTTCACTTTTTCCCAAGTTTTTCCTCATATTGAGCTGAAATTCTGTCTTCTTAGGCTCTTTTCCTGTCTTCTAGTCCACTATCATCTCCTTTCACAATATTTAAAACATCTAAATTGCTTTTTTAATATGTATATATAAGTTCAATGAAGCTTGTTCTCAAGTTATAGTAGTACTAAACTGACCAATGGTCCTAGAACATACCAGTGTTTGACCTCAATGTCATGCCTGGACATGTGCAGCACATAACACCTGATCATGTTTCAGGACTCAGTTCAAGCAGCCTGCTGGGTGAAGAGCTGTCAAGACCTTCCTGGGCAGAGCTATTCACTCCCTCCCTCAGGCTTAACAATGCTTACCTTTCTATAGCACTTCTCACATTCTATTATAATGTCTAGTTTATACAACAGCCTGTTTCCCTTGAATTTAGCTTCACTGAGGGCAGTATCACATCTGTTTTCCTTTGTGTCCTTAGCATCTTACACAGAGCCTGGCACATAGGAGGTGATCAAATGTGAAGCTATTGAGTAAATGCACACCTTGTCCCAAGTATCTTTGCTAAACTAATTCCTCCTCCAACAAACCACCTCCAGATTAGTCCATCCATTCAGTATATTTATTGTATATATTTTGTGTGCCAGGCAATATCTGAGACACTGGGTATGTGGTAAACAGGACATCCCTAGTTTCTGTCTTCAAGGAATTTCCAGTCCCATTGAGAGGAAAGTATAGGTGAGAAGCAGTTAACAGACATGAGAAACATGCAGAAAAATTAATAAACAAGGGTTTGTGGTGGTGGAAATTAAAGGGGAGATAGAGTGGACCACGGACTAACCAAATAGGAATGCAGAGAACTACATGTGCTCCAGGAACTGGAAGGTATCTGAGCACCACAAATTTTCAGTAGAAAGTAAAGAGATTGGAGATCAAAACAAAGACTGCACCATGCAGCCTGCCTAAAAGTTTGATCTGGTTCAGCTCAAGAAATTCAACATTCCCCATTGCTTACAGTATCAAGTACAAAATCCTTAGATGGGCTTTAGACACTACACAGATTTTTCTAGCTTTCTTTATCTTTATCTACAATGTGGTTCCTATGACTCTGAAAATATCTGATTTCTAGCTCTAGGCAGATCACATCATGATGTGGGAAGGGCCTCTGGTGAAAGCTCCAACCAGCTTTGTGATTTTGCTTCAACAATCCTGGGGCAATTCTTTTCTTTGAAATATTTGGTTTTACCAGGTTATGCTTATGCTGAAAGGGGACCATCTGCCTCAGTGTGTCTCTGTCCCTAGTTTTGTCATACTACGAGACTGTCCTATAGAGCAGAAGACTCTAATGCAGCAAAGCAAGACATGCACAGATATATGGAAAAAAACAGTAAGGACAAAGAGGCAAAGCAGAGCATGAGAACACAATGAAACAGTGAAGGGTATGGCTTGGCTTGTTAGAGATTCAGATGGAGGATGTTCAGCTTTTTGCAGTTCTGTGCCTGAAACCATGAAAGACATTTCCTCTGTGCCCAGGTAATTGGCCATGTTGGCCGATACACAAGTAACAGGTCAGATCCTGTTAGTGCAGAAAGTCAGGTGAGGGGACCTTCATCCCAGTTTCCCTTTTCAAATTGATGGCTAAAAATATCAGAACCAAAATGTGTGGCCCACTTGCATATTTTAATGGGCATTTCTACCTGATTCTTTCTCTATTTTGTTTTCCAACCCTTAGTTTTAATTCTCCTTGGCCCAGGATTTAATATATGATAACCTGTCATACTTTATGTAAACCTCTTTAAATTCTTTCTGGGACAAAGAATGTATTAATAGATTAACTCCTGATTTATTTTCTCCAATATTTTGCATCTATAAGTGTTTCCATATTATTTTATTGTAAGGAAAATGGGAGAGCATTTATTATTTCAAAACTGAAAAGGCATGAAAATTTTACACATAGAATAAGTCATGAGTTTCATTAATCTTACAACCTTCATATAATTGAGAGAAGTTATTTTTATTTTTGCTTAGAGCCATCTATTTTCTGAAAATTTCAAACTTGCAAATACTCATTTGTGTATGTGTGAAATGTTTAACAGAAAGATATGGTGCTATCACATGTGGACCTGTCAGGCAACAGACTGCAAGTTCTAAACTAGGTTAAATGGAGAAAAACTATTAAACTAACCTTAATAAAGTCTGTCAGTTGTTAACAAGGAAGTGGGGATGCAAGGTGCCATGATAGATCTACTCAACACAGGCTTCAAAAAATATATAATTGATGTTTCTTTTTCCCTGGCCAGGGAAAAAGTCACTCATGCAGTGACTCAATTCTAAAGTCACAATTCAATTTGGCAAAAACTGACCAAGAACTCATTAAGTAGAAGATACAGAGAATCAGATGGCAAGGTCAAAGCTGCTGGAATTGGGACATTTACAGTCTTGTCACCAAGTAAGACATATAGGCAAGTACTTTCAAAGCAAGGGAGAAAATAATGCTACAATGGTGAAATAAGGTGCTTTGGGAACTACAGGAGAGAGAGATTACTTCTGGACTAGAAGATTAACAAAGGCTTTTTGTGTGGTGGTGGTGGTGGTGGTGTCATCAGATTTGGGTCTTGAAAATAGACAAGACTTTGTAAAACATAAATTTGATGAAAGGATATTATAGACCTTGGAACAGTAGAAGAAAAAGGTGGAAGGTCTTGATATCATGGTTACATCTTAGAATACACAGTGGGAAAGAACTGAAACTACAAACAAAACCTATGTTGTGTCGTTGTGCTGCTTTACTAAGAAAGCATGGACTTGACTTGGGGAGATAATTCATAAAGGTTTGTGAGCAGGGAAAAGAAAGGGTCAGATTTTTGCTTTAGGATGATTATTTGAGCAGTATAGACACTGCTGAAGGGATAAGAGAGACTGCTAAAATAGCCAAATTAGGAATCTTCCTATGAGTTGTAACAAATTTAATAATAGAGAAGGGATTGACATGAGAAAAGATATTTTAAGGCCCTGTTTACTCTGAATCAACACTCACCAAACTATTTTCTGAATTGTAATTTGATTCTTCAAGTCCTTGAAAAGACTTCTCAGTGGTTAAAGGCACACAGTGCAAAGACACAGTGCCCAGGTTCAGAACTTTACTCCAACTTTAGCTAATTATATGATTTTGGAAAAGCACCTTAGCCTCTCTCTTTATGCCTCAGTTTCCTCATCTTTAAGAATGAATGTTGTGATTTATTAAGCAGGGTAATGCAGACAAAGCACCAGAAACAGAGAATGCATTCCTTAAATATTAAGTATTATTACTTGGCACTCATATGCCATCAAATCATTAGAAAGTCATTCCCCACTATAAATAGTTAAAAATTCTGTAGTTGTCTGGTAAATAGAGTTGATGTGACCAAAGCATCAAAGCTGGGTTACCAAGCACATGAAGTCTTAAACAGAGTTATTTAAACAGGTATAGCATAGACCTTTGGAGCCAGACCACCTGGGTTCAAGACCCATCCCTATCATTTACTAGATGACAGTTCTAAATAAGTGTCGGCTACTAACATTATTATTAGCACTAATGCATTATTCTTCAAACTTCCATGAATGAGCTCTACTCTCATTGGAATGAACTCTAATGTTTCAGAGAAACAAAATTAAAGATAGAAAAGCAGAGATACAGTCAAGTAGAGGTACCATTCCTTCACTAACTAATAAAAATACTCTTATAAAAATAGCCTATGCTCACTCCTTTCCCCTCCTTTTGGTAAGGTGCAATTTGCCCCAATCCCCAAAAGCATCACTGTAGCAAGGGGATAGGGATGAGGGAGAGAAGAAGGGAAATGTAGTAAACAGTATTTTGGAAAAGTCAATTTCTCTAAAGCTTTCAAGAGTGAAAGACTGAGCATTTAATAGAAGGATACAATGTTTCTGGGCTGAAGAATTTTTGGTAATTAGGACACATGGCACTAAATATAGGATAAAGCAGGGCCCAGGTGTAAAAGGAGACAAATGAAAAGGCTGTGGACGCTGTGCCTTGACAGAACCTGAACCAGGTATGAGAGAAACAATAAGATAAAGAAAAGAAAGGATAGGAAACAGCTAAGTAGGCATTCATTCAAAAAGATGTTCAATGGGTCCTTTCAGAAACATGTGATTTCTTTTTTATTAAAAGCATGAACATTCTTTGAAAACACTACCTGTTGTTTGCTTGACTGGATGTTCAGAAGACACCAAAGTCTTTTAAGATCTGAATAGTGCCTAGGAGAAAGAATAACACAATGTAGGCCAGCAAAAGGCTCCAGGTGAATAAGGTCATGTTACCCACTGATGGCACTGCCATTTGGAGATGTGCTTGTATAGCCTAAAACCTATACAATTTAAACATTTTCTTTAGAACTCTAGAAATGATTAAACATTTCAGGAAACACTGTAACCCAGAGTAGCAGTTGTCAATGGTCTACTAGACTTTTCAGAAGCCATCAAATCTGGTCACTAGCCACTATCTGAGTTAATAATTACAAAGGCTTGGTATATGATCACCTGGTGGTCATCCCTTGCTGTTTTTTATCAGTTGATTTTTCTGTGGCCTTCACCTTTCTGTCTTGATCAGGCATCGAAAAACATCAATGCCCTAAAATTAACATCACATTCCTTT
Source organism: Tamandua tetradactyla (assembly GCF_023851605.1). Classification (NCBI taxonomy): domain Eukaryota; kingdom Metazoa; phylum Chordata; class Mammalia; order Pilosa; family Myrmecophagidae; genus Tamandua; species Tamandua tetradactyla. Next base: position 98,235,305 of record NC_135337.1, on the reverse strand, counting down.
CAAAATAAATGGGAGGAAAAAGCTTTAATTAGGTTCTGTGCTTCAAAATATTCTCAGTTAATACGGGAAAAATTTACTTATAACATTTATTTAAACAGGCAAAAACTAACATTTATTTCCAAAACAATAATAAAAATGGTAATATAAATGGCAGTTATTATTTATCATTCAAAGGCCTTTCAATACATTTAGAGCATAGTTTGTAATTATAGTAGCCCATGAGACTGCATTTTTTTGGGTCAGCCTTGATTTCACATATTCTGGCCCACTGCCCTAACAAGCATTGTTCTGAATGTCAGAACTGTCCCCATTTTGGGCTTCCAAAACATATGTCTATAAACTAACATCTGAAGCCCAATTGATACTTTTATGTTGTCCTACTTCTCTTTCTCAACAAGCATCCTAACCATACATGGTCAGTTGAGGGGGTACCTCCCTTATCTCGGAACCCTCAGAGCCACACAGAAAGCCTCGCTCACTTACAAATGAGCATTATAATGTTGAGTATAGCACACAAAATGTAGATACTTCCAGAGTTCTGAAAGCTTGTGAGCCACCACCTAAACCCCCACATGACTTGACGCCAGTCATTTTAATACTGTTTCCCATCTCCACCACCAAAAATAAAAATTCAGGTTCATCAAAGGATAAGGAATAATTATTTTTTGTATACCCCATAACCTATTTCTGATTCAATTTCTTCTAGTTTCCAGAATAGAAAAAAAATGAAAGTGTTGAAAATACTCATAACTTCAATTACATAGAAAATAATCATTAAATACACTATTGGTTTAATTTGATTGAATGTCAAATTTTCCAACATTGTTTCAATGTCACAGTTTATCGTCAGTGTGTTGTTCAGGCATGAAAAGTCGTGTGCTACTGTCTTATAATTGCATGTCTTAAAGTATTTTGAAATTTGTGGTCAGCATCCAAGTGTTTCAGAAGGAGATAGAGGCAAAAGGAATGTATCAATGGTAGTCTCATTGCAACAGAGTTTAGAAAAGTGAAATACACAAGCAGTTTATCCAAGGATTTAAAGATGATACTCTAATGGAGAGTAGTACTCCTCCAAGGAACAGCTAGAGAAGGGATGGGAAGGCTACTGAGACAGCAATTCCAGGGTGTAAGTGACCTGGGAGAGTCTTTTGCACCACATAGGGAGGCCCTGGTTGCAAAAGCTGAGGAATTGAGAAGCAGAGAACTGGAGACTTTCCAGCTGGTGCAAACAGCCTAATGTAGAAGCCCAGAGCTCTCAGGAGTGCACAGACAGGGAAAGGGGGACTAGGGAAAAAGCTAAGCCATGTTCCTTAAACATGCTACCTTCACTAGTGATGCCACATGACCTGTGACCCAACCCACACCCCAAGCACCTGAACTCCATCACTCGGCCACCCCTCTCCACACTCTAAGTGCCCCTGCCCCACCAAACCTCGGCATGCATACCTGTTCCACACCCCCAACCCAAGCTTTCAAACACCTGCTCCAGCCCTACCCACCTATCCTGAAAAAGTGCAGCCTTGCCCCACCCCTCCCAAGCCCTACCTCCCCACCCCAGCCCCCTGCAGACAGTTGCCAACACATAAAGGCTGCTGGCGCTTACCTCCATACCCAGGCTACACCTGTTCTGGCCCATACAATTGTGCAACCCCACCCTGCCCCCCCAAGCACAGGTGTACTTCAGCTTATGGCCCTCTCAGATCTGCACATAAGCATGGCCCCCAGTCATGTCCCCAGTTCTGGACAAGTGCTGACCTGTGCAGACAGGCCATATCCATTCCCAGCCCATACAAGCACAATGCTGACTCACTGCCCTGAGCTCTGTGCATGTGCACAAAGGATTCCATGCCCTAGACCTGCACACACCAGGGCCCCACCCTCAAGACCCATGCACCCACACAGCCACACCCTCCCCACCACTGGCTCACAAGGACCAGCATAGCATTCCTCACCTGCACCAATACGTAAGTTGCAATGCAGCATCATACTGTTGTGCCCCACCCCACACTCTGCATTCTGCTCCACATCCATCCCATAAATACAAGGATTTAGACCACTGAAATAAATCAACTTCCAAAGTAAATCATTCAATATATTTACATGCCATGGAGACATAAGATGATCACCAAACATATGATGCAAACAGATATAGGTCAATCTAACAACCGAATTAAAACACTGGAAGAGACACAGATGTTGGAACAACTAATCAAAGATGTTCATATAACTCCATTAAATAAAATAAATGGGATGACTAATGACATAAAGGAGATCAAGAAGGTACTAAAAGAGCATAAAGAGGAATTTGAAAGAACAAATAGGAAAATAGCAGACATGCTGTAGACCAAATAAAAAATGTACCAGAGACACACAACAGCAGATTTGAAGAGGCAGAAGAAAGAATAAGCAAACGGAGACCAAGACAACTTATTTTGAACACTCAAAACAGCAAATGGAAAAAATGATGGAAAAATCTGAGTTGGATCTCAGGGAAATGGACAAAACAAATTACACAAATATAGGAATCATTGGTATCTCTGAAGGAGAAGAGAATAGTAAAGGGTTAAGATTATTATTTGAGGAGATAATGGGGGAACAAATTTCTGTCTGTATAAATTGTAAAAATCATGCCATTCTTCTGAAGTGTAGAATACTTCCTCATTTGTCACACTTTTTACATCACTTTTCAGGGCCTACTGAGACTTCAGTCTAATTAGAGGCCTAGAGGCAAAGAGGGATTATGGGGGTTGGTCCTGAGGAGGATCAGCAGTGTTTTGCAAGTCAGCTACCTCCAGGGATTCCATTAGTATAAGACAGCAAAGTTAGGTTAACTTCCTCAGATGGGGGCAGAAGGACTCCTTCTACTGGCAAAAAAGACAGCAGAATTTAGATGTTCAGTACCTTCAGCTTCATCATTAACTACCCATATGTTCCCATTTCGGTTTTCAGAATCCCAACCCTTTCCAATCAATGCCCTCACCTTAAAAGCAGACATACTGCAATGTTGGGAATTCAATTTGCATTGTAACTAAGCCACTTGCAGGATGAGACTTTTGGTATGTTTTTAAGAAACCTTAATTCTGTGGCTAGAGGAGATGAATTTCTTTCAAGGAACATATAGAAACTTTCATGTCATTTATGTGGTACATGAGCTGGAAATTTGAAGTCCTGGGCTCATTTTTTCTCTTTTACTATTTTCTCCAGCTATTTAGTAACAACCAGCCAATCTCGTTATACCTGTTAGATTGACAGAAATGTTCTAAGATATCAAGTACACAGTCATCCAGAATCTGCCTCTTATAGTATTTGATTAGGAGTATCCAATGTGATATTTTGTGTATCTCCACTGCCAAGTCATGACCTCTTTATCATTGGAAAGTCATTAGTGCCTTTAAATCTAAAAAAAGAACCATTCCTCCAAACCCAGGACTTCTTCAGAAAACTCATCTGTAAGATTCTAGGGATGTAGCCTAGAATCATCCTAGGCTGTTGGTAACAAAATCTGTATCAATTAGGATTCTCCAGAGAACCAGAACCAACGGGATATATGTGTGTGCATGAGATTTATTGTAAGGTATTGGCTTATGTAGTGTGGGTTCTGGGAAATCTGATTTCTAAAGGGTAAGACAGAAGCTGGAAAATTCCAGTGGAGTGAAGTTGAAGTCTTGAGTTCAAATTCCTTAGGCTGGACACTCAGGAAGGACAGGAGGGTATTGTTTTGAGGTAGAATTCCTTCTTCCTTGGAACTTCAGTTCTTTGCATTTAAGGTTTCCAACTAATTAGAGGAGGCCCTGTCACATTATCTACTACAAAATATCTCCACAGAAACATTTACACCAGTGTTTGACCAAGCAACTGGACATTATAACTTAGCCAAATTGACACTTAAAATTGTGGATATATGCCTTTTAAGTATGGAATGTATTGAAAGCCATAGGACTGTAAGAAATTCCCTAGGGAGATGGTAGATAGAGAACATAAGAGGACAAAGGGCAGAGCAGATGGTAGGCCACAAGGTCTTTCTAGCATCTGGAGAGATGAATCAAGCAAAGGAGGAATATTTGACTCTATAGTTGAGAGCTGCTGCTGTAGGCTCAGCTCAGTTTGGATCCAAAACATATTGTTGTAACCTCATCATTCATAGCTCTTCCACGTGCAGTTGGTGATCACACAGATGGTGTTGGTGCTCTGCCCAAAACCTCAAAGATTCCTTAGGACACACAAGGCTGTTTTCTTGTGTGTCCAAGGTATTGGCTTCAATTTTCCTTTGTTTTCAACAGCCAGCACCTGTGGCTCTTTTTGGTAGGACTGTCTAAAACACTGAAGTCTCTTTACCTCCAGACATGTGGTGCATGGGGGTTAATGACCTTCCCCAGCAGGGGTGGGAGGGATGCGTATCTATGGATAAAGGTACAGGAGTATGAAAGCCTGGGTTTTTTCCTTTCAGTATGGACAATTCTGGAGCATAATTCAACTAGAATCCCTACCCCTACCCATCCCCCTTCCTCCTGTGGGATCAGGCTGAAGCCATCCTCTGGATAGCTTTTGCCTTAGATAACATCCTTGCTTGACCTCTCGTGAATACTTCCTTAAAATATATCTTCCTCTGGGCAGCTTACAATACGAATTGTCTCTCCTCCCATACTCATACATATTGGATTGTAAACATTGATATAATACAATCATTTTTGTTAAATTTAAAATAGGATTAGATAAAATATTTTAAAAGCATTTCCAACTACTCAAAATCTTTTTCAGATTGTTTCCATTTCATCAGTCATCAAGGGGAAATGATTTTGTTTTTTCATCCTAAAGGTAATTGTTTCTACTAATTCTGGTGAATTTGTTTACTGTTTAATGAAGTGAAACATTTCCAGAGAGTTATCTACTTTCACTCTTCCACTTCACAGAGTATAAACTAATCTCAAACTGATAAAACTGTTAGATGATTATTTCCTGTTCACATAGCCAGTCAATAAAATTGAGATTAAGCAAGAGAGTAAGACAGAGTGTTTCGCAAGATTTGATTGTGGCAAATGTGATCTTCTACCAGAAGATGCCTACAAACTTTCCTTTGCATTCTTGTATGTGAATCATTGTGGTTTTTCATTTCCTACTTCTGAAAGAGTCTGTAGCTATGGCTTGAGCCAGAATTTGAAGCCAACAAGCCAGTGTATATATGCAGAATTTTTCTACTGACCTCAAGGGAAAAGTAAAATTTGATTCTATGTATTTTGACTTGGTTTCCATTTATTTTAGAACTTATAGGCCACTTTAATATCTATCTAAAAACATGCACTTGTATGTTTGCTTTTAAACAGTAAGTTATAGATACTCCTTTTTCCTTCTCTCTCTCTCCCTTCCTCCTTTCCTTTTTTCTCCCTTCCTTCCTTCCTTCCCTCCTTCCTTCCTTCCTTCCTTCCTTCCTTCCTTCCTTCCTTCCTTCCTTCCTTCTTCCCTCTCTCTCCCTTCCTTCCCGCCAGAGTAAATCAGGGCTAAATAAAATCCTTATTAAAATACCTCACAAAATGTGTTTTAAGGTTCATAATTGGAAGTCTTAGTTTTCCAGGCTGCTTAGGCAAGTACCATACAATGGGTTTGCTTCAACAACATGAATTTACTGCCTTACAGTTTTGGAGGCTAGGTTTCCAAAACAATGCTTCTTCCTGATCTGGCTTGCTGCAATCCTTGGGGTTCTTTGGCTTGCATGTCTGCCTCTAATCTGCCTCATTCTCTGACTTTGTCTGACTTCTCTCTTACTCTGACTTCAGGCTTCTACTGAATGACTGAATCCAAATGTCTCCTGCTTATAGGGACTTAAGCCATATGGATTTAGGCCATGCTGATTCAATTTAACCTCATCTAATAGGATCCTCTAAGATCCTATTAACAAAATGAGTCCACAATTTAACTAATAATGACTTCTTCAAAGATCCTATTTACAAAAGAGTTCACACCCACAGGGATAAGGGTTGAAGACTTTAGCATGCCTTTGTGGGGTATATGATTCAATCCCCAATAGTAAATTTTTCAGTTTGAGGCTGGACATAGTTAATATTCATTAAATATTTTTGAGTGAATGAATACATCATGTTATTCTCCAAATACAATCCTAAAACATTAATACTGTGCACTGTTTTTGATGTGCCCCTTTGATGTGTAACTTGGTCACTAATTCTTAATTCCAGTTCAATTCTTTGTCACAAATATCACAACTATATTAGAGTATCACTTTTTTAATCATTACAATAAACTTTTTTATTTTTTGTAAAAAATAACATATGCAAAAAAGCAATACATTTCAAAGCACAACACAGCAATTAGTCATAGAACAGATTTCAGTCAATTCCACAATTTTAGGTTTTTAATTCTAGCTTTTCTAAGATACTACAGAATAAAAGAAATATCAGTTTAATGATTGAACAATGATATTCATTTGTTAAACCCAAACTTTGCTGTATAACTCCACCATCACCTTTGATCTTTCTATTCTACTCTTTAGGGGTATTTGGGCTGTACCATTATATGTTCCCACTAGCAGTGCATAACTGTCCCAGTTTCTCCACATCCTCTCCAACATTTGTAGTTTTCTGTTTGTATAATAGCAGCCATTCTTAGAGATATGAAGTAGTATCTCATTGTAGTCTTGATCTGCATTTTCCTTATAGCTAATGAGCATCTCTTTATGTGCATTTGAGCCATCTGCATTTACTTTTCAGAAAAATGCCTATTCACATCATTAGCCCATTTGGTAATGGGGTTCTTTGTTCTGTTATTGAGTTATATGATTTATTTGTGCATACAGGATATCAAACCTTTGTTCAAAATGTGATTTGCAAATACTTTCTCCCATTGATTGGCTGCCTGTTCACCTTTGTGACAAAGTCTTTTGAAGTGCAGAAGCATTTGATTTTGAAGAGTTCCCATTTATCTATTTCCTCTATTGTTGCTTTTGGTTTGGGTTTAAAGTTTAGGAAGCTATCTCCTATTACTAGGTCTTGAAGATGTTTTCCTACATTTTATTTTAGAAGCTTATGCTGCTAGTTCTTATATATAGGTGCTTGATCCACTTTGAGTTAATTTTTGTATAGGGTATAAAGTAAGGGTCTTCTCTCATTCTTTTGCCTATTGCTATCCAATTTTCGCATGCCCATTTATTGAAAAGACTATTTTGTCCAAGTTCAGAGGATCTGGGGGTCTTGTCAAAAATCAGCTGACCACAGATTTGGTGGTCTATTTCTGCACTCTTGATTCTATTCCACTGGTCAGTGCTCCTATCTTTGTGCCAGTGCTATGCTAATTTGACCACTATGGCTTTATGATAAGTTTTAAAGTCAGAAAGTATTAACCCTACTTCTTTGTTCTTCTTTTTTAGGATGCTTTTAGTTATTTGGAGTCTCTTTCCCTTCCAGCTGAATTTGGTACCTAGCTTTTCCAAGTCTTCAAAGTAGGATGTTGGAATTTTGATTGATACTGCATTGAATCTGTAGATCAATTTGGGTAGAATTGACATCTTAACTATATTTACCCTTACTATCCATGAGCATGGAATGTCTTTCCACCTATTTAGATCTTCTTCAATTTCTTTTAGCAATATTATGTAGTTTTCTGTGTACAAGTCTTTTACATCCCTAGTTAAGCTCATTGCTGAGTACTTTATTCTTTTAGTTGCTATTTTGAGCAGAGTTTCTTCCTTAATTGACTCCTCAGACAGAAATCTGGAGAATATGTGTGAAAATGGATATTAAGGTTGTGGAATAATAGTGGAAGGAACATAAGGTTAGATCAGGCTACACTTATTGATAAACACCCGTTAAGCAGAGATTCTGGATTTAATGTTGTAGTTTAACAGATTGAAATGAGTTCTAATAATTTGGTTGGTTGGCAGAAACATGGACCAAAATGTGGCCTAAATGAAGTTGAAATACCAGAACTGTCTGGTTATAAGGTAGAAGAAGGTATTCAAAGGTTTAGGGAGATTTAAATATCAGAGTGGATTTATCACATAGGACATGCTCACCCATCCCAGGTGTGTTCAGAAGACACACCTTTCACCATGACTGTGAGAAACAAGTTCATGAGGGGCATGTAGTATACATTAAGTGTTCTCTGCTCACTCTTCCCCATTGGTTATACCTTACTTTGGGAACTGCTGTTATGAAACTGGAATCCTTATATACTGTAATGGGGATGATCAATCTTGGATGGGCAGGAACTAAGTGACAGTACTTAATCAACAAAGACAAGGTGAACATGGTTATTGGAGTCAAAGCAGGAATCATAATAGACTGACTTTCAGGGACTTATAGCATTTGCTAGTTGATCACAGGGTACCTAAAAGCAAAAATCAATGGGCAAGCTACTAAATTTTTAATTGATCTGTATAAGTGGAAAAGTTCTAGGTCAAATAAGACCAATTTGAATCATAAAAAGAGAATCATGAACCTGAAATAAATTAATTCTCATCCTGAGATAGTTTGCAGACACATAACACCTTGAATGGAAGGAAGGTCAGGTCTCCCTGAGGAAGGATCCTGTACAGTACCAAAATTTATACTGCTACTCCTTCTCCTAGCCTTTCCCAATGGGATCTTTAGCCTTTTGCCAGGGTGAATGTGCACTGGAGAAAGAAAGTAATCAGCATTTTCAGGGATTATTAGACACTGCCTCTGGATAGACACTAATTCTAGGAGAACCAACACATCCCTTTGGTCAGAATAAGAGCTTACAGAGGTCAGATAATCAATGAAGTTTTGACTCAAGTCTGTCTCACAGGGGTCTAGTGGATCCTCAAGCCCATCCTGTGGTTATTTCCCAGTTCTGGAATTCATAATTGAAATAGACATACTCAGCAACTGGCAGAATACCCACATTTGTTCTCTGATCTGTGGAGTGAGGGCTAGTATAGTAGAAAAGGTCAAATGGAAACCATTAGAACTACCTCTACCAAGGAAAATAATAAATCAAAAGCAACACTTCATTGTTCTAAGAACAGGGCCCAGAGAAGACTGAGTAATTGTCAATTCCAGGATAGACAGGAAAAGGTGAGAGTGAGCCTGTGAGGGGAGAAATGTGTTCAAATAGCTGGGGCTGAACACAGACTTGCCGTTTAATCTGAAGCAGTCTTGCTTCTCTGGTGTTCTGTGTACAGTTTCATTTGAGAAAAGAGTTCCACTGCAAAAAATAAAAACAGAAAACTACTGATTTTCTACCTCACTCATTTTGTAGATGAGATGAGGACAAAGATATTACAATTGCTAAGCAAATACTGGCATGGGCTTTCCTTCCATTTTAAGGGGAATGCTAAAATTCAGTATTTTTTTATAAAAAGGTGTGGGCAGAAAAGTGAAGATTGTATAAAAAAACAAACACATGTTACTTTAAGAACAGAAACTTTCAGTAGCTTTGCTTTGTGAACCTCAGTAATGGGACATAAATACCTATTTTAGATGGCTCATGGGATAGCCAAATGCATTTTTGTTTCTGGCCTTAATCAAGTACAGGCAAAATCACGGTTCTCATTGTTGACTTGTTTAATCCATTTTAAAAAATCTTTGAAAAGCAATTCCTATCTTCCTATTGTCATTTTAAATTTGGATTACTGCTAAAGAAGTCCATAGAGGAACACACCTCATTTGCTTGTAATCTCTTGGTAATTGTAGTGTAAACACATATGACAAAGGAAGAAATCCATGGTGTGGTAAAAATTACCTAAATGACTGTAATTAATCTAACCTGTATAATCTGAACCTGCTAACTAAATAATATGCTATTTGTGATATGGAAAGTTTTCTACCAGAAAACTTTTTTATTCCACAGTTGTCTTAGCTATTCAAAACCTTCTTAAAATGGTATCAATTTCACTAAATATAAAACAGAAATTCATTTGAACCATTATGGCAAAAAAACCTGTTTAAATGCCACAGATTTTTTTCCTACTAATCACTTTAGGTTGCATCTTTAGAAAGATTCCATTCCACTTACTCCATTAATAATAGTTAAAAAATGAAATTTATAAAGCAATAACAATAGAAGAGTTTAGCATGACTAAAGTAAATTATGACTTTGTATTAAGTTTATTATTTTGAAAAAAGCACTAAATAAACTGCTTTGAATCCTACCACAAATGGAAGTTGAAACTTCCTTTCACTGATGGGGAGTTTTTATTCTTTTGAAGAATCATAGTTAGCCTTCTGTCTGTGGTCAAACTCAGATTAAACAATTTAGAGAAGTGTCAGGTTCATTGCTAAATGGTAATGCAAGATGAAAAACTATTTCCCCCAATTCCTTTACCATGTTTTTTCTTAAAATTCCTCTAATATTTATTTGAAAAAAGTGTTTAAAATAAGATTTAATCCACATAGAACAGCCAGAAATTAGAAAATGTGTTAAAATTGATAGGTTAAATGTTGATTTATTAATTTTTGATAATTGTACCAGGGTATTGCAAGATGTCAACATTATGGAAAACTCAGTGAAAGATATGTGGAAACTCTCTGTACTACTTTTGCAACTTTCATGTCTAAAATTATTTCAAAATAACACAAATGCACCTTTTGGTTGGGCAGTTTATTCACTTAAAGTGCTTTGAGGAGAGAGAAAAGATTTCCTTTTTACAAAGTAATTGTGCTTAACCTTATAGATAGTGATTTGTTTTTTTAAGATTAGTTGTATTTTAGAAATGTCAGGTTAAATTAATCAAATTTATGGAAAATAAAAGATTACACATGCAAATTTTAAAAGTTAGGTGAGCCAAAGATTGATGAAATCCTGTAAGAAACATGACTTGCTGATGTTTAGTACAGATGAAAAAGGGAATTTGATTTTCTAGCCTAAACTATGTGCTTGATTTTATCCCTTATGTTGCATTGTCATTGTTCTTCAATGTGAAATTTGTGTAAAGTTAGCAGAACAGAGGAAGCTATACAGGAAGAAACCTTAGAGAACATCTAGCATCAAGGGTCTAACCTTCCAGACCCAAGAACAGAATTTAAATCAATGAGGGCAAGTCTAGAAGTCTACCATCAGAAGGCATACCCCCCAAACAATTCAAAATTAGATAGAAACCAAAGCAAAACAAAAACCCTGCAAAAGACAAGTAAAACAGATCTATGGATCACCAATTTCAGACCGTGATTCAGCTCCCTTCATTTAACAGATGAAGAAACTGAGAGTACAATATATACTTCTAGTAGCAGAAAGAGAACAGAATCCAGTTCACCCTCAGCATCTAAAACTTCATGGAAAACTCTGGGGCAGATCTGAAAGGGAGAACTTGTTGATATCAAGTTAAGTTGCCCTTAACTGAGGGCAAATGGTACCTAGGGGTGCTTTTAGCCATCCATTGATTCATCCAGGCTCACTCATGTGAAATAGATAGGTGGTGTATTTTAATATCATCGTACTGGTGGGAAACAAAGATGCAGTTGATGCAGAATCTAGGTCTGCAGGGAAGTGTCACCTGCTAAAGGCAAGTATTATCAATGCCTTGCTCCTGTCAAAAGACTCCAGGCTTTGAGCAACTAATTTACATGTTAAGCAATTTTCTGTTTTAGATTTTAACAAGCACTTGGGGACAAAAAGAATAAGAAATTCTAATGATATTCTGACCCTCTTCCATTCATTCTTCCAATACTTACTAGTTACCTGCTATATGATAAACACTCTTTTTAAGGGGTAGTCTTCTTTTTCTACGGGATAATACTAACCCACGTCGGTCTAAGAGAACTACTCCAAAATTAACTAGAATAAGTGGCTACAGATACCACAAGAGCCTCTTTTTTTCATACTTTATTTCCATTCGAACTCATGTATTCATGAGAAAAAGGAGATACCTGCAGGCATGAATGCAGATTCTGCTGAGCTCCCAAATTGCCATGGCACAATGATATCTGTAATATGTCTGTGTTTGTGCCCTGCATCACTGCTAACCCAAGTCTACTGATAACTCAGTACAATGTGCTTGTGTTAAAACAAATAAACTGGAGACCCATGTTGTATATAAGTAATGATAGTGAAGAATAATACAAGGTCCAGATGAGACAAAGGAAGAATTTATATTAATCACTTAATGAAAAAATACTGAAGTAGCACATTAAATTTCTCTTTATTCATTGATCCCAAACATAGTAACTTCAAATTCTATTCCTTATTTCTGTGTGTGAGATAAAAGTAGTAAACAATGATATTCATTTTTTCCATCAAGATGTATTTATATCAAGCACTTAATCTAGTTCAAGCACTGAAGATACAGTACAGAATAAAGCATGGTCAGGAATATCTTCAAAACAAAATAATAAGTGAATAGAGAGTAAACCCAAATCCCTGTATCCTCTACAGGTGAAGAGAACACTAGGTAAATAAGTTGATGTTGATAATGACTGAAGGCAGTGTAAGAAGTAGAATTTCTTTTTAAGCCATAAAATAAAATTAAGTTTTATCTATAACATTTTAAGTACATTTTATTACTTGTTATGTTCTGTTCATAAGAGACTGCCAGGCACTGTAGAAGGAATCTATCCACAATTCAGTTTTGGTGGGCGTGGGGGGTGAGAATCAGAAACACATAGGTTAAACCACAAGAAACTGCTGATATTGTGACTTTAAAAGTTATATTTATTATTGAGTTTTAATTTCATCTTTATGCTGCTATATTTCTATAGATTTTACCATTTCCAGAGTGTTTTACTTTGCTAGCTGTAGGAATGTGATATATACAAAATAGAATGGCTTTCAAAAAGGAGAATTTGTTAAGTTGCTAGTTTACAGTTCTAAAACTGAACATGTCTAAATTAAAGCAAGTCTACAGGAATGTCCAATCTTAGGTATCCAGGGAAAAATATCTTGGTTCCAGAAAGCTGATGATGTTCAAATTTTCTCTGTTCTTTGCAAACATGGAAAAATCTGCTAGCTTTCTCTCCAGGTTTCTTATTTCATGAAACTACCCCATGGGCATCTTCCTTCTTCATCTCCAAAGTTCTCTGGCTGTGTGGGTTCTCATGGTTCTCATATCCCTAATGTGTCACTGTAATGGCTGTCCTGAAGCTCTAAAGCTTTTCCCAAAATGCCTCCTCTTTTAAAGGTTTCTAGCCAAATAATCAAACCCACCTGGAATAAGTGGAGTCATATCTCCCTCAAAGGTTTTTACCCACAATTGGTTGAGTCACAGCCCCCTGGAGATAATCCAATAAAGCTTCCATCATGGTACTCGATAGGGTTTTAAATGGCTGGATCTACAAAATGGATCAGGATCAAAACATAATCCACTCAAATCAACACATTCCATTTCTGAACCCTAAAAAGACATGTTTTTCCCATATGCAAAATACTGAATAGGGTTTAAAAGAAATGTCTGACTCCATAGCAGGTATCAGGATGAAAACAAAATAGTAATGGTGACTTTATATTGGTCTATGTGATTATTTTTACCAGTTTTTCATTTCTTTGTTTCTTCATATAACTTGATCTATTATCTTGGGTTCTTTAATTTCAGGCTGAACGATTCCTTTAGCATTACTACTATGGCAGGTCCACTACAATGAATCCATCTGCTTTTGTTTATCTGGGAATGTCTTAATTTCACCCTCATTTTTGAAGGACAATAACTGATAGATATTGAATTCTTGGTTGACATATTCATTTTTTCTTTCAATGTTTTGTATATATCCTCTCACTACTTTTCTGATCTCATGTTTTCAGATGTGATATTCTCACCTAATTGTCTTATTCAAGATACATTGTTTATTATGAGTTGCATCACTTTTTCAGCTTTCAAGATTCTCTCTTTTCTTTGAGGAGAAAGTTGATATATGGCACATTGTGCGAACATAAGCTCAGACACTATAGAGATTTTCAGCAAGTGAGTGTTTTATTGTCTGTGCAGCACAAAGGGTCCAAAAGAGAAGGAGGAATTTTCTCACCTTGTCTGGTCCCCAAGGAGGTCAACTGCTCAAGAGCTCTGCCTGTCTCTATTTATGCCAGATATTAGGGACATATGTAGTTTCCAAGTGTTAAGATTTCCACACTCTAGGATGGGTACATGTCTTCCAATAAGCAAACGTGTTTTGAATAAATATCTATCTTTGCTGTCTGTAGTCTTTTGCTAAATGAAACATACTTAACATCAACATGCAAACAAGCACAAATGGAGACATAGCAAACACTTGCACAAAAACAAGCACAAGGGAACATAAGAAGGGGATATGTCAGGGCTGAGAGACAGGTGCCAAACATTTCATGACTTCCACAGAATCTTGTTATCTGACAGTTTAATTTCAGTGTTTCTTGGCTTGATTCTATTTTTATTTATCCTACTCGGCATTAGCTAAGATTCTTGTATGTATAAATTTGTATCTTCTATTAAGTTTCATAAGCTTTCAGCCATATTCTTAATATTCTTTCTGGCATTTCTCTCTTCTCTCCTTCTAGGACTTCTATAAGTCACATGTTGGTAAATTTATTTATCAATCAAAGCAAATTGTGTAAATATATATAATATTTATATGCAAAATTTTATATTTATACATATATATGTATATATATACTTTGTCTTTGGGTGCCAACCAGCTCTTGTCAGTCCAATACCCTTAAGATGAATCAATTGTTTTCCTGTAAAATTTAAATTAACCACTATAATATTTTTATGGCAAATACCACCAAAAGCAATGGCCTTAAGTATAGAAACTTTATCATGTGATTGGATGGAGTTTCTTATCTGCACTAAAATATCATCTGTGGACCTTTTCTAGGAACAAGCAAATTTTACCTAAACACAACTTAGAGAGAGACTTAGAGAGAGACTTCTAAATGTTGTAAGCATTGGAAACTCCCTCACACTAACAAACATTCCAAGCAGAGAGCTCTAATTTAAGTCTTAAAATTTTGCTTTACATCAGTTTGGTGATCTTTCTATGATAAATTTCAGTTCTCCTCAAAAGAGATCTTTAGAAATCTTAATTTAAAGGAAGAGGTGACAGAGAGGTTCTCTCTGGCTGGGGTTGGGGCCAGGGCGGGAAGCCTAAAATAAGAGGGATGCCAGAAACTAACACAGGGCTTGAGGATGGTGGTCTTTAGGTGGGTTTGCAGAGTGCTTGTGATTATTTGCTGAATTTCTACAAAAGATTGTTAGATGGTGAATTAGTAAGGATGTTGAAATTCTGTGAAAAGTTACTGGAAAATAATGAATTTTTACCTTAGTCAGACAGTTCTACTGCTCACTGAAATACAGATATATCAAGATCTCATTTGGAAAGACCCAGCCAGCTCATCCATAGCTGATGCAGGACATGACCATGTATTTGAAAATATGATGGAGAAAATAACTTCCTGTAGAAAACATCAAAACAGTGTAGGGCACAGTAAATTTCTTTCCAAGATCCAGTGGAATAGCATAGGCTGCACAATTCAGCATGGGTGGAGAAAAGAGAATGGGCCAGCTACAGAGTGGAAAAAATAGTTCTGAATCATTTTCCTGAAAGCCCTTCATTGTATTTTATAAAATATGATGTATTTGATGATGTTGATGGACTAGAACTTAATAAAGATGAAAGGATTTACTACACTTGAATCATTCCTGCAGAGACTTGCAGTGTCTTGAATCAATGATTCACACTTAACAGAATGATTAGCAAATCAGTGAAGCATATGTTTGAGATAAAGTATGGTTCTAAAGATGAATGGAGGGGAATGGTGTGCTATAATGGATATGTACTTTTACATTACATATGAGAAAGATCCTATCTTGTATATATACTAGTTCTTTGATGAATATAAAGATTGTGACTGTCACATTATACCTGATTCTAATGATCCTCTTCCAGCCAAAAGAGAACCAGGAGAAGTTGTGCACAACCTAGTAGGAAAAAGGGTGGATTTTACATCATTAGTGGAGTTTGAATAAATGCGTATAATTCAGATATTTTCATGTTCACATTTTGAAATTAGGTAAATCACCTCATCTTTAGAGCTTGCATTCATTTAATTTTCATTTTATTTTATACATGTATAGATAGTTCCCTATTTTCTTTATTTATAAGTATAAACAATATAATCTCTTAATTCTATAAGTAATTTTTATAACTGTGAAGTAACTATTTTATCCTTAAAACATTTCAAATAAACCTTTTGTGTGCAAAATAAGGAAGAGTACTTGGCCTTAATCTAAGACTTAATGTAGCTTATCTTAGTTTACAAGGTTGTGTAAAAATATAGCACAACTTATTGTATTATTTATTTTCTCACAATTTTGGAGGTTAGGAATACAAAGAAAGGTATCAGTAGGCCATGTTTTCTGATGGTGGCTCAATCAGTACCTTTAGTAATAGCAGATTAAGACTCAACTGTTTCATTTTGGTCTAATCTTAAGATCTTCAAAGATCCTACTTACAAATGAGTTACCCAACCAAGAAGCTATGACTTTAATATATACTTATGTCAGACTTGATTCAATCTGACAGACTGCTTAAAGTAAATTTTAGACACTTTTTTCCATCCTAAATCTTCTGTACTTCAGACATACATGTAAGGTAAATGGGAAAAATCCTTTATTCTATGACTTAGAACTTCACATGGACTAGATAACAGTCCTAACAACATGGATCTTCTTCTCCAACAACCACATGATATTGGACTGGGGTTAGTTTGAAATAAATTCTTCAGGAATGATATTGGTTTTTTAAGGTGGAATATGTGCAGTCATAAGGGCAATGTTCTATTTCCACCTGTACAGAATTTCTGGGTTCTTTAATATTACTAAATGACTAGGAAATACAATTCTAGAATCAAGAAACTAGATATTTATAAAAACCTAACTCAACATCTGCTTAAATTTGTTCCTTCAACTTGAAAAGGCATCTGTCCTGTTGATTTGATTGGAGAGTATTTAACCTTGGATTAGATAGAAGTGGAATACTGTCTGATTGTAATGATTCTTTCATTATTTGCCTGTGGTACAGTTCTCCTTTGTTTGATCTTTACTTTCATAAATGCTGTTGCACAGCTGTTGTTTAATCCAAACAGTCATCTAAAAATAGATGAAAACCTGACATGTTACTTGAAATGACTAGACAGGAAACTTGATTTGCAATGATGATATAACAAAGCATAGTGCAGATCTGAACTGATCATATCTAAAGACAGGAGTAATTTCAGCTCAGACCTAGGATAACCAAAAGGTGGCAATGAAAACTGAGAATACCAGCAGTGATATAACTGCATACTACTGTAAATTCCTGAATATGAAATTTATACTGAAAACCAAAAAATAAATGCACTGCTTGCTAGAGGAAATTAGAATGAGTCAATGTATCTGTTCACATGAGAAAATAGCCTGCTCATTGGAGAAAAGAATTAGCTCATCAAGATTTACCCAACAAAACTTAGGATCTTGTCTTCAGGTCTTTATCTCATTATGGTTCCCAATGTTGTTGTGACTGTTTACCAGTCCCAAACAATTCCCTACATTGAAATCTGCCTTAACTTGCTTTATCTAAGATTTGAGGACTTTATAAGCATTATTCCTAAATTACTCATTCTGAGTGACTTACACAATGATGTTCTCCCTCAATTCAGACAGTTTAATAAAGAACCTCTGGTTGATGATTTTCTCTGGTATAAGTTAATATATTTGCTTAATAATAATAAAAATGATAATAAGTCAATATGTTCTAATTTAGCATTTACTACATGGTAATGCAATGCTACTATTTAATGTATAATAATACAGTGCTGTTTGCAGTGAAATAAAATTTTATGAAGTATACCATGTGAAAAATAGTATTTTTCATTAAGTAAATATGTGAGAAATATCAAACATCAATAATTGAGTCACAAGAATACAGATATTTTAAAATTTCTTTTATATGAAAGCGCTATAACATGCAAATTCATATAAATAGAGAACAGATTACTGATAATCTGAAGTTGAGGGAAAGGAAAATGGGGAGTTAATGCTTAAAGGGTGCAGACTCTCTTTGGGGTGATGGAAAGCTTGAAAGGATGATATTGATGATAACACACTAAGAATATAATGAATCCCACTGAATTGCATGATTGAGATTGTTGGGATGGGAAATTTTATGGTATATATGTGTATGTGTGTGTGTGTATTTATTACTGCAGTAAGAGGGGCTAAAAACATACATTTTAATGAAATAAGGTAAACTTGAATTTCTAAAAATCTGTTTCCATTTTTTTTTTTTTTTTTTTTTAGAGAGAGGGAGGAAAGGAAGGAAAGACAGAGAAGGAAGGAAGGAAGGGAGGAAGAAAGGGAAACATTTTTAAACATTTTCTTGTTTTATTATATTTTGTTTGTTTGTTTGTTTTTTACATGGGCTGGGGCCGGGAATCGAACCGGGGTCCTCCGGCACGGCAGGCAAGCACTCTTGCCCGCTGAGCCACCGCGGCCCGCCCTGTTTCCATTTTTTAAACTAAAATGTTTGTCAAAAACATCATAAAAAACTAAAATATTCTAGAATAAAGAATGGTTGAAACAATCTAACTGTGTTTGCTATGTAGAGAGGAATTAACTGAGCCAAAGCAGTCCTTGGCTAAGGGAAGATAAGTGCCTTGTTCAGGGTTATCCAGCTAGTAACTGATAGAGCTAAGATTTGACCCGAGGTCTATCTGGCTCCACAGTATGTACTCATAACACTATAACACTTTCTCATTGTTTAGATTTGCCTGGATTTATCCACTTCACTCTCATATGAAGTGCATTGTTCCTTTGATTCTTTCTATCACTTTTTTTTACTTTCAATGTATTTCTCCTTTTCTAGGAACTCAATTAATTTTTATTGAATATATAACTCAATAATCTAATGAGCTATTGTTGATTTATAGACTATATATGTGCGTATGTATTAGTTATCCCAAGTTACACTACATTATTCTTATTCAAAAAATATAACAGCTTTGTTGAGATTCAACTCATACACCATGAAATTAACAAATTTTAAGTGTGAACATCAATGATTTTTAATATATTCACAGGCTTGTGCAATCATCACTGCAAACTCATGTTAGAACACTTTCATAATCCTCAAAAGAAGCCTCATACCTATCAGCAATTATTCCCCTTTCTGCCCCCCACCCCAACCTATCCCAGCCTAGCCCCAGGTAATCACTAATCTACCTTTTTCTGTATGGATTTGCCTATCCATACAGAAAATTTCACATTAATGGAATCATGGGCTTATACATATGTATGGACTGTATGACTTTGTGAGTGATTTCTTTCACTTAGCCTGTTTCCACTGTTTACCCATGTTGTAACATGTATCAGAACTTCACTCTTTTGTATGGTAAAATAATAATCCATTGTCTGCATATACCACATTTTATTTATATATTCATCAGTTGATGGACATTTGGGTTGTTTATACATTTTGGTTGCTATACATAATACTCCTATGAATAATCATGCAGGTTTCTTTTTAAGATTGTAATTTAAAAAAAGTTTTAAATTTTTAAAAAAAATACCAAAAAACACCAAACACAAACATTCATAACTTTTGATCATTCCATTCTACATATATAGTCAGTAATTCACAATATCATCATGTAGTTGCATATCCATCATCATGATCATTCATTGGAACATTTGCATCTATTCAGAAAAAGAAATAAAAAGAAAACAGAAAAAGTTCATACATACCATACTCCCAACCCTCCCAATCACCAATCACCAGCATTTCAATCTAAATTTATTTTAACATTTGTTCTCCCTGTTATTCATCTTTATTCCATATATTTTACTCATCTGCTTATAAGATAGATAAAAGGAGCATGAGACACAAGGTTTTCACAGTCACACAGTCACACTGTGAAAGCTATATCATTATACAATCATCTTCAAGAAACATGGCTACTAGAACACAGCTCCACATTTTCAGGCAGTTCCCTCTAGCCTCTCCACTATGTCTTGACTAACAAGGTGATATCTATTTAATGCATAAGGATAACCTCCAGGATAACATACTGACTCTGTTTAGAATCTCTCAGCCATTGACATTTTATTTTGTCTCATTTCATTCTTCTCCCTTTTGGTCAAGAAGATTTTCTCAATCCCCTGATGCTGAGTCTCAGCTCAATATAAGTTTTTTCTCAATCCCTTGATGCTGAGTCTCATCTTATTCCAGGATTTCTGTCCCACATTGCCAGGAAGGTCCACACTCCTGGGAGTCATGTTCCACATAGACAAGGGGAGGGTGGTGAGTTTGCTTGTAGTGTTGGCTGGAGACAGAATCATGCAGGTTTTTGTGTGGACATATTTGTTTTAATTTCCCTTAGGTACATACTTAGATGCAGAATTTCTTAGTCACATGGTAATTCTATGTATAATTTTTTGGATCAATAGCCAGATTATTTTCCAAAGTGGCTACAACATTTTACATTTCCACCAGCAGTGTATGAAAGTTCAATTTCCCATTGTTCTTGATGTTTTTCATTGAGATTTGCTTCTTAGAAATATTGTATAATTTTCTTGGCATGTTTTCCTGATGTTTTCAAAAGAAAAAAATTCTTCTTTGAGAAATTTCAAGTTTGTCACAGATAGAGAAAACTCTAACGATGCTTATTAACTTCAGGAATTACTGGCATCTTTTCAAGGAGGGTGTGAGAGAAGGGATAAGAAATGTTTAAAGGCTGAGGTCAAGAATTCATGGGTATAAGGGAACTCCTGTTTAGAAGCCATCTCAGAATTTTTAATGATTTAAAAATAGTCATTAATAAGCCTAGAAATATTACTGATTGAAGTTAAATCAGAGATCAAGCCTCCAAATTTATACTTAGTGAGAGAGTGATATATCCTATGAAATTTCAGCATTTTGTAATGGTAATATGAAAATTCCCCAGAGAGATGAAGGCTAAAGTTCATTTCCAATGTACTATTTTGGAAACTTGCTCAATTGGATTAATTTAAAGAATGATAGTCAAAATGAAATTTAATGCATAACAGAAGCACATTGTTTACTTTCTATAATGTAAACAATGTCCAGATACATTGAAATCTATGAATAACTAAATTATGTGTTTGGCTTCTTTAAAATCTGAGATACAGTTAACTTTATGTTGCCAGAAGACAAAGAACAGCAGCACCACCAGTGACAAAATAATAAAGAATTAAAAATCATCATACGAATAAAATGCAGTATTCATATACAATGAAATATTACTCAACCATAAAACTGAATGAAGTCTTGATACATGTGACAATATGGATGAAACTTGAGGATATTATATTGGGTGAAATACATCAGATACAAAAGGACAAATATTATTTGATATAAACTTTATATTTAGTTTATATCATAGACTCATAGACTTGGAATCAATAATGTAGATTACCAGGGGATGGAATGGGGGTAGAGAATAGAAAGCAGACACTTAATTTGTACAGAATTTCTATTGATTGTAAAATTTTGGAAAGAATAAGATAAATGGACACTGATTGGATTAAAGTAAAGATGAAAACAAAATGACTGTTTACTACCTGGACCCTCAGTCACATAAATATCCCTACATCTTGGCTTCCATATGTACTTTTGCAGCTGAACTTAAAATTCTGCTCTTTACTAAATTTAATTTTGTTCTTTACCATATTTATGAATTTTCCCATTCTAAATTCTGTTTCTTTAATATCCTTTCCTTCAAGAACTGCATGCAGAATCTCCATTTTCAAAAACCCAGCTAAAATCTTTTATGATTTTCTCTCAGTTACACTGAGGCATGTTCCTCTTCTTCTCATTCTATACCAACATTGATCCAACTTTCTCTCCTCTATCCTTTTCATTATTCATTCATTTGATATACTGAAACTTATTCTTGGAGCAGGGAATACAGTGGCGGATGAGACCAAAGGTTTGGTCTGGAGGACTTCAAAAGTTCCTAACTAATGGTCCTTCACACATACTTCTAATGTTATTTCAACATTTTTCCATGAGGTAGACAGGCTTTGTCTCTGATATCTCTGGGAGGTTAGCCTTTTTACTCCATGTTACTTTGTCTGCAACAGGCCAATATGTTACCATGAATTCTTGAGCTGAATTCAGATTAAATTTCATTCAAGTCACAGGAAACTTTTCAGGAGCTAATTTAGAAGTTTTTAATTAGATGCTTTTCTTACTCTTTTGATTTCCCTGTCTTTTATTACTCCGTATCCTTCATTACTATCAAAATTTGTATAAACTTTCCTCAAATATGAGCTGTAAGATACAATAGTATTTTTTGATCAAACTAATTTTTTGTTCATTGCCAAGATTTTTAGCTTTTTGTCACTGCAATGATACCTCATATGCTAAACCTTAGTTTTTGAGGAAGGCACTAGTCAACACTTTTAAACCACCTGATTGCTATACATGAAGCTCTGACCTCAGATCTTTCATGAGCATAGAAACAGCTTCACCCTCACCCCCACTCCCCTGTGCCAGCTTCAAAAAGGCCACCAACAGGATGCTGCACTGCCTATTCCATCAGTATTTCACACTCAGAAAAACAGTTTTATCTCTTTCTCCTGACTTTGACCCCAGGAATGACCATGGAGGTATAGGGTTCCAATCTTTTCAATATGCCTCAAAGTTGTGTTCAGAGAAATGAGCATGAAGGAAATACCTATTAAAGGTTTCTCAGCTCTGGCTACCTGTGAAAAAGCTTCACATGATGGCTGTTTCTCTAGGACCACTGCATACATGGTGCTTAGGATCCATGTAACCTGCCATCATCTTATTCTAGGTTCTAATGTGTCAGTTTCAACATGCTGGGCATGCAGCCTCATACCCTCCCAGATTTCAGGTAGACTGGTCTGTAAAACTTGCCCTCTGGGTTGGGCCAAATCCACTCCACAATGCTGGATGCAGTGCTTTGTCCCCTCCTCACTGCAGGGAGACTGGTTCCTCTCCTGAGCATGGCAGGTCATGTTCATCACATATCTATGTTTGAACTGTTGGTTCAGCTGTGGCAAAAGACAAAATTTCCTCCAGAAACAGGAGACAGCAAGCAGCAAACAGCATGAAATAGCTTCATCCTCTGAACAAAGAGGAGCTCAGAGTCAGAGTGCTATCACCAATGCCTTCACCAGCTTCTCTTCCTGGACCCTGATAGGATTCCCGAGGTCTGAATGGACTGACTCTGGATCACAGATGAGCAATGATGTCTTTAGTGTCACCGATGTTTATGGCCAGTTTAATGTGGTATCAAACTCAACCAAAGTAGAAACTATTATTAGAGACAGTAGGATTTAATGCCCATATAAAGCAATGTCTATTTTTCACGTTACAATCATAGACATGCTTGCAGAGAAGTTAAGTCTATGGTAGACAAGAAACCACAACTTGTGATTTCTCTTAAAAACAACATTTTGACATTATTTCTTAAAAACATTTCTATTTATAGAAATGCAATTATTATGTAAATAATGTGCATATCTTGATTTCTAGAATGGTTATGAGATGGTTATGCAACTCCTGCAACTTGTATTAAAAATATTCTGCATGTATTAATATTTTCTTTTAAAGCAAAGTGTCAATACGATTGAAGTGTGTATGGCTGTAAAAGCACTACTGCAAATACCATGCTCATCCAGTAAAAACTAGTATTGTCAAAAAACTACAATGATATTCTATACTGTTGTATTGCAAAATTCTTTAGACTTTCTTAATGCTTACAATAAGATTTACATTCAGAGAGAATCCCAAATTATTTTATGTAAAAATTCCATGTAGATGTGAATATTAATATTGAGAGCAGATAATCTTACATATTGGATTCAGTTTACAAATCATTTAATATGTAAGTAAATATGCATCATTGCTATATATTTTATTTCTTGTTTTGTAGGTGTATAATCCTTTCTGGAGAAGACACAGTCATGAACATGATCTTTATCTGGGAATTTGATGTTCTTCCAATATGAAAAATATACTAAATTTAAAGATGAAGCAATTGGTTAGGAATATCACAAAGAATATTTTTTAAAAAGTGTGAAGTCCCCATCACTGGACACTAACAGAGAGTTACAAAACTGTCAGAGAAGCTGTAAAAGTAGTTGCTACCTTGAATAAGAAGCTGTTCTTGGTGACCATTTAGAGCATTTATAACTCCAGAATTCTAGAAGTAAAGTATATATGCATCATAGAATTGGGAGATTTAAAAAAGAATGGCCTGTGTTGGCTAGCATAATAATGATAAAAGTAATTTGTATAAAGACTCCAACTTATTGATCTCATGCTATTTGCCAGGCACCTTGCTAAGCAGATTTGGGTTGTTCTATGATGATCTTCATAAAGAAAGCACCATGTTTAAAAATGTCCCCAAATCACAATAAATCAAACTCAATAGCTTCACTTCCAAGGTTGGCTCTACCAGGTACTTTCCATGGAAAATCCTTCTCCCTTGTACTATGCATGGAAATTTGAAGGATATTTGATTTCCAACTTTGGAAATTGCTCTTTCTCCAGGCCCAACTGGTCATTTAAGTCAAGGCTATTCCTTTGGTGCTGCACTCCTAAGTACAAATCTGCCAGAGTGCCATCACTAAGAGACAAAGGTGACACAGTCTCTTCTTCATTGTCACTGTCATATTTATACCTTCCAACATTCTGCTGCCTTCAGGTCATGGCCTTGATCTAGTTCAAGTCTCCTCCATTTGTATTACCAAGTTCCAGGAAATCCAGAATTCCTCAACACTTTCATCTTTTATTCTCAAGTCTATATTCCCTCACCATAGGCTTATATGTCTGTTAGTGTCTTTACTCTGTGCCTTCTAAAATAAATTTTAAAAATACCCTCTTGGGATAAGGATAACCTTGACCTCAGAATAAAGGCCTAAACATCTTCCTGAAGCTTGGGATGAAGAAGAAAAATCTTCAGATAGAGAAGATTTTCTCTATCTCTATAGAGATGTTCTACTTCTCTATCTCAGATAGGTCTATGGTAACAAGAAACATTTTGTAAGTAACATCCTGATACATGAATTTCACAACAAAATTTCCTACTAATCTACTTCAAAAATATTTGATTTAATCTCTACAGCAGCATTATAATATAAGAAGTATTACTGCATTTCATAGATAAGAAACTGAAGTAACATTCCAAAATTCACACAGCTAATGTTGGAAGAATAAGGAATTAAAATCTAATTTGATTAAAAATTTATGTTCAGGGCAGGCCAAGATAGCTCAGCAGGCAGAGTTCTTGCTTGCCATGCTAGAGACCTGGGTTTGATTCCTGGTACCTGCTCATGCAAAAAAACGAAAAAAAAAAAAAAAAAAGAAAAGAAAATGTTCTTATCTTCATGGTTTAAAACATATCACTTCTATGTTTATCATAGGTAATTCAACTATAATGTTCTGAACACCTTTGTAGATGATATGTAGATGATATGAACCTAAATAATTTTACTTATAAGAATGAGGTGCTGAGCCCTTTTGAAATCATATGGCATGTGTTAGATTAAAGTTTGTGCCAAGGGTTTTATGAGTTCAAAATGATACTGATCAGGGCTAATTATCAAGACCCTGTCTGTGAAGGGTCTGAGATTTTACCTTATTTTTAAGCTAATACATTAGCCTGTAGGAGTTTCATAGATATTGTAAAAGACAAAAGGGAGTAACCTAGATTGGGCCAGATAGATGGTTGTGAATAGAGTGATTTGTGTTATAAGGGGGAAATCTTGAATTTACGGAAACAGAATCATTTATAATTGGAGTAAGAATGCTATTTTTCTCTCCCTATTTTGGACAACTATCAGCTACTTATATTTTACAAACTGGTTCACATTTGAGAAGCCAAATTCAAATTGCCAGTTAAAAATGACAGAGTATGTAAGAGAATAGATCAATTTTGACATGCTGGGTGTTGTTTTACACAGCTGTCAGGAATAGCAGTCTTCCTTTTTAATTTAAACATTGTCCAAGAGGGAGTAACCACATGTTTCAGGCCAAGAATTTTGGAAGGGGAAGTCTGTTGTTCATAGCAATGGGAACATGAGGGAGGCATTGTCCTATATGTATGCAGAATCCTTTATTTCATGCTTTCTCTTCATATTATTAAAAGACTAACATTGTTTATATATAACAAATTTAATATAATATGTTATAAAATATATAATTTAATATTATTTACAATGTTTTATAAATAAAGAAGAAGAACAATGTAGAGTGTGTTCATAGGAAAGGCAGCCCCAGAAATGAGAAAATTTCATTTTGAATTTGAATGTTTGGAATTTCCTGATCAGGGACTTATTGGAGAAAAAGTGAAGAAAATCATAAGATGCAGGGTGAAGAAGGAGAAATGTTGCCAAAAATTAGAAGACTTGGATTTTCATTTCATCTTTGCCACCAATTTTCCATCTGACACTGGGAAAGCTACTGCAGTTCTTTAGATTTCAGTCTCTCCACATCAAAATGAATGGGTTGAAGGAACTGCCCATGTGCTTGATAGCTGGGTAGTTATAACATCCTGTTGCATCTATGCTGTTGCTCCTGAGAGTGCAGAGGGAAAGTAGTCAGTAATTGAAATGCATTAGAAGCCTGAAAGATGAGAATTCAAACTCTTTATTCATCCCTTAAGCCATGCTTTCTCAAAAATGTGTTTTATTTGATTCACATAAAGTGTTCACCTTTTAAAATTATTTGAAAAGTTTTTAAAATTGGGATATTTCACATTAAAAAACAGATTTCTACATTCTTTGAAAAAATGGGCAAAACTGTGCCCCATTTCTCCCTGTAATCTGTTCACTAGAGTCAAGTAACAGCTATAGCCTTTATATGGGACAGGTGCTCCACAGTTCTGAAATCATAAGAAAAAAATTATATCTTTGTGTACATGCATATTTTTCCGGGAAAAGAATCCTCGGTTTTCATCAAGGAGACATTATGCAAAGAATTTTAAGGACCATTGGTATAGGCATGATATCAACTGTGTGTTGATAAGAAAATATATGGACATTGGGCAAAATGGGAAGCAGAACAGGGAATGGAAAATGCAAACTAATTGGAAATCTATTATATTAATAACTGTTGATTTAATGGCAAGTGTAAGAATTTCTCAGGTAATGAAGGGGCACAGCAACAATGTAGAAGTTAAAGTCAGAGGTCATGTGTTGCCAGAAGTGGGAGATCTAATTTTCTTCTGGTTATCACCCTAATGTTGTTGACCTGTCCTGGAATGATTATTTCTGCTTCTTGGACATCAGGAGAATGCCCAGTTTTATTCTACAGTGAATTTAGTGGAGTAAAGAAGGTGGAAAACAGCTAAGGATGCCTCTTTCTGTTAATACTGGTGGTGGCCTTTCTGGATTATGGATTCACTAGATGGTGACATTTTGAGGGTGAGGATGTCCCAGGATCAGTGTTCCAAGTTAGGTCCTTATCAGGACTGAGAGAGATAAAGCTAAGCTCTGAATTTTCTATGAGAGAAGGGGAAGGTGAAAGCTTCAGTTATGATATTCTTTTGCTTGGGTGGTGATGTCATGGCTCCCATTATTTTGAAAACTGTTAATTGTGTTGTGTCAGGTGTGGATGAGAGCAGCAGTAGAGAATGGGCGTCTCATTTAATCATGTTGCAATGATGCAATAAGAATGGGAACTGAATGTGAAAAGACTAGTGGAAGTATTTTTGCCCATTTAGTGTACCAGTACCCCCATGTTTTCATGATTGTCCTTGTTTTAAAGTTCATTATGTCAATATCTTGATAGCTGTGGGACAAAAAGATATGAGAAAATTGTAAGCAATATTATTTTGTGAAGCCCATTGCTGTATTTACATTGCAATGATTTAAAGCCTTGGTCTGATTGTTCAACTTGTGGCACTTGTAAATAGTGCAAAATTGCTTTTGTTAAAACTGCAACAACATTAACAGAGGTTGGTGTTTTATATAGTGAGATGGTTAAGTTTCCATGTCAACTAGGCTATACTATGATGTTTATATGTTTGGCTCTGCAAGCACTGGCCTGATTGAAACTGTGATGAATTTCGTGGACTTAAGTTATCAACAAATTGACTGCATCTATTGCTGACTCTATCTAAAATCAACTAAGGGGGTTGCTTTCAACAAAGAGAGTACTCCCACCCAAGCAGTTGAAAGCTTTAGAAGGAGAAGTGAGGATTTCAGCAATAAGAAGGAAGAATTTCCACTTCAAATTCAGTCAACCTGTTTCTCTTGGGGAATTCATATAAAACCTTCATTGGAGTTTCCAGCTTTAAGTATGCCCTACTGAATTTGAACTTGCCCATCCTCATAGTTACATGGGTCAATTACTGTAAAAAATCCCATAATATTTACATATATATCATGTTGATTCTGTTTCCTTGGCAAATCCTTTGTAATACACATTGGCAAGCCAACAGTAGGCTTGTAAAGGTATTCACCATTGTTAAGTAAAATTTAATGGCCCTATCCTACCACTGCCAGGGGAAGCCTAATTGATTCACTTGTCAATTTTAATGTAGCCTTTCTCCTCTGTAAATTTATCCTCTTATGCAATAGGCATAGTGTCTAGATTTATGGTATGTGGTAGTCCTTAAGCTTTGTGCAAATTTCTTTCTGCTGAGACAAATCCTCAATAAACAATCCATTTTTGTAACCCAATGATTCTCAAATATCCTAAGCTTTCACATGGTCTCTAATAGAAGCCATAGGGTGGAGCATCTGAAATTTCTGGAGACTTTCCCTCCTTTGAGAGGCCTGCTTGCTTTGGTGTTATGGTTAGCTTATTGGCTTTGCTGTTTAACATTGGCTTTTTGTACCATGTTTTTTATGAGCTGAAGTATAGTGCACCAAGATGGGCAGGGTGGGAGCCAATGTGAAGACTTTTCCCAAAATTTCTTTATTCCTAATGTCTCAGCTGTGAATTCTCCAGTCCTGATTTTACCAAAGGACCTGTTATATGGTTAGCACATGTATCACAGACTAAGAATCAATGAAAATATAAACCTTAGAAAAGATTTTTTAAGGTCTTTCTAGCAATAGAATTATACCATGCAGTTAAGCCATTGGCACTTTGTTCTATTACTCATGGGAAAATTGGAGTATTTGAATAGATATGAAAAACTATTATTGACCATAGACTAACTCCTTTATACCTCACATTTACTGTATCAGTTAGAAAGGCCACAGTTATATTGTTTAGAAGATGCTGACCATCCTCCCTCCAGTCCCCATTGAGTGAGAAGAATAGCTATTTCTGGGAGGTTTGGCAGTTTAACCTCAGTGGTAGCGTATGTATCCATTTGCTTATAAGGCTGTGGCATTCTAATGGTCTGGAATTTGCTCAGTCTTGTGGATACACTTTCACTTTAATGAATAGGCCACAGTTGCCAGTATAATTTTGTAGGGAACTTTTCATTTTCAAAGACATAACAAGAATCTCAGTTTGTAAGCTAAATTGGCTGTGCCTTAGTTGGACTTTGGTCTCAATGAATTCTCAGGGTGTTCCTAGGAATCGATTCTTTAGCACTGAATACCTTTGATCTGAGTCTGGAAGCCACATCACCTAAAGCCCATGTGTTGGAACTTACTTGTCCATTTGGTTCAGAGGCTATTAGGAACAAATTTTGGCATAGCCAAACTAATTCTGGGATACTAGTGGGAAAATTGATGTGATGCTTTCCTTTATCCTTTAGTTCCTGTTGTTAGTTCTTTTGGTCAAGAAGGCAGTCCAGTGATGCCAACACCCAGCTCATCCATGGGAGTCAGGTCCCATGTTGCTAGGGAGACATACACCTATGGGAGTCAAGTCCCATGTGGAGGGGTAGGGAGTTTATTTGTGGAGTTGGCTTAGAGAGGCCACATCTGAGCAATAAAAGAGTTTCTTTGAAGGTGCCTGAGGCATAATTATAAAGAGACTTAACATTTCCATTGAAGAAATAAGCTTCATATGGGAAGCCTCAAAATTGAGGGCTTGGCTTCATAAATTTGGAGTACTTATTGCTTGAAAGAGTGTCAGAAAATTTCCAGATGGGGAAGTTTAATTATTTCTCATTTTCCCCAGTCCATATGCCCCAAATTCTTTGTAATGTATTGGGGGTATTACATTAACATGCACAGGATACAAGATCTCATTCCCTATTATAGGTTCCTTGTAATTATATTCTTTATTTTGCTGACCATGCAAGTTAGATTATGTTCTACAGAGATTTTAAATTTTGAACCAATTAGACATCTCCTCCTTTGTTCTCACACAGAGTTGAGGTTTTAAAATACAGACAGTATCATCCTTTGTCATATATTCTGATTTACCTTAATCTTAACCCAATTTGATTCATTCATATCTCTGATTGAGTTCTGAACTCTTTTTCAGTTTCTTTGACATCTTACTGTATGGAGTAATGCTGACTTTCAGAGCTGCAGAACTCTAACTCTGAGTCTCAGGTATCACACAGATACCTAAAGTTTCAAGGAAAAACCAGATTATACACAAAGAGCTCAGTATCTCATAAACTCGAAATGAAAGTTAAAACTCAGTAATAGATGTGACTGCTCTAAGAGCTACAATCTAGGAATCTTTACAATATGCCATATTGAACATTCTGTACTCCTTAATAGTCAATTACAAAATCTCTGCCCACTTTCTATCCCCTGGCTGTATATCCTCTCAAATTCAATTCTCAGAGTTTGTGCATTATAATTAGTTTATGTTAATGAGGTCTTACAATATTTATCCTCTGACTAATTGCATGCCTTACAACT
Organism: Tamandua tetradactyla; assembly: GCF_023851605.1. Classification (NCBI taxonomy): domain Eukaryota; kingdom Metazoa; phylum Chordata; class Mammalia; order Pilosa; family Myrmecophagidae; genus Tamandua; species Tamandua tetradactyla. The sequence goes on along the minus strand of NC_135337.1, from coordinate 98,204,623 downwards.
TCCTTGCTTCTTGTAGCCACTCAGTATTCTGGGGTATGTATACACCACAATTTGCCCCTCCATTGATCAGTTGATTTGTGTCCCTCCTTTCAGTTCTTCCATGTACATGCCTAATAATGTGGTTTCAAGTCATATGACATCCCCATACTTAGTCTTCTGTTGCACCACCACACTGACCTACAGAGTGACTGAACAATTCTACTTCCCTAGCAACAGGGAATAAGTATATCACCCTCTCAACATCTTCTCCAGCAGTTGTAGCTTTCTACTTATTTTTTAACAGTTTTGTTCCACACCATTCAATCCATTCTAAGTATACAATCGATGATATCTGGTATTTTATTTCATTTCCTAGAGCTTCAGGATTACTATGAATGCAAAAAGCAAATGTCCTTGTCCTGTAATCTCAAAGGAAAATAATTCATTCTTTCATCAAGTAAGACGTTAGTTGTAAGTTTCCTTTCTATTCCTACCTGAGATTTTTTTTGTTAATCATGAAAGTTTGTTCAATTTGATAAAATACTTTTGCTGATTGATTGACATGATTATGTATTTTTGGTTTTAGAGTGTTCATATAATGGATTATATTGACTGATTTTCAATTACTGTGCTAGTTCTGTGTGCCTGAAGCCAAATTCACTAAATGTATTAATGAATTCTATTTCATAAAAATTTTCAGTACTTTAAAATTTAATTTATGAGAGGTACTCATCTGCCCTTTTATTTTGTTCCTTTGGGTTGTATTTTTCTGTTGTTGTTACTAGATTAATACTATTTTCATAAAATGAATTGAAGGAAATCAGCTGTTGCAGGCCACAAACATTCAGTGCCTTGTGTCAGTTGATACAGTAGCATATTTAACAACCACATGGGGAGGTGAAGATAAACTTGTTCTCATTAGGCAGACCCAAAAAACAACATGAAAGCCTCAGATATTTTTTGCCTGTGATTATCTGTTGACAGAGGAGGATTTTTCCAATAATGGAAAAAAAGGAATATTCTTGGGTAGGAACAACCAGGATAGAAGTAACATTTAGCAAAGCTGTGCCAAATTTAATAGTTAAGAATCTATATACTCCTTTGATTAATCCTCCTCCCAAGCCAGTCACCATGTTAGTAAGGCCAATTTAAGGAATGAGTGTTACCTGGAATTACAGATTTGATGCCTGGTCTCTGCGTAGGAAAGAAAAGAATATTTTCCTCTAAGCAAGACTTGTCTCCATTTTTTGGTATATCCCTTTTGATTTTTTTTTCCTTTTTTGGCCTCTGCTAATTTTTCACCAACTGTCTTCTCAGCACTATTATGAAACCCTAAGCAGGGTGGCAGTCTGTTCTAGTTTACTAGCTGGTGGAATACAACACACCAGAAATGGAATGGCTTTTAATAAAAGGGGATTTATTTTGTTAGTTCTTCAGAGGAAAGGCAACTAACTTTCCACTGAGGTTCTTTCTTATGTGGGAAGGCACAGGATGGTCTCTGCTGGAACCCAGGCCCCTGGGTTCCAAGAACTTTCCCCTGGGGTGATTTCTTTCTGCATCTCCAAAGGCCTGGGCTGAGCTGCGAGTGCTGAGATGAGGAATGCTGAGCTGCTTGGGCTGTGCTACATTGTGCTTTCTCATTTAAGCACCAGTCAAATAAGTCAAAAATCATTCATTACATTAGGCTCACCTCCTAGTCAACTGCAGATGTAATTAGCAACAGATGAGGTTCACATAACATTGGCTCATGTCCACAGCAACAGAACTAGGTGCCTTCACCTGGCCAAGTTGGCAACTGAATCTAACTACCACATGTCCACCCCTTGTCAACTTGGCAACTACACACATCACCTTAAACAATATTAACGTGCAAAAAATTCTCTTCTGGCTGCGGACCTGTGAATCTCAAAGCAAATTGTCTGGTGCCAATATGCAAAGGAGGATATTCACAGGATATAGGTTTTCATTTCCATATGGAGAAATTGGAAGAACATAGATGTAAAACCTGCAGGGCAAACACCATTGGATTTCAAAGTTTGAAAGTCATTCATCCTTCAGCTTTAGAAAGTGGCAGTTCCACCCTTTCTGAGGGCCTATGCAGTGGCCTGCCTTTTTCCAAATCAACCTCAGGAAACATCGAGGAGACCACCTCTTGGCTCCACTCTCTCCAGGCATCAGGGCCACCACTGGGTTCTCTGCCATTTCTGAGGCACAGGCTCAACCCCTCCATGTGGTGGCAGCCAGGCTCTCCCAGTCCCCCAAGGAGCGTGCTATGCCTTTTCCAAGGCTTGAGGCTGCACAACTCTTCCACTGCAATGAGAGGGGATTCATCCTCTATCCTCAGGGCAAACTCTCCCTCTCCATGTATATGGGTGGGTCCACTCTCCTGGCCAAGGTTTCTTATCTTCAGACCCGAGCTTCCATAGTTCTCACTCTGCAAACTCTGATTTTTTCCCTTTTGTGTCCTCCTTTGTCAGTATTGGCAGTAGTTCCATTTACACCAATAGTCTCTTCAAGCACTCCAGGAATTCTCAAGCATTTTCTTAATGGTTCCTCCAAAATCATCCCCTTAGTCATTCAAAAAAACTGTTCCAACATATCTGGTATTTGCAAACTGCAGCAGCACCCCACTCTCCATACCAAATCTGTTCTAGTTTGATAGCTGCCAGAATGCAACACACCAAAAACGGATTGGCTTTTAATAAAAGGGGGTTTATTTTGTTAGTTCTTCAGAGGAAAGGCAACTAACTTTCCACTGAGGTTCTTTCTTATGTGAGAAGGTACAGGATGGTCTCTGCTGGCCTTCTCTCCAGGCCCCTGGGTTCCAAGAACTTTCCCCGGGTGACTTCTTTCTGCATCTCCAAAGGCCTGGGCTGAGCTGTGAGTGCTGAGATGAGGAATGCCGAGCTGCTTGGGCTGTGCTATATTGTGCTTTCTCATTTAAGCACCAGCCAATTAAGTCAAATATCATTCATTACAGCAGGCCCACCTCCTAGCTGACTGCAGATGCAATTAGCAACAAATGAGGTTCATGTACCATTGGCTTATGTCCACAGCAACAGAACTAGGTGACTTCACCTGGCCAAGTTGACAACTGAATCTAACTACCACACCATTCTTCAAGTTATAAAAATCTATGCAAAATATAAGGAGAGTAGTTTGACCTCCCATGCTATAGCAACCATATATTCAATTTCAGGAAAAAGGATGGAGCTCATTCTGAGCCAAATATTTTCTATAAAGCCAGGCAGCCTTTTGATTTGGTTCCTGGATTAGGTCCTTAAGGAGAAACTACATCTTAGAGCAAGAGTAAAGACAGGTATTCTTCTCCAAGCAAGAATTGGCATCTCCTCCTTGGTACTTTACATTTCTTTTTTTACTTTATCATTTTATAGGTGGTTAGCAGCAAAGTAATGAGCAAAAATGTTCCAATCACTGTTGTGGTGGTGGAGACAGCAGGTGGTGGAGACTTCTCTGAATCGGTCACCCCATATATCTGTTCACAATCTACCCCCAGATATCATCTCCTGCAGGAATTTTGTCTCTCAACTCTTCTCAAGTCGGCACCTCTAGATGTATCCTTATTAGAAGCAGTTGTAACCACCAAATGACTAATGGTTTGAGTTATCCTTTCAGTAGATTAGCAATCTCCTTTAAGTCCTGGGAGGTACAAGAACATAAACAACTTCCTTTAAATCACTTTAAGTTATTCTGACTTGATCAGTGCATGGCTAGGTTCTTGATATAGCTTAGGAACAAGATGACAGCACCTATGAATGTACCAGCAGTAAAAGAAAGCCAACTGGATAGAAAGACATCACATCCAACTCCACTTTGGAGATGTGCATCTGGAATTTTTGCCTATTTAACTCTTTTATCTGCCAAGACATGCCCCAGGAATGATGAAATACCTTCATTGAGGAATACCACAAGTCTTTGGCCTGACCCTGAGAAGCAACTTGCATTATAGACAACTGTGGCCTCAATGGCAGCACAACCTCAGTTCAGAGGCATACATTCCTCTCATCTTTTGATTCAGAATCATAGGTCTTACAACCCACTGGTTCCTTTCTAGTGGGGTGCCCAGGCATCTTGATGCCTCTGACCCTAAAAATTGCTTCCACTTGTGTGAGTTCACTCTATGTACTTGAACTACTGCTAGGCCAAGCTAATATGGCACAGGGGAATACCACAAAAATATATGACACTACACAGAAAATGGCAGTATCTCACTATCTGATGTAGAGAGGTTCCAGATTTTGAGTTCTAAGTATTTAGAAATATCTAAGATTGTTTTATCAAGTTCCCATTTCACACTTGATTCCATTTTTCTTCTTTACACTTAATGTCATCTTCTTCCATTACGTTCTATGAGATCTTTAAATCTAGATCAGATATAATCTTTCTTCTGCTATCTTGCCTTGATAATATAAAATTTATTTTGCTACTTTAAAATTTTGTATAAAAATCAACATACTGTATTGAATCAGAAGTCTTCCACTATGCATTTATTACTCCACATATTTGTGTGAAGCTCTTGAAAATTACATCATGCATTATTTATCAATTTGTAATTTCAGTGCTAGGTAATCTTCCATGTTCATAACAGACAATAAATACATTTATTTTTAACATAATTTATTATCAATAACTTTACTCTCTATGCTAATTATTTACACATTACAAGCTTCAGAAACACAGTTTCTAACCAAAATGTATCAATGATTTGGTTCATGCCTAAAAATATAAAACTCTTACACATTTGATAGATAGATGCTAAGGTCTTATGAAATCTTTCAACTAACTTTGCACTTAAGAATTTGCCTCTCAGTGTGGGCCATGTGGCTCAGCAGGCAGAGTTCTTGCCTGCCATGCTGGAGACCTGGGTTTGATTCCTGGTGCCTGCCCATGAAAAAACAACAACAAAAGAATTTGCCTTCCAGAAGACACTACACTGAAAACTTCACATGCTATGCAAAACCACTTAATAATTCACCTCTCATTTCCCAAACAAATCATGCTTGCTATCATTCTTTCCATCCCCTCTGTCTCACTTTCCTCCTTTAAATTATCTAGGCATTACTGTTGCCAACATTTTCATATCTTCTGATACAATAATAGTAATATAAACATTTTTTGGTTCATCTGTTATCAAAATAAACTAGTAAAAACTATTCTACACACAGACTGCTACCTTAGGGATAGAAGGAAAAATTGATATTTTTGTATACTCAAATCCAATGAGGAAAAATATATCACATAAAAATACACATGTGAAAATTTCAGAAAATAGTTTGTGCTAAGAGAGGTTAGTATAGAAAAATTCATGAAACACTGCAAGACTTCTCACTTTGCAAAAATTTTAGATGGAAATGTAAGATATATGTCTAAAACCTGCCAGGTGTCACATAGCTATTACTCAGGTATTTTCATTTATGCACTAAAATAGCTATTGATTGTTTAGCTTTCCAAATGAATTGCATGAATTTTGGTTTGTTTGAATGGACGGAAATTCATCTACTGCTTCGTTTATGTAACATAGTAAATAATTTTGAAAATTCCTTTTCTCATTTGATTTTTTCTTTCATTTAACAGTTTTATAGGTGTATTAGCTAGAGTTCTCTAGAGAAACAGAATCAACAGGGAACACTTGCATATATAAAATTTATGAAATTGTCTCACGTGACCGTAGGAATTCAGAGTCCAAAATCCACAGGGCAGACTGCAAAGCCGATGACTCCGATGGATGGCCTGGATGAACTCCACAGGAGAGGCTCACCAGCCAAAGCAGGAATAGAATCTGTCTCCTCTGAGTCCTCCTTAAAAGGCTTCCCATGATTACATTTAGCATCACTAATTGCAGAAGACACTCCCCTTTGGCTGATTACAAATGGAATCAGCCGTGGATATAGCTGATGTGATCATGACCTAATCCTATGAAATGTCCTCATTACAAAAGACAGGCCAGTGATTGCCCAATCAGATAAACAGGTACCCCAACTTGACCAAGTTGACACCTGTCCCTAACCATGACAGCCCATCCCTTGTCAACTTGGCACCTATATATATATCACCTTAGACCATATTTAATTTCCAAATGAAAACAAATAAGCACACATTTTTTCTTTTACCTGACAATACTCAACTCTCCTGCATATAACTGGAAACACATTAAATCTCTCCAGAATAGGGTGCAAATCCTTGGGCAACATTCATTCTTAAACTTGATGTCTTACAACTTAAATAGTATAACATGAACAAAACAGTATTACAGTCCTCATTTCTGTAACTGATCACATGGTCAAAGTTCATATTTATCACTACCTTCTTCCACTACCCATTCCATCTTTCCTTTCCCCTCAGCAAGCACTTCAGCTGGTCGTGGTTCTTTGCCTGGTGGGATGACCCAAACCTTCATTCCTGAAGTTTCAGAGTCATTAGTAGTCCTGTCTGGATTGTGTTGTTGCAGTTTTTCATTGATTTTAATCACAAGGCATGGTAGTACTACTAGATGCCCCAGGGAATCTCCTATATTCCAAGAAAACTCTTCTTTACCTCCATTATGTAGTTGCAGTCCTATCCTTCTGATAGTCAGGGTCAATTACCCCAGACAATAATGTAATCCCCTTCTTGGTGTGTTGATCCAGAGGCATAAGTAGCCCAAAGTGACCAGGTGGCAATCATAACTTCCAGTTCAGTGGTATCACAGTTGGTTCTCCTGGAGGAAGCACACCCCGTTTTGGGACTAAAACCTGTAGACCAGCAGAACTCAGGGTAGCAGGGACAGGAAGCAAATTTTTCCTAGTGGATCACTAGGGGTAATAGTGAGTGGTACCACACACATTTCCACCCCTTGGTTCCTGGACCCATGGATCCTGGCTATGGGAGAAACAGCACCATACAGTGGACACTGATTCAGAGCATACACAGCTTCCTGGAGAACATTACCCCAGCCTTTCAAGTTTTTGCCACCCAGTTGGCACCGTAATTGAGTTTTCAAAAGGCGATTCCACCGATCTATCAATCCAGCTGCTTCTGGATGATGGGGAACATGGTAAGACCAGAGAATTCCATGAACATGTGCCCATTCCCACACTTCATTTGCTGTGAAGTGTGTTCCTTGATCCGAAGCAATGCTATGAGGAATACCATGACGATGGATAAGGCATTCTGTAAGCCCACGGATGGTAGTTTTCACAGAAGCATTGTGTGCAGGGAAAGCAAACCCATATCCAGAGTATGTATCTATTCCAGTTAGAACAATTCACTGCCCCTTCCATAAAGGGAGTGGTCCAATGTAATCAACTTGCCACCATGTAGCTGGCTGGTCACCTCGGGGAATGGTACCATATTGGGGGCTGAGTGTGGGTCTCTGCTGCTGGCAGATTGGGCACTCAGCAGTGGCTGTAGCCAGGTCATCCTTGGTGAGTGGAAGTCCATGTTGCTGAGCCCATGCATAACCTCCATCCCTACCATCATGACCACTTTTTTCATGAGCCCATTGGGTAATGACAGGAGTTTCTGGGGAAAGAGGCTGAATGGTATCCACAGAATGGGTCATCTTATCCACTTGATTATTAAAATCTTCCTCTGCTGAAGTCACCCTCTGGTGTGCATTCACATGGAACAAAAATATCTTCATGTTTTTAGCCCACTCAGAAAGGTCTATCCACATACTTCTTCCCCAGACCTCTTTGTCACCAATTTTCCAATTATGGTCTTTCCAAGTCCCTGACCATCCAGCCAAACCACTAGCAACAGCCCATGAGTCAGTATACAAATGCACCTCTGGCCAGTTTTACTTCCAAGCAAAATGAACAACCAGGTGCACTGCTCGAAGTTCTGCCCACTGGGAGGATTTCCCCTCACCACTGTCCTTCAAGGACACCACAGAAAGGGGTTGTAATGCTGCAGCTGTCTACTTTCGGGTGGTAACTGCATATCATGCTGAACCATCTGTAAACCAGGCCCGAGTTTTCTCTTCCTCAGTCAATTCACTGTAAGGAACTCCCCAAGAGGCCATAGCTCTGGTCTTGGAAAGAGAAGGTAATGTGGCAGCAGGAGTGGAAACCATGGGCATTTGTGCCACTTCTTCATGTAACTTACTTGTGCCTTCAGGACCTGCTCTGGCTCTATCTCATATATACCATTTCCATTTTACAATAGAGTGCTGCTGTGCACGCCCAACTTTATGGCTTGGTGGGTCAGACAACACCCAACTCATGATAGGCAACTCAGGTCTCATGGTAACTTGGTGGCCCATGGTTAAGCATTCAGTCTCTACTAAGGCCCAGTAGCAGGCCAAAAGCTGTTTCTCAAAAGGAGAGTAGTTATCTGCAGCAGATGGTAAGGCTTTGCTCCAAAATCCTAAGGGTCTGCGTTGTGATTCTCCTATTGGGGCCTGCCAAAGGCTCCAGACAGCATCTCTATTTGCCACTGACACTTCCAGCACCATTGGATCTGCTGGATCATAGGCCCAAGTGACACAGCAGCTTTCGCAGAAGTCTGGACCTGTCACAGAGACTCCTCTTGTTCAGGTCCCCACTCAAAATTAGCAGCTTTTCTGGTCACTCAATAAATGGGCCAGAGTAGCACACCCAAATGAGGAAAATGTCGCCCAAATTAAAAAGACCAACTAGGTGTTTTGCCTCTTTTTTGGTTTTGGAAGGGGCCAGATGCAGCAATTTATCCTTCACCTTAGAAGGGATATCTCGACATGCCCCACACCACTGGACACCTAGAAATTTTACTGAGGTGGAAGGCCCCTGTATTTTTGTTGGATTTATCTCCCATCCTCTGACACACAAATGCCTTACCAGTAAATCTAGAGTAGTTGCTACTTCTTGCTCACTAGGTCCAATAAACATGATATCATCAGTATAATGGACCAGTGTGATGCCTTGTGGGAGGCAGAAACGATCAAGGTCTCTGCAAACAAGATTATGACATAGGGCTAGAGAGTTGATATACCCCTGAGGTAGGAGAGTGAAAGTATATTGCTGACCTTGCCAGCTGAAAGCAAACTGTTTCTGGTGGTCCTTACTAACAGCTATTGAGAAAAAAGCATTTGCCAGATCAATAGCTGCATACCAGGTACCAGGGGATGTATTGATTTGCTCAAGTATGATACTACATCTGGAACAGCAGCTGCAGTTGGAGTTACCACCTGGTTGAGTTTACAATAATCCACTGTCATTCTCCAAGACCCATCTGTTTTCTGCACAGGCCAAATAGGAGAGTTGAATGGGGATGTGGTGGGAATCACCACCCCTGCATCTTTCAAGTCCTTTTTTAAGAGTGGCAGTAATCTCTGCAATCCCTCCAGGAATACGGTATTGCTTCTGATTTACTATTTTGCTTGGTAGGGGCAGTTCTAGTGGCTTCCACTTGGCCTTTCCCACCATAATAGCCCTCACTGCACGAGTTAGACAACCAACATGGGGATTCTGCCAGTTTCTCAGTATGTCTATGCCAATTATACATTCCGGAACTGGGGAAATAACTACAGGATGGGTCCAGGGGCCTACTGGACCCATTATGAGATGGACCTGAGCTAAAACTCCATTGATCACCTGGCCTCCATAAGCCCCCACTCTGACTGATGGTCCAGAGCGACGTTTTGGGTCTCCTGGAATTAATGTCACTCCTGAACCAGTGTCTAATAATCCCCAAAATATCTGATCATTTCCTTTTCCCCAATGCACAGTTACCCTGGTAAAAAGCTGTCCGTCTCCTTGGGGAAGACTTACAGGGAGGTTAACAGTATAAATTTGTGGCAGTGTAACAGGTTTCTCCCCCATAGGGACCTGGCCTCCCCTTCATTCAAGGGGCTCAGGGTCTGTAAACTGTTTCAAGTCTGGAAATTGATTAAGGGGCCGTGACTCTGTGTTTTTGTAATTCAGGTTAGACTTCTGTTCCCTTGACCTAGAACTCTTTTGTTTATACAGCTCCAACAAGAATTTAGTAGACTGCCCTTCTATTGTATTTCTAGGCATCCCATGATTTACTAACCAATGCCACAAATCTCTGCGTGTCATATAATTTTGATGCCTCCTTTGACTTTGTTGTCTATTATAATAGCCACGTCTACCCTGTCTTTGGTGATTAAGTGCTGCCACCTGGCTTCTGCCAACTCGGAATCCTGTCATCCCCATTGTGTTTAAGGATTCCAGCTCAGTGACAGCAGTTCCTACAGTAATATCTGACCTACAGAGAAGTGCAACCACAGAGCTCTTGAGGGATGATGGTGCTAGTCTCACAAACTTATTTCTCACTGTTCTGGTAAGAGGTGCATCCTCTGGACGTTCCTGGGGTGTAAGAGCAGGCTTTGCATGATAAATCCACTCTAACATCCCAATCTCTCTAAGCCTCTGGATCCCCTCATCTACATTATACCAGGGCAGTTCTGGCATTTCAACCTCAGGTAATGTTGGCCACCTTTTGATCCATGTTTCAACCAACCACCCAAACAAGCTGTTAACACCTTTTCTAACCACTCAAGCTATAACATTGAATGCAGAATCTCTGCTTAGTGGGCCCATATCAATAAATTCAGCCTGATCCAGCCTTATATTCCTCCCACCATTATCCCACACTCTTAAAATCAATTGCCACACATATTCCCCTGATGTTTGTCTATAGAAATTGGAAAACTCACCCAGTTCTTTTGGAGTATAATGTACCTCCTCATGTGTGATACTTTGCACCTCACCTTTAGGGGCCTGTTGGGACTTTAGTCTAGTTATAGGTCTAGAAGAAATGAGGGGTGGTGGGGGTGGGTCATGAAAAGAATTACAAATATCTTCCCAGCCATTTGCTTCAGGGTCTTCATTTGCAGTTTCATCTGGTGAAACAGGATTAATAACTCTAGGGCTAATCCCTTCAGGAGGAGTTTGGGTGGCCAATTCCTCAAGGCAGGCTAGAGGTGGGGTGGCTATGTCCTCAGGGAAGACTATTACAGGGTTATCTAGAGAAGGCTCAGTATGTCTAGGGTTTCAACCTCACCCCCAACATCATTATCAATCCATATGTCACCATCCCATTTTTCAGGGTCCCACTTCTTTCCAATCAATGCCCTCACTTTAATGGCAGACACCATGCAAGACTGAGATTTCATTTTACGTTGTAAAGTTGCTATTCTAACAATAAGATTCAGAGTCTGATTTTCGGAGATCTCAAGTCTATGGCTACAGGAAATAAGATTTTCCTTCAGGTTACTCATAGAAATGTCTACATCTTTCAAATGGTGCTTAAGCTTCTCGTTTGAAGGCTTAAGCCCATCCCTTTCACCCTTTAATGTAGACAGTGTATCTACCAACAACCAACCAACATCTCTATAACTCTTATTTCTACAAAACTCTGTAAAGGTGTCAAAAACATTATCCCCCAGAGTCTGGCTTTGTACAAGCGAATCATTAGGAGAATCGAATGATGATATTTTGACTATCTCCTTTGCCAACTCACTCCATGGATTGGGAGTGTCATTCTGATTATGGAAATCAGAGTCCTTAGTGTCTCTGAGTCCAGTCAGAGTAGAAAACCATTCATAAAAACCCATTTTTAAGATTCTGTTCCTTAGGAACCACTCCTGGTACCAAGATGCATTAGTTAGGGTTCTCTAGAGAAACAGGATCAACAGGGAACACTTGCAAATATAAAATTTATGAAAGCGTCTCACGTGACTGTAGGAACACAGAGTCCAAAATCCACAGGGCAGGCTGCGAAGCTGATGACTCCGATGGATGGCCTGAATGAACTCCACAGGAGAAGCTCACCAGCCAAAGTAGGAATGGAACTTGTCTCCTCTGAGTCCTCCTTAAAAGGCTTCACATGATTACATTTAGCATCACTAATTGCAGAAGACACTCCCCTTTGGCTGATTACAAATGGAATCAGTTGTGGGTGTAGCTGACGTGATCATGACCTTCATAATCCTATGAAATGTCCTCATTGCAACAGACAGGCCAGTGCTTGTCCAATCAGATAAACAGGTACCACAACTTGGCCAAGTTGACTCCTGTCCCTAACCATGACAATAGGGAAATTTTAAATTATGTGGTCTCAAACCGCACTCATACTGGGACAAACGAAATAAACCAACAGCCATCTAATTCTTAGGAACTAAGACTATTTCAATGAAGCAAAAAATGGGATGCTTTTATAAAATGAGAACTTTTAAATAAAAACAATGATTATTTTTGAAAATTTTAAAATTTATGTAAATGGAATTACTTTCAGTAAAAGGTATGACAAGTTATTAGTGGTAATTTTCTTTAGTAAAAAGAAATTGTTGAAGTAATAAATTAAAAAATGAAGGAGAATTGATAAAATATGTTATACTATAAAGAAAAGTTACACGATTTCCTCAAGCCAGAAATATTAAATTGGGTTCTTCAAGATGTTTCCCTCTCTGAGTGAGTAATTGGAAAGGAGAAGGTACTTATACTTTTCATTTTGTAATACTGACTTTTTTAAAATAAGGAAATGTACAATGCTCATATTTAAAAATGACAAGGATTAATTGATTTGAGATTACACATCATAATTATTTTCTAAATTATTCTTCTCCATATTAAAATATTAACAGATTATTGTAATTTAAGAAACTATGAGAAATATTTTCAAAATCCAGTGATAAGGTAGACAGCCTTTAATGAAAATGTATGTGTTCAAAGCAAGTCATATCATTTTCTAAATTAGGTATACAGATTGAGTATTCTATTGTTCATAAATTACACACCTATTTCCTATAGCTCATGAATAAACTCAAGAACATAAAACACTGAGTTAAAGAGTACTTTCTACACTATGGATAAATTTTATTTAAGGATAAATGTCAATTATTTATTATAAGTAAAAAATCTAATAATGATGAGCAATAATAATATTTAATATTACTAGATTCATCAATGAATTTACCTTAAGCTGATAATCACTCAATAAACTGAATTCTCTGAATATTAATCTATTTACTTACAAAATATTTGATGATATTTTATTTTAATTTAGACAAAACAACTAAGACATTATTTATAAGAATATGCATAATGCAATATTTTGTTATGAATTAGGCTGCTTAGGGGCTTGACTTTTATAAACTAAAATTGACAATATCCAAAAAGTGGGGATTAAATCAAAGTCATGCTGAAGTTTGTATGTACAGGCACTATGAATCTCTTCAAATTTCATTAAAATTAAATATTTTAATATTTTTAGTTTTGCTTGGTAAATATGTTTGAAACAGAATTCAACAAATCCAAATGAAAACAAAATAGAAAATTGCTGTTCTTTTCTTTAGCTAACTGATTTTTAGACTTGTTCAATCTAGCTGATATATATGAACATAGAATCTTAGTTGAAATAAATACTATAGTAATCTACAGTTTTACAAAAAAAGGACAAACACTGAGCAAAGTCCTGTTCAGTTATTAAAAATTCTTTACACTGTGATCACAAAATAGGAAAACCAAACTAATTCTGAAGTATTACTTTTATAAAACATGTAATAATAGTTGTATTGCTATTATTTATTGTTTCTATAAACACATATTTTACAATTTGTTTTGTATGTTATTATTTTGCTATAGTATTACTTTCTTTTATATTCTCCTCTGTAAATTCTGTACACATAGTTTGTGAATTTTGAAAATTGGATTCTGATTCAACAGACATAGGGTAAAGAAATACCCATCCAATAGGCTTTAGTTTTAATCATTGTAGATGAGTGCACCAGACTCTCTGATATTACCCTTATGGCAATTGAAAAATACAGCAATGCCTAAAAATTATCTATCAGAATTCTCTGTGCTTGCTATTTTTCTAATAAATGTCAATTAATTTACTTATCTTTTTAACATAATTATAGTTGTCTTATTAAATTATAATTTGGCTTGTTGCATTGCTACCATAACCATGGATTCATTTTGAATCCCATTTCCATATTCAAAGCAAAAACAGAATTCTTCAGTGAAGTAAAAGATTTCAGTGAAATAGCAGTGCGGATGAGAAAGAACTGAGAAAAGGCATTACCAAGGACAGTAACCACAAGGGGCTCATTCAAGTGTAATATCTGTTCCTAGTCTGGAAAGGACAACAGAGTTTTCTCTTGTTCGCATTTCTGCAAATCCAAGACTGAAAGAGTGTTTAATAAAATTTCTCTATCCATAATGTATTTGTGAATGACTTCAGAAGAAAAAAGTCCATTTTTATGTTCTGTACCTAGGTCAGTTTTGCTTTGCCCCAAAAGGTGGATATGCCCGTGGTCTCAAGAGCAAAACCTCTGGAGCAAAAGTCCTCACCAATCAATGACAGCTGATTGCCCAAGGGTAATTTCATGGAGATAATAATCTGCAAAGCACAGGTGATTTGGGCCAATGAAAATCAAAAAGCAGACATAAGAACTAAACAACTAGAAATAGTATTAGCAATGAATATGTGTAAATATTTATTTGGGTAATGAACTAATAAAATTAGGAAACATTTAGTGATCATCTTTCAGAGGGTACATAGAGGACACTTGTGTAGATTTCTGAGACAATATTATAAATTCTGTGGAGACCAGATGACTTGTCTTTGCACTGGCGTGACCAATTATATGACCCTCTGAGTCTCAGAACTTCCTACTCTAGAATACAATTATTTATACCTGTCATGTTCATCACCGAGAAAAATTGGGAGTAGCAGTTGGCAATAAACTCTTTGAAAACTTTAAAAACTGTGTAAAACATCTGCATAAAGAAGGCAGTTTGGAAGCAATCAAAATTTACAATAGGTCATTATAATGCAGAGATAAATGGAGTGATTTCCTGGGGCCATTTTGCTTGAGTTCACATGACAGATTTGACTTTCCCACCTGAGTGCATTTCAATAATTTTTAAAATCTCTCTAAATCTCTCCTTAGTTTTTAATTTGAGTTTCTATGAGAATTAAATGGATGAAATATATAAATTATGAATTCTATATTTGATATATAATGTGTGAAATATTTTAATAATGTCTGTTATTTACTAATCATAAACAAAAAAGTTAAGTATCATTCTTCTTACTTTTTATAATGCTTGGAACCTGAGGTTTAGTTAAATCAATTATTTTAGCCAATGTACAGAGAGAGGAATACAGGAACTAAGTGGGCTTTGAACTCATACCTTCTGAGTTTAACATTCATTTATTTAAAGCTCTGCCAGATACACTTTCTCTGTTTTACTTAATGGTGACTTAATATTAACCAAAATGTATCTGTGGGAGTTGGTGAAAGAATTAGATGATCTATGGGCATTAGTTTGAGATTTTAATATATTGTTTCAAGTACTCAAGAGAGAAAG
Source organism: Tamandua tetradactyla (assembly GCF_023851605.1). Classification (NCBI taxonomy): domain Eukaryota; kingdom Metazoa; phylum Chordata; class Mammalia; order Pilosa; family Myrmecophagidae; genus Tamandua; species Tamandua tetradactyla. Next base: position 98,189,324 of record NC_135337.1, on the reverse strand, counting down.
ATAAAGTGGGAAAAAAGAGATAGGGAGACAGAAAAATATTGAGGAGACAAGTAAAAAATATACGGTCTCTGTATGTTCTCACTGTCCCTGAAAAATTTTATTTATTGCTTTGTATCAAATGATATTTCATAATTTATGTGTAAGTAAATATCTGCCTGTTTTTCTATCATCTATCAAATATTTATCTGTCAATCATCTCTCCATTTTGACCTACCTTCAAGATTAGTAACTATTTTGTTTGATGTTTTCAATATCTTTGCATAATTGTCTGCTTAATCTATTTAATCTAACAGTCTTACAGCTATGTATAAAATCTCCAATATTATTGATTTATCTATTTCTGCACTTCTGTCACTTGTGTGTAGTGAAATTTTATTTCAAGGGAAAAGGGAAAATTTCACACTACATTTAAGAAAATGCATTCTCAGTAAAATGTTAACATTTAAAAAGCTAGATTGTTCTAATTTCAGGAATAAAACTCACTGTGTTCCACTTCACTCCTTAGATTCCTAGATTTATCATATAAATTTTTTTTTACCCAAATAAGAAAATACACATTCAGATATATGCAATAGGAAACATAGTACATTTTCATTACACTTGTCTTTTTGAAGAGTGGTTATTACAAAATTTCACAAATGAGAAAATCAGCTTGAGAATAAATGAAAACAAAAAATTCCATAATCAACCATATATTATGAGACATTTTTTAAGGTACTTTAATTGATTCAATTACATTTTTTATTTGAATCAGTTTGTGATGTTGAAAGAGCACTGGGTGAATGATCTGTCTGCATTCAATTCTAAATTTGAACACTTTAAGACTGTTAAACCATTTCAATCTTCAGGTATCTTATCTCTGACATTGAGGCTGATAATGTATATCTAGCATGGTTGTAAAAATAAGAAAACATGTACTGAGAACACCAACATAATCCCTGGCACAGAGATGGTGTCCAAAAGAGAATAGATAATATTCACCCTAATGATATAATAATATTTTTGTTTAAATCTATCAATGAAGAATTTAATATTTACCTATAATATATTGATTCATCAAAGTTGAGAAATATTTTTGACTTTTAAAAGCATGTTCTATGAACTCAATATAAAGCTTTGATAACCTAACCTCCCTTCTTAACCACCCCATATAGTTATCAAACTCATAAAATCATATATTTGTCTTCATCATTTGTTAGTACTTAATAGGAATGTATATGATAGCACATGTGTTCTTTTGTATCTAGCAAAACATATTGTTTTAGTGTCAGTCATATTTTCTGTAGAAGTAAATATTCATTCTAATTGTTGAATTGTAATTCATTGTGTAAATTTTCTATACTTTTTCCATCTTATAATGGATGACATTTGGGTTATTTTAGATGTTTGGTTTAAAAATAAGGCTGCCTGCAGAATGGCCATTATTATCAACAAAACAAAAAATGACAAATGCTGGAGAGGATGTGGAGAAAGAGGCACACTTATCCACTGTTGGTGGGAATGTCAAATGGTGCAACCACTATGGAAGGCAGTTTGGCGGTTCCTCAAAAAACTGAATATAGAATTGCCATATGACACAGCAATACCATTGCTAGATATCTACTCAAAGGACTTAAGGGCAAAGACACAAATGGACATTTGCACACCAATGTTTATAGCAGCATTATTTACAATTCCAAAGAGATGGAAACAGCCAAAATGTCCATCAACAGACGAGTGGCTAAACAAACTGTGATATATACATACGATGGAATATTATGCAGCTTTAAGACAGAATAAACTTATGAAACATGTAATAACATGGATGGACCTAGAGAACATTATGCTGAGTGAGTCTAGCCAAAAACTAAAGGACAAATACTATATGGTCCCACTGATGTGAACCGACATTAGAGAATAAACTTGGAATATGTCATTGGTAACAGAGACCATCAAGAGTTAAAAACAGGGTAAGACAATGGGTAATTGGAGCTGAAGGGTTACAGACTGTGCAACAGAACTAGATACAAAAACTCAAAAATGAACAGCACAATACTAATTGTAATGTAATTATGTTAAAACACTGAATGAAGCTGCATCTGAGCTATAGTTTTTTTGTTTGTGTTTTTTTATACATTTTTTATCTTTTGTTTTTATTATTGTTATTTTTTTCTCTATATTATCATTCTATATCTTTTTCTGTTGTTTTGCTAGTTCTTTTCCTAAATCGATGCAAATGTACTAAGAAATGATGATCACACATCTATGTGATGATATTAAGAATTACTGATTGCATGTGTAGAATGGAATGATTTCTAAATGTTGTGTTAGTTAATTTTTTTAATTAATAAAAATAAAAATAAAAAAATAAGGCTGCCTGTACATGTTACTTGATGACAGGATATACACATTACTGTTTGATATGACTTTGAGAAAACTTGTTGGGACACAAGGTATATAGATATATCTCCATATCTACAGATATGGAGAAATAGGTTTACAGTTATACTAATATGCAACTCTCAATAGCATTGCCAAGTGATACTGCTCCTCAGCACATAATTTTGAAATTGTTAATATTTAACATTCATCAGGCCATGTGGAGTTTTATTATTGTCATTTTAATTTGTGTTTTTCAGGTGACATGGAAGTCTGTTTGGCTACATTGACTCAAAGCCTATCTGGCAGTTCCTCCTAACACTAGGTATCGAGTTGCCCTATGACCTGGCAATTCCACTACTTGGCATATACTCAGAAGAGCTGAAAGCAGTGATATGAGCAGACATTTATAGCAGCATTATTCACAATTGGTAAAAGATGGAAACAATTGGAGTACCATAAACAAATGAACAAAATATAGTACATACATATGATGGAATATTATGCAGCAGTAGGATGAAATGATATCCTAAAGCACATGACACGTTGGATGAACTTTGAAAACATAAAGGTGAGTGAAATAAGCTAGACACAAAAGGATATATACTGCACGATTCCACTTTTTTTTTTTTTTAAAGGAAAGACAGAGAGAAGGAAGGAAGGATAGAAGGAAGGAAGGAAGGAAGAAAGGAAAACATCTTTAAACATTTTCTTGTTTTTTTTTTATTGTATTCTGTTTCTCCGTTTTTGTTACATGGGCTGGGGCCGGGAATCGAACCGAGGTCCTCCGGCATAGCAGGCAAGCACTTTGCCCGCTGAGCCACCGCGGCCCGCCCGATTCCACTTTTATGACTATGGTAAATGTAAAGTCAGAGGCTTATAATACAGAATATAGGGGACCTAGAGAAACATGGAAGCTAGAGATGGGTGAATGATAGCTAATGATGTTGAACTTAAATATAAGGTAATAGATAGACATGAAGGTGGTCCATTAGTGGGTCTATAAATAATATTGCCATATTGAAGGTGAAAAGGATTTAAAGGGGTTGCATAGACCCATATGTCCTACCAATTACCACTGCAAATATAAATAAGTTATTGAATGAACTACTTCAAAGATATGAATCTTTTACAAAGGCTGTATATTTGCAAGGTATGGGGGAAACTGCTATTGTATGCTATAGGCTTTGTTTAACAAGAAAACATCAGTAATACCACAGCAATGTCAGGGATAAATAATGAAATAGGGATAAGAGTTAAGGGGAAGTTTGGATTTTCAACTTGTGAGGGTGTGTTTATCAGCTGTTTTTCTCTTGGAAACAATAAAATTGTCCAAAATTGAAAGTATTAATGGACTGTTGACTTTGAACATTATACATGACGCCCAATGTATGGACGTGGCAGAAGGATGTACTGACTGAGAGTTAGATTGGCAATTGATGGTATATACATATGATTGAACATTGTGCTGCCACAAAAGCAATGAAGTTGTAAGGTATACAGCATTGTAAATGAAACTGGGGAACATTTGGTAAGGCAAAATACACTCAAAACAAAAGAGGAAATATCATATTGTCTCATTTAGAAAATACATATAAGAAAATTGGGGCCTAGATTGCAGGCTCTTATAGCTGTCACATTTAGTCCAGAGTGGTAATTGTTGTTTGTGGATTTTGAGATGCTGTGTTATATATGTATAGCCCCATATTTAGTTATAAGATTGAAACTGATCAGGTCAGGATTAGGGTAATACACAATACAGGGGTAAGGAAGAAATTGTATTTTGGAGTTTCAGCTACTCTATGAGACCAAAGGCAAAAGTTTTATTTTGTCCAGAACCTAAAACAGGGATCCTAGAATGAGAAGGAGGGCCTTTATCCTGTATACCTTAAAATAATGACTGTTTACATCCCAGAGTGCACTATGCAGATAATCAAAAAATAATGGCAAAGTCCTTTGAGGGATGGGGAAAAATATGAAACTATTAAACTTTATGACTAGGGAAACTCCTGATACTATGTCAAACATTAGGAATACACAAATCAATAGGCCAAGCTCTTGATCTTGAGGTTTGCTGTTGTGAGCTCATTTATATAGTGGGGAAGCTGAGCTTACCTATAGGCATGCTTAAGAGTTACTTCCAAAGGACTTTTTTGTTGCCCAGATGTAGCTGTTATCTCTCTAAGGCCAACTTTGCAAGTGAAATCATTACCTTCCTCCCTATGTGGGACATGACAGCAGGGGCGAAAGTTTCCCTGCAATGTTGGATATGACTTCCAGGGATGAATCTGGTACAAACATACATCTGTGATTACAGCATTGGAATTACTGTGGGGCAAAGTTGTACTGTTGATAGATTCAATTTCTAGGTTCTTGCCATGCCACAAGAAAGAATTCAAGGGCATGGGCCAGATTGAGCAAAGATTATTAATTTCACATGCAAGAGGGGTATGCTGACACTGTCAATTACAGAGAGCCCAGAGGCATTCAATGCCAAAGCAATTTGCTCTTATTGCTAAGTTTTAATTACTCCTCCTATCCCATTCTTGTTAGATCAAAGTGGTTTAAGGCCTAATAAAAATGTTCTGTTACCCACTCCATTAGGTCTTTTATTTACAAGACAGGCATTTGAAAAGCATATTTTAACAAGTCAGGACTCTTTTGCATACCCTCCCTCCTCTCCAGGGTGGTGCCTGGTGGTAGTCAGTGCATTTGAGCAGGTTGGGCTGCCCCCAGGTGTTTTGCACATAGGTGTGTAACCCCAGACAGGATGCTTATGCAGGACAGGCTCTTGGCACTGCTTAACCATCTTTGCTCAAATGCTTCCTCATGGCATCTTCTCTTCCATCTCAGGTTCCTGTTATAGCCTGACTCAATACTATTAGAGAATAGTATTAATGGTACTCCAGAGATAAGAAGGACAGTATAATAAAAATAGAGTTATTGCCTGCCATGCTGGAAACCCACATTCAATTCCTGGTGCCTGTTCATGCAAAAAAAAATAGAACTAAATTTTCTGACAGTTATGAAGATCCTTAATAGAGCTTCAAAATAGATTTTTAAATTGATGCAATTAAAAAGAGGAATAGAACTTTGTTTATGTTTCATTGGGTAATTTTTAGGGATAAAGTTCCAATTTTGTTGAAATGTGGGGAAAAGAAGTCATCTTTGCATTTTACCTACTCCTGATACTCTGTCAAAAGTATTTTACTGTTAGAGATGATATATTGGAATGTCACCAATAAAGGTTCAGTAAAAAGAAGTTAGGCACAAAATTAGTGTTGGTAATTATTCTTTCTTCAATTTTTTACTTATATTATTTTAAAGTATAATTAATGACTATGAAAATCCGATTTCAATCCTGAAAAAAAAATTCCTACATGGCCATTTTTGCAAGGAGTCAGCAGACCCCAGTTGAAGTGGCACTAACATAGAACAACCTAGACCCTGGGGTCATAAATTGTGAAATAAATTGATGCTGGCTTTTGAACCTTTAAATAAGCATTTCTCAGTATCACTGAGAAAATCTGAGAAGAATTGTACTTCCAAAGGTTCATCAAATATATGATAAATATTTTTAAATTTATTTATTCGTACCATCAAATTATCTCCTGAAATTCTGCAGTGCAAGTTTTCTTGAACAAGTTATTATAAGTCTATATGAAAATTGATTTCATTCTCATTAATTCATGCACAGTTCATAATAATGCATTTCTCCTTGTTATATATAGATAAAATGAACTTTTGACCAACGAAAGAATTTTAAAATCTTTACTCTCTTGGGCAGATTTTTACTTTCTTTTCTCACATTTTTTTAATGAACAAAATGCACAAGCATTGTTATGAATGAATGCATCAATGTATCCAATTGTAGATAAATTATATTGATACTGACAAAACTGACTAGAGAAACTCCATCATGTTTTCCTTGTGATGCCTCAAAAAGGCCCATTCATTAGCTGGTGTACACTCGTAGAAAGAAGTTGGTTGTGCAGCATCAGCCATGGAAAAATACATAAAATTGTGGGTTATACAAGAGTCTGATATAGTAATATCTTATTATTATTTAATTATAAATTAGGGATATTATTGAAAATTCAGTGTGAAAAAAATGATATACACATAAGTATATATCTAAGTAAGCTTTATATGCACAAAGGAAATAATTGGAAGAAAATAACCTAAAGATTAACTACAGTTATGAATGAGTTTCAGCATCTTCATTGAAATTTGTTGTATTCTAATTTTTGTGTAATGAACAATTTTTACTTCTGTAATGATGTCACACTTATAAATATAAAATATTTCATTGAGAAAAATGTGATATTTCATCCCTAGTGGTTAATGATTTAGCCTTTTAGCCATGAAGTATTTTTTCATAAATAGATTTTTTAACACAGTCATGAATTATAACATAACAAAGAAATGCCAAAAAAAGTACTTCTCACCATTATGTGGCAACTAGGGAGAATGGGACTGTTTGTAACAAACCTAACACAGATGCATTCATCTTTAAATTTTATCCTTGGAATGATGCCAAGCAATATTCCTTGGAAATTGGCCCCAAAGATGAGCAAATGTTGCATTATCAACAGTCCTTAATATAAGAGATACCTTGGCATTGTCAGGGTGAAAGACAAGGATACTTTCTTCTACCTGTGTTCACAGTAGCTCCCTTGTATAGTTTGAGACATAATTTCCAGCTGAATTGTCTATTGATCAGGACCTAAACAAAAGTTTTAGATTGATTTATTGAACATTAAAAGATTTTAAAATACCTACAAACAAAAAAATTGTATGCACAAAAATATCAAACAAAATTTATCTTCATAGAAGTAGATATTATATCATGGAAATTTCAGACTTCTTTAATGGTTTACATGTTGCATTGGTGAGACAAATGAGTTTGACAAATTTCTAGACAGATAAACTGTAAAAAGTTTTTCACCAATTTTGGTTCGTGGTAAGTATTAATTAGAAGTTAAAGTTCTTTAATTTGTTTTAAAAATGGGGATATTATTAGAATATTGTGCATGCACATATATTTATATATATCATGAGAGCCTTACCTAAGTAGGTAATACCAAAATTTGTACAAATGGAAACAGAATTGATGGAATCAGTGTTATCAATCAATGTACATGTATTGGAAATAATTTTTGGAGGATAATTGCTTAAATAATCCATTAATATATCTTTTGAAAACTAACAGTAATGTCTGATCTATAATATTCATGCATCCAAGTGCAGTACTCTAAGGTTTAATTTATGTTATGTCATTTTTCTGTATAAATTTAGATACAATGTAACAGTAAATTATGCATGAATCTATCATTGTTTGCTATATATCTAGTACTTTTTTCTGTTTCTCTCAAATTAAATTTTAGTGGCAACATATTTTTGAGCATGATCTCTGAACTCAAATAATCTTTAGATAAGTCCCTTAACTTTCTGTGCTGTTTTCTCATTTAAAAATGAAGTAATAAGTATGGTATAGCATTTTCATGTGTGTAAATGTTTAGTGTCAAATCCACTTTAATTATGCAATATATATGAGTCTCTATTATATAATATCCAAATGATTATACTAGTTTAATTTGGCAGGCATTCTGAAGTTTTTTTAATTATATTTTACAAACTATTCTTTATTATGAATTTCTAGAACCACAAAACAAAATAGGCTACATCATTACTATAAACAAAAACTGTTTTTGAGTCATTCAACTAAGTAGCACCTTTGATTTCTCAACAGTTTACAACAGTTCATTCTTACTAATATGGGAAGTAAGAATAACACAAATGTACCCGACTTCATCCTTATGGGACTGACAGACTCTGAAGTGATCCAGCAGGTCCTTTTTATGCTGTTTCTCCTGATATACCTGATTACCCTGCTGGGAAATGCAGGGATGGTACTGATAATTCACCTGGATCTTCAGCTTCACACTCCCATGTATTATTTCCTCAGTCACCTGTCATTCCTTGACCTCAATTACTCAACTGTCATCATCCCTAAAACCTTAGAAATCTTACAAACTTCCAACAAATGTATTTCATTCATGGGCTGCTTCACTCAGATGTCTTTTTTTATCTTCTTGGCTGTTACTGAATTTTTTTTTCTCTCTTCTATGGCCTTTGACCGCTATGTGGCTATCTGCAATCCTCTAAGCTATCAGGTTGTTATGTCCACGAGACTCTGCAGAGCCCTCATCACTGGGTCCTATGCAATTGGCTTTACTGAATCATTAGTCATTGTTGTTTACATGAACAATTTGAATTTCTGCAAATCCAATGTAATTTATCACTTTTTCTGTGACATGATCCCCATTTTATCCTTGTCCTGCAATGCCACTCATGACATTGAAATAATGATATTAATCTTTGGTAGTTTAAATGTCATGGTGTCTCTGATCACAATCTCTGTGTCCTATGGGTCCATTCTGTCTACTATCCTGAAAATTAATTCCACATCAGGAAAGTATAAAACCTTCTCTACTTGTGCATCTCACCTCCTGGGAGTTACCATCTTTTATAGCACTACAATTTTTACTTATTTAAAACCAAAGCAGTCCTACTCTTTGGGAAAAGATCAAGTGGCCTCTGTGTTTTACACTATGTTGATTCCCATGCTGAATCCACTCATTTATAGTCTTAGGAACAAAGAAGTGAAAAATGCTCTCTTCAGAATCAGGCAGAAGAGAGAGGGTTCCAAGCAATTGAAATGCCAGTGACACTCAAAATGTAAGAACACCTCTTCTTCCTTTTTCTTTTTTTGGGTATTTACTTGGCCTCTTTCTAAATATAATTAATTAGCATTTTTTGAGCCATCTTCTATTATTGCATGCAGGACCTGGAATATTTCTAAGAATATGGTTTTAGAAAGCTGCATAATAAGTGTTATCCATGAAATATTGCTAAACTACTAAGATTTAAATATATTTGTTTTTTAAGGACATCCTCTGTATAAAAACAAAATGTGGTTTTTCCCTCAAAATTTTATCACATAACTTCCCATATATGTTTCAATTGCAGATAATTTATACTGGGAAAATTTTCAGAAGTCACTCTACTTTCTCTAAAAAAGTAATATAGAAATTAGTAAAGAGTGCTGCTTTGTTCTGGGTAATCAGGATAATGCTGGGTTTTTTTTTAGCTGGATGGCACCTCAACTTAGTGAATCACTAAAAAATCAAACCAGGTTTCCTCAAGTTTAGTGTAAAATACTTCTAAATCCCTCAAGTTGTGTTAAAGTTTGACTCTGATGATGAATGGAAGGAATTTGATGCAATATAATTGATTATTGCCAGATCATCAGAATACTCAGATTTTTGCAAAATTTTTAATGAACAATTATTTTTGAATGAATGAGTTCACTGGTGTTTTCTAAATACTTTTGCTTAGTCTTATTCATAAAAAAACAGCTAAGAATGAAAACCACACTTCAATATTTGGTCTTAGAGCAAAGCAAAATACTGTGATAGAATTAATTTTAGAAAAAGTATTTGCTTATATGGTAAAACTGCAGTAATTTTAAAATATATTTTGTATTATTAAAGAAAATAGAAATATCTTAACCATTTTTGGTAGTTTTGTTCATAGTTTTCTTGACTAATCTTAGGTATGCATATATATATATATATGTTATGTGACATACAATGCAGTTGTCATTTTCTATTTCCATTTTTTAGTCTTCAGTTTGCACTCTTCACTATAACCTTTGTAATTCCTTTGTTGTTTAAACCTGAGAGAAGAATGAATGCTTTGTTGCTATGTAAGTGAAATTAAGAATCTCATATTGCAATGCCTTAGTACCTGGAATTTTATAAATTCATGAGGTTAAATATCTCCTTGCTTTGTTTTTCTCTTTGTGTCCACCTGCTAACCATGCAAAAACCCTACTATATTGTGATTAGCCATAAACTTCAGTAATGGAATTAATTCATTTAATGTTGGTATGATTAAAATAATCACTTCATTTTTCTTGATTTTCACAAGTTTATGCTCTTTAAAAAGAAATACATTCTTGGGTTAAATTTTTGGTTCATTAGTTTGAAATTTTTAATACATAAAATTGCAAAATTAAGAATTGTTATTCAATCAAATTTTGCATTATTTCATAAATTTTAGTGGTTGGGTGCTAATATTTCCCTTAAAAATCCTCTACATAATCTAGAATGACAGTTTTTATTTTTCCCATTGTTCAATGTATATTTAAGAAAGTATGTTTTCTTAATTATCCTATATTTGATTATTTTCATTTAAACTTTAGCAGTGGTTATTAGATATATTTTTTCAAGAGATTTCTATTATTTTTAACTTATGAAGGGTTTCTTTGTAGAATTAGTTTTGTTCATTTTTCTTAAATGATTTTTGAAAGATTAAAATAAATTGAAACCTCTTTTAGAAGTAAACTTCTAATGAATTTTCACTAGTTCATTACTGTTAGTTGATTTATTCAGTAATTGAAATGTGCATTATTTTCTTCCACAACCTGAATTTATATGAAAATGTTAACTTACAATATATAGTATTCATGTTTCTGTATTATATTTCATATTTACCATGAACCCTATATTGTCTAGAATCCATATTTATGGCAACAGACTTCATTTATTTACAATTAGAGATATATTTGATAAGTACTTATTTTTAAAAATATACTTTTTTGGACTAATCTCTCATCTTGTACATACATTTTTTCTTATCTCATGTTTATAAGCTCTATACATTTTCTGATTTTTTTTATGAACTGTGTTTTCCTTGCTCATATTTGTATGCATTTTTTTAATTTAGGAAATGGATACTGTGCTGGTTGGAAAGGATGTATGTACCTTAGAAAGGCCGTGTTTTAATCCTAATCCCATTTTGTAAAGACAGCTGCTTCTTCTCATCCCTATTCAATATAGTATGCTTGAAACTGTAATCAGATCATCTCCCTGGATGATGTGATTTAATCAAAAGTGGTTGTTAAACTGGATTAGGTGGAGGTGTGTCTCCAGCCACTTGAGTGGGTCTTGATTAGTTTACTGGAATCCTATAAAAAAGGAAACATTTTGGAGAAAGCAGGAGATTCAAAGAGAGGAGAGAATGCTGGAGCATCATGAAGCAGAGAGCCTGCCAGCCAGTGCTTTGGAGATGAAATAGGAAAACATCTCCTGGGAAACTTCATGAAACAGAAAGCCAGGAGAGAAAGCTAGCAAATGACACCATGTTTGCCATGTGCCCTTCCAGTGCTTTGATGCTGAGTTTGCCATGTGCCCTTCCAGCTGAGAGAGAAACCCTGACTGTGTTTGCCATGTGCCTTCTCACTTAAGAGAGAAAACCTGAACTTTATTGGCCTTCTTGAACCAAGGTATTTTTCCCTGGATGTCTTTGATTGGACATTTCTATAAACTTGTTTTAATTGGGACATTTTCTTGGCCTTAGAACTGTAAACTAGCAATTTATAAAAATTCTCCTTTTTAAAAGCCATTCCATTTCTTGTATATTGCATTCCAGCAGCATTAGCAAACTAGAATAGATGCTGTTGGATTTTGTTGACAATGATGGTCATCAGATTCTCTAATTTTTCAGACAAAATAAATTCAGGAGATACTTATATTTTAATTAAATTCAAACTACTCTATCTTCTTTTAATATATTCTACAATGCATTTATGATTCTTCTAAATTAATCTGCTGGCAAAATGAGAAAAATCTAGACTATTTGCATTGTCCCTCTATTTTTGATATTTATATCAATGCATAGCATAGTATATGTAATATGTGATTAGAAGTAATTTTAAGACAAAATACTTTTGCTCTTGGTGGTATGGCAAAATTGTAGGTATTCTGAAATTTGAACTACTTAAATAATGATAAAGAGAACAAGATATGAGCATGACAATAATTGTTTTTTTTTTACAAATGACAGAAATCATATAGTAATGATATAAATTAGATTTATATATACTCAGCCCCTACTGTGTGCCAGACAATATTCAAAGGGCTATAAGTATATAATATTTATCATCATAAGTTAACTCTCAGGTAGGTTCTTGCAATATCTGAAATTTAATCTCAAATAATGAAAAGCTCTTCTGCTACTTGTTCAGGCAAAGACTTAGGAGTCATCCTGGAATACTCTTTAGTCACACACCTCACTTTGAGTTCATCAGCATATCATATTTGGACAGTGTCTAGTTCTTAATACCTCCTTTGTTGCCATCCTGACCCAAAGAACCATCATCTCAGCTTTAAATTAATGCTAAAGCCTTCTAGATTATCCCTGTTTTCTGTCATATCTTCTGTGAGTCTATCTCAACATAAAGGTCGGAATGTTACTGTAAAAATGTGAATTCTATTTTGTCACTTTCTTCATAAAAATGTAAACTTCCCATCACATTGAGAATAAAAATAAAAATTTTATAAGAGCCTTCAGATTCAATATAATCTTGCTCTATTCCTTACTTTCATGAATTCAGTCTTCATACCGCATCTGTCATGCTCAGTTACCCTAGGGATCATTATATGTATGTTTAATTTAGCACAGTCTCCCTAATATACTATACCACAACTACATAACTTGTAACATTAACTTTATAATTCGGTAGAGATTTTGTTGTTCTTTCCTATTGTGATTTTTTTCATAAACTATACTTTTCTATATGGTTTAATCCTGGGAATAAATCAACCTAGTTTTGCTAAGGTAATTATTTTTAAAATAATTAAAAATTTAAAAATCAGATATTTGACATATTTACCTTTATTTTAATATTTTCAACATCATTTAAGTCTATGTTTAGACTTTTTTTATCTTATACCTGAATGGATCATATTTAAAGAACAGTTCTGTGGGAAAATTATTATTTCTCTGTGTGTATATGTATGTATGTGTGTGTGTGTTTGTTAATTTTCTTAAAAAGCCTGTACTTTTTTTTCTTATATTTGCATGCTATTATCAGTGGGTATTGAATTCCACAATGAGTTTTGATCTTTCTGTTCTATAAATACATCTTTCCATTATCTTATGACTCATTAAAGATGGTGTGCTAGATTGAAGCTGTTGTGTCACCCAGAAAAAGTCATATTCTTCTAATCTATTCCTGTGGGGGAAGATACATTTTGGGTGGGAACTTTTGATTAAGTTGACCCAATTGAGATGGGCCCACCAAATTCAAGGGTGGATCTTAATCCTTTACTTGGAGTCTTTTATTAGAATAAGAAAGAAACATTCAGATGAAGCACAGAGAGAAATACCCAGAGATTTTGGAGAAAGAGAAAAGCTTGGGGGATGCTAAGAGAGTACTTGCAGTAGGTCAGAGAGGAGGCCTCTGGAACCAGAAACTGAAAGTGAGACTGGGGAGTGAAGGATGAACAGATACTGGCCATGTGCCCTGCTGTCTTGCAGAGAAACCATGGATGTCAACAGCCTGCCTTCAGAGTTCAATATTATCCTGTTGATGGCTTAACTGGGATGTTTTCATGGACTTGGAAGTGTACATTTCAAGTTTATAAATCCCAGCTGTGAAAGCCAGTGGATATATGGTATATTGCATTCTGGAAGCTATAGAAAATCAAAATAGATTGTGTCTTTTATAATAATTATGTTATTTTCCTCTACATACAATATGTATTTCACTTGAACTGCCTTTATAATTGTTTCCTTGCCTTTGGATTTCAACAGTGAGTCTTATAAATCTAAAAGTATTTTATGGTTGGTCAATTTCCTTTTTGCATTTATCATTCCTAAGGGTTGCTGACATTTGTGTCCCTATGATTTGATGTCTTTCCTTATTTTTGGAAAAGTCTTGGCAACTACATTTTAAAATATTTATTTTAATCCATTTCCTCCTTATTCTTGTTGAACTCTAGCTACATGTATATTAAAATGTTTGATTATGACCCAATGCTCTTGGATTATCTTTTCTCACTCTATTGTATCTTTAATTTTCTGTTTGGTTAATTATTATTAGCTAATCTTCACATTTGCTTATTCTCTTTTCAGCTGTATTGACTCTACTCATGAAATCTTAGAAGGAATTCTTTGTTTCTGATATTGTTTTTGTTTGTGTAAATTTTAAATATTTATTTCTGCCATTTCATTGATTCCTTATAGCATGTCTCTTCAAACAAATTTCTCATGTATTTGTGCATGTTGTTTACACTCTCTACTAGACATTTATCATCAATGCTCTTTAACCAAGACCACCAAAAACATCTGTGGTCCAACAACTTAGGTTCATTACACAATACAGTGAGAAAGCCTTATGGAAATGTGCAGTTTCAAAGGAAGTAGCTCTAAGGAAGAAACTATAATATTTGGGGGGTTGTAATATAAAAAGAAATATCTATGATAGATTAGAGGCTGTCAGAAAGCAGGAACAACTCTATTATTAAATATCTAATAAATCTCATCTATCATTAGAGTAGTCTAAATTAAGATTAAAGATATAGCTGAAAAAGTAATAGTAATCCTTCATTTTGTAAGAAAGGCAGATGTTTGATATTTCTTGGTTTGCATGGTGATCATGTCGGGAGATCTCTGAGTAGGCCACCAATCTTTCTCATGAACACTTGGTAGAGACCTGCAAAAATGAAATTGAAAATGAACATAAACACCTTAATTCTAGTTTTCTCTGCTTTTCCAAAATGACACAAAAGCCCACATTTGGCTTTAACAATTTCTCATAATTTACCTAATTTCCTCATATTTGTTTGTACAATGGTCACTTCTTTCTCCCATTTTATGACAAAGATGGGGCAATTATCTGATCTCTTCTGAGGTTCTTGTCCCTCCATAGATTATCTGGGTTTTTGAAAAGTGGTAGGCTGTTGCAATGTTTTTGTAGATTTATACACCTCAAGTAGAAGTGTAAATTCTATATTCCCTTTAAACTTGAATGCAGCATGGCTGTTTCAAATATTTTTTTCTTGATAACTCCATATTTGCCTATATAACATATTTCTGGGGTTCTAGTTTTATATCATGAAAATAGAATAGTACCTAAGAATGATTATAGTTATAACTGATCTCACACAATTAGCTTTTCCAATGTTTTTTTTTGTTTCACCCTCTCCTTCCACTTCCTTCTCTTTATTTTCTCATTGTCATTTTCCAAAATCTTCTCCTCTTCCTTATTTTTCTTCTTCTCCATCTATATTTACATTTACTTCTACTTCTTCTTCTTCCTCTTCCTTTCCTTCTTCTGTTCCTCCTCCTCTTCCTCTACATTTCTGTACTTTCATTGCTACTTTTTATGTTTTCATCTTATTGATCAGCCAGGAAAATATGCTATAAGTCTACATGTATCAGCAAACTGAATAATTTGTGAAATCTAGTGAAAGCCAATTCTCCCCTACTTCATATTAAAATATTCCTTTATTTACTAGTTGTACCATTCACTTGATAAAGTCCTTCATGACTTCACAAAGTATTAGTCAAGAACACAATGAAAAGATAAGTTTGTTCCTGCATTTCTATATACTGAAATGTTCATAATCAAGCCATAGTTAGGAAATTTAGTTTTGAATGCTGGTGTTACTCATATAAGCAGTGTGGTATTGACAATATTATATAAAGTTTATATGCCTCAGTTTTCTCGACTGATCTTTGATGACAGTTAAGAATAGTTTTACTTCTGGGAATTGCTATGTGGATATAAACATTTAGTTTATTAAAACATGTGAATATTGGCCAGTTACTAATAAGCTGCATAGAAGTGCCAATTATTGACTCCTTGCTTGATTCACCACTCATTAAAATACATAATTTTCTGAGTAAGCTGTATATTGCAGGCACTATGTTATATATTGAAGATAAAATTGTGGACATAAATAAATTGACAAATTTCTGCCTTTATGCAAATTACAGCGTCAGTTTGGTGGTAGACCTATATAGAAATTAAACTTCCATATCAAAAGATATTAAATGATTGCCATGTGATAAAAGGATGTCCAATACGAGGAATATAAGTCAAATAATTATTTCTTGAAGCAAGAGTAATTGAGTAGTAATAAGAAAAATGAAAAATTGTTACACTGAGAGTTAAATATACTATTTTCTATATTGACCTGATGAATAGAAAATTTTGCTTCTACTTTACCAGGAGACAAAGGAGGATAGTGCAATTTTCATGCAGATTAACTTGATATCAACTTGTCTATTTTGAGGACTGAATTATCATCTGATGTTGACAGGCATAAGTGAGAGCATCCTTGTTTTGCATGCTAATCTTTCTTTCTCAAAGAAAGAATATTTCTGATAATTTCAAAAAGCAACTACACTTATAAAACAGAGTACAACCAGGAATTACACAGGGAAGTTCAGCCACTTGGACACAACTTCTTTGTCATAGCTAACTGTATCAATGCTTTGGATATTATTATTCCTTTTTAAGAAACAAAGATGAGGATAGAACTGTGAGGACTCTACTTCCACATGTTCTTGCCTTGGGGACATATATATGTAAAGTGAAATATCAGGATAAACATCTGCTTTGCATATATACAGGATTCAGGTGAAGAATATGTCTGAGGTCACTATGTTTATGTTGATGGACTTTGCAGGCTGAAGTCTTCTTATTTTTATTACATCTAGCAATTTATTTGTTCAGTTTAATTAGGACATTGAGGTTGGTTGTATTGGTCATTGCAGATTCTTGGCTACACAAACTGATGCATTATTTTCTGAGTGTGCTGCCATACTTGGATGCCTGTTATTCTTTGGTTGTTGCCCACAAAGAGGTAGTCAGATTCCTGGCAGAGAATAGGGCCATTGAATTTCTTGAATGTGCATCACAGATGCTTGAACAGTTTGCATTTCTGCAGATCCATTATAACTGATCACTTTTTCTGTGACAAGTCACAATTTTAGCCCTGCCCTGCACACTCCTGACACTTGAAATCATGATATTCATTCTCAGCAGTATAACTGTATGTGTTTGTGCTGGTTTGAAACAGTTCTGTTCCCCAGAAATGCATATTCTTTTAACCCTAATCTAATCTTGTGGGGGAAGAACAGTTGTTGGGTGAAACCTCTCAATTAGATTGTTTCTATGGAATTTTCTGGTGTCATTGATTAGGTTATTTACATGGTATTTTATTTTGTAAGCTGCTGGAACGTGATATACCAGAAATGGAAGGGTTTTTAAAAAGGGAAATTTATTAAACTCCAACTTTACAGTTCTAAGGCCATGAAAATAGCCAAATTAAAACAAAGCTATAAAAAGTCTAATCTAAGGCATCCAGAGAAGGATACTTTGATTTAAGAAGGCCAATGACATTCAGAATTTCCCTTTTAGCCATAAAGGCATATGGTGAAATCTGCTAGCTTTCTACTCAATGGCTTCACTGGGGCTCTGTCCATTCTTTTGGTTCTGTTGGTTCTGGCAGCTCTTGTGGCTCTAAAGCTTTTTCCAAAGTGGTTCCCTTTTAAAGGGTTCCAGTAAGCCACCCCACCTTGAATGGGTGGAGCCATTTCTTCATGGAAACCACCTAATCAAAAATCATCACCAACAATTGGGTGTATCATATCTCCATGGATACAATTAAAAAACTGCCACCCAACAATATTGAATCAAGATTAAAGGACATGACTTTTCTGGGGTACACAAGAGATTCAAGCTGGCACACTTGGACCCCAAAATGATATGTTCTTTCCAAATGTAAAGACACTTACTCCACAACAATATAAGAAAGGCTTAAACATTTCAGTAACAATACAAGTACAATACAAAATCAGAAACTGTACAAAATCTCATCAAAGTCAGCTACAGGCATGGTCTGTCCTAAGGCAAAATTCTCCTTTATCTCTGAACCTGTAAAATTCTGAACAAGTTATAAGCTGCCAACATACAAAGGAGGCACAGTCATAGGATACATATTCCACTTACATAGAGAGAAACTGGAAGGAGCACAGGGATCACCAGACCCATACTCTTACAAAAACCTGCAGGGCAAACTCCATTAGATTTCGAAGTCTGTGTGTCATTTATGTTCTAGGCTTTCCAAGGGCCTATGCAGTGGCCCACCTTTCTCCAAGTGCAACCTTGGGGAACATTGGGGAGACCACATTTTCTTGTCTCCACCTTCTCCAAGCATTGGGGCCACACCTGGGCTCTCTGCCATCTCTAGTGCACACAGTCAACCCCTCCATAAGAGTGTCGTGGCAGCCGGGCTCTCCCCAAACCCCAAGGAATATGCTCTACCATCTCCAATGTCTGAAGTGGTACAACTCTTCAACTGCAATGAGGTGGAAGGCCCACACTCTGCCTTCATGGCAAATTCACCCTCTCCTTGGGTTCTTCCACTCTCCTGGTCCACGGTTTCTTGACTTGAACTTAGCTTCCATAGTTTTACCTCTGAAGTTAGTTTTTCTCCAATGTATCCTTTTTCTGCCCCACTTAGTCCAGAATGCAGAAATTCCATTCGTACAGATCCTGCAACACTCCTGTTGGTTTCCTATGCAATAAGCTGAGATCATGATCATCAGATGAAAGCACTTTCCACAAATCCTTTCTGAATAACTCCATCTCAAATAGGTACCTGTCCTGCAATGGCTGACTGCTTCCATATTTGGTCATGTGTTCATATGGGGCACTACTCTCTGGGGTGTCCCTTTTTGAAAGCACAGAATTTTGGAGCCAGTTTCTGGTTTCTTTACATTCAAGAGTTCAGTTCTTAGCTTATCTCTTTTATGTCATATTTTACTTTAATTAAGCTGCAAGGAGAACCAACCCATACTGCACTTTCCACATTTAATTTGGAAATCTCAGTCAAGTATCCTGGGTTGTTACCTTTACATTCTAATGTTGATCCAAAAGCAGTACACAATTTTGCAAGATTATATGCTACTTTAAAACAAGAATCACGTTTTTTTCCAGTTTTCAGTGGCACATTCCTCATTTCTGTCTAAAGCCTTATCAGTGATATCTTTAGAGTTCATATTTCTACCAGCGGTCTCTTCAAATAATTCTAGGCCTTCTCTATCAAGCTGATCATAACACTTCCAGAATCTTCCAGACTTTTTTGAGTGAAGGTATCCTCTTCTTGACATTTTTGTCAGGTGGCCTTAGAACTGTAAGCTTGCATTTTAATAAATCCCCTCTGTAAAAGCCAATCTGTTTCTGGTATATTGCATTCCAGAAGCTTTAGGAAACTGAAAGTGTCTTTTATCACAATCCCTGTATCCTATGGTTCCATAAACTCATCCATTTAAAGTGTCATTCCAACATGTTTGGTATTTGCAAGCCACAGTAGCACCCCACTTCTCTGGTACCAGAATCTCTTTTAATTTGTAAGCTGCCAGAATGCAATATGCCAGAAATGAAATGTTTTTTTAGAAGAGGGGATTCATTAAGCTACACATTTACAGTTTAAGGCCCATGAAAATATCCAAATTAAAGGAAGGCTAAAACAATGTCCAATCTAAAGCATCAAAAGAAGGTACCTTCATTAAAGAAAGCTGATAATGTTCAGGGTTTCTCTGTCAGTTGCAAAGGCACATGGTGAGATCTGTTGGCTTTTTCTTCAACAGCTCCCCCAGGGCTCTGTCCATTCTGTTGGCTCTGTCAGTTCTGGTTGCTCTACTAGTTGTGGTGGCTCTTAAACCTTTTCCAAAATTCTTCCTTCTTAAAGGGTTCCAGTAAAAAACCCCAACTTGAATGGGTGGAGACATTTCTCCATGGAAACCATGTAATCAAAAGTTCCTACCCACAATTGGGTGGGTCACATCCCTATGGAAACAATTGAAAAGCTACCACCCAGCAATATTGAATGAAGATTAAAGGACATGGTTTTTCTGGGGTTCACAACAGATTCAAACTGGCATATATGCATATGTGACCCTACCATTTAAGGTGGGTTCTGATTAGTTTATGGGAGTCCTTAAAAGAGCTCACAGAGAGAGAGCGAGGGCTCAGAGCTAATACAGAGAGCAGATACCGAGATACAGACATTTGAGGATGCTTGTAGACCTGATGTAGAAAGCCATTGGAATCAGAAGCTGAAAGGAACATGACCCATTGGCAAAGGACAAGGAAATGCCAACCATATAACACCCAGCCGATGGAGAAATCCTAGATGTGACCAGATTTTCTTGAGTGAAGATATCCTCTTCTTGACATTTTTATGGCTTTAGAACTGTAAACTTGCATTTTAATAATTCCTGTTTGTAAAAGCCAATCCATTTTTGGTATTTGCATTCCAGGAAATTTAGCAACCTGAAAGTGTCTTTTATCATTATCCTTGTATCCTATGGGTCCATTTTGTCTGCTCTCTTGAAACTTAATTACACCTCAGGAATGGGGGGAACAGGGCTGCAGAAAGTATCCTGGAGGTAGATTCACCACGTTTGCAGACATAAGCAGTGAGATATTTTTTCCAGGTCTCCTTCTAGAAATAACTATTAATAAATTGCTTATTTTGGCTTTATCACTTTGTTTGCCTTATTTCTGTCCAAATTTTATGTTAATGATGATATAAGGGATTTCCCTATTCATATGCTTGGAATCCTGCAGAGTCCTTGTATGGATACTTGAGAAATATTTTTTGGTAAAAGAAAGCACAATCATTTCATTAATATATTATAGTTGTTTATGTAGTTTGTAAATAACTATGCAATATATATTTCTCAATGATCATTAATAGAATTGTTTTTGAAAGCTATTGCTGAAATAATTAAACCATGCAATTTTCCCTAAGAATTATCTGATTTTTGGTATTCTCTCTATGCCATCAGACTTTTTTTCATTCAATGGAGAATGAAGAAAAAATTCATGCCAGAAAATATTAAAAGGTGCATGTAAATGAAATGAAAAAAATTAAAACAATATCCATAAATAGCAAAATTTCAACACAGTGATTTTTTATTTTCTTTCAGCTTGTCATACACCAAGGTGTGTGAACCATTTTTAACTCATTGGTCTTCTGTGTGTTGTAGAATTTAAGGAATAAAATATGTCCAAAGCTTTAAGCCAGGCTGCACTCAGTGACTGTTAGTTAGATTCAGTTGTCAACTTGGCCAGGTGAGCATACCTAGTCTTGTTGCTGAGGATATAAGCCAATGGTGCATGAACCTCATCTGTTGCCAATTACATCTGCAGTCAGCTAGGAGGCGTGTCTGCTGCAATGAGTGACGTCTGACTTAATTGGCTGGTGCTTAAGTGGGAGATTGTAATGTAGCACTGCTAAGCAGCTCGGCATTCCTCATCTCAGCACTTGCAGCTCAGCCCAGGCCTTTGGAGATGCAGAAAGAAGTCACCCCAGGGGAAAGTTGTTGGAACCCAGGGGCCTGGAGAGAAGACCAGCAGAGACCACCCTGTGCCTTCCACATAAGAAAGAACCTCAGTGGAAAGTTAGCTGCCTTTCCTCTGAAGAACCAACAAAATAAATCCCCTTTTATTAAAAGCCAATCTGTCTCTGGTGTGTTGCATTCCGGCAGCTAGCAAACTAGAACAGTGACCCACCAATTTTTTATATCAATAACATGGAACACAGTAAGGTTTTGTCATATTGAGATGTTCATATGTCAGGAAGAGAATGTGGAAACCATCCTTAAAATATTGGAGTGAAAATGATACCACCTCCATTTTCCTAGAAAAGCTCTTATAGATCTAAATGAAGGATTTTCTAATAAATAGATAAAATAGATTCATAATTGTGGAGTTAGCGAAAACTATGTTCATTTAGTGCAGAGAATAGAATAGTAGAGTAAAATTTTAATTAAGCTACATTCCAATTTATACATACATTCAGGCAGTTTATTTTTTCATGAAAACTCATGGAGTTTGAGTGGTTATGTTAATAAAATAACATATGACTGTTAATGATATAATTGTGTATTGTTAGACATAACAAAAATACATTCTGCTAAAAATAGTTCCTCATTCTCTCTCTCTACCCCCAAATACCCCTCCCTGTGTTCTCTTTCTTACACTAATCCATGGACCACATTCAAAAATTTTCACAGAAGAGTTTTAGGGACAAAACAGGAATTAAGCAGAAAGGAAGAAGCACAGTGAAAGGAAATACAATGAAACAAGCAAATTTTGAAAAATACATCAATAAGTAGTCTACTAAGGAGATTCATTACAAAATACATTTTGACTAACATACACCAGAAATTTCAGCTACCTTACACCTCTGACCTTAAGTTTACTAGTATGATTGAAACAAAACAACAATTGTGGAGGATTAAGACCCCCTAAAACCCAGTGTTAAAATGTCTGATTTATCACCAATGAGAGTGTGAACTTGGAAATTCAACTTAATCTTTCCAAACCAAAGAATAACTAATAATGATCAAAATTTACAGGTATTCCACATTCAACTTCATGAGCATGATGTAATTACAGAGTGCTCAATTCTGAGATGAACTGAAATAGCTGCATTAAATTTTGTGTTATGTTTGAATGATGAGCAAAATTGATACAACGCGTCCAAATTTTATTTATTTAAATAAAAAATATATGATGTCATAAAGCAATTGTTTTTTATCATTGAGCCATGAATGAACCCTGCAAAGTATTTATTCTCATGTTATATGAAAGTAATTATATATTAAATATCATTCTATTGAGAATAAATCCAGTGAATACCAATATTCTATGCTGTAAGAGACTAAAATGATTCTTCTCTGTCACCACACTCTGCTTAAGGTAATTTTTAAAGCACAAATCTCTGGCAAAAATTATTTATCTATGTGTGTACGTGTGTGTTATATTTGTTAATTCTCCCAAAAGTGCTTATTTTCTTTGCTTTTGAAAGTTTTGTTATCAATAGGTATTGAACCCTGGAATGACTTTTTTCCTTCAGTCTATTAAATATGCTTTTCCATTATATTTTGGCTTTTATTACTATCAATGCAAGTCTCATAATAATTATGTTATTTTCTTCTCTATCTGATATGTATTTTCCTCTGAATACCTATGTAATTGAGCATGTTTTTCAGCATAAATCAGATAAATCAAGATGCACTTTATGATCTATTGATTTGCTTTTTGTAGTTACACTTCCTGTGGTTTCACTGAGATTTGTGGCCCTATGATTTTGTTTTTCTTTATTTTTCTGAAAACTCTTGGATGTATCTCCTTAAATGTTTCTTCTGTTCTATTCCCTCTCTATTATTTTTGTAGAACTTTAACTACATGTATATTCATTTGTTTGATTTGTGCCACAACTCTTGAATAAGTTTTTCCCAACTCTTAGATTTCCCTTTAATTTTCTTTTGGCTTGGATAATTCCTATTGAATTACATTCAAGTTCACTAATTCTTCCCTCAGCCACCTGATTGTACTGGGAAACTTTTAAATGAATTATTGTTTATTGTGCTTGAATGCTTCTTAAAATTGTATTTCTAGCCATTCATTGAATAAATCTGACAGTATCCAATCTCTGATGAAATTTCTCATGCATTTATGCCTGTTATTTATCCTCTGCACTAGATATTTTAAAGTATCCATCAATGCTTTATAACTAAAGACCAGTAGGAAAACTTGTGGTTCAGCAGTTTGGCTTTATTACTCAATGTCATGAGGAAGAACACCATTATGGGGGAAATGTACAGTTTCTAAGTAAGAGGGTTTTAGAAAGAAACTGTGATAGGATTTAAGCTTCTTTTGGATAGTTAGGGAGAATTAATAAGGAACAAAAATTTCACAGATTAGGTGATCTCAGAAAGCAGGAGCAGGTTTCTTAATAAATCTTATCAATCATTAGGGAATACCAAAATAAGAATAAACCTTAGTTGGCAGAGTAATAGCAGTCGATTAATTGGTAAGTGAAAAGTATGTCTGGTATTTTGAGGGTGGCATGGTGATCTTGTTTGATGATCTTACAGCTTTCTCCCAGTCTTCTTGATGAACAATTCATAGATAACTCCAGAGTAGATATTGAAGGTGAAGGGAAACTCCTTGAATATAGGTTTCTCTTCTTTCTCCAACTGACACTGTAACCCCAATTGTCTTTAATAATTCTTTATAATTTAAGTGATTTCTTCAAGCTACTTATATTTTGTTCATCTGTTTCCTCTATCCTCAACAATGTTGAAACGTTTCAATTGTCACATATCCTCTTTGAGGGTTTTTCCCTCTTTGGAATTCAGATCACTTGGATGTTTCCAACCTTGACTTTCTGGTGTGGTCATGTAAAGATATGATATCTCTTAGATAATTTGGCTTTTAAAAATTATAGAGTTTAAGCAATTTTTTTTGCAAAATTTTACATCTTAATCAGCAGTAAAGTTCTATAGTCCCTTTTCAATTCTATACATTGTGGTGGCTTTCAATATCTCCTTTTTGTATAAATCCACACTGCCTGGGTAACATTTATCTGGGGTTCACCTCAGAATCGTTATAAGTATAACTGATCTCATTCACTTAACCTTCCAAACATCTTCTTCTTCTTCCCCTCTTCCTCCTTTTCCTTCTCCTTGTTGCATCTTTCACCTTCACCTTTTGCTTATCCACCTTTTCCTTTCTCTATGCCTATGTCTACTTCAACCTAAATTTCTCCTCTTATTTCTGCCTCTCTTCCTCATATTACCCTTCCTCTTCCATCTTTTCTGTGCTTCTACTTATTTTAATATCTTCATTCTATTGATAACACAGGCTGAAAACCTGCAATCTCCTCATGTATCATCCAATGATACATGAATGATATGTCAAATCTAGTGAAACAAATTATCCCATACTTCTTACGTACTTCTTTTCTCTCTGATTACTGTCATTGTCTAAGTGAAGACCTTCATTACCTGATAATACATGGTTATGAAGCCTTTTAATCCATGAACAAAGTGAAAATATCAGTTTGTTTTTTCATTCCATGTATACAAATGCTTAAAATAAGGGACTCTGTAGTGAGGAAACTTACTTTTGGGTGCTGTTTTCACTCATATGAGCTATGTGTTTCTAAGCAAATCACTTAAATGTTATATGCTGTTGTTTTTTACCTGTGACCTTTGATGATAAGTAATAAAGGACTTTCCTATTGAAGTTGTTTTAAGGGTTTAATGAGTTATTTTATGTAAAATTTTTATGTATTTTACAGTAATATGCTACCTAGAAATGCTAAATATAGCTATTAAGTATTATTCATTTCTTAACTCCTCATTCATTAAATATAAACATAAATATATATATACATATATATATATATATATATATTCTGAGAATACTGAATGCTTCAGGAACAACATTATGTCCTTCAGATATAATTTTGTGGGCTGACAAAATTCTGCCTTTAATTAACTTATAGTGTCAGTATAGTGATAGATCTAGATATTCATCAACAATTAATATGAGAAATATTGTATAATTACAATGCAAAGTGAACAAAAAAGAGGTCCAATGTGAGCAATGGAAGTCAAATAATTCGTTCATAGATGAAAGACAGTTTATTTGGAATATGAAGAGTAAAGTTATTAAATTGAGAGTTAAATATGTCAACTTCCATATGACCTTGATGAATAGAAAAGCATGGACATTGTGGATTCTCAACATTTAATTTCTGCTTCAGTAGGAGAAAAAGGCTTAGTGCAATGTTCATGCAGATTAACTTGAAATAATTTGTCTAAAATGTGGACTGAATTATTGAACAGATATTGATATGCAAAAGTGAGTGCATCTTATCTCCTAATGCTAATCTCTTTCTTTCTCTTAGATTTGTTTTTTAATTTGAAAGACTAAATTGAAACCAGGGTACAACCGTGAATAAAACATCTTCTTAATAATCTGAAAACATGGTTTGAATGGAAGAAGCTATAAAATCATCCTGGAATGCCATTAACATTTTAACTTTTGTAAAAGATGACTATTGTGCAATAATTTTAGTTTGTTAAGCTGTCAGAATGCAACACACCATTGAGGGATCATCTTTTAATAAAAGGTTTCATTTACTTGCAAATTTATAGTTATTCAGACGAAAGTCAGTTGACTTTCTCTGTCACATGGGAAGGCACACAGTGGACATTTGCTGGGCTTCCCTCTCTGCTTCTGGATTCAAACAGCTTTCCCTGGGGTGATTTCTTTCTGCATCATCAAATACCTGGTTCTGAGCTCTGAGTGCTGAGATGAGGTATACTGAGCTGCTGAGCTTGTTTCTGACCTATCACTTTTAAGCCTCCAGCTAATTAACTTAAATATTTAAATATCACTCATTGTGGAGGGAACTCCCCTTAGCTGGCTGCAAATGTAGTTATCCATAGATGGATTTCACATGCTGATGATTTAAGTACACAACAACAGAACAATGAGGCATCATCACCTGGCCAAGTTGACAAATGAACCTATCACACATTTGAAGAAGTTTATTCATTTATTATAGAAAAATCAACTAAAAGCTTTGCAATCAAGAAAGTAAGCCTTAATGTTCTGTGGTTTCAAATATTATGATTATCTTATAAAATACCATGATATCCACATTATATTTGGTATTTTGTATTTGAAAATTTCTTTTTTACCAAGAGGAATTTTTAATTTCATTGTATTTTAAATCACATTCTGTTATCAAATAGGTGCTCTTTCCATCGAGAGCTATGAGGTTTTTTGCATAAATGAATAAAAACTGAGATAATGAAAATTATTTGTTTGAATTTCAAATTTGGATGTAATAATTAACTCTTTGATTACCTTACTTTCATAAAATTTTTGTTGGTTGGTTCACAGGAAAACCATCCCTGTTGGGAAAAAAGTGAATTTAATTGAAAGAAATATAAATTTCAACTTTAATGTCCCTTCATATAAACAAATCTTAGAACAAAAATAAACAAAACAGAATGAATAAGGCAGAAGAGTGGATTGAGGTATTAGATCATTTCTAAGGGCTTTGCTCATTGGGTGTAATCTTTGAGCATTGATGATAGTGAAAGTTCTTTACTTTCAGTTAGATGATTTCATGCTAGGAAATGAGCATGGATCAAAGCAACTTCTCTGGTAGGCTAGCTACCTTTGGAGGTTGTGGTCCATTGTACATGGTAACGAGTTGTAAGTTGTTCTTCAAAGTATGTTTTGTTTTCCTTTATTATACACTCAATAAATATTTCCATGTCATCTCGATATATTTTGGGATGTTTCAGAATGGAGCTAATAAATTTCTGTCATTGGACATTGGGAAGTTATTGGGCAATGGGAAGGACAATGGGATAAATATGCATTATGTTGAGCCAATGAGTGAAAAGACAGGTCCAGAGGCCAGGACAGATCTGAGAGTGTAAGAGCATATGGAGAAAGTGAGGTAAAATTACTGAGCTTTTCACAGGGATTTCAGAATTGGAATTCAAGTTTATAATGAGTGCTGAGAGTTTGCTATAAACCATGTGATGTTATATCAAGCTGGCATTTCTTGAGGACATATCCTATAATTATAGTAAAGCAAAATAAAATCGCATAAATACTAAAAATATGAACATATCTTAATCAATGAATATTTAATATGGATCAGTTTGTACATAAGTATAAGCATATAGATGTCACAATGTATCTTATATGTCAAATGCTGCATTGGAGAACAGATTGCTTTCCTTGAAATTATTCTAAGATATGCAAACACTACTAAGATTAAGATATTTTCTTCCCTAGTTTCTAACCATAGAGCTATGTATTTATATCTAACTTTCTTTTAAGTTTTACTCAATGGTAAAACAACACTTTATTTATAAACTAATTTCTTACAATTTTTTAATTGCCTCTTTAACATTTTTTGTTCCTCAAACTGTACATGGTAGGTTTCAGCATGAGAATCACAAAAGTGCAAAATATAGGCACTATCATATTATGGTCCAAAGCATAGCTTGAAATTGTATTCACATATATGAAGTGGATTGTCCTGTGAATTGTCAAACTAGTTGGGTGAGAGTCACCTGTGTAAAGACTTGTTTCTCTTCAGCAGAATGCATCTTCAGAATGGCCAACAGAATGAAACAATGAAATAGCAAGATAATTAGTATAGTTGTTTTCTCAATGTGGGCTACAAGGTAGAAAAGTAGAAGCTTGTGTGATCTTTGTGAATGTCAGGACAAAAAATAGTGAGGAGTGGAGGAACATTTAAAAAACTGCATAATTTTATTGGATGCACAGAAGGACAGGCTAAAAGTGGCCACTGTGTATAAAGTAATATCCAAACTGCCACCAACATAGGAAGCAATCATCAGTTGCAGTTTGATTTGGTCTTATATGTGAAGTGAAGACAGCAGTGAGCTGTAGATTGCTGCATAGTGATCATAAGTCTTTTTAAACAAAAAAAAAAAACACTCTGTAGTCCCAAAGGTAACAGCCAGGACATCTGTTTTGGATGTCCAGTATTGAAATGGCTTTACTCTTTGCCAGGATGGGGAGTGACAAATAAACAATAGGAGGTGCCCAGGAATGACAACACATTCAGAAAATAGTACATTGAATTGTGGAACTGGGAATCCCCAATGATCAATACAAATAGGCCTAAATTTCCTACCAATGTAAAGAAATAAACTGTTAAAAATAACAAAAATAGGAATACTTTCAGCTCAGACATTATCTGTGAAGTTCATCAACATAAACATGATGACTTCAATCATATTCTTGGAATCTTCCATGTATCCAAATTGGATGGTATGTTAGTTTGCAAGCTGATGGAATGTGATATACCAGAACTGGAATGACATTTAACAAGGGGAATTTGATAAGTTACAGGTTTACAGTTCTGAGCCTATGGAAACATCAAACCTAAGGCATCCAGGGAAAGATAGTTTAATTCAAGAAAAGCTGATGCATTTGAAACACCTCTGTAAGCAGGGAAGGCACAATGGTCCTTTGCTCCTGGGCTCCATGCTTTTAGTCTCTATTTCTGTGGGGACTCCTCACTTCACTCATCTGGAGCTGGCTTTCATCTCTTAGCTCCCCTTGGCTCTGTCCAGATTCAGGCTTGCTAAACATACCATGGCAACATCTGCTTGGTTCCAAGCACCTCCAAATATCTGTCTCTGTTATCTGAAGCAACTGTTCTCCAAGCTTCTACATATACTCTCTCTGTCAGCTGAGTCTTCTGTTATTTCTGGCTTTATCTCCAAAATGTTTCCTCTTTTAAAGGATTCCAGTGAACTTAATCAAGACCCACCAGTAATGATTGGACTTACATATCCATCTAATCAAACATCACATCCACAATTGCACACATCACCTCTCCATGGAGATAATCTAATCCAAAGATTCCACCTACAGTATTGAATCAAGATGAAAATAAATGGCCACTCCCACAAGATTGGATAAGGATTAAAACATGGCTTTTATGGGGTAGATAATACTTTCAAATTGGCACATTCTACCATCTGGACCCAAAAAAAGATATGTTTGTTTCCATATACAAAATACATTCACTCCCTCACAATATCACAAAAGCCTAAAATCATTTCACAACAATATAAATACAATTCAAAGTTAGACCAATAAAAAAAAAAACTTCACCAAAATCTGTTACAGGCATGATCTGTTCTGAGGTAAAATTTTCTTCTGCCTCTGGACCTGTATACATAAGAACAAGTTATCTGCTGCCAATATACAAAGGAAGAACAATCATAAGATACATGTTTCCATTGCCATATGGAAAAATTAAAAAGTTAACAGAGGTCACTGGATCCATATAGTTCTGAAAACCTGCAGGGAAAACTCCATTAGATTTTGAAGTTTGAAAGTCATTTATCCTTGGGGCTTTAAAAAGTGCCAGTCCCAACCTTTCCAAGGGTCTATGCAAATACTCCAAATACTGGGGTAGTTGCAATCTTGGGGGACATTGGGGAGACCACCATTTCCTCAGCTCCACACTCAGCAAGATTCCAGGCAGCACAAGGGATGTCTGCCATCTCCGTGGCACATGCTCCACCCCTCCAGTACAATGGGGTGGCATCCAGGCTCTTCCCAATGCCCAAGGAATTTGCTCCACAATATATAAAGCCTGCAGCACAAGTCTCCAAGAACAGCAAGGTGGAAGGCCTACCCTCTGTTTTTGGGGTGAACTCACCCTCTCCAAGCGCTTTGATAGGTCCACTCTCCTGACAATGTTTCTTGGCTTTGGACCTGAGCTTCCATGCTCCTGCCTCTGGACTTACATTTCCTCCAATTTTTCAATTTCTGTCCCTTTTTGTTCAGACTGGCAGCGATTCCACTTATACAGATCCCACAACACTCTGGTTTGTTTTCTGTGCAATATACTAAGATCATGCCCATCAGATAATAGAACTTTCCACAACTCATTTCTGCATAATTCAATTTTAAATTCTTGCTTGTCCTGTAATGGCTGACTATTTCCATGTTAGGATAAGTCCTCATGTGGGGCCCTATTCATTTGGGCCTCACTTTCTGGAAGCCTGAATTTTCCAGAACAATTTCTATTTTCTTTGAACCCAGAAGGTTAGTTCTCAACTTGTCTCTTTCCTCTAGCATTTTACTATAATCTTCAAAGATCAGCCAGACTGCCTTTTCCATATTTAGTTTGGAAATTTCTTTTGCTAAATATACAAGTTCATCACTCTCAAATTCTGTCTATCATCTATGAAAAAGTGCCTTCCCTCCAGTTCTCATTGACATGTTCATCATTTCTGTCTAAAGCCTTACCAGAATTATCCATAGAGTTCCCATTTCTACCTACCATCTCTTCAAAGCACTCTAGGCCTTCTCTATGGAGCTCCTCACCATTCTGCCAGAATCTTCCCCTTATCCATTTAAAAAGCTGTTCCAGCATTTTGACATTTGCAAACCTCAGCATCACCTCTCTCTTGGTAACAAATCTCAAAATTATGTCATTTTGCTAGCTGCTGAAGTGCCATATAATGGAACTGGAATGGCTTTTACAAAATGAGAATTTAATAAGTTATAAGTGTACAGATTTAGGTCTATGGAAATGTACAAATTAAGGCATCCAGAGGAAAGTACTTTAATTCAAGAATGACTGATGCATCTGGGACATCTCTCTCATCTTGGAAGCCATGCTGGTCCCTTGCTCCTGGGCTCAATTGCTTTCAGCCTCTGATCCTGTGAGGGCTCCTCATTTTGATTCCCCAGGACTGGCTTTCATTTGTGGCATCCCTTGGTTTTCTCCAGATTCTGGCTTACCTAACATCTCATGGAGATGTGTGCTAGGCTCCAAAAATCTCAAACATCCATGAGTCTGTTCTCCAAGTACTGAACACCTGTATCAGCATGGCACTGAAGTTTCTGTTGGTTCTGTTATTTCTGTAGGCTCCCTTTCTGTCAGCTCTTGGATTTCTGTCATTTTTGGCTCTCTCTAAAATATTTCCTTTTTTAAAGGAGGCTAATCAAGACCCTCTGGAATGGGCAAGTCACATCTTCATGAAGGTAATCTAATAAAAAAATTTCTGACCTACCATATTGAATCAGGATTAGAAGAAAATATTGTGAAAGAACAGCAGAAACAGTTTGCTTGCTGATGGCAAGGCCAGCAACACACCTTCACTGTCCTAACTTGGGGGTGTATCAACTCCACCAACAAATGTTATAATCTAGTTCACATGGACCTTGGCCATCTCCCCCACACATGCAACATCATAATGGTTCATTTTATTGATATACAATTACACTTGAATGTGGACAATTCTCTTTCTGGGACATCCCTGGAGGACAATGTTGAAGGAAAATCTTCCCTGTGGGCAGAATTCTGAGCAGTGCACCTGGTTAATTTTATATGGAGGGGGAAATGACTAGAGGTGCATTTGTATATTGATTCATGTTCTGTCACCAATGATTTGGCTGGTTTGCCAGGGATTTGGAAGGAACATGATTAGAAAATTGGTGACAAAGTTGTCAGAGAAGGGGTATGTGGATATACCTTTCTGAATGGGAAAAACATGAAGATATTTATGTCCCCTGTGAATGCTCACCAGTGGGTTATTTCAACCTAAGAAAATGTAAATAATCAAGTGGATAAGAAGGACAATTATGTGGGCACCAATCAGATTATTTCTGCCAACACTTCTACATTTGCCCAAGGGACTCATCAACAAAGTGGGCATAGTAGTAGAGATTGAGACTTGCACAGGCTTAGCAACATGGACTTCTACTAATCAAGTCCAACCTAGCTATAGACACTGCTAAGTGCGCAGTCTGCTATCAGCAGTGACTGACACTCAGTCCCTGATATGACCCTGTTCCCCAAGGTGGTCATTCTACTACCTGGTATCAGGTTGATTGTATATCATGGAATGGGCAGCACACATTTTCTAATTGTAATGGACTTATTATCAGCATATGTTTTTACATTCCCTGCATACATGCTTCCACCAAAACTAACATCCATGGATATAGAATGTCAAACCCACCATCATCATATTCCACGCAGCATTGTTTCTGAACAAGGAACCTATTTTACACAAATGAAGTGTGGCAATGAGTTCATGCTCATTGTATTCACTGGTCATATATTCCAGCAATATGAAATAACTGGTTTCTTAGAAAAGTAGAATGCCCTTTTGAAGCTTCAATTATGGTAACAACTGGTTGGCAATAATTTACAGGTCTGGGCCAATATTCTCTAGGAGTCTGTCTATGCTCAATTACACTTGAATGTGGACAAGTCCTTTCTGGGACATCTAGAAAGGATGTCCAATGAATAAACGTCCATTCTATGGTGTTATATCTCTATAGCTAAAAGTATTGGATCCAGGAATCAAGAGGCTTATATGGAGTGCTACCACTCACTACTATGCCTAGCTACCCACTAGGAAAACTTTTGCTTCCATAAGTTCTGGTGGTGTACAGGTCCTTGTTCCAAAAAGAGGAGTGCTTTGACCATGAGACACAATAACTGCATTGAACTGGTACATTAGACTTCCAGCTGGTCACTTCAGTCTCTCTTGGCTCTGAATTAAGAGGCAGAGAAAGTAATCACTGTAATAGCTGAGGTGATTGATCTTGAATATCAAGTGGAAACAAGATTTCAATGCATCTACACAACATAGTAAATAAGAGTTTGGAATATAGGAGATCCCCTAATGTGTCTCTTAGTAGTACCATGTCCTATGTTTAAAGATAAAATTATGGAAGGCTGAGAAGCATGAGGAAAGAAGGTTTGAATTATTTCACTAGGCAAAGAATCATGGTAAACAGATGTGCTTCCTGAGAGTAAAAGATAAGTGAAATGTATAGTGGGAGAAAGTGTTTTTAAATAAGATCATGTAACCAGCACAGCAATACAAACTGTCATTGTTTTTTTATTATTTATTAAATGTTTTGTTATGAGTATATTTGTACATATGTGTAAAAAATCTTTGTTTTCTTCCCTACCTTAACCCTTATCATATGACATAAATTGTATTAGCTTCATGTCACAGTATTTATGTTATGGGTTATAAAGTTAAAGAGTGACTATTACCCAAGGATTTGCATACTACCCATGGGAGAGTTAGTCCATTTCCTGTTGTATGCAGGAAAGCTGAGTATTGTTAGGAGGAAATATGAATGTTATGGTTTTTACTTAGAGTTTAAATATGGTTTAAGGAAAATGGCATGGTTTGATAGTTGAGAAGGAGTGCACAGTGATGGTTAAGTTTGTGTGTAAACTTCACCAGATTATTATTATGCCCAACTGTTTGGTTAAGGAAGCACTGGTCTGATTGTTATTGTGATGATATTTCATAAACTTAAATAATCATTAAGTTGATTGATTCTATGGCTGATTACATCTACAATAAACTGAGGAGATTGTCTTCAACAATGAGGGAATACTCATCCAAACAGTTGAAGTCTTTAAAAGCAGAAGTGATGATTTCAACAGTCAGAACAGAGAATTTCCGTATCTACTTCAGGTAGCCAGATTGTTCTGGGGAATTCAATGAAAACCTTCATTGAAATTCCCAGTTTGTGGTCCAATCCCACAGTCATGTGACAATTTTTATAAAAATCTCATTTTATTTACATATACATCCCGTTGCTTCTGTTTTCCTAGACAATACTGATGAATAGAGAGGTTGGAATGTGTATGCATGTGTGTACCCCAGAAAAACATATTCTTAAAGTTAATCCATTCCTTTGAGTGTGAATTCACTGCAATTAGGGTCATTGATAAAGTTACTTCAGTTAATATCTGAAAAACCTCTATCAATATGGTTCTTAATCTTATTACTAGAATTATTGTAAGTGGAATGAAATTCAAGCAGAAAAAGGGAAAGCCTCAGACTGAGTATGCAAAGGCTGTTATCAGTAAGAGTTGGAGGAGAAGTGAGATACCAGTATGTGCCACTAGGCGCCATGCTATGTGCCAAGGTAAGGACCAGGAATTCACTCTCAGCTAGTCACAGTTTTGAGGAGAAGCCATTGCAGTGGTGAAGTATTAGTTTTGTTATTTTCCTGGCCCCCAACCTGTAAGATAATACATTTCCATTGTTTAAGCTGAATCATTGCATTATATTTGCTTAAGAAGCCTAGGAAATTAAAATATGTGTGAAAAAAACAGAAATGTGAATTGTCACATCCACATTTTATTTATCTTAAAGAAATGAGTAGTTACAAAAATTACTTTTCATCAAAGCATAAGATAGTGATTGTTTCTATGATAGTTGAGCTGTTATGTTCCCCAGAAAATCATGCTCTTACATTGAATTCATTCTGGTGGTTGGTGACCCATTGTAAGTACAATCTTTCAGTGAATAGGATTGTAACTTAATCCTTTTACTGGAGTCCTTTTTAAGAGGATGAAAATCAGAGTAAGAGACAGAGATAAAGATATTGAATCAGTAAGAGATAGCTGCATAAACAGAAGGAAGCTGGAAGCAATAAAAACTAGAGGAGAAGGTAGAGAGCAGCAGATGTCACCATTTGCCTTACCATCTGACAGAGGATTCCAGGATCAATGCAGCTTGACTTCAGGAAGGTGTCATGTGGATGATGCTGGATTTGTATATTTTCAGAGCCTCAGAACTGTAAGCATGTAAACTAAAATATTTCCATTGTTAAAAGATAACCCATTTCCTACATAATACATTTTTGAAGCTTTAGCAAGCAAAAAAGATGAAGCTAATCCAGAAGCAAATCATTCATTCTTTAAGTTATGCATATGTTTGTTATATGGCATGTATATATATGCCATATAACATAATATCAAGAAATAATGACATTGGTAGGAAGCCATTTGGAAGCAATTGACCTATTAATTAAATGTAATCCCAAATTGATCAACAGAGTTAATGAAGCACAGTTGAAATATAAGCAAGTATTTTCTTGTTGCAGAAATTGACAATAGGATTTTACAGTTTGTGAGAAACTGCTAAGGTCTAAATTTGTCAAAGGAACTTTGGGAATGTAGAATGAAGTTAGAAATCTCACCAAATCTAATTTTAAGATTTGTTATGAAATAAAAGTGGATTACTATAAATTAACAGGTGGTTACTTTATTGAAGCTACTGTTTCAGATACGGTGCAATTGCTTAAAACAATTAACACAACCCCAGGTACGTGATATGAAGCTATTAATTGGGCAAATGTTTTCAATACTTGCTAGTTTGCTTCAGTTGACAAGGACAGCAAAATACCTTCACTGTACTTCCCCAGGGGTATAGCAAATCTTCAGCACTATTTCAGAAACTAGTCTGCAGTTACATAGATTAAGTTACCTTTCCAGAAGATATCATGCTGGTGTTAAGTTGATGATATTGTGCTGATTAGTCAAAGTAAAGCAAAATTAACTACTCTAAACTTATCAGTAAGATATTCTCATGTGAGAGGATAGATAAAAAATAAAACAAAAATTAAGGATACTTTTGCTCAGTGAAACTTATAGTCACCATTTGATAAGACAATGTCAAGATATTCTTTTTAAAGTGAAGGATAATCTGTGGCATATGACATCTTCTAAAACCAAAATAAAAGCAGAATGCCTAGTTGACTGCGTTTAAGCTATGGAGCCAATATATTTTTCATTTATATGTACTAAACTGGCCCATTTGTTCAGTAAACCAAGTGCTGATATTTTTGAATATGGATGAGAATAAAAGGAATCTGTGCAACCTCACCAGACTGCCATACAAGCTGCTTTGTCACTTGGGCCATAAGAACCCAGCATATCAAATAGTGCTTGAAGTTTTAGTGTCAAATATAGATGCTGTTCCTTTCTCAAACTTTTGTATGACAAACACAGCATAGGCACATGGAATTTTTAGTAAAGCTTCCATTCTCTGCAGTTAATTACACACTTTTTAAGAAAAAGGTTTTGGTCTTTGGTCTGCTGCTGAGAATTAATAGAAACTGAGTATTTAAACCCATGACAACTAATTACTATGAAAATTGAGGTACCCACGAAGAAATGAATTTGGATGTTGTACTCCATCATCATATGAGAGTAGTTTACAGGAGTTCAGGCCCTAGCAGGCTCCAAAGTTACAAATAACTTAATTGCAGTGGTGACTCAAAGGCCCATGGACACCACACATGCTACCTTACCTTCTCTCTCTTAACCCAAGCTATGGCTTTGAGGAGTTCCTTGCAAGAAAACTTCAGTCTTCTTTACAAATGGTTTTACACAATATACAGACACCATCCAAAAATACACAGATAAAACATTACAGCCCTTTTCTGGGGCATTACTGAAGAAGAATGGTGAAGGGAAACTCTACTCTGTGGTAGAAACTTGAGCAATTCACATGCTTGTTAATTTTGTTTTAAAGAATAAATGGGCAGAAATGCATGTGTATACATATTCATGGACTGTGGACAATGATTTAACTCTGTGGTCTGGGTATGGAAGAAACATTATTGGGAAATTGGTGACTTAACAGATTGGGAGAGAAACACATGAATAGAATTTTCTGAATGGGTAAAAATCCAGAAAATGTTGTGTCATGGTGAATGCTAATCTAATTGTATATTTATACAAGAGGATTTTAGAATCAAGTAGGGTGACCCTTTCTGTTTCTATGAGCTGCTTCATTTCTAGCCACTCCTGCTTGCCCAATGGGCCCAAGAACAAAGAGACCATGGTGGTATGTGAGAACGTTATCTATGGGCAAAGACACATGGAATTACACTCACCAAGGCCTAACTGGTTACAGACACTTCTGTCTGTCCAATCTGTCAGCAGCTTAGGCAAACATTCCCTGATATATGTATTCCCTAGTCTGGTTACCCTATTATCTGGTAGCAGATAATTATATTGGACCACATTCATCATTGAAGGGGCAGTATTTAGCAGTTACTACAAATGATACTTAGTAGCTACTGATTTGCCTTCTCTGCATGCAAGTTTTCTTCTGAAACTAACATTTGTTGGCTTGTTGAATGCCTTATTCATCATCTTATCATTCCACAAGCATTGCTTCTGCCAAAGGAAATTACTTTACCCCAAATGGAATGTGGCCAGTGGGCCCTACTCATGAGATCACTTGACCTTAGCATGTTCAGATCCTGAAACAGCTGGATTCATTGAACCGTGGAGTGACCTATCAAAGATCCAAGCACAGTGTCAGCAGGATGTCAATACCTCAAAGTCTAGGGAAATGTTCTTCAGGGTGCTGTATATGTTCTAAATCAGTGTCTACTCTATGGTCAGCTATTTAGGATTCACAGGGCCAAGAGTCACAGTGTGGAAATGAGAATGGCACTAATCTCTATGAATTATGTGATCCACTATTTTCACCACTGTAATATTATGCTTTTATGACCTTGATGTCTGCAAAGTGAGAAGTGCTTTCATCAGGAAATACAACAATGATTACATTGAACTGGAATATTAGAATGTCATGAGGCCATTTTGATCTCCTCATACCTCTGAAACAAGAGACAAAAAGAGAGTTAATAGATCCTGCTTAGAAAGGGGAAATTGGACTGCTAGTAAGTGTAGGAAAGGTTGTCCTTTCTATATGGCATATTTCACTCAGCAAAATGTCATCAAAATTCATGCCTGTTTTCACATGCATCTAGACCTAATTGATTTTTTATAGTTGAATAATATTCCATTATATGTATATACCACATTTTGTTTAACTATTAATCTCTTGATGTATATTTTTGCCACTTCCATCTTTGGGCAATTATTTGGAATGTTGCTTTGAACATCAGTTTCCAAACATTCAATGAGTCACTGATTTCCATTCTTCTGATCACATACCTAATTCAAGGATTTTTTGGCTCACATGAAAATTCTCTATTTAGCTTCCTGAAGATCTGTCATGCTGACTTCCACAGTGGCTACATGCTTTTACTTTCCCACCAGTGTGAATGAGTATTTCTAGTTCTCCATATCTTCTTCAACACTAAGGACTTTTTGTAGTAGCAATTGTAGTGGATGTGAAATAATATATCATTGTGGTTTTAATTTGATTTCCCTATTCAGTAGTGATGTTGGGCATCTTTTCATGTGCCTTTTGGCCATTTGTATTTACAGTTTGGAAAAATATGTATATAGGTCATGTCACATTTTTTAATTGGATTGTTTGTCTTTTCATTGTTGAGATTTAGAATTTATTTGTATATTCTAGATGTTGAAACCTTATTGGTTATGTGGTTTCCAAATATTTTCTCCCATTACATAGACTACCTTTTCATTTTCTTGACAAAAACATTTTGAAATACAGAGTTTTTAATTCTGAGGAGGTCCTATTTATCTATTTTTTTATTTTGTTACTTATACTTTGCATGTAAAGTTTAAAAAAGCATTGCTTGACACAAGATCCTGAAGATACTTCTCCCAATTTTTTTTCTAGGAGTTTTACAGTCCTGGTTCTTATATTTAAGCCTTTTATCCATTCTGAGTTAATTTTCCTGTATGGTGTGAGGTACGGCTCCTATTTCATTATTTTGCATGTATATATGTATATATATACGTATATATTTTGCATATATTTCATATATTTGCATTATTTTGCATCCATCTCTCCCTACACCATTTGTTGAAGAGCATATTCTTTCCCAATTGAGTGGACTGAGCAACCTTGTCAAAAATCAATTGCTCATAGATGTAAAATATTTTTACGCTCCCTTCAATTTCACTAGTTAATATATCTATCTTTGTGCCAACACCATGCTGTTCTGAGTACAGTAACTAGTAATAGGCCTTAAGACTGGGAGGTGTGAATCCTCCAACTACACTCTTCTATTTCAAGTTGTTTCCATCTATTCTTGTTCCCTTACATTTCCAAGTAATTTTGAGGAATAGCATTTCCATTTTTGCAAATAAGGCTGTTTGAATTTTTGTTGGGATTTGTTTTGACCCAGGTCCACAGGTACAGAAATTCCAGCCATGAGACTGAAGAAAACAGACACTGACTGAGCTATTTAGTTAATTGAAAATTTGCCTAAGATAGGGATAGCAGCTCCAATAGGGTCCACTTGGGGAATCAACAGATATGCCCTGCAATAAGACAAAAATCACAAATGCTAGATATGGGGGCCTAAGAAAAAGATATTTCATTATCTATAAGATTATACAGTTAGAAGGAAATCCCACGCCATATGAGGTAGTTTCTTACTACTCATTCTATGTGCAGAAGGGTTTTAAGATTAACTGAGAAAATTCAAGGGACTGATAGCATGTGTGGTAGTTGAATTCAGGTGTCAACTTGCCCAGGTGAAAATGCCTGTTTCTATTGCTGTGGACATGAGCCAATGGCATATGAACCTCATCTGTTGCTGATTACCTCTGCAGTCAGTTAGAAGGCATGCCTGCTGCAATAGATGATGTTTGATTTAATTGGCTGGTGTTTAATCATAAGGCTCAAGGTAGCACAGCCCAAGCATCTCAGCATACCTCATCTCAGCACTTGCAGCTTATCCCAGGCCTTTGGAGATGCGGAAAGAAATCACCCCAGGGAAAGTTGTTGGAACCCAGAGGCCTGGAAAGAAGGCCAGCAGAGATCACCCTGTGCCTTCCCATGTAAGAAGGACCTTAGTTGAAAGTTAGCTGCCTTTCCTCTGAAGAATTATATGTTAACTAAATAAACCTCCTTTTATTGAAAGCCAATCCATCCCTGGTGTGCCTTCTCATATAAGAAGAACAATGCTGTTCTAGTTTGCATTCTGGCAACTAGTAAACTAGAACAGCATGCTATTATTTCAGATGGCATATAGGGTAAAGAATGGTATCAAATTACTAAGGTGCCTGGAGTTTGTTCAAAGAACCATTTGAATATTCTTTTCTAATGAATGAGGCCAGTTTAAAGATTAACTGGGTCCTTTGTTAACCTGGTGACAGCATGCTCAGGGCTTCACTGGGGTGAGACCAAGTTAGGGCTTCAGTTTCTGCATTCCAACCCCATGCAACCTCCTATGCTGACCACAGGGCAAACATTGCATCCACAGTCCACAAAAACAATACATGAGGCAACAAAATACTAACAGTCCAGGACATAAGACTATAAGCCTAATAGACTAGTGATGCCAGGGCAAAGTTAACATGTTGTTTCACCTAGTACAGTTGACTAGGTCATGTCCAGGATAAGCCCATAGCACCAGACAATGGCAGGTAAATGCTGACACAGCATTGCATCTGATTATGTACATGAGTCACTGCTGAAGCCCACTATAAAAAAGTATTTACTAAAGAGCTTGGAGTCAAAATAAAGATGTTCATGGGAGACAGTTTTATGCATATCTTGGTTGTTTAACACAACAAATGTAAGATTGCCATTAGTAGAGGGTAAAATACAAGCTAGAGGTGGTTTAGGAGTGGGTTTAAAAATAGCATACTTTTTTCTCCTTGAATTCAAAATGCATAAAGCAGGTTAATATCTGTACTTAATTTAGACATTATTAAGGTCTAAAGTGAAAAATGAATAGTGCCTCCTGGAATGTGGAGAGGAGGAGGTACATTCTTGATTACCTGGGCAGTTTTAGGCATTTTGTATATAAACTGGGGCATTACAGTCATTTTATTTTCTATTCCTATTCTCCATAGGACTAGGATTCCTAGCCAATGTGGCTGAATAGGCCATGATCAAGGCCAATTTACCACACTTTTACCCTTTTGAAGTATTTGTGGTGCAAGTAAGAGCAAATTATTTTCATTGCCTCTGCAATTTTAGAGCAGATGGACTATTTAATTGTATTCATAAGGCTTGAACAGGTCCATCTACTAACAACCCTAATGGAACAGAAGTCATTGGCTCTGGTTTTGAGTTTATGAGAACAACAGTTCAGCACAGTCATTTAATACATTATTGCAAAGAATTATATTCAGCCTTTAAATAGTCTGCTAAGAATTCATTCATTCTTTCAATCAACCTAGCCCTTGTAGAGTTGTATGGTAAATGAAAAGTCCACAAAATACCCTGGTCAGTTGCCCAATCTTGGGTTATTGCCCAATAAATAGAGTATCCTTTATCAATAGAAGGCACTCAACAGAAAGCGGTTAGTTTTTTCAAAGTTCTTATAGTAGCTCATTGATTAGCTTTTCCCACTGGATATGCTACCTACAATCCAGTTGCAGTATCTACTGCAGTTAAGACATATTTTCTACCATGAGACAGTGGTAGGGGACATATACAGTCTACTTGTCACCAGATAGGTGGTACTTGGAATCTTCCTATGTGCCCAAGTTGATGAGGAAAACATCATGGACTTTGTAGGGAGCAGGACGGGCATTATTTGATTATGTTCTGTAACTGCTGTCTGATGTCTGGCAGATAAAATTCCTGTGCTAAGTGCCATGAGGTCTAGTATCCCCAGTGACAAATTTTCTGATGCAGCCATGTAGCTATTTCACTAACATTTGGTTTCATATAATATATTGTTGCTGGTTGATCAGCTTCAATCTTCCTTGGAGGAGTTTAGGAAGAATACAAAGCAACATGGAAGACAATTACTTTGTGCCTTTGACATACAGTCCATATTTCTTTCCACATCTCTTTCCCTCAGAGGGGATGGCCTAATGAAGTCCATTTTTCTTGTTGTCAAGTGACCATCCATATGGTAAGCCCACAGTATACTGCCCAGCTATCAGTTCATGTGATAATATTATCACCTGTCTCATGCATAATTACCATCCACACAATTCTGAATTCTGCCCATTGGCTACTATGGCATTCTCCAGTTTCCTACTAATCTGTGTAAGTGCTAGGTTGAACATCTATTGAATTCTAGCCTCTAAGTTGTCCATGAGTAGATCTACCCAAATACTAGGCATTTGAAGAGATGGCTCTATGTCCTTCAATTATAGGAAATGCTAAGTTGATATTAGGAGGATCGTTTTGTATGGAAGATCACTCTACTTCCATGAAGGGGACAGGACCTAAAATGTTATGCATTTCCTTACTAAGCAGGCTATTTTTTTTTTAATTTTTTTATTAATCAAAAAAAAGAAAAGAAATTAACACAACATTTAGAAATCATTCCATTCTACACATGCACTCAGTAATTCTTAGTAGCATCACATAGATGTATGATCATCATTTCTTAGTACATTTGCATCGATTTAGGAAAAGAACTAGCAAAACAGCAGAAAAAGATATAGAATGTTAATATAGAGAAGAGAATTAAAATAATAATACTAATAAAATATATATATATATATAAAAAGGAAAAAGAAAAAAAACAAAAACAAAAGATACAAACAAACAAACAAAAAACTATATTTCAGGTGCAGCTTCATTCAGTGTTCCAACATAGTTACATTACACTTACGTATTATTGTGCTGTCCATTTTTGAGTTTTTGTATCTAGTCCTGTTGCACAGTCTGTATCCCTTCAGCTCCAATTACCCATTATCTTATCCTGTTTCTAACTCCTGCAGGCTATTATTAATAGTACTTCACTGTAGCAGATAGGACTTAGACTTGGTTAAAATATTTCATTGCAAGCTCCCTGACCAGGGGTCATAGTATTGTTCTGGACCCATCCCTGAAAATGATTGCTGTATGCAAGATCACAAGATTTTTCAAAGTTAATCCTTCCACTTGGAGGAGAGCATTGTATATTGCTGTATCTTAATTCCACCCCATTAAATAACAGGAATCAAAATGCAATTGGAACTTTTTTTAGTTGATTGCCTTTGCCACAAACTCCATCCATATTCAATATTGGTGCTGGTCATACCCAATTCACAAAATGCATCCAGGTCAACCCCCTAAGAGCTTGTGCCAGAGACACTGCCTATTTTGCTTTCTTGGAAGCCACTTTTGGGGGTACATCTCATTCCCAAATATTTCCTTTACAGATGAACAAGTAGAGGGGTTTTAAAAATTGAGCCAAATGGGGAATAAAAGGCTGCCAGTAACCTAGAAGCCTTTAGAAGCCTAAAAGCTGTTTAGGGGAATGAGGAGTGGGAAAATCCTATACTTTATGAATAACAGCAATAAGAATGATTTTCTTACCCAACCATACAACCCACAAGAATTTGATAGAGAAGCCAGGCCCTTGGATTTTGTCCTGACTGCCCACTCCCTTTCTTCTAGATGAGAGACTAAAGCTTCAGCAATGGGTCCTAATCAGCAAAAGAATTAATATCTAATATACTATTACTAATAGAGTGAAAAAGGACAGCAGTATCTGGTTTTTACATGTTTTCATATCTTGGTCCACCGGCCCATGGCATATTGTAGGACTCTCAATATACCTTTGAGGCAGGATGGTGAATTCTCATTGTTTTCCTTCCCATGTGAAGGCAAAAGCAGGTGGGCTGGATTGACTAAGAGAAATGATTAAACAAGTGTTAGTAAGATTAAATGCAAATTGATAATAGCATGGTTTAGCAATAATTTCCTTCTAATAAGCTTGCAATATTAGGAACCCTTACAAACAGGACCGTTACCTTGTTTAGTTCTCAGTAATCTAATGACATTTTCCAA
Source organism: Tamandua tetradactyla (assembly GCF_023851605.1). NCBI lineage: Eukaryota > Metazoa > Chordata > Mammalia > Pilosa > Myrmecophagidae > Tamandua > Tamandua tetradactyla. Next base: position 98,145,239 of record NC_135337.1, on the reverse strand, counting down.
GTTCCAACAAGTTTCTTTACAGACTAGATTGGGCTGTTAATGGGCTATGAGTTGTGATGATAATACCTTCCCAGGTTAGTTTAGCAATGGTGTCAGGCATGGTTTCTCCAGGAAGCCAGTATTGTTTGATGGTGCTTATTTTTTTTAGGGAAGGAACTTTCACTGGGTACCAGCTAGCATGCCTCTTTGCTACTATTTTTACCACTCTGTACCTTAGTTTAAATTCTATGATTGTTTGTAGGTTATATTTTATAGAATGTCTATTCCCATGATATTCTTTGGAATAGAATATATATAGAGAGAATATTCTTTAGGTGGAAGACATATACAGTATATACTTTAGGTGGTAGTCTTCAAATTTGCATCAGTAGATGTCACTGTTTAGCTTTGATGCTTATCCAGGTGTGGGTAATGCAACATCACTATATTTTGGAGCTTTCCCATGTATAAAAGTGTACTCTGCTCCTGTACCTACCAAGGTTAAAACCCTGTGTTGACCAGAAAATTATACCTTGGCCTTTAAATCTTTAGTTTTTTGCCTGTATTGAATATCCATTTTTCTCAGTTCCAATGTAGTAAAATCTCAGTGGTAATATGCAGCTTTTGTTCTGATGGGTCTATGGATGGAAGTGTGGCTGTTTTATTTCCCCTGCCTTTTCATTCTCTTCTCTTTAGTGGTAGCAGGAATCTCTGATTTTACTTTCTTATGCACCAAGGAACGCAAGTCTTTACAAAGATCCTCATCCTTAATATCAGTTATTATCCCCTTATTTTTATCTTTTTCATCAGCAGAATCATCTATGGGATCCCAGATCTTTGTGTCCCAGATAGAGGTGTTAATGACGTGCCTATCACAAGCTAATGACAGCTTTTTGCTTTAAAATGGGCACACTTACAAGCTAATGTTTCTAATTGCTTATCAACACATTTTTAGTTCTCATTTAACACATCTTTCATTTCAGCCTTTACTAATCTCATTTATTTTTCAAGTTTTAATTCATCTTCTGTCTTTGAACAGTGGCAGCTGCCTAATTTCCTTTTTCACATCTCATAAAGACCCTAAGAGAGGCCAAGCAATAGCTGCCACAATTTGCCTTACTTCCTTTTTTCTTTTTTTTTTTTTGTTATTCCAAATTGCTCAGATAACTACTGTATTATTTGTAACAAGCTTGCAAGAGAGTTCTGGGTGTTCCCTCAAGAATTTCAAATATTGTGATCTGAACTCACAGGTATAGAGGTTCAAGCAAAGAGACCAAAGGAAACACCAGGAGTTGACTGAATCATTAGGTTTATTGAAAATTTACTCAAGATATGGGCAGAAGCTCTAATGGTAGGTGGTTGGAAAGTCACTAGATGTATCCTGCAATTAGGTGAAAATCATGAAGGTCAATAAAAGGGCCTAGTAGAAATGCATATCATTATGTATGAGATCATATTCTTAGAAAGAATCCCACAACATATAGGGTGGTTTCTTACTACTCATTCTATGCATAGGAGGGATTATAGATTGAGAAAATTCAAAAGAGTATGTGATAGCATCTTATTTTTCCAAGAAGGCAAACAGGATAAAGAATGGCATCAAACTACTAAGGGGTCCAGTGTTTGTCCAAAGAACTATTTGTATATTCTTTCCTTCTGAGGGAGGCAAGCTTAAAGATTAATTGGGTTTTCTGGTTAGCAAGTATTTAGGTCTTCTTTGGTTCAAGACCAAGTTATGGCTTCAGATCCCATAGGATTGCATTGAATCTGTTAATCAATATAGGTAGAATTGATAATTAGTGATATTTAATCTTCCAACACATGAATATAGAGAGTCCTTCCAATTATCTAAGTCAGCATTGGCTTCTTGACAATTTTTTTTTAGTTTTCTGCAGAAAAGTTGTCCATATCCTTGGTAAAATTTATTCATTTATATTAGATTCTTTTAGTTGCTGTTGTAAATGGAATTTTATCTCTTTATTTCTTTCACTGATCAATTAATAGTAGTGTATACAAACACTCCTGATTATTCAATGTTGATCATGCACCCCCCAACTTTGCTAAATTTATTAGCTGTAGCAGCTTTCTTGTAGATTTTTTTTAGTTTCTCTATATAGGAAAATGTCATCTGCAAATAGTGAAAGTTTTACTTCTTCTTTTTAAATTTGGATGCATTTAACATCTTTTTCTTGCTTAAATGATCTAGCTTGAACACCCAGTATGATGTTGAAGAACAGGGGTAACAGTGGGCATCCTTTCATTGTTCTAGATCTTAGAGGAAATGGTTTAATTGTTTCAACAATGAGTATGATGTTAGTTGTGGCTTTTTCTTAAATGCCTTTTGTTATGTTAAGAAAGTTTCTTTCTCATGTGTCAATTTGGTCAGGTGATATTTCTCAGTTGTCAGAACAAGCAAGCACTGGCCTAACCATTACTGCAAGATCATTTCATGGCTGGATAATAAACCAAAAGCTCATTTATTAAATCATCAGTCAGTTGATTGCATCTATGGCTGATTAAATCTATGATCAACTAAGGGGAGTGTTTCCTGCAAGGAAAGACTACAATCAGCTGTATTTAATACAATTATCTGAAGACTTTTAATATAGGTGATGATTTCAGCAGTCTGAAGAGAGAACTTTCACTTCTACCTCAGCCAGCTAGACCCTCCTGCAGAATTCATTGAATACCTTCATTGTTGTGGCCAGCCCCACAGCTTTTTTTAAAAAGCTGAATCTTCAGGATTCATAGTAATGACACTGTTCTCATTTCTAATTTTGTTTATTTTCACTCTTTTTTTTTCCTTAGGTGACCTAAGTGAGGGTCCAACCATTTTATTGAATTTCTCAAAGAACCAAATTTTAGTTTTGTTAATTATTTCTAATGCTTTTTCTCATTCTTCTTCAGTTCATTTATTTCTGATTTAATAAATGTGCAGAGAAAAACATGGCACCATAATGTAGCAAGCAGGCCTCTCCCTCTTTCTGGTTTAGCTGTGCTCTCTGTGGAAAATCCCCAAACCCCTTGTCCTTGCAGGCAAGTGAGATAAGACATATTCCTGGGATAGAAACCACCTCCCCAGCCTTCAGGAACAGGTGAAGATGCATGTAGGCAAGATAAAACATTCCTGGGGTGGGAGCCCCTCAAAGCTTGAGCTCTGGGCCATTCTCAACTTAAATCAGCCAATTGTTTGCCTTGTCTTTACAATGTCATACAATCTATAAAAGCTAAGGTTGTCTTTTGTTCAGGGCTCAGACTTTCAGAGGCTACTCGGCTGAGCTCTATGACCATAGCAAATAAAACCTGCTTCCTGAAACTATGGATCCTTAGTCTCAGCCTGTTCTAACTTTGTGAAATGTTCCTAGAGGCCTGCGGCCTCATTCCTGGTTTTTGAGCTACAATAACTGAAACACACTGAAGTTAATAGCAAAAGCAAAATGAAACAAAAACAATACTTTGAACCTAAGTAGAAAAAAAATGTGGGGACTTCAAAAATCTGTAGTCAGAATTATATGAGATAACTTTAAGAATCAGATTTCTTTGATCTTTATTTCTTTGTTTATAAAGACCTGTAAAGACAAGATAGAAAGCCACATTCCAGGCAAAGACACAAACGTGCATTAAGAAGACCTCATGCATTTTCTTCTAAACTGAGAGAATAAATTTGAAACTCACCATCCAAGTGAAACTACTAGCAGCTTTCACTGTTCTATGGTGAGGATGACTGGGTTTAAATTCATAACATAGAGTAGGAAGGTTACATGATCAATTTCTTAATGTTAAGGAATCGAGATGAGTTCCTCCTGTTGTTAAATCTTCTTTGTAATTAGAGATGCTGTGAGTTTACAAAATAATGACCTATAAAATACAGGATTTCCATACATTTTGCATCGATGTTAGCCATTTGTTAGAATTGATGATGGCACTTTTTAATAGTTGCACTATTGTTTTATCAGTAGCACATTTGTAACAATTGATGAAATATTATTAAGGTAGTTCTAGTTGTTGTCCATTATATGAGGTATACTACTGAAAAAACATAAAAATAAGAGGATTAGGGAAGCCAGAAAGAATTTTCTATTTTCTTTGTTTTGTATACATTTCAAACACTTGGTATTAACTCTTGCATGGAATCTCTACTTTCTTTAAGAATCTCTCAGAATCCAGAATCCATTATGTTGGTTTTTTTCTATTTCCATTTGTTTGCTAGTAATTTGTAATTTTCCATTCATCCAACATATGGGAATTGAAGGCTTGCCATTTAGCTGGAGAAGATGTCAAAATCAAATCCAGCTTTTTCAAGAGGCTACCATAAACTTTTATGTAAACTTTCATTTCTTCATTTTTAAAACATATTCTCACATGCAATATTTTGGGAGGGATATTCTTACCCTTTTAAAAAATAATCTATATTTCAAAAAGGGAGGATCAGATGGATGTAAATACCAGAACCAGAACTTGAAGCCAGAAATGATTTAAAATGTTTTCCAGAGATAAACTTGTACTTCCCAAAACTCTGTTCCAAATAAAGTAATTTCCCTTGGGGAGAGCTTCAGTGCTGTATGTTCTTATGGTCTGGCTCTCCTTAGGGGAAAAGTCTCTATGGCTCACTTCCAGAGCTGGGGGTGGCAACAGTGACCTGCCTGTCTTAAGAGTGAACTCATGATTAATGTACAAATTTATGGGTGGGGGGTGGTATACTCTATATTTCTTCAATTTCCTTTCCCAGCTTTGAGACCCCACCTTATGAGTGAACAGAAGTAAGAGTGTTGAGCTAATTGATCCCAATCATGACTCTTTAAAAAAAACATTTGTGAAATATGACTTAGGTAACCTTATAATTTTCCTTATAGACCTAGTCAAAACAGAATTGTTTACTTAATTTTGCAAACAGCATAGAATACTGGAAATGAGTTATTTTTCATAAGTGTTTCCAAGAGCACTGCTTGCTTCTCAATTCATGGTTAATTAAGTTCTTGGGACAGACTCCCTTGAGAGACCCCTTACCAGTTCCAAGGAAAACATATCAGTAGAAGGTGAAAAGACAGTCAATCTGTGCTAGAAGTTGGTACTGCACCCCCAAATACTGATCCAATACCTGAGCCAAGCATTAAAGAGAAATGTAATTAATTTTCAGGATCTCTGACATGTCAGAATTAGTTGAATTTGCAATAATCAATTAAATCTATTCCAAAGAGCCATGGGCCACAAAAAGCATGGCTACAGTGGTTCAGGTTCAGCAGACAACAATATCTGGGGATGGATGTTGATTCTTATTACTGTAGTGAAACCCTGTTACTATAACAATCAACTTATATGCTGAAGCATAATTATCTTCATTCATCAAGTCTCAAACACAGGGTCAAGCAGAAACCATTGAATGCCAAGCTTGTGGTATTGTGAGCATGAAGCCTGAGTCTCACAGTAAGTATGAATTTAACTCTTTCTTGATTTTGCTTTGCAACTTTTTGCATTTTTTGTATAGGTCTTTTACACTCTTGGTTAAATTTATTTGTACATATTTGATTCTTTTCCTTGCTCTGTAAAAGCAATTTTTATTGCTCCACAGATTGTTCATTACTTGTTACAGAAACACTACTGTTATTTGCTTGTTGATCTTGTGTCCTGCTAGCTTGCTGTGCTCATTTACTAGCTCTAGTAGCTTTCCTGTAGATTTTTCTGTACCTTATACTTATACAGTCATGTCATCTGCAAACAGTGGATGTTCTACTGCTTCCTTTCCAATTTAGATGCCGTTTATTTCTTTTTCTTGCCTTATTGTTCTAGCTAGAACTTTCAGCATAATGATGAATAACAATAGTGGCAGTGGGCACCTATGTCTTATTCCAGATCTTGAATGGAATACTTTCAGTCTTTCCCCATTGTGTATGATGTTACCTCTGGTCCATTCATATATTGTTTTTATCATTATCAACTTCCTTCCTCATGATAAGGAACTTTCCTTCTGTTCCTGTAGTTTGAAGTGTTTTCCTGAAGAAAGGGGCTGGTTTTCATCAAAAGCTTTTCTGCATCAATCAAAGTGATTATGTGTTTCTTATTTTTTAATTTGTTGATATAGTGTATTACATTAATTGATTTTCTTGTATTGAACCTACCTTGCATACCTGGAATATAACCCAATTGGTAATGGTACATAATCCTTTGAACATGCTTCTAGATTTGAATTGCAAAATACTTTTGTTGAGAATTTTTGCAATAGTAGTCACTGAAGTGATTGATCTTTAATTTCCTTTTCTTGTCATATCTTTGTCTGGCTATGGGATTTGGTTGATTTTGGCTTCATAGAATGAGTCAGTAGCTTTCTTGCCTCTTCAATTTTTTAAAAGTGTTTGAACAGGATTGTGCTAATTTTTCTTGAATGCTTGGTAGAATTCAAATGTGATCCCATCTAATATTGGACTTTTGAGGGAAGGTTTTGATGGCTGAATTGATTTCTTTACTGGTGATTGGTTTGTTAAGGACTTCCATTAATCAATGTTGGCTTCCAATTAGCTAACATTGAACATGGTCAATGTTGGCTACTTTTTCTTTTCTTAGAAGCTTTCCATTTTGTCCAAGTTGTCTAGTTTCTAAGCATACAATTGCTTATAGTATTCTCTGATTATCTCCTTTATTTCAGTGGGGTGAATAGTTATGTCCATCCCCCCATTTTTTATTTTATCTGAATCCTCTCCCATTTTTGTCAGCCTAATTAAGGGTTCATTGATTTTATAGATTTTCTCAAAGAACCAACTTCTTTTTCTAATTCTCTCCATTGTTTTCATGTTTTCAACTTCATTTGTTTCTGCTCAAATCTTTGTTATTTCTTTCCCTCTGTTTGCTTTGGGTTCAGTTAGCTGTTCTTTTTCTATTTCTTCCAGGTCAGCAGTTAAATCTTTGACTTTTGCTTCTTTCTTCATTTTAATATAGACATTATGGCAGTAAATTGCTGATTTGGCATTGCCTTTGCTGCATCCCATGAGTTTTCATATGTTGTTTTCTCATTTTCCTTTGCTTGGAGATATTTGCTGATTTCTCTTTTAATTTCTTCTTCGACCCACTGGTTGTTTAAGAGTCTGTTGTTTAGCATCCATATGTTTGTGAATTTTCCAGCTCTCCAGCTATTATTTATTTCCAGTTTCATTCCCTTATGGTCTGAGAAAGTCTTTTGTATAATTTTCATCTTTTTAAGTTTATTGGACCTCCTTTGTGGCCCAGTATATGGTATATCCTGGCAAGTGATGCATGAGAGTTTGAGGAAAATGTATATCTTGCTGCTGTGCTGTGTAATGTTTTGTAAATATCTGTTAATCTAGACCATTTGATAATTTTTGAATCTCTTTGTTTCCCTATTGATCCTCTGTCTATATGTTCTATCCACTGAGGAGTGTGGTGTATTGAAGTCTTCAACTGTTATTATAGAGGAGTCTAATACTTCCTTCAGTGTTGTCAGAGTTTGCTTCATGCATTTTGCAGCACTCTGTCTTGGTGCATAAATATGTATGACTGTTTTTTTCTTGATGACTTGCCCCTTTTATTAATGCATGGTGTCCTTCTTTGTATCTTTTAATTATTTTGCATTTTAAGTATAATTGGTCTGGTATAATTACACCCACTCTTTTCTGGTTGTTGTTTGTAGAAAATATCTTTTTCCAATGTTTCACTTTCAACCTACTTTTGTCCTGGGATCCAAACTGAATCACATGTAGACAGTATATAATCTGATCATTTTTATCCAATCCATTCTTCCATTCTAAGTCTTTTGATTTGGGAACTTAATCCATTAACATATAATGTTATAACTGTAATGGTGGTAGTATTTTCAACCATTTTTTCCCTTGGCTTTTTATGTCATTTCCTCTTTCTCTCTCTGTCTCTGTCTCTCTATCTGCCTCTGTCTCTGTCTCTCTTTCCTGTTTTAGTTACCCTTCTTGATGATCTTAATTTCTTCTCCAAATCTCTCTCTCCAGTCTTTTCCTATCTACCTGTTACACTCCCTTTAGTGTTTCTTATAGAGCAGTACCCTTATTCATGAACTCTCTTAGTGTCTGTTTATTTGTAAGTATTTTAAATTCTCCCTCATTTTTGAAGGACATTTTTGCCAGATATAGAATTCTTTGTTGAAAGTTTTCTCTTACACTTTCTTCTCAACTCCATGGTTCCTGCTGAGAAATTCTTACTTTGTCTTATCAAACTACCCTTGTATGTGGTGCCACACTTTTCTCTTGTTGCATTTGCATTTCTCTCTTTGTCTTTGGCATTTGACAATCACATTAATAATGTCTTGGAGGATTTCTATTTGGATCTATTCTGTTTGTGGTCCACTGCTCTTCTTGACCTATAAATTTTTGTGTTTCTTAAGAGCTTCAAAATATTCAGTGATTATTTCCTCCATTATTCCTTCTGTTCCTTTTCCCTTCTCTTCACCTTCTGGAACACTCATAACATATATATTCATGTGCTTCTCATTATTATTCAATTCCCTGAGACTTTGCTCACTTATATCCTATCTGTTCTTTCATATGTAGGATTTCAGATGTTCTCTCCTCCAGTTCACTAATCATTTCTTCTGTCTCTTCAATTCTTCTGTGGAATGTCTCCATTGTGTGTCACATCCCACCTATGGCATTTTTCATTCCCATAAGTTCTGCCAGCTGTTTTTGGAAGTTTTTAAGTTCTTCTTTATGGTCATCAAGTGTCTTCTTTATATCCTTTATTTCTTTTGCCTCATTTTCCCTCAACTTATTAAATTAATTTAGAAGGCTTATTTGAACAGCTTTAATTAGTTGTTTCTTCTCCTGTACCTCAACTAAAGTTTTAGTTTGTTCCTTTCATTGGCCCATTTCTTCATGCTTCCTTATGTAATTTCTGCTTTTTTTTTTGCTGGTCTCCAGTGATCTGATTTTTTTTTTATTACTTTATTCTGGAAATTGCTTTCTCTCTTTTGCCTAGGGTTTTCTTGTTGGTTGACTTTTATCTCTAATTAATACTTGACATTTTGTTCAACTTATTCTAGAGCTGTAACATAACTTCTGTTTAACTGATCAAAATTTTTCACCTCTTATTTTTCTGATTCTTGTTCTGCCTGCATTGAAGTTTTTGAGATTTCCCTTTGTGTGTGTGTGTGTATAGTTTTTTCATCCCCAAGAAAAATTTATTTCTTCCCTTTTCTTCCTCAGGGAATGTTGTTCCTCATTTTATTTTTTTGTTTTGATTTTTGCCTCTATATGATTTTAATACTCCATTTGTTACCTCCAGTAATTGTTATGTGGAGATCTGGCTCTGGAATGAGGGTCTCACCAAATAGAAATGACCCCAGTCAGATTTTCTCAAACAAAAAAGCCCCAGGACTCATGGATGAGATTTAATTAGTATCAAAAATCCCTGGTGATAAGACCCAGCAAGCCTCTTCTGGCAAGTCTTTCCTGTGAATCTTAAATTTGTGCTTTGCCTGTACTGCCAATAAGATAGTGTTTGCTTGGCCTTTTCTCCCCTCAGATGTAAAGTGGTACTGTGCCTTTAATTCTGAGTATATTCTATTCCTGTCTGGTGCTTAGTTGAGGCAGAGGCTGAGGATGAAGGCAGACTTAAACTGTTTCTGCTTTCCCATTCATGGTGCCTGAATTCTCTAAATATTAGTTACCACCTTTGCTGTGCCTTCTTCCCCCTCCTGATTTTTATTGAGTGGATGGGTAGGAGCCACTCTTCAGCCCCCTCTTCCCTATAGGCTCAAAATGTTTAAAGACTCTTAAGCAGCCTCAATTTTCACCCCCATAGGAGCATGTTGGAGAAAGACTTGGCTCTATTTTTTGTCCCAGGGTAGAAGGTGGGCTCACTGAACTTCAATTGAGACCCTGCTTGTTGGCTTAATGCACTATTGATTCCAAGGCTCCTCTGTGGAAAGACCTCAGGCTGTGAGACTGAGAACTTACCCAGCCAGTAGCTGATGCAGGAGTGCTCTGATTTTCACCATCTAACAACACCTGGGTTTGCATGAAGGCATTGCTTTGACAACTGGGTTTTTCTAGTTTGCTAGCTGCCAGAATGAGATATACCAGAAATGAAATGGCTTCTGAAAAGTAGAATTGATTAAGTTGTTGGTTTACAGTTCTAAGGCTGAGAAAATATGCAAATTAAAGCAAGGCTATAGAAATGTCCAATCTAAGGCTTCCAGGGAAAGATACCTTCAGAAGGCCAATGATGTTCAAGATTTCTTTTTCAACTGGAAAGGCACATGGTCAATATGGAGACGTCTACTAGCTTTTTCTCCAGGCTTCTTGTTTCATGAAGCTCTCCCAGGGGTATTTTCCTTCTTCATCTCCAAAGTGTCTGACTGTGTGGACTTTCATGGCTCCCCATAGCTCACTTGTTCTAAAATATTTCCTCTTTTAAAGGATTTCTGTAAACTAATCAAGATGCACCTGGAATGAGAAGAGTCATAACTCCCTCTAATTAAATGTTGATACCCGCAATTTGGTGTGTCACACCAAGTTTCCAACCTACAATACTGAATAGAGATTAAAATGAATGGCTGCCTCTAAAAGATGGATCAAGATTAAAGCATGGCTTTTCTAGGCTCTATAATCCTTTCAAACCAGCACATGGGTTAGCCATGATTCTTAGCCAAATCTGAGTCAACAACCTGTGTAGGGGGTGTAAACCAGCTCTGATAGGCCTAATAATGGGTCAGAAGAGGCTCCAAAAAGCCCTGTGATTTCCTTGCACTTTCTGGCCCTCCAAGCATATGTTGTTCAGTGACATAATCTTCCTCACTAGGAGTGTGCCTCTTGGAGTCCAGGCAGTGACTGAGCAGGCTGGGCTGAATCTGGCAGGCTCCTTTGCACTCATTTTTCTGGCCAAAATCTGACTAAATTTGAGGCCATGTCTCCCGATTTACCTGCAGCAAAGGGTTCCCCCAACTACCTCCATCTGCAGCCATCCCCTGGAATGACTACTGTGCACATGCTGCTGTGTCCTTCAAGGGTGGTGGATGTGCACCAAGACTCGGGGCTGGAAACACTCTCTGTTGATGTTTTCTCAGACTATTCTTTACTCACTGACATTGGCCTTGAATATCCTCTCCTGATACCTGGGTCCCAAAACACTTGATTTAGGTGTTTTACCCATGGGTACTTGCTGCTTCTTGGGAAAAAATTCCGTTTTCTTCCTACTTCCCCATTTTGTAGTTTGCTCCTGGCTACCCATTTTTATTCTGCCTTTCCCTGAAGCTTAAATCCTATCATGATTCTCAGTGAACTGAACTCTCTGTGTCTGGATGTAGGTGGGTTGCTGTCTCTCTGATGTGAGTGATTTTATACTCTTTGTCTCTGGTGTGAAGTGGGAGTATTCCAGCTGTTGCTTCTGGCATGTCCCAAGTCACACGAGATTGAGGGAGGTGGAAGGGAGAATATCAGCTTGTATAGGATGAAATTTTCTTACCTGATATTTTTCTCTTTCTTTGACTCAGTGTCTATGTGATTCTTCTCTAATATAACTTCCTTCAGAATTCTAAACAAGTTAGAATTGTTCTTTTTTTTGCTGAATCTCTGGGAAGAGTTTATCAGTATCTCTTTACATTGCCATTTGATGACATCATATTCTGACATTCATTCTTGCCATATATGTTTTAACTTCTGATACATTCTGGTTAACTTTAATTTCTTATCATTTATTTTTTAGTTGTCTCCCTATTTCCTTCCTTTCTCACATTTCTTAAAGTCTTTTACAAACTAAATGACTTGGCAGGGCCAATAAGAGAGCCACAGATATCTAAATACTTCTGAAAAAGAAAAAGCAATGTAGGAAAAGGGGGCTTTCATTATTTTATATTTTAGTTAAAATTAGCTTTTGTGTATTCAGAGTAATTTTACAAACCATTATGTCCTGCTTCCAGTGCCTGAAGGCATAACGTGTGAAGTAGCAATATATTCAGGAGTAGCTCCTCTGCATTCATTCCTAAGTCACAGGCAGATTTATTAATGTTAATGTTGTAATTATTCAAGCTGTATATTTTCAAATGTTAGAATCACTCCATATTAGATGGGTAACCCATAACACACAGTCATAACAGATGAAAATTAAGGCCCTAGCAGTAAAGAACAGGTAGAGATCTATGAATGAGAATGTTGTGTTGTGCTTTGGTTTCCTATTTTCACTGTGAAGAATCAGCATGACTGAGAAATTTAACAACATGATCATAATAATGGATTCCCTGATAACCAGATACTACAGAGAACTCTGCCACACACTTCTTCCTCAACTACCAGGCATTGAGGGGAATCTCTTCATTACCACCCTCACCACTATTGTCCAGCAACCTCTAATCCCTCATAGTTATTACTGAAGAGATTGTTCTTGATTGATATCTACTCATTGACATCTCCATCAATGTTGCTAAATCCATTATGAACTCTCTGACCAAGAGCAATACCCTCTTCTTTTTGGATGTGCCTCAGCCATGATTTTTGCTTTGTTATTTGTTGGCACCGATTTTACCTTCATTAAAGTAGCATCATATCATTAAAGTAGTGTCTTATATCATTAAAGTAGTGTCTTATATCTGCTCTGCTGCCATTTTCCATTCTCTGCACTATGATGCCATTGTGTATGAAGGGGCCTGTGGGGAGGTGTTGATAGTGTCATGTCTTGGTGGATATGTCTATGGTGCCATCAGGTTCATTCTCAGTCAGTTTCTGTGGGTCCTTGCACTTTTTTGTTCTGATTAAAATATTCTGAAGATGCTGTTATTTTATCTGTAGTTTTGCTATTGTCTGTCTTATTTTAAAGCTTGCTTGTTACATTTACATTTTTTTCCTATTGTTCTAAGAAATCAATGTGAAAATGGCAGTTTGAAAACTTTTTCTACCTGCTGTACCATCTAACTGTGGTAATACCATTCTGGTTTTCTTGGATTATTATCTATTTAGCAAAGAATTTTAAATCTTCACTGAAATTGATGTCTACATTATAACTGAACTACGTCACATCTTGAATCATCGCATCTTTATCATGAGCATACAGTTGGCATTAGGAAAAGCAATAGATGGAAAAATATTCAAAATATTTACTTGGCTTTGATATTTAGCATTCAGTTAAAACAAATGGTTTTTCCAAATGAAGTGATGCCTCTTTTCTTATACTACTGATCACAAAATTTTATAATTTGTTATTAACAATGCATCAGGTCAAAACACTGTCTTATATATTGCAGAGTAATTGGATAATTTGGAAATATTTGATTTAATGGCTCTCTTTCAGTATCAGTTCAATATCAGCATGGTCTTCCCGGGAAAAAAATTCAGGAACATTTACATACACTATCAATGTGTCTAAATGAACTACAACTTCCCAAAATTTTTAGGGTTATTGCAAAAACAGATTTTTAGATTTTATTTCTGCTAGTATGTTTTATATTTTGAATAGCAATAGTTTAAGTGTGGGTGAATAAATAGTTATAACTTGTCTTGAAGTGTCATGTTGGCTTATGTTAATTAAATATTAACTTCTGGATTTCAGAGCAGAGCCATCAGAAGAGAAACCAGATTATTGTGAAATCTGGTCAATCAAGTGTTAAGTATGCCCAAGGGTGGTATGAGAGCATTTTTGTTAAAATGCAGATTCAGAACAGAATTTCATCAAGAATGGTTAGTTTTGTTGTCAACAAACACAATACATCAGAGTCCTGAAATTTTGAGTATGTCTTTTCTCTACACATATTTATCCATCTAGTTTTCCTTCTTCTAATGAAATATTCTATTGCAAATTTCTGTGCCTTTCTCCTTTACTTTTCTCTACTGTTATTCACACCTTCCTCAATTATTACTTTTATGAAGTAATAATTTTTTTCTTGAACTTTATTGTGTCCATTTTCACTTTCTCTGTTTTTTATTTATTTCTTCATCTTCTGTCTTTGTTTTCTTTATTTTTGTCTTCTACCCATGAAGAATGGATTCTTCATGTCCCTACTCAGTTATAAACTATTTATTCATTATTTATTATTTTATTTATATTACCACTCAAATTATGTTACTACCTACCTAAAAATATTACTTTTACCTTCTTTTTGATGACATTGGTATTGATATAATCACTGTTGACTCTATGTGTCTTAGTGTCACCTTTGGGTATGAGATCTTGTTCCAGGAAAAGAAGTTAGCCTCAACTTGTTACTCACTGAAATGTTTTGAAGCTTTATGTACCCCAAAAAGATATGTTCATAACATTAATCCATTCCTGTGGGTATGCACCAATTGTAAGTAGAACTTTTATGAGGCTACTTCAATTAAGAAATGGCCCACATCATAAAGGATGGGTCTTAGTCCTCTTAATGGGATCCTTTAATGAATATATATATATATATATATATATATATATATTCTCTCTCTGTGTATATATATATATATATAGAGAGAGAGAGAGAGAATATATATATATTCATTCATTCTATATATATAGAGAGAGAATATATATATTCTCTAAGAAAATAAATATATATATATATATATATATACATATATATATATATATAGAGAGAGAGAGAGAGAGAGAGAGAGAGAGAGAGAGAAAGCCATGGAAGCAAGAGGCTAGAAGCAAAAAAAAAAAAAATACTGGAGAGAGACTAACAGTCGCCACCATGTACCTTGCCTTGAGACAGAACAGCCAATGGTTGCCAGAGCTGATTTTCATGGAGGATGCATCACCTTGATGATGCTTTGAATTGCACATTTTCTCAGGCTGAAAACTAAACAAATAAATTCTCATCGTTTATACTGAACACTTAATGTTATTGCTTTGAGCAACCTAGGAAATTAAAGTATTTATACATCACAATCCTTTTCCTTCTTTTTTCCTTCCCTGCCTCATTGTGCCTCTTAGCACTATTGAAGAAGACCACAGGTGAGAATATTTTAAAACAAACATTAACATTACACGTTTACTTTATTGGTACATGTGATGCTTATTCTCATTACATCTTAAATTTACATTAATTATGATTGAATATTCTACTATTTTAGACAAAATATTTTAGGCACAATTGGGGTTTTCCCTTAACTGCATTTTTTTCCAGGTTTACTTCATTGTAGTTAACAGTCATTCCCTTCTTTCCTTTGATCTTGGTGAATTTGATGTAATTTTAGATTTATATTTTCCCTCATACCCACGTCTAATAGCACAAAATTTTTTTTCTCTCTTCTCAAAATATTTCAAGAAATTGACCACTGCTTGTAAGTTGCAGTGTTAACAAGCTGAGCCACAACCCATAAGTCATTTAGATTGTCACTTCAGTCCCTGACCTTGTTGGCTTCCTTCCTCCCTCACTTGACTGCAGATAATCCTCAGACAAGCAGCTGTTGTATCTTGTAGGAGCAACACTAATGAAACCCAAATGAAAGTCTTCTGTGTGTCCTCTAAGGCTCTCCATTGTCAGTTCTTGTGTTTCATCCTGGTCCAGAATTCTCCTCCTCATCACTTCCTTCAACTACCAGTGTCCACTTTTTGCACTTGTTGCTTCCTCTGGCAATTATGATCTTCATCTGGAATATATGCTCGTTTATGTATTCTCTCTTCCAAATCTTTGTTTTCTGAAATTCTGAGTGCACAAACTCCTGTGTGTATCTGTGTGAGTTGTCTCTCTGTTACCCATAGTAAATTATATTAACTCTAAGCTAAAGTGAATGTCATGACTGAAGATTTAACTTACCTAACAGATGATGCAGCTAGTTATCTTGTGTAGAGTTGAGTGCCTACACTTGAATATAAATTTAGATTTACTCTGATGTTCTGAGATAGTTTAGACCAGATTAATTATACTTTTCATTCAAGTGATGGATTTCCATGGGTTTAGAAATATGGTCAGGCAGAATTGTCTGATATTTAGTAGTTAACAATCAAACTTAATTTGAAGCTGTATGCTGAAAAAATCAATTATAAAAACAATAAAAATGTGTTTTAGCCTTTTAACACCTCTAAATATCATGACATTTTCATTCACCCTTTTCATTCATGATGTGATGAACAACTTTTCCTTGAACTTCTTCCTGCATTTGTTCAGATATATTTCTTCCAAAAACTACAGTAGTTTTTCTAGTGCACCTCTTTTAAATAGACTTTTATTGTTTTTTCCATTTTTCTTTTTAATTATTTTTGCTACTAATGTTTTTTATTTATTTCATTAATAAAAAGTGCATAGTACAAACCCTTTATCACAATCTCCTAAGTATTCAGTAAAAAAATAACAATAAACCCTGGATGGCACAGACAAGATTTCTTTGGCATGATTTAAACATTTAAAAACAGCAATTAACATTTAGTACATCACATGGCCACTTATGCTTTTAAAAAGTAACCATCAGACATGGCAAGAAATACTTTATGATTTTTCATTTAGAAATATTATGATGTAAAGACAATCTATTGCAACAACAAAAATGTAATCCATTAACTATAAACTCTTCATTTTTCCCTCAAGTTGCTATGTTGTGTCTTAAGCTGTTAGTCAAATTTTAGTATAAAATTCAGTTAGAGTGACAAACTCCCATTTATAGTGATAGAATTCTACAGTCCCTTTGAAAATGTAAGATATCTATAATTCCATAAAACACTATCACATACTACAAAGACATGAGAAGTAATATGGGATAGCTGTACTAAAAATATGGCTGACAATGGATTATTATTGGATTGATAACATGTTAAAATCTTTTACTAAAAATACTTCCAATGTTAATTTTTTTATGTGGAAGGCAAAAAATTACTTTGCCTAAAAGAACGCTGAATGACTCATAAGCAAAATAAATTCTTAATGGCATTTGTGGAATGTTTAAGAACCAAAGGTGATTTTGAAATGTGGTGCTTTATCTCTCTTGGTTTCCAAGTTATTTTAAAAGGATTTTAGCCACAGCTGAGAAGAATGTTTACAAAGCCAAATAATGATTTAATAACGTTCTCAATAAAAGTGCCACATGTAGAATGTAAGACTTAAATAGAATAATATAAATTACTTTATACTTTATGTGTAGTACACTGTCTTTTCAGGAATGTAGAGAAACTTTAAAAACAGAAAAAAAACAAGAAAACTATGATAGGAACTTTTAGTACTGATTAGGCAGGTGGCTCATATAAAAAAAAGGCTGAAATCATAGAATTAATATTAACTAAGTGTATGTGACAGAAATGAAAGACTAGAGATAAGAATCCAGATTTCCAGATATCTAGCTAACACTAGACATTCTGTTTCCAAGTAACAGCTATTTCTTAAACCAAAACTAATTCTCAATTATTTGTGAGGCATAGAGTCAGTGTATACAACAGTTTCTCTGTCAGGGAATGGCTCTCAGGCAGCATTGAGAACAGATTATTATGATTTAAAGGCAAGCTTTCAAAGTTCAGGGGTAAGGGCAGAAAAATGGAATGCTACTGGATTTTCTCATCTTAAGCTGTCCCTGCCCTATCTGCCTTAAATATTTTACCAGTATGGAGTTGGGAAGGTTTCCAGAAAGTTTCTGCAAGAATAAAAACCTTTCATTTGTGGTGTTCAGTTCATTTATTCATAATCTGACTTACCTGTGTTATCCTTCTATTAGCACAAGTAATTAAAAATTGGTTATATGACTTTAAGAAGTTGTGCATGAGGAGAGATCCAAGAAGTTAATATTGGATTATCTACTGAAATGAGGCTCTTAATGTTAGTGGCCTAGAATGTAATCATAGCGAAAGGAAAAAAAAGTCATGAATTTTCACAGAACAGTATCAGAGACTCTATTAAACAGTAAAATGATATAGAGAGCTTATTCAATTCATACAATTGATTTTTCAAATATACACATTGAAAAGCTAAATTGATCTAGGGGAAAATGTCATTACATTAATAGCAAAATATCTTCTAGCCACATAACAGCACTTGTTCAAATATATTTCTTCCAAAGACTACAGTAATTTTTCTAGTGCACTTTCTTTAAATAGATTTTTATTGTTTTATTTAATAACATTGTAAGTATGTTCATCACAAATACCAAAACACAATAGAATCATTTAACTAGCTTAACCTTTATTTTAATCCAGTAAACAACAGTGTTTACAAGTACAATTTCTTTAAAAACATTTTCTCTGTATAATATTGAAGTCTAAGAACATATCAAAATTTCTATATCCCTTCACATATTATTATAATAGGCAATGTTTCTAGGTTATTCTTCTTATAAATAACCTTTTAATTAATTTACTAATGCATAAAATTTTGTTTATATTTATGATTATTTTTGAACTGGTATTGAAAATAGAACCTTCAGACCAATATATGGTCTTTAAATTGACTATATTATACTGAAATGTTTAAGTCCTAGAATTATCACATCAATTTCCCCTACTATCAGCAGAGTTACAGACTGTGTATCTCAGTATCTTTTGACCTGCTTAAAATCATGATTTTTGGAATCATTTTTCTATTTATACATAGATGTTGGCAATGTATTATCACATTATTGTTACTAAATTTAATTTTTTCCATTATATATTCCATGTGTATGAGTTAATTAGCAACTTCTGTCCAAGTATCACTTTGCCCATTTTTCTCTTTGGAAATTAATTTTATTTTGTCCATATAATTTTACATGAGATATTGACATATTCAACAATCAAATTCACATTATATTTGGTGAAATATTTTTCTGTTGTAGTTTGCCAGTTTCTGTACATAATGCACATTGAGAAATAGGCACATTCATTATATATATATATACAATATTATCTTTCTGAAGTTCCTTCTTCATGCTGATAAAATATTACCCTCCAAGTATTTTTCTCACTGTATAAGCACACATTTATTAAAGAGCAAACCACAAGTTAGTAGAAATTTAAGAATGCCAGAACTGGAGTTTTTTCACATTGATGTAGTTTACTTAGAAATTTTAGGATGTGTAGTCTACAATAATTAGGTATTTCTCTATATTGCTTTGTATTTCTTTTTTTTTCACATGGGCAAGCATCAGGAATTGAACCTGGATTTCCAGCATGGCAGGTGAGAACCTTACCTGCAGAGCCACCATGGCCTGCCCTGTATTTCATTTTTATTAATTTACATATATTCTGTGCTCACAACAATTAAAGCAGTAACAGAACCAAAGGGTAAATAAATAAATAAATAAAATTTCTTTCTCACTGCAAAGCTAGCTACTTTAAAGCATGTCCCGTATAGGCAGTGTTACAGGAGGGACTTTGTATTCCCAACTTTCATCCCTATTTCAATTTTCTGGTCTACCTCAAAAATGCTATTAATTATTTTTAATGTCAACAGAGTTGATATTGAAAATAGAAATGCAGTTTCATAAGTTATTATGGTATTTTAGATAGTGTCATTCATCAACAGGAGAAAAAGTTTATCCCTGAAAACATTTCAGAGAATTTTAATATTGATAATTCAAATAATTAATATTAAATAAAATTAATAATTCATTTATTCAATTAAACTTGTCAAATTTTAAGTGCACAATAATGTAACTTGCCTAATTGTAGCTGGATATCTGTGAAAATGCTCAATAGAATTCTTTAGCTGGAAAATGCTAAATATAGTCTTTTTAGCTAGAAATGTTTATTATAATCATTTCACTTAAGTAGATTTGATTCATCTCAAACTTAAAAGTCTTTCCTGGCATAGTTTGTTGCTATTAATGTCAAATGTTGACTGTTCTAAGTTACATTAATGAAACAATCCAGCTCTCTCAGGGATAAAGATAAAATCCAAAGTGGGATGAAAACACTATATAGGCTAATATCAGTACCTGCCTCATTTTGAAGGACAAGATCAAAAGCCTTACTGGCCAAAAAGGAGCAAAATACCTACAAGATAATAGGACATGCTGACCAAACAAAATAAAACAAGTAGCCATTGCTCAATTTTAATGAATTCTGTGACTTTCACTTAATTTTTTTCTTTTCTTATTTTCTATTTTCCTTTGGCCATTTTCCATTTCTTTGTTTCATTGGAATATATATGAAAGCTAACATCAGGTTTTTCACTAGAAACTGGTCTTGGAAAAATTTTCTTCCAGCTCCTTCTACATGCACCTTCAAGAAACTCACCTTCTCAACAATGCCAAGAGACTTGTTTCTCTGATGTGGGTTCAGGGGGCATATATATAGACCATGTTTTTCTGATATTAACAAAGTCTCACCCAGAATATCTCCTTAAGAAGTTTTATACAATTTCGTATATTTCTCTAGTCATACAGAACCATTTCATAAGATACCAGTGTTGACAATTATAACACAATTGAAAGGTTCTTATGTTACATTTATGAAATGGTTTAGGTCAATTGCAGTTACATAAATGCTAAATAATTTTAATGCAGAGATCCATACTCTAACCTATTATTGAGTACACCATGCCCCTAATTCTAATTTGTTTCACAATGGGAGACATGTAATTATATCTTCTAAAACTAAGGTAAAAGTATACATGTTCCAGCTTCATTATACAATTTGCTTTCTAATATTCAACTTATGAAACTTAAAGAATATTTAATACTTACTGGAATGACTGTTTTAGAAAAAATTAAAAATAATGAGATTCTAAAATATTTCTTTGATCAATTATGGCAGTTTGCACTACCAACTCTCCACCTTCCAGAACCTGAGCTTTTGTGATGTTTCAAGACATATAAAATTAGTTGAATCATGTACATTATAGAAACTAATTTTAGACTGATGCCTTGCTTTATATGAGCTGTGATTTTTTTCTAATCAGCACAAATTTAAATTTATTTTTAGCTTCAAACAGCACTAGTAAATGTATACAAAATGTTTTTATCAATATGGTATTTTCATACTGTCTTAAATGTATACACAGACAAGCAAAACATTTACCTTTTCTCTAAATTTTCAGATTAAAATTTTATTTTCCTAAATCGATGCAAATGTACTAAGAAATGATGATCATGCATCTATGTGATGATGTTAAGAATTACTGATTGCATATGTAGAATGGAATGATTTCTAAATGTTGTGTTAATTTCTTTTTTTCTTTAATTAATAAAAAAAATCAAGCCAGAAAAAAAATTTTATTTTAAGATAATCTTTCTAAAGTGACAGAAATTTTCAAGGCCCTGAGATTTCTGAATACTGTTTTAATTCAACAAATCTAAAATCTGCATCATCTAAAGAGTGTGGCTGTTGTTTTGCTGTTATTTTTAATAATAAACCTTTGCAACTGTAAAATACAGACACACTTGCAGGTTAAAACAAAATTGTGCACAGAGTTATAATTACTTCAATTTTAACATCTACTCAATGCCATATAAACTATGAATCATTTCTCTTCTCTTTGGCCCTTATTGAACAAGGATTGCTCTAAGTAATTCCGTTTGAATTTTCCCAGTTTATCATTATTTAGGGAATGCAGGCATCATGTGAATAAAGCTATCCTTTCCTGGAAAGATGCATTTTAAAACACTATTAGAGGGTGGTCCAATGGTAGCTCAGTGGAAGAATTCTTTCCTGCCATGCCACAGACACCCAGGGTTGGTTCCCAGAGCCTGCTCACATAAAAACAAAGCAATACTTTATTAGAAACAATTAGGTGGAATCCATGGAAAACAGAAATGACCACAGCCTTGATATGGCATTCACACTTTTAAAGACTTTCCTTAAAAACACATGTAGGTGTGTACAGAGGATGTGCAAACAATGACGTCAGTGAAAAGTTTGCTTGCCATGGTGAAGATAAGATTTGAAGTTTTGACAGTGACTGTTTGAAAACTTTCTATGGAGTGTCCTCCAAAGAGTTCAGAGACTTGAATGATTCCAAAGAAGGAAAAGGGAGGAGGAAGTTTTGAAAACAAGCCCTAAGCTTCTCTTCCTATGTGTGTTCACTTGACATCCTGTATCCCTCCTAACCCAGGTTTTTGCTATTTTCAGGTTTCAGTAACCACAGATCTGGCCAAGATGAAGGTTCAGATGCAAATAATCAGAAATTTAGGTCAAAACTATCACTGCTATTTATTCAGAATATGCCTATGGAGAAAAAGAGATATATATCTACAAGGTAGAAGCAGAACCCCAGGACATTTGAACTTTTCAGCCATTGCAATTTTGATGGTTTTAGTCCAACTTTAATAAATTCTGTCATTTATGAAAAAGTTGGCCAGGAATTTTTTTAACAACAAATATGTTATTTGTAAAAAAAAAAAGAGTTTTATTTCCTTTTTTTATTCAATACATTTACTTTTAATGTACCTTTTGTTTCATTTCACTGAATATAAACTAAAATATGCTATTAAAATGTTGATAGTGCTAAACCTTAATTGTTCCTGCACTTAAAGGAAAATTAAGTAATCTTGAAAAATTTTAGTTCTTTATTTTTGGAGATAAATTTATCAGGTAAAGAAGTTTTGTTTTACATTTTAATATGAAAACATGCTGTATTTTTGTCATGGCTTCTTCTACATTAAATGATATACAGTTTTGTTTCTCTTTTCATATGTATCAACTACAAAATTAAATTACAAAATATATCTAGATTAAATATTTTTAAGTTTCTAAATATTGACTTTGAATATGTGCAGATGTATGTAAAGAGTATGAATATTTCTGAATTACTGAGCATGAATATGTATAATTTGTGTATGAGTATATATATGTATATATATAGATATGTACAATTCTACCATTGAATGAAAAAAGACTAATAGTATATAAAGAATGAACAAAATAATGTATTCATAAATACACATCTAAAATGATATCCTGAAGTCTCTAATAATCAGGAATGCATAAATTGAATTAACAGGATGATTGAAGTAACAATGATTCACTAAACTTTATTCTTGAAATTTACAAATATTAAATGATTATCAAAATT
This sequence comes from Tamandua tetradactyla, assembly GCF_023851605.1. Lineage (NCBI taxonomy): Eukaryota > Metazoa > Chordata > Mammalia > Pilosa > Myrmecophagidae > Tamandua > Tamandua tetradactyla. The sequence goes on along the minus strand of NC_135337.1, from coordinate 98,122,408 downwards.
TTCTACTGCCAGTCATATATGTCAATGGATAACACAAATTCTTGGTAGGGCTATATACTTGCAAATATTTTTGTAAGCAATTTAGTAGAACCTATGGAAGAATAAGGATAGTCTAACTGGAACTGGTAAAAATGAGAATTTATTTATGAACTGCATAGATGGTATTTTGAAGAAAAGAGAAATGGAAACTTTTACAACATAGTCATGGATGTCTCTGACCAGATCAAGATAATTCTTCCACCATAGATTATTTGACATATGATGAATATATAGATATCTTATTTGTAAAATAAATTACTACTCAACAAATTCCAATATAACAAGTAGGTGAACTATTTAAGGAAAAAATAATGAAAGAGGCACTTCATTCTAGGCATTTCTCCTAAAATCCAGGGCAACTGAAAAATAAAATGTGAAATTAAATTAAAGTACAGTGAGAAGGAAGCTTAGAATGATAGTTTCCTCATTGTGTAATATAAAATATAACTTTCTAGGAAACGTTAGAGTTAAAAAATCCACATTCACCTTATGTAAATGAAAAGTTTGCATTAAAATATAAACAAAATTAAATGAAAAATTTACCCAATAGAAAAATACATTCAATATTGGTTGATGACATACTATTAAAACAACTTGTACATAAATAGAAATCCCAAGAGGATATGATGTAACTCTTGAACACATTATTATTTGAGGATGAGAGGAATGTTCATGGGCAGTAGGAAGAGGCAGACAAAATATTTAGAGAAATTGCTTATTGTATATCTATTAGGGATTTTAGGGACATTATAAAGGCCCATAATAAATATTTCCTAGAATTGCTACAAATTTAGAGATCACTTCAGAAATAAGATTGGTGAAAAACAAGAGTCCTGCCAGAACACTAATAAAGTAAAAGGTGAAGTACATGGAGGTGGAATGTCAATATATGGGTCATCACTGTCTGAGCTATGTAGAGACCAGCAAAAATGTTAGAAATCCAGTGAGGTTTTCAGGGTTCAGAAAGCAAACAAACTGATTCAGGATTCCTATGAAGAAGGAATAAAATGACCTCCTTTGTTCTCATTGCTTTCCTAATATATCAACTATGCAAAATCAAACATTTGTACTGATGATTTTACTTATCAGATTATTATACAACTTTTTCTAGCAGAGAAGTGAATCAAATGAAAAGACCTCCAAAGTCATTATTAAGATGTAATCCCTCTCCTTAAAAGAATTGACATAGCAAAATTGGGCCTTTCAGTCTATATGCAAGGAACATTTATTTTGATCTTCTTTAATTACTCCAAGCAATGTCTGGTAACTAACTGGTTTTTCCCTAAAGGTATTGGCCAGGATTTTCAGTACAATGTTGAATTTAAGTGATGAGAGTAATCTGGCTTTGTCCCTAATATCAGAAAGAAATCATTCAATTTTACATAAAATGTTGTTGAATTTTGTACATTTAATTTCTGAGTTCAAATATCTTAAATATGCTTATGGACCTAAAAAAGCATGGACCAAAAATAAAGGAAAATGAGGGATGCCCTCAAAAATATATAAAGATAGAAAGATAGTAACCTTAAAAATGAAACAGAGATAAAAACCAAAATATTGAATTTTAAAATTCCAAAAAGATGCTCAACAACACATTGTAACTGACAGAAAAGGGATCAGTGAATTCAAAGATGAGAAAGTTGAAATGACTCAGACGGAAGAGCATAAAGCAAAAAAGAATGAAATAAAATGGACAGAGCTAGGATAAATGATACCAGCAATAATGTCAACATATGCATTATGGAAATCCAAGACAGAAAAGAAGAAGATAAGTGGAAGAAAGAATATTCAATACAACAATGGCAGAAAACATTACAAGTTTAATGAAAGACTTAAATATACAAATCCAGGAAGCCAAAAAAAATGGCAAAGAGGATAAATTCAAAGATATCAATACCCAGATACATTATAATTAATTTTTTGCATGACAAACATAGAGAGAAGTCCAAAAAGTAGAACTATAGAAGCAATGTGTTATGTACAAAGGTGCCACATTAAGATTTCTCATCAGAAACTATTTATGAAAGAATTCAGTGGGATGGAATTTTCAACATGCTGAAGAAAAACAATTGTTAACCATGAATTTTATACAAGTAAAAATGTCTTTGAAATGATGGAGAAATTAAAATATTCACAGAAATATATGAAACGCTAAAGGGAGTGCTTCATATTAAAAGTAAATAATACTAGGCAGAAGATCAGAGCAGAATAAAGAAATAAAAATCTCCAATAAAATTAATGCATAAGTAATCATATGTTCTACTGTATTGTATTTTGGCATGTAACTACACATTTTACTTCTTACAGGACCAAACATGTCATAAAAATCTATGGTTTTGAACACAATGTATGAAGTTATCATTTGTTTAAAGAACAACAAAGAGATTAGGGGACAGAGGGGTGTAAAATCATATTTTGAATGTGGTATTGATAATAAATAGGATAAAGACAAATGAGATTTTTATAAATTTGAGATGTTAAGGGTCAGCTTCATGGTGACTACGACCCAAAAGACTAATACAAAGGAAAATAAGTGGCAATAGAAGAATTCAATGGAAAGAAAAAGCATAAAGATTGCAAAAACCAAAACAGCAAAATGGAAGAATAAAGTTTTATTATGGCAGTTACTTTGAATATAAATGGATTAAACTCTCCACTCGAAAGGCACAGACTGGCAAAATGGATAAACAGCATAATAGAACTATTTGCTTTTAGAGGGAGATTCACCTTAAATTCAAAAACACAAGTGGATTAAAACTGAAAGGATAAAAATCATCCAAGCAGTAAATAAAGAGTGTTGGGATAGCTATGCTAATATCATATAAAATATACTTTAGGAGAAAATTGTTTCAAGAGAAAAAGAAGGACCTTATATACATATAAAAGGATCAATTCAACAAAAAGATATAATACTTATAAATATATATAAAAGTTTTGAAGTGAGTTTCCACAATCATTAGGGATGGAACCCAGGCTCATGCACACAACAGTTTTCAGCAACTGATTTTTATGTTAGTGACACAGAACAGAGCCACTAAGAACAGGACAAGGCAGTCTGCAATGATGGCTGAAGTGGCTGAAATCTGCTACAGGTTGGGATTCATGGATAGCAACTTTGTACATCCCATTTCATATTCAGGAAACGAGACCCATATATGTATTACCTGTACAGCAGAAAAAATCCAGAAGAACAACTTACCTATATATTGCTTACACAGCCCAGTCCAAAGGAGGAGAGGGAAGGTATCCCATTGCAGCTTGTCTCCTGGCCTAGCCAAAGATGTTTGGTCTGGGGACAGTAGCTTGCAGAACCACATGTCTATTTTTTTTCAGAGAAAAGAGGCAAATCTGTACCATCTGAGTGTGGTTTCTATCCACTTTGGGGAAGGAGGTACTGTCGCTGAGAATCCCTGCCTTTATTAGGATATGGGGCAGCTTGATTCAAGTTTCCATGCTCAAGATCTGTGTCAACCTCTCAAAGAGTTAACATTTTCCCTGTCTGTTAATGGCACACAATAAAAAAGGAGGTGGGAATAACTAAAGATCAGAGGATATTCATTTAGCCTGTTTGTGGTTTCCCAGAGAAGGAGGTAGGAGAGTTGGTGATGTGTGGATGATGGCTATTTAACAGGTGTCTGTGACTTCCTAACAGTCTACCCCTTGGTCTTTCAGCCAGTTACAGCCCAGTCATCTGCATGATTTTCTGTAATATAAGCTGAACTTTTACCTAGGGCATGAAAGAGGAGGTGGATTAAGCTTGATGGCCCATCACCTTCAACAATGTTGACAGAACATGTTTGGGAATATGGGCAGCTGCAGCAGATTAAGAAGGCTTCACTTATGCATACCATTACTCCAAGCAGGGTCCTCAGGCCTGTCTGACATGCTGTCATCCTTGACACCTTGTATCCCGAGAAACAGCAGAGGAGGTCCCACATAGAATCTGTTTGTATGCAGTGCAGCCAGTGGGCTCTCCATTTGGATTTTAGTTATTTCTTGTTCCCTCTCCCATGAAGTATTAACTCATAAATGTCAGGAGGTAATAGTAATAGAAAAGTATGCTTCCATGTTGGAAAATGAGAAAGTATAAGGCAAGATGATTATCAGACATTATTTTGGCTAGTGTATCCCTTCAGGAGAATTTCTCATTTCAGCTTCCAGAGGGACAAAGACACACAGTCCATCCAGTAAGAGAGATGTCAGGGTGTAAATGTCAAATCTCCTTTCACAGGTGGCCATTACATTTCTCCACAATTCCAGCTACCTGTGGCTGAGAGTAGAACTGGGAGGTCAATCTAATAATCCAAGTCTGTGGTCAGCATTTAATGGATTGTACTGCTAATTTGGGTCCTTGGTCAAGGGAGATGTTATCTAGATATCCAAAATGATGGCAAAGCCACTTTCCAATCTATCCCTTGCCTCTGGAAGGGGAAGGAATTTTGGGCTGCATTTGGGGACTTCTTGGTTCAGAAAACCAGGGGTATGCAAATTCCTGCTGCTCTTTTCTTCTGCCATAGGGATGGTTGATGTGGCAGAAACCTGCAACTCAAAATGAGATCCTGGTTCTAAGGGCTCTATAGGCAGGGCAGCTGAAGTGGCCACCTTTATCTGCTGTCAGGCCTACTAATCCTCTGTTCCTTAATGGAAAGTACCTGCTTTCCATGTCACCCAATATGGGGATTCAAGGAGGAAACTGAGATAAAAAGTCCATGGCTTTTTGTCCCATGGAAATATGTATGGAAAGCTCTCCTGGAGTTTCCTTTCTCTTCCAGGAACAGCTGACTCTCAACTACTCAGTGTGGTTTGGAGGACTCAGCCTCTCAGATTTTAAAATTTATTGTAGCTTTGTAGCTACAATACTCCAAACAGCATGGTTCTGGCATAAGTACATACATATATAAAATTTGGTTCAAATTGAAAGTTCAGAAATCACAGATCAAGATCCACCCAGATGGGTGGAGACAAGTCATCACCTAATCCAGTTTAACAGCCACTCTTGATTAAATCACATCTCCAGGAACATGATCTGATTACAGTTTCATTCTTACAGTATTGAATAGGATTATTCTTCCTTTAAGAAATAGGATTTAGATTAAAACATGGCTTTTCTAGGGGACATACATCCTTTCAAACCAGCACGTTGCATTTATTGTTTCTTTAAGATTTTCTATCTACAAATCTTTTTTTCTGTGAATAGAGATTATTTAATTATTCCTTTTGACGTAGAATCTTTTCCCCTGAAAAGAGTCTGCAGCAACATTTTGAATAAAAGTGGTGAGAATGGAAATCCTTCTCATGTTACTGACCTTAGAGGAAAGACATTGTCTTCCACCACAAATTTTGATGTCATGTGATTTTTATGTTACCATTATCAGATTGAGGGAGTTAATTCTAATGCCTGGCTTGCTGATTTTTAAAATTATGAAACAAAAATGAGATTTTGAAAAAATAATCATCTGGGATTTTTACTGAAATTGGACTGAATGCACAGATCAAGTTGGGAGACACTGACAGATTTACAATAATGGGTCTTTTTATCCCTGGATATCCATCCATGATATCCATGGAGATATCTCCATTTATGTAGATCTCACTTGATTTCTTCCATCAAAATTTCATGGTTTGTACATATGGAAACTTTAGTACTTTGTTACATTCATTCTTAAGTATTTATTCGTTTGATGCCAATTTAAATGTCATTTTGTTTTTAATTTTAAGTTCTAATTGGTCTTTTTTGTAAAGAGGAAAGCAACTGAATTTTTCTGTTCACCTTGTATCCTAAAACCATTCTACAATTTGTCATTAATTCAATGAGCTGTTTTTTGAAATTCTTTGAAATTTTCCATATAAATAATTTTGTCTTCTGCAAGCAGAATTTTATTTCTATCTCACAGATGTGTATCTATTATTTCTGAGTCTTCTCTTATGGCATTGGTTTATCTTTCCAGCATGCTACTGAATAGCAGTATTGAGAGAGTTATTATTTGTTGCTCTTAATTTTATGGAGAAATCCTCTTGTATCTCACTGTGACTCTTTGACCCTACATGTACCCTAGAAAAAAATTGTTCTTAAACTTAATCCATTCCTGTGGGTGTGTTAAGTAGGAACTTTTGATTAAGTTATTTGATTAAGATAACTTAGCCTTCTTCAATCAGTATGGGTCTTGCTTGAGTTACTGCAGTCCTTTATAGTCATAAGGAAATCTTGACACAGAGAGAAAACTACAGGAAGGATGAAGCTAAACATCCACAGATCCTGGAGGATAATGGACAGACCAAGATATCCCACCATGTTCTTTAGCATGTAGCACGCATGTAGGAAATGAAGGTTTACTAATAGCCAGCCCCTGAATGGCATAGTCCTCAGGAAGAAAGCATCTCCTTGATTATTGCCTTGATTTAGGCTTTTTCCAAGCCACAAACCATGAAGGAATAGATTCCTGTTGTTGAATTCTACACATTTCATGCTATTTGCTTGACCAGCCCAGGAAACTAAAACATGCATCATTAAGTATGAAGTTAATGATAGGTTTCTGTAGATAATTTTTATCAAGTTGAGGATATACTCCTCTATTCCTAGTTTACTGATGGCATTTTAAATGAATGAATTTAAAATATGTTTTAAATTATAAGAATTTCATGAAATCATACCTATTTCCAATGAAATACAGAAAATTCATTCCCATGTGGATTCATGCCCCTTTTTAATTGCACTGTTATAATTTTACAGATTGCACCTTCTTATATTACTCATTCCAAAATATTTTGTTATAATGATTAGTTTATATAACTATAAGTATATCATCAAAACTACAGGAAGAAAGGGTGTGTTTAGGGAGTTTCTTACATTAACTTCATTTATCATTTCTGATTTTCTTCATTTCTTCCTGTGGATTTATATTACCATTTTCTGTCATATTTACTTCCAATGCAGCTTTATTCCCATGTCTAGTGTTTTCTGACCTGTTTCATTTCTACATATTGCAAGCCAACCCTCTACATCTCTAGTATGTAATGTGGCTGCAAATTCCATCCACAATGAGATAGTTTTTCTTATGAATTTAATAAAACATTATATATGAATAAATTCTCTACAAGTATGTGTGTATATGTAAATGGAATGCTTTTTGCAGGAGTACAAATTTGCCATGCATTTTCAGAAGGCAAATTGTTGGCTTCTACATAAATTTTAAATCTATTTTATTAATTATCATGAAATAAATTTTTTTAGAAAATCTTCATACATATGAACAAATTAAATGTCCAATAACTTTATTCATAATTTACTCATAATATGAAATATATAAGAAGATATTTAAAATGTTGTACACATATATTCTGCAGTATATGTAAACATTAAAAATTACTGATTAAGCATTTTAATCAGTGTAATGTTTATATAAAATAAAATATATCTTGAACTATATTGGAAGTTCCAGAAATATGTTACGTGAACAATAAGCAAATAAAATATAGAATGATAAGATTTTAATTATATCAAAGTATGTTTTCTGCACCTTCATGTCACAAATTCATAAGAAAATGACATAAAAGAAATACAGTACAATATTTCATAATTTAGGCTAGGGAGAAAAATAGGCTTGAGGAGGCCAAAAGAGAAAATTTAAGTTTCTACATTTTTGGTACATTGTATATATATTTATGATAGAAGGAAGTATATTCTTTAGTTGATTAAAAAATGAAGTACTCAAAACATGACATAGTCAGTTTTTTCAGATCAAGTTCACAAATTTAATTTGTTCCATTTCCTGATGAATTAAAAGTTTCAAAATAGTCTGTTGAGAGAAGAAACTAGATAAATTATTTTTGCTGTTGATGAGATAGGTCCATAACAGGAAACCAATTAGGTAGATAAATTAACTAAATTCGCACTTAATTATCAAACTTCAAATCCTCAGTGTCCATGATGATATCATTTTCAAGAAAATGAAATCCTTTTTGGTATTATTGGCCAATACACTTCAGTCACTCCAATTTAATTAGGTAAATTTCAAGCTCACACAAAATTCAGGACCCATAAAAGTATCTTGTCAAACTCTGCTTGCTAATGAGAGAAAATTGAAACTTGGTAAAGTTGCAACAGACAGCAAGAGGCGGCCAAAGCAGTAACAGTTATTTATCCAGTGCTTTATTCCTGTTTTGGAAAGTAACATTTATAAGTTTCATTCTTGGCTTTAAGTTTCACAGCAATTTTTAAAATGTATCTCTGAAATTAGAGCACCTGTGCTTTTCTTAGGTAAGCAAATTTCCTGAAACTTATGAACATCTGCAGTAAGTTTCCCTTTGCTATTAATCTGTTTGAAGTAGGTCTCTTGATATGTCCAAGTAGGAAAATTTATTTTACATGCTTAATTCCATCTTCTGCATGAAAATAAAACACTGCTTATTTTATTATAATTTTGATTTTTTTAGATCCATGAGAGTCAGGAACCTTTATTGAAGAAAATTTTTTCAAATCAGTTTGTTCCTGAACAATTAAATCAGATAAAGTATACTTTGTGATGCATTTACCATTGTAATGAGTCTTAAAAGCCAGCTAATGTGGGACCTGAATAACTTGAATATGTAAGAACATATATTTATTTGTCATAAGCAGTACCATTTGCTAAATGAACAAGTTTGTAGAAAAAATCTTTGTCATCTTCCTTCTCCACCCAACTCGTTACTTATAGTATAATAGAATAAAGAAGAAAAATAAGTGATAGCTGTAATTCCTAACATTTTACAAATATGTCAGTAAAACAGTTCTCAGGAAGCTATCACCAATTCAGATATCATTAACTCTATTCAAAGAAATGTTTCTAATTTCTCCTATTCTATCAAAGACAGAGGAATCTCTCACCTATGTAGTGGTGAGGTAATCTTTTTTATATATGCATAAAATACAGATTGCTATACAGTAAACAATTCTAGACTTTTCTTCATAACTATCTTAATAAAATTTATTTTGCAGGTATAAACTATGAGTGGTTTGCAACATGTGATGAGAGTGAGGCAGGCACTACTCTGATGTCCTTGAAGGTGTTCCTTAATGGTAGCAAAGAACCACTGGTAGAAGCAGTAAAAATATGAAGATTCTAAGGATGTAATTGAGTTAGGAAATTATCACTTTTCCTGTTTCCACAGACAGATTCAGCATGCCTGAAAAATTTACCAACATAACAGAATTCATACTCATGGGATTCCCTAATGACTGGTTCCTACAAAGACTCTATGCTGCCCTCTTTTTCTTAATGTACTTGGCAGCACTGATGGGGAATTTTCTCATCGTCACCCTTACTACCTTTGACCACAATCTCCAAGTTCCCATGTATTTCTTTCTGAAGAATTTGTCCCTAATTGATATCTGCTACATTTCAGTCACTGTTCCAAAATTCATCATGAACTCCCTGACCAAGAGCAATTCCATCTCCTTCCAAGGATGTGCCTCACAGGTTTTTTTTGTTATTTTCTTTGCTGGTACAGAATATGCCCTGCTTATAGTCATGTCCTATGACCGCTATGCTGCCATCTGCCATCCTCTGCACTATGAGGCCATTATGAGTAGAGACTCTTGTTTGCAGATGGTGGCAGCATCATGGCTCAGTGGATGTGTCTATGGCTCCATTCATGTCACAGGTACATTCTCTGTCAGTTTTTGTAGGCTCAACATAGTGTATCAATTCTTCTGTGATATTCCATCATTGCTTAGACTTTCCTGTTATGGAAAGCATATTTTAGAATATATGTTTATTATCACTAGCTGCAGTTTGGCATTTGTATGCTTCATTTTAATGATTGGTTCCTATGTCCACATTTTCTCCACTGTTCTACGGATTCCATCTGCTCAAGGCAGGTTTAAAACTTTCTCCACCTGCATTCCCCACCTCAGTGTGGTGGCATTGTTCCTATCCTCTGGATTTGCTGCATACTTAGGTTCCTCCTCAAAATCCCACTCATCACTGAACCTCTTTATGTCTGTTTTATACTCTCTATTACCTCCCATTCTGAATCCTGTCATTTACAGCTTGAGAAACAGGGACATGAAGGTGGCCCTTGTGAAAACGTTTAGAGGAATAATGGCCCCAAAGATATAAATGTATAAAATGTCTATGATTCAGTTACCTACTATACTATAAAAAATTTTTGTGTATACTCACTTATTAAAAGTTATTAATTTATGATTCAATTGTGGCTGCTACATGGGAGTTTTCTTTTTGCAATATTATTTCATAATATATTTTTAGCAGATGTTACCAATCATCTATTACATAATCATAGTTTTAGGATTAGTGATACTAGATGTCAAATGGCACAATTTTCTTCACACAGTGTAAGCTGAGAAGGGAGACTATATTGTGATCACATTTTTAGATATTTCATCCTCAAATTTTGTATTTCCATATTTTGTTTTGTATAAATTTACTTATAAACTTAAACAAATGTACTATTAAATTAAATACTCTTATAATTTGTGCTAAATTTAAATTTGAATTTCTGGGTTTTAATTTACTTTTCCAACCTTGACTTTATTTATTCTCATTTATATTTACTTCTAATTTCTTTCTGAATTTTGATGCATTTTCACGGAAAATGATTTCCTTTTTATTTATTTAGGCCTTTTGACTTGTTTTATCTCCCCACGGTAGTAGTCAGACAACTCATTCTTGGATTGATATTCCCTCTTGTATTATTGTATTTTTCACTTTTCTCAGTTTGCACCCACATCCCCAGGAATTATTTTCTCAAGTAAGTAACTGTGTAAAGGCTCTTACTTAGTTTAAACTATAGTGAAAGACAAACTAAGATATTAAGTCAATAAATTTATTAGAAAGTACATTTTTTCACATTATAATGCCATTTTAAAAACAGATAGATAAATATAGATATATCCCTTATTGTTTTGAAATAGATTGCTACTACTTTAGTAGTTATAAACATTCAAGTGATAAACTCTTCTCAAAAGTTATCTATATCCTAATATTTGATGACACTTATGAAAATTTCTATTTTAATCCATATAAACAGTTTTACTCTCTTGGCAACAAGTGCAAATTCACCTCCAGTAGCATGACTCTATTTTAATATGCACTGGCTGTAGGTAAGTAACCTTTGTCATCACCTCCACAGACAGCATGGGTAGCAACACTGTTAAAATTTGAATTTATTTGATGGTAAAAAGGCCACTTGTTGTTTTAAGCTGGATTTTTTCATTGTTTTGAATTTTAAGATTTTTTAACATATTAAATTGCTATTCGAAAATATTTGGGGGAATTTTGTCTACACTCTTTGGAAAGAATAGCTCTCAATTATGAAACAATAACTCTCTAACAATTTTGTAAGTATTTTCAGTTTTTACTGGCAAATAATTTTGGCAAGTTCTTCTGATACTGCTTCACATTTCTCCTTTATCAATAGAGGAATATAGGGCCTTTGAAAGAGAATTATGACACTAAGGAGTGCTAATGTCATTAATAATTTGTATCCTGATTATGAACCAAAATTCCAACACTAAAGATGAAGGAGATAAAAATCAGATTGTTAGGAAAATATGAAACTAACTGGATTAAGCTAAAAATTCTACCTCTACAAAAAGACCATCAGAGTTTGACCTAAAGTGAAGCTTGCAATAATTCAATATTATATATTTTAAATAGTGTTCCCAGGAGAACCTAAGCTTCTCAAACATAATACAGTGATAATATAGTGATAGTGAACATAATATACTATGTTCCTTCATTTGATTGATATAATGGATTCTAGTGAATTTTGACCCTTTCAATTATCTCAAAAGTAAAGATCAATTTTATAAATCATTTAGGAAATCCAAATTGTCATATCCATATACAGGGAATCCCATGGTAATACTATGCATAATAGATATGAAATAGGAAATAATGGAAATGTCAATCAAAACAAATTGCAGTATATTCATAAAATGCAAACACATACATCAAGAAAAATGGAAAAATATGTCTACACATTAACACTATAAATGAGTCACTTTTGTACTAATGACATGAAAAAATCCAAACAATAAGGCATAAAATGATATGGTTTGATTTATATAACATCTAAAAAACTGGTAAAGTTTATCTAAGCTGAAAAAATTAGCAAAATACTGATGATTAATGTACAGCATAGGCAGCAGGAAAACATCTATTCTTGACGATGTGAACCCATTGTAAATGTGACCTTTGAATAAGGCTTCTTCAGCTAATGAAGAAGCCCTCAATTAGGATGGGAATTAATCTTATTATTTCAGCCCTTTATAAGAGAAATGAATGCATAGTAATGGGAGAGAAGGTCACAGAAAAAGCAGCCAGAAGTTGAACATCAGCAGAACCTGAGGACATGTTATGTGCCTTGTCATGTGACAATGACAACTAAGGGACAGAGGATCACTGCAGCCAATCTCTAAATGCACAGTCTTGAGGAGAAAACATCACCTTGATTTGGACTTTCTTGTACCCTCAAAACCAATAATTAAATTCCCATTAAGCTAAAACATTTCATAGCATTTGCTTTAGCAGACTAAGAAAATTAAACAGACCTCAGTACCAGAATAGTCGGGGTTGTTATTGCAAATACCAACAATATGTAAATGGTTTTGGAATTGAGTAAAGACGAGGGCAGAAAGGACTGTGAGGTACTTGATGGAAATGCCTAGATTGCTGTGAATAGACTGTTGATAGAAAAATAGATATTAAATTTATTTCCAATGGGCACTTAGATGGAAATGATGAATGTGTTATTGGAATCTAGAGGAAAGGGGACTTTTGCTTTCAAGTGGAAGATGACTTATTGAAACTGAGTCCTGATGTCTAACAAAAGGTGGAATTTGAGTGATGAACTTGGATATTTAGCTGAGGAGATATCCAACATAAATACAGAAAGTACATCCTGGTTTCTCCTTCAAGCTTAATACAATTTGGGAGGAAAGAGATAAGCTGAAAACTAAACCTTTCAGGACACAGGAGTCAGAAATTGATGATTCTTAGTCTCTGGCATATGAGAGAGTTGCTCCATGTTATGGTTTACCTCAACATGGAACCAGTCATTGATTCCCATGGAGGTCAGGATAGGAAATGCAATCACCTAAGAAGGATTTTTGGAATGTTCCTTTTTCTGATGGTTTGGACCCTTGTGTATTTCATGCAAAACTGCCTATTTTTTGTGACATTGGTGAAAAAAGCACTCTGAGCCTGACTAAATGGACAGACAAGTGATGTATTGGAGAAAAGTCCTTTCAAAACAAGAGCCATGGAATCTGATATCTGAACTGAAGACACCTCCTCAGGCCAATGAAACAGACCCACCTTGATGTGGAAAGGGTGAGTCTGCCCCACACTTGTAGAGGACAAGCCTTCTGTCCATTTTTCAGGAAGAGTGATGGCATCTTACAATTCTAAGACAATAGACTCTGTGAATAAGTTATTGTCAAGAATATGACCTCTGCCTCATTGTTATATGAGGTTGGAATCTAGGCCCCAGTGTTTGCAAAGAGTCCGGCCATCATCCTAATGCTCTGAGAGGGAAGATCCTGTGCCACAACATTCAAAGAGTGCCTGGCTTCCACCCCAATTCTTGGAGGGGGTGAAGTTTTTACCACAATATTCTAGGAGAGTATGACTGCTTGGCAAGAACTTGGAAGGTGTGGTGCTGCTTCTTTATCAGGTTCAGAGATTTCTCAGACCTTGAAATCTACTCAAGCATTACCTGCAAGGTTTAAAACTTGTTTCAGACCTATGACTTTGATTTTCCTTCCAATTCCCCCCTATGGGAGTGGGAATGCTTATCCTATATCTATCCCTCCATTGTGTATTGTAACAGACAATTTGTTCTGTAGGATTTACAGGTACACAGACAGAAAGGAATTGTGCCCCAGGTCAAGGTACACCTGTAACCAATTTTGGTAAGACTTTGTACATACATAGCATTGTTATGAAATGACTTGGCAATTTTGAGATATTGTGATGGAAGAAAACAATTTTCATATAGAAAGAACATACCTTTTGGGGTCCAGAGGGTGGAGTGTGGTGGTTTGAAGCTGGATGTACCCCAGAAAACATGTTTTTAAATTTAATCCATTTCTGTGGTGTGAACCCATTGTGAGTAGAACGTATGGATCAGACTATTTCACTTAAGGTGTGACCCACTCAGTCAGGTTGGGTCTCAAATCTATTATTGGGGTCCTTTATAAGTAATGGAATCCATATGAAGGGGAAGAGAGATTAAGATGTAGCTGAACAACAACAGAACTTAGAGACACTGCCATATGCCTCTCCATGTGACAAACTAAGGGGCATGGAACACCATCAGCAACCCCATAGCACTAAAATCTTTGGTGAAAAAACATTACTTTGATGTCATCTTGATTTGGAATTTCTTTTAGCCTCAAAATCTTAAGCTAATAAATTCCCAATGTTCAAATCAAAACATTTCTTGTTATTTGCTTCAGCAGCCTAGGAAATTACAAAAAGAACCATGATGTCTATGTGATTTCTTTCTCCAGTTTGACTCACTGTTTCTCATAATCTCCACTTTGCAATTTAATTACATTCCTTCATAGTACTAACCAGTGAGGATTAGAGTTTCCTCTGAGTGGAAAATATCCAGCCTCAGTTGAGGTTACATGGGGGGGGCACATTGTGGCACTGACAGACCAGAAGATAAAGTTATACCTTGCATTCCCAGGTACCAGTGATAAACGGTCATATTCAGAGCTGTGTCTGCATTGTCACATGAGCCATAAGATACTCATGTAATAACATCATTTTCTGCAAATAAATATTTAATTTGAAGCTGTAATTGTATTTATGTTTTTGGCTATCTGATATTTATGATGACCAGTCATTTAAGATTGTGTGTAATGTTAGGCAGAGTTTCTGGATGGGCATTCCTAACTATACCTGTGCGCTAAAAGTTAAGGTCATCACACTAATTCCTTCTAGCAATGTGCATTTTCATACTGGATGCAAAGAAAAATAAAAATAAAATAAATATATTGATTTTTATCAGAAAACAATTTATTAAAAGAATCAGTAAATAGGGCAGAAACTTTTCTGAAGAAGATACACAAATGACTAATAAAAAAAGAAAGGGTGTGCAACATCATTAGCAATTAAAAAAACACAAATCAAAACCACCATGATTCATCACTTCACACCTATAAGAATGGCTATTACTGGAGAAAAACATGATAAGTGTTGGAAAGGGTTCCCAAACACATTGGAATTCTAGTGCACTGTTGGTGGTAATGTGAGAAGCTACTGTGAGAAGCACTATGATGATTCTTCAAAAAGTTAAATATAAAACTACCCTTTGACTCAACAACTGCACTTCTAGGAATATACACAAAGAGTGTGTAAACAAAGCTGCAAATAGATTATTTTACACCAGTGTTTATAGAAGCCCATTAACAACAGTGAAAAGCTAGAAATAATGCCAATGCCCATCAACAAATAAAGACTAAGCAAAAAGTGGTGCCTGCCACATTGAATATATTCAGCTATAAGAGAAAATGAATTATGAGAAATGCTGAAACATCATGCTCAGTGAAACAAACAAGGAACATAAGAATGAACATTGAATGATATCACTTATAAGAAATGTCTAGAAAATTTGCAGAGATAGAAAACTGATAAGAGGTTACCAGGAGATGGGGCATGGGATAAAAGAGAAGAACCTGTTTATAGAAGTAAATATTAAAAAAAAACAAATAGAAGAATAGTCTCATCAACAAATTTTGATGGAACATGCATATAAAAAAATGAGGTTGGAGCTCTAGTTCATACCATATAGAAAAATTAAATTCAAAATGGGCCAAAGACCTTAATGTAAAAAAAGAAACTCTAGAGCTCACTGTAATGCATAAAGTCTTTATGATCTCAGATTAAGAACAAGCAACAAGCAAACAAAATTTATATGAGGTAAAGTTTATTCTTAAGTGTCTTGAAAATATTTCTGTAGCTAATATGGTTCTATAGATGAAGCTTCTGTATGTCTCCCATGATGCAGAATAGACTAAAAAGTAATAATAACAACTAAATAAGATTCTTTTGGTGACTGAAACCAGGACTTATGAAATAATAATTGCATTATATTCTTTGTTGCTGTGTCACATATTCAGGTATTTCTCAGGTGTTCACACTAAAGATGAATAAACTTAAAAAATATTTAGTGGATTACTACAAAGAGAAATTCAAACATTTCATAAGAATATTTGGAGATGATATCATACTAGCTCATGGCAAAACTCATATTGTAAAAGTATATTATAATTCTTTAAAACTATGAATCACATTATCTTTATAAATATATTTACTTTGATATTATCTGATGTAATTTTAATTCCAAGCAGAATAAGGATTTTGGAATTAATGGATCAAATGAATAGTTATGAGCAGAAGAATTACATGTAATAATAATATAGTAATATTACAATTCACAATTTAAATTACTTGTATTTGAAAATAGCTAAAGGAGGACAATTACTTGATAAATACTGCAAAGAAATTTGAGACACAAATAAACAGTGTTTCTCAAATCAAAACATAAAAATCCAGCATTTTATCTTTTATTCTGAAAATGTATACAATGTGAAATTTGCCATTGTAATCATTTACATTTACATTTTAAAAATCAGTTGCATTAATTACATTTGTAATGTTTTAAGGTCAACACGATGTCCACTACCAAAACTTTTTATCAACTAAATTGAAAGCTTTCTATTCATTAAATAATATATTGGTATATATAATATTGAAAATAAAAGCGTTTAATATCTCTTAGAGATTAAGAACTACTTCATCCCTGGCAGGGGAGGGGACTTCACATGGTGCTCACAATTGTGGATCCAATTTATCAGGCCCTAGCAGGCCCAAGGAACCCATGGAGGGGCTGGGCAGGAGCCACCAGCTCTATCCTAGTTGGCGGTGCATGTGGGGCCCAGTTGCTCCCTGGTCCCGTGCCTGGTGACTGCTGTGGGGGGGTATGGGTGTGGCCTAGGCCGGGGCCTGGTGGAAGGTGCTCCAGGCATGGAAGCAGTGGGTGAAGGCGTACTGCTCATTGCCCTTGCAGACCAGGCACAGGCGGCAGGGGGGCTCATGCTCTTTGGAGCACATGTGCTGGATGTACACCTGGCAGGACTTCAGACTCATCTTGATCTCCACCTGGCTGATTTGGGTCCCCACCCACATGTAGACTTCATGGCCATTGTCCAGCAGCATGATGTCATCATTAGCCAGGTCATCTTGGCAGAAGTCTGAGTATTTCTCAGTCACTGCACAGTAGTCCTTCTCAATGGAGCACCGGAAGAGCCGAGTGTGTGTCATGTGTTTGGCATCATCTTCATATGGCTTCTGTGTCCTGATGCCAACCCAGAAGAAGTTCTCAGGCTCCTCGCCTTTGTTCATGACCTGCTTGCTGTAGGAAGCCTCGAAAATGGTACTGAGATTCCTCAATCTCATGGTATATTCATTCCTCTAGCTTCAGAAACCACTAATCTATTTTACTTTTATGAATTTTCTTATTTTACATATTTTAAATAAGTGCAGTCACGTAATATTTTTCTTCTGTGCCTGGCTTCTTTCACTCAACATAGTTTTATTCCACCATTAAAAATTAATGAAGTTCTAATAAATTCTACAGCATGCAAACCTTGAAAAGTCAAGAAAATTAAGTAAAGCTAAACATTTATAATAAGGAGACCATATGCATAATATTATCTGTCGGAGTGTAATGGTATCAATTCTGTTTGGAATGCTTGGTTAAAGTACCCATGAGGTTGTCTGTTCTTGAGCTTTTATTTATGGTAAATTTTTGATGAGTGCTTTAGTCTGTTTGCTTGTGGTTGGTTTACTGGGGTCTTCTGTTTCTCCTCAAGTCAGTGTGGGTTGCTTGTGTGTTTGCAGAAGTTGTCCATGTCACCTAGGTTGTCTGGTTTTTTGGCAGATGATTGCTCATAGTGACCACATAATTTTTGTTTGTTTGTTTTTTGGGGGGCTGGTGGTGATGTCCACCTTTCATTTCTGTTTTTGTTTATTTGCATCTTCTTTTTTTGTTGTTTTTTCGGCCTATCTGAAGATTTGTCAATTTTGTTAATCTCCGGGAACAAACTTTTTTTTACTGTTATTATCTCTCTCTCACTCTTTTTTTTGTTCTCCATTTCATTGGTTTCTGCTCTTTTGGCTTGCTTCCAGATTGGGTTCATGTTCTTTCTTTGGTTAATTCAGTTATTCAGTTAGATCATTGATTTTGACTCTTTCCTCCTTTCCAATGTAGGTGCTTATGGCTGTGGATTTCCCTTTCGGTGTTGCCTTTACTACATCCTATGGGTTTTGGTGTGTTGTAATCTCATTTTCATTCATCTTGAAATGCTTGCTAACTTCTTTTGAGGTTTCTTCGTTGAGTCACTGGTTGTTTTGGAGCATGTAGTTTGGCCTCTGTGTATTTGTACATTTTCTTGTTCTGCATTTGTTGTTGGTTTCCAGCTTCACTTCATTGTGGTCAGAGGGGGTACTTTATATGGTTTCAATCTTTTGAAAATTATTGAGGACTGTTTTGTGTCCACAGAGGGTCTGTCCTAGAGAGTGTTCCATTGTAACTTGTGAGGAGCTTGTGTCTTGATGGTTTGGGATGCAGTGTTCTGTGTATGTCTGCTGGGTCTAGATTATTTATCCTGTTATTTGAGTTCTCTGATACCTTGTTTAGCTTTTATCTGGATGCTCTATCTATTGAAGAAAGTTGTGTGTTGAAGTCTCCCACTGTTGTTTAGAGATGTCTTGTGTTTCCTTAAATTTTGCTTATATTTGCCTCATGTTTTTTGGAATGTTTGTGGTTGCTATTTCCTCTTGGTAATCTGATCATTTGTTGTTATAAGTATCCTTCTTTTTCTCCTACAACATTTTTGCATTTGAGGTCTGTTTTGATTGATATTGGTGTAGCTACTTCAACTTTCTTTTTTATTTTTTAATTTTTTTTGGTTGGTGCTTGTATGGCTTATCTTTTCCCAACCTTCCATAGTCAATGTCTTTGTGTCTTTGGGCCTAGGATGTGTCTTTTGTGGACAGAATATGGGTGGATCATAATTTTTCATTCATTCTGTCATTTTATTCTTTTGGCTGGGGGTTTAGTTTGTTGGCATTTGAGGTTGTTACTGTACAGGCAATACTTCCACTGTTTTGCCCTTTGGCTATTGTTTGTCAGGTCAATTTTTTCTCTCTTTCAACCATTTATTTATCTTTGCTGATACTCTGCATTTCTGTGCCCTCCTCTGGGTCTCTCTATTGTCTATTCCTTTCAGCTGGTGGGGCTCCCTTTGGTAGTCTTTGTAAAGCTGGTCTCTTATTAACGAACTTTATCAATTTCTGTTTGTCTCTGAGTGTTGTATGCTTTGTGTTAGTTTTTTCTCTGGGATCCTGCTCAAATTTTTCTATTTTTTCCTCCACCTTTTCTGTTATCCATCAAATTCAGTTACTCCAACTTCTGGCTCAGTGATGCTTTTTTCTCCTTCTTCAAATCTGCTGCTGTTTGTCTCCAGCATATTTTTATTTTCATCTACAGTGTATTTTATTTTCATAATGGCTGTTACATTTTTTAGCCTTTCAAAATCCTCTTTATGTTCTTTTAGTGTTTTCTTATTGTATGTTTTCATTCACATTTTCCTTCATTTATTTGAATTAATTCAGGAGTTTTATTTGCATATCTTTGATTAGTTTTTCCAGATTCTGTATGTCCTCTGAATTTTTTAATTTTTTATTTCAACTTCTTGAGTTTCAATATTCTCTGTGTTTTTTTGTTGATACCTGTTCATTTGACTGTCTTGATGAATCTATTCTGAAGTTTGATTTCTCTCTTTGTCTAGGGTTTATTTACTGCCTGGATTTGTTTTAGGGTACTGCTTTGACAGTTTGGCCATCTGTTCTAGTTTGCTAGCTGTCAGAATGCAATATACCAGAAACAGAATGACTTTTAAAAAGGGGAATTTAATAAGTTGCTAGTTGACAGTTCTAAGGTCAAGAAAATGTCTCAATAAAAACAAGTCTATAGAAATGTCCAATTAAAAACATCTGGGGAAAGATACCTTGGTTCAAGAAGCCCAATAATGTTGAACATTTCTCTCTCAGCTGGAAGAGCACATGGCAAATAGTCAGACTTTCTCGCTCATCTGGAAAGGTACATGGTGAGCCTGGCATCGTCTGCTAACTTCTTCTCATGGCTTCCTGTTTCATGAAGCTTCCTGGGAGACATTTTCCTTCTTCATCTCCAAAGTCATTGGCTAGTGGGCTTTCTGCTTCTCATGGCTATTCCATTCTTCACTGGCTCTCTCTGAATCTATTTCATTCTCCAAAATGTTTCCTCTTTTAAAGGATTCCAGCAAGCAACTCCACCTTCAGTGAGTGGAGACACACCTCCTTGGAAATCATCTAATCAAGAATTATCATCCACAATTGGATGGGTCACATCTTCATGGAAACAATCAAAATGCTCCCACCTAACAATATTGAATGAGAATTAAAAGGCATGACTTTTCTGGGGTCCACCACAGATTCAAACTGGTACACAATCCATGTTTCTCAGCCAAAACATGGTGGAATACAAATGCAGGGCATGTAGAACAGCTCTGATGGGCCTGGGATAGGATATGGAGAGGTGCTGAAAAGCCCTGGTGTTCATCTGTTCTTGCCAGCCTACCCAGCTGATGGTGCTGTTCAATTATGTGCTGGTTTGAAGCTGTTATGTACTCCAGAAAAGCCATGTTCTTTTTTATTTTTTAGCATCCAAAGCTTTAATTTGACAACTCATATAAGAAAGCTCTGGAACTATGTCCCAATATAAGGGATCTATTAATGAAATGTAAATAAACACTATTGTAAATGGAATTTTAAAAAAATCAACTGGAAATAAGGGTTGGAGTTTATTTTTCTGATCTTTCAATTCACTTCCACTGTTCTATTTGTTTGCCCTTCTCCAGTACCATGCTGTTTTGACTACTATTGCTTTGTAGTAAGTTTTAACATAAGGAAGTGTGAGTATTCCAAATTCATTCTTCTTTTACAAGGTGTTTTTTTATCTTGGAGTCCCTTATCTTATACATAAATTTGTTGATTGACTTTTCAATTTCTGCAAATAAGGTATTTGATTACACTGAATCTATAAATCACATTTGGTAGAACTGACATTATACAATATTTAATTATTCAATCCATAAACATGGAATGTCCTTCCATTTATGTATATCTTTAAATTTCCTTTACTAATATCTTGTTTGTTTCCATATAAAAGCCAATTACATCTTCATTTAAACTTCTTCCTAGCTATTTCATTATTTTACTAACTATGGCAAGTGGAATTATTTCTTTATTTCACCTTAACATTGTTTATTGCTAGTGTTTAAAGACACTGATGATTTTTGCATATGTATCACATACCCTATCTATTTTGCTTATTTACTTATTAGTTATAGTAGAATTTCTGCAGTTTCTTCAAGTTTCAAATATTTATAGGAATATGTTATTTACAAATAAGAGTGATTTTAATTCTTCCTTCCCAATTTGGTTGCCTTTATTTCTTTTTCTTCCTTAATTTCTGTCTAGAATTTCCAGGAGAGTGTAGTCACAGTAGGTATCCTTGTCTTATTGATGCTCTTAAAGAGAAAGCTTTCAGTCTTTCATCACAGATGATGATGCAAAGCATGAGCTTTTAATTTGCACCATTTATAATGTGGAAAAAATTTCTTTCTACACCTAGTTTTACAAGTACTTTTATTAAGAATGGGTGATGGATATTGTCAAAGGTCTATTCTATACCAATTGACATAATCATATATTTATTTTCCATCATTTTATTAATATGCTGTTTCTGGGAATTCCTCCATTGCCTGTAGATTATATAATCTGTTTGCATAAACTAGTTCTTAGCAATATCATTGTTACTGTTAGGTTCATGTACCAAATTGACTAGGTTCTGAAACCAAATGTTGATAAAACAAGAACTGGTTTGATTAGTATAATGGAAGTATGTTATGGATTTAAATCATTAGTTAGTTGTTTGTACCTATCAATGGTTACATCTATTATATACACGAAGTAGATCACCATAGGAAATTACAAAATCTCACCCAAGCTTTTCAAAGCAAATTACTGATTCAGCAGTCAGAAAGGAGAATTTTTTTCTCTACTTAATCCAGCCAGCTTCTGCTGGGAAATTCACCAAGACCCTCAATGGATTTCCCAGTTTATGACATCTTACAGAGTAGGAATTGGCCAACACATGCAGTCTCACAAGGCAAAACCTATGCAAAATTTATTAATATTTTTCTATATATGTGTTAGTCTGTGTTCTCCAGAGAAAAGACACTGAATGTATATAAATGTATATGCACAAATATATGTATGTATGTGTACACATATGTACAATTATGGACATGACACTGATAGAACATGGCATGAATTGGCAATGGAGATGTGCAAAATATCTTCAGACATGGATACTCAAATGCTTGTAAGAGGCAAGGCTCAAGTGTATTTGAGATCTTAAAAGAGTTTTGTGGTGTTAAAAATATGATGTTGACTGGCCATTACTATATACATTGTATAAAGTTGTTAAATAACGGGATGAGATCAAAGTTTCAAATTCCCAGTTTGTATATTACACGAAGGATCTAAATGTTGCTATTTTGGGCCTGAAAAAATTCTTATTTCCTATAGGCACACACATGATATTTCTGAAAACCAGACCAAGAGTGTCGTTGTTCAAGTGAGACATAAATCAAATTGTAAATTAAGTTTCCCCATTTGCATAGTGTCTACATCTAAATTGAAGGCATAGATTGGGAAGTATTTTGATCCTGAAAATTGGAAAGGAGACATATGGGCTTATAATGATAAGAGTATTGACTTGACAGCCTAGATTCTACTATGTATTATTTTCCATATAATGGAGTGCCTGTGGAGTCAAATTCCTGAACTCTAGTCTTCCCTGAGGAGTCAGACATTTTGTCCCCACCTGAGGATGTATAAAATGACATATCTGTAACTGCCTCACTTGAGAAAACAGCACTCTCACCTCCATCTGAAGACATAAACTATATTTTACCTGATGAAACTTTAATGGAATGCCCTAAGGTAGTTGGCTTGAATGACAATTCTAAATCTTCTCATGATACACCCCCACCATTCCTCTTTCTTTCCAGGCCTCTAACTAGACTGAAATCCCAATAGGCCCTGAAAAGGGAGGTACAAAGTGTGACCATGAGGAGGTAGGCTACACTCAAAAGAACTCAATGATTTATCCAATGTCTGTATACATAAATCAGGGCAAGTTTTGTGGGAATGTTTAAAAAGGATATAGGATAATGGTAGAAGGAGCATAGAGTTGGATGAGGCTGAATTTATTGATATAGGTCCATTGAGCTAAAAGTCTGGATTCAGCATTGTAATTAAAGGGTTTAGAAAAGCTCTAATGCTTTTTTTCGGTGGTTGGCTGAAGCATATGTATATGGACAGCAATTTGGCAAGTGGTGGACAGTGGTAGTTTTTTCCATGTGTCAACCTGACTAGGTTAATGTGTCCACTTATTGGAAAATGAAATACTGCTCTGATTGTTACTGTCAGAGTGTTTCATGAATATAAATAATCAGTAAATTGTTACATCTATGGGTGATTATATGTATAATCAACAAAAGAGGCTGTGTTCAGCAAAAACATAAATCTAATCCCATCAGTTGAGTGCCTTAAAGGGAGAATTGATGATTTTAGCAATCAGAAAAAGGAATTCCTTTCCCTACTTCAGCTAGTCAGTTTATCCTGGGGAAGTCCTCTAATCTTTAATTTGAGTTCCCAAATTGTAGCCTGCTATAATGAATTAGAATGCACTGATCCCCACTGTCCTGTGAGCCAATTCCTATAGTCACTCAATTAATTCCTATCTATCTATCTATCCACACAAACGTGAGCATGAGTGTGTGTGTGTGAGTATATGCATGTATTGACAGTTCTGCTTCTCTGGATGATCCTATTATAATCATTTACATTTATACTAGCTTGGTGTTTCCTCCTTTCTATTTATGCTTAGAGTTAATTCTGCCCTCCTTTTTCATTGTCAATCTAGTTAAATGTTTGTCTATTTTGTTGATCTTTTCAAAGAACCAATTGTGCTTTTCTTAGTTATCTTTATTGTTTTTATGTTGTCAAGTATAACTTCTCTAATACTTTTTATTTCCTTCCTTTGTTCTCTTTCACTTTATCTTGCTTTTCTTTTTATAACTCCTCTAGTTGTGAGGTTAAGTCTCTGACTTGAGTTATTCCTTTTCTTTTTTAATGCAATCATTTAAAGTGATAAGTTTTCTTGTCTGTAATGAGTTTGCCACATCCCATTAGTTTTAGTATGTGGTACTTCATATTCATTAACCTCAAATTATTTTCTAATCTAGCTTGTGATATCTCCTTTTACCCACTGAGTTTTCAAGAGTGTGTAGTTTAATTTCCATATATTGGTGAATATTCTATGATAACCTCTTTTATTGATTTGTAGCTTCATTCCATTGTTGTATGAGAAGATTCATTGTATAATTTTATATATTTAAATTTATTGGCACTTGTTTTTTGACCTAGCATGTTCTGGAGAATGACACCTGTGTCCTAGAGAAGAAGGCTTCAATTCATTTTGACAAAGATGAAAAATTAATTTGTTAGATGAGAGATACCTTTTTCAATAAATAATGCTGGAGAAGCTGGGCATTCATAGGAAAATAGTCAATATCAAACTAATCTCATGGCTTTTACAAAAATTCATTCAAAAATGCACCACAGTCTTAAATTGAAAAATGTGAATTATACATTCCTTTAGTGAACAATAGGAAAAGATATTCATGATCCAGGATTATGGGAACTCTACTTAAATTTGACACCAAAAGCACAATTCTTAAAAGGAAAATTCCATATATTTTACTGTTTTGGTTTGCTAAAGCTGCTGAGGTAGAATATACTAGAAATGGATTAGATTTAACAATGGGGAATTATTAGATTATGAATTTTACATTTTGAAGGCCTTGAAAATGTCCAAATTAAGGAATCAACAAGATGATACCTTGTCTAAAGAAAGCCTGCCAGCATTTGCGTCACCTGTGTCACATGGGAAGGCAAAGGATTGGCATCTCCTTGTCCTTCGCACCTAGGGTCAAAGGTTCAGCATCTCTCTCAGTGGCTTCCTTTTACAGATTCTGTGGGTGAATCATTGTCTCTGAACTTCTCTGAGCTCTCTGCACTTTTCTTTGTGAGTTTCTCTTAATTTTCTCTTTTAGTTTCTGCATGTGTTGTACCCTCTTATAAAGGAGTACAGTCATAGGTTTATGAACCAACCTGAATGTGGCAGGTCACATCTCAAATGAAATAACAGAATCCATCATGCAATTCATATTAGGTCTACACCCACAGGAATGGATTAAAGGAGCATGGCCTTTCTAGGTACATTGCAGCTTCAAACTACCACAAGGACCTCATAAAAATGAAATATTTTGCTTTCTGGAAGAGGATGAAAAATGAGCTATAGACTTGGAGAAAATATTTGCATGCCACATAAACAATGAAAGAGCAGTCTCTGGATTATGTAAAGAATTCTAAAATCTCAACAGTAGATGAAGAAGAAAAGTATTAGAAAATGGGAAAATACATAAAGATACTCTCTCAAATGTAGGTGCTTCTACATTGATTTCAGTTATAAAAATAACTGAAAGAATATGAGCCCTTTCTCTTTCCTGCTGCCTGGAGGCTTCAATAAAATGACCATAATCTGACTCAGTTATGGAAGATACATTCAGACATAGTAGAGCAGGAAGTTTAGAACATGGTTCCCTGATGATACCAGAAATAACCCTTTAAATCTTATCCTTCAATCCTTTTGAAAAGGAGATAAATAAAATTATATCTTGTTAGATCAATATATATTTCTTCCCATATATGAGAAAAATTTCTCAAGTCAATAATATATGTATTATATGATGCATTATACAATACATATGCATTATGCAATGTTTATGTATATTATATCATACAATATATATTATATATGTGTGTGTGTATTATAGAACACAAAATGAGAGAGCTAATATATGTATTATGAAACACACAAGTGAGATGGTTAAAGTCATGTAAGCATTCTTTTGGGAAAATGGCTTGAGGAATTTTACATAGCAGCAAATTAGATTAAATAAATACACTACATTTTTTAACCTATGTTTTAAGATTTCTAGATTTTGGCAATAGTTTAAAGTAGGGCATAGTAATATTAACTTATGCTTGTTTATCCATTAAATAATTTAATCATTCACACAACAATATTCATTATTTACTTACTGGAAATTCTGTGCTGTATAGTCAGAGAAGAATGCAAGCAAATACAAGTGCAAGGTTCTAAGCAATTATTTGAGCAACTAATCTTACATATTTTCCAAAATATTTAAACCAAGTGTCTTAAAAGTTTGGACTTTGTTGATAGACTTGAATAGAAAAATGTCATGCAAATTATTATTTTATACAGCGGATAAGATTCTTTTTTTAGACATGTAGCATTGAAAGTCAATTACTTTTCCTAGTATATATTTAAGGACAGTACATTTCAGGCCACATATCTAAAATTGCATCATAAGGCAAAAGCTATTTTATTACCAAAGGGGCAACATAGAGATTTAAATGCTTCTTGGATAACCATGAGACAGTCATTTAAAACAAGAACAATTTACCTTATCACCCTTTCTTTTACATAATAATTTTCTTAATGCTGCTATAACATCCTTGTTCCTAAGGGTGTATATCATGGGATTAAAAACAGGAGTTACAATGATATAGAAAAGAGAGAAATTGATCAGTTCCTACAGAATATTGGGATTTGGGCCTTAAATAAGTGATAGTGGCAGATCCAAAGAATAAAATAACAACCACCAGGTGGGAAGAACATGTGGAGAAGGCTGTGTTCCGACCTTGGGCTTTTGGTGACCTCAGAATGGTGGAAATGATTTTGCTGTAGGAGGCAAGTATCAACATAAAAGAGACTGCAATAAAAAACATAGCTACTAAATAGACAGATATCTCATGTGCAGAAGCATCTCCACAGGCCAGCCTGAGAATGGGAGGGGTGTCACAGAAGAAATGGTTAATCTGGTTAGAATCACAGAAGTCCAGAGAGAAAATTTACATGTTTGCCCTATCTGGAAAGAGATAACACTGACCCAGGAATCAACTGCCAGCTGGATACACATCCTTTGGTTCATGATTAGAGGGTAGTGCAGAGGGTTACAGATGGCCACATAGCAATCATAGGACATCACAGCCAGGAGGAAACATTCTGTGATTCCATCATAAGGAAAAATCACATATGGGTGGCACAGTTTAGCCTAGAAATATTTTTATCCTGAGTCCAAAGGCTAACCAGAATCCTGGGTAGAGTGACAGACACATAACAGATTTCCAAAAAGGAAGATTTCCCTAGGAAAAAATACATAGGTTTCTGTAGTGCAGGGTCATGCCTGTTTATTATTATTGTGAGGCTATTTCCAAGTAAAGTAATGACATAAATAATAGAGAACACACCAAAGAGAAACCCTTGGAGATTTGGAAGATCAGAAAATCCCAGGAGTACAAATTGCATCACTGTGGAAACATCGCCTTCTTCTTTCTTCTCTTCATGTTTGATCTCTAGGAATGATTTATTCAGAGGTAAAATTACTTTACTTTTCTTGTTTTCTGCCTTCTTATGTATATCTGAATATTTTATGCCCTCAAATTTTTTCAACATTGTTTATGAAAAAAATAAATGTCAGCAGCTCTATATGGCCATAAGAAAGTTATTCCTTTAAAAAATCTGTTGATTCTCAATGCCTTCCCATGCAAAAAAAAGCTGTTGAGTTATGACATTTCCTTTTTTATGATGATGACATAGGTGATTTTAAATTTTGCTACCTATCTTAAGACTTAAAATGTCACAATCTGAATGTATGCTCATTTTTAGCAATTATTATGTTCTTTCAGTTGGCAAGCTTTTCTCTTCTCAATTACATATTCTGTTGCTATCAATTAAAATAATTTTATTAAACTAGTAAAATTTTTTAAACCACATAAAAATGTTCTTGATGAATCATACACATACAATCAATGTAAATATGATGACTTTCCTGTAGTATCTCTAAAGTCTTTAGCATTTGCATACCTAGCCTATTTTATTTTAAAAGCAATAATGACTGCACCACCAAGTATTATGATATGCCATTTAGTGTTTTAAATTGTGTTTGCACTTGTACAGTTTAATTAGATTTTGTACAAGAAGTAAAAGGGAACTTAAGATTCTCTTCTGGGCCAAGAAAGTTCAAGAGGTCAGAATTAGGTTCAATTAGCATCTATGCCTAAGCAATTTTAATCATAATATACAAATTTTTATTCTGCACTACACACATATCCCATAAAAAGGATATTGAACTACAATTCATTTATAAATTCCACAAAGCATCCACAGCCTCATTAATATTTTTCTGCTGACCTCATCTGTGCAATTCATTCTCTTTTTTGCACATAAGTGAATGTGTGTAAAATAAGAAGGTGTTGATGTATGATAATCTTTAAGGTGCATTATCTTATTTCTCCATCTAGAATATAAACTTCTGACAATACTTATATATATATATATATATCTTTCTATGCAATGGATATTATATTTGTTTCATAAAACTAGATTTACAACTTGGAAAAATTACAAAGGGGTCAAATTGGTGTCTTTTATGGAATAATTCACAATTTAAGAATGGACTCCAACACAAATCCCAGTCACTGTGCCTTAGCAGAATAAAGCATGTATTAATTGTGTGTATGTGTGCTGTGTATATAAAGGTATTATATTCCATTTGTTCACCTTCATAGAAGAAGCACACTACCTCATTATTTTCAAGGGATGGTATATTATTTCTATATTAAATGTTAACTCTTTTGAAGGTTACAGTGTCACTGAATAGAGGACACATTCTTATAATGCTGGGCTGAGGACATTAATCATTGATGCTGGCCAAGAGCTCAGGTTTGAAAGCAGTAAATGCATATTGGCAATAGCAACAGTCTGCAGAAAAAGATGGCATCCTGAGGATTTTCTGTGATTGGCTAAATAAAAGCCAATAATAATTTCCTTTACTATCTACAATATTTCAGACTAAGTTTTGAAGTACTAAAGAAATTTATACTTTCTGGAGTCATTATATAAACTCTCTTAATGAAGATTTGATTGTAAGGAACATTAAACTTAGTATACCTCAACCTCAGAGATAGTCAGAAAATATTAGCAAATAGATGACATTTCTAAGATACGATTTCAAGAGTTGAAGTCTGTGAAAGCCATTCTTCTCTTAAGGATACCATCTTGCAAAATTGGAACTATGCTTTATCATTTATGTAATTCAATCTAAAGCTTAATATATAGAAGATAAAGGATGTTTGTTGAATGAATCTCCACATCTTATGACCAGCTTGCCTTATATACCCCAGTTTTATGATATAACCGCTACCTGAAGACTTTCTTTCCCCTTTGTAGTTCTATTCTCTCTTGCTTAGATCCCCTCTCTAAATATTTCCCACTTTCCAAAGGGAATGTCCTTGAAAATTTAACTGAAACTACGTGTGAAAAACAATTAGCAAGTAAAGGCAACAACAACAGAACTTCTGTTCAATTATTCAAGAGCAAGCAATAATCTATTCAAGTCCTTCTATTGCCCCAATTTTTATCTACAAAAGGGAATAATTGTGTGGATATAAAATGAGCTTCTTGATGTAAAGATTTATAAGGTAAGAAATATAATCATTCCAATTTTACCCAAATTGTGTTCAACTTTTAAACACAATCTTGTCACAAAAAAAGGTTCTCAAAACTTGGAGCTATTTTCAGTGAGTTCTGTAAACTGTTCAAAACTTCTGTTTATTCAGCTCAAAGAAAATGACTATATAATTCAGCCCCATGCTGACATCTTTATTTGTTCAAATACTTCATGTTTATTTTTCTGGTCACCACAGTGAAAGGATGATTTTCTCTGATGTGTAGTTTGTGTTTTTGACTATCATGGCAATGTATATATTGCTTACATTCAAAGCGTGTTTATAAAGTCATATTTAAGGCACAAAATAAAATTCAAATTGGTAATTTCACAAACTGGCAAATGCAATTGAGAAGTTTTTTCTTTAATGATAAAAATGAAAAAGGTCATACTTCCCTAACATTATCAGATTCTATTAATTACAGTACCTAACTCTTCATATATCAGTATTTTCTTTGATATCATTAATATATATACCCAATTCAATTATGCAAAATAGTACCATGCTTGTTAATTAGGTATCATTTGTTTTTAATGAGATACATTCCTCTATTAATGTGTGCAAAACATATAAATCCATGCTTAATGTATGTAATCACCATATAAATGTTAGCCCTTATGATGATGATGGCAAAGATAATAATCTTTGCCGTATTGGTCCTTTATGTTACAGAGTACTTTTCATTTTGTTCCAATTATTTGATCTTAAAATCATGAAAATCAGAAAATTACAAAAGCTATTTGAAACAATGCCTGTAATTTTTTTAATTATGTATTTTTTCATTTTCTGAAATTAAGTATTCTTTGCTGATGCTTAAAATCTACACAATCAGGCAAAAATAAATTTAGTATTAGACCAAAATAGTTAAGACATATCTCTTTTTATTGAAGGACATTTCATGCTGAACTTTTATTGGTTAAGGTAAAAGGCAAAGTTAAAATAAGGAAAATAGTGTTACTTTAAAGGTGCTGATAATTTCTTTACTGAAGCAGATGTCATCTTCTAAAATATAGCCTACTGTAAGAAGTAGCAGTGCTCTTTAAGGGATCAGCTCTTTTCCCAGGCTAATTTCTAACTGAACTAAACCTTTAAGCCTGCTACTCAAAGAGTTTGGAACAACGAAAAATGTATCTGGCCATGCATTCCCTACTATATTTTCTCCATCTTTCTTGACCCTGACTTCAAATGTGTTTCATTTGACACTTGGTAATCAAGATTCAATCCCATATCAAAGAGTGGTTTTATGATATATTATTCCAGACAAACCCTATGAGCCCTGAAAAAAATTAGAACTATGTTTACTAGATTACAATTAGAGGAAAACTTACAGGCCATGTTTTAAAAATCCCTACCCTTTATTGTATAGGCAGTTGAATTTCTCTGTCCAATATGTGTAAGGAAAAAAAAGTGATTTCAGGGGGTGCAAGGGAAGTTAAGTAGTAGAATTCTCACCTGCCATGCAGGAGACCCAGGTTCAATTCCCAGTCCATTCACTTCCCTAAAACAAACAAAAACAAAAATTCAACAAGCAGTGCTGCACTAACAAGATACCCAAATGGAAAAATAATGAAATGTGACCCCACCATACAACAAAGAACAAAAAAGGGATTTCACTTCAATTGAAGATGGTCCTCAATATAAAAGAATTTGATGAGGAAAATAGGCCCATTTTAGCCACAGGTATGTATTAGTGTAATTTGAGGGTGGTGAACTCCCAAAACCTTTAGCCACTTTTTCAGGGTTAAGAAACTAAGAAAATTACAGTAGATTTTAAATTTGCAGATAAAATATTAGAATATCTTGATTGCATCCAATGATCCATTTAACACAGTTATCATAATTCTAAACAGTTCCATTTTCAAACAACATGGGGATTCACAGGCTACCCCTGATACCTCTTGTAAAAGCATAAAGAACTTAACAGATAGGGGAGGTTCTGCTCACTTCCAAAGCATGTTTATCCATGTATTTCCCCTGTTCAGATTTTAGAACCACCTACTTATAATGAAATTTAATTGTGGAAACCTGTGGCAGGATTTTATCTGAAGGACATCTTTCAAGTATTCAAGGCTGAAATTCTTCCCCAAGAATTTGAATATTAAAAATTGCATGTTAACAGGGGTAAGGAAAACATTGTCTATATTTTACAACTTCAGCTATTCTTTTAATGGTTTATTTTTTCCAGAACCTAATTTTTCTATAGCACATAATCTAATTCAACCAATCCGTTTGGCTCATTTGTACAATTGAAACACTGGAAGCCCAGAATAAGAAAGAGGTCCTTTAATTCTATGCAGCCTAATATAATATGTGGATACATCCTAGAGTATATTAAGCAGATATTCAGAAATTGTCAAAGTCCCTTGAGGGATGGGAGAAAAAATATGGAGCTATTAAATTTTTCTATCAGGAAATCCCCTGATACTGCATCAAAATTTAGGGACACCCAAGTCAATAGGCCATCACATGACTACAATTCATTGCAGCAGACTGCAGTCAGCAATCCCAGATCATGTCACAATTCTACATTTTTATTTATTTTTCATTAATAGATCATTAGGCAAAATTCTGGGTTCATTGTTGAATTGTGTAAAGCATTCTTGTTAGATGTGTTCTTTCAGTATGTTTGTCCCAGCTGAACAGTTATTCACTTTGATTTTAATGTTAACCTTTCCTCAGTATTAGAGTTTTCACAATGATGAATAAGCTCATCATTGAGGAAATATTTTTCTTCATTCTGTACCCAGGGAATGTTTTATACAATGTGAAGCTTCACATATATTCCACATGTTGCTCTGTATGTAAAGGGTTTCTCATGTTTTTTCTTTAAATAACTACTCCATAAAAATTACCTCTTATTCTTCCAGAGTATCCTCTTTCTCATAGACGCTTTTCAATATGTTTTCTGTTTTATGATATAGTACTGCTTGGAGTTATGCTAGTGGGCACCAAAGCTGGAAGTCAGCTGAAACTTACAGGTAACTACAGACTTAGGATTCCCAGGATAGTGCAATCATGCTATTTAAGGATATACTGTAAATAAAGACATTTACATATAGATTGCATTGTCATAGGATTATATTCCTGTGTGTATTCATCTTTTTAGAGGTCAGGGTTGTTGCTGAAGATGTTTCCATAAGCACAACATATTCGTTGACATTTTTTATGTCATCCAATATCAGAACAATGTCAAACGTCTTTCTCACATAGATGACATCCATATAGTTTCTATCCAGTGGGAATCCTCTCTCATGTTGTCTAAGGGGAAAGCTTTGAGTAATGGCTTTCATACATATAGCAGACACACGGTTTTTCCCCACTGTGAGTTCTCTTATGTCACTTAACATTACAACATCGACTGAAGGATTTCCCACAAACATGACAGACAAATAATTTCTCTCCAGTGTAAGTTCTCTCATGTCATCTGAGGGTAGGACTATCAGTGAATTCATTTCTACATACATGGCAGAAATATGGCTTCTCCCCAGAGTGAGTTGGGACATGTTGTCTAAGGGTAATATTGAATGAAACCCTTCCCACAGAGATAACATTAATTTGCTTTCTGTCCAGTGTGATTTATCTCAAGTTGCCTGTGGTTACAATATTGCCTGAAGGATTTCCCACATACAGGGCACACATTGTGAATTCCTTCATGTCTGAGGGTAGAATTATTAATGAAGTTTTTCCCAAATAAATTGCAGTCATATGCCTTCTCTACAGTGTGTATTTTCTCATGTTTTCTAAGACCAGATCAGCTTTTGAAGACTGGTTTACATAAACAACAGTCATATGATTTATGCCCACTATGAATTTGCTTATGTTGACCCAAAAAATGGCTTGTCATTGAAGTTTTTTCAAAATCGTCATTCACACAGTGTTTCTTTTCCAGATCAGTCAATGTTAAGTGAAAATCTTCTGAATCATTACCTTCAAGTGGATTCTCTCCAGTTTAAGAAATCTGCTGCTACAAATGAGAACAGAGGTGTTAAATGTGTGTCCACATATATTCATTAATTCAGTTCTCTAGATTAATCATTCAATGGGTCTTTGTTAGAATTAATCACTTTCTAGTTACATAGACATGCTAATTTCTTGTATGTAGAAAATTTCTATTTTGTGGTGTCTCAACTGCAGAGCTATCTAATTTTGCAAACTTCATTTTGTGTCAAACAATAGATATTTGAACAGGTTTATGAAATTGTCCTTTTTTGAGACTTCAGGTTATGGTTTTTGGGACAGGTTATTTTGTCTATTAATTGAAACAATCAGAAACTTTTTCATGGAACAGTGTTTAATCACAGTTTTAATTATACTCAGAGAATTGTGCTGAACTCCTAAAGTGTTCACAAAGCCCAGTTTCTGAAAGTTTTACTTCAATAAATACATAAATAACCCAAATTTTAAATCCTAGGTCTATATTTGGAAGTCCAACATTCTTGAATCTTTCTTTTGACACAGTGGTAGATGTGTCCTACTTGCAGATATGTTGCATGATTATAAATACTTCTTTTTAATGCCCATTTTCCCCACCTGAAATCATCTTTAAAACATTGTTGGAGAGGCATTAGTAGAATGAAATATTTCTGATTATGTTGCAAATATTGTCATTTAGTTAAGAAAAGAATGTAGAATTTTGGTGATCTCTAGAATGTAGAAATACTTTTCTGGAAATCGAAAACTAATCCATATTCAGCATTAAAGTAAGGGAAAATTAAAAATAGGATGTTGGACAGTAAAAACAGGGGAAATTCCTCAAAGAGGAGGAAAAGAATAAGGGCCACTTCTTCAAAATTTTACTTAAATAAGTATAATAATTATCCATTTCCCTATGCCAAAGACAATCACAGATGGACACTTCCATAGAGAGAGATACATGTGTGGAATAATTACACACTTGAGGAGTGTGCTGGTTTAAAAGAATGTATGTCCCCTAGAAAATCCATGCTTTAATCAAAATCCCATTTCATAAAGGTATAATAATCCCTATTCGATACTGCATGTTTGAAACTGTAATCAGATCATCACCCTGGATGCTGTAATTTGGTTGAGTGGTTGTTAATCTGGATTAGGTGAAGACATTTCTCCACCCATTTGGGTGGATCTTGAATGGTTTATTGGAGTCCCATAAAAGAGGAAATGTTTCGGAGAATGGGAGATTCAGAGAGAGCAGCACCTCAAAGCAGAGAGTCCATGAGACAGCGACCTTTGGAGAAGAAGAAGGAAAATGCCTTCAGGGAAGCTTCATGAAACCAGAAGCCCTGAGAGAAAGCTAGCAGATTATGCCATGTTCACCAGGTGCCCTTACAGCTGAGAGAGAAACTCTGACTGTGTTTACCATGTGCTCTTCCACTTGAGAAAGAAATTGAACTTCATTGGCCTTCTTGAACCAAAAGTATCTTTCCCTGGATACTTTTGATTGGACATTTCTCTAGACTTGTTTTCATTGGGACATTTTCTTTGCTTTAGAACTGTAAACTAGCAACTTATTAAATTCCCCATTTTTAAAGGCCATCCTGTCTCTGGTATATTGCATTCTGGCAGCTAGCAAACTAGAACAAGGAGTTTTCCCAAAAAGCATAGCCAACAAGTCATAGCCTTCATTTCAGAGAATATCACTCAGTTATGCAAATATTCAGTTGATATTTCCAATAAATGTTCATTCATTGACCTGACCCCTCCTCATATTAAAACACAGCATCCTATAACTCATTTGGACTTTGTGCTTGAAGAAATCCTAAGCCTTCTCTGCTCAATTACTTTCTTTTTTCCAACTGAGAAATCACTTCTGATTTGCATGGCTGATATCCTTCTTATGGAAAACAGAAGCATAGATTAGATATCTATGCTTCTATATTCATGATCATCAAGTTATGGGCAGACTATGAGGAACAATAAGGTAAGTATTGAAGATAAGCTCACAGGAATGTAACAAACACAGGATATTGAAAATCCTTTTCTGCAACAGATCAGTCTTGATCATAAGCCAAAGACATTAAGGGATATTGATGTCCATACATAAATTAATAAAATGCAGTGTCTTCAGCCACTTCATGAAAGGAGAATTTTTTACTCCATAGTGGTTAAAGATTATTTTACAAAAGATTCCAAACAACATAATTTCCTTCAGAATAATGCATGTCTTAGTGGAAGTGTATCTATGTTATTGTAATACTGTGTGTTGAAACTGGACCACAGTCGCTAGAGGATAATAATTATTTAGAGAATATGTATTCCCTTTATTTTATCCACAGTAATAATATTCATTGAGTTCTCAGTGCTATTATGAATTTTGGAGATTGAGTAGCAAGAAAGATATGAAATTCCAGTCAGGAAGGTCATGTGCTACTTGTGACAAATGAGATGTAAGCAAAAAAAGTGAAAAGACAAATTTTCTTTCAAGTAGTCATAACAGTTATGAAATAATCTTGGCAGAGAGCAGAGTGACACATGAGGATGTTTTCTAGATATTTGAATAGATTGATGAAAGACTAGACAGACAGATAAACAGATGACAGAGAAAAGTTTGAGAAATTTACCCAAAGACACCAGATGATTGACATTCTCCAGCATAACATCTATGAATAACTTTCTCTAGATTGTGTCCAGTAAGCCCCATTCTTCCCAAGCAAAGTCCATAGCTATATCATTGAAGGTAACTGATTCCTAAAACAAATCATAAGCATTTAGATTCATACAGAAACATCCATACCAATGTCCAGAGTAGATTATTGAAATGAAATCACTGAGAAGAAGATTGTGCATATAAAAAGCTGAAATTTGATGGGATCCCAGATCATTCTCACAGATAACCTGGCATCTAAATTATTGATAACTCACAGACACAAACAAACCCTGAATACATGAAAATTAACCATAAGACAATATTTCATATATGGTGTGAGAAAATCTGAAAATTTGACTGACAATAATAACTTCAGATGGTCATAAAATTTGCTCTTGAGAATTGATAACTAATTCTCTCTTCTCCATAAATTTCAAATAAATCCACAGGTTCATCACAAGAAAAATATTATTCGTGATCAGCTACAGTTTAACACAACTATAGTTCAATTATTCCCCTCTGTTCTATCAAATTAGATTTGTGCTCCCCCTCAGCATCCATCTTATTTCAGCAAGACTCTTGCCTCAGTACTGACCTTTGCCAAGTTAAGAATTTTCCATCCCTGCAGACTAAGCTCCTCATAAGTCAAACCTACACCTGGAGTCACAACCCACATCATTGGCATGCCTCACCCAGTACCCACAGGTGGTCCCAAATGATAAGGTAACCAACTCCACAAGTCTAAGACCCTGAGACCCCTTCCCTGACTCCTATGGAAAATCTACTAATTTACACCCCTGGATCACATTAAATCACAGGCCTATGGTTCCTTTTGCTCTGCTTGTGTGCTTCCCCCAAACAATGATTTCCATCAACTCCAAATGGTCTACCTCTCTCTTTAAGATATGGGATTAATAAACTATTTTTTCATGTATCATTGTCTCATTCTATAATCTTGGGATACCTGTCCTCCACACAGACCCGAATTTAAAATACAAGTTAACCAAATTGAGGTAAATGGAGTGATTT
Source organism: Tamandua tetradactyla (assembly GCF_023851605.1). Taxonomy (NCBI): domain Eukaryota; kingdom Metazoa; phylum Chordata; class Mammalia; order Pilosa; family Myrmecophagidae; genus Tamandua; species Tamandua tetradactyla. The sequence continues at coordinate 98,084,929 of NC_135337.1, read as the reverse complement.
CAGGTTTCTAGTCTATGAAATGCTATAACAAATAGTTGCAAGTTTTGAAAAATCCAATGAGCTGATGATTCCTATCTAACCAACACTGTTAAGTACAAGTGATAAATTCATTATTCATTGAAATGACACAAAGACCTGAGGCAATGTACAAAATTTTGCAGAACTGAACAGGCCTTATAGAGAATTTGGGAAGAGTATGTTCTTCCACTTTCAACTGTACAAAACTCAGGTGTTTATATGAGATATGAAGATATTCTTTTCAGTATCAAAAGCCAGGGTCCCCTGAAGCTCCTATAGCAAAGTACAGTTCTAGCTTGACTCTTATGTGGCAGGAGACTTCCAAAACATATTCTCCTGGACCTCCTTACACATTGCAGTTTTCCTTGTCTCTTTTGTATACTCATGTATATTCATCTTGACTCCCTATTCAAGGATAAAATAGACTCTTTATTAGTACTGGTCTCTCTCTCTCTCTCTCTCTTTCTCTCTCTCTCTTTATTCAAATACTTCCACCGGTCTTCAAATTTTACTCTATTTACAATACTCATCCAGTATGCACAGTTTAATGTGAGGAGACACTATTCCAAATATCTTTTCAAAATGTATCTTCTCAAAACTACAAGAAGTTTATGATAAGATAAAATAAATACATTACTTTTATTGCATTTTCTGGCCTATTTCTCATGCTGTCCTGAACATGACATAGACCTCACCCCCCATACTCATAACAATGGATTGATTGAACATATCGGTTGAACAATTTACCTCCCTATTGATCTGTTAAGTTATTCAGTTACTCATCTCTATCCCTTGTATTCACCACAATCCTAAGCACATTTTTACCAACAATTTGGTGGATAGGTGAATTAGTTCTCCAGTGAGGTCATGAACTGCATGAGGAAAATTAATCCTTTCACATTTCTTCTGTGACTACACTCACATAATGGGGCTGAAACAAATTAGTGCAAATTTTGGAAAGGAGATTATTTCTTATTCAGTTCTCGACTTGGCATTATTGACATAATGATAATTATGTCAGAGTCTTGTGCATGCATAAGTGTTTAGATCTCAATATGTGAATATCTGCTAACAGTGTTTAGATGGGTCACACCAGTTGGAGCAATCTGCATATTCCTGCATAGGGTTTTAATTTCAGGAGAGTAACAATTCCCTACTCACCAGTGGTTGCATTGTTAAAAGTTCCACTAACAGGTGTCTTCCTCTGTGTGTTAGTTTGAAACTTCCATGTACACACAAAAAAACATGCTTTTTAGTCCTCATTCAATATTGCTGGCTGGTACCTGTCTGAGTTTTCCATGGAGATGTGTCTCCAATGACTCAAGGTGGGGTGGCTAACTGGAGCCCTTTAAGAGGAAAACATTTTGGAACCCACATAACCAAAGACTATCGGAAATGCAGGAAAAAATTCCCCAGTGAAGCCATTGAAAAAGCCTGGAAAGAAAGTTAGCAGACTTTGCCAAGTGCCTTTCCAGCTGAGAGAGACTCTGAATATCATTGACCTTCCTGAGCCAAGTTATCTGTGTTGTTTTGAAACTATTGTGTACCCCAGAAAAGCTATGTTTTAATCTTGATCCAATCTTGTAGAAGTAGCAATTTATTTTTATCTTAATTCAATAACTGTAGGTTTGAAATTTTGATGAGATTATCACAACAGAAATATGACACAATTAATTGTGCGGGTGTGACATTTTGATTATGTGGAGATGTGACTGCACCCATTCCAGGTGGGTCTCAATTAGTTTACTACAATCATTTAAAAGAGGAATTATTTGTGAGAGACTACCCAGCTGATAGTGGTCTTCCTGACTCATAAGACTATCTTAATTGAAGTTAATTTCTTGTTGGTACTCTCATTTGGACACTTTCCCTTCCTTAGAACTATAAACTTGTAACTTATTAAGTTTCATTTTAAAAAGCCATTTCATTTCTGCTATATCACATTCTGGCAGCTTACAAACTAAAACAGATTTGGTATTGGAGAAGTGGGGTGTTGCTGAAATTTGAATAACAAACATGGTACAATCATTTTCAAATAGATAAGAAGGTAATGAGAGAGTTGTGAGGAGCTTGATAGAGAAGATATAGAATGCTTTAAAGAGACTGTTCATAAATATGTAGATTTTAAAGATATCTCTGATGAGACTTTAGACAGAAATGATGAATGTGCCATTCCAAACTGGAAGGAAGGCATCCTTTATATATGGAAGGCAGAACTTGAAAGTAAGGAACCTGGATATTTAGCAGAAGAAATTTCCAAACTAAATGTGGAAAATGCATTCTGACTGCTCCTTGAAGCTTATAATTAAATGTGAGAAGAAAGAGATTAAGTTGATAACTGAACTATTGCATACAAACAGAACAGAAATTGGTATTCTGAAAAGTTATGGGACTACAGAAAGGGAGACCCCAGTGACTAGGACCCAAGTGATGGTTTATCCAAGCATGAAAGTAGTCAGCCAATATAAGACAAGTGAAGATTGGAGATGGAGTTATCAGAAAGGATTTGCAGAAAGTCCTTTCATCTGAAGTGTGTGATCCCAGCATATTGCTTAGAAAACCAACAGGATTGTTCTGAGATCTGTATAAGCAGAATCACTGCCAGTCTGGACTAAAAGCAACAGAACAGGGACAAAGTGAAGGAAAAATGTCTTCCTAAAAGAACCGTGGGGGCTAAAGTCTAGAACCAGGAAAACATGTGCAAGGAGAGCAAACCAACCCAAACACTTGGAGTGGGTTAGTTTGCCTCAAGGGCTTTGAGGGTGGGTCTTCACCCTCACTGTTTAGGAAGAGTTGTGCCATGCAAGGCATTGAAGAGGGTCGAGTACATAAACCAGGGATAAAGGGGAGCCTGGCTTCCATCCCATTTTACTGGGATTGAGAGTGTGCCCTGGAGATAGCAGATACCCTGGGTGCTGCCTCAAAGCTTGCAGAGAGTGGAGTCCAGGAATATGTGGTCTCCAAAATATCCCCAAAGATTGCAAACAACTCATTGTTTGGAAAGAGCAAAGCCACTGCATAGGCTCTTGGAAAGGGAGTGACTGTCACTTTCTAATTTTCCAAGGATAAGACTAAATGACTCTCAAACTTTGAAATCTGATGGAGTTTGCCTTGCAGGTTTTTAGAACTGTTTGGGTCCAGTGATCCCTGTGCTCCCTCCAATTTTTTCCTCTGGAATTGGGACTATGTACCTATGACTGTCCCTCCTTTGTACATTAGCAACAAATAACTTGTTTTTGGTTTTACAGGTCCACAATCTGATGAATACATTTTTGTCTTAAAACAGACTACTCCTGTAACAGAGTTTGATGAGACTTTGCATTGATGTTAGCATTGTATTTCTATTGTTATTGAAATGGTTTATAACTTTTGTGACATTGTAATGGAGTTAATATATTTTGCATATGTAAAAAACATGTCTTTTGGGGATCCAGGTGATGAAATGCACCAGTTTGAAATTAGTATGTACCCCAGAAAAGCCATATTTAATCCTGATCCAATCTGGTAGGAACAGCTGTTTCTTTTAATCCTTACTCAATACTGAAGGTTGAAAAATTTTGATAAGATTATCTTCACAGAGATGTGACACACCCAATTGTGGGTGTGACATTTTGATTACATGGAGGTGTGACTGCACCCATTCCTTGTCAGTATTGATTAGTTTACTAGAATCCTTTAAAACAGGAGACATTTGGAAGAGAGTCAGAGGTGACAGAAATGATAGCGCTCACAGAAAGAGCTCACAGAACTGCTTGAAGCCCAGCAGACATCACCAAGAGATGTTAAGCAAGCTAGAACCTGGAGAAAATCAAGGGAAGGCAAGAGATGAAAACCAGGCCCAGAGAAGCGAAGTGAAGAACCACCACAGGAAAAGAAACGAAAGCAATGGAGCCCAGGAACAAGGGATCACATGATTATCCAGCTGATAGAGGTGTTCCTTATCTGTCAGCCTTTCTTGAGTGAAGGTAGCCTCTTGTTGGTGCCCTAACTTTAACACTTCCACTTTATTAAAACTGTAAACTTATAACTAATCAAATTTGCTTTTAGGAAGCCATCCTATTTCTGGTATATCACATTCTGGCAGCTTGCAAACTAACAGAGTATATCTCCCTTGATGCCACAGTTTGGATATTTTTATAGCCTTGCCTCAATTTGGACATCACCATAGCCTTAGAACTATAAATTTGTAATTTAATAAATTATCCCAGAAAATTTTGCCTCAGGACAGTCCATGCTTGTACCTGATTTACAGATTTTGCTTTTGAATGTATTTGTATTTTAACTAAAATGGTTTAAGGTATCTTGATATTGTTATGGAATGAATGTAATTTGCAATTGGAAAGAAAGTTTCTTTATCAGGTTAAAAGGGTGGAATGTGCTGGTTTAAAGCTATTGCTCTAGAAAATCCATGTCCTTTAATCCATATTCAATATTGCTGGGTGGGACCATTCTGATTGTTTCCATGGAATGTGACATGCACAATTGTGGATAGCAGCATTTGATTAAGTGCTTTTTCCCCATGCAGATGTATCTATATGTATTAAAAGTGGTTTTGCTTACTGGAGCCTTTTGTGAGGGAACCATTTTAGAAAAAGGTTGAGAACCACAGGAACTGACAGAGCCAACAGAATGTACAGAGCACTGGGGAAGCCATTGAGATTCTTGGAGAGAAAGTTAGCAGACAATGCCCTGTGCCTTTCCAGCTGAGAGAGAAACTCTGAATATCATTGCCCTTCTTGAAGCAAAGTATCTTTCCTTGGATGCCTTAATTTGGACATTTTAATAACCTTACCCTAATTTGGACATTTTCACAGGCTTAGAACTGTACACAAGGAATTTAATAGCTTCTCCTTTTTAAAAGCCATTCTGTTTCTGGTATATCACAACTTGGAAACTAGAACAAATGTAAGTATAGTAGGAAAAAATGTATTATTTTCTTCAAAGAACTAACATGCAAATCCATGATAAGTATTTGGAGATAAAAGACTAGAGCTTTAACAAAAAGACAGATTGCACTTCTAATTGTTGAGAACTTATTTTTATTATTGAACAATCCATAGAAATTTTAGAGCTAGAACAGAAGAAAAACACAAATAATTCAGAAGAATCTTAACTTGAAAAGATAAAATGCAAATGTCACCATTAAAACCAACAGAGACATTTTATGAGTGATTAGATGCAAAGTGAAATATTCTAAACAATTTGAAAAAACTCTACCAGGCATCAGAATCATGAAAGAAATCATAAAACACATCTCATTATGTCTAACTCCAAGTTTCTGTTTCAGCAGTTCTTGGTTGTGATCTGAGATTCAGCATTTCTAACAAGTTCCCAAGTGATGTTGATGATGCTGGGGTTGGTACCACACTTTGGGAACCAGTGGTCTGGAGAATCAGGAACCAAGTGGAGAAAATCTCAATAAAGTGAAAGCAGACATTTGTTGTACACCCTAAGGTTAGTTCACATGGAAGGTTTATATTGACTTGGAATAATATAAGTTCATTTAGAAACTCCATTTTATTTTCTGCTTATTTGCTGTTTGGCTGAACTCTTGACAGAACATGTCTGTGGGTTTATGGATGAAATAAATTAGAAGGTAAAAAACACAAAAGACCTCAAGATGTATGCAGTATAAGGTAGTAGAAATTAGACTGATAAGGTAAATGAAGATTATATGAAAATGCTTTGAGGGATAGGAATTATGAAAGATATGGCCCCCAATATGATTCATACTGAAAAGATATAGAATACTTATTTTCTTAAGTCTGTGTTTGCCCTCCATTTCATCACATTGCATTTTGATTGCTTTAGGATAATATCTAATGATTTTTAGCAGAATATAAGCTTTAAGTATATATTCCAGAGAACCTATGCAGTTATATATAATCTACACAAACACTTTTGCCAAATTTATGTGTGATTTTATGAATGTTGTTGTTTGAACTATAGAAGATAGAGGTAAAACTGAGAGCAGATCTGCAGATGCAAAAATTGTATCAAGAACATGAAAAAATCTTAGATTGAAAATCAGTAACATATTTCAGGAAAAACTAATTGCTGCATTCATGGACCAAACAGTTATGAAATTAAGGCTCTGGAATACAAAAAATTCCTATTTCTACTTGGCATAACTACATAATGGGATCCTCTATAGGCTAGTACCATGTAATTATATGTGAATTAAATAAGTTTTAATAAACAATATTATTTGTGTTTCTAAGGTACAACACTACACTACAGCTTTAGGTAGGTGGGAGCCACCATACCTCCAAGCTCAGAGGGAAGAAATAGACAAAAAGATGAGAAGAGAACAGATTAGTGGGAAATAAAGGGATTGTTTACCACTCTCAACCATGTAAATGATGGGGTGGCCCACTAAGAACAGTGACAATAGACATGATGGTGAAGGCTAAGGACAGCAGAATGAATACCATGGAGAAAAGGAAATGTAGCCAAGCACCTAAGGATCTGGAGATTTTATTAGTACAAATAATTAAATAGGAGATTTTTGTTAAAAACACTTGATTCAATATCAGAAAATTCAGTGAGAAGGTAAAAACATCTAACTCCTAGGAAATGCATGTAAATATTTTGCTGCACAATTCAAATAGTCAGTTTTACTTAGAAATAGCTACTAAGATAAGATAATTTCTTTTATTTTTAACTTTTTTATTGTTGTCAAAGAAAAGGTAATGCAACAAAATGGTAGTGAATATCTGGAAGATTTCTATTGTCTATGCCACTAATAAATTGCCTAATGTATTAACTAAAATATGACAAATCTTTTCACAATGTTTACCTTAGGAGACAGGAATTATTCTCTATGTCAATTACTAAAGGATATATATTTTAAAAAGATTAAATCACAACTCTCATACAAATATGAACAAACACATGTAAATGGTTTCAACTAATTAATGAGGAAACTACTTCATTTAGAGGAGAAATCAAACTACCACAAACAAAAAGGCAGATAAAGAATGATAGAACGAATTTCCAAATATATATAAAATGTATCTATATACAAACAATAATCCATTGCAATACCCCAGAAAACAACAGATTTGCATTTATATGGAAAATAATTACTTGCATTATTAACAGTTTTCTACAAGTTCCAGAACTGCAAAACGACTCAAAAACTACAAAAGGCAAAGATAACCCATGGCATCAGACAGTATTCTTAACTATTTGTATTTTTTGTTCTTTTCAAAGTTGTTCTTTTTTTTTACTATTACTGACAAAAGGAGAAAAGATGGAGAAATGTTGTCACCTTTTGTCCAAGAATTATTCTAGATATTCTAAGCTTCAGTAATTAATTGAATCAGAATAATCATCCAATAATTAAAATCACACTTTAAATTAATCAAACTGATATTAAATAATTTATTCCTGGTCATAATTCTTGAACGATCTCAGGTGAAATTTGTACTCAGACTGCTCCAAAATCAATGCATTTTCTCACTATATTGCAATATATAAAAGGCAAAATTTCATCTAAGTAGGATGTGAATTATGGGGCTTCATGTACAGGAATTTTAAAGGTGAAATATTTGAAGCAAATGTCCTGTACAGGCACACATCCAATGTAGAATTGTGGGTTAATTAAAATCAATGACAATTTATGGTGTTAGTCTAATGAGGATTAAGTTTTCTAATAGATATGTAGGTGAAAGTAGAAAGGAAATTTTGCAAACACACATAAGAAAACAGTAAATCACTTCAGTCTTTTCTCAAGTTGTTCACTTTGTGCTTTAGAGAAATTGAAGAGCTCTTCAGAGAAATGGAAATTTACCTCAGAGACCATATTTTAACTCATGAAACCCTTCATGGGGTTTCTGATATTTGGGACACCCAGATTTTGCATGATCTACTGTTTCTGATAATTTACCTAGGCAGCCGTCCTAAGGAATCTTTTCATTATCACTATCATTAGCAATTATCATTGGCTACACATCCCCATGTACTACTTCCTGAAGAACTTGCCCTTTCTGGATCTCTGCATCATTTCCATCAGTATCACTAAATCCATCACTAACCCTGGCTAATCACAGCAGCATCTTGTTCTTGGGGTGCTTTCCACAGGTATTTTTCTTCCTCTTCTACTTAGTCACTGCAAAAGTAACTCTTCTCACAACGATGTCCCATGACCACTATGTTGTCATCTTCCATACACTCCGATATGACCATCATGAACCATGGGGCCAGTGCAGGCAGTTTCTTTGGGTTAGTCGAAGTCTCAAAGCATTTCTTCATAAAGCTTTTACCTTCTCCAAATTCCTGATATTCAGCAGTTCTTCTGTGATGTCACTCAACTCCTTGCCTTTTCCTGTTCTTATAATTTTGGAGAATTGGTAATTGTTGGGGTCAGTTTAGCATTGGATTTTGCTTCTTTTATGTTTATTGAGATCTCTTATATTAATGTCTTTTCCACCATCCTGAAGATGTCATCCAGAAAAGGATGATCTAAAGATTTGTCCACATTCCTGGCTCACCTCATTGTTCTGTTTCTTTCTTCTGTTTTTTTTTTCCTGTTCACACCCTGTGCCAGTTTGAAAGGATGTATGCACTCTAGAAAAGCCATGTTTTAATTTTAATCCCATTTTGTAAAAGCAGCCATTTCTTCTAATCCCTAATCAGTATTTTATGTTTGAAGCTGCAATTAGATCATCACCTTGGAGATGTGACTCAATCAAATCTGGTTGTCAAACTGGATTAGGTAGAGACATGTCTCCACCCATTCAGGTGGGTCTTGATTTGTTTACTACACCCATTCAGGTGGGTCTTGATTAGTTTACTGGAAATCTATAAAAGAGAATGACAAGAGAGATTCAGAGAGAGCAGAGAATGCTGTAGCACCACGAAGCAGAGGGTCCACCAGTCAGTGGCCTTTGGAGATGAAGAAGGAGAACACCTCCCAGGGAGCTTCATGAAATAGGAAGCCAGGAGAGAAAGCTAACAGATGATGCCATGTTCACCACATGCCTTTCCAGATGAGAGAGAAGGTCTATGTTCATCATGTACCTTCTCACTTGAGAGAGAAACCCTGAACATCATCAGCCTTCTTGAACAATGTATCTTTCCCTGCATGCCTTAGATTGGACATTTTGATAGACTTGCTTTAATTGGGACATTTCCATGGCCTATAAACTGTTCACTTGCAACTTACTAAACTCCCCCTTTTAAAAGCTGTTCTGTTTCTGCTATATTGCATTCTGGCAGCTAGCAAATTAGAGCAGATTTTGGTGTCAGGATTGGGGTGCTGCTGTGGTTTGCAAATACCAAACATGTTTGAGTGGCTTTTTGAATGGTAAGGGGAAGATTTTGGAGGAGTTGGGAGGAGCTTAATAGAGAAGGCCTAGAATGCTCTGGAGAGACTGTTGGTAGAAATGTGAACTCTAAAGCCACTTCTGATAAAGCCTTAGGCAAAAATGAGGCATGTGTTTTTATAGACTGGAAGGAAAAAAATTCTTTGTTTTAAAATTACAGATAATCTGACAAAGTCTACCAGTGGCTTTGACTGGAAGGCAGAGTTTAAAAGCCACGAACTTGGATATTTAGCAAGAGAAATCTCCAAATTAAATGTGGAAAGTGCAGCCTGTTTTCTCCTTGCATCTTATAGTGTCATGTGACAGGAAAGAGATAAGGTGAGAACTGAACTCTTGGATACAAAGAAACAAGAAATTGATGTTCTGGAAAATTCTGGACTTCCAGGAGGGGAGATCCTAGAGAGTGGTACCTTATGTGAGGGTTTGGCCAAACAGTCAGCCATTTCAGAGAAAACCAGGATTGGAGATGGAGTTATCCAGGATGGATTTGTGGAAACTCCTTATGTCTTGTGGGTATGATCAAAGGCTACTGCATAGAAAGCCAATGAGAGTGCTGTGGGACCTGTATAAACAAAGCCCCTACTAGCCTAGACTGGGGGGTTCAGAGAAGGGACACATTGAAGGAAAATAACTTCAGAGGCAAAACCATGGAGGTGGGGTTCTGAAGTCAAGAAGCCTTGGGCCAGGAGAGCAGGCCCACAAATGCCCATGGAGAAGGCCATTTTGCCCCAAAAGCAGAGGATGGGCCTTCCACATCATTGCAGTGGAAGAATTATGCCACAAAAGGCCTTGCAGAGGGTGAAGCACATTCCTTGGGGTTTGGGGAGAGCCTGGCTGCCACCACATGGAGGGTTTAATGTGTGTCCCAGAGATGGCAGAGAGCCTGGCAGAGGGTTAAGCCAAGAAAAAGGTGGTCCCTGCAATAGTTGAAGAGAGGCAGACCTCTGTGAAGGCCTTTGGAAAGGATTGTACTGTTACTTTCAAAATCCCCAAAGATAAATGACTCTCAGATTTAGAAATCTAATGGACTTTGCCCTATGGGTTTTCAAAGCTGTTTGGGTCCTGTGACTCCTGTATCCTCACTATGGAAATAGGTATATGTATCCTATGACCATTTCTTGTTTGCATGTTGGCAACAAATGACTTGTTCTGAGTTTGGCAGGTCCAGAACCAGAGGATAAGTTTGCCTTAAGCCATGTCTGTAACTAACTTTAATAGGAGTTTGTACTGTTTCTCACTTTGTATTTCGTTTGTACTGCTATGAAATGGTTTATGGTTATCTGTTATTGTGATGAAATTAATGTATTTTGTATATGCAAAAACATGTGTTTTTTAGGGTCCAGGGGGCAGAGTGTGTCAATTTGAAAGTATGTATGTACCCTAGAAAAGCCATGTTTTGATCTTAATTCCATTTTGTAAAGGCAGCCATTTCTTCTAATCCCTATTCAGTGCCTTATGTTTGAAACTTTAATTAGATCATCTCCATGGAGATATGACTCAATCAAGAGTGGTTGTTTAACTGGATTAGATTGAGACACATCTCCACCCACCTGGGTGGATCTTGATTGTTTACTGAAATCCTATAAAAGAGAATGACAAGAGAGATTTAGAGAGATCAGAGAATGTTGTAGAAACATGGATCAGAGTACACCAGTCAGTGACTTTTGGAGATGAAGAAGGAAAATGCCTCCTGGTGAGCTTCATGAAATAGGAAGCCAGAAGAGAGAGCTAGCAGATGATGCCATGTTCACCACATGCCTTTCCATATGAGAGAGAAGCTCTGACTATGTTCATCATGTGCCTTCTCACTTGAGAGAGAAACCCTGAACTTCGTCAGCCTTCTTAAACCAAGGTATCTTTCCCTGGACGCCTTAGATTGGACATTTCTATAGACTTGGCTTTAATTGGGACATTTCCATGGCCTATGAACTGTTAACTTGCAACTTATTAAACTCCTTTTCTTTAAAGGTGTTCTGCTTCTGGTATATTGCATTCCAGCAGCTAGTAAACTAAAACACATCTTTTTTTCCTAAGTCTTTATCAGCGTTTAACTTGCTACTGTCAGTGTTCTATACTGTGGTGCCACCCACCATACATTTCTGGTTTCTTTGTACATAAGAGTTCAGTTCTCAATTCATCTTTTTCCTGTTACATTTTATTATAAGCTGCAAAGAGAAGCCAGGCCCACTTTGCCACATTTAGTTTGGAAATTTCCTCGGATAATAATTCTCAATCGTCACCTTTAAATTCTAACTTTCATACAACAGCAATATTCAATTTGGCCAAATTATTTGCCATTTTATAAAAGGGTAACCTTCTTTCCAGTTTGCAATGGTACATTCCCTATTTCTTTCTAAATCATCATCAGAAGTATCTCTAGAGTCTGAATTTCTACCCACAGTCTCTTCAAAGTACTCTAAACCTTTTCTATTGTGATCCTCAATATTCTTCAAAACCTTCCCCTTATCCATTTAAAATCCATTCTAGTATGTTTGATCTTCACAAATGGTAACATCACCCCATGTCTCTGGTACAAAAATCTGGTTTTTTTTTTTTTTGTAAATATTGGTAGAATGCAATATACAAATGTGGAATGACTTTTGAAAGGGGAATTTATAAAGTTGCAAATTCTAAGGCTATGGAAATGTCCAAATTAGGTCAAGGCTATAATAATGTCCAAACTAAGACATTCATGGAAAGTTACTGTCATGGTCAGTTTCATGTCTCAACTTGGCCAAGTGGTGGTACCAGTTTGCCTTGTTGGACAAGTGCTGGCCTGTCTGTTGCAATGAGGAAATTTCATAGAATTAAATCACGATCACATTTGTAATCAGCCAAGGGGAGTGTCTTCTGCATTGAGTGATGCTTAATCTAATCACTGGAAGCCTTTTAAGGAGGATTCAGAAGAGACAGGCTCTGTTCCTGCTTCAGTTGGCAAGCCTCTCCTATGGAGTTCATCCAGACCCTCCATTGGAATCATCAGCTTCACAGACTGTCCTGCAGATTTTGGACTCTGCATTTCCATGGTGACATGAAGCACTTTTATAAATTTTATATTTGTGAGTGCTCCCTGCTGATTCTGTTTCTCTAGTGAACTCTAATACATCTTGGTACCAGGAGTGGTTCTTAAGAAACAGAATTTTTAAAATGGGTCTTTATGAATGCTTTTCTACTATGACTGGACTCAAAGGCACTAAGGACTCTGATTCCCATAATCAGAATGACACTCCCAATCCGTGGAATGAGTTGGTAAAAGAGGTAGTCAAAATATCACCTTTCAATTCTCCTAATGCTTCACTTGTATGAAGCTAGGCTCTGAGGGATAATATTTTTGGCACCTTTATATAATTTTGTGGAAATAAGAGGTATAGAGATGTTGGCTAGTTGTTGTTAGATACACTGGATACACTGAGGAGTGAAAGGGATGGGGTTAAGGTTTCAAACAGGAAGCTTAAACTCTGTCTGACAGATGTAGAAGTTTCTATGGGTATTCTGAAGGGAAATCTTATTTCCTGTAGCCATAGACTTGAGATCTCTGAAAATCAAACTCAAAATCTTATTGTTAGAGTAGCAACTTTTTTTTAGAGTAGCAACTTTTCACAATAAACTGAAATCTCAATCTTGCATGGTGTCTGTTGTTAAAGTGAGGGCATTGATTGGAAAAGAGTGGGACCTTGAAAAGTGGGATGATGACATATGGATTGATAATGATATCAGTGGAGAGGTTGAAACCCTAGGTCATGCAGAGTCTTCTCTAGATAACCCTGCAATAGTGTGCCCTGGGGACATAGCTGCCCCACCTCCAGCCTGCCTTGAGGAGTTGGCCACACAATCTCCTCCTGAAGGGATTATCCCTAGAGTGAGCAATTCTGTTTCACCAGATGAAATTGCAAATGAAGACCATAAAGCAAATGGATCTGAAGATATTTCTAATTCTTTTCATGACCCACTCCCACCAGACCTCATTTCTTCTGGACCTATAATTAGACTAAAGTCCCAACAGGTCCCTAAAGGTGAGGTACAAAGTGTCACACATGAGGAGGTATGTTATACTTCAAAAGAGCTGTATGAATTTTACAAATTATATAGACAGAAATCAGGGGAATATGTGTGGCAATGGATTTTAAGGGTGTGGGATAATGGTGGGAGGAATATAAGGCTGGACCAGGCTGAATTTATTGATATGGGCCCTGTTCTAGTTTGCTAGCTGCTGGAATGTGATACACCAGAAACAGACTGGTTTTTAATAAAAGGTGGTTAATTTTGCTAGTTCTTCAGAGGAACAGCAGCTAAATTTCATCTGGGGTTCTTTCTTATGTGGGAAGGCTCAGGGTAATCTCTGCTGGCCTTCTCTTCAGGTCTCTGGGTTCCAACAACTTTCCCTGGGGTGATTCCATTTTGCATCTCCACAGGCCTGGGTGGAGCTGCGAGTGGCTGAGATGAGGTATGCCAATCTGCTTTGGTTGTGCTACATTATGCTCTCTCATTTAAGCACCAGCCAATTAAGTCAAGCACCATTCATTGCAGCAGGCATACCCCCTATCGACTGCAGATGTAAGCAGCAACAGATGAGGTTCACATACCATTGGCTCATGTCCTCAGCAACAGAACTAGGTGCCTTCACCTGGTCAAGTTGACAACCGAATCTAACTACCACAGGCCTACTAAGCAGAGATTCTGCATTCAGTGTTATAACTCAAGGGGTTTTAAAAGGTATTAACAGCTTGTTTGAATGGTTTGTTGAAACATGGATCAAAAGGGAACCAGCATTACCTGAGGTTGAAATGCCAGAACTGCCATGGTATAATGTAGATGAGGGGATCCAGAGGCTTAGAGAGATTGGAATGTTAGAGTAGATTTATCATGTGAAGTGTGCTCTTACATCCCAGGAATGTCTGGAGGATGCACCTTTTACCAGAACAATGAGAAATAAATTTGTGAGACTAGCACCATCATCCCTGAAGAACTTGGTAGTTGCACTTCTCTGTAGGTCAGATATTACTGTAGGAACTGCTGTCACTGAACTGGAATCCTTAAACACAATGGGGATGACTGGATCCCAAATTGGCAGAACCCAGGTGGCAGCATTTAATTGCCAAAGACAGCATAGACATTGCTATTATAATAGACAGCAAACTCAAGACAGGAGTCAAAAGTATATGACTCACAGAGATTTGTGGCATTGGCTCGTAAATCATGGGGTACCTAGAAATACAATAGAAGGGCAGTCTATTAAATTCTTGTTTGAGCTGTATAAACAAAGGAGTTCTAGGTCAAGTGAACAGAAGACTAACCTGAATTACAAAAACATGGGGTCACAGCCCCTTAATCAATTTGCAGACTTCAGACAGTTTACAGACCCAGAGACCTTTGAATGAAGGGGAGGCCAGGTCCCTTTGGAGGAGAATGCTGTTACACTGCCACAAATTTATACTGTTAATCTTCCTCAAAACCTTCCTCAAGGAGACTGACAACCTTTTATCAGGGTAGCTGTTCATTGGGGAAAAGTAAATGATCAGATGTTTTGGGGATTATTACACACTGGTTCAGAAGTGACCTAATTCCAGGGGACACAAGATGTCACTCTGGTCCACCAGTCAGAGTGGGGGCTTATGGAGGCCAAGTGATCAATGGAGATTTAGTTCAGGTCCATCTTGCAGTGGGTCCATTGGGCCGCTGGACCCATTCTGCTGTTGTTTACCCAGTTCCAGAATGTATAATTGAAATTGACATAGTGAGCAACTGGCAGAATCCCCCATTGACAATTTAGCTCGTTCAGTGAGGGCTATTACGGTGGGAAAGGCCAAATGGAAGCCACTAGAACTACCCCTACCTAGCAAAATAGTAAATCAGAAGCAATACCGGATACCTGGAGGGATTGCAGAGGTTACTGCCACTCTTAAGGACTTGAAGGATGCAGGGGTGGTGATTCCCACCACATCCCCATTCAACAATCCTATTTGGCCTGTGCAGAAAAAGATGGGTCTTGGAGGATTATAGTGGATTATCATAAGCTCCACCAGGTGGTAACTGCAATTGCAGCTGCTGTTCCAGATGTGGTATCATTGCTTGAGCAAATAAATACATCCCCTGGTACCTGGTATGTTGCGACTGATCTGGTAAATACTTTTTCTCAACAGCTATTAGTAACGACCACCAGACACAATTTGCTTTCAGTTGGCAAGGCCAGCAATATACTTTCATGGTCCTACCTCAGGGTGTATCAGCTCTACAGCCCTGTCATAATCTTGTCCACAGGGACCTTGGTCATTTCTCCCTCCCACAAGATATCACACTGGTCCATTATATTGATGATATCATGTTGGTTGGACCTAGTGAGCAAGAAGAAGCAACTACTCTAGACTTACTGGTAAGGCATTTGTTCATCAGAGGATGGAAAATGAATCCAACAAAAATATATGGGTCTTCCACCTCAGTGAAATGTCTTGGTGTCAAGTGGAATGGGGCATGTTGAGATGTCCCTTCTAAGGTGAAGGATAAGTTGCTGCATCTGGCCCCTCTTATGACCATAAAAGAGGCAAAATACCTAGTTGATCTCTTTTGATTTTGGTGACAAGGTATTCCTCATTTGGGTGTGCTACTCCAGTCCACTTGTTGAGTGACCAGAAAAGCTACTAATTTTAACTAGAGATCTGAATAAGAGAAGTCTCTGTGACAAGTCCAGGCTGCTGATCAAGCTACTCTGCCACTTGAGCCATATGATCCAGCAGATCCTGTGGTGCTGGAAGTGTCAGTGGCAAATAGAGATGCTGTCTGAAGCCTTTGGCAGTCCCCTATAGAAGAATCACAATGCATATCCTTAGGATTTTGGAGTAAAGCCTTACCATCTGCTGCAGATAACTACTCTCATTTTGAGAAACAGCTTTTGTCCTGTTACTGGGTTTTAGTAGAAACCAAACACTTAACCATGGGCCAGCAAGTTATCATGACACCTGAGTTGCCTATCAAGAGCTGAGTGTTGTGTGACCCAGCAAGCCATAAAGTGTAAGTAGCAGCACTCTGTTGTAAAATGGAGATGGTATACATGAGACAGGGTCAGTGCAGGTCCTGAAGGCACAAGTAAGTTGCATGAGGAAGTAGCCAAAATGCCTATGGTCTCCACTCCTGCCACATTACCTTCTCTTTCCCAGACCAGAGGTATGGTCTCTTGGGGAATTCCTTACAGTGAACTGACTGAGGAAGAGAAAACTTGGGCCTGGTTTACAGATGGTTCAGCACGATATGCAGGTACCAACTAAAAGTGGAGAGCTGCAGCAATACAACCCCTTTCTGGGGTGTCCTTGAAGGACAGTGGTGAGGGGAAATCCTCCCAGTGGGCAGAACTTCGAGCAGTGCACCTGGTTGTTAATTTTGCTTGGAAGGAAAAGTGGTTAGAGGTGCATTTGTATACTGACTTATGGGTTGTTGCTAATGGTTTGGCTGAGTGGCCAAGGGCTTGGAAAAACCGTAATTGGAAAATTGATGCCAAAGAGGTCTGTGGAAGAAATATTTGGATAGACCTTTCTGAGTGAGCTAAAAATATGAAGATATTTGCATCCCATGTGAATGTACACCAGAGGGTGACTCCAGCAGGGGACGATTTTAATAATCAAGTGGATAAGATGAGCTGTTCAGTGGATACCAGTCAGCCTCTTTCCCCAGCAACTACTGTCATTGCCCAATGGGTTTATGAACAAAGTGGTCATGGTGGTAGGAATGGAGGTTATGCAAGGGCTCAACAACATGGACTTCCACTCACCAAGGCTGACTTGGATACAGACACTGCTGAGCACCCATTCTTCCAGCAGCAGAGACCCACACTCAGCCCCTGATGTGGCACCATTCCCTGAGGTGACCAGCCAGCTACATGGTGGCAGGTTGATTACATTGGATCACTCCATTCATGGAAGGGGCAGTGATTTGTTCTAACTGTAATAGACACATACTGTGGATATGGGTTTGCTTTCTCTGCATGCAATGCCTCTGCCAAAACTACCATCCATGGGCTTACAGAATGCCTTATCCATTGTCATGGTATTCCACATAGCATTGCTTCTAATCAAGGAACACACTTCACAGCAAATGAAGTGTGGGAATGGGCACATACTTATGGAATCCCTTGGTCTTGCCATGTTCCCCATCATCCAGAAGAGCTGGATTGATAGAATGGTGGAATGGCCAATTAAAAACTCAATTACAGTGCCAACTAAGTGGCAATATCTTGAAGGGCTGATGTAATGTTCTCCAGAAGCTGTATATGCTCTGAATCAACATATGCTGTATGGTGCTTTTTCTCCCATAGCCAAGATCCATGGGTCCATGAACTAAGGGGTGGAAGAGTGAGTGGTACCTCTCACTGATACCCATAGTGATCCACTTAAAAGTTTTTGCTTCCTGCATCTGTAATCCTGAGCTCTGTTGGTCTACAGGTTTTACCTCCAAAAGGGGCAGTGCTTCCACCAGTAGAAACAACAATGATTCCATTGAACTGGAATCTAAAACTGCCACTTAGTCACTTTGGGCTACTCATACCCTTGGATCAACAAGCCAAGAGGAGGATTTATTATTGTCTGGGGTCACTGACCCTAACTATTAGGGGAAAATAGGACTGCAACTACACAATTGGTGTAAAGAAGAGTTCTTGGAATACAGGAGATTCCCTAGGGCATGTTTTTGTACTACCATGCCCTGTGATTAAATCAATGAAAAACCACAAGAACCCAATTAGTAGTAGAAATTAAGGTTTGGGTCACCCCACCAGGCAAAGAACCATGGCCAGCCAAAGTGCTTGCTAAGGGTAAAGGGAACATGGAATGGATAATGGAAGAAGGTAGTGATAAATATGGACTACAGCCACATGAACAGTTACAGAAATGAGGACTGTAGTGCTGTTTTGTTACTGTTCTATTATTTAAGTTGTAAGATATCAAGTTTAAGAATGAATATTACCCAAGGACTTGCCCCTATTCTGGAGAGATTTAATGTTTTTCCAGTTACATGCAGGACAGTTGAGTATTGTTAGGTGAAAGAAAAAATGTGAGTTTTACCATTTTTTGTTTAGAAATTAGGTATGGTTTAAGGTGATATGTATAGCTGCCAAGTTGACAAGGGGTGGACTGTCATGGTCAGGTTCAATGGTCAACTAGGCCAAATGGTGGTACTTGTTTCTCTGGTTGGGCAAGTGCTGGCCTGTCTGTTGCAATGAGGGCATTTCATAGGATTAGGTCATGATCACGTCAGCTGCATCCACAGCTGATTCCATTTGTAATCAGCCAAAGGGGAGCATCTTCTGCAATGAGTGATGCTTAATCTAATCTCTGGAAATCTTTTAAGGAGGATTCAGAAGACACAAGCTCTCTTCCTGCTTCCTGGTGAGCTTCTCCTGTGGAGTTCGTCCAGACCCTTCATTGGAATCATCTGTTTCACAGCCTGCCCTGAAGATTTTGGACTCTGCATTCTCACTGTCATGTGAGACACTTTTACAAATTTTTTTATTTGTAAGTGTTCCCTCTTGATTCTGTTTCTCTAGAGAACCCTAACTAATACAGTTACCTTGGCTCAAAAAGGCAGTGATTTTATGGAAAGTCCCAGAAGGGTAAATTCACTGATGAGTATATGATTTCTGTTTCACTGTTCAAATAAAATCTACAATGATGAATTACTAAGCATGTAGACCAGTAATTTCAAAACTCTCTTATTTACAAGGAAATATATGTGTGGGTGTGTTGGAGAGAGAGAGAGTGTGTGTGTTTGTGTCATAAAGCAACATCCAGGTTTAGCTGGCTTGAATGCTTGCTAATTATACCTGGTATTTGTGATATTCATATTTTGTGTTTATTAATATTCACATAGACATTCTCTTTGAACCAATCTCAATTTCTTTGAAGAATAAGTGTTTCTTCTTTTAAACGAAAATGCAAATTAATTTCATAAGGTCTATTTAGTTTTACAATGCCAATTATGTTAATTTCTCCATAGTAATCATAAAATAAGTGTTTGACTTAATATACTTAATTTATTTATTAATGGTAGAGTCATACTATTCAATATGTCCCACTAGAAATATTTACTTTTAATGAGTTATTATCTTTGCAATCAAAATTTTATATCCATTTTGTCAAATCTCTTTATTAACCTTTATTTTCCTTGTTAGAATAACTTTTCATTACTGATCATCACAAATCTAGGTTTCTTCATGAGGTTGAATATTGCTTTTAGTCTCATGTCTATTTCTTGATACAGAGTATGCCTGGCATGGTAGATCATCTGGATCCCAGTGCTTGTGGATTGGGCTTGACATCACTTCCTCAAAGCAGCTCACACACACTGAAGGAGATTCCAGTATCTCTCACACCTAACAAAACACTGCATAGAGCCTCTTGCTCTTCACAGCCCTTAATGGGACTCCCAAATAAAGGTGCCTGATAAAAGTATTTTGGGACTAAAATTCTAGGTCTTCTGCTTCATGTTGATTCCTCCCTCATTATTGAGCATCTAAAAATTTGACCATTAATCTTTTCCCTTATTCTAAATCAGATTTTCCAATTTTGAATTTTACTCTCTATTAATTATTCATCCATTATTTACTTATTATTAATTCATGTATATCCTGCCCCTAGAAAACAACTATGTCAAACTGAAGTTTAATAAACTGCTTGGCATTTTGTGTGTGTGTTGAAATTAATACACAACACTAAAAAGGAACCTGAATGCAATTCTACTTTCATCTCTGGACAAAGGGTAAATTTGAGAAAGTATTTTCCCATGGAATATTCTTGGCTATGATTACTTAAATTCTTGGAATGTATTTTTCTTTTGTTCTTGTTGTCATATTTTTTCTCCTAATTCTTTTTCTCAACCATGTGATTTATTAATATACAGGAAGTGTATAACAATTATTAAAGACAGCATCAGCTGGCTCACTTTTTCTTCTCTATCATCATTCCTAACCATGATTTATATAGACTCAAAGATTATCCAAACTCAGCTCTGGAGTTGGTACAGCCCCAAGATCAAAGAACACACTTAAGATACAGAGTCAGACATGAATTTTATTAGGACTTATGAATAGGAGAGTGTCTCCAGAAATGGCAGTCTAGAAAATTAAATCAGTGCACTGGAAAATGAAGGCAGCACCCCACAAAGATGGTGCAGGGGGAAGCTTGTATGGGGTTAGGAAAAATACATTCCATGGGGTATGAGAGCAGAGCTTCAGAAGGGTCCCATGAAACAGGGGTCTGGAGATTTGTTATTAGCAATGCTCATGTGAAAAAACAGTTTTAATGCTTTACAAGATAAATTACTTATAATAGAATCTGTACATTCATTCATTTCTGAGGAGGTCTGTTTGGGTTGACTTTTACCTTCTCTCCAGGTCATGTAGGTGGCTATATGTGGAGAGCCGCCTCCCGGGTCAGGCCTAGTGGTCGCGCTGCAGCCTGCTCTAGAGTTCCCCCCGCCCATCGAGTGAGTCAAGATGGCGCCCGCATCCTGTTTCCGCGTATGACGCACGCGCCCACCAACCCTATCTTCCAATCACCTCTGTATACGTGGCACTAACCTATTGGGTTTGGGCACAGTATATAAGAGGTTACCCGGACAGGGTGGGTGGAGACGACCCATAGGGAGCCGTACCTGATGGCCGCATAGAGGTTGTTCCCCCGCGGGGTATTCTGTCCCGCGCAGAATTTGTAACAGAGCTTGCAAGCTTAGCTCCAGTAAAGGTCTGTGCTCACAACCGCCGCGTGTTACGGATTCGTGTCTGCCATTCAAGTCGGTTTGTCTGCGTCTGTCTCTCTCTCCTCTGTCCCCTTCGCCGGCCGGGGGATCAGAAGCCGAACGAGACGGCTGCGGACAAGTGGTGGCCCGTACGGGGAACCCTTCTGCTGCCTTTCCCCGAGCTGGTGAGGACGTGCTTCTTGAGTTCGCAGCGGACTTCCCGCGCCTGATCACCGCGAGAAGGTGAGTACTTCTTATTACGTGAGAGTTAAGGCCCGCGGGTTTTCAGGTAGCCCCGGTGACTCGGGAGAGCTCCCCGAGTGATTAAAAGACAGTGCCGACTGCAATCATGGGGCAGTCAGAAAGTTCGCCTCTGCTAGCTCCTTTAAAAACACTCTTAAAGCAGCGGGGTATCTCAGTTAAGAAAAGCTCCCTCCAACGGTTCCTTGATGATGTTACGATTTTTGCCCCTTGGTTCGCCCAGACTGGGAGCCTCAGTTTGCCTTCTTGGATGAAGCTTGGTCGTGATATAGATCGAGCGCGCCGGACGGGCTTATGTATGGACCCAATCCTAGTCCCTGTATGGGAAACCGTCCGTGCTTGTCTTGAGGCAGAGGGTGCTACGGGCCTCGGCCCGTCCCTTGCCCTGCAACAGGCGCGGCTCGCGCTTCGAGAAACTCAGTCGATCTCGTCTGCAGACGGCTCCTGTGAAAGTGAGCCACCCACTTGTAAGCCGCCAGAGTCTGGCGCTAGTTCAGACACCTCTGACTCAGAGTCAGATGGTGATGAGACCGAGGGTGCAGACGCGCCTCCGCTGATCGATTGGGGGAGGCCCCCTGTCTCACCCACGCAGCCTTCTGCCCCGCCAGCGCCTGCTGCAGGGGCGCGGCGGCTTCCGGTGAATGGTTTTGGTGATCTCGCCAAAAACCCTCACCACGGGCTCCCTCTGGTGGCCGAATCAGGTAATTACAGTGGCTGCTCTCCAACTTCTAAGCGCTTGTTAAAAGGAATGGGATATGTCCCCGGCAAAGGCTTAGGAGCCTCATTGCAGGGGCGCGCAAGGCCTATACAAGCTGTCTCCAATTCTGACAGATGAGGCCTGGGTTTTTCCTAGGGGCCACTGAGGAGAGATTCCCACCCACACCTATAAAACTAAAGTGGAAGACCAGTACCCCGGTGTGGGTGCCTCAGTGGCCCTTACCAAAAGAAAAACTCTCAGCATTACACACTCTAGTGTCAGATCAGCTAAAAAAGGGCCACATCATTCCCTCTACATCACCTTGGAACACCCCTATTTTTGTCATAAAGAAAAAATCAGGCAGATGGAGATTGTTACATGATTTAAGAGCCATTAATAATTGCATGGAGTCCTTAGGACCTGTTCAGATGGGGTTGCCCCTTCTCTCAGCTCTGCCAGAGCATTGGTCTATTTTCATCTTAGACATCAAAGACTTACTAAAGAAACAGAAAGGGGGAATAGGTCACGGCCTGTCCCCAAAGGCTCAACTGTCTATAGCCTTATTTACATATAATTTTTTAAATGAAAATTCACTAGGAATGACACCTGCTCTTCAGCACACTACTCCGAGTCCTCCACATAGAGGTCTAGTCCGTTGGAAAGATGTCCTGTCACGACAATGGCAAGGCCCTGACCCAGTGCTCAGCTGGGCCAGAGGCTCTGTTTGTGTTTTTCCCCAGGAACCAGGATGTCAACCTGTGTGGATTCCGGAGAGACTGGTGAGAACCGTGACACCGCCCGGGGGCGCCGAGAAACTGCTGCCCGACAAGTCAGCAAGCTTTCGACCTGAACCATCAGGCCCGGTCTCCAGCCCTACTGATGATGGCGACGACCGAAAAGATGACAACAACAGTGCAAGTGACCCTCCGACCGAGTAGAAGAGAAACTAGCTTTAACCCCACTTTTCCCACTACGAGCTACTGTGGGACCAAGTCACCTCATGGTTCTCTTGGCCCAGGTTGACCACTTGGATTCTTTTAGCAGTGGGACTTTTAGTAACTCTGCTCATTGTTAAATGTTTGTTAGAACGCTTGTTCCAGACGCAGCAACAGCTACGCGTCACCACTATGTTGGCTATGTCACTCGCCCCTGGTGCTCCTGACAACGACCGCCCTGCTGCCCAGTCCCCCATTTCACCGTATGACCCATCCCGGCCACTCAGGGCGGGACGCTTGAAAGCAAGGTCAGCGGCAAGGCCCATGGCTGTGTCCCGGGTATAAAAGGCGGCACCAGATGTCATAATTTTGGTCTTAGGATGATCTCTAAGGCAGAGTCACGGTCCTGGCCAGACTAGACTCCGGCCATTGCACAGAGACATCTAGTGACACCCTCGACTCTGGTTGCCGCTCTCCTGAGCCCTGCTTAGCCCAGTTGCGAGGCGAAGCACTGCAGGGAGAGTCACGTGGTTTCCAGTTCACGGGCTCTCCGGTCTCTATATGAGGAGGCATTCTGGTTGGTGCCTAGCAAGCCTAGTCCAGACTCCCCAAAGCACCAAAACAAGTAGTGGGCTAATCAAGCTCACGGGAGCTCACTCATCAATGGAGACACTGGGTCTAAGAAAGGGTCTACGGACCAAAAATAATAAAAAAGGGGGAGATGTGGAGAGCCGCCTCCCGGGTCAGGCCTAGTGGTCACGCCGCAGCCTGCTCTAGAGTTCCCCCCGCCCATCGAGTGAGTCAAGATGGCGCCCGTATCCTGTTTCCGTGTATGACGCACGCGCCCACCAACCCTATCTTCCAATCACCTCTGTATACGTGGCACTAACCTATTGGGTTTGGGCACAGTATATAAGAGGTTACCCGGACAGGGTGGGTGGAGACGACCCATAGGGAGCCGTACCTGACGGCCGCATAGAGGTTGTTCCCCCGCGGGGTATTCTGTCCCGCGCGGAATTTGTAACAGAGCTTGCAAGCTTAGCTCCAGTAAAGGTCTGTGCTCACAACCGCCGCGTGTTACGGATTCGTGTCTGCCATTCAAGTCGGTTTGTCTGCGTCTGTCTCTCTCTCCTCTGTCCCCTTCACCGGCCGGGGGCTTGACGCTGAGCGAGAAGTCCCGGACAGCTATATGTGGAAACTTACTGTCAATGTGGAGGGGGGTGTTGGGCTCTGGGTCTCTTCAATCCACCCCCATGAAGAGATTCTATTGATCATGGGGCAGACATTGCATCTCCAGTGAACAACAAAGTATAACAGACAACAGAACACTAGGAGTCAAACATACAGAGATAAAATCCCTACAAAGAAATGGATCTACAGATAATTGATAGATGTCATGTATGTGGCCTTGTATATGATTTTAAATTTCTGAAACATTGCTCTAGAATGTAAATGCAGCAGTTCACATTAATTAAGGCATGGGTTCCACCTTGTGCTGTAGTGAGGATATCTAAGGCCATTGTATTTTGTAAAACTAATTTTCTAAGTTGTGTTGTTTCTTCATATCTATATCTATATCTATATCATCTACATCATCTTGCAATTATTAAGTACTTGAGAAGTGTGATTGGCTAAAGCTGCCACATGTTTTTCAGTAACTATTGCAGGTCCATTCGGTGCAAAAATGGCTAAAGGATAATAACACCATGGAGTGTTTTTCATTCTATATCTTGCTTTAACCATTTCCAATTACTAGGTGCATGGGGTGAAGAGTCATATAAGGTAGTGGTGGCATAGGGCTGTGCCCATATACAATATGCTGTCCAGTTTGGATTAATAAGGCCAACCATATTGCCCACAGATCCATAGCCATACTTTAGGAGAAGGATATGCCCCATGTTGGTTGAAAAAAATAGCCCTTTTACAGTTAAGCTACAAATTAGACTATTAATTTGTAGCTTAACTGTAAAATTACACAATTTGGGGGGTATCCAGCCTACATCATGAATTCCATCAAGTCATTCCATATAGACCAGTAACAGTCTGCTATTATAGCTTCTGCCATCAGCCATATTAAGCCATTATATACTGCACATCCCAATTCAGGTCAGGCTTGTTCATCTGTTCCCATATAAGGGAGAAGATGTAAGCTCTGGTCTCATTATAGGATAGTAGGTGGATTTTAATTTTAAATAATAATTTTGTTTTCCAGACTTTCTGATGTGCTGAAATATGCCAGGGCAGGAAGGTATCCCATGTAGTCCAGTTCCCCAGGGTCATGATTGAAGGAAGGCCAAAAGCACCCAAAGATGACAAGTCTGTGCAAACCTAGCATTAGGTTCAGTTGTGGGCATGAGTTACCACTGAATGCCCACATTTAGTGCTGTAGAAAGGTGTTTTCTAGGGTGCTATGTTTACTGAAAAAAATAAGAGTTTGAACAATATACTTGCTAAAGTTCTGTTGTTTGACATCAAATTACCAGGCAAAGGAACACTATGAGGAGTTTCCACATAGCAGATATTCTCTTCATGCAAATTCTGAGAGTTCTCTACTGTTACATCAATTGTTAATCTGGATATAAGAAGGGTTGCATAGTCATGCATAAGGTTACCATGGTCATAGCAGGTTGCAGATTGGAGATTTTAATAGGCATTATCTTTATAAATTGAGGACTCATAATATTTTGGGTGACTCCTATTTCCCAGGGCCTTAGGATTATTAACTGGTGTGACTACATAGGCCAGCATCAATGCCATCTGACCTCATTTACCTCATTGTGTATGGCCTGAGGCACAGACAACAAGAAATAATTATTATTTCCCCTTTTCAAATGCATTGTATTGGGCTCTTTGACCTATATTCTCAGGACCTGCATTGGTCTAGCCATTAGCATTTCAATGGGGGAAGGTGCAGCAGTCTACTGCTTTGCATTCAAGCAAATTAAGGCCTGATAGAGTCTCTTTTTCCACTGCTACAAAGATCTCCTAACATCTTTTATCTATCCATTTAACAAACCATTCATTCTTTCAATAAGGCCTGCACCTGTAGGTGGAATGTCCACATGATGTTCTAATCTGGGGTCCATGAATAGGTTATTTGTCCAGTGAAAGTGGTTCCCTAATTGTTATTTGTCTCTGTAGGTATGCTGTACAGAGTGTTCATCTTTTACAAATGGTAGTTATTGGTTCATGGTTTGCCTCCCTAAGTGGAAAGAAAACAAAAGGCCCGTAGCCAAGTCCATGGCAGTAAAGTATACTTCACCATCTCCAAGAGTGGAAGGGGATCCACTTTCCACCTGGTCATCAGGATTTGTGACCAGTCAATAAGTCCCATCTGGTGTTGTAGCCTATGTGGTTGATTCAGGGAACACAAAGAACTACTGGTATGTGATTTGCAGCTGGAAAACCTAGGCCAGACCCCTAAGGGTTTGAATGAAGCCATTGCACCACTTCCATGGTTTCAGCAGTACTGCTCTGAACACATGGACACATGCATACTCCCTGAACATTTTGAAGATAGCTCTGAAAGTTTTGGAAGTGTGGACAGGGACATGATAAATAGTTACTTATCATTATTGACAGGCATCCCAGAAGACTTTCTACAAGTCTTGTCCCCAGAAGGTGTGACTTATAACTACCCATTGTTCCTGCTTCCATGTTGCCACACTTTATAAACAGACTAGCTGTCAGTACAAATATTTAGCACATCTCCTGGTTCAGGAGGTTCAGGAGGAAGATTCAATCCATTGAATATTTTGCATAGTGCCAGTCTCCCACCATATACTGTCAGTACTGGGTTGTAAGGCCACAGCTGTCCATGTAGGAGGCTGCCCACTACTAGATCCATCACTGTACAAGCAGACTTGGGAATGGTACCCATGCATTCCATTGCAAGGATTTCAAAAGCTTTTTTAGGTCCGGTAACTTTAGCTTTTGTATCATATACATAGGACACTGATCTAAGAATCTCATGCATTTCTGCACACAGAGGGCTGATATTGAAAATGCTGCACTGTAATATTTAGGCTTTCCATTTTATCAGTGTACTCAGTTGGGCACTGCCAATGTGTGACTATAAGCCATGTCTGTTATCCACCTCTGAATAAGGATAGCCATTTTCAAGTGTGCATTTTTGCATCACTCCTTCCATTTGCAATAGGGCATGATATATGGCAAAAAATGTGTTCTAGTTTGCTAGCTGCTGGAATACAACAGACCAGAAATGAAATGGCTTTTCAAAAGAGGAATTTAAAAAGGTACAAGTTTACAGTCCTAAGCCCATGAAAGTATCACAATTAAAACATGTCCATTAAATAATGTACAAATTAAGGTGCCAACAACACATTACCTTCACTCAAGAAAGGCCAATGAAGTTCAGGGTTTCTCTCTCTACTAGAAAAGACATGTGGAAAACATGGAAATGTCTACTAACTCCCTCTCCAGGCCTCTTGCTTCATGAAGCTTCCCTGGGGATGTTTTTCTTCTTCATCTTCAAAGCTCATTGACTGGTGGACCCTGGCTCTTGTCATTCTGTCTCTCTTTCCAAAATATTTCTCTGTTTTAAAGGATTCCAATAAACTGTGCAAGACCTACCTGGAATGGGTGAAGTCACATCTCCATGGAGATCATCTAATCAAGTTTCCAATGTATAGTACTGGATAGGGATTAAGAAAAAAACCTGCCTCCACTTGATAGATTATGATTAAAACATGACTTTTCTAGGGTACATAATCCTTTCAAACCAGCCAATATCACCCTCTGGATCCCAAGAAAAACATATTCTTCCCATATACAAAATATACTCACTCCATCACAGTATCAGAAAAGGTTTAAAAAATTTCAGTAACAATACAAATGCAATGCAAATAAATAAACATTACAAAACTTCATCAAAGTCAGCTACAGGAATGGTCTGTCCTAAGGTAAAATTCTCCTCTGGTTCTGGATCTGTAAAACTCAGAACAAGTTATTTGCTGCCTATATACAAAGGAGGAATAGCCATATGATAAATACCCCCACTTCCATACAGAGAAATTGGAAAGAACACAGGGGTCACTGAACCAGTTTCAAAAACATGCAGGGAAAACTCCTTTAGATTTCAAAGTCTTAAAGTCATTTATCTTTTGGGCTTTAGATAGCAGCAACCTCACCTTTTCTAAGGACATATTCATGGTCCATCTCTTTCTGAGTGCAAACTTGGGAGAGATTATAGAGGCCACATTTATCTCAGCTCCACCCTCTCACAGCAGTGAGGCCACAACTTGGCTCTATGAGTCCCCAGGGCACATGATCAACCCCTACATATGGTGGCAGCCAGGCTTTCCCCAATCCCAAAGGAATGTGCTCCACCCTTTCAACTCTGAGGCTGCATGACTCTTCCACTGCCACAAAGTGGAAGGCCCATCTTCTGTCTTTAAGGCAATCTCACACTCTCCAAGTACTTGGGCATGTCCACTCTTCTGGCCCAAGGTTCTTTGACTTAGACTTCATCTTCCGTAGTTCTGCCTCTGAAGCTATTCTATCTTCACATTATTCATTTTCTGAGCCTCCTAATCAAGGCTGGCAGTGGCTCTTTTATACAAGTCCCACAGCACTCTTGTTGGCTTTCTATGCATCAAACAAGGATCATGTGCATCAGACAGCATGAGTTTCTACAAATCCTTCTTGGATAACTTCATTTCCAAGCATGACTTTTTCTGAAATGGCCAAATTTCCATGTTTGGTTAAATTCCCATATGGGACACTATTCTCTGAGATATCCCTTCCTTGAAGCCTAGAATTTTCTATAATATCAAATTTCTGGTTTCATTGCACTCAAGAGTTCACTTCTCAGATTATCTCTTTCCTGTCACATTTCACTATAAGCTGCAAGGAGAAATCAGGCTTCATTTTCTACATTTAATTTGGAAATCTCTTCTGTTAACTATTCAAGTTCATGGCTTTTAAAATCTGCCTTCCAGCCAAAGCCAATAGTCAATTTTGCCAGATTATCTGACATTTTAAGGCAAGTATTGCCTTCCTTCCAGTTTACAATAACACATGCTGCATCATCTCTGTCCAAGTCCATATCAGTGGTATCTTTAGAGTCCACATTTCTACCAATAGTTTCTTCAAAGCATCCAAAAACTTCTCACAATTCCTCCAGAATCTTTCCTCTATCCATTTAAAACTCTGTTACAATATATTTTGTATTTGCAAAACATAATAATACCCCACTTCTCTGGTACCAAAATCTGTTCTAGCTTGCTAGCTGCAAGATTGCAATATGCCAGAAATGGAACAGCTTTTATAAAAGGAAATTTAATAAGTTACAAGTTTACAGTTCTAAGGTCATGAAAAGTTCACAATTAAAGCATGTCTCTAAAAATGTCCAAATTAAGGCTCCAATAAGATGGTGCCTTCACTAAAGAAAGCTCAATGAGGCTCAGGGTTTCTCTCTCTACTGGAAAGGTTCATGATGAACATGATGATGTATACATACTTCTTCTCCAGGCCTCTTGCTTCATGAAGCTCCCCCAGGGTAATTCTCCTTCTTCATCTCCAAAGGTCACTAGCTGGTGGAATCTGGGTATCATCATTCTGTGCCTCTTTTCAAAAAGGTTCTCTCTTTTAAAGAATTACAGTAAACTAATCAAGACCCTCCTGGACTGGGTGGAGTCCTATGAACATGGATATAATCTAATCAAGCCTCAAACCTATAATGTTGAGTAGGAATTAAAAAGCTGCCTCCACATGATGGGTTAGTATTAAAACATGGCTT
Organism: Tamandua tetradactyla; assembly: GCF_023851605.1. Lineage (NCBI taxonomy): Eukaryota > Metazoa > Chordata > Mammalia > Pilosa > Myrmecophagidae > Tamandua > Tamandua tetradactyla. Next base: position 98,055,211 of record NC_135337.1, on the reverse strand, counting down.
TTCTGGGGTACAGAAAATGCTTTCCCAGGAGGCTGTATTTTAGTTTTTCCCCTTTCCATAATTTTGAGCAAAAGCCAAGGGACATACATTTAGTATGTTGCCCCTGCCACAGATGACACCTAATGCCAATATCAGTGAAGGCTACATCCAATTCCCAAGGCAGATGTGGATCTAAGCCCACCATTGCTTTTGCCTATGCTATGGTTCTTTTTGCATTTTTAAAAGTAGCTTGATGGCAGTTATCACATTCTCATGAATGGCCTTTGCTAATCCAAAGAACAAACTTTTTAACGTTTGGACTAAATGAGGATAAAAGTTCTCCAATACCCCAATAACCCAAAGAGAGCCATTAGTTGTTCTGGTGTATTCAGACTGGGGAAAATTGCACCTTGTTAATGACAGAAGAAGGTATATTTTTTGTCTTACCTAACCATACAACACCCAAGCATTTGGCAAAGCAGCCCCAGCCATGCAGCTTATCATAATTGGCTACTCACCCCTGAATCTCAAAGTGAGAAAGAGTTAGACTGGGCTTCTTTAATGCTGAAAGAGAATTATTGGATAACATCGTATCATCAATATGGTGAAATATTGTTACACTTTCAGTAATTTTCCACTTAGCAAATCCTTTGCCATAAGACCATGGAAGATTGTCAGGCAATGTTCATAGGCTTGGGGAAGCACAGTAAATGTCCATTGCTTCCTTCCCTCAGTGAAGGAAATGCATGCTGACTTGATTTTTCTAGGGAGATAATAAGGAAAATGTTAACAACATCTCAATAAACCACCAATGTTCAAGACAATGGTAGTGTTACTTTGCTTAGCTCCTTATAATATACTATTATATGTCATGTTCCATTACATTTTCATACTGGCAATTCAGGACTATTGAAAGTTTTGTATGGGTATTATTGCCCCCCACCAACTCTTTTATAGTGTTTGAAATTTCTTGGTGCCCTCCTGGAAGTATATACTGTTTTATACACATTACCCTCTGAGGTGGGGTTACTTTTACAGGGGACCACTCAGCTTGCCCTCTCAGTACTGCTTTAATCACCTTGCTAAGAGAGTCATTGGCATCCATATTTCAACTAACAATGCTCAAGGTAATCTAGGCTTTATCTGTCATGTTCTTCATTTTCTGTCATTTCCCAATTCCAAGGTGTGTTTTACAGTCTTACTCCAATTTTTTATACTAATGTCTATATTAATTTCCTTTTCCTGCTGGAACAGATTACTACAAAGATAATAGTTTAAATAACAAAAGTTTATTATTTTATGATTATCAATTTCAAAAATGTGTAATGGATCAAACTGTGTAAAATCAGGATTTCAGGATTGTTTTGCTTTCTGGAGGTCATAGGAAAGAAATTACTTTCTTGCCTTTTAAAGCTTCTAGAAGCCACCCACCTTCCTTAACTTTTGATCTCTTCCTCCAATACCAAAGCCCACAACGGCAGTTTGAGTCTTTCTCACATCAAAACATTCTGTCACTCACACTTCTGTCTCTCTCTTTCACTCACAAAGACATATTTGTTTACATTGGGCCTATCCAGGTAATCTGTGATAATCTCCTCTATCAAGTTCTGTTGATTAGCAACTTTAATTTCATCTGCAACATCAACATTCCTTACTATACACCATAAAATAGCAACATATTTCAAGGGATTTTTAATTGTCAGTGGGACACAGGCAATGGCTGATTCAAGAAATGTCTGAGAAAAAGGTAACAAATAACTGGAGTAGACATTGCACAAAATGGCATTATCTATCAGGCAAAATGGAGAGTGAGACCCAGCTCAAGTGCAGCCCTCCTTCAGAGACATCAGGCTCTAGGGGCTAGAAAACAAAAACTACTTAAGCTTCTTTCTACATCAGCTTCTGTCTCAGCTACACCCTGGAAGGGAGAGGCTGCTGAGAATTAAAGGCACTCCATCACTTTATGGCGGTTGAAAGGTGCAGGATAACAAGAGCTACCTGCTTGGCAAGATAGGAAAATCACAATTTCTAAAGGATATACCTGAAAGTCTCACAATCTGCTGGGTCTCACCCTCAGGAAATCTTAATACTGATTGTGACCTCCTCCTGAGACCTAGAACTGTCTTGTTTGGGAAAATTTGATTGGAGCCAATTATATTCGAGGAGACCCCCCTCAGTAAAGGTTCCATATAGGTAGGACAAGGAGCCAAAAAACAAGTGCTGACAATTTCTGCTCAAACAGAAGCTATACTAGAGTTCTAGAATAAGTTGAGCTGAGCACCAAAGAACAGATAGACAGCAAATCCAAACAATAATAAAACCCTAGAGAAAAGAGTGAAAATGACCTCCAGAATAAACTAATAAAAAAAATCACATGCTTTGGCACCAACAAAAAGTTATGATGAATACTAAGAAAAATGAAAATATGTCCCAGTTGAAGGAAAACACGAACATTGCAAGTGAAATATAGGAGTTGAAACAACTAATTAGCAATGTTCAAACTGATATGTGAAATCACACCAAGAATAAAATCAATGAGTTGAAGGAAGATATAGCAAAAGAGATGTAGGATAAAAAGAAGGCATTGGATGACCATAAATAAGAACTTGAAAAATTGAAACAGCAAATGGCAGAACATATGGGAATGAAAGACACAATAGAAAAGATAAAAAACACAATGGGAATCTACAATAGCAGATTTGAAGAGGCAGAAGAAAGGATTAGTGAACTAGATTAGTAAACTAATAGACATCTGAAATCTTACATAGAAAAGAACAGTTAGGGCAAGGAATGGAAAAACATGAGCAGGATCTCAAGGAGCTGAATGACAAGATGAAGTACATGAATTGGCATGTTATGGGTGTCTCAAAAGGAGAAAAGAAGGGAAAACGTGTAGAAAGACTGATGGATGAAATGATCACTGAAAACTTTCAATCTCTTATGAAAGATATAAAATTACAAATCAAAAGAGAGTATATCCCAAACAGAATAGATGCAAATAGACCTACTCCAAGTCAGTTGTTAATCAGATTATAGCAGGCTAAGTAAAAGAAAGAATCTTGAAAGTATCAAGAGAAAAGTGATCCATCACATACAAGGGAATTTCACTTATATTCCCTGTGGATTTCTCACTGAAAACTATGAAGGCAAGAAAGCAGTGGTATGATATATTTAAGATATTAAAAGAGAAAAACTGCCAACCAAGAATTCTGTATCTGGCAAAGCTGTCCTTCAAAAATGAGGGAGTGGTGAGCTATAGGTCAGAGCTCCATCTATAACAAGGAAAAACTTTAAAAGAAAAGCAGGGCAAATATATATGTTATATTTTATCTATTGAATAACATAACTCAGTAAATATGTAAAAGTGAAACAGAACAAAACCTCTGCTATGGTTTCTTAATATAAAACAACCGTCTAATCTTTTTACTTCTGAAGGAATGTTCATTTAAAAATTTTTATAAATATTAAAACAAAAAAATTAAAGCTCAGATTGTAAGCATTAACTGTTATCATTAAATTATGAGGTATATTACTCTTTGCATAGCCCCGTAGTTCCATGGAACTTTAAATCTGGTTCTCAAACAATGAAAGTTAGCCTGTGTCTACACAGCAACAGTTAAAAAAAAAAACTGAAAAAGGTCAAACTCCAATTAAAGATGTGATGAAACTGTTCTGGTTAAGACCAAAGGAAATCAATATACAAGGTAAAGAATAGTATTGTCTGTATTTTCAAGCTTTAACTTTTGTGCAAAATAAAAGGAAAATGCTTATTTTGTTAAAAATTTGCACTATCTAATCTGTCCAGTCAGTTAACCTAATTCAGCTTTATTTGATATGGAACCTGGAATAGGGAACAAAATCTTAATGTTCTGAACAAGTTAATTTTCTACAATGATGCATTTAAGAGTATTTGGGCAGAAAATGAAAAAAAAAATGCTTGCAAAATCCCTTAAGCGATTGGAAAGATAGAACAATTAAGCTCCCCCAACTACTGGGAACTCCTGACATTTTTCTGAAGTAAGAGGATCTCCCAATTTAATAAATCAAGGTCCTTAATTCTGTAATAATAAACTGAATCTATTTAGGATTAGTGCTTGAGCGTCATCTCCAAAAAATCTCTGCTGTTGCTCAAATGTGGTCTTTCTCTAAGCCAAACTCCTAGCTTCCCCACAATGTGGAACATAATTTCCAGGGGTGCAATCCTAGGCCTGACATTGTGGGACATAACTGGTCCCAGGCATCATGAGATATAACTGGCCCTGGCATCATGAGATATAATTGGCTCTGGCATCACAGGATTTAACTATGAAACATAAGTTCTGAGGATGAACCTGGCCCTGATATTATGGATAAATTGATGGGAAGGGGGAAAAGAAACAGAGCTGCAATGGATAAGAGATTTCAAATTGAGCTAAGAAGTCAACCTGGAGATTACTGTTATGCAAATTTTAGCTACATGTTGCAAACTGCCGCCATATGGTAAATACCAACCAACAATGTTTCTGCAATTCCTGAAAGATATCCTATATTCTGAAATCGTGCTGATTAAGTTTGTTTCTCAGAGACTTGAAATCTCCAAATTGTTCTAATGCCAGAGAAACTCTGAAATCCAGAGATACTGGAGTTTCCAAGAATAACAACTGGTTTCATTGGTCCATCCCTTTGCCCCTTAATAACAATGATCCTTTTCAGTCTTGAAGCACTTAGAAGAATAAACCAGATATTCCTCAAGATTGAGAGATAATTATCAAATGAGAGGGAGGAATTGTAGCCAAGGGTTCAGGATTTAAGGGATGATTTTGATTGCTGAATCATTGTATAGAGAGTCCTTTTTCCTTTCTGGGGTACTGTAGTAGACAGAGGGAAATGTTTGAAAGCTCTAAACTGTAATTAAGCTCCCTGGATATCTGAAATGATTGTAAAAGCCCTTATCTTGTGCCATTGTGACTGTAAGAGCTGTTAAGCCCTTTTTCTAGTCCTTCTCTTGTAGAACAAAGGCCCTAATGTTAGCGAAGTGAACCATTATCTATTTCCCTCTTTTTGGTCTACAGCTTTAGTACTGAAATCATAGCTCTACCTCCCCTCCTTTCAGCTTATGTTATTCTATTGAAATGGTAATGATAACACTGTCTCCCTTTCTGCTTTGAACTTGCTATTCAAAATGGCCTCATCTCCCCTTGCTAAACTTCTTAAAAACTTGGATTCCCTAAACTTGGGGATACAGATTTTGAGCTGCTAGGCCATCTGCTCTCCTCCTACATGCATAGTAAGAAAATCTTTCTATTTTGAAAAAAAATGAGGGAAAATTCAAAATATTTTTAGACAAACAGACACTGAGTGTTTGTGAATGAGACTGCTTTTATGAGAAAAAGTAATAAGAATACTATAGACAGATAAGGAAAGACAGAAGAGAGCTGTTCAGAGAAGACTGTAGAAATGATGACTATCATTATGGGTAAAAAGGAGAAAGAAAAAATAAGATATGACATACAAGTCTGAAAGACAAAGTGGTAGAAGAAAGCATTGACTTAACAGTAATAGCATTGCATATCAATGGGTTAAATCCCCTAATCAAAAGACATAGATTTACAAAATGGATTTAAAAGCATGACCTATCTATATGGCGACTATAAGAGGTTCACTTTAGAGCCAAGGACAAAATAGATTGAAAGTGAAAGGTTGGTAAAAGCAAACAACAAACAGAAAAGAGTAGATGTAGCTCTATTAATATCAGATAAATTACACTTCAAATTTAAAATAGTAAAAAAAGACAAAGAAGGATGCTGTCATGGTCAGGTTCATGTATCAACTTGGTCAGGTAGTGGTGCCCAGTCATCTGGTCAGGCAAGCTCTGGCTTGTCTGTTGCTATGAGGACGTTTCATGGACATAAATCATGATTACATCATGTGTATTCACCCCTGATTGCATTTGTAATCAGCTAAGGGAAGTGTCTGATGCAGTGAGTGATGCTTATTCTAATCAGCAGAAGACTTTTAAGGAGGATTCAAAAGAGACAGTCACTCTTCCTGCTTCAGTTAGTGAGCCTATCCTGTGGGATTCATCTGGACCCTTCATTTGAGTCAACAGCTTCACAGTCTGCCCTATGGATTTGAACATTTACATTCTGTGGCATATTTCTCAGGGATTGGAGCCTAGTCATACTTAAAAATTTTTAATCATTTCTACCTTCTCTCCCTGCCTCTCATGTCTGTAGCCTAACTCACTGTTCTCCCTTCCCCCCCTCGTCAGAAACCTCCCGTCTCAGTAGCTTATCTCAAAACTACAAGCCTTCTTGTTATTCTGTCCTTGCCTCTAGCTATCTTCTGCCGCCCTTGCCTAGCAACTACCTTTTAGTTTGTGTAATTGGCTCTTCGAACCCCCTACCCTCTCCCCTACTCCCCCCCTTGTGCAACTGTATATAACCTAAGCTCCCTGTAGCCTCGAGGTCTTTAGCGCACTTGAGCCGCTTCGGTACCTAAGCTTGTCCCATGTAACAATAAAGACGCTTTGTACTGATTAATTGGCCTCTGGCTCAAGTCCTTTAGACCCCTCGCCACACTAGGCGAGCAGGCCCGGCTTACCACAGGTTATATCCTAACGAGCTCGCCCCCCGAACCACCCGAAGTCTGGAGCCGAAACCGCCCGGCTGCGCAACCGGCTGAAGCTATCCCCGCAACATTCCAATGGTTGCCCAGCCAGCCTCTCCTGAGAGTTCGTTGAGGACTTTCATCAGAATTACCAGGTTGTGTCCTGCCCTACAGACCTTGGTCTCTACATTCTCATGTTTATGTGAGGCATTTTTTAAAATTATATGTCTCTATAAAATAATAGCTTTAGGTGTTCTCTATGGTTGAAAGGAATGGCTTTGATTGGGGCTTGACAAACCATGAAATATAGTAATGTATAGCTGAAGCTTGTGTAAAATTAGCTTCCAGAATAGCCTCTCAAGTCTATTTGAACTCTTTCAGCCACTGATAACTTATTTGTTATGCTCGTTTTCCTCCTTTTGGCCAGGATGGCATTGTTGATCCCACAGTGCCATGACCAGGCTCATTCCTGTCGGTCATATTTCATGTTGCCAGGGAGTCTTTCACACCTGGATGTCATGTCCCACATAGGGGAAGGGTAATGGTTTCACTTGCAAAATTGGGCTTAGAGAGAACCAAATCAAGAAATGCCTTGAGAGCCAGTGAGCTTGGAAATTCTCAACTTATCAGTGAAAAATTGTTCAATCTAAGAATTTGAGTCACTGAGGAATGCCCCACACCACCAAGCCTTCTGGGGGAACAAGAAGTAAGGAAAACAAATCTTTTAGATAAACCAAATATTTTTACCATCTTGATAGAGTCAAAGCTCCAACTGGAGGGAAAGCCATGGAATCAACCTTCTGGGTGTGCTGTTGATGGGTCCACCAACTCAAATAGCTTTTCTTCTTGGCACTCTGAGTTCCATATCCTGAGTCTATGCAGTGGAAACATGGCCACTTTTGAGGGTCCTTACTTCCACCTGGAGATCACAGACAAAGGCCTGATGAAGCAGGAGAACAGGGATCCTAAAGCTCAGATCCCTTGGTGGGTCCAGGACACCAATTTAAATCTAAATAAGAAAAAGAGGACCTTAAAATGCACATCTGGAGAATATCTAGAAGGGGATGGGGAGTTAAAGCCCTCTCTTGCCATTGGGATGATGAGCCACCCTACCCAGACCAGGGGATCAACAGAGACTCTATTTCACATGTCAAAAGGGAAAAGGCCTCTCCAAAACGGATTAACCATGTGGTACAGGGATTTGTCTGTGGAGAAATGGGAGCATCCTGCAACCAAAAAGTCAGTTTTACTATACCAGCAACTGTGTCCAAGTCATCATCTCTCCATCTTTCCCACTGAATAGTGGCTCCCAACAGAGCCCACCAGCAGTTATCAAGGGTTCCATGTCCTCCACATTGTTGTCACTACTTCCCATTTCTATGCTTTATGGGGTTTATCTTCCCCATTCAACCATAAATCCTCTATCCTCCAAATATCGTATTTACTGCTTTTTCTACTTAAAATTATTTGTTCAAATAAAAGTGTGTCAAGTCTCATTTGGGTGGAGATTTAGAGTATCCCAATGGCTTTAACTTGGATAAGATAAAAGGGCAGGCAGAAGCCCAGTGCCCTTAGGAGTCCACAGAGGGGAAGATGGGGACTAGGAAGTAAGCTAAGCCATGTTCCTTGAATGCAAGGAATCAACACACCAGCGACTAGAGACTCAACCCAAACCCCATGCACCTGAACCCTGCCACCTGCTCCCACTCCCCATGCTACAAGCTCTCCCACCCTCCCAACTCCTCCCATGTACACCCACCCCAAAGCCCCACCTCAAGTGCAGCACAACCTTTCTCTCACACTTTTTGAGCTTTACCTCCTAGTCGCCAGCACATAAAGGCTGCTGGTGCTTACCTGCATACCCAGACTAGAACTGCCCCCAGCCAATACAGTCATGGTGCCTCTCCTCACCTTCCCTGAGCTTTGTGCCCTGGTGCATCAGTTTATGGCCCTTCCAGCTCCACAAGTGCACATGGCCCCCAGTCACACCAGCCCCAGTTCTGGGAAAGTACTGACCTGCACAACCAGACACATCTGACCCCAGCCCATGCAGGTACAATGCCCACCCACTGACTTAGTTTTATGCATGTATACAAATGGCCCCACATCCTAGGCCATACCCCCAGACATGGGCACCCAAACCTGCTGCTGGCCACCCACACTAACATGCATCAGCATAGCATCCCCAAACTGTGCCTAAACCAGTGTTGTAACACATCACTGAATTGTTGTGCCTCACCTCATAACCTACATCTGTCTTCACATCTATCCTACAAATACGTATAAATATTTATAAATATTCAAGATACTTATAAACCACAAAGACAACAGAAGATCATAGTCATGGTCAAGTCCAGGTGTCAACTTGGCCAGTTGGTGTTTACCAATTGTCTGGTTGGGTAAGTGCTGATCTGTTTGTTGCTATGAGGACATTTAATATAATTAAATCTGTGGAGACCCAGGAGCAATCAATCAGGCACAAGCAGGGAAAGAACCCACAACATTGGGGTGGAATATCCCCAAGAGTTAAAAAAAATAACCAATGTTAGGAAACTTAGAGAATGGGATGTGTTTTGGCAACAGCTAATAACACTTTTCTGCTTCTATGATATGCTTGCTTGCTGACAACTGCAAAACCACAACATGATTTTAGCCTTTATAAGCACACCTTAAAAATCTCCGTGGGCTGCTCTCTGAATCTTCCTTCTTGGAAGTTTCTGAGGTAGTCGCCAGATGGATAACAAGACTTCAAATTGGCTTGCGGTTTTCAATTATGTGGTCTCTCTTTCAGTGTGCCCCACAACATTTGGAGGCCCAAGCGAGAGCTTCCCTAATGGGACATCAGGTGACCATAGGTCCTGGAGATCACCCCTGTAACTGAGGTCCAGCCAAGGGAAGGCCCTGGAGAGACGTTCCTCTGCCCCAGGCAAAGACAGGGCCAGTTCTACAGGACCCTCTGAAATTATACAAAATCTGGTGGAGTCATCTGTTTCTGGAATCCTCACTAGGGAGTATAGGTCTGTTATTGGATCCAGTGAGGACCTCTGGAAGACTGGATGCAGCATTACTTCCAAGGTCAGGTCTCGGAGCAAGATGTTGCCTTGCCTGGGGCTTCTGGTTAGGAATCAATTAAGGATAAGGCTTTTGTGTGTCTTGGTTTAGTTTGTCCTTTCTTTCATCTGTTGGTCTCATTGCATTCTGTGTCATTCTTGTCATAATTGCCATGGGTCAGTCAAGCTTATCTGTCTGTACTCCCCTTCAACGTTTTCTGAAAAATTTCCAGAAATTTCAGTGGAAGGCCAGAGACTATGCAGCTCCTGTCAATGTCTTCAACTTGAAAAATTTCTGCTCACTGGAGTGGCCAATTTTTGGTTCTGGGTGGCCTCCTGAGGGAAGCACAGACTATCTGTGGCTTATAAAGTCCAAAGGACAATTTTTGGTAATCCAGGCCACCCTGATAAAATCCCTCATATACTAAATTGGATTGAAATTGTAACAGAAAATCTCAAGTGGTTACGGTCTTGCCTGGAGTTCCCAAAAGAAAGACCCCCCACACACAGCCAAAACAGCCCTCTTATAAAAACCTCTCAAAAAGAAAAACTAATGGGATCCCAGTATTGACAGAAACTTCAGAGGATCCTCTCTTGATGGACCCTCTCCCATACCCAAAATCCCCTCTGCCCCCTCTAAGACCAGAGGGGAGGAATGGCCAAGAGGTGGCAACCAGCCCCTCTAATAGCCAAGAGGTTACCTTCAGTCCCCCCCATACCAGAAGTGGCTCTGATTACCACCCTTCTTCTGGTTCATAGTCACCAGATTCTTACAGAGCCCCAATTTTACTCTTGAGGCAGGTAGGCCCTGCCCTGGGAAGTGACCACCCATCTTTCATGGTCTATGTTCCCTTTTCCTATAACAATCTGCATAATTGGAAAAACCAGAATCCCTCTTTCTCTGAAAAGCCCCATGGGCTCATCTCCCTCTTGGAGACTGTTTTACCCACCAGCCCATCTGGGATGACTATCAACAGCCCTCTTCACCTCTGAGAAACAAGACAGTCAGGTGAGAGGTGAGGAAATTAATTCTTGGACCTGATGAATAACCTACTACTGAATCAACCCAATTAGAGGCTGTGTTCCCCTCCACCCATCCCGGATGGGACCCCAACACTGATAGAGGTAAGGAGGTGCTTGATCAGTATTGCCAGACTCTGCTCTGAGGAATATGAGTGGTGGTCAAGAAGCCGACCAATTTATCTCAGGTCAGCAACACTGTACAGAAGTTGGATGAATCTCTGGCTGCTTTCCTTAAGTGCCTCCTTGAGGTATACCACTTGTGCCCCTCTGTAGATCCAGAGGCACCTGAAAATAGGCAGGCCATAAATATAGCATTTGTCACCCAGTCAGCCCAGATATAAGAAAAAAGTTACAGAAATTAGAAAGATTTAAGGGTAAAGTGCTGTCTGAACTGGTAGAGATTGTCCAAAAGACTTTTAATAACAGAGATGACCCCAGGACAAAGCAGTCCAAACAGCCAAAATTTTAGTATCCACAATGGCTGAACAGGAAAAACAAAAAGGTAAATGGAAAACCATTGAAGAAAGAAAAGGAAACCAAGGAAAAATGTTGGGCCTAGTTGCAAACCAATGTGCCTACTGCAAAGAGAACAGACATTGGAAAAAAATGAATGCCTTAAAAAAGGACTTAAAAGACTGAAACTGGACCCTGTTCTAGTTGAAGAGGCAAATTTATGGGGCAGGGTTCTGTTCTGTTGAATCCCTGGGAGCCCAAGGTCACCTTAGAAATCAAGGGCAAGCCTATAAAATTTCCTGTGCATACTGGGGCGACCTTCTCCATCCACCAGCAAGCATAAGGGCCCATATCTAAGGAAGAAATCCTCATACAGGGAGCAATGTGAAAGACAAAGTCTTACCGATGGACTAAGACTAGGATCACTAACCTTGGGGAAGGAACTGTCACCCATTCATTTCTTATAATGCCAGAGTTTCCATACCCTCCTTTGGGGAGAGAGCTTCTCTGGAAATTACAAGCCACCATCTGTTTCAAAAACGATTTGGCCAAGCTTTCCTTCAATACACACCCCTTGGCAATCCTCCTCACTTGCCCTTTATCAGAAGAGTATTTACTTACTGCAGAAGTTGTGCTGCCAGCCCCAGGCCCATATTTGTGGGAATTTAAAGAAAAAATACCAGGCATATGGGCAGAAACTAACCTACCAGAATTAATCTCTTACCAGCCCCCCATTGTTGTCCAGCTGACTAGCACCACCACCCCAATCAAAGTCCGACAATACCCAATAAGCCTACAGGCTAAAAAAAGCATAGCAGTCCATATCAAAAGACTACTGGAGGCAGGTATTCTAGTCCTCTGCCATTTGGCCTGGAACATCCCCCTTCTCCAGGTCCAAAAATCCAGGGCAGACAATTTCCAGCCAGTGCAAGATCTCCAAGAAATAAACAAAAGAATTGAAACCATTCACCCCACTGTTCCTTATCCATATACACTCTTGAGTTTGTTACCTCCCAGCCAGCAGGTCTACACTGTTCTGGAGTTAAAGGATGCCTTCTTTTCACTTCCCCTGTCCATGGTAAGTCAACCCATCTTTGCTTTTGAATGAACTGGCCCAGAGGAGGGGTTCTCTGGACAACTAACCTGGACTCAGTTGCTGCAGGGTTTCAAAAATTCTCCCACCCTGTTCAATGAGGCCTTAAGCCAGGATCTGGCTCATTTTAGACAAGAGAATCCAAGATAACCCTCCTACAATATGTGGGTGTCCTCTTACTAGCAGCTAATAACCTGTCAGACTGCAAAAAGGCAACCAAAAACTTGTTACAGGAACTAGCCCATTAGGCTATTGGGTCTCTGCCAAAAAGGCTGAACTAATAGCTCTGACCAAGGCTCTAAGGTGGGGAAAAGGGAAGGTTGTCAACATCTGTATGTACAGCAAATACGCCTTCACAACTGTGCAGGTTCATGGGGCACTATATCAGAAGCAGGGACTTTTGACATCGGGAGGAAAGGAAATGAAAAATATAACAGAAATACTTGGCTTGCTAGAGGCTATCTGGTTGCCAAAAAGAGCAGCCATTATACATTGTAAAGAACATCAGACTGCTGAAACTGAAATTGCCAGAGGAAATGTCCTGGCTGATAAAACAGCAAAACAAGTTGCCCAAAAAACAGTGGGGACACTGCAGATACTTCCTGTTTTACTGGGGCGAGTGTGCTAAGCCATCCAAAATATGCCAGGGAAGAAATTAGACTGGGTGAAACTCTGGGCACTAAAACAGATCTGGATGGTTGGAAAATTCTCCTGGATGAGGGAATTGTAGTGCTGGAGCACCTGGGGAAAAATTTGGTTATACAGGTTCACCAAAGTACACACCTGGGCAGTACAAAACTAACTGAACTCTTACAGAGAGATTACTACATTCTCCAATTGCAACAACAAGCCCAGCAGGTACCATACAGATGCCACATCTGTGCCCAGGTAAATTCCAGCTGAGAGAAAGAAATGCCCCAAGAAACAAGGCTGAGGAGACAACCCTTAAGGAAACAGTGGGAAATGGATATCACGGAAATATTACTTGGTCCATATGGATACAAATACCTATTAGTCTTCATCAACACCTTCTCCAGATGAACTGAGGCATTTCCTACTAGAACTGAGACAGCACAAATAATAATAATAATAATAATAATAATAATAATTAGTTTTATTAATAAAAGAATGAATAAAACAATAAAGGAAACTTTAAATAAACTAAAGCTCGAGACTGGCAAAAACTGGGTGAGTCTCCTTCCATTTGCCCTCCTAAAAACTAAATGTACTCCCTATGTTAAGTGAATTGCCCCATATGAAATCATGTTTGGGCAACCACCCCCACTAATCCCTAAATTGGGGAAAGAAAAAATAGCTAAATTAAATAATGATTCTCTTCTAAAATCATTACAAGCCCTGCAATCTGCCACCCAGCAAACTCAGGAACTGGTGAAGGCAGCCCATCTGGGACCAACAAATCCTGCCCCTATAAAGATAATTTCAGATACAGCCCAGAGACCTAGTCTGGATAAAGAAGCTTCAGCCAGCCACCTTGGAGGCCTGGTGAACAGGAACCCTGCCAATGATATGAAAACTTAATTTCCTGGTCCCCATGGCTGACCACGCTCTTGTTCCCCATAGCAGGGCCCCTAATTCTCATATTATTAAGCTTAATGTTTGGACCCTCTATAATCCACTGTCTAACCTCATGCATGCAAAGAAAAATACAAACTGTTGAATTATTAGTCCTTGGAACCCAATATCAGCAAATTTATAATCAAAGTAAAGAAGCAATGATTTGATTCTCTCATAAAACCAGTGTGGAATGTGGAGGGTCAGGAGCAATCAATCAGGCCCTAGCAGGGAAAGTCCCCACAACATTGGGGCAGAATGTCCCCAAGAGTTAAATAGCCAATGTTAGGAAACTGAGAGAATGGAATGTGTTTTGGCAACAGCTAATGGCATTGTTCTGCTTCTATGACACACTTGCTTGCTAACAACTGCAAAACCACAACATGGTTTTAGCCTTTATAAGCACACCTTAAAATCCTCTGGGGGCTGCTCTCTGAATCTTCCTTCTTAGGACTTATCAGCCAGATAATAAAGACTCCAAATTGCCTTGCAGTTTTGAATTATGTGGTCTCACTTTTGGTGTGCCCCACAACAAAATCATGATTATATTGACTGCATCCACAGCCAAGGAGAGTGTCTTCTGCAATGACTGATACTTAATTTAATCAAATATAAGAATCATTGGTGTCCCAGAAGGAGAAGAGAAGAAAAAAGGCCTAGGAAGATTAGCTGAGAATATAATGGAGGAAGACTTCCCAAACCTTATAAAAGACATAAATGTACAAGCCAAGGACATTCAACAAACTCCAATTGGAATAAATATAGATAGGCTTTCTCCAAGACACATATTAATCAGTCTGTCAAATGTGGAGAAGAAGCAGAAAATCCTGAAAGTGGCAAAAGAAAAACAATCTACTACATACAGGGGAAACCACATAAGATTGAGTTCAGACTACTCAACTGGCACAATGGAGGTGAGAAGGCAGTGGCATGATGTATTTAAAGTCCTGAAAGAGAAAGATTTCCAGCCAATAAATCTGTGCCTAGCTAAATTGTCCTTTAAAACTGAGTGAGAGATTAACATTTTCACACACTGTAGGATAGGATTAACATAAAACCTGTGGAACTAGTTGGGAGTAGATGGCATCAGGGTGGTGGCAGCAGTAAACTGCTTTATGTTATCTGATTTATGTAGAACAGTCTGGGAGGAAGAGAATGTTTGTTTACCCCAAATGGTTATTTTAAGTATGAAGGAAGAGTACTGAAAGATAAGAGCTTTATTCCCTCAGGAGATGCATGCACCCCTTTTGTCATCTTGCAGTATATAAGCAGAATCTTGTTAAGAATAAAGTTGTCTGAAGTCTGAAGTCTGAGGTCTGTTTAATGTCTGTGGTTTGTTATCGCTGAGCTTCAGAGACCCCCTGATCCTGTCTGTCTCTTTCTTTCTTTCTCATCATTCCTTAATATCCTTCAAGCTCCATTTCATAGGAAGCAACAACACACAAAAGAATCCTGAAAGAATTTGTCAGCAAGAGACTGGACCTACAAGAAATATTAAAGGGAGTTCTTCGAGTTAAAAAAAAAAAGACAGGAAAGGGAGGTCTGGAGGAGGCCACAGTTTTGAAGAGTACCAATAAAGTTAACTTAAAAGTAAAAAGAGATAGAGGGAAAATAATATACAGATTTGAAGAAGAAAATCCTAAAAATAAAATGGTGGATTCAAGAAATGCCTTTTCAGTAATAACTTTGAATGTTAATGGATTTAACTTACCAATTAAAAGATACAGATTGGCAGAATGAATTAAGAAATATAATCCAGCTATAGGCTTCTTACAAGAGACTCATCCTAGACACAAGGATACAAATAGATTGAAAGTGAAAGAATGAAAAAAGATGTTGCACACAAGTTGTAACCAAAAGAAATCAGGAGTAGCTATGCCAATGTTGGGTAAAAAGACTTTAAATATAAAGACATCATAAGAGACAAAGAAGAACATTATATTTCAATTATAGGGACAATTCACTAACAAGGAATAACAATCATAAATGTTCATTCTCCCAATCAAAAGAGTTCTGAAGTATATGAGACAGACATTAGCAAAATCAAAGGGAATGAGAGGTGCTTCAACAATAACTGTAGGAGACTTCAATACACTACTCTTCTCTATGTATAAAATAACCAAACAGAAGATCAACAAGGAAATAGAGAAGTTAAACAATTTGACAAATGAATTAGACCTAACAGGCATATATAGGTCATTACACACTAAAACATCAAGATATTCATTCTTCTCTAGCACTCATGGAACATCTCCAGGATAGATTATATGCCACAGGACAAAACAGATTTTATACATTTAAAAACATTGAAATTATTCAAAGCCCTTCCTCTGATCACAATGGAATGAAGATGGATATCAATAAGCATAAAAAAAGAACATTCACAAATATATGGAGATTAAATAACACACTCATAAACAACATGTGGGTTAAAAAGAAAGCACTAAAGAAATCAATAGCTATCTGGAGATGAGTGAAAATGAGAATACAACTTATCATAACTTACACACAAGCTGACTGAGGAGTCAATTAAGGAAAACTTCCATTCAAAACAATCAAGTAAATCAAGACTAAAATAATCAAGTACTTAGGACTGAATTTAACCAGGAATGTAAAGGACCTGTACAAAGAAAATTACATAACACTGCTAAAAGGAGTCAAAGATCTAAAGAGACGGAAAAATGTTCCTTGCTCGTGGGTAGGAAGGTTAAATATAATTAAGATGGGGTGGACAAGTTAGTTCAGTGGCAGAGCTCTAGCCTGCCATGCTGGAGACCTGGGCTCAATTTCAGGTGGCTGCCCATGTAAAAAAAAGTGTATAAATATATATATTTCAATTCTAAACTAAATGATCTACAGATTCAATGCAGTACCAATAAAAATTTCAATAACCTACTTAGAAGACTTGGAAAAGCTAGTTATCATAGTCGAATGGAAGGGAAAGGGACACTGAATAACTAAAAGCATCCAAAAAAGAGAAGAAATTTGGAGGATTAATGCTCCCTGACTTTAAAACTTATTATAAAGCCACAGTGGTCAAAACAGCATGGTACTGGGCATAAAGATAGAAGTATCAAGCAATGGAATAAAATAGAGAGTGAAAAAATAGACCACCAAATCTATGGTCAAGTGATTTTTGACAAAACTCCCAAATCCACTGAACTGAGGTAAAATAGTGTTTTCAATAAATGGGCATGGGAGAACTGAATAGCAATAGCCAAAATAATGAAAGAGGATCCTTACCTTACACTCTTTAAAAAAATTAAGTCAAAGTGGATCAATCACCTAAATACAAGAACTTGTACCATGCAGTTTGTAGATTAAAATGTAGTGAAACATCTTCAAGAGAGAGTAATGGGAGGCAGCTTCCTAAATTTTTCACCCAAAAGACAAGCAAAAAAAGAAAAACAGATAAATGGGAACTCCTCAAGTCAAATGCTTCTGCACCTCAAAAGACTTTCTCAAAAAGGTGATAAGGCAGCAATGGAGAAAATACTTGGAATCACCCATCAGAAAAAGGTTTGATATTCGGTATATGTAAGGAAATAATACAGCTCAACAACAAGAGAACAAGCAACATAATTCTAAAATGGGCTAAAAATATGAATAGGCATTTTTCTGAAGAGCAAATACAGATGGTTCAAAAGTACAGGAACAGACAATCATGATCAAGAGTTCAGTGAGACACCACCTCACACCTATAAAAATGGCTGCTTTAAACAAACAGGAAACCTCAAATGATTGAGAGGATGTGGACAAATTGGGAAGCTTATGCATTGCTGGTAGGAATGTTTAATGGTACTGTCACTATGTAAGACAGTTTGGCACTTCCTTAGAAAATGAAATATCAAGTTGTCCTATGACCCCGTGATAGCACTATTTGGTATATACCCCAGAAGAGCTGAAAGTAGTGACATGAACAGATATTTGCACATCAATGTGCAAAGTAGCATTATTCACTATTGCCAAAAGATGGAAACAACCCAAATGTCCATCAACAGATGAGTGAATTAACAAATGTGGTTTAAACCTATGATGGAACAGTAGCAAGAAATGATGTCCTGAAGGATATGACAAAATTGATGAGCCTTGAGGACATAATGCTGAGTGAAATAAGCCATACACAAATGGATACATACTTTATGGCTCCACTTTTATGATCATGTTAAAGGTAAAATCAGAGGCCTATAATACAGAATATAGGGTAATTAGAGATATATAGGAATGTGTGAATGGTTAGCTAATGAGGTTGAACACAAATGTAAGGGAAAATTTATAGGTTAAAGAAGGCTCTCTAGTGGTCTATAAGTAAGATTACCATATTGAATTAGAACAAGATTGAAGGTGGTGGTATAGACCTATGTGTCCCAATGATTAACACTAGAAGTATAAATTAGTTCTTGAAAGAACTACTTAAAAGGCATAATTCATGAACAAAGAGTGTTTATGTCCAGAGTATAGGGGGAAATCTGCAATTGCATGCTATAGGCTATGTTTAACCACCTTCTCTTTGAGACACACCTGTTCTTTAATGCCAAAGGAAGAAAGGTTTATTTTGTCCAGAAGCTAAATTTTCTTTGGCACATAATCTAACTAACCCTGTGTGAATAGCTCCCTGAACAATTGGAACACAGGGAACCCAGAATAAGAATGAGGGCACTTTATACTGTATAATTTCAAATAATTCCTGGATAGACACTGGAATATATTAAGCAGATAAAAAAATATATATATTGGCAAAGTCTCTTGACAAATGAGAGAAAAAATGTGGAACTAAAACTTTACCATCAGGGATTCCCCTGATACTTTGTCAAACATTAGGGACACCCAAACCAATAGGCCAAGCCTTTGGTCATGAAACTTACTCTCGTGAAGTTTATGTAGTTAGTGAGGAAGCTTAGCCTACCTATAGACATGCCTATAAGTCACTTCTGGGGGACCTTTTTTGTTGCTCAGATATGGCCTCACTGTCTCAAACCCAACTATGCCAATGAAATCATTGACCTTCCCCCATGTGGGATATAACATCCAGTGGTGAAAGTCTCCTTGGTAGTGTGGAGATGACTCCAGGAATGAGTCCAGTCATAGCATCATGGGATCAACAATTCCATTCTGATCAAAAGAGGGGAAAGAAGGGTAACTAATAGCAGGTCAGTGGCTGAGAGAATTCAAGTAGAATCAAGAGACTTTACTCTGGATGTCACTCTTATACATGTTTCAGTTAAACATTGCTACCTATCTAACTTACCAGACCCCAACCAGAACCACAGAGAACACTTAAGAAAATATGTAGGATCCTGCAATAATTCCATGCCGTAGTGTGAATTTCCAGAAACCTACAACTTTCAGGGGTATCTAAATAATTCCTGAGGCTTGTAGGGACCAGCCTCTCCAGAGTAGTGGCTGGTTCCACTTCCTAAACCTTGTTGCTGACATCACATGAAGGGTTTAGAATGGCCATAGTTCAAGTACCCCTAAAGAGTGGGATAAAAAGTTCAGATGTTATGGTGGAGCTTACAGAGAAGGTAGGATTTAATGAATGAATATGATTGTTGAGTAATTGAATTGATGTTTCTTTTAGTCTCCAGTATCTTAGAGAAACTAGAATGAAAAACCTAAGCTTGTGTAATTGTAGTCTATAATAAACTAATTGTTGTTCTGTGTTTTGAAATTTGTTGTTTTTTTGAATGCATGTTATTTTTTACAGAAAAAGGAAAAATCAATCATGATGATAAAAAACTATTTATTCCTTCTAATGTCTTGTATTCTGGAGCAGCTAGAAGGAAATATATGAGAGGATGGTATGGTAACCCTTGACAAACTCTAGGATGTGCCCCATGGCTACTTGTGAAAGAGTGCTTTGATGATGATTCCTTTTTTTTTCTTTGCTTTGTATATATGTTATACTATGCAATAAAAAAGTTTAAAAAAGATAAAAAGGCAACTTCAATGCCTATTCAGTGCCTGATTGAAGCCTTGATAAAGGCTTGATAATGACTGGCCACTTCCAAGGGACTCTATATCCACCTGTAAGTCAGTGGGAGTGACCTAGGGCAGACAGAGCACACAGCATCTATGGCACTAGCTTTTTTAAAGGGCCAGGATTCTTGCTTAAGTCAAGATTACACTGAAAATTTCCCATCATTAGAGAATGTTGGGTTAAGGATCTCCCTTGTCATAGGGATACTTCCTAACAAGAACTAGGGATCAAGAACCCAATGCCCTAAAAGGGACATGATCCTCAAAAAACCAACCACCAAAAATTGGTTAGCCATACAGTATGGTGGATCTGTCTATGGAGGAGTAGGAATAGTCACCTAGCTGTCCTGAAACCAACTTAGTCAGAAACTATATCCCAGCCATTGCCCTTCCATCCTTCCCAGTAAGTCTGCATCAGATCTTACCAGCAGGTGCCAAGGCTTTTGTGTCCCCCAAGGCCACCATTGCCACTTACCACTTCTTTGCTTTGTGGGTTGCATCTCATAAATCCATAAATCCGTCCCTTATGTAACATGTTTGTTTTCTGTTATCCATACCTGAACATTTTTCCTTTATAAATATATTTATTTGATCAAAGAAAAATAGTTTGTCTCTATCACATTTGGAATGAAGATTTGGTAGCTTGAGTTTAGATAAAGCAGAGATACCTTCAGCTCCCATTGAGTGCCCACGTTAGCCTATAAAAAAGACCCAGTTTATGGAGTGGAACTGACACACCCACTGCCATCAAGATGTCATTCATTTGAATCTACTCAGATATACTACATGTAAATATGTTATTTTCTTAATTTTTAATTAAAAATTGCAAGGAAAAACCTATAATAATCTTTAGAGGACTGTAAATTTATTAAAATTCCAACCTCAGCCTGGGTGAATCTGCAATCCTTTCCCTTCCATTACTTTTTTGGACTCTATACAACTGTGATATAGATGGGGATACACAGACCTAATAGTGCCTGAAATTCCCCTCCAATTTCCTGGGAAATGTTAGAAATAAATATTCTCACATATCATCAGTGTCAGAACTGGAAGTCTTGTGGTGACTAAGCCCCAAGTTAAGAAGGGTAGAGACATATCTATCTTCCTCAATTCATTGGTTTAAAGAGACACTATTTCTCAAGACAGTTTTCTTTTATTGATGAAGACTTGGGAGATTGGAATTGCCCCTCACCTCTCTACTTAGTCTTAATGAAATGGAGATTAGATTACCCCAACCATGTTCTCCCTTTACACATGTTTTAGTGCCATAGCAAATGCAACACATTCAGGTCATGTAGTGGGGTAGGTGGCAAGGTCATGCACAGAGGGTAAATATTTGTGGATTTTGGTTTGGTGAACCCAAGGATGGTTGGGAAAATCTGAGGATCAGAGTAGATGTTAAAGGATGTTAATATCTGAGCTGTAAATTTCTTGGTGGATTCCTCCTGGAGGTGAAGGACATCCTCATGGACTTTCTGCTTGATACCTGCATGGATGTATTATTTGCAAACAAATGGACTACCTGGCTATCAATAGTGGGACTGTTCATAGTGCAGCTACACAGTGCTGACTAAAAATGAGACAAAGTAAAGGAAAATGAAGGAATAAAGTTAAATTATGCAGTAAATGAAAAAATAAGGATATGAAAAGATTAAACAACTAGTTGTAAAGAATGGGAAATACTGATATTCCCTAATCAAGATCTTCATGTACTTTGTAAAGTCTTGTGATGTTCATGTGCTTTGTGGAGCTTTGGCAGGTTTCCTCCAGTGTCATCTTCAGCTCATGCACTATAGGTGGATCCTGCATCATTCCCTGAGAGTATTACTGGGCCTTGATTTGGACTCCAACTTAGTCCAATGAAACCAATATGGTCAAAGGCCACAAATGTCTTTTTTAATCACATGAACTTGAATGAAGACATTGAAAGTGTAAGTAAAGCAGCAGCTGGCTGCCCAAAAACATTTTCAAAGAGGTAAATGTCATCAGAAAGAAAGAGGCTATGGTTTTATGGTGAGGTCCACATGATTATTGTTGTGAAAGAAATGACTAGAGCCCTTGATATACCACTGCCATCCTTCATGCCTAATGGAGTGCATTAGGCAGGGGCAGTGTGGAGCTTGTTGGCTCCCCTATAATACCTTCATCTTCCCTTCTTCCTGAATTATGCACATAAAAATTTCATTCTAATAACTGAATAGATGCACAACAAGTAAATTAACTGAATTGGCCATTTAAAATTAGCACAAAGGAAAATTCAAGACCAGATGCTTTCACTGATGAATTTAACCAAACATTTAAAGAAGAACTAACACCAATTATTCACAAATTCTTCCAAAAAATAGGAAGGAACAATTCACAAATAAATTCTATTAAAACCCTTCCCTTAAAACCCTGTGACAACCCCTTTTGGGTGCTCAGACTTTCGAGGCTATCAGCTGAGCCCTATGGCAACAGACTAATAAAACATACTTCCTGAAACTTCAGAGCCTCACCCTCAGTTTGTTCTGTTTCTGTGTAATGTTCCTGGAGGCTTGCAACCTCATTCCTGGTTTCACACAACACTTCTGGGGACTAGTCCAGGATTGAGTAATATTCTTCCCTCCCTTACCCATGGCAGCAGCATAACCCAGATCAGAGACATGGTGGAATCTAGCACTGGCAACAGGGTGTTTCCCTGTCTTTCATAGTTCTTACCTTGCCAGCTGGGATACTTATCACTGCTAGACTGGCAATGGATCCAGGATAGTTTCTGGAACCAGGTTCCTGGGAGCACAGTTCATATCACTGGTAAGCACCTGAATGCGTTAGGTATCAGCCCAATCACAAAAAGCAGGGGAGCATGAGTGGAAGAGAGTGGAAGAGGAGCCTGATCTCCTCCCAGAGACTCTCCAAGTACCAGTCTTCAGTTGGAGGACCAGGGGAAATGGAAGTCTGCAGGTTTGGTTATGGAAATGGAAGTAGGGGAGGGGTGTTGGAGTGTGTGTATGTGATCACACAAGTGAGAGGAAGTCCTGGGCCACAGGAGCCAAGCACCAGGCCACCACTGAGTTTGAACCCTGCAGTTCCCATGACCCTGCTAAGGGCCAGGCAAGACTGAAGGGACTGACAGATTGTTCAAAGCACTTTGCAGTTTGTCTGTAAGCCCTCTCTCTAATCACTGACACCATCGATATGGGAGGGGAAGTCAGTAAAACACCATCACAGTGCACAATGTCTAACTTTAAGAAAGTTTTTACTGATGACTGGGGAGTCAAGCAGACACCTGGCCAACAGAGGCAACTGTGAATTAGACTGAACCACTTTTGGGGAGGATAAAAAGAAATTCTCTTTTATTATGGCTTATCATTACTCTGTCTTATAAATTAAAATTTTCACATTTCAGAGTAAGATGAGAACATGTGTGTAGGGATTTTAAAATTTATCTCATTAAGCAAACAGGCCTGTAACAGTGTTGATTCAAGATTTGACTACACACAAAAGCAATTGCATAGTCTACTAAAGAAGTTTTAAGACTATCCTGTTACAGAACCATTTTTTGATTTATAGTAAAAAGTGTGAGGCATAATATATATGCATCATTTCGTTCATGTATGAATTTGGAAAACTGTGCACTTGCTATTTGCAAGGTACTGCTTAAACACTAATAAGAAAACAATAATTAATAAGTCATCATTCTTGCCTTAAGGATATTATACCCTAGTAAGAAAAAGATAAATTTGCAAAGTCTTTTCTGTACAAATGATGCTACTATTGCATGACCTTGGTAAGAAATAGTTGAAATGTGCCCTCTAGCTGGGAGGACTAGCTCCAAAGTGGAGCCACAAATTTGGAGCCAAAGATAATGGATTTGGCTAATCTCTTTGTCTTGAAGAAAGTGAATACATGAGGGTACAGAGGTGCCAAGGGAGCTGGACGCAGGTCTTCTGCCTTGTCAGGGGTAGGAACACTATTCATTTTACAATTGTAACTTGGTCTACATTTTTCTTCGTACATTGTCTTTATCTTATTATTTGACAAACTGTTAATACTTTTTTCGTTGACCCCAGATTCCAGCAGGGCTTGGAACATGTCTCTGCAGGAAATCCTGTTACTGGTATTGGGGAATCATTTTCCGTTATGTCTTTTGGCTTCTCCTTTTTTCCTTCCCCTGTATTCCAGTCTCCCATCTCCAGGTTCTGCCATTTTATTTAAGACACTGTTAAGTGGATTGCCTGTTTTTCCTAGTAATAAGGTCAATACCAAGTGTTTATATGCTGGAGGTGGTGTCTTAATGATAGCATTTCTTTGTGAAGCATTGACAGAGAGGAGGTGATATGTCTCAGCCTTTCCCAATACAATTGCTGACTTCATAACTTTCTTTTTTAATTTTTGCATAGCATCTTGCAAAGTGTACCAGGGTCAATTATTTTGTGGCAGCATAGTGTTAGCAGGGCACTGCTCATTACACCTTTGTGCAGCCAATGTCAGCAACTTAGAACTTTTTCCAGTCTGCTGAATAAACTCCTTAAAATCAGTCTGTAAAGGGATTGGTGATAATTCCTACAAGTTTTATACAATCAGCATAGTCCAGCACCACTCCTCCAGCCCCTGCATCAGCAATTTTGACCATCCAGGTAATTAATGGCTCAACAGTTTTCTGAGTAAAATGACTAAGAATGTCACTTATCTTTTGCTCTTTTAAAGTGGTTTTGAAAGTAACCTGATTGTCTTGTTTCTGTTCTTTTTGCCTTTTTATTGGGTGGGCTCCTATTTCTGCAAGATATTTATTCTTTTCTTTCTGACAAACTTTCTGATCTAAAATATTCCCACCTTTTTCATCATCTGTTTTATCCTACACATCACCATCCCACTTATTGGGGTCCAAATCAGCACTTTGTTAACTCTTCCTCGTGTCTTTTTATATTTATATTGGGCCATAGGGACTGCAGACCTCTCAGCTACTGAGTGATAATTGCCACTTTGATATCTGAAAACATAATTCTGATTCTGCAAAATGGACAGTTTTTTTCTGTAATTCTGCCAATTCCTTTTCATAATTCATTTTTTTCAAAGATTGCTCAATCTCTTTGTTCACACATTTTTTATATTCCTTTAACAAAGCCCACCCTTTTCTAACAAAGCCCACCCTTTTCTAAATTTCTTTCCCTTTTACTAATGAATGTTTTCTAGACAGAAAGCAAACTGAATAGACCCTCCCTGCTTACTTCTATTCCCCAAATTTTCACAGCGCCCTGTAGATTTTGCTAATTCCTTTGCAAGTGAGAAGGGAAATCATCCCATCCTGATTTCCTAATTTATGTCCAAATTTATGTCCAAATTATCTCCTAATTTATGTCCAAAGCTTACGGCCCACTATTAATCTATCTCAGGTAAATTTTGAAGAGGTGTTACTGACTTAAAATTTCCAAATGCCTTATAACAGTAGAAAGTACAAACCAGAGAGAAAAAAACATTTAAACACAAAACATTCTGTATACAAAAAGGACAAGAAACTGACAACTTTAAATTTATCAAGAATTGTCCTAATAAAACATTACAATGTTCAGAAGAACACAGTCCATATTTTCTGCACAAATTTTCCAAAGCTTGTCTTACTGACATTTACCACTATGAATCCATGCTGAAATGCAAATCCTGCTCACAGCACCAATTTTTTTTTGCACAAAAGACAATGTGATATTTGTGGCCATTTGATTTATAGGTTCAGATTCATAGATGACACAGACTTTAGTGATATAAAAACAGATTTTATTAGGAAAGTAATTAAAGAAAATAATTAAAAGATAGCAATGAAAAGTCTTCAAAAATAAAGCATAGTTATATCACCAGATAAGATGACACCAACACCTGAGGAGAAGTGCTATACAGTTTCAAAAGCAGCATTTTCACTTTCATTAGTAAAAATCTACAGCAATTTTGGGGACAACATTCAGAGTCTCTTTAGTTAGGATCCATAACAGAGCATATTATTACAATGAGGTGCTTTCCTTCTCTCACAAGATTATTTTCTCTCTTCTCCTCTAATTTTCATCTCTTTCTTTCTTTAATTGCTTGCATGCAGTTTTTTTTTCTTTCTCCTTTTTATGATATCTTTGCAAGATAGTGGTCAAGTTCCAATTAGCTTGTGTGTCCAGGCCCAGTTTGGTCCTCTGGGAACTGGTTAGGGACCAAGAGGAGCTTCCTGGGACCTAGACATTTTCATGAATGTACAACTTCCAGGAGGATAGCAAAACCTCCCAGCTAGAGTGCACATTTCAACTACTTCCTACCAAGGTCAGGCAACGGCAACATCAGTTGTACATAACAGACTTCCTTAATGAGATAACTTTTAAAACCCCTATACAGATGTTCTCCTATTACTCTGAAATGTGTAAATTTTAATTTATAAGACAGATTAATGATGAGCCATAATACAAGAAAATTTCTTATTATCTTACTCAAAAGTGGTCCACTCTAATTCACACAGTTTCCTAAGTTGACTGGGGGTCAGCTCGACTCCCCAATCATCAGTAAAATCTTTCTTAAAGTTAGACATCATGCACCACAACAGTGTCTTTCTGACTTCTCTTCCCATATCAGTGGCACCAAAGAGTAGGGAGAAGGCTTACACAAACAACAAAGGGTTTTGAACAAACTGTTGCTTCATTCAGTCTGGCCAGGCCCTTAGCAGGGTCACAGGAAATACAGGGTCCAAACTCAATGATGGCCTGGTGCATGGCTCCTATGTCCCAGGACTTCCTTTCACTCACAGTAATCACATGCACAAACTCCACCAGCCTGCCTGCACTGCCCTTCCCAAAACCAGACCTGAAGACTTCCATTTCCCCTGGTCCTTCAACAGGAGACCAGTACTCCCCTTCCACTCAGGCTCCCCTAGCCTTTGTGAGTGGGCTGAAACTGACACACCCAGGCACATACCAGTCAAATGGGCAGTGGTCCCAGGAATCTGATTCCAGAAACTGTCCCAGATTCATCATTGCTCCAGCGATGGTGAGTGCTCTAGCCAAGGAGGTCAGGAATCTGAAAGAAAGGGAAAAGCCACTTTGTCAGCTCTGAATTCCATTGGGTCTCCAGTCTGAGTGACACCATCCCTGAAGGCTAGGGAAGTGAAAATATCACCAGCCTCTCAATCCCAGATGAGCCCCCAGAAATGTTGCATGAAACCACTGACAAGGCTGCAAACCTCCAGGAACATTATGCAAAAACAGAACAAACCAGGTTAGAGGCTCTGAAGTTTCAGGAAGTAAGTTTTAATTTGTCCATAGCCATAGGGCTCAGCCCAGTAGCTTCTGAAAGTCTGAGCCCTAAATAGGGGTTGTACAGAGTTTTAAGGGAAGGGTTGGGTTATGTGCTGATGTACAGAAAGGGAGCAGTCTCTACAGGAATTTTTCTTATCCTGCCTACACGCAGTTTTAAACATTCCCAGGGTGAGGGAGAATTTTCAAAGGGGAAATGGCCTGAGTAAACAGGAGCCTACCTGCTATGAGAGGAAATGGCTTGGTCAAACAGATGCTGCCTGTTACAGTTTTTTTCTCTGAAGAAGCATAGTGTAGATTCTTTTTTGTACTGTTTTTTTAATTGAGAAATCTTTACATACACATTCTATACATGGTGTACAACCAACGGCTCATAATATCATCACATAGTTGTGTATTCATCACCATGACCATTTTTTAGAATATTTTTACCATCACAGAAAAAGAAATGAAAGAAAAAACTAATGTATAGCATACACATTACCCCTACCTTTCATTGACCACTAGTGTCTACCCAATTTATTTTATCCTTTGCCCCCATTATTTATTTATTTTTAACTCATCTTTCCATACCCTGGATATAAGGAGCATCAGGCACAAAGTTTATACAGTCACTCAGTAACATTGTAAATGTTATATCTTTATACAATCATGTTCAAGAATCTAAGCTAGTGGAACACAGCTCAACAGTTTCAGATACTTCCCTCTAGCCACTCCAATATACCATGAACTGTAAAAAGATATATATATATATGTGTGTGTGTGTGTGTGTGTGTGTGTGTGTGTGTGTGTGTGTGTTCTAGTTTGCTAGCTGCTAGAATGCAACATACCAGAAATAGAATGGCTTTTAAAAGGGGGAATTTAATGAGTTGCTAGTTTACAATTCTAAGGCTGAGAAAATGTCCCAATTAAAACAAGTCTATAGAAATGTTCAATCAAAGGCATAAAGGCATCCATCCAGGGAAAGATACCTTGGTTCAAGAAGGCTAATGAAGTTCAGGGTCTCTCTCACATCCAAGAAGGCACATGGTGAACACAGTCAGGGCTTCTCTCTTGGTTGGAAGGGCACATGGTGAACACAGTGTCATCTACTAGCTTTCTCTCCTGGATTCCAGTTTCATGAAGCTCCCTGGGGAGGTGTTTTCCTTCTTCACCTCAAAAGTTTCCTGGCTCATGGACTCTCTGCTTCATGGTACTGCAGCATTCTCTGCTATCTCTGAATCTCTTTCATTCTCCAAAATGTTTCCTCTTTTATAGGACTCCAGAAACTTATCAAGACCCACCCAAATGGGTGGAGACATGTTGTCACCTAATTCAGTTTAACAACCACTCTTGATTAAATCAAATCTTCAGGGAGATGATCTGATTACAGTTTCAAATATACAGTATTGAATAAGGATTATTCTACCTTTATGAAATGGGATTTTGATTAAAACATGGCTTTTCTAGGGTATATACATCCTTCCAAACCAGCACAATGTATAATGCATAAGAATAACTTCCAAGGATAACCTCTCAACTCTGTTTGAAATCTCTCAGCCACTGAAAATTTATTTTTTCTCATTTCTCTCCCAATCTTTTGGTCAAGAAATCTTTCTCAATCTCTTGATGTTGGGTTGCAGCTTATCCTGGGCTTTCCTTCTGGTGTTGTCAGGGAGATTTATACCCCTGAGAGTCATGACCCACATAGGAGGGAAGGCAGTGAGTTGGCTTAAAAAGAGAGGTCACATCTGAGCAACAAAAGAAGTTGTCTGGGGGTGACTTACTTCTAATTTTAAGTAGGCTTAGCCTATCCTTTGCAGGAATAAGTTTCATGGGAATGAACCCCAAGATCAAGGGCTCATTCTGTTGATTGGGTTCTCTTCACTGCTTGCAAGAATATCAGAAATTCTCCAAATGGGGAAGTTGGATATTTTCTCTTTTCTCTTCATTCCACCAAGGGGACTTTGTAAATATATTAATTGGTTTTTAATGTATAAGATCAAATCTATTAAGAGATATATTCATTGGTAATTTAGGAATTAAAACCCATAGAATTACAGAACTACAGAGTTGGAGGTAACCTTAAAATTGAAGTAGGCCAATGGCATCATTTAACAAGTTAGGAGAATTAGGAAAGAGTCCATATACCCTAAGACTGAATACATACAAATTCCATTCATCATTCACTTAAGCAAAATATTTTTAAAGGTTCAAAAGTTATTTTAAAGTCCTTTCATGAACTAGAACAAATGTATGACACTATTACAAGGAGTTAATAATAGTTATATGGGGAAAAATATACCCATTGCAAACTATGAATGTTTAACAATAATATTATTATGAACTACAGTTAAGAGTAACATTTTACTACTCTGTCAGCAACATTAACAAGTGTACTACACCATTATTATGGGTCAATAATAGGGGAGAAAAAGGGGATGGGAAGATTTAGTTTATTAAATTTTAATTTATTTTCTGAAGTAATAAAATCTTCTAAAATCTTCATGGGATTGTATGCACCATTATGTGTTGACACTGTGAGCCAGTGGTTAGATAGTTCAGATGGTTTGTATGGTGTGTGAATACACCTCAATTAAACTGAATTTTTAAAAAAGTTATTTTTAAAACAATATAAGTTCTTTCAACTACAAAGAGTAGAAGAATATGAATAAGAAAGATACTAAGAGGAAGTACTGAACACAAAATATACCAATTGGGGTCAAGAAATTCATTGAAAGAAAGTCCTGAAAATGGGTGGCTCTCAGGAAAGCCAAAAGCAAAGAAGTGAATAGAGGAACAAAAGGGGAAAAGTTTCAGAGAACTTGTAATTAATAACCTTCATGTTACACAAAGAAAGTACAAGGCTGTTGACAAGAGTCAGACTGATGTACTTTAGAGGGAAAATGAAACACCAGAATTCAATGAAAAATTTTGCTAAGTAAAGTAAAGTTACTAAATTAGCAATTGAAAAAGAGAACATTAAACGTCATGTCATTACAATATATAGATATTTTGAGTAACTATGAACAATTTCATAACAAAAAAGATGACTATTAATTGGCAAGATACTTTAAATACCTAGACAATCAACAAACGAAATGTGTTTGACAATAGAAACTTTTTTGAAATTTTAAATAAGTGTGAGTTTATCTTTACAGCTCTGAAAACAATTGCTAAAAAGTGACAAGTGTGAGTAAGAACATTCTGAATGTTGTAGCAATGAGCTCAGTAAATCCTCTCCTCAATAAGCAATGATAAAACTGGACAAAATTTTCAAAAGCACACATTTCAATCCAAGAAAAATGGATTAAAAGCATAAGAAATAAAGACATACTTATTCAGGAATAAAATCTAAGCCTTGGAAAATAACAGTGAAAGTCTGTGAAGTACCCCCACTTAGTACCATCAGCTTAGCAGCTCTACTAGGGTAGGATAATCTATGAAAACTAGCAGCTTTATTGTCCAAGGTGGAATGACTTGATTTGGAGCAAAATTCAGAGTCCTTTGGTCCTGGGTACTATCAGAAGCAGAAGCCATCTTGATATTAAAATAATACAAAGGATCAGTAATAAAGCCAGTGGGCTTTATTACAGAAATGCAAGGTACATTTAAAATCTGAAGATCTATTAAATGTAATATGCTGTATTAATACAGTACAGAATAAAGATTTCATGACCAACTCAGAAAACACATCCTTTGACTCAGTAATTGCACTTCATTGAATCTATGCTACAGGATTTTGACATGTTCTAAGATACATGTTCAGGAATGTTATTGCTCTCCATCTCATAATAGGAAACAACTGAGGAAAAAGCTTGTTAGTGGGGAAATGAGTAAGTGAATTTTGATAAAATGCTGTGCAATGGATGCCGTGCTAGCATTTTAAAGCATGAAATGATTTCTATGTACTGATGTAGGAGGTAGTACTATATATCCTGTTAATTTGAGGAAAGAAACAAGTCTCAGAACAATTTTCAAAGTCTGGTATTACTTACATAAAATTTTTCTGTGTGGATATGATACTTTGTACACACATGCATACACACACGATTGCAAATACAAAGAAAAATATGTAAAATATGTAGAAAGATATATAATAAGATAATAGTGGTTATTTATGGAAAAAAAGAAATGCTTAAGAGAAGGTAATTAAAAGGGGGTTATACTCTACACTTTCCCATTATTTGAATTTTCCTTCAAATACACATTAATTTCCTGTTAAAATATTTTGAATCATTACTAATAGATCTGATGAATATCTATTGACTTTGTCCAGACATGGCTCTAGAAGGAATTTGATCTAATAATCAAGACTCCTTCCAGAAGTGTAATTTAATCAGGTGGAAAAATCAGTGCTAACTTTCAAAGATAAAAGAAAGAGCAATAAATATGTTAGAAGTATAAGGACCAAGAAAGGAATAGCCTCAATTTAATTCAACAAATGTTAATTTAGTACTAATTGCTGTGAGTTACTTGGGATTTGGAGAAAATTAAAACAGACATGATCTCAGTCCTCAAAATGTCCTCAGTTTAGTGGAAGTAATTGAAGCATACCTAAATCATTTCAATATTCTGAGATAAATACAGTATTTGCTTAAAACAGCATGCTCAAGAGGCTGTAAAGAAGACTGAAGAGAAGACCCAGAAAGCAAGTTTAGATGTTTGCTCTTAGGTGCTGAGGAATTAATATCTAAGAATTAATACTCTTTTCCATCCAATTGCAAATATAGATATCCATATCTATACTATGTTACATTCTGGTTTACTATAAACAAATTAACAAATTGTGGATTATATACCTTATTTATCACTTATGTATTACTTGCTGTATTCCCACCAATAATAGCCATGGAAAATTATTCAGTCAATTATAGTTTACAAAGCATCTACCTGAACATCATTTAATTTCATCCTTATACATTTTGCATTAGGCAATAGGAACTTTTCCCATTGTATAGATTAGGGAATGGATATTCAGAGCGATTAAAATAGACGTTCCCTAGCCAGATGTCATTCTGTAAGAAATAGGACATCTTTCTGCATTCTGAAGAAGATTCCAGTTTTGCAAATACCATATCTAATAATCAGAGAACACATAGGAGAGTGTCCCTGTTTTCTCCACAGAGAAAACCATGCTGACATGATTACAGCAGTTATCATGGTAACAAGAACAGAATAAGAAAAGGAAAAAAATTAACCTAAATATTCTTTAGAACTCATAGAAATGTTAGAAATAGGTCCTTATTCTTTTCAAGTCTGTGTTCTCTAATGTAGTTGTTCTCTCCTCCAAAACACTTTTAACAAGTTGATTTTCATTTCCATGACAGTCATCAGTAAGATACTGTATCAGCCATGAGGCTTTCACATAATTCAATACAAAAATGGCTTATTTTTAAAAGTAGATGTATGGAAATAATACAATTGAAAATTCAGGAATATATTTACTTCAGGTGAGTTGATCTGGTGGTTCAAATAATGACTGGAGGAACCAAACTCTCTCCACATTGTTTCTGTCCTCCTCAATCATGATTTCCATTTCAGGTGTTAAAATGATTGCCAGAAGTTTCAAACCACAGCCTTCTAGGTTCAGATACAATATAAAAACTGTATATTCCTTTTTTTTCATAACAACTCAAGTAGTGAAGGAAACAAAAGCTGAAATCTGATTAGAAACCAGTTGATGTCTCATCCAATCCTATAGGAAGCTCTGGAGCTAGTATGGTCTTCAGAGTTGACTTGAATTCTGGAAAGTGCCTTGATAATAAGGTAGGACATCTGGGTGGCACACCAAAAGATTAATGGGTCTACTCCATGTGCTACTGTGATCCACTTTTAGTAAATAAGTTCTTCTCAACTGGGAAAACTTCCTCCAGGATTCTGGTCGGTCTTTCTCCCTAAAAAAAATTGCAAGGGAAAATTAATTGGCTAAACAACAGCTCCTCCACTCTTGCAGCTGCTTTCAGGGCCTCAACTGACACTCATGTTCTTCTGTTTTAGTTCAGTTAGCACCTCTGTCAATGTAAGCTCTAAGTATAAATCTATGGTTACTATGCCTTTCTAAAGGAGTAGCTATTATAATTATTAACTTAAGGTCAAAATTGGGCTGGGGAGTGCCTGAACATCCCAGTGGATCAACTGGATGGCTCATTGTATAGAGCAGTTTTATTTTCTCCTGATGATGACTATCAATTATTCCTGCAAGAATTGTGTCTGCTTTCCCTGGACTTCTGGCTTCTTTACACAAGAACCTCAAAAGAATGGCCATAACTATAGCTTAGAATTCTTCTGAAAGAAGAATTATCTCTCTGAGAAGTGAAATTTCTGGCTCCCACAGTTGTGGAAGAGAAACACAAATTCTATAGGAGTGTTCACTGGGAGTCATGGGAAGCTAGTCAATTCCTACAAAACTGTTTCACAAACTATGTATTCTACTTTTGGGTATACAATCCATATAATGGTTACTGATTAAGGTGTACATGGTGTCCTATGTGTTTCAAAAACTGTTCTTTCATGAACATCTTCTACATCAATCTGGCAGGTAAGTTATTCTGGGTGGTATGATATAGTACAGAATATTGGATCCCAGAATGGTCACAGGGAGAACTTCTTTGCTGTAAAGTGGATCCCTCAGTCTGATGTAATGCTTTATAGAATCTTGTATCCATAGATCAATCACTACTAACCCTTGTATAGTGGAGACAGTTTACAACTATGGACAGCAACAATTACGAATTTTGTTGATCATGATGATAATGGGAAAAAATGCTAGAAGGTGTTATAACAGTGATGAATTTTTTTCTACCTAGAAATGACACAGTTGCTTCTGGTAAAACTTGTGTGAAACCAACTTATTGGGTGAAACAAGCCATACAACCTCACCCAACTTAAGGCAAGGAAGTACAATCTTTCCATCTACCTAAAGGAAAAGCAGATAAGCACAACAACAAAAGAAGTCCCTGCCCTTAGAAATTTATATTATAGTGAAGGGACACATACAATTACAAAATACACAAATAAGGAGATAATCTCCAATGTTGGTATGAATTATGGAATAGATAAATCATGATGTAGCACAGAGCAGTGTTCTTGGGAAAATGTGAGCAAGAAGGGATGCTTTATATAAGGTGGTTAGTTACAAGATAAAGTGGAAACTAGGTCAATTTTTATCTTCATTTTGTCCCCACAGCGTCCACTGTCTTTTCCTTCTCAACCCTTCTCTTTGCCTTCAGAAGCTGACCTGTATTAACTGTATCAGTGTGCTCCTTTGCTTTCTGGCTTCCAGTTGGTATCCACATTAGAATCCCAAGAGGTAGGAGAAGGAAATTCCCATTCCTTTCTTTCTCAAAGAATTGCTGCTGCCTGACTGCAACCACATCCAGTTATAATTCTTGTTCTCTCATTTTCTTTCTCTCCGTAGTAGTGACCTCATCCTCCACAATGCTTCAGGCCCAGGAATGGTAATTCTCTAATCTTCTAAAGCTCTAATGTATTCCATGTCCCACTATGATTCTTCTAACTCTGCCAATAAACTTTAATGATCCTTTTATTAAACTCATTTCAAATTACCCAATCTAAGTGTGCTCTCTTTCCTGCTGAGATCCTTACTTTTGTAAAATATGCATTTTAAATGTTCAATTGTTGTCACCTACACTTTTTCTCAAATTGGTAAATTTCTATAAACCTAACAGCTTAATTATAACTTAGAAGAGTCTAACAAACCTTTTGAAAAGGTGAAGTAAATGTACTACATCTTATTTAATGCATTGTAAAGAAAAGGGCACAATATTGCATACTTATCCAGAGTCTTTTAGGTTGTACTGGATTTTGATCCCATGTCTACACATAGTGCTTGGCCAAGTCACTTAACTCCACTAACATTCAAGTTCCTCACTTGTCAAATAATCATCATTTGCATTATAACCAATTACAGGGTTGTGGTAATAAGAAGATATTACCATAATCTCTTACCAAAAATCCTTTTGTGATGCCATTTTTCAGAATCTTCCTGAAACTTGACCTTATCCAACCCTCACAGTGTACAGAATTTTTCCATTAAGGAGAATAATTAGTGACCACCAACAGACTGCAAAGGTAACATGAACAAAGGCCAAGAGTCATTCTGTGTTTTGCCTACAGAAAATTCTTTTTAGAGAGAAGCTAATCAAAGCTTTATTACTTTAAATAATGCTTCTATATTAAATGCAGGACAGTTGATAAAATTTATTTTAATTAATTACTTTTTTTAGTTGAAGTTAGATTGAAAAATTATGTGTTCTTCCTATACATGCTGTCTTTATCCTTTACTTGCCTGCTGACACATTATAGATAGAAAGGATTATACAGAGAGCTGAAAAATACTAAGAAACATTAAGCTGTATTATATATCAGCAACTAACAAAAGACTTGTTCACAAAATCTCACTTGATTGTTCTTAAATAAGACAAAGTTTTCTGTGGCTTCTTCAATAAGCATCTTACAGAGAAGTCAAGCCAGTCTCTAGGGTCTGCCTTATTAAGAGCCTGTGCAACAAGAAAAGGATTTCTCAGCAGATTGATTAAGTTGAGAAAAATTTGAAAACTAATTGCAGTTATGCAACATGGAATTTTTAGCTTTTTACATTTAATGCCCAAAATAATGTTTAATAAGTTGATATATACTTTCAACCTCAAAAGATACTTAATCAACCCATACTTTCAAAATGAGAGTGTAGAACACATGAATTACATGACCATCAAAATCATTAACCTCTCTAGGTTCCCCCACTAAAATGGGGGAAATAATGGTACCTAGGTCAAGTGCTCCTGAAAAAAAGGAAATGAAATAATGCATGCAAAGTGCAATGACTGATATACAGAAAAACATTCAATTGGAAGATGTTTCATTATTATGATATCTGATATCCATTCTAGCTATGGAGGGTTTTGACCCACTGCCAGTTAAAAAATTTTACATCCTGCAAGAGAAAGGGTTATTTTTATTGTTATATGGCCCACTCTTAAGTTAAAGCTTTTTTGTAACCATTTGCATCCCTAAAATATTTGATGATTTTCAGTTCCCAGGACACGTGCATGCTTATGAGGATCACTGGCTTATTAAAATTTCCATGCTCATAAGAAGAGTAGTCTTTTCTGCATTCTGGATCATGACAGTAGAATACAATGAAACAAAGGTAAATTGTACATTAAATAGCTTAGACATCCAGAGAGACCACATCTTTTTTTCTGCAGAGGTTGGAATTACACATTACTATGGTTGCTGCTGTTGTGGCCACTGCTACTGATGTTATTTTTAAAGGACTGCACCCTACATCTATTTGTGAAAGTTAAAATTGTTTTAGGTGTATCAGGTTACTATAGGCAACTCAGCTCCCTTCTGCCAGCAGGATGTGATGCATTGGGAATCAGAACTATGAAAGAGTCCACATTTGTAAGTGAAATCTTGGATGTGGTACAAGCTGGCAATGGTCTCTTCACTTCCTGCAGTTCTTTGTCCTTTTTATTTGGATATAATGACCAAAATGTTCGGACTTCCAGTTCACTACCCTTCTCACACCTGTGATTTATCCCACAGCATTGTTCTCACCCATGGATAAGCCTGCTAACCTCTCACTGGGTCATTTGAACCCTTAAACACACATTCTCAACAAATCTTTTTTGCAACACTTCCTTTACATTATCTGCTAAATTGAAACCTGGAATTTCCCTGATAATTAATGATAATACTGAACTCATAAGTGCAAACAGATAATGGTGATATGATTTTCCAACCAATTGTTCATTCCATTATCACTACATCAAATAAACTACTAGTAGGTCAGTTTTAGATTCAAGTTTTCTGCTTCTCCCAATTCACCATTTCCTTTCAGCAACTCCTTCCTCATTGTAACACTTCCACCTTATTATACCATTCTCTTCTGATCTCACTCTTCATCTTCTAACATCTGGGAAATGCTACAGCTTTCCTATTGGTCATGCTCCCTGTCATCCCCCTGAGGGACTAAACATAGCCTAAACCTGGCTTCAACTACTTTATCTCCTCTACTCCAGAGACACCAGTTCCATTCTTTGCAAATTTATGCTCTACTTTATAAGCCAGATGAAATGCTTCCACCATGGCATTTCTTTAAGTTTACTCAAAGCATGTGAAATGGTAGGATGTAATGTTTTGGAGTGTGGATCCTGGTGTTCAACTACTATCATCCTCATTTTACCACTTACATTTACTCTGATTAGGGACAAATTACTTAATCATTCTAAGCCTCAATTTCCTCAAGCATAAAATGGTGAAAATAATATCACCTATTAGTTAGGTTTCTTATAAATATTAAAAAAGATAACACCTGGGTGTTACAAGTTGAAAGCAAGAGAAAGCCCAATTCAGACTGGCATGAAATGCAAAACTACTTTGTTGGCTCACATATCATGATGCCCAGAGGAAACACAGGTTTCAGACTTGGTTTGATACATTGGCTCAGCCATAGGATTAAAGACCTGGCTTACTTCTCTTGTAGCGCTGTCTTCTGAGGTTGTCAGGTTCAGCCTCTTCTCATGGTTCCAAGAAGCTGACATTAGAGCTACATTCTTCCTCATCCAGGACAAAATATTGAACAAAATGATCATTTAAAGAAGTATAAGGAAAAATCTGCCCATAAACCCTCAGGAAACCTCTTCTCCTGTCCACTTCCCCAGACGTGAGTAACAAGCCCATTCCTGAACCAGTGTCTGGGGCAGAGAAATTCAATGTGCTAATCACTTCAGGCATGTTAAGATAGACCAGTCACTGTAGCATAGGGGAGGGAGTTACTGGAAAATATCAGGGACTCTACAAACTGCACAATAACTATGAGATGCAGAAGGAGAAGAAGATGGTTATGGGGAGATGATGGGGGGTCAAGCCCTTAGCTAAAACAGGTGATCAGTCAAAAACAATCTAATATTAGCAGTTATCACTATGCCATTTTTACCTTTAATGTCTACTTCTTGTTTTACTTTGTATTATCTTGTGTGGCTTACGTGATTGGCTCACCATACCTCCCCATCCTCAAGCTTAGTAAAATTTTAAGGCAGTGTGCTTTATTGATCATTTTTACTTCTAACATGGCCCACTGAAACTCTGTGCCTACCTAGCAGAAGAACATGGCTTCAGATAATGCTGGTTGAATAAATTAACTGGCCATAGAAATTATTCTTCTCAGTGCCAAAGTCTCTTTCTGGCAAGAATTAGAGATTATTCCACTCTCTCCTGACATTCAGTAAAGAGCAATTTAATGCATCTAAAAATATTCTTTCTTGCACAAAATAATACTACTAATCCATAAGTGATTACACAGACACAGAAAATAATTGTGTCCTTGTTATTTTCTAACTGGCCAGTAAAAGTTATTCTTTACCATAATTAAATGTGGCTTATTCCTGTAGCTTTCTTTCATAAAGTAGATGATTCCATTTGACCAGAATGTGAACCTTAAGAAGAATATAAATAAACATGATTTTTGGTCAGTAAAAATTATGACAAATATTAACAAATCTTCAATGAGTAAATTTTAAGTCAGATCTATAGATCTCAAAATAGCAAATTATCAGGAAAAACTTCAGTACTATACAGTGTGGGTTTACAACATATTTACACAGGGAAAGACTTCCCTGTTAAGATTAATTTTTAAAACATCCAAATTTCCACAAAATATGCCTAATCAATTTTAAGTCAACATACAGAAATATGTGCATTATCTTCTCCTATTTTTTAGTAAATAGCATTATTTTTAAATAAGTTTATTTCAATGCTTTTGAATAGTAGGGAATATTAGCAATTCCACAGTAATGCAACCAGAAAATAATAGCTGTATTGTTTAGATAGACGTGATAAATATTTTTGTAAATGACTTTTTAAAGAAATTATTTGTAACTATTTTTCAGTATGCAAGATTTTAGATTTTTATCCCCAGAAAACATCTGGCTTTAAATAAAATTAACATTAAACTTGAAAATGTCTTTGAAAGAAGAAAAGAATGTAGGAGACTAAGATAAACTGCTTGACAGAATAAAATTAGAAGAAATGCAGATTCTTCATCATTATCTGAAAGGCTGTGGCAGTAGAAAACTTTTGTTTTTTTTTCTATAGTGACCATTCAATGAATTTGAGTGGAAACTGATTAAAGAGTAAAATAAAAAAAAGTTCTCAGAATGCAAACTAGTTAGACAATTTGAATGGCATAAAAATATACTAATATGTTTTAAATTCATAATAATTGCAAATGGTCCAATCCAGATAACACTATATAAATAAAGCTACATTAAACATGTTGCATTTAGTAATTAATATGCTGATCAGCTCCATTTTTTTCATGAACTTCTCAAAAATGCAATGTTGGTTTATCTCTAGCCACCAGATTTTCACTGCATAATTCAGAGTAAAGCCTTAGAAAATAGTAAAACAACATGAAGGACAGTTAATATACTGGAGAGTAGTATATGTCCACAGATTTTGATGCCTACTTAACTTAGTAATGTAGGTATTGTTACCTGAAGACAGAATGTTAAATAATTTTACTCTATGCCTCTGTGCTATGGCAATCAGGTCCTTAAACTCCTTACTACATTGTCATGTAAGTTCTAACCAGCAACTCACCTCCCCAAAGCTAAATCCAGGGGGAAAATTGGGCACTTTTGAATTTACCACACCTGACTAAATTTTAACACTGCTGAAAGGCTGGGCACAGTAATTATTCCGTTACCTTTGCTGGGTTTGGGGGCAAGTCATACAGGTCAAACTTTCCAAGTTTTCTCAGTGGACAGACTTCTTGATGGAGCAGCCAAAGTTCATTCAAATCCATATTCCCCTCTGTCTCCATTTCTTTGGTGACCCAAAGTATAGTAAGAGTTAGAGGTGCAATCAACACAATGGAAAGAGTCTTACCCTAAGTAATGTTTTAAAAAATATCTCCTTCCAAAAGCTGCCCACAGCCAATAGAATGTAGACAAGATGATCAATGTCATTTGTTATTAAAGAAAAACCAGTTAAGAGAAAACTCAAATGCCATGTTCCCCAAAAACAATACGATGATTTGAAACAAATGGGAAAATTTCTCACTACTGGGAAGATAAATTAATGCAGTTTTTTTTAGCTTACCATCTGTATTATCTAGGGTTCTCTAGAGAAACAAAATCAACAGGAAACACTCACAAATATAAAATTTATAAAAGTGTCTCATGTGACCGTGGGAACACAGAATCCAAAATCTGCAGGGCAGGCTGTGAAGCTGGAAATTCTGATGGAGGGTCTGGATGAACTCCACAGGAAAGGCTTGCCAACTGAAGCAGAAAGAGAGATTGTCTTTTCTGAATCCTCCTTAAAAGGCTTCCAGTGATTAGACTGAGCATCATTCATTGCAGGAGACACTCCCCTTGACTGATTATAAATGGAATCAGCTGTGGATGCAGCTGATGTGATCATGATCTAATTCTATGAAATGTCCTCCTTGCAACAGACAGGCTAGCACTTGCCCAAGCAACTTGGCCACAACTTGGCCAATTGATATATGAACCTGTCCATGACACCATCTATTTAAATATGTGTACATTTGAATCAGCCATTTCTATAAATGTGTTCCCTATAAGTGCACAAAGATTAATGTATAAGGATATTACAATGTTGAATAAGGAAACAGCTAAATAAATTCTAGTGTATCTATACAATGGAATATCATAAAGAATCTAAAGAAAATGAAACAAATGTGTACTTCATTATATTAAAAATATTCAAATGACATTGCAAAGTGAATAAAAGTAGGCTTGATATTACAGTATCTATAACATAATTACCATCTTTTTTTTTTGGCATGGACAGTTTCCAAGAATCAAACCTGGGTCTACAGCATGGCAGGTAAGAATTTTGCCATTCAGCCACCGTTGCACCACCCACCATCTCTATTTATAAAGGGATATATATACATATACATATACATATACATATCCTTGTATATGCATAGAAATTTCTGGAAGTACTCAAAAAATAGCCTGAGGAGTGGGGCTCTAAACTGGGGATGAGGTCAATGTGTAGCAGAACATGACCTTAACATTTTGTCTTATTCTTTCATTCTTTGTTAAAAATATTTACAATGACAGGAGTAGGAAATTCTTTTTTTCCCTTATCCTTCTTACATGAGGTGAAAATGGATGTTAAATTTCCAATGTGAAGAGCTTGACACACACCAGGAACCCTGAATATTGGTCCCACCATATAAACAGGAGCATGCACACACACAAACACACACACACACACAACTCACTCCCTTCCACCAGTTTCTGAAACCTGGTACTAGTTTACATGCTTGTGACACTTTTATTTTCTGGATATTCTTATGTGAAGGAAGGATGGAAGAAAGACACAAAGAAAAGTGTTAATTTGGCCACTGACATCTCCTAATACCTAGCTTAGATATTTCAAAAGAGAAAGTTGGATTTTAATATATTTTTTCCATTTCAAAAACAGAGGGAAATATAGTTTTCCTAGGTAATATCAGTGATTCAGGGAAATGCTTTGCCTTGCTCCCTTCTTCAATCTTGAAAGAAATATTGAGGCAGAAACACTTAAATGTGCCTCTGCTGTTAGTGAAAGCCACAAGAATGATGAAAATGCATTCATAATGTTGTTGCAATGCAACACAATGAGACTTGGGGGTTCTGACAAGTAGTGAGATTTAGGAGTCTTTTCAACATCCCTACTCATAAAAGCACTAAAATCTTACCTCTTATATTTTAGAGACAGTGGCCTACCAAATATATTGATACCTGTTCTAGTTTGCTAGCTGCTGGAATGCAATATACCAGAAACAGACCAGCTTTTAACAAGAGGAATTTAATGAGTTACTAGTTTACACTTCTAAGGTCAAGAAAATGTCCCAATTAAAACAAGTCTATAGAAATGTCCAATTTAAGGCATCTGGGGAAAGATATCTTGGTTCAAGAAGGCCAACAATGTTCAACATTTCTCTCTCAGCTGGAAGGGCACATGGCAAACATGGCAGTGTCTGCTGGCTTTCACGTGGCTCTACCACAAAGGGACTCTCTCCAAAATGTTACCTCTTTTAAATGATTCCAGTAAGCAACTCCACCTTCAGTGGGTGGAGAAACCCCTCCATGGAAATCATCTAATCAAAAGTCACCACCAACAACTGGGTGGGTCATATCTTCATGGAAACAATCAAAATGCTCCCACCCAGCAATATTGAATGAGGATAAAAAGGCATGGCTTTTCTGGGGTCCACCACAGATTCAGACTTGCACAATACCCCACTCAAGCACACTCAACAGTAAAAAAAAATACAAAATTGAACAAGCATCCCTGATCTGTTTTTGTTTATTTATAAATTACCCATATCATACCATCATGCTATTATATTATATACATTACAAAGCATAAAAATAGCTGTATATTTGATGACCAAATATATCTTAATTTACAGCATGTAATCCTCTAGAAGTTAAAGAGGTTTCTGTGGCATATTTCTCAGGGACTGGAGCCTAGCCATGCTTAAAATTTTTTAATCCTTCTCTCCCTCTCTACATTCACTCTCTGCCCTCCGTACCTGTAAC
This sequence comes from Tamandua tetradactyla, assembly GCF_023851605.1. Classification (NCBI taxonomy): domain Eukaryota; kingdom Metazoa; phylum Chordata; class Mammalia; order Pilosa; family Myrmecophagidae; genus Tamandua; species Tamandua tetradactyla. The sequence continues at coordinate 98,012,640 of NC_135337.1, read as the reverse complement.
CCCCCTCTCTGTTACCCCCTTCCCCCTCTTGTTGTAGACCGCCCATTTCCGTAGCTCACCACTAAACCACAAGCCTTCCTGTTATTCTCTTCACTCCTCTATACCTAACCTAAGCCCTCAGCCTAGCAACTGCCTCCTGCCTTGTGTGATTGGCTGTCCCTTCCTGACGTGTGCGCCCAAGACTCCACCCCTCCCCGAGAGTACTTAAGCCCCACGCTTACCCCGCTCTGGGTCGTCCGAGCCCCGGGGTCTTCGGACCCCAGACGTCTCACTCCTTGGGTTCCCGCGTGGCCCATCCCGGAGTGTAACAATAAAAGCTTAAAACCCGCATCTGGCCTGAGTGACGACTTCTCGCGACCGCCAGCTGGGGAAAGCGCCGGCTCCAGCTTACCCAGGTTAATTCCTGCGAGCTCGCCCCAAACCCCCCCAGTGTACCGGTTGCGTGGCCCGGCTGAAGCTATCAGCAGCAGGTTTCAAGGCTAAGATGGTTATGTTTAGGAGATATCTCAAATTACGACCTTTTTTTGCATGTGCAGCTTTATTTAAAAATATTGTGTATATAGGACAAGTACATTGCCACTTAAAGTATCTTGTCTTTCAGAATCTTATTTAGGAGACACTTTAAGGAACATCCCTTGTCACATGTATGTTTGTGTGTAGTTTATTCAACACTACTGTATATATGGTGGGCAAATTTAAGCCCTTGTTTGAAATAGTGTTTCTAGATGTTTGGAAGATCAATAAGATGGTCAAAGTAGAAGGAAGTAAAATAACACATTCCACAGATATTGTTTTGTTAAAATTCCTATGAAATGTCTTTTGGAAATGGAATGGTCAAACCATGCCCAGAGCAGTACCCATTTTGGGTGTACATTATGTTTGCTTCAGGGAGGAGGAAGGAGGAAGATCCAAGGGCTCTATGTCAGTAAGTCTGTAGTTGGCCGAGATAGACCATCATCCTATGTGTTCTATACACTTTGTTTTACTTTACTTGTATATAATGAACAAACAAGTCCTCAGTTTATATCATATAGTTTTTTTAGATATCAAAGAATTTGCAATGCATGGGAGAAGTAGAGATAGCAAACAGATCCGTTTTGTAAATTTGAATAGTCATAGGGAAGACTCTTCAAAATGATGGAATTTACTTGTAGAAGCAAATCCCCTCTAAGCATTAAAGATGCAGTCACTGGATTGATAGAGATGAGAAGTGTTCTAGATTAGAATGTTCCTACTGGGAAAACATTTTCAGATATCTTTTGTTACATGTGTATGGTTTATTCGATGTCACCATAGGTATCATGAACAAACTTAAGTCCTTAATTAAAACCTCTAGTCTTTCTAGTTGCTTTGAAGTATAAATCACATGTTAAAAGCGGTCCTTAAAGGATTCCACATGAGACAGTCAGTTAAAGCTTAATGGATTTATTGCTAAAGAATGAGAAAACAAATGAGTGATAGGAAGGGGAGAGCAGGCAGGTGGGTGCCAGTGAAACCTGCTAGTGAAAGGAAAAATGGCTCTAACTCTCCTTCTGATAGCTTGTGATTTTAAAGGAAAAAATGTGCCAAGAGGGGTGGATGGTGACATGTGGCAGCAGGAATTGCTGGGCTATATCACGCCAATGTAGATCATGACTTCATGATCTTGGTTATGTGGTTTGGCCTCTGGTGGTTGGGGTGTTGGCACATTAGTACTCATCTATCTTGCCAGCACATCAGGTCCTGTTGGAGGACCTGCTGAGGGAGAGAAACTGAAGGGGCCCCTATGCCACAGAATTCATTTGGTATGTCAAGTTTCTTTTCTGAAACCTGACAAAAAAGTATTGTAAAATAACACTTGAAGTATCTGTTTCAGTTAATCCATAGAGATGGCTGTATTTGGGAAACGGCATTGTTAAACTAGATGTCTCAGAGTGGTGTGCTAACCGAGTGGTGGTGGGTGCAGGGAAGAAAGTGGAGAATGCAGAGCTCTTCACCTGTGAGTTGTTAGACAAGTTCAGATTGTCTGACCATTGTTCTATATAGGCATTTTAGTTATTACTATGCCTTAAGGGACAAGATCTGATGTATAAAATGTGTTATAAATAGAGGTCATAAAATAGTTGCTATATAAAGTCCTTGTATCAGTTTAGAGAAAGGCCTCCCTTCTGGAAGTGACTTTTTCTAATCCGCCTAGAAGAAGCTAGACATATTTCTGTCCTTAGTCATTGAATTGGTAGAAGAGGAAGAAGAGGAAGGGCAAAGGGAAAGACTCTTTGTTATTATCCTTATATCTGGAAGGCAGTTTTTTATTATAACCCTAGTTCTATGCACACTTTTTGGTAAAATACCTGAGTTTATTGAAGATAAAGGTCATTATTTCACACATCTTAAGCTTTTTTAATATCTTGAAGTGACAATATATGATAAAAAGTACAGCTCATGAATTAACACATTTATAAATACTTTTTGTTAAGTTAATGGAAAATAAGCATCTTTCACATGGAATTGTTAAATCATCTATGAGCAGTATACATCAAGACTTGTTTATGAAGTTGGTTGCAGAAGGTCAGAAGGAAGTACAGGGAGGGAGATGTACACAGTGTGTTCCCATTTCCATTTTGATGTAACCATTGTGTGTGTATTGTTTGTGGCTGTACCATAGGAAAACATTGTTATACAATTTAATGGAAAATACCTTCTTGCTGATTTTTTAGTATAGATCTGATGATGAATACTCTTAGATGCATGATTCTTACTGTACTATTGCTTTATGTCTCATTTTATATAGAACATTAAGGAAATGCAGTATTTTCAACTCTGCCAATATCTGAAGAGGCCTGAAGTCATTTTTGTCTTTTATGAAATTTTTGCTTCTAAGAAAGGCAGGAATGCCTTTTTTCCCTTATTGAGTTTGTGTCATGTATCATTGATTATCACAATACTCACATTTTGAGACTTTGAATTGATAAATATTCATAAAAAATCAGGATATATTCTGTGTGACCTTAACCACATAAAATGTATGTTCAGTTGTATGTATACACATAAAGGAACTAGAAGGATATGTCAAAATGTGAGTTGCTTGTGATTCTGGGGGAAAAATCATACCTGAAGTTATTCAACCAATGAAAATTTTGAGAACAACTACCACTGATGCTGACATGGCTCCTTAGATGAACTAGCAGTACAGAATTAGTTGGTAGAGAATACTAAATATTCTACTTTCAATGTGGGGGAAGAGGAGCAGCTAACATTTAGTGAGCATTTAGTATGTGCCAAGAACTATTAAGAGCCTTAATATATTTTATATTGAAGCATTCCAATAACTCTTCTTGGTATATTGCATTATTCCCCTTTTACAGGTGCAGAAAATGAAGAGTGAAGTAGCCAAGATCCCACAGCTATTTAGAAAATGGCACAAAATAATATCATAACTCTGTTCTACATGATTCCAAAATTCAAACAATTAATTAGTACCAATTTACTGCTGAGAAAAGGAAAATGATGGGAGCCTCAAAGTCTGTAAACGTGGTTACAGAAATTGAAATCACAAAATCTTATATTGTCAAGAGATGAGAAGTTTGAGAGCTGTGTTTTCTTCTTTTCAATATCTCTTATCACTCTCTATCTACAAAGACGGATCTTCCTGTAGCTAATGAAGAAATTGGATTTCACTCTATCTATCACCATGTATATTATAACTCTGAAAACTTTCATTGAAAAGACATGAGAGAATTTTTTCCTGCATTTTTAAATTGTCTTTTTATATCCTCATGTCACTTCAAACTGAAAAGAGCTGGCATGTATTTTTTAAAAGACAACTGTGTGCAATAGTTGCATGAGAAATTGTCAAATAATTTATTCTGAGGAGGTTATTCTCAATGGAGGGATATTTTGGTTCCCAGGGGATATTTGACAATGTCTGGACACATTCTTAATTGTCACACTGAGGTGTGGAGTGTGCTCCCGACATCTAGTGTGTAGAGGATGAGGGTTGCTACTAAGAATCTTACACTACACAGGACAACACCCACAACAAGATTGATTCTGATCAAAATGTCGAGTACCAGTGCTGAGAAAACTTGCTCAAAGGAAATCATCATATGTGCAAAGATGACAATCCGGATGTGCTCCTCACAATACTACTTGTGGTAGTTTAATATGTGAGATTCAAATTACAATTCACACATTCCTCCTAACACTATAGCCATTAAAACTGATATTGCTAAAGAATATTTAATAATATGAACAAATGTTATGATGTTTATATGTCCTAAAGTGTATAAGCATGGGCAATATTTTGAATAGAAATAGATAATTATTAATCATGTCTCTTTCTGAAGAGCAGTAGAGAATTCATATGAAAGAAAATACATCATAATCAATATCATCAAATCAGAAGTACCCAACATGCACAGTAGCCTAAATACACTCAAACATTCCACAGTCTCAGGAGTTAACTTAGAGTTTAAGGGAAGACTTCTTTGATCATGTGAATATGAAAGCAGGGATAGGGATGGGAGAAAAAGAAAGGCAAACTGAAATTTTAAGAAGCATGATCATGTGGGATGACAGAGTGATGTGATAAGATAGAAGAAAGAGAAAGGAGCTTCCTTGGATCCCAGCAACTTTTCAGTTCAAGGCATTAATAATTCATTAGAATGATTTCTGCTTTCTTCTCTTGGTTTCCACATGACACTTTGTTCATTTGTGTTCATTTCTTTCATTCTCAAATTAGTTTTTTTTCTTGCAACCAAATAACCCCTCACTAAAATACTAGACCAATGACTTTGTGTTGCTACCCTTTTAACCCACCTGATTAGCAAAAGTAGAGTTAGTTCTTTTGTTAACAATTCCCGTGGTATTTCTACAACACCAATTTCCATTTGATTCTATAAAATGCTGTAATGGAAGTATGATAAATCCAAAAAACCTTTTTCACAGAATCTAAGGTGCTATCAATTGTAAGACATATCAAACATTGCAAATAAAACTATGACACATTGTTAAGATGCCAGTGATGGCAAGAGATATTCATAGTTCATAGATTAAAATGTAAGATAAAAGTCTCATGTGAGCAACAATGGAAAGTGGTAATACAACAAGATTAATGAAAATTAGAGCAGGGGCAGTTGAAGTGTATAATTGCAGTCCACATAAGCAAGCAATTATAAGGTTTCAAGTAAAGAATTGGTATTTGCTGTTTTCAAACACATTCCACACATGTTGCCAACAGTGCAGAATCTTGGTAAGTACAGAATGTTGCAAAGATGGATAGAAGGGACATTTTTATGTCCTCTCTAAGTCGATTAATATCATAGGCCTAACTCTGTAAGCAGCTAAATAAAAGGAAAGATGGTTTGCTGATTTGAAAGGATTATGTTCCCTTGAAAAGCCAAGTTTAATCCTGATCCATCTTCTGAAGGCAGCTGTTTCCTGTAATCCCTACTCAGCATGGCAGGTTGTAAACTTAATTAGATTATCTCTATGGAGATGTGACATGCCTAATTGTGGGTATTAACCTTTGATTAGTGAAGTTGTGACTCTACCCATTCTAGGTGGTTCTTGATTAGTTTATTAGAATTCTTTAAATGAGCAAACATTTTGGAGAGACCCACAGAGCCAAGACAGAGCCATGAGACCCTCACAAGTCCAGGCAGCCAGAAATATTTTGAAATGAAGGGAAATGTCCCTTGGAGAACTTCATAAAACAAAAAGTCAGCTTAGAGAGAAATCTAGCAGTCATCTCCATGTTCACCATGTGCCTTTCCAGTTGAGAGAGAAACCCTGAACTTCATTGGCTTTTCTTAACTGAAGGTAACCTCTTGTTGGTGCCTTGAAATTTTCATAGACATGCTTGAATTGGAACATTTTTATGGACTTAGAACTATAAACTTGCAAAAATGAATTCTTCCTTTTAAAAACGCTTCCAATTTTGGCATATTGCATTCTGGCAGCTAGCAAACTAGAACAAATGGGAATGTGAGGGAAGAGACAGAAAGAGTGTATTCATCAAAAGCCAGTCTTGTGGATATAAGAGGGAAGTCCTCTAAACTTATCCCTGAACTAGATAAAATTTCAGGGTTTTATAGCATTCAAACAAAGTCATGCAGGCTTAGGAGAAACAAGGTAGTTTGAGATAAAGAGATTAGAAATAGTCTACTCACTAAACATGTGCAGATTTATTTCATAATTAGTCTGCTTGAATTTTAAGGTTTAGGCTACAGTACATGTTGGGAATTAAGTTAGTTATTGAGGTGTCAGCTCTGGGTTGACTCATATTCAGTAACAAAGGGACTACACGCAAATGCACCCAAAATTCAAGGTTGCAAGACAAGATATGGTGATACAGTGGGGTCAGCCATAATTTTTTTTGTAACTGCCCAGTCATAGGATAAAGATTATATAGTTTTAAATCATGGCAGGCATAAGCATTAAACTTATAAGGCATCAGGGTTATAGTTCAGTGAGTTACAATAGTTAGAATTACTTGCTTCTGGCTACATTATAATATGTCAGAAAGTTAGAAAGTACTAAATAATGATTCATTAACTATAGTTACATTTGTTAGTGCTCTACTACAGTGCCAAAAGAGAATACTAGGGCAGGCCAAGGTGGCTCAGCAAGCAGAGTTCTCGCCGGCCATGCCAGAGACCTGGGTTTGATTCCAGGTGCCTGTGCAAGCAAGAAAAAAAAACAAAAATAATACTGACAAGCTAAAAGAAAAACAATATATATAAATCAGTTTTCTTGCACTGCTTCATGAGAATAGAGAATTAAGGGTACCATCTTTTTAAATGAGGAAAAAATAAATGGCAAGTTTAAACTGAAAAGTAAATGAGTATTTCCTTATTTAAAAAAATTTACAAAAATGATAATGTCTATATTTCATAGACATTGAGATGATATAAATGCATGAATTTAGTTAATTTAAAATTTTTACTATTTAACAATGAATAATCCCATAACTATTGGTATGAGTAATTTTTCCAATAAGAGGTGTTTTTTCTTAGTATGTTTTCTCCAAGTATATTTATGAATGAAGTTGCAGTTGTAGTAAATGTTTTATTGAGAGTTGTGCCAATTATGTTAATTTAGACAATAGAGATAACACACCAGACTCTAGAGTGTGTTCAGGAAAGATTTATTACAAGAAAAAGATAGTACTGCAGCAGGATCAAGAAAGCTTAAAGCAATGTTATGGAAATCCAGAACATCCAAGAACAGATTCCCAAAAATTTTTCAGTCACATAGGACAAACTTACTCTCAGGAAAACAAAACATGATGCCTGGGAGTTATTTGAAATGAGGGAATCCACAGTCTCATTTGAAGAGGAGGCTTTCGTTACTCTCTAGTCACATAGGAAAACCCATGATGAGTAAGTAGGCAAATAACCAGAAACCCAGATTGCCTGACAAAGCCCATGATTTTTCTGTAGCTGTTACAGATGAGAATACGTGTGTCTTTGTGGGCCAGGGTGCTGTCACAAATAACACACATCCATAGATTGGCTTGAAGAACAAGAATTTATTGTATCATGATTTTGGAGGCAAGAAATCTAAAATCAAGACATCATCCACTATTCTTTCTCCCTAAACTCTGTCACATTCTGGCACTGGTTGGCTGCAATCCTTTGGGTTCCTTGGGCTGCATCTCTGTTTCCCATCACATTGTGACCTCTATATACTTGTGTCTACTATTCTCTGATATATGCTAAATTATAGTTTCTTTCTGTGGCCTTCTCTTTATAAGGCTTCTGGTAATATGGATCCACCCTAATTCAATTTGCCATACCTGGATATATTTGAGAAGTTCTATTTACAAATGAATGAAAACACTGTAGCACAGATTTGAATTAATAACATCTGACATTGGGTTACATAATTTAAACAACCACACCATGAACTATAGCTGAGAAAGTATGTTTCAGATTGAGAAATGACTTCTATACCAAATACAATAACTTCTGTGACTAATGAAGGCAGCAGTGTAGTGGCTAGGTTATCACAACAAAAAGAGAATGACTGTGCCATTTGAGTTTTTAATAAATCTCAGTTTGTTCCTGATGGTAAGGTTTTATGAAAACTTCCTGAGCCCAGGGTCATCCCAAAGTGCATTTGCCTATGCAACATGGGGACAAACAGAGCCATAAGTTGGTACTGCAGAAACATTGAGTTCCATTCAGAGCTACCAGCAATCAATCAGGTCTATTAATCCAATCTCTCTGAGAGCAGTCACTTTCCTGTAATATTATGGTTTGGAGACATTCCTCTGGAAGCAGTGACCCTATTTTCTTTGTATGTAATGGATAATGTTATTGGGAGTGTTTCCATTGTTCCAGAGAGGGACTGTCTGACTTAATCTACCATACCCAGGTGTTACTACATCCAAAAGTTGTAAATGCCCCTCTTTTTCTCTAAAAGTTAAATGTGTAGCCTCATTTTCTAAACATTTTGCATGTTCATTGGCTCTGTCCACTGTTATTCCATAAGAAAAATAAATTTAATGCTTTGAATTTCTTTATTAATTGGGCATTTCTTTGGGCCTGCATTGATTATGTTTATGGTATCAATATATCTTTTTGTTCTTGGATTCTTTTCATTAATTTTCTTAGTTCCTTCTAGTCAGCTCCCTGGAGGGATGATATCCACTAGGGTAACCCAGAAACACCAGTCATAGGTAAATGGTCACAAACACAAAAATGTGATTGATACATAAAAGCTCCATAGGAGTGTGCCAATTGTAAAAAAGAAACAGTGTTTGATAATAGGTCAATTCCTTGGAATATACTATACCAGAGTTAAAAAGCATGGGTATGTCAAAAATGCATGTCAGTAAGAGTCTAATAATTTTATATGAGAATCTGTTTGGCTAGAAGTCAAAGCGTTCCATTCTTTAGGCAGCACACACATAAAGTGTTGTGTATTCATAGTGGTACTCAGATAAATAAATGTCTAATATTTACCATTTTCCATCTGTTTTCTTGAATATGTATTTTAAGTCTTCTAAGAATTCAAATTGATATCTGCAACCTGGAAGTTTGTCAGTTTCCTCTTCTTCTTTAGTATTCTTGGAAGTTTTATAACAAAAATTTGTTCTATGAAAGAGTCTAGGGTAAAATAAACAAAAAAATAAACTCCAGTTAAGGAGTGCTATTTTTACCTGTTATGTGTATCACAGTTTCATTCCCATGAATTTAACAGAGAAATGAGTTCTTAATGAAATTTCACAGGAACCTCCCCATTTTTCCTGGTCTGGTATGTTGGATGTTGATTTTTCCATCTTTTAAAAGAATTACTAAATTGGTAAATTTGATAAAGCTTTAGCTAATAAAGCATCAATGGGCTTAAATGATAGAATGCAACATTTGTAGGAAAAGAGAGCTACCTTGAGGCATAATGGTGATTTGCTACTATGTGGCCCCTAGCAACTGAACACATCTCTTAGTTCCTAATTCTTGGACTTGCTTTGTGCAGGTATACATATCACTCTCATTTAGGAATGGTCTCCCATATACTACTCAAATCAGCTCAAAAGGAGCCTAATTCTGGATGCCTTACTTATCTGCCACCAGGAGTACCTTGCCTTGCCTCAAGATATTAGTCTCTTAGCAGAGTTAGCTACTGCTTTCTTCAGGTATGCTTCATCTTCTCCATCTTCACACTAGATTATGGTCTCCAAAGACACATGTACTTTCCAACATATGTTCAATGCTTCTGATAATACACCTGAAAGTTTTGTTCCAAAAGCGCCCAACCCCATTTCCAAACAGATGATTTCCTTCAGGAGCACGCTAGTTACTACTGAGGCTCACCCTGTTCTACATGAAAAGGTTTCTACCAATATTCTGAACATAGCTATAAAAGCAGGACAGTACTTATCATTTCCATGTGCCTTTGGCATAAAATTTATGTCTATTTTCCAGTTCTCATATCATATTGTGCCTTTGGCTCACACTCTTTTTATAGGGTGTGAAGTGCCTCTATCTATAAGATTTATTTAACACAAAAAGTTTTGTGATATTTTCTGAATTTCTTCTGTATCTTATGTCCTGTAGCATATTTTTTCAGTCATTGAAATATAGCATCACTTCCATAATGAGTGATTTGTTGTAAAAAAGTAAGATCTCTTTCCATTAAACATTCAGGAATAAGAATTATTTCATCTGCATTATAAGTTCATCCTTCCTCCATCCTGCTGTATGGAATGTGATTGAGAATGAACATCGGTTTCCTTTGCATCAAAGCTCTGCTCTTTTGCTCTCAAAAAATCATGGGTTCAACACTGATGCAAAAAAAAAATTAGTCATATCTAGTACCAGAGAAAATACCGGTGGCATGTATTTGAGAGTTTAGTTTGACCATGGCTCTTGTTTCTAGATCTGCTATTTGATTACCTTTTAATAGAGCCCATTTCTGGTTTCTGATGACTGTAGCAATGTATTATGGCAACTTTCTTAGGCAGCATTACTGTTTCTAATAAGCCTAAGATAACGTTGTATGTTTAATTTCCTTCTTGCCATATGTTGAGTTCTCTTTCCTTTCAGATGGATCCATGAGCATGAACTCTATTGAAAGCATAGTTGGTGTTGCTACTTTGATAGTTGGAAGTTGCTGAAAATAATCTTTTAGCTGGAAAATGCTTAATATAGTCTTTGGTGTAATACAGTCTCATCATTCAAGTAGCTTTTATTCAAAGCTCTTGCTGGAGTAGATTGCTATTGATCTAATCTCAAAAATTTACTTTCTGTTCCTAGTTACATTAAGCAGTCTGCCTCAACTTTACTTTCAGGAATGAGATAGAATCCTAAAGCAGGATGGAAAAAGTACCAGAAACACCATATGTACTAATAAATCACAATTTCCATGTCTTGAAAATGTGATATGCCTTGTTGGTCACCAAAGAAAGGAGGACCTATAAGATAGTAGGATGTGCTCACCAAACAAGAATGAAGCATACAACCATCACTCAAAAATTTTTTTGCAGTGGGAGGTATGGGCAGACTCTGGGAATCAAACCAAGGTTTCTGGCATGGCAGGTGAGAATTCTGCCACTGAGCCACCATTGCATTGCCCTATCACCCTGTTTTAATGAATCCTGTGACTATTACTTAGTTTCTTTCTTATTTTCTGTTTTCCTCTGGACTATTGTCATTTCGTTGTCTCCTTGGGCTATAAAAGCACCAGTCCCCGTTATCATTTCAAACTGTCTTAGAAAGATTTCCTCCAGTTCCTACATGTACACTTATAATAAAACTCACCTTCTCACCAGAGACTTAAATCTGCTTAACATGGAATAGGGTAACCCAAGCTATGAAAGTCATGATTTTACAGAATCAAAGTCTATATATGTGTTTATTCACTCCACCTTTCCCAGGCTTTAGTGAATGCAAAAAGTTCTGCCCATTGTGTGGATGTATCTGGTGAGAGGGCCCCACTCTCCAGGACTTTTGTAGAGTTACCACTGCATGACTGGCTTTTTAGAGTTCTTTCTCCATGAAGCTGCCTCCATCAGTGTACATCTCAATGTTTGGATATTCTAAAGTTAGGTTAACAATCTGGTGGCAAAAATATATTGCACCAATCTTTTGTGTACAGTCATGTACAGGCTCCATTCCCCATTTCAAAGTTAATTAGCCAGGTTTAAATTGGGAGAAGCTTTTATGAATAATATTAAGATTATCTAATAAAATATCTTGTTATTTACTTCACTGTCCAGTGGTGCACCAATATCCACCTTTCTATTCTAACAATGACAGAACATAGTGTGGTGCATATATCATGTGGATCGTCCTAAAGTAAATTTTTCAGCTTCACTGGAAATGTCACAGATGGTTGCTACAACCATTAAGCCTAATGGCCATCCTTGGGTAGTATTGCTTAACACTTTACAAATCCTCACCACAGGGTGTCCGGCATTTCCTAATTTTTGTGTAAGCACTCATAATCTATTATTTATCTTTCATGTAGGAAAAAGTCAAAGTGTCTTCTTGGGTCTGGAAGGCTTAGGGCTGGGACTGGTCAAAGTTATATTATTTTCCGAAAGACATTTTGACATTCAGAAGTCCACTTTAGAGGTTCTTGCTTGGATCCTGTCAAGGCTTTACATAAATGTTTGGCTGAGTCCAAATCAGGTATTCACATTCTATAGAATTCTTTATTTCCCATAAATCCTTCAATCTACCTTCTTTTAAGTAGATCTGGTACTCAGGCTAAAACTTCTTTCCAGTCTGCCAATAGATTTTTCTGTCCTTGGGACAATTCAAATATATATATATTTCACTGATTTTTGTGAAATTTGGGATTTTCAATGAGAAACTTAGTCACCATGTCATGGTTGGCTAAAAAGTGTTAAGTTTGAATAGTATGTTTGTCTGATGGTTTTCTAGTATGACTTGCAATTAAAGTATTCAGATTGTGAGCAGATAGAAATAAGGTAGAAATTGGGCAATTGGTGCTGAAAGAATATAGATTGTACATTAGGATTGACTGTAAAAAATTCATAAATGGATAGCACAATACTACATTATTGCAGCACAATAATAGAAGTGCAATGAATGAAGCTGAATGTGAGTATAATAGAGAAAGAACTGAGGGCATATATGAAACCAGGAGTGAAGATGGCAGATAAAGAATGAGATGATATAATTAAAGAGTGTCTAGAGTGGAAAATAATGGTGATTAGATTACAAATTAAAAAAACTTTTGCATGAAGGAGAACAAGTTAATGTCAATATTTCAGGGTGTTGAAAGTAGATAGTATATAGGAAAATGTGTAATCAATGAAAGCTAGCATCTATAGTCAACAGTAACATTGTAATATGCTTCCATTGAATGTAACAAAGGCATTATGCCAAAACTAAATGTCAACAGACAGAGATGCATGAGGAAGGGGTATATATTCTTTGTGGAATAAAAGTAAATATCTTCATATAGATTATAGGTGGTGAAGGCCTGTCTGTGTGCTTACATTGGATTGTATGATTTGAGAATAAATATGTTTAAAAATGAACAGAGAGAAACAAGTACTAGAAAAAAATATGGAGAAAGAAATGGACCTATTAACTGTCAGTAAGGAGCTGAGGTGCAGCCCCTTGGACAGCAGTGTGGTGGTTACACAGGAGGCGAGGGGTAGGGTTGCCATATGATCCTGAAAATGGTTGCTCAGTATGTAGCTGGAGGAACTTAGTGTGAGGACCTTAATGAGCATTTGCACACTGGTGTTAATGGTCAGTGTTCTGGACCCACAGTGGATGAAGGTGGCCTAAAGGTATAGTGACTGAAGAATGGAAGGGGGACTATGGTGTATGCATACAATGGATTACTGAATGTCCTCAAGAAAGAATGAAGTTGGAGGAATGTAATTAGTTGTATGAACCTTAAGAATTGTTTGTTGAATGAAATGTCAGGGTCCAAAAGCCAAATATCATGTCTCACTCATATGGACTAACTAAATATAAATACTCGGTGAACTGAAGTCAACAACATGGCTTATCAGGTTGGGCCTATTGTAAAGGATCTTAGATCATCAGTTCTTTCAGGAATTACATATATTCAGGAGGTGTAGCAGTTTTATTTCTAAATTCTGAGATACTGAGCTGTTTGTTTATAACTTGATTGTTCCCAGAAATGTTGGGCATTTCTGTGAAATCTGACTCAGAGTTAGAGAAGGTGAAACTATTCAGCAGTACCTTATGGACAAATTGCTTAAAAAGTTGTAAAATTGATCAGACTTTGAGTAGAGATATGAATGAAGCTGATCTGAATAAGACTAACGTATATCAGAATAAAGGGTAAAGGATGATCTTCCATAATTTGAAACTTTAACTTCTGTGTGTGGCTAAAGGGAGAGATGGTTATTTGGTGCAAAATTTATATTTGGGGTAGTGTAATTCTTAATTTAACTTGTATGGTCAGTTTATTTGAACAGCATAGGTACATGGAATCTTGAAAAGGATATGAGATTTTGCTGGTCTGTCTAGGTTAGTGTGATGCCCAGATATGTTCCAGAGTAATTTGGGCAGTGAATAAAGAAGTACTTGCAAAGACTCTTAGGGGGGCTGAGAACAAAGGAAGAAATATTCAACTTCCCCATTTGGAGAACATCTCATATTCTTGCAAGCAGTAAGAACAACAAAATCAATAGGCTGAGCCCTCAATTTTGAGGTTCACCCTATGAAACTTATTCCTGCAAGGATAGGGTAAGCCTACTTAACATTAGGCCTAAGAGTCACCCCCAAAGAACCTATTTTGTTGCTGAAATGTGGCTTCTCTCTCTAAGCCAACTCATTAGGTGAACTCACTGCCCTCTCTCCTACATGGTACATGACTCCCAGAGGTGTAAATCTCCCTGGTAACATGTGACAGAAATCTTAGAATGAGTTGGGACCCAATATCAAGTGATTGGGATAGCCTTCTTGACCAAAAGGAGGAAGAGAGAAATGAGATCAAATGTTTCAATGGCTGAGAGATTTCAAACAGAATTGCAAGTTTATCCTGGAGGTTATTCTGATGCATTATATAAGTGTCCCTTTTTAGTTTATGGTGTAATGTAGTGGCTAGAAGGAAATACCTGAAACTTTTGAGCTATATTCCAGTAGCCTTGATTCTTGAAGATGATGTATAAAGATATAACTTTTACAATGTGATTGTGTGATTGTGCCTGATTCTCCTTTTGTCCAGGATATGGACTGATGAGTAAAAAGATATGGATAAAAAATGAGTAAGTAAATAAATAACTAGGACACTAAGAGTAAAATAAATTGGGTAGATGAAAATACTGCCTTTCAGTGAGAAGTAGGTATAAGGAGTATCATATATATGTTTTTTTTCCCTTTTTTCTTCCTGTGTCTTTTTCTGGAGTGATGTAAATGCTCACGAAAATGATCAGGGTAATGAATACACAATTTTGTGATGAAATTGTGAGCCATTAGTTGTGTACCATTGCATTAGTTAGGGTTCTCTATAGAAACAAAATAGACAGGAAATATCATTAAATATAAAATTTATAAAAGTGTCTCATATAACCATGGAAATGTAGAGTCCAGAATCCGTGGGGCAGGCTGTGAAGCTGATGACTCCAGTGGAAGGTCTGGATGAACTCCACAGAGAGACTCACCAGCAAAAGCAGGAAGACAAGAGAAGCTGTCTCTTCTGAATCCTCCTTAAAAGCCTTCCATTGATTAGATTAAACATCACTCATTGCAGAAGACATTCCCCTTGACTGATGACAGATGAAATCAACAGTGGCTGCAGTTGACATGATCATGATTTAATTCTATGAAATGTCCTCAAAGCAACAGACAGGCCAACACTTGCCTGAACAGACAGACAGGTACCACCACTGGTCAAGTTGACAGATGAACCTGACCATGACAGTCCACTCCTTGTCAACTTGGCAACTATATACAACACCTTAAACTATACTTAATTTATAAATACAAAACAATAAAAGACACATTTTTTCTCACCTAACAATGCTTAACTATCCTGCATACAACTGAAAACACATTGACTCTCCCAAGAATAGGGTGCATGTACTTGGGTAATATTCATTCTTACACTTGATATCTTACAACTTAAATAGTATAACATGAACAAAACAACATTACAGTCCTCATTTCTGTAACTGATCACATGGTAGTAGTTCATATTTATCACTACCTTCTTCCAGTACCCATTTCATGTTCCCTTTACCTCAGCAAGCACTTCAGCTAGCCGTGGTTCTTTCCCTGATGGTATGACTCAAACCTTCATTCCTGAAGTTTCAGAGCCATTGGTAGTCCTGTCTGGATTGGATTGTTGCAGTTTTTCATTGATTTTAATCACAGGGCATGGTAGTACTAAAAGACACCCTAGGGGATCTTCTATATTCCAGGAAAACTCTTCTTTATCTCCATTGTGTACTTGAAATCCTATTTCCCCCTGATAGGTAGGGTCAATCACCCCAACCAGTAATATAACACCCTTCTTGTCTTGTTCATCCAGGAGCATGAGTAGCCCAAAGTGACCAGGTGGCAGTCTTAGTTTCCAGTTCAATTAAATAATTGTGGTTTCTCCTTGTGGAGGCACTCTTCCTTTTGGAACTAAAACCTGTAGACCAGCAGAGCTCAAGTTTGCAGGGAGAGGAAACAAAGTTTTTCCTAGTGGATTGCTAGGGGTAACAGTGTGTGGTGCCAGTCCATTTCCACCCCTTGGTTCCTGGACCCATAGATCCTGGCTATGGGAGAAACAGTGCCATACAGTGGCCCTGATTCAGGGCATACACAGTTTCCTGGAGAACATTAGCCCAGCCTGTTAAGGTATTGCCATCTAGTTGGTACTGTAATTGAGTTTTCAAAAGGCCATTCCACTGTTCTATCAATCCAGCTGCCTCTGGATGACAGGGAACATGGTAAGATGAGAGAATTCCATGAGCATGTGTCCATTTTCACACTTCATTTGCCATGAATGTGTCCCTTGATCAGAAGCAATGTGGTGTGGAATAACATGATGATGAATAAAGCATTCTGTTAAGTCCATAGATATTAGTTTTGGCAGAAGCATCGTGTGCAGGGAAAGCAAACCCATATCAAGAATGTATATCTATTCCAGTTAGAACAAATCACTGCCCCTTCCATGAAGGGCATGGTCCAGTGTAATCAACCTGCCACCATGTAGCCTGCTGGTCACCTTGGGAAAGGGTGCCATATCATAGTCTGAGTCTGGGTCTCTGCTGCTGGCAGATTGGGCACTCATCAGTGGCTATAGCTAGTCAGCCTTGGTGAGTGGAAGTCCATGTTGCTGAGACCATGCATAACCTCTACCCTTACCACCATGACCACTTTGTTCATGGGCCCATTGGGCAATGACAGGGGTTGTTTGGGAAAAGAAGCTGATGGTATCCACAGAACAGGTCATCTTATCCACAAGATTATTAAAACATTTCTCTGCTGAAGTCACCCTCTGGTGTGCATTTGCATGGTACACAAATTACCTCATATTTTTAGTCCACTCAGAATGGTCTATCCACATATCTCTTCCTCAGATCCCTTTGCCACCAATTTTCCAATTATGGTCTTTCCAAGTCCCTGACCATCCAGCCAAACCATTAGCAATAGCCCATGAGTCAGTACACAAATATCAGTTCTCCTTCCAAGCAAAATGAAAAGCTAGGTGTACTGCTTAAAGTTCTGCCCATTGAGAGAATTTCCCCTCACCACTGTCTTTCAAGGATACCCTAGAAAGGGGTTGTATTGCTACAGCTGACCACTTTCAGGTGGCATATTTTTCCAAACCATCTTTAAACCAGACCCAAGTTTTCTCTTCATCAGTCAACTCACTGTAAGGAACTCCCAAAGAGGCCATAGCTCTGGTCTGGGAAAGAGAAGATAATGTGGCAGGGGTGGAGACCATGGGCATTTGGACCACTTCCTCATGTAACTTACTTGTGCCTTCAGTACCTGCTCTGCCCCTATCTCGTATAACCATATCCATTTTGTGATGGAGTGCTGCTGTGCACACCCAACTTTATGGCTTTGTGGGTCAGACAGCACCTAGCTCATGATAGGCAACTCAGGTCACATGGTAACTTGGCGGCCCATGGTTAAGTGTTCAGTTTCTACTAAGGCCCAGTAGCAGGTCAAAAGCTGTTTCTCAAAAGGAGAGTAGTTGCCTGAAGCAGATGGCAAGGTTTGCTCCAAAATCCTAAGGGTGTGCATTGTGATTCTCCTATAGGGGTCTCCCTAAGAATCCAAACAGCAACTCTCTTTGTCACTGATACTTCCAGCACCATTGGATCTACTGGGTCATATGGTCCAATCGGCAGAGCAACTTTTACAGCAAACTGGACCTGTTGCAGAGCCTCCCCTTGTTCAGGTCCCCACTCAAAATTAGCAGCTTTTCTGCTCACTCAATAAATGGGACAGATTAGCACACCCAAATGAGGAATATGTTGTCACCAAAATCCAAAAAGACCAACTAGGCATTGTGCCTCTTTTTTGGTCATAAGAGGGGCCAGATGCAGCAATTTTTCTTTCACCTTAGAAGGGATATCTCAACATGTCCCACACCACTGGACACCTATAAATTTCACTGAAGTGGAAGGCCCCTGTATTTTGTTGGATTTATCTCCCATCCTCTGACATGCAAATGCCTTACCAATAAGTCTAGAGTATTTGCTACTTCTTGCTCACTAGGTCGAATCAACATGATATTATCAATATAATGGACCAGTATGATGTCTTGTGGGAGGGAGAAATGATCAAGGCCCCTGTGGACAAGATTATGACATAGGGCTGAAGAGTTGATATACCCCTGAGGTAGGACAGTGAAAGTATATTGCTGACCTTGCTAGCTGAAAGCAAACTGTTTCTGGTGGTCCTTGTTAACAGCTATTGAGAAAAAAGCATTTGTCAGATCAATAACTGTATACTGGGTTGCAGGGGATGTATTGACTTGCTCAAGCAATGATACCACATCTGGAACAGCAGCTGCAACTGCTTACCACCTGGTTAAGCTTATGATAATCACTGTTATCCTCCAAGACCTATCTACTTTCTGCACAGGCCAAAAGGGAGAGTTGGATGGGGATCCTTCAGGTCCTTAAGAGTGGCAATAATCTCTGCAATCCTTCCAGGAATCTGGTATTGCTTCTGATTTACTATTTTGTTAGGTAGGGGCAGTTCTAGTGGCTTCCACTTAGCCTTTCCCACCATAATAACCCTCACCAACTCTTGTTACCAAGCTGTATTATTTAGGGTTCTCTAGAGGAACAGAACCAACAGGAAATATCTGTAAATATAAACTTTATAAAGGTGTCTCATGTAACCATGGGAAAACAAGTCTAAAATCTGTAGGGAAGGCTGTGAAGCTGATGACTCCAATGATAGTTCTGGACAAACTCCACAGGAGATGCTCACTGGTCAAAGCAGGAAGAGAAGAGAGGCTCCTTAAAAGCCTTCCATGATTAGATTAGATGTCACTCAATGCCAAAGATACTCCCCTTGGCTGATGACAAATGGAATAAGCTGCAGATGCAGCTAACATGCTCATGATGTAATTCTATGAAATTTCCTCATAGCAACAGACAGGCCAGCACTTGCCCAACCAGATAAACAGGTACCACCACCTGGCCAAGTTGACACATGAACCTGACCATGACAACAATATATGGAATGAATGTGCATGAAGATTTCTTGATAAATATATTTTTAAAATATTACTTACATACTGTAAGAATACTCCTTGCAAGGGTTATCCTCATAAATCTGTCACAAACATTCTCCAAATAATGTGGGAGTATATTTTTAATCTTTGTGGAAGAATAGCTCAACAGTATTGTTGTTTTATATTAGTCATGAGGTCTTCTCTTCCAAAAATAGAAAGTTCTTGAGATTCTGGATTAAGGGGTGTGCAATACTAAGTAAAGTGTATGGATTTGAAACTACATGGTGAATGTCTTCTATAATTTGATTGAAATTCCAGAGATCTTACATATACTGGTGTTCATTTCGAATACATGGCTTCTGCACTGACAATAATGGAGTGTTATATGGAGATTGACAGTGTCATATTGATTGATGTTTCAAAAATGTCTCTATTAATGGAGCAATTCCTTCTCTGGATTCCTGTTTAAGTGGATATTGTTTAACATGCTCTATAGTATATGGATTTGAAATTTCACTTGGACTAGTCTTACTGTTTTTGCATCTGTGGGTTTTCCATCAGCCCATGTATCTGGTTTTACAGCATCCAAGATTTTTTCTGGGATAGGCATGGATTGGTTATTCCCTCAGTGAACTATACTGCGGCCTGCAATGCACAAACTTGGCCTGGAGGCACTTTTAAAGACAAATAATCTGGTGAAAAAGTTATCAGTGTATTTAACTTGGTTAAAAGGTCCCTTGCTAGCAGGGTAGCTAGACATCCTACTACCTACAGGAAACTAAACTTTACATTTTCAATCCCAATTAGGCAGTCTAACCCATGAAATGGTTTATTTCCTCTCTTACTGGATACTGACATTACAGTAACAATTGGTTGTAAATCACATAGCTTCTTATTATTAATGACTACATGGCTTCTATATTAATAAGATTGTATTGACAGGTATTGCTACCTGAGGCTCTTGGTGAGAGATTAAGAGAAGTGGTGTTTCTTCTAATAGAGGCCCTTGGCCACTGCATTCCAAGTTGCTCTCAGTTGCATCATCTCCTCTCATTGGGGCATCTGGAATTTGATCTGTAGTTCTTCTCTCAGGTTTTTCCATGGGGGAAATGAGGGCTAACCCTCTTCCATTGTCCTTCTTTCTTACAGTATGCACATTGGCTGGTTCTTTATTCCTTAGGAATCCCTCCCATTTCTAGAGGGGGGGCCCAGGGATTTTATGTCCTTCTTATAGCCCCATCTTTGTTGGTCCTGATTTATTAGATTTCTGAACAGTGCCGCTTGCTTCCTAAGGTATCAGTCCTCAAATGCTGCATAGTTTTAAAGTTATCAGTGTACTTTAACTTGGTCTCTGTTGTTATTAATTTAAAAAGCTCTTTCAACCAATCCAAGGGTAGGCATTTCTAGAGCTCTATCCATTTTCTGTAGCTTCCTTCTTATATGATGAAAACTTTGAGTAATAAAGGTCATATTTATGTTTGTAATATTTTCTGGGCTTTCCATATTTATATCAATGTACTACCTTTAAGTAAGATACATTCTTTCATGGAAAGCTGATGGACTTTCCTTTGGTTCCTGTCTTACTTTATAATTTGGAAGTTTTAGCCTTAGAGACCACTTTTCACAGATCCACAACAATACACTCTTTATAATACTGTAATATAGCTCAATTGCCTGCATCATTTGGATTCCATTCAGGATTTTCTCCTCATTTCATACCTGCTTTCTACTTTACCTTTTCTATTACCATTATATTTTACTCCTGTTATCAGGGCATTAAACAAGATTTGTATATCAGCCCAGTGTGGGTTTTATGCTGCAAATATTGAAGCAATTACATTTCCCAGTTCCCTTGGGCTTTCTTTGGAAGAATTCTCCTCTTTTTTCCAAATGAAAGATTTTACTGCTTTACAAAATCATTTCTCCTATTCCCAGCAATACCTCTGGTTACTCTGGTTTTCTTTTATTCTGCTAATATTATATTCCTTGGTTCTCTGTCTTCTAAATTATAGACTGTCCAAAATAACCTGAGGATCATCAGCTTCAAGTTGAATATTAAGAGGAATATGTATATTGGAATTGCAGCATGCATGAACTGGACATATCAACACCTGACCTTTATTGGACCTGACCTTTATTGGAAAGAGATGTGGAGATTTAAAGGATGTTAAATACCATTTTGTCAAGGAGTGAATTATTCTGAAAAGAAACCACCAATATTCTCCCAGTTGAGTGCAAGTTGGCCACCAACATTCTGCAAAATATCTTCAGTATAATGGAGGGCTTCACATTTTATAATATCTATGTTCCCCCAAAAGTCCATATTTACTGGTATCCTTCACCTCCATGTCCTTCCTTAAGTGCCTTTTGTCTCTAGGCTGATGCTTTTCTGCTTACACCTGTGCAGCCTATACATTGCACTACTTTAGCACTACTTTTTTTTGCACTACTTTTTTTTTTTTTTTGCAGGGACAGGCTCTGGGAATTGAACCCAGGTCTCCAGCTCAGCAGGTAGGAATTCTTGCCAGTGAGCCACCATTGCACCAGCCTTAGATGACGAATTTTAATCCTTTCTTTATGAACTTTCTTATCATATAGAATACCTAATATGACTCCTCATTTGGACCTTCTTTCTCCTTTTATTTGTTTTTATGGGTTTCAAACTATCTCATAAATTCACCATTATTTAATTGTGTTTGGGGAGGAAGCAGAGATAAATGTTTCTTTAAATCTGTCATTGTAACCAAAATTATTAAGCAAAATTATTGCTTAATAACATTTTTATTTTTGTCTAATACATACAAAGAATTTTAATAGTACAATAACATTAAATAGGTACCTGCATATCTAGACATGACAGCATAACTTGGCTAATAATTACAGACTAATTTCCCAACATAAATATGAACATGGATTAAATATAGGAAACAACTTTTTCTCTGGCAATGTACATGAGGTAGTGTGCAAAACTGTGAACACTGAATAATAGTAGTTGATCTATGTTTTTCAAGCACTTTTTTGCTGCAAAGGCAATGATGAGTACTAATGTCTTGTTAGAGTCATTTGAACAGAGTACATTTTCAAGGAATTACAGACTCTTTTCCCTTCAAAATTTAGGTTCAGAACTGTTAATATTACAGTGTTCAATTAAAAACCAAAACATAAGAAAGTATGATTTCCATAATGTTAAGTCTGTCAGCAAATAAACAAGCAGTAAAATTAAGATTAAACAAGAGTTTAAATACAGCTTAAACCTGCATAAAACAAGACTAATAGCAATACAAAATTAATTACTATAAACCAGTTCTGTCATCTAGTCATCATATTTGATGGAAATGCATACAAAATTTTCCACTCCTTAGAACAATAAATTTACTCACTTGTTTCTTTTTTCCAAGAACCTATGATGAACATGTTTCCAAAGCTTAAATATGAAAGTGGTTTGGAATACATTTGTTTGCCCAAATACAAAGGGGAATTTTCAGTTTTAACTTTATCATTATTGATGAATAAAGAGTAGGATTGCTAACTTTACTTTAACAATCTATTTATCAATAGGTTTCATTCTGAATGACCAATAACTATGCAAACAAAAATTGTTTGGGAAACTAATATGATGTTTATTTCTCCCAAATTATTTTGTTTTAATTTTTTTTAAGTTTACCTGTTTGTTTTTTAGTACATTACAGATGCTTTATTGCAAACATGCCAATAAAGCAGTACTTCTTCAACTCTCTCTCACTTTACTTTTCTTTTTTGTTTCAAAAATAGGTACAGGGGGAGAATTATGCCTAAAATTTCTTTTTATCTTTAACTGCCTAGTAATGCAGGCCTAAATCCAATTCCAAAAATGTGAAGAGTTCAAATATGCAGGATTTGAGAAAAAATTCACTACTTTTAGACCATGCAATCACCATACATTGTGGTGAATGATATGATTGTGGATGTGGGAATGGCTCAGAAGCCCAGATTGGTGACAAGACAGGATGTGTTCATCCAGTCTCAGCAAGACCCAAGGCAGCCATGGACAGATTTTCCTGGTAGTACATTGAGGTGTGCTACCCTGATTATTTTGGACTATGACTGGTACTCAAAAGTTTCCCTGGTGCATTTATTTTTCTTTTAGAGAATCATGCCTGAAGAACATTATTTAATATCACATAGAGGCTTTCACAAAGAACCTGTATAAATCTATTCCATACAAAGCATAACTATTCTTAATGAATATTAATTAATGAATGATCATCAGCATGTTTTGATTGCCAATATGGGCAATGCATTACTGATGTAATCTTTGCAGAAACCTGCCACTTCTTTTATGTGACTAATAGGTGTGGTAATTGTCACCTGATTTACCATAGTAAAATTAAAGGCTGAACAATAAGGAACAATATACACTGAATTTAGTATCAGGAGTATAGGATTCTGCTGTTGGAAATATAAAAAATGTGGAATTGACTTTGGAATTGGGTAATGAGTAGAGGCTGAAAGGATTTCTTGGTGTTGGATAGAAAATCCCTGATTGCTTTGAAGGGGCTTTTGTTAGAAATATGAATGCTGCAATTATTTCCAATGAGACTTTAAATGGAAATGACTGAGATTTGATTGAAAATTGAAAGAAAGGCATTCCTTGTGTTAAAATAAAGAGAAGTTGGCTAAATTAGGTTCTGATGTCATATGTAAGGAAGAGCTTGAAAGAAATGAGCTTGTACTTTTAGTTGAGGAGATTTCCAAGCTAAATGTCTAAATTGCAGTCTGGCTTCTCCTTGCAGCTTACAGTAGGCATAAAGAAACCAGAAATTGATGTTTTGGAAAATCCTGAACTTCTGAAAAGTGTGTCCACAGTAGGCAGTGATCTATCTTGGGATTTAACTGAACCTGGATCCAATCAATTACTCAGTGTAAGTCAGTATTGGAGGTGCAGTTATCCAGGAAGGATCTGTGGAAATTCCAATAGTTTGTTGGATTTTCCCCCTAAGCACTACATGCAAATATAAGTTTTTTTTGTTATAGTTGCATGAATGGAACCATTTCCAGTGATAAATAGAAGGAGAAATCATTACAAGAGCACATCTATGGAGGCTGAGATAAAGACATTGGTAGAGGTCAAGATGGCAGGTCACCCCATGTGTGTGGAAAGGGTGAGTCTGCTCTGGCACGTGGAGAGGGCATCCCATTGTTCAGGAAGAGTGCCATTACACCATTATCTCAGAGGGTGGAGCTTATGCACCAGAGATTTCAGAGTCTAGCTGTCACTACAATCCTTCATAAAGGTGAGTCTTTGGGAGAGCATGTCCACCATGCAAGCACTATGGATTGGAGCTGTCATTCTATCAGGTCCCCAGAGGGCAAAACCTTGCTCAGAGATGATTCTCAGACCTTGAAATTTAATGGTTTATTCTCTGCAGGGTTTTGGTATTGTTTGGGACCTGTGACCCTTGTTTTCCTTCCAGTATCTCCCTATGGGAATGTTGCATGAAAGGCAACGTGGTATTTGTGACCCCTTAATTTATAGGTTCAGTTTTGCAGCCAACACAGACTTCAGCAATATAAAAACAGATTTTATTTAAAAAGTAAATAAAAGAAAATAATTAAAAGAGCTCTCAAAAATAAGGCATAGTTACATCACCAGATAAGATGGCACCAATACCTGAAGAGAAATACTGGGAAGTCTTGGAAGCAGCATTTCTGGTCTCATTAATAAAAATCCACAGAAATCTTAGAAACAGCATTCTGAGTCTCCTTAGTAAAAATCCACAGCAGAGCGTTCTTTTCCCAGATAATATTCTGTTGACATGTTCTCTCTCTCTCATAAGATTCTCCTCTGTCTTTCTTATTCTACTCCTCTAACTGCTTGCAATCAGTTTGTATGATATCTTTACACATTAGTGGCCAAATTCCAATTAGCTTATGTGATTGGGCCCAGTTTGATACTCTGGGAACTGGTTAGGGACTGAGAGGAGCTTCCTGGGATCCAGGTATCATTATCAAAATACACTTCCTTCTAGGAGGATAGCCAGTCCTCCCAGCTAAAGTGCACACTTCAACTACTTCTTACCAAGGTCACCTAGTGGCAACATCAGTTGAACAGAACAGACTCTACAAATGTATGTTTCCCTTAAATTCAACCCTTAGAGTCTGATTTGTTCACAATGTAAGCCATGGTCATTTTGGGGAGTAAATTTAGTTTATACATATACTTTCATTTAAATACAGGACAAACCATTAAAATATTTTATACAAACTTAAAGGTGTTAAGGTATCTACATGATTTGAACATCACTTAATCAACACAACAAGAATATGCATTAGGAACAGATCTGCTTACAGCAATAGTACTTTAGATTAATAGACCAAGACACCTGGTCTGGGGCAAGAAAAGGAATATCCTACCCATCCAGTACAGTATTTAAGAGATTAAGCCACCTGGTCTGGGGCAAGAAAAGGAATATCTCCCACCCAATGCAGTATTCTTCTTCCACGGTATAATATTCTCAGATTAATAGATTAAGCCTCCTGGTCTGGGACAAGAAAGGAAACATCACCTAACCAGTATACTACTCTTAGTTTAAAAGCTTAAGTCACCTAGCCTGGGGCAAGAAAATAAACATCACTCACCCAGTATAGTATCCTTCTTCAATTCTTATGCCATGGCATAACATTCTCAGATCAATATTCTTAGATCAATATATAAAGCAAAGTACCTGGAACTCCAAGTAATGGCCCATGCTTTGTAGTTTCCCATTAATGTTTGACAAAGAGTACAGCAAGAGAATAAACAACAAAGTAGAATCAAAGATGCTATTATACTGGCCAATGTTAAAAACGTCAGACAGTCCCAGTGAGAGATGTCCACCAGAACTGCAAAGAGTCTTGGAAAAGGGTGTGTATAACCTTTGCTTCCTCATATATTTCTTGTAAAGCAATTTCAAAGGAATCTTAATTATCAGGGATATATATATATATATGTGTGTGTGTGTGTGTGTGTGTGTGTGTGTATGTATATATGTATATATATATATACACAACATTCTACATGTGAAACAGCACAAGTCCATTTTGAGCAGTTGTTAGATTTAGCCAAGTCCAGTTCTGTCCAGTGGCTGATGTTATTCATCACAGAAGATCTTCATCTGCATCAGTCAGGAGTTCAGCACAGATCCAGTGGTGAGAGATGTTGTGCACTCAGGCATACGTGTAAGCTCACATGCCAGACTGTTAGCCATTCTTCTGGAAATCATTGAAGGTAATGTATGCTGTAACATACTTATTTATGAATAAAAAGTTCATTAATAGGCAATATTATTAATTCATTTTTTTCTAGCATAGGTCATTATCATTGTATTATCATTTTCCTCTGTTATTTCAGTCACCCTTGTCCTGTCTTGGCTGTGTTTCTTTATTCTGACTTTAGAGAAAATTTTGATAAGTGGAGCCAAATCCTCCTGCATGAGATGTTCCATTAGGAGCATGATTTTGTTTATCCTAGTTTCCTGTTTATAAGGACTAATTATTAATTGCCCTTAAAACAGGAACTATTGTCACTTTGGATTTGTAAAAAGGGAATCCATAATATAATGATATCTAAGGTTTTACAAGTATTTATTTGAGTGGCACATTGGTATGCACAGGTAGCAAGCACTGCAGAGAGCATGTCTACACAGATGCATATGTATTGAATCAATTTGCCATATTTGAGCAGGGAATGTTCCTCTTGCCAATTCCCCTGTTATTTATTTTTGGTATTGCCTATAAAGCATCTTTTTATTTACAAATTTCACATTGATTTTTAATCTGATTTAAAATAGGAAAAGTAAATCAGTCCCTTTGGTTTGTGCTCACTTGTGCATAGCTTGTGTGCTTAAATGTCCAGATTGCCTGTGCACCCGTTGTGCATGAGCAAAGTCTTCTTCAGTAATGGTATTCAGAGCAGGTTTTGCCAAGGCCTTTGCAGTAGCATTATACTCATGTTCAGGTGAATTT
This sequence comes from Tamandua tetradactyla, assembly GCF_023851605.1. Taxonomy (NCBI): domain Eukaryota; kingdom Metazoa; phylum Chordata; class Mammalia; order Pilosa; family Myrmecophagidae; genus Tamandua; species Tamandua tetradactyla. The sequence continues at coordinate 97,985,529 of NC_135337.1, read as the reverse complement.
AGGTTTGAGTGGGCATCTACATGAAAAACAGATACATTAGTACATTGAACAATTTCCCATATTTGTTTTTCCATGTGTTTTTCTCTATAATTTCCTTCCATGTATTTCCCAATTATTCTGTAGTCTATAGGTCATTGCCCATGTATCAGTAAATACTTTACAAGCAGGGAGGTGGTTCATTTTTCTTACACAGCCAAGGACATGATAAAGTTAATATAAAGTACAAGATGTTATTTTGACAAAGCATAGACTCTCTGCTTTTTATCTTGATTATGTAGAAAAGACTTTTATAACTGTTCACTAAAACAAGCCAACATTCCAAGTAAACTTTAACGGAGAGAAACTTAAATTTTAGTCTTGCATCAGTATATTATTTGATATTAAAGTTTGCAAAAATGTTATAGATAGGCCCATTAAATTTTTCTTGAATTCAATGATAATTTTCTTTTCTGTAAACCTTTAACAAATTACTGTATCTATTCAGGGTTCATCTTAAATTTTCCTCATTTTGTAATAGCCATTCATTTTATCTTAGGACAAGCTATTCTTTCTTTCCTTTTAATAAAAACATATCATTTATATCCTTCATACTTAAGTCATTACTTCAAACAAACTTTTCACCACATACAATGACCATCAAGTATTTGTCAGAATAATGTCAAATACTTAAAATTAATACATATTTGCAACATCAATATACAATTTTTAAATAATAATTAATGGCACATATCAAGACAAGAGTTTTTTCAAAGTCAACAGATTTTTTAAGTTAAAATAAAAGCTGTGAAGATAAATTTGCAAGCAAAGAGCTTCTCAATATTAAATGGCTTTCTCAATTCAAAAATATAAGATATAAAACCATAGGGGAACCAGAATTTAGGGTCACAGATAATGGGGTTTGGTCTAAGCCCTTTGTCTGAAAGAAGGGGGCTAAATTAGGGTACATAATGGCCAACAGAGCTGGATGCAGGTCTTCTTCCTTGCCAGGAGTAAGAGCATTATCAGTATTCACTATATGATTATAACTTGGTTTATATTTTTCTTCATACATTCTCTTTATCTCATTATTTGGCCAACCATTAATACTTTCCTGGTCAATTCCAGCTTCCAGAAAGGCTTGGAACATGTCTCTGTGGGAAATCTTGTTACTCACATTGGGGAATGGACACCCATTATATCTCTTGGTCTTTCCTTCTCCTGCATTCCACATCTCCCAGCTCTTCCATTTTATCAAAGACTTTGTTAAGTGGATTGTCTCTTTCTCCTGACAATAAAGTCATTATCAAGTGTTTATATGCTGGAGGTGCTGACTTAATGATAACATTTCTTTGTGCAGCATTGACAGGGAGGAGGTGGTATATGTTGGCTTCTCCTAATACAATTGCTGACTTCATAACTTCTTCTTTCAGTCTCTGCATAGCATCTTGTAAAGTGTACCAGGGTCCCTCACCTTGCAGCCACATAGGTCAGTAGGTTATTGTTTTCACATCCTTGTGCAGCCAATGTCAATAGGTTAGAACTTTCTTCAGTCTGCTGACTAAAGTCCTGAAAAGCAGTATGAAGGAATTAGTGCTAACTTGTACAAATTTTGTGCAATTAGCGTAGTTTAGCACCATTTCTCCAGCCCCTACATCAGCAATCCTGACCATCCAGGCAATAAATGGCTCACCAGTTTTCTGAGTAAAACATCTGAAAATGTCAGTTATTTCTTGGTGAGTAAAGTCTTATATACTGGTTTTGAAGTAACTGATTGCTTTGTTTCTCTTCTTTTTGCCTTTGTATTGGGTGAGCTCCTATTTCTGGAAGATATTTACTTTTTTTATTTCTGACAAACCTTTTCATTTAAGATATTCCCATCTTTTTCATCACCATTATCATCATCATCTATCTCATCCCACACATCACCATCCCACTTATCAAGGTCCTAATCAGCAATAGCAGTGGCTAGTACCATATGTATGTTCTTTTTATTCACTTTACCTCATCTCTTCTTATATTTATGTTAGGCCACATGGACTGCAGCTTTTTCAGCTAACGATCAATTTTCCAAAATAAAATTTTGATTTTGCAGCATAGATAGTTTTCCCTGTAATTCTGCTGATTCCTTTTCATATCAATTCTTTCAGAGATTGCTTGTTCTCTCTGTTCACACATTTTTCTATATGCCATTAATAAAACCCATCATCTTCTACACACTCCAACCGTTTCTTTCCCTTTTTCTAATGGAATGTTTTCTAGACAAACAGTAACTTAGAATAGGCTCTCCCTGTTTAATTCTATTCCCCCAATCTTCACAGGGTCCTGGGCATTTTACCCATAACTTTGTAAAATGAATAATCCCATGCTAGGATTTCTTGGTTCTTTGCCTTGGGCTTAGAGGACCTTTTCAAATATGATATTTTCTCAATTGATGCCCAAGGCTTGTGGTCCACTATTAATTTATCTCAAGTAAATCTTGAAGAGGGGTTACTGATTTACAAATTCCCAAATGTCTTATAGCAGTGGAAAGCAAGAACTAAGGAGATAAAAAACTCAAATCCAAAACAACATTCTTCATTCAAAAGGATAAAAAACTGCCAACTTTAAATCTATCAAGAATGATCCTAATAAAGCATTATAATATTCAGAGAACACATTCCATATTTATGAAGATTTTTCTAAAGCTTGTCTTCCTGACTTTCACCACTATGAAGTAGTGCTGAAATGTGAATCCTGTTCACAGCATGAATTTTGCCACATGAAAAGCAATGTGATATTTTTGGCCACTTAATTTATATGTACAGTTTCACAGACAATGCAGACTCCAGTGATATCAAAAGCAAATTTTATTAGGAAATTAATTAAAATAAGTCATTAAAAAAGCTTTCAAAAATAAGGCATAACTACATCACCATATAAGATGGCACCAACACCTGAAGAGAAGTGGTGGGAAGTCTTGGACACAGCATTCCAAGTCTCATTAATAAAAATCCACAGAAAACTTAGAAACAGCATTTCGTGTCTCCTTAGTAGGAACCTACAGCAGAGCATTCTTTTCCTGGATAAGATTCTGGTGAGATGCTCTGTCATAAAATTCTCCTCTCTCTGATAAGATTCTCCTCTCTCTTTCTTCTTCTACTCCTGTAACTGCTTGCATGCAGTTTGTATGATATCTTTACACAATACTGGCCAAATTCTAATTAGCTTATATGATTTGACTTGGTTTGGTCTTCTGTGAACTTGCTAGGGACTGAACGGAGCTTTCTGGGACCCAGATATCTTTATCAAAGTAAACCTCTTCCCAAGAGGATAGCCAGTCTTCACAGCTAGAGTGCACATTTCAACTGTTTCTTACCAAGGTCACCTAATGGTAACATTAATTGAAAAGAACAGGCAGTACAAATTTACCTGTCCCTTACAGGGAATGGAAATGTTTACCCTATGCCTGCCCCTCCACTGTATATTGGAAGGAAATAACTTGTTCTCTCATTTTCACTAATTCACCAACATTGGGGAAATGTGCCCCAGGAAGACCACAACTATAACCAAATTTAGGCACTGCTTATGAAATGATTAAAGTTTTTTGGGTGTATTGAATGGAATTAATGTATTTTGCATATGGAAAATCGTGTCTTTCTGGGTTCTGGGTTCAGAGTGTGGAGTGTTGTGGTATGAAATGGTATGTTCCCCAGAAAAAACACATTACTAAATCTAATCAATTCCTGTGGATGTGAGTCAATTGTAAGTAGATATTTTGATGAGATTATTTCAGTTCAGGCATGTCCCATGTCAATCAGGATTGGTCTTAATTTTATCAGTGGAGAGAGAAAACCGTGGAAGTAAGATGCTGAGACCAATGAAACATAGAAGGAAAGGAGGAGACCAGCAGACACTGCCGTGTTCTTTGCCATGTGACTGAGGAACTAAGGAATTCCATTAGCCATACTGAGATTGCTAATATTCAGGAGTAAAACATTGCTTTGGTTATGATTTTATATGAACATGTTCCCAAACCCAAAAGTGTGAGAAAAGATATATTTCCACTGTTTAACCTAATCCATTTCAATGGATTTATTTTGAGCAGCCTAAGAAACTAAAACCGATGGCAAATAGTGCATAGCAGGTAGAAGACATCACCCTAAGTATTAACAGGTCCACGGCTACTGAGAAAGCATCAAAAAATCATGGGTAATACAAATGAAGAATAAGATGAAGTTACACTGTCAGAGAGTTGAAATCAGTTTTGGGCACAATAGCAGAGATTAGGCAAAGATCAAGTAAGGGCACATTCTTTAAGATTCTTACTATACATGGACCTGTGGAGCCACAGATTCAAGAAAGTTGTGGTGATAATGATGACTTTACCTTTCAGGGCTGTCTAGAAAATTACTATAAAAATTGAAGTTTGTAATAACTGAAGCTTCAATGGGTGAGGGAAATCCAAGAGAAGAAATTCTAAATTCTGTCACCAAGGAGATATGTTTCACTCCTGCTGATATTATATATTAAAGAAAATAAGAATTATTTAGTGAATCAAGAACACAAGATTTTCCTATTCAATGCCCACATTACATTAATCAATATGTGAAGGAGTATGTGTGTGTTATGTGAGTCCATGTGTGTGTCTGTGTGTGTTTGTATAGGGCCAGTAAGAGCTTTAATAGTAAATTCTCTCCATTCACAAAATTCCACTGTCAGTCATATAATCCACTTGTGTTTTGTTTCATTAATTTTTCTGTCCCATCTTATAAGTATCTAAGTTGTATGATGCTATTCAAGCACACCATTAAATTGCATAATATGCTACCTGTTGTCACCAAATTTGTAGGATAAGGTACCATGTACACTAGAAAGAAGGGTCTTAATTTACATGTGATAGCAAGTGAAGGAAAATATATGGACTCTCCTCTTGATGCATGCTACAGTTTATTCCCATTTTGTTTTGCAATTTTGGCAGTCCAATAACTGATCATTTGATTTAGATTTACTTTTTATTTTTCTTTATCTGTTGTATATATTACAAAAATCTACTTTTGTTGGCTTGAAGTTATTACATTCCCCAGAAAAGCTTTGTTCTTCTACTGATTCTATACTTAAGGGTGGGACATTTTGACTGGATTGTTTCCATGGCGATATAATTCACAAAATTTTGGGTGTGACCTTTATTTCACACACCTAATTGTGGGTACACGCTGTTGGACTTTGAAATAATATTTAACCAAATACAAATCATTATATTTTCTGTAAATTATGATAAAACTTGGAATTTGTAAGTAGTTATGAAAATATAGTAGATGTTATATCTGGTACCTGTTTACATGTGCAATTATCTATGAGTAATTGCTTTATTAACATACATGAAGTGTGGTGTAAGAAAAAATCCAAATGGAAACACATATTTTGGGATAAAATTTTAAGTTTTAAACATAGAAATTGATAGAAATATTCCTAAACATCTTTTGAAATTATACCATTCTACCAATATAATTACATTTATTTATATTTATTATATACTTTGAAAAAATTATGTAAACCCAAGTGACTGTAACATTGTTTTTGCTGGGGAACAATGATAGTTGTGCAAGTACTCTTTTGTAAGGATCAAAATGTGCTGAGAAATTTATGTGCAAACACATTAATATTATAAAATTATAAAAAATAGAAAACATAAAAATGTATGAAATATATTTTGTTTAAAGTAATAATCCATGAACAAGTAAATTAGGAGAGAAATTCATGAAACCTGCAATATAACTTAAACATTCATAAAACAAGGCTTATTGTTTAAGATGGATAAATCTATGTTGGGTATTAAGCAATGCCTTCAAGGCAACAGTGTCAATAGTTAAATTATGAAAGATATAGGATCATGAATTACATTTCAAAAATGACACATTTTAAAGCATTTTATAAAATAGGTTTTTAAGACTTACAAAATCTTAATTACATTCTTCTAATTGTTATCATAAAATTGCTATTCACAAATATCATCATTTGTAATCAAGCAGCATATTAAAACAAAACAGAACAAAAAAAGCAAATTACAGTATCCAGATGCACTGAAAATAATGTATGGGTTAAAATAATATATATGAGTTAAACTATTTTAATATATATGGTTTAATAATATATGGGTTAAACTATTTCTTGAACAATAACTTTGTTACTATTCTAATTGTCAAAATGTTCTCTGAGAAGCCATTTTTACCATTGATTTCATGGATTATTAAAAAAGGAAGATTGGAAACACATGAAATGAGTTTGCTTTAAGCATTTCATTGTGGATAAGCTTGTACAATTGTAACATATACTTCTCTTTCAATTATTTGAGGCAACTCTATGCTTTTAATTAAAAGTTACAAGGTTCATTTCTAGTGTATAAAATTGTTAATTTAGATTTGAGTGGCACCTTGCAACTTTGCTAAACTCATTTATTATTTGCTTTTGTTTTTGTCTTTTTCTAGTTTCTGTAGGGCATTCTATTTGGATGGTAAATGTCAACAATTAATGAAGACAATTTTGTTTCTGCCTTCAAATTTTGGTGACAATTTAATTTTTTGCCTTATAGCAATGATCAGCACCTCCAATTTCAAAAGCTGAAGCATAGGTGTAATTGGAGGATCAAGATGAGAAGGAGGGCGGGCTACGGTGGCTCAGCAGGTAAGAGTGCTTGCCTGCCATGCCTGAGGACCTGGGTTCAATTCCTGGTACCTGCCAATGTAAAAAAAAAAAAAAGAGTTTCTCTTTGCCTGCCATGTCCAAAGACCCGGGTTTGATTCCCGGTGCCTGCCCATGTAAAAAAAAAAAAAAAAAAAAAAGAAGGAGGAAAGGGGAAGAAAAAATATTTAAGAGAAAATTTGCACAAATTTCCAAAGTTAACGACAGACACCAAAGTACAGAAACAGAAACTCAAAGAAAAGCAAACATGATAAATAAATACATTGTCATTCACCTGGGAATATTTCAAACTGTGTATATTCAAATTCAATGAGGAAAAAACACATTAAAGAAGCCACAGGGTGATCTCTTACCTATAGAGCAACAAGTATAGGGATTATACTACATTTCTTTTCAGAAACCAAATAAAAAATAAAAATTATGGGACAGAATATTTAAAACACTGAAATAGTAAAACCAAACACACACACACAAAACCTACCATTCTTTATCCAGTGACATTTTCCTTCAAAAGGGAAAAAGAACTAAAGGCATTCTTGGGCATACAAAATCTTTGGTTCATTTTTATTAGTATGGGTTATTATAGGAATAAGAATACTGTGTCATACAATTATATCTGACAACTTCAACTCTCCTTGAATTCCTGGATCATATACCAGTATTCCACAGAGTGCAAAAGCTCTTTGGGTGATTGTGGAGCCATATAAAGAGAATTGTACCTATAATTTGTGCAAAATCACTACATTCTCCTTCTTATTCAACTGAACACTTCTCATAAAGTACTTGAGTTCATCCTATAGGCCCAATATTACCACTCCAATTTTAAAATTGTGAAAATTTAGACTAAAAGACTTTGCATTTTAAGGTTAGAAAACGTGTTCCATTTTAATGAGACCCTTTATATACTCTTTTTAAAATTTATTTCTAAATTAAAAAATTAAGAACAAACAAAAACATTAATGTATCATTCTGTTCTACATATATAATCAGTAATTCTCAATATCATCACATAGTTGCGTATTCATCATTTCTTAGGGCATTTGCATCAATTCAGAAAAAGAAATAAAAAGACAACCGAAAAAGAAATAAAATGGTAACATTTGGCACCCAATCTTTCTGAATTCTATTTCCTGTTGTTACTGTCCATTGGTGTATAATTCACATCAAGAGCGACAAGAAATAGGTTGTGTCTTTTTCCTGGAATGAGGAGCATCTAAACTGACATTAAAAATCAAGGATGTTGGGAGATGGTAGAGTGGGGCAGATGTAAGTCACCCTTGCTCCATGGGACAATAGAGTTGTTGGGGAGAAAATGACCTCCATTTGCAGAGAAATGCAGGTCATTTTCTCTGCAATCACTGGGGCTGAGTGATTTAGGAGGGTCTTCAGGGGGTTTGGGCATAGAGATGTGGAGGGCTTGGATGGGTATTGCAGTGGGCTACATTTGCAGGGACTCCACTGGGAGTAAGCACACTGTGGTGCAGATAGGTGTGTACTGGAAAGAGCTGACCTCCAATCTAACTTTCATTAGCTGCTGGCTGTTTGCTTCCTCCCATCCAAGGCGATGATTGGCTCCCATATCCCTTATTCCAGGACCAGCACTTCCACCTCTGTGACCTCACACCCACTATGCATGCTGTCTCCCTAGCTTGTTCCTACAGGCACTGGCCTGAGATGAGAAGGAACCTCATTAGTGTCACCTGCTGGAGGGATGTGGAAAGACCAAGCAGGCAGCCTCACTATCACTCTATGTATTTCTTTTTCTTTTGTCTTTTTTCTTCAATGTATCTTTTATATACCTATATATTTTTATTAGATGTATTATTTTACTTAAATTTTTCATTTATATATATCTTATATATTTATATTTTATTAATGTTTTAATTAATTTTTATTCTGTTTTATTTTGTTACATTTTTAATTTTCCTTTACTTTTACTTTTTTTCCTTCTCTGGGAACCAGTCTCAGTTCATCCCCAATATATCTTGTGGCGTCTCCTTCTGACTTTGGGGCCTACTGCTGGTGAGGATTGTTTTTTGAGGTTGGCATATTTTTCATATTTTTATTGTGTTTATATATATTATTTATTATTTATTTAAATTGTTGGGGGATGTAAGGGTCAGGAATCAAGGTAAGGTCTCCCACCTGGTGGTCACACTGAAGTTCCTGTGCACACTGGTCTAGCTATTAATAAGCCCTCAATTAAAATTGTACCCCCTACCTGAAATATGAACCTGGGTTTGATGGGAAATTATTGACAAACCAAGCACAAAAGGAAGCCCTCAATGCAAAACCAAGTCAATACAAAATTTTAGACAAGTGAAGAAAACTGACTTGCAAAATAAACTTATCATGATTACCAAAAGCTTTGAATACAACAGAAAATCATAAAACATGTGAAAATCCAAGCAAAAAATGGTACAACCAAATGACAAAGTCAAAACATCAGAGAGGACACAGAATATGGAACAACTACTCAAAGATATTTATAAAGAGATAAAGGATGCTGGAAGAGCATAAAGAACAATTTGAAGGAATCACAGAGATGAAAGATACAATAGACCAAATTAGAAATATACTATAGACACACAGTACATAGATTTGAAGTATCAGAAGGAAGAATATGTGACCTACGAGAAGGAAAAATTGAACAGCAGTGCACAAAATAACAAATGTCAAGAAAGATGGATAAAATGTAACTGGATGTTAGGGACATCATGGATACCAAGAGGCACTGAAATATAAGAACCATTGGTGTCCCAGAAAGAAAAGAGAACAGTGAAGGCCTAGGAAAATTAGTTGAAGATATAACTGGAGAAAACTTCCCAACCCTTATAAAAGATATAAGTATGTAAATTAAAGAGACCAACAATCTCCAAATAGAATCAATACAAATAGGTTTATTCTAATACATGTACTAATCAAATTGTCAAATGTTGATGAGAATCAGAAAGTCCTGAAAGTAGCAAGAGAAAAGAGATCTATTACATACAAAAGAAAACACGTAAGACCGAGTTCTGAATGCTCAACAGGCACCATGGAAGCAAGACAGTGATATGATATATTTAAAATCCTGCATGGGAAAGGCTTCCAGCCAAGAATTCTTTTTCCTTGTATGCTGCATGTCAGGATCACATTTCATTATTTTTCCATGTAAGTATCTCATTATTGCAGCACCATTTGTTGAATTTATGTTTGTTTGTGTTTATTTGCTTGTTTTTTGGAGGGGAAGTGCATAGACCAGGAATTGAACGCAGGTCTCCTGCATGGTAGGCAAGAATTCTACCACTGAACTACCCTTGCACCCCCAGAAAAGAATACCTTATCCAGTTAAGTTGTCCTTCAAAATTGAGGAAGAGATTAAAATTTTCAAAGACAAAGACTATGAGAACTAGTCAGCAAGGGACCTGGCCTACAAGAAATACTAAAGGAATTCATATCAGCTGAAAATAAAAGACAGGAGAAAGAAGACTGGAAGATGACACAGAATTGAAGAATACCAGTAATAGTAACTTAAAGGATAAAAAAGAGAGTGAAAATAATATATAATCTGATGAATAAAACTAAATTTAAGATGATAGGTTCAAGAACTGCTTTTGCATTAATAACATTAAATATTAATGAAGTCAACTCACCAATTAGAAGACACAGATTGGTAGAATGGATCAAAAATAGAATCCATATATATGCTGTCTACAAGAGACACATCTTAGATACAGGGACATAATCAGACTGAAAGTGAAGGGATTGGAAAAGATACTCTATGCAGGAGTAGTTATACTAAAATCAGATAAAATAGACTAAATATATTGACATCATAAGACTCAAGGAAAGATGCTACATATTAATAGAATGGACAGTTTTCCAAGAAGTAATAATCATAAGTGCTTATGCTCCTCATCATGGAGGTCCCAGGTACATGTGGCAAATACTATCAAAACCGAAGGGAGATAGAGATGTTTCAACCATAATAGTGGGAGACTTGAATATACTACTCTCATCTATAGATAGAACAACCAGACAGAGGAGTAATAAGGAAATAGAAAACTTAAACAATTTGATAAATGACTCAGATCTAAGAGATATGCATGGATCATTACCCCTCAAAGCACCAGGATATGCTTTATTCTCCAGTGCATATGAAATGTTCTGCAGGATAGATCATATGCTGGGACACAAACTGAGCTTTTATACATTTATTAAGTTAAGACAGAAATTATTCAAAGCACATTTTCTGACCGTAACAGAGTAAAGCTGGAAATCAGTAATCACTAATGAACCAGAGCTTTCACAAATATGTGAAGATTAAAAAATAAATCATTAAATAATCAGTGGCAAAGAAGAAAGTGCTAGAGAAATTGGTGAATATGTGGAGATGAATGACAATGAGAATACAACATATCAGACCTTATTAGATGCAGAAAAAGCAGAGCTGAGAAGGACAATTATTGCCCTAAATACTTATATTATGAAGCAAGAGTATGAAAAATTTGAGGACTTAATTGCTCACCTGGAGAATTTATGGATACAGCAGGAAACTAATTCTAAAGCAAATAAAATAGGTGAAATAACAAAAATTAAAGCATTGATTTACTTTCTCTCATTCTTAGCCCCACATTTAAAAAGCACTCTTGGGCAGTGTAATGGGGGCTCAGTGACAAGATTCTCACTGACCATGCCGGAGAACTGGGTTCAATTCCCAGAGCTTGCCCATGCCAAAAAAAAAAATTTTAATAAAAAAAAGCACTCTTACTCCACTGTGCATTTGATATTTAAAAATCATATTATCATTCCATTATCTTTATGAGTTTTAAACAATGTGCATTGCTTTTCTACGTAGGTGAAAATTTAACTCATTTGTGTGAGGCTCCAATGTGTCTACTCTAGAGCAGTCAATTCCCTTTAATTGGGGAGTTCAGTCCATTAACATTTAGTGTTATTACTGTTTGGGTAGTACTTTCCTCTACCATTTTGTCTTTTGTATATTATATATCCTATCTTATTTTCCTTCTTTCTACACTCTTCTCCACACCTCTCTCTTCCGTCTTTTCATATCTGTCTCTAGTGCTCCCTTTAGTATTTCTTGCAGAGCTGGTCTCTTGGTCACAAATTCTCTCACTGACTTTTTGTCTGAGAATGTTTTAATTTCTCCCTCATTTTTGAAGGACAATTTTGCTGGATATAGAATTCTTGATTGGCAGTTTTTCTCTTTTAGTAATTTAAATATATCATCCCACTGTCTTCTTGCCTCCACGGTTTCTGCTGAGAAATCTACACACAGTCTTATTGGGTTTCCCTTGTATGTGATGGATTGCTTTTCTCTTGCTGCTTTCAAGAGCCTCTCTTTCTCTTTGACCTCTGACATTCTAACTAGTAAGTGTCTTGGAGAACATCTATTTGGATCTATTCTCTTTGGGGTGCACTGCACTTCTTGGATCTGTAATTTTAGGTCTTTCATAAGAGTTGGGAAATTTTCAGTGATAATTTCTTCTTATTAGTTTTTCTCCTCCTTTTCCCTTCTCTTCTCCTTCTGGGACACCCACAACACATATATTTGTGCGCTTCATATTATCATTCAATTCCCTGAGCCACTGCTCATATTTTTCCATTCTTTTCCCTATAGTTTCTGTTTCTTTTTGGATTTCAGATGTTCCATCCTTCAGTTCACTAATTCTAACCTCTGTGTCTTGAAATCTACCATTGTAGGTTTCCATTGTTTTTCTCATCTCTTCTACTGTATCTTTCATTCCCATAAGTTCTGTGATTTGTTTTTTCAGACTTTCCATTTCTTCTTTTTGTTCATCCCTTGCCTTCTTCATGTCCTCCCTCAATTGATTTGGTTTTTGAAGAGGTGTTCCATTTCTGTTCGTTTATTCAGAATTAGTTGTCTCAGCTCCTGTATCTCATTTGAACTATTGGTTTGTTCCTTTGAGTGGGCCATATCTTCAATTTTCCTGGTGTGATTTGTTATTTTTAGCTGGCATCTGGGCATTTAATTACCTTAATTAGTTTATTCTGGAGATTGCATTCACTTATCTTACCTAGGGTTTTCTTGCTAGATGAGTTTGTTGTCTATCTGTTTATTGACCTTCAGTTCAGCTTTTTCTGAGCCTCTAGCTTAAGTTTTGTTTAACAGAGGGTAATTTTTCAGTTCTTGTTTTCTTGTTTCTTGTCCTGCTTGTAATGTGCCTTTTCCCTCCCCACCCTTAGGAGGGTTTACATAGGTATTACAGACTCCTGCCAGGTTTTCCCAGACTAAGCTAGCCTCCTTTTGGGGGGGGAAGGAATCACCTGCATCAGTTTTCCCTGAGTGTGAGACCCAGCAGGTTGAAAAACTTTCCTGTGAAGTCTCTGGGCTCTATTTTTCTTATCTTGCCCAGTATGTGGTGCTTGTCTGTCTGCAGGTCCCACCAGCAAAAGATGTTGTGGCTCCTTTAACTTTGGAAAGCTCTCCCTGCTGGGGGCGTGGTGAAGACTGAGGAAAAGTTGTAGGCTGGTTTTAATGGCTTCAAATTGCAAAGCCCTGGTGTCTGAATTCCTTGAGAGAGGGACTCCACCTGAGTTGTGTTTCACCCCTCCCGTGGGGAAGGTTCAGGTGGGAGACAGCCCTGAAAGCAGCCCGTTTCTGCATTTGGGGCAGTTGCAGCATGTGTAATCTCACCGCTGTATCCAGAGGCAGACAAGCTTCTGTAGAAACAGCCTCAGAAGGCTCCATTTCATCCACCTTGACCAGTTTCGCCTGAGCTGGGGGCCTATTTTTAGTAGTCAGAATTTGTTTATTAATGCCACTATTGGTGTTTGGTTGGACCCAGTCTCTGCTACTATTAGAGTTTCTTTCGCTTCCCTCCAGAAGCCGCCTGTGGGGGAGGGGCACCAGGTGCCAGCCGCCACAGCTTGGGGAAGTGCACGCAGCTTGGGGAAGTGCACGTGGCTTGGGGTACTCACTGTTCTGGAGACTCGCAGCCAGTCCAGCTGGTTCAGACTGGGGTACACTGTGTGTCCGGTCACTGTCGTGGCTCCAGGAGCTGTTCTGTACTGTTTTTGGTTATTTAGTAGTTGCTCTGGAGGATGAACTAAAAATGTGCACACATTACTAAGCCGCCATCTTGGCCCCTCCTCTCAATTCCTTTTGAAAGTATCTATCCAAAACTTCAGCCTTGTAAACAACACTCCTGATTTTTACTGTTTTAAATACCAAATAAGTCCTGCATCTATATAGTTTTCATCTTGAGGAAAAATATTAGCAAATATTTCATCACCAACTTTGACTAATCAATAATATCTCTGAATAGTTCAATTTTCTAGTTATAATTATGTAGCACAATTTAAGATATACAAAATTATTAAAATTTATGCAATATCTAAGATTAGCTAGTAAGCCCAAAATATACATTATCCAACAAAGTGAAACGAATGTCTAAAGCAGGGGGTCTACCTTAAAAACCTCAAGAGCCAGATATGATATCGCTCTAGGAAGTATCATGGTTTAAGCTAATGGAACTAATAGGAAATATGGTGAAGGGAAAATGGCATACCTCAGCCAAAGTACACTGTTTTTATTTTAAAAAGTGTACAAGGGCAAAACATTGAAAGAAATGTGAATTTTTGCTACCTTTTAAATTTGAATGCTATTCTTACATCTTTATTTCATCTTCCATCAAGTGTACATTGAGCATTTTGAATTAACAAATTTTAATTTGAAGATTAAAATTTCTCTGTGTCTATTTTACTAATTAGTTTTGCCTTTATTTTCTTTCAAAGGAAGTACTTCCAAATTTTCAAGGAAGGGGTCATCCATATTTTCTATAAACTTTTCTGGATTATACAAAATGAGGGCTACTCTGCAACTCACCCAAGATGATCAGCCTAACCCTGATTTCTAAAAAAGATATAAATTATATTTATAGCCCACCATTTCATTACAGAGCTGCAAAAATCATGAGCAACACCAACATATCTTTAAAATCAACTTTAAAAGTCACCTTTGAGCTACATTCTGTCTCTTCTACATATTTTGTATGCAAATATTTATAACTGATATTAACATGTGGGTCAGATAAAGATAATCATTTTCCCATTTGAAGCAGAAAAGCTAAAAATGAGGGAGAAAAAGTGCAAGGGTAGTTCCATGGTAGAATTCTAGCCTGCCATGCAGAAGACCCTGGTTCGATTCCTGGCCCATGCACTTCCCAAAAACAAACAAACAAGCAAAGAAAAGGAAGAAAAACAAACAAACAAAAATTCAACAAATGGTGCTGCAATAACAGGATACTTAACAAGGAAAAAGAATGAAATGTGAACCCTGCCACATAGCATACAAAAAAATGAGGAAGAAAAGTAGAAAGGAAGGTAGAACTTTCAATGATTCTAAAAATATATCAGGTCTGGGAATCTTTGGGGGAGTTTGCATCAGCAGAGTTTTCTATGCATATTATTTAAAAATTATAAAACAATAAGTACAAACACCCATACTCCATGTATTTAAAAGTGCTAACAAAGCCTTGAGCTCTCATAAATATGTCACTATTTCCACCATATATGGATATCAGTGAATGATATAAAATTTGTTGATGAATGCCAAATCACTATTATGCAGCTCATAATGATCTTTGAAGGCATTTTTCATTGTACTTCTTCAATATAATTATGTCCCATTATGTCAGATTTTCAAATACATGAACAAGATCTTATAGGCTGAGATACATAGTTTGTGTAGCTGTGCAATATAGCTAGGGCCTGTGGAGAGATTATTCCGCCCACAATTTCTCTAATAAAAAAATGAGAAAATAAAGGCAAAGGGGTGCCAAATGACGTCATGCTGACACTTGTCAAAAGAGCTGGAGTAGTTACATCAATTTTAGACAAAGCAGATTTCAGAAAAAAGAAAACTATGAAGGATAAAGTGAAGGCTTATATAATGGTAACAGGAACAGTTCTCCCAGAAGATGTAATATATTCCTGAATGTATATGCACCTATCAATATAAGGTCAGAAGTCTATTCAATCTGCTTGGTCTGGATGAAGTATGTAAATATAAACCACATTCAGAAATGCTTAATTTTTCTGTTAAATTCAGCTATATCCTTACTGATTCTCTGCCTATTGGATTGGTCAGTAATTGATTAAGGAAGACTAAGTTTCCAGTTGTAATAGTAGATTTATCAATTTCTCCTTGCAGTTCTGTTTTTGCCTCACAGACTCAAACCTTCTTTTGGAGGTACATATGATTTGGGGATTACATACAAAATGTGGGCTACCTTAGTACATCTACCATGTGCACTTTCAAAAAGAATATGCATTCTGTGGTAGTTGATTACAGTGTTCTATACATGTCAATTAGGTCGAGTTGGTTAAATAACACTGACCAACTCTACAAAAAGCTTTCTGAGTTGCTTACTGCTTTCTCTCTATAATCAAGAGAAGGGTATGGGAATTTCTGTTTGTAATTTTGGGTATCCATTTATCTTTGCAGTTCTACCAGGTTCCATGTCTTTTTTTGAAGCTCTATTATTAGAAGCATAGAAAATTATTATTATTATGTCTTCTTCATTAATTTACTACTTTATTATTATGAAATGTTCTTTTTACCCTGTATAATAATCTTTCTCTGCAATCAACATAGTCTGACATTATTATAGCCATTCCAGCTCTCTGTTGACTATTAGCATGGGAGATAATCTCCACTTTTTAAAAGCCTATTCTTGGTCCTCCCTTAATTTAGATTACATCTTATAGGCAACATATAGTTAGATGTTACATTTTATAATCTAATCGGACAATATTTCCTTTTTCAGTCTTTATGGACCATTTATATTTAGTGTCATTGATAAAATTATGTTGAAGTCCATCATCTTGCAATTTGCTTTCCATTTGCCCTAAGGAATTTTTTGTTCCCTTTTCCTCTTTTTACTGTTTTCTTTTTGATTAACTGATCATTTGTTTTATGGGTCCATGATATTTATGAATTGTGGCTTCACAAACTATTTTTTTGTAATTTTATTTCAGTGTTTGCTTTAGGGTTTAATGATATAGATGGTATAGATCTTTTTTATCACAGTCCACATTCAGTGGTTATTATACTACTTCACATGCAATTTTTGTTATGTTTTTATTGTTATTAAGCAAGTGATTATCTTTAAAAGAGATATAAAGAATTAAAAGATCATATATTTAGTTATCATTTCTGATGCTCTTCATTCATTTGTTTAATTCTGCATCTCCACCTGGTATCAATCTCTCTCCATATATATGACTAGTAAAATCTTCATGACATTTCTTACATTGCTGGTCTGTAAGTGATGGATATTTTTGGCATTTTTCCATCTGAAATGTTATTATTTTCATCCCATTTTAAAATATATCTTTGTGGTCTGCAGAATTCTAAATTCACAGCTATTCATTTCAATAGCTTAGTGATGTTGCTCCACATTCTTCACAATTGCTTTGCCTCTTATGAGAAATTTTATGCCGTGATTATATTTGTTCTTGTCCATACAAAGTACCTTTTTCTTTTATGATGTTTATGGGTTTTTTCCCCCCAATAGATTTGGAAAATTTAATTAAGGCATGCATTAAGGTAGGTTTTCTATACACTTCATGTTTCTGGAGTTTGTTAATCTTGTGTGTTTTTGAGCATTAAAGAATTCAGCCATTAATTCTTTAAATAATGTATACCCTCTTCATTTAGGAACTACATGTCCATATTCTTGTGGCTTATGGAAGTCGCCCCAAAGCTCATTCTTGCTTTTTTCATTATATTGATTCTTTATTCTCTCTGTGTTTCATTTTGTATAGTTTTTGTTGCTATGTCTACTTCATTTATCTTCTATAGTGTATAATTCATCTCAAGGATTCTGTTTGGTCCTGATTGTGTTTTCCCTTTTGTAATATGCTCTGGTAAATATCTCAAGCCAGAAAGTTTCTTCAACCATAAGTCTTATCTCTTTCTTTTTTCATAAACATTGGAAACATCCATTCAATTCCTGAGATCAGTGGCATGAGATGAACATTGATTTTTCATATATTTAGGTTTAGTTATCTTATTCTTGTTTCTTCTGGGAGATTAAATAGGGTTTCTAATATTTCTAAATTTTTGGGAGAGGCAGTGATTATTCTATATACCTTGAAGAGAGAGCTGGATTTGGTTTTTCCATTATTTTCTATTCTGTAGTCTATTTTTAATAACCTCAAATCCCATATTATATGAACAAAACTGTTGATATTTTCTTTAAAATATGTCAATAACATGATCATTTCTAATGGCAGCAGAAATGATCATGAGCATTATAGTTTGAGCATCCATAGTCTCCTGAAAATATAATAAATACCACTCAGATTTTCCTTTTCTAATCTTAGTTTCATATAACCTATTATTTCCACAACAGCCATAGCAGGCCTAGACACACATTGCATCTCTCCTTAGCTCAAAAATCTCTCAATTGTTACACTTTTTCAATCAGATTAAATAACAAATTTTACAGTGGCCTGCAATCCTACATGGCAAGGTCTTGCAATAAAATCTAGTATCATCACCTATACTTACTTACCCATCATGTCCTCAGCTTCAGAGATCTTTCATTCAGTTCCTCCTCAATATAACTATCGTAGCACCACTTGAGAGCTCTTGCACTGGTGTGTTTCTCTCAAGGAATATCAAGGTGGCCAACTCATTAAATTCCTCATCCTTTTGATTAAATGTCATCTTTTCACAGAGCTCTACTGACTACCCTAATTAAAAAATTATCCCCTATTTTAAGTATTACTTCTATTTCATTTTCATGTAAATTATTATATCATACTATATAATCCATTTCTTATTCTGCCTACCTTTTGCATCTTTAAAGGAAATGTAAGGCCAATAAACATAAGATTGTGATTGCTTCTTTAACAATATTTACTGCTTAGAATGTATCAATTTTCTTAAATTTTATCAGAAATTACTTTGCATATTTTTCTGTGGTAGTAACTTCAGACTAAATAGTAGTGACTTCAGATTAAATAATCGTCACTCCATACAGACTCCCTAGTTCTATTAAGGTCATTTGTGTTAGAAGAGACATGAAAACAGACTCTATGTGAGAAAATGTAAGAATTCATCTAATCAAGATTTGAAGTAAATATAATCTCATATCTTGAAAATGAACAGAAGTTAGTATTTCAGTGGTAGATTTTGGTTTGAAAGCAAGGACATATTTCTATATTTCTCTACCTCTTACTGGTAGATTCATTCTTAATATTATGGAGGCAAATAATACAAGGCTATGGAAATGTCAGATTTAGTGTAAAAATACTATAATAATTTATGGTTATTGTATCCTGTTGTGAATTTTAAATACAAAATTTGCACACATTTTCCACATTCTCTTTAGGGCCTTTTACACTTCTTTGTTCCTCAAACTTTAGATCATGGGATTCAGCCTGGGTATCACCAAGGTATAAAATACAGAGGCCGTTTTATCAGTATCAAAGGAATTATTGGATTTGGGCTGCACATACAAGATCAGTGGAGGCCAGATGTCTGAGGAAAAAGTACATGAGTGTGTGTAGCCTGGAGTCTATCATGGTGAGGATGACTAAGCCCAGGTTACCCACCACTGAGACCACGTAAACCATGAGGAGGAGCCCAAATAGTGGAGTCTGCAGCTCAGGGCAATCTGTGATTCCCATCAGAATTAATTCATTCAGAACTGTGAGATTGGTTTTGTCCATCCAGGCCACTCAACAGGGATCTATACTGGAAATAATTATAAGAGCAATCAATAGCTTTTGGTAAATATGACTAAAAATAAAATATTTATATAATTTGCCTAAAATTATTGCAGGAATACAATCTCAAACTGTTCACAAAAAAATTTTTATTCCCATTTTTTATGGCCAAAAAGTAACTTTTTTTGTAAATTGTCATCATCATTGCAGAGAATAAAATATTTGAATGGTGTGCATTATGAGAATGATAAAGACGTTTTCAGCTTTACTCAGTAATTTTACTGTCACTTAGGGAAAACAGGTTTAGAGGATGATATTCACACTGCCCCAGAGTTTATTCTCACATATTGTTAGTAACAAAATGAAAATCATACCTTTAAACAGATCTTAGGATTAAGACCTTAACCATATTAGTAGAAATAATAAAATCTAGCATCCTTTGCTTCCTAAGGATATAAATTCTGGACTATACATCAGCACTATGAAATATTAGTAAATTTTTTTTTATTCTAAATATAATCACAGCTCAGACTTTATTCCCAGTTTGTAGCTAACACAGTGAATAGAAGAACAACATAAATATCATTAGAAAAAATGTCAAGACATTGAGAAAATAATATATCCAATCTTCTGCAAAAAGCCGGTAACATCCAAAAAGATTTTTATCATTAATATAATTAATATTATGGAAATCTTAAGAAAGCCTAAATGTATTTCTTAATTGGATTTTGGTAGAAAGAGAAAGTGAAATAGAGAGAGAGAGAGAGAGAAAGAGAACAGAACAAAGAGGGGGAGGAAGGGAGAAAAGAAAGAAAGAAAGGAGAAACAAGAAAGTTGAGTGATAATGTACACAAAATGCATCTTTATGACAAATGTGACCATTTTAATTGAGGCAATAAATTTGTCATTTCTAATTTAGGCAGTAACTTTTGTGTCTGTTTCTTCTTAGCTATGAAAATTATATGATTTTTATCACAAGTGTTTTGATCTATGCTGAAGTAATAAAGGAGTGAAATTTAACAATGTTTATGAATTACTCTTCGAGGATTCAGCATATTATTACCCCTCTAGTCTCCCTCTCTCTCTCTGTCTCTACACATAGTTACTCTACACCCTCAGACACATATACAGATGAAGCAGGGTAAAACAAGAGATGTCCTTAAAAATGGCTGGAGGAAACACAAACAAGAGAACCATGACAAATTATTTTTTTTCTTCTTTTAAGGTAACTACAAATTAAAGAATCTTTCTGTTCTATCACCCATTTAAACATGGAGAAGACAAAACACTAGGAGCTAAAGTAGAAGTCCAGAGGAAATCATGATAGCCTTTTAAAAAACTTTCTCAATAAGGGAAAACATATGAGGGGTTTAATTAAGTGTAAAGAATACATTGTAATGAAAAGAAACTGCCCCCCTAGGCTACCTGTTAGCACCCGCATAGCCATTCTCCAAATTGTGTTCACCAGGCAAATGTGGATGGAAAAACAGGTAATATTAATAGTTTCTACTTTTATGTTTTCTCATGATTTTACCATTGTTTCTAAATAATTTCTTCAATTATTTATATGTTCATCATTTCATATGTGAAATTTTGAATATCTAGTATGACAGATAAGAATTTAGCAAACATATATCATCTCCTTCAATCAACCCTAAATAAACAGAGTTAATTTAATTTCCTTTAAATCTTCATTTGGTCATCATTAATCAACAAAACCACACTTTGATGATTTTCTCCATAGATGAGTACTACTTACATATGGCAACCATTATTAATGTGTTCTAAGAAGGATGAATTGATAAACAATACTAAATTATTTTTAATTACCCATAAAGACAAGGATTTAAAATGTGACTATATATTTTTCTCTTGTATTAAGGTAGATATATAATTATTTAAAGACATGATAATTGGCTTTTTTACCTAAAATTATCATGTGACTCTCCAATATGAAAATCACAATACTGTAAAAGAGCAATAATCAAACCTTAGATTCCTCTGGAAGCTAGATAGACATTAAATGTATCAAATAATCCAGCATAGGGAAAGTTCAACTAAGAGAAACAAAAGTATACATCCCATTTACAAACATTAAACTACCAGTTTGCTTTGTTTTAATCTGCATGGCAAAGACAAAAGATATATGCTTTACAGATATGGTCAAGATCATATCACTCAGACTCCTTCATACAATCTATGTGTTATTGAAACAATTATTATCTTTCTATCTTTATTTTATATTCCATCAAATAAAGACAAGACACCTTCTAATAAGTTGAATCAATGACTGAATTCCAATTTAAATGGCAATGTTGTGAGACATAGATATTATTAATTAAGAAATACTTTTCATGGATAAATATTAATGAAAATGGCAGAGTAGGGAACTCCAAAACCCCTTCATTCCACTACAGAAGAAAATTAACTGTTAAAACTGTCTGAATCAAGTTTTTGGGATCTCTGGAATCTAATAAAAAACATCCAGTGTCCATGTAAATGATTAATAAGTAAGAAACTATTGCATTTTGGTCAAATAAAGTTGGGACATTTCAAATTACTGGCCTACCATCCCTGATTCTTCAGCTCCAAGCTAGCCAAAGTGATGTTTGCCCACCCTCCTGGGGTTTCTTGATGGTTCCAGGGGAAATATCCATCCTATTTTCTAATAATTTGATAGTGTGTCTTCATTTGTCTGATAACTACCTAAGGGATCAGCCCAGAGGCTTGCATAGGTTTAAAAAATTAATACAATTATATGCTGTCTACGTGATACTCCTTTTAATTCCAAAGTGAGAAATAGAAAGAGAAAGGATAGATAAAAATAGTAATCAAAGGAAAGAATCATTAAACAAAGCTGTGGCAGCTGCACAAATGAGACAAAATTAAGTTAAAAATTGTTAAAAGAGACAGAGAAGGATGTTACATATTGATAATATGGATAAAAGAATCAAACCATCCATAAGATATACGAATTATAAATATATATACAACTTACAACAGAACCAAAATTACATGAATCAAAAATCAACAGATTTGAAAGGAGAAATATTCTACAATAATAGTGGGGGACATAAAATGTGTTTGAGGTCTCCCATATTCACTATTAAATATATAAAAGAATATAGCTTCACACTGTCATGTTACTAAAAACCAGATCATTTTCTGTAATTTCTCAACAGATGTCAAATTATTCCCAAGACTCAGCTCCCAATCCTGATACAGTTTTCAACACTAAAATAAATGACAATAAATGTATTTCTACTATGATATGTCCAGAAAAATATGCATTTCAATAGATATATTTAAATATCAAATTAACTATTTGTTTTGTTTTGTTTTTTAATGTATTTATTTATTAACTAAAAAATTAAGAACAAACAAAAACATCAACATATTCTGTTCTACATATATAATCAGTAATTCTCAATATCATCACATAGTTGCATATTCACCATTTCTTAGAACATTTGCATCAATTCAGAAAAAGAAATAAAAAGACAACCGAAAAAGAAATAAAATGATAACAGAAAAAAGATTATACATACCATACGCCTTACCCCTCACTTCAAAGTAACTTTTGAGTGGCAGATAGCAGAAAGAAGACCTGAAACCACTTGACAAATAAGTAGTGGAAAGTTCTACAATTTTAAGCCAGATACATATTCTTACTCCATAATTTTGCAAAACAATTCTTTGCTTAAACCTTTAGTGAAAGAGATTATAATCTTAGTTCTGATGTCCTTTAGCTGTGTTTAATCAGTCAAACGATAATTTGGGTGATCTTGCAAAGACTCCTCAAAGACTGGGTGGTAAGATCCAGCAGCAGTCTTTTTACTCTTTGACATCATGGTGTGGTTGAGTCACACTGATAAAGATACTTCAATAGTTTCATTTGGCCTCACCTCCATCCAACTAAAAGTAGTACCTTGCAAATGGCACTGATAATTTTAACTAAATTGGTAAATTTGGAAAATAAATATAGAGGGCATATTCAATACAGAGTAAATGTAAAGATCATAGAAAATATTGTTA
Organism: Tamandua tetradactyla; assembly: GCF_023851605.1. Taxonomy (NCBI): domain Eukaryota; kingdom Metazoa; phylum Chordata; class Mammalia; order Pilosa; family Myrmecophagidae; genus Tamandua; species Tamandua tetradactyla. Next base: position 97,962,132 of record NC_135337.1, on the reverse strand, counting down.
ATATTTGTATTACCTTAAAGGTAAATGGAAAGCACTATGGAAAAAGCTATTTCTGAAACAAAATTGATTAACTACAAATGACTATTTCTTAGTTGGCATCTTGTCTGTGGTTCCAAATGAAAGGAAATAATCAAGAAAATCTTAGGAATATGGGTATGGAATTTGCCCTCCTCAGAGGGTGCATGTTTGCACTATGCAAAGAATATCAATTAACTAGGAAATAACAATAGCCTTCCAGAAAGACCATAATAAAGGTTGTTGAAATACCACACTATTCTAAAAAATCAAGTTATCAAGGTAAACTGTTTATAGACCTTACTAAGTCATATAGAGTAGGCACTAGAGAATCCAGGTTAAATGGAAGATGGGAGCTATGAAAAGCCATGGGAAATCTGAGTGATATTCCTTGTTTTAGTTTCTTATGCTGCTAAAACAAATACCATGGAATGGGTCAGTATAAACAATGGGAATTTATTTGCTCATGCTTTGAGGCTTGGACAAAGCTGAATCAAAACAGATACTTTCTTCCCAAAGACCAGTGTCCTGGTGCTGGGTGCTGACACACATTTATGATCAGAATCCAGATTCAACAACAACCAAAAAAAAATTATCAGGACCACTGAGGAATCCCACAGGGTTTGCTGAGTATTGCTACTTATATATATTGCAATAGAATTATTTATATATAAATAGAAAAATATTTATATGCTATTATATGTTTAATAGTAATAAAGTATTACTATTATATATTAAATTCATTTGGCTAGAATTGCTCAGTCATATGTATACATATCCTTCCTTAGTAAATACTGTCAAATAGTTTTCCAATGTGATTATACCAATGCACACTCACACCAGCCATGAACATCAGTTAAGAGTCTCAATATCCTTGTCATCATTTAATATTTTTCATCATTTTGATATCATATTATTTTCATGATTTCTGTTTGTTTATTGTTCACATTTTCTTTTAAACCTCAGCTTTTGTTTTTGCCTGGGCAGGCACTGGGAAATGCACCTGGGTCTCTGCATGGCAGGCAAGAATGCTGCCTGCTGAACCACTGTGACCCACCCAAATCTCAGCATTTTTAAGATACTAGTTCTAAGTCTTTGTCTCTTAAGTAAAATGTCTGAAATTTATCACGGTTGTTTTCTGCCGCCTCATTTTTTCCCATTGAAATCACAGTCTTGTTTATGTGATTAATGTTTGAAATCTGAACTTTTAAATACTTTAATGAGTTAACTGTAGAATTAAATTTTCTGGCTTCCAAATGTTTGTTTTATTGTTTCAATTGTTAAAGATGGTATTAGTATATTTGCTTATTGATCTTTCCAACCTATTTTGTAAAAACTTTCTTCCCAGATGTACATAATCACTGAAGTTTCCATTTCGGCTAGTATTATATCTATTTCTTATAGCTAAGGGGTGAAAAAACAACTATAACAAAATACACCTTTTTCAAGATTTGCAGATTAGCTTTAGGTGTGTCTCCTTTATAGCCTATTCAGCCTTCTTTATGGGGCCAATTTCATTATTGCATAAATGTTTAAGGCAAGAATTTTATAGATATTTATTAATTTGATTAACTATTTTATTCTATTCCACTAGAACTTTTATCATAAATTTATGTTGAATTTAATCATATACCCATTTAAATTCTAAATTATAAATATTTTAATTACATCATTTGATCATCAAAGATGAACTCAACCTTGAGTTCTTGCATATGTGCAATACCTCTTTAGCATTATCATATTTTTATATACTGTTGAAATATAAAAGTAGAGATCAATATGTTTCAGAATGTTATATCTTAGTGTAAGTTCTTTTGGGGACGTATTTTTTCTTTCATTTAATATTATGCATGTGAGTTCTATCATTCTTCTCCATTTCCTTCTTCAATCATGGTATAAAATCCACTGTATTAATGCTTTAGTTTGCCAGGGATTCTGTAACAAAATCTGTACTGTAACAAGCTAGTCTATGATACTATCAAGTAAAAAAAATATATTGCCTCACAGTTCTGGGAGCTAGAAGTCTGAATTAATGTTTTTGCAGGACCATGTTTCCTCTGAAAAATGCACAGAGTTCTGGCAATGGCTGTGAATTCATGATGTTCCTTCACTTGTGGTATAATTCTATTTCTAGCTTAATTGTATAGCCATCTCTTTCTCTCTCTGGATAAACAAATTTCCCCTGCTTTAACAGATACCAGTGTTTAAGACATGGCAAGTTCACCAATACTGATAGCAGAAGAGACACATCTGTCATAATTCATCTAAGGACTGATCCTCTCTGATGCTTTAATTGTCCTGATTTTAAATTCAGTTTTGTCTTCATTAGAAATATATTCAGATATATATCAAGCCTTGCACCTCACTATTCATATGGAAATACCTGCAAATTTAATGCAAATACTGTGAAGCCCCAGGGATTTTATTATTTTACTCTGGTGAATACATTGGCCTAAGTCAAATAATCAACATTTTTCTTTGATTTTGTCATCAATTTACCATTTCAAATATCATTACTATAGAAACACATGTCTCCATAGTGTTGTCACATTCAGCCATCCCTGATGTGCCCTGCAGCTCTATCCAAGCTATAGTTTCTCTGACCTTTCTTAGGACAATTTCTAGATTTCTGCAAGGGACATAAAACCATTTCAAGTGATTGTGTCTCACTTATTACAGCACTACCTTGTTCTTTATTTCATGCTTTATTTGCTTTTCTCCCTTCTCTGTCTCACAGTCTTCAGGCCCATATTAATGCTTCCTGGAATCAACTGCAAGTTAAACATCATATAAACAAAGCTTTCTCATAGTATCATTTAAGGAGGGATTTAAATTGTGACAGTTCTCATTTCTTATATGGAATTGGTGAAATGACAGCAGAGATGTCCATTGCACCAATGAAACTGTATAAATGCAACTAGTGGAAGAAAATGATAATGCTAATATCACATTACTGAATAACTGGAAGTAAGCTATCATTGGAAACTATTAGTATTTGAAATATAAACAGTTCTTCAGCATCAATAGCTCTGAGCCTTACCATCTTTTCTAAGATCAAATTCTAGATTTCAAACTGTGCTTTCCCTTTCAGAATTTTCATTGTTTAGATTTCCATTAACAATAAAGAAACCATTAAAAATAGAAACAGATAACCTGCTTTCTTCAAAGAGCATAATAATACTGGTAAAAACACCAAGTTGCTCAAGAAAACATCATTACAATGAGAATATTAATATGTATGACATGCTCTGCTGAGTCTGGCACTGGTACTGTTGTTATTTCCATAATTTTAAATTGAAAACATGAGTCAAGAATTTTTACTGGAGCTAATATGATAATCATAATTAGAGTCCTCCACTCACCTTAAATGAGGAATGTGTTATTTCTTCCCCATGTGGTTGGTAACCTCACTGAAATAAGAGGAATTTTTGAGTGTCTCTCCCTTCTGAGAAACACTTCTGGGAGCTTGAGTGCAATTTGTTATATTTCCAGTGCATCTTAGACCAGGAAACAATGCCACCAGGCCTTTGGTAATTATTCAGGGTAACTTTGATTTCCCTATTGGAAAACATTAATTTAAATACAATTCCCTTGCTTTCTTGTGTTATTTTGTTCAACCGCATTGATATAAGTGTATTATTTGTTGGATACACATTTTAATTTAAAAAATTATTTCAGTATTCAGCATTTTTCATATGAATTCTCCAAGTCTGAGCATGAAGGTATATTTCTTTAACATGCCCTAAAACATTTTTAAAAGATTCAGAAAGAATACAAATTGTGAAAATTAGTTACTCATTTTATTTCTTTAATCTCACAACTAAAGTGAGTTGATCCTACCTTAATTGCTTATCCTGTAGTCAACATCAGTCTTCATTCCCAATTCCATGTCACTTCTCCTTCCTATATAGGCATCTCTCCTAGTCGGTTGATATAGGTCCTTAAAAAGGGCATCCATGTATAGCACTGGGCAGTTGTCCACTCTGATACATCACATTACCAAGGAAGTCATGTGACTGCTGCTAGGAGAAATAGTAGGAGGGGTCATAGGAAGTCTTCTGGAGATCTGCCATATCTTTTTCCTCAGAACAGAACAACAATAGTCAGTGAAATCAAACCCCCATACCATGGACTTCAGAGAAGCAATGCTCATGGGTCTCATATATGACCAACTCCTTGACTCTCATCTTTAGGATTGTCTTGCCAGTCTGGATCAACACCTCTGTGTCCAAGAAACTCACATGCTGTCTCAACTGAATTGGGGTACCCAGTAAATTATTAAATCTTGGAGTGTTTGGTGTGAAGCAGCCAAGTTGTATATGTCCTATGACTACCATTGGTATGATAATGAAGAAGCCATGAAGATGTTCAAACAATGTGCTCTGATGGTGCTGGAAGATGTTAAGGCACAGCTCAGTAAGAAGAGTGGGCAGACTGTACTGTTTGATGCCACTAAAGCCCTGGGAAATTACTGGGGTTAAACTGGTAGGGTGATAAAGTTTGTGAACTCAACTAACTGATCCCTGACCTTGAATTGGAAAGCTGAAAGGGAGGGAAAAATATTTGGACTAAATTAATATTTTTTATTTAACATGGTCTTTTGTGGATTTTTATTTCTTCTTTTATCTGGATTTGAAAAAATCGTATGAAAATGGACTTTTGCAAATAATGGTCATATAGTTTGCTCATTGGCCAACAGGAGAGTCTATGTTTCTCCTTTTTCCGGTGGAGTTTGACTTAACAGTGATGTAGTCAGTGGTCTAGTTCAACCTGTGTAGGATACCATAGACCATTTCCAAAAGCAGGTTGCATAGATTCTGTTCCAAATTTTATCCAAGACTTAAAAAATCTGGATATTCCCATTTAGTCATTACATAGTGTGTATGTGGTGGATTGAATCTGTCTTGTACCCCAGGAAAGACCATGTTTTCTTAATCCATTCTGGTGTGTGCAGAACTAGAACAAAATTGATACTGGAAAGAAGTGGAGTGCTGCTGCAATTTGCAAATACCAGATATGTTGGAACAGTATTTTGGATGGCTAAGGGGAAGACTTTGGAGGAACTGTGAAGAGATTGATGAAGAAGTCCTGGAGTGTTTGAAGAGATTGTTGGTGTAAATGGAACCACTGCCAATCTTGGCAAAGGAGGACACAAAAGGGAGAGATTGGAGTTTGCAGAGTGAGGACCATGGAAGCTCGGGTCTGAAGCCAAGAAACCTCAGCCAGGAGAGTGGACCCACCCATATACATGGAGAGGGTGAGTTTACCCTGAAGGGTGAGGATGAGCCTTTCATCTTATTGAAGTGGGAGGGTTGTGTAGCCTCGGGCCTTGGAGAAGGTAGAGCACGCTCCTTGGGGGACTGGGAGAGCCTGGCTGCCACCACATGGAGGGGTTGAGCGTGTGCCCCAGAAATAGCAGAGAGCCCAGGGGTGGCCCTGATGCCTGGAGAGAGTGGAGCTGAGAGGTGGTCTCCTCAATGTTCCCCGAGGTTGATTTGAAAAGAGGCAGGCCACTGCATTGGCCCTCGGAAAGGGTGGGACTGCTACTTTTTAAAGCCAAAGGATGAATGACTTTCAGACTTCGAAATCCAATGGTGCTTGCTTTGCAGGTTTTACATCTGTGTTTCTTCCAATTTCTCCCTATGGAAATGAAAATTTGTATCCTGTGAGTATCCTCCTTTGCATCTTGGCACTAGACAACTTGTTTTGAGATTCACAGGTCCACAGCAAGAAGAGAATTTTTTGCACCTGTTTAAGGTGATGCTTGAAGTTGCCAAGTTGACAAGGGCTGGACATGTGTTAGTTATATTCAGTTGTCAACTTGGCCAGGTGAGCATACCTAGTCTTGTTGTTGCAGACATAAGCCAATAGTATGTGAACCTCATTTGTTGCTAATTACATCTGCAGTCGGCTAGGAGGTGTGTCTGCTGCAATGAGTGACATTTGACTTAATTGGCTGGTGCTTAAATGAGAGAGGGCAACGTAGCACAGCTAAGCAGCTCAGCATTCCTCATCTCAGCACTTACAGCTCAGCCCAGGCCTTTGGAGATGCAGAAAGAAGTCACCCTGGGGAAAGTTGTTGGAACCCAGGGGCCTGGAGAGAAGACCAGCAGAGACCATCTTGTGCCCTCCACGTAAGAAATAACCTCAGTGGAAAGTTAGCTGCCTTTCCTCTAAAGAACCAACAAAATAAATCCCCTTTTATTAAAAGCCAATCCATCTACGGTGTGTTGCATTCTGGCAGCTAGCAAACTAGAACAGAGTAGGTGGGAATTTTTGATTAGTTGTTTCAATTGAGATGTGACACGTTCATTCAAATGGGTCTTAATCCTATACTGGGGTCCTTTGTAAGAGATGAAATGAAAAGACACTCATAGATAAAACCACAAAGAAGCTCAGAGAGCACTCAGCAGAATCTCAGAGAGAAAACACCCAACCCCAAAGTGAAAGATGAGCAGCAGATGCTTTCCATGTGCCTTCCCAGGTGACAGAGCTGTCCCAGATGCTAGCAGCCTGTCATCAGAGTCCAAGTATCATCCTGTATATGCCTTGAGTCTGACATACCCATGGCCTAAAAACTGTAAATTTTGAGTTAATAAATCCCCATTGTAAAAGCCAACCCATTTCTGTTATATTACATTCTGGTAGTTTCAGAAAACTAAAACAAAATGGAAACATTTACTGAGTTTTTTATTAATGCTCAAGGAAAACAAAATACAGTTCAAAGAATAACCAACAAGTGGCCACATATAGAGAAGGGCCATGATATGAAAGGTAGCTAGCCTAAATTTGGGTGTTCCTTTGTTGCAGGTTCTATCTCATTTCTAACACTCCCTCCATCCTCTATGTTTAAGAAAAGAACTCTCATTTGTCATCATTCCTCAAAGTTTACACCCAATGAGCAAAGACATGAGAAATGATCTACCATTACCTAAATATTCCCCCATCTACCTTATATATTTTTTGTCTTGTTTATTTTTGTTGTAAAAGTTGTTTATTTGAAGAGATATTAGGAATATAAACTTAGTTTTCTTTTATTGAAAGTTCCTTTTTACCTGGCAAGGATGATTGCCCTGTGTCCACTATAACAATCCCATTAAAACAAGGTAATCAAAGAGTTAATTATTAGATCTGAATTGATATCCAATTCAACAATTTTCAGGATCTCAGTTTCCAATCAATTAAGTAAAGAGAACTCATATATCTCATTGTTACAAAGACATGGTTGATAGTAAAATGTGTTTTAAGTCAGTACTCAAAATTCTTCTTGGAAAAAAAAGAAATTTTCAGAAATAAGACATTGGGTATAATGTGAATATCATGTTGTATTATAAAGAAATTAATATATTTGAAACCACAGCATCTTAAAATTTATTTGATTATGATTGCTTGAGGTGATTTTTCTGTAATAAATAATAAGCTAATTGAAAAGTATTTCTTAATATCCATCTCATAAAAATTACAGTATTTTCAGCATTCTAAGATCATTGTATGGCTTATTCTTTTCAAAACAGGTTTTAAAATTAGTAAGGTAAAATTTCAGTCGTGAATGTGCCCTGGTTTATCAGTTTAGTTGTCTCTTCAAATTAGCAAAAATATTTTTTATATGGGAAAGAGAGATTAGTAGCAGGACTAAGGATGTGCTCAATTTTGTCTGTCAATATCTGACCCAAAATTCCATCTATAATATCCACAAATTGATACCAACCTAATCTGCTTGAAAATTGCACTATCATTTTTCTCCTAGTAAAGTAGACACCAAATGGTGACAATAAACAATTTCTGTGATTTTCTATTCATGAGGTCAATATGATAAAATGATATATTAAACTCTCATGATAATTTTCACACTTCATATTTCAGCTCAATTATCATTTCAACAACACAGAATTCTTTGACTTTCATTGCTCATATAAGACCTCTCTTTTTTGTCACTTAGAACAGTCATCATTTAATATTTGGTGATATGAAAACTTGATTAAAATTTAGCTCTCCCACTACACTGACACTGTAACCTGATTAAATGCAAGATTTTGTGGTCCACATATTTGTATGCTAAAGGCATAGTGAACGTCCAAGAACCTATAACTTACTCAGAAAATATGTGTATGTTTAATAAATTGTGAGTCAAGAAATGAGTAATAGTTAATTGCAATAGTTAGAACTTTTATGCAGTTTATTAGTTACCAGACTATATATACATTTTATATATACTCACTCATTGTATCCTCATAACAACCCCAAGATGGGAGTCCTTTCTCACCTATCACCAAAGATAACATGTGAAGAAACAGAGGAATATGAACTCTAAGTTAATTTGTCAAAGCCAAGTTGGTCATCTGCATATACTAGTATTCTAAACTAAGTTTCCTTAGTAGAGTACGTGCTTTAAAACACTTAAAACATAGAAAAAGAGCAAAATTATCTTTTCCCTTTGTACACTGATTATTAGGCCTTCTTGTTATAACTTTATGAAGTCATGAATGTCTTCATTAAGTCAATGTAATAAATAAGAAAGGAAAGAGCATTTTTAAGAAGGAGGGAGGAATTTGATTCACTTGATTTGACAAATCTTTCAAATGGTTGATATATGTATAATTTTCAATTTTATCATGGGAGGTCAATAATATGAAAACAATAAAAATAGCACTAGAAATGGAAGTAGAAAAAGATGAAAGAGAAAGAGGAGAAAGTCCAAGGAGCAAGAGAAGGAGAATAAGAAAATGAGAAAGGAAAGAAGAAAAGAGTGAAGAAGAATAACATTTAGATAACCAAAGACAATGAATAAATTGTACCTATAATGAGTCTGAGGTTCCATCAGATTTTCAAAGTACAGAATCAAAACCCTTGATAGATATTATCCAAGAAAGTGTATAGTTATTGAGAAATGAATTATTTGAAGCAACTGCACTGGATGAAATTTAAAAGGGAACATAGAACCTCTCCTCCTTTGGATGCAGAAATGTGCAAAGATAATATTGCTCTGACTCCAACGATTTTCTTAAAAGCCAGACACATGAAAAAAATCACAGCTTTTCATGAGCCCTTATCCAAGTAATTTGAATTCTGAGCATGGGCAGGACCCTCAAATAGGAGATTTGACAAATGAACACTTTCAACTTTGACAGGGGTTGGGGAAAGGAGGTGGACATACATACAAGCAGGTACAATGGGATCAGATAAATTATAAAGAAAAGATTCAGTAACACTGAGACAAAGTAATTTGGAGATTAAAAAGCCAGCATCAATTTATTTCACAATAGGTGAGCTTGGGGTTTATGATGTATGTCAAAACAATTTCAATAGGGACTGCTTACTCCTTGAAAAATCCTCATGAGGGAATTTTACTTCAACATTGAAAAATTGTTATAGTCATTAAGTGTACTTTCAAATAAAATAAGTAACGGTCAAAGAAAGAATCATACCCAAAACTTTTATTTCTAACATTTTTTGCTAAGTCTCTGTTGTTTGGATGGCAACATTCCATCTCTAATAGTAAAATAATTTTGATAGATCAGGAGTAAGAAGCAGAAAGAAAACATGACTTATTTGTCTTACATTTTTAAAATTATAATTTTGTCCCTCACACTTATATCTTTCTAAAATTATATTTTTCTTTTGAATTCTCTCAATGTTTCTCTTGTTTTGAAACTCTGCTTAGAAATATTGTAATTTTCTGAAAAATTGACTCTGTTATTATTTTATACTGACCTTATCTTTAGAGTACAGATGTCCACTTTTTCTAATAGTACTACTTTATTTGGACAGTATCATTTTTATGCCTATATTTACAGGTATACATTTTTATATCCTTTATCTATTCATCCATTCCTTTTTATAAAAAAGTCATTTTTCTTTATTAGTTGAGTGAAATATTAAATGAAATAAGTCAGACACCAAAGGACAAATATTGTATCTTCTAATTGATTTGAAACAATTAGAAAAAGCAAACTCAGAAGATCAGAGACTAGAGTATAGGTAACTAGGGGAACATGGAGCTAAGGGATGGGGTTTAAGGCTTAAAATGTACAGGGATCCTATTAGGAAAGATGAAAAAGTTTTGCTAATGGATGGTGGTGATGTTTCATAATATTGTGATTGCCATTAACAACACTTAAAAAAGAAAACTCCAGATATATAAGGCTCAACTTTATTATTGAAATAATAAAAGTTGTCATTTATAGAACCAGATATCTAGGGCTTCAACATTATTATTGAAATAATGAAAGTTGTCATTTATAGAGCCCATGTTTCAGGAAAAGAATTTTGTACCCATTGTCCAATTTTTCCTTACAGCATCTCTCAAAGCTGATGAATGCCAAACCTAAGGTTCAATTCCAGTTCTCCTTTTGCATGCATGGATTCTTCACAATCATGTACTACTTCTTGTTATACCATGGCTCTATTCTTCTATCACCCCTTCTTCAAATAATTAAAAAAAAACAAAATATGACTTATGAAGTATGTGGATATTGTTTAAACCATGAAGAGAGACTATTGACCAAAGAGACTTCCACTAAGAGACTGTGAAACTTAGTAAATTGAAGTGACTTTTAGATCACTTAGCTAACAAAATCATCTTAACAGAAGAATTAAATGCATTCAGACTATTCAATGCCACTGGATAACTTAAGCAGCTTTGCTTTCATTGATAAGTTCCCATTATCATTTATGTATAAACACTGATCCCTTAAACTCTTACTTTAATGTGGATTATCTTACTTTTACCAGGCCTAACTTCAAGAGTTAAAGTAGCTCTAAACTTTAAAAATATTTCAAGATATTTGCTCAAAGTGATTCATTGAACATGACACTGGAAAAGCTACCTTGACCATTTCCTAACTGCATCTGTACTGCCTTTTGAAAGTCAGAACACCCATCACATTTAAATATGAAGGAATAAAAGAATTGCAATTTAAACTCAATATCATGGTATGTAAAGTGCAAAAGGAAACATTGAAACAAATAATATTTCAAAAAATTTAAAATATCAGAGCATAAAAGGCAATATAGCAACAAATGAATAATATAATATCTTAATGCAGAAGAAAAACTAAAAAGGGGGATAAATAATCAAGAAATCCCCCCAAAGTCAGAATTTAGAGGGCTACACAATAGAAAGACATGAAACCTCCAGAATAATTCAGAAAATTGTGACAGTGATTAGTCACTATAGAAAACACACAAGAGAAAAAAGGGGAGGACAGATATGAAGAATAATTATTTTGAAATGGGAGATTTAATAATTTGAAAGAGGTTGACAGAACTAAAATGATAAACTGTAATTTTCAAAATGTTAAAAGGTTATTCATAAAAATATAAAATGAGTACATGATAAAATTTGCATATCATTTTATTAAGTGAAGAACCAGGATGATAGGGAGACCAATTCAAAAAGCATTTAAATAACAGGGATTTATAGAATTTGTTTAAAATTAAAACACAGTAAGTTTGCTTTCTTTTTAAACTTTTATTAAATACAGTATCTCTATAGATAAGCCCATATATTATAAGTGTAAATGAATTCTCATAAGCTGAAAATCATGCTGTAAGCAGGATGAAGATTGGAAAGCCAAATATTGCCATCACTACAAAAAGCTCTATTACCCTGTGTTCAACGTAGAACTGGAAGTGTATTTTTCCAGGTAGGATCTATGGAAAATCTTTTTGTCTGATCATCTGGACTCCTGTGAACTTCTTGCAAAACTAACATAGCTTTCAAGAATTTTGCTTGAGCAGACACACTGCCAGGCTGGAAAGAGGACAGAAACAATACAAAATGAAGATAAAATGGCATCCAATGCAGAACCATAGAATCAGACATCTCCACTGAGGAGAACAAATCTTGGGACAGGAGAGATGGGTTTCCAGCCAATCCTTTAGATAGGCCAAGGTTTCTTACTGAAGATCTGGAGGGTGGTGCTGATTGCTAAGAAATTCAGTGTTCAGTTTCCACACAAAAACAAAATAGGTATGCTTTATAAGTTAATCTCCAAAATGACCCGCATACAAGACTTGTTGGGAGGTGCCTAGGCCTTATTGTTTTCTTAGGGCAAGAGCACCCTCATTCATTTGGGCCACACATTAAATGCCTAGAAAGTGTAGATTTGGTATTCAAGCTGTTCCTGAGGCAAAAAAGAGATTTGCTTTTCTTACACAGAGGAATTGCAGAACTTGAATCTAATATAGTCTGCCCTGTTAGATTTCAAACTTGCTTGGGAACTTGACCTCTTCCCATCTGGTTACTCTTCCCTGGAATAGGAAAGTCAACCCTGTGCCAGACCCACTATTATATTTGAGAATCAAATAACTTGTTTGCTAGGTTTCACAGATCCACAAACTAGAGAAGAATTTTTCCGCGGGATGGACCATACCAAAACTGCTTTTGATGAGACTTTGGACTAGGGTTGTTACTGAAATGACTTAAGAATTTTGGGATATTGGGAAGAATGAATGATTTTTGCACACGGGAATACCTTCTGTATTTGTTCCCAAGGGGGACTAGATTAAATTATGTGCCCAATTTAGAAATGTTCTTCATCTTAATCTGTGTCCCAGTAAGTGTTAAGACCTTTTGTAAACAGGAAATCTTGAGTATATTATTTTCATTTAAGGTGTGGCCCAAATGAATGAGGGTGAATCTTAATCCACCTAGGAGCTTGATGAAGAGGAAGTCAGAATTTGGAAACAGCCAAGGGGAAGAAGCTGAAACATTAGGAGCAGACTCAAGAAGAAAGAGATCTCTATGTGATAGGAAGGAGAGACACAATTGTAGGAACCACAGCAAGAGAGCACATGAGAAGTACAGACTTTGAGAGAAACAAGTCTTTTGATATCTTCAATTTGGATCTTTAGCCTTGAAAATCTGATCCAATAAATTTCTTTCATTTAAGCCAATCCATTGTATGGTATTTGTCATAGAAGTCTGGCAATTTTACTGATCTGATATGATATACATTTAGAGATTTCTTACAGAAATTGGCCCACAAGGTGGCTGTACCAATTTCTAAATTTGAATTCTGTAGGGCAGGCTGTGCATTGGAAAGCCCCATGAAGGAGAAGTTGAATTTCTTAGTAGAAATTCATTTTGACTTCTAAAACCCTCAGCTTCAGTTCTTAAGATCACCAGTTAATTGTGTTGAGAGACCTCCACATTGATGTGGGCAATCTCCTTTATTGGTTGTAGATGCAGAGTGTTGTGCAGTCAATTAACTGAGTATATATGTATATACATCTATGAAATGTCTTCACAGTGATAATCAGACCAGTGCTAACTTGACCAATCAACTAGATACCTTAAACTGTCCAAGTTGAAGCATATTTTAACCATCACATTTTACTGCTTTACATCTTGGCATTCATACACATTTACTTAACTTATTCTTACTGCCAAAATAAAGACAATAACATAGTCAAAAATGTATAACATGATACAACTGTCTTGTATACAGTGGAAAATGCACTAATGATTTTCCCAGAAGATGATGCAAGTTTGTAAGATGTATATTTCTGTGTGTGTGTGTGTGTGTGTGTGTGTGTATGACTGTACATCCTACGGGTGTGTATATATATATATATATATATAACAAAACAAGGGAATATACATATATTAATAACAAAACAAGGAAAAATAGTCAAGAATTGCTAGTCTTTGTTTCTGTACCTGTTCACCTGTTCATATTTATAACTGAATCCAAAACCCATTCCATCCAAAATTCATTCCATATTCCCTTTACCATCACCAAGCACCTGATTTCATCAAGGTTCTTTGCTTTTGGGGAGTGATCCAAAGCTTCATTTCTGTAGGGTCTAGAAAATTATTAGTTTGGGCTGGATTGAGTTATTGTAGTATTTCACTGACTTCAATAACAGGGCTTGGGAGTAGTTAGAGATGGCCTAAATGACCTGCTATATTCCAGTCACACTCTTCCCTACCCCTACTAATAGTCCAATGTCCCCTTTCTAAGCAGCATCAATCACCCCAGTGAGTACAGTAACTCTCTTTTTGTCTCTTGTTTCAGAGAACAAAATGGCCACGAGCAGTTTTATATTCCAGTTCAGTGTAATCATTGTTGTATTTCCTGATGGAAGCACTTCTCCCTTATGCAGACATCTAGACCAGAATTGCATAATATTGCATTGATGAAATAGTAGTGGATCACATATGTAATAGAGATTGGTTCCACTCTTATTTCCACACTGTGACTCTTGGCCCCATGAATCCTGGCTATGGAAGAAACATCCCACCATACCTTAGACACTAATTTAGAACATATATATCACCCTGAAGAACATTTCCCTTACCATTTGAGGTATTGACATCCTTCTGACATTGTGTTTGAATCTTGGATAGATCATTCCATGGTTCAATGAATCTAGCTGTCTCATGATCTGAACATCCTAAGGTCAAGTAATCTCATGAGTAGGGCCCACTGACCACACTTCCTTTGGGATAGAGATTTCCTTTATCAGAAGCCATGCTTGTGGAATGATTAGATGATGAATAAGGCATTCAACAGGCCCACAAATGGCAGTTTCAGAAGAAATCATATATGCAGAGAAGGCAAATCAGTATCTAGTAAGTATCATTTGTAGTATTTGCAAAATTGTGCCCCTTCAATGATGAATGTGGTCCAATTTAATCACCTGCTACCAGATAATAGGGTGACCAGGCAGTTTTCCTAAGCTGCTGATGGATTGGGCAAACAAAAGTGTTTGTAGTCAATTAGGCTTTGGTGAATTCCATGCTGCTTTGCCCATAAGTAACAATCTCGCATACCACCATGGCCTCTTTGATCTTGGGCCAATTGGGCAATTCAGGAGTGACTAGAAAATGAAACTGCTCATAAAAGCAAAAGGGTCACTTTATCTACTTGACTCTAAAATCCTCTTATATAAATATCCAATCAGGTTAGCATTCACAATGACACAAATGTTTTCTGGATTTTTACCCATTCAGAAAATTCTATTCATAAGCTTCTGTCCTAGACTGTTTAGTCACCAATTTACCAATAATATTTCTTCCATACCCAGGCCACAGAGTGATATCATTGTCCACATCCCATGAATATGTATACACATGCATTTCTGCCCATTTATTCTTCAAGACAAAATTAACATGCATGTGCATTGCTCAAGATTCTACCACAGAGTAGACTTTCCCTTCACCACTCTCTCAATAATGTTCCAAAAAGGAGCTGCAGTGTCTAGCTGTGCATTTTAGATGGTGTCTGTACATTGTGTAAAACCATTTGTAAAGAAGACTGAGGCTTTATTGCAAGGAACTCCCTAAATCCATAGCTTGGGTTAGGGGAGAGAAAGTAAGATAGTATGTGCAGTGTCCCTGGGACCTGTGAGCCATAATTTCAGTTATTTGTAACTTTGGGGCCTGCTATGACTTGAACTCCTGTAAACTACTCTCTTATGATGATGGAGTACAACATCCAAATTTATTTTTTAATATGTATGGCCACACCTATTTCATGATGGGCAGCTCAGGTTTTATGGTAATTAGTTGCCCTGGGTTTAAGCACTCAGTTTCTTTTAATTTGTATTAGCAGACCAAAGGCCAAACTTTTTCTCAAAAAAGTGTGTAATTAATTGCAGAGGATGCATGCTTTACTCCAAAATTCCATGTGCCTATGCTTTGTTCTCACATAGAAGTTTGAGAAAGGAAAAACATCTCCATATGACACTAAAACTTCAAGTAGCATTTTTTATATGCTGGGTTCTTATGCCCAAATGACAAAGTAGCTTGTGTGGCATTCTGGTCAGGTTGCACAGATTCCTCTTGTTCTTGTCCATATTAAAAAATAGCAGCATTGGGTAACTGAGCAAATTGGCCAGTTTAGTACATATAAATGAGAAATACATTGGCTCCATAGCTTAGAGGCCAGTCAACTAGGCATTCTGCTTCTATTTTGGTTTTAGAAGAGGTCAGATGCAACAGCTCATCCTTCACTTTAAAAAGAATATCTTGACATTGTCTTATCAAATGGTGACTATAAGTTTCACTGAGATGAAAGTATTCTGAATTTTTGTTTTTTTATTATCTATCCTCTAACATGCAAATGTCTTACTGTTAAGTTTATAGTAGTTGCTAGTTTTTGGCTTACTTCAACTAATCAGCTTAATATCATCAACTTAATACACCATTGTGATATCTCCTGGAAGGGTAACTTAATCTATGTAACTGCAGACTAGTTTATGAAATAGTGTTGAAGATTTACTGAGGAAGGACAGTGAAGGTATTTTGCTGTCCTTGTCAACTGAAACAAACTAACAAGTATTGAAAACATTTGCCCAATTAATAGCTTTACATCATGTACCTGGGGATGTGTTCATTGTTTTATGCAATGGTACCATATCTGAAACAGTTGCTTCAATTAAAGTAACCAGCTGTTAGTTTATGGTAATCTCCTTTCATTCTCCAAGATCCCTCAGCTTTTTACACAGTCCAAACAGGAGTTTTGAATGGGAATGTGATAGAATCACCACTCCTGCATCCTTAAAGTCTTGGTGTCAACATTAATCTTTACTGGATAGGTGTGAATTTATTTATAGACTCTGTATTCCCTTGATCAAGGTAAAAATTCCTTTAAAAAATAATCACATTCTCCTGATTATTTTAGATTTTTCACAAAACTTAAAATTAGATTTTGTGAGACTTCTAACTTCATTCTACTTTTTCAAAGGTCTTTTGACAACCTTAGTCCTTAGCGATTTCACACATATTGTAAAATCACATTGTCAATTTCTGCAGCAAGAAAATACTTGCTTAATTTTTTTTTTTTTACATGGGCAGGCACCAGAAATCAGACCCGGGTCCTCGGGCATGTCAGTCAAGCATTCTTGCCTGCTGAGACACCATGGCCCACCCACTTCCTTAAATTTTAACTGTGCTTCATTAACTCTGTTGATCAATTTGGGATTACATTTAATTAATAAGCCAATTGCTCCCAAATGGCTTCCTACCAGTATCATTATTTCTTTAGTTATATATATATATATGTATATATATATGTGTGTGCGTGTCATAAAACAAACATGCATAACTTAAAGAACAAATGATTTACTTCTAAATTAGTTTCCTCTTTCTTGCTTGCTAAAATTTCCAAAATGTAATATATAAGAAATGGTTTATCATTTAACAATGGGAATTTTTTAGTTTACATGCTTACAGTTCTGAGGCTGTGAAAATATCCAAACCAAGCTTCATCCACATGGCACCTTCCTGAAGTCAAGCTGCAGGTGATCCTGGAATGTTCTCTCAGATGATAAGGCTAATGGCAACATCTGCTGATCTCCTCCTTCTCCTCTAGTTTTTATTGCTTCCAGCTTCTGTCTTCAGTGGCTTCCTTCTGTTTATGTGGCTATCTCTTACTGCTTCTGTCTTTACCTCTGTTTTTTGTCTGATTTTCATCCTCTTATAAAGGACTCCAGTAAAAAGATTAAGTTACAATCCTATTCACCAAAAGATCCTACTTACAATGGGTCATCAAACACAGGAATGGATTCAATTTAAGAGCATGTTTTTCTGGGGTACATAACAGCTCAAACTATCATAGACACAGTCATTACTTTATGCTTTGATGAAAAGTGATTTGTTTTATAATGACTCATTCATTTCTTTAAGATAAAATGTGGATGTGATAATTCACATTTCCGGGTTTTTCACATATATCTTAATTTCCTAGGCTTCTTAAGCAAATATAATGTAATGATTCAGCTTAAACAATGGAAATTATTACCTTACAGGTTTGAGACCAGGAAAATGTCCAAACTAATGCTACACTGCTACAATGGTTTCTCCCCAAAACTGTAGTTAGCTGAGAGTGACTACTGGCCCTCAGCTTAGCACAGAGCCTTGCACATAGTGGGATCTATTGGTATCTCACTTCTCCTCCAAGTCTTATTGATTTCAGCCTTTGAATACTCAGTCTGTGGCTTTCCCTTTCTCTGTCTGAATTTCATTTCACTTATAATAATTCTAGTAATAAGACTGATAATCATATTGGTAGAGGTTTTTCACACATTAACTGAAGTAGCTTCATCAAAGATCCTATTTATAGTGAATTCACACTCAAAGGCATGGATTACCTTTAAGAACAAGTTTTATTTTTGGAATATAAGCATGCATACACACTCCAACCTCTCTATTCATCAGTACTGGGTGGGCCATGGTGGCTCAGCAGGCAGAGTTCTATAGATTTTTTTAACTGGGACATTTTCTCAGCCTGGATCTGTAGACTAGCAACTTATTAAATTTCCCTTTTTAAAAGCCATTCTGTTTCTGGTATATTGCATTCTGGTAGCTAGCAAAATAGAACAGATTTTGGTACAAGAAGTGGGGTGCTGCTGCGCTTTGCAGATACCAAACATGTTGGAATTGCTTTTTAAATTGATAAGGGGAGGAATCTGGAGGAGTTGTGAGAATCCTCATAGAGAAGGCCTGGAATGTTTTGATGAGACTGTTGGTAGAAACATGGACTCTAAAGATACTTCTGACCAGGCTTTAGACTGAGATGAGGTATGTGTTATCATAGACTGGAAGGAAAGCAAGCTTTGTTTTAAAATGGCAGATAATCTGGAAAAATTGACTGGTGGCTTTGGCTGGAAAGCAGATTTTAAAAGCCATGAACTTGGATATTTAGCAGAAGAGATCTCCAAGTTAAAAGTGGAAAGTTCAGTCTGGTTCCTCCTCACAATTTATAGTGAAATGCCACAGGAAAGAGGTAAGATGAAAACTAAACTCGAGTAAAAAGAAACCAGAAAATGAACTTCTGGAAAATTCTGGGCCTCCAGAAATAGAGACCCCAGAGAATAATGCCCTGTGTGAGGATTTAACCAAATGTGGAACCAGCCAGCCATTTCAGGGAAAGCCAGGGTTGGACATGGAGTTATCCAGGAAGGATTTGCAGAAACTCCTTATGTCTGATGGACATGATCCAAGGCCACTGCATAGAAAGCCAATGAGAGTGTTGTGGGACATGTACAAACAGAGCCACTGACAGTCTGGACTGGGGGGGTTCAGATAAGAGACACATTGGAGGGAAAATAACTTCAGAGGCAAAACCATGGAGGCTGATGTCTGAAGTCAAGAAGCCTCAGGCCAGGAGAGTAGATCCACCCAAACCCATGGAGAAGGTGAGTTTGCCCCAAAGACAGAGGATGGGCCTCCTGCCTTGTTGCAGTGGAAGAGCCATGCCACCTCAGGCCTTGGAAAGGGTGAAGCACATTCTTTGGGATTTGGAAAGAGCCTGGCTGCCACCACATGGAGGGGTTGAGTGTGTACCCCAGAGATAGCATAGGGTCTGGGTGCAGCCCCAATCCTTAGAGAAGGTGAAGCCAAGAAAAATGTGGTCTCTCCAATTTCCCCCAAGGTTTCATTTGGAGAGATGCAGGCCTCTGCATAGGCCCTTGGAAAGGGTGGGACTACTGCTTTCAGAAGCCCTGAAGATAAATGATTCTCAGACTTTGAAATTGAATGGTCTTTGTCCTGCAGGTTTTCAAAACTACTTGGGTCCAGTGACTCATGTGTTCCTTCCTTCATATGGAAATGGGTATATATATATCCTATGAATGTTCCTCCTTTGTATGTGGCAGCAAATAACTTGTTTTGAGTTTTTATAGGTCCAGAGCCAGAGAAGGACTTTGCCTTAGAATGGACCATGCCTGTTACTAACTTTGATAAGAGTTGTACTGTTTCTAATTTTGTATTTTGTTTGTATTCCTGCTGAAATGGTTTGAGGATTTCTGATATTGTTATGAAAGTAATGTATTTTGTATATGGGGAAAACATGTCTTTTTTAGGATCCAGAGGGTGGAATGTGCTGGTTTTCAAGGATGTATATACCCTAGAAAAGCCATGTTTTAATATAAATCAAATTCATAAAGGCAGAATAATCTGTATTCAATACTGTATGTTTGAAAATGTAATTAAATCATCTCTCTGGAGATGTGATTTAATCAAGAGTGATTGTTAAACTGGATTAGGTGACAACATGTCTCCACCCATTTGGTTGGGTCTTGCTTAGTTACTGGAGTCCTATGAAAAAGGGAACATTTTGGAGAATGAAAGAGATTTTGAGAGAGCAGAGAATGCTGCAGCACCATGAAGCAAAGTCCACCAGCCAGCCACCTTTGGAGATGAAGAAGGTAAATGCCTTTTGGGGAGCTTCATTAAACAGGAAGCCAGGAAAAAAAAGCTAGAAGATGATACCATGTTCACCGTGTGCCCTTCCAGATAAGAGAGGAAACCTGACTGTGTTTTCCATGTGCCTTTCCAGATGAGAGAGAAACTGTGTTTGCCATCTGCCCTTCCACTTGAGAGAGAAACCCTGAACTTCATCAATCTTCTTGAACCAAGGTATCTCTCCCTAGAAGCTTTAACTTGGACATTGCTATAGACTTTTTTTAACTGGGACATTTTCTCAGCCTTGGAACTGTGGACTAGCAACTTATTAAATTCCCTTTTTTGAAAGCCATTCTGTTTCTGGTATATTGTATTCCAGTAGCTAGCAAACTAGAACAATACTCCTTTGAAAGAGAAACAGTCTGATGCCATAGAAAGAATACCAGAAATCAAATAATTCTTAAGGAAAATTACATGGTTTAATTATTTCAGCAATAGATTTTAAAAATAAGTCTATTAATGATCATTGGGGAATATATATTTCATAGTTATTTAAAGACTACATAAACAACTTTAATATATTAATGAAATGGTTGTGCTTTCTATTTGCCAAAAAAACATTTCTCAAGTATCCATACAAGCACTCTGCAGAATTATGAGTACATGAATATAGAAATAACATATTGTCATTAACATAAAATTTAAACAGAAATAAGATACAGAAAGTGCAAAGGCCAAAATGAGTAATTTATTGATATGTATTTCTAGAAGGAAAGCAAAAAAAGTCTCACTGCTTGTATTTGTAAACAGGGTGCATCTATTCCAGGATACTTTCTGAAGCCCTGTTCACCTCCATTCCTGACGTGTAATTAAATTTCAAGATAGTAGACAGAATGGACCCATAGGATACAGGATGGTAATAAAAGACACATTCAGTTTGCTAAGGCTTCTGGGATGCAATATACCAGAAATGGATTAGCTTTTACAAAGGGGATTTCTTAAGATGCAAATTTACAGTTCTAAGGCCATAAAAATGTCAAGAAGAGGATACCTTAACTCAAGAAAAACTGATCACATCTGGGATTTCTCCATCAGCTGGAATGGCATATGGCTGGCATTTCCTGGTCCTTTACTCTTGGGTTGTGTTCCTCTCAGCTTCTGACCCCAATGGTTTTCTACATCAGGCCTCCAAACATCTTTAAATGTGTGAATCTAGTCATCTGCTTTCTGTATTGGCTCTAAGCTCTTACTTTCTCCTTGAGCTTTTTGAAGGACTCCAATAAACTAATTTGGACCCACCTTGAATATTAGGGTCACATATGCATATGTGCCAGATTGACTCTGTTGTGCACCCCAGAAAAATTATGTCCTTTAATCCTCATTCAATATTGCTGCATGGTAGCTTTTTGATTGTTTCCATGGAGATGTGATCCACCCAATTGTGGGTGTTAACTTTTGATTGCACAATTTCCATGGAAAAGTCTACATCCATTCAAGTTGGGGTTATTAATTGGAGTCCTTTAAGAAGGAACAGTTTTGGAAAAAATCTTTAGAGCTAATACAATCAGTAGAGCATCCAGAAGTGACAGAGCTAACAGAATGAACAGAGCCCTGGGGAAGATGTTGAAGAGAAAGCTAGCAGATCTCACCATGGCCTTTACAGCTGACAGAGAAACCCTGAACACTGCCAGCCTTCTTGAATGAAGGCATCTTCTCTGGATGCCTTAGATTGGATATTCTTTTAGCTTTCCTTTCATTTGGACATTTTAATGGCATTAGAAATGTAAATGGACAACTTAATGCATCCCCCATTCTAAAAACCATGCCATATTTGGCATACTGCATTCCAGCTGCTTATGAACTGAAACAGATTTTGGTACCAGAGAAGTGGGGTGCTGCTGTGATTTGCAAATAGCAAACAGGTTGTAATGGCATTTTAAAAGGATAAGGGGAAGATTCTGTAAGAGTTATGAGAAGTTTGATAGAGAAGGCCTAGAATTATTTGAAGAAACTGTTGGTAGAAATGTGGACTCTAAAGATATAACTGATAAGGCTTTAAACAAAAATGAGGAATATGCCACTGCAAACTGGAGAGGTGACTCTTGTTTTAAAGTAGCATAGAATGTTCCAAAAGTGTGTACTGTTTTTGGATGGACATTAGAATTTAAAGGTGACAACCCAGGATACTTAGCTGAGACTTCCAAATTAAGTGTTGAAAATGTAGCATGGGTTCTACTTGCAGATTATAGTGAAATGTGACAGTAAAGAGATCAGCTAAGAACTGAATTATTTAGGTATAAAGAAACCAGAAATTGATGGTCTGGAGAATTCTGGCCTTCTAGAAAAGGAGACACCAGAAAGTAGTGCCCCGTGTGAGGACATAACCAAACATGGAAGAACTAAGCCATTACAGGACAGGTGAGGATTTGAGATGGAATTATCCAGGAAGGATTTGTGGAAAGTCCTTTCATTTGATGGCCATGATCCCAGCCTATTGCATAGGAAACCAAGAGGAGTGTTGTGGGATCTGTATAAGCAGAACCTCTGCCATTCTAGACTAAGGGGCAGAAAAGGAATATATTGGAGGAAAAATAACTTCAGAGGCAGAACTATGGAAACTAAGGTCTGAAGTCAAGAAGGGGTTGACTGTGTGCCCCAGAGATGGCAGTGAGCCCAGGTGTGACCCCAATGCTTGGAAATGGTGGAGACAAAAAAGGTGGTCTTCCCAATGTCTACCAAGGTTGCATTGGGAGAAAGGCAGGCCACTGAACAGGCCCTTGGAAATGGTGTGGCTGCCATTTTTTAAAGCTTAGACAATAAATGACTCCTAGACTTGGAAATATAATGGAGTTTACTCTACAGGTTTTTGAAACAGCATGTGTCCAGTGAACCTGTGCTCCTTCCAATTTCTCCCTATGGAAATGGGATATGTATCATATTGCTGTCCCTCTTTTGTATGTTAGCAGCACATAACTTGTTCTGAGTTTTACAAGTCCAGAGCCATGGGAAAATTTTGTCATAGGACAGAAAATTTCTGTAGCTGACTTTGCTGAAATTTTCTACTGTTTCTGACTGTACTATATTTGTATTGTGACTGAAATTGTGTAAGTCTTTCTCATATTGTTATTGAGTGAATGTTTTTGCATTTGGAAAGAAAATGTCATTTTTGGGTCCTAAGTATGGAGTGTGCCAGCTTGAGTCTCTTGTGTACTCCCCAAAAATCCATGTCCTTTAATCTTCATTAAATATTGCTGGCTGGTAGATTTTTTATTGTATCCATGGAGATATGATTCACCCATTTGTGGGTGATAACTTTTGATTAGATAGTTTCCATGATGAAATGTCTCCACTCATTCAAGGTGGAGTGGCTTATTGTAGCCCTTTAAAGGAAACCATTTGGAAAACACTTTAGAACCACAGAGTCACCAGAACCAACAAAGGCAACAGAATGGACAGAGCCCTGAGGAAGCCATTGAAAAGAAAGCTAACAGATTTCACCATCTCTTTTCTGCCTAAGAGAGAAACTCTGAATGTCACTGGCCTTCTTTAACCAAGGTATCTTTCCTTGGATGCCTTAGACTGGTCTTTCTTATACCCATGCTTTAATTTGGACATTTCTATGGCCTTAGAATGGTAAACTTGGAACATAATAAATTTCCATTTTTAAAAGCCATTCTATTACTGGTACATCACATTTAAGCAGCTTACAAAACAAAACTCCATGTAAATAACCTAATCAATGTCTCTACACAATTCCATGAATAGAACCTAATCAAGAGGTCCCACGCCACAACTGTTTTTCCTCCACAAAATTGGATTAGGGTTAAAAGAACATGGCACTTATGAGGAACAGAACTATTTCAAACCAGCACAAGTACGTACAGTTATACTGCTGAGAATGAATATCATGATTTCAAATGTCATGAGTGTCTGTGCAGGGCAGGGCTAAAATTGTAATTTGTCACAGAAAAAGTGATAAGTTATAATGGATCTGCAGAAGTGCAATCTGTTCAAGAATCCATGTTGTACATCTGAGAAATGAAATGGCCTTATTCTCTGCCAGGAAATTGACTACCACTTTGTGAACAACAACAGAAGAATAGCAGGCATCCAAGTATGACAGCACACTCAGAAAGCAATACATCAGTTTGTGGAGCCAGGGATTTCCAATGGCCAACACAACCAGTCCCAAATGTCCTAACAGAGTGAAGAGACAAGTTGCTAGATATAATAAAAAGAGGAAGTCTTCAGACTGTGAAGCCCATCAACATAAACATAGTGACCTCAGACACATTCTTCACCTGAATCTTGTATATATGCAAATCAGATGCCTATCCTGATATTTCACTTCATATGTATATGCCCCCAAGGCAAGAACTTGTGGAAATAGAGTCCACACAATTCTGTCCTCATCTTTGTTTCCTGAAAAGGAATAATAATATTCAAGGCATTGATACAGTTAGCATGACAAAAAGTTGTGCCCAAGTGGCTGAATTTCCTTATGTAATTCCTGGTTGTACCCTGTTTTATAAGTGTAGTTGCTCTTTGAAATTATCAGAAATATTCCTTCTTTGATAAAGAAAGATTAGCATGAGAAACAAGGATGCACTCACTTATGCCTGTCAGCATCAGACTGGTAATTCAGTCCAAAAAATAGACAAATTGATATAAAATTAATCTACATGTAAATTGTACTATCCTCCTTTGTCTCCTGATAAAGTCAAAGCAAAATGGTGAAAATAATTGTCTGCAATGATTTTCTATTAATCAAGTCAATGTGGAAAATAGTATACTTAACTTTCAAATGAATAACTTTTCATTCTTTTTATTACCACTCAATCACCTTTCCCTCAAGAAATAATTATTTGACTTCTGTTCCTCATATTGGACCTCTTTTTATCACTTAAACTGGTAATCATTTAATATCTCTTGATATGGAAGTTTGATTTCTATCTAGATCTATCACTATATTGACACTGTAATTTTCATAAAAGCAGGAATCTGTCAATTTGTCTCTGCATACAATCTTATCTTCAGGATATAATGTGGTGCCTGTAACCTATGGCTTACTCAGAAAATATATGTATTTTAATGAGTGGTGAATGAATTAATGAGTCAATAGTTGGCACTTGTATGCAGCTTATTAATTACTGAACAATATGCACAATGTTTTGATGTACTAACTGTTTATCCTCATAACAATACTAAGAGGTGAGACTATTCTTAACTGTCATCAAAGATCACAGTTGAGAAAACTGAAGCTTATAGACTTTACATAATATATTCAAGACCACATCACTAATATGCAGGATACCAGAATTCAAAACTAAGCTTCCTGGCTAAAGCCTGCTTATGAATGCTTCCATATATAGAATGCAGGAATGAACTGATCTTTTCACTGTGTCCCCTATCAGCCTTCTTGACAATACTTTATGAAGTTATGGAGGACTTTATTAAGTCATTGGTAGAAATAAGAAAGAAAGGAATATTTTAATAAAAAGTATGGGAGAATTGGTTTCCAATAGGTTTCACAAATTACTCGGTTTGCAGATATATATAGGGTTACAACATATTTTCCTGAGTGATCAATAAGATGAAAACTTAAAAAATAAAAGTAGAAATACAAAAAGAGAAGGATTAGGAAGAAGAGAAGAAGGAAAAAGAGGAGGAAAAGAAATAGAAATAGAAATAAATGAAAATAATGGAAGAGGAGGATGAAGAGGAAGAAGAAGAGAAGCAGGAAGAGGAGAGTTTGAACAAGGAGAAGGAGAAAATAAAGAGGAGGAAATGGAAGAAGAGGGTGAATAAAAAGGAAAACATTGGAAAAGCAATGTGTGAGATCAGTTATAGTTATAATGATTCTTAGGTACCACTCCACTTTCATGATACAAAACTAGGACCCCAGAAAGGTGTAATACAGGCACATACGGAATTATGGAGAAAAAAGGATTTGAAGCAACAACACTGCATTCAAGGTGAAAAGGAATATAGAATTTCCACATCTACCTGGAGTGTATACATCTGAAAAGACATTGCAACAACTTAACAGTTTTTAAAAACCCAGATAATCTAAGGAGGAACAAGAATATTAGAGGAGATGGGATAATTGAACTCTTTCACCTTTGTCAGAAGATGAGAAAAAAGCAGTAACCATTGCTTGTACCTGCAGTGACCAAGCAGGTATGAGAAAATCAGGTAAATTATAAGATATTGTTAAAGCCAAGTGTGGGCTTGAATGTCATTTGGGAAAACCAGAGAAACCTAGAATAAAGGTGGTTGTATTCATTCTCTATATCTTCTTGGCAGGTCTTACCAAGTGTCCATGAGAAATATAGGCATCCTGCTTGGAGATCCCCTGATATGATTACCATGCAAACTACAAAATATCAAAAATCTTCCTTTTTTACCAAATGAAGGACTACTTTTCCAACTACATCTTCAATCTTAATTCAGACTGTTTTAATGATAGATAAGTATTGTTAGATACCTAATGATAGAATTGTCCCTGCTTTCTGATAGCATATAATATATAATAGATATTTGGTTTCTAATTACCCCCCCTCAAAGTGTCATAGTTTCTTCCTCAGAACTACTTACTTTGAAACTACCTATTTCCACATGGCTTCTATTCTTTCTGACTGCATTGTGTAATAAATCCAAGTTGTTGGACCATAGGTATTTTGGGTGATCTTGTCAAGTGGAATGGGTAAACAATATGCACAAATACATGAGAAATTTGATTGGAGAGACATACTATAAGATATCAATGAAATGGTAGAAATATATATTTAAAATGTACACAAACAAAAACAACATTAGAAACAAAGCATTCTTTCAAAATTTCATGAGTAGAGTCACTACAGCAGAGAAGAGAATGAGTGAATGTGAAGATTAGCTAAGAGTAATTAACCAAACAGAAAATTAAAAAAAATTAAGAGAGAAAAAACAACCCAATAGCTGTGGAGCATGATTAAACATTTTAATAAACATGTAGTTAGAGTTCTACAGGAGGAAATAGATTAGAAAAAATATTAAAAGAGATAGTTGCCAAGACTTTTCCAAAAGTAAGAAAAGGCATCAAATCATAGAGCCACAAATACAGTAAACCAGAGGAAGGATAAATGCAAAAAGGAAATTGACCAACCATAAAACACATCTATATTTATGAGACTCACTGTTGAAATACAAAAGTGAGGAGACAATTATGAAGGCAGAGGGAAATACATTTCACATGCAGAAAGAAAAAAAATTAAGCATTATAAAAGGTAAAATCTATTTTTTTTGCTATTGCTGCCAGAATGCAATATACCAGATATTAGATGACTTTTACAACTAGAAATTATCAGCTTGAAATTTACATTTCCAAGCCCATGAAAATATCCCAATTAAGGCATCAACAGGATGATAGCTGGACCCTAAAGGTAGGCTATTGGCATCTGTGGTTCCTCTGTAAGATAGCAAGGCACATGGGCAGTGTCTGCTGGTCTATCTTTTCAGTCTTGCATCCAGCTTTGGTTATAGTGGCATTCTCTCTAAGCTTCTGTAGGTACTCGCTACATATCTCCAAAGCTTTTCTCTCTCCAAGATCTCTGGGTGTTCCTCTGTGCTTTGTCTGGGTGTTTCTCTCTTACCCTACTAAGGGACTCCAAGTAAAAAGATTAAGATCTAACTTTTAATTGGGTGGACCCATCCCAATTGTATCAATATGATCAAAATTCCCACCCACAATGTGTCTTCCCCCACAGGAATGGGTTCAAAGAATATGGCCTTTTCTGGGGCTTCAAACCACAGCATCTTTAATGATACAAGTCACATGATAATGCAAAGATATATTTATGGAACTGAAAGGGAAAAATTTATTCCAGAATTCAATACCTACTGATAATAACATTCAAATATAAGAAGAAAATGCAGACTTTTTAAGAAAATTAACAAAAACATACATATATACACAGAGAATTAATTTGCCCACAGAACTTTCCTTTAAATATGATCCAATAAGATATAGGATAACAGGACACTTGTGTCTAAATATAGACATAAATGACAGTGAAAATATAAAAGAAAAGGTAAATATATGAAAAATTAAAAATAAAATCAAAAAAAGAGAAAGAGGTAAATACATCAAATATTTGATTTAAAAATTTCTAATTGTTTAAAAGTAACATAAAAAAACTAGGCTGATGTATTCTCAGGATTAAACCATACAGAAGAGTGTTGTTTATGAAAAAAATAGCACAATGGGAAAGAATAATAGAATTTTTACTAAGTTATAGAGCTAATGGTACAAATTATATGGTTGTATTATATTATATTAGATAGACTGTAATAAATTAAACATGCATATAATGAACCCTAGGGTAACTGAACATGGCAAAGACAGTATAAAGACAGAGTTCATGAAAGTAAGGAAGAGAGCAAGATAATATTGAACCTGAAGGCTCCTTTAAAACTTTGATTTTTACTCTTAATGTGATGCAAAGTCTATCTAAAGTTTAGATAGACTAAACTATTTAGGTTTTTATGAAGAAACTGGCATGAAAAAATTAGTAATTTTATAGTAACATTCTTGGTTTTTACATTGAGATAGACTCACGGAAGTAATGTTGGAAAACAAAGAGATAATCTAGAAGACTTTAGTGTTAAAGACTGAGATGATGGTTCTTTGCATCAGGGTGGTAGCAAAGGAGGTATTGAGAAATAGTCACGCTCCAAATATGATATGCTGATGAACTCAATGTAAGATGTGTGACTAGAGAATATGCCAAGATGACTCCTAAGTCTTTGCCTGAGCAAGTAGCAGAACAGCTTTTCATTATTTGAGATTAAAATTCAGATATTGATAGAACCTACTTGAGCATTAACTGGTGATGATAGACTATGTTCATTATATACCCATAGCCCTTTGAATACTGTCTGGCATAAAGTGGGGGATAAGTAAACATAATTTATTTAATTCCATTACTATATAACTTTTAACATTTACAAAAAAACTTTTGTTCTTATTTGTCGTGCTCTTTACCAGTTATTTTCTTTATCGTTATTTGAGTAGCTCAAAGTTCAAAATACATAGAATTTTGCCATACCACCAAGAGTAAAAGTAATTCGTCTTAAAAACACTTCTGATCACATATTACATAAAATATACTATGCATTGTTATAATTAGCAAAAACAGAGGGACAGTGCAAATAGTTATTTTTCACATTACAGAAAGATTCATTTAGTAAAATCACAAATGCTTTATATAATACATTAACAGAGGATAGGGCAGTCTGAATTTAATTAAAACACAAGTATCTTCTAAACTTATATTGTCTGAAAAATTACAGAATCATATGACCATCATTGTCAACAAGAACCTGCAACAGCCATTTCCTAAAGTATAGAAACGTATGTAAATTAAAGCAAGGCAAGCACAGTTTATGAAATATGCCAGAAATGTAAAAAGCTTGTGAATATGAGATGAGAAACAATGCATGTACAAGATGAGATATTAGTTCAAAAATTATATTAGAAAAAAATGAATGCTGGGGATGCAAAGTTAGTTCACTGGTGAAATTCCCACCTGCCATGCATGAGACCAGGGTTAGATTCCTGGCCTGTGCCTTCCCCACCACCCCCCAAAAAATGAATGCTTATCAAAACATCTCCAATTGCAAATAAATAAAGATCAATTACCATAAATATGGATTCTAAGTAACATAGAGGTCATAGCAAATATGAAATATAATACAGCAATTTATATGATAGTATAAATTATAAGTTAACATTTTCATATAAATTCAGCTTGTGGAGGAAAAAAAGGCACCTTTTAATTGTTTGAATAAATCAACTAACTAATGAACTAGTGGAAACTCATTAACAATTTACTTCTAAAAGAGGTTTAACTTCATTTTAATCTTTCAAAAATAATTTAAAAATAATGAACAAAACTAATTTGAGAAAGATAAACAGTTAAAAATACAAATCTCTCAAAGTAAAAATATATCTAACAACCAATGCTAAATTTTAAATGAAAGAAATCAAATATAAGATAATGAAGAAAACATATTTTCTTAAATATACATTGAATAGTAGAAAAAATCTAAACTCTCATTCTAGGCTATGTAGAAGAACTTTTTAAAGGAAAAGTTAGCAACCTAAGAACTAAAATCCATGGGATAACACAAAACTTGATTCAATAACAATTCTTAGCTTTGTAATTTTCTGTATTAAAACTTTCAAGTAACAAACCAAAAATTTAACCTAGAATTTATTTCTTTTTAAAGAACATAAACTTGTGGAAATCAAGAAAAATGAAATGCTTATTTTAATCATACCAAAATTAAATGAAGGAATATAATTTACTGAAGCTTATTGACAATCACAGTATAGTAGTGTTTTCATATGGTTAGCAGGTAGACACAAACAGATAATAAAGCAAGGAGATATTCAGCCTCATGAATTTACAAAACTCCAGGTCTTAAGGCATTGCAGTGAGATTCTTAATTTCACCCACATAGCAAGAAAACATTCATTTCTCGAGTTTAAACAACAAAGGAACTACAAAGGCTATAATGAAGAGTGACAAATGCAAGCCGAAAAATGGAAATAGAAAATGACAAAAATGTTATATGCCACATAATATGTATATTTGTATTCATAAGATTATCTAGAAGATGAACAAAACTACAAAAAATAGGTTATTTGTATTTTCTTTAATAATACAAAATATTTTCCAAACTTACTACAGTGTTACCATAACCAAATACTTTTTCTGTAACTTAATTCTATCACAATATTTTGCTTTGCTCTAAACCAAATATTGGAGGTGCTATTTTCATTTTTAGCTGTTTATTTGTTTATGAATAAGACTAAGCAAATGTGTTTAGAAAATACCAGTGAACCCTTTCATTACAAAAAAAAATGCATTCAAAGATTTGCAATAATCTAAGTACTTTGATGATTTGGGTATAATCAATTATATTGCATAAAATTCTCTCCAGTCATTATCTAAGTCAATCTTTAACACAGTTTTAAAGATTTAGAAGTATTTTTTACATAAACTTGAGGAAACTTGAAGTTTTAGTGATTCACTATATTGAGATGCCATTTAGCTAAAAAGCTGGGATTAGCCCGGATTATCCCATACAAAGCAGTAATCTTTACTAGTTGCTATTTTTCTTCTTCAGAGAAAAATGGAGTGATTTTTGAATATCTGCAATTGTAACATGCATGTGATAAAATTTTAAAGAAAAATCATTTTTTGTTTTTATACAAAGGATGTCTTGAAAAAACACATACATTTAAATCTTAGATTTAACACATATTTCATGGATAACACTTACTATGTAGCATTCTAAGAATATATCCTTGGAAACATTCCAGATCACACATGCTCTAATAGAATATGACTCAACAAAAATGCAAACTAATTCAAGGATGTTGCAATATTTAGAGAGAGACCAAGTTAATACCCAAAAAGAAAGAAAGAAAAAGGTGCTCTTATGCTTTCAGAGTCACTGTCATTTCAATTGCCTGGAACCCTCTGTCTTCTGCATGACTCTAAAGAGGGCATTTTTTACTTCTTTGTTCCTAAGACTATAAATTAGTGGATTCAACATAGGAATCACCATAGTATAAAACACAGAGGCCACTTGATCCTTTCCCAAAGAGTAGGAATGCTTTGGTTTTAAATAAGTGAAAATTGTAGTACTGTAAAAGATGGTGACTCCCAGGAGGTGGGAGGCACAAGTAGAGAAGGCTTTGCGTTTTCCTGAAGTAGAATTAATTTTCAGAATAGTAGACAAAATGGACCCATAGGATACAGAGATTGTGATCAGAGACACCATGACATTTAAACTACCAAAGATGAATATCATTACTTCAATATCATGAGTGTCAGTGCAGGATAGGGCTAAAATGGGGATCATGTCACAGAAAAAATGATAGATTACATTGGATTTGCAGAAATGCAAACTGTTCATATAAACAAAATTGACTAATGACTCAGTAAATCCAATCGCATAGGACCCAGTGATGAGGGCTCTACAGAGTCTCGTGGACATAACAACCTGATAGTTAAGAGGATTGCAGATAGCCACATAGCGGTCATAGGCCATAGAAGAGAGAAAAAAAAATTCAGTGGCAGCCAAAAAGAAAAAAAAAGACATCTGGGTGAAGCAGCCCATGAATGAAATGTATTTGTTGGAAGTCAGTAAGTTCTCTAAGGTTTTAGGGATGATGACCGTTGAATAACTGAGGTCGAGGAAGGACAGGTGACTGAGGAAATAATACATGGGGGTCTGAAGCTGGAGGTCCAGGTGAATTATCAGTATCATCCCTGCATTCCCCAGCAGGGTAATCAGGTATATCAAGAGAAATAGCATAAAAAGGACCTGCTGGATCACTTCTGAGTCTGTCAATCCCATAAGAATGAAGTCAGGAACATTTGTGTCATTCCTCCTCCCCATAATAGAATTCAACTGTTGTAAACTGTTGAGAAATTAAAAATGATGCTTAGTTTAATGATTTCAAAACAGTTTTTGTTTATAGGAGTGATGCAGCCATTTTTTTAGAAAAATAGTTTATTATACAAATTCATGATAAAAAATAGTCTGTAAAATATAACCAAAAAAATTTAGAGTGTCTGGCAAATATTAATTAGGTATAACCATTTGGATATTATATAATAGAGACTCATATATGTTGCAAAATAAAAGAATTTAACACAAAACAGTGATACACATGAAAATGTTATACCATACATATTACTTTTATAAATTTTTTAAATGAGAAGACAGCACAGAAAGTTAAGGGATGTATCTAGTACCACAGCCAAGATTCTTTGAGTTCAGAGATCATGTGCAAAAAAAATTGTCACTTACATTTAATTCCATAAAAAACAAGAAAAGATACTAGGCATATAACAAACAATGATAGAGAGAGTCATACATTTGCTGTTATATTGTATTTGATATTATATAATACAAATGACAGATCATATATTAAACCTTAGAGTATCTTACCTGGGTGTATTAATATTATAGATCACTCATTACTGTTAATTTTCAAAAAATATATTGTCAGATTTTTTAAACAATTATCCTCCAAAAATGTATCTTCAATACATGTACATTGATTGATGACACTGATTCCATCAATTCTATGTTTTCATTTGTACAAATCATGGTATTAGTTAAGTAAGGTCTACATGATATGTATACATATATGTGCACATGCAAAATATTCTAATAGTATCCTCATTTTTAAAATAAATTAAAAAACTAACTTTGAGATTAATGCTTACCATGAACCAAATTGGTGAAAAACTTCTTACACCTATCTGTCTAGAAATTTGTCAAATACAAGTTCATCTCACAAACACTATATATAAACCATTTAAGGATTTCAAGGCATCTCTTATATTGAAGATTGTTGATAATGCAACATTTGCTCATCTCTGGGACCAATTTCCAAGGAAGATTGCTTGGCATCATTCCAAGGATAAAATTTTAGGAACTAATACATCTGTGTTAATTTTATTACAGACAGTTGTACCCCCCTCTTAGTAGCCACACAATGCTGAGAAGTATTTTTTTCTTGCAATTACTTTGTGATGCTCTAATTTATGACTGGGTTTAAAAGAAAGCTTTTTCTAGAAAAATAATTAATCTATGTTAAAAGGCCAGTCATTAACCACCAAGGATGGAACAGCACATTTTTCACAATGAAATATTTTACTTTAAAACTATGACATTATTATAGGAGTAAAAATTGTTCATTACACAAAAATTAGAATACAACAAATTTCGAAGAAGATGAACTCATTCATAAATGTTGTTAATCTTTAGATTATTTTCATCCAATTATTTCCTTTGTGCATATAAAGCTTTCTTTGATGTATACTTACATGTTTATCATTTTTCACACTTTACATTCAATAATATCCCTAATTTATTATTAAATAGCAGTAATATATTGTTATGTTAGACTTTTGCAAAAGCCACAATTTTATGTATTTCTCTATGGCAGATGCAGCACAACTAATTTGTTTCTAGGAGGAAGCACCAGCTGATGAATGGGTCTTTTGTGGCATCACAAGGAAAATATGGTGGAGTTTCTCCAGTCAGTTTTGTCAGTGTCACTTAAATAATCTACACAGTGAATGCATTGATGCATTCTTTCATAACAATACTTGTGTAGCTTGTTTATTATTTCATTGCATTGGATTTTATTATATTAAAACAAATGTGAAAAAAGAAAGTAAAAAATGTTCCTGAGAGAGTAAACATCATAAAATTAATTTGATGATCAAAAGGTCTCATTTTCTACATATAACCAAGAGAAATACATTATTATGAACCATGCATTAATTAATGGGAATGAAATCAATTTTCATGCAGATTTAGAATCAATTTGTTTAAGAAAAACTGTTTGCACTGCAGAATTACAAGAGATAATTTAGCAGTATGGATAAATAGTTTTTAAAATATCTGTCATATATTGATAAACTTTTGGAAGTAATATTCTTCTCTGATTTTGTCATTGATACTGAGAAATGCTTATTTAAAGATTCAAAAGCCAGCATCAATTGATTTCACAATTTATGGCCTTGGAGTTTAAGATATTCTATGTCAGTGCCACTTCAATTGGGATCCGCTTACTCCTTGCAAAAATTACCACATAGGAGTTTTTCTTTTCAGGATTGAAATAAGTTTTCATAGTTATTAATTATATTTTAAAATAAAATATGTAAATATTGAAGAAATAATAATTACCAATACTATTTTTATGTCTAACTTTTTTATTAAACCTTTATTGGTGACATTCCAATATATCATCTCTAGACAGTAAAATAATTTTGACAGAGTAAGTAAGGAGTAAGTAAAAATACAAGGATGACTTCTTTTTCCCACATTATAACAAATTGACAATTACCCAAATGAAACTTTTAAAAAATTTCTGTTCCTCTTTTTAATTGTGCCAGATTTTAAAATCTGTTTTGAAATTTACTAAGGATCTGTATAATTTTTGGAAAAATTAACTCTATTTTTATTATAGTGTCCTTCATATCTCTAGAGCACAGACGTCTATTTCTCTAACAGTTTTGAGGCAGGATAAAGTAGGAACCTGAGAGGGGAGAGAAGATACCATGAGGAATCCCTTGAGCACAGGTGGTTGTCCAATCCTGGAAGTCGGTCCTGCACAGACATCGTGTTGGGGGCTACACACCCATGCCAAACACCCAATGGCAGCCCAACCTGCCCAAATGCACGGTTTACCACAGGATACCACCCTGGAGAAAGTAGGGCATGAGAAAGAGCCCTGACCTGGTAAGATATGCTTTTCAAGGGCCTATTTTGCAAATCTAAGACCTAGTGTAGTGGGCAACAGAAAATTCTTATTAGGCCTTAAATCTTTTTGATCTAACAAGAATGATTGGAGTGGGAATAAATCAAACTTAATGATAAGAGCAGATTGCTCCAACATTGACTGCCTCTGGGCTCTCTGTTCTTGAGAGAATGCCAGCTACCTGTCTTGCGTGTGTACTTAATACACTTTCTACAGGTTTGTTCAATCTGTCATGCCCTTGAATGAATTCTTTCTCATTGCACAGCCAAGAACCTAGAAATTGAATCTAGCAACAGTACAACTTTGCTCCATAGTATTTAAATGCTTGAATTTACACAGGTATGTTTGTACATACTGTTAATATCCACTTATTTTTAATAATAAACATCACATAGTTGGGTCCTATTTTTTTAATCAATTACTATGCTTTTAATTGAAGTTTTAGTCCACTTATACTTAAAGAGGTTATTGTTCTAATTTCAATTGATGGTACATATTTTGAAATTCTAATTCTTCTGTCCTAGGTCTTTTTGCTTAATAAGAAAATATTATCTTTTATTCATTCTACTGATTTTTTAGCCACATGTGATTGTTCGGAACTGTTATTTACCCCTGAAAAGGCCTTGTCATTTTAATCTATTCCTGTAGGTGCAGACCTATTTTGGTTAGCACCTTTTTGTTAGGTTATTTCAATTGAAATATAACCCACGCAATTAAAAGTGGGTCTTAATCCTCTTACTGGAGTCCTTTATGAGGGGAAAAAGGACCAAAAATCTCAGAGAGCTCATAGAAAATCCCTCTGAGGAACCAAGAGAGGAAATCATGGAAGTCAGAAGTTGAAAGCAACATAACCTTGGAAAGAAAGACACCACCCCTGTGTCTTCTCATGTGACAGACATGTCCCAAAAGCCAGGGACCTTTCTTGAGAAAAGGTATTGTCCTGTTGGTACCTGAATTTACATTTTCATAACCTTAGAGCTGAAAATTGTAAGGTAATAAATCCTCATTGTAAAATCCTACCCATTTCTGATACATTGCATTCTGGCTGCTGTAACAAACTAAAACATCATGCTTCATTCCATTAAATTGTTAATAATTTCTCTTAGGGGTAAAATTTACATCCATAAAACATGCTACTGAATTCTTTTTTTAATATTTTTATTGTGAAGTCTTCACATATGTACAGTCTATACATGGCATACAATCAGTGGCTCACAAACTCATCACATAGTTGCATATTCATCACCAGGATTATTTTTAGAATATTTTCATCACTCCAGAAGAAGAAATAAATTCATACATCCTATAATCCTTACCTATCTCACTGCCCACCAGTATTTCAATCTACCCATTTTTTTTTTACCTTTTATCCCCCCTATTATTTATTTATTTATTTATTATCCTTATTTTTTACACATCTGTCCATACCCAGGATAAAATAGCATCAGACCTAAGGTTTTCACAATCACACAGTTACATTGTGAAAGCTGTATTGTTATATAATCATCTTTAAGAATCATGGCTAGTGTAACACAGCTCAACAGTTTCAGGTACCTCCCTTCAGCCACTCCAATGTACAACAAACTAAAGAGAAATATCTATATAATGCATGAGCATAACCTCTGGAATAACCTTTTGACTCTGTTTGAAATCTCTCAGCCACTGAAAGCTTTTGTCTCATTTCTCTCTTCCCCATTTTTATAAAAAAAAATGCTTTCTCAATCCCATGATGCCAGGTCCTAGCTTATCTGTGTAGTTCTTCCCACATTGCTAGGGAGATAAACACCCATGGGATTTATGTTCCATGTACAGGGGAAAGGCAGTGAGTTCACCTGCTGAGTTGGCCACATCTGAGCAACAAAAGAGGTTATCTGGGGGTAATTCCCAGGCATAATTTTAAGTAGATTTAGCTTCACTTTTGCATGAATAAACTTCATAGGGGTGAACCCCAAGATCAAGTGCTCAGCTTATTGAATTGGTTATTTCCACTGTTTGCAAGAATATCAGGAATTTCCCAAATGGGTAAGTTAAATATTTCTTCCTTTCTCCCCAGTCCTCCAAGTGGACTTTTCAAATACATTTTTATTCACTGCCCAAATTGCTCTGGGATATATCAAGGAATCACACAAGCCTGTAAAAAACAATCAGATCTCATGCCCTATTCAAGATTCCACATACTTATGGTGTTCAGCTAAACTGACCATACGAATTAAATTGTGTAATGCACTACCCAAAACATTGCAGTAAGTAAACATCTCTCTCTATGTTCTCATGCAGAAGTTGAAGTTTTAAAATATGGATGACGTTCATCCTTTACCTTATATTCTGATTTACCTAAGACCTATGCATATCAGCTTCATTTATACCTCTAAGTGATGTTTGATCACTTTTTCAATTTAAACATTTCTTGTATGGGTAAATGCTGAATTTTATAGCTTCAGAACTCTATCTCTGAGACTCAGTTATCACATAAATACCCAAAGTTTCTGGAAAGGACCAGTTTATATACAAACAGCTTAGTATCTCAGAATTTAGAAATAACAGTTACAACTCCTGAATATAAGAGACTACTGTAAGAGCTTACAATCTAGGACCCTTAACAATAGGCCATAACCTGATAACCCATGCTCTTGACTTCAATTAATGGAGTTTACACATTATAGTTAGTCAATATGAGCGAGGCATGATAATATGTCTCTCTATTTCTGCCATTTCATTCAACACAGTCCCAAAGACTTTTGCTTTATTGTTTCTGATGGGAAATTCATTCTTATTTTTATTGGGACTGCATTTTGTATAGCATATTGCTGTTCTCTTGCAGCCTTTAGAACTCTCTCTTTATCCTGTTCAGGGTTAGTTGGGCTTTGTAAACATATCTTCATGTCTTTAATTAAAGTTTGCAAGTTTTCTGCCATAATTCATTTGAATATGCCTCTTGCCCCTTTCTCTATTTCTTCTTCTGAGATTCCCATTATGAAGGTGCCCCAAAGTCTCTTAGGCCCTGTTCTCTTATATCCCTTCTTTATTGTTTTTCTTTTCAGCCTGAATTATTTCAATCATCTTGTCTTCAAATTCACTGATTCTTTCTTCTTTATATCAAACATCTTGTCTTCTATGATGAGTTCTGAAGTTCTATCTTGTTTTTTGTGAAGGCCCAAATTTACTGTGTCATTGCCTTGCAATCTTTTTTGTGCAGAATATATTTTAAAATTTCATATATTAATTCAGCAAATATTTTTTGTGCACAACATATTTTAAAATTTCATGTACTAATTCAAGGAATAAATCCCTTAGATGCTTGTTTCTCAATGTTGCATACAGCTAGTGACGTGAAAAATATATCTTTGAGTATCAGAAGCTAACAAAAATATATACTTTCCCTGTATTTGAAAATTAGCTCTGTATTTTCTGGTGTTGGTCTTCAGATATTAATCTCTTATTAATAATATCAACCTGAGGCAAAACTGTGGGTTCCTCTCTTTCTTTTCTGAGCCTGTGTCTTGTCATGGGCCTGTGTCCTGGCCTTAGAATGTGAATGACTCTTCTATTATTTTTTTTCTTTTGCATAGGCAGGCATCAGGAATCAAACACAGGCCCCTGGCATGGCAGGTGAGAACTCTGCCTGCTGGGCCACTATGGCCCACTCTCTTCAATTCTTTTGATATAGACCTCCCCCTTCCTAAAGTGCTCTATTGCATGTTTTAAAACAAGGAATCTTTTGCCCTAAGCCACATTGAATTGACTGCTTCCTTCAATTTCAGTGCTGAAAGAAACCAATTTCAACTAAGAATTTAATTTTTGACACAGCTATCTGAAAAATTAGGAAGAGATTAAGACATTTATAGACAAACAAAAGCTGAGGTAGATTCTAACACTAGACATCCCCTACAAGGAATACTACAGGAAGTTCCTCAGACTGAAAGGAAGGGACACTAGAAAGTGGATCAAAGCAGCATAAGAAATAAAAACTTCTGGTAAAGCTAACAGTGATAATTATAAATCTCAATATTACATTTTATTGATATGTATGTAATACCACTTTTCATTTGTACAGATTCTAAAAAGAAGATGCTTAAAATAATGGCAGATCTACAGTATAGGACAGGTTACATGTAATGATATAATTTAGAACAAGTAGAACATAAAGGTGGGGTTTAGTGGGGTATAAGGAAAATGTTTGTATATAGTACTGTAGTTCAAATTATATAAAATCAAAAGGAAAAGACTGTAGGAAGATGGCAGAATAGAAGCTCCAAGACTCAAACCGTCCACCAATAGAACTACCAAATGGGCAGAAACTGTCTGAAACAACTATTTTAAGACTCCTGAGGCAAGTAGAACACTGTACAGCATCAAAAAAAAAGAGTGGGAAAAGGAATCTGATAAATTATTTTAAAGAACAGTAAATTGTTCTTTGGCACACATCCTTCACTTTCACATCAGAGTGCCCTGGTGTCTAGCTTCTGGCTAACTCCACTGTGAAATAAAAGGACATAAAAACCCTCTTCTCCAAAATCAGGGGAAGGCACAGCTGATCATTAATTATGTTTTTTGATTAATAAATACAGATTAGTGGGGCCCAGTTCTAAGGGCATATATTGTTTTAAAAAGACTTGGACAGACTTTTGGAGAATACTTGTAGGAGGAATGGAGCCTGGATTGTGGGACTTTTGGCAGCTGCACTTGGTTTGAATAGTGGGTGTGTTTCTATATTCTGGCACACTGAGTTGCATATGTGTTGGCTTGTGTTTCTCTGGAGCCTTGGGTGACTCTGTAACACCTGGGACCTGGGGATGGAGTGCTTTGGCCCTGAAGTAATGGTTTCAGCAGCTGAAGGGGAGATTGGACCTCAATTGGAGATTGAGTTGAAGCTGGTCTGGCTGGCACTGGGTTGGATCAGAGTGCAGTGTGGTGGATGGTGGCGTGTGTGCTTTGGACCTCTGCCTCCTGTATGGGACTGGTGGAAGACAGGTTGTTCTGTCTTGGGCCTAGGGTTTCTATAGACAAAATCTAAATCAACCTGTATGGACAGTTTATTTAAACAACTAAAACTCTTGGAGTCAAGAATGGGAACAAGGCTTTGTAATTCTGAATAGTTTAATGTAATTTATACACAGATACATTTCAAACTATGGTGGACAGATAATTAAAATATATTTGTAGAGTCTCCTGAGGGTCTGAAAATATTATGGAACTATTAAACGTTCCCATCTGAGAAATGCTGGGGACCCTCTTATCCATTAGGGACTCCCAAGAAAGTAAGCCAAAGTCTTGATTTTCAGGCTTGCCCTTATGAAGCTTATTTCTGTTGTGGAAAAGTGTAAGACTACTTATAATGAGACCTAAAAGCTGGTTCCAGGAAACCTCTTTTGTTACTAAGATGTGGCCTTTCTCTCTTTTTAAGCTCAGCCCTGCAAAGAAAATCCTTACCCTCTCACCTGTATGGCACATGACATTCAGGACTGAAATTCTTCCTGACATTGTGTAACATGACCCCCTTGGATGTGTGTGGCCCTTGCAACATAAGACTGACAATACCTTCCTGAACAAAAAGGGTAAAAGAAGTGTAATAAAATATGACATCAGTGGCTAAGATAGATAAAACACAGTAGAGAGGTTATTCTAGAGGGTATTCTTACACAAACTTCAGTTAGAAAGTACTGCTATGGTTTGCTAAACCCCAACCAGTATCACTCTTTTTAACTCTTAAGAACACTTAGGGCTCAAACTGACACTCTATAAAAGTTTCATCTACTGTTTGCCTTCTTGGAACCTATATTTTCCAGAAGGTTCTTAGGCCAGAAAAATCTTGAAATGCATAGGGACCAGCCTTTCCAATATTTTCAACTAATTACAACCCCTTATCCTTTAGTGTTGACATTCCTTCTAAACATGAAAAAGTCAGAATGGGCATTGCTAAAGTTCTATAAATTTGTCTTTGATAAATCTACAGGGAACTTTAGATTTGGGATAAGGATCAAAGGAGAAGGAAAAGTTATAACAGAGGAAATAGGATTTTAAAAATGAGTATGAATGCTGAATCACCACAGTGATGCTTCTTTTAGCCTCAAATATTTTGGAGCAGCTATATGAAAAAATATGAAATAGTAAATGGTAATTCATAGCAAATTCTGAAATCAGTACCGTAACTTATTGAACTGTACTTTGAAAAGTATTGCTTTTTCCTTATTTTCTTTGTACATATGTTATAATTCACAGTAAA
Organism: Tamandua tetradactyla; assembly: GCF_023851605.1. Lineage (NCBI taxonomy): Eukaryota > Metazoa > Chordata > Mammalia > Pilosa > Myrmecophagidae > Tamandua > Tamandua tetradactyla. Next base: position 97,920,426 of record NC_135337.1, on the reverse strand, counting down.
AAATATTTTAAAAAGATGCATGGGCACAGATGATAGCAGCCATTGTTTCAAACCCCACTGACCCAGGGTGCAAGCAGTCATTGTTTCCACCATCTCAGGACAGAAATCGCAACAATGGAAAGTTAAAGACACTGTGCTTCCTCAGCACTCTGGGGAAGAGTTGAAGTGCTGCACTGGCTAGGCAGATAAGGGAGTCTCAGTTTTCCACAGCAATCAGAGAAGCTCTTGGTCCTTTCATTATCTCCTCCCCAGGCCACCTTGGAGCTGATCTTTGCCCCTTTTGTAGATTCCTGGGCCTGGTTGTCTTAAGTCTGTCTTGGGAAAGTCCTCTTCATCATGCTATTGTCACAGAATTTGCCTTAAGGGAAAAGTAGTTTGAGACAGTCAAATAAGTGTAAGAAACTCTAAAGGCAAACAATCTAGGTCACAGGCATGCCAGCTTCAAATATCCTGGAGACTGAGATATTGTCCCTAAGAAACAGAGAGGATAGTAAAACTCCTTAAACAGAGCAACAATGAAACAATTGACAAAGAAAAGCCTAGGGCAACAGAGAAGTTCAGAAACATCAGGGCTAAAGCTCAAGATAATCTCTGTCTTATCATCAGCTGTTTGCAAAATCAAGAAATACATATATCACAGGAAAAAATCATGGCATTAACATTTTAAAAATATTAAAATGTACAATATGCCACAAGAACAAATGAAAAATGAAGTAATAGGAAATAAGACCCATCTAATGAAAAAGCATAAAATGAATGAAGATGACAAGAATGTGGACATGCCAAACAAAGGCTTTAAAAATTATCTTAAAAATGCTGAAGGGATGAAGGAAAGTACAAAGAAATAAAGGACATCTGTAAAACAATGATGAAGAAAATGAGAGTCTAATTAAAGAAATAGATAATTTAAAAAGGAACCAAACAGAACAATTGGAATTTAGGACCACAATAACTGAAGTGAAAACTTGCCAGGATGATTTCAAGAGCAGATTGCCATTGACAAAAGAAAGAATCAGTGACCTAGAAGACAAAATGCTTGAGATGAGGCAGGTTGAGGAGCAGAAAAAAAAAGATTTACTAAAATTGAAAATGCAAACAGAGATATCTCTGACAAACAATCAAATGTACCAATAACATATTGTAGGAGGCCCAGAAGGAGAAAGAAGAAAGGGGAATATTCAAATAAGTAATGACAGTTTTCCAAACTTAGTAAAAGACATGAATATGTACATCCATGAAGCCCAGAAAATATAAAAATATTTAAACATGAAGAAAAATAAGTTCTGTCTTGTATTAATCACACTATTGAATGTTCAGGAGTTGGAAATAATTTGAAAGCTGCAAAAGAAAACTGTCATGAAGAAAGGAGTACCAACTAGATTGAGTGCCATTTTCTCATCAGCAACCATGAAAGCATGAAGGCAGTGCATTGAGATATGTAAAGTACTAACAGATAACAACTATGAGTTAAGAATTGTTTTTTTAGTAGATTCAATGTAGTATAAATTAAAATCCTAATAACTTACTTCACAGAAATAGAAAAAACAATAATCAAATTGATTTGAAAGGGCAGTGTGTCCTGCATCCTAAAAATATCTTGAAAAATAAAATGAGCAGGGGGTCTCACAACTGCCTGACTTTAAAGCATATTACGTAGCAGTAGTGGGCATAAAAGCACAATAATGGCACAAATATAGTTATACTGAACAATGGACTTGAAATGAGTGTTCAGAAACAGGCCCTCTCATTTATGGATTTTTTTTTTCACATGGGCAGGCACTGGGATTCAAACCCAGGTGTCCAGCATGGCAGGTGAGTAGTCTGCCTGCTGAGTCACTGTGGCCCACCTGGACAACTGATCTTTAACAAGGTGGTCAAGCCAACTCAACGATGTCACAGAATGAAAGAAGACTCATATCTCACACCTTGTACAAAAATTAACTCAAAATGGCTGAAATACCTAAACATTAGAGCTAAGGCCATAAATATTTAGAAGAAATTATAGGGAAATATCTCATAGATTTGTGACATGAAGTGTTTTCTAGACCTTACACCCAAAGTGCAAGCAATGACAAAATAAATAGATAAATTGAATTTCCTTAAATTTTAAAACTTTTGTGCATTAAGGGTCTTAGTCAGGAAAGTGAAAAGTCAGGTTATACAATGGGAAACTGTATTAGCTAGGGTTCTCTAGAGAAACAGAATCAGTAGGATATGTCTGTAAATATAAAATTTACAAAAGTGTTTCACATGGTCATGAGGATATAGAGTCCAAAGTATGTACAGCAGACTGCAAGCTGCCAGCTCCAATGAAGATCTTCAACAAACTCTCAGGAGAAGCTTGCTGGGTCAGCAGGGGGATGTAAGATTCCAAGATCTGTAGGTCAGGCCACAGGCTGGTGGGTCCAATGAAGATCTTCAATGAACTCTCAGGAGAGGATGGCTGGCTGAAGTAGGAAGAATGACTGTCTCTTCTGAACTCCCCTTAAAAGACTTCCAGTGAAAAAAGAACATTTTTGTCTTAGAACAGACCATGCCAATATTTGACTTCGATGAGATTTCTATTGTTTCTGACTTTGTAATGCATTTGTATTGCTACTGAAATGGTTTAAAGCTTTGTGATACTGTGATGGAGTGAATGCATTTTGTATATGCAAAAACCACATCCTTTTTGGGGGCCCAGAGAGTAGAATATGCTGGTTTGAAAGTATTACATAACCTAGAAAAGCTATGTTTTAATCCTGATCCAATGACATGAGAGCATAAATTTCTTTTAATCTTTATTCAACACTGTAGGTTGCTTGATTAGATTATCTCTATGGAGATGTGACACACTCAATCGTGAGTATTAACTTTTGATTACATGGTGATGTGACTCCACCCATTCCAGGTGGGTCAGCTTAGTTTACTGGAATTTATTGAAAGAGGAAACATTTTGGTGAGAGTCAGAAATGACAGAAACCACAGAAATCATAGAAACAACAGAGCCTAGAGTAAGGACAGAAGCATCAGAGCCAACAGAAACTTCACAATAGACGAGACACACTTGTGGACACATGGAGAGCAGAGACATGGACATTTGGAGATACTTGGAGCCCTGAAAATATTTCCATGAAAGGTTAAGCAAGCCAGAATCATGAGCAAGCCAAAGGGAGCCAATAGATGAAAGCCAGCTCTGGAGAAGCAAATTGAGTAACTCTGACAGGAATAAAGGCTGAAAGTACAAAACCCAGGATTCAGGGACCAGCAAGCATTCACAGCTGATAGAAGTGTTGCAGATGCATTAGCCATTCTTAAATTGAGGAATCATTCCCCAGATGCGTTAGTTTACATTTCCACAGGCTTAGAACTGCAAACTTACAATTTATTATATTCCCCTTTTTAAAAGCTATTTCAGGATGGGCCATGGTGGCTCAGCAGGCAGAGTTCTCCCCTACCATTCCAGAGACCCGGGTTAGATTCCTGGTGCCTGCCCAAGTGAATAAAAAAGCTGTTTCAGTTCTGGAATGTCATATTACAGCAGCTAGCAAATTAACACAGCATGTAGCAATATGGATGAACCTTGAGGACATTAGACAGAGACAAAAGGACAAATAGGATATGGTCTCTTGAATATGAACTAACATTAGTGAGTGAACATTTAGAGTTAAAGTTAAGAACAAATGTTATCAGGAGATAGAAAGAAGGGAAGGATTGGACATTTGATACTGAGAGAGTACAGAATGTTCAACAACACTGATTGTGACAATCCAGAAATGGACAGCAAAATACTCTTTGATGGTACCACAATATTGTAAGCACACTGAATTAAGCTAAGTGTGAGTGTGATTGAAGGCAGTGGGCTGGGGACATGTATGACACTTCAAGGGATGTTTTATAGCAAAAAACACAATAAAAAAACTAAGGTCTATAGTTAACGGTAATGTTGGAATATGTTTCCTTGAATGTAAAAAGGGCAATATGCCAAAGCTAAATGTCAATATGGGGGAAATTGGTGAGAAGTATGCTATTCTTTGTGGAAGAAATGAAAATGTTCTTGTAAAGATTATGGTGATTAAGACCATAATCTATAAGGTCTATTATATGGGGAACCACTGATATTTTATTTAGGCTGGATTGTATGATATGTGAATAAAACTGTTTAAAAATGAACAGAGAGATATAAGTGATGAAGAAAATGTGGCAAATGAGATGTACCTATTTACTGTTAGTAGGAAAGTAGAGTCGTGGAGCTCCTCTAGAGGGCAGTGTGGTGACTCCACAAGAGGTTAGGGTTGGGGTTTCTGTAAGATCATGCAACTGCATAGTAAGGCACATTCTTGGAGGAATTGAGAGTGGGGACAAGAATGGACCTTTGCACACTGGTGTTTATGGCAGCAGTCATTGAGATTTGCAATGAATGGAGGAAGCCATTCATTGTATGCATCAACTGAGAAATGGAAGGGGGAACTGTGATATATGCATACAATGGACTATTGAGGTGCAGCAAGAATGAATGAAGTTGTGAGGCATACAAATAGGTGGATGAACCTTGAGGACAGTATGTTGAATGAAATAAGCCAGAAACTAAAAGACTAATACTATAACACCTCACTAATATGGACTAACTATAATGTGCAAACTCTAAGGATTGAATTCACATGCATGGGCTATCAGGTGAAGGAATATTGCAAAGGTTCCTAGATTGAAAGCTCTCACAGCAATCACATTTATTCCAGAGCTGTAACAGTTATTTCTAAATTCTGAGATGTTGAACTCTTTGTATATAATCTGGTTGTTCCCCGGAATCAAAGGTATTTGTATGACACCTGAGACTCAGAGCAAAAGTCAGCATTACTCCAATCAGCAATGATTAAAAAAACTGAAAAAGTGATCAGACTTCAATTAGAAATATGAATGAAGCTGATCAGGGTAGGAATAAGGTAAATTAGACTAATGGGTAGAGGATAACACTGACAGTATTCTAAAACTTCAATGTCTGTTGTGAGACCTAAGAAAAAGATGTTTATTTGGAGCAAAATACATATTTTTGGTAGCACACTATCTAACATGTATCGTTAATGGGGGTGAAATCTTTTTGGTTAGTATGGTATAGTTTAATGCCATGATACATTTCCAAGTAACCTGGGCAGAAGATAAAGAAGTATTTGCAAACTCCCTTTGAGACACTGGGGTTAAAGGTGCAAATAATAAAGTCCCTCACCTATGAAAGACCTGATATTCTTGCAACCATTCTAGCAACCACTGCCAAATTGATGGGCGAGCCCCTCGATCTTTGGGTTTACCCTTGTGAAAAATTCTTGCAAAGGAGAAGCTAAGTCTACATATGATTATGACTAAGGGTGAACCCTAGAGAACCTCTTCTGTTTCTCAGATGTGGCCTCGCTTGAACACTGCCTTCTCCCCACACATGGGACATGACTTCCAGTGGTGCAAATCTCTGTGGCAATGTGGGATGTGGCTCCAGGTGATAAGCTTGGTCCTGGCATTGTGGGAATTGGAAAGCTTTCTTGACAAAAGCAGAAGAAAAATGAAAAGTTGCTGAGAGATTGCAAACAGAATTGAGGGGTTTAGGGAGGTTATTATTATGCAGTATATAGATATCCCATTACAGTTTTTGTGTATTGGAGTAGCCAGAGGGAAATACTTGAGACTGTTGACTTATAATCCAATAGACTTGGCTTTTGAAGATGATTGAATAACTACAGACCTTTTAAGTATAACCATGTGTTTTAGTTTGCTGATGCTGCCATAATGCAATATACCAAAAATGAATTGGCTTTTATGAAGTAGATTTTTTATTTAATGTAATTTTATTGATATATATGATATACTCAAATATCACATAATCATACAAAGTGTACAATCTGTGCTTCACAGCAGCAGCGTATAGCTGTGCATTTATCATCAAAATAGAATATTTTGCCTTTTTGTGAAAAATAATCTACATGCAAGAAAGACATATTTACAATCAGTTGTAAAATAGAATTCAGAATTTGTTATTTCAATTCCGCAATGTTAGGCTTTGACTACTAGTTGCTCCAAGACACTGGAGACTAAAATAAGTATCAATATAATGATTCAGGAGTGATACTCATTTTTAAACCTACCTTCTCTGTATAACTCCAGAATCTCCTTTGATCTTTCTCACATTCCTTATAGATATTTGTGCTATGCCCATTCTAAGTTTTTCATGTTGGAAGGGGTTGTTGATAATATAGGATAAGGGGATGGAACTAGTTGATATTCTGGAGAAGCTGGCCATCTGAATTTCAAGACTTATCTGATCTAGAAATCTATACGGAAATTGTACGTTCCAATTTTCTTACAGGTACTTTATAAATAAGACCATACAACATTTGCTCTTTGGTTTTTGTCTTATTTTGCCTCACCCAATGTCCCACAGTTTCATTCACAATGCATGCCTAAAAACTTCATTCTTTTTTGTAACACACAATATTCAATCATATGTATAGACCATTATTCATCACTCTACTTCTCAGTCACTGTATCCTTCAGCAACTTCTATCAATTTGGCATCATATGCAATGTTTAAAGTCAACAGTCCATCAACACTGAATTTTAGACAATTTCATTGTTTCCAAGAGAAAAATAACCAATAAGCACACTCTAACCAAATAGAAAATCCAAACCTCTTCTTAACTCTTGCCCATCCACCAATTGTTTACCCCTGATATTGCTGTGGCACTATTGATGTTTTCCTATTAAACATAATCCAAAGCATGCAACAGCAGTTTCCCCCCACACCCACAAATTATACATTCTTTCTGCAAGATTCATACATTTGCAGTAGTTCATGCAAGAACTTATTTATATTTGTAGTATTAATTTGTGAGACACATGGGTCTATATAACCCCTTTAAATCATGTCACCTTCAATTTGACAATATTACTTATAGACCCACTAATGAATCACCTTCACTTCTATCTATTCCCTTACATTTAAGTTCAACCTCATTAGCTAAACATTTACCCATGTTTAGCTTCTGTGTATCTCTAAGTCCCCTATATTCTGTATTACAAGCTTCTGACTTTACCTTTATCATAGTCATAAAGTGGAATAATAGAGTATATGCCCTTTTATTTTTGGCTTATTTCACTCAGCTTTATGTCCTCAAGGCTCATCCAACATGTCATGTACTTCAGGACATCATTTCATCTTACTGTTGCATAATATTTTATCATATGTATATACCACATTTTGTTAACCCACCCATCTCTTGATGGGTACTTTGTTTCCATCTTCTGGCAATTGTGAATAATGCTGTTATGAATATTCCTGTGCAAATGTCTGTTCATATCACTGCTTTCAGCTCTTTTGAGTATATGTTCGGTAGTCATAACAATATATACTTACCTGAGGAAATGCTAGACTGTCTTCCATAGCAGCTGTACCATTAGACATTCCCACCAGCAGTGCATAAGGTGATAGTGTGAATGAATGATTATCTAATTTGAATGTTTATATGGTATGTGAATATATATCTCCACAAAATTTCATTAAGATAAGTTACAAATATAATAATAACAGTAATAACAATAAAACTTATTAAAAACCCAAGTAATCAAAACAGCATGGTACTGACACAAGGATAATCATATAGACCAATGAAATTTAATTGAGAGCTCAGAAATCTGTCTTTGCATTTATGGCCAACTGTTATTTGACAAAGTGATAGAGACCACTCAATTAGGAAAGATTAGTATATAATCTAGGAATATTGATAACTTAATTTGCAAAAAACAAACAAAAAGAACAAAAAAGAGAGCATGACACTTACTGTTCTAGCTTGCTAGCTGCCAGAATTCAATATATTAGAAATGGAATGGGTTTTGAAAAGTGGAATTTAATAAGTTGCAAGTTAACAGTTTTTAGGCTGTGGAAATATCACAATTAAAGTAAGTCTATAGAAATGTTCAATCTAAGGCATGCAAGGAAAGATACCTTGATTCAAGAAGGCCAATGAAGTTTAGGGTTTCTCTCTCAAGTGGAAAGGCACATGGTGAACATGGTCAGGATTTCCCTCTCAGCTGGAAGGGCATGTGGCGAACATGACATCATCTGCTAACATCCTCTCCACCTCTCCAGGAGGTGTTTTCCTTCTTCATCTCCAAAGATCACTGACTGGTGGATTCTGTTTCCTGGTTCTGTGGTGTCCTCTGTTGTGGATTTCTCATGGCTCTCTTGTTCTTCTCTGCTATCTCTGAATCTCCTACTTTCTCCAAAGTGTTCCCTCTTTTATAGGTTCCCAGTAAAGTAATCAAGATCCACCTGGAACGGGTATAGACACATCTCTACCTAATCCAATTTAACACCCACTCTTGAACAAATCACATCTCCATGGAGATAATCCAGTCAAAGTTTCCAGCATAATGTGCTAAATAGGGATTAGAAGAAAGAGTTGCCCTTTCAAAATGGGAGTAGGATTAAGACATGGCTTTTCTAGGGTACATAAACCTTTTCAAACTGACACACCTACCTCACTCCATATTCAAAACTCAATTCAAAATGAATGAAAGACATAAATATAAAACCTAGAATTATCAAACTCCTACAAGAAAATCTAGGCAATGATTAATTAAAGTTTCCCCCCAGTGTTCAAAAAAAACACACAAAAAAAGAGAAAGGAACTTTATGAAAACTAAAAGCTATTGTTTTGAAAGGTCCTCATCATGAAAGTGAAATGACAACTCATGCAATATAAAAAAATATTTGAAAATTACATATCCAACAAAGTTTTTAATATTCATTGCATATAACAAACTTCTTCAACTTCACTGAAGTTGAACATCCCAATTTAAAAATGGTCAGAAGATTCAGTAGACATTTTCCATAGAAGAAATGCAAGTGTCCAAGAAGCACCTGAAAAGACACTCAACACCATTAGCCATCAGAGAAATGGAAATGCAAATCAAAACAATAAGATACCATTTCACACCAATTAAAATGGCTATTATTAAAAAAATAGAAAATAAAAGGTATTAGTAAGGATGCAGAAAAACAGGAACATTCATTCATTGCTAGTGGCAATGCCAAATGGTGCAGTCACTTTGGAAAACAGTGTGACAGTTCCTCAGAAAACTAAAGATAGAACTACAATGTGTCCCAGCAATCCCACTACTTGGTATATACCAAAATAATTGAAAACAGGGACCAGAACAGTTATTTCTACACAAATGTCCATAACAGCATGATTCACAATTGCCACAAGATGGAAGTAACATATGTCCATCAATCAATGAATGGATAAATAAAATCTGGTATATACATAAAATGGAATATTATTCAGCAGTAAAAAAGATTGAAGCCCTGATACATGTAATTTCATGCATGGATCTTCAAGTCATCACATTGAAGGAAATAATCCAGACACAAAGGGATACAGTATGATCTCAATGATTTGAAACATTAGTATAAGAAAACTCATAGTGTCAGAATCTAGATTATAGGTTACCAGGGGATAGGAAATTGGAAGTTAAGACTTAAAATGTACAGGTTTCCTGTTTGGAATGATGGAAGTGTTTTGGTATTGGATAGGTGGTGATGGTAGCACAACATTTTAAACACAATCAACAGCACTGATACATATATCTGAATGTGATTAAAAGGGGAAATGTTGGTTTGTATGTACAATAGAATAATAAATAAGAAAAAAATCATGTGATTGCAATTCATAGAGAGTAAACCTTAATTCAAACCATGGACTATAGTTATTTGTACAATTATAACACTTTGTTTTTACCAACTGAAACACATGTTCCACATGAATGCAAGATGCTTGGGGCATGGAGGTATTTTGGAATCTTGTATTTTATGCATGTTTGTTTTCTAAACCCGTAATTTTTCTACCAAAGATAAAAGAAAGAAAGAATATATTTAAAAAATTAGTCCTACTTGCAATGAACTCACAGCCACTGTGAGCTTAGGTTATTAAGTTGTATTAATGTATTTAGTTTAAGAACAGATTTTTTATAGGTACATAGTTTCAAACCACCACAGTCATGCTATAGTATTCAGATTTTAATTTCATATATTTAATGGAGAACTTTAATTCTTAAACAGATCTGTTTTCCATGTAAATAAAAATCAAAACTACTTCTTAGCACATGACTTGTCAAAATTTTAGATATTTCAGCAAAGTGGCCCCAAATTATCAATTTTACTTAATGGCCCCATTATGCTTATAATGCACTTATATGATGCAATCTTTCCACTGGAACTTCTTATGTTTACTGTTATTGGTTCTGTACTCTTCCTGCTTTACTGTCTGGCTACAAGCTGCCATTTCTAGCTTTCCTAAGTTTTAAAACTTAGGAGTCCTGACACCTTAATATCATAAGGTTCTACTCTTAATTTGCTAAAAACTGAGAAAACAGACTATTTTGCTATATTAAGTATCAATTTAATATTCTTAGGTCACATGCTAAGCATGTGGTATATGCTCATACACCATTGATATGGCAAGAAATTCAAGCAATGAATTTCAGATGCCTCTGTACTTACTTCTGTATGTCAAACTGCTGAATACTTGATATTCCTAAATGGTCTCACATTATTGTGATTCAGTGTTCAATCTGAGCAAATGAAATGATTATTCATCTTCCAAATTTCAAGACTACTAGTGGTTGATTAGATTGCATTAAACTATTTGATGTTAAAAGTATACTAAATACCAGAGACCCAGGTTCAATTCCTGGTGCCTGCCCATGTGAAAAAAAAAAGTATATTGAGACTCATAACAGTAGACTTAAAAAAGCAGAAGAAAGAATATGTAAACTAAAGATAGAGGAGTTGAACTTGAATGCTCAAAAGAGCAAATGTCAAGAAAAATGGGAAAAAATGTAATTTGATGTCAGGAAAATGATAAACATGAAGTATACCAAGATAAGAATTATTGATGTCTCAGAATGAAAAGAGAAAAGTAAAGGGATAGGAAGATGAGTTGAAGACATAACAGAGGAAAACTTCCCAAACCTTTTAAATAACATAAATATTCAAACCAAACATGACCAAAGAATATCAAATAGAATAAATCCAAATAAGCTTACTTCAAGACATATACATAAGAGAATGTCAAATCTTGAAGAGAAACTAAAAGTGATGAAAGCAGCAGGAGAAAAATGATTTATTACAAGCAAGGAAAACATAAGACTGAGCTCAGAGTAATCAACAGGCACCATAGAGGCAAGCAGGCAGTGTAAGATATGTTTAAGATTTTGAATGAGAAAGACTTCCAGTCAAGCATTCTTTATTCTGAAAAGTTGCCCTGCAAAATTGAGGAAGAAGTTTAAATCTTCACAGTGGTTGTGGAATTTACCAACAAGAGAACAGCCCTACGGGAAATATTAAACAGAGCTGTGCCATCTGAAAATAGGCAGAGAGGGACGTCTCAAGGATGGTACAGAGTAGAAGAGCATTAGCAAGGGTAACTTAAAGGATAAAAAGCAAGAGAGAGAAGAATATATAGATTTGACAAAAGCTGTAGTCAGTTCTAATAATATTAAATAAAACAAATTCCTGAAATAAAAATCTTGAAAATATTTAGTAACACAGGTCATTACTATAGCAAAGTTGATATTTCTAATAACTTTATATTTAATATTTTTAGAACGTACACAGTTTTCATAGCTAATCAATTATTATTTAAAATAGTGTTTAATATTTAGAATTTAAGTAATTCTGATACCTGTGTCTTTAGATTTTACCTTGCTTGTTCTAATTTCAAATTGGTCTATGAAGCAAATTTGTACAAACATAGGCTTAAGATGATTATTGTTTAATCTAATTAAATAATTACTTAGTTATGCCTATGGCTAAGTTAAATAATACACCCATTTTTGGTGGTTCAAATGGTATTGTTTGTTTTCTTAAATAAAGCTATTTAAACAACGTTAAAGAAGTTTTTTAAAAAACCCTCCAAACAAAGAAAACCACAGGGCCAAATGAGTTCACTGGTGAACTTCATCAAAAAGGACATAGCCATCAATCCTATTCAAATTCTTCCAAAAATTTGAATCACAGACAACACTTCCTAATTCATTCTATGAGGTAAGCATTACTTTAACACCAAAGCTGGACAAAGAAAACACAATAAAATTGAGAATGACATTCCTGTGACATTCCTTTTTTGTTTTGACATAACAAAAAATCCAGAGATTAAGGATTACTGACAACCAGCCCCAGAATACCACAGTCTTCAGGGCAAAATAATCACTTTTCTCATGACTTCATTTTGAACTTCTGTATTTGGCAATGGTTCTTCAGTACTGAAATCAAGAGCACAAGAAAAACAACAAAATGATAATTTGTACATCATCAAAATGTAATAGTTTTTTCCATCATATTACTTTAACATAAAATAAAAAAAACTGCAACCTACAGAATGGGAGAAAACATTTGCAAGTCATGGATCAGATAAGGACTAATTATTCCAGAATATATAAAGACATCCTACAACTTGACACAAAAAGCCAAACAATTAAACATGGGCAAAATTTGAGTATGTTTTCCTCCAAAGATGATATATAGATAGCCAATAAGGACAAGAAAGGATGTACAATTTCATTACCATTAAGGAAGCACAATTCAATAAAATAAGACACAATTCCACACCTACCAGAATGTCTGTTATTAAAAATTGTAAATGACAAGTGTTTTAAAAGATGCTTAGAAATGACAAGATTTGTTCATTGTTGGTGGAAATATAAAATGGTGCTGGTGCAGCTTCTGGAGGAAAAGGTTTGGTAAATCCCCAGAAAGTAAAGTATAGAATTATCATATGTCCTGGCAACACCAGTTCTAGGAATACACTCTAAAGACATGAAAACAGGGACTCAGATATTTGCACATCAGTGTTCATAGCAAAATTATTCAAAATAGCCAAAAAATGGAAGCCACCTATTGTCCATAATCAGATGAGTTGATAAACAAAATATACTCTACACATACAAAGGAATATTATTAAATCATAAAAGGATTGAGGTTCTTATACATGGGATAACATGAAAGAACTTGAAGGTACTATATTGAGTGAAATAAGCAAAATGCAAAAGGAAAATATTTCATTGATATGAGATCATTACAACATGCAAATGTGTAGAGTCAGAAAATAGAATACAGATTACCATGGGCTAAGGTGGGGGTACAGAATGGGGAATTGAAACTTAATTTGTACAGAGTTTCTGTTCTGGGGTTATTGAAAACTTAAGTAATATATGGTTGTGATGGCAGCAAAATATTGTGAATATTATCAACACCATGAATTGTATATTGGCAAGTTATTAAAATGAAAAATTTTAGGTTATATATATTTTACAGTGTAAATATTAAAAAACAAACAGAATTATGTGAAAGAAGAGTGAACTGTAATATAAACTATGATAGATGGTTAAAAGTAAATTTATAATACTACTGTTTCAACAATTGTAAGAAAAGTACCACACTGATGCAAAATGTCAGTAGGGAGAACTGCATTTTTGAGATGGTAGATGAAATCTCTGTACATTCTGAGGACAAAAAAAAGAAAAAATATGTCATTATACTTCCTTATACAAAACGTAAGCACCTAAACATTTCCAATTTCATTTGTCCCTTTTCATTTCAGCCATTAATTCCACATATATATCTTAACTATCTCCATATTACATTTGCATTTCATTAACGTTTTCACTAGATAGAACTATTTTACTTTTTGCCTTTACCCTTGTAGATTACTTTTCTTCTAGCCTTATTGCTCCTTACGAGAAGTCAGCCATAATTGATGTATTCCCCACTCCCCCAGAATGTCCCCCCTCCATTCTCCATAGACCCATGACATGTATTTACCCTACCCCATTCTGGTTGCTGTGAAGTGTGTCTTTGCATCTTTCCTTTTATGTAGCTTGATTAAGATATGCTTGTTTGTGTGTATGTGAGTTTTTATTTTGGATGTATCTTCTTTCGGACATTCAGAATTTCTTAGATCTATAAGTGACATATTTTCTCCAAATTTTATGCAACATCACTCTTTATATTCAACTTTTTGTCATACTTAGGCTTTGTACCTGTTTATTTAAAATGCTTTTTGCTGTCATTGTTGCTGTATTCTCTTAGCTCCTCAGGTTGCAAAACAGTTATTGACCTGGTTTCAAGTTTACCGTTGCATTCTTCAATAGGCTCCAATCTGCTGTTGCACCCTTCTGGCAAATTTTTCATTATCATATATTTTTCTTTTTTTTTGAGCATTTCTACTTATCTCATTATTTTAGTCTGTTTTTTTCCTCTGCTCTGATTTCCCATATACATCATCATTTGGATCATGTTTTCCTTAAGTCAGTAAGTAAATGTTTAAAGCTCTTTTAAAGTAAAATACTTGGTCATTAAGGAAAACTTTGGGCTCATCTTGAAATGTTTCTATTAACTTTTGTTCATTAACATGGTTCACATTTTCATACTTTGTTTTATGTGTTGTAGATTTTTTTTATAAAATACTGCATTTTGTGAATGATATGTTGTAGGGTATTTGGATTATGCTGTGTTTCCATAAAGTGTATTGTCTTTTGTTCCTACAGAAAATAATTTACTCGCAATGTCTTTTAAACCTCTCATATTTTGTATTATTTTTTATTAAGGAAGATATGCTCTGTTTTGTCTTCAATCTTAGGGCATGGTATACTCCTCAGGTATTGTCCTTACTACAAAAATTTTTTTGGCTTAACTCCATGCCTGAGTTAAGCAATGATATTCATCATACTTTTGATGGTAAAGTACTTTGACCATAATCGAGTTTCTCTCAACCCTTCATGACCTCTGATATTCAAGTACTGCCCTCAGACAGGTAGTAGCCTCTCCTTGCTGTTTGTTCTCCATCTGCCCACATAGAGGCCAGTGTTCACCTAAGGACCTACAGCAAATCCAGATACCAATATTTGAAGTAATTTTGTTTCCCTGTTTTTAATGTTCCGATTTCAGTTTTGGAAACCCAATATTTACCTCCTCATATCTGTGAAATCATTATGCTCTGTCCCTAATCAGCAAGCAGTACAGAAAGAATGGCTTACTTTGAGGCCCTTCTCATATACATCTATTACATTGTGGATAACTGACCTGCTATGTCTATTGGCAATGACTGAAAACAGGTTTCACATGCATTTTACACAGGTTGAGAGTGGTTTATGGTTGTGGGGGAATTCTTGGACTACTTGCAATGTCATGACAGAAGTAAAAAACTGACCAAAGATTTAAAATCTCTTCTGATTTCTAAGACAGAATTGTTTGATTGTCTAGCTAGATTTTTTACAATTATCATCTTTCCTTTCTTTCAAGGCTCATTTTTTATTTTTTTAGCTTCTCTAAGAATGCCTCTTTATTTTTCCTTCTTGATAAATATCATTTGGCTTCATTTGTTTGTAATTCATTGTTATTCTAGTTTTATTATTTTATTTCTCCTAGTTTCTTAGGTTAAATTAATTTATTTTATTCTAGGAGTAGAAATAAGATTATTTTAAATTTATGTTACCAGTATAATAACATGAAAATTTAATATTCCTGGTAACCATCTGAGTGTCACTTTAAATCACCTGCAGTGCTGTGAATTATTCATATTGCTATTCTTTATATAAGTATTCTAGAGTTAAATATTTTCATCCCTAATTCACCAAGAATAAGATAGGCTTTTATTCCACAAATAAAATGTTAAGCCTGTAATTTTAGTTTAAATTTTTTGAATTTTCAAATTGTAAGGTCTTCCAATATTTCTATTTTGAATGTAAATTTTAATATATTGTAGTTTTCTTAGATAATTTTAATAACTTTAGAATGTGAAATTATGTTGAAATTTTTGGAAAGTTATAATAAAGTTCTATAAGTTGTCTCAGATACTGGGAAAGAAAGCTTTCAAAATTTTTATGCCAATTTGTTACTATGGACTATATTATTCAGTGTTTGCAAATATGTGGAAGTTGTTTTAAAGCTGGATTAATTAGACATAGATGTGTTTTGTTCATTATGCCACTTTATTTCATTCACTTATTCAGTTAATAATTCATTGAATTGCTAAAATATACTTGAAACTTCATACATAGTTTAGCCAAGAAGAAAGAGTATTTTTCTTCTTGGCACCTATATTCTATCTGGAAAATTCAGAAAAAATATATAAAATTAAGTGATTTGCCATTTAGCCTATGAAAAGTAACTTTAAAAATTGGAAATATAGGGCAGACTGGGAGATGAGAGATTTAAGGGCAATGGCATAACAAAACAACTAGAAATAGCATGAACAGGGAAAGATTCAGTGAAGAGATGGCATTTGAACAACAACTGGAGTGAGAAAGAGTTAGTTATAAATATTCATAAGAGGAGAATGTGCCAAACACAGGACACCAGTGCAGAGGCCCTGGAAAGGGGCTGAACCCTGCAGTTTGAAGAACTTTGAGGAGGTCCATCTAACAAGAGTGACACGTGGTGTGGTTCAATAACGAACCAAGATCATAATAATGAACTAAGTATGGGTGGTGATAACTCCTATGGAGAAAAAAATATTAAGTAGACGTTGTCCATGTAGACAGTAGGGTTTGTTCCCTTAAAAACATAAATATAGAAAATTCTCAAAGGATTATGTCACATTTGAGCAACTTGAAAGAAGAAATTGAGTCATAAAATAGCTGGAAGAAGTAAGGTTCAGACAAATGTAATAGTAAAAACAATGTCCTATAACTTTAGTTACTTCATGTCCTTTTATTGCAATGTTTTGCATCATTTTATTTTTGTAAAATTACATAAAACTATAATATATTGGTTTTGTATTTTAACTCTGATAACCTTAATCTTTTTAGAATGTATTCTTCCTAGCAAATTAAAAATTAAAATTTTATCTAAAAAATGAAATTTCATTATATTAACAGTTCTATCCTGTTTTGAAATTCTTTTCCTACCTTGTGTGTTCTTGCTTATTTAGTTTCTTTAGCTATTTTTAGATATTTGTTCCACTTTACTTTCTCAAATATCCAGAGAATTCTTGACTTCATTTGTGAATGAACCTATAAACTTTGTGTATGAATATGAGTGACTTCAAAACTACATTATATCAAAGTATTAATTTAATTTAATTTAGTTTATATGCATTGAACACTTTGGCTTTTAAGAAATTCTTGAAATGTTTCTTGACATAGTATTTTCAGAAGAAAAATCATGTTTTAGTGAACTTGATATAAAAAGTATCTTAATGAGAGCTGTCATCGTCAGGTTCATGTATCAACTTGGCCAAGTTGTGGTAACTGTTTGTCTGATTGGGCATGTGCAGGCCTGTCTATTGCAATGAGGACATTTCATAGAATTAAATCATGATCACATCAGCTGCATCCACAGCTGATTCCATTTGTAATCAGCTGAGGGACGTGTCTTCTGCAATGAGTGGTGCTTAATCTAATCACTGGAACTCTCTTAAGGAGGATTCAGAAGAGACAGGCTCTCTTCCTGTTTCATCTGGGGAGCCTCTCTTGTGGAGTTCATCCAGACCCTCTATCAAAATTATCAGCTTCACAGACTGCCCTGCAGATTTTGGGCTCTGTGTTCCCGTGGTTATGTGAGATGCTTTTATAAATTTTATATTTGTGAATGCTTCCTGTTGATTTTGTTTCTCTAGAGAACCATAATTAATACAGGAGCTAAACAGATCATAAATTCAAGGAAAATAGACAGTTTACAGGAACATTGCCCAGGTACCCAAAACTAAACAGACTTTAACAAAAGTAGAAAGTAACTTCATTATTTCCAAAGTCTGATATATAGAACAAATTTTAAATTGAGCATATTTATCAGCATATTTAAAAGGAAACTGTACCAGGCAAATTTCACACAGTAGGAGTTTTCTGTATGTTGTGGAAGAAAACATGAGAATTGAGAGAACAGACAGAAAGAAACAGTAAAGAAGGGCAAGGCAATGCATGGTTCATTCTGGAAAAGGTGATATTACAGGGGAGCTATGGGGAAGGTCTAGAGAGAACAGCTAGAAAAGAGGATGTTATATCCCAATATAGAGAGAACAGTGAGAAAAGTCAGTATAGATATTTAAGCAAAATTTTGGTACAAGTAAAATGTATTACTGATTCTTATGATGAGCAAGTGAAAGTGTGGCATGTTTAGTCCCCTACAAACAGAAGAGCAGGAGCATAATGCTTTTAAAATGATAATTAGATAATCTTATTAAATATTAAATAATTGAGAAAACTACCTTAATTTTCTATGTAAGAATATATATTCACTGCAATTGCAGTGTAAAAATAGTGTGCACACATTAGAACCAAGATAAATATGAATAATATGTGAAAGCTCTGATGTTTCATACAATATTTGAACATTATATTTAGAATGAATGAATGAAAATTTCTGGTGTAAAAATATATGTTTAATAAGTGCCAATGATGATAAAATATTCAAGGCAACCAGTCTTAATCATATACTGTGATTTTAAGGAAAAAAACCTGATGTAAGCTAAATAACAGAACAACTATAATAATATTATTTTCTCAATTGTAACCAATGATCACACTAAGGCATGTGTTAGTTTTGGGGAACTCTGCATTTCCTGCATGATTTTTCTGTAAACCTAAAATTTCTATAGTAATAAAAAATAGTAAAGTATAAATGGATAGGTAGAGATTAATTTCAATATGTCCCTACAATAATGCATACAGTGTACAATCCACTGCTTATCAAATTGGCACTAATATACATCTACTTAAACTGTAATTAATCCCCAAATAGTGGCAATAACAGAGTCATGATTCCACTTAACATGATACAGCAGAACATGCACTAACCTTTTACCCAGAAGAGGATGCTAGCCCCAGAGTGATATTCTTAATCTGTAAATTTTACTGTTTTTATGATAAGGGAGTTGGAGATGGAAGTAAAAAAAGATTATTATGTCATATATATGTATGTATAAGACATATGTGTGTATACAAACTCTGTGTGTCTATATATGTAAACATGTACATAACAAAATAAGGGAAAATAATAGACAAGTCTTGCTTCTGGACATGGTCACATTGTCGTAGGAAGTATTTATAACTACCTTCATTCACTATCTGTTCCAATTTTCCTTTACCCCCAGCAAGTACCTCAGCTGATCATGGTACTTTGCTGGTGGGATGGCCCAAACTTTGATTCTTAAAGGATCAAGATGATTAGTAATTCATTATGGATTGGGTTGTTGTAGTAGTCCATTAATTCTAATCATGAGATGAGGCAGTACTAAGAGAAGCCCTAAGGGATCTCCTATATTCCAACACATACTTTCTCATTTCCATTAGCACTCCAATTTACCTTTGATAAGCTGGATCAAACACTCCCAGGTAGTACAGCAATTGTGTTTTTGCCTATTGATTCAGAGGCATGTGGAGATCAAAATGGACAGATGGCAGTCTTATATTTCACTTGTATGGAATAACTGTTATGACACCTGGTGGAAGCATTCCTCCTTCTGGGGAACTCTGGTGCAGGAGAGCATAAGATTACAGAGACAAGAAGCCAAATCTTCCAAGTGAATCTCATGGTAATAGTGATGTGCCAATCACCTTGTGATTACTGCACACATGAAATCTGGCCATTGGAGAAAAAGTACTATAAGGTGCACTCTGATTTAGAGGATGTAGAACCCCTGTAAAACATTTATTCAATTCTTTCAGGTATTGTTTACCTGCTGGCACTGTGACTGAATCTTCATTCAACCATTTCATAGTTCTGTCACTCCAGCTGACTTAAGATGATAGAGCATGGCAAGGTCAGTGAATCCCATGAGCATGGACCTGATGCACATAATTCATTTTGTTGTGAAATGATTCCTCAAGCAGAATCAAAGCTTATTCAATACCATAACCTTAGATAAGGCATTCTATAAACACACTGATGGTTTTAGCAGAAACTTTGTGTGCACAAAGTTAAAATAGTTGACCAAGTAAATGTTTTTTTTCCAGTAAAAACAGAATGCTAACCCATTCATGGATATAGTGAGGAGAGTGGCTACCTGCTTACAGGTAGCATGGCAATCACCTTGGGGAATATTAAAAAATGGGGAATGAATGCTGGTCTCTACTGCTGATAGACAGGGCACTTAGCAGAGACCATGGCCAGGTCAGTCTTGGAGAATGGAAGTATATGTTGCTGAGTCTTTGTATATCCTCCATCCATAATACTGTGGTCATTTTGTTCATAAGCCAACTGGACAGGGGTGGCTGGAACAAAAGGCTGAATGGAATTCACAGCACAGTTCAGTTAATTCTATCCACTTTTTTATAAATCCTCCTCTGCAAAAGAAACTGCCTGGTGAGCATTAACATGGGACATAAATATCTTCATGTTTTTTGCCCATTCATGAAGTTCTATCCACATACCTCTTCCTCATGCCAGTTAGTCTCAGATTTTCCAATCATGTTTCCCCCAAACCCTTAACATAGAGTCAAGACACTGGCCACAAGTCCATGAATATGCGTACACATGAACAACCTCTGGCCATTTCTACTTACAAGAAAAATGAACAAGAACACTGCTTGAATTTTTGCCCTTTGGGATGATTTCTCTCCACCACTCTCCTTCAAGAATGTCTCTGAATAGGGCTGTAGTGCTGCAGCTTTCCACTTTTGGGTGGGGTGTGTATAGTGTATAAAATCCTCTCTAAACAAATTAAAGCTTCTATTTTGTGTAAGGAACTCCTTAAGAAGTCATAGCATAGGCTGGGATAGAGAAAGTAATGTAGAAAGAGTGAAGGCCGTGGATATTTGATCTCCTTCTTCAGTAAATTACTTGTGCATTCTTCCCCTGTCATAGCCAGAGCTCCTATAAGCCACTTCCATTTGATGATGAAGCACTGCAGTGCACACCAAAATTAATGGCTTAATGGTTCAGACAATACCCATTTCATAACAGCAACTCAGGCCCCAT
The DNA here is from genome assembly GCF_023851605.1 of Tamandua tetradactyla. Taxonomy (NCBI): domain Eukaryota; kingdom Metazoa; phylum Chordata; class Mammalia; order Pilosa; family Myrmecophagidae; genus Tamandua; species Tamandua tetradactyla. The sequence goes on along the minus strand of NC_135337.1, from coordinate 97,899,485 downwards.
GGTAATTGGATGGCCCATGGTTAAGCATTTAGTCTCTTGAAAGGCCCCATAATAGGTTAGAAGCTGTTTCCAGAAGGAGAGTAATCTGCAAATTATGGCAAGCTTCACTTACAGCTGCACCACATTTCTCATATAAAGGCTCCAAACAGCATCTCTACATGCCACTGGTACTTCAACTACCCCTGAATATGTGGGATAATTATGGTCTGCATAGCAAAGTAGTTTCCATGATGGTTTGGACTTGTTTCCAAGCCTCTTCTTCTTCTGGTCACCACTCAAAACTTTAAAGCTTTTTGGGCTACTCAGTAAATAGGACAAAATAGCATACCCAAATGATATGTTGTCTCCAAATTCTTTAGAGGCCTGGCATTCTGCCTCTCTCTCTCACTTTCTCTTTCTGTCTCTCTCTCTCTTTGGTTTTAGAAGGGGCCAGATCCAACAGATTTTCCTTCACCTGAAATGTGATATTTTGACATAGCTTTCTCCTTTTGATTATAAATTTCATGGATGTGGAAAGCCGCTAAATGTCTGTTCAATTTATTGTTCATCCTTTGACATGCAAATGCCTTATCAATAAGCCTAGAATAGTCCCTACTTCTGGTCAATAGGTTGAATCGGCATATCATCAATTATGGAACACTGTTAGAAAGGTAATTCTAGCAAGTCATCTGCAAACTAGATTATAACAGGTCTGTAGATCTGCTACACAGTATTTTATTCCCTTGAGGAAGGACAGTGAAAATTTTTTACTGACCTCAGTAGCTGAAAGCCAATTAAAAATTAATGGTCAAAAATCATACTTACCAGATCAATAGCTGTATACCGAGTACCTGAGGATGTCTTAACTTGCTCAAGCAATGATATCATGTCTAAACCTCTGCTTCAATTAGAATAACTAACTGGTTATTTTTATGAGAATCTACTATCTTCCTTCAACATCCATCTGTTTTCTGCACAGGGCAAATAGGAGAGTTGAATAAGAGCATGATAGAATCACCATCCCTGCATCCTTCAAGCTGATATTGGTGGCACTAATCTTCACATATGTGTGTGAATCTTTTTCTAAACTCTCTATTCAGTTCCCTTGATCAAGGTATCTATCCATTCAATAACACCAACTCTCTTGATTATTTTAGCTATTTTGATAAGTCCTAAAATCAGGTTATGTAAACCTCTAAATTTATTCTTCTTTTTCTATGTTGTTTTTACTATCTTAATCCTTGGATTGTTCATATTAATTGTAAAATCAGTTTGTTAATCTCTGCAAAAAATACTTCACTTAAATTTTAATTGGGTTGCATTGAATCTATAGATCAATTTGATTGCATTAATTAATAAATCCTTTGCTCCAAAAGGACTCCCTACCAATATCATATTTTGTTGTTTATTTATTCAAATTCCATGGTCAGATTTACCTATCCACTAAGATAGAATCTCATATATTTTTCAAAATTATTTTGAGTGTTTTTATAGTCAGATACTGAGTTTATAGCCAAGTACTGGTCTATTGATTACTATTTGAGATAGCCAGGACAAAGTAAAACCACAGAAAACTAAAGCATATGTCCTTTTAATCTAGAGAATATCTCAAATTCTAATATTCTATCACATAGAATAATGCAATTATCTATTGTCAATGATTAACTCTCCTGTTAATACTTCTTATCCATATGTTTACTCCTCTGTGAGAATCCTAATGAGCTTAAACTATCTCTCATGCAACAGAAAGAGTAATACTGTAAAATATAAATAGAAAGCATAGTAGTTTTATTAAACAATTATAAATTTTGTAATAGATTATGCTTTCATGTGATTTATAATATAGATTTATATAAATTTTTGAGAAATTAAAAAGATTTTATTCTAAGAAACAGGAAACTGGATTTCTAGGAATTTAAATTATTAACATAATGACACATGGGTTATATGTATCAGTGCCAGGACTATGTACTAGAAGATAATTATTAGATTTATTTTCCAATCCTGTGCTATATAGTTTTTCCACTGATGGATCACTTTGTATTGAAAGTGCCTTGCTGTACTTTGTTGTCCAAGAAACTTTCACTTGTATATTATATGGGAAAAAATCTCATTTCATTGTTTTCATTTTGCAGAAGAGAGTTTCTGTGTTTTCTCCTTGGGCATCCCCTGTGAACTTTGAGATGAGCTTAATTAGCTGTCATAAGTATCCCAATGCATAATGTTCGCAGTGTATTGTAATTGAGTGAACAGAACAGTTCCAAAAATAAGAAGAAAACTTTTCATCACTTACACAATATTTTAGAACTTCATTTTATTTTACTATTATCCTGAATTTCAAACTAGACCATACGCTTTAATATTTAAATGGAAAAAGGGTCTCCTAGTTCACTCAAAGTTGTATTAAAATTGAACCACATGCATTTTATGGAACATAGCTGGGAAAATAGGGAGGAGTCTCTATGTATTTAAGTCAATAAATAAATAAGAATTTTCTTTTACTTTTCTTGAAGAAAAATAATAGAATAGTACAATAGAAATAAGGGACTATATTTACATATTAGAAAATACGTAAATATAGAAAGAACTAATTTTCAACCATACATTTGATGTATGACTCTTTGATAACATAATTTTATTTTCTGACAGGATTTTAAATGAATTTTTAATTTAGTTTAATATTTACTTTATTGATTTCAAATCCATTTAATTGTATTATTTTAAAATTTCATTGTCTTGTAAATTTGATGGATTTATAAAAAGAATTCATATAGATAAGGATCATGGCTTATATTCTTTCTAGGTGACAATCATTCCAGAATTTTTCCTGTAACAATGGAGTTATATATATAGTCAAGTGGCTTAGCATGTGGTGGAAGAGAAATCTGAGCTTGAATCCTGGTTCTGCTAATTAACTGCATGCTTTGGTCAAATTATATACCAAGCTTCACATGAGTCTTCTTATGAGTACAATCATGCTTAATTATTTAGTTTTCTGATTGCTACATAGATTATATAAAATAATTTTCAAAATATCCCTAGCCTTAATATCCACATAACAATATGTGTGTTATGTTTGTCTACTACAATCTGAGAAATGTAAATAAAACCATTTTCTCAACTCTCACATAGTTAAATATCTATGATTTAAATATGATTTGGATATCTAAGTAAGAATTGAGAAAAATTTTTATTCATATCTTTCAACTTAATATTTTTAAACAAAATTTATGATATATATTTTTTCTGGTTCCTATTTCCTCTTAAAGTGAAGTCAGCTACACACAAACACAACCAGTTTAACAGTCCTAAAATAATAGCTAACAGCAATACCTGTTTGCAGACCAGAATGGATGAAATAGCTACACTCCATACATTCCTCTACTCTATTTTCAGTTCATTATTTTCATAGTATGTCTGTAGTAGGGTCTGATTTGCTATAAAATATGCCTTCACCTGTAAACCAATTTCTTGCTCTACAGAGAAGATCAGTCACCAAGAAAATTACATTCTCAAGAGTATTAGGAGAATTTAAGTAAAACCTACTATCATACCACTGACATGTCCATAAACAGAATGTGGTAACAGAGAAGAGATATTTTGGTCCCATATAACGTAGAATATTGGTGCTCACCTTTATTTTCAATAGAATGATATTTAATATATAGTGACTTTCATATAACAATCATATAAATAACTTAAAGAAGAAATACTTTGCTTCTGGTTTAGGGTACATTCATTGTTTAATGCTTTGATTAAAATTTTGATTTTATGACTTCCCAGTTACTTATTTCAGATAAATAAAATTTGAACAAGGTGTTTCAATTTTGTGCATCTTTCACATATAATCAAAAATTTAATTTAATACACATATTTCAGTGAATCTCAGAAATAATCACTCTGATATGTTACCATTTTCATGAAGTTGAATAGGACATGCCTATAATTTGGGTCATAATTAGTTGTTCTTGGTTTGGAAAAATAAAATTAATTTTCCAAGCTCACACTCAATAACTGATAAATCAGACATTTTAATACAGGGTTATACAGGTTCTTAATCCTCCACAATTGTCTTGTCTGAGTCATGCTAGTGAAGTGAAGTTAGAGTTTTAATGTTGCTGAAATTTCTGGTATGTGTTAGTCAAGATGATTTATGTAATAGATCCCTTTAACAGACTATTTATTGATATATTTTTCAAAATTTGCTTGCCTAATTTTATTTCCTTTCACTGTGCTTTTTCTTGTCTTTCTAATTCCTGTTTTGTCCTAACATTCCTCAGTAAATATTTCCATATATAGCCCATGGATTATTGTAAGAGAAGAGAAAGAGAAAGTTTGGGGTAGAGAGAAAGAGAGTGAGGAATTTTTTTTAACAAAATGCATTTTTGTTATGTCCAATAATGCATTAATGCATAATTATATTATTAATTGAAAGCTTTGTAAATTATTTTAACTTAGCCGCTCAAATCAGGTCAGACATTATAAGATTTATGTGTGTGTGCTTGTTTACATGAAACAATATTAGTTGCCTAAAAGTATACAAAGATAGGAATTAATTAATCATACATATATATTTTTTGTTGTTGTTGTTGTTGTTTGCATGAGCAGGCACCAGAAATTGAACCCCAGTCTTTGGCATGGCAGGTGAGAATTCTGCCACTGAACTACTACCATGCTGCCACTTAATTATATATTTTTATTTTAATATTTTTTGCATCAAATGAGCATATTTTTTCTTTAACCCTCAAATTATGAAGCTATTTAATTTATTTAGCATAAAAATTTTCATTTAGATCACTGAGAGCTTTTCTTAGTAACAAAAATGTGGTTTTCTTCTTCCAATAAATTTAATATGATTTTTACATTATCTTCTCAACATATGAACAACTCAATATGACAAAAACTCAGTGTGTTTTGTATCATGGATATAAACAATTTGTGGGTCACTGAATGCAGCTTGGCCCAATCCATTTCATGTGCTTTACTCCTTTAAACCCTGGAAAATACAGAGGTTAATGGTTTAATATTGATTCAAGTACCTTGGTCTATGACACACTGAAAGAAAAACAGGGGTTACCATGCCAAAATCTTATTTTTATTTATGGATACTGGATTAAATTGTTTTCAATTCACTTACAGGTTCCTTTTATTTATTTATTTATTGTTGGCACGCACTCTTTATCTTCATATTCCAGTGAGTGAGAAGCAGTCTGATGGCATAGAGAAGAACATCAGAAATCAGGTAATTCTTAGGGCAAATTTTATGATTTAATTGTGTCAACATTAGCTTTTAAGATAATTCTATTAATGATCATTGGGTCATATTTTTCCACAGTTATTTATAAACTACATAAACAGCTATAACATTTTAATGAAATATCTGTGTTCTGTTTTTGGCAAAAATAGTTCTCAAAAATCAATCCAAGAAACAAACAAACAAAAAATCAATCTAAGTTGTGGCATGGGCTGTACCATGGAGGAGGTGGCAACACTGGCAGTGGTGGCAGCAATGGCAGCAGAAACCAGAGTGGCAGGGTGCAGCAGAAGGAGCTGCAGTGCATGGTTGAGCAGCTACGGCTCAGGCTACATGAAAAAAGGCTTTATTAATGATAGACGACATCATCTCAATACTAACCCAAAATGCTCTGTCACAAAAGAACTGATTGACTGGTTGACTGAACACAAAGAGGCTTCTGTCAGAGAGATGGCAATTAAACTCATGCAGAAATTAGTTGACTGGAACATTATTCTTGATGTGTGTGATAAGCATAAGGAATTCAAGGATTTCAAATATTCTACCACTTTAGAAAGGATGATGGCATCTTCTAATTGGACAATGAAGTGCAGGTCTTCTTGCAAGGACAGAACCTACATGAGAAGTTGATGAGCCCTGAAAACACACTCCTGCAGCTCAAGGAGGAAGGGGTCAAATATGAGTGTGCTTTCATGGCATCTGAATTCTTGGATTGGTTGGTTCAAGAAGGTGAAGACACCACACGGAAAGAGGCAGAACAGCTTTGCCACTGACTTAAGGAGCATGGCATCATACATCACGTGTCCAAAAAGTACCAATCTGTGGACAGCAACTTTTTCTCCTAGTTCAGAGTGAAATTCCATTGGAGGCAGAGACTGATTGAGCTGCTTAAGGAAAATTCCCGTCCTCCTAGGAAACCCAGGACAGTCCTTTCTGCTTGAGGAAACAAGGTCATGACAATTGAAAACCTAAGAATGTTATGTCAGTCAGTGCCAGCAAGGAGATCAAGATCATGCCTGCAGGAAGGAGAAGCAGCATGAGCAACTGTGGCAGCAGTGGCTGCTTTGCAGTAGCACTATGTTCAGCAACAGCCCCCCTGTATTCTGCAACCCCATGTCTGTGTTAAAGAGACCTGTCTCTTCTGAGGAACTCCTAACTCCTGGGGTCCCCTGTGCAAGGAAGACATTCACAATTGTTGGTGATGTGGTTAAATGGGGTTTTGTGGTTTCAGAAAGTAAGCCATGCCACATCCAGGCCAGGGACCCCAGTGGCCTTGCAGCTGCTGCCAGAATGAAGGTCTGTCAGTTTGTCACCTCTATAAATGGACTCAATGTACTGCATGTAGACTACTGGACCAAGAATAATCTGATTCTGAGTGACTCAAGGACAACTGTCATGGAAGTCATGGAGGAGTTAGAGTTCTGAGCAAGAGGACCTCCCAGCTTGCTAGTGACCTATGGATGATCAAAGCCAGGAGAACACAAAGCATTGCAATAGGCTTTCATGCAAATGGATGGCTTTGGGCAATGGAACCTTTTCTCTGTGTATACACATCTTAATTTGAGTTGCAAACACTATTTGAATGCAGAAGAACCAGAAAATATTTCTTCAAAAAATTATGTCAGTGTGGAAAACTTCTGGGAAAAGATTTTTCTACCTGGTAGAATTGCCTTACTAAATTTCTGTTTGTAGTTCTTGCTCTGTTTTTACCTCAATTCAGTTTGCAGAAATGTGTTGAAATGCTTTTCTTGACAAAAAAGCAACATGTTAAGATTCCCTTCTTGAAAATTGATAGAACACTGTTTACAGACTTAAAATGTATTCTCACAAAAATTAGCATGAAATTGTTTAATAGAAAATCCAGATTTTACCTAGCTTCAAATTAAAGAACATGAACAGTTAGCTAGAGTTTTGAAGAAATTTCTAAAGCATTCAAGTACTTAAAAACCATAAAAAATTATTTTTCATGAATCTTACCTTTACTTGCAACTTTTAAATTCATGTTTTCAATTATGCCATTAACTTAAGAAACAAAACAAAATTTTGTGATGCTATGGGGTGGGGATGGATAGGGCAATATTACCTAAAATTGTGTACCCCCTTATTTTATTTTTCTGGGCCTAAATCAGTTTGATCTTTAAGCCAACTATAAAAGCTTTCTAATTAATCCTAAATGTGTTGAAAGTAAAAGCACAAAGAATTTGAGTGTAAACATAACTCAAAATCAAGTTTTCTTGCAAGATATCACTTAACAGATGTCACTTTTTCTTCTTTTTGGGCCACTTATGTTCTAGCACTTGGTACGCATGTGATAAAACTGGAAACCCTAAATTGCCTTCATGGCCTGAAATTTTACTAGCTTTCTGGCATAACATGTTCTTACAAAGCAACATGCTGCTTGTTAGGTTGGAGGAGGGTGGGTAGGTATTTTCCCCCCAAATCACCAGCTTGTGCTGTAGCTTTACAACTCACTTGCATATGTGAATATTTCCTCTTTTGGTCTATGAAAGAGTGCATTTTGGGGTTGGTATATAGAGGAAATTCCTCAAAGTGCCAAATTAAGAAGGCAGGGAATGTTAAATTATTTTTAATTTTATATAATGAATTCTGAATGACCAGGTTCCTATCTTATCACACATTAGCAAAGTAAAATGCAAATGCTGTACCTCAATCATTTTTTTGTGATAGGTTAGCATAGCATATTGGTATTGGTATATATCATGCTAAAAATGTTATATAAATTTAGCTTTTCTGATTGGTTGGTTTTAGTTAGAAAATAGAATTTGGAAATAATATGGAATGTGTAACATTAATCCTGTCCATCCACATTGGAGAAATATTGTCCTAGTGTGTTTTCTACCATAAGCCAGGTTGTGTGCTATAACATCTGACATTTGTCTCCTTTCATCTTCATCACATCTCTGCAAGGTAGGTGTTATCACCCTCAAGTTTTAGGTGTGGGAACTGCATCTCAGCCAGATTCACACTTGATCCTAAATTCGCACAATTGCAAGGGCTACTAGGCAATGTGGCTTGGATTCAAACACATGTCTGTTTAATGTTAAAGCCCAAGGGAATCTTAGATTGATGGCTTTTAGTGTTTCAGGAACTGAGCTGAGCACTTTACATAGCTTATCCTTATTGACCTGCAAGGTCAATACCATCATTATCCCCTTTGGCAAATGAGGAGACTGCCCAAGGTCACACAGCTGGTAAATGGGAGACCTTCCCATTCTTCTTTAAAAGTTTTTTTAAGACCTTTAAAATATGAGTCTTAAGGGCTTTCTGTCCCAGATATTCAGTAACTTATTAATTCATTAGTTTATAGGAAGGTGAACTGTTTTCAGAAATGGTATGTTCTTGCCTGCTATTGCTATTTTCTTCTCATATCCCAATGCCCATTACCTTGGACCCCAGCATAGCATGATTGCCACATAACTAAACTAAGCACTGACAAACCTCTCTTCACTCCACACAGCCTCCTACCCTCCGAAGTTTCTTTTTATCAGAGGATTTAATTGATGCTCTTGGTCAAATGAAAATGAAGGGAGAAAAAAAACAATGTTACTTCCTTTAGCTCCCATCACATTCAGTTTAAAGTCCTAATGCCAGAGGATACTAAGTGCTTAGCATTGAAAGAGCTTTCCTTAGCTACCCCTGAAGCTGATCTCAACAACTTCACATTGTAATCAGATTGCATTCTCCTACTTTCTTAGGGGCACTGTTTTGACCTTCTGGCTATAACATGGGCATTCTCTCTGAAATGTTCTTCCTTCTCTATCTTTGTCTGGAATGTTTTTCTCTTCTTGACTCCCCTTAGATGTTATCTCCTCTGAGAAGGCCTTGCTATTCTCCATTTCTGGTTTTGATGCCATTTTTCTGCATTCCCATACAGACTTGTGTCTGCATTATAACATTGATGACATTTCTTTTGGAACTGCGTCTTTACAGGTCTCTCACCCATTATACTCTAAGCATCATTCTGTGCACTCTAAGGGACTGTGTCTTGTTACCCAGGGTGTCTATTCCTTTCTCCTAGCTCAGTTCATAACATATGTCAGCTCTCCATTGCTGCCTAGCAAACCACCCAAAATCATGACATATGACAACACCATTTTTTTCCTCTGCCTCATGGGTTGGCAGCCAGGACAGAGCTCAGCTGGGATGACCCACCACTGCATCTTGTGGGGTGGATTAGGTTCACATCTACATTTTTGATCAGTCAGATGGTCGGCTGGTTGGATGGGGGTGGGCAGGCCCCAGATGGCCTCATGCATGTATTTGTTACTTTGGTGGGGCTATTGGTCAAGGTACTGTGATTCCACTCCACATAATCTTTCCCCATAACTAGCCCAAGCTTCCTCATTAGGTGGCTGAGATCTAATTGGGTGATGGAAAAAGCTACAAGCCCTTGTAGACTTGCTTGGAAGTGATACAGGGTCACTTCCATGGCCAAAGCAATTCTCAAGACTAACTCAGAATCAAGGGGCAGAGAAATAGACTCCACCTCTTGATGGGAGGAGATGTGAAGATTTTGTTACCATTTTAATAATACCATTTTAATAGTACTTTTTATTTGTTTCATAAGTGACCAAGAAGATACCAAGTCCTTGGGAAGGTCCAGCAATCCAGATGCAAATTACTGAACAATGACTGGGTAGTAGGATAATAATAGGTTGTGAATAAAGTCTAATGCCAAATGAGACTTCAAAATCAGAAACTTCTGAAATGATAGTGGCTGCATGAGGCCATGAAAAGTAAGTGTGTTTAGTCTTTTCATTTACTGATGAAGAAACTAAAGCATGGAGTTGATGATGTCAAACTTTATGAGGCTTACTGGGGCCAGAGTCTGGGCCAAATGCCAGTTTCACCTTCCAGCCTTATGGCTTTTGTACTATTGTTGCATTCAGAAGTAACAATAATACAATGAAAATGGGCCTTCAGCTCTAGGTAATTTATAAAATAATAGTGGTCATTAATGGGTTGTTAAACCATAGCATAAAAAATAAATAATGGGGGTGATAATTTGACAATTGACCTGCTGTAAATTATTTTTAAAAATTCTTAAATGTAACACCGAGAACTTTCCTTAATTAGCAAAAGCAATGTTCCTAAGAGCTTTAATTTCATATGTTTGTGTGTGCCTGTGTATATTATCTTCAGAAAGATGAGTGTATTGTGTGTGAGGTTTCACTTACTGAGAACCTCTGAGATGGCATTTTTTTGCTCCCTTGAAAAGTACTCTTAATTTTAATTTTTTAGGTGTTTGTGTGATGTGTTTATATGTTTGTGATGAAGATGGAAGTGATCTTTGTTTCTACATTAGCATAATATGTGTTGTCAATGCAAATTTGAAGGTGACATTTTTAATTGTATTGTGAGACAAAGTTGGCTTTAGGTTTGATTCTATTGTCTGATGTCTATTAATTATCTTTGTTGATCAATTATATAAATTGATTAGGGGACTAAGTTAGAAAGAATGGGATAATATTGAGAAGATACCCATCCAGTGTAGATTAAATTTAATCAACTTCATGCCATCTTTTTAAAAGGGGCTGTGTTAGAGTGGTAGAAATTAATATTTTAAAAAATCACAGCTTTCACTTCAAATCAGAACCTTACATTTCCAAAAACTCATTTCTTTCAAATATGTTGTGAAAAAAGCTGCTTTAAGGCCCATTTTAAACTGATGGTATTAACTGTTCTCTCTTGCTGAGTATTAATCCTGTTCCATTTTGATTGTCAATTATGAGAAACTCCAGAATATTTTGGTTTGTTAATTGGCTCATCTACTGATGTCATTAATCATGGTTTTACTCACGTATGTCCAAATTTCATGTGTAACATATTTTTCCTCAATTTGATACCAAAAAGGACAAATCTGCAGTGTTCCAAAATGAAGTTCTTCATCAGAGTTATTAGATGGTGTTTTAAGATGCATTAATATATATATATATATTTTTTTTAATTAGTTTGAGATTTATTTGCTGCCTTTATTAAAAAAAACTGTAACACCATACTGGAAATTATAATATGAAATAAGTATGCATGTAGCATGAAATACAGTTTATTTTTTTAAAACAATGACTTTAGGGTTTCAGCTTTTCCTGTCTTTTAAAATGGATTAGCTATTCTTTTCTAAATCCTAAGAAAAGGTTGCATTATAAAGCTGGTCTTGTAATATGCCAGAGAAAATACATGGGACTCATATCTAATTCTCTAAAGTAGTCAAACATACTATTTATAAAACTGCTTAATGATAGATGTTTTCTGAAGTTCTGTTGCCTGAAAAATTGCATTAAAAATATTTTTCTGTAAAATATAATCAATCCAAGAACTTTGCAGGGATAATGAGGATATGAATAATGAAACACCTTATATTGTCATTAAGTTAAAATTGGAACAGAACAATAAAGGTACAATAAACTGCAAAGGCCAAAATAAGCAATTTATTGATATGCATTTCAAGAATGAAAACTGAAAAAAAAAGACGTTTGACTGTGTTTCTTTGCAAATACATTGCATCTACCTCCAGGGTACCTTCTGAAGGCCTATTCACCATTATTCTTGAAGAATAATGGAAACATCATTCCCAGGAAAGAGCACAAAGTTGCTTGGTATGAAGGGTTTACCTTAAGACAAGTTGTAAATTTAAGTCTGACATGACAAATTGTTGTCATTTGGAAACATTTTTAAATTACATAATTTTTACATCTATTTTGCATTCAAATTTAATACTATATTTGTGATATGGATGCATTTGCACACATTTTATAATTGCAATGAGCATTAAATATAGCCAGTATTCAGATGTGTGCTCTCTATTGTAATATTTTTGGATTTAAAAATTCCAATATTCATTGTTGTTTGTAAATTTGAAGATAGTGTACCATGAGAATAGGATATAGGAAACTGATAGAAATAAACTGAAAATAAATATGTATATTGATAGTTTTTTAAAGATTGATTTAACCAAGTGAATGATTTCTTCCTTTAAATTACACAGGGAAGTGCATCCAATTGGGTACAACATCTTTGTCAATGCCTTGGATATTATTATTCCCTTAGAAGAAACAAAGACAAGAATGTAGCTGTGTGTACTATATGTTTGAAGGTTATTGTCTTGAGGACATATACCTATAACATGAAATGTTACCATCTGATTTGGATACACAAAGGATTCATTTGAAGAATGTGACTCAAGTCACTATGTTTCTATTCATGGGCTTCATGGATGATTTTGGCATGCAAGTTTTCTTATTTTTATTATTTCTAAGAGTTTATCTCTTTACTCTGGTAGGAAATTTGGGAATTGTTGTATTGGTCATTCAGGATTTCTGGCTTCACGATATAAGGTATTATTTTCTGGGTGTTTTGCCATTCTTGGATGCTTGTTAGTCAATTTTCTGGCAAAGAATAAAGCCATTTCATTTCATGAATGTGCAACACAGATGCTTCTCTTTGTTACCTTTGTGGCCACAGGATGGTTTCTATTGGCTGCAATGGTTTGTAATCACAAAGTCACAATCTACAACCCACTGCTGTATTCAGTTAACAATCACACTGAGTCTAAGTGCCACTCACCATTGCTTCCTATGTTGGTTGCATTTTGCATGCTACAAAAATGAGAACATTTTTCATTTATTTGTTCCTAAAACTATAAATGAGTGTATTCAGCATGGGGATCAGCACAGAATAAAACACAAAAGCCACTTGGTCCTTTCCCAAGCAGTAGGATTTACATAGTTAAAAATTAATAAAAATAGTAGTACCATAAAAGACAGTGACTCCCAGGTGTTGAGAAGCAAAAGTAGAGAAGGCTTTACAGTTTCCTGAAGTAGACTTAACTATTGGGAAAGTAGACAGAATGTATACCAAGTGTATTGTGATAAGAAACACCATTACAATTAACAATGAGAGAGTATCATGATCTTAGCATCACAAGTGTCAACGTGGGACAGGGCTAAAATTGGGATTAAATCACAGAAAAAGTTCTGGGTAACATTGGATTTTCAGAAATTCAAACTGTTTATGTGAAGAACATTCTTCAGTCACCAGTCATTCCTTGACTTCTGTTACTGAACAATCATCACATTGAATGGTTTAGAGAATGACAGGGGCTGTGAAGTTGGAGATCTAGGCAAACTATCATATAGTCCCTGAATTCTCCCCCACAGTACTCATATATATGGGGAAAAACAGCTTAATGGATGCATACTGCATTTCTTCAGAATCTGTCAATCTCATCAGGTTGAAGTCAAATACATTTGTGTCATCCCTACTTCACATAATGTTCAAATTTCGTAAACTATTGAAAAATCAAAGGTGATACTTGGCATTTATGATTTCAAAAGAGTTTTTATGTTTATATGAATATATCTATCTGCTTATGCTACCAGAACGTAATAAAAAAGAAATGGAATGGCTTTAGAAAGGAAATTTATTAAGCAACAAGTTTATAGTTCAAAGGCCATAAAAATGTTCAAACTAAGGGGATAAAAGGGTAGTTAAGTGGTAGAATTCTAGCCTGCCATGTGGGAGAGCCAGGTTCAATTTCCAGTCCATGTGCTTCCCCCAAAACAAAACAAACAAAAATTCAACACTTGTTGCTGCAATACTGCGGTACTCACATGGAAAAATAATGAAATGTGACCCACCACACAGCGTACACAAAAAAGTCAAACTAAGGCATCCAGGTAAAGATATATTCACTCAAGAAAGGCCTTTGGGTCCAAAAAACATCTTCTAACTAGGAAAGCACATGACTTGTATCTGCTGATCCTTTGACTTCTGGTTTCAAACATCTTCCATGGAGTCATTTCCCTTCTGTATCTCTAAATGTCTTTGTCTGTGACAGTTCAGAAGCAACTGTTCTCCAAGCATGATGCACCTGAGGCTTCTTAAAATTGTTTCCCTTTTTAAAGTACTCCAATAAATTAACCAAGACCCACCTGGAGTGTGCAGAATCACATCTCCATCAAGCAAAAGTCACACCCACAATTGAGGACATCACATATTCATGGCAATAATCCAATCAAAAGTTTTTTTGTTCCTTAAAATAGTGAATCCGGATTAAAAGTAACATCACTGCCTTCACCAGATTGCATCAGAAGAAGGTAGAGCTTTCCTGGGGGTAGATAACAGCTTCAAACAGGCACATTCCAGACTCTAGACTTTTTACTGAGCTCCACCATCTCCAAGACTTAGGGCAGTACCTGGGCTCTTTGCCATTTCTGGAGAGCACATGCTCAACACCCTCAGAACAATGGATTATCACCAGGCTCACCCTAATTCTGCTGCTGGAATGCAATATACCAGAAATGGAATGGCTTTTAAAAGGGGAATTTATAAAATTACAAGTTGACAGCTTTAAGGCCATAAAACTGTAAAACTAAGGTACACAGGGACACACCTCGACTCAAGAAAGGCCATTGGGTCCATAAAAACCATATCAGCTTGGAAGACACATGGATGGCATCTGCTTGTCCTTTGGCTTCTGGTTTCACACAACTTCCACAGGGATATTTTCTTTCTGCATCTCTAAACATTGCTGTCTGTGTCAGCTCTAAAGCAAAATGTGCTCTGAGCATCTGCATCTGTGGTTTTTCCAAAATGTTTTCCCTTTCTAAGGACTCCAGTAAACTAATGAAGACCCCCCTGGAATTGGCTGAGTCACATCTCCATCTAAGAAAATAATCACAACCAAAATTGGGTATGTCACATCTCCATGAAAATAGTCCAATAAAAAGGTTCCTACCCTAAGATATTGAATCATGATTAACAGAAACATTGGATAAGGAAAAAGACTTGCCATTCCTGGTTTATAAAATAGCTTCACACCAGCACAGTGAATGATCTTCCATTATAAAAAATCATGTTCATATTCCTAGAAATTTATAATAAAGGTGAGATTGCAAAATGTGTCAAAAAATTGAGTCTGGGGCCTGTGTTTCAGAAAGGTATGGCAGTGGGACTGCTGGGGAAGATGCCAGTGGTGGTGATAGTGGGAAAAGCTTCAATTTCAAGAAGTTTCTGTATCAATGAGAGAATCAGAAGGTCGAGGACCCTGGAGGAATTGCTACACTCCAGTGTATGGTCAGTTTCCAGCTCTATATCTGCTCCATAATAACATGAATAATGCAAGATATCTTTGGGAAAAAATACCATCTGCTATAAAATCTGCCAATTCTGAACTTGGGGGAATTTTTGCAGTAGGACAATAAATCTGGAAGAAAGACTTCCCTGGGATTTATACAACCAGCAACTCTCACCAGTGGTCCGAGACAGTCCAGCCAATCATGAAAGCACTAAGATGAAACAAGAAGATGGGTTTTCACCCTGGTTTTTAAGTGAATAGCTGGTGATTTTGCAGCCTTTGTTGGGTTTCCTGTAGAAGATGCTGTGAAAGAACAAGGATGACAAACTGACTCCACCACAAGAATGGTTATGCCCAAAAAGCCAGTTGCAGTTCCATGGAGGTCTCCTTTAACAGCTTTATTCCCTTATTGGAGCTTGCCTTAGTCCCACCAATCACCAGCAAACAGCAGTTAGCCAGATTGACGGATTATGTGGCTTTCCTTAAAACTGATATGTCATACAGAGTTCAAGATCCACTTTCAGAGTTGTGTACACTGACAAATAGGGAAATGTAACATTTTTTATTTTCAATTTATTGAATAGATTAAGCACCTTGGCATTCCTTATTGAGTATGTGATAAAATCCATGTATAATATAATATATATGTTGTCTTAAACATTTGGCTGAATAGTTGTTGAAACAATTCTCCTGTAGTAATATTCATCAGTTTGCATGAGACCCGTCAATATTATGTGGGGAGGTTATTTTTCCTAGTGACTCATAAACATTTCTTGCCTGTTTAATGCAGAGCAGAAATTGTCAACTGAGTTTTCCCTGCCCTCTTCTTTGCACCCCTACCACCCCAGCCCCTCCCAGCACACTCACATCAGTACCATTGTTTGATTGTTGTGTAATTCATTTGGGATTTGAGTACTGTCCTCAAAAGGCAATATCGCAATCGTTGGGATTCAAACTCACCCTCTTTGGGAAATATGCTCTCTTTTTCACCTCACTTCCTGAGAATACTAAAATATAACCATGGAACAAAAGACCATTGCCTTTAAAAAACAGTTTAACTTTAAACTTTTGCTGATACTGTGAGTGCATCCATTGCTTGCAGTGGGGAACTTGCCATGAAAGCACAACTTACTTAAGTCATTCATGAGAAATGTTAAGTTATAGTATCTCTTTTCAGAAAAAAGAAGTGTAGCATGCATGATATTGTAAGAGAATCTATTTAAGATAAGTGATACACTTGGTACAATTCTCCTTGCAGCCTGTTGCTTGCTTGCATTTATCACTCAGTTCAAGTCCTGCCTTCTAGAGAAATACTGAACAAACCAATCTTTCATTTTTCATGTGACAGCCCTCTGAACATTTGAGCTTGTTTATTGTATCCCCAGGCTAAATACCCGTGTTCATTTTCTCTGCATTTGTTCAATAAATATTTAATTCAATTCTTCAAATCTTTCATCTAAAGTAATTTGTAGAAATTTCACTGTTCTGTTCATCTTTCTGTGGATACACTAGTTTATCATTAACTTTTAGAAAATATTTTTAATTAAATAGAAACAGTCTATATAGTCATAATTACATGATTCATGTTTTCACTCATGTTGAATATATTTTATCATCTGACATGATTCAACATTGTTTTATGAAGAGGACTTAGGTTTTTATTTGGACAAGCCAAGCATCCTTCTTTTGTCCTTTTGTAACAACCATTGTTCTAATATGTGATAGTTTTTGTATCTGAAAAGCAATTATCTTGTCAACCTGATTTCCTCTACTTATAATGATATTGGTCCTCATGTACCTAAAAAAAATTATTACTGTGACTGCCAAATGTAAACCAGGGAGAAACCATAATTTATATTTTATATAATAAAAACTCTTATATATTGAATAACTAAAATGAACCTGAACTGTCATAAATAGTTCCTTTTATTAGCACATGTATCCAGATGAAAATATTAGAGTTATTATTCTGTTCATTTTTTAGATGAGAATTAGGGTAAAAAAATATTTTAATAGCTTATCCAGAGATATAAACATTAAGTGATTTTACAAAAATTCCTTGAATCTAGAGATCATGCTCATCACAATATATTCTTATTTACAATTACTTTCAAAAAAGTTTTAATTGATAAATATGAAATAAATAAATAATGATAGTTTTAAGGCATTATTTTCTGTTCTTTGTATGCATTATTATTTCATATCAATGGCAGATAAGGAATTAAACCTTAGTCATCTTTACTGGGTGCATTAATGTTATAGGCCACACACTAATATTAATTTTCAGAAGATATGATGTATTTTAACTTGTTTATTTAAATCAAATTTCTTCCAGAAATTATATTTTTACTGTAGGTAGATGGCTAGTACATTCTGATCCCACAAGTTCTATATTTCCATTTCCACAAATCCTGGCATTATTTAGGAAAGACCTAAATGATGTGTCTACGAATATTTAGGCAAGACCCAAATGACATGTCCAAAACTTCTTAACTTTGAAAATAATACTTACCATGTGCCTAAAGTGATTAATTTAAGTATTATTTGTCTAAAAATGAATCAACCTCAAATTTCCCCATATTTACAATATGTAGAGCATTTAAGGAATTGAAATTTTCTGTTACATAATTTTGTTTATTTTGAGATGCTATTTTAAAATATTTGTATAGAGATTTTTGTTTTATGGTGCAGTAAAATAAATCAAACCCAATATTTTGTTCAGATCCTGGTCTAACAGAAAGTTCCCCTGAGATTATGTCTCACAAGTATTCCAAGGAACTTATGTGAACAAAAACAGAGTAGGGTATTCCTTGCCTTTCCCCTGCTAATGTCAAGGCACCTGCTCCTATATTAGGATTGCTGATAATGCCCCATTCAGCTGCCTCTGGGATCAATTTCTAAAGTGCTTACTTGGAATGTTTCCAAGGACTAATATTTCAACATTAAACTTAAATCAGAAAAATCATCTCTTTTAGAAGTCACATAATTTTGACAGTGATTTTTGGGTATTCTTTTGACATCCTTTAATACTTGGCTGGATGATAGAGAAGATACTTTTTAGAGAAAAAAATTAATTAATTTCTGGATAAAAGGCAAAATCATTTACCACCAGGAATGAAGTACTTCGTTTTTCATCATGAATTATATTTAAAAGTGAATCACTACCATGGGAGTAAATATTTGTTTATTACACAAAAATTAGAGTACAGCAAAATTCCAAGAATAAAATGGGAATCATACATGACTGTTTTTAATCTTGACATGTATTTTCTTCTAATTATTCTCCTTTGGGCATAGCTAATTATATGTATTCATGTAATTTATGTGTTTATATAATTTTTAGCATGATATAGTTTCAGTAATATCCAGATTTTATCACTAAATATTTATGATATGCTGTTCTAGTTTGCTAGCTGCCAGAATGTGATATACTGCAAACAGAATATTTTTTTAAAAAGAGGAATTAATTAAGTTGCTAGTTTACAGTTCTAAGACTGAAAAAGTACAAAAAGGCCAGGTTATGGAGCTGTCCAATGTAAGGCATCCAGGGAAAGATACTTTGGTTCAATAGGGCTGATGATGGTTAGGGTTTCTCTCTCAACTGGAAAGGCACATGGTGAACATGGCAACATCTGCTAGCTTTGGCACCAGGCTTCTTGTTTAACATGGCAACACCTGTTAGCTTTGGCACCAGGATTCTTATTTCATGAAGCTCCCCCAGGGGCATATTCTTTCTTCCTCTCCAAAGGACTCTAGCTGCAAGGGCTCTCACGGTTCTCTGAAATATTTTCTCTTTTAAAAGATTCCAATAAACTATCAAGACCCAGCTGGAATGGGTGGAGTCACATCTCCCTCTAATCAAAGGTTAATACCCTCAACTGCCTGAGTCATATCTGCATGCGGATAATCTAATCAAGTTTCCAACCTTTGGAAATGAAGTAAGTTTATAGGTAATTAAGAACTTAATTGAGCATTTGGTGTTGGTATTTTTAAATTCTTAAATTTAAGTTTTTCTTTTATGCTTAAAGTTTACACCTTAAATTTAACTGTAATTAGCTTTATATTTTATGTATTTTTGCATATTTAAAAGCTGTTTTTCATATGTTCAAAAGGATAAATTGCATTAATTTGCATTTGTATTTTAATTGTAAAGGTGTTAATTAAATTTGTAATCAAATGTTTCAAAAATTAATACTTTGTTTTCATGTCTAGACATTTACAGACTGATCATAAATTCCATTACATGCAGTGGTTATTGTCCTTCAAACCTCAAAATTCCACCCAAGAGTAAATTATCCAAATAAGTTTCAATGCAAATTTTTTTAAATGTGAAATGGAAAATATTGTAAAAATGCACAAGCTCAGGAAGGCAATTATTTTAATGTTGGAGAACTGCTCAAATGAAAAAGCAATACATCAGGAGCCAATAAATTATGGCCACAGGACAAAACAAGACCACCTTATTTTTCTAAATAAAATTTTATTAGAACATAACCATGCACATTCATTTATATATTGTTTGCACCTGCTTTTGCAATACAATGGCAGAGTTGAGTATTGTAGTAAAAATTGTATATCCTGCAAAGCCTAAGTTATTTGCAACCTGACCCTATGAGAAATTTTGTTAATTCTCACTATACACAAAGTATTTTATATAAGATAATTTAAGAAGCTAAACTTGAAAATAATGATGACTGATATGTATGTCAAAAGAAGATGATGTGAATATCAAAGGATTCTGAGGTACTTAGGAAATTATTAAATCCAAAATGTTTGTGCAAAATCATAGTTTTTAAAAGTCAAACATTGCATGAAAATTATATCATAACTATCACATGTAAAATTATACTCCATCAAAATCAACATTTGAGTTACTCTTTTTTCATTCTAAGTATTAGCACATATTGAGGTCAGTAAAAACGGCAGAGTGAGAATCTCTAGGGCCCAAATCTCCATCAAAAAACAACAAAGCAAAAACTCTCTATCAATTTGATTAGAACTCTGGAAAATAGTGAGAGATTTTCAACAACCAAGTGAAAGTCGAATTGAGACAAAACTTACTTAAGCATGGTGGGAGAGCTTTGTTGCATTTTGACTTACCTTTGCTACAACATCCCATTCCCTGGCTTGGTAATATTCTTCAGGATAGCAGGTTACATTCTCAGTATGTGCTCCTGGTTCTGAAGGAAGCAGGGTGGACCTTGTTCTAAAGGAATGGTTTTTATCTGTTTTAACCTGTCCGAAAGTTCCGGGTGGACTGAAACAGGATGCTTATATTTTCTTAGTTTAACTTGGAATTCTCTAAGCCTAAAAAAAATGACTACTTTAAAACAAGATTAGACACAGTTTATAAAATTAAATATGAAGTTGGTATTTATTCTAGAAATTTTAAAAATGTTTAATATTTCTGAGACTTACTAGAGTCTTTATTGTATTTATGGTAATATACAGACATTATCAAAAATAA
The DNA here is from genome assembly GCF_023851605.1 of Tamandua tetradactyla. Taxonomy (NCBI): domain Eukaryota; kingdom Metazoa; phylum Chordata; class Mammalia; order Pilosa; family Myrmecophagidae; genus Tamandua; species Tamandua tetradactyla. Next base: position 97,878,689 of record NC_135337.1, on the reverse strand, counting down.
AGAAAATATAGAAAAGTATAAGAAGAAAAACAGAACAAACCTATAATTTCACAACACAGAGATTACTATTTCCATTTTGGTGCTTATCTTTTCAGATTTTTTTGTCATTGTTTTTTTTTCTCTTTTGCATACCAAAACTTTAAAATTATTCTGTGAGTGTTTTACATGGCCATAAAATACCCAGATGGAAGATCAAATTCTGTGTTTGAAATACATACATCAAATCATCAAGTAGATACAAAAGGAGTCATTGGTACAGTCTATTATTGTACCAATGTCAATTTCACAGATTTGATATTGTACTGTAGTTGCATAAGATAAGTTATCATTAAAGGAAGTGTCTAAGATTACCTGGGGCTCTCTATATTATGTTTACAATTTCTTCTGTTCTCAAATTATTTCAAAATCTAAAGTCAAATCACCTAGCTTTACTTAGGATGGTTGCATAAGCAAGTATCCTCATTCTTAGGAAGTATACATGTAAATGTTGTGTTACAGGGACATGTGTATGCAACCTGCTCCTGAGTATTTATAAAATAGACTGATAGACAAATTGAATTAAATTCTGTCTAGACACGATGATAGTTGGATGGATGGATGGATGGACAGACACATGATAAATAGTTGATAGGAAAAATAAATAATGACATAACGAATGTAGCAAAATTCCAAAAATTGGTAAATCTGGGCATTTGGTTGGAGTGTATTTTGGAGTTCTGTGTATGTTTTTTGTATTATTTTTGCAAAAACAAATTTGAAATTATTTCAAAATTAAATGATTTTTAAATGAGTTAAATCATCAAGAATGCAGGCAAGATAAATATTAGAAACTTAATTTCATGTAAATTCAGTGTCAACTCAAAAGTTTCAAGTGGCTTTTTACAAATGAAACTGTTTGTTTAACTTCTTGATATATTCTACTTCAATTCAAAGAACTCTAAAGAAGGTTTAAGCAGATATTTATCAAATTGTGCCATCACAACATCAACAAAATATGGTATTATTTATATTCAAAGTGAAGATGAAATTATATGCCCACCAAAACAGTAACAAAACAGGTCCAATGAAACTCTAGATAAATCCACTTTGGAAGTTGAGCCAGCAGCTGAAATAGAGAATGAATACACAACTTCCCATCTCTGCATTAAAGAAGCAAATGAATGCATTGAAAAAATCCTTTCTTTAATCTGTGGCATAAGAAGAAATCTCTGCCCAGGAAATAGGCCAGGGAGAAATAAATAATAATAAAATCAGTTATAACAATAGCACTAAAATAAAAATTAATAATTACTAATATTTGTTGAAAACATAATATCTCCTATGCATTGTGTGCACCAGTTTTATTACATTGTCTTGCTTAATTATCTTCACAATCTTCTAAGGTAAGTCCCATGGTTTCCATTGTAATTATTTATATCTTTGTTGTTTTAGTATTTAAAATAAACAATTCAAGCAGCTAGAAGAAAAAATATGAGAGGATCATATGGTAGCCCAGAGAAAAACTCTGGGATTTGTCCTGTAACTACTTGTTGAAGAGTGCTTTGAAAATGTTGCCATTTTATTTCTTTGCTTTGTATATATGTTATACTGTACAATAAAAAAGTTAAAAATAAAAAAATCAAAATCAAAATAAATAACCGATTCAAAGCTCTCATGTGATAAGCAAATTACTTAGGCTGTTCAATTAATCATACAGGGTCCCCTGAATGTTGCAATGTCATTATATTATCAGAATTTAATTACAAATTGTTAGCAATGACTTGAAATAAACCAGTGATTCTCAGTACTGACATTTGAAGCAGGATGATGCTTTCTGTTGGGGAAGGCCTCTTCTGTGAATTGTAGCATGTTGAGGATCACCCCTGGCCTCAACTCTCTAGATGCCAGAGACACATCCTAGTTCTGACAAGCAAAACTAATATAGTAAGACATGAAAAAAATCACATAACATATTGTTAATTATAAATCACACATTCCATTCTCAGAGCTCCCAAACACTAGCACACTATTTAAAATAACTCCCCACATACATTCCAATCCCCTTAATTTGCTTCCACTCCATAGTAGCTATGACACCCTGACATACTAACTAACATGAATTGTTTGTTGTTCTTCCTGTGGTACCCACAGCAATGATAACAGTGCTCACAGTACATGTTCAATACACGTTTGTTGAATGAATAAGTGAATAAATGAACTAAACAATGAATCAAAAAAGAGACATCACATGAACAAAGAACTTTAATATACATTTGCCCAAAGAAGATATAACAATGTTCCAAAACACATAAAAAGATGCTCAATATCATTAGCCATTGAGAAAGGTAAACAAAAAACACAATGAGATACCACTTCACTCCCTCAAGAATGGGTGTTATTTAGAAAAAATGAAAATAACAAGTGTTGGAAAGGATGTTTAGGAGTGGGAATTCTACTGCATTGTTGGTAGGAACGTAAAATAATGCAGAAACTGCATTAAATCACATATTTCCTCAAGAAGTTAATTATTGGGGGTGTGAGTGTAGTTCAGTGACAGAATTCTTGCCCACCATGCAAGAGACCTGTGTTTGATTCAAATAAAGAAGCCAACAAAAACAAACAAACAATTCAACAAATGATGCTGCAATAAAGAGATACTCACATGGAAAAAGAATGAAATGTGACCCCAACATAAAGCAAACAAAAAGAAAACTATATAAAAAAAGTTGAAGAGTATATTATCATGTGACCCTCCAATTCCACTTCCTGGTACATAACCAAAGAAAGAGAAAACAGTGTCCCAAACATATACTTTTTCACCAATATTCATAACAGCATTATTCATAATAGCCAAAAGGTGGCTATTATGAAACTACTTAAGTGCCCAACAAGAAGTGAATGGATAAGCAAAAGGTGGTATGCACACACAATGGAAATTATTCATCTATAATAAAGAAATTATGAGATGTTGCAACATGGAATAACCTCGAAAACTTATGCTTCATGAAATAAGCAAAGCACATTAAGGACAAAAATTGCATAATACCACTTATAAAAGATTATTAGAAATTGAAAATTAAGAGAATGCAGGTTAGAAGTAACCAGAGGAATGGGAGAAGGGGAGAAGGAGGAGTGTTTTAATTTTTTAAATGTGAAGTCATACTATCTCATACATTCCTCATTCTAAAACCATGCTTTCTGAGTATGTTTTCCATAATTGCTCTGTCCAACTTTTGCAGACACTATCACAATCACAGCTGAAATCCCATAGCTGAAATTCTACACCAATAATAGAGAAAACTAGGTGTGGGTGGGATGAGGAACTCTGTATTTTCTACATGGTGTTTCTGATAACCTACAAGTTCTCTAATAAATTTTAAAAAATGCAAACACATGTTTTCCATACTATTTTTTTTACAGAATTTGACAATGTTCTATTTCAATGGAATGTAAATTCATTAACACATGGTGGAGAATTCCTTTGACTTGTTGATGCCATGAGTATGTCAAAGATGGAGAGGTGGTTGCAGCTAAAAATAGTTTTCCATCATTATTAGATTGTCCTCAGACACAAGACCTCAATGTTGGTGAAGCCAATAGCAGCATAAAATATATATGCAACAGCACCTATGAAAAATATGAAAATTCCACTCAATTTCGATGACTGTTTAGTGGTAAATATTAACTATTTAAGGAATCACTTGTGGTAAACTTTCATTTGTGAATGAAATGCCAGACCCTTGGAAAAAATAATTTTGGTTCCCATTTACTGAGTTCTTACTTTGTGACAATGTACTGATTCATTCACTTGTGTATTAATAGCTTAATTTTTAAGTTTTGAAAAATAATAGTTCATCCTTTCAGCAACTCTTAAGATAGGCTTTTGTCTTATTCATCTCCTGGTTGAGGAAAATAGACTTTAGAGAGATTAACTAGCTAACCCATGGTCACAGAGGTAGGAAATGGTGAAGCAGTGTTTCATTCTTTATAAATTTTAACTCAAATTAATGAATTTATGGAATAAAGAAAAAATGGAAAGAAGAAGAATGCAGAGAGAAAGGAGTGAGAGGGACAGAATGAGTAAGAAAGTGATGAAAGTATGAAAAGAAGTTTGGGGAGAGGTGAAGATGATGAAAATGAGAAGGCAAAAGGGACAAAGAAAGGAACGTGCTGAGAGAAGGAGTAGAGACTAGTAGGGGGAGCAAAAGATAAAAACAAGTGAGGGAAGGATAAGTAGAATGAGGTAAGGAGGAAGAAATGAAGAAAGAATAGAGGGAGATGAAGGAAAGGGTACAGATTGGAAATAAATAAGGAGAAAGGAAAATGGAAGGAAGTAAAGAATAGATGAGGAGAGGGAGGAAGGAAAGAGAAGAATAGAAAAAAAGGAGGGAGGGAAAGAAGGATGGAGAAAGAAAGGGAGGGACAGAGTGGTGGGAGAGAAGTAGGGAAAGAAGGATACAATGACAGAGACAGAAAAGAAAAGGAAGAGAAGGAAGGGAAATAATGCCACTATTGTGTCCATTTGCAAGGAAAATAATTCATCTAAAAAGTAGTAAAAGAGAAGGCTTAATGATGATCAAGGATAGATTATAGACAGCTTTAAAAACAAGCTAAATCTTTTTATCTGGGGTATGGACAAATGAGTAAAAAATGGACAAAAAATAAATAAATAATAGAGAGTACCATAGGTAAAATAAATTAAGTAGATGGAAACACCAGTAATCAATGAGAGGGAGAGGTAATAGGTATGAGACATATGAGGTTTTTTTTCTTTTTTCATTTCTTTTTCTGGAGTACTTCAACTGTTCTAAAAAATGAGCATGGTGATGAATACACAACTACGTGATGATATTGTTAGCCATTGATGGTACACCATGTATAAAATATGCATGTGTGAAGATTTGTCAACAAAAATATTTAAAAATAAATAAATAAAAACAAGCTAAAAGATCAGTAGATTTCCTGTAAGAAATGAGAAACCATTAACAATTCCCATGTGGGGAATGACACACACATTTTTAGAAAATTAACTGTAAGCATTTTAGAGGATGGAGGCCAGTTAAGACAAAGAACTGACATAGGAAGCATTAATGAAACTTGGGTTCTTGTCCCAGTATGACATATTATAGGTAAACAAAATAGAAATGGAGACACTGTAATTTTTTTCGGGCTGTCAATGCAGAACTTGAGCTGAAAATTTTCCAGATTCCAGCTTTATAAATGTTGTCTGCAAAACTCATTTAAATACAACGGACAGTTTCTATGGACTGTTTTGTAAAGTAGCAGCAGGGAACTTCATTGGCAAATAATTCTAAGATTGTTTTGTCTGAACTCTAAGGATTCCATTTTCTGTACCTTACATGTTTCCTTCCTTAATATTGAACAGTGGATGTTCATTTTTTCGGTTCTTACATTCAACCCGAGTGTCTTCCTTCAGCTTGCAGCGCCTTTTAACTTTCAGAATTGAGATGGCTAAAAGACATAAAATGTTGGCCAGTACCACATCCACTATGCCCCTCTCCAGGGTGTCACTAAAGACACAGAAATGTCTTCCCACCTGGAGAACTAATGAAAATGTTAATAATAGAAAACCACGTGTGTAAGGAGAAGCTTACGAGAATTCTACATTTCTGCATCATTTTTCTATACATCCCCAAAACCAAAACAAAACAAAATAATCAAAACCAGTAAATAAGATCTGTAGCTGCTGAACTGGGGAAAATCCATGATGTAAGTTTAAGTGAGAAAAGAAGTTGTTTAGGATAACCTATGGCATGATCACATTATTTAAAATAAAATTAAAACCCACACACTTACATATTTGTACATCTGCATTTATATAAAGTAAGAAGTGGAAGTTTATACACTAAATTGTTAACTTAGTTACCTAAAAACATATAAGAACTATATATATTTTCCATATATAGCAATCTATATTGTTTCTTTTGCCAAAGTGTGCATGTACTACTTTTGTAACATAAAATTTAAGCAAACTTTAAAAAAGCTTAAAAAATTGATCAAGACCATGGCAAATAGAAATTTTAAAGTTATGGTGTACATTGAAAAGTAAAGACTTCCTTTATTACCACGTGAAGGACAACCTAATGCTCCAAAATCAAAGTATTCTTCCCACTTGTGTCTCTCAAAGAGTTTAATGAACAACATTTGAGTAAAACATGAAGGTCATAATTCAGAGCAAGAAAGCATGATGGGCATGGCACAGACCTGGTATTGAAACTCAGGGCTATTTCATGTTGAACTTCTTTTCGAGGGTCAATCTCAAGTTCTTCAGTACCTTCTTATTTCACTTCCTTTGCAGGATTTTCTTCTGGGCCTCTCATTCACTTTGCCTCCCCATGCCAGCCTGTGTATTTCTGAGGCCTCAGTCAGTCTCTCCTTTGCTTTCTTCACTTTCTGTGACTGCTTCCTGACATCCTGTTACCTGTCATCTGCTGAGGGAGTCTGAGAGGCTCTGAAGTCCAGGGTCCATGCAGTCTGTTGAACTGCCAGAGTGGGCTCAGGACTGGTGTGAAGATTTCTGGCAACAGCACAGCCCAAGGGCTCAGCAAAACTATTTGATGCAGTTATTTCTAAGACATTTGGAAAATCCAGGGTTCTTAACAATCCCCTGTGTTGCTACATACCTGGAGTCCCTCTACACTCGAGTTCTAACATACCTGCTGTGGCTTCTCCAGGTTCTCCTTGAATCACCTCTGCCAGCCCACATTTCCAGTATTGGAAATAATTTTAGTAAAGGGCCTGGGGAATATACAACTGGTCATCCTCACAAGAAGTGCAGAACTTCAAACAGATTTCTGCTTCACCTCAGTTCCAGGCTGCTGACATTTTCTCTGTGAAGTTTTGGGCATCATATTGTTCTGGGGCTCCCCCCCTAAAAAGAAAATGAAGTCTAAGATGTGAATGAAATGAGGCCCAAAGACTCCAAGCAATGGGAAATTAACTTAGCTTTGTTTGGAACAACAACCCTCCATCTCTGCCTGGAGAAAGGTTTCTCAAACTACACTGTGTATTGCAATCATAGATAGGTTTTGCAAAGCTTAGATCACAAGGCCCCCATTACAGAGATTCTGTTGCAATAGTTCTGAGGTGAAACATGATAGATTGAACTAAATACCCAGCTGCTGCTACTGGCATGGGCTCCAAATGTTGATAATAAATGTGTGAGTCAAGGATCAAAATTTCAGATCATAGTCCTGTGCCAAATCCAGACCATTTCCCTCTCCACAATCTTCTTTGAAGGTATTAATCTCTCCTCATTTCTGCCACTATCAACTACACATGATGAAAGTGGGACTAACTCACTATAATATGGACTTAAGGATAAAAGAATTCTTTGTACCCCAAGATTTGACATTTTTCCCTGTCAGTCTTTTTTTCAATTTTTGATCATCTAGTTTTCAAACCTCCCTTAGTGTATTATCTCCAATGAAATTGTGCTACCCAACCCTGACTCTCATACTACCATTTAAATAACCTTATGCCTCCAATATTCACATAAATTTCCTGTGCTCTCAATCTATTTTCTGCTAGATCCTTCCCTCAGCTTTTAATTATGTACAAATCCCCCCATCTGAAAACAAATCACTCATCAGCATTCCTTGGAAGCCTCCCCATGCATGCAATTTCTCCCCTCCCTCTGCCAGTGATTCAGGTTGAAATGGTCATGCACATTTTAATGTATCCGGTCCACACTGCCCGAACATGTGTCCTAACCCTGTTCTATTGCAGCTTTCCTTACTAAACTCACAGGTAACTCTGTTATTAGTACAGTGAAGACTCAGCATTATTTGTCTGACAACCCACAGCAGCATGTGACACATTTGACTGCATGAGGCTTATGGGTTTTCCTCCTGGAATCCACCGGCTCTACCATATCCTGCTCATGCCTGGATGACATTACTAAGCCACATGACTGACTCCCTTTTATCACCATCACAGGAGTGATCATTATGAGAAGCCAGTCCTGCTCTCACTCTGATTTCTTGCCCCAAAACACCACCCTCAATTAAGTCACATCAGAAATTATATTTATGGTTCAATTCACATGGACCAGGTCATATATTGAACTAACCAACTTCCTCCAAAACTTGTTCTCCTCCCCAACTTGGTGCAAATATGTTGGTTAAGACATCAATGTCATTCATACTGGACACACTTTCATTTCAGTCTATTATCACTTAATAATCCATCCACTTTTTTGACCCACTTATAGAGCTGTTATTTTTGAATACTTGTTCACCTTTCGGATCACAAGCTAAATATCACTATCACATTTTTATCATAATCTAAGTTCCACAGCTCTAATTTCCCCTCAGTTCATAAGACTTTTAAAAACAATTTATATCATATATGTATTATTATTAATTTCATATTCTTCTTACTAAATCAGATGAACCAAGAATACTATTACAGTTTTTCAGATGTTTTCACAGCTATGTCCAAATACAGCTTTGCTCATAGAAAGATTTATTGAAATAAATTATTCAAACTGTAATAATGTTCTTTAAATAATATTAAAATCAATCCACTTAACAGTTATACAATAATCTCTGTTGAGTGGCTTTCCGTGATAAATTAACTCTTATCCAAGGTTCCAAATCTTTCTCCCCAAATTCCAAACAAGTTACTAGGTACAATAATATCCTTAAAATGCAAATCTAATAAGTTCAACTTCCTTTTTTACCCCTTCACTTCTGTCTTTAGCAAACATTAATAGAAAGGGAGAAAATGCATTTCATTTTTTATATTTTCTATTGTATAATGTAGCATATATACAAAGCAAAGAAAGAAAAAAGCAATAGTTTTCAAATCACCCTTCAAGTAATTACAGGACAGGTCCCAGAGTTTGTCATGGGCTACCATATGATCCAGTTAGATTTTTCCTTCTAGTTGCTCCAGAATATAGGAGGTTAGAAAGAATAAATATTTTTATTATCACAACTGACATTTTTCTTTCTTTGTGAAAAATGAAATATATTCAAAAAAGCAAAACATTTCAAAGTGCAGCACCACAATTAGTTGTAGAACATATTTCAGCATTTGACACAGGTTACAATTCCACAGCTTCAGGTTTTTATCTCAAGCTGCTCTAAGATACTGGAGACTAGAAGATATATCAATTTAATTATTTAGCAATCATATGCATTTGTTAAATCCTATCTTCTCTGTATAATTCCACCATCACCTTTGACCTTTCTATCCCTCTCTTTAGGGGTGTTTGGGCTACGGACATTCTAATTTTTCACATTGGAGGGGTCTGTCAGTAACATGGGGTAGGAAGATGGAACTATCTGATGCTTCAGAGAGGCTGAGTCCTCTATATTTCAGGACTTATCTGGCCCAAGGACCCATCTAGAGGTTGTAGTTCTCTGGAAAGCTTCTCTAGTGCATGGAACACTTGTGGAATCTTATGTATTTCCCTAGTGCTCTTTAGAATTGACTAGAATGGTCCTGATTAGAGTGTGGTAAGTTATGATAGTTAGCAAGTTTTAACTGAAGTTTGCGTAAGAGCAACATCCAGAATATCCCCTCAACTCTATTTAAACTATCACTGATACTTTATTAGTTATGCTTCTTTTCCTCCTTTTGTTAGAATGGAATGGTTGATGTCATGGTGCTAGGGCTGGGCTCATCCCTGGGAGGTATCTCTCCCTCACCCCTGGATGTCATGACCCATGTAGGGGAGATGGCAATGATTTCACTTGCAGAGTTGGGCTTAGAGAGAATGAGACCACATCTGAGCAACAAAGAGGTCTTCCAGAAGTAACTCTTAGGCATACCTATACATAAGCTAAGCTTCTCCAATACCTACATAAGCTTCACAAGAGTAAGTCTTAAGATCAAGGCCTTGGCCTATTAATTTGGGTGTCCCTAAAATTTGACACAGTGTCAGGGGATAAAGTTTAATAGTTTCATATATTTTCTCCCATCCCTTAAGGGACTTTAACACTACTTTTTGATTACACTGCTGTCATGGTCAGGTGCATGTGTCAACTTGGCCAAGTGGTGGTACCTGCTTGTCTGGTTGGGCAAGTGCTAGCCTGTCATTGCAATGAGATTTCATAGAATTAAATCATGATCATGTCAGCTGCATCCACAGCTGATTCGATTTGTAATCAGCTAAAAGGGCATGTCTTCTGCAATGAGTGATGCATCATCTAATTACTGGAAAGCTTTTAAGGAGGATTCAGAAGAGACAGGCTTTCTTCCTGCTTCAGCTGGTGAGCCTCTCCCGTGCTGTTCGTTCAGATCCTCCATTGGAATTGTTTGTTTCACAGCCTGCCCTCTGGATTTTAGACACTGTATTCCCATGGTTATGTGAGACACTTTTATAAATTTTATATTTGTGAGTGTTCCTTATTGATTCTGTTTCTCTAGAGAACCCTAACTAATATGTCTTTGTACCTGGAATGGTTCTTAAGAAACAAAATCTTAAAAATGGGTGTTTATGAATGAATTTATACTCTGACTGGACTCAAAGGCACTAAAGACTCTGATTCCCATTATCAGAATGACATTTCCAATCAATGCCCTCACTTTAATGGCAGACACCATCCAACATTGAGATTTCAGTTTACATTGTAAAGTTGCCACTCTAACAATAAGATTCTGAGTCTTATTTTCAGAGATCTCAAGTCTACAGCTACAGGAAATAAGATTTTCCTTATTTGGAGTGAGTTGGCAAAGAGATACTCAAAATATCACCATTTGGTTCTCCTAATGCTTTGTTCGTATGAAGCCAGGCTCTGGGGGATAATGCTTTTGATACTTTTACAGAGTTTTGTAGAAATAAGCAGTATAGGGATTTTGACTGGTTGTTGTTAGATATACTGACTACATTAAGGAGTGAAAGGGATGGGCTTAAGTCTTCAAACAAGAAGCTTAAACACCATCTGAAAGACGTAGAAGTTTCTATGAGTACCCTGAAGGAAAATCTTATTTCCTGTAGCTGTAGACTTGAGATCTCTGAAAATATCTTATTGTTAGAGTGGCAACTTTACAATGTAAACTGAAATCTCAATGTTGCATGGTGTCTGCCATTGAAGTGAGGGCATGGATTGGAAAGGAGTGGGACCCTGAAAAATGGGATGTGACATATGGATTGATAACGATGTCAGGTTTGAGGGTGAAACTCTAGGTCATGCTGAGTCTTCTCTAGATAAAACTGCAATAGTCTGCCCCAAGGACATAGCTTCCCCACCTCCAGACTACCTTGAGAAATTGGCCACCCAATCTCCTCCTGAAGGAATTAGCCCTAGAGTGATTAATCTAGGGAAGCAAGGTCCCTTTGTGGGAGAACCCTGTTACACTGTAACAAATTTATACCATTAATCTTCCTCAAAACCTTCCCCAAGGAGACCAACAGCCTTTTACCAGGGTAAAAGTGCATTGGGGAAAAGGAAATGATCAGACATTTGAGGGATTATTAGACACTGGTTCAGAAGTGACATTAATTCCAGGGGACCTAAAATGTCACTCAGGTCCACCAGTCAGAGAGGGGGCTTATGGAGACCAGGTGATCAATGGAGTTTTAACTCAGGTCCATCTCACAGTGGGTCCAGTGGGCCCCCAACCCATTATGTAGTTGTTTCCCCAGTTCCAGAATGTGTAATTGGTATAGACATAATGAGCAACTGACAGAATCCCCACATTGGCTTTATAACTCATGCAGTGAGGGCTCTTATTTTGGGAAAGGCCAAGTGGAAGCCACTAGAGCTGTCTTACCTAGCAAAAAAGTAATAGTAATAAGAGGATACTATGAACTACTTTATGCTAATAAATTCGACAATGTAGATGAAACTTTCTAGACCAACATTGACTCGAAAAGAAATAGATGACCTCAACAAACCAATCACAAGTAAAGAAATTGAATTAGTCATTAAAAAGCTCCCCAAAAAGAAAAGTCCAAGACCAGATGGCTTCACAGGTGAATTCTACTAAACATTCCAGAAAGAATTAGTATCAATTCTGCTCAAGCTCTTCAAAAAAATTGAATGGGGTGGAGAAATTACCTAAATCATTCTACGAAGCCAACACCACCCTCATACCAAAGCCAGACAAAGATATTATGAAAAAAGAAAACTACAGGCCAATCTCTCTAATGAATATAGATGCAAAAATCTACAACAAAATTCCAGCAAATTGAATCCAGCAGTGCATTAAAAAAATTATACACCATGACCAAGTAGGATTTGCCCCAGGTATGCAAGGATGGCTCAACATGAGAAAATCAATTAATGTAATACACCATATCAACAAATCAAAGCAGAAAAATCACATGATCATCCTGATTGATGCAGAAGGTGCATTTGACAAAATAGAACATCCTTTCCTGTTGAAAACACTTCAAAGGAAAGGAATAGAAGGGAACTTTCTCAAAATGATAAAGGAAATATATGAAAAACCCACAGCTAGTATCATCCTCAATGGGGAAAAACTGGAAAATTTCCCCCTAATATCAGGAACAAGACAAGGATGTCCACTATCACCACTTTTATTCAACGTTGTGTTGGAAGTTCTAGCCAGAGCAATTAGACAAGAAAAAGAAATGAAATGTAGCAAAACTGGAAAGGAAGAAGTAAAACTCTCACTGTTTGCAGATTATATAATACTATATGTTGAACACCCCCAAAAATCCACAGAAAAACTACTAGAACTAATAAATGACTACAGTAAAGTGATAGGTTATGAGATCAGCACTCAAAAATCTGTAGTGTTTCTATACACTTGTAATGAATAATATGAGGGGGGAAGTAAAAAAATCCATTTACAATTGCAATGAAAAGAATAAAATATTTAGGAATAAATTTAACTAAAGAGACAAAAGAACTATACAAAGGAAACTATGAGAAATTGTTAAAAGAAATCACAGAAGACCTAAATAAATAAAAGGGCATACTGTGTTCATGGATTGGAAGACTAAATATAGTTAAGATGTCAATTCTACCTAAATTGATTTACAGATTCAATGCAATACCAATTAAAATCCCAAAAACTTGCTTTTCAGAACTAGAAAAACCAATTACTAAATTTATCTGGAAGGGCAGGGTGCCCTGAATAGCTAAAAGTATCCTGAGAAAAAAAAATGAAGTTGGAGTTCTCACACTACCTGACTTTATGTCGTATTATGAAGCTACAATTGTCAAAACAGCATGGTACTAGCAAAAGATAGATATAGTGACCAATGGAATAGAATAGAGGGTTCAGATATAGACCTTCTCATCTATGGACAATTGATCTTTGATAAGGCAGTCAAACTAACTCACCTGGGACTGAACAGTCTCTTCAATAAATATTACCTAGAGAACTGGATATCCACATGCAAAAGAATGAAAGAGAATCCATATCTCACACCCTATACAAAAATTAACTCAAAATGGATCAAAAACCTAAGCAATAGATCTGAGACCATAAAATTTTAAGAAGAAAATGTGGGGAGATATCTTATAAACCTTATAATAAGAGGTGATTTCCTAGACCTTACACCCAAAGCATGAGCACTGAAGAAAGAAAGAAAGAAAGAAAGAAAGAAAGAAAGAAAGAAAGAAAGAAAGAAAGAAAGAAAGAAAGAAAGAAAGAAAGAAAGAAAGAAAGAAAGAAATGAGAACTCCTCAAAATTAAACTCGTTTGTGCATCAAAGAACTTCATCAAGAAAGTAAAAAGATAGTCTACACAATGGGAGACAATATTTGGAAATGATATATCAGATAATGTCCTAGTATCCAGAATATATTAAGAGATTGTTCAGCTCAACAACAAAAAGACAGACAACCCAACCACAAAATGGGCAAAAGACTTGAACAGACACTTCTCAGTAGAGAAAATACAAATCAGCAAAAGGCACATGAAAAGATGCTCAACTTCCCTGGCTATTAGGGAAATGCAAATCAAAACCACAATGAGATATCATCTCACACTCACCAGAATGGCCATTACCAAGAAAACGGAAAACAACAAGTGCTGGAAAGGATGTGGAAAAAGAGGCACATTTATCCATTGTTGGTGGGAAATGTCAAATGGTACAGCCACTGTGGATGGCAGTCTGGCAGTTCCTCAGGAAGCTAAATATAAAATTGCCATATGACCCTATAATACCATTGTTAGGTATCTACTCAGAGGACATTAGGGCAAGGACAAATGGATGTTTGCATACCGATGTTTATAGAGCATTATTTACAATTGCGAAGAGATGGAAACAGTCAAAATGTCCATCAACAGAAGAGTGGCTAAACAAACTATGCTATATACATGCAATGGAATATTATGCAGCTGCAAGACAGAATAAAGTTATGAAGTATGTAACAACATGGATAAACCTTAAGGATGTTATGCTGAGTGAGATTAGCCAGACACAAAAGGACAAATACTGTATGGTCTCACTGATATGAACTGACATTAGTGAATAAACTTGGAGAATTTTGTTGGTAACAGAGATCATCAGGAAATAGAAATAGGGTAAGATATTGAGTAATTGGAGCTGAAGGGATAAAGATTGTGCAACAGGACTGATTGTAAAAGCTCAGAACTGGGTAGCACAGTACTACCTACCTGTACTACAATTATGTTAAAACACTGAAGGAAGCCAAATGTGAAAATGATAGAGGGAGGAGGGCTGGTGGCAGAAATGAAATCAGAAAGAAAGATAGACAATAAAGATTGAGATGGTATAATCTAGGAATGACTAGAGTATATAATGATAGTGACTAAATCTACAAATTTTAAAAATGTTTTTGCATGAAGAAGAACATAGGAATGACATTACTACAGGGTGTTGAAAATAGATAGTAATTAATATTTTAAAATTTTAACATATATGTGAGACTAAAGCAAAAAATGTTTATTTTGTGCAAAATTTATATTTTGACTAGTGCATTTCCTAATATAACTTATGCAGACAGCTTAATTGAACACCATAAGTACATGGAACTTATCAGGGCATGAGATTTTGTTGGTTTGTCCAGAGTGATGCTCCAATAAATCCCAGAGTGATTTAAACAGTGAATAAAAAAGTACATGCAAAGTCCCCTTGGGGGAATGGTAAGAAAGGGGGAAAATTCAAATTCCCCAAGTTGAATTCTTGATATTCTCACAAACAGTGGGGGCAACCAAAGCAATAGGGTGAGCCCCCAATCTTGGGGTTTGCTCATAAGAAACTTAACCGCACGAAGAATTTGTCAAGCCTACGTAAAATTAGGCCTAAGAGTCACCCCCAAGAGAACTTCTTTTCTTGCTCAGATGTGGCCTCTCTCTCCAGCCAACACAGCAAGCAAACTCACTGCCCTCCCTCTGTCTATGCTTGTCCTGACTCCCAGGGGTGTGCACCTTCTTGGCAACTTAGGACTGAAATCCTAGAATGAGCTGAGACTCAGCATCAAGGGATTGAGAAAACCTTCTCGATTAAAATGGGGAAGAGTGAAATGAGACAAAATAAAGTGTCAATGGCTGAGAGATTCCAAACAGAGTTGAGAGGTTATCCTGTATGTTATTCTTATGCATTAAATAGATATCGCCTTGTTAGTCAAGATGTAGTAGAGGCCTGAAAATATAGAGCTGTGTTCCAGTAGCCATGTTTCTTGAAGATGACTGTATAATGACAAAGCCTTTGCAATGTGACTGTGTGACTATGAAAACTTTGTGTCTGATAGCTCCTATTATCTACCTTTTCAAAGGATGAGTAAAACATACAGATTAAAAATAAATAATAGCGGGAACAAATGTTAAAATAAATTTAGATTGAAATGCTAGTGATCAATGATGGGGGTGGGGGAATGGTATGTATGAAATTTTTTCTGTTATCCTTTTATTTCTTT
This sequence comes from Tamandua tetradactyla, assembly GCF_023851605.1. Taxonomy (NCBI): domain Eukaryota; kingdom Metazoa; phylum Chordata; class Mammalia; order Pilosa; family Myrmecophagidae; genus Tamandua; species Tamandua tetradactyla. The sequence continues at coordinate 97,862,880 of NC_135337.1, read as the reverse complement.
TTCTGAATTGATGCAAATGTTCTAAGAAATAATCATAATTGATGAATATGCAACTATGTGATATTATGAATTACTGATTATATATGTAGAATGGAATAAACATAACATTAAAAAAGTACATTAAGTAATGTTGCATTTTAAAAACTGAACAATATTGCACTTGATTTTGCTGTAATGTAATTCCTTCAGCTTAAACATGATAGCATGTCCAGTTCAATGTTAAAAAAAATTTCACTGTCCAAATAAAAAAGAACAAAATCACCCTCACCAAATAGGAAATCTAAACCTCCTCTAAACTTTTGCCCCTCCCTCCTTCTTTACCTCTGCAGTTGCTATGGTAACACTGATGTTTTCCTATTAAACATAGCCCATAGCATGCAATAGCAGTTATGCCCCTGTATCCTGCACTTAAATATTCTTGTACATGAATCATACCTTTGAAGTAGTTCTTGCAAGAACTAATTTATATCTCTAGTGTTATTAAGTGGGACGCATAAGTCTATACAGCCCCTTTCAAAATGTTCATCTTCAATATGATAATATTACTTATAGGCCCACTAGAGAAAGGCCTTCCCTTCTATCTATTCCCTCACATAGGAGTTCAACTTCATTAACTAAGCGTTCAGCCATCTCTAGCTTCTATGAATCTCTAAGTCCCCTATATTCTGTATTATAAGCCCCTGATTTTATCTTTACCTTGGTCATAAAAGTGGAATCATACAGTATCTATCTTTTTTTGCTGGCTTTTTCACTCTGCATTATGTCCTCAAGGTTCATCCATCTTGTCACGTACTTCAAGATGTCATTTCATCTTCTTGCTGCAAAGTATTGCATCATATGGACATACTACTTTTTGTTAGTCTACTTGATTTTTTTTTTGTATGCTGTATGGCAGAGGTCACATTACATTCTTTTTTCATATGAGTATCCCATTATTGCAGCACCATTTCTTGAATTTTGTTTGTTTGGTTGGTTTTCTTTCTTTGCTTTTTTGTTTGTTTTGGGGAGGTACATGGGCCAAGAATCAAAACTGGGTCTTCCCCATGGCAAGTTTCACTTGTCTGCTGATGGGCATTCGATTTGTTTCCATATTTTAGTGATTGTGTATAATGCTGCTATGAACATCGGTGTGCAAATGTCTGTTTGTGTCATTGCTCTCAACTCTTTGGGGTATATACCAAGTAGTGCTATTGCTGAGCCATAGGGCAATTCAACATTTAGTTTCTTGTGGAACTGCTAAACAGTCTTCCATAGTGGCTGTATCTTTATAAATTCTCACCAGCAGTGCATAAATGTCCTAATTCCTCCACATCCTCTGCAACATTTATAGTTTCCTATTTGTTTAATAGCAGCCATTCTTATAGGTGTGAGGTGTTATCTCATTGTAGTCTTCATCTGCATTTCCCTTATAGCCAATGAAAATCAACATCTCTTTATGTGCTTTTGAGTCATCAGTATTTGTTCTTCAGAAAAATACATATTCATATATTTAGCCCATTTCATATTTGGGTTGTTTGTTCTTCTGTTTTTGAGTTGCACGTTTTCAATATCAAAACTTTGTCCAATATTTTATTTCCAAATATTTTCTCCCATTGTGTTAGCTGTCTCTTCACCTTTTGACAAAGTCTCTTGAGGTACAGAGGCATTTGATTCTGAGGAGTTCCCATTTATCTATTTTTTCTTTTGTTGGTTGTACTTTGGGTGTAAGTTTTAGGAAGCTACTTCCTATTACTAAGTCTCAAAGATGTTTCCCTACATTCTCTTCTAGAAGGTTTATGTTGCTAGCAGAATATTTATGCTTTTTTTCTGCATGTGGACTCTTCTCCAGGAGTATTTAGATCATGAAGAAGTCTCAATCAGTTTTAAATTAAGAAATCATACAATAATACTTCAACTACAATGAAATGAAGCTAAAAATTGATAACAAATGGAGAGCTGTAAAACCCATGAACATGTGGGAATAAAACAACATATGCTTACTTTACATTCACAATACGTCAAGCAAGAATCACAAGAGGATAAGTAAATACCTTGAATCAAATGAAGGCAAAACCAATACATGTCAAAATTTATGGGATGTAAAATTGTAGCTCAAAGTGAAAGTATAATTCTAATGATTACATTGAAAAGTAAAGGTCCCAATCAGGGTTCTACCCTCACACTTGGAAGGACTACAAAAAGAAGAACAAATTAAACTACAAGTAAACAGAAGAAGTGAAATATGTTATATTAGGGCAGAGAGTAAAATAATAAAGAACAATAAAACAACACATGAAACCAACAATTCCAAAAGTTTTTGTTCTTAGAAAATTTAATAAAATCAGCAAGCATTTAGATAGTGTGCATGCTTGAAACTACTATGTACTCTAGAAAAGCCTTTTTTGCATGGGATGTCAACAGAAATTGAACTTGGGACTCTGGCATGGCAGGCAAGGAAGCCTATGTTCTTTTATTTCAAATTTATGGGAGTAGAACTATTATTGTTTGGGAATTTTCATTCGGTTATTTCCCTGGAAATGTGACCCCACCCATTCAAGTAGGTATTACTCAACTTATTGGAGTCCTTTAAGAGGGAAACATTTGGGGAAAGCCCAAACACAGCAGCTTGCACAAAGAAAATTCCCCAGAAGATACTCAGCTAAGAGCTCCAGAGTTTGCACCAGCAAAGCTAAGAAGGACTCACAGAATTTCAGAGAGAAGGCCAGTGGAATCAGAAGCTAAGAGTTACAAAACCCAGCAGCAAAGGACCAGCATACATGGGTCACATGCTTTCCGAGATGACAGATGTGTCCCAGGTGACAGTGGCCTTTCTTCAGAGTCCAGGTATCATCAGGTTGATGCCTTAATTTGGGCATTTTCATGGCCTTATATTTGTAATTTGTAGTCTAATAAATCTCCTTATAAAATTCAATCCATTTCTGACATACTGCATTCTGGCAACTTTAGTAAATCAAAAAAGATTTTGGCAACAGTGAAGTGAGGTGTTGCAATTTGTAAATGCCAAACATGCTGGTACAGCTTTATTGAGGGATGAGTGGAAGATTCAGGAAGAATTGTGAGCTGCTTGATAAAGGGAAAGCTCAGTTTTCTTTGAAGAGACTGTTAATAGAACTATGGAAACAAAAGGTTCTTCAAAAGAGGCCTTAGACAGAAATGATGAATGTGTCATTCTAAACTGGAAGGAAGATGGAGTAGTTAGGTTAAGTTGTCACTCTTCAAAGGTGATGGTGCCAAGTTCAGTGGCTGTGGACTTAAATAATTAGAATATGAATTTCTTCTATGGCTGTTTACATCTGTGTATGGCTAAGGCTACTGCCTTCCACAATGAGTGAGACTTAAAAGGAGAAGTAGAAAGAGAGGATCTCAGTGCAGCTCAGAGCCAGACATTTGGAGATGCAGAGAGGACAAGCCCCTAGGAAAACCACTGGAACCTAGTACAGGAGAGAATGCCAGCAGATGTCACTGTGTGCCTTCCTATGTGACAGAGAAGCTCGGAAGAAAACAAGTTACTTTTCCTCTGAGGAACTGTAATTTTGTAAGTAAAGAAATCCCCTTATTAAAAGCTAACCCCTTTTGGTGTGTTGCTTTCCAGCATCTTTAGCCAATGAAAACAGATTTATCATACCAGAGGCATTAGGTGCTGCTGCATTTGCAAATACCAAATATGTTGGAATGGCTTTTTAAATGGATGAAGGGAGGATTCAGGAAGAATGTGAGGCACTTGATATAGAAAGCTACAATGCTTTAAAGAGGGTGTTGATGTAAACATGTACTCTAAAGACACTTCCATTGAAGCCATGGAGGAATCTTTTGTTGCAGATTGGAAGGAAGGTGAACTTTTTTTTGAAGTGACAGATAGTTTGGCAAAATTGATTCTTGGTGCTCCATGGAAGGGAGAAATTGATTATGATGATCTGGGATATTTGGCTGGGGGAATTTCCAAGCTACATATGGAGGATGCAGCATGCTCTCTCCTTGCAGCTTATAGTAAAATGTGACAGGAAAGGACTAGGCTTCAGATTGAAATTTTGGGTGCAAATAAGCCAGAAATTGACGATCTGGAATATTCTGGGCTTCCAGAAACTAAAATGCCAGAGATTAGTGCCACATGTGAGATTTTAACCAAACATGTAACCAGTCAGTCATTTCAGATCAAATGAGGATTAGAGATGGAGTCATCCAGAAATGATTTGTGTATGGTAATACTGTCTGATGGCTTCAATCCTTGTATGCTGCATATCAAACCAACAAATTATTTCTGAGACCTATATAAGCAGATCCATTGCCAGTCTGGACTAAAAGGGACAGAAAGGTGACTGGTTGAGGGAAGAACATCTTCAGAAGCAGAACCATGGGAGCTAAGGTCTGAAGCCAAGAAAACTCAGGTCACAAGAGTGGATCCACCTGTATATGTGGAGGGGTGTGAGTTTGCACTAGAGGCAGAAGGCAAGCTTTCCACCTCAATGTTCAGAAAGCGTTCTGGTGACCCATGTTTAAGAAAGCATGGAGTCATTAGGTGCCACCTAGATGCTTGATGAGGGAGGGGCCATAAAAGGTGGAGTCCCCAATGTTTCCCAATATTGCAACTCTGATGCCAGGGTTTTTGGAGAACAGAGCCACTGTATAGGCCTTTGTAAAGGTAACAATTGCATTTTCAAAAGCCCTGAGGATGAATGACTCTCAGACTTTGAAATCTAACGGAGTTTGCTCTGCAGGTTTTCAGAATATTTTAGGTCTTGTGATATTCTTTCCAATTTTTCCCCATGGCAATGGGACCACTTATCCTGTGACTGTTCCTTTATTTGCATATCAGAAGCTGAGAAGTTGCACTTAGTTCACAGATCCACAGCCAGAAGATGATGCAGTTTTAGGACAGCCGATGCCTGTAACTGAATTTGATAAGATTTTGTACTGTTTTTGTGTTAATATTGTATTTGTATTATCATGGAAATGATTTAAGGCTTTTGTGATATTGTAATAAAATGAATGTATTTTGTAAAGATCCAGTGCATTGTGTTCAGGACAGATGATCATTGTTAGGAAAAAATATGTCTATTATTGTTTTCTACTGAGATTAAGCATGGTTTAAGGTGATGTATGTAGTTGCCAAGTTGACAAGGAGCAGACTGAAGTAAAGTTCAAGTGTCAGTTTATTCAGGTGATGGTGCCCAGGTCTGTGGCTGTGGACTTTAATCATCAGTCTGTGAATTTCATATATGGCTGATTACATCTGTGGTTTGCTAAGAGGAGTGCCCTCCACAATGAGTGAGGCTTAAAAGGCAGAATCAGAAGAGAGGAGCTCAGTGCAGCTCACACTCAGACTTTTGGAGAGGTAGAAAGGTGATGCCCCAGGGTAAGCCATTGGGACCCAAAATTCAGGAGAGAATGCCAGCAGACATTTCAGCGTGCATTCCTGTGTGACAGAGAAACTCAGAGGAAACCTACCTTCCTTTCCTCTGAGGTACTGTGAATTTGTAACTAAATAAATTTCCTTAATAAAATCTAATCTATCTCTGGTATTTTGTATTTTGGCAGCTGTAGCAAACAAAAATAGAAGACAATCCTTTTTGTAATGTGCAGATGATTTGACAAAATCGAGTCCTGGTGCTGGATGAATGCAAGAATTTGAAAGAGACAAGCTATCATATCTATTTGGAGAAATTTCCAAACTAAATGTGGAAAAATCAGCATGGCTGCTCTTTGCAGCTTACAATAGAATGTGACAGGAAAGGAATAAGTTGAGATCTGGACTCTTGGGTACAAAAAAACACAACTGAAATTGATGTTCTAGAACATTCTGGGCTTCCAGAAAGTGAGATCCTAGAGAATAGTACCCCGTGTGAGAATTTCAAAAAATATGGAACCAGTAAATCATTTCAGGAAAAGCCAGAATTGTATATGAAGTTACCAGAAAAGATTTGCAGAAAGCCCTATATCTGGTGGTTGTGATCTCTGTATGCTGCATAGCAAGTGAACAATTTTTTGCTGTATGAAAGGAATGACTGACAGTCCAAGCTAAGAAGTAAGAAAAAAGGGACAGATTGAAGGAAAAATTACTTCAAAGGCAGAAACATGTAAGCTAAGGTCTGGGCCAGGAAATCTTGTACCAGAAGTGTGGCACCACCCTTGCATGGGCAGTGAGATTTTGCCCCTGTAGCAGAGGGCAGGCCTTTTACCTCCTTGTGGAAGAGTGTCGCCACCTCAGGGCTCAGAGATCATAGAACACATTCATCAGTAAGTGAGGAGAGCCTGGCAACACCCACCCACCCCCACTGTTCTGAAGGGACGGGTTCCCCGTCCCCAGAGATCTCCCTTTGGAGATGAAGGAAGAAAATGCCTCCCAGGGAGCTTCATGAAACAGGAAGCCAGGAGAGAAACCTAGCAGATGATGCAGTGTTCACCATGTGCCCTTCCAGCTGAGAGAGAGAAGCCCTGACTATGTTTGCCATATGCCTCCTCACTTGAGAGAGAAACTCTGAGCTTCATCGCCCTTCTTGAACCAAGGTATCTTCCCATGGATGCCTTTGATTTGACATTTCTATAGACTTACTTTAATTGGGGTATTATATGGGCCTTAGAACTGTAAACTAGCAATTTTTTAAATTCCCCTTTGTAAAAACCATTCTGTTTCTGGTATATTGCATTCAGCCAGCTAGCAAACTAGAACACTTCCAAATTTACAGTTTTAAGGCCATGAAAATGTCCCAATTAAGGAAACAGCAGGGTGATATCTGGACTCTGAAGTAAGGCTGCCAGCATCTGGGACACTTCTGTCAGCTGGGAAGGTGCATGGTGGCCCTTTGCACCTTGGATCCATTGCTCTCAGTTTTTTATTCCAACGGCCTTATCTCTAAGAGCCTGTGGGTCCTTCTTATCTTCTCCATGGCAAATTCTGCATCTCTTATCTTGGAATCTCCAGGGACATTTTCTCTCCAAAGGTCACTGGTTAATGGACTCTCTGCTTCTCATGGCTATGTCATTCACTCCTTTCTCTCTGAATCTCCTGGATTTCCCTTTTTTCATTTTCTTTTATAGAATTGCAGTAAACTAATCAAGACCCACCCAAATGGATGGAGACATTCCTCCACCTAATCCACCACTCTTGATTAAATCACATCTCCAGGGAGATCACAGTTTCAAACATACAATATCGAGTAGGGATTAGAAGAAATGACTACCTTTACAAAATGGGATTATAATTAAAATATGGCTTTTCTAGGGTACATACATCATTTCAAACCAGCACAGAAACCCAATAAATCCCCTTGTCAAAGCCAATCCATTTCTGATATATTGCATTCCAGCAGCCTTAGCAAACTGAAACAAACTAGTTCAAGCTTGTCCTTGCTCTCCTTGGTTTTGCCTTTAGCTCTTTCTCCTGTCTCCTGCCTATCTCTAGCTCTTTCAACCTTGCTGACCAATTGCTGGGGCCCAGAAGCAGGCCTCTGACTGTTTGCAGAGCCACATCAGAATACCCTTGGTGACACGGCCTCTTGGTCTCCTGTGAAGTGAGGTCCAGCCTGTATGCACCTTATCTAATCCAGCCTTTCTGTGAGAAAGTTCTGCCTCTGCAGTTTCAGGCAGACTAGTCAACGCTCACACTTCTCTCAAAGATGCTGGCTCTGGAGCCCAAAGAGAGCTGTATAGAAAGAATTCTGATAAGTAATAAACCAAACTTTGTAGCTTTGCAAGCTGTTACAAATAATCTTGCTTTGTTGTACTCCCTAAAGCAGTTCCCATGTAAGAGCACAATAAATATGTGGATGTCAGTTTATTTGGGACTCTTGCTTGAGTCCCCTAACCCCACTTAATGAACTTCTTGTGTCCATTGCTTCTTAATTCTGTGTGGTGGCCCTTCTTCTTCCCTGTTCCCTAGGGAAATCCCTGCAACCAATAGTGCCCTCAAGACCACCAACAGCCTTTGTAGATGTCAGTACCTGCCATTGGTGGTCCCAGGCTTGTTACTAGATACACCATGCTCCTCATATTTCCCTTTAAGTTCTGAGTTCTCCCTTCAAATGACTACATCCAGCGGGTTGAGTAGTGACTTTTTATTTATATCCTCTCTGTTCAGTATGGTCCTGATGTCCCCATCTCACCCTTTCATTGTGAGATCTAATTCTATGACTTATTAGATAATTCTGTGAAGGTAGGCATGGTGTTTTTGTTTTGTTCACATTATAGCTCCAGTGCTTGGCACTTAGAAGGTGTGCTGGTTTGAAAGGATGTATGTACCCTAGAAAAGCCATGTTTTAATTCCAATCCCATTTTATAAATCCAGCCACTTCTTCTAATCCCTATTCAGTACTGTATGCTTGAATCTGTAAGTAGATCAACACCCTGAAGGTGTAATCCAATCAAGAGTGGTTGTTAAACTGGATTAGGTGGAGACATATCTCCACCCATTCTGGTGGATCTTGATGAGTTTACTGGACTCCTATAAAAAAGGAAACATTTTGGAGAATGTGGGAGAGTCAGAGAAAGCAGAGAAAGCTGCAGCACCATGAAGCAGAGAGTCCACCAGCCAGTGACCTTTGGAGTTGAAGAAGGAAAACACCTCCTGGGGAGCTTCATGAAACAGGAAGCCAGGAAAGAAAGCTCGTAGGTGATGCTGTGTTCAACACATGCCTTTCCAGATGAGCGAGAAACCCTGACTATGTTTGCCATGTGCCTTCTCACTTGCTACAGAAACCCTGAACTTCACCGGCCGTCTTGAACCAAGGTATCTTTCCCTGAATGCCTTAGCTTGGACATATCTATAGACCTTATTTTAACTAGGACATTTTCTTGGCCTTAGAACTGTAAACTAGCAACTTATTAAATTCCACTTTCTAAAAGCCATTCCATTTCCAGTATATCGCATTCTGGCAGCTAGCAAACTAGAACAGGAGGCATTCCATACATATATGTTAAACTATTAAGTTTAACATGCTTCGCCCATAATTAGCACACAATAAAGGATAACACTTTTTATTTATTCAGTACCCAGACTCTTCAATATGAGTGTGTGGCCTTAAGATAGAATCTAAACTTCAGCAACTTGCTTTGGCTATCAGGTTTAAAACTTTTATTCAGTAAAGTTGTTTTCTATACCTTGGATAATATTTGAGTGGTGTGCTGGTTTGAAAGGATGTATATACCCTAGAAAAGCTATGTTTTAATCCTAATCTCATTTTGTAAAGGCAGCTATTTCTTCTAGTCTGTAGTCAGTACTGTATGTTTGACACTTTAATTAGATCATCTCCCTGGAGATGTGACTCAATCAAGAGTGTCTGTTAAGCTGAATTAAGTGGAGGCCTGTCTCCACCCATTTAAGTGGTTCTTGATTAGTTTAATGGAATCCTATAAAAGAGGAAACATTTTGGAGAATGTAAGAGATTCTGAGAGAGCAGAATGACATAGCCATGAGAAGCAGAGAGCTCACCAGCCAGTGACCTTTGGAAATGAAGAAGGGAAATGTCTCCCAGGGAGCTTCATGAAAGGAAGCCAGGAAAGAAATCTAGCAGGTGATGCCATGTTCACCACATGCCTTTCCATATGAGAAAGAAACCCTGACCCTGTTTGCCATGTGCCTTCTCACTTAAGATAGAGCCTAAACTTCAGTAGCATTCTTGAACAAAGGTATCTTTCCATGGATGCCTTTGATTGGACATCTTTAATTGGAACATTATCTCGGCTTCAAAACTGTAAACTAGCAATTAACTGAATTCCCCCTTTTAAAAGCCAATCCATTTCTGGTATATTGCATTCCAACAGCTAGCAAACTTGAAAAAGTGGTCTCTCGGGCCCCCACATCCACAGCAGTCCCTGGGAGATCTAAAAGTGCCTTGAGTTCTTTAATTAGAAGACTTAAGTGGCCTGAAAAATGTTGGCTTGTATCTCACTGCTCACTAATACCTTTATTTGCTTCTTTTCTTCTTCCCTATATGACAGTCAACAAAAGTACTTTTTTCTACTGCTGTAAAGTGATATGGACTCTTTATAAATCTTATTTTTTTATGCATTTTTATATTTAGCTTCTTGTCTGAGAAAAGAGTTAACTTTGGTTTAGTTTTTGCTAGGAGTATTTATTCTAATTTCTTTCCTGTCTAATTTTAAAAATCACAGTTTAGCCATGAGTGAATTAGTATACTGCATTTTGGTATGAACATGTTGCTGAAAGTTGTATGGTATGAAAAGAATCATGAAAGACTTTTCAAATTGTTAAATGTGCAACCTGGGAATAGATTTTATTTTGATTTTTTCTTAACAGTAGGGTTGATTGAGGTGTGCGCTCAGTTCCTGAGGCCCAGCTGTCTCTGACCTTTGATGGAGGATCTCCTGTGGCCTCTCTCAAACCTTCACATTCCCAGTAGCCCCTGTCCTGTATTCACTCTCAGCTAACATGATGTTCTGGGGCCAAGAAACAGGCTAAGACAGAGGTGCCATTGTTCCTAGACTTCTGGCACCTGACTTCTGTGGAGCTATGCTTGTGGGGGCAGATGGCTAGTTCAGTGGTCAGGGACTTCCACCTCAGGTTGAGGAGGGAAGAGTCCAGTTTCTCTCTACCTCAGAGGGTGTGGTTCCTGCCCCTAACAAAAGAGGGAATAATATTAAATATAAATAATTTGTACATTTTGGCTCATACAAAAAGCTGTGGGTTAGGGGGAGGTGACACCTCTCAGAGAGGCTGAAATGACTAGAAGGGGTAGAAAGGGGGAAAGATACACTTGCCCCTCCTAGTATCTGAATGACAATGCTCCAAGCCACTCAGGCCCTGCTGGGGGTGAAAGTCACTGGCATGCAGGGAAAGAGCAGAGCTGTGCCGAGGCATCCTCAGGGAGCCAGGCTGGTCAGCAAGGTGGTGAATTGCAGGGTCTACCCCACCAGCTCGGCCACATGCTGTGCCATCCCTTGGGCCATAGAGTTGGATGGGTAGCCCAGGGTGGCCCCCTTGACAGCCAGGACCATGGCCCACAGTGCTTGGTGCAGAGCCATGCCTTCAGCTCTGATCTGTGCTCACAGAGGAGCAGATGTTGCCAGCCAGCCCAGGAGTCTCTAGCGAACACCAAGCAGTGAGCTGCCACTACCACCCACTTGCCATGGGGCAAAAAGAAGCGTGGGGGCTTGGCTGGCCCAGGTGCTGGACATCAGGGTCACCACAGCTGCCTGCAGTACAGAGTAGTGGCTCTGACACTATCTGGTGTGTAAGTGCAGGAGCTGAAGCTCTTTAGCAGGCCAGCCAGCAACTCCTATAGGTACAAGATCTCATGCTACTCCAACAGCTCCTTCTCCAGCAGTTCAGGATCCCCTCAGAAGACTTTATCCACAGACCTCGATCTCTGAGCTTGATCTGTGCCTTTCAAGAGAATGCAGCCATAGTCCTCAGCCAGCGGGATGCCTTGTACTAATTATTGTATCCTTCTGGATCATCCTCCACTTCCCCACCCACTGGAGCCCCTTCTACTTTGGAGGTTCCCTAACCAGGAAGGTGAAGCAGGGATGGGTGTAGGGGCCAGTCCTGGATACTGTCCTTCCAGCCTGGGACAAGAGAGGGAGATGAAGAAGGGCTGGGGGCCTCTAGACAGGCAGGGCAGGCAGAGGGCAGTGGGATAGACTCTCTACCAAGGGCACCCAGGGCCTGTGGATTGGGGATAACTTCTGGCCAGAACCAGTGTCAAGGTGTCCAGGCCATTGGAGGCTGAGGCTCTTGGGGGCTCTGGAGAAGAAGGTACCTCTGGGCCCAGCAAGCACACATGGTAGATGCCCACATTTACACCCCTACCTTCCTCATTGGCCAGCATGTTCTTGGGCACTTCATACAGATTGAGTAGGGATGATGCCTATTTCAGTTTGGAGGGGGCAGTGTAAGAGGGGGTGGCTGGTTCCCAGCCCCACTCCCAATTCAGATCTGGCTTCATTTTTGTAGTTGGCTTTGCATAGGGAGCTTCATCTTCTATCAAGTGTAGGGTCACCCAGGTGGGAGGGTAGATAAAGGGGGGAAGGGAGTCGTAGTGGTCACTGGCTGGAACATGGAGGGCAGTGAGGGGCACATCATAATTCTCCAAGGAGCCTTTGGGAGCAGCCAGCTGGGTCTTATTGCCTCTGAGGACCTTGCAGATGGGGTCAGGGGAGAGTAGGCAGGGTCCAGCCAGATGTCCTGAGGTGGGACAGGGCCGAACTAGGGGTGGTACCACATGGCCATGCTCAGATAATGGCAGGGCTGCGGGCACCTGAGAGAGGCTGAACTTGTGTATTGGGTCAGCAAGAAGGAGTGTCACTCTTTTGGAGGGCACAATGCCCTACTGGCAGTGAAGGGAGCAGAGGCACCAGATGTCCAACCCTCCAGCACCCTCCCTCTGCAGTATCCTCAGCACATCCCCTCAGGGAAAGACAGCTCCTGGGGAGACTCAGCAGTGTTTTTGTAGAGTGCCCATTCCAGCTGGGCTGACGTGGCTGTGGCCATGGTCTCAAACTCCCCAGCACGCCCTGCTACAGGCCCGAATCGGTTTTGCTGACTTCAGCAGCACCTGCCGGGATCCATTACTCCACAGCCTCTAGGCTACGAGGTGGGTCCCGGCGGGAGCTCCTGAGTCATGGCTTCAACCAAGGTGGGAGGAGGAGAAAGAAAACCCACAAATGTTCCCAAGTGAAAGGTAGCTTTGCCCAGCAGGAGAAGAAATGCTTCCGGCTCAGGCACAGATAAGAGATCTCACCCAATGGCTAGTGCTTTGTGGATTGCCAGGGCTTCCTACCAGCCGCTGGGTTGACAAGGGCCCTGGAGTTGCCTGCCATAGGCTGCGGAGGCCCCTGGGTCCCACAAGGGCCAAAAGCTGCCTTCCACAGCCGGGACAGATGAGGAGGCAGGACCTGGAGCTGCGCTCAGTGCTTCTTCAGGATGCTCTGGGCTGCCCCAATGGCTGGGCGGTTGGCCCGGGTGAACGCGTTTAGGCGCCAACCCGGAGCTGTGCAGCAGAGCCGTGTTCCCAGGGCTGTGGTTCGTGCACCCGGGGGACTGCAGCAGTCCAGCCTTGGGCAAGCCCAGGTGTCTCTGGGAATCAAGAGGAAGGCCACAAAGCAAAAAAAAGGTACAGAAATCCTGGGAATAGACTTTCAAATATTTTCAAGTATTTAAAATATATGTATACTTAATAAAACTTCATCTAATAAATGCCACTCTAAGAGTTCACAATATTTATTAATAAGATACTATAATATTTATTCTATTGTTTAGCCTTTTCCACAGTGTCCATCTTAAGGAATTCAAATTACATTATAGTTCATTCTCTATATTAAATACAACTAAACTACTGACTATTTACTTCTGGCCCTTCTGTTTAATTGGCTTTAGCATTTTTTACTTTCTTTGTTTTCAGTCATTCTTCTCTATTTGCAGTATTTGTCTGTTCATCTTTTTTTTGTTTGGCCTCACTGCCTACTCACTCTTCTTTTTAAGGTTCCATTGACGCATGTTTCATGGCTTTCATGTGTTTTACTGTATAGTTCAATCACTTTTGCAGTTCCTCATCTTTAAGAATTTTAATGTATAAACAGAAATTGAAAATTCTTCAATTAAATAATTTAATTTAAATAATTAAATTCTTCAATTAAATATCCCAGTAATTTTAAATTTTACATTTCATTGAATTAATGTATGTATTCATAAAAATTTTGACTCATTCAAACAGTCAACATGTTATATGTTATATAAGGTAAAACCCCACCTTGTTCCAGTCTTCTCCACCTTTGATTTTCATTCCCCAAAGGCAACAACTTTCATCTCTATTATTCACCTTTATATTTCTATAACATGTCTCTAATAGTGTTTCTTACTTTTTCCATTTAATTCTTACCCATTTACTTCCTACTATAGAAGGTGAAGAGCTGGCTGTATTTCCACTTGACAAATATTCCCTTCTCCCATCATCTTAATCTAGAAACAGCATGATTTTATATCAATTTCAGAGTTTAACAATGTATATTCAAAGCTGCGCTTATATTGTAGTTGGATTATTTTCCTTTTCTGCTAGAGAAATTTTGTTTTCCCTTCACTATGTATTTTCTTGATTCTCACCTGCTTATTTTCTATTTATCAATAATCCATTCCCCTAAATTCTGATGGAAGTCTAAGTCACATTTCAGTGTGTTCCAATGAAATTATCCACTTATGCTGTTTCATTTTTTAATTTTCCTGTAGCCTGGAGCTGCATTAAGACTTTTGTGGCTCCAGGAATGTTAGTCTTTGTCATCTCTTTCCTTCATAAGAAATATAAAAATATCTTACAACTATGTTTGTGTAAAGATTATTGTAATCCTGGTTAATCCATTATTATATTCTCATTGCTATTCTATTCATTTTCCCCTCCTTATTTTAAAAGCTACTAAAATGAGAAATTGTGTTGGCCCAGAACATTGATATGGACCCAAGGTCCTGAGCATTGTGCACCTAACAGATGAAAATGTCCCTTGGGGGAAGATGTCAATTGATCCTGGAGCCTTCCTTTCTCTTGCTCCAATCAGAACTTGAGTTTGCCCTTTACCTTCATCTCAGCAATTCCACTTGTGTTTTTCATGTGCTGAAATCCCTATGTGGGGAATTGCATGTCTTCTTATTTCTTGTATTATGCCTTCATTGGGATGGATTGCATCTTTGCTGATAATCTGCATTCTACCTAACGATATTTTATTGTGATTTTCTTCCTGTCAATTCTATTTATCCTTGAGTTTCAGCCTTTTAAAGGAATCTCTTTATGATCATTTCAGTGGACTCATGAGAGGGAATTGAGTGTAATTGTCCGTGATCATTTATTGATGATTAGTGGGAAGAAGTTCACAAAACTCTTATATGAATTTTTATGAACTTTTTAACTTTAAGTTATATTTCTAGAATCCTCAGTAAATTAAATTGTGTATGTAAGGGTGTGCATGCATGTATATGTGTAGAAGATGAGAGTAGGTATCAGCTCTAGGTGAAGAAACATAGGAGAGCCTTAATTTTATTATATTGTAATTATTTAATCACAAATTTAATCTGCATTACTCCTCCCTTATATTTTATAAATAGCTTGAGTTTAAAATCTACTCTTCCTTTCATACATTGACATTAAATATTTGTTAAAGCAACTTCCTTTCAGGAATGAATAGAACTTGCCTTGTATGGAATATTTAAATAATTTTTCAAAATACAGCAGGTCCTTTTTCTTCTTGTTAAACATAGTTGTGTTCCACCTGCACAAACTACGAAAAGCTAAACCCCTAAAAACTTAGGGAAATTTAAAATTATTTAAAATTTAGAGTTTCAGGGCTATAAAAATTAATCTATGACCATTTCAGTTTTATGGATCTATTTCCTTCTGATAGTATGCAAAAATATTCTCAAACCAGTCTATTTATGTTTATAATCCAAACAAATGCAATGGAAAAGTGTTAAATGCCTTTTTTTTTAATTCCAGTTTTTTTATCCCAGACTCTTTTCTGTGCAAATGGCAAAAACTCACCTCAAAATAACTGAAACACTACAGGTAATTTGTTTATTTGAATACCTGGAAATTAAAAGGGTTTCTTCATCTCCTAGTTAACCTGAATCAAGTGTGGATGTCAAGTGATATTGTGCGAGTGATATTGTGTGTGCGGATGGGTGGATGGATGGAGAGATAGATTAGATATATAGATAGGTAGAGAGATAGATAGACGTGGAATATTTCTTCCAATTGAATTCCTAGGGTAGTCGTGTAGGGGCCTAGGGTGATAATCGGTGTCCAGTACACAAGTGTATGTGGTGCAAGCTGTAAAGTCATTTGCTTGGTGGCTGTCTTAGTTTACTAAGACTTACATAGCAAATATCCCATATTGGTTGGCTTAACCAACATTCTCTCATACTTTTGGTGGGTAGAAGTCTAAACCCAAGTTACCAGCAGGATTTTCTCCAAAGTCTATAGCTCTTTGGTGGTATTTTGCCAGCAATGCCTCTGTTTCATGGTATTCTGTCTCCTTCTGTCTCCAACTCATTACTACTATGTCCACATTTCCTTTGTTGATATAAAGGCCCACCCTCATATAGTTTTGGCCTTAACTGAATAATATCTTCCAACGTCCTATTTACAAGCAAGTTCGCCTCACCAGACAGGGGGTTGGGTCTCGAGTGTGTCATTGTGGAGGACACAATTCAATCTATAACAGAGGTGGGGGTACAGAAGTCCTCACTAGATGAGTTGTCCCATATAGTTGTGGGGCTTGATCCTAGATGCATTTCATACAACCTGGTTCTCCATCCTTCTTGCAATCTTTCCATATACCCAATATCATTATTATACATTCTTTTCCTGTTGAAGTCAACCTGATTTAGTTTCTGTTGTCTGTAACTAAGACCCATCACTTCCCTGTGTCAGTTCACCATTAGTCCCATGTTTGTTAAATTAAATGATATATTTCTACACAGGAAGATGGAGATCTTTCAGTATTATCTGGAAGAGAGGGCTTTGGAGAAGAGGTGTCTGATGGGGGGAGGGGAGTTTATTCAGCCACAGTGAGTCTAGGAGGCAGTAAGTGCCCTCCTGGAGGTCTGTCAAAAATCAGGCAAGTGTTAGTTTAGCAGGGGTAAGCTGTCAACCATAAGTACATACTTCCCTTCCCACCTTTGCTTCCATGTCTCTGGTCCAACCAACAATAACCACTCACCTGGATTATGGCAATATTCCCTAGTATTTACATCTGCCTCTGTCCTCCCCACATGCTTCATCAGAAATCAGTTATCTTGTTAAAATTTAAAATTAATCATATCAGCTCTCAATGAAAACTCTCCATTGCCTCCCCATTTCTCTCAAATTAAAGATCATACAGAGTCCGAAAAAGCCCATGTTTCCCTCTTTCTAATGTTCATTTTAATATGTGTTTGATCTCTAGATGAATTAGTGCAGGGGGGATGCTGGGTGGGAAGGGACCACCTTAGTGTGTAGCAGTGGTCCCAAACTCTTTTTGAAATCATATCCTCCTGAAACCCTTGGAGCATCTGGGCTGTTCCAAAGTGCCAAGGTCATAAGTGACTGAACAGAAATTCAGGGTTTTGATGTAAGGTACTTAGAGTTGATGTTTCTGTGGCCCTTTTCTCGGTCCCAAGGGCTGCATCTGTCACTGAGCCTAGTCTGGGAAGAGATGTGAAGTGGCTGATGAATAGGGGCAAAGTCATTGTATATCAAAACATAGAAGTGTAAAATGAAAACTAAAGTCATCACACCCCAGGTGAGAGTGAAGGCAGCCTATGTGCACCATTCTGCCTATCTCCACCACCTCCTCCCAATTTCTCAGTAACAGAAAGAGCTGATAAGTAATGGAAGGGATACAGAAAACATCACCATCCACAAGTCTATAACCACTCACTCCCAAATGAGCTACAGTGTTAGCAACTGGGAGTCCCTTCATTCTGCCTATGTCCAGCCCACAGAGAGGTGACTGTGTCATGATAAGAAGGCAATGAATGTCAAGAGATGAGATGGGTAGGAAGGGAGGAATTTGCAACTGTGGAACAATCCAGTGCCCAGATTAACCATAGCTAAATGAGAAAGCAGTGGGAACAGGGATGGCAGGGGAAGATGAGCTTCCAGAACAAAGGATGTTCAGTGTCCCTGTCACTGGGAGTGGGACAGGGACACTATGTCTCTTCTCTTTCTTGGAAGAAAATAGTTTCCTTGAGTTTGTGTACACTCTAATGCAAGATAATCTTATTTTGTGATCCTTAATATAATTATATCTGCAAAGACTTTTTTTCCAAATAAGGACATATACAGGTACTGGCAGTCATATCAACATTATTCAACCCATAATAGTTACCAAAGGAGAATCTAGATTAAACTTCATAGATTTGCAGGAGGTAATTTTTTTGTTGAGTTCTTTTAAATAAAACTGTATCTTTACTGAGTGGTCAAAAAAAAATGACCTGAAACCATATCGTTGTAAAGCAAAAAACAACTGATATTTGATTCCATAAATCAAAAAGAGAAGGAAAAAGAACTGAAAGGAAGTTTAGAAATCCTCCAATCTAGCTTTATTTCAGGGAATAGGAAACAACTGGTCAGGTAGGAATTTTTAGAATTGTTTTTGGATCTTTTATCTACTGTTTGGGTACACTTTTTTGAGTTATTCTGTACCAAGAAAGTATTATTTGAACATGTTAACTTTAGCATGCAACATTCATAGTTTAGAATACAATTTATTCTTTTAATCTAATTAATATTTCTCACTTTTTCTTAGTAACTATAGTTTTAATCAAATTATTTTGTCCTCAGTGTCAGATTATACTCTGTTTTCAATGAAATTAGAAAGTATTTTGCATTTACAAACATAAAATTGTAAAGCTTGTGAGGATTACAATTATAGGTAATGAATGCAGGTAAGTGTTTTATTATACTCAATTCAGTACTTAGAAAATAGGTGAATTATCTATTTTAGTAATAACAAGGCCTATAGGATGAATGTTTATGCATTTTTAAAATTAAATAATAAATGCATTTGGAAAAAATCTAAATTCAAAGGGAGGACTGGTTGATCTTCCACATTTTTCATGAAGTATATAAAATGTGGTACTAGTACTTTGCATTTTAGCAAAGAATGCAACAAATTAAAAGGTGCCATTTATTTTTACTAATTATTTATTTTAAAACAGGGATGATTATCAACATGTTTGAGGTGAAGATAAATGTTTTGGTTAAATTCTCCCACGCATTTAGAAGACAACCATTTGCTGTTTGAATTTTCTAAGATATGAAATAGGTAAAATGATTATCTAAGGAATATAAAAACTCAGATATTGTAGCATATCTGATCATTTGGCCTTTAATTGCTCAAGCTCCTATACCAGGTTCATCTTCACATAATCATTCCACTTCTAAAAACTTGTAAGGCTAATCAATTCTGAATCACTGATTTAGAAATAATCTAAATTATTTCTAATTTTTTCAGCATTTTTAAAGAGTTGCCATATAGATGTTTTGGACAGGAATTTTAAAAATTAGATTTTGTTGAATTTCTTGATTTAAAAGTGAATATAAAAAACATGTATTGAAACACTGAATAGCATGAGGAACTTATTGTTATCAAAGTCTTAACTACATAGGATTATTTTAAGGCATGTTATGTAAAGATGTAAAGGTGCATGGGTGGTTCAATGACAGAATGCTTGCCTTCCATGCAGGAGACCTGGGTTCAATTCCCACATCATGCACCCCCCCACACACAAAAATTAAAGATCTAGCCCATCAATTATTTTAGCATTAGAAACAAATCCTTTTGAACTCATTCTACCTTATATGAAATGCATGGTTATGGTGTATTTTTTAATGTAGCATTAGCAAGGTCCCAGTGTACTGTATCTTTCAGCACAATTATTTATGCTTATCTTAATGGTTACCCAGAAATCCTCTATAACTACATCTGAATAAATAGTTAGATGATTGGGAAATGCAATTTTTCTCAGTTAAAATATAATGTCATTATGGCAAGAGACACTAATTTTTCTTTCTGGGCTTATCCTTCCCTTATTCTGTTATTTCTATTATTTTCCCTTATTAAAGTTATTTCTGGAATATGGCTAGTCTCTCATAAATTAGTTACTATAACTATTGTAATGTAAAAGCTTGACAGAACTTCTAGTTCAAACTTAACTGCCACACTTCTTGACATTATTTGCTTCATAATTGTCTGAATTGATGGTAAAATTGTGTTGCTGTTAAAGGTTTACTCTTTGTCAGTTCTTTCATTTTCAAATTAGTTAATTTTTCTTTAAAAATGCTGAAAATTTCCAGATCTTAATTGTTTTTCTTGTCACTTTTTCATGAATTTCAAATATACGAAGTCACCAGAAAACTATTGAGCATCTTAAAATTATTTGATGATGCTATTAATATAGTAAATATAGAGATAGATAGTATATATGTCTATTGCATTATGTAGGCAAGGTTTTTCAAATGTTAAGAGTGAGAAGCTTTAAGAAGTTGTTGAGCAAGAGTTACCACCTACCCATACTTATCATCATTCTTGGGTACATTGATATCTGTGGAAAACATTTCCAGAACCCTGGTATTTTCCTAATCAATTTCTATCACACCACTCTGCTCCAGCTACCAAAACAGAGTAAGAGGTCAGTACTGTTCCTTCTAAAATATTATTCAGTAACACTGAACCCTCCTTCCCTAATCATGTGTTTTTACTTCTGCCAAATAAACTAGTCCTATCCTATCACTGTGACATCTACTTATTTTGATTATTATTTTGCTCTGTTAACTGTTCCTTTCCTTTCCAGCTTATACTTATCTTCCTTGTATTGTTTAAAAACTGTCAGAAATTTTTTTCCTTGCAGTTGTGATTCTTTAAAGTTGGATATGGAGAGTGCTAAAATTTTCACCTCTAATTGTACCCAGAATTATGCTAAATATTGTGACAAAATTATCTCATTATTTTACAAAAGAGCCTAGAAGATAGAATTAGTTTCATGTCTGATGAAGGACTTGTATATTAAAAACTATAAAACACCGCTAAAAGAAATTAAAGAAGACCTACATAAATGGCAATATGTCTCATTTTCATGGATAGAAAGAATTCATACTTTTAATATGTCAACCTCTTAAAGGGATCTACAGATTGAAAGCAATAGCTCTCAACACCCCAGCAGCCATTTTTTTCAGAAATGTAGAAGCCAATCCCTTAAATTCATAAGACATTGCAGGTTTCCTTGAGGAGTGAAGTCAGTATTGAAGAAAATCAAAGTTGAAGACATCACATATGCTGTCAGACAGCTATGACAAATACAACAAAATGTCTGGCTTAAAAAAAACAATATTTTGGCTCATGATTACAGAAGCTACAAGTCACCAAGGCATTGACAAGGTCATGTTGTCTCCCCAAAGTCTATGGCATTCTGTTAGTGGCTTGCTTACAATTCAAAGTTTTCCATCATTTGCATTGCTGCATGGTGATTTCTTTCTCATTGTGCTTACTTTTCTGGTTTCCACTGACCTTCTGCCATATCCCTGTGGTTTTTCCTAACTGCACCCAAATTTCTTCTGCTGACTCCAGAACTATGGATTGTGGCCCACTTTGATTCTGTTGGGCCATACCTGAACTAAAAATAATGTATTCTAAATGTCACATTTACTTGAGAAAGACCCAAAGGAATGCAGATTAAGATTGAAAAATGCCTTTCATTGGGATATAAAATCAAGCCTACAACATTTCATGATTTCAAAACTTACCACAAAGTTTTTAATTTGAAATTCAAACAGAATTTTCCAAGAGATATTTTATACTTTTAAGATATGAATACACTACTTAAGATAGTTACTTTAAGAAAGCAACATTCTTATTTAGATACAATTATTGAATCTAAGTATAATCACTGAATCACAAAATTTTGCTTGTCAAAATATTTGTAAAACAAAACCTATATATGCACAATGGCATAACAAACACCATATCCTCATCCCATTTTTAACAAACTTTTGTGATATTGTACATAAACTGTATGTCCATTAACTCAAACCTGATCCATTCCCATCTATAGGAATCACTACTGATTTTGATGAACTTCCTGAGTATTTCCAAATCTTTTTTAATACATTTACTCTTATACACTCAGGTACATACATTAATTAACTATGTATTTCCCAGTAATGTAGATTTATAATTTACCATAGTTGATTTATGAAATTTATGTTATTTTGTGATTAAATGTTTTTTTCACTGAGCAGTAAAATCCTTACTCCCATAAGGGTGAGTTCATGTACTTAAACTAAAGGATCATTTTGTAGCTTTTGAGTCTTCTCTATTCCAAACAACATGCAGTTCACATCTCTTTTAATGCTTCATTTTGTGCACATAAAGTAATCTAAATTGTCTTTATGTTGTCAGCATTGAATTCTTCAGTTCTTGATTGTGTCATGAGAATGAGTTCAAGGGCAGAGCACAGACTGAACCAGCTCGTAGAAAGTTCATTGAGTCTACATGCAAGAGGAGCATGTGGGCACTCTTGGAAGAGGAGAGGTGAGAAGCGTACAACTTTAGGACAATCTGCTTTTATTGTTTAGCTTTACTTACTCTCTTCCCTCCCCTTCGTGTTAGATCAAAATGTTTGATTAACAAAATTTTCTATTACCCTCTCCATTAGGTTTTAACTTCACAAAACAAATCTTTGAAAAACATATCTTAAGAAGTCAGGGTTAATTTTCTTACACTCACGCCTCTCCAGGGAAGTGCCTAGTGGTGGATAGTACATTTGGGTGGGCTGGCTGCTGCCCAGTGTCTTGTTTTTTTATTTAAAATTTTTTAAAACATAAAAACATACAAACATGAGCATTCCATTCCTGGTATATAATCAATAACTCACAATATCATCACGCAGTTGTATATTCATCAGCATGATCATTTCTTAGAACATTTGCATCATTCGGAAAAATAAATAAAAAGAAAAAACCTCATACATACCATACCCCTTACCCCTTCCTCTCATTGACTGCTAGCATTTCCACTCACCCAATATATTTTAGCCTTTGTTTTCCCCTATTCTTTGCCTATACCCCTTATCACTCCCTTTCATTGATCACTAGCATTTCAATCTACTAAATTTATTTTAACATTTGTTCCCCTATTATTTGTTTATTTTTAATCTATATGTTTTACTCATCTGTCCATACCATGGATAAAAGGAGCATCAGACCCAAGGCTTTCACAATCACACAGTCACATTGCAGAAGCTATATCATTATACAAGCTGCCCAGTGTTGTGCATAGGTGGATAGCCTCAGGCAGGATTTCTGTACAGGTCAAGCACTCATGGCCTTGATCAATCATCCTTCCTCAAGGGCCTCTTCACAATATCTTCTCCTCCCCTTCAGGTCACTGCTCTAGTCTTCCTCATATATAATAATGGGGTACTCACATGAAAAATAATGAAATGTCACCCCACCATACAGCATACAAAAAAATATTGTGGAAGAAGTTTACATGAGTATTAAATGAAGGGAATTTGAGACAAGTGTTCATGTACCAGAGGTAAAATCTGAATCGAAAGAAATAAAATACAAACATGGTGAATATGATACAATTGATCCATGATTTTTAAATTTTTGATTAGCTGTTGCAGAGAAAAATATCAGCCATAATGCAATTTTTGCCAATCAGTTCGATAATGTAACTGAATTCACAATTGTACAGGGTAAATAATGCAAAATTTGGAGTCTATGAGTACATATGTATGCCCAAGATCAATGAGTAAAAGCTGTGTGTGATGTTAGACACTCTCAAAGTCTACCCCTTAAAATATTAAGATGTTTGAATAATTGAGAAGACATAATAATGTACAGATGAAAAGAAAATTAAATATATGAAGCAAAAGTATATAAAGATTTTTCTTTAAATATTTCAATCTTTGATTAGTAATAATTGAATTCTTTCATCAAATCTATTTATTTAAATGATGTGCTTGCTTGTTTGTTCGCATGGGCAAGCACCAGGAATCAAACCTGGGTCTCTGGTATAGCAGGCAAGAAATCTGTCTGCTGAGCCACCTTGGCCCACCCAAATCTATTTATTTAAAAAATTAACAAATAATGATTCTCAAAGTTAATATTATAGCAGGTGCATTAAAAAAAACATAACCAGAATCTTAAGCCATATGCTCCATCCTTTAACACATTTAATATATTTTTTGTGGCTGGTAATATGCACTCAAACATTACACTATACAGATAAAATTCCATGGATTCTTTCTTGATTAAAAAGGCTATAAAGGTAGGTTTTGTATTGCCTCTATCTTTCACATACTCCAAATAGTATAATTTTTGTAAAACATTTCTAAGTGTCACAAATATATATTTTTCTTTGTTGTTTTCCAATAAATATGGAACTCCAGTTCTTAGGTAGAACCCTACATACATCAAATGCAGATGGATACATTATATTCACCTATGCAATAGACAAGAACTAAAGTGTTTAAAATTGGAGATTTCAAGGTAAAGTCAAACTTGATATTTTATGTTCTATCTCCCCAAATATTCTGAAAATTACTTGCAATTTCCTCTTATAGAACAGCAAATACAGGTTATACTATGAACATGTCTCATTAAGTTGTTAATATGCACTTATTCTGATGTTACAATCCATGGGAGATGCAACAAAGGGGATATTCCCTGATTATTTTCTGCTTCAAAACAGCAATACAATAATTCACTCAATAATAAAGATTAAATGGTTATGGAATAATGTGAACAAATAGTGTTGTTTGGTACTGAGTCAAGATGATGTTTTATAAAAATAATGCTTTAGCAATAGATAAAACATCTTTGGAAGAGCAGTGATATTATTCATAGTGGAATTTAAATGTCTTGATTAATTCTGTTCAGCAAAACCCTAGAAGACTTAAGACAAGTGAGAAGTTTTTAGAGATTAGTTCATAAAATGTCTCAATACATGAAGCTCTGGCTATGAGGACCAAACCAATTCAGACATCCTTTATTTAAAATTGTTTTAAGCAATAAATCTTACTAAGCTAATTTGTCCTTCAATATTTATCCAGTCTTCTCAGATGAGTAGTAATATCTTCATTTTACATGTGAATTCATTGTAGTGTATCATTTTACACAACTGCTGAAAGATCCAGATTTCTGATGTTCTATTTCAGTGCTCTGTCCACTGATACACTACCTCACATGTTCAGAGGTGAAATGCAAACTTCTTTTACCTGTTCATTTTCTGTTTTAATGTGGCTTAGTTAGAAAGGAGTTAATAGAATTCAGTGGTAAATTAACCAGTTGACCTGATGTTTTGGAAATGACATGAATTGAACAAGTAAACCTTAAATATATGGACTGACGCCATCCTTGAGGAACAAGTGGCTGCTATATTTTATCCCATTGTCATTCTAGTGTTAAATCAATTGATCAGTAGTTTGAGAGAAAGAATGTGAAAAGTGCTGCCCTGAGAATTATACATAGAAAAATATTTCCAGAAATAAGCTATGCATGTAACAATTAAAACAAACCTTATGTCTTTTAATGTACAATTACTCCAGCAATTGGAAAAATTTCATAGTAACATAAAATGTCATAACATAAATTGATAGGTCACTTATAGCCTTCAAATTTGCAAGTTTTACTTGCTTAGATTGCATATTGACATGCTGTATTAGGAGGTTGTTTAGGCACATCAAATACTCATAATGTAGACATATGGAAATAAGTAATGAGGCAACTGATATGAGCCAGAAATTTATGCAATTCCAACAATGTGTGAGGATGCATCATACAGTAACCTGTGAAAATACTGAATTATTGCTTGATACAGCTAGATATTCTGGACTTGCAGCTTTTAGCAAATTAAGAGTAGAACATTAAAAGATTAAAAATTAAGATTTATGTACTCCTAAATTTAATGAACATGAGAAATGGCCACTGATATCCCAAGAATCAGCCAGGAAGATAATACAAGTAAATATAAGCCTTAATGAGAAGTTGAGTCATTTTAGTGAGGCGCAAGCTCTAATGGGGCCATTGAAGTAGTTTTGCTAATGTGGGGTCATTGTGCAATGATAGTTAAAATTTTAATCATTTACTTTGATTATATATTATTTTTATATGGGCTTAAATAAAAAGTGTTCTATTTAAGAAGTAAAGTATGTTGTCAATTAAAAATAGCAGAGATTCTTATCCAAATAGCTACAGTGTGATGCTCTAACTACAAGGTCTTGGTAAACAAATGTGTGTGTGTGTGTGTTGATAAATGAAGGACTAGCCACATGATAATTCTTGAAACAATTTGAAGATAGGTGTAGAGATTTTAGGGTCACTAAATCAATCATTAATAATGAATTCAACATATTAAAAGGATAATTTTTCCCTTCAAGCAAGAATTGCAGGGCTGAATAACTCTTCTATAATGGAAATCCAGATGAATGAACTCTACAAGACAGTTACAATATGACTATTAGAAGGAGCTTTTCTCTCAGAACTGTGCTAACTGTGCATGAATCCTTGAGGAGTTAACAAAGGAATGAATTGGGCCACTACATTTGGTATATATATCAAAAGGATTTGATCCATTCTTAAATATTGTTTATAGAAGCTTATTACTAGATCATAGAACCATCTGTTTTAACTTTCAAAAGTTTTAATATTCCTTTCATTATCATGGGTTTCTGCTGTTTCAGTGCATATTTACTGTCATGTCTTGCTGTTAAATTGACCAGTTCATCAGATTATAGTGTACTCACTTGCCCTTTTGTCAGTTTTGACGTGAAGACTACTTTATCTGATATTATTGTGGTTACCCCAACTCTCTTTTAATTATTTTTTACATGGAATATTTTCTCAGCCATTCACTTTCAACCAATTTGTATATCTGAATATAAGTTGATTCTCCCATAAAAAGCATCTACTTTTAACCATTGTTAAAAGTATTTAACAATGAAACTCACCATCTGAATTTTGATGGTGAGTTTCTATTTAAAGTGTAGCAGGCAGCTTGTTTGCCCAAGGCATTTTGTCTCACAGTAGGAAGGCTCCTGTTTACTCAAGCCATTTCCCTTTGGCCATTGTTCCTGGTGCAAGGAAAACCATTTCCCTTGAGATGTTTCCCTTGCCCCAGGAACACTAAAAACTGCATGTGGGCAAGATAATAAAAATTGTAGTAAAGACCCCTCCCCTTCTGTACACTGGCACGTAGCCAAGTACTTCCCTCAAAGACCTGTAACAACCTCTGTTCAGGGCTTCAGACTTTCAGAGGCTACTTGGCTGAGCCCTATGGCCATAGACAAATAAAACCTTCCAATTATTTTCCTTCAGAGCCCCAACCCCGGTTGGTTCTGTTTCTGTGGAACATTCCTGGAAGCTTGTAGCCTTGTTCCTGGTTTCATGCAACAAAAGTAGTTACTAATAACCCAGAATTTTGTTATCCTTCTTTTACTATTCGCATTTTGTCAGTTTTATACATTTTTGTGCCTTAATTCCTTGATTAATGTCTATTTTCACATCTATTTGATCCTTTTTGCAGTATTTTAAGTCTTTTCTCATTTCCTTCCATTCATTTTCAGATATTTTTGTGGTTCCTATTGGGCTCATATATGGCATCCTAAATCTATACAATCTTTTTATTTGATACAATTTAACTTCAATAACATATACAAACATTGTTTCTATACCCCATCCCTCCACTATCATGCTGTACTTGATAAAAATTATATCCTAACACATTGAAAACACTAACTCACAGAATTGTAACTACTTTGTAAGCATGTGTGCTTTAGAAACTGTACAAATAAAATTCAAAAATATAATATAATACAGAGGTTTATAGTATCCATATGGTTAACATTACCAAAATCTTTCTTTATTTAAATGATGCTTTTGATACATTGCCTACTGTTTTTTCCTTTCAAGATGAAGAACTTCCTTTAGTATTTCATATAGAACTGGTCCAGCAGTGTTCATCTCCTTCAGCCTTTGTTTATTTGGTAGTGTATTAATTTCTCTCTCATATTTAAAACATCCTTTGTGGATATAAAAGATTTTGATGAATTGTTTTTCTTTCAACATTTGCATAGCTCATCCAACTGTCTTTAAGCTTCCATGGAATTTATTGAGAAGTCAGCAGTTAACTTATAGGGACTGCCTTTGACATAACATGTTGCTTCTTTCTTGTAGCTTTCAGAACTCTATTCTTTTCTTTGCATTCCACAGTTTTACTTCTATCTGCGTATGATTCTCCTCTGGTTTACCCTGTTTGTTATTCCTTCTTGAATGCACACTCTCTCTTTTATTGAGTTAGATGAGTTTACTGCCATGATTTATTTGCACATTTCTCTAGCTCATTTCTCTCTCTCTCTTTTTTTCTTCTGGAACCCTTGTAACTATGTGGTTACTCTTGAAGGTGTTCCACGTGTCTCTGAGGCTCTGTTCAATTTTTTCACCTTTTTCTTCTCTCTTTTTCAGCCAAAATAATTTTAATTAAGCTGACTTTGAGTTCACTGTTTCTTCTGTACATCCAACCTCTGGTTTTCTTTGATGATTTCTAATGTTTTATCTTCCTTTGGATAGACCGTAATTTCTTCTGTCTTTGTCTTATAAGTGTTTTTCCACAATGTAAATTTTAATATTTTAAATATGGAATTTAGTCCCTGATTTATCTCTTTCTTAAATTTGTATCCAGCTAGTGACATGACAAATGTATCACTGAGTGTCAAGAACTAACATAACAAATAAATAAGTTATATCTGTCCTTGAAAATTGACACTGTCTTGGCTGGTGTTCCTCTTCTGAGTTTCACTTTCCTGTGAAGAAGGACAGCCTGAGTCGAAAATGTGGGTCTGTATCATTTATGAATCTGTATCTTCTCCTGAGCTTGTTATAGGCCTTAGTAATTTCTCTTTTAATTGAAATTGGAATGTCTTTCCTATCCTTAAGAAATAGATTTCTATTCTTTCAAAGTGCTCTATTTTACCTCTTAAGGCCAGGGATCCTTTGCACCATGACACTGAAATGTTTCATGCCAGGATTTAACTATCTGTATCCTGTTAATGCCTGCAGGGCAAGTTCTAGGAAGAACAGGACAAAAATGAACTTCCTGGGCAGAATTTCAGGCTGTCAGTGGATAGACTGGAACTGCATACATATGTGTCTCCCAGGTGGCCTGTAGAGTTACACTGCTCCTTCCAAAACAGAGTCAGCACCACACAATAAGTGCTCAGGTCAATTCCACACCATGCCAGGGATGTGTTGGTCAAAAGACCATCCTGTTCTAACAATTTTCTGTTGCATTTTCTTGATTTAAGACTCACCATGTTACTGCAATCATTTCAGTGTTTTCTGGAATTTTGAGGAAGGTAGTTTGGCCTTTTATTGAACTTTTTCAAAGATTCTGTGGTTGAACAGACCCTAGAATGTCTTATCTACCATTTTGGTTGTGTAGCAGCAATCATAAAACTAAGAGCATGAAATAATTTAAGGATGCAAATTTTATCACTTATAGAAACATTAACCATATAATGCAATGGAACATGGTTAAAAAATCCAACAGAAGAAATAAAATTGAATATTAAATATATTTGCCAAAAGGAAGTTGAGTGAAGAATCAGAATTTCAAAATTATATGATATAAAATGGAAATAACAAAAAATAATTATTTTAAATAAATGTGACTTGAATATTCAAATAAAAGGCCTAGTTATTGACTATATTAAAAAGTAAGTCCCGACTATAAAAGGAATAGATGAAGAGCAAAAAGATATTAAAATGTAAATCTGTAAACATAAGTATATAAATAAAACCAAGTAAGGTAGAACTATTACAAAAGGTAGACCTCCTTATAGAGAGATGTGAAGGAGGTTATAAATAACTATACAGCCAAATTTTCAGAAAAGTACAAAATTCTTAACAGTGCTTCAAAACATGTAAAAATTAAGAGAATTAAAAGTAGAAATAGAATTTTAAAGAAAACAATGATACTGAATAACTTTCAGGGAAAAGCTCTAATTTTGTTGAAATGTAAGTCAAATGTAAGTCAAAGAAGTTGTGATCTTTCACTTCTTACTACTGATCTTCTGAATAGATTATTTTACTAGTTGAAATGATATATTAGAGTCCCAGCAATAAAGATTCAGCAAAAGATTAGATGTAAAAAGTTTTGTAAGTTACTTTTACTCTGACTTTATATTACCTGAGAGTTCACTAAATGATTGTAAAAACTTAATTTCAATAATAGGAAGAAAAACTCCCTCATGATGATTTTACAAGGAGTAATCAGACTATTGAGGTGGCAGTGACTTAGAAAACTTTAACCCCCAGGGTTAATTATTGTGAAATAAATTAATGCTGGTCTTTTAATTTTTGAATAAGCTTTTCTCTGCACCATTGGATTTTTGATGATTGAAGAATTGTATATTTTCTTGAATAATAATATTCTGTAATTACTTGATCCATACTATCAAATTCTCTCCTGAAATTCTGCAGGAAAAATAGCTTTTCTTACAGCAATTTGCTTCTAAGTCTACATGGACATTCACTTCATTACCATTAATTAATGAAAGATATGCAGGAATGCACTTCACTGGTTGTACATATACAGGAAGTAAATTTTTGGCTATTCACATAATTAAAAAAACATATACTCTCATCTCAGCACTAATGGTTAGTTTCTTCTCTCGGGTTTCCTTTAAAATAACAAAAGCCAATACAGTAAATAATAAGACAAGTTTCACAAACATTATTGTGATTGAATAAAACAGTATATTTGCTATTCTAATGAATTTGTTGACACTTCTGAGTATGACTGGCAATATTCTACTATTTCTTTTCCCATCATGCTGTGCAAGTGGCATTCACCAATTGGTGCACACTCCTAGAAAATTTTTGTGCTGCATCAGACAATGCAAAATTTGTGAAACTGGATTTTACAAAAGTTAATATAAACTTAAGTCAATGGGAATCATATTTAATAATAAAATCAGTATGAAATTGAAAATGTAGTGCAATAAAATTATGTTTATAGATAAGAATGCATGTAAATAAATATTATATGCACAAAGGAAAATAATTGGAAGAAAATAAACCTAAATATTAAGCATTCATGTATGAGTTTAATTTTCTTCTTGAAATTTGGTTGTATTATAATTTTTGCACAATGAACCATGTTTACTCCCATGATATTTTCACACTTTTAGGTGTAAAAATGCTTCATTTTAAAACTGTGGTATTCCATCCATGATTGTTAATTTTCTGGACTTTCCACTGCAGAGTAATTATTTCTCAAAATGCCTTTTCTTGTAACCAGTCATAAGTTAGAATGTCAGAAAATAATGTCAAAAAGTGATGCTTGAAATTATTGGCTTCTAAGGGGAAGGCATCTCTCTATTTCAAATCTAATGTAGATGTTTTGGTCCTTGAACTTATATCCTTGGCATCATGCCAGCATTCTTCTTTGGAAATTGGTCCCATAGATGACCAAGTTGCAATTTTAACAATCCTCATTATAAGAGATACCATGGTGTTACCAGAGTGAAAGGCTAGGGCTTCTCTCCTCTGACTTAGTTCACAGAAGATTCTTGGTATATATGAAAGACATAATTTCCAGCTTCACTTTCCATTTCATTAGAATCTAAAAAAAAATTTAGGATGATTTATTTACTTCAAAACTAAAATACAGTAAAAAAATAGATGCAAGTTATCTCAAAAGAAACAAATATATCACAGAAATTTTAAGATTCTTATATGCTTTACATATTTTTTGCGAGAAAGACTTGGGGTTGTACAATTTCTAGACAGATACTTCAGGAAGTAGTTTTTCACCCACTTTGACTCCTGGTAAGTTTTAATCTCAAAGTTAGAGCATTTTAGCTTATCTAAACTTAATGGGGATATTATTTTAAGAATATGCATATATGTGTCATGTGTGCCTTACTTAAGTAATACCAGAATTTGAATAAATAAAAATGTAGAATTGATTGAATTAGCATTATCAAGCAGTGTACATATATTGAAAATATAGTTTTTGGAAATTTGATTAAAGAATCTGTTAAAAAACATATCTTCAGAAAATTAATAAGAATGTGTGGTCTATGATATTAATATGCTTAAAGTTTCATTCTCTGATTAGTCATTTTTCCTAAATAATATGTGATCCAAAATCACAGTAAGTGGTGCACTAAAACTCTCTATTGTTGTTTATTATATAACTAGTTTTTGTTTGTTTTGCTGAAATTGAATATGCATAGGAATACAGTGTTATGAGCATGATTTCTGAGCTCAACCATTCCAGGTAGAATCATGGAGCCAAGAATAATTAATGGTTGAGACTAGAGGTAAGTTTCTTAACTTTCTGTGTCCTTTTTCTCATGTAATAAATGGGTTAAATAGCAATAGCTATGGTCTAATATTTACATCTGGATAAATGGGTTAATGAAAGGAATTATTTTAAAGTTCATGTTCATTCTGTATAAGTAATATATATAGGTAATTTTCTATTCTATAATGTCCAAATGTTGATTTAAACTTAATTCATATTTTCAAACTAAAAATTTTTACATACTTTGCAAAAAAGCCCTTCTGTATAAATGTCTAGAATAATGACACAACTTTTTAAAAAATGCCATATTATAGGAATGACAAAATATGTCATATCATTCCTATAAACAAAGCCAGTTTTTAGGTCATTCATGGAAAGTATCACTTTTGACTTGCAGCAGTGAATGCTGTGGGAAGTAGGAATAGCACCAATGTGCCTGATTTCATCCTTAAGGGAATGACAGACTCTGAAGAGATCCAGCAGGTCCTCTTTATGCTCTTTCTCCTGATGTACCTGATTACTGTGCTGGGGAATGCGGGGATGATACTGATAATTCACCTGGATCTCTAGCTTCACACTCCCATGTATTTTTTCCTCAGTCACCTGTCATTCCTCGACCTTGGTTACTCAACAGACATCACCCCTAAAACCTTAGAGAATTTACTGACTTCCAACAAGTATATTTCATTCATGGGCTGCTTCACCCAGATGTATTTCCTTTATTTCCTGGCTGCCACTGAAATTTTCCTTCTCTCATCTATGGCCTATGACTGCTATGTGGCTATCTGCCAACCTCTTAACTACCAGGTTGTTATTTCCAGGAAACTGTGCTACACCCTCATCACTGGGTCTTATGTACTGGGTTTTACTCAGTCATTAGTCATTGTTCTTTTCATGAAAAATTTGCATTTCTGCAAATCTAATGCTATCTATCACTTTTTCTGTGATGTAATCCCAATTTTATTCCTGTCCTGCACTGACACTTATGACTCTGAAATCATAATATTCATTGTCACTAGTTTAAATGCAATGGTGTCTCTTATCACAATCTCTGTGTGCTATGGGTGCATTCTGTTTACTATCATGAAAATTAATTCCACCTCAGGAAAGCACAAAGCCTTCTCTACTTGTGCCTCCCACCTCCTGGGAGTCACGGTCTATTACAGCACTGGTATTTTCACTTATTTAAAACCAAAGCAGTCCTCCTACTCCTTGGAAAAGGATCAAGTGGCTTCTGTGTTTTATACTATGGTGGTTCCCATGCTGAATCCACTCATTTATAGTCTTAGGAACAGAGAAGTGAAAAATGCTCTCAGTAAGGGTCATGCAGAAGAGAGAGGGCTCCAGGCAGTTGAAGTGACAGTGATATTATTCTTTCTTTCTATTTGGGTGTTTATTCTCTGAATAAAGTATCATCCTTTACTTAGTTTGAATTTATGTTGAGCCATCCATTATTTGACCAAATATAGTCTGGAATATTAAAACAATATATTAAAAAAATTTTGTAATATATTAAAGCATATATTTACAATCACACTAATCATTTACAAATATATGTATATACTTGGAGTAAAATATATGTTCCAGGAATGACATCATATCCCAGGTATACAATTTTGTGGACTAAAATTATTCTGCTTTTAAAGTAAGTTACAGTGTCTAAGTGTAGTGATAAACCAAGATGGTAATCAAACATTCATATTAATAATATTAAATGATGACTATGCTAAGTAATCAAAAAAGGGAAGTCCAATGTAAGCAACAGAGTCAAAGTTTTCTTCTTTGAAAGAAAGAAAATTGAGCTGTGATATGGGAGTTTTAAAGTGATTAACTCAAGAGTGAAATGCACCAATTTTCCATATTCCCCTGATGAATAGAAAAGCATGAATATTATGCAATCTCAACATTTTGGTTCTACTTTGCTAAGAGAAGAGGTATAGTGCAATTTTCATCCAAATTAAACTTGATACAATTTGCCTAATTTGTGGTAGAATGGTTGATCAAATATTTATAAGCAAAAATTGATCCACTCTTTAACCTAATGCAGATCTCTTTCTTTCTATTAGGAAAATTATTTTTGATTAAAGGATCAACTAAACTCATAAACCAAGGTACAAAATGACTAAAACTTTGCCTTATTAATTTGAAAACCTAATTTTAATGGAAGAAGCCATAAAATGATTCTGAAATGTTGTAAACATTTTCATATTTGCATGAGATAGATATTGAGAAATATCTTTAAAGGACTTTATTCCAGAAAAATTAACTCAAAAGAACATTATCAAAAAAGCAAATTTTAGGATACTGAAGTTTCAGAAGACTTGATTTCTTCATAAAACAACATGATATCCACATTATGTTCAGTGTTTTGTCTATGAAAATTCCTTTCTTTCCAGAGGAATTTTTTGCATAGATTTAAATCACACTCTGTGACATACATGTTTCTTCTGGAGGTAATATGAGTTGTTTCAGCATTACTGAATAGAAATTAAAGTCCTGAAGATTATTGGATAGGTTCTGAAATTCACATGGAAGAATT
This sequence comes from Tamandua tetradactyla, assembly GCF_023851605.1. Taxonomy (NCBI): domain Eukaryota; kingdom Metazoa; phylum Chordata; class Mammalia; order Pilosa; family Myrmecophagidae; genus Tamandua; species Tamandua tetradactyla. The sequence goes on along the minus strand of NC_135337.1, from coordinate 97,828,547 downwards.
AACTCATTAATTGCTTTGTTTTCAGGAGATTGTTATTGGTTAAATCACAGGATAATCATCCCCTCCGGAAAAAAAGGGAATATTGAATTAAAAGAAAATAAAATTACACACCTACTGCCCTTTCAAGTAAACAAATCTTAGAACAAAAGGAAAGAAAGTAGAATAAATACATATTCAGAAGCAGGTGTGTGCTGAGGTAATAGGAAATCATTTCTCAAGGCTTTGCTTATTGGGTGTAAACTTTGAGTAATGGTGGCAAATGAAAGTTCTTTTCTTAAGATAGAGGATGAAAGTAGAGCTAGTAAATGAGTAAGAATCTTCATCAAAGGAACTCTGAAAGTTTGGCTAGCCAGCTTTTCAGAACTTGGTCCCTCTGTACATAGTTCAAATTGCATTTTGTGTTCCTTGAGATTTAATTATACACTCAATAAATATTCTTATATTATTTCAATATACATTTAGGATTTTCAGAATGGACTGAATAATTTTTTGAAATTGGACACTGGAACAAAAATCATAGGATAAATACTTATTGGGCTGTGCCTGTGTACAAAAGCATGTTCAGAGGCTGGGACACATCTGAGAGTGTAAGGATGTGAGGAGCAAGTGAGGTAGCATAAGTAAGCCTTCCACAGGGATTCCAGAATGGGAAATTCAAATCAAAATGTGTGCTGAGGATTTACTATAAATGATGTTTATAAATTATATCAAGCAGTCATCTTCTGTGGGTAACTCCTGTAATTACAGCAAGTGAAAATCAAATTACATAAAGAATAACAAGATCAATATTATCTTTTATATCAGTTAATCAATTGAATGTTTATTTAATATGGATTAGTAAGACTATAAGCATAGGCATATAGATAACACAATTTACATATATATATATCCAGTGCTGCATTGGAAGAAAGATGAATGCTTTCCTGGAAATAGTCTAAGATCTACAGAAACCACTAAATAAAATCAGACATTTTCTCCACTGATATTTACCATAGATATATGGATTGATACCTAACATTTTTGAAAGCTTTATTTAATGCTAAAATTGTACCTTATTAGTCAATTTTTCTCAAACGTTTTTTTCATTGCCTCTAACATCTTTTTTCCTCAAATGGTAAATGATTGGGTTCAGCATGGGTTTCCCAACAGTGTAAAATATAGACACTATTATATTGTGATCCAGAGCACAGATAGATATTGGTCTAATTGGTCTATGCATGAGGTGGATTGTGCCATGATAAAATGGCAAACTAGAAGAGCATTAGACTTTCTCCTCCCTTCAGCAGAATGGATCTCCAAAGTGACCAGTAGAATGAAACCATGTGAGATCAGGACAATTATATAGTGTTTGCTCAATAAACCATCTCAAGGTAGAAGAGAAGAAGCTGGCTGATGTGAATGCCAGAAGAAGAAATAGTGAGGATTGGAGAGATACTACAAAAAAAAAAACATGTTGAATTTCAAAAGGAGAGTCTAAAAGTAGACACTCTGCAGAAAATAGCATCCAAAAAGCCACCAACATAGGATGCAATGATGTACCGCCAATTTTCTTGATGTGACATGTTAACTGACTGTACTAGTGGGTGGTAGACTGCTGCATAGTGATCATAAGCCATTAAAGTAAGACTAAACTCTCTGTAGTTTCAAAGGTAAGAACCAGAAACATCTGCATGGCACATTCCAAAAATGGAATGGCTTTATTTTCTGTCAGAAAACTGAGAACATTTTGGGGGTGACAACTGAATAAGAGCAAACATCCAAGAATGACAACACATTCAGAAAATAGTGTATGGAATTGTGGAGTCAGAAATTCCCAAAGCTCAACACAACCAGTCCCAGATTTCTTACCAGAGTAAAGAGGTAAATTGCTGGAAATAATAAAAATAGGAAAACTTGCAGTTCAAAATCATCTGTGAAGCTCATAAACATAAACATTGTGACTTCCATCAATCCTGTATACATCCAATTTGATGGCAAATACAACATTTACTGCATATATTTTAGGTCTTCAATACTCAGTGAAAATAGGATCCACACAATTATATCTTAAATGTTGTTACTTGGAAGGGCATTCTAAAATGCAAGGTATTGATACCTCCAGCAAGGGCAAAGAAGTTTGCAAGTGGATGAATTACCCTGTGAAACTTGAAGAAATTCTATATCATTCATTGTTGGCTAAATAATACTTTAAGATAACTCTACAAAATTAATATTAATTTCCAATTTATTTATAATCAATTTTCTATATCCTTTTCTCATATGACATTATCTTAAAACTTAAAAACACAAAAGAATATTGGAATTTTTTTTCGTGTTCATGGGCAGACTCTGAGAATTGAATTCGGGTCTCTGGCATGACAGGCAAGAATTCTTCCACTGAGCTACCATTGCAGCACCCAGGATATTGGAATTTTAAAATCCAAAAATATGGGCAGGCAATGGTGACTCAGTAGCAGACTTCTTGCCTGCCATGCCAGAGAATCAGGTTCAGTTCCCCGTGCCTGCCCATGAAATTAAAAAAAAAATTACAGTGGAAACACAAATCTGAGTACTAGTTCTACATTTGCTACAATATGCATGAAATGGATTTCTCTTATCATTGTCTATATAAATGTTCACACTCTCATTCATACCACAAGATTGCTTAAAATTTAAAAGTGAAGGATTACTGAAAATAACTTTTTAAAAATATCTCCAGATGGTTACAAATTGGGATAAATTACTTAAATGTCAACTTTTCGTACAGGGTACACTTCATACCAAATGCTTTTGTGCTCTTTCATCGCAATGATGTGTTTCCATTAGTCCTTTAGGTATAGAAGTGTACTGGACAGTAGGAAGCATTCTGGAGGAATGTGTACATTGTTTGCAAACAAAAGCAGTGAAATGACTTTTTTAAAAATCAGCTTTCTTTCTTAAAATACATATCAATACCTTGCCTGACTTGGGCTTTGTAGTATGTTTTACCATTATTATTGTTTTTCACATTTTGACTTAACATATTTCTCTATTTATATACACATTATACCTGCAATATCTTTGTATGGATTTTTGTGACATATTCTGTCAAAAAGAAATCACAGCCATTTCATTAATATATTATCATTACTTATATAGTTTGTAAAATAACTATGGAATAAATATCACCAAATGATATTTAATAAAACTTTCTAAAAGTCGTTGCCAAAAGAATTAAGTCATGGTATTTTCCACAAACAGTATTTGAATTCTGATATCCTTCCCTATACCATCAGACTGTTTCCCAGTTAGCGGAGTGTGAAGATAGAAAAGGTTATTACTTTTAAGCGTTCTCTAGGGAATCAGGTAAACAGAAATGAGGGATATAATATACATAGATACATATATATGTATAATTTATTTATTATGCTTATGTTCTGGTTTGCTAGCTGCCAGAATGCAACACACCAGAGATGGATTGGCTTTTAATAAAAGGGATTTATTTTCTTAGTTCTTCAGAGGAAAGGCAGCTAACTTTCCACTGAGCCTCTTTCTTACGTGGAAGGCACAGGATGGTCTCTGCTGGTCTTCTCTCCAGGTCCCTGGGTTCCAACAGCTTTCCCCAGGGAAACTTCTTTCTGCATCTCCAAAGGCCTGGCCTGAGCTGCAAGTGCTGAGATGAGGAATGCCAAGCTGATTAGCTGTGCTACGTTGCCCGCTCTCATTTAAGCACCAGCAATTAAGTCAAACGTCACTCATTGCAGCAGACATGCCTCCTAACCTACTGCAGATGTAATCAGGAACAGATGAGGTTCATGTACCATTGGCTTATGTCCGCAGCAACAAGACTAGGTATGCTTACCTGGCCAAGTTGACAACTGAATCTAACTAACACATGTCCACCCCTTGTCAACTTGGCAACTTCAAGTATCACCTTAAACAGGTGCAAAAATTTTTTTCTTCTTGCTGTGGACCTGTGAATATCAAAACAAGTTATCTGATGCCAATATGCACAGGAGGATAAACACAGGATCCATAGGGAGAAACTGGAAGGAAAACCTGCAGGCAAACATCATTGGATTTCAAAGTCTGAAAGTCATTTATCCATCAGCTCTAGAAAGTGGCAATCCCACCCTTTCTGAGGGCCTATGCAGTGGCCCGCCTCTTTCCAAATCAACCTCAGGGAACATCAAGGAGACCACCTCTGGGCTCCACTCTCTCCAGGCATCAGGGTCACCCCCGGGCTCTCTGCCATTTCTGGGGCACACGCTCAACCCCTCCATATGGTGGCAGCCAGGCTCTCCCAGTCCCCCAAGGAGTGTGCTTTACCTTCTCCAAGGCCTGAGGATGCACAATTCTTCCACTGCAACAAGATGGGAGGCTCATCCTCACTCTTCAGGGTAAACTCACCCTCTCCATGTATGTGGGTGGGTCCACTCTCCTGGCTGAGGTTTCTTGGCTTCAGACCCGAGCTTCCATGGTCCTCCCTCTGCAAACTCCAATCTCTCCCTTTTGTGCCCTCCTTTGTCAAGATTGGCAGTGGTTCCACTTACACCAACAGTCTCTTCAAACACTTCAGGACTTCTTCATCAATCTCTTCACAGTTTCTCCACAGTCTTCCCCTTAGCCATCCAAAACACTGTTCCAACAAATCTGGTATTTGCAAACTGCAGCAGCACCCCACTCTCTGGTGACAACTCTGTTCTGGTTTGCTAGCTGCTGGAATGCAACACACCAAAACAACTAAGACATTTCACAATGGTAGCAGTGCTTTGGGAAAAAGGAAATGATAATATATATTGGGAATTATTAATCACTAGTTCATAAGTGATATTAATTCTGGGAGACCCAAAATGCATTGCAATCCACCCATCAGAGAAGGGGCTTATGAAAAGCAGGTGAAGTATGAGATTTTACCTCAGGTCTATCTCACAATGGGTCCAGTGAATCCCTCAACCCATTCTTTGGTTATGTCCCCACTGTGAAATGCATAATTGGAATAGATAATCTGCAAATGCAGATTTCCCATATTGGTTCCCTGACTTGTGGAGTGAGTGCTATTATGATAGAAAAAGCTAAGTGGAAGTCACAAGTGGAAGCCCCTTCAGTGTGATAATAAATAAAAAGAATACTGAATTCCTAGAATTGAAGAGATTAGTGCCACCATTTAGGTTGCAATGGTGGTGATTCATGCCACATCCTCATTCAACTCTCTTATTTAATCTGTGCAGAAAACAGATGGATCTTTAGGATCAAAGTGGATTATCACAAACTTTTGAAGAAGTTCCAACTCCAGTTGCAGCTTTTGTTCCAGATGTTGTATCATTGTTTGAACAAACCAATCCATACCCTGGTATCAAATGTTGCTATTAAAGAACACTGAAAACAGTTTGCATTCAGTTGATAAGACCAGCAATAAACCTTCATTGTTCCACCTCTGTATTATATCAGTTCTCCAGCCCAATCTCTATTCTAAAAGGACTTTAAACATCTCTTCATTCCCACACATATCACACTAGTCCATTTTACTGATTATATCATGTCGCTTGGACCTAGTAAGCAAGAAATAACAATTACTCTAGACATATTAATAAGGCATTTATCAGAGAGAAGAAGGTAATTCCACACAATTCAGGATCCTTCAAGCTCTGTAAAATTCCTTGGTGTCCAGTGGAATATGACACACCAAGATATAATTCTAAGGTGAAAGATAAACTGTTGCATCTGGACCTTCCTACAACCAAGAAAGAGGCACAACACCTATTTGGCCTCATTGGATTTTACAGACAACATATTCTTCAGTAAGGTGTACTACTCTGGTCAATTTACTGTGTGACTCAAAAAACTGCCAGTTTCAAGTGGGGACCAGAACAAGAGGAAGCTCTACAAGAAGTCCAGGATGCTGTTTAAGCTGCTCTGCCACACGATCATATGTTCCAGCAAACACAACGGTGCAAGAAGTGTCCATGGTAAATAGGGATGCTCTTTGGAGTCTGTAACAGAGCCCTATATGAGAATCACAGTTCAGACCCTTAAGATTTTGGAACAAAATCTTACCATCTTCTGCAGATAACTTCTCTCCTTTTGAGAAACAGATTTTGCCCTGCTTCAAGGCCTTAGAAAAATCTTAATTCTTAGCCATAACCACTAAATTATTATGAGACCAAATTACCCATTATAAACTGGGTGTTTACTGACTGCCAAAACCATAAAGTTGACCATGCACAACTGCATTCCATAATAAAATGCTAGTAGTGTGTATAAGTTAGGCAGCTAAAAGTACTGAAGGCACAAATAAATTACATGAGTAAGTGGCCAAAATGTCCATGGTCCCCACTCCCATGAGATTACATTTTCTTTTTCATGCCACAACCACATCCTGTAGGGGAGGAACTTATAGTCAGTTGATGAAGGAAGAGTGTATGCAGGCATGGTAACAAATAATTCTGCATGATATACAGTTATCTCCTGAAAATGGGCAGCTACAGCAGTACAGCCCGATTTTGGGACATGCTTGAAGGACAGTGTTGAAGAGAAATCTGGGGAGGTGGGCAGAACTTTGAGGGTTGCACCTAAAACATTCTACTTGAAAGGAGAAATGACTGCATGTAGGTTTGTATATGGTTCACAGACTGTCACTGATGGTTTAGCTGGATGGTCAGTGACTTGAAAGTAACATAATTGGACAACTGGTGACAAAGAGTTCAAGGAGGAGGTGTGTGGATAGACCCATCTGGGTATGAGAAACATGAAGATATTTATGTTCCACATGAGTTCTTACCAGTGGATGATTTCAACACAAGAAAATATTAATAATGAAGTTAATAAGTAAGCCATTTTTTGGTTACCAATCAGACTCCTTTGAGACCATCCATCCTTTTCCATTGGTCTCCTGATCAAGTGACCATAGTGTTAATTATGGAGGTTATACATGGGCTTAGCCACATGGATTTCCACTCAGCAAGACCAACCTAGCTAAGACACTGTTAAGCAAACAATCTGCCAGCAGCAGAGGGCAATACTCAGTCCCTAATATGGCACCATTCCCCATGTGATCCAGTCTGTTACATGGTAGCAATTTGATAGCATTCTAACACTTCCATTTTGGAAGGGGCAGTGTATTTTTCTAAATGGAATAGACACGTTATCTGGATATGGCTTTACATTCCCTGGATACAGTGCTTCTGTCCAAACTACAATCCATGGATTTACATAATGCCGTATTAGCAATCATGATATTCCTCACAACATTGCTTCTGATCAAGGAGCCCATGTCACAGCAGAAGAAGTGAGGTAATGGGTACCTACTCATCAAATTCACTGGTTCAGAAATACATCCAGTCATCTTGCAACAGTTGACTTGATAGAACAGTGAAATGGTCTTTTCAAGACTAAATTATGGCGCCAACTATCTGGCAGAACCTTACGGGTCCGGGGCAGTGTTTTCCAGGAATCTGGCCTCTAAATAGGCATATGCTGTATGACGCTGTATCTCCATAGCTAATATTCATGAGTCCAGCATCAAGGGGTGGAAATTGGAGTGCCAGCATTCACTATTATGCTGAGTTATGCAGTAGAAAAACTTTTGCTATCTGAAGGTTTGTTGGTGTACAAGGCATAGTTCCAAAAAGATATCTGTTTATACCAAGAGACACAATGATAAGTCTACTGAATTGATATTAAGATTGTCACCCGAACACTTCAGTCTCCTCATGATTCTGAATCAAGATGCAAATAAAGGAATTACTGTATTAGCTGGGGTGATTGATCAAGTGGAAACAGGACTGCGTTGCAGCTACACAATATAGGTAAATAAGAGCTTCTCTGGAATACAATAGATCCCTTTGCTAGTTTTTTAGTACTATCATGCTCTGGGATTAAAGTCAATGGAAAACATCCCAAATCAGGCAGCACTACTAATAGTCTAGTAACTTCGGTAATGAAGGTTTGTGTCACCACAGTAGGCAAAGAATCACATCCAGCTCAATTGTTTCTTGAAAGTAAAAAGGGATATGAAATGGATAGTTGAGGAATGCAGTTATAAGTATGAATGAAGACTATATGACTTCCAACCCAGCTCTTGAAGGGCTCAGGTTGATGTAGCCCCAAGTCCAAAGAGTATGCTAGGTACAAAGTCAAATATGGGCTTTTTTTAGGACTTACAAATAGAAGATATTTTCCCAGAATGACCATCCAGAAAATGGAAGACGGTGCTCCACAAATGTGGGGAGAACAATAGGGCACCTTATACAGGTTTAGAACAAGAATTTTCGTGGGGTATGAGAACAGAATTTCAGCAGCTTCTCATGACTCAGGGGTTTGGATATTTGGCATCAACATATAAGGGTAGAGGAGTTTTAATACTCTATGGGATTAAAGTAGTTTATGACACCATCTGTATATTCTTTTCCTCCTTGAGGAGGCCTGTTGACCTAAAAATTCCATCCTGGTCATGCAGGCAGCTACATGCAGTAACTTCCTCTCAACATGAAGGGGTGACCTGGGCCCTAGGTCTCCATAATCCACCCATCACAGCAGATTACATTGACCATAGGACAGACATTGCATCCATACTCCACAACACCTTATAAGAGTTCCCCACGCACAGATAACAACCTTACAAAAAGATGATGCCATGGACGTAAAAGGGAACTATCCCATTTAGACAAGGCACTTACTGATAATTGATCAATATTATGTATGGGTCCTTGCATACGACTTAAAACTTGTGAAATGTGCAAATGCTCAAGTGTATGTATATATGCAGTATTCACAGTATTCACATTAAGACGCATGTGGCACTTTGTGCTGCAGTGAGAATATCTAAGCCCCTACTATTTAATAAAACTACTTTTCTAAGCTGGTTATTTTCCTCATTTAGGGAGTACATACCTATTTTTGAGTCATTGAGAACTTGGGCAGTGTGATTGGCTAAAGCTTCCAGATGCTTTTTAGTAACTACTCCACCTCGACCTGGCAATAAAATGGCTAAAGGATAATACCGCCAGGGTGTGCATTTGATCCTATATCCAGCCTCAACCATTTCCCAATTAGTAGGAGTATGAGGTAAAGAGACTTGTAAGATAGTGGAGACATAGGACTTTCCCTATCTACAATGCCCTGATTAGTTTTAGGGTAAATAGAGCCAACACTGTTGCCCACATGTCCATAGTCATAGGGTAAGGAGAGGCCCCATGACAGATGGAGGTATTTTTTCAGTACAAAAGACTATTGTTTTGTAACTCAGCAGTTAAGCTACACAATTCAGTTGGTAGGTACCCCACATCATGAACTCCTTCAAGTTGTTCCATACAGAGAGGAGCAACATGGTCTATTGTTAAAGATTTTACCATCAACCTCCCTAAACCATCATATGCAATATACACCAATAGAGGTCAGACTTGTTCACCTGTTCCCATAGAAGGAAGGAGATGTAAGTCCTGGTCTCATCAGAGGATAGTAGTTGGATTTCAGTCTTAAACAAGATCCTTTTCTAGATTTCCTACTGTGTTGAATTCTGCCAGGCTAGAAGGGTATTCTACAGTCTGACTCATAGATGTTGCAGCCCAAGGAAGTCTGATATCAATGGAAGATGGCAAGTCCTTGCAAACTCAACATTTCATTCAATTGTGGGCATGCATTACCACGGAAGCCCATTGTAGGTAAGTGTTTGCTAAGGTGCTATGGCTGAAAAGAAAGATGTTTATGGAAGGAAAATGAGAGGTAATTTCTGCTAACAATAATATATATACTAGAGTTCCATTAGTTGATAATAAGGTACCAGGCAGAAGAACATAATGGGGAATTTTAAAATACCAGATATTCTGTCCCTGCAAGTCCTCTTGGGAGTCTTTTACCATTACATGAATTGTTAACCTGGGCATTAGAAGGGTCCACACAGCCATGTGCAAAATACTTACGGCAATAGGATACACAAGATTTGTGGTAAAGATTTTAACAGGCATTTTCTATATAAATTGAGGTGTTATTACCATATTTTGGGCCACTCCTATTTCCCAGAAAATTAGGATTCCTAACCAATGCAGCTGCATAGTCAGAACCAAGGCCAACTGACCTAATTTTCCCTGTTTTTTGTTTTTACTTTCTTATTCTCTGAGGAACAGACAACAACAAATTATTATCTTTTCAGCTTTTCAGTGCAAGGCAGTAGGCCTTTTGGTTTGCATTCTTGATGCCTACATTGATCCAGCTGTCACCATAACATAGGGGGCAGATGCAGGAGCCAATGTAATTGCATTTAAGTGACTTAAGGTCTGATAGAACCTCAGCCCACTGCTGCAAGGATGTCTTATCATCTTTTTGCTGTTCCTTTAACAAACCATTCATTCTTTCAGTTAGGCCCACACCTGTGGGATTGTATGGCAGGTGAAATATTCTTATGATCCTATTCCATGGTCCAGTATTGGACTATTTTTTTCCAGGGGTCCCCAAATCACTTTCTATCTGTGTAGGTATACCATACAGTGTGCTAATCTTTACAAACAGCAGATGGTGGGGCATTGATTCACCCTCCCAGAGGGAAAGCTAACAAAGTTTGGTAGCCATGTGCAAGCATACCTCACCACCTCCAAGAGTGAGAGGGGACCAATGTAATCCAATTGTCGTTGGGTCACTGGGATTTGTGACTAGCCAATGTCTTACATCTGGTGTGTAGCTAGTGCCATTGAAACAGACAACATAAAGGGCAATCTCTAGTGATGTCTACTAGCTGCTAACATGTAATTGGCAGCTGAAAATAAAGCAGGGAAAGCTCTGTACACCATATAAGAAAGCACCAGAGCTTCTGAGAAGTGGACAAACTTTTATTGCTGCAGCAGACTCAGAGGACTCCTGCCCAAAGTCAGAGCCCCAAATATCCTTTGTTTCCAGAGTATTTAGGCTAGTCGGCAAGACAAGAGTTAATATGGGAATGGGTGGTAAGCACTGCAGGGCAGGAGATACATAGCTCATTTCATTTGTCTGAGATGAGTTCTGTGTGGCAGACACCCTGTTTTGTGGATGCGACTAGGAGCAGGTTTTGCGTACATGACCAGGAGTAGGCAGATGTAGCAGACATTTTGTTTGACCTCCTTCAAGGAAGCTTGCATTTACATACATTTATGAGTGCACAAATTCAAAGAGTGAAACACACAAATACATAAGGTGATACACATAAATTCATAAAGTTATACAGCAATACTACTGAGATTAAATTTATGAACTTTTGATGCTACTTTTCATCATATTTTATTCTATAGGTATAGCATCATTTTTGCTTGTGGGGACTAATTCATAATTGTTTGAGGGGTGCAGGCCTCTGAGATGAAATAAGTGGGAGGCAGTTTTCCATCTACTAAGGCTCCTAAAGTTTGACTTACACTTTTTAGTAAGCAAGGAAAGAGGCAGGGGATGATATGACAAATGCCAAGCATCACTAAAACACTTTCAATTGGAGTTTTGAACCCTCAAAAAGTTGAGAATCACACTGTGAAAATGTTTTTGGAGCCCAAGCCATTCCAGGTCTGAACTGGGCCCATGGGCTAGGGTTCTCATGTGATTGGTGATTTCTTCTATTACTTTTCCTTGGTCATCTAAGTGTAAATGAAAGTTAGAAACGTTGAATTTTCCACATACTCCACCTTCCTTTGATAACAAGTAATCAAGAACCAATTGGTTCTGATGGATTGCTGTTCTGAATTTGTGATTTATTCTACTGCTGCCTGGAGCCAAATGATGCAGTTTAGCATGCAAATTTCAGTCCTATTTCCCCATGACCAATCTTCTGCCCGTGTTGCCAGATGATAATACTGGATGATGTGCTCAGGAGGCCACTTGTTGTCTTTCCGGTTTCCTGTTTGTATGTCTCTCTTTTGGACCTGGTTATTTTCTGATTCATAGACTGGGTATCTTAGTAGTTCCCTCTGCTTTAGGGGAATTAGGAAGAAGGAACCGTGGATGGTTCCTAACACACAGGATCTTAAACACCCTGCAGGCAATTCAGAATAGGCTTTTCTGCCATAGGCCAATATGTCCCTTTGGGGGCCTTCCAAACTCTGGGAGCTGAAACATCACTCCAAAAACATTTGAGGGTGGGGAAAGAGGCTAATGGTGACAGATCAGAAGCTGTGTGATTTTTACCTGATCCCCACCATAGTGTAGCATTTTTAATCTGATTATAATACTGTTGCCCCAGACAGACAAGGTCTCCCAGTTGCAACCAGGAAGTTGTTTCCCTATCTAGCTATACAGTTTTTTTTTTCCAATTATGGAAGTTTTTAGGTTCCATTGGCTGGATCTGGGACCAGAGGTGGTTATATTTACTTTTTCTGTTGCCATTGGTTCTTTTGCTTCCCGTGGCCATTAGTCCCCATATTTGTTCCTCCACAGACATAACAGGGAGAAGGCTATGTGTTCTGCTAGTTGAAAGAACAGATTTTGAGTGCTTACAGGAATGGCTGGGGTTTCATTTTGTATTTTCTCATAGAAGGAATAGAATACATGGAATTTTTCTCAGTTGTAAGAGTTCATGTTTTTGCTTTTGCCTTTTTTATAAGGTGGGGCCAGTGATGGCTTTAGGGGACCATTTTACTCCAAAGAGCACTTGGACTTTTTCCCCCATTTATCATGAATTTTTTAAATGGTAAGGTTAGCAAGATTTCAATGCTCTGTCCTGCAAGTGGGGGTATTTGATGTTAATTGTATGATGGTACCTCGGGGATTTCCTATTTGATATAGCATACAGCAACCAGTGGCACTTAGTGCTTTCTGCAGGAGGGTACCTCAACAGTTTCCTATTTATTATAACACACAGTGCGTAGCCAGGCCTATGGCAGCACAAGCAAGAGAAGTGTTAAAGAGGAGAGATACTGCTTGCTGGATTATTGGCTCTGCCTACTATTATTTCTTTCCCCCCTTCTTGGAATTTTAAATTCTACCACAGTTTCATGATCAGGCCTCTTAGGGTCATGGCAGATGTAGTGATAGTCTTCCCCAGGATCACAGATTGAGCATGTGATCTGATTGTAGGTGCAGAAGCCCTTGAAGATACCTTGGCAAGTGTAATGTGTGTGGAATACTAGGGTGAGAGTGACTGTGTCACCAATCAGGTAGTGCAAATGCACTCATGGCATGAGTCCAGGGCAGCAATCCCAAAGGGGCCATGGAAAACTATAAGCAAGATTAGGTATAAAAACAACATTCTGCAACTTTTATAGGATAGGAGAAGTTACCTGGATATAGAGGATCAGTTACCTGGATATAGAGGATCCCACCAAGTTAAAGTAAAAAAAAATTAAATTAGTTTTTGGAAAGCATTAAAGATGACCTACTTCTAGGAAAGACAACACAGCCAAGTGAAAAACAAATAGAGAGTAAGATAAAGAAGATTAATCCACAGATCTGGGAAGCCAGGGTGTCCACGTGCTGCTTTCCTAATCTTCAGCCATGTGTAGATGAGTCAACTTTTGGGGTGACCGAAGCAGGACTTAGAGATTCCTCAGGCTTCAGCCATGTGTAGACCAGCCAGCTTCTGCAGTGGCTGGAGCAGGGCAGGTAGGTCTCTTATGCAGTGACAGATGCAGTGTGTTCTCTGGATTAGCTTAGCACTACCAAAATGGGGTTGAGCTGTCTCCAGGTTTTAGCCAGGAGTGGTGGATCAAGGGTCAATTTCAGCAACCTTGACAGCTGTAGGGGTAGAAAGCAGGACCATATAGGGCCCTAAATAATTGGTGTTAATGCCTTATTTTTTCAATCTTTTACCCAGACTAACACTCCTGGAGTGAAGGAATGCACAGAGGGTGTTAACTGTAGTGGTAATCTTTTATTTACCACCTGTGCAACTGAGACAGAGTGGAGCTTAGGCCCTGGAGCTGCTTTCTTAAAGTTAAATCTTCAAATTGTGTAATGTTTCCTTGGAGTGTTTTATCAGTGGTGGAGGCCATATGAACAATACTTCAAGAGGGGAAAATCTGGTTTGTTTTGTGGGGCTGCATCTCACTCTTAACAAGGGTATAAGGAGAGCATCAGTCCATTTTAGGTTAGTCACTCAACAGGGTTTTTTTTTAGATTTGAGTTCAAGGTGAAATCATTCACTCCAATTTTCCTGAGCTTTGCAGCCTACAGGCTGTGTGGAGAGTCTACTTTATATGGAGGGTTTTACTGAAATTTTGTATGATTTGGGCCACAAATGCTAGTCCATTGTCAGAGCCCAGGGAGCTCAGCAGGCCATACCTCTGAATGATTTCTTTGCATAGAATCTAACTACTTCCTGGGCTTTTTCTGAGTGAGTCAGGATGGTCTCCACTGATACTGAGAAAGTACAGACCAGTAAGTATTGGTATCCTATTTCCTGGGGAAATCTGGTGAAGTTTACTTGGATGTTGTCAAATGGCATATGTCCTACAACTTGAATTCTCGGGGTGGGGGGGGAGCATTCAGCCCTTTTCACAGGGTGCTTTGGAGCACAACTTAATGCATTTAGCATGAACTGCTTGGCCGAGTTGGTGCAATTAGGAATGTACAAGTATTGTTGAAGAAACTGCTCCAGGGTTGTTTTCCATAATGACTATTTTCATGAACTTGCAAAACCACCATTGGGCCAAGTGCTTCTGGGATTGTTAACTGACTGTCCTTGAATTTCCACCATCCATTCAGCAAGTGGGCAATGCATTCTTGGCTCAGCCAGGTATGTTCAGTCTCAGAATATTTTGGCTGTATTCCACTTATAGTTTCTGGTAGAGGTGTTGTCATTAATGAAGAGTGGGCTCCCCTTAAAGCTGCTACTTTGGCTTCTTTATTTGCCAGACAGTTCCCTCGGGCTACTGTTGTGTTTCATGACTGATGGTCATGGCAGTGGATGATGGCAACCTTCACAGAGACCCGTACTGCTTCCAGGAGGGCCAGGAATTCTGGGCCATGCTTTATTTCCTTTCCTCTGGCATTGATCAGTCCTCTTTTTTTGTATAGGGCCTCATGTACCCCAGAAACGTTGAAGGCATACCTTGAGCCAGTGTAGATGTTGATGATGAAATCTAATCCTAACAGCAGGGCTCTGGTGACAGCTATGAGTTCAGCTTTTTGAGCTGAGGTGGCCCCCAGAAGAGGCCCTAATTCTACAATTGAGTCCATGGTCACCACTGTGTATCCTGGTTTCAGTACTCAATTGTGGACAAAACTGCTACCATATGTGTAGTATTCTGCATCAGGGTGGGAGAAAGGCTGGTCCTTTAAATCTGGTTGTCTGGAGAAAACCTCATCAGGGGTTTCTATAAATTCATTCTCAGGCAGACCTTTTCCCATTGGCAGGAGATGAGATGGGTTTAGGCTGCTTATGGCCTGCACTTGAATGTTGGGGCTCTTGCATAAGAGAGCCTGATATTTCAGCAGCTGAGAAGTTGAGAACCAATAATGTCCCTTTTGCAAGGAGTCAATATATAGAAATTGGTCAGGGTCCAGGATGTCCCATGACAACTTTCCAGATGGCTAGGATAAGTTGGTGGTCAAATGACCCTTCAGATGACCATTCAACTCCAAAAGGGGGCCAGTGCAATTGACAAAATTTGCACAGCTCCTGGGGCTTGAGTTTCACTCCCTAGTCTCCAGTAAATCCTTTCCTAAAATTCTTAATGAGATAAACTAAGGGGTTTAGCTTTCAGTAACATGCATAGTGTTCCTCCCAGGGCATCAGAGAACAATTAAACAAATAAAGAAGATGAAAATTGCTTCATCCATCTCTGATGGCTTTCCATGATGAAGAATTTAGGGCTTTCTTGGCATAAGACAGATTGCTATAAATCCCCAATTCAGATCCTCACAAACTCTTTCATTCAATTGAAATCACTGCTGTCCAATCTGTAATGATGTCCCATGGACCTGCAGATCAGGACACACAATTTGCCTTGTGTGTAACACAGTGCCAAAGCCTCAGGTCAGAACCATGACTCATTCACACACTTTCACACACCAGGTGCTTGACAACATGACAAGTTATGTATGACTCCCTCCCAATACCAGAGTTTATCTAACTACTGGGGGCTTCTCCTTTGCTTTCTCTGAAGGATACTTGACCTGGTTCAGGTGGTTATCAGCCTCCTCTTCTACCTGACAGCTAGGACCTGTTAATCCCTATACCTGATCTGCAAGCAATTGGTGAACAGCCATTCTTGACAGTCTGACAGGCAGAGCTCTGGTTCAGTTCTCAGGGCTGCTGAGTTTCCTCCCAAGTCTGGGGAAACTGATGCCCCATTCCAGTCAGATTATCCTGAATTGGAAGAAAAATTTCCAGGGATTCCCAGGGATGGTTGAAATCAGCCTGTGGCTTCGGTCTTCTGGGAGACAGAGAGGGAATACAAGGGTGTCTTTTCCTTGGAGGTGCAGATTTTCCCAGCCAATGCACCAGAAATGATATAGGGAAAACTCCATACACCATGAAAGAAAGCACCAGAGCCTCTGAGAAGTAGATAAACTTTTATTGCCATGGCAGACTAAGAGGACCGCCGTTCAAAGTCTGAGCCCCAAATATCCTTTATTTCTAGATTATATAGACTAGTAGGCAAGGTGAGAGTTACTAAGGGAATAGGTAGTAAACACTGGAAAAGTACAGAACTTGCAGCATGGGAGTTACATAGCTCACTTGTTTAGTCTCAGATGGGTCATGTATGGCTTACATCCTGTTTTGCAAATGTGACTAGGGGCAGGTTTTGCATACATGACTAGTAGCAGGAAGATGCTCCTATACCTCTGACTCAGGTATATCTGCATGCCAGAATCTCTAACTGACAATTCACTCAGTGCAGGTGATCAGAGAGTCCTTCATTTTCACCTGTGCAAGGGGCCTATCTTTTTCTAGTTTTAATTTCTCTTCTAGATGGTGGGCTGTTGCTTTTGCCACCTGTTCTGTTTCTGTGGTCATACATAAGACTCATAAAATGGGCTAAGCTATGGCTACCACTATTTGGCATTCTTTTTTTTTTTTTTTTTGCTAAATTTTATTTGTCTTGATGTCTGTCACAAAACAGTTGGCAACACCACCAGAGGTTTCAGGGGATACCCATACTCTAACAGTCATCCAGGAAGGCACCCAACCCTCCCCACATGGGTGATGTGGGTCAATTTAGGATTTTGGACACTCCCTTCCCAGAACACATGCCTATTATGTGCAGTGACTCTTTGGTCTCCTGGCTGGCTCACCAATTGTTCCCATCAAGCTTTTGAAGGGCACAGGTCAGTACAGCCCAAAGACCAAAGAACATGTTAGTCACAAAAACAGATGTAGACTTTCTTAGGACTTACAAACAAGATAATAATTTTTCTGGTGATGGTTGATCAGAAAAATGGAATCCAGGGCTCTGCAGAGCAGAAAGTACAAATAGGGCAATTTATAAGGGCTTAGTACAAGGATATTCAATAAGTTATGAGAACAGCAATTCAGCAGATTCTCATGACACAGGGATTTGGAGATTTTTTTATCAACATTTCAATGAAGAGGAGTTTTAATGCTTTAAAAATAAATGGTTTATGATATAATCTGTACATTTTTTACTCCCAGAGGGAGTCTTTTGACTTTCAACTACTTTCCTGGTCGTGTAGATGGCTACATACAGATAGTTAACCACAATACAGAGAGGGTCCTGGGGCCCTGGGTCAGAAATGAAAACTCTTATTGTTTCAAATATTTCTTCCCTGTTTTTCTATGATAATATTTGCATATAGAAATCAGGTGTATATATTTGTTTTCTTCCCTATCTTGTCATATAACATAAACTGTGTTAGCTCCATGTCATTATAATTAAATTATTAGATATTGTGTGAAAGAGTGAATATTACCTGAAGATTTTCACCATATCCTTGGAAGAGCTAATGGCTGTGTGGTTGAATACAGGATAGTTGAATATTGTTAGGTGGAAATATGAATATATTGTTTTTACTATGACATAACAGAAATTAAATATGTTTTAAGGAGCAGGGCATAGGTTCTTAGATGAGAAAGGGTGGACTGTGATGGTTAAGTTCATGTGTCAACTTGTCCAGATTATGATACCCAATTGTTTGATCAACACACTGGACTAATTGTAACAGTGAGGATATTGCATGGACTTAAATTATCAGTAAACTGACTGCATCTATGGATGATTGCATCTACAATCAACTGAGGAGATTGTTTTCAACAATGTGTGAATACCCATCCAATCAACTGAAGATTTTAAAAAGAGAAATGATGACTTCAGCAATCAGAAAAGGGAATTTTCATCTGTGCTTCATCCAACCAGCTTTTTCATCCATGGAAAACTTTCATTGAAGTTCCCTGCTTACGGCCTGCCCTGGGAAATTTGGAGTTGCCAATTCCCACAGTCATATGGTACAATTCTATTTAAAATATCAGAATAGTTACAGTTCCCCCTTAATGGTTCTGTTTACATAGAGGACACTGACTTAGAGAAGGTGGTGTGTGGTGGTATGAAGGTGCATGTACCCCAGTAAAACATGTTTTTAAAGATAATTCATTCTTTTGCATGTGAATCCATTTAAAGTTGGACCTTTTGATGAAGCAAATTCACTAAAGCTTTGATCAACCTGAATTAGAACAGGCCTAATGAAATGAAATTCAGATAAGGAGAGAGAAAGCAGCAGACAGAGCATCCTGAGGCTGAATTCAATGAAACCCAGAGGAGACATGAGATGCTATCAGGGACCAACATGTGCCATGCCATATGCTATGCAAAGGACCAGAAATCACTGTCAGTCAATCCAAGAATGCCACAGAGTTGGAAGAAAAATCATCACTTTGTTAAGGCCTTAATTCAGTCTTCATTCTGGCATCAACTATGTAACTAATTAAGTCTTATTATTTAAGTGAAACATTTCATATCATTTGCTTAAGCAGAATAAAATTAAAACATATGTGAAGAAAATATCAAGGTGAAATATCACATCCACAATTTTTTATCTAAAATAAAAAAGTGTCAAAAAGTCAATCACTTTTCATCAAAGCATAAGGTGATGAATATGCCTGCAATAGTTGGAAATTTTGACATACCCCAGGAAATCATTGTCTTAAATTTAACCCATTTCTGTGGATGTGGACACATTGTAAGTAGGGTTTTTTGGAGAGTAGGGTCTTATGATATGACATATCTCATTCAGGTTGGGTCTTAATCCTCTTACTGGGGGTTTTATAAAAGGTTGAAATTCAGAGAATGAGAAAGAAAAAGACACAGAAGCTGAGAAAGAATCACAGAAAAACAGAGGGAAACCTTTGAGGAGAGAAGGTGAAACAAGGAAACCAGCTTGAGTATGGGAGATCAGCAGACACTGCCATGTACCCAGCCATCTGGCAGGTGAGTTCTGGATCACCAGCAACCTGTTTTCAGGAAGAAGGTATCATCTGGATTGTTCTGATTTGAGGATATGGTATACCCCCTTAAAGCCATGTCCTTTAATCCTGATTCAATATCATTGGGTAGAGACCTTCAGTTAGATTGTTTCCATAGAGACTGACCCACTCAATTGTGGGTATGACATTTTGATTAGATTACTTCCATAGAGATGTGACACACAAATGTGGGTGTGGCATTTTGATTGAGACTCTTACTATTTAATGTGGGTCTTGGTGTGTTTACCAGAGTCCTTTGAAAAGGGAGACATTTTGGAGGCAACATAGTTGCTTCAAAGCTGACAGAGACATAGACATTTACAGATGCATGGAGCACCAACAGAGCCAGCTGAAACAGACAAGCATTTGCAGATGTAGAAAGAAAACACCCCTAGTGAGTTGCTTGAAACCAGAAACCAAAAGGCCAGCAGACATGAGCCAAATGACTTCCCACCTGACAGAGGTGTTCTGGACACGTTGGCTTTTCTTGAGTTAAGGTATCTTCCCATGGATTCTTTAGTTTGAACATTTTGAAGGTGCTAGAACTGTAAAATTGTAACTTAATACATTCTAATTTTAGAACCCATTTAATTTCTGGTATATTGCATTCCAGCAACATTTAAAAAACTAATAGAATAATGAAACATAACAACATTTGGTGGCTTTTCCCATCTTGCTGGATTACCTACCACTCTTCTGCAGCAGATAGAGTGCAGAAGAGGTCCCTTGTGGCCAAGCCTGGGAAGTCATTTCTGAACTCTCCAGATAAATTCAAATTGATGTAGACTTTCTTCAGCTAGTGGTATACTGAAAAAAGTGTTAGTTAGGTATAATACATAATAGGAGCTCTCCTAACTAAGCTATGTTACTGAGAAGCATTGTGATATAATATTTGGTTCTGTTGTGAAGAGGAGAAACAATATCATTCAATTTTAGATAATTGACTATCATTTTTCAATTACCATCATATTTCTTTGCTGGCCATAGAAGACTATTAAATGATCTTTGTGTTGGTCATTTGCCCCCGACTCTGTCCCATTTTTGTAACACCTCACTGATGTTAGCATGTTCACCCAGAAGGTAATAGTGTTTACTGTGAGTGACCCTCCTGGATGAAGCCAGGTACACTGGTGACCTATGAGCAACATTTGATTTCACTGTGCTTAGGAAAGGCACAATTTATTGGTGATAATGGCAAGATCTATGTCTTGTAACACATCTACACCTAGTACATATTTGGGAATGGATAAATAGATATAGTATACTTTCTGGAGGTGAGATGCATGGTCTTTAATGTTAGGGTAATTTTCACTAACAATGCTGCTTTTCCCCCACACCCATCTATCAACTTTATGGCCCATTATGTCTCCAGTGATTCCCATTCATGACTGTACACTTTGATCCAGTATTGATAAGGGCTAAAATGTGCAGTTTATCAGAGGCAAGTGGATTAATATCTTTATGTGAATCTTCCAATCACCAACTATCACCTGTATTTGCAGGCAATCAGAACTTTATCCCTAGTCCTTAGGATTAGGGGGTATCCACCCCATCATAAAAGACTTTTTTTCCTCAGGGGTACTGTGAGAGTGATAACAAGTAGCACAGATTTTGACATAGACAAGTTGATACCTTTTCTCCTTAGGCAGCTTCTGCTAGAGGCCTACTAATGTAACATTAGGTTGTTTATCTGTTATTTCTATTGGAGTGCTTACAGTAATGAAAACAGCTTATAATTGTTTATGGGTTACATATATAGGCCCCTTCTTTTCCTCCCTTTATGAGGTCTATTGGTTACTTTTCATATACCTTGAGTCCATATTATTTAAGTCTCACCCAACTGTGCTATTGCTTCTGCCATGCTGTGGATGGTCTGGCCAAGTGGTGGGCTTAGAATAACTATTAAAATCCCATACCTGGCTAAAGATGCAATGTGGAGGATTTTACCCTTACTACTCATCATTGACAGCTCATCATAATGTCAATGAAAGTGCTCAGCATATGCTACCTGCTTCATTCCTAATTATATGACTATATTCTGTAATTCTTCCATAAATGACCTTCTGTCTATTGTGGATGGCATAGCACCTTCATTAGGCCAGATAAATCTTGCAGCTCAGATGCACAACACTAATACATTTGGGATGCCATCTGGTCTTTGCCATGTCTGGTAAAAATGCTGATGAAGAGTGGGATGTGTAGCTATGCTAGCCATTTTTCTATTCCCATTCCTGAACGCATGATACCACATCCCTCTATTAAGTCCTATTGCCTTAGTAGACAAGTGCTATGCTCTCTTACCCCTTCTGTTTAAACAGGGGTAAGAGCAGGAGTATGCTCCTTTATTGTTGTTTACCTCTGAACAGGACTATCTTCCTGACTGCAATTGGGAGCCCTGGTTGATTTTATTTGTGTGATTATTATCAACCTTGTTTGTTTAGGCTTCTTGCAATTTCTATTTCTTTTTCCCACAGTCCTTCTTCTGCATTCTCCAGGAATCTCATACCTTCATATCCCAGCCTTCATTCTGGAAAATGACTCAGACTTGCTACCATTGCATCCTTAGTCCATGTATTTTTTGCCTCTTTATATGCCATTATTTCTAGTTGTCCCTTTATGATTTGCACTTTTTTTTTTTGCTAATGCATCAGTGTTGTTGGACCATACTAATGGAATACCCTATTCTAGAGATAAAACATCTTTAAATATCCTCACTTCAGCTTCCACTTTTGTCTTAAGTTGCTAGCTGGCAGAATGTAATATACCAGAAATGGAATGGCTTTTAAAAAGGGAAATGCAATATGTTACAATTTTATAGTTCCAAGGCCATGAAAAATCCCAACTAAAGTAAGTCTATAGAAATACCCAATCTGAGACATCCAGGGAAAGATACCTTGATTCAAGAAGGCCTAGGAAGTTCAAGGTTTCTCTCTCAAGTGGAAAAGCACTTGGCAAACACAGTCAAGGTTTCTCTCTCATCTGAAAAGGCACATGATGAACACAATGGCATCTGCTGTCTTTCTCTCCAGGTCTTTTGTTTTATGAAGCTCCCTGGGAGGTGTTTTCCTTGTTCTCCAAATGTTGCTAGCTGGTGGACTCTCTGCTTCTTGTGGCTATGTCAATCTGTCATCTTTCTCTACTCTCTCAGAATCTTCAAAGGTCACTGGCTGGTGAGCTCTGTTGTTCTCTCAGCCTTGTGGCTCTGCTTGGCTCTGCTGTTGCTTTCTTATCATTCTCAAAAGGCATTCTCTCCAGAAATTGTCTCCTCCTTTGTAGGATCCCAGTAAACTAATCAAGACTAACTTGGAATGGGTAGAGACATGTCTCCATCTAATCAAGATTAACACCCATATTTGATTGAGTCACATCTCCATGGAGATAATTTAATTAAAGTCTCCAACATAAAGTTCTGAATAGGGATTAAAAGAAATGGCTGTCTTTACAAAATGGAATTAGGATTAACACATGGCTTTTCTAAGGTACACAATTCCTTTAAAACCAGCACAACTTTCAATTGGGTTTCAGTAGCATATCTAACTGCCTGTAACAATGACCACACTTTGGAGCAAACTTTTCTTTTCCTTGTGCTTTCCATTTGCACCCCTGGTTTCCATTCCAAATAACTTGCTGGCTGAGATTTTGGGGGCATTCCCATATTCACATACTGGGCTGAACTGTTCTAAAATAGGACTACTGTCCCCACATACTAGCAGTTGGCTACCCTGGGATATATCCCACTGACTGTGACATGGTGTCCACGAAAACCCACATCCCTCTGCTTGTTTCATTTTCAGTCTCCTGGCTGGTTCTCCAGTTGTCTGGTAGTAAACATACAGAAAAATATCCACCAGTATTCATGGGCCTTTAAGACTGAAAAACAAAACAAATCACTCCATATAGCAAAATAATAACAGTTTATTGGAGAGCACACATATTTGGAAGCTGCTCCTGTAAGTGTGCAGGACATTCAGAGTAGTCCTCCATGCTGCAGGATGGGTTACAGAGGGCTATACAGGGCAAGGAGAAGGAAGGCAAAGAACCAAGCCCGGATTTGCAAAATCATAAACATGTCTCTTTGAAGTTACTGACATTGTAGCAGGAATGGCTCTAGTAGATAGATATATTTCTTAAGATTGTATATTTTCCATGTAAGATGGTCTTATAGTAGGCAGGGGTTAGGGATAAAGGGCTCGTCTTATCCAGGAATTTATGGCTTCTCTGGTTTATAGCCTTATAACTCCTGTATTACAATGTCACAGAAAGGAAATCATTGGAACTTCTTACCTACTTCACCACTAATTCCTTTACATTTTTAGTTACTATATATATATTTATATATATACATCCTAAGGAGATATACATACACATACATATGTATATACATATACATACATACCTATATATGTAGGATTACTTGCAGTAGTGGACTACAAAATGTATAAAATTTTATGCAAATCTATGAAATCATAATGATAATAGCTCACATTTGTATAACAGTACACAGAGTTAGCAGAATAATTTCATCAAATTGAATGATTACATCTACATCAATTTACATACTACTCATTATAATCTTTAAATGCTTCTGTCCTACAGATAAAGAAATTATTCTCATAAGGGTTGAAAATCATCACACCTCCAGTGCCTTTTTCCAGTTAAGACACATCATCTGAGAAGAATATTTTGTCAATTTTATAATGGAATCCTATAACAGAGATCTTTCTTTAAGTGAGAAGTGAAGATAATAAGTATACAATGTTATTTTTCCAGAAGATCATCTAAAATCATAGAGAAGACAGTGCTATAGCATGCTCCTGGACATAGTACTCCCTTGTTTCCCCATTTGCCCCTCAGGTCCTATGTAGTTTCAGTAAACAGCTCTGTACATCACTGCCATAGGAATGGACACAGTGATTTAGGAACCACTGAAGCATGAACAATAATGTTCCTTCCTTCCTAGAATCAGGTGGATGGAATATCTCCATGAACAATAGGCCAAAGCAACAAAGAGAAATCTGCCAGGGCTAACCCTGACTCTCTCAGGAAGTAGTTGTTGCTTAAGGGTGGTTATGAGTATGTGTTAGGTCTAATTACAAAGGTGCTGGTGGTGCAGGTAATAATAAGGCAAGAAAGGGATATGGTTTTCTGCAGACATCCCTCTGCTCCAGCTAACTAGAACACATAAGTGAGATCATATAAATATCTATTTGTCTGGTGCCTTGGTGTTCAAATTTTGATTCACAGGCTCAAATAAAAACTAAAATCATATGGTTTATAATCTGAAATCCCATGCAGGTGAATGATTAATCTTTGAATAATTTTCAAATGAAAGAAATACAGACCTTTTACCACTTTTCTTTTATATTTATCTACAAAATACCTAATATTATAGCTGATAAACATTAACTACATTGTCTCTACTCAACCAAGAGTAATAACAATTAATTCACCAGTCACAATAGAGACATTTGTTTAAATTCCACATTACAAATTCACACACACATGCACTCACATTTCCTTTAAATAAATTTAGGTAAGACAGTATTTTTTATGTAGATAGAAAACTCTAATTTTAATCATATTTTCTAAAGATAGTCATGTTCTTTAAATTCAATCTTGTGGGTGCAGGTTCATTTTGGGTGGGACTATCTGATTAGATTATTTCTATGAAGGTGTGAGCTTATCCATTCAAAGATGGTCTTAATTAGTTTACAGAAGTACTTAAAAGAGCTTAGAGAGAGAGAGAGAGAGTGAAAAACCAATACAGCAGAGAAATAAAACAAGACACAGACACTTGGAGATACAGACAGAAATACCCTGGGAGTTACTAAGCAAAGATCACAGAAGTAGTCAGAACCTGGAGAAAGCCAAGAGAAGCTAAGAGATGAAATCCAGAGTTTGCCCCAGGTAACCTAAGGGAGACCCAGAGATGCTTAGTGACAGAGCCTCTGGAATCAGAAACTGAAAGCAATGGTCCAGGAACATGAACATCAGAAACCAGCCATGTGCCCTGCGAGATGATGGAGGTGAATTGTATGATAGTAGGGTTTGTGCCAACAGCAACATTCTAAATGAGTTCCCTTAGGGTTCTGGTCAAAATTAATGGAAGAAACAGAATTAATATAAAGTCCATTTGGAAAGCAACTGTGTGGGGCTTATAATGCTACTTTACAAGTGAAACATCAGACACAGAGATATCCCATCCCCTTGAGGACTGCCCTTCTTATACAGGGTGGATTAAGGACACAGCCAGTAAGCCAAAGCTAGCAATGCACCATTAAGTACCTTCACAATGTAGAAAGCTTACTTCATGCAGCACAGGTTTTTCAATTCCAGACTGAAATTTCCCAGATTCATTAGATTATAGGACCAGTGTCACATGTAAAAGATTCAATAACTAAAATCATCATACCTGGAATAGCTATTGAATTACCCACAGTAGAGGGCATTAGAGGGCACAGAAACAATTATCACATCTGCTTCACATACTGATGGATCTTCTAGTGGGCAGCCTCCCAAATAAACAGCTGTGGTTGTACAACCCAGTACTGACACTGTATGTTGGGAGTAGGTGTTTTGCAAAACAATCCTTGAACCAAATTAAGAGTCACTGACGGTTATAGTGCAGGAACTGGGAGACAGACATATCTTTACTGATAGTTGGGCTGTTTACAAAGGCCTCATGTCTGGATGACAACCGGGAAAGAAGAAAAATGATAGTCATATGTCACCCCCTATAGGGATAAGAACTGTACTAAGATATCTGGGATGCCTGCCAGTGACAAAACTGTCATGTCCTTTCTGACAGTCCTGACATGCTACACAAAAATGTTGAGGCAGATGCCTTTATTTGAGGACAAAGCCACACTATTGAAACTTGAGAAGTGAGCTAGTGGTTTCATCCAAGCAGCAGATACCAAGTGTATCGAATCTTATAGTATTTAGCCTAGTAGTTCCAGCTACCTATCATTTGCCAATAACTTATAGACATCACAAAGAAGTGCCCATTCTGCTCCCTGAAACTACCATGCTGATTACTCCAATAAATGGGACACACTGGTTGATCACAGGCTCCATGGCCCATTGGAAAGTTGACTAAATTGACTCCCTTACACTCTCAGAAGTGGCAAATTAAGATTCACCTTGGTAGATACTGACATGGGACTTCTGTCCTCTTCTCCAGGGAGGAAAACTAATCAAGAAGTAAGTATACAGCGCCTGGAAAATGCAAATACATGTACTGGGCATGTACAAAAACAGACAGTGATCAGCAAGCCCTTATCACTGAAAAATGACCAAGCATGGGCTATGGATCATGATGGAATATGTTTTTTTTTAATCTAAGCTATCACCCCACAGGCACAGGCCTTACAGAAAGAATGAATGGCTTATTAAAGAAAGTTGAAAATTGACTTAAATAAATTCCTACAATAATGGATTAAAGGACTATATCAGGCCCTAAGCTGGTAAAAATGTACACCACAGGCTGCAGCCCAAGGTGTAGTTGAAATGCTAATGGAAGGGCTGATGCAAATATTAAGAATATGAGTAAAACATCAGACACTTTACATTCTAAAAGGGAAAAAATAATTTATTGTTGCCTACACCTCAGACCTTATAATCAGGGGAAATTGAGGTCCTTTAGCCTTGGTGCTGGCCTTCACAGCCATGCTGGTTAGAAATGATGAGCCCATGAGAAATAAGAGTCACCCAAAACATTGAAATACACCAATAATTTATTTTTAAAAAGCCTGTTAAAAATTTTATTACTAATCCAGGGTCTCCCATTCCCACATAAAGTTTATATGTAACTATGTGGGTTCTTTTTCATGTTTAACCTAATGATTGATGACATGGTGGATGACTCATAAGATTTACAAGAGGAGAATTATGGTATTTAAAACATTGCTGCAATGTCCTTCTGCCTGGTACCTTACTATCTACCAATGTAACTCTGGCATGTGTATTAGTAGATCAACAGGATTTTCCCCTTATTTTTTCCAATAAGCATCTTTCTTTTCGCCTGCAGTACCTTAGTGAACACCTTTCTGCAGTGGGCTTTGGTGGTAACTCATGTTCACAATTGAACCCAGTGCTAGATTTGCACAGACTTGCCATTTTAAGATGCTACTGGTCTTCTCTGGACCACAGCTCCTGAAAACTGGACTACATGCAATGCCCAGTTGACGTGTCAGAACTCACCACACTGACAAATCTGCAGCCAAGTCCCATTCCTGACTTTTAATGAGACCAAAGCTTATGGCTATTTTTTTTCTCCTTGAGGAGGAACAATAAGCCCCAGACTTTAGTAGGTATGCTGTACATCATGGGATAAGACAGCTGACACAGGAACCTATAACCTTACACCATGTTGCCCCTGTATGTACAGGATATCTTGATGGGAACAAAAATGTAGGGTAGCTACCCTCAGAAGTATGTAATTTTACCATTAAACTTCAAAATGATAGACTTTTCCCATGGCAAAATGTCTCCCACTGACATGGAGCATATATCTCTCCTGTGGGGTGACTATAAAACTGAAGGCACTATGAGTGACCCTATTTACCTCACAATTGGACAGGTCAGTGCACATGGTGACAGCAGTATGTCCCCACCACATTATATGATTCTTTTTCACACACTCCTGGCAATTAGGAAATGGTTAAAATTAGATATCAATGAGGCATACCCATGGTGGTTTTATCCTATAGTTGTTATTGCACCAGGTGGAGCTGCAATGGTCACGGAAAAGCATATAACAGCTTTAACTAATCATATGGCTTTTGCACTTAATGAATCTAAATTGTCAATGTCATTGTTAAATAACAAGACCACCCAAACACGTAAAGTAGGCTTACAAAATAAATCTCTTTAGACATTTTGGCTGGGGCACAAGGTAGGACCGGTGTCTGTATAAAGATCAATGCATTGTATATATTACTGATCATTCACATAATATTTCAGA
Organism: Tamandua tetradactyla; assembly: GCF_023851605.1. NCBI lineage: Eukaryota > Metazoa > Chordata > Mammalia > Pilosa > Myrmecophagidae > Tamandua > Tamandua tetradactyla. The sequence goes on along the minus strand of NC_135337.1, from coordinate 97,800,255 downwards.
AATGTTAAATCATATGGAAGAGCACATACACAGTATTGATAAATTATCTATCAACCCACTTCCTACTTGGTTGAATTCTATTACTCAGCCATGGCAGCATTTCTTTTCTTTGTAGGCTTATCTGCTCTTTGTGTTGGATTATTACTATCTTATTGTCTTTTATATTGTCGTTGTAATATATGGATTTAGTGGCTGTCCTATGGTGAGTACAATCTTTTATGTGGACTGTGGCAGCCCAGGGCCTGGACCCTCTCCCAGACATGAATTAAGCCCCAAACCCCTAGTAAACTGCTTGACCAGGACAGAATAGAATATACAACCTTCCCAGAGGGAAAATTGCAATCACTGATGTAAAGGGATGGGAACAGAAGAGAACTGATTGCATCTTAGTCTTAAACATTAATGTTAGGAGAATGTCAGGTCTTAAAACCCTTTAGTGATTATATTAGAGGCTTGATATTTTCACCATGGAAGTGTTTGTCCTAAAATCATATGCATATTACCCCTTGTACTCCCACCCCTTGTTGAGGGCTACCCCTCTAAACTGCCACCACTGAAGATTCCTGTTCAAAAGTTCTAATAAATCTACTTCTACTTCATATGCCTACTGGTATGTTCTTTTGGTCTCAGGGCAGGACCAGTCCATGTTTTTCATGATCTCAGTCTGGGCCTGAACATTTATGATACATGTACTTATCTATATGAAAACTCTCTTCAATAAAAATGTAAAACTAAAATAAACTCTATAAATTCCATAAGTGTTTGCTTCTTATATGATTTGAATGAGTCTCACCATCTCACTGATTCTCCACTTAATTAAAGAGTATGTAAAATATTACCATACACTCATTTTGTATTTGTATAAGCCAAGTTTTTAACATTTTAAAAATTACAGTTTAGCATTTTCATTGTCAGCTTATTTCCAATTATTAAATCTCATTCTCATTTCAAAGTGATTATTTTTCATATCTGTTCCCTTTTATTTCTCCTTCAATGTGTTATTTATGGTGACTAATCACTGTTCACTTAATAAATTATTCTAGATTTCTGTTTCTTTTACCTCTTGTTTGAGTTCTTTGACTTAAGCTTTCATAGCTCCTGATGTTTATTAGTCTAATTTCTGTTTATGTGATTCAGTTGATGGTTTACCCCTCTTTTTAAATTTCCTTTTCACATTATTTAAAATCATAGTATTTGTTTCCTTGCATTTTATGCTCTGATATTTTTAGTTTCTGGAATTTGATTTGGCTCCATTTATCCTTGTGCACTTTTAACATCATAATATTGAGATGATTGTAATTCTTTTATTACCATATTTTTAAATGTGATGACTATTCTGACTTTCAAAAGGATGTAAAGAGAGGTTTGGAATGGGTCAAGGTAGCTTTTCCAGCTTCATGCACATAGAATCACTCTAATTTTTTATGAAAATCATGAAATAGTTTCCAAGTGTAGAGCTACTTTAACTCTTGGTGATAAACTTGTTCAACATAAGATAGTCCACTTCAAAGTAAGAGTTAAGGAAGTAGTGTCTATACATGAATAGTTATGAAAATTTATCAATAGAGACATGAATCCCTCTACTGACAGTGCTTTGTATTTTGAAATAATGAGGAATATAGTCAATTATTCTTGTAAACTTAATTTCCTAGCTATGTAATCTAAAGGCCATTTGAGATTATTATGTGATTCATAGTCTCTTAATGGAAGTTTCTTTGTTTAATGCCCATTTCTTTTATCTTAATTGTTTAAAAAATATCCCCTTATGCAAAAAATCATGTTTTGTTTTAATTACATGGGGAAAGTGTGATTGCAGAATACAGCCATGGTATAATAGAAGTAATATATGATTGCTAAGAGTACAAGCACACAAAGGTTCACCTTTAATTGAATCTTAGCTATGGCCTGTATTAGCTGTGAGCATTGCTAAAAGGGTTAAATAAAGCAATGTGGGCAAAATTCCATTCCTGCAGCAAGGGTTCAAAACTAATAGCTTTTCCTATTTTTTCCTGCTTTGCAAAAATCTTAAGTTTCAATGATGACTTCTATATAGCTGAAGTTTTTATATCTATTAAAATAGTATTTTTGGAAGCTTCTTTAATTTCTAAAAGTTTACCCATTATTAAATGCTTTAAGAATCACAGTCACTTTCTCTTTATAATTTGTAAATCCTTTCAATATGTGCTAATACTGATTTAGTCATAGCTAGCATGACTTTTCTTTTGGAATCCATAGTCAATATGAATGTATATATTTAAAATTTATGCAACATTTCGAAGGATTATAATATTTTGACATATGGAAAGGAGGAAGGCAATCACTAAACCAATATTTAGAGCTGTTTTAATCATGATATGAATCAGTGCATTTAAAACAGAATTTCTGCATGTATATTAGCAATCAAATTATATATTTATATATACATATATACATATTACATGCAGTTAAAAGATAAAAAAGTGGCTCTTGGATCTATCACATGGACTTTAATGATTTCTTTATAATGTTAATTTTGAGAATCACCATTGTTCATAATGTTAATTTTGAGAACAATTTTTTTTTGATGTTGAAAGTTTGTTTATGTGAATTCCTTCATGTATAAACAAAATTGAACAACTTAAAGGAAATTACTTATTTAAACATTGCTTTATATTTTTAATTAATCTACCTGACCATCATTGTGATTTAACAGTCCTTCAAATGTTTTGCTATCTTAAAGAGGAGTAAATGTTGAACAGAAAGCCTAATATCACCAGCAGGTTTTAGTCATGTATCTGTGCCATGAACACACACTTTTGAATGTAAAATTCTATTTTCTCTTTTTCCATTGTGAACTCAGGTACATCAATGAGCTGATAGCAAGAATTGCATCACAGCTAATATTTTTCTCATGAATCTAATCATTTATAAAAAATAATTGATTGATTTCTATATAATCATCAAATTATGTATTTTATTCTTTAAATTATGCTTTTACCACATCTATATAAACACTTTTGTCTCCAGTTAATGTTTATGCCTACCTTTCCTCTCAGTATATTTAAAATTCAAAAATAAAATATTTGAATTTTCCCATTGCAGTCACTAACATTTTGTTAATTGAATGAAAAAAATTGTAAACACTTCATACTCTTATAGTAACCCAAAATATTCTGCTAATTAGTTTGAGGTTCTATTTTGTTTCATTTCTTTATTTTTATTTGCAAACATAGGAATCAGTCCAAAATAAACCTTCTCTGAAACCTCATTTGAGGTTTTCTCTTTATCTCTGCTTTCATACTTTTCACTAATTCTATGAAAATGTTTTCAACTGAGGTGCTGGTTTGAAGCTTTTATATACTCCAGAAAATGCCATGTTCTTTTAATTCATCCTTGTGGGTGCAGACCTATTTATTGTGGGTGCAACCTTTTGATTAGGTTATTTTGATTGGGATGTCACCCACTCAATCCAAGCTGGGATTTCATCCTTTACTGAAGACATTTATGAGAGAATAAAAAACAGAAAAAGCCAGAGAGAGCTCAAAAAGGAACACTTAGAGTGAGCCTAGAGAGAAATGCCAGGAGATGCTAAGACAGGACCTGCAAAAGCTCAGTGATGAGGCCACTGATATTGACAGCTTAAATCAATGAAACTGAGGAGCAAGGACAAGCTGATGCCAGCCAATGCCTTCCCATGTGACAGAGGTGTTTCAAATATCAGCAGTCTTTCTTCAGAGCCCATTTATCTTCCTGTTGATGTCTTAATTTGGATGGTGTCTCAGTGGCAGAATTCTCTTCTGCCATGTTGCAGATCCAGGTTTGATTCCAGGTACCTGTCCATGCAAAAAAAAAAGTCAATCCTTTCTCTGGTATATTTCCTTCAAGAAGCTGTAGTAAACTGACATACTGACATACCCTATATTGGCCGTTCTTTTAAGTTATTATGAGTGGAATGTGGGAATGTGGCTTCTTTTTCCTTATATCATTATTTCTATTCCAAATTGCTATTTCTCTTATGGGGGATCCATATAGCAAAACTTGAGCTTGAATAACATTGCAAACAAATATTTTACAGAATATTATTTGCAGAAGATTTATATGACCTCAAATTTGTCTCAAAATGGCATGAACACATAAAAAATAAAATTACATGTATTAGATAAGAAGTGAAATCTATCCTCCAACCAAGGCCACCTAAGAGAAAATAAATGTAACTTCGGATCATGGTACAGGAAATATATTGACAGTTTAAGTATAGGCATATCCAGAAAGATATTTATTCCACTGTAACATTTTTTCTCCTGTATTTTTTTACCCTGAAATATTAAATCTTATGTCTGAAGTTTGAAGATAGCCAACCAAAGGAAGCTGGAAGTCAGGGGAATTAATAAGAGCAGAGAAGTGGAGAAAGAGATCTCCATGTGATAAGAAAAGAGACACAGGCCCAGCAACCACAAGCAAGAGAACACACAAAAACTAAGATTGGGAGAAAGCAAGCCTTCCTGAAATCTTCAGTTTGGGCCATTAACCTTCAAATTCTGAGCCAATAAATTCCTCTTGAAAAAAAAGTAAAATAAATAAAATAAAAAATTCATTTTGTCTAAGGCAACCCATCATGTTGTATTTGTCACAGAAAGTTGACAAAATCAAAGGATTTTAGATGAATATGACATGATATTCATTAAGAGATTTGTTATACCCATTGGCTCACAGTGAGACTGTGGGGATTGCCAAGCCTGAATACTGTTCCATATGGCTACTATAATTATTACATAGATCACAGCTATTTAGCTGCTATTTCACTAAATCCACAATCAACAATACCTAAGCAACATAATGCATTGAAATAAAAATAATTTATTGAATTTTTCTTCATAACAAGTATTACCTTTCCTACCAGAGTATTTAAGGGAATAGAAAAGTTTGTGGTCTGTCAATCAATTAGAATTCCAAGTGCCATAAAATGTGCAACATTTAACCATTAAAAGAAAATCTAATGCTGGGTATTTAATCAAGAAATCTGAATGAAAGATGAACTTTCACGCAAATTTTAACTCAATCATTGTGCATCTTCTCCTCCAAAATATCACGGTTTATATTTTCAGAAAAACCCAAGAAGACCTAATTTAATTGACCAGTTTTCAGAGTCTACCTCACTAAATTTTAAAATCCATGACACTGTGGCTGTTAAGGCCAACCTAATCCAGGCATTCTATGTTTAAAATTGCTTTAAAGATTAAACCTTGCAAACATGGTTTGCCTTTCAGCATTCATTCCAATCTGCTTAGATAAGTATTCACATCTACATTTCACAGGTTGGCAGATTATAGCAAATCATTTTACACAGTTGCTGTAAGATCTAGATTCTTGCTGTTCTAGGGCGATGCTGTGTCAGCTGATATACTACCTCATGTATTTAAATGTTGAAAGACATGAACTTTAGCCATCATCACATAAGCAAGTAATGATTCATCTGAGCAGTGCCTGAAATTTATACCATATCAGCAATACATAAACATACATCACACAGTAACCTAGTGAAAGTCTTTAATTATTGCTTGATGTAGCTAGATATTATTTTTGCAGCTTTTGCTAAATTCAGAGTAGAACATTAAAGGATTAAGACAGGAGGACTCCTAAATGTGAGGAACACAAAATATGGCCACTGACGGCATGAGAGTAAAGGAGGAAAGAGTGCTGAACTAATAAAAGTCCCAGTGAAATGTTAGATCATGTTGGTGATGCACAAGCTCTAAAGGGGCTTTTGAGTAATTTTGCTAATGTAGGGCCATTTTGCTATAATAGCTAAAACTTTTTCTCATTTATCTGTGATTAGACATGATTTTGATTAAGGGTTACATAGAATAAGTGATTTTTTTTGCATCTCTCCAACTAAAGAAAAAAAAATGAAAACTGAAGAAACTCATACATGCCATACCCCTTACCTCTCCCTCTCATTGGCCACTAGTATTTCAATTATTTTTTATAAGTAGAGCATGTTGTCCCTTATATATAGCAGTGATTATTATTTGAATGGCTATAGTGTGATTCCAACTGCAGAAGCAATGAATAAATTTGCATGTGTCTATGTAGATTAATGAAATATTATCTACACAATAATTACTGAAGAAATTTTGAGGTATATATAGAGATTATCAGGCCTCTACATGAAGCAGAAAACTTTTAATATTTTATAATAATGATTCTAGAATGTTAAAAGGAATGTTTTTTTCATTTGAAGAGAGAATTGCAGGGCTAAAAATTTACTCTTTCATGGAAATTTGGGTGAATGAATACTCAGTCATTGTTTCATATAACAATTAGGTTATATCTCTCAGTACTGTCTCAACAGTGGATAAATCACTGAATAGTCATCAGAGGAATAATTTGGGCAATCGCATGTGAAATATATGTTGAAAATAATCAGAGATAAATTTGATAAAGTGCCCTTAAAATGGAATTTGTTAAAGTGTGTGTGTTTGTGTGTGTATGTAATATTTATCTGTTTTCAAGAAGAGTGTAAACTCCTTGAGAGAGGAGTTTGCTTGCTCATATTTGTGTTCTTTACAGCATTTAGCACAAAACAAAGAAGTAAATATTGATTACTTTATAGGAAATATAGACTAATGTATTTATAGATGCATGAATTTAGGCACACATGCTATGCTATCATTTTATTTTGTTTCTGCTTATATGGAAAAACACAGTGTTAGTTCATCAAGTTCAAGGATGCTACATACATATGTTTGATCTTTTTTTTGTATGAGGATAGTCTTGTATATGTTTTAATCAAAATATGCTAATTTAATTGAATTTATTCCTAGAATTATTTTCCAAATATTTCCTCTGTATACAATAAATAAAGCATAGTGGTTGCAAGCATATGTCTTCCTAAATAATATATTTTAATAGTTAAAATATGGAAATAAATATAAACAGTGGCAAACTTTGTACATATGACTTAAATATTTGGAGTCAACTTGTTAGGAAGTTCTCATATACCACATATCACAAAAAAACCTCATTAAAGAGAATGAGTCTTCAGTGTTGAGAGTGAAGTGACTGAACTTATATGGTAAGATCTGTGCATGTATGTTTGGTTATGTATATATGCAAATTTGTTTTAGCATTTTTCTTTTCTTATCCAACCAATTTCACAGGGTTCTGACTCCTGAAAATTTCATTTAGCAGTATGATAATTTATATTATAAAATTTTATAATATAAGGGGCACTTATGAAGTGTAGTGCTGAAACATTGTTGGGATATATCAAGACCACTGTTGACCTATTCCCTCATGCAGAAAGCACAGAGTTCCCATATAATACCTATTATTAAAATCATGCATCTGTTTGGTATTTATTATAATTGAGGAAAGAATATAATTTGAATTAAATAATATTGGATACAAAAGAACAGTAGCCACTGCACTAAAACTCTCTATCATTGTTTATTATAAAACTAGATTTTTTTCTGAATTTAAATATAAGTAGTAATATAGTGTTATCACCATGCCCCCAACCAATCTTGGTAGAATCAAAGAGCCAAAAATATTTAGTAGTTACTACTCTGGATAAATTACTTATCTTTCAATGTACTTTTCTCATTTATATATGTGCACAAAGGTAGTTTAGGTATAGTAGTTTCATCCAAATAAATGTGTAATGGCAGGAACTGTTCAGAACAGTGTCATGTTCATTCAAATTATGTAATATATGTGAGTTTTTACTGTAAAATATCCCACTACTGATTTATAATAAAGTTATATTTGGCTACAAAAGTAAAATCTTTTTCAATCATATTTTGAAAACTCCTCTTTATTTTAATATTCTATAGTCACCTAATTAATGATTTCTTTTAAATCCAGATCATTGCTATAAACCAAAACTGTTTTGTGGTCATTCATGCTAAGGAATGCCATTGATTTTTCCACAGTTTACAACAGCTGAAGGCTATGGGAATTAGGAATAATGCAATATTGCCTGAGTTCATCCTTATGGGTTTGATAAACTCCGAAGAGATCTAGTGATTTTCCTTATGCTGTTTCTCCTGATACACATGATTACTGTGCTGGGGAAGGCAGGAATCATATTTGTAATTCACCTGGATCTTCAGCTTCACAACTCATGTTTTTTTCTCAGTTGCCTATAACCCCTTGACCTCAGTTACTCAACAGTCATCACCCCTAAGAGAACTTACTGACTTTCAACACGCATATTTCATCCTTGGGCTGCTTCACCCAGATGTATTTTTTATCCTCTTAGTGTGTTACTGAAGATTTCTTTCTCTCTTCAATGGTCTATAACTGGAATGTGGCTGTCTGCAGTCCCCTTCTATACCCTATTGTCATGTCCAGGAGACTCTGCCACACCCTCATCACTAGGTCTGCCTTGATTGCAGTACTAGATCATCAGCCATTTTCCAAACATAAATAGTTTGCATTTCTGCTACTCCAATGTCATCTCTCATTTTTATGGTGATATAACCCCAGCTTTAGCCCCTTCCTGAACTGAAACTTTTAACACTGAAATCATGATAATCATTTTTGCTTGTTTCAACATAATATTGTCTTTTATCACTGTCTCTTTGTCCTACAGGTCCATTCTGTCCACTATCCTAAAACTTGACCACTTTAGGATAGCACAGAGCCTTCTCTATTCATGTCTCCCACCTATCAAGAACCACAATCTAATAAGCACTATGATTTTTACTTATTTAAAACCAAAGAACTACTTCTTCGGAAAGGACCAAGTGGCCTCTTCATTTTATACTATTATGATCCCCATGCTGAGTCCACATATTTATAAGAGGTGAAAGATACTCTCATTAGAGTCATGCAGAAGAAATAGGGCTCCAGGCTATTGAAATGACAGTGATCATAAACATTTAAACTCATATTTCTTTCCTACATAGGAATTTACTTGGTCTTCTTTAAATAGTAGCATCCTTTAACTAGTTTGAATTTCTGTCAAGAAACCTTCTAAGTATTCTATGCATGCTCTGGAATATTTTGTAAACTATGGTTTTAGAAATTCATGTAGTAATTGGAAACCATGAAATGTCTATAAACCTGTGGGTTAAATGTAAGTGATTTTAAGGGCAACCAATGTGGTAAAAACAAAACAAAACAAAACAAAACAAACATGTGATGTTATCCTTCAAATTGTATTCTAGAAATCCCCATGATATTCTGATGCCAGAGAATTTTATTGTGTAAAACATAATCATAAGTCACTTACTCTGCAGAGCAAAAATATAGGACAGTCTTAAGGAACGCTGACTTGAACTGAAAAATCAAGAGTTCAATTTTAGATATGTCAGCTTTTTCACTGTACATCCCTTAGTAACTCACTGAAAGTTTAAACCTAGTACCCTCAACTGTTCAAGAAATATAATTCTAAATCTATTGTGCTAATTTAAAGATTAAGCCAGAAGATAAATAGAAAGAATTGAATGAATTCCTAATAAAATTTGAGCACAATCATCAGAATGCTTACACACTTGTAAAATTTTAAATATATGATAGCTTTTGTTATAAAAAATTCACTAATGTTTTATAAATATTTTAAATATTTTTGCTAATGTTTTTAAACCAACAGTTAGAAAGGAAAAAGGGAAGTTCAATATTTGAACCTACCTCAATAAGCATTTTAATAATTGTAAGCTTCTTGGGATTTTTTTCTCGAGTGAAAAATGTTTGAGTGCATATATCCAAGTGCAAAACATATATTACATGTTAAAGATTGGAACTCCTAGCTCAAGATTCTGGTCACACATTTTTTCAATGATTTAGCTGTAATATTAACTTTAAGAGGTAGCATTTGTTCATTTTTTTAGATAAATACATTTGAGAACAAAATTCAATGCTATGAGCCTCCATTAATAATAGAAAAACAAAAGAGATAAATAAAATTATTTACATAGTTTTGGTATATATAATTAATTCTCTGTATATTACCTTTCTTGGTTATTCAAACTTTTTGTTATTTTAAAGTGTAAATTTTCTAGAAAAAATCTAGCATCATGCGCATCTTTTTGTTATTGATCTGAGCCATAAGTTGATACTATTAGATCTCAAACCTTGTGTTATCTACATGTACCACTGTGGACTCATGCATCATTGAACTGATAGCAAGAGCTGTATGAGGGCTGACATTTTTCCTGTGAATATAGATTTCATTGTATTCATCAATATTTGTATTTTATACTTTCACTTATTCTTTTATCTCTACTACATAATGTTTTTTGTTTCAATCTCCCTTCTGTTAGTATTCATGACAAGCCCTCCACATATGCATTTTTAAAATAAGAAAAAATATTTTAGGGTTTTCTAATCTACTCATTATAGATTTTAATTAAATGTAAAATGTAATAGTACTTTATAGAGTTACATCTGCTCAAAATATTCAGTTATTTAGAATAGGTGGATTGGGGATACTAATTTGTTTTGTCTTGACTTTTTATTTCTAATACATAGGCTCAACCAGAATTTTTATTTCTCTGACACCTTATATGAGCATTTCTGTTTTCCTTTGACTTTATACTTTCCACTAATTTTATGAAAATCTTTTCATCTGATACTGGCAGTTCAAAGTAAGGCTTACCTTCGTTTCTCAGATTGTTAGCCTGGGGTTTTCTTCTCCTTCTATCACTATACCTTGTAGAAATGGCTTGCTCTCTTGCTGATTGGCTCATGGCCTATATAGTATAATTGGTGCATGAATAACATTGCAAATTATATTTTAGAGACTATTATTTGCAACAGATGATGTGATCTCAAAGCAATGAAGCTCCATAGGGGATGAATGCATACAAAATAAAATAACAGGAACAAATAAATTTAATAAAACCTATCCTCCAATTAATGCTATATTATAGGCTAATAAATGTAACTGTTTATTCTGATTAAGATAGCCCTTTTACTCCTAATTTGTTTAACTGTAGGACTACCCAAAAAAGAGAATAAGTAGTCAAACTTTAATGACTCAAAACTGCAGTGAATAAAAAATTTAAATACAAATTTTAAATAACTTAAGGATAAGAAGATTTAATTTGAAAGGGAAGGAAGAACAAAAGAATAAAATAATGAGAATAAACTGTGCAATTAGAAATCACAGTAAATGAATAAGCCTTTTTTTTGGCAGAAGTAAAAGTACATGCCTAAGAAAAGAGTGCTCAGTGTTACTGAATAACAGTTTAGAAAGAACAGTATTGATATGTGCATGTTTTCTGGTGGCTGAAGCAGGGTGATATGATAGAAATTGAAAAGTGATATACCAGTTTACTTCAAGTCTTCCATGCAGAAATATTGATATACCCAAATATGTAATAAGTGTGGGTGGGAGAGGAAACTGTGGTAGCTAAAAATGGCATTTGGAGGTCACTCTCAAACATTAATTTCTTAAGAAACCTTTCTTCTATCATTGGAGGAACATCATCCGTATAATATAATATACATATATAATATCTATCTATATATCTATTCAATATATAAAATACATCTAACAGTGAATAAATAAATTAATAACTTTTTCACATAATTCTATGGTCCTTGATTGGTTTCAGATGACTTTATATTTATGAACTTTGTGAAGTTGGCAAGAAAGACAATTAAAGCCTGATAATTTTTGGTGTTTATAAACAAAAATTAACTTATGTTAAGTGAAGTATTTAACAAAAAAAATGATGTTTTAACAAAGTAACAACTCATTGCACAATTGTAACTTTACAATCAGTTAATCTTTTTCAGTTGTTCCCATTAAAATAAATGAAAGTAACAACAAAAATGGCAGAGAAGAATCTAATCAGAGTGGCTGAATTCATTTCTATGGGAGTCTTGCATCATCCAGTTCTCCAGATTCCTCTTTTCTTTGTCTTGCTGGTGACCTGGGATCTGACCATGGTTAGCATCTGGGCATCATCAATTTCACCAAAGCTCACTATGGACTTCAACCCCCATGACCTTTTCCTCTTATATTGTTCTATCACCATCCTTGGCATTTTTACCAGCTTAACACCTAAAATGCTGTTCAAATTCTTGGTTAAGAAGAAAACTATCTCCTCTTTACAGTTGTGCAGCCTAACTGGGGGAATTCTTAGTTTTCATTCTGGCTGTAAAGGCCTGTGGCCACTATAAGGCAATTGCACACCCCCAGCATGCTCCTCATGGTGGTAAATCTGCCTTCTGCTGGTATTCTCCACCTACTGTACTTTCTCACTGCTATGTGGCCTATCTCCTCTTATGTGTTCTCTGTGTTATGCTGCTTTTCCAGTGCAATCAACCATTTTTATTGTGATAATATTCCTCTCTTAGCATTACATTGTTTTGATACCTACATAGAAACAACAATGTTTGCCTTCCTGGGGAGTAATTTGTTGTTTTCAATGATCATTGTTCTGATATCCTACTTGCACATTTTCATATCCTTTTGATGACATTCCTCAGAGTGGCAACAAAAAGCGTCTTCTACCAATGCTGATTTCCCTAATTTACAGTTTAATGAACAATGGTGTGAAGGAGGCACTAAAGAAATTCCTAGAACTCTTTCAAACTAATGAAAATTTACTACTACAACTATCTTTATTTATGGGTTTAAATTTGCTCCTCAAAATCCTACTACTGAATAAAAAGGTAATAACTGGGTACTTTTAATTTAATTTAATTTTAATGAGAAATGTCTTAATGCATTATTCCAACTTAAAATACCCAATCAGTCATTCCAGATATAAAACTATCAATGATAAAATTTAAAATGGATATATAATAAATAATAATTTTAATAACTTGAGAGTATATACATAAATTAAACTTAATAGAGTGTGTAATTTCTAAACAAGGAAGAGATAGCAAAATTATCTTCTTTCCATTCCCATCTCTTTTTATTAATAATTCGATGTTTTATTAGTATTTTTCTTTTTATTGTGCAATTTTCCCAAGAATTTCACAATCTTCTGTGGGCCTATATTTTCTCATAATTTAACATCAATTTCTATTGTAGAAAAATTAAACTTTAAGGTAAAATAAAAGCTAATCACGAGTATTTCATAATACATGGAAATAAAACATGTGGTACAATCACATAAAACCTGAGAAAACACATAATAGGATTTTACTTTCACTCCCCTCACCCAATCCAAACAAAATGTTTATGTTTATCCAAACATGACACACAATTGAGATTTTCCATATGATATTCTTAAACTAAATCTGTGTTTGCACATCCAATCCTTCAAGAATACTAGACTAAAACAGACAAGGATTTCCCAAATTCAAAAGTATAGTAAGTGTGATTTTGCAAATTTAAACCCAACTCTAAATGATCAGAGTCACAAGATTGTCACTTTATACCCCAATATTTTTTTTGCATTTTTTATTAATTAAGAAAAAATTAACTAACACAATGTTTAGAAATCATTCCATTCTACATATGCAATCAGTAATTCTTAATATCATCACATAGATGTATGATCATCATTTCTTAGTACATTTGCATCGATTTAGGAAAAGAACTAGCAAAACAACAGAAAAAGATACAGAATGATAATACAGAGAAAAAATAAAAAGAAAAAAGAAAAAATATGTAAAAAGAAAAAAGGAAAAAGAAAAAAACAAAAAACACAAACAAACAAACAAACAAACAAAAAACTATAGCTCAGATGCAGCTTCATTCAGTGTTTTAACATAATTACATTACAATTAGGTAGTATTGTGCTGTCCATTTTTGAGTTTTTGTATCTAGTCCTGTTGCACAGTCTGTATCCCTTCAGCTCCAATTACCCATTATCTTACCCTGTTTCTAACTCCTGATGGTCTCTGTTACCAATGACATATTCCAAGTTTATTCTCTAATGTCGGTTCACATCACCCCCAATATTTTATATGTACTGCAACAATCTGTGGGTATAGTGACTTTTATACTGCATCAACCCCTAGAAGATGATATCAGTTGCCACCTTTCTGCATTTTTTAACCTCAAAAGCAAAATCAAGGAATTTTAAATGTCCAAAATGGGGATTTTCTTGTTTGATAAGGTCTAAATAAATTTGACTGAAGAAACACATTCTTCTTTCTGGAATTTCAAAGACCCTGGGTCTAGATATCTGCCCTGCCATAAACCAGAACAAAATAGAATTTTATATCATAACATTGAACATATGTATTCTAATAATATAACAGCTCCACCACAAATGATTACCCAATTGTCTTCATCTTCTATATTCCCTTAGCCTTATATAATTTTATTGGATCCTTTCTTTTCCTACATGTCTTCTACTCTATACTTCATGGATTTCTGAAGGCAGTGTCCATGACTTGGCAGCAAGATTGTTGAGTGCATAACTAGTCTCAAGGAAATTGGTAGGGGTGTTTTCAATAACTTTTGTGCAAAGTGTTCCCCAAAACATTTGGGGAATGTTCCCCAAAACAAGAACCAATAAACTTCCCGGATTCTGTGTCCATAAGATATACATCTAAAATCATTGTTTTGCCTAAGGCCGTTACTCATGAGAAAGTCAGGCATTGCCTGTGTGAATAAAAGTCTGCTCTCTTGGGCACTTGAGGCTGTTCTAACAAGAAATCCGTTCCCTGTTCATCCATATCCTCTTGTATTTGGGTATTTCTTTCACTGTGACTGGATGTGTCAGTGTAACCCCTGACATCCACTCTGTGTGCTTTTCAACAACTACTTTATCAGCACTACCTGGCATTAACACTGTTAGAAAACTGAAATTTATGAATTTTTTACTGATATGGACTGTGCTAAATTTCATTTTAAATTCAGACCACTATTTGTAAGTTTAAAATATTACAATATATTAAAACAAATAATAATTAAGCTCTATCAAATTAAATCTAATTAAATTATTTAATCCCTTTATGTATAAGCAACAAATATTCATATGTACTGACATTTGTAAGATGTCAGGCATCTAAAATTTTTGTACATTGATGGTGGGATGTATATTGATAAAAAATATTGAAGGGACCCATTAGAAGTTAAATTTATTTATTTTACCAAAACCATTAATCCACTCCTGAATATATTTCACTGACATGTTCAACAATGGATAAGGAGAGGGACACAGCAAACTTGTTAATTGTGATAGTACCTGTAGGAGTTAGCAGTTAGGGTGTAAATGAATGTTATTACTGAAGGAAAATATATTTAATGAATGAGGTTGATACAGATTATAGCAATATAGTATAGTGAAAATATTATATTGCTAGTGAAGAAGAGAAAGTAGGAAAGAATTTGTGTTTGTTAAAGTTAACACGTCTCAAAATATAGTTGACTGAAGACCTTTATTTCAAAATCATATACATCGTATGCATGATCATTAAAACATACATTATTGGGGCGGGCCGCGGTGGCTCAGCGGGCAAAGTGCTTGCCTGCCGTGCCGGAGGACCCCGGTTCGATTCCCGGCCCCAGCCCATGTAAAAAACAAACAAACAAACAAAATATAATAAAACAAGAAAATGTTTAAAAATGTTTCCCTTTCTTCCTCCCTTCCTTCCTTCTCTGTCTTTCCTTCCTTTCCTCCCTCTCTCTTTAAAAAAAAAAAAAAAAAAAAAAAAACATACATTATATTTACTTTAAGATGGTCCTTTTTAAGGGCTTATATCAATCTTCTTAGAAGAGGGGCCTATATAAGAAGGAAAATTGAACTGTAATTTCAAATTAAGACTTATGATGATTATGGGATAAGGGATTAAGGTAGGATGAACTCAATTTGATTGTGAGGTTAATAGAAAGAAATAAAATTTTGCACACATATTCATAATTTGTATTCTTTCTGAATCTTTAAAAATATTTAAGGCACATTAAATAAATATATCATCATACTCAGATATAAAACTTGGAGGAAGCCACGTGGAAAGTGCTGAATATTGAAACGATTTTTGATAAATTAAAGTGTGCATCAAACAAATAATACTATTATCTCAAGGTGGTTGAGAGGGATTACACCAAATAATAGTAAATTAATGTTTCTCAATAGGGAAATCAGGGTATCCTGGATAATTAACAAAGACCCAGTGGCATCATTTTTTTTATCTGAGATGCTTTGGGAATAATAATACATTGTATTCCAGTTCCCAAGCATATATCTCAAAAGGGAGAGACCCTCAAAAATTCTTCTTATTTCAGTGAGATTAGCAACCACATGGAGGGAGCAACAATACATTCATTATTTAAGGTGAGTAGAAGACTTTAATCATGATTATCAGATTACTTCTAGTGACAATTCTTCACTTGTGGTTTCAATTTAATTACAGAAATACCAAATTCAGTATATTATGCCATACATATGAATATCCTCTTTGAAAATGATGTTTTCTGAAGTAATTTGGTTTTTTAGCACCATTACTATGTTCTTTAAGGAAAACAAGGAATCTGTTTTTATTTTTTTATGATTTCTCTATTGACACTGGAAATGGAAACAGTGAAAATTCTGAAGGGGAAAGGTGTAAGCACTGTTTGAAAGTGACATCTAGAATGTGATTTTCACAAAGATGTTGTGGGTCAGATCAGGGTTATTGATGCTGAATAAGCATTTATATTTCAACAAATAATGATTTCCTAGTAGAGCTTCCAATTATTCAGTAATGTAATATTAGCATTATCATTGTTCCCTATTAGTTAAATCTGTAGTTTCATTTGTGCCAGTTTCATATGCTCTCACTTTACCAATGCCATATAACAGATAGGATTTGTCAAAGTTTAAAATCCCTTTTGAGGAGATCCTTTTTCAATGATGCAGGCATATGATGTTTAACCCATAGGTAATTCAAGGAAGCATAAATATGGGAATTTATGTGAGACAGTGATGGGAGAAAAGCTAGTTCAGTGTGCAATAGACAGAAGTCAGTGCTGTAAGTGAGACTCAGTCACTTAACCTGCTTCAATGTACCCTGAAAAAATCTTCTTGGAATTGTCCCAAGGA
Source organism: Tamandua tetradactyla (assembly GCF_023851605.1). Lineage (NCBI taxonomy): Eukaryota > Metazoa > Chordata > Mammalia > Pilosa > Myrmecophagidae > Tamandua > Tamandua tetradactyla. The sequence goes on along the minus strand of NC_135337.1, from coordinate 97,783,333 downwards.
AAGTCAGAAAATCAACAGCTTGGACCCAGATGATATTTGTAATGGTAAATTGATTTCAAGTTAAAATGAAATATTATTTTGGCTTAGGTTAATATATTCACTAGAGCACAACAATTGAAGACCTTGGACCCAGCTATATTTGTATTAAACTTGCAGGTGTTTCCATTTGGTTAGTGAGGTTCAAGGTTTGGGAGTATTTCTGAATGTATTTCTAATGAGGTCCAAACTGTGTTTGAAATCAACACAATGAAAGAGTCACAGAGGGTCAGTCCTTAAAGGAATAATGTCAAGTTTGAATATTCTGCTCTCAGTATTGATGAACTCACCATTCGTTAACATGGTAATAGTATAAGCAGAAGAAATTTGGACACAATAGGAGAGGGACAGAGATGGCTTTATGATGAAGGCAGAGGTAGAATTATACACAAGTGAAAGAACATCACAGACTGCCAGATACAGCCAGACACCTAAGCATTTCAGAGGAGGCATGGTGGCTAAACCTTGATTCATACTTTTAGCTCCCAGAACTGTGAGACGATAAGCATCTTTTATTTAAGCAATTTAGTCTATGGTACTATTTTACAAACTAAGACATTCATACAATAGGTTTTATACCCCAATTGAAAAAGGAGGATGACAAGGGGAATAAGGATGGATCTCACAGACATAATATTAAATGAAAGAAATTATACATCACCCAAAAAATTTTACACAAGGATATACTATTCTAAAACAGATTGAGCCATATTCTTATACTTGGACAGTTTATAAAAGTTATAAATATTTTAAAATGTGTGACACAGCTGAAAGCTTACTACTGCATATATGCCAAGAAGTCAATGTTGACTTCATCCATGAAAATCAGTCTATGTAATTCAAATCATTACAATTTCAAATCAGAATTGGCATATGATAAAATTCAACACCAATTTATAATAAAACTTCTAGGAGAATAAAAACTTAGTACTCTAATAAATTATATATATAAAATTCTTACAACTAATGTAATAAAATATCTAATGCAATAGTGACATGTTAAAAGTCTGCCTATTAAAAAATTAAAGCAAACTTTTAGAAGCAATGGAATCTGAATTACATAGCCAATACATTAAAATATTCAAATATCCAGATTTCAGAAATAAATAAAACATTAAAACAATATTGCTCATTTCAAAGGGATAAATAAAATGACAGAAAATGTCCTTGATAAATCTCAGATATTTCACTTAATAGGTAAAGACTTTAAAACCAGCATTTAAAAATACTCAAAGAGTTTCAGAAAGCATGGAGAAATAACAACAGGAATCAGGAAAATAGTATATAATCAAAATTATGGAATATGTTAAATGATCACAAAGGTTTTGAGCTCCCAAAACTACCATACACTGGTGGTTTCAGTATATATTTGTATAGTAACTTTGAAAAACTATTTGGTACTATTCATTAAGGCAGAATATAAATACCAATGACTGAGCAATTACAAGCCAGTGAATTTGAAAGGAATTGGATATATAGAAATGAATTTATATGTTAATAAAAGCATGCAAAAGAATGTAAATTGCAGTACTATTCATCAAACCATGTGGGATTTCTCAGGGGTCTTGATTATATATATTTTTTGCTGTTATTAAATATGAATTCTGGCTATAGGGCTATGTCAAATTTTTAAAAACATATTTATGCTTTGTGCATTTATTTATACAAATATTTCAATAAGTAAAAAAATACAACATATATACATAAATGGCTGTCAATGGTGTGCTGGTTTAAGTTCTTATGTACCCTGGAAAAGCCATGAGCTTTTTCCTGACCCAGTCTTGTAAGTGCAGTCATGTTTCTTTTAATCATGATTAAATATTTTGGGGTGGAAAGTTTGTATTACTTCTATGGAGATGTGGAACATCACTTGTGGGTGTGACTTTGATTAGTGGAGATGTGATTCCACTCATACAAAGTGTGTCTTGATTAGTTTACTGGAGTTCTTTAAAAGAGGAGAATTTTTGAAAGAGCCAGCAGTGTCAACACAAGACCCAGACATATGAAGATGCAGAAAGTATTTCCTCACCCTGGGGAAGCTGTTTAAAGCCAGGAGCCAAAAAAGCTGCAAGTGTCAACCACATGTCTTCCCAGCTACAGGTGGTCTGTATCCATTGGCCTTTTTTGAGTCAAGGTATCTTTTCCTGGATGCCTTAGTTTGTGTATATTTATGGCTTTAGGACTGTAAAATTATAATTTAATACATACCCTTTTTAAAAGCCATTGTATTTCTGGTATATTGCATCTGAACAGCTTTTACAAATTAATACACATGGATGCATCAATTTTCTCTTATGAATTTTTAAAACAATGTAATAGACAGTGATTACCCAATTCCTTATTGTGCCTTCAACAATAAAGCCATGAATAAGCCACTTTAATAAAATGGGACTATCAAGACAGATTAAAATAAATGTCCTACTGTTATGATGTTCTGATTCCAAATCACTAGGTGACAACAGAGAAGATTTATCCAAGAGAAACCATGAAAAGTTATCAAAAATAACTTTCTTATTATGAGAATATAAAGGTATAATTTGCAATTAGTAGATATCTCGTTGGTTTTCTTTGAAGATTTCAAATGCTTTAGGCAAAATCAATAAATTATATGCCTTCTCCAAAGGAGAATCTCAAAGGAGAAGAGAAACCCATAAATTTTCTTACTTGGGAATAAAGACAGAGTTCTCATTAAAAGTAATTAAACCTCCCATCCTGCTGATGGGACTGTGGTGGTTTGAAACTCTCTGTGCCCCAGAAAACATTCTCTTCAATATAATCTATTCCTTCAGTGTGAATCCACATTAAGAAGGCCTCATAATGAAGTTGCTTCAGATAAGAAGGTTTGTCTTACCTCAATCAGGAAGAATTGTAATCTTACCCTGGAGTCCATTATAAATGGAGTGAAATTCAGACAGAGACAAAGAATGAGAAAGCCATAAGAGACAAGAAACTAAACCTGGACATCAAAGGAGAGACCATGTAACAGAGGAAACAAGGATTGCTGGGAGCCAGCTTCAGAACACTGGTCATTGGGATGAAAGTATTGCCTTGATAATGCTTTGATTTGGCCTTTTTCTCAGCCTCAAACTATGAGAAAATAAATTCCCATTGTTTAAGTACCCATTTCATGGTATTTATTAGCAGCCTAGGAATCTTAAACATGGACTGTCATTCAGATTTCCAATGTCCCTTCATGGTCTCCCTCTCACAATTAACATGCATTCTCTAATCTAGGCAGTATCTTAATAAATGGACTTTCTTGACTAGTATGTTATTTCAGCAGCCTTCATTATGGTCTTTGAAGAAAGCCAGACTCTATATACAAGTCTTAGGAAGGAAAATATCATACCAAAATAACTAAGGTTTCCATGACTCTTTTCTTTCATTTGGACTCACAACCAAAAGGTTATGGATGGTGTTGTCCTTTGTACTTAATCAGATTTATTGCACAAGTGACTTCAAGATTTTCATAATACTTTCCATTTACACTTAAATTTAAAGAATGTCATCAATATTTTCTATGACCCTTGCATTTACTCTGCTTTCAATATGCCTTGTGTATTTCATATATTTTCCAAATTTACCAATGTAATTCAAATGATCAAATGTCACTTGCTAGGCAGAAGTTTCAGCTGGAGGTGAGGTCAAATGAAAATGTTAAAGTGCCTATTTCAATACAGTGTGGCTCAACCATAGACTAATGCCTAAAGAGTAAGGGAACTGCCCCTGGATATTACCTTATAGCTTTGAGAAGTTTTGAAATGTCACCAAATTATCCTTTGAATGACTAAAACCCATATAAAGAACATTAGAACTAAGATTAAAATCTCTACAACCCTGAATTAAGCAAAGAATTCTCCTTGCAAAATAATGGAACAACAATATGTATTTGGCTTAAAATTGTAATGTTGTGAGAGGCATGGTAAGATGATGGTGTAGGGAAATGTGGAATTTAGTTAGGCCTTTAGCTTGAATAGCCAGGAAATGTCTGGAGCAACTGTTTAAGGGACACAAATACTACCAGTCTAGAATGGGCAGAAGGGGTAACTTTGCAGTGTGGAAATACAAGTTAAATCTGTGTGAGCTGGTGCCCCCACTGACATGTCAGGCTGTTTAGGAGATAATTTGCAAAGGGAAAATGAGTAGTCTTTACAAGAACAAGGGAATGTATTTCAACCAAGCTTCAATTGCAGTTTTCATGAACAAATCCAGACTGCTGAATACAATATCTGATCACAAATAAACCCAGATCAAGCATGAAAGAAACCCTGAGGTCTCTTCAGTGGAGAGGAGGGAGGGCTGACAGAAAAAAAAAGAAACTAAAGCTTTTGGAGTTGGCTGAGCTCAGGATACTGGAAAATGACTGTGCCCCCAAGAAAAGGGGCAACACAACCAGGTACAAACTCAGGCTCCTGATTGCCATAACTTGGGGGCTGTGTACCAGCTATGAAATGTAATTTATTTTTAACTAATCTCAGTAGCCCATAAAATAAAATCCCAAACATTTTCAATTGTGAAGACTGCCTCAGATGAGGGTGGAATTAAGGTATGTCTGAGAGTCAAAGTAACTAGTTAGGTGAACGAAATCATTCGCTAAATGGTGAATCACACACCCCCAAAAAAACAGATGGCAGGACACAGCAAAGGTGCAGATCTCATTCAGAGATTTCAGACCCCAGAGCCTAGAAAACAGAAATGGTTTAAACCAGCCTCATGACTCAACCAATTTCTCAACCATGCCACTGGTGGAACAGGATCTCCTGGGAAGTAAAGGTATCACATCACTTTATGCCTTTGGGATGTTCAAGGCTGACAAGCACCACCTGCAGGGCAGGAGAGAAGAAGCACAGAGGCCAGAAGCTTCACAGGGAACTTTGTCAACCTGCTGGGTCTCATTCTCAGGATAACTTGAAACTGATCACAAACTTCTGCTGAGATCTGGACCTGTTCTCTTTGGAAAAATCTACTTGGGCTTTATCATATATATAGGGAAACCCTCCTCCAAAAAATATTCCATATAGTCAAGGCAAAAAACAGAAGGCAAGAGCTGAAAAATTCTGATCAGTTAAACTGAAGTTATGCTGGATATCTAGAATAAGTTGAACTGAATGTCAAAAAGCATATAGGAAAAAAAACCAGCCATGCAGAAAACTTTATTTAGAAGAGTGAAAACCAACCTACAGAATAAAGTAATTAAGCAAATCAGATGACAGGCACAAGCAAAAGATCACAGATCACACTAAGAAGTATGAAGATATGGCCCAGTCAAAGAAACAAACTGACACTTCTGATGTGATGCAGGGACTGAAACAACTAATTAAAGATATTCAAGCATATCTTGTAAATCACATCAAAAATCAAATCAATGAAGTGAGGGAAGATGTGGCAAAAGAGATGAAGGATATAAAGAAGACATAGTGTGACCATAAAGAAGAACTCAAAACCTTGAAAAAAACAAATGACATAATTTAAGGGAATTAAAGGCATGATAAAAAGAGATGAAAAACACAATGGAGACATGCAAAAGCAGATTTGGAGAGGTAGAGAAAGGATTAGTGAGCCAGAGTAAAGAACATCTGAAATCCTAAACAGAATAGAACAGATTGCAAAAAGATTGGAGAATACAAGCAGGGTTTTAGGGAATTGAAGGACAATATGAAGTACAAATTATATACCAGTTAGGGTTGTACCAGAAGGAGAAGAGAAGGAGAAATGGGCCAAAAGAATGCTGGATGAAATAATTTGAAAATTTCCCAACTCTTATAAAGACATAAAATTACTAATCCAAGCAGTATAGTGAACCAAAAAGAGAATATTTCCTAATAGACCAACTCCAAAGACAATAAGTAGCAAGAGAAAAGTGATCCATAACACACAAGGAACCTTATTATGATTATCTGTGGATTTCAACCTTATTATGGAGATGAGAAGACAGTGGTATGATATATTTAAGACACTGAAAGAAAAAAAAATGCCTACCAAGAATTCTATATCTGTCAAAACTGTCCTTCAACATGAGGGAGAGTTTAAGTATTTTCACACAGATACTGAGAGAGTTTGTGAACAAGAGACCTACTCTACAAGTAAAAATAAAGGGACCACTAAAGGCAGATAGCAAAAGACAGGAGGGGGATATTTGGAAAAGAGTTTAGAAATGAAGACTCATTTGTATGAACTAACAAAAATGAGCAAACATTGAAAGTTAAAGTTGAGAAAAAAGATATCAGGAGACAGAAAGAGATTGGAGATTGGGCATTTGATCCTGAAGGAGTACAGAAGATTCAAGAGGATTTATTGCAAAGATCCAATAATGAATAGCACAATACTATCTGGTGGTAGCACAATATTGTAAATATAATGAACAAAGCTGAGTGTGAGTATGGTTGAAAGAGAAAGGCTAGGGACATGTATGACACTAAAAGGAAAGATAGAGGATAAAAACTGAAAGTTAAAACTTGTAGTGGACAATGATGGTATTTAAAATTACAATTACAAGGAAGATTTTTATATGTGGGAGAACAAATGAACGTCTCCCATTGAAAGATGTTGAAAATGGCATGACATCAGGAAAAAGTACAATTAATGCAAACCAGGGTCTATAGATAACAATAACATTGCAATGCGCTTCCATTAATTGTAACAAAGCCAATATACCAAAGCTAAATGCCAATAAGAGGGAGAAGTAAGATAGGGGTATGTGATTGCTGATGTTGTTGTTTCTCTTTTTAATTTTATTTTTACTCTCTTTTTTTGCATGGGTAGGCTCTTTTTATTCTTCATTAGTTTGCCTCTTCTTTCTTTGTGCAAGAAATAGAAATATCCTCATATCAATTGTGGTAGTGAATGCATAACTATGTGAGTATACCAGGGCCATTTATTATTTACTTAGGATGGACTGTATGGTATGGGAATGAAACTGTTTAAAAAATAAACAGAAATATACAATGGGTGGAGAAGTTTTGGAGAAAGACATATAGTTATTCACTTTTGGTAGGGAAGTAAAATAGTACAAACACTTTGAAGGGTAGTGTGATTATTATACAGGAGTCTAAGTATAGGCCTGCCATATGATCATGCAACCCCATTATTAGTTATGTACTTGGTAGAACTGAAAGCAGAGACAGAATTGGACATTTGTACACTGATATTTATGGGTTCTGTATTCACAATTTCCAATGTGTGATGGTAACCTAAGGATACACCAACTGATGAATGGAATGGCAATCTGTGATGTATTCATACAATGGACTACTGAGTGGTTACAAGAAGGAATGATGCTGTGAGACATGAAACAAGGTGATATTAGGATATTATGTTGAGTAAAATAATTCAGAAAAGAAAATACAAATATTATAAGGCCTCACTAATATAGACTAACTATCATGTGTAAATTCTGAGAATTGAATATAATGTGTAAACACTGAGAATCAAATTGAATTGAATTTTATCAGGGGATTAATTATGGGCAGAGATTGGGCAATTGATGACTAAAAGGTAGGGAATTTTCAATAAGGTTCCCAGATTGTAAGCTCTTACAGCAGACATATCTATTCCCAAGTCTTAACTGTTATTTCTAAATTCTGAGATGCTTAACTGTGTATAAAAAACCTGGTCATTCCCTGGAGCATTGGGTAGCTGTGTGATACCTGTGACTCACATTTAAAATTCTGTAGCAATGAAAATCAGCATTACCCTATGTGGCAACTGTTAAAGAAGCTGAAAAAGAGATCACAATTCAATTAGAGATATGAATGAAACTGATTTGGTTAAGACTAAGGTAAATCCGAATACAGGGTAAAGGATAACATTGATTGTATTTTAAAACTTTAACTTCTGTGTGCTACCAAGGGAAGAGATTCTTATTTGATAAAAATATATATTTTTTTCTATAGAACAATAATTGTAACTACATGATCAGTTTATTCAAACAAAATCATTAGATGGAAACTAATGTAATAACCTGATATATTCCAGACTAACTTGAGGGAGAAAACAAAAAAGAAATATTTGCAAAGTTCCCCTGAAGGACTGGGGAAAATGTGAAACTATGAAACTTTACAATTGGGGAAATACTTGTTTCTCACAAACATTAGAGTAAGCCAATTAAACAAACCAAACCCTCAGTCTTGGGGCTTGCCCTTGTGATACTATTCCTACAAAGGAGAAGCTAAGCCTATGTATAGTGATTCTTAAATGTCACTCCCAGAGAACTGCTTTTGTTACTTAGATGTTACTTCTCTCTCTGTAAATAAATTCACTACTCCCCACCTCCTAAGTGGGACATGACACTCCAGGGGTGTAAGTCTCCTTGGGAATGTGGGACATGACTCACAGGGATGAACCTGGCCCTGGCATTGTGGGATTGAGAAAGCCTTCTTGATCAAAATGGGAAAATAAACTAAACAAAATAAAGCATCAGTGGCTAAGAGATTTGACTGTCTAGAGGTCATTCTGGAGGCTATTCTTATGCTTTATATAAATATTCTTTTTTAACTTCTAGAGCATTAGAATAGCTAGAAGGAAATACGAGAGACTTGATCTGTAATTCAGTGCCTTGATCTTAAAAATGATAGTAAAACTATATGGCTTTTATGGGTTGACTGTGTCATTGCAAAAACCTTGTTACTGACACTCTCTTTATCCAGTGTATGGGCAGATGAGTAACAAATATATAGAAAAAAAATCATAGCAGAGGGTGAGGGTTATGGGATGTTTTATGTGTTCTTTTTATTATTTTTAAATTTTTTGAAGTTATGAAAATGTTCTAAAATTGATTTTGGTGATGAATACACTATTATATGATGTTATTGTGAACCACTGACTGTATAATTTGAATGATTATATGATATGTGAATATACTTTATTTAAATTGCATTAAAATAATGAGGATATAAGGAGTATGGGAGGAATAGGGTTTTCTTTTTAATTATTACTTCTTTTCTGGAGTAATGAAAATATTCTAAATTTGATCATGGGACTGTTTGCACAACTATTTGATGGTACTGTGATCCAGTGATTGTATACATAGGATGGTTTCTATGCTGTGTGAATATATCTCAATAAAGCTGCATTATGAACCCCCTAAAATGTGTTTGATACATCTAAATATTGGAGGCATTTCTATTTCTCCCTTTTTATCTGTCAATTTTTGCTTAATAAACTTTGTGTTCTGTTATTAGGTGTATACATTATTCCTATATTTTGTAGTTGGATTGACTCTTTTTCCAACATTACCAATATGTAATATTCATCTTTATTGCTGTCAATGATTTTTATTTAAAGTATGCTCTCTGTTATATGTTTATTCACCAAAACACTATTTGATTAATAATTATTTTTGTTTTGGTTATTATCTTTATCCATCCTCCCTCTTTCTACCTATTCCTGAATTTGGAATTAAAATAAGTGTCAGGTAGGCAGCATATAGTTGTATCCATTTTAAAAATTTATTCTGATAACCTCTGCCTTTTATTTAAATGGTTTAGTTTATTATATTTAACATAATTCCTGATAAATAATTTACTTTTGCCATTAAATATGATAACTTTTTCCCTCAGTTCCTTCATTACTCCTTTGTTTGTGTTTAATTGATTTTTACAGGTTATTATTTTAATCTCCTTCTAATGTCCTTTCTGTATATTATAGTAATTTTCCTTGTGGTTACTGTGGAGACTGCAATTACTATTTTAAATTGATAACAATCAGATTTGAATAAATAACAATTTATCATCAATTGTATACTAAAAATTTGCTTTTATATAGCTCTATCTCCCCTTGCTATTTCAAAAATTATATCTTCATACAGTATGTGCCCATTAACATAGAATAAATTACCATTTTATGACTTTTCTTGTAAGTCACATTGTAACTACCTATGTAGTTACCTTTACTGAAATTACCATATGTATCATTTTTGATCTCTTTGAGTTGTGCCTACTCAGAATCCACTGATCTTTCATCATATTTGTGTTAAGCCATTATGTCTTCAAATATTCTTTCAGTCCCCATCTCTCCTTCCTCTCCTTGTACTGTTACTATGTTTTTGTTCTTACATTTGATGTCTCCCCAGGTTCTTTAAGAACTGTTTGCTTCATATTTTCTCTCTGTACTCTTCAGAGTGGATTATTTGCTATGACCTATCTTCAACTTTAGTCATTCTTTTGCCTATCAAACCTGCTATTGGACACCAATAGTGCTTTCTGTTTGTTTGTGTCAGTGATAATACTTTTTCTTTTTAAATTTTCTACCTGATTTTTTTTCATAATTTCCAACTTTTTAATGATATTCTTTATTAGTTAGGCTTTAATTCTTTGAACATATATAAGACAGTTAATCTAAGGTCTTTGTCCAGCAATTCTAAATCTGTGTTTCTTCATGGATATTTTCCTTTTATTTTCTTTTGCATGTTTGGATCATATTTTTTGTGTATTGTCATGTCTCATAATTTTTGTTGAAAACTGGGTGTTTGAGTATTTGGATGCAGTATGAGATATTCTTGAAATCAATTTCTCTTTCCTTCTCATGGCCATGTGTTACAGTGTTTATTTAGTGACTTTTAAAAACTATTTTAAAATGTTATCTTATTTTTAATGGGTCTTTTCTTAAGTTCATGACCATTACTTTAAGTGATCAGCTAATGAATTGACAGAGATTTTCTTAAATAAACAGAAAATAAAACTGTTGATATTTGCTGACTGACTGTGTGTTCAGGCATTCCTTCAATACTTAGTTTACAACTCTGCCTTATATTAACTTTTTGTTTGGCTTGAGTCTAAAGGTCAGTCAGAGGTGAAAGTTTAGGATATTCTCTAGCACTTTCTGAGCATGCACCGAGTCTTGTGTGTACACATGGTTTCTATATTCTGTAATACATGCAAAATTTTTCATATGGTCTAAACCCCATGCATCTCTGTCACCAGCCTCTTCCCTTCTAGGTTTTTTCCTCTGCTGCTTTCCCTATCTGTTATCTCTTCCCTCTGGTCACTTCAGTCAATATATTTGTTTAAAATATTTTTGAAAAATGCCTACCAGATGGCAATGACAGCCCTTAGAATGAACTTTTATGTGCAAAAAATTCTGGTCTCTGGACTGATCCTTGAGGAACCTACCAGGTGTGTGAAAATGCACTGCTGCAGTTATTAGAAAAGAAATATTGATTTAAATATTTAGATCAATATTTCCCCTGAAACCATCAAGAGCCCCTTGAAAGTGGGCCAAAATCCTTTTGAGTGGCCTAGAAGTGGAGAATGGTGTATTTGGGGCCAATAAGTTGAAATGTCACAACGTTCTCTAGCCTAAATTTCTGTTTCTTTGTTTATTAAGTGTTACATGGATGTTGAAGGTTTTTTATTATATATTTAATTTCCCAAAATCTTGATTCATTCTGACAATTTTAACAGTTTCTCTGTACTTTAGTGAAAGTTCCATGCTCTGCTATGCTATTTTCATCAACATCTACTTTGAAAATAATTTCTTAATTAATAGTATCTATGTCTCAGAACATTGTCAATTCCATTGTAATTCAGTAATCAATTCATTTGAATTACAAGGAGTGGTGTCCTTATTTGATGGAATAAAAAATAAAGATAGAAATACAGTATTTGAATCTGTGCATACAGATTTTACAAAATAGTCTAAGTCCTATGTTGCTGACCACTTTTGTGTAAAAAAAATATATTTCTTGTATAAGCCATGCAAATTAAAACAAAAAATTGCAAGTTTAATGTTTGCAAATGGGGTACATACTTTTGTTTCCCTTAGTCACCAGTACTTCACTACCCTGACTTGTTTGGTACATTTCACAGCACTGTGACTTTTAATATTGGAGCATTACATGAGGATTTCTGTAACTAAATCAATCATCATGTTTTTTAATAGTTACATATCTATCTTAATACATAGTAGAATAACACTTTAAATCCTTGCTTTTCAGATAAGTCAAAACTTAAGAATTGTTTGTTAACCCACTTTCTCAGACAACATCAATGTGAGTTGCAATATGTAAGTGCATATGTAAGTGGTACCCAACTATGGAAAACTTGTTGAGGTGTTGTTTTGATGATTAATGACAATTAAATGAAGACTTAAAGGAGATCAAATTGGTTATACTCTATTGATATAGAGTATCAATACTATACTATAGTATAGTATAAATAGAGTTTATACTATATTTAGTATAAATAGAGTTTATACTATATTTAGTATAAACTAAATATAGTTTATACTATATTTGTATAAACTATTTAGAGTTGATTAACTCTATTTAGAGTTGATTAAGTGAGATTATATATGTTTGCTAAATCCGTATCTGTCTTAAACATATTCAAGATGTAACGTCTGAAATGTTAAATAAACATTGAAGAAATGATTTAGAAACAATGATGCAATCATTAGAAGACATAAAAGCAGAAACAATTAATATGACCTGGTTTTTCCATCTACATTTGCTTCATTAGCACATTATCTGGTCATTAGGAATAGAGATGCTGAGAAGTAGGGCTGGGGGCAGTTTCTTTTCATTATAATATGTCCTTTATACTTAATTGTTGACCCCCACGTATGTCTCCCCTTTCTTTTCATTATAATATGTTCTTTATACTTAATTGTTAAAGCCATGTAATATTGTTTCCCCTTATTAAGGAAGGTTTTTACAGAAGGTATCACAATTTCCTCTGTAGTTCTACTTTATACAGAGCATTCAGCAATTTCAACATTTAATTGGGTGGTACAAAAGAAAGATTCTATTTACCATTCAAAGTTAACTTAATAAAAGAAAAGAATATATAGTTCACTGAAACAGTTTTCTTATTTGTTGTTCTGTTCAACTATTTTTAAACATATTATGCATTTTAAATGATCTTATAATAGATTCCATATGATTACTTTATGAAATAAGACTTTTAAAATGTTCTGCAAGACTTTTTTAACTTTTATGATGAATATTTTTTAACTATGGAAGAAAATAGAAAGGTATGCAATCTTAATCCATTTACCACCACAATAAATCCAAGTTATTAAAATCTACGTGTGTGTGTTTCTGTGTGTAAAGACATAGAGAAAGAGGGATTTGAGAGATATTAATATGCTCAGGCATTCTAAAGTATTTAGCAAACATCATCATATTTCCTTCAGTTAATATTTCAGCACCTATCTCATAAATCAAAACATTCTCTTTAGAAAATGTCATATAATTGGTATACCTAAAAAGAAACAGACACAATGGTTACTGTCAAAAGTATAAATGCCCAATTTATTGAATCACTTAAAATGACCCTAATCACCACAAAGATGGTATTTTATATATATTATCATTCACCTTTTTTTTTTCTTATTTCTCTTTTCCCCCTCTCTCTTTCCTAGAATCCAATTGAGAAATCCTTTTAGGTTTTCTTGAGCTGATTCCCCTATTATTAATTATATTTAATGATGAATTACTTTAATGATATTAACCTTTGCATGAAAACAAACATCGTATCTTCTCAAATGTCTTGAAATTGGTTTATTACCATTCAAGGTATTTAATTCATTGGTTAGGATTTTAATGCTAAGATCTCCTCAAAGTTATGGTTTTCATCTTGTGATGAACAATATGTGGGATAAATATTCAGCCTGGCATGAATATCATCTTCTAAATAATTTTCTCCCAAGTGACACCAAGATTAGAGTGAAGCTTACAATAACTCTCTCATACTCATAATGCACACAATTCAAATATTGATTTGGAATAATTGTTTATTCCATATAGAGATGTCATTAATTTACAAAAAGAGTTTATTCTCTGCCCATAAAAATTAGAAGGTGGATTTTTCTGACCATATTGAAAGTGTAGTTATGGATTGAGCAAATTATGTACATTTATACTTTCAGTCATATTTCTCAAAGGTTATTGATTGCTCTTATAATTATTCCCAATATAGGTTCCCTGTTGAGTGACCTGGATGGACAAAACCAATCTCACAGTTCTGAATGAATTCATTCTGGTGGGAATCACAGATCGCCCAGAGCTGCAGACTCCACTATTTGGGCTCCTCCTCATGGTTTACATGGTCTCAGTGGTGGGTAACCTGGGCTTAGTCATCCTCACCATGATAGACTCCAGGCTACACACACCCATGTACTTTTTCCTCAGACATCTGGCCTCTGCTGATCTTGGTTATTCAACAGCTGTGGGGCCAAAAATGCTATTTAATATTATTGCAGACCAACATATGATCTCTTTTAATTTGTGTGCTACCCAATTCACTTTCTTTAGTGTATTTATCACTAGTGAAATTTTCGTTTTGTCAGCAATGGCCTATGACCGCTATGTGGCCATCTGCAACCCTTTGCTCTATGCAGTGATCATGTCACAAAGAGCTTGTCACCTGCTGGTGGTGATAATTTATCTCTACAGTGTTTTTGTGTCTTTGCTGATCATCATAAAGATTTTATTGTCTTCATTTTGTGGTTATAATGTCATCAAGCATTTCTACTGTGATATTCTACCCTTGATATCTTTGCTCTGCTCAAACATAAATGAAGTGAAATTGATAATACTGATCTTTGCAGCTTTTAATCTGGTGTCATCTCTTTTGATAGTTCTCATGTCCTACATGCTGATCCTCATGGCTATTCTCAGGATGAGGTCTGCAGAGGGTAGGCACAAGGCCTTCTCCACGTGTGGCTCTCACCTGACAGTAGTGGCTGTCTATTATGGAACTCTATTCTTTATGTATGTGCAGCCCAAATCCAGTCATTCCTTTAATACTGATAAAATGTCTTCTGTGTTTTACACCTTGGTGATACCCATGTTGAACCCCATGGTCTACAGTTTGAGGAACAAAGATGTTAAAAAATCCCTAAAAAGAATGTGGACAATGTGTGAAAAAGTCCTATTTAAAATTCATTGTAAGATATAATGACAGTAAATTATGTTATAGTCAATGTATATAATATCTGACATTTCTTTAGCCTTGTGCTCTTTGTATGCATAAGGATAGGCAAAATTAATTCATAGCTGGTATGGAAATATAGAAATTATTTCCTTGTTTTCAAACCAAAATCCACCACTAAGAGATAACTAACTAGCTCATACTCCAGATATAAGTTTATATTTAGTTTCAAATCTTCATTAGATTCCATTCTTACATTCTTATATTAGATTCCACTCTTACATGAAAACAGAATCTGCTTTCATAGTTCTACCACTAAAAATGGCCTTAATAGAACTGGGGAATCTCCACAGAGTTCATTCACTATTTACTCTGAAGATAACTACTGTAGAAAAAGTTGCAATGCAATTCCTGATAAAGTTTCTGAAAATTGATATTTCTAGGCAATAAATGTACATTGTTAAATGAAACAATAACAATCCCTACCTTCATTGGGCTAAGATTCCCTTAGATAAGTGCAAAAATAAGCAAAATGAGAAATGGAGTATACAGCATGTGAACATAATGATTTATAAGAAAATGACAGAAAACAAGTAGTGAGAATGTGAGACAAACTTTAATAAGCTAGTCCAGAGAGAACTCTGAGAATACAGCAGTCACAAGAAATTGAATGATTGGTTAGATATGTATTAAGAAAAATGTTAGTGTAATAGCTCTTAAGTGATAGTATGACTATACGTTGAGGAAGAACAGAATCAAAGGTTTTTTGTGGCTGGGGACATGACAAGTAAAATATAGGTGATGATAATATATTTTAATGCTAGACTTCACTACGTAAGACTATGCAGGTCATTGTAAAATTTGTTATTTATTCTGATTGGAAAAAATAACCTTAGAAGTATTTTGAGCTAGGAAGAGTTCTGATATATCCTCAGTTACCATCCTGCTACAGCTACTGTGGAAATAATGGGCTATAGAGGACGAAGATGAGAAAATGGAAAAACATTGAGGGGTATTCATTCTATTTTCAAGAGACTGTGGATACAAAGGCCATAATAGAAGCAATCGGGTTGTGAGAAGTGATCATACTATCAACATGCTTTAAAGAAAATATCAATAGTTGCTGTTAATATATTTTGGGATGTAAGTTATTACAAGTGGATTAATGAATAGAAAATAATGGAAATACTAAATCCAGAATGCTCCTCAAGATATGCAGAGTAATCAACAACACTTCAAACTAATCAGAAATATTAAAAACCCTCTTTAGTCTTACAACTGAAATAAGAATTTAAAAACTAAGCCTAAATATTTGATAAATGGATAGTCATTATAAACCACGGACCCTAGGAGCTAAAGGGAACTTTCCATTCTTTATGGAGGGCAACTGAGATGAAACTTATGAATGAATAAATTTACTTACTGCATTAAGATATTTTCCAAACCACCTTGGGAATGGGGGAACACAATCAAAGCCAAACAGAAACCCTAAATCATTAGTCAGAAGAATAATGAACTTGTAGATTTAGTAACAGAAAATACCCAAAATCAAACACAGAGGGCAAAAATAATTAAAATCACATAAAGAGCAATAATGAGCTTTGTAACAACATCCGTCAGCCACATGTATACATAAATGCAGTTCCTAAATGAAGTGGTTATAAATTGTTTAAATGAGTAATAGCTGAAAGTTTTCCAAATGCAAAAATAAACATTAGATTAACAAACTCCAGAAATATGAAATTTATAGAAAACATATTTTGATGCATGCTTTAATCAGATTGTACAGATCCATTGGGGGAAAACTTAGAAAGCAAAAAGGAAAAATGCACTTTGTATGACTAGGACAAAAGATAATTATGATATAAAATTTTTGATCAGAGGCAAAGCAATTGTGAAGATTATGGAGTAACATCACTAAACTACTGAAAAGAATAACCGTAAATTTTGAATTCAATGTCCAGGGATGATATATCTCATGAAGGGTTGCAGAATAATGGCATTTCAGATACACAATGCCAAAAGAATCCATCACTTGCAGGCATTAAGGTAAGATATACTGAACATTGCCCATCCAGAATAAATAAATTGATACCAGATAGAAATATGGATCTAAGCAAAAAGAATGAAGAATACCAGAAAGGATAACTAAACATATGATATTTTAATTAACTATTTCCCTTTTAAAGATAATTAACTGCTTAAGTAAAAATAAAAATATAACAAAAATTGTATGTGGAAATGATATAATTGCCACTAAATGTGGACTGTGACAAGTAAAAGATCTATAGCATCTGTATCAGTAATCCTAAAGCAATTACTAAAAAATACAAAAAATATAGTTTGCAAAGCCACAATAAAAAGACACCATGGAGGGGTGGTGCGATGGTGCCTCAGGGGCAAATTCTCCCCTGCCATGCCAGAGACCCAGGTTCAATTCCTGGTGCGTGTCCATGCAAAAAATAATCACAAAAAAAGATATTATGGAGGCATAAAAAAATGATCAATTAATAAAAAAATAATAATGAAAGAAGAAAAGACAAGAAAACTCCATAAGCTGAATCGAAAGCAAATAATGAGATAGAGGACTTAAACCTAATTTTAAAAATAACATTAAATATGAATAGTCCACATAACCAGAAAAAGTCATAAATTGTTAAATCAGATTTTAAAAAGTAATATCAAACTATATGCTGCCTATAAGACAAAATTTAAATAAAGGGACCATGAATAGAATTAAATAATGGTGAATATATCTCATGCTAATACTTTTCAACAGAAAGCTGCAATAGTAATGTTACTGTCAGACTAGATCAATTTCAAATAAAGAATAACATAGAGGATAAGAAAGGACAATTCCTAATAAAAATTGGTAAGTTAATGAAGAAAACATAGTAGTAATAATTGCCAGTGTTTCTAATAACAGAACTTCAAAAAGCATGAATGAAAATCTGATAGAACTGCCAGTACAAATTGATATACAAAATTACAGTAGAAATTCCAAAAACCCTCTCTTGATAATAGAGAGAAAATAGTCTGTAATTCAGAATGTTTTTAGCAGAGTTGCTCAGTGTTATTAACCAACTTGACATAACTGACATTTAAAGAGCCTTCTACTAAACAACAGCAAGTACATATTCTGTTTGTAAGAGCAAACTACTTAGGTAGCCCAAATTCTGGCATATAATCCTGAATGCATGTTGTTCTGGTTTGAAAGGATGTATGGACCCTAGAAAAGCCATGTTTTTATCAAAATCCCATTATAAAGGCAGAATAATCCCTACTCAATACTATATGTTTGAATCTGTAATTAGATCATCTGCTTGGAGATGTAACCCAATCAAGAGTGGTTGTTAAACTGGATTAGGGGAGATATGTCTCCACCCAGTTGGGTAGGTCTTGACTGGTTTACTGGAGTCCTATAAAAGTGGAAACATTTTGGAGAATGAGAGATTCAGAGAGAGCAGAGAATGCTGCAGCACCACGAAGCAGAGACCATCAGCCAGCGACCTTTGGAAATGAAAAGAAAAACACCTCCCAGGGAGCCTCATGAAACAAGAAGCCAGCAGAGAAAGTTAGCAGATGATGCCATGTTCGCAATGTGCCCTTCCAGCTGAAAGAGAAACCCTGACTGTGTTTGCCATGTGCCTTCTCACTAGAGAGATAGACCCTGAATTTCATTGGCCTGCTTGAATCAAGGTATCTTTCCATGGATGTCTTTCAGATTGGACCTATCTATAGATTTGCTTTAATTGGGACATTTTCTTGGCCTTAGAGCTGTAAACTAGCAACTTATTAAATTCCCCTTCTTAAAAGCCATTCTGTCTCTGGTATATTGCATTCTGGCAGTTAGCAAACTAGAACATATGTACAACCTCTCAACAGAGGGTCTGCATATGTAAGATTAAAAAAACACATAAAACTGCAAGAAGAAATTGAAAAATCCATTATTACAGTTGGAAATTTAACACTTCTCTACCAATTATTGATACATCCAGTAGGCAGAAAATCAACCAGTACATAGTTGAACTTAAAAGAATAATCAGACAACTGAAAGTTGATATTTTTACAAAACTTCATCCAAATCAAGTAGATTGCACACACTTCTGACTCTGTGTTGATAGGTGCACGTATATTAAGGATTATTAGATCTTCTGGGAGAACTGATCTTTTTATCACTATATAATTCCTCACTTTATCCTTCACAATTTTCTTTGTTCTGAAATCTGCTTTTTCTGAAATTAATATAGCTAATCTAGTTCTTTTGATCAGTGTTAGCATGGCATATCATTTTATATCCCTTTAATTTTTGAATTTTTACCTTTTAAATTTTTTATTAGAGAAGGTGTGGGTTTGAAGAATAATCTTGTGTTAAAAAATGGAACTCCTATACGTCACCCCACCACCAACACCTTGCATTGAAAATAAATAAATGCATCCAAGTTAATAGAATATTTAATCTCTGAACAAGGAACAGAGAGTGAAATTTTCCTCTTTATCATTCCCATTTTTTGTTCAATGTTAAAATGATTTATTATTTTTCTTTTTATTGCATCATTTTATCAAATACACAGTATTTTGTGGGCCCATTGTTATCTTGCATTTTACAGTCAATCTATAATGCAGAAAAATAAACTCAAGGAGCAGATAATAAACTAATTACAACTTGTATTAAAACTTGTTTTAATACAAGTCTTAAAACACATGGAAATAGAATATATGGCACAGCAGTCTCAGAAAAATATAAAAGATTTCTACTTTTCATCACTCTAATTCAGTTCATGTACAAAAACCAAAATGTTTATGTTCATCCAAATATAACATATGGTAAAATTTTTCACATATGATGTTCTTACGCTAGATAGGGTTTTATAAAATTGCCTTTATTATGAACCATAAAATCAAATGAACTTCTGGCATTTCTATTTAATGTGCTCAGCACCCAGAATGTTAGAAAAAAATGTAATTGCCTTAAAAGTGGCACTACTTCCCAAGGACTTGATAGTTATATGAAACATCTATGTGCATGTAAAATGCTTCCAACAGAGAGTAGGTTGAAAAGTAGGCATGACATGTAAAGTGAAGTTAGGGGTTAGTAATAAATAATAGTTATGGCATTTCTTGTCAGGTAAGAAATAAACTGAGACTGAGAGCTATTTGTCTCAGATCAGTGAGTCTATTTCTAACTGGTTATGAATAAAGAGAATACTGAGAGCCAAAAAAGCTAAATATATAATGGATATTTCTGGCTTCAACATACAGAATAGGCAATAATTTGATTATATCAGCCTTTAGGCTCCTTATGTTATTGAGTTATTCTATTGACTGATTGATTTTTATTTATGATAAGCATGTTCAGCTTCAACAGCTTCTTTGCATCTGTCTAGGTGTACAGATTGGAAGGGCAACATTAAACCTTGCAGAATTATCAACATTCTATGTTTGCTAAGTGAAATAAGCTCAAGATTGAAAATAAGTATTTTCTTCCTTTTACTTTGGTTTACATATATGTATTTTCTAAAACAAATAATTATTTCTCAAGTATTAGTTTTTTATCCCTCTTAAAATGAATTATCACATATTTAGTGGTTTAAACCAACAATAAAGCTATTATCTCAAAGTTTGGGTGACAGAAATCTAAATTTGTATGCTTCATTTACAATTAAGGTGTTGGCAAGCTGAATTCCTTATGAAGGCTCTGCAGGACAACCTGCCTCCTTGCCTTTTCCAGTGTCTACGGACTGTCCTTGTGGACCTTTTCAACCCAGCAAGCATGCCACACCACCATCTGCTTCTGTCATCTTATCTTTTCTCTGTCTCTGACTATGCTGCCTCCTTTTTCCCTCTAAATTCTTTTGTGATTACCTTGGGGACACGAATACAATTCAGGATAATCACCCCCATCTTAAGATTCTTAACAAATTCCATTAATAAAGTTCATTTTACAATGAAAGGTGACATATTAACATGGGAACTAGGACTTGCCCATTTTTTGGAGGGTGAGTATTATCTCCTTACCACCTTCTATTCAAAACTGCTGTGCCAGATAGGTTTTGTCCCTTTACTGCTTATCAAGGCATTTTTCCCAAGTAATAAGGAATATCTGGATAGGATCAGATTGTTTATACAGCAGTTGTGATGATAAATTCTACCTCATTTCACAAATGAACATGAATTTGGTCTAAGTAAAATGTAAATATCAAAAGTCTTACTTCTTAGGAGCAACTGTAGACACAAAAGCCATTTGAGAAACAATGATAAAAGGTTTCTAATAAGTTTAGTAAAATAAACTTTCCAAAATATGTTCAAAGATGTAAAAGAATACATTTCTGCATATTAGTGGTTAATGTTTACTCAATCACAAAAGGTATTGATTTAGATGTGGATTTGTGATATTCTATCACTCTATTTGGGAACTTTTATGAAATACACGTTAGAAATTTTCACATTCAGAAATGTGTGCTTAGATATTGTTTCTTGATCACCAAATAATCAATATAGCTGCAACCAAATAGTTTTTTGTTTGTAGTGGTTTCTTCTCTTCCAATGTAATCATTTATTCATTTTTGCATTGTCCTTCATGCTTTCTCATTATTTCATCAGTATTTTATTATTCATCAGTTGGAAAGCACAAATTACAAGTTAGAAAACACTTGTGGAAATCCATGTAAGGCAAAAACACAGTAATGGAAGGATGACTAACTGTCAATATGGTTCTGAGATACCCCACAGGTATCTTGCATGAGAAATTTATTATATGTTAACAAACAAATTGCTTACAAACAAACACATTGAATTCTTTAAAATTACATTTCAGAACAGGAACATTAAGTTTTATAATTCTTGAGAAAATAAATTAAGTAGTAATTCTATTTCTGAAATTTTAGATAATCCTATCTTGGATACTTGACATATCAGCATTATAACAGAGGCGTATGTTGCCTCACCTTAGACTTTACACAGGGCTAGTTAACCATGCTTCATGTATCCATCACAATTCTTAATATTTTACTTTAAAGAATGATTTTCAATTGCAGCAATAGGAAACATGTTTCTGGCAGGAAGAAATGCAATGCTGAAGCCACATTTGCCTTCTTGGGCATCTCAGATTGCCCTGAACAAAATGTTCCCTTCTTTTTGGTATTTCTGGCCAGATACAGTGCTACCTTTGTCAGGAATTTTGTAATGAATACAATCATCAAAATTAAGCTATAACTACAAATCCTCATGTACCATTTCCTCAGTTGTCTCTTATTTCTAGCTTTTCTGCTTTTCTCCATCACTGCTCCCAAGATGCTGATGAGGCTACTTTATAAGAAAGATCCATGTTCTTTTTTAGGATGTGTTTTACATTCCTCTTTCTTTAATACACTTATGGTGATGAAATCCACAGTATTAGCTGTGATGGTTTATGACCACTTTGGGGCTATTTGAAACTCTGCTCTATGGAGTTGCCATGTCCCAGAAATTCCGTACAAGGCTGGTAGAGGAACAATATACATGGGGAGTAGCATGATTCTTGATACTTACATGTTCTGCTTTCAAATTATGTTTTAATAGTTTCAACACAATCACTTTTTCTGCATCTTCTTCTCACTTCTCTTTCTCTCTCCTATTCTAATAACTCAACCAGTTGATGCTTTTCATTTTTGCCATCTTTAATGACATGAGCATACTACTCACCTTTCACCCCTCTTAAATTTTCATCATTGTCATGATCCTGAAGACAATTCTACTAGAGGGCAACGCAAAGCCTTTTCCACCTGTGCCTGACACCTGACTACCACTTCCATCTTCCATAGCACAGTTTTCTTCCTATGCTCTGTAGGCTACTCCAAAATCTGAAACTCAAATGGCCTCAGTAGTTTACATGTTGGTTATACCATATTTGCTCCCCTTATCTGCAGCCTGAGAAATAGGTATGTCCATAACACAATCAATAGAATACTCCACAGAAATTATTTTTCATATTGAATGTGCACAAGGGCAAACATTTTCATCAGTTATTGCATAACACCTCTGACTTAAAAAAAAAAACTCTGTACCACAACTTCATTCTTAAATATTTCTTAGATATTCACAAGGAGAAAATATTTTATAATGGAAATAACCTAAGTTTTTGATCAAAAAGATTATACTTGCTTCTGTTTGTATAAGTCAGACAAAATTGTTTGATCTTGGCCTCAGTTGTTATATAAATACTGGGGTAGGACTTACTGTATGAGGTGGCTGTTGTACAAAAGAAAATGTAGACAATATATATATTATATGTGTTCAGTAAGTGCTAGTTCTCTCATACTTTCTTTCCTTGTGCCTAGAAAGTTGTTGGTGATAAGAAACAATCAAATTGCTATTGTAACAATAGTAAAATACATGAGAGTTGAGAGAGTTACATTCAAATCCTTTAATAAAATCCAGTTGCACTAGTGTGACAAACAAAAGTTACTATTTTACAAGGTATAACATATTGACTATCATAATAGGTTTGGTGAAGAGAATTCACATGTGAATATTGGAGGAATTGCTTCATAATTGACATATGGCCTTCAAGAATGGGCAAGATGTTAAAGAAGCAGTAGCATGAGAAAGAAGTCTCAGGCAAGGGCAAAAGGCTGAAACAATATTCAGGAATTAATATTGTTTAATTAAGAAAATGGTTGACGAATATTTTTGAGCTACTGTTTTATGCCATATACATATAAAGCATCCTGTTAGGTGCTTTAAAGTATGGAAACTTGAATTAGATATGACTACTATTCTAAATCATTTAAGTAAAGAGTTCAATTATGGAGGATTCCAAGTAATACAAGAGGTTTAGAAATAGTAGATTGGTCTTCACAATGTTGAGAACAGAAACAGAGATGACATGTTCATGTCCTGTTTTATATTGTGTTCATGTCCTGTGTGAATATGTATTAATCCACTATGGCAGCTTCAGCAAGAGGATAATCTCAATCATCTTCTTATTTAAGACCCTCTGGACAGTGTTCATGAAAAAATTGAATGATGAAATCATAAATATTATGGATAATTGCACTCTTGATTACAACATTGTTACAACTGAACTCTAAAGTCTAAATGCAGTAAATATTTTTATGAAGCCTCCATTGTTCTAGGTATCTAATTTTATAACATCATATTTTATAATATCAAATTTATCTTTTCATATGAACTTTCCAAGTTACTTTTTGAGGCAATATAACTTTGTTACTTATTTTTAATTTTACTCTTACAAAAATAGTCATTTTTACAAAATGTTTTTGACTTAATTAGAAATGTCATTAAGAAAGAAAGATATCCAATTTACTTGAGTCAATGGTGAAAAGTAGCTTAAAATAATTATTATAATCTTGATTGGAATCCATAATGAATACCTGTTTTGAGTTAGGAAATGCTTCTACTTCTCCTCTAGCTTGTCAAAGGATGATTACATTTTTGTGAAAGTAGAGATAAAATCATCTTGATTAGTATTCTGAGGAAATGGAGATCCATGTGGTTTAAATGCTTCAACCAGTGGTTCAAAATTAGTTGATGACATCATAAAGACATCAATTTGGGGCTTCAACCTCACGTGCAGAAACCCTTTTTCAATATTCTTCCATTTTCTAACTTTACTTTCAAATTACCTCTGGTAGTTCCCATAGCTATTTCATAGCACGTGACTTATATCAGTATTTTTCATCATAAGTTTAAATTGAAAAAATAAAGCTCATATCCTTCAGTATATACCATAGCTATTTGATATCCATCATGATTCATTTGAAATAGATGTATCATCATATTTTATTTCAATTCTTTTTATTTCTGAATGCATATTTAGGTTCCACCTTCTGTTCAGAACTATATCCCTTAATAATCACACTAGTATATTCCTTTGTAACAAAACAAAAATATGTAAATTTCCTTTTCTTTCCTATGGTAATATATCTGTATGTGATATTTGTCTACATTGAATTATTCAAACTACTATTCAAACACTTAAATATGTTACAAATTTTGGTTCACATTCCAGAGAAAAATCATTGGAAGTGCATGTGGTAAAAATATTGGCAGGGTTATTTTGTTTGTTCTTTATTTCAAGTAGTCACATTATCCAGGGACAAATTCCTTTTTGCTATATTAATACAGGTTTCCACATCATTGAAGTTGATTATATTGAAGATTTGGAAAGAATAGCATTGTCATTTTTAATAATGTGGACACAAATTTTTTCACATAATCCACATAATATGTTAAAATGGTTATAGTCATTCACCATCTTTGCATATTTCAATAATTAATTAAATTTGATTATGCCCTTTATCTTTTTTCACTGAAGGGAAATCTAGCAATCTCCTATTGTTCAATAGAATTTTTATGGGGTAATTTAGAGGAATTCATTATTTTGTTTTCTGAGAAGATTATATAAAAAGAGCTCTGATGTGACTTATTAAATGGTAATTTGGAAACTTGTTAAAATCTCAAATACTTTGAATCTTCTTTTAAAAATATTATCTGATTTCTGCCTTCAAATAGGAAAATCTAGAAAGAGATTTGCTCCCACTCCTATAGCACATAGAGCTAGATATTCTGCAATTCATGAATTTTCAGGAACCCACCAGATAACTGAGAATACAGGGCAATCAGCCAGCTCAAGCATTATACAAGTAATAGCATCTCTTCTTGGAGAGAGTAAAGAATCTGGAGAGAGATCCTCTCTGAGGTGGAGGTTCAAATGGAAGAACTAAAGCTTAGGTTGGATTTGATATTTTGAATTTCTGACAAACTTGAGAGTATCTTAGAATAAGAACTCCAAGTTTAGGAACATACTTTGACCTAAAAGTAGTATATATGAGACCAAAAGTCTAAACATGTGTTTAAGATGCTTTGATTGAAGAATTCAAAACAAAAGAAAGACTCACATACAACAATTTTCCAACTTATCCCTTTTTTTTCTACATGTTTTTATTTATGGGGATTCTCACCACATATAAATTGGCTAAAACCTTTATCTTTTTCATGAGTTGGGAAAAGGAAGCTGGTTGAAAGAACCAGAATTTCTCAATGTTGGATTCATTCTGTTTGCAGATCAATTTTAGGAACATGTTACATAATTGTCGCAAATATGAAGACAGCTTTACATGGAACTACTTTCTGTTCAGATATACTTTGAAAATGCCTTGAGTATACCCAGGGATATGCAGACATGTGTTGGAACATTGTGACTCAGTTTAACATTATGAAAACAGCACATCCCTAACATATTTTTGAAGGGTTCTCATTTAACGGCTGCCAAACTAAACATTCATTTGGGTAAATGCAGTCCTAGCACTTGCGCTGGGCCATATGGATCAGAAAACCAGAAGTAAGCATGATGCCTTGGCTTTGACATGGCCCAAATTTTAACAAGTTTTTAAAATTATCATTTAATAAATCACTCAACTTGACATCTGCCTGTGTCTCAGTCATCTACAATAGGTGAGTAAGTAGAGTTGACACTGGGTTCGGATATAATAATAATTAACTTCTCATCATGTATAATAGCTATGATCTGTTGGTGAGTTTTTAAGATCAAATGAGTGAATATTTGTCTAGCACATGAGAAGTGCTCAGTTGTAAGCAGTGCAATGGTAGCTCAGTGGCAGAGTTCTCGCCTGCCATGCCGGGGACCTGGGTTCAATTCCAGTGCCTGCCCATGCAAAAAAAGAAGCTCAGTTGTGTAGGCTGTTAAAATAAATTTTCTACCAGAAAGTCAATTATATTTTGTGTATTTGAAAGAATTCTGTTGTGGCTTTAAACCTTATGGTCTGCAGGAAGATAGGAGATTTTGTAATATTACAAGAAGGGGAAAGTTCATTAGAACTATTCATGTAATTTCAGAATATTATGAACTGTGGTTCACATATACAATACTGAGATGCAGAATTCCATAACGCACTGGGAAATGTGGAATGAGGTATGTGTGATGTTAAATAATTGTGCCCCAATTTAGAATTAAAAATATTTCCTCATGATATGCCACAGAGATTAATTGCATCTTTTATCCTCTATAGAGTTATTTTTAGCTTTAATTTTTAACTTATTTGATTCCATGGAGAATAATAGTTGTTTAGAGAACTTAGTATACCCAGTTCCTCGGAGGATAATTAAGGTATAATATCTTAGTTCTAATCTGTATACATCCTGACATCTTCAGGACTAGGAAGGACAGTTCTGTCCATCAAGTTTGTTAGCTAGAACTAGACTCAAGTAACTTGAAAATAGAGATTAATGTACTTTATAAGCAAAAATTATCTTTAAATTATGTCTAATTCAATGCTTCTAATTAGATCATTTTTAACAGAACTCATATTATGGCAAGACAGTCGGTGAAAAATTGGCACAATTTCATCTGAACAACAAACATTGGATAGCATCTACTAGCATAAGAAGGAATACAGGTTTGAACAAAATGGTATATATTTTTCTTCTTTTTTCCCTTTTTCCTCCTTCCCCTTTCCTTCTACACCAATTTCCTTCATAGAATATAGTAAAAATGACCAAGGAGATGCTCCTTACATGTCATACTAACTCTTAAGGTTGAAGTAAGGTGCTCATGAGTTGATCATAGGGAGTCGTGGACTTGGGTCCTATCACTGCTCAAGAAAGGAAATGTATTCTTTTGAACTTTCTATCGTGTTTGCTACAACTTGGTTTTCTACTATTGGCCTAGAAAATTCGGAAGAATAGTTTTTAAGTTCACATTACTCATTTTTTCTCTGGGGCAGGCAAATAATCCATGTTTTTTATTAAGTAGATGAGTAAATCTAACTTCAGAACCATTCTCTGTTTCTATTTCTTGCAGTTTAGTCCAAGATATGGAAAAAATTCTAGGTTATATGATTTCTAGTCTACCCTCTCTTCAATTTATTTGCATTGCACACATGTAAAGTTGAGTGTGTACTCCTCCTACAGTCTGTGATCTCAGATTCTCCAACAACAGGGTTGCAAAGAAGCTTACCTGGGTAAATTTTGTTACTGATAGAATGAATGAAAAAAGATAAGTTATATGGTATCATAATAGCTATGACTGTATAGAGCTTATTACGTTTTTCAGAGAATGGATGTGTTTATTTTCATGGGGTGTTAAGCATGTCATCGGATCTACTTCAAGTCCAACAAACCATCTAACCTCACAGAACTTCCCGATTCTATTGTGGTAATAAATGTGGAGCCACCAGTATGGCTTCTCTGTATGCTAAATTTATTTTTGATCAGTGGACTCCAATGTGATAGTTCACAATTGGAGTAAACTAAAAATTTTATTTTTCATACAACTTATATAAACAGGGTTTGATATCAATTCTCCATATGTCTTAAGTTAATATAAAATAACTTTTCCTGCATTAGTATGTTCCTAGGAAATAGACAAAAATGTTATGTGGTTTCTTCAACGTGCAATATAGTGAAAATGGAGAAGGAAAACTGGAGCACTATTTCAGGATTCATTCTCCTGGGATTATCAGACCTCCCTGAGCTGAGCATCTTCCTCTTCCTCATGTTCCTTCTCATCTATGAGTCACAGTGATGGGCAACCTAGGCATGGTCACAGTGATCCAGGTCAGCTCTCAGCTTCACACCCCCATGTGCTTTTTCCTTAGCCACTTGACCCTTGTAGATTTCTGCTACTCCACCATCATTGTGTCTAAGATGCTGGCCAATATCATAAGCAATGACAAAGCCATTTCCTTCCTGGGATGCACCATGCAATTATTCTTGTTTTGCACGTGTGTGGTCACTGAGGTCATCCTGCTGACTATGATGGCCTATGACTGCTTGTGGCCATCTGTTGCCCACTACTGTACATGGTTGTCATGTTGCAGAAGCTCTGTTTGGGACTGGGGTCTTCCTGCTCTTTCTGTGGAGCAGTGTGTTCTGTGATTCACATTTGTTTAGTCCTTGAGATCCCATCTTATAGATCAAATGTGAGTAACCACTTCTGTGATTTACCCCCTCTCATCCCTTGCTTGCTTTGATGTATCTATGAATGAATTACTCTTATTTATTGTGGACACTTTCTATGAGATCATCACCATATGATCATCTTCACCTCCTTTAGGTTCACTCTCATCACCATCCTGAGAAAGTGCTCTGCCGAGGGAAGGCACAAAGCTTTTTCCACCTGTGCTCCCCATTTCACATTCAGGGTTGTCTTCCATGGAATGATCCTTTTCCTTTATTGCAGGCCTAGCTCTGACTACAGGCTGGAAACTGATAAAGTGGCCACAGTATTCTATACAGCAGTGATTCTCACACTGAAACCCCTGATCTATATAGCCTGCTGAACAAGGATGTGAAAGTGGTTCTCAGGAAACTGGTGGGGTTCAAATTGCTTTCTGCAGGAAAAATTTATTAGTTGTACTTATGGTTTCAAAGTGAAGATTTAAGTAGTAGCGTGTGTTTAGGTAGATGTGGATAAAATGGCAAACTGGGAAGGACATTAAAATTTAGGGGACCCTTTATAACTCTTTGATGACTCCTTGTCTTGAGATTCTTCTTAAAATCCTCTCAATTGGTCAGCACAAAGGAAAAATGCCTGTCAACTTTATTTCACTTCTCTCATCCATAAGTGTTTTAAGTGGCTTTATGGATGGTAATGTTATGCTTCAAGGTTTTGATTTCAGGTAACACAAATATATCTCTAACAAATTCACAAAAAGAGATTTATTTTTATAATCCTAAATATATCTAACTCATTGTTTTGAATTGACTTCATTCTTCTTTCAAGGAATTTCCTGTGTGCTTATTTATATTGATGGGTGTTATCTTTAGGTATTTTGGCTAGTTATTATTCTTTCTTTACTATTTTTTCCATTTTATAAGGTTTATAATTATGAAAATTTTAAAAATATCTCATCTTTAAAATGGAGATAACAATAATAGCCTTCTTATAAAATAAATTTGTAATGAAATTTATTTAAATTATCTTAAATCTCTGATGCTATTTTAAAATATAAAAATCAATTACAAGTGCACTAGATGCTGTTATTAATATTGGTTTTGCTTTTACTTTTTGTTCCATATTTCACATTGATTCTTGATTAAACAACATCAGGAAATGCATTTCCTTTCTTTTTAAAATTTCCATGACTGTGTTAATGTTTTTGTGTTCTGCCTCATTTTATTTGAACTATTCTATGCATTTCCAAATCTTACTCTGTAATTCGTTTACTATGGCTCCTGAACAAATACCAAAGTCTTGGGTTGCCTGAGACAATAGAAATTTATTTTTCAATGTTCTGGAGTCTGGAAATCTGAAGTTGGTAGCACTGGGCCAAAATCAAGCTGCCTTCAGGGTCTCACGCCATCGTGGGACTCTAAGGGACACTCTATTCCATGCCTGTTCCATCATCTGGTGCTTGTCAGCATTCGATGGCTTGTGGCTTTAACACAGCAATATTGAAGGCAGCTTCAAATATCCCTCTGCTTCCTCTTTACAAAACTGATGTGTTTGTGTGTATGTGTATGAAATCACCTTAATCCTCTCTGATACAAACACCTACACAATCCAAAATACTGCCCTCATTTGTAAAGATATGTTAAGCATATCAAAAAAGAACCTTCTTCTAAATGCAGCAGCATTTACAAGTTCCAGTTATTAAGATATATAAGATATTTATGTATGTTGTGGCAGTAACAATTTCAAGTTTAATGCACCTATCTTTTAAAAATGAAATAATAACTTGTATTTCCTGAGTCCCTACACTATTATAACCTATTATTTTCCCATTTCCATAAGATATAATTTAGTATTTGTTTATTGCTACATTTTAATTAAATTCAATTATTTATATGCAGAATTGATCCTTGTTGCTATAGTGAATTGGGAAGATCACTTGTCTTGACATTAAACAACTGTGGCCAGGTTCTGATTCTAATCAGTGAATTTGAGCAAGATACTTAAACTCTTTAACTTCAATTTTCTTAGATGTGAGCTGGGAATATGTTTCCAGCCTGAGGAAGTTACTGGAGGGCTCAAATATATTAACAAATCTTTAAGAACTTGGTTGAGGGATATATTATAATAAAGTTTTCCTATAAAAAAAATTTTGAGGTCATTGTTCATGCATTAAGCATTTAGAAATATGCCACAATCCCTGACAAAAATAGCTACTCATACTGCAATGAAATAAATGAATATACACTGGCTCAAAGATAGGTTTCAGTGCTCTCAAAATGAAAATATGGCACTGTTTTTCTTTTCAAATATTTTAAATGAGGTAAGATTTCCATATCATCAGGAACTTGTCATTCATGATGAAGATAAGAAAAATCTTTAGCCTGTGCTTCTTCAACTGAAGAATGGTTTTAAAGCCTTCACACTACTGATATTTTGGACTAGAGAATCCATTGCTGTGGGTTTCTATCTTGTGCATGTAGGATGTTTACCAATATCCTTGGCTTCTATGCACTAAATGCCAGTATCAGCACTGCTCTGCCTCTATATTTGTGATGAGCAAAAATATCTCAATTTAAATGTCCCCTGGAAACAAATAACCCCTAGTGTGACCCACTGAATTGGAGATTATCAATATATAAAGCTGTATACTCTTCAGAGATCTTTATAATATTGAACTACTTTGTATGTAAGAAGTCTTTTCAGGTAGTCAAATCCCAGTATTTTGCCAAATTACTATCCAATCTTTTCTCCAAATCTGACAATGGCCCCTTATCTTAACATTTTAAGACCTCCAGGACATGCAATTACTGTCATGTTACTAATGATAAGTATCTGCCTTTCAATCTTACTGAAAAATTGCGAGGAGCTTAAAGGCCTATCATTATGCTGTTAGCAAAAAAGGCAACCTGTTTCTTTAGATCTAGCTTTTAAGTCAAGCTTTAAAGAAAGTTTTACATATCGGGTTACTTCATGGGTAACTATCCCAGTTTCTTTGGAAAAATTGACCCATGCTCAATGTTCCCCAAACATGTTTAAAAATGAGATAAAGTGTTTCTCCTTGCATTTCTTTAAGCATTTTTATATCTAATATATTCTGATCATTGCGGAGGGTCAGGAGCAATCAATCAGGCCCAAGCAAGGAGAAGGTATCCAGAGTCACAAGATCCAGTGTGGAAAGTCCCCAAGAGTTAAAAATTGAACAAAAATCATTGTTAAGAAACTAAAAGAAAGGGACGTATTTTGCAAGAACTAACAGCATTTTTCTGCTTCTGTAGTTAAGCTTGCAGTTTTTGCCTTTATAAGCCCCATTGAGAACCTCTCAGGGCTGCTCTCTGAATCTTCCTTCTTGGGGGTTTCTGAGGCAGTTACCAGTTGGCTAAGAAAGACTCCAAATTGGCTTGCAGTTTTTTGAATTGTGTGCTCTCTCTTTGGTGCACCCCACAATCACCTCCTTACTTACAAGCAAGTGAGGATGGCATGCATTCTCATTCTTTTATTAATAGCATCTCAGGTTTCCCTGGTAATCTTGGTGGGTCACTGTCTTTCCACCTACTTAGTTTGGGCAACTGTCAAGGCCAGTTATCAAGAGTCAAGGTGACTGGTATCTGGAAAGACACTAGGGCAATAATGAATTACCTATGAGCAGAGCTCCTTTCTGCTGAGGACAATCCTGTGGGCACTTTGAAGATCAAAATTCCTTTTTGCTCTCTTTGCCAAGAAAAAGGCAAAGCCTGTCTGGAATTAAATTACCAAAGATGAAAGCATAATAGAGAAATAGGGAAAGACACATACATGATGGCATTTTGGTTTTAACACTTGGATCTTCTCTTGACACATTTACATCCAAAATTTTAAGCCATATTAGCAAATATAGGTCAGAAAAAGATCTACATAGAGAAAGAAAGAATTTTTAAAGAAGAAATAACTGACAGTAAAAGAAAAAACTTCTGGTTTCTTTAATCCTCACTCATATACAAAATAACAGTTCATTAAGACATAATAATATATTGGATAATATAGCTTATGGATAAGTGAAATGATATTTATATATAAGTGAAACCAAGAGGAAAAAAGCCTACCCAGGAGTTTAAGGTGACTTGATAGAAAAATTAAGGGTGAAAGAAGGCCTCATGCACAATTCCAAATTATTCTTTTGTTGTGGTCCATGTTTTTACTTATGGAAATTATCACCGCATATGTTTGTGAAGGCATTTATTTTCTAGTGTAATTTGTGAAAGAGATAATAGGAAGAAGAACCAGAATGACTCTTCAACTTCAGGTGCTTTCTCTTGCACATCAACTTTAGGAATGTATGATATGATAGTTGAGAATATGAAAACTGCTTTACTTGAAGTTAAATTTGCTCCTGTACACTTGAAAAGACTGAGTATGTTCAGGGACACACAAGCATATGATCAAACACCATGGCCTAGGTTGGCATTATAAAGAAAAGCATGCCTAGACCCGATACTTGAAATGGTCCCATTTAATGGCTCCCCAGCATCAGAGACTCATTAGGGAAAATGCAGCTCCAACACTGGCTCCAGGTGTGTTAGAGACATGTGGATGAGAAAACTGGAAAACAGCATTATGCTTTATGTTTGACTTTAGCTAAGTCAGAACTTTCTGTGCCTAAGTCATCTCTTTTGAAGTGATCTTTTGTTCAGTTATTTTGATGATTAAATTCTTAAAACTTGTATAATATTTCAGATCTATTTGTGAATTTTTAGGAAAACCAAATGAGTGAATACTTGTCTAATATTTAGTATTGGTTCTGTCACTTAAAAGTGCTCACTAGATGTAAGCTCTTAATATAGTATTTTGATGAGGAGACTAATTGCTTCTCCACTGTTTGAAGGAATTCTGGTGTTGCTTTAGACAGTATGGTCTGAAGAAAGATGGTAAGTTTCATAATATTATGAGAAAGGGACCCATTCATAAGAAATATTTGTGTAATTTCAGAATGATAATATGAGCTGTGGCTCATAAAAATACTAGGATGTAGAATAGCATAATGCAGCAAGAAATTTAGGAGATGGTTAGTTGCAAATAGTTGTTTATCAGATTAGGGTAATTTTTAAATTCCTTATGATATTCCAGAGAGGTTAATTAGTTTTTCTTATAAAATCTATAGAGTTAGTTTTATTTTTATTTTAACCTTTGTTACTTTGGTATTCCATGGAGATTAATAATTGTTTGAGATACTTAAGGGATCTATTTCCCATGAGCTTCAATTAGAACACAAAGTCGCTCACTCTAGTGTGTGCACATCTTGACCTCTTCAGGAACAAGAAGGAAATGTTTGTCCATCAAGTTTGTTAGCTAGAACTTGACTTGGATTACTTAAAAATGAAAATGAATATATATTCTAAGCAAAGTAAAAAAAAATTTTAAAATTATATCAAATTCAGATCTCCTTTAATTAGAGAATTTTTTTCACAGACCCTATATTCCTGTGCAATTGTGGTTTGAAACACTCCTGTCATTGGAGCAATTTATTCTGTAATGCCAAACATTGGCTAATGCCTACTAGTGTAAGAAAGAATACATGCTATAAGTAAATGATAGAACATTTTTCTCTCTCCTTTTTCCTCCTTCTTCCACACCAATGTTCTTCATGGAATTTAGTAAAGATGACCATAAAGATGCTCCTAATTATCACCCTCATTCTGCCGGTTGAATTAATGTGCTTAAAAACTGCTCATAGGAACATGTGAACTCTCTCGACTCAACAAAGGAAATGCATTCTTTTGAAATTTCTATTGGGCTTGACATAGTCCAGTTTCCCTGTACCAGCATAGAAAATTGGAAAGAAAAGTTTCCATTTTTATTTTCCTCTTTTATCTCTTGAGCAGGCAAACAAGTCTTTTTTTAAGTCAGATTCAGAAAGCCATGATTGCAAAACCATGCTTTATTCAACTTTTTAAAATCTACTCCAATATAAGGGTAAATTTCAGGCTGGGTTTGTTGCTAGTTCAGGCTGTCTTAGCTCAATTTTAGTGCACACCTGTCTATGAAGGGAGGTATGTACCTTTTATGCTTTGTAGGAAGGAAGATAGAGAGTAAAATTACTCAATTACTGTATTTCTTTTCTTTAAAAGTCTATTTGGCAGCTTTCACTTATACAGAATACACAACATTCACCCATCCTATTCTCTGACATAACTTGGGAAAGTTTTCATTATTTCCTTTTATGTGGATAAAATATTTATCAGTATGTATTGCAGCCAATTTTAAATAACAGCAGATTATATCTATTTTTCTATTCAGACATCTACATATATATTTGCATCAACATCTACATCTATATATCATGTCTGCTATTAGGTATCTTGTTTTAAATTAGCCATCTTCAAAGTAATTCTAAATAGCATCATTTTTCATCATAGATATGAGAAACAACACTTTTAACAGTTCCTCCATTTTTGTCTGTAAGGTTTTCCTTCTGTTAATATAATAAATAATGCTGCAATGTAGCATTGAACATGCTCTTTATTATACTTTTGTCAATATAACAAAACCTTTCTCATTTTAGACTATTATCTTGCCTCAAAAACATATTACTTAGCTTGTACTGTTTTGGGATTCAAAGTTTAAGTATATGTTGCCTAATGGTTTTCAGTTAAGCTTCCACCAGATTTTCAAGCTTTCTGAATTGTTATTAGCCTTGATCAATAAAAATAGTAAGATTATTTTATTTTTTAAGCAAAAATGATTAGATTTTTAAGTGTTATTTAACTATCCTTTTTTATTTTGCTTCATACTGAAAGCAAAATCACATTATCTTCATGAATCTCAATAACTCTCTTCTGGGTTAAATTTATGTTATTAATGGACATAATTGTCACAATAGATGTAAACCTGATTTGTACAGAGTTCATAAGTTGTTCAGGTAAGATGAGTTGATTTCCCAATGATTATTTATCTTATCATTGAATTCATTTCAAAATCCATCAAACATCCAAATTTAATAGATTATGTCAACCTATCATGATACATAACAGTTGAACACCATTTAAAATTTCTTCTGATGCCTAAAGTATATTTGTTCAATGACTTCTGCTGAGGGATCTGATGCTTTTATTATTAGACAAATATGTTTTTCTTAAACTTTTAAAATGTTGTTTGATAGCAGTGTGTTCTACTTCTCTGAAATAAATGAATCTACTGTTTTCACTTCCTACAAGCAAAAAAATTCATTCTTTTCCCCAAACATGCAATATAGTGGCAAGTGGAGAAAGGAAACTGCAGCACTGTGTCAGAGTTCATTCTCCTGGGATTATCACATGTTCCTGAGCTAAATGTCTTCCTCTTCCTCATGTTCCTTCTCATCTATGGAGTCACAGTGATGGGCAATCTAGGCATGATTGCAGTGATCCAACTCAGCTCTCAGCTTCACACCCCCATGTACTTTTTCCTTAGCCACTTGTCCCTTGTGGATTTCTGCTACTCCACCATCATTGTGCCTAAGATGCTGGACAATATTATAAGCAAAGACAAAACCATTTCCTTCCTGGGTTGCATGACACAGTTCTATTTATTTTGTACTTATGCAATTACTGAGGTCATCCTGCTGGCTGTGATGGCCTATGACCGCTATGTGGCCATCTGTAACCCATTGCTGTACATGGTTATCATGTCCAGGAAGCTCTCTTTGGGACTGGTGTCTGCCTGCTATCTCTGTGGAATAGTGTGCTCTCTGGTTCACATCTGCTTAACTCTTGAGATCCCATCCTATAGATCAAATGTAATTAACCACTTCTTCTGTGATTTACCCCCTCTTTTATCTCTTGCCTGCTCTGATGTTTCTATGAATGAACTGGCTGTGTACATTATGACCACTTTCAATGAGGTCATCACCATCATAATCATTTTCACCTCCTATTTGTTTATTCTCATCACCATCCTGAAGATGAACTCTGCAGAGGGAAGGCGCAAAGCCTTTTCCACCTGTGCTTCCCACTTCACAGCCATTGTTGTCTTCCATGGGACAATCCTTTTCATTTATTGCAGGCCTAGTTCTGACTACAGTCTGGAAACTGATAAAGTAACCACCGTGTTCTATACTGTAGTGATTCCCATGCTGAACCCCCTTATCTATAGCCTGAGGAACAAGGATGTGAAAGAAGCTCTCAGGAAAATGATGGGGTTCAAATGACTCCTTCAAGGGCTGACTCCTTAGCTAGACTCAGAGTTTCAAATTGGAGCTTTAGGGAGGAGCTTTTGTTTGGGTAGATGGCAATGAAATGGTAAAGGGAAATGGATGTTAGTATTTAGGTTCTATTCATCCCTTTTTATTGTTCGGTTGCCTTGATCCTTATTTTAAATAGCCAGTATTGGACTGGGCATAATTCAAAATGCACCCACCAGCTTCGCTGCTCTTCTGCAATTCTTAAGTGCCTTGAATGGGTATCTGGGATGGTTTTTTAAGTCTTAACCCTTGAGGTCTAGGCAATACTAAGTCTAACAAAGTACAACCCAGGAGACAAGACTTCATAACAATAAAATTTGTGAACCATCATACATTGATTTCACTTTCCTTCCATTAAATGAAGGTACATTCATTTCATATTACTTACATTTTCTTTGAAACTATGGACTCAGTTATCCATGGGTTCTATGTATTTGTGAATATTATTTTAGTCATATTTTGGTTATCTTTTTCATTATAAATGTTTCTACTGCAAGGTTTATAATTATAAATTTTAGAAATTTCTCATATCTAAAATTAAAATATGCTGTATCATAAAATTATGATGATTAAATAAATATTGCATGTTAAATTGTTGGTACTATAACTGGTATGTTGTCATTGATTAAATAATTATCTGATATTATTACTATTGCTTTTGCCTTTACTTTTTGCTTTGCATTGCATTTTCATTTTTTCATTATTTGAACAAATCATGTACTTGGAATATCCAAAATCTACTTTGCCCTTGTCATTAGGGTTTCAAGGACACAGAGTATCTTGTTAGTGTGGGTAAATATCTGCCTGTTTCTCCTTCTGAGATATGGGGGTAATGAGTATAAAGACTCAATTTACTCTAGCAAAAAGGCAGTTTGAGTTAGACTCAACTTTGTAAAAGCTTTCAAGTATCAGATGCTTCTTCCTTCCCAATTTCACTTTACAAGTAAAGCCTCCACTTTTCTGAGAATAATGAACTGAAATTGAGTGATCTTCAAAGAGATATATCTGTACCTCCTTGAGTTTCCTTAATCCATTTTATTTTATATATATATAATCCAATCACAATCACCTCATTACTTACAAACTATAAGGGACAATGTGCTTTCCCTACTTCCTTATAAATACAATCCCATTTTTCCTGGAGAGGCCCACACCTCTTGCATTCTCAGTAGGGTTCATTCTCTGCCCTGACTCTGGGTTTGGGAAACTATCACCTGCTGTCTCTAAGACTCACAGTGATTGGTTTATAGGTGGACTCTCGTCTCATTTGAGTTGGTGAGACAACTAGGATTTTTTCAGAAGTATTGTCATAGAGAAGTTTCCTTGTGCTGAGGTCTATCCTCAGGTACATTGAAGCAAAAACATTTGTAGTTCTCTTTGCTAAGAAGAGGAGAAAGTCTGCCTGAGAATTAAGACATCAAGTAGGAAACAATACTAAGGTCTTTAGAAGACACATACCTGATGGCATATTTTTAATATAGTTGGATTCTCTGTTAACTCTGCTATATACAGATTGTTATTTTATTTATTTTATTATTAATTATTTTTTTTGGCATATAGGCACCGGGAAACAAACCTGGGTCTCTGGCATGACAGGTGAGAACTCTGCCTGCTGAGCCACCATGGCCCACCCTACATACAGATTTTTTAAATCATATTAGGAATAAATACCCATTGTTGTTTAAGTCATTTAAAAATGAGTTAGTCACCAAAAGATGACCAAAACACCTAATGGTAAATATCTTCTGTACCATGGAATCAAGTTTATGCCCCTAGAAGTGGAATTAAAGGCCATATTAGTTCCAAAACAAATATCTCTTGGTAGCCATATATATATTCATTAACAACTGACTCTTTCAAATATCATTTTCACATCTTTAAGTATGAACTGCAGTTTACTATCTCCATGGAATTTACTGAGACTTTTGTCTCTCCCTTCTTTCGTTCACTATTCTGTACTTGACAAAAGTCATTCATGCCATCTCACTTTATCCAACTCTTGTGTTTTGTACTTAGAAGTGTGCCCAGCCCAATGTGTGTGACATAAACATTTTGGCTGAATGAAGACTTCCTGACCTGTTCTGGCCATAGATTACCAGAAATTAATTTGAGACAGCTAAAAATATACCATAGCACATATTGGAGACTTTAGTTTCCTTCACAATTTTTCTCTTTAGACAGGTTGAGTGCCAGGATCTTTTTCTCTCTCAATGTATATCTAGATAAATGTCTTGCTTTCTCCCACTTTATTCCACTATCCCTTCATATACAATATCCCAATATTTGTATTTTGAAATAATTGTTTTAAGCTAGTTAAACTAAATTATATAACAAATATTATAACCTAATTTTCAATGACAGCCAAGATATAATTTTTTAGACATTCAGAAGATGCAGAAAAGCACAGTAAATCATTTCATTCTGTATTTAATCAACTTCTGAGTAGAAGAGTTTAATTGTTCATTCATCTTTCCCTTTGGGATTTTTGATACCAGAGTATAGGGCCCTGAGAGCATATGTAGAATCACAGTAATGATTTCAAGAATCTCAAAGCAAAGGACAAAAAGGTCTTACATTTTCCTGAGGAAACTTCCTATGGGAGACAAAATTTTCTCTTATGAACACAGAAGATATGGCTTAAATAAATTCTGATAAATTCTGGAATTTGTTTATTTTTATAATTCTTCATTTTTGTCTCTGAGTGTCAAACTTGATTTTCCCACTAGAAAATTATTTGAAGCTGATAGCAGTGTAGTAAAAAGGTAGATTAAAGAAACTATTAACATGGCAAGAAATCTGACACAATTGTAAAACATTAGAGCTGGATTGTGTTCTAAAGGCTCATCTCCTTATGTTTACTTATTTTTCATGAAGGAACTGATGTTCTGAAAGGAAACGTGCCTGGAATAAGACAGGACATAAATCCCCAAATCTTTTTCAATGATTTTTTATTGAGATATAATCATATAAAGTATATACTACACAGTATCATCATAAACCTATATATTCCTTATTATAATTGACATTTGAATAATTTAATTGCCTCAAAAGATGTAAGCATAAGAACAAAATTTAAAATAAAAGTAAAAAAGAATACCCAAAATATCCCTTAATCCCCCAAATCCCCTGCTGCTTATTTATTTATTTTTTGCCTTTTTTTTCTTACTCATTTGTCCACATACTGGA
Organism: Tamandua tetradactyla; assembly: GCF_023851605.1. Classification (NCBI taxonomy): domain Eukaryota; kingdom Metazoa; phylum Chordata; class Mammalia; order Pilosa; family Myrmecophagidae; genus Tamandua; species Tamandua tetradactyla. The sequence goes on along the minus strand of NC_135337.1, from coordinate 97,743,132 downwards.
TAAAGGAAGTGTCAGTCACAATGCTTTCATACTTGTGCTGGTTTGAAAGGATGTATGCCTCCTAGAAAAGCCATGTTTTAATCAAAATCCCATTTTGTAAAGGCAGAAAAATCCCTATTCAATACTGTAATCAGATCATCTCCCTGGAGATGCGATTTAATCAAGAGTGGTTGTTAAGCTGGATTAGGTGACATGTTTCCACCCATATGGGTGGGACTTGATTAGTTTCTGAAGTCTTATAAAACAGGAAACATTTTAGAGAATGAATGATTCAGAGAGTGCAGAGCAGAATGACATAGCCATGAGAAGCAGAGTCTACCAGCCAGTGACCTTTGGAGATGAACAAGGAAAAGGCCTCCTGAAGAGCTTCATAAAACAGGAAGCCAGGAGAGGAAGCTAGCAGATGATGCTGTGTTTGCCACGTGCCCTTCCAGATGAGAAAGAAACTCTGACTGTGTTTGTCATGTGCCCATCTCACTTGAGAGAGAAACCCTGAACTTCATCAGCCTTCTTGAACCAAGGTATCTTTCCCTGGTATCTTTCCTTATGTCTATAGACATTTCTATAGACTTGTTTTAATGGGGACATTTTCTCGGCCTTGGAACTGTAAACTAGCATCTAATTAAATTCCCCTTTATAAAATCCATTCTATGTCTGGTATATTGCATTCTGGAAGCTAGCAAACTAGAACAATGCTTAAATATTCATATCTTAAAATCTCTGTAGTTATTCAATTGTCTTCAAGAATCAAGGTTATTGGATTATAGCTCAATAGTTTCCAGTACATGAAAAACTGAACAGGGATATCTATATACTGCATAAGAATAACCTCCAGAAAGAACTCTTTACTCTATTTGAAAACTCTCAGCTACTGAAACTTTATTTTGTTTCATTTATCTTCCCCATTTTTGTCATGAATGATGTCAGGGCCAGGCTTATCCCTGGGAATCATGTTCCACATTTCCAAGGAGATTTACACCCCTGGGACTCATATTCTACATAAGATAGGGCAGTGAGTTTGCCTGTGAAGTTGTCTTAGAGAGAGAGAGGTCACATTTGAGCACCAAAAGAGGTTTACTGGGGTTGCCTCTTAGGCATTATCATAAGTAGGCTTAGCTTCTCCTTCACAGGAATAAGTTCCTTAAGGGCAATCCCTAAAATATAGGGCCTTCCCCATCAAATGGGCAAACTCAATGCTTGTGACATTATCAAATATTCCCCAGGTGTGGAAGTTTCATATTTCCACCTTTTTCCCCAGCCTTCAAGGAAACTTGTAAATACTTTTTAATCTTTTGCCCAATTTACTCTGAGATGTATCAGAGCATCATGCAAAAATGAGCAAACTAACAATATCTCATTCCCTATTCATGGTTACTTGTAATTATGGTGTTCAAATAAGCTGATCTTACAGGTTAAATTAGTGTGCTATTAGCTGAATGTGAGAATGATAGAGGAAGAAGGACTAGGGGCACATATGAAATCAGAAGGAAGGATAGACAATAAAGACTGAGATTCCTGACATTCTTACAAGCAGTGGGGACAACCAAATCCACAAACAGAGCCCTAAATCTTAGGGTTTGTTCCTATGAAACTTAACTCCACAAAGGATAGGTTAATCCTACTTAAAATTAGCCCTAAGAGTCACCCCCAGAGAATCTCTTTTGTTGCTCAGATGTGTATTCTCTCTCTTTCTCCCTCTCTTAGCTAACTCAGCAAGCAAACTCACTGCCCTCTTCTTCTCTACATGGGACATGACTCCCAGGGGTGTAAACCTCCCTGGCAACATGGGATGGAAATTATTGAATGAGTTGGGACTCAGCATCCAGAGATTGAGAAAACCTTGACCAAAAGATGGAAGAGAGAAATAAGACAAAATAGTGTCAGTGGCTGACAAATTTCAAACAGTCAAGAGGTTATCCTGGAGGTTATTCTTACACATTATATAGATATCCCCTTTTTAGTTTAAGATGTATTAGAGTGACTAGAGGGAAGTGTCTGAAATTGTAAAGCTGTATTCCAGTAGCCATGTTCCTTGAAGATGATTGCATAATGATATAGTTTTCACAATGTGACTATGTATGTGAAAACCTTGTGCCTGATGCCCCTTTTATCAACAGTATGGACAGATTAGTAAAAAATATGGATTAGAAAATAAACAAATAAGAGGAAGAACAAATACTAAAAAAAATTAGTGTGCTACCAAAAATATAAATTTTACTTTCAATAAGTATCCCTTCCTCTGGTCTCACACAGCAGTTGAAATGTCAAAATACATTTAATATTATCCTTTACTCTTTAGTCTTACTTACTTTAGTCTTACCCAGATCCACTTAATTAATATCTCTAATGAAGTCTGGTAAGTCTTTAATGTTTTTAACAGTTGCTGCATGGAGTAATGCTGACATTCATAGCTACAGAACTCTAGCTTTGTTTCATGTGTCACTCAAAAATTCCATAGAATGACCAGGTTATACTCAAAGAGCTCAGTATCTCATAATTTAGAAATAACAGTCACATCTCCAGAAACAGATGTGACTGCTGTAAGAACTTACGATCTAGGAATCTTTACTGCAGGTCTTCACCTGATAACCTAATGTTCTTGAGCTCAATTCTCAGAGTCTTCACATATATAGTTAGCCCATTTTAGTGAAGCATTAAAATATTCATCTTTTCATTTCTGGCTTATTTCACCCAACTTACTGTCCTCAAGGTTCATTCACATAGTTGCATGCTTCACAATTTAATTCTTTCTTGCAGTTGTTCAATAGTCCATTGTGTGTATACACCACAGATCCCGCCTCTAGTCTTTAATTGATGTACCCTTAGCTCACCTCCATTCATTGCAAAATCACTGCCACCATAAACACCAGTTTGCAAATGCCCATTCCTCTCCCACTCTTACTTTCTGCCAGTATACACTTAACTATAGGATTGAAATAAAGTTGGGAAAGCTCTGTTTCCCTATGAAAGCACCTGAGCCTCTGAGAAGTGGCTAAAACTTTATTGCCAGCAGATCCAGAGGACTCTCCATCCAAAGTCTGAGCCCTGAATAGTCTTTGTTTCTAGATTGTATAGGCTAGTGAGCAAGGTGGAAGTTACTAAGGGAATGAGTGGTAAACACTGGAAAAGTACAGAGACAGAATTTGCAGGGTAGGAGTTACTAAATGGCCCTTAGCTGAACTCATTTTTCTGAGATAAGGGCAGCTCTTGAACATGACAAGAAACAGGCCTGGAAGCCTCCCTCTTTGCACACTGATATCTTCAAATATGCTTGAGTAAGCCTGGAGGTGATTCACAGCACTGCATACATTCTGCTTTTCTTCCTTTAAGAAAGCTTGCAATTATATTCCTTTATGAATGCATAAATTTATAGGGTGATGCACACAAATACACAGAGTAGTACACAAAAAATTCATAAAGTGATACACATAAATTCATAAAGTTATACAGCAATAATACTGAGGTGATAAACATAAATTCATAAAGTTATACAATAATTCTGAGGTTAAACTTGTAAACTACCTCAATATGTCAGCACCAATCTCAGCCTACTGTGGAGCCACACACTGCCCCCCAGAAGGGCTGCACCACTTTACTTCACAACTGACAGTGAATAGATTTAACTGTCTCCACATTTTTTCTCTTTATCTCACTTGTATCTCTCTATTAATTTTTCAACAGTTTTATTCAGACATCATACAATCAAAACTAACTAAAAGCTCAATGGTTCCTGGTATAATCACGCCATGACATCACCACTACAATCTATAGGAGGGCATGTCCATTTCTTCTGCAAAGAATCCCATAGCTGTCCCCCGCATCCCATGCTTACTGACATTTATCTTTGGCTTATTGCTTTTGCTATGTTCATCATCTATCTGATGGTAGCACAGTATTGTAAGTACACTGAATGAAGATGAGTGTGAATATCATTGAGGGAGGAGGTCTGGCGACATGTATGACACCAGAAGGCAAGATAGAGGGTAAAGACTATGATGTGGGTGTTATAATGTAGCAATGCCTAGAGTGAAAACTGATGGTGACTAAATGTACAAATATAAGAGTGCTTTTTGCATGTGGGAGGCAAATCAATTCAGCATTGTAAGGTTTTGAAAATGACATGTTATATGGGGAAAATACAGTCAATGCTTACTGAGGTGTATATCAGTAACATTGTAATATGCCTCAAAATATTTGTAATAAAAACAATGAAAATAAACAAGCACATTTAGTGCATTGTAGTCAAAGGGCAACTGTCAGCATTAATGGACTATTAGAAATAAACATGTAAACACAATCTTCATTAGCTGTTATTTCTTATTAAAAAAGAGTTGATTTATATAGCAATTGAGGCTGACCTAATTTTTATATCATATTGTTTATTCTATCCTATGGTAATGCAACTGATACCAACAGTTGACACACTTGTTAAAACATTGTAGCTGGGGAGTGAGTCTGACTTAAATGGAATAGAAAAAAATGTTTAAAAAGCAGCTGCTGGGCCCAATACAGAGCACTTGAATCAGAAATACATCATCATCCTGGATGTTTTCAGAAACTTCTCTTGCTGGCTGATAATTGTATAGAAGAACATTAATTGGCTCCTCTTTTGTTTGTTCTTAAACTTTGTTTCCTTTCATTGTTCTATTAGGCTTCTCCTATTTTCCTTCTACATCCCACAAATTTCTTTCAGTCTGTAAGTTTATGACTTCTTTGAAAGATCATTAAAAGTAGTACTCTATGTAAATTGTGTAACCAGTTTCTTCCTAGCATTCAATACTGTGATAAGAACTAAGGGTTTGGGTTGAAAACCACCTTCCAGAAGATATGGGTGTCCCCCATGGCCCAGACCCCAGTTTATTTGAATATTAGTCCTAAAAATGAGCCTTTCTCTTCAATACTTACTTTTCCAAGGGTTGTTCTTCACAGCGACCAAAATAATGGTTGGTGCACAAGGAAGCACTTTACTTTCTGGATACTGGGTATAATTACATTTCTCTCTCACCTTCACAGCAGTGGCCATTGCTCCACTCCTTGTCCAGCTTAAAGTCATTATTTCCATTTTTGTAGACAGGATGGATGGGATGCTACTCTGTGAAAGTTGCAGTTTCCTAAGGATGAAAACAAAAATCCAAAATGTTGAATTTGAGCTCTAAATCCCATCTTTTTTTTTTACTATTTTCTTAATGCTTTTTCTCATTTTTAAAATAGTATTTTAGAGTTTTTAACAGTTGTGTAAGCAAGATTTTCAAGGTGCTTTCATTGTCTGTAAGGATAGTATTTGTTTCCTAAATTCTCTTGTATCATATAACTTTGTTTTTGGATCTCTATATTTTCTGTTGCTTACTATCATTTGAAATGGTTGTTTCTGAACTTTCAGAAAGCAGTGTATTCAGGGTGGCCATTTTAAGTCACAGAATCCCATTTTCTGTTTCTTGCTGGCTTTTTGGTTTTGTTTTCAGAATTACTCTTTCTTTTGAAATTCCTTCACCCACTTCCATGTGATCATTTTGTATTTCCATCTCCATCCTCATCTTTATAAATCCCATCTTTATAAATAAATCTTTTATAGGAGAACAAAGTACATATTCATTGATACTAAAATAATAAATATTTTATTTATATTATATAATTATAGTTATATAATATAAATTATTATATTTATATTTATATTTGATTAATATATTAAATTAATGTAAACCAATTATATTTTACTAATAATAAATATAAATATTATATGTATTTATATTAAGCTCAATCTTGGCACAATTGTTGAATAATGTAACCAAGAAATTAGGATTTATAATAATTACTGAAATATTATATAAACATTCATTTTGCTTTTGAGATTTTGGAACAGACAAAGGGAAGCACAGAGAAGCCCCAGACTATGATGAAGTAGTTTTGGACACCCAGAGGGGTTGTTAAAAGCCCTTGTATTGTACCTGGTGCCTGAGTGGCTATGAGAGCCATAATGCCCCTTGTCTGGTTTTTCTCTAACAAGCCTCAACACTAAGGAAAATAGTAATTAACTAGCCTCAGTCCTTTGCATTTGTACGTTATATCTGCTGGGCTCTGCTATAGAAAGATAGATAGTGCTGCCTTCCTATGTTAACCTATGCTAATAATGTTTTCTTTTTGGCTCTGCTGAGCTCTGCTATTTGGCACTGCTAGGCTCTGCCATTAAAGGATATTTAGCTCCTTTCAGCTTATGTTAAAAGTTATGTTAAAGTTGTAATGTTGTTTTATTCTCACCTTTAAACTCACTATTTTCTTGTAAATGACCTCATCTCCCTTTGCTAGAAACCATAAAAACCTGGAGTCCCCTTTGTTTGGGGAGACAGATTTTGGGCCATTAGGCTGTCTGGTCTCCTGCCACATGTGTAGTAATAAATGCTTTCTCTGTTTGAAATGCTGGTGTCTCAAGAATTGGTTATTAAGCATGTCAGGTAGAAGAATCCATGAACTTTGTCCAGTATCAATAATAATAACTAATACTAATTGATCGGTGTGTGATAATCATCTTCAAAATAATTCATATGTATTAACCCATTTAATCCTCATCACAACCTTAGTGCCACAATAATATACTTTAATTTCAAAAAACTAAGCAATAGGTTTATTAATAATCTGTCCTCAGACACACAAATAAGTGGCAGAAAGTGGATGTAAACCCAAACATACTGACTCCATGGTCTATGCTTTGAATCACTACATCATAAATCTCTGTTACTGTGCTGAAATAGCTAAATCTGCCCACATATCTTAAAAGAAAATTTAACTTAGTTTGCAGCTCATATTGCTGTATCAAACATAGCACAGTGACCTGCCAGGAGAAAATGATACCTACTTAATCTTCTTTTTAGGTTGTGCTATCTCTTCTCAGTTCACTGTTCTATGAAGTCTAGGTTTATTGTAGACATTTATTGTAGACATTTAGTACTCCAATAATATACAATTTCTTGTTTCCCATACTGGTTCTTTCATAGCATAATTATACAACCCAGTGCAATTACCAGGCCACACTTACCTAGAACTCTAATTTAGCCAGCCAGAAACTAGAACAAAAGTAGAAAAATAAATGTTGAATAATAAATAAGGAATTCTTAATCATTATATTATTATATTTCATTCTCAGGGTCTGCATTAAAAACTACTCAAACTGTTTATTTATTCTAATTTTATAGGTAATTTTAATAAGCACCATTAGGCTTATTAAGAATCTGCAAAAAATTGGGGAAAGGGCATCATGTTTAAGATTTAGTAATGTTAGATCAGGTTCTGTGATAATATAGGTAGATGAAAATGCCGTCCTCTATAATGGTCTGGGGATTATATTTGGCCTTCTCAGATTGGTCCCGAGTTGGAAGTGGGGCAAAAAGTATGGAAATGGGAAGTCATTCAACAAGGACTCCTCTTATTTGGTTGATTGTTGTGAATGTTATGGTTTGAACTTCTGTGCTACTTGCTGCAGAGATGAAGGCAAGCTTTTAGGGCATTTGTGTTACCAGAGGGTGGCAGATGAGGGCAAAATGAATTGTATCAGATAAGATCAGACATGGGGAATATGGTAACGAGGCTTGGACAAGAGTCTAGAACTGCAATGAAGCAGGCATTGACTCATGTGGTGTTGGGATTGGGTAGATTGGACAGAGATGGGATATTTTAGTTGTGGAATTGTTGATGCATTGCACATAGTGAAAAAGACTGTTGAAAAAAATCAAGGAAGAAACCTAGATTTAGAGTTCATAACTGATGGTGCCATTTATCATAAAATGGTGGTGCCATTTATCATGAAAGCCAAAAATTTGAAGAATAAGGAGTGTCAAGTTGACCAGTTTAGTTTATGAATAAAGGATTACACTGTTGAAATTTCTGAAAATTTAGGCATTGTGCCACATGCCAAGATGTTATTAGGATGCCCAAGTGAATTTAGGACTACTGTTCTATTTCTTTTATTTTTTTTTCCTTTAGTTAGAGTCTAGGTTATTATTAATATTATCATCATTGCTCTGTCATGACTCCATAAATTCAGGATCACTGAAGAGAGATGGAGGAGGGGAATAGAACTATGAAGACTGAATTGTTTCTCCTAGGATTTTGTGACCACCCAGAACTTCAGAGTTTTCTTTTTGCTGTGATTTTTTTCCATCTACTCATTGACCCTGATGAAGAATTGTGGGATATTTTTTGTTTACAACCAGTTCTTATTTGCACACACCTATGTATTTTTTCCTCTGCATATTGTCCTTAATAGATGCAGGTCATTCTTCTGTTACTGCTCCCAAATTACTTATGGACTTGATTGCTGATAAGAAAACCATTTATTTCAATGGATGTGCTGCACAGTTGCATTTTTCTATTCTTTGGTTGGTGCAGAATCTTTCTTGTTGGCCACCATAGCTTATAACAATACATAGCAATACACACCCCACTGCTTTACACTGTTATTATGTCCAAGATAGTTGGTTGCCAGCTTGCAATTGAAGCATTTTTGCAGGACATCATTAGCTCAATTATTCACAATATTAATGTCATCCATCTGCTCTAAAGAAATTAACCACTTCTTTTGTGATATCTCCCCATTATTCTCTCTGTCCTGTGCTGACATTTACATGCATGTTATTGTTCTGGTGGTCTTTGTTGGTTTGGTTGAAATTATCTGTCTTCTAACAGGTCTTTTTTCTTGTGTCTATATCATCACAGCTATGTTCAAGATGGTCCCTGCCAAGGGAAAAATGAAAGGCTTCTCCACCTGGAATTCCCATATGATCATAGTCACTATATACAATGGAACCCTAATATTCTTATATTTTGTGCCCCAGCATACGTCACTCAGTGACCTCTGTTTTCTAATCATTAATTATATCTATGTTGAATCTTATGATTTACAGTCTAAAGAACAAAGATATCCAAAATGCCTTTAGAAAAATGATCAGCTTTCTTAGGAAGGAAATTGCTTTCTTAGTAAGGAATGAAACTGGACCTGACAAACTTTCAAAAATGTCTGTTGCTTCTGTTATGAAAATTGATGGAAAAGTCCATTTAATGTGAAAGTTTCCCAAATCTGCAAATAATGAAGCCCCAACCAAAGAGTGGGTCCAGGGCATAAAACCCAAGACAACACATTCTCATATCACTTACATTATGTCTATCATTTTAGTGTTGAAATTTAAAATATTTATTTTAGGGGCACATACATCCTTCATTTTGTCTCCTATATTTCATATTCTTACATACTGTCTCTTCTTACCTTATCCTTACACCAAGATTAGTCCCAATATTGCATAAGCCATGGAAAAACTATAACCCCTTTTCTGCAAAAGAGATTAAGTACAATTCACTGAATCTCTTTTCCAATTAATTTTTGTTTCTGTGAATGTATGTGCACATTATAGTTCAATTTTTAAAATTCTACTCACGCTAAGAAGCATTGCTCAAACAGTAAACTTGCATGTTTTTTGCTGTGTCATCCTTCAATTTTCAGGTTATAACCTGTATTCTGAATTTCAATAGAATATGGATCTGAGGTTAGGGTCACATGGGATAACATTAAATCAGATTTTCTTGGATTAATGATCTTAACTCACTTCTTGTGTATGTAAAGTCTGAAACTTAGATGAAGAGCATGGTTCCTGGAATTGGCCATGGCAGCAGACATAACAATGTGGGACCAGCATCGATAACCACGAGGAAACCTTTGCTAAGCTCTAACCAGGAGTGAAGGGAGCATCAGGAGGAACATGTCCCAAAGTAGATGGACAGAGAGCTGCAAACCTGGCCCAACAATAGGATCTATGACAGGAGTCTGCAGTTTTGGTGAGCAAGTTCTAAAAGGAGTAGTGAGCCTGGAGGTCCCCTTTCATGAGATGATAGTGTGGACAGTACACCTTTTCTTCCCACACCAGGGCTATAGCCAAAACTGGATAGCAGTTAGAGGTTAGGGCTCTGCATGTTCTTGGAAGCTCTCTTTGGACATATTTGTTTCTGTAATAATAACCCACATCTTCTGAGGTTGTAACTAAACATCAGATACCCTAATGAAATAGATTGTTTGAAATCTCTCTTTAAAAGGAAAGGATACTGAGGCCTAAGAAGGTTAATTATCTTCAGAATTGTGACACACAATTAGCAGGTCATTAGTAGCACAAGCTGTTAATGCAGATCAGTTTCAATTCTAAGGTCAAGTTCTTATCTTAAACTCTTGTTTGTCTTTATCATTTTCTTAAAATCAGAACAGGAGCAAAAAAATAAAACAATTCCTGGCTTCCTCCCCCGTATAAAGGCTTTCAATTCAGTCTCTTTAAAAGGAAATGTAGAAAAAGTGTAAAGAATATTTTTTTCCTACACATGTATGTGAAAGATGGGAAATAATGTCAATTTCAGATAGCATGCATAGGCTTAGGTTTTATAATCAAGAATATTTTCAATAATTTCTTCTAGTACAGTACATTGAGATGGGAAAGGGTTTAAACAGTGATAGAGACAACCTATGAATAGTATAAATTATTCTATTTTCACTTAAGATATTAGAGATTATAGAAGAAAACAAATGTTTGAGATAATGAAATATTTTTATTTAATACCATTTTCAATCAGTAATATAAGGCAAAATGCTCATTATTGCATGTTTTTAATGAACGATTTGATCCTTAAGATGTTTTTATGTAAAATAAACTCAGTTCATTTTGTACAATAAAGGAATGCATAAGATTAGGGAGGACAACTTGAATGGACAACATCATGCAACCCTCTTATCCCAAGGATCATGAAGAAAGCCTCTATATTCCTTTCATAGCAACAACTACAACAAAATGAATGCATTTGGGCATCTGAAAATGTAAGTTTTTCACAATGAATAAATTGGTAATTGATTATAATAAGAACAACATAAGCAATTATCTTAAGTCATTGGATATGTGATAGGATTATCCTGTAGTGTTTTATAATGGTATGATTAAGTAAAAAATCTGGTCCATGAAGAAAATTATTAACAAAATACAAAAATGACATTATTTGAATAAAGTCATTTTAACCATTTTAATTTATTTTTTGAATAAAGTCATTTTAAATGAATTTAGTAATCTGTTCACTCTACAGGCACACATGTCAATACTCTACACATGCTCATGCAATGCATACTCATAATTATAGTCCATAAGCAGTCATGACCAAACTGCTATTGGAAAACAAAGGTCTATTTTTTGTTCTTTTTTATTTCTAATGCAGCATGTATTTATAATACCCTTTTCAGGTATAAAATAATACAAACAAAATAAAATTAAGATTACTTAATATCCAAACACTTAGAAATGACCACTATTAAACTTTTGTTTTGAATAAGGTTCCAGTTTATTTCTTAGATACACAAACAGATGCAATTTAAGTTATTATAAATAGAAAATGTAAACAGTATTTTTTTCTTTATTTTATTTTCTGCTGAACATATTTCACATTAATTCTTCTTTTAAAGCTTAAACTGTATCAATTGGGCATTTGAGATTTTGATTTTATCATTCATTTGCTTATTTCTCATTTTGATCCTCAGACATGGTACAGATTCTTTGAATAACATGCATGAAATACTCAGATCCTGAGCACATTTTTTCCAAGCTGAAAAAGGGGAAGAAAGAAAGGAAATCTTTTTGGAGGAAGTGATGGGAGTACATTCTGGGATGCATTTTCCTGAAGCTCTTCTCTTTGTTCTTTATAAACTAAGCATGCTGGAATTCATTCCCTCTAACAAGGCAAGATGTCATCTTCTTCAACTCTACTCTAATTGCCAGGACCTCTTACTATAATCCTTTCTTCTACACAAATTGCATCTTTATCATCCTTTATGTCTGAGACAAAATTTCCTTGTTTGGTAAACCTTCCTTTTCAACATACTAGCCGATTTCAGACATTTTGTTTCCAATATATAGCATTTAACCATTTAATTTCATGCTGATTTGAAGCTTTATATGAATTATTTGAATGCTTAATTAATTAATATTTTTTCTCCTACTAGATTATATTATTCCTTAGTATAAAACTACTGGATTCACCTGAAATAGAACACTAAATATCTGAATGCTCAACAGTTATTTAGCAAACACAGTTTCTTAGAGTAATTGAAATGCTAGACAACCAAAAATAGAACAAATAAGAATTTGATGTAACAAGATGTTTAGGTAAATTTTCTACAAGAAGAAAGAAGTGTATATAAATTCAAAATCAATAATTTGAGATTTCCTTTTAGGGAAGCACAAAATAGTGTTATGACCGAAATTATGTACAAATAACCGTTTTTTAATTAATATTTAAAACCACTTTTTATTTTCACTCCTTCCAGGGCCTCTTTCACATCTTTGTTCCACAGGCTATAAATCAGAGTATTTAACATGAGAATCACCCGAGTGTAAAGCAATAAGGTCATTTTGACTTGATTTAAGGAATGAGAAGATCTGGACCAGAAATACATGAAGTACAGAGTTCCTCGGAAAATCACAACAGCAGTCAAGTGGGAAGTACAAGTGGAAAAACTTTGAATTTCCCCTCAGCAGAGTGGATCTTTAAAACTGATAGGATGATATAACAATCAGACACAAGAACTCCAGAAATGGCACTCAGTTTAATCAACCAGAAATGATGAATATCACTAATTCATTGATCTGTGTATCTGAGCAAGATAGCAAAGGTAGAGGAGGTAAATCACAAAAGAAATGATAAATCTCATTTTACTCATTCTCTATTATTCTTTGTTTTTGTTCTAAATTTTAGCAAAAATGATCAAGAAAATAGTAAATCCACCTTTAAATTTCTGGACATCCACAAAATTTATCTGTAAAGCAGAAAGTTATTTGTTTCTGAAAATGTTCTTCTATCCTCAGAAAATATCCAGACAAGTGTCACTTTTAAAGAGATATTATTTTCTTGTCAAAATTCTTTTTAAACGTCGGTAACAAAAGTGAGGAACTTTGATTCTAAATCTACATGCCACTCATGAAATATGTGATGTCTTAGCATCTATTGCCTTATGACATTCAGTAAATTTCACTGAACTGAAAGCTCATGCCAGATCAAAATGATGCCAAGGAAACACCAAGTTAGATAGACAAGACAAGAAAATTTAGCACAAAACATCTCAGATATTTGGAAATATTCTAAAATGTTGAAACCTCATAAACCTACTTTAAATAAGAAAATCTTTCTCACAATGCCTCTGATAGCTGAAAAATAGACTGATCACCTTTTATTTTATCTAATGTCTGTTAGGACTTGAATCCCTAAAGCCCCTTCCTTCACTCTATTGTGCTATGTAAACATGGGATAAATTAGATTTCTGGTTCTTATTTTCCCAGGTGAATTCTGCAACTCCTTTAGCAAAGACTAAACTTTTAATTCTTCACTCTTGTCACTAAATTAATTAATATCAAGAGGGGAACAGAACTGATTTTGATAGTATGGTCCTCAGAAACCCTAAATATATACTCCTCCTCCAGTGTAAGGAAGAGGCCTAATGAAACATTTTAGACCTTCTACTTAATTACTGTCATCTCCTTTACTCTGTTCATCCTGTTTCTTGCATTGCTGAAACAAGCTCCTTCAGTTATGTATTTAGAAATATGACAATTTTTCAATGGCAATCTTAAATGTTAGTTTTTAAATTAAGCATGTATGGTTGCTTTCCTTCAACCATATACAGTCTTTCATCATTTCAATTATTTTATGACTGTATAGCATCCATTATACTTATATATTCTTGAATTATGTTTATTTTATTAACAGACCTGTCTATTCTCAATATTGTAAGCTCCCTAGAAGTAAAATCAGGTTTGGCTAATTTTTTAACATCCTGAATCCTGTAACATGTGAACTTGCATCAGTACTTGTTAATTTAATATTTTTGTTAGAAACATTTTGAGTTTGTTAGATTGGTAGTTGATGGATGAGGATGGAAATAAATAGGTATTGCTGCTTTTCAGCAGACATAGATCATGAATACAAGGATGATTCTTAGAAAACCAAAAGCTGAGTGCACATGTTTCATTTTGTTTTTTTTTTAACAATGTTGGTTCCAAAAATAATGTTTGCCACTTTTCTTTTTTTTCCTAAATTGAGAAGTATTATCAGCATTATCAGCATTAAAAGCACAAGCACACACACATTGCCATACACATTAGTGAAAAACTGATTTTAAAAAAATCTGTGACTGAGAAATTTCAGGGTGCTACAAACTGGCTCATGGTAGATGTGGCAGATTAAAGAGAGTTACAAATTATTTGTCATTTCTACTATGGAGACTGTGTCCTTCTCCACTTCCTGTGTACTTGGACTGGTCCTTGACTTTTTTGATGAAAAGTGTAGCAGAACTAACTCCATGTCAGTTCTGTGATTAGCCTTCAAGAAGATACATCTTCACAGACATTTATTGTAGCAGAGTGCATAGTGACCAAAAACTGAAAGCAAAGAATCCCCATCAATAGGGGAATAGATGACTGGATTAGGGTGGTTCCATAATGTGGCATATTATGGAATCATTAAGTGGAATACATTAGCATTCTTCCTATTGAAGTGGAAGAATTTGCAAAAGCCTATAGTTGTAACATCTTTACATGTGGATGAATCATTTTATATACCTGTATGAAAGGAAATTGTCTCAAAGGATATTAAAAAACTGCTAGCAGTTGAGAAAGAAGATGGATAAGAAAAAGATTGGAATTGCCTTTTAATGTGTTTATAATATACTTTTAAAATCTGAAAGTAATAATACCTCTCATTTAAATTTTGAAAAATGATCAAATAAAAATTTAACTTAGCTTTTACTTGGATAAAATTACATGCAAAATTCTAATTCAAAAATTTTAACCACTTGACTGGTCCATTTGTCAAGCAACTGAGGAAACCTGCCCTGAGACAGAGCTGCAGCAGAGCACAGTTGTGGGGCTTGGCAGATTCTTGAGGAAAAACCTGGATTTTTTTTCTCTGTTTCATGGTGAGATCCAGACCTTGAGACAGACTTTGGTTGCTGGTTGGGTAGCACCCTGTACCCGGACCAGGGCACACACCAAATTCTGCATAGGAGTCTCGTGGGTAAGAAGAGGAACTCCATTCACAGGGAAAAAGCTGCCTTGGGGAATCCAGGGCACGGTGATGAACCCTTTGGCCCAGACCCCAGCATTGTAGGGGGTGTCCAGAGTAGCCCACAGACATTGGCTACCAGACACCTCCAGCATACACTTGGGGCTACTCTATAGTGTTGTCTGGAGACCCACCCTTAAGTTCACTGTCTTCTGATGACTCTGATCTTTCCATGGGTGGGTAAATCTGATGAGGTAGCTGTGCATGCCTGCTTGCCCGAGCTTCTCAGTTGTGAACTCCACTCTCCTCAGGAAAGCATCACACCTCATGCTGAAGCCAAGGAATAGGATCTCTTCCACAAGCTCATTGAGGGCAGAGAGAGCTTAAGGCAGTGCCAGGGGGATATGGTTCCTTACAGGTCCTCAATGGATGCCCCCAAGAGAGGTTCTTGGCATCCCACACAGGGCTTCCAGGCTGAAGCTCTCAGGCATAACTGGCTGGTGACAAGCATAGGTCAGGGTTACACTGCCCAGCAGGTCCCAGGCTCACACTGTGCAGGGTGGAGCAGGGATGTGACAACCCAACAGCCAGGTCTGGTAGCTTTACAGAGAATGCTGGGAAGTTTCCTACCCAACTCTAGCCTCTCCTGGTGGCCCAGGAGACCAAGGAGTACTGGATTTTAAGACTGCACCATGGTGAGAGCCACTTTGGCCCAGGCCTAGCACTGCATCTGTGCCTTTGGTCAGCCACATTCACTGCCACCAGGCAGTAACAGTGCCGATTACCAGGGAATACCTCCAGGTCCGAGGGGCAGAGAGGGCGCACCACCTGGGTGGTCCCTCCCCTAGGATCCTGCCTCCGCAGTTTTGGACATGGGGTTTGAGGCTCTCCTGCTGAGCAGGAAGGCCAGGCACAGGAGTGCCTCTTGTACCTGGACCTCAGCTGCCAGCCAGACTGAGCTGGCCCCCGGGGCTAGGAAGGCCATTGTGTCATAGCCCCTGAGCAGAATATAGTGATGCAATGTGGCCAGACCTGTAATGTCCACTTGTGGGGAGCCTAAGTCCCAGTGCCTGGACAAATGGACCTCAGGGCAATAATTGGAAGTCTCTAGGCAACCAAAGGCCAGAGGTGCCTGCTGCTCTTTTAAGGTGACTCCCAGGGAGGTGGGGAAGACCTGGTGGAGGAAGGTGGGGCTCTCACAGGCAAGGCTGCAGGCAGCAGGGTGCAGGAGCAGAAGGGCAGGCAGGAGGTGGAGGCTTTGGCTGGAATGCTCTGCACAGGCACAGGCCCTGCTCTGAGACCATCATCAGGCTGTAGCCCACCTCCTTGCAGGAGGCACAGCAGGCCTTGGGCACAAGGGCTCCCCATGAGGATCCAAAAAGGCTGTGACATCCCAGCTTCTGCCAGCACACACATACACTTACACATATATGCACACATAAGATATATGCTAAGATTGATAAAATTAAAGT
The DNA here is from genome assembly GCF_023851605.1 of Tamandua tetradactyla. NCBI lineage: Eukaryota > Metazoa > Chordata > Mammalia > Pilosa > Myrmecophagidae > Tamandua > Tamandua tetradactyla. The sequence goes on along the minus strand of NC_135337.1, from coordinate 97,726,597 downwards.
GATTCTAAATCATATTTTTGATGCAAATCTATGAAAGCATAATGATAATATATCTTACATTTGTGTATTAGTGTACAGTTTGCAGCACACCTTTATCCAAATTAAGTCACATTATTTCTATACCAATCTATATACTCCTCATGACAATCTTTACTACTTCTGACATAGATCAATGAATTAATGTAAGTGTTGGAAATCATGGTTCTTTCAGTTAGTTTTTCCAGATAAAGCAAGTCTTCTGATAATATTTTTTGTCCACATTATAATTAAACCCTGTGATAGAGAACATTAAGTGAGAAATGCAGGTAATAAATACACCCTTTTGTCCTTCTCCAAGTTATCACAATGGTGGAGGAGGCAGTGCTTTTGCAAGTTATTGGAGATAACATTCCCATTTCCTCATTTACCCCTCAGGCCCTTTCCACCTTCAATAAACAACCCTGTATGTCACTGACACAGGAATGGACAAGTCTGTTATCTGGAACCCACTGTAGCAGGAACACTCTATCACTGGAAATGAAGATGGAAGAATTCCAAGAGCAATAGGTTAAAGTGACAGATAGAAATATGTCAGGGCTAACCACACCTCTCTTGGAAAGTTGCTGTTGCTCAGGTGAGATAATAAAGAATATTTAAACCTTATGGTAGGGAGCTGGTAGTACAGGTAACAGGGAAGCTGGAAACAGAGGTGGTTTACTGTGTGTCTTCCTCTACTTGAGCTTACTAGAGCTCACGCGGCTTCTATTCACAAACAGATGCAAGGATATTGATAAATGCTTGAAAATAAAAGTCTGTGTAAAATTCTATATCCTTCTTTATTTTTTAAAGAAATGATTTTACTGGAAACAGGGAAAAAGGTCTGAAGAACTCTAAAATATAAAGCATCACCAAAGCAGACAGATACTACCTATTCCAGAAAAAGTAACTTGTCTTTGATATAGCTGTATTCACATGCATTTTGGCATTGTTCCTTAACTGTGTTAGGTCATATAAATATCTCTATGCCTGGGAACTTGGCGTTCAATTCTCAGGAACAACTGAAAGACACAATCATGCAACTTATAATCTGGTATACCATACAGGTGGATGACTAAGAAAGAAATGCAGATCTTTACCATTATATTTTTATTTCTGTCTACACAAATGATTAATATTTTAGTTGATAAACAATAATTATATGCTTTCTAGTCAACCAATATTTATTATTCTTCACAGATCTTAATATTAGGATATTGTTTTAATTCCATATTGCAAACACATATACATGCAGACACATTTATGTGCACCCATTAAATAAATTGGGATAATAAAGGAAGATTTTTTACGAAGATAGAAAAATCTAACTGTAATTATACTGCCTAGTGATAACCTATTTTTCTTGTATATAATACCAGATTTTTAGTTTTTTACCAATATGAGGACATCAAAAACACAATTACATATAAAATATTATGGATAGAGGCATTGCATTCCTTTCTATTGATGTATATTAATTTATTTTATCCATTCTATGGTTTGTATATGATTGTCTATATTAAAAAGAAGACTGGTGAATATAATTATATATGGGTAATTTGTCATTTCCAGGTGTTTCTTTCAAATGAGTTTTTAGAAATGGAGTTGAGACAAAATTATTTGCTTTCTAATATTAGAAAGTTTTGGAGTTCTAAACAAATGCTAGGTACTTTTCATATACTATTTAATATATAACCAGAAACTATCCAATATATCATATATCCAAAGTTTTCATTACCAACCCCATTTTGCAGATATAGATAATAAAATCTAGAGACTCACAGACTGAATTTTCTGGACTGCAAAGCCCCTTGCTCTCAATAAGTCCTAAATACAGATTATTTTATTTAATCTCATAGAAGGTGAATGTGGGTTTATATTAAACTATTTGGGTGGAATTCAAAATTAACATTCCACAATTTTTTGTTTACTTGTTTCTAAGTGAACAGAGAAAGCATCCAAGTACCATGTCTAAACCAAGGCAGGTCTCCAGGATAGATGATTGGGGGCTGAGTGCAGCATAAATGAAGGGCTGCTGTATTGGAGGTAGATGGCTTTATTCATTTCCATCGAAGACTGAAATATTAAAATAGTGATGAAGAGCAAGTGACATTGAAGGGCATTATATTACACAATTCCATGGTGTAAATAGAAACTATGGAAAAGGTGTCTTTGAATGTATACAAAGTAGCAGCCTAGGGGGACACTCTCTGAATTGTTCATGTATGTAATGGTATTTTATAATATGTGAATCATTTCCATATCAACAAGCACAGATTGCCATGTGTTCATGAAACATGCACTCCATATTTACATATAAAAATAAAGTACAAAAGCCAAGTACACACCCCATAAAACTGTCTTAATTTACTTGATTTATTTGCCACTAAATAGTCAATGTGAAATTTGAAAGAAAAAAAAAGATTAGGCATAGACCATTTTATGAATTCCAACACTGAAGATCTTTTCCTGTTTCTTTTAAAACCCCACCTGGGAAAAATAAATTAATTAAAATTAAAAATAAATTTAAAAAAAGGAAAAAGAAAATTCCAGTTGAGTAAAGAAGAATATGGTTTTGTTGTTGTTTATCTTGCTTTCTATAACATCTCATGACGTTAACATCCATGAAATTAGTCTATTATTAATTTTGAGGGAAGTGATTTAGATGAATTTTAATGTTCTTTCACATTTTATTGCCATTATGTGTGACACTCTCCATACTAAATTATCAAATGATTCTTGTGGGAAAGAGTGTTGAGGCAAAGCTCAAGCCACCTGTGTAATCACTAATAATTGTCTACCAGGTAACCACAGAAACATGATATGTTTGTGACACCCAAGAGCTTTACTATCATCATCTCTTTCTCTAGTGCATATTGGGAGGGGATGGGGTCATCCTTGTTCACCTTCTTTTGATTTCTATCCAGACTCATTTTCACTTCACATGTTTCTATGTGTCCAGGTACATCACACCCATTAAGGATACACTCCCTTTAGGGAGGACCCAGACTTAGCTTCCTATTTAGGAATTTAGATTTAGCCTCTACCCATCATAGAGGCTCACTGCCCTCCAGCCCTCTCCCTTAAAATCCAAGCTTTCATAGCTGCACCATATATTACAAATTAAATATCTTAATTGGTTTTCCAATGGGATTTGTGTTTTACATCAGAATGGCTCTCTTCTAATTGAAATGTAGGCAGCAGAGAAAAGCGAATGAGAAACATACTTCTATGTTTAAAGCTTTTCTGGTGACCTAGCTGCTGCCACTAGAATAAAACTATGTAGCCAACTAACTATATACAAGACCACCTTCTTCAGAAATTGCTACCTGCCCTGATGCTTGAACTGTTATAAAACAGAGCTCATTGTATGATATGAGTATGAAAGTGCATTGTCTCCCTTCTCATGGAAAGTGAATAGAAGTGTCCATGCATTGATAAAGACATTATCATTCTACTAGCAAAGCAGCACATTTTGAGTAACATAAAATGTGATTACTGATTGATATATTTCATGAAATTCATGGTCTTCATTAAATTTTTAAAAATATTTGAATACTTATTGTATATAAGAAACTACTAGAGATTGAAGAAAAATTGAATTCTTAAAGTCCAATATAATAGTAAATATACCTTTTTTCTGGAAACCTTTCAGGGAATTATTATATAATTATTATACACAAAGTCAATTTTTAGGAAATGAATCATCCTTGTATCCAGAACCCAGACTACAAAACAAGACTTTAATAATCAGCCCAGATATCATCCACACATCCCATCAAAAATTGGCATCTAATGCAAGAGATTAGTTTGTATGTTTTTGAACCATGTGGAAGTGAAATCATACTGTTTTTATACAATTATCCTTTCCTTTTTTCACTAAAGTGTATATTTGTGAGGTTCCACCATTTTGTTGTTTGTTGTGTTGGTTTATTTATTCTCATTGCTCAGTAGTAGTGCAATGTACTGTATACCATAAGATACTTATACAGTGAGAGCAGGGATCAGCAAACTACAACCCATAAAATTTTACTAAAATACACTTATCCCAATTCTTAACATACTGTCTTTGGTTGTTGCAATGCAAGGTGTCATGGTTAGTGACAGGTGTCAACTTGGCCAAGTTATGGTACCTGTTCATCTGATTGGGCAAGCGCTGGCCTGTCTGTTGCAATGAGGACATTTCATAGGATTAGGTCATGATCACGTCAGCTACATCCACAGCTGATTCCATTTGTAATCAGCCAAAGGGGAGTGTCTTCTGCAATTAGTGATGCTAAATCCAATCATGGGAAGCCTTTTAAGGAGGACTCAGAGGAGACAGGTTCCATTCCTGCTTTGGCTGGTGAGCCTCTCCTGTGGAGTTCATCCAGGCCATCCATTGGAGTCATTGGCTTCGCAGCCTGCCCTGTGGATTTTGGACTCTGCGTTCCTACGGTCACGTGAGACACTTTCATAAATTTTATATTTGCAAGTGTTCCCTGTTGATTCTGTTTCTCTAGAGAACCCTAACTAATACATCTTGGTACCAGGAATGGTTCTTAAGGAACAGAATCTTAAAAATGGGTTTTTATGAATGGTTTTCTACTCTGACTGGGCTCAGAGACACTAAGGACTCTGATTCCCCTAATCAGAATGACACTCCCAATCCATGGACTGAGTTGGCAGAGAAGATAGTCAAAATATCATCATTTGATTCTCATAATGCTTCGCTTGTACGAAGCCAGACTCTGGGGGATAATGTTTTTGACACCTTTACAGAGTTTTGTAGAAATAAGAGTTATAGAGATGTTGGTTGGTTGTTGTTAGATACACTGTCTACATTAAAGGGTGAAAGGGATGGGCTTAAGGCTTCAAACAAGAAGCTTAAGTGCCTTCTCAAAGATGTAGAGGTTTCTATGAGTATCCTGAAGGAAAATTTTATTTCCTGTAGCCGTAGACTTGAGATCTCTGAAAATCAGACTCAGAATCTTATTGTTAGAGTAGCAACTTTACAACGTAAACTGAAATCTCAGTCTTGCATGGTGTCTGCTGTTAAAGTGAGGGCATTGATTGGAAAGGAGAAGGACCCTGAAAAATGGGATGGTGACATATGGATTGATAATGATGTTGGGGGTGAGGTTGAAACCCTATACCATGCTGAGCCTTCTTTAGATAACCCTGTAATAGTCTGCCCTGAGGACATAGCCACCCCACCTCCAGCCTGCCTTGAGGAATTGGCCATCCAACCTCCTCCTGAAGGGATTAACCCTAGAGTTATTAATCCTGTTTCACCAGATGAAACTGCAAATGAAAGCCCTGAAGCAAATGGCTTGGAAGATATTTCTAATTCTTTTCATGACCCACCCCCACCACCCCTCATTTCTTCTAGACCTATAACTAGACTCAAGTCCCAACAGGCCCCTAAAGGTGAGGTACAAAGTATCACACATGAGGAGGTACGTTATACTCCAAAAGAACTGTGTGAGTTTTCCAATTTATATAGACAGAAATCAGGGGAATATGTGTGGCAATGGATTTTAAGAGTGTGGGATAATGGTGGGAGGAATATAAGGCTGGATCAGGCTGAATTTATTGATATGGGCCCACTAAGCAGAGATTCTACATTCAATGTTATAGCTAGAGCAGTTAGAAAAGGTGTTAACAGCTTGTTTGGGTGGTTGGTTGAAACATGGATCAAAAGGTGGCCAACATTACCTGAGGTTGAAATGCCAGAACTGCCCTGGTATAATGTAGATGAGGGGATCCAGAGGCTTAGAGAGATTGGGATGTTAGAGTGGATTTATCATGCAAAGCCTGCTCTTACACCCCAGGAATGTCCAGAAGATGCACCTTTTACCAGAACAGTGAGAAATAAGTTTGTGAGACTAGCACCATCATCCCTCAAGAGCTCTGTGGTTGCACTTCTCTGTAGGTCAGATATTACTGTAGGAACTGCTGTCACTGAGCTGGAGTCCTTAAACACAATGGGGATGACAGGATCCCGAGTTGGCAGAAGCCAGGTAGCAGCACTTAATCACCAAAGACAGGGTAGACGTGGGTATTATAACAGACAACAAACTCAAAGGAGGCATCAAAATTATATGACACGCAGATATTTGTGGCATTGGCTAGTAAATCATGGGGTACCTAGAAATACAATAGAGGGGCAGTGATTTGTTCTAACTGGAATAGACACATACTCTGGATATGGGTTTGCTTTCCCTGCACGCAATGCTTCTGCCAAAACTACTATCCGTGGGCTTACAGAATGCCTTATCCATCATCATGGTATTCCACATAGCATTGCTTTGGATCAAGGAACACACTTCACAGCAAATGAAGTGCGGGAATGGGCACATGCTCATGGAATTCTCTGGTCTTACCATGTTCCCCATCATCCAGAAGCAGCTGGATTGATAGAACGGTGGAATGGCCTTTTGAAAACTCAATTACAGTGCCAACTAGGTGGCAAAAACTTGAAAGGCTGGGGTAAGGTTCTCCAGGAAGCTGTGTATGCTCTGAATCAGCGTCCGCTGTATGGTGCTGTTTCTCCCATAGCCAGGATCCATGGGTCCAGGAACCAAGGGGTGGAAATGGGTGTGGTGCCACTCACTATTACTCCTAGTGATCCACTAGGAAAATTTCTGCTTCCTGTCCCTGCTACCCTGAGTTCTGCTGGTCTACAAACAGGTTTTAGTTCCAAAACGGGGTGTGCTTTCTCCAGGAGAAACAACAGTGATACCACTGAACTGGAAGTTAAGATTGCCACCTGGCCACTTTGGGCTACTTATGCCTCTGGATCAACACACCAAGAAGGGGATTACATTATTGTCTGGGGTAATTGACCCTGACTATCAGAAGGAAGTAGAACTGCAACTACATAATGGAGGTAAAGAAGAGTTTTCTTGGAATATAGGAGATCCCCTGGGGCGTCTATTAGTACTACCATGCCCTGTGATCAAAATCAATGGAAAACTGCAACAACACAATCCAGGCAGGACCACTAATGGCTCTGAGACTTCAGGAATGAAGGTTTGGGTCACCCCACCAGGCAAAGAACCACGGCCAGCTGAAGTGCTTGCTGAGGGGAAAGGGAACATGGAATGGGTAGTGGAAGAAGGTAGTGATAAATATGAACTTTGACCACGTGATCAGTTACAGAAACGAGGACTGTAATGCTGTTTTGTTTGTGTTATACTATTTAAGTTGTAAGATATCAAGTTGAAGAATGAATGTTGCCCAAGGATTTGCATGCTATTCTGGAGAGATTTAATGTGTTTCCAGTTATATGCAGGACAGTTGAGTATTGTCAGGTAAAAGAAAAAATGTGTGCTTATTTGTTTTCATTTGGAAATTAAGTATGGTCTAAGGTATAGGTGCCAAGTTGACAAGGGGTGGACTGTCATGGTTAGGGACAGGTGTCTACTTTGCCAAGTTGTGGTACCTGTTCATCTGATTGGGCAAGCGCTGGCCTGTCTGTTGCAATGAGGACATTTCATAGGATTAGGTCATGATCACGTCAGCTACATCCACAGCTGATTCCATTTGTAATCAGCCAAAGGGGAGTGTCTTCTGCAATTAGTGATGCTAAATCCAATCATGGGAAGCCTTTTAAGGAGGACTCAGAGGAGACAGGTTCCATTCTTGCTTTGGCTGGTGAGCCTCTCCTGTGGAGTTCATCCAGGCCATCCATTGGAGTCATTGGCTTCGCAGCCTGCCCTGTGGATTTTGGACTCTGCGTTCCTACGGTCACGTGAGACACTTTCATAAATTTTATATTTGCAAGTGTTCCCTGTTGATTCTGTTTCTCTAGAGAACCCTAACTAATACACAAGGGAAAATTGATGACAGAGGCTCTATAACCTACAAAACCTAAACTATATTTATCTGACCTTTAAAAAAATCAACTCTGAATCAAGGTGTTAACAGAGATCTGACATTTTCAGTTGTATAGTCTTGCATATAATGATACTGTGAAAATTTCTGTCATACCTTTGGTTGGATTTTCACTGCTTTTTCTTGGATATAAAGCTAGGAACCCAATTTTTGAGTTTGACATGTTTATGTCCAGCTGTAGTAAATAATACTATATAGCTTTCAAAACAAGGATGGCAAATCTCTATTGTCCTACTTATGTGTGATAAGTAAGACATATACTCACCAATAGTTGTTAGCTTTAATTACTGTCGTTTCGACCATTCTGTTGAGTCAGGATATCTCATTGAGCTTTTAATATTTACTTAGTTGAACAATAATGAAGTCGGAAAGCCACTGCTATGAATATCTATGAATGTAAGAATATGAATAAGAGACCAGGTAAAAGGGCAGTGTTCAAAAGTATTTAGCCTTGGACTTCCAGAGAAGATGGTGGGGACTTCCGGAGAAGATGGTGGCTTAGTAAGACATGCGGATCTTAGTTTCTCCTCCAGGACAGCTACTAGGGGAGTAGAAATGATACAGAACAGCTCCCAAAGCCATGACAGAGATAAAAAAGACAGCGTACCCCATCCTGGAATGGCTGGCTGGCTGAGAGAACCCGCTCTGGTAAGATCTCTGAGGGGCGCGGGCTTCACCGGGCGGGGCGGCAGGCAGCCGGCGTCACTCCCTTCCCCCTTCCCGGGCTGGCTGGGAGAATTGGACAGGTGGTCCCCTCAAACCACGGTGGCTGGCGCCTACCCCACGCGCGGCCCCCAGACCAACTGAGAGAATTGGATCGGAAATCCCCAGGCGGCGGAGAACGGTGATGGGGGGCCCCTTCCAAACCCGTGACTCCCTGGGAACGTGCACTCTCCTGGGCGGGCCGCTGCGGCTGGCGCCCTCCCGCCATGCTTGGCGCCCCAGACCGACTAGGAAATTCGGATGGGCACTTTCTCGGGCTGCAGCGGCCAGTGACCCTCCCCGCGTTCGGACCCCGGGCCGGCTGGCACTCTTCCAAGCCGCTTCGGCTAGCGAACCTCCCAAACGGCGAGAGTTTTCCAAAGTTAAAGGACCCACAGCACCTTTTACTGGTGGAACCCGCAGACAAATGTGTGCCACGAGCACCACCTACTGGGCAGGATAAGAAAAACACAACCCAGAGATTTCGCAGAAAAATCTTACAACCTTGCAGGGTCCAACACCCAGGGAAATCTGACTAAATGCCCAGACGCCAGCAGCAGAAGATAACTGTCCACGCTCAGAAGATTGAGAATATAGCCCAGTCAAAGGAACAAACCAATAGCTCAAGTGAGATACAAGAGCTGAGACAACTAATGCTGAATATACGAACAGAAACGGAAAACCTCTTCAAAAATGAAATCGATAAATTGAGGGAGGACATGAAGAAGGCATGGGCTGAACATAAAGAAGAAATAGAAAAATGGAAAAAACAAATCACAGAACTTATGGAAGTGAAGGATAAAGTAGAAAAGATGGAAAAAACAATGGATACCTACAATGATAGATTTAAAGAGACAGAAGATAGAATTAGTGATTTGGAGGATGGAACATCTGAATTTCAAAAAAAACAGAAACTATCAGGAAAAGAATGGAAAAATTTGAACAGGGTGTCAGGGAACTCAAGGACAATATGAACCGCACAAATATACGTGTTGTGGGCGTCCCAGAAGGAGAAGAGAAGGGAAAAGGAGGAGAAAAACTAATGGAAGAAATTATCACTGAAAATTTCCCAACTCTTATGAAAGACCTGAAATTACAGATCCAAGAAGTGCAGCACACCCCAAAGAGATTAGACCCAAATAGGCATTCTCCAAGACACTTACTAGTTAGAATGTCAGAGCTCAAAGACAAAGAGAGGATCTTGAAAGCAGCAAGAGAAAAGCAATCCATCACATACAAGGGAAACCCAATAAGACTATGTGTAGATTTCTCGGCAGAAACCATGGAAGCTAGAAGACAGTGGGATGATATATTTAAATTACTAAAAGAGAAAAACCGCCAACCAAGACTCCTATATCCAGCAAAATTATCCTTCAAAAATGAGGGAGAAATTAAAACATTCTCAGACAAAAAGTCACTGAGAGAATTTGTGACCAAGAGACCAGCTCTGCAAGAAATACTAAAGGGAGCACTAGAGGCAGATACAAAAAGACAGAAGAGAGAGGTATGGAGAAGAGTGTAGAAAGAAGGAAAATCAGATATGATATATATAATACAAAAGGCAAAATGTTAGAGGAAAATATTATCCAAACAGTAATAACACTAAATGTCAATGGACTGAATTCCCCAATCAAAAGACATAGATTGGCAGAATGGATTAAAAAACAGGATCCTTCTATATGCTGTCTACAGGAAACACATCTTAGACCCAAAGATAAACATAGGTTGAAAGTGAAAGGTTGGGAAAAGATATTTCATGCAAATATCTTTTCATACAACCAGAAAAGAGCAGGAGTGGCTACACTAATATCCAACAAATTAGACTTCAAATGTAAAGCAGTTAAAAGACACAAAGAAAGACACTATATACTAATAAAAGGAACAATTAAACAAGAAGACATAACAATAATAAATATTTACGCACTGAACCAGAATGCCCCAAAATACGTGAGGAATACACTGCAAACACTGAAAAGGGAAATAGACTCATATACCATAATAGTTGGAGACTTCAATTCACCACTCTCATCAATGGACAGAACATCTAGACAGAAGATCAATAAAGAAATAGAGAATCTGAATATTACTATAAAGGAGCTAGACTTAACAGACATTTATAGGACATTACATCCCACAACAGCAGGATACACCTTTTTCTCAAGTGCTCATGGATCATTCTCAAAGATAGACCATATGCTGACTCACAAAGCAAGTCTTAACAAATTTAAAAAGACTGAAATCATACACAACACTTTCTCGGATCATAAAGGAATGAAGTTGGAAATCAATAATAGGCAGAGTGCCAGAAAATTCACAAATACGTGGAGGCTCAACAACACACTCCTAAACAACGAGTGGGTCAAAGAAGAAATTGCTAGAGAAATTAGCAAATACCTCGAGGTGAATGAAAATGAAAACACAGCATATCAAAACTTATGGGACGCAGAAAAGGCAGTGCTAAGAGGGAAATTTATTGCCCTAAATGCCTATATCAGAAAAGAAGAAAAGGCAAAAATGCAGGAATTAACTGTCCACTTGGAAGAACTGGAGAAAGAACAGCAAACTAATCCCAAAGCAAGCAAAAGGAAAGAAATAACAAAGATTAGAGCAGAAATAAATGAAATTGAAAACATGAAAACAATAGAGAAAATCAATAAGACCAGAAGTTGGTCCTATGAGAAAATCAGTAAGATTGATGGGCCCTTAGCAAGATTGACAAAAAGAAGAAGAGAGAAGATGCAAATAAATAAGATCAGAAATGGAAGAGGAGACATAACTACTGACCTCACAGAAATAAAGGAGGTAATAACAGGATACTATGAACAACTTTATGCTAATAAATACAACAATTTAGAGGAAATGGATGGGTTCCTGGAAAGACATGAACAACCAACTTTGACTCAAGAAGACATAGATGACCTCAACAAACCAATCACAAGTAAAGAAATTGAATCAGTCATTCAAAAGCTTCCTAAAAAGAAAAGTCCAGGACCAGACGGCTTCACATGTGAATTCTATCAAACATTCCAGAAAGAATTAGTACCAACTATCCTCAAACTCTTCAAAAAAATCGAAGTGGAGGGAAAACTACCTAATTCATTCTATGAAGCCAACATCACCCTCATACCAAAACCAGGCAAAGATATTACAAAAAAAGAAAACTACAGGCCAATCTCTCTAATGAAAATAGATGCAAAAATCCTCAATAAAATTCTAGCAAATTGTATCCAACAACACATTAAAAGAATTATACATCATGACCAAGTAGGATTCATCCCAGGTATGCAAGGATGGTTCAACATAAGAAAATCAATTAATGTAATACACCATATCAACAAATCAAAGCAGAAAAATCACATGATCATCTCAATTGATGCAGAGAAGGCATTTGACAAGATTCAACATCCTTTCCTGTTGAAAACACTTCAAAGGATAGGAATACAAGGGAACATCCTTAAAATTATAGAGGGAATATATGAAAAACCCACAGCTAATATCATCCTTAATGGGGAAAAATTGAAAACTTTCCCCCTAAGATCAGGAACAAGACAAGGATGTCCACTATCACCACTATTATTCAACATTGTGTTGGAGGTTCTAGCCAGAGCAATTAGACAAGAAAAAGAAATACAAGGCATCAAAATTGGAAAGGAAGAAGTAAAACTATCACTGTTTGCAGACGATATGATACTATACGTCAAAAACCCGGAAAAATCCACAACAAAACTACTAGAGCTAATAAATGAGTACAGCAAAGTAGCAGGTTACAAGATCAACACTCAAAAATCTGTAGCATCTCTATACACTAGCAATGAACAAGCGGAGGGGGAAATCAAGAAACGAATCCCATTTACAATTGCAACTAAAAGAATAAAATACCTAGGAATAAATTTAACTAAAGAGACAAAAAAACCTATATAAAGAAAACTACAAAAAACTGCTAAAAGAAATCACAGAAGACCTAAATAGATGGAAGATCATTCCATATTCATGGATTGGAAGACTAAATATAGTTAAGATGTCAATCCTACCTAAATTGATTTACAGATTCAATGCAATACCAATCAAAATCCCAACAACTTATTTTTCAGAAATAGAAAAACCAATAAGCAAATTTCTCTGGAAGGGCAGTGTGCCCCAAATTGCTAAAAACATCTTGAGGAAAAAAACGAAGCTGGAGGTCTTGCACTGCCTGACTTTAAGGAATATTATGAAGCCACAGTGGTCAAAACAGCATGGTATTGGCATAAAGATAGATATATCGACCAATGGAATCAAATCGAGTGCTCAGATATAGACCCTCTCATCTATGGACATTTGATCTTTGATAAGGCAGTCAAGCCAACTCATTGGGACAGAACAGTCTCTTCAATAAATGGTGCCTAGAGAACTGGATATCCATATGCAAAAGAATGAAAGAAGACCTATATCTCACACTCTACACAAAAGTTAACTCAAAATGGATCAAACATCTAAACATTAGGTCTAAGACCCTAAAACAGTTAGAGGAAAATGTAGGGAGATATCTTATGAATCTTACAATTGGAGGCAGTTTTATGGACCTTAAAGCTAAAGCAAGAGCACTGAAGAAGGAAATAAATAAATGGGAACTCCTCAAAATTAAACACTTTTGTGCATCAAAGAACTTCATCAAGAAAGTAGAAAGACAGCCTACACAATGGGAATCAATATTTGGAAACGACATATCAGATAAAGTTCTAGTATACAGAATTTATAATGAGATTGTTCAACTCAACAACAAAAAGACAGCCAGCCCAATTACAAAATGGGAAAAAGACTTGAATAGACACCTCTCAGAGGAGGAAATACAAATGGCCAAAAGGCACATGAAGAGATGCTCAATGTCCCTGGCCATTAGAGAAATGCAAATCAAAACCACAATGAGGTATCATCTCACACCCACCAGAATGGCCATTATCAACAAAACAGAAAATGACAAGTGCTGGAGAGGATGCGGAGAAAGAGGCACACTTATCCACTGTTGGTGGGAATGTCAAATGGTGCAAACACTGTGGAAGGCAGTTTGGCAGTTCCTCAAAAAGCTGAATATAGAATTGCCATATGACCCAGCAATACCATTGCTGGGAATCTACTCAAAGGAATTAAGGGCAAAAACTCAAACGGACATTTGCACACCAATGTTTATAGCAGCGTTATTTACAATTGCAAAGGGATGGAAACAGCCAAAATGTCCATCAACAGACGAGTGGCTAAACAAACTGTGGTATATACATACGATGGAATATTATGCGGCTTTAAGGCAGGATAAAATTATGAAGCATGTAATAACATGGATGGACCTAGAGAACATTATGCTGAGTGAGTCTAGCCAAAAACTAAAAGGCAAATACTGTATGGTCCCAATGATGTGAATCGACACTCGAGAATAAACTTGGAATATGTCATTGGTAACAGAGTTCAGCAGGAGTTAGAAACAGGGTAAGATAATGGGTAATTGGAGCTGATGGGATACAGACTGTGCAGCAGGACTAGATACAAAAACTCAAAAATGGACAGCACAATAATACCTAATTGTAAAGTAATCATGTTAAAACACTGAATGAAGCTGCATCCGAGCTATAGGTTTTTGTTTTGTTTTGTTTTGTTTTGTTTTGTTCTTACTATTATTACTTTTATTTTTTTCTCTATATTAACATTCTATATCTCTTTCGGTTATATTGCTAGTTCTTCTAAACCAATGCAAATGTACTAAGAAACGATGATCATGCATCTATGTGATGATGTTAAGAATTACTGGTTGCATATGTAGAATGGTATGATTTCTAAAAAAAAAAAAAAAAAAAATGGACAGCACAATACTACCTAATTGTAATGTAATTATGTTAAAACACTGAATGAAGCTGCATCTGAGCTGTAGTTTTTTTTTTATATATTTTTGTATTTTTTAGTTTTATTTTTATTTTTTCTCTATATTATCATTTTATTTCTTTTTCTGTTGTCTTGCTATTTCTTTTTCTAAATCGATGCATATGTACTAAGAAATGATGATCATACATCTATGTGATGATATTAAGAATTACTGATTGCATATGTAGAATGGAATGTTTCCTAAATATTGTGTTAGTTAATTTTTTTAATTAATAAAAAAAAAAGTATTTAGCCTTGTGATAATCCCAGTATCTCACTGATGTCCATACCATGCTGTATCAGGTCAACTCCATCTAGAGAAATCATTCCTGTCTTTTATTAAAGAGGTAAACCAACTTTTTTTCCTATCATATGCACCCAATAAAGGAGGGGTTTAAACAGTATTAGAATCATAAGTATTAATTGAGACAAAGGTGGCAGTGGAAAATAATTCAGTGATATTAAATTGAGCCTCTTTTTTACAGAGAGAACTGAAGTCTGTCAAGGGAAAGGGAATTATTAAAGGTCACAGTGAAATGAGTGGTTTTGGGCCCCTGGTTCATTGCCTGTTCCTAAAGAGGGATTTCTTCAAGGAAAGAAATGCTGCTGCTTCTGGCTTAAATGCCTCCCTCCCAGTAACTGGGTCACTGAGCACTATTACTGCCTTTTCTCACGACTGTGGCTAAGAAGGGAACCGCCATCATGTGCCCATCTATTTGCTGTTTTATACACTTAACCAAATCTGTCAACACCATTCTGTTCCTGTTTTTAGGGATTTCAGTGCCAAGGCTTAATAAAGGATTACAGATATAAGAGCATGCCTGCAATATTTACACACTACAAACACATATTGTTAATATTATTTGGAAAAGAGAATACCGTTACTTGTTGGTAAATATATGAAAAAGTGTGAGATACAGAAAAAGAATAAAGGGAGTAATGAAGAATGACAGGTAGACTAGACAAAAGTTTTTTGATGCTATGTTCCTACTGAGTCTGTATAATTTTGAGGTGGATAGGTCACACTATACGCCATATTACCAATTTTAGGAGTCACGAACCTCCTAAAAATATTTCCAATAACTGCTTATTCAGCCTCTGTGCAATTACAAGAAAGGGAGCACAATAACAAATGAGTGAATTCAATTTCTGGCCATATGTTTATAGGGTTTATAATTTCCTTATCATTAAGTCACACCCAATAGGTCTAATAAAATTCATGAAATCAGAGTATTTGTTATTTTGAAGAAGTGATTTAGGTGACAATTTTAATGCCTTTTCACATTTCATTGGCATTCTTTCTGTAATTGATCCTGGTATTAAAACAAAAAAATATTTCTGAGGGGAATAGTATTATGGCAAAGCTCAAACCACCTGAGAAATTGGTAATAACTGTCCACCAGGTAAGCACAAGAAACTGTGCATTTGCATTATCCAAGAGCTTTACTTCCATTATTATGCACTTCTCTAGTGCATACTTGGGGGATATGAAGTCATCCTTGCTCACCTTCTGATTCTGTTCCAATCACATTTTCCCTGTAGGTTTTCCCCCTACTCCAAGGATGGTTAATCCCTTCAGGATACACTCTGTTTAGGCAGGACCCAGATTTAGCTCCCTATACATGACTGTCCCTGCAGATCACATAATCTCACTTCCCTCTAGCTCTCCCCATAAAAACCTGAGCTTGCATAGCTACATCCTGTTTACAAACTGGATTTCAGTTTGCTTATTTAAAAACAAGTGTTGTCCTCCTCAAGTCCTCTCTAATTGACATTTCTTCTGCCTATAATCCTTTCCTTTCCTCCAATTTGCATCTTTGCTCATCCTTCAGATATCTGACAAAATTACTCCATTGAGGGAAATCTTCCTTCTCTGCATACCAAAGTCAGACGTTTCATTTCAGATTTTCATTTGTCTTTCTATTTTGTGGTGATTTGCAGTTTGTTATGAATTTTTGAAAACTTTAACAATTAATGCTTGCTTTTCCACTAAACTACTCATTAGTATAAGAACAACTGGATTCATTATGAAATATTAAGTACTTAAATATGCAAAGCACAATTAACAAACATGCACTACACTTTAGAATAATTAAAACAGTACACAAATGAAAGTTTGAACAGATAAAGTTTGATACAACAAGGCTGTCAGTCAAGTTTATACTATGAGGGAATTATACATATATATAAATTCAAGGCATATAACGAAGCAAAAATACTTAAGGAAATGCACAATTTTGGCACAATTGTAATTTAGTGCAGACACTTTTAAAAATTAGTATTTGAAACAACTTGTTTCTTATGTATTTTCATATGATTTTATGAAAACAAGCACAAGCATATACGCACACATACCCATATATATGTATATATACATACATACACAAATACATATGTATTTATTTAACATAAATATTTAAAACCACCTTTTATTTTTCAGTCTTTCTAAAGTCTCTTTCACATCTTTATTCTGCAGGCTATAAATCAGAGGGTTTAACCTGGGATCACAGGAGTATAAAACAAGGAGGTCATGTTGTCTTGATCTAAGGAGTAGGAAGAACTGGGCTGGAAACACATGATGACCACAGTTCATGGACAATTGCAAAAACAGTCTAGTGGGAAAGGGAGGTAGAGAAAGCTTTGAATCCAATCAGCAAATTGGATCTTGAAAACTGATAGGATGATATAACAATAAGACAAAGGACTGCTGAAATAGTGCTCAGTTCTATTAACCCAAAAATGGTGAATATCAGTTCACTGACCTATATATCAGAATATAAAAGGAGGTAAAGAAGAGCCAAATCACAGAAGAAATGATTAATCTCATTTGACCCACAGAAACATAAGTGGAATGCTAAGGTTGTATGTGTCAGAGCATCCATCCTTCCTACCAGGTAAACCCCAGCCATGAGCATGGATCACACCCTGCTGGACATGTTAACTGCATGCAGCAAGGGATTGTTAATGGCCTTGTGACTCTCAAAGGTAGAGCAGCAGATACTCAGGATCTACAAAGATACAGAAAACACAGAATTGCAGAGCCCATCCAGAAAAGGCAATTGTATTGTTGGTGGTAAAGAGGTCCATCAGTGTCTTGGGCCCAATTGCTGTGGAATAACAGAGGTCACAGAAGTCCAGGTGGCTGAGGAAAGAGTCCATCAGTGTGTGAGGCTGGGAATTCATTCTAGTTAAAATGGTCATTCCAAGGTCTGCCAGAATATTGAGATAAACAATTAAAAGTATGATGAAGAGAATCACTTTGATCTCAGAGTTAGTAGTTATTCCCATAGAAACGAATTCAGTCAAGGAGGAGCAATTTCGCTTGTCCACTGTACTTTATTCTTGTGCAAAACTATTGCAGAAATAATCAAGAAAATGGTATATCAGTGCTTAACTCTCTGGACATCAATAAGCAAGTCAAGAAGTTATTTATTTCTTGTAAAGTTTCATCTTTTTCCTCAGAATATTATTCAGACATGTGTCACTCTCTAAAGCAGTATTCCTAACTATATGACAATGATGGAAATCATCTGTGATCAGAATTGAGAAACTTTGATCTTCCCGTAGATGCTACTCATGAAGTATGTGATTTTCCTCAAATTCCTCAATTTCTCTTGGCCTTCACTTCTTTATATCAGGGGGTTTGATTAGATTAACTTAAATTTCATTCCATTGTCAAAATATTGTGGTGACAACACCATGTTGAAGAGACGAGGCTTGAAGTTACAAGACCAGTGATCTTGTATGTCATTTGGGTCTTATATATTAGACCCAAATGTCTAATATATATTGGCTTATATGGAAAAAACTAGTTTAAAGAACTGGAAAAAAAGAGAATTTTATTATGTTGATAAAGGATGATGCATATTTATTATTCTTTAATAATATGTTTGTTTTCTTTTATCAGTGTTCCTTTTATAGTAGGATATGGGTAATTTCCATGCACTTTGAGACAGCTGTAATCTCAAATTCATTTGAATATATATCACATATACATATACACAATATTCTAAGGCATTTACTATATTCCTTAGACAACCTAGTACAACCCATTTTAATACAACCCCCAAGCTAAAGATCATTAAATAGTAATCTGACCGTTATTTAGGAATAATTGTGAAACTTTATTTTTTTTTATATACTGGGCTTTTGATATGCAATTGGCTTTATATGAAAAAAATAATTTATAAAATCCCTTGTGTGAAAAATTGCATGTGTGATGGTGAGGTAGTTGCAGGCTTGCAGTTGAAGATTGCATTTGGGGAATGAGGTGAGTCTCAGGACCTTAAATCTCATGAGGAATTTCCTTTTGGTCTTAGTATTTTCTTAACTGCATCTTTTACATCTTTGTTTCTCAAACTGTTTATCAATGGATTCAGCACTGGAATGATAATGGTGTAGAAAATGGAGATAATTTTATCAGTGTTGGGAAAATACAGGTAGCTAGGTTGTGAGTAAATAAAGAGAATAGTCCCTTGATAGATGGCCACAGATGTCAGAGGAGAGACACATGTGGAAAAGTTTTTCTTCCTCCCACTAGAAGAGCAGATCTTTAAGACTGAGAGAAGAATAAAGAAGTAGGAGACAATGATAACTTGTCAGATAACTTCCACAGAGCTGTCATATGTGGAGAGCAGCCACTCATTAACTGAGGTATCTGTGTAAGATAGCTTAAGCAGGGGAGGGAGGTCACCTAAAAAAATGATTAATAATATTTTTGTCACAGTATTTCAGAACAAAGGCAAAGGATGTGTGAATCAGGGAACTCATGTTGCTGCCAACATAAGATAAGACATTCAGCCATGTACAGATGCCCAAGGACATCACAACTGTATACAGCAAAGGGTTACAGATGGTGACATAGCAGTCATAGGCCATGGCCACCAAAATAAAGGATTCAGTATCTGCAAAAGTACAGGAAAAATAAAACTTCAGGGCACAGCCATAATAGAAAATAGATTTGACCTCTGAGAGGAAATTAACCAGCATTTTAGGAGCAACAACTGAAGAATAACAAAGGTCAACAAAAGACAGGTTGCTAAGGAAAAAATACATATGGGGTTTGAAGCTGGGGGAGCAAAGTTTGGGGCGGCCCTTGTTGTGAGCGGCCCAGCCCCTTGCCGGGCGTCCAGCCCATATCTAACATCATGTTCGTTACTGGCTGATTGTTTCCTTTTAAAGTTTGAGTAGTCAGGACTGCTCCCATGGCATTAAGAACATCTCTGCCCCACAGGTTAACGGGCAGATCCGGCACTATGTAAGGTTGGAACTATCTTAGGCAAAATCCATTGCGTTAATTTTTAAAAATTGTAAAAGTTTTGACATAGCAAATGATTATTCATTTGTCCTTTAAAGTCACTTAATGCTATTTGCCAAGAGGTATTGAAAATATATAGACTTTGAACCTCTTCCTTTGTGAGATCACACACTATGCAATTAGGGATCATGACCTCTTAATTGATAATATCTTTGGTGACCTTTGACTATTAAAGAAATAATCTTTTGCAAGTATGTATTTAAACATTTTTGTCAATTGTTTGGTAAAAAAATTCATTTTAAAACACTGTCTTACTAAAATAGGCCTGTGGGAGATTGCAAGGTAAAGAAAATAATAAAATCAACAGGCTTTTTTAGATCTATTTGAACAAGCTGTCCTTTTTGAATGCATTGTTCAATTAATTGTAACTCTCATTCAGCTGCAGCTGTTAACTGCCTTTTGCTTAATAAATCAGAATCTCCTTGTAAAATATCAAACAAGTTTTGTAACATATGATTAGGAATCCCTAAAGTGGCAGGTAGCAAAAATGAAAGCAGGGTGTCAATAGTGACGTGTATCCATAGTAAATGACCAGATTTTTAAAATTGAATTCATTGGATTGATTAAAAAGGAATGCAAGAATGTGGATTCTTTATAATTGGTTGTGCATTTTTGCTAATTTTAAATTTATTGCATGCAGTTTTTATGGTATTTTCTCACAGTAGCGGCCAAATTTCGGTTTGCTTACATGACGGGGCCCAGTTGGGTCCTCTGGGAACTGGCTAGGGACCAAGAGGAGCTTCCTGGGACCTAGCTATCTTTATTAAAGTACACCTCCTTCTGGGGGGATAGCCAGTCCTCCCAGCTAGAGTGCACATTTTAACTATTTTTTACCAAGGTCATGTGATAGCAATATCAGTTGCATATAATGGCAACATCAGGTGAACAAAAAAGACTCCACAAGTATAGAATATGATTGCCATCAATAAGACTTTTATTCTTATGAGCCCTAAATGCTTTCTTGCAGTACTTGTAGGCAAATTCTGCGTAAGGCTCAGAGGGTCCCTGAATAATCTGGGAAACCTCCTGTTCTCCTCCCTTTGTTGGGAGGGTTTTCCAGGCCTTAGTGGCCGCAGTGGCGATTTGTGTGTAGGTGCTGCGGACTATTTCAGCACAACATTCCTGGAATTCACTTTGCCACAAAAGGAAATCTCCCCCGCTCAAGGTGGCCCTGCACAATTGCTGCCAGTCACTAGGTGTTAGCCAAGTTTCTTAACTGCCTTTTTTAATTGTTTCATCGCTTTGAATGTAAGTGGATAATTGAAGGGTCTATCACTTTTCCCAAATCTAGAGACCTCAACCTCTTTTTTAATTTTTTGATATCCTTTTTTAGTTCTTTAGATTCTAAATCATCCTCCGAACCACTTTCATTTTCAGTCTCAGAGGCGGAGGATGTCACGGACTCCCTCCTCCCTGGTCCCCTTTTAATTTGGACCTCCTCTATTTCACTAAGATTATCCTCCTGGAGGGATCTATTTGTCTCTTCCTCTTGTATTTCTCCAAAAGTTTTAACTGTTCTTTAATTATAACATGACTTGTGAGGAGAGCATCTTTCACAAGCCTCCAAAGGGAGAAGGTCGCGATGGGGACTTCGTTGGGACCTCGCTCCCTGAGAGCCTTTTGTAATTCAATTTTAATCTGCTCCCAATCTGTAATGTTAAAATTTCCCCCTGTCAGGAACCAGGGACTAACATCTCCTATGATTTTAATAAAATCGAGTGCGGCACTTGACTTAATTATAGTTCCCTGTTTTCTTAATGTTTTCTTCAGTTCTTTTAGTTCCTTTAGTTCCTTCAGTTCGGAAGCCAGCCGAACTCGTGAGGCGTAATTCCCCATTATTTTTATTTAACTTCCTTTTAAGACTATCAGGCGCGCCTACCCGGGACTCTTTCCCGATCCTCCCCCGGTCCTTACCGTGGAGCCTCGTCCGATGATCCCTCGTTCCCGATCTCGGTGGGACCTCCAATTGCCGCGTCCAGCTCTTGAAGCCGAGTCAGGAGAGGGGCGTCGAGGTTGACTTAAGAAATCAGCACTCAGGAGACAAGTATGGTTCCATCACTCAGGGCTCCCTGCTTCTTGGGAGTCAGATCTTTATTCTGTTTTCTTGCCTCCCCTTTGTATCCTCAGAGCTTCCCTTATCTAGCGGGTCACCACCCCCAGGTCACACCCGTTTCCTCCCTACCCCCTTGACAGGGGGCAATCTTCTCGGAAACTTCTGCATGCAATAATCCAGGAAGTTTTACTCCCTCCAGCCCGAGGGTAAACAACAATTGCAAGTCAACTGGAACATTTGTTAGCTGTTTGCTCAACAGAGCTTGTAAAAGAGCTTATAGAAAGGCTTAACCTCATGAATGCCTGCAACTTCTCAAGACAGGGGAAATAGGGGAATTACTTTATTCCCAGGCACAGATGTCCCTCTGGCCAGGAGGCAACAATTTAGTAGCAGTTATTCATTTTAGGATAAAACTATTCTGTTTTCCTATTAATAAAAATATGTCTTTCATATTTTTCATACTTAAATCATTATTTTGAACAGATATTTTACCATATATAATTACCATCAAAATAAAATTTGTTAGAATAATATTAAATACTTAAAATACTTTAATGTTTCAAATATGCATTAACTATCAATGTATGGTTTTTAACAAGAAATTTTAGTTTTAAAGTTCTTAAAATATATTTCTTTTTAAAATACGAATAGGAGCTAAACTCATGGCCAGTTTTCAAATTGCTGTTTGTTGAGAATCTAAGTTAACTAAAGGAGATGGGGTTACCATTCCCATTCCTTATCACAAGATTTATAGCATAGGTATAATTTCAGTAGAATAATTATTTAGATTAAACCAAGGTAACTTAACAGAACACTTTGAGTCACAACTACAATCCTGAATTGCATACCCCTTAGGGGACTGATCTATCATAATTCTACAGACACCATTAATTAGTACTGACTTTTGTTTGGTATGGCATTGTTCCTTTTGAATATGTTGTCTCAGGTATATATGAATTTTTATATAAAGGCAGCTCATATTGATGTAAAATTTTTATAATTATGCATCCCATCTTAAGTTATTTATTTGCTGTCCTTTTCCCTTGCCTCAGGTTCACACTTCTGTATTTCTGTTTTGAAGATTTCTTCAGATCTTCTAACATAGTCTCCATATCCTCATTTTGTTTGTCCTTTCTCTCCTTTAATTACTCCAAATATTCTCTCAATTATTCTATTTTTTTTTTAGAAATAGCTTCTTTTTTGAAGAAGCTTTTTTAACCTCTTTTCCCAACTACAGTTACCTTGTCCCTGGCTATTATTTCCTGGCTGTGTCATCTTTATGCTATTAACTATTTCCCTTTACTATTTTCTTCCTAACAACAAGAACCTATTGTTTATCTTTATTTTTTCTAAACCTATCTTTATTTTTCCTAAACTCCCTTCTGTTATTGCCTCATGTGGCCTCACTTTATTGTTATGAAAAAATGTCAATTCAGAACTTTCTTCACTTGTTTTCCCTCAATGTCTCCCATCTCATTATGGGGAGTCTACTTTAGACTCTTCTCTGCTTCATCCACAAAGTCTTTTTCTTTAAAATACAAATAACTCTTACACTATATTAGAACCTTATTTTAGTAATGGCACCCTAATGATGTTTTCAACACACAAACATACATGCATACATACTCCATACACCTCCAGCCACCTATTGTGATTACCCATTACCCTGATGCTCCAAGGAAAATGCTTACTTACCAATATGATTCGAGTCCTCTTCTATCCACTAGACATGCATGCATCTAGTGAGACTTTTCCTTGGTTCCTTAATATTGATTTGGAGTCTTCTTCTTCTAGCTCCACGTTGGGCACCATATGTTGCTTCTTATGAAACAGAGTTCGAAGGATATTAAGGAATGATGAGAAAGAAAGGAAGAAAGGAGAGAAAGAAAGAAAGACAAAGACAGGCTCAAGGGGTCTGAATCTTGAGTTTACATCAGACAAACTTCAGACAACTTTATTCTTATCTGGATCCTGCTTAAATACTGCAAGGTGACAAAAGGCATGCATGCATTTCTTGAAAGAACAGAGAGCTTATTTTTCAGCACTCTCTTCCTTCATACATAACCATTTGGGGTAAACATTCTCTTCCTTCCAGACTGCTCTACATAACAATCTCCACAGTTTACTGCCATCACCACCCTAATGTCATCTACTCCCAAATACTTCCCCAGGTCTTATGTTAATCCTATCTCCTACAAGGGCGAGTTGCAAATCCTAGGAGAATAAATTCAGTCACAAGTGTGTAGTTTCCTTCTATCAGTTCCATCTCTCTGTTTTTCTTTATTTCCTTTTACGAGACTGCTCATACCCTAAAATTTTATATTGATGAAAAGAGAAGAAGAATTCAATGTGATTGATTGGTGAATTTATTGTTTCACCAAACAAACAATAAAATCATGAAACTAGAACTCAAACTGCACTTCAAATATAAAATGAGAGATAGAGTTCAGAATTTAGTAGTTGTAGGATTTCATAATTGTAAGTTTTACTTTGTGTGATTAATAACTATTTCTTCCATTAGAAAGTTGGGTCCATATGAGAAGAGATCATGTGTGTTTTTATCTACTTTTTGTACTACCAAATGTAGCATGATAACTGGAATAGAGGATTAAGCAAATTAAAGAATGAATGAATGGGCAGAGGATTATATAAAGGAAAGAAATATATATATATATATATGTATATATAAACAAATATCAAATATAAACATGTAAAAAAAACATTAACTTGTAGAGAATGCCATTTAATGAAGAGAACTATGGAACCATTTTTTTTGTCAATTTATTAAGATACACTAGCATACTCTATCTCTTGATGTAGTGAATAGAAGGGTGTAAGGAAACATATACCAACTAATTGTAAGCAGAAGTGATATAATTGAAAGGAAAACAAATATCACTAAATAACAGTTTTGAGTTTACTGTTGTTTTGTTTGGAAAGAATTTGGTTTAGGGTAATTCCTTAAAACCTACTAAGTTACTAAACCAAGCTTATTAAACTAGTTGAATATCTATTCCAATAATTTTGTCCTCATCCCAATGCCTAGCTATTAGTAACATTCTATGAATACAATATGATGAATGACTAAAGAAGGCAAATAAATAGTTATATGTTATAGCTATAGTTATGTGACTTACTCTATATGACCTCCTCACTGATAAAATATAATTAGCAAATAAAAATAGTTGGCATTTATTTTAATGTTTTATTTTGCATGGGTAGGTACCAGGAATTGAATGCAGGTCTCCAGCATGGCAGGTGAGAATTCTTCCACTGAACCACCATTGCACCACCAGACATTTATTTTTATGCTGGTATAATCCAAGGTGTTAAGTCTGAAATATTATTCAAACATTGCTTCTGTCATTTCAAAATATTCCTAGAACTAGAAAGAATTTAAACTTGACTTTGAAGTATATGAATTTTGAATTTGACCTTGAAAAATGACTTGGAAATATGCAACACAAACAAAGCAGCCAATGAAGTATATTAGTGTTACCAAAGAGATCCTGGAATGGAATTAAAAATGTTTTGGGGTCACGCTCTCCTTTATGCATTAAATACCAAGACAATGACAGTGCTAAGAACTCTACTCTTTTTCTAATTTCATCATTAAAACTACCTTATGACATAAGCAAAAGACATCTATTGAGAAATAAAAGGGTTAATCACATTTCTAATATGCTGCCTTATGTTATTGCCTCAGAGAATGTGAATGAGATAAAGGAAAACCAGGAAAGCCATTGATTTAGTCTTATTTTGTCTGTTTTCAAAATAACTAAGGTATTAGAAAAGACCTTGACTTTATAGTTAGAAAGAATTTGATGGGAATTTCATTTTGGTCACATGTGGGCTTGTGACTTTGGACAATTATGTATAAATTCTTTTATCTCTAATATAAGAATGACAACAAATATCTCACAGTGTTGCTGAATGGATATAATGAGGAAAATATCTGCCTATCATCTATCTGTGATCATTTATCTACCTATTAGAATAGTCACACTGTGTAGAGAAGACAGAAGTAGCTAAATAGAAAAAATTGTCAATTGTTCCACTGCTCTCCTTTTTTCTCAGCTTATTGCCAGTGCTGTGAAGCATGGTTGATCTAATAGTGACTAATATTTAGTAGTGTTTCTCATGTTTAAGTAAACAGTCTAGACAGTTTACATATAACTTATATAATTGACACAATAAAAATAGCAAATTTTGATGTAGGTTCCATTCTTATTATATTCCTTTTACAGATGGAGGATTAAGGCACCCAGAGTTGAAACCTAGGGTTCAGTGGAGACAGGATTAGAATCTAAACTCCTGACTCCAAGACCTTGTGACACATTGTATCTTTAAGGAGGTAAATTATCTTTTAAGTAATTTCCTAAATTTAAAGTGATTTCCTAGAGTCATGTACTTCACAGCTACCATCCAAATTCAGATGTGTTCAAAGTCAAAGCCCATGCTGTTAGCCATGAGGGTAGTTAGAAATTAATATGGCCATTGTGAGACAGACTGGGGCATATAGAGCAGCTGATGGAAGGAGAGACAGCTCAGATATTTGCTGAAACAGCAGGGCAGGTACTCTTGGGAACTTTTCATTGACCATTCCTTCTAGTAGTCTGAGGATTCAAGATTTATTTAGAAAGGGGAGAAAGAAGAGAAAAAAATTAAGCATAGAAGTAGTGGAAGATAGGGGTCTTGAGGTTCTTCCTTTAAATAAGAGTTAAGAAAATGTCACAGCTCAAAATGCTGTGATTCACTAAAGTCTTCCAAATCTATAACAACGTGACCTTAGGATAGAAAAAGTTTAAATTCAAACCATCAAATAGCCAGTCACGTTTCAGTTCTCTATAACAAAAGGTTTATTTTATCCAAATTTGTTTGGATCCTCAGAGAAGCTACATCAGAAAGATGGATAAAAATTAGACATGTGAGTACAGAACTGACTGATGAAAGTGCTTCCCTAATTGTTTGTACATAAGCCAATGGTTCTTGCTTTCAGAGGCCACAAAAATGAACTTTTACACCACTAAAGTATGATGCCTGCCTACCCAGGAAGGAGCTGTTTCCAATCACCTACATGGATACTTTCAACATTACAACCAAGCCTTTTCACATGTGTTCTTATGACTCTGGGGACCTAATAATTGAAGGATTCCAAACATACTGATTTCAATAGGGCACTTAGGGAATAATTAACAGGGTATTGACATTATGCATTTTTTTCTTCCTAAACTACATTTCAGGTAATTATAAAAGAAATACTATTGTTGTTAATTTGAATAGCAGCTCTCCTCTCAGTAATATTGGGGTGGTTTTCTTTGACATCTGGTGTCCTCCATAAGACTGCCCTTCTGGTAGAGAGTCTTTGCAAATAGTTCGACTGTTTGAAAATGTTAACTATTGCCATTTAACTTATTTCACAAACCTCACAGAAGCTCAAAATTGTTACCTATTATCATCAATACTGGAAATTAATGAATACTTTTTTCCAGTATAAAAGAGTGAATGAGGTGGAGGCTTCTGTAGAATTTGGTATCAGCTGGTGTTTTCTGAGAAGTTGGCAAGATTTAAAGATAAATATCTTATGCCAAAAAGCATCAAGCTTCTGGCAACAATATACCGTAGCAAGTAATAGTCTTATCACATATTTAATACTCTGATAATTCATTTTACACAGTAGTTTCATTAAAACAATCACATTAAAGGGCTAGCTTAATAGTAGAACTCCTTATATATAACAAACTCTAAAAGCTGTTTATAGTATAGGATGGATTTCATAATATACACTATATCTAATGAATCTTAATGGATATCTAGATAGGATTTCTAAGGGACAGCATGTTGAAAGGGTTGAAGAACTGCAATTACCCTTTTAAGTGAAAGATAAAGTTAGACCTTTCAGCATAATATGGATAAACAAGGAATTTAATATTTCCTGTTTACTGTGATGATAATGATAATGATAATGCAAAAAAATTTTAAATATGTTGTAATAATTTTCTGCACAAGCAATTTTCCTGAGAAGCATCTTTTACACATTTATGTGTTAAATTTTTAAAAATATAGTAATTTTAGAATTTCACATAATAAAGACAAAAATCTCAGGAAAATTGTTTATGCAGAAAACAATTTTCTTTCCTTTTCTCTTCTCTTCAGAATGGGTGGTTACAACCTAACACTCTAATACTTTATTGATCCATTAGAATCTGTGGACAGAGGCCAAGTTTCTTAGATTATTGTTACAAAAGATCATTCTCTCCTGTAATTGCAGCTTTGTCTCTGTAGAAAAAGAATTGCAATTCATTTCATTCCTGGGACTTTGTACCACTCTCCATTGTGACTTTAAATTTCTCTGACATCATATCTGAGGTGATGAAAGGATAAAGGAAACCTATTTTATACCATTAGGCTAAGTGGAAGCCAAGCATTCTAGAAAAGCATACTTTTGAGGCATATAGTTGAGACAACTTTTAAACATCATATTGTACTATTTGTGTTAATTTTAGGTTTGAGTATGTAAAGAAGGCCCTACAGATGGTCTGCATTTATGTTTCTTGAAATCAACAAACTGCTCAGGACCAGCTTTGGCATTGCAGGCATCTGAATATGTTTTTCCCTTGTGTGGAAAGCCTCAATACATAAAGAAGGTGCTAAATAAAATCCTTTGACTCCCTTGCCTCACACCAATCCCCTTGTGTGAAAAAACAACCCATATCCAAACTTTCCATCCTTAATTAATTCTGGCCTTGCCATCCCTGCTCTGAGATACTGCCTGGGTTTTGTGAGACAATATTCTTCCTAAGATAAGCAGTATTCTAGGCTTCTTCTTATCATCTGGTCATGTCTGTGATAAAAATGAGTCAGTTTTCACATCATATATGTAAAACAATATGGACTGGACTGAATATAATCAAGTGAGAGTGAAACTGTTTGGAGGTGAGCAGAAGGCCTGAAGATGTCCCTACAGGCATTGACCTATTGTAGGTGTGGTTGGGAAGCTGAGTGCATAGACTGGTCCAGAATTTTGGGTAGTCACATAGTGCTGGAAAACCAAAACTGGAGAAATGATGAACCTCCAACAAAAGGTTGATTTCCTTCTCAGGATGTTTTCTGAAATCTAAAGCATCACCTGCAATAATCTAAAGGCACTAAAAATATGTAACACAAAATGCAATGAATCCAGGGTAGTCCAAATGTGGTTCAGTGGCAGAATTCTTGTCTGTTATGCCAAGAGACCCATGTTCAATTCCTGGTGCCTGCCCATGCAAAAAAAGAGAGAGAGAGAGAAAGAAAGAACGAATAAAATAAAATAAAAAGGGAATGAACCCAATTTCTGGTTTTCAGATAGAAAGATCTGCTTCAGATTTTGTTCTGAGAACAAAAGACAAGCATGGAAACCTCCGGAACAAGTGGTCATTTGATACTGACAACCTATAAACATATCCTTGAGATACTTGCTGATCTAGGCACATGTATGCTGGTCTAGGGCTAGGTACCCTTTCTGCACATTTGAAGAGCTGTGACAGCAGGTCAGGGTTATGCCTTTCTGGGTTAGGGGTGGATGTGACCCAGCTGCACAGGTTAATGCTTTCTCAGAGCTGCGAAGCATGACTGAGTGCTGTGTGCATACACGGGTCTAGGAGTGCCTAAAACTGATGCACTTCAGAGGTCATGAGGTTGTGCAACACTATGGACAGGGGGTGGAGGTAGCCTGGGTATGAAGGTAGACACCAGCAGTTTTATGCATTGTCAACAGCTTGCAGGGTACAGACAGGGGGAGGTAATGCTTGGGAGAGGTGCAGGAGAGGTGGGTTGGACTACCCTTGGGGTAGGGGGTCAGGGGCGATGGGGATGTGCACTAGGGGTGGTGTGGTGGGTGTGCCTGGAGCACGGGGAGTGGGGGTAGGTGACAGGGTTCAGGTGCATGGGATGTGGTGAGTTGTGGATCACGGGGCCACACTGGTGAGGGTAGTACATTTAAAGAATGTGGCCTGACTTACTTCTTAGCCCCATCTCCCTGTCCAGGACAGGCTCATGCTTTCTGCTTCTCAGTTCCTCAGCTTCTTCAACCTGGGCCACCCTATGTAGTGCAGAAGGCTCTCCAGGTCAGTTGCACTCTTGAACCAAAATCTCAGTCGCCCTCCAGTCCCTTCTTTAATTTTCCTGTGGAGCAGGGCTGAACACAAGCTACCCTATTTGGCCATCTTCCCGGGGGTCCTGCAGAGTCTTTCATTACAATTGGTATATGGCATATATTAACTAAATAAATTACTAAACATGGGACTAGGCAAGACCTTATAACCAAAAAAACAAAAGAAAAATACTAGAAAGAAATGCATATTTTATCTAGAACATGGAGTTTGGAAAAAAGTGACTTTAAAATAGCAAGGGATAAGCCAGAAAGGGAAAGTCAGAACAGTTTATGTAAAGAATCTTTGCTTGGCACTAATGTGATATATGATGCCATCACAAAAACACATGCTTCTATCACCCAAATACTCAGAATACCCACCTTGGATATGATCTTAGGAAATCAAACATTCCTTGACCCTGTTTGTTTATGTTGGAACTGCTTGGGTTGATAAGTGGTCTAAATGCTTTCCTTTTGAAAATGTAAAAATCTATTTGAAATGTAAACATCCACACACTGGATGTCACCAAAGACAATTTTCAAATCACCTAAGCAAGGTCCTAAATCCTGAAGTCTCTAACATTCCTTGAGTTTAGAGATCATTGGTATAACTGGGATTTCAATTATGCTGGGCTTTATTCTGTTTCTCTCTATATATGTGGTTGTTTGTTTTTTTCTTAATTGAATATTCTCTTTTAAGCCACAGTTCTTTTACTTTGGCAGGTAGATAACATAATTCTCTGTGCACATAATATTGTAATTTTCAGGTGCCAGTAAACCATCATCAAACCAAGAAGGCTGACTTTTGTTCATCCCACCTTTTGTCTCACTACACCAGTTAGTCAAATTCATGTTCTAGCTGACCAATTAAAACACAATCGAACTAAAATTGAGTTCATGTTTTAGACAAATATCAAACTAACAAAAGTTATAGGTCATTTCCCCACAAATGAATTCTGACATCAAAAAAGAAAAGTTGGAGTTCATGTTGAAAAAATGGAGTTTACAATGAAGTAGAGAAATAACTTGCAAGAGGAGAAATGCCTCATTTTGGAATATGGCAAGCTAAAATACCCAGACCAATACACTTAAGGGAAACACATAAAATTTGAGAAAACCTATTTTAAATCAACTCAAAAGCATCATGCATTCTGTTATTACCAGATCAAGCACTAAGGAAGGACATGTCCCTCTATGTGTGAATAACATATATGCCACAACCAGTGCAGCTCTGTGTCGGGACTGAAGGGAGGTGACAGGGAATTGAGAAAGAAACACAAGAGACAAAGATAAAACAAAGCTGGGACAAGGTGGGACTCTGAGCTCAGATGGAGACTCAAAGACCACAAGAGGTTCAGCACAGTTTATTTTATAGGTCTGGGAGGAAAAGAAAGTAAAAAATGTAACTGAAGAATGGAGGAGGAGGAAATGCAAGCTGAACCATCTGCTTCCTTGTGACCAGGTGAGTCGTAAAGTTACGTTTCCCAAGG
This sequence comes from Tamandua tetradactyla, assembly GCF_023851605.1. Lineage (NCBI taxonomy): Eukaryota > Metazoa > Chordata > Mammalia > Pilosa > Myrmecophagidae > Tamandua > Tamandua tetradactyla. Next base: position 97,695,122 of record NC_135337.1, on the reverse strand, counting down.
CCTCCTTCTGCCCCAGACTCAAGCAGCTTTGCAACACTTTAGTCTTTTCAGGACATCAAGTACCATCTCCCACAGAGACAGCTGTGCTATATCTCTGCAACAAGCAGGTGACCTGTCTCATCTGTGCCTAACACATATATATTTAGAATTGGTGGTAATATGAAAGTAATTGAAATACCACAAAACCCAGACCATGATTACCTACAGACTCAGCACATCATAGCAGGAGAAAATGTTATCTACTTGAGTTTATGCTATTCTTTTATACAAAATGGCCAGCATGAAGTGAAGAAATAAAAAAGGATGCATTCAGAAGGGGAGAAATATGATCCTCAATCAAGATAAAAACAGCCATTCCAATTAAAACACAGGTAACTCAGATATTATGAATATCAAACAAGGGAATGAAACAACTATAAAATATTTTCTTCTCAAACTGATAATTAGATGGTAGACTTTAGCAGACAACTGGAAACCATGAGGAATAACTACATGCAAATTCCAGAATGGAAATATCCCAAAAAACAAGCAAGCAAAACACGAACAAAACACACATAAAAAATGCAAGCAATCAAACATCCCAAAAATATCCCAAAAAGCAAACAAACAAAACACAAACAATCAAATGAAAATTTGACAAAGTGGTTCTGCAATAATGGGATATTCACATGGAAGAAGCATGAAATGTGACCCCATCATACAGCATGCAAAAAAAATTCATTTCCAAAGGCCTAACACATGTATAATTTCAACTTAGAATGTGAGGAGAGCAAAATGGGGTAGAAGAGTTTTTAGAAAAGATGATATCTGAGAGAAAAATTAATAAAGTACATCAGTACTCAGATCTAAGAATCTCAGTAAGCACAAAGCATAATGAATGCAATGTGAATTATTTTACACTTCAGCATAAAAGAAAGCAAAACCTAAATATATCTAAAATGTAGATAGAACACTCAGAGAAAATATCCATAAATATGAGTTCATACTTCATCAGAAAATAACAATAGTTTCATCAGAAAATAATTACAAAAGATATTAGGACAGCATCTTTATAAAAGTGAAATTAAATTAAAATTATGAATCTGTTGTCTTCTGTCTAGAGAAAATATACTTCAAAAACTTCCTTGCAAAAATATGACTCATTACAAAGAGCTTCACTGGTGAATTCTAAATATGTTAGCAAGAAACAATATCAAATTATACCAAGTTGTTCAGAGAATGGAGAAATATAGTTTCCTTTCTTATTTGTTCTATGATCAAAATAATTGAGAACACAAACGTAAGAAGGATCTTACAAAAACAGTACCTCAAACTAATATTCCTTGTAGGGATACATACAAAAATCCTTAAAGTATAAGCAAGTATATTACAGTTTATATAAAAAGGATAATCTACACAAGAGAGATATTCCCCAGAAATTCAATATTGATTAAAATTTGATATTCAATCAGTCATTAACCCATATTTTCAGAATACAGGAGAAAAGCCATAATGTCATCTCAAAAGATGTGGTTAAAAATAATGTGAGAAATTCAATATACATTTCAAATAGAATGCATATTGAATTGCAAAAAGAAACATTTCTTAGACTGATTAAGGTCACCTGCATTAGTTATCTAACACAGCATAAGAAATTACCCCCAAAATATAGCAGACTAAAACAATATATGTTTATTATCTGTGGAACAGGAATGTTAGCACAGCTTAGATAGATCTTCCACAAGGCTGAACCCAAAGCATCAGCTTGGGCTGGCAGATCAACTGAATATGTGACTTGAAAGGGTAGTAGAAGAACAAGGACCTCTGTTAGCCTGGTGGTTATGGGCAGGAGTCTACTTTTAGCTCCTAAAGGCCACCCTTGGTTCCTCACCATGTTGGCATTCAATAGCATTACCTTCTTCATAAAAGCCAAGAAGAAAAAGAGTCTCCTAGCAATCCCTGTAAAAAATGGAAGTTACAAAGGAATCACTGGTTCATAGCAATTCTGAAATCCAGCCAGGAATGCTCCCAAGTTTCAAGGCTTGGGATATTTTTCCACGTCTCTCAGCTCTATCCTCCGGGCTTTTGGTCCTGCTACACTCAGAGACATGCTTCCTTTTGAGGCCACTCTGCAGAACCATGATAGACCTCTACTATCCAGAATTTGTCTCAAAACTTGAGGCAGATGATCACACACACACATAAATAAACAAAGAAGGAATGAAAAGATTTACTACTTAATGAGGCTTTTTGAGGAGAGATTCTAGCTCCAAACAGGCCCTAAAATGCCTTGAGAAAGCAGAGAAGAGGTTATTTTGGAATTTTTTAAGTGGTGAATATGGAAAATAAATTGTGATGCTATACATGAGCAACAGACAATTAAACAATGAAATTAAGAGACATTTCAGTTAAAATTAAAATTGATTATATGAAATGCATAGCCAAAATTTATGCAAGCCCTGTCTGCTGAAAATGACAAAACATTGTGTACTGATTAAAATATAATTTCAAACTACCAACATGGTGTCTCAGTGCAGAATTGGGTATGAATGCACAAAAACATTGTTTAATAACCAGTGTAAGTCAGTTCAACCACATTGCAATCTAAACCTAAAAATATTATAAACTTTTAGAATATAACAAAGGAGAAATTGGGGTAGATAGAAATTTTCTCAAGATTACTTTAAGAGTAGTTAACATAATAGAAAAAATGATGAATTGAACTTTTTGAAAATCAAAAATTAATTCCAGCTAAATGCATCAGTAGGAGTAAATAAATGCAACACATAAACTGGGAGAAAATATTTACAACTTATATCTGTCAAAGGACTTACATTGAAGATATATGAAAAAAATCCTACAATCAATAATAATTCACAAAATATCATGTAACAATAAGCAACCATGGCTCACAGTTATGAGACTAAAAGAAAGTCCACATCAGGTTGTCATTAAAGCATTGTTTTCTTCCTGCAAATTGGTATTCTACAGCTGGCTAGTGATTCTTGGTCCTTGGCTCCTCTGACATATGACAATGCACCTGGTGGCCACTCCTGGCCTCTCTGTTCTGGTACTGTTGAATTTCACCTTCTTGTTTCCCAAAACTTTCTCTCTGTCTATCTGAATTCAATTCTGCTTTTAAAGTTCTCTACTAATAAAGACCCATCCTGATAGAACTGGACCACACCTTAATTGAGTCACCTAATCAAAAGTTCCTATTTACAGTGGATTTGCTCTCCCAGGAATGGATTAAATTCACAAACATGCTTTCCTGGGATTCATGCAGCTCCAAACTGCCACAGGGTCCATTACCCTTCTATATAAATTTTATGACTGAGTTTCCTATTTCTGCAAAGGAGGCTGTTAGAATTTTAATTGGAGTTGTATTGACTCTGTAAATAACTTAAGGTAGAATTAAAATCTTAATGATATTTAGTCTTCCAATGCATGAACATAGAATGTTTTTCCATTTATTTAGGTCTTCCTTGATTTCTTTAATTAATGATTTGTAATTTTCCATTTATAATCACTATTTTCTTGGTTAAATTTGTTCCTAGATAGTTGATATTTTATTTTCTATTGTAATTGATTTTTTCTACAATTACTCTTTTGACTATTCATTTGTAGTGTATAGAAACACTACTGATTTATCCATGCTGATAGTGTACCCAGCTAAATAGCTGAAATTTTTTACTAGATCTAGTAGCATTATTGTAAACTTTTTAGAATTTTCAATGTCATCTGCCTATAGGCAAGGTTACTTCTTCCTTTCCAATATGGGTGTGTTTTATTTCTTTTCCTTGCCTAATTTTTCTGGAAAGAAGTTCCAGTACAATGTTGAATAACAGTAGTCACAGTGAATACCCTTGCTTTCTATCTTTAAAGGAAAGCTTTAAGTCTTTCACCATTCCGCATGATGGGCACTGTGGATTTTCCTATATACCCTGATTCATGTTGAAGTTTCCTTCTATTCCTAACTTGCTAATGTTTTTACCACAACTGTGTGCCAGATTTTACCAAATGTCATTTCTGCATCAGTTGAGGTTATCATGTCTTTCTTTTCTTTCAGTCTATTAATATGTCAAATTATATTAATTGATTACCTTATGTTGAACAGACATGTATTGCAGGGTAGCAATGGTATACAGAGTGTACAGATTAACTTAACACAAAAACTGAAACATCACAATAAAGACATTTGGGGGAAAGGGTGTTGCTAAGCCTCTCACTGTGCTTCTAGAATAGCTGTGGTTCCTCCCTAAAAAACATTTTTTTTAAAGCCAAGGAACTCACATTTCAATAACAGCATAAAATTGAACTACAGGGTAGTGATTTAGCAAGCCCCAGCTGCTGGGTCCTGGGCCTGAGGTAGCCTGCAAGATGTAGGGTCTCAGTCACAGGGTGAACTTGGGTCCCCAACAATGTGCCTCCCCATGGATCATTCCAAATGTGATGAGTGATGCTGCAACACAGTCAACCTTCAAAATCTTTGTGACAAAATAGAGCAGCATAGAAAAACAATGTACCAATTTCTGTGTGTGAATGGTAGGGTGCCACTTTAAAAGTTTATCTTCACCTGGATAAATGTAGGGCAAAGCACAATTCTTCTTTCAGTGAAGAAATTATTAATATGTGCTCCCAGCTCAACTCCCAAGTTTAAATAGGACAATTAGAGTTTCCTCTTTCCCCATCTGTGCTTAAAAGCAGCATATTCATAAACTGGGGTTGAGGGGAATCAGCTGTTCAATAAATATCAGTAAGGAGTCCTGTTCAGGTAAGCTTTGTACAGTTTCCCTTAGTTTGGGGATTTCAGATCCTTAGGGAGTCATATATTACATATGGAGGTCTCTCAAATACAGTCATCACCTTCAATAGCCAAGAGTGGTTATGTTTTTAATAAATAGTTCAGGCTCTTCTTATCTCAGTACCCAGCTTGTGAATAATGACAAGCAGACGGGTTTTTATTAATGATTCAAAATCCTTAATTATTAATGATCCATATTCTTAATTGTTATTAATGTGTTAAGATTTTTTATTTCTTCTTGAGTCAGTATAGACAGTTTTTGTGTGTGTAAGAATTAGTCCACTTCATCTAGATTATTTAATTTGTTAAAATCCAATTGCTCATATTATCCTCTTTGTGATGGTTAAGTTCATGTGTCAATTTGGCTAAGTTATGGTGAACAGTTGCTTGGTCAATCAAGCAGTGGCCTGATTGGTACTGCAATGGTATTTGTGGATTTAAATCAGTTAGTTAATTGCATCTATACTGATTACATCAACAATAAACAAAGGAAGATTGCTTTCACCATTGTGAGAATTCCCTCCAATAAATTGAAGGGAGAACTGATGATATCAGCAGTCAGAAAGAAGATTAGATTCTGGCCACAAGGATAATCACTTCATCTCAAGATTCATTACCTTCATCACATCTGTAAGGCCTTTTTGCCATGTGATGTTGCATATTCATGGGTTCTAGGAATTAGGTTATATCCATCTCTAGGAAACCATTTTCTTCTCTATCATGATCTCCCAATGAAATAAGGGTAACTTGTTTATATGATTTCCATTTGCTTGCATCCCTAAAAGTGAGAAAGTATTCACTTAAATCTCATATAACATTACATTGCATAGTAAAGCTAAGTAGTCATATAGGACTCATACTCTTTTTCCTATTAAATGATGGGTTTTAAATACTAAATTCAAATAATATGTTAATAGGACAGGAGTACCTGAAGTAGATTTTTTCTGACTACCCCAAGCACTCAAGACACTCTTGTCCAGTTTGACAAGTTATCATTACTTTATGTGCATTATACCTTTAACTCTTCACATGTCAACCTCATGATATAATTTTAAGTGTTCATCTTTAATGCTTACTACATCTTCCACAATTTTACATTTACTATGACATGTTATCACCTTCTTATCTAACTCTGACCAAATTTCTATTTTGTAAAGAATTTGGGGATTACAACTCATGAGACAAAATGTATTAGTTGGTAAATTTCATTCTGTCAGTAAAGAAAAGCCCAGTTGAGCCACAACTTTTTGTGGGGGGTGATATGTTTATATAACAGTCAATATTGCTGGTTACCATATGATTTCTCCTGCCAAGATTCACATGACAATTGGTCCTTGAAATTGTGAAAAGAAATTTTATATCTACATCTGAGAGGATTGCACTTTTTAAATATGACAATCTTCTTGCCTGCATTTTTTGCAAAATGATTCTTTGGTGTTGTCAGTGAATTTTACTCTAACTGCTATTAGTATGATTGTATGTTCATTAAAAATTATTGGTAATTTCAATAAAAATGTGAATGTGTTTTACCAAAGCCAAAGAGAGAGGATTGGTGTAAAATCCATGGATCATCTATGAAATTACATCAAATATTGTTAGATAGGTCTTGGTTAGGTGTAGGGCTGCCATAGACATATAATTCATTCATAATATTTGCTTTTCAGGTTGGAAACAGACATAGAGATTCATACATTTAGTTTTTTATCTTGGGCTTAAGAATTTGAACAGGTTCATTTTCTCCTGTCTAGTCCATCATTCCCTAATGTCATAAATGAATATGCACCCAGGACAGGCCCATGAATATAAAATCTAACAAACCTATAGTGAAGTATCATTAAATAGACCACATTCATCTTACTGAACAAAAATCTATCAATAATTCATGGCATCCAAACCACATTCACAAAAGCACAACTTTTTCACACTAGCAAAAAGGTCATTCCAAAGTGAACTTAGTCATTAAAACTAGGCTTTTTGACTTTCTCGCCCTGCTTTAGCTGACTTGAACTGCTTTTGCCTGGGTGGCAAATCCAGGAATGAGAAGGTGGACTGTAGAGGAGGTCATTCTTTCCAACCAGACAAGGCCAGACAGCAACAATGGGAGCACAAGCTGAGGCTATGCAGCAGTAGGATGGTCATGGGAGGAGGCCAGAAAAGTACCAGTAGCATCTCCCATGTCTTTTAAAAGCTGTATTTTCTTGACTCAACATTTGCCCTGTTAATGCACCTGTTCACTGTTTTCTGTAGTTCTGATGAAGGGTATTTTCCATCACACTCCTCTGCTGCCATTGCATGATGGGTTTTGAAACAAAGGCCACCTTCAGAGCTGGGTCCCGTTAAACTGAAGTAGCTGATCAAAAGTAATGCTCAGCTATCTTCCCAGACTCCCCAGGGACTTGGGAAATTAGGTTTTTATATCCACCCTGACATGACAAGCTTTACCAGGAGCTGGGCCTACAGATCCCATTGCTGTCTGTGGTGAGGTTATGGGGAGGGGGTGGGGGGTTGGTAGTTTCTAGACAGAGGGTAAAATTCACCTGTATTTAATACCATTTATCAGACTCTTCCTCCAGGTCTTCCTAGAATGCTTCACAGTATTCTATTAGACTCCTGGGTTTCAAAATGCATGATTTGTACAGTTCCTACCAGTTTGATAGTTGTTCTTGCAGAGAGATTAATTCCTGAACCTTCCAACCCTGTTATTTTCCCCAAAATCCTCAGTCAGTAGCATAATATTTTTAAGATTAAAATTATTTGGTAAGAATCTCCAATTGATTTAAACTTTTCCAATTGTGTGGAAACTGATGGAGGAAAGAAGTGTATCCTTGATATAAAATCCTACCACAGGTTTCCCCATTTGCATTTCACTGTCAATAGAAATCACTAAGATCATGAACATGGAATACATATGGAAGAACTTACCCTGAAGTGTTCAGTACTTCCCTCACATGCTAATGATTTTGTGTTTTCATAATAGGCATCTATAGTAACCAGAAGGTCCCCAAATTGTTTGCAAATGGAACTGTTTAGCATCATGATAAGCATGTTAAATGGATCAATTAATGAAATCAATGTATCTTATTAGTATTATATATGAAAATTTTAAATTTTCTTTAATTTCTTATCTTTTAACAATTGACTAAAATTTTGTGTCTACAACCCTCAGATTACAAAAATTTATCCTTACAGTTTAAAATGGTAATATTTCCTTTCCAAAATCTTTTAAAATTAGAATCATCTGCAATTGAAATGCAATAATATTTGACAGATAGTGAACTGGACATAAATATTATGGGGTAGAAATGTTGAATATGCGGCTTATCAGTCTTATCCAATGTACAAATCTATTTGTACATGTCGTATATTTTCAGCATCAGCAAATAACATTCAATTGCAGAAAATTTTAAAAAATCCTTAAATTGTTAAAATTTCAAATACTATTTCAGATGCCCTTTGTATTTTTCTGAGTTTCATGATAATAAGATCAAGTAAGTGTAATAATGAGATAGTCACATGAAAAATTAATGAAATGTGATCCTGCCACACAGCATACAAAAAAGATCAGATGAGAGCAAGATATAAAAGACTTTGTAATATAAAAGGCCAGTATCAAAGAATATCACTATTGATACCAACACCATCACCTAAGTGCTAATGTTTATTGCCTGATTATACCTATTAAGCATGGGTTTAAGTGTTTCACAAATAATATGTGATTTTCTCATGAAAATCAAATGATATCTAACTAATTAGCATGATCTGAATGGGCTTAATTGAAATGGGTGTGCATATTACTTGTATTAAAGAAAGTTCATGAGTATTAAGAATTAAGTTCCAGAGCAAACAAATGTGAAAATGCTAGGAAACTATTTACATGTGCTCATTTTTATCATTAGAGAATTCTCTTAAAGGAAAAAATTTCTCAGTTGCATTTGCTAATTTCTGATTCTTATTTCCTGCCTTTGTGTTGGTTTTATAAAGTTGCTGTGAATGCAAACAATATATAAACTGCCATGATATTCTGGTAGCTGACAGCACAATATTTACATCAGATAAAATCATTATTACACTGAGGAGACTGAAAAAATAAATATGAAATATTTGAGTGAATAAAATTGGTTCATGTACCTGAATCATGTAGTGGTTTTCATTATCAGGTGTTTTTAGTATCTTCTAAAGATTTCCAGGACTCAGCAAACTCAGCTGTTAAGTTGCAAGATTGAAGGATATTTTATTTATTTATTTATTTATTTATTGAGATAATGTTTAGAAGGTAAACACAATTTGGCTAGGATAAGAATAACTAAAATATTTCTTACTTTGAAGATGTTCCAGAAATGGTTGTTTCCTTTTATAGATTGACAGTTGACATAATCAGAAAGACCTTCATGATTGAAATTTCTGTCATTGATTGTTTGATTTACTAATGGCTTTTTAGCACTTATTCTCAGTTTAATTTTCAAGCAGATTACCCTCCTTGGACAGTGGGGATAATGTAGAAAAGGGGTTTAAGAATGAGAGAAGAGCTTATGAAATGAGCAGACAGAATAAGAGACTAGGAATTTTGAAGGCAATTGTTACATCAGCATTTATGGGTGCATGATACATGCCAGCCTGGAAAGACTTGGAATTTCACTTAACAGACAATTTTCATCTTCTTCCTTATATTAGGCTCTAGATTGTTATAAAAGATGGTTCCAATGTTGTAGTATGGTTTACTGAAATAGCTATACTTGTGCAGTCTTAGATACTTAAAATCATATCTTAGGAATGTCACCTTCTTTTTTTACTATTTTTAGACCATTTTTGAGGATTAGTTACAGCGTTTCACACATTTCCTACAAGCAAATTTGTATTGGGAGGGTATAAAATAGTGATTTGAGAAAGTTAAATATCTTTGGTTCTCCATGTTTAGCACAAAATATTATTGATAGAAAATGAAATTACTATTGGTTTTCATTTTCTCACTCACAGAAAGTCCTCAGAATGCCTAAGTTTTCCATACAGTGTAGCTCTTGCCTGTATGTGACTACTGGTTTGGAAATTGAGCTCTTGGTCATTGTCTACCCTTAATTCCCTTAGTGTAGGGTTATTTGCCTGTCTCTGTGCCACTTCTATGCCTTTTAAATTAGCTTACACCTAACAGAGAAGTACTCTACCATATCCAAAAACAATGAGCTAATGTGTTTTTACCACAAGGTGAATGAAAACAGTATAATTCCTTTACATCTACAACACCCCCCCACACACACCACATATATCACACGCATACACAACATGTGTTTCATTCTATTAATGGAGGGAGATTAAGTTTTGGGTTGGAGTTCCTTCTTGCACCCTGTGAATTATGCCAGAAAAACAACCAATTTGATTCCATTGTTGTTTTTCCAAGATGTTGTAAATTAAATTTCATGGGAAAAATGCAACATCCATTGCATAGAAAGTTACAGAAAATACTGTAAAAAGCTTATACACTAGTTGAAGAAATAAGAAAAGTGCATAATAGAGATTAATGAACCCGCCCCAATGCAATCATGCTGTTCTATGTGCAAGGAAAAGATTGAACGGCCCAGATGAGGTCATCAGAAAAACAATGACTAATGAGGATAGATGATTTAGGGAACTATTGTAGGTGTGTTGCAATTGATGCCTATTTTAAAGAATAGGTATGCAGTTATGAAGAAAGATCTGCACATTTTGTTTCAAAATTAGTTGCTTGAGCTTAGATGGTAAGTTAACAGAATTCTGACCTCTTAAGCTTTCTTGGATGGGAGGGCTAGCTTATCTATCCTTTACTAGACACTACAGAAATCTGAATAAAGTGGAAACCTTCTGGCTCCATTAAATTGATTCAAATGCAAATCCACTTCAGGAGACTAAATGGTATACCATAATATTTGGTGGTGATCTTATTATTTATTTTATAATAAAATAGGCTAGATATGCATATGCTAAATACTTCGGAGATAATACAGAAAAGTCATCATACTTTTGTTGACTATATTGAATACTTCATCCACAAAATCATTTTAAATCTCTTACAAATTATTTACTTGTGAAATAATATTAATTACACTTGATAATACTGGAAAATGTAATCAAGAGGGAGAAGTATGCCAGAAAAAAGAAAATTTAATAGTTCTTAATAGATTTTTGAGGGACATTTTTTTCTGAAGAACAGGTAGAGCTACTGGCAGTTAGAACACTTTTTCATATGGAATGTTGGCAAAATTGGGGCATATAATACTCAGACTATACATAAAAAAACAAAAGCCAAGAAAAGCAAAGTAACTTGTACTTCTGAATGAATCATTTTTGACCAGATGAAGCATGAAGCAGAAGGCAGTATTTCTACAGTGATATAATTTGTGCTCCTGAGAGTTTCTGACCTTCCAAATCTCCAAGGGTTTTTATTTGGCCTGTTCATCATCATTCACAATATTTTAATTGGAACTAGCCTCATAATCATAATAACAAGGCCTGACCTTGCTATGCAGATTCCCATGTGCTTTTTTCTGATAAACCTTCCTTTTTTGGAAATCTGTTATGTGTCTGAAACACTCCCCAGGATTCTGATGAACATCTGAACTCAGAATAGATGCATTTCTTTGCTGAACTGTGCCATCCTAATGTGATTGATTCCTCCTTATAATGGGAACCACTGGATGTTTCCTCTTGGCTGTGATGGCTTATAACCACTATGTGGCCATCTGTAACCCTCTGCGCTATCCTCTATCATGACCCAAAAGATGTGCATCCAACTGGCAGTTGATTCCTAGGTCATTGCAATCCCTATCCAGATAGGGCAAAACATGTTAAATTTTCTCTTTGCAATTTTGTAATTCTAACCAAATCAACCACATCTTCTGTGGCATTCACTCTATTCTCAGGCTGGCCTGTGCAGACATTTCTGTACATGAGATGTCTTTCTCTGTATTAACTGTGGTGTTTGTTGAGTTCCATTTATCTTTTTTCTTGCCTCCTGCAGCAGTAGCCCTTGGGTTCAGGTTACCAAAAGCCCAAGTTCAGGCCAAAGCCCTCTCCACATGTGCTTCCCACCTGCTGGTTGCTGTACATTATTTAAATCTGCTGCAATCACCTATATAAGACTTGAATCCAATCATTCTGCAGGAACTGAAAAACTGCTCTCTCTTTCCTACACCCTTGTGACTCTGATATTTAATCACATATTATACAGCTTGGGAGTAAGGATCTTATAGCAGCTCTAAGAAACTTATTCCTAAAAAATAGCATTGATGAGCATAATTGTTATCAATTTAACTAGCTGTCACATAGTTATCCAAGAAACACTTAAGTGTCTACATTAATCTTTGGACAAGATAGTCACTTCTGCCTGATAATGTTATATTTTTCCTGAAATGTACTCTGCTTGATATATACTAGGCACATTAATCTTCCTTCAGTGCTCTGTGTCTAAAGAATATTCTTTTCTCTTAAATGAAATAGTAATGTGCATCATATTTTCTATTAAAAGCTATAAACAGGATTCAAGCTCCTATGATTTGGCTTAAGTAAACTGTAAATTCTACATGGTAAGTTGATCAAGTAATTGCTTAAATCTTCATACCTATAATTGCTAACATTCTTTTCTATTGTAACACACAAACTGTTCGGCCAGTGAATATTTATTGAGTAAGTGATCAAGTAATTAAATGGATAAATGAATGTTTCCTATGAATATGATAAATGAATATTACTATGCCCTACTTCAAACTCTTGCTAAAATTTAGAGATATTAGTAAATACATACTTGGAAGAAATATTTATTTAACCTACTACATCCCATGTAGAATTACTCAAACCATATTCCTAAAAGGAAAGTTTACAAGGACTTTGCTCTCTCACTTCTAAGTTCCTTACTGATCACATGACATAACAAAAATTTCTCCGGCCTTAACCATTTTACTTTGTAAATATTTCCATGTTATTCTTAGCAATGATGGTCCTTAAGTATTTTGCTTTGGATGTTTTATACCTTTCATGATTATTTCATGTTATCCAAACTGATAAATCCTCAATCCATTCTGAATGAGTAGTGCTGTACATAAAAGTTGTCTCTTCCCTTCTAAAGGACCATACATGCACTGTCTTCTTAATAACAATAACATATTGGTCATAAGTCCTCTCTGTTAGTTTTATAGTCTTGGTCCTTATATTTAGGTCTTTAATCCACTTTGATTTAATTTTTGTATATGGTATGAACTAGGAGACCAACGGGCTCAGCCCGAACAATGATGCACACATTGACTCAGGGAAGAGGCATATTCTTCATAGAAAATCCTACCAAAGGATTCACATTTTATTAGCAATATAAAGTTGCAAGATCTGAAGAGGGGAAATCTATGAATAAACAATGTCAACGTGGGAAGAACTTCCCAAATATGACTGTTCTTTTTTCTTTTACAAGAGGCGTTTATGGCAGCCTGTAAGTCCCCATATTGTTTGAAAATAGAACTGGCAAGTTCATAATAACTGTGCTAAACAGATCATTTAATAAAATTAACATACCCTCATTAATATTTAAAAATTACTATAATTTTCTTAATGGTTTCTTAATTGTCTATCCTCTAATTGACTAAAAGTTTTGTGAGTCCACCACCCTCAAATTACATAAATATATCCTTAAAGCTTAAATGGGTAGGTTTCCTTTCTCAAATTTTTTTGCAGATGTAATAGAACTTATTTAAATTTCATGCAGTTAAATAGACATAAGTACAGTTATAGGAGGCTGTAGGACAATAATTAGTCTGTCCATAAAATAATCTCATTTGTGAAATGAATGGGGATTCCATAGCTAATAAAACAGGATAACATCAATTTAGAGTCTATCTATGCATTTCTTTCTGAGGTTTCATAACATACCATTGCTGTTACTATCTTATGGATAATTATTTTTGGATTTCATATATATTTTCTTATATTTGAAAAAATGCAGAACTAAATATCTCCTTACACAATTTTGAGAATTACTGAGCAATTGTAGAATTTTTATTTATTTTATTATTTTGCATTTTTATTTTCTGTTATTATTATCCCATTTGTGATCAAGGAACCTCCAGAACATAACTGCATAAGAAAACACACAATAAATAATTGTTGAGCAAGTTTGCTAATTAAAAAAATAAAAAATGCACTATTTCCTTACATGAATATCACCTCCATCCTTATTATTTTGACACTGACACCAGCATACTATAATTTTGTATCGGTTTTTTAATAGAAAATTAGTTTATTTACTACTTTTTTATTTTATGTCATCGGGAGAATTTATTTAACTTTCCTTTTGCTTTTATCAGACCAGTTGGTATTCAAAACTGTGCCCCTAGATTCTATAACCAAATTATTCATGGCATGTTTGACTTCATTAGAACCAAATGAATAAATCTGCTGAAGCAATTCACTTAAATCAGCATGACCACCTTCTCCTTCTTTTCTTCTTCTTTGAGCATGTCAACCAATTTATCCCAAATTCTTGCATTATGAGATGATGATGGAATAGGTTGTTTGTTCTGAGCTCTTTTGACTTAACACCCCTCCTTGATCCTGTACCTTTACCCATCTCATAAACCCTGGATTTTTCATTTTAAATTCAATATTTGCTAGAAGTACTTTACATATATTCTGTTCTGATATTATTGGATGAATAAGTTTCAATTTCAAATTGTAATTATCTCCACAAGGAAATTTCACAAAAGTAGAAAAGACTTTATTATGAAAGTACATCATTTTTCTCAGCACTCTTGATCATAGGTGTTTGAATACATGTAATGATTACTTGAGATTCTGTTAATAACAGTAATAATTAATTTTTGACTGATGAGTCTGTTGGGTTGTGGATATCTTAGATTCAGATATGTTCTGTTCCAGGATGTTATCTGCTATGGAAAAGAAGATGTGGTTTTCTTACATGGTTCTCAGTCCTCTATCTTGTGTGTATTAGAATACATTTTATGTATTACATGATAAATTTGTCATCAAAAATGTTTTATGAACATCAATTTTTTTAATCATCAATTTGGATGGCTTTCAAGAATCACTTAGAGATTATGATGTGCCAGTATGAACTCAAATTTTATCCCTTATCAACTAAATTTTAGGTCACTTCATATTGATTTTAGAGCACTTTATGCCCATATCATATCTGACCTTCACCCAATTACATCATATAAAGCAAGGATTGTGTTTAATAATTCTTGGTATTTCCCTAAAGAAATTAACCAAGTTTTGGACAAATACTATTTTTGTGAATAAGCATTCTATATTTAATTTAAGGTAAATATACTCTAAGAATCAATTATCTATGATTTGAAAGTGAAAAGAATATAAGGTCCTGACAAAACTTGTAACAACATACTATAAGACCCAAGTAAATAACAATTCAAATATGAAGAAGCAAAATGATTTCAAGTGCTAGCTATTACAAAGAAAGGAAACAAAGTCATAATTTTTATGTCACTATTACCTTTCATTAAGTAAATGATGTCAGTTATTATTTTATCCTATTTAGTGACACTTACAAGAAGAAATGTGGGATATTGTCCCTGAAACCTTCAACACTAGCTTTCTCTCTCAAATTTAGTATTTCTCAATACTTCTCAAGGAAAGGAAATATTAACTAAAGTTTTTAGGCTAAGAAATTAGAAGTCCTGTGTTTGTGAATTATTAATATTAATTTAATTCTGTCATTTTGTTAGGCAAATATCTTCTAGGAAATCACACATTTGAGGGATTAAGATCAGAAACTTGTTGTCCCTTAAAATAACATGCTTCTTTTTCTGTAGTGAGTCATAGAAACATCAGAAAAATTTTTAGCTTAAGATACTTAAATGTTGAGTGTGTCAAATCTTGATTCTCAGAGTTGTATAGTGCTTTAAAATAAATATAGAATATCAATACAAAAATCATGTCAACCTAAAAGAGTTTAAATTTACTCTACTATATTGGGTGATATCTTTTTTGTCCTTCAATAGAATAGTATAAGAAAAAAGTCTGAAAATGAACATTTATGTTGAGTAAGACACCTATGTAATAGTAATATATACTAATTAAATCTCCAGAATATATGTGCTTTCAAAACACCAAGTTTTGAAATGTATATTTTCAATACATATATTTTCTATTCTACTGGATGTGTTTCCTTTTTCATATGTCACCTTAATAGTTAACTTGGTGTCTCTGCTTTCGACTTACTATAATTTGTTTTTCCAGGCACTTTGGTTAAATATTTTCTTACGGTCTCCATATGTATTTCAGGTTCTCACCCAACTGTATCTTGGCAAGAAGTAAGAATACCTACAGCAGCGCAGTATCACGTAATTGTCCACCATTAGTCACCGGAGAATATTCAAACACAGAATTGCGTATGTGAGGTCCTTTTTTACCACCACAGAGTCTTTATGATTCTCCATGGATTCCTCCACCTGGACCTTAGACTACAGCAACCTCAGACTTCCCTCGCCATCATCACCATCATATGTTGATGTTTTAATTTTGATATATATATTTTTTAACTAACAATCTAGCTGGAGACTAATTAATTAATTCTTGTCACAAACAGATAGATGCTATTTTAAGGAAGAGTTCTAGCCTGTGATAAATATAAACATTTTAAATCCAGATGATATCAGAAAAAAAAGAAAAATAGTTTGTGCTCTAATTTGCAACCTACTTCCTTATTCTTCATGAAAATAATTTATTAGATAAGTGAGAATTTTTGGCTCCCTCCTCCATCATATTCTAACTTGAAACAAGATGCTGTTTGGTCCCTATGCCTTTTCTCTCTATTAATTTGATTCTAAGTCTAAATTCACAATGCTTGCCTCAGTTTCTCCTATTCTTGACTGCCTGTAAAGATAAGCTGTCTATATTTTCTGCACTTTAATTTCTCCTTATATTTTCTTAGAGAATTCATCAATGTGCAATGGAAGAGAATAGAAAGTCCAGAAGTAAACCAACATATATATTGCCCATTTATTTTCAACAGAGCTGCAATGGCAGTTCAGCAGAGAAGGATAATCTTAAACAATTTTTACCCCATATTTAAGAATGAATTTAGATCAACATCTCAAACTGTTAGAGAAGTTACCTCAATTGGGAACATAAACCTGAATATAAAGCCTAAAAAGCTTAACTCTCTAAAAGAAAATATAGGATAAAGCCTTTGTGACCTTGGATTGGGCAAAATTTTCTTGGACACATTTGAATATCACTGTCCTTCATTGACTGATTTCTAAGGTGTTCAAAACTGCTTCTTTGATGTAGTTTGCCTGTTTTTACAGTTGTTTCAGTCTTGAGATAAATCATATCTTGTTATTACATCTTGGCTGGAAATGGAAATTCTGACATCAAAAAAATCATTATCCTCAGCATTTAGTTTTATCATACCCACAGCTTTCCCATTTCCTCTTCAACACATACTACATGACTCAAAAGAAATATGTCTAAAACACAAATTTGAACATTTCATTTTATTTATCAAAAGATCTTGAAAAGGACTTCCGGAGAAGATGGTGGCTTAGTAAGACGCGCGGATCTTAGTTTCTCCCCCAGAACAGCTACTAGGGGAGTAGAAACGATACAGAACAGCTCCCAAAGCCACGACAGAGATAAAAAAGACAGCGTACCCCACCCTGGAACGGCTGGCTGGCTGAGAGAACCCACTCTGGTGAGATCGCCAAGGGGCGCGGGCTTCACCGGGCGGGGCGGCAAGCAGCCGGAGTCACTCCCTTCCCCCTTCCTGGGCCGGCTGGGAGAATTAGACAGGTGGTCCCTTCAAACCACGGCAGCTGGCACCCACACCATGTGCGGCCCCCCAGACCAACTGAGAGAACTGGATCAGAAATCCTCAGGCCGCGGAGAACGGTGACGGGGGGTGCCCCTTCCAAACCCGTGAATCACCGGGAACGGTGCACTCTCCCGGGCGGGCCGCTGCAGCTGGTGCCCTCCCGCCATGCTTGGTGCCCCGGGCCAACTAGGAAATTCGGATGGGCGCTTTCCTGGGCTGCAGTGGCCAGCGACCCTCCCCGCGTTCGGACCCCGGGCCGACTGGCACTCTTCCAAGCCGCTTCGGCTAGCGAACCTCCTGGACAGCGAGAGTTTTCCAAAGTTAAAGGACCCAGAGCACCTTTTACTGGTGGGACCCACAGACAAACGTGTGTCACGAGCGCCACCTACTGGGCAGGATAAGAAAAACAGAACCCAGAGATTTCACAGAAAAATCTTCCAAACTTTTGGATCCAACACCCAGGGAAATCTGTCTAAAAGCGCAGACGCCAGCAGAAGATAACGGATCACGCTCAAAAAATTGAAAATATGGCCCAGTCAAAGGAACAAACCAATAGTTCAAATGAGATACAGGAGCTGAGACAACTAATGCTGAGTATATGATCAGAAATGGAAAACCTCTTCAAAAACGAAATCGATAAATTGAGGGAGGACATGAAGAAGACATGGGCTGAACATAAAGAAGAAATAGAAAAACTGAAAAAACAAATCACAGAACTTATGGAAGTGAAGGAAAAGTAGAAAAGATGGAAAAAACAATGGATACCTACAATGGTAGATCTAAAGAGACAGAAGCTACAATTAGTGAACTGGAGGATGGAACATCTGAATTCCAAAAAGAAACAGAAACTATAGGGAAAAGAATGGAAAAACTTGAGCAGGGGATCAGGGAACTGAATGACAATATGAAGCGCACAAATATACGTGTTGTGGGTGTCCCAGAAGGAGAAGAGAAGGGAAAAGGAGGAGAAAAACTAATGGAAGAAATTATCACTGAAAATTTCCCAACTCTTATGAAAGACCTAAATTTGCAGATCCAAGAAGTGCAGCGCACCCCAAAGAGATTAGACCCAAATAGGTGTTCTCCAAGACACTTACTAGTTAGAACGTCAGAGCTCAAAGAGAAAGAGAGGTTCTTGAAAGCAGCAAGAGAAAAACAATCCATCACATACAAGGAAACCCAATAAGACTATGTGTAGATTTCTAAGCAGAAACCATGGAGGCTAGAAGACAGTGGGATGATATATTTAAATTACTAAAAGAGAAAAACTGCCAACCAAGACTCCTATATCCAGCAAAATTGTCCTTCAAAAATGAGGGAGAAATTAAAACATTCTCAGACAAAAAGTCACTGAGAGAATTTGGAACCAAGAGACCAGCTCTGCAAGAAATACTAAGGGAGCACTAGAGTCAGAACCGAAAAGACAGAAGAGAGAGGTATGGAGAAGAGTGTAGAAAGAAGGAAAGTCAGATATGATATATATAATACAAAAGGCAAAATGGTAGAGGAAAATATTGTCCAAACAGTAATAACACTAAATGTTAATGGACTGAATTTCCCAATCAAAAGATATAGACTGGCAGAATGGATTAAAAAACAGGATCCTTCTATATGCTGTCTACAGGAAACACATCTTAGACCCAAAGATAAACATAGGTTGAAAGTGAAAGGTTGGGAAAAGATATTTCATGCAAATAACAACCAGAAAATAGCAGGAGTGGCTATACTAATATCCAACAAGTTAGACTTCAAATGTAAAACAGTTAAAAGAGACAAAGAAGGACACTATCTACTAATAAAAGGAACAATTAAACAAGAAGACATAACAATCATAAATATTTATGCACCGAACCAGAATGCCCCAAAATACGTGAGGAATACACTGCAAACACTGAAAAGGGAAATAGACAGAAATACCATAATAGTTGGAGACTTCAATTCCCAACTCTCATCAATGGACAGAACATCTAGACAGAGGATCAATAAAGAAATAGAGAATCTGAATATTACTATAAATGAGCTAAACTTAACAGACATTTATAGGACATTACATCCCACAACAGCAGGATACACCTTTTTCTCAAGTGCTCATGGATCATTCTCAAAGATAGACCATATGCTGGGTCACAAAGCAAGTCTTAACAAATTTAAAAAGATTGAAATCATACACAACACTTTCTCGGATCATAAAGGAATGAAGTTGGAAATCAATAATAGGTGGAGTGCCAGAAAATTCACAAATACGTGGAGGCTCAACAACACACTCCTAAACAACGAGTGGGTCAAAGAAGAAATTGCAAGAGAAATTAGGAAATACCTCGAGGCAAATGAAAATGAAAACACAACATATCAAAACTTATGGGATGCAGCAAAGGCAGTGCTAAGAGGGAAATTTATTGCCCTAAATGCCTATATCAGAAAAGAAGAAAAGGCAAAAATTCAGGAATTAACTGTTCACTTGGAAGAACTGGAGAAAGAACAGCAAACTAATCCCAAAGCAAGCAAAAGGAAAGAAATAACAAAGATCAGAGCAGAAATAAATGAAATTGAAAACATGAAAACAACAGAGAAAATCAAGAAGACCAGAAGTTGGTTCTATGAGAAAATCAATAAGATTGATGGGCCCTTAGAAAGATTGACAAAAAGAAGAAGAGAGAGGATGCAAATAAATAAGATCAGAAATGGAAGAGGAGACATAACTACTGACCTCACAGAAATAAAGGAGGTAATAACAGGATACTATGAACAACTTTACGCTAATAAATACAACAATTTAGATGAAATGGACGGGTTCCTGGAAAGACATGAACAACCAACTTTGACTCAAGAAGAAATAGATGACCTCAACAAACCAATCACAAGTAAAGAAATTGAATTAGTCATTCAAAAGCTTCTTAAAAAGAAAAGTCCAGGACCAGATGACTTCACATCTGAATTCTACCAAACATTCCAGAAAGAATTAGTACCAACTATCCTCAAACTCTTCAAAAAAATCGAAGTGGAGGGAAAACTACTTAATTCATTCTATGAAGCCAACATCACCCTCATACCAAAACCAGGCAAAGATATTACAAGAAAAGAAAACTACAGACCAATCTCTCTAATGAATATAGGTGCAAAAATCCTCAATAAAATTCTAGCAAATCGTATCCAACAACACATTAAAAGAATTATACATCATGACCAAGTAGGATTCATCCCAGGTATGCAAGGATGGTTCGACATAAGAAAATCAATTAATGTAATACACCATATCAACAAATCAAAGCAGAAAAATCACATGATCATCTCAATTGATGCAGAGAAGGCATTTGACAAGATTCAACATCCTTTCCTGTTGAAAACACTTCAAAAGATAGGAATACAAGGGAACTTCCTTAAAATGATAGAGGGAATATATGAAAAACCCACAGCTAATATCATCCTCAATGGGGAAAAGTTGAAAACTTCCCCCCTAAGATCAGGAACAAGACAAGGATGTCCACTATCACCACTATTATTCAACATTGTGTTGGAGGTTCTAGCCAGAGCAATCAGACAAGAAAAAGAAATACAAGACATCAAAATTGGAAAGGAAGAAGTAAAACTATCACTGTTTGCAGATGATATGATACTATACGTCAAAAACCCAGAAAAATCCACAACAAAACTACTAGAGCTAATAAATGAGTACAGCAAAGTAGCAGGTTACAAGATCAACATTCAAAAATCTGTAGCATTTCTATACACTAGTAATGAACAAGCTGAGGGGGAAATCAAGAAACGAATCTCATTTACAATTGCAACTAAAAGAATAAAATACCTAGGAATAAATTTAATTAAAGAGACAAAAAACCTATATAAAGAAAACTACAAAAAACTGTTAAAAGAAATCACAGAAGACCTAAATAGATGGAAGGGCATACCGTGTTCATGGATTGGAAGACTAAATATAGTTAAGATGTCAATCCTACCTAAATTGATTTACAGATTCAATGCAATACCAATCAAAATCCCAACAACTTATTTTTCAGAAATAGAAAAACCAATAAGCAAATTTATCTGGAAGGGCAGGGTGCCCCGAATTGCTAAAAACATCTTGAGGAAAAAAAACGAAGCTGGAGGTCTCGCGCTGCCTGACTTTAAGGGATATTATGAAGCCACACTGGTCAAAACAGCATGGTATTGGCATAAAGATAGATATATCGACCAATGGAATCGAATAGAGTGCTCAGATATAGATCCTCTCATCTATGGACACTTGATCTTTGATAAGGCAGTCAAGCCAACTCACCTGGGACAGAACAGTCTCTTCAACAAATGGTGCCTAGAGAACTGGATATCCATACGCAAAAGAATGAAAGAAGACCCATGTCTCACACCCTATACAAAAGTTAACTCAAAATGGATCAAAGATCTAAACATTAGGTCTAAGACCACAAAACAGTTAGAGGAAAATGTTGGAAGATATCTTATGAATCTTACAATTGGAGGCGGTTTTATGGACCTTAAACCTAAAGCAAGAGTACTGAAAAAGGAAATAAATAAAGGGTAGCTCCTCAAAATTAAACGCTTTTGTGCATCAAAGAACTTCATCAAGAAAGTAGAAAAACAGCCTACACAATATTTGGAAATGACATATCAGATAAAGGTCTAGTATCCAGAATTTATAAAGAGATTGTTCAACTCAACAACAAAAAGACAGCCAACCCAATTACAAAATGGGAAAAAGACTTGAACAGACACCTCTAAGAAGAGGAAATACAAATGGCCAAAAGGCACATGAAGAGATGCTCAATGTCCCTGGCCATTAGAGAAATGCAAATCAAAACCACAATGAGATGTCATCTCACACCCCCCAGAATGGCCATTATCAACAAAACAGAAAATGACAAGTGCTGGAGAGGATTCGGAGAAAGAGGCACACTTATCCACTGTTGGTGGGAATGTCCAATGGTGCAACCACTGTGGAAGACAGTTTGGTGGTTCCTCAAAAAGCTGAATATAGAATTGCCATACGACCCAGCAATACGATTGTTGGGTATCTACTCAAAGGACTTAAGGGCAAAGACACAAATGGACATTTGCACACCAATGTTTATAGCAGCGTTATTTATAATTGCAAAGAGATGGAAACAGCCAAAATCTCCATCAACAGAAGAGTGGCTAAACAAACTGTGGTATATACATACGATGCAATATTATGCAGCTTTAAGACAGGATAAACTTATGAAGCATGTAATAACATGGATGGACCTAGAGAACATTATGCTGAGTGAGTCTAGCCAAAAACTAAAGGACAAATACTGTATGGTCCCACTGATATGAACGGACATTCGAGAATAAATTTGGAATATGTCATTGGTAACAGAGTCCAGCAGGAGGTAGAAACAGGGTAAGATAATGGGCAATTGGAGCTGAAGGGATACAGACTGTGCAACAGGACTAGATACAAAAACTCAAAAATGGACAGCGCAATAATACCTAATTGTAAAGTAATCATGTTAAAACACTGAATGAAGCTGCATCTGAGCTATAGGTTTTTGTTTTGTTTTGTTTTGCTTTGCTTTTAATATTATTACTTTTATTTTTTTCTCTATATTAACACTCTATATCTGTTTTGGTTGTGTTGCTAGTTCTTCTAAACCGATGCAAATGTACTAAGAAACGATGATCATGCATCTATGTGATGATGTTAAGAATTACTGATTGCATATGTAGAATGGTATGATTTCTAAATGTTGGGTTAATTTCTTTTTCTCTGTTAATTAAAAAAAAATAGAGAAGGGGTAATTGGAGCTGAAGGGATACAGACTGTGCAACAGGACTGGATATAAAAACTCAGAAATGGACAGCACAATACTACCTAATTGTAATGCAATTATGTTAAAACATTGAATGAAGCTGCATGTGAGGTATAGGTTTTTTTTTCTCTCTAGTATCATTTTAATTCTTATTCTGTTGTCTTTTTATTTTTTTCTAAATCGATGCAAATGTACTAAGAAATGATGAATATGCAACTATGTGATGATATTAAGAATTACTGATTGTACATGTAGAATGGAATGATTTCTAAATGTTTTGTTAATTTTTTTAATTAATAAAAAAAGATCTTGAAAAGGAGAAATACTGCAGAAGAAGTGAAAATTATCATATCATTTTGAAATTAAGAATCAGAATTTTTTTATTTTGACATATTATCATGATAAATTAAATTGTGTCCATAAAGTGATGTCTGGCTCCTAGTGAGCACTGAGTAATATTTTCTTGAATTTAAATGAATTAATGGATTTCAAAATATTGAAAAATGTAAAACTTTGGTCAACTTATAATTATTGAAGTTTTCTACTACAATTGTGGCCATATGTGTGTATGCTTATACTTATGTAATTGTGGAGTTCCTACATTTTGGAATATCTGCATTTTGTTCTGTTATTTGCAGCTTTGGCAATATTTTACCCAAATGCTCTCTCATAGTTAATTAAATCACCTCGATTCCTTGGGAATTAATTTCTCCCATATTCCTAGTACTGACTATGCTTACTTTGTTCTTCCTTAATAACACTTGCCATGGATTACTTAGCACAATTTCTTAAAGGAATGCCCCAACAAATTGTTCTACTTCCATTTTGTAAAATTTTATTACATTTTTATTTTTTATAACTGTTTCCTGATTTTAGTTTTTATTCCTTTTTTTAACTATCATAGGTAGAATTGTAATATAATCCCCAAACTTTGTCTCCCAGTGTAACCACATCTTCTTTGAATTATTCAGTCCAACAGGAGTCTAAATGTTACTGAGAAAGAATTTCACAGATGTAATTATGCTCCTAATTATTTGACTCTACATTGGGGAGATTTCCAGGTGGGCCTGATCTAATCACATGAACCTCTTTCTAGAGGTCAGAGAGTAGGATTCAGAGATTCAGTGAGAGGGAGATGGAAAGAACAAAGCATGGAATACTGGCAGTCTAGTCAGAAGACAGAGATTGGCAGAGTGGATTAAAAAATTGTGCCCCAATTATATGTGGTTTACAAGAGGCTCACCCTAAATTCATAGATACAAGTAAGTTGAGTGTGAAAGGACTGAAAAAATATGTACCATGCAAGTAGCCATCAAACAACAGCTAGTGTGCCTGTATTAATATAAGATAAAATAGATTTTAAGTAAAAAAAAGTGTTTTGATGGAAAAAAGTGATGATTATATACAGATAAAGAGGACAATTCAAAAGGAAGATAGAAAAATTATAAATATTCATGCACCTATCTGTGAAGCCCCCATATATATAATGAAAATACTAACAGATATGAGGGGAGAAATTGATGGTTTAATATGAACAGTAGAAGATTTTAATATATTACTCTCAAATACAGTCAGAAGATCAATAAGTAAGAAGTGGACTTGAATGACACTCTAAATCAACTAGACCCAACAAACATATATAGAACAATTCACCCATCAGAAACAAAATGCATATTCTCCTTTAGTACACATAGATCATTCTCCATGATAGATTATATTACAGGATGCAAAGCAACTCTGAATAAATTCAAACATATTGAAATAATTCACTTCATTTTCTCTGATCACAACAGAATGAAGATATAATTCAAAATCGGGGGAGAAATGGAAAATTCACAATATGTGGAAATTAAACAACATATTCTTAAACAACCAAAGAATTGAGGAGGAAATTGGAAGTGAAATTAAGAATTATGTTGAGATGAATGAAAATCAAAATACAACATATCAGAAGTATGTGATACATTGAAGTCAGTGCTGAGAGGGAAATTTGTAGCTTTAAATGTATACATGATAAAAGAAAAAGGACTTTGAATCATAGAAACCAGATGTACAAGAAAAGTAAAGTAAACCCACAGTTAGCAGAGGGAAGGCAATTACAAAGTTTAGAATGGAGAAAAATGAAATAGAATACAAAAAGAAAATAGAGAGAATCAACAAAACCAAATAGGGTTCTTTGTGAAGATCAATAAAATTTACAAACCTATAGCTACATTGATACAGAAGTAAAGATAGGGCACAAATAATTAAAATTCAAAATGAAAAGGAAGCATTAATACTGACCCTGGTGAAATAAAAGGAAGTGTATGATGATATTATGAGTAACAATACACTAATGAATTAGATAACTGAGATGAAATAGACAGATTGTTAGAAACACAGCAACTACTTACCTTGACTTTGAGGAAATAGAAGATCTCAATGAACTAATTACTAGTAAGAGTTTGGATGAGTCATCAATACCTCCCAACAAATGAAAACCCAGATGGATTCACAGGGGAACTCTACCAAACATTCCAAGAAGATTTAATTCTATTTAAGCTCAAAAACATCGAAATTGTGGTACTCATTTTCACTAGTTTAAATGTAATAGTGTCTCTTATCATAATCTCTGTGTCCTATAGATCCATCTGTGTACTCTACTGAAAATTAATTCTGCATCAGGAAAGTGTAAAACCTTCTCTACATGTGGGCTCCACCTTCTGGGTGTCAGCATCTTTAATGGCACCATGATCTTCTATTTATTAAAAACCCAAAATAATCCTACTTCTTGAAAAGGGAGCAAGTGGCCTCTGTGTTTTATACTATGGTGGCTCTCATTCTGAATCCACTCATTTATGGTCTTAGGAACAAAGAAGTGTAAACTTTTCTCATTAGTGTCATGCAGAAGAGAGAGAGAGCTGAGCAATTGAAATAACAGTAACACTGAAAGTTTAAGGCACAATTCTGTCCTGTTCAGGTATTTACTTGGTCTCTCCATAGAGTAGCATCCTTTAATTAGTTTGAACTTCTATTGAAGAATCCTCTATTAGATCATACATGATCTGGAACATTTCCAAAGATATGTTTTTAGAAACCCATATAGTAATTATAAGCCATGAAATGTGTTTTCAACCTGTGATTTAAATACATATGTTTTTAAGGACAACTAATGTACAAAAAGCAACAACAACTACAAACAACATGGTGCTATCCTCTAAAATCTATCATAAAAGCCCCCAGGTGTATTTCAATTTCAGAGAATTTTATTTTTGAGAGCACAATCAGAAATACAGCAGGAGTGTTAAAGAGTGCTACTTTGGACTAATTAATCCAGATTATTGAGTCTAGATTTACCAGCTTTATAGCTGTATATCTGTTTATAAGACACTGAAAATTTAAATCTAGTCTCCTCAACTGCACAAGAATAATAATTCTAAAAGTATAGTTACATTACAGATAAAATAAGTTTATAATTAGAAAGAATGTAGTGCGATGTTAATAAACTTTGACTAAAATAATCAGAATGCTTGCATTCTTGCAAATTTTAAATATATAATATATTTTGTTATGAAAATATTCACTGATGTTTCATAAATTTTAGCTAATCTTATTCATAAATACGCTGACAGTTAAAAAGGAAAAAGAGAACTCAATATTTGGTCTGAGAGCAAAGTAAAATATTATGACAGAATTAAATTATGGAAAAAAGTATATGCAAACATTGAAGAAAATTTAGAAAATATTTAAAATTACAAAAAATGTAAATGTTTTAACCATTTTTGAGAGCTTTATTCATGGTTTTCTATACTAATTTTCTGTATGTTTATATATCTATAAAACAAACACATATAACTTTTGTCAGCTCTTTCTTTTTAGCAGCTTTTATTTCCTCTGATCATAATTAACTTTCATAATTCATTTATCATTTCAACTTGGGACATAAATTTTTTTTTGGTACCTGAGTGAAATCAAGAATCTCATCTTACAATGCTTCAAGCTCTGAAGTATTATAAATTCATAAGGTTAAATATGTATGTGGAGCATACTTCTTTGGATGTACCAGCTAACCATTTGAAAGCATTACTATTCTGTGATGCATCAACAAGCTTCAGCAATTACTATTTCTTTACTGATTTTGGTGTGTTAAAAAACTCATTTCCTTTTCCCTGGATTCTATAAGTATATGCTTTTTAAGAACATACAAAATTTGTGTTTAATTCTTGGTTCATTTGTCTTACAAATTGTAATAAAGAAAAGTTGAAAAGCTAACTGATAATGAATCTACATGTTATGACATATTGGTCAGAGAAGTTGCTAATATTTCCTTTTTAAAATGTTTGTACTGGGGTTCCAGGAACATGGTGGATTGGGGTAGATCCAGCTCAGCTCTGATCAAGAGAAATGTTAGAGAAGGGAGAGGAGGGTGACTGAGACAGATTTAAGAGTGCAACTTACTTCTGCACCACATATGGTAGCCATGGTTGCAAAAGCTGAGGAACTGTGAAACAGAGAACTGGAGCTAATGCAGAAGCCCAGAGCCCACAGGAGTGCATGGACAGGGAGAGGGGGACTAGGAAGTAAGCCAGGTCACATTCTGTGAACAGGCCACCCTTATCAGTGCAGCCCCATGACCTGCAACTCACTCCACACCTCACATACTTGAACCTTAACACCCAACCCCCCATTCCCCACAGTCCAAGCACCCTTGCTCCACCAAACCCGAGCACACATAGCTGCCACTCCCCACACCCCACGTGCAGCCCATCCCACCTCTCCTGCATTCCTCCTGGGTGCTAACTGTTCCTCCCTGCCCCTTGCAAGCTGTCACCAGTGCATAAAGAGTGCTAGCATTTACCTTGATGCCCAGTCTACACCTGCCTCCATCCCATAATGTCACACAACTGTACCCCGCACCCCTTGAGCTCTGAGCAACAGTTTACAGCAACTGCACCTGCACTCAGTCCACAGTTTCACCATTCAACTCTAGGAACATCACTTTATGGCACTCCTAGACCCATGCATATGCACAACCCTCAGTCATGCCCTCCAGTTCTGGGAATGTGCAAGCTTGCACAGCTAGGTCACTTCCACATCCAGTCCATGTAGTCATAAGGCTGACTTACTTCCATAGCTCTGAAAATGCACACAAAGAGCACCATACTTGAGACCAGTACACATTGGGATTACACCCTCCAGACCTTTGCACCTGCACAGCTATATCCTCCTTGGCTGCTGGATGACCATATTCAGAAGCACCAGCTTGCACCTATACCTGTATGTCAATGTATCACCACACTGTTGTGCCCCGCATTGCATACTGCATCCTGCTACACATCCACCCTGCAAAAAGCTTTAGACTGATAAAGGAAATCAACCTCCAAAGTAAATCAGTCAAGATACTTATATGCAATGAATAAAATAGATCACTATGCATATCACAATGCAGGCAGATACAGCCAAGCATAACAACCAAATAAAACACCAGAAGAGAAACAGGCATTGGAACAACTAATCAAAGATATTCATATAACTCTAATAAATAAAATAAATTGGATGTCTAGTGACATAAAGGAAATCAAGGAGTAAAAGAGTATAAAGAGAGATTTGAAAGAATAAATATAAAAATACCAGATATCACAGAGATTAAAGATTCTGTTGACCAAATAAAAATTTTCTAGACACACAACTGCAGATCTATAGAGACGGGAGAAAGAATAAGGGAATTAAAGGGCAGGATAACTGATTTTGAACACTCAAAATAACAAATGGCACAAAAGAAATTATTCTTTTGATGGAAGAATTTGAATTGGATCTCAGGAAAATGATAGACAAAACAAATCACATAAATATAAGAATCATTGGTGTTCCAGAAGGATATGAGAGGAGTAAAAGGTTAGGAAGTGTAGTTGAGGATATAATGGGAGAAAATTTCCCAGCACATATGAAGGACATAAAACAACAAGTCAAAGAAACCCAACAAAGTCCAAACAGAATAAATCCAAATAGGCCTTCCCCAAGACACATACTAATCAGTCTGTCAAATATTGAAGAGAAGTAGAAAATTCTGAAAGCATGAACAGAAAAACAATCTACTACATATAAGGGAAACCACAGAAGACTGAGTTTGGACTATTCAATTGGCATCATTGAGGTGAGACGGCAGTAGTATGATATATTTCATATCCTGAAAGAGAAAGACTTCCAGCTGAGAATTCTGTACCCAGCTAAGTTTTAAAGAAAACTGAGGGAGAGATTAAAACTGTTCATACATGAGACTGGCTCTACAAGAAATACTAAAGGGACTTCTGCCAGTGGAAAAAAAAAGGGCATGGGAGGGAGGTCTGGAGGAAAGCACAGAATTGAAGAGTACAAGTAAAGGTAACCTAACTGATAAAAAGAGAAAGAAGGAAAAGAATATACAGATCTGGCAAATAAAATTCAAAAAGATAAGATGGTAGATTCAAGAAATGCCTTCTCATTAATAAGTTTAAAGGTTAATGGACTAAATTTACCAATTATAAGATATAGATTACCAGAATGGATCAAGAAATATAATCCATCTATAGGCTGCTTACAAGAGACTCATTTTGGACACAAGGATACAAATAGACTGAAAGTGAAAGGATGGAAAAAGATTTCTGATGCAAGTCACAACCAAAAGAAAGCAGGAGTAGCTATATTAATAGCAGACAAAATAAATTTAAATTGCAAAGACATCATAAGGAACAAAGAAGTACACTATATATTAATTAAAAGGACAATTCACCAAGAAGATTAAACAATAATAAATGTATATGCTACCAATCAAGGAGCTCCAAAGTACATGAGACAGACATTGGCAAAACTGAAGGGAGTGATAGATAGTCTAACAATAATAGTAGGAGATGTCAATAAACCACTCTCCACTATAGATAGAACAAATAGACAGAAGATCAACCAGGAAAAAGAGAAGTTAAAAAATTTGACAAGTGAATTAGACCTAAAAGACATATAGAGGTCATTGCACTCCAAAACATAAAGATATGCATTCTTCTCTAGCACTCATGAAATATTCTACATATAATTCTTTTAATATATTGTTGGATTCTGTTTGCTAATATTTTATTGAGAATTTTTCATCTATGTTCCTTAGGGAGATTGGCCTGTACTTTTCCTTTCTTATAACATCTTTACTCAGTTTTGGTATTAAAATGATATTAGCTTTATAAAATGAATAAGGTAGTGTTCATTTTTCCTCAAAATTTTTAAGATAGTTCATATGCTGGGGCACAAAATAAGTCTTTATAAATTTAAAAATATTGAAATTACTCAAAGCACTTTCTTTAATCGCAATGGAATGAAGCTGATCTCAATATCCTCTAAAAAACAAGAATTTTCACAAATATATGGAGATTAAATAAAACACTCTTAAACAACTAGTGAGTTAAAGAAGAAATTGCTAGAGAAATCAGTAGCTACCTGGAGATGAATGAAAATGAAAATACAACTTTTCAGAACTTCTGGGATGTGACAATGGCTATGCTGAGAGGGAAATTTATGCCCTAATTGCTTATATTAAAAAACAAGAATGAGCAAAAATTGAGGATTTAACTGTCCATTTGGAGGAACTTGAGAAAGAACAGCAAACAAACCACAAAGCAAGTAGAAGAAGAGAAATAAAGATTAAAGCAGAATTAAATGAATGGGAAAACAACAACAACAAAAAAAACAACAAAATTAAACCAGCAGATGGTCCTTTGAGAAAATCAATAAAATTTTAGGCCGCTAGCAAGACTGACAAAAAAGAGAAAGAGAGTGGATGCAAATAAACAAAATCAGAAATGAGAAGGTGTGCACTAACACAGACCATGAAGAAATAAAAGAAACCATAAGAGGATACTATGAACAGACATATGCCAACAAACTAGATAACTTAGATGAAGTGGACAAATTCCTGGAAAACCAAAAACAAACTACATTGACTCTGGAAGAAATAGAAGATCTCAACAAATTAATCACAAGTAAAGAGATTCAAGCAGTCATCAAAAATCTTCCTACAAATAACAAGCAGTCATAAAAAATCTTCCTACAAATAAAAAGCCAGGGCCAGATGGCTTCACAGGGTATTTTATAAAAATTCCAAAAAAACTAACACCAATCCTGTTCAAACTTGTCCAAAAAAATTGAGGAGAAAGGAACACTACCTAACTCATTTTATAAAGCTAATATCATTTTAGTACCAAAACTGGGTAAAGATGCTATAAGAAAGGAAAAGTTCAGTCCAATCTCCCTAATGAACATAGATGCAAAAATTCTCAAAAAAATATAAGCAAATTGAATCCAACAACACATTGAAAGAATTATGCACCATGACCAAGTAGGGTTTATATCAGGAATGTAAGGGTGGTTCAAAACAGGAAACTCAATTAATGCAATACAGCACATCAACAAATCAAAAGAGAAAAATCACATGATCATCTCTGTTGATGCTGAAAAAAACATTCAACAAAACTCATCATCTTTTCCTGATAAAAACTTTTCTAAAGAGAGGAATCAATGGTAACTACCTCAATATGATAAAGGGAATATATGAAAAACTGATAGCCTTGTACTAAGTGGAGAGAGACTGAAAGCTTTTTCCCTAAGATCAGGAATGAAACATGGATGCCCATTGTCACCACTCTTATTGAACATTGTGCTAGAAGTTCTAGCTAGAGCAATCAGGCAGGACACAGAATTAAAAGCATCCAAATAAGAAAGGAAGAAGTTAAACTTTCATTATTGGCAAATGACATGATAATATAGTTGGAAAATCCTAAGAAAACTGCACCAAAGTTACTTGCACTAATAAACAAATTCAGCAAGTTGGTGTGATATAAAATTAATGTGCAAAAAAATGGTAATTTTCTATACACAAGCAATGACCTGAGGAGTCAATTAAGCAAAAAAGTGCATTTAAAATAACAACTAAATGAATCAAGTATTTAGAAATGAACTTACCTAGGCATGTAAAGGACTTGTACATAGACAACTGCATAACATTGATGAAAGAAATAAAAAAAAGATCTAAATAGGTGGAAAGACATTCCCTGCTCATGGATAGGAAGGTTAAATATAGTTAAGATGTCAATTCTACCCAAATTGATCTACACATTCAGCACAGTACCAATCAAAATTCCAAAGACCTCTTTTGAAGACTTGGAAAAGTTAGCTACTAAGTTCATCTGGAAGGGAAAGTGACTCTGAATAGCTAAAGCATCCAAAAAAGAGTAAGGAATATGGAGGATTAAAACTCCCAGACTTTAAAAGCTATTATAAAGCAACAGTGGTCAAAAGAGCATGGTACTGGGTGGGCAATGGTGGTGCTGTAGCAGAGTTCTCGTCTGCCATGCTGGAGACCTGGGTTTGATCCCCAGTGCTTGCCCATGCAAAATAAATAAATAAATAAAACATGTTACTGGCACAAACATAAAAGCATTGACCAATGGAATTCAATAGCAAGTGCAGAAATACACCACAAAATCTATGGCAACTGGTTTTGACAAGACCCCAAATACTGTGGACTGGGAAAATATAGTCCTTTCAATAAATCAGCATGGGAGAACTGGATGTCAATAGCCAAGAGAATGAAAGAGTACCCCTACCTTAAACCCTATGCAAAAATTAACTCAAAGTGGATCAAAAACCTAAATATAAGAATGAGCACCACAAGCTTTTAGAAGAAAATGTAAGTAAACATCTTCAAGCCCTAGTAATAAGAGGTAGCTTCCTAAACTTTACACCCAAAACACAAACAGCAAAAGAAAAAGTAGATAAATGAGAACTCCTCAAAATCAAATGCTTCTGCACCTTAAAAGACTGTCAAAAGTCAGCCAACTCCATGGGAGAAAATATTTGGAAATCACATATTGGCCAAAGTTTAATATCCTATATACATAAAGAAATCATACAATTCAACCACAAAAGTACAATCAACCCAATTATAAAATGGGCTAAAGATATGAATAGGCATTTTTCTGAAGAGCAAATTTAGATGGCTCAAAAGCATATGAAGAAACATTCATTTTCATTGGCTAAAAGGGAAATGCAGATCAAGACTACAATGAGATACCACCTCACACCTATATGAATGGCTGTATTTAACAAACAGGAAACTATAAATGTTGGAGAGGATGTGAAGAAATTGGGACACTTATGCACTGCTGGTGAGAATGTATAATGGTGCAGCCACTATGGAAGACTGGTGGTTCCTTAGGAAATTAAATGTCAAGTTGCCCTATGACCCAGAAATAGTACTACAGGATATATACCCAAAAGAGCTGAAAGCAATGACACAAACAGACATTGCACAACAGTGTTCATAGCAGCACTATTCACAATTACCAAAAGATGGGAACAAACCAACTGCCCATCAACAAATGAGTGGATTTACAAAATGTGGTATATACATAGGATGGAATATAATGCAGCAGTAAGATGAAATGATATCCTGAAGCACATGACAAGATGGATGAGCTTTGAGGACATAATGCTGAGTGAAATAAGCCAGACACAAAGGATAGATACTGTATTATTCCACTTTTATTACCATGGTAAATGTAAAATCAGAAGATTCTAATATAGAATATAGGGGACTTAAAGATACAAAGAAGGTAAAGATGCTTGAATGGTTAACTATTGAGGGTGAACTCCAAAATAAGGGAATAGATAGAAGTAAATGCAGTTCTCTAGTGGGTCCATAAGCAATATTACCATATTAAATATGATCAAGACTGAAAGGGGTTGTATACACCTACATGTCCCACTGATTAACACCAGAAATATAATTAGTCCTTGCAAGAACTTCTTCAAAGGGATGATTCATGTACAAAGAGTGTTTAAGTCCAGGGTAAAAAGGGGAAACTGCTATTGCATGCTATGGGCTATGTTCAAAAAGAAAACATCAGCGCTACCACAGCAACAGAACAGGTAAATATGGTGGGAGGGACAAGAGTTAAGACTACATTTAGATTTCCTATGGGGTGAGGATGTGTTCATTGGTTTTATTTCTCTTGGGAGCAATGAAATTATCTAAAATTGAGAGTGTCAATTGTCTGTGGACTTTGGGCACTATACATCATGCCTGATGAATGCAGGTGGCTGAAAGATGGACTGACAAAAGTAGATTGGTGAGTGATGGTGCATACTTATAAGGGAACGCTGTGCTGCTACACAAAGGCACAAAGTTGTGAGGCATGTAATGATGTGAATGAACATGTGGGACATTTGGTGAAGGAAAATAAGCCAGAATCAAAAGAACAATTATGGTATGGTGTCCATCAGTAAATGCTTATAAGAAAACAGGGTCCTAGACTGTAAGCTTTTATAGCAGACATTTATTCTGGAGTGGTAATTATTATTTCTTGATTTTGAGTTGTTATATATATAACCTGATATTTAGAGATAAGAATGAAGCCATCAGGTCTGGGTTAAAGTAATTCAGAACACAGGGGTAAGGAAGACCTTGTCTCTATTTTAGATCTGCACTTACTCTAATCTAACTCAACCTATCTGTATAGCTCAATTGAACAATTAAATACCAGGAGCCCAGAATAAGATAGAGTTCCTTTAATCTTCTATAGCTTAATGTAATGCCTGGATACATTCTAGATTATATTAAGCAGATAATCAAAAAGCATTGGCAAAGTCCCTTGAAGGAGAGGAGAAACAATATGAAACTATTAAACTTTACCATCAGGGAATCCCCTGATACTGTGTCAATCTTTAGGGACACCCAAATATACAGGCCATGCCCTTGATTTTGAGGCTTACTTTTGTCACACTTATGTAGGTAGCAGAGAAATTTAGTCTATCTATAGGTATATCTAAGAGTTACGTCTGGAGGATCTTTTCTGTTGCTCAGGTGTGGCCTCACTCTCTCTAAGCCCAACTCTGAAAGTGAAATTATTGCCCTCCCCCTACATGGGACATGCCACCCAAGGGTGAAAGTCTCCTTGATGGCATGGGAGATAACTTCCAGTGATGTGTCCAGCCCTGCCACTGAGGGATCAGCAATTCCATCCTGATGAAAAGGGGGAAAAGAAGTGTAACTAAGAAAGTATCAGTAGCAGAAAGAGTTCAAATAGGGTCGAGAGGCTACTCTGGATGTTGCTCTTAGGCAAGCTTCAGTTAGGCATTGCTACCTATCATAACCTGCCAGTCCCCAACCAGGATCATTCCAGCCAATCATAAAGTACACCTAGGGCAATATATAAGATTCCACAATGGTTTCAAGCACTAGAGTATACAGTCAAGATAGGATTTAACAAAGGAAAATGATTGCTGGATCATTAAATTGATATCTATATTAGTCCCCAGTATCTTAGAGCAGCTAGAAGTGAAAACCTGAAGCTATGGAACTGTAACATTTGTGAACTCTGAAATGTG
This sequence comes from Tamandua tetradactyla, assembly GCF_023851605.1. Classification (NCBI taxonomy): domain Eukaryota; kingdom Metazoa; phylum Chordata; class Mammalia; order Pilosa; family Myrmecophagidae; genus Tamandua; species Tamandua tetradactyla. The sequence continues at coordinate 97,659,364 of NC_135337.1, read as the reverse complement.
TTCTACAACTAACTGTCATCCTGTGCTTTGAAACATTGTTTTTTTGTATATATGTTATTTTTCACAAAAAAATAAAATAATTCAATTGTGATGATACAAAATATTTATGCCTTCTAGCCTCTTATATTTTGGAGCAACTAAAAGGAGAAATCTAAAAGGATCATATGGTAGCCTGTGACAAACTCTGGGATATGTACTGTAACTACTTATTGAAGAGTGCTTTGAAAACTATTGCTTTTTTGATTTCTTTGCTTTGTATATATGCTATATTATGCAATTGAAATAAAGAAAAAATATTTGTAATCAATCCCAAATTATGATTTTATTTTTCTCTATTACCAAATCTACCTTTAAGGAAGTGTTTTCCTCCATTTGATTATTTGCATTTAAACCTAAATAATGGTTATTAGGTTTACTTTTTCCCTTTAAATGTTTTGTATCCTTTTAATTTACACTGTTTTTCCTTGTAGACCATGTTTTCATTTTCTTAAATGATTTTTGAAAATTGAAAAAAATGTCCAACCTCTGCTTTATGATTAAAGTTTTAATGAGTTCTCAAAATTTCGTCACTCTTAATTGATTCAAAAATCTAAATTGTGCATTATTTTCCTCTGCATCCTGAATTTACACAAACATTTTAACTTACATATTATATCCATATATATTAATATATTAAGACTGAACTCTATCTTATTTGGAATCTATATTTATTACCATTCTTCATTGTTTTGTTTGCAGTTAATGTCTATGATAAGCATTTATTTTTTAATAAGCTTCTTCTGTGACTGATCTCTCCCTCTGTACATCCATTATGTCTTTTCTTATATTTACAGGTTCTTAATATTTTCTAGTGTCTTTCATTTACATACATTTCTATGACATAGAGAATGTGTGCTGTAGGTTTGTGTTGGCACCAATTATCATCAGATATTCCGAATTTTCAGACATTAGTAAGTTAAGGAACTATCTTTTAATTAAATTCACAGTACCCTGCCTTCTTATAATATGTTCTAAAAAGGATTTAAGATCAATAATATCACATAATTTTGTTGGAATGTGGAAACACTAGACTACTTAACATGTCCTTCTATTTTCCTTATCTGTATCAGTGTATATCATATTTTATGTAACATGTGACATGAAATATTTTATATAAAATCCTCTTTTTCATTGTGATATGTAAAAAGTCTACATATTACAAAGATTAAACTATAAAATGATAAAGAAAATAAAACTGGAATAGAGCATGACAAAATATGATAATAATTTTTGTTTGCAAATGAATGAAGTTATGTAATAACAGTAAAAATAGATTATCTTTACTGAGCACCTTCTGAGTGCCAGACAATATTTTAAGGGCCTGGGATGTTTATTAACTTAGTTTATCTTCACAAGTTCACTCTCCTTTAGGTATTTGCAATATCTAAAACTCACTCTTCCATAATGGAAAACCATCCTTCTACTTGTGCAGGCAAAAGGCTTAAGACTCATCCAGGATTTTTCTCTATGTGATACACCTGAAATTGAGTCATCAGAATAGGATATTGATAGTCTGTACATCGTATATTAGGAATTTGACTCTTTCTCAATATCTCCTCTTCTATCACCCTGCCATAATTTCAGTCTTTAAATTATTACAAAAGCTTTCTTGATTGTCTTTCTTTCTGATTTAATCTCAAAGCAGATTCCAGAGTGATATACTGTTAAAAAGAAGTGGTATCCTATCAGTTTTCTTCACAAAACCTACAAGACATCCATCACATTAAAAGAAAAAAATGAAAATTTAACCAGAGACTACATATCCAGCATGTTCTTCCTCCTACTTTGTACTTCATTCACCTCATTCATTGCAATTGTGCCTATCATGCTTTTTTTGGAGCAGCTGCAGTGACCTCCTTACACTACCACGTAAGCATTTGTTCTGATGCTGCCTGGAATATTTGTATATTTTCTTCTCCCTGAACTTCCCTTTCCCCAGATGGATGCATGGCTCTTTTCTAATTCTCTTTCTCTTAAGGTCACCCCTTATAATCTATTTAAAATCCCACCTACCCCATCACCCATCAATTCTTCATTTGTTTTCCATAGCAGATATCCCCATCTAATATTCTGTGCTTAAAAACTTTTTCTTTTGTTTTTCCTCCACCATAAAAGATCTTTGAGCATAAGATATTATTTTTGCCAATTATGTTCAATGCTGTAATTCCTGCCACCTAGAAGAGTGCCTCAATAAACGGATTTGACAGCCTGAATTTTACAGATAATGAAATGGAACACAGAGGTTTTATAGCTTGTACATGGTTAGGCAACATGTTAAAGGACAAACTCAAATTTGAATCAGGCAGACTAATTTTAGAGCTCACATTCTTTGTTGCCACTTTTTGATATGACTTTTTCCTACAAAATTATGACAGTCTTATCAGAGATTAAAACATATAATACATTATTTATTATCCTTAAAAGTATTAACTAATACAGAGATGAGAGGAGTATGTTATTGGCAGACTTCAATAGAGCTGCTAAAAATAAGTTTAATTTTAGAGATAGCTGCTAAATGTTCTCAAGCATATATTTATATCCTATTTACAACAAGAAAATACTGCAAAGAGAAGGGTGATTTATTAGGTGATGTGATTGGGCTGGGGAGAGAACTTGTATTAGTCAGGTACTAGCTGGTTGGTGTAAGAAATGGCTTTAGAATCAGGGTGGCTCAACAAAAAGGAAAGTATCATCCTTGGCTGTAATAATGCAGACTCTAGCTGACTAGGCTTTGTAGAGACTCTTTTTTCCTTAAGGTCTCCTTTATGTTGCTCTTCTACTATCAACAAGATGATGTCATCCTCTGCCTGGTTAACGAGGTTTCACATTGCAGTATCTGCATTCCCATCTGAGGGAAAGGGGAGGTTTCCACACTTGGAAAAGGTTTCAAATTTTTGTCATTTTGAAGGATTTTAGGAAAAATCCTATTTCTTTAAGAGACATAGGACTACACAGATTACATATTTCTTTTGATGTGAGCATAGAAGGAACTGTACACGTCTTCTAAATAATCAAGTTTAACAACAAAATGTTTTTTATAACATTTTATTACTATCCTTTGAATATTAGTGACTAAAGTGATATCCTTCTTTAACTCCCTTTGTTTATAATTTTTGTATTCTTTGTATTGGTTGCCTTAAGGAGCACTATATGCATGTTTAATTTATCATAGCCTACCTAAAATAATATACCACATAACTTAAAAAATCAAAGTTCTAAAATAGTAGAGATTATATTCTTCCTTTGCATGTTATTATTTATTTCATAAATTTCACGAAATTTGGATTGACCCAACAATTCATCAAACTAGTTTTGTTTTTGGCAATTACTTTTAAATTTGTTATAATTTTACACATCAATTATTTTGTACATTTACCCTAAATTTTACATTTTTAGCATCACTTCTGTTTATTGTTTGACCCAACACTCATCTATTATCATATTCCTGACTGAATAATATTTAAAGCACAAGTCTTCTGGCAAAAACATTTTTTCTTTGCATGTGTGCTTGTGTGTTAATTTTTCTTAAAATTCTTTATATTATTCTTAGAAATGAAAATTGTTTTCAGTGTGTATTGAATTCTGGAATGTATTTTTGTCTTCCTGTATCTTAAATCTTTGCATTATCTTCTGGCTTGTATTTTTATAGATTTTTAATAATTATGTTCTCTTCTGTATGTGATATGTATTTCTCTCTGAATACCTTCATAACCCTATACTTACCTTTTTATCAACAATGAGTCTGATACATTTATATGTGCTTCATGGTTGCTTGATTTTTTTTTATATTTATCCTTCCTGGGGGGTTGCAAACATTTTTGGCCCTATGAAATGATCACATTTCCTTCTGGAAAAGTTTCAGCCATTATTTCCTTAAATATCACTTTGGGGCGATTTCCTTTCTATTTTTGTTATAGAACTCTAACCACATGTATATTCAAATATTTGATATTTCACAGTTCTTGGATAATTTTTTCCATTCTGCTTTTCTTTAAATTTCTTTCTGTTTGGATAATTCCTATTGATTTAGCTTCAAGTTCACTAATTCTTCCCTCAGTTGTACCAACTCTACTGAAGAACCTTGTTGAAAGTATTATTTGTTTCTGATATTGTGTTTGTCTATGTGTACTTTTCAAAATTTTATTTCCAGCCATTCATTGAACACTACCTCATGACATTCATCTCTGTGATAGAATTTACTATGTACCTGTGCATGCTGTTTATCCTCTCAATTAGTTTTTTTTTTCATGGGCAGGCACCAGGAATCCAACCCAGGTCTCCAGCATGGCAGGCAAGAATTCTGCCACTGAGCCACCATCACACTGCCCTCAATCAGATTCTAAGCTAGTTATTGTCATTGTTTTTTTAGTCAAAGGACACTAAGGAACACCTGTGGTTCAACAACTTGGCTTTATTCCTTATTGCAGTGAAGAGGAACATCCACCATGTAGAAATGTGCAGGTTCTAAGTAAGAGGGTGTTAGATAGAACCTATGATAGGATTTTAAATTGTTTGGAAAAATAAAAGTGGCAGATATGGAAGCAAAGATTTGTTGTAGGTTGAATCCTTTCAGAAAGCAGGAACAATTCTATGATTATGTATATCAGTAAATCTTATCTAACATAAGTGCAGACAAAATTAACAATAAAGCTGCAGTTTGCAAAGTATAGCATTTCCTCATTTGGTTAGAGAGGAAGACATTTGTTATTTTGTGAGTTATCCAGTAATTTTGTCTGCCCTCAGTCTTTATCATGAACATTTGATAGAGACTTACATAGAAGACATTGAATGTGAAGGCAAATTTCTTGAATCTAGGTTTCTCTTACTTTTCCAAATAATGGTACAGCCCGCACTTGGATTTATCAATTCTTTATAATTTAGTTAATTTATATCTACCTGCTTGTGCTATGTCCACCTCTTTCTTCACCCTCTGTCCAAGGTTAAATGGTTCATTTGTCACATGTCCTCTTTAAGGGTCTTATCTCTACTCAGAATTAAAATTTATTGGAGTTTTCAAATTCAACTTCCTCTTGGCTCATAAAAAGCTATAATTTTTACAATTGTCTGGCTTTTTAAAAATGTTAGATTCAACCCAAAAAAAGTTAGATTCAGAGCAATTATTTTTGCACATTTCTACATCATATTTCTATATTCCCTTTTCAATTTATCCAATTTATGCTTCAGTTAATTCCTTTCTGAGTAACTCCACACTTTGTTATATAATGTCTAGCAAGGGTTCTAGCCCTATACCTTGAAAATGTAATGAATCTTCAAAATCATTATAGGGGTAATTGATTTCATTGCATTTGCTTTTCCAATTGTTCTTCTTTCACCTGTTCCTTCTTTTCTTTCTCATTTTCTTCTCCTCCTCCCTCATCTTCTTCCTCCCCCCCCAATTTCTCCCTACAAGATCATAATCAGGGAATTCAATTTTAAAGTCCCATGGCTTCAAGTAGCATAGGTCTTTGTAAGACAATATGGTATCACGTTATGATCAGTGCTATGTCTATGAAAATGTATTTGTTTCTTGTTGACTTTAGAGGAATTTTGAGTATATATTTAGACTATACTCTGCTGTCAAAGATCTGTTTGTTCTAATAGAGACATATGAGTCTCTTTGTATAACTGATTAGACATTTTGTTCCTGATAATTACTGGATTGTATCTCAACTTCATACTTCAGAATTAACTATTAGATTAGTTTCTTCTGATGCAATAGATTTGGTGGAAACAGAGAACAAGCATTACTGCTGGTAAAACAATAAATTTCATAAAAAGAAAAGTAAATTTCCACTCTTAATAGCTCTTCAAGTATACATATGTTACAACGATAATAAAGAAAGTAGAATAAGTAAGTCTAAGATAAATATACGTTTGTTTGTTTTTCCCAGAGCTTTAGTTATATACTCAATAAAGATAATTATATTCCCTCAATATATTTTTGGAAGACTAAGAAAGGATGCAATCAATTTCTGTAACTGTACACTGGGAAGGAAATAATGGAATAAAAATATATTGTGTTGATTCAGGTATTGCAAAAGACATCTCCAGAGGATGGATCTGAGAGTGTGAGTGCACATGGGGTAAGAAAATAACATTTGGGACATTTTTTACATGTGTTCTAGTTTGTTAGCTGCCAGAATCCAACACAACAGAGACGGATTGGCTTTTAATAAAAGGGGATTTATTTTGTTAGTTCTTCAGAGGAAAGGCAGCTAACTTTCCACTGATGTTCTTTCTCACATGGAAGACACAGGATGGTCTCTGCTGGTCTTCTCTCCAGGCCCCTGAGTTCGAACAACTTTCCCCAAGCTGACCTCTTTCTGCATCTCCAAAGGCCTGGGCTGAGCTGTGAGTGCTGAGATGAGGAATGCCGAGCTGCTTAAGCTGTGCTACATTGCGCTCTCTCATTTAAGCACCAGCCAATTAAGTCAAACCTCACTCATTGCAACAGACACACCTCCTAGCCGACTGCAGATGTAATCAGCAACAGATGAGGTTCACGTATCATTGGCTTATGTCTGCAGCAACAAGACTAGGCATGCTCACCTGGCCAAGTTGACAACTGAATCTAACTAACACAACATGATTCAAGAAGAATGATTCATTTGATAATGAAAGCTTATTGTAAGCAATGGAAGGTTGTACCAAGTCATCAGATCTTGACAACATGACCTCTCACTCTAGTCAATATAAATTAAATTACAGGAAGACAAATAGCATCAATATAAATTAATCTATGAATAGTCAATATGCATGAGTTGAACACAGTCATAAGCATATAGCTGACACAATTTATCTAAATTTGTAAAGTGCTGCATTCAAGGGCTGATTAATGCTTTCTTTGGGAATATTTTAAGATATGGAAAATATTTCTATTAACCAAATACAAGACTTTATTCCTTAGTTTTTGGCCAAAGAGATATGGACTTTCTCCTAACATTCTTTTTCAGTTTCACACAATGCTAAGTATTCACTTTATTAATGAACAAAGTTCCTTCTCATATCATCTTAATAAATTCTTCTTTACTAGTATTCATGTAAGAAATAAAAAATAGCTAAAGAGAAACAGCAGCAGCAGCATCTCTACAATAAGAAGAGATCTGGATGATTACAATTTAAGTGCACAGGGATTCAGAATCATAGATGAGGCCAAAAGTTAATGGTAAATTTGGTAGAGCTGCAAAATATTTTCTTTTTTGTTTGGTTTCTCATGAACCTGAAAATAGAAAGAATACAGTTGAAAAAGAAAGATTTCTTTGGATGACTGACTAGCAGGTAAATATATTTCCATCACCCTGTTTTTTCCATAACTGTGGTTTGTATATGCATTTATGTTTCCACATAAATCAGAACATAATGAACAAAACAAAATTCTTTTTTTTTTTTGCGTCCCTCCATGATATTTAGTCTTCCTGTCTCTGGTACGAGCAGCGTGGAGAACGTCTGCTCTAAATGCTTTCTCTGAGCCAGGACAGTTCCCACTCTGGCGGACGGCTTGCACCAACTCTTGCACCATTTCAGGAAATTAGGTTGGTGGGGGTGGGCAGGCCTTCCCAACCCCCCACCCCCACCCCAGGAGCTCTACGGGCCAGCCCTTCCTGCCTCGGCCTTGCTTTGCCCCTTCTGAGACAGGAACCAAACCAGGCAAGAGCACCCGCCTCAGCTTTCTGGATGCGCTCTGCAACCCGGCTCTGCCTAGAACCTTTTCCTCCTGCCCTCGCAGCCGGGAAGTGCCCCCTCCTTCCTCCCCTCCCCAGGGGCTTCCCTGAGCCACCCCAGAAGATGCCAGAGACTTCACCGCCCTCGCAGGCTGTTTGGGAGCCTGGGATGCTCCCACCAGCCCGGGTTGGACAGGGGATGCTGAGTCCGGCGTGAGGCCCTCGCCCTCCACACCTCATGTGCCCAGCGGTGCCCGCCCTTCCCCAGCCAGCCCCCAACCCCATCTCGCACCTCGCCGTGGTGAGGTGCCTGAGGGGCCCCGTCTCCCTCTGGGGTGAAGAAGTCACACGTACATCTTCATGGCCTCGTGGGTCGCTGCGGGGCAGTAGCAGGAGTGTAGCTGGGCTAGCAGCGCGTGTGACGTGGCCCAGAGGCGGGTGCCCTGGCTTTTCTTGTTCCACACGTGGATGGTGTAGGTGGCATTGAGCAGCTGGGCCAGCTCCTCGAGGCTGACATCCTCGAAGTACCTCTTCCAGCTCTGCCAGGGAATGGGGTAGAAGGCCTGGTGAGGCAGTGCGGTGATGCTGCAGCAGCCGCGGCTCTCGCTCAGGCTGCAGATGGAGCACCACCTCTTGAAGACCCGCGTTAGCAGCTACGGGCCCTGGTGGCCCCAGACCCAGCCGTGGTAGTGGGCCACGAAGTTCCGCATGCACTGGGCCATGAATGCATGCTGCAGCTCGAAGGTCAGGAAGGCGCCGGTGAGCACGTGGCAGGACTGCGCCCCCAGCATGTTGCTCAGGTTGCCGAGGCTGCTGAGGACGATGAAGTCCGTGTCCAGGTAGATGCTGCCAAACTTCCACAAGAGCACAATGCACGCTGTGTCCGAGAGCATGGGCAGCAGGTACGGCTCCCAGTGGCACTGCATCCACGTGTACCAGGTGGCCAGGGGCTTGTCCCAGAACAGCTCCTCTAGGTCCAGCGGGCACAGTTGGACATTGAGGAAGCAGCTCAGCAGCGAGATGCCCAGGTGCTGGGGCAGGGAGGCATTGCCCCTGGGGAGCCCCTTCATCAGGACCACCACCCGGAATACCGGGTGCATCTGGGCGGCCGACTCCACTGAGCACATGAACAGGAAGTTGGGGTTGGTGCGATCCGAGGTCTCCAGGAAGAAGATGTTATCTGGGGAGGGGGTGCCCGAGGTTGGTGTGGGGGCTGCCAGCCGGGGACAGGGATGATGGCCAGCAGGTTATAGAGTTGCCCTTGGCCCTTGGGCTCTCCCACAATGTGCCAGTAGATCAGGACCGAGACAAAAAGGGCACATTAACAGTCCCAATCTTTTCTTAAAAAATGATTTTTATTGTGCTATAATTATCCAAAGTGTATAATCAGTCTTTCCCAGTATCATCATAAAGCTATGCATTCTTATTTAAAATTGATTTTTGAATATTTTCATTACTCCAAACACAAAAATAAGAATAAAAAGTGAAAAAAAAAACCCAAAACCTTCCATACCACTTATATCCCTGTATTGTTTATTTATTTATTATTTTTTTCTTATTCAGTTTCTATACACTGGATAAAGGGATTATCAGTTTCAAGGTTTTCAGACCCATATGTTCACATACTAAAAGCTCTATAATTATTCAATCATCTTTAAGAATCATGGCTATTGGATAACAGGTTCAACAGTTTCAGAAACTTCCTTCTAGGTACTCTAAAACACCAAGAACTGAAAAATGATATCTATATACTGCATACAAATAACATCAGAAAGATCTCTCAACTCTATTTGACATTTCTCAGGCACTAAAACTTTAATTTGCTTCATTTGCTTTCCTATTTTTGGTCATGAAGTCTTTTTCATTACCATGATGTCAGGGCCAGACATTCCCAGGAATAATGTTCCACATTCCCAGGGAAATTTACAGCCTTGGGAGTCATGTCCTATGTAGGGGAGAGGGCAATGCGTTCACCTGCAGAGTTGGCTTACAGAGAGAAGCCAATCTGAGCAACAAAAGAGGTTTTCTATAGCAGTTTTTAATCATAATCACTAGTAGTCTTAACTTCTCCTTTACAGGAATAACTTCCATAAGGGAGAGCCCAAAGATCTTAAGGACCTGGCCCCTCAAATTGGTGGTCACCAATGCCCATGAACATATTAGGTCTTCCCCAAGTGAGAAAGATAAATATCCCCATTTTTTCCCCAGTACCTCAAAGGAATTTTTTTCCAAGGGAACTTTTAAAACACTTTTTTATTCTTCTCTGCTTACTCTGGGATGTATCAGGGCATCACAACAACTATATCTTATTTCCTATTCATGGTTCCAAGCAATCATGATATGTGAATAAGCTGACCATACATATTTAATTACTGTGCTACAGGACATAAAATTTTTACACCATATAAACATCCCTTACTTTGGTCTCACACAGAAGTTAAAGTTTTAAAATATATTCAATATTATCATTTATCCTTTTGTCTGATTTACCCTAGTCCTACCCAGATTACTCTCACTCGTATTTCTAAGTGAAGTCTGATAAATTTTTCAGTGTTTTTAACAGGAGCTGTACACGTCAAGGGTAATACTGATATTCATAGCTGCAGAACTCTATCCCTGAGTGTAAGGTGTCACACAAATATCCAAAATTCCATGGAATGTCCAAGTTATACACAAAGAGTTCATCACCTCAAAATTTCAGTCCAGAAACCTTTACAATAGGCCTTCACCTGACAATGTATGCCTTTGAATTCAATTCTCAGACTTTGCACATTATAATTAGTCCATATTAGTGAGGCATTATAGTATTTGTCTTCTCATTTATGGCTTATTTCACTCAACTTACTGTCCTCAAAGACTTGAGGACATTCAGCTAGTTGCAGGCCTCAGGACTTCATTCCTTCTTGCGGTCACTCAATAATCCATTGCATGCATGGACCACAGTCCCCCTTACAGTCTTCCATTGAGGTAACCCTAGGTCACCTTCATCCATTGCAATTTTTGGACACTGCCACCATAAGCACCAGTGTTCTTTTTCTTTGTCTGTGTTTTCTGTGGGGCCTTAAGAAAAGTACTTTTTATGACTGGCAAGACAAAATGCTTTCATCTGATAAATGCTTGCTAAATGAATGAAAGGGTAAATAGGAATACTTGTGGACATGGGGACACTAATTGATTAAGTGTACTTAATATATTATCAAGTCCCTTCATATTATGTAAGTAGAGTGTTTTATGTCTGAAGCAAATGTGAATTAATTTTTCTTATTGGTTTTCATTAATTTATCAAATATTTATGTCAATCATATTGGAAAAATAAGTTAGCTAACTTCTACCATGAGATTATGTTATATTTTTAACTTTATGTTGCATGTAAAAATCATATTTATATGACTGTTTTAAGTTTTTTATTTTGCCCTCAAAAACACTGTTTGGCAATGAATTGGTTATCACCTGATATTACAGGAAAGTATGTGTCTATTATTTTAAACATACACAAACAAACACACATAAACATTGGAATATATCACAGATTAAGTTCCTTTTTTGGTTGTAGTTCAACAACAGAGGTAAAGGGCATGTGATAGAAAAATGCATTAAGTATTTTATCAAAAACACTTAAAATAAGTAGGATATTTCTACTTCTTAAATTTTTAAAATAAAGTCTAATAAAGTTCAATTGAGTCTAGGAAACTAATAGCTGTTTTAATTTAAGTATTATTTAGATTCCAAAAGGACTCTGAAAGTAGAAGTTAGGGGTTAAGAAAATAAGACAGCCACATAAAGGTATCATTAAACTGACAAACTATGGAGCAACCTGTGCTGGTTTGAAATATCATGCACCCCAGTAAAACCATATTTTAATCCTGATCCAATCTTGTGAGAGTTTCTTTCAATCCTCATTCAATATTGTTGGCTGTAAACTTATTTTTTTTTGCATGGGCAGGCACTGGGAATCAAACCCAGGTCTCCAGCATGGCAGGTGAGAACTCTGCCTGCTGAGCCATCGTGACCTGCCCAGACTTTTGATTAAATTATCTCCATGAAGATGTGACACACCCAATTTTGGGAGTGACCCTTTGATTAGACGGAGTTTGACTCTACTCATTCCAGGTGGGTCTTGATTAGTTTATTAGAATCCTTTAAAAGAAGAAAAATTTTGGGGTGGGTCAAAATGACAGAAATGACAGAGCTGACAGAGAGAGAAAGCTGACAGAAATTTCAGAGGAGAGCTGACAGGAACAGGGCAGAGATACAGGTGTTTGGAGATGCTTTGAGCCCAGCAGATGTCTCCATGAGATGTTAATAGACACAGAACGTGGAGAGAGCCAAGGCAAGTCAAAAGATGAAAGCTATCCCCAGAAAAGCCAGGTAAGGAACCCCCATAGGAAAAAAGGCTGAAAGTAATGGAGCCAGGAGAAAGGGATGAACAGATGCCAGCCACATGACTACCAAGCCCATAGAGGTGCACCTGACCCACTGGCCTTCCTTGGATTAAGGTATTTTTCCCTGGATGCCTTAGTTTGGGTGATTTTATAGGTTTAAAACTGTAACCATTAATAAATTAAATTCTCCTTTTTAAAAGTCACTCTACTTCTGGCATATTGCATTCCAGCAATTTACAAACTAACACACTGACTTTCCAAAATGAGCTTTATATTTTCTAAGAATATCAGAAGTAAATTATTTTAGATCCAATAATAGAAGAGGGTAAAGGATAGCATAAGTAGGAATCTCTTCATGTATTTCAAGTATGTACTCTTCTAAAATGTGCTACTGATTTCAGACAATTGTGAACTTGGTGTATGTCAATTCTGTAAAAAAAACGGAAACCTTGTATAAATTATCAACAAACCTTAAGCCATTAAAAACTTGCTCTATGTTACTCCCATTATTTGAGTTCAAATGCTCTGTGATTAGTAGGTCTTCAGGCTTGAATCGCTCTCTGAATTTTGTTCTTGCTATTCAATAGCTTAGCCAAAGGCCTGAGTTAGAGTAAGTAGCTGGGTTCAACTTCACTGAGCTGATGCTCTTCATCCTCCCTGGAGTTGCAGATCACCCTGAACTACAAGTCAGCCTCTTCTTGCTGTTCCTCCTCATTGACCTGTTCACTGTTTCAGGGAACCTTGGATTGATAGTGTTAATCGGAATTGACTCTCAGCTTCATATACCTATTTATTTTTTCCTTCACAATTTATCAATCATTGGCATTTTATTTCTCTACTGTGATACCCAAGACACTGGTCAGTTTCCAATCTAATCATAAAAACATCCCTTTCGTTGGCTGCTTTGCCCAAATGTACTTTTATTTTTGGTTTGGTGTACAGTGAGTTGTTTCTTTTTCTGAGATTAATAGCCTATCACTGCCATATAGCAATCTGCAATCCCTTACTCTATTCAGTAGCCATGACTGAGAAAGTGTGCTTTTTTTCTGGGATTTATGCCATATGTGTTAGGCTTCACAAATTCTTTGATATGAATTTACATGATGAGTGGTTTAGTGCCTGCAATTCTAGTATCAAAAATTTTTCTGTGACATATCAGCTTTTTTGGTCTTGTCCCACATAGGTACATCCAGTGCAGAATTGTTGATCTTTGTCTTAGCTGGTTTCACCCTGAAAAGTTATCTTCTCATCATCACAGTCACTTACAGTGCCATCATCTTGGCCATTTAGGATCAGTCTGCAAAGGGCAGGCAGAAAACCTTCTGCCCCCGTGTGTCCCACCTCCTGGGTGTAATCATTTCCCAAGGGTCACTGATTTTCACATATTTACAGCCTGATAACATATCCTCTTGACTCAGGCACAGATGGCATCTGTGTTCTATACCATTGTCATTACAAAGCTGAATCCTCTGATCTATAGTCTGAAGAAGAAATATGTGAAAAATGTTTTTCTAAGGGTCATAAATAGAAAACTATTTCCAGAGCACAGAACTAATAAAAGCAAATAAAAGCACCAGTGAAAAGATCAGTTCCATTCAATAAGATTCAAGCACTTATGTGGCCATTGAGTACTACAGAGAAATTTCTTGATGATGTGGAATGATTTTGCTAAGATAGTTAATATTTTGATCATTTATCTTTACTTAAAAGTGATTTTTATTTTTGTTTTTGTAGAAAATTGATATGCTTATGAGGTAGAATATGTTCTCCATTCAAAAAGGCAGAGTATAATTTCCAAGTAACCCTATTGTGCTTCTCTAAGGTCTAAGACCTAATTTAAAAATATGTGTGTGTGTTTGTGTGTGTGTTTGCATATAGGTAAATGAAGCACTAGCTGTAACATATTTTCTTCACTAGTTTAGGAATATATAGAGAGATACTTGTTTTCCAAATTTGGCAGAAAACCTCTGGAAATAAAGAATCTACAGTGATAAAAGGAAAAAAAATCTTTTCATTCCATGAAGGAAGGATTGTAGAGCTGAATAACTATTCTTTAATGTAAACCCAGATGAATGACTTCTCAGACATTGTTACAAAATCCTTCAGTACTGCCTTTAATATCATTTGTAGCAGTCAGGTGAATGAGTTGGGACATCATATTTAAGATGTATGTTGAAAAGGATGAAAGATTAATTTGATGAGGTTCCTTTAAAATGAAATATGTGTGTATATACTATTCCTCTCTCCAGTAAGACTAAGATTCTTGAAAGAAAGAATTGCTTATTCTTATTTCCACTTCACAGCATCTAGTAAAGTGTCATATATAAAATATACAAGTAAATATTGTTTGCATTTTGGTATGTGTGAGATTGTGTTTCTAGATGCATTAATTTATACCTGCATGCTAATTAATGATAGTAGTTTTTGTTTTTCCCCGAGCTTGTGAAATCCCAGTGATAATTAACTTAAGGCCAAGGATGCTATTGATTATATTTTTCATTGGTGTTTGGAAATGAACAGCCATGTACCTATGGAGGTTCAAAAAATACTAGTTTAGATGAAAATTTTATTTTTAGAATTATTTTCCAAGTATTTCTTGTGTATATATTATATAGCATACTAATTTGCAAATATATTCCTTCTCGAATGATGTCTTTTCCAAAGGATTCAGATATGGAAAAAAGAGTAAAAGAGTTGTACTTTGTATATATGACTTTATGTAATTGGAGTCAACTGGTTAGGAAGTTTTCATATCTCCTTTATAGGAGTCTCTGTGTGAGTAGAGGTAGCTCATATGATGAGATCTGTGCATCTGAGTATGCATATATGAATATATGCAAGTGTATTTTCTCTTGTAGTAATGGTCTGATTCCAGCAAGTTTCATTGTACAATGTAATATTTTATATTATAAACTATTCTAATATAATGGACATCTTATGAAATGTTTGCACATTATTGCAGGAATATATTGAGGCTTCTGTCTATTAATTCACTCACTTCTTTTCCTTAACAGAATATACTTTTTCCTTCCAATAATATTGTCTGATTGAGATTGGTTACTGTGAAGATTTTTCAAAATTGTTGTTGAGAAATATTAAACTGATTATATTTTCTGAACTCCTTTTTTTCCTACCAGTGATTTGCAATTATTCCTTCTAAATATAATGTTCATTTAAAAATAAATATAAAAAAACATAGCTTCCACAGCTTATTTCTATTTATCCTGTTTCTAATTTTTATGTTTTGTTTTTCTGCAATTACATTGAAAATGTATTTGTCTATGGATAATTTCAATTAGCTTGCATACTTCTATATTTAATACTAATAAAATGATATGTTGAGTTGTTCTTTTAAGATTATTAATGTTTTCTGCTGGTTGTGATTCCAGGAGAAAAAAATGTGCCACACATTACTTGTCTATTAAAAGATGTAGTAATACATCTTACTTGTACAAATTGCTGAAATGTCCATATTTACACTTCTCAGAATTCTCTTCATACCTGTCTCTGGTATACGTCACATTCTCTTTCCTTGCTGCTTTCTCTGTACCTTTCCTTTAGCACCCAGGAATACCCATCTTTCAAGAATGAGACATGAATTTCTTTGCCACTCTTCTTTCTCTCACCTGACTCACTCAAAGCTATTGTCTCTTCCATACAGATTTCCAACCACACAATGTTGGGACTATGTCCACAGCACTAAACATTACATCTTAAATTTGCCAGATATATTTTCCTTTTTAATTATGCTGAGAAAAAGCACTCATTTTAAAACAGGTTTGTTGTATCAGGCTTCAAAATGAAGACACCTATTTTTGTTCAGTTTAAGATACTTTTATATCAACTTAAAAATTACCTCAAAACATAATATCTGATGAGAATAAAATAAATGGACTGAAATTAACTCATTCATATGGTATAGATTCAGACTCACTCTTAATTCCATATATAACAATTAAAGGTCCATTTAAAAATGAATTCAAGAACATTAGTTGATAATTAGAGAAAATAGTAAAGAATAAGTTAAGATTTTGCGTAGGAAATTTGCCTTTCAGGATATGGAAGGGGTGAAGAGGGTGGATATAGCAGCTATCTAAAAATACCTAAAGACAATATATAAGAAAGGGAGTAAAAGAAAGAAAAATGTGTTTTAATGAAGAAACAGAAATATTGCTGCAGTAAAAGATAAATATATTTGTAAAAAGTAACTTTATATTGTTTATATTTACTAAGTGGAATAAATTCCTCTGAAATGACAAGGATTGCGAGAGTCAATCAAAATACTAAATCCAACATAAGATATTTCTTATGTAAAGTTTACTAAGATACAGTGATGCAAATCATTAAAATAAAAGGACACAAAGTGACTAATTTTATAGAACCCTGTTTTTACTATTCCATTTATTTGCACCTCACATACTCCATGTATTTTTATAGATCTCTACTTCACTTCTTTCATGTAGCACAAATGTGACATTATCACTGAAGATTTTCTGAAAATTAAGTTTTAAGAGAGCAAGCCCACAGGCTCTATGCACACTCACCTCTTAGCTTTTCTCCGTAACACGCACTGCCATCAACTAACATATTCTTCGCCATTTACCCCACCCCACCCCCACCCGCACAACAGAATGTCATTCTAGGTCACTTTTGTTAGACCTCCTCACTGTCACTTACCTGCACAGCCCGCCCTCTCCGCAGGGCCTTTGCACTGGCATCCCCCTGTTGCCAAAACTTTCCTCTCATGTACCTGCATGGCTAATTCTTCCCTTCTTCAAGTCCTTGATCAAATGCCTAATTTTTATTGAGACCTGTCCCGACCACACCATTTCCAGTTGGTTGCTCTTGCCACCTGTGCCAAAGTGTCTCATTCACTATCCTATCTTATTTTTATTTCTTATTTTAAATACTACTTTTCACATTCTAACATAGCATATCACTTATTTTTGTATATGTTTCTGATTTTTCTTTTCACTAGAACTGAGTGAACAAAGACCATTTATTCTTTTGCTATACTGTGTAGGCAGTGTCTGGTACATTGCAGGATTTCAATAGAATATTTAGTAAATAAATGAATAAAATGCAGTGGCAAGCTAGAATATAATTCCTCCAGTATGTAATTAACACAACAAGTAAAAGACATGGCAGAATTTTAATATCTGAATAAAATTGAGAAGCTAAAATTGAATATAAACATTCAAAACTTACTTTCATGGCATCTATGAATTATTTAGATGAATTGATCAAAATCAATCCATATATTTCAATAAATTTCCATAGTCTAAAGTAGACACATTTTCTTACAAAACACATTTAATTTGAAGATAATATTCAAAATTTAGAAGAAAGACTGTTCATCATAGAAATTAAAAATACAGCCATATCTTTAGTTAAATGGGAAATAAATTCTAGACTATTTACATAATGGATAACAATATAAATACATATTCATAACACTAAATTTAAGATAAAAGTAAAGTGGTGATCAGATGAATAATGGAAATATTAAATTCCTGTATTCTTAATCAGATGAAAAAGATAGGTAACATAATTATATGAATTAGCTAGAGAAATAACAGCCAGTCCAACCCCCAAAGAAAGTAGAGAACAAAAATGAAGAAACTAAAATAGCATTAATGATTTAAAAAGCAAAAAAATTGAATTACATTTATCAAAAAAAGAGAGAAATAGAACCATAGAAAAATTATTTAATACTCTTTCCCCCAAGCAAAACAAAACAAGAAGAATTACCTATGAGAACAGGGGAGGAAAAGAGAAACCAAAACATGAGAAGATGATGTAGTGGTCTATGAGAGGAAACTGTGTCATCATTTAAATCAGATGAGTTTTAAAATCTCCCATCAGACTTTTAAAAGTAAGTTGCACAAGCAATTCCACAGCACACAAATAACTCTAATCCAGACAAACTGCACATGGCAATTGTTTTCAGGCATTGGACAACAGGCAACAAAGATCATTCTTCATGAGATTCTGGAATTATCTGAGAAGAACATTATGCTCAACCTGTCTTTGTAGACAGCTGAGCAAGGAAGCAAAGACTGTAAACACAATATAAAAGTCTGATCTTGCAGACCTGAAAAGACAGAAATCAGAGTTCCAGCAGCTGAAGAAGTAGAACATTTAAGACAGGGACTACAAATGTTTAGCCAAGAGATGCTGCTGGACTAAGAGGAGGACATGACTACAGAGTTAAACAAGGGTTGGGAGAAGTTGGAATTATGGCCCAGTCTTTGTGAAGAATGGCTATGATTGACTCAGGCATGAAGTTGAGGCAAAAAACGATGTCATAAATTAGAAGAAAGGACCATGTCTGAGAGTGAGGGCTATACCTTAAGATTAAGGAGAAAACCAAATAGCTCCTCCTTATTAAATAATAAAATAAATCAGAGAGGTCCAAAAGGCACTTTCAGCAATTTACTGCCTGCCAAAATGAAGCTGAATAAACTTTAAAGGAAGGCAGCATAATCCAAATCCTTTATATTTTTCACAAAATACAGTATATAATAAAAACCAAATATATGACATAGCAAGAAAATGTGAACCATAGTAATAAATACAGCAATTAATAGAGACATTTTTTTAAAATGATTGGAATGGAAAGTAAAAATATCTGAAATGAAAAATTATCTGGAAGGATTATACTGCAGGTTGGAGGTAAAGAAGAATGTATAAGTAAACCTGAAGCCAGGTCAATACAATGTTTTCAAATTGCAATTAAATAAACACATAGCCTAAGTGAGGCAATTAGAAATCAAGAAAAAATGAATGAAATTTTATAAAAATTTGAAGAAAAACATCAATTTGCAGATCCAAGAAATGCTGAGCAACTGAAGCAGGTTAAAATCAATTCCAACAGGGCAGGCCACAGTGGCTCAGCAGGCAGGAATGCTTGCCTGAGATGTCAGAGGACCCGGGTTCAATTCCCAGTGCCTGACCATGTTAAAAAAAAATCAATTTCAACATACAGACAGACACTCAGAAAGACAGACAGACATGCGCCCACACACACTGCCAGGTACCAAGCCACGTAATACTCAAGCTACAAAATAGGAAAGGTAAAAACTACTTAAAAGCAGACACATAGGGCAGAACACATTTCTTGCAGTGCAAAAATGATATCAATTATGGCTGACTTCTCATCAGAAACCATTAGACTAAAAGATGAAAAAATCTAAGAAGGATTTAAAGGCAAAATGAAAAATATTTTTTATATAGCAAACATATTATTTAAATGCAAGGATTAAAGAAGAAGAAAGGGTGATATAGGGAAATTTAATATAAATGAAAGTTCAGAAAATTCACTGCCAAATTCCTGCAGTAAAAGAAACGCCAACAGAAGTTCTTTAGAATGAAAAAAAATGATATTGGAAGAAAAGTTTATGATATGATAGAGAATGATGTTCAGAATAAAAAGTTTTAAAGATCAGAAAAAAAAAACCTGTCAAAAGGAACAAAGATCACTGGGCATGGGAAATATTTAAAAATTCTGCAAAAGGCAACTGAGTATATAGGACAAAAATAATAATATTGTATTTTCAGGTTTGTAATTTATATGAGAGCAAATAAATGGTGGAATGGCAGAAATGACCAGGAGTAAATGGAATTAGAATATTTTAGATTTTATTTTAGCTTGTTAAAACTGCTGGAATGCAATATATCAGAATTTTACAGTTCTGAGACCTTAAAAATGTTAAAACTAAGGCATCTGGAGAAAGATGTCTTGTCTCAAGAAAGGCCAGTGGCACCTGGAACACCTCTGTCAGCTGGGAAGACAAGTGGCTGACATCCGCTGGTCCTTTGGCTTTTAGTTTCAAGAAGCTTCCCTGTGGGCATTTTCTTTCTGTGTCTCCTAATGTCTCTGTCTGTGTCAGCTCTGAGCTTTTTTTCCAAAATGGTTCCCTCTTAAAGTACTCTAAGCAGGTTAAGACCTACCTTAATTGGTCAGAGATAGCTGTCCATGGAAACCACCTAATCAAAAGTTCCCACACACAGTTGACTGGGTCACATCTCCATGGAAACAACCCAGTCAAAACGACCCACTGTTAACACTAGGTTGGGTTAGGAAAAGAACATGGCTAGCTTCAAACCAGCACAGGATTCTTACACTTTATTTGAAATAGTACAATTATAAACATGAATGAATACAGAATATAAAAGTCTCATCTTGCAAGACCTGAAAAGACAGAAATCAGAGTTCCAGCAGCTGAAGAAGTAGAACATTTAAGGCAGGGATATATATATATATATATCAGAATGCAACTTCTAATATATTGCATTCCAGTAGTTTTAGCAAACTAAAATAAAACCTAAAATATTTTAATTCCATTTACTCCTGGTTATTTCTGCCATTGCACCATTTGTTTTACTCTCATATAAATTACAAAGCTGAAATTTTGTAAAAATGCCAGCTTTTAGGTTGGAATTATCATAGAAAATCACCTTTAGACTCACATTTGGCTTAAACCAAAATTAATTCTGACAAATAAATCCAGGTGGTATTTTAGTCTCCAAATAAACCTGTCTCAGCATCACCAACTTTTTGCTGAGAAGAAAAATTGAATTTCCAAAACTTTGTCTTGTATTATTTTCTAACTTCTTTATCCACAACAGCAAATTCTCTCTTGAACGTCTTTAGTGTGAAAGTCTAGTTTTTCCTGTGCAAATTACTGCTAAATCCATATGAAAGGTGATTTCACTACTATTAATTAATACAAAATTCACAGAACAACATTTTAATTTGATATGTTTAGAGAAAGTGAGCTTTAGACATTTAATAAATTAAAAACTAAGAATTTCAACAATTTTAGTTTTTGCTCCCATTTTTCTTTTAATAAAATAAATCCAAGTGTGTTATAACAACATTGCAAAAATATTGTTATATATGAATGCAAAATTACATCTGCTGTATAAATGAATAAGGTGACTTGGCCAGCACAGAATAAAGACTTCTCCATGTTTGCCATTTCATACCTCAAAAACACCCATTTGTCCACAGGTACATACTCATAAAGGCAAGTGAGTGACGGGGTACCAACCCAATGCAGAATACATGAAACAGTGGGTTTTACAAAAGGCTATTTTTACTTAAGTCAAGGCTCATCATTATTATTTAGTGATAAAGTCAGAATAAGTCACTGAAAATATAATATGATAAAATGATACAAATACATAAGTATACAAATAAACAAACATTAAATCCAGGCAGGAAACAATTGGAAGAAAATGCATGCAAAGATTAACAACAATTACAAATGATTTATATTTTCTTCTTTGAATTTTTTGTATTCTAATATTTGTGTAAACACTTATGATTACTTCTCAGGTAGATCAAACTTTTGATTATGAAAATATTTCATTGTGAAAGATGTGATAGCCTATCCATGGTGATTAATGAGCTAGACTTTCTGCCACAGAGTAATTAAGTATTTCTCTAGAAATACCTTCACTGTCACACAGTAAAAAATGTAGAGCATTACAAAGGAAAAGCAAACAATCATGCGCAAAATCATGGGGTTTCTAAGGGTAAGGCAACATTCTGTAACAAACCTAGCATGGATGCATTTCTCCTTGAACCCCTATTCTTGGAATGATGCCAAGCAATCTTCCTTTGAACTTGGTCCCAGGGATGACCAAATATTGCATTGTCAGCAATCCTCAATATAAGAGGTGCTATGGCATTATCAGGTTGAAAGGTAAGGGACACTCTGCACTGCCTGTGTTCACAGGAGCTCCTTGGAACATCTGTGAGGGATAATTTCTAAGAGAATTTTCCATTTGACCAGTATGTGAGCAAAAATTTTAGGTTGATTTATTTTGCCTCAGGATAGAACAAAAATGCATGAATGAGAAATTAAAACCAATTTATCTGAAAGGGAACAAATATTTTGTCTCAGCAATTATATGATTTATGTATCCTAAATATGCTCTTACATTGTTTACATATTTTAATTTGTAAAATTAAACAATTGAGGGTTACAAATTTTTAGCAGAGACTGTTGGAAGGAACTTTTTCACCACCTTTTACTTAGGTAAGTATCATTCTCAGTATTAAATAGTCTTATTCAAACCAAATAAATTCAGGACATTATTAGAAAAATTAGCATATACATACACATATCATGTGGGCCTCACCTAAATAATAGCAGGAATATAGAAATATAGAATTGATGGAATTCAAGCCCACAAGCAATATACATATACGGGAAATATAATTTTGGAAGAAATTTGATTTTTAATGGTAAATTTATGGAAACACTAATCTTAGAAAAATTGATAATTTTATGTTATCTATAATTTTAACACATTCAAATACTATTCTCTAAGGTTGAAATTTATGATAGGTCATTTGGGTTAAATAATACTGAATACAAAATAAAAGTAAATGACATTAAAATGGATCATCTATCATTGTTTATTACATATCTAACATTTTTCTCAGCTTTGAGAAATGAATTATAAAAAAGTATATACTGCTATAATCATGCTTTCTAAAATCCACCTATCTTGTAGAATCACAGAATCAACATTTAATAAATTTGACTCTAGAAAAAGATATTTAAAACTTTTCTGTCCCTTAATCATCTAAAAGCAGAGACAAAATAATACCTACTGAATAATATTTTCAGGTGAGTTAAATGTGTTAATTTTTAATGGTGCCAGGTTCATTCTAATTATGCAATATATTTGAACAGCTATTACATAGTATCCAAATGATGATTTATACCTAATTTATATTTTGCTATAGCACTAACATTTTTTTCATCATATTTCACAAACTATGCTTTGTGTATGAATTCTGGAGAATTAAGCAATTTTGCCAGATCATTCACACAAAAATGAAAAACATTTTTTCAAGTCATTGAAAGCATAACACTAAGCATAACTTTTGATTTCCCAGCATTTTACAACAGTTTAATTCTATGGGAAGAAGGAATAACACAAACGTGCCTGACTTCATCCTTCTGGGATTGGCAGACTCTGAAGAGACCCAGCCAGCCCTCTTTTTATTATTTTTCCTGATATACCTGATTACCATGCTGGGAAATGCAGGGATGATACTGATAATTCACCTGGATCTCCAGCTTCACACCCCCATGTACTTTTTCCTCAGTCAGCTCTCTTTCCTCGACCTCAGTTACTCAACAGTCATCACACCTAAAACCTTAGATAACTTACTGACTTCCAACAAGTATATTTCATTCATTGGTTGCTTCACCCAGATGTATTTTTTTGTCTTCTTGGGTGCCACTGAATGTTTCCTTCTCTCTTCAATGGCCTATGACCGCTATGTAGCCATCTGCAACCCTCTTCATTACCCAGTTGTGATGTCTAAGAGACTCTGCAACACCCTCATTACTGGGTCATACATGATTGGCTGCACAGACTCATTGATCAATGTTCTTAGCATGAACAGTTTGCATTTCTGCAGCTCTAATGTAATCCATCACTTTTTCTGTGACTTAACCCCAATTTTAGCCCTGTCCTGTACTGACACTCATGACACTGAAATCATGATATTCATTGTGGCTGGCTCTACCTTAATGGTGTCTCTTATCACAATCTCCGTGTCGTATGGATCCATTCTGTCTACTATCCTGAAAATTAATTCCACTTCGGGAAAACGCAAAGCCTTCTCTACTTGTGCCTCCCACCTCCTGGGAGTCACCATTTTTTATGGCACTATGATTTTTACTTATTTAAAACCAAAGAACTCCTACTCCTTGGGAAGGGATCAGGTAGCCTCTGTGTTTTATACTATGGTAATCCCTATGCTGAATCCACTCATTTATAGTCTTAGGAACAAAGAAGTGAAAAATGCTCTCATTAGAGTCATGCAGAAGAGAGAGGGCTCCAGGCAATTACAATGAAAGTGACACTGAACATTCATGCACATGTTTTCTTATGAATATTTGGGTATATACTTGGATTCTCTCTAAAATGCGTGAGTCCTGTAGTTAGTATTTCTGTTGAGCCACTCTACTTGATCTTGAATCTTTCCAGGAATTTGATTTTAGAAATTCATTTTGAATTTGGACCATGATATTATGTTAAATCTTTCATCTAAATATGAGCTTTTAAACATGAACTAATGTAAAAAAATCAGAAAATGTGATGTTGTCTTTTAAATTATAGCATAGAAGTCATCATGCATAGTCCAATTTCAAAAGATTTTATTATGGAATATAGCTACATTTTGGCACAATGATAGTTCCCAACGCAAGTCATTTAATATATATGAAGATGAGCCCCCCCCTCAAATCATGGTTCCTTGCTCATTATGGCTTAATTCAGAAAACAGGCTGTGGAGAAAAAGGGTTTCATTTCCCCTGCCAGTGGTAGGGCAGGGGTAAAATTCCCAATTCTGCCTCCCTGTGTTGATTTTTTAATATGGTTTTTATACATGTTGGAAACAATGAAAATTAATCATTTGGATAAAATGTAACAAGGGTCTAGAGAAATTCATTAGTTCCTAATCCCATTTATTTACTACATTCTTTAAGGTTTACATCCTCTAAGATACATGGTGCATTGTGCCTACATATTTGGGGCAATAGATGAGAGAACACAAATAATAGTGAGTAATGGATGGCATATTTGGTGTATCTTCACATTGTTGCATGTTCCACCTACTGCTGCTCTGTGAGATTCAACTTCAAACTTAAGTACACAGCTTGTTTATAGTTTCAAAGTTACATTTAAAATGTTAACAGTAAATTGAATGAAGATATAGAGCACACTGGTTGAATGTGCATACTTTGGAATCAGATGTTCTGAATTCTAACTCTAGATCAACTTCCCTTTTTTTGCTATTTGGCTCTTAATAAGTCATTGATAATTTAAGCTTCAGGTTTTTCAAGCGCACAAGAGAAATACTAATTTCAGGTCATTAACATTATATGAGATGAGAAATGTAAAACACTTGTTGCTATAAAAATAAATAGAGGCCATTAACATTAGAAAACTCATGTTTTGCAATATATACAAATGGCTTTTCTAAAGAGGACTATTCACTGGTGTTTTATAATTAGTTTATTCAACTTAATCTAATCAATAGGTACCCAGCGCTAAGAAAAATATTATGAGATGATTAAGTTACAGAAAATATGGTGCATTATAACAGTGAATAACATTTTGACATATTGAAAATAGTAAAGAAAATAGAAATGCCCTAAAAATATGCTGATGCATATTCTCCTAGCTTTACTACTATGCATGTGTATGTATATGTTACATATATAAAAAATGTTTGTTATTTTCTGTGTAATCTTTTACATCTCTCTTCACTTATAATTATAATCTTTGAGAATTCCTTTGTCATTTAAACCTGTGAGATGACTATGTTCTTGCCTAAAATAGCAAAATAAATACTCTCACAAAGCTTTTAGACATGAAATTTTGTAAATCTGCCAAGTTGAAAATCTGGATGTAGTAATATCTGTCAGGTGCCTATCTGCTAAATATTTGAAATGTCATTACATAGACATTTCATTTTTACTTTCTAGAATAGTAGAATAGCAAGAGGGAAACACCCAGAATTACTGAACTCTGACCCAGCTGACTTGGCCTTTGATAATGACTGCATAGATTCAAAGCCTTCATCCTGTGATTTGCATCCCGCATTCCTTTTTTTCAACTTTTGAGTCTTATTATCACACAAGACAGCTTCTAATGTTTATTAATGAAGGAACTTTGTCAGCCCAGAAATAACCCATTCCAATTCCTAAATTATTTTGCTAAGCATGCAATCAATCTGTACATGCTATGTACTTACATCACCTCTGACTTCTAATTACATCATTTAGAGCCATTGTGCTCATTATTCTAAAACCTCCCCATCTTTAAAAAAATTTTTTTCTTATTTTTTGTTTTTTATTCATTTTTCCTCCCCATTATTTGATACTATAAAACTATCAGAATGACTGAAGTTATGGGAAACACATTTTTCTGCCAGTAAGCCATCTGATATTCTGCTTTGTGTTTAGCAATAAATTCTTTGAAACCCTGGTGTCTCAGGAATTGGTCATTTGAGTATATCAGGCAGAGATCCCACAATTTGTGATCAGTATCAATATCTTTGGGCATTTCTTAAATTTTAGAAGTGTAGATTGCTAAAATTTCATTTTTAAATAAAATACCATCTATATAATCTGGAAATGCAATTTTATTTCTCTGCTATTCACAGGTTATTTTTAAAAGTTCATTTTAATTTTATGAGGATTCGATTTTTTGCTTTTTTTATCTTTTGTTGTTGTAATTACGTATATTGTTTTCCTTCAAGCAATAGGTTTGTACTATTTTTTGGTCTTTTGAACTTTATATTAAAAGTTTCTTTGTAACATTATGTTTAGTTGTATAGCCTATATTCTTTTGAAATGTTAAAAATAAAGTTCAACCCTATTTCATTAGTAAAATGTTTAATGATACTGTGCTAATTAAAAACAATTTAATTTATTCAAATCTTTAAAATTTTCCTTATATTTTCTCAATTTATTTTTTTAAATTGCACCTTATATATTAATAGCAAATAAAATTACTTTAATTCGACATTAAATATTAAACATTTATGCAATCTTTATGGGTATTCCTCAGTTTTTTGCTTTCAACTAGAGGCTAGTCTTTCACAAGCATTTATTTTTTTTTTTTTTTTTTTTTTTTTTTTTTTAAAGGAAAGACAGAGAGAAGGAAGGAAGGATAGAAGGAAGGAAGGAAGGAAGAAAGGGAAACATTTTTAAACATTTTCTTGTTTTATTGTATTCTGTTTCTCCGTTTTTGTTACATGGGCTGGGGCCGGGAATCGAACCGAGGTCCTCCGGCATAGCAGGCAAGCACTTTGCCCGCTGAGCCACCGCGGCCCGCCAGCATTTATTTTTTATTGTTTTTTTTTTGGCATGGGTAGGCCCCAGGAATCGAACCCAAGTCTCCAGCATGGCAGGCAAGAATTCTGCCACTGAGACACCATGCCCACCCCACACAAGCATTTCTTTTTAAATTGAGTGCCTTTTTAAATTATCTCATCTTAAAAGATCATTCATCTTTTTTTATATTTACAGGGGTTTTTTCCATCTCTGTGGTCTTTTCTATTAATTATGCTTTCTTTGTTAAAATGTCATCATAAACTTTACTTCCATGTTAGGCTGAAGGATGAGCAATAGTGGATCAGTGGCAGAGTTCTTGCCTGCCATGCTGGAGACTGGGTTCAATTCCCAGAGATTGCCCATGCCAAATATATATATTTGGATATATATATAAATATCAAGAGTCCCATCAAGCATCGACTTGAATTCCATTAGTTAAGTATTGCTAGAGAGATTAAATTTTTAAAAATCTAATAGATATATTTCCTTTGAATTTTGAATCTTCAGTGTTATTTCTTTTAGATGACACAAGGTTATTACTGTTATCTTTGCCCTTCTCCCTGGAAAATTTGCGATCACAAATTTCCTGTAAACTTAATGCACATATACACAAAAAAAGAGATAATTTATTTTGTTTCTATTTCAGTGAGTATTGAATTCTGTAAGGCAGTGTCATGGTCAGGTCCATGTGTCAACTTGGCCAAGTGGTGGTACCTGTTTGTCTGGTTGGGCAAGTGCTGGCCTGTCTGTTGCAATGAGAACATTTCATAAAATTAGATCATGATCACGTCAGCTGCATCCACAGCTGATTCCATTTGTATTCAGTCAAGGGGCGTGTCTTCTGCAATCTAGTCACTGGGAGCCTTTTAAAGAGGATTCAGAACAGACAGTCTCTCTTCATGCTTCAGCTGGCAAGCCTCTCCTGTGGAGTTCATCCAGACCCCCCATCTGGACTGTCAGTTTCACAGCCTGCCCTGTGGATTTTGGACTCTGGGTTCCCATGGTCACATGAGACACTTTTATAAATTTTATATTTGTGAATGTTCCCTGTTGATTCTGTTTCTCTAGAGAACCCTAACTAATACAGGCAGTTACTATCTTTTGGTACTTGAAACATGTCTTTCAATTATGTTCTTTATTTTTTTTAAATGGGCAGGCACTGGGTAATGAACCCAGGTCTCCAGCATGCAGGCAAGAATTCTGCCACTGAGCCATGATCACACCACTCTATGTTCTTTCTTATAACATTTTTGATGACAATACTGGTAAACATCTCATGATTTTTCTTTGGTACATGTTTCAGTTTGCTAAAGCTACTGGAATGCAATATACCAGAAATGCATTGGTTTTTACAATGGAGATTAATTAGTTTACAGATTTACAGTTCTGAGGCCATGAAAATGTCCAAATTAAGGCAACAAGAGAAACATACCTTCTCTGAAGAAAGGATGATGTAATCCAGGGCTCTTCTGTTAGATATCAAGGCACATGGTCAGTGTCTGCTGGTATGGACTCCTGGGTTTCTTTGCTTTCAGCCTCTGGTTACAGCATTCCTCTCTCTCTCTCAGCTCTTCTGGGTATTTTTCTGAGATCGCTTAGGTTTTTCAGTCTTTTCTCCTCCTATAAAAGACTTCAATAAAAGAATAAGATCCACCTGGATTGGGTGGGTCACATCTCAACTGAAATAACCTAATCAAAAGGTCCCACCCACAAAAGGCTGTACCCATAAAAATGGATTAAAAAAACATACCTTTTCTGGGGTACATAACAGTTTCCAAGCACCACTCTGGACCCCCAAAAGAACTCTTCTTTCAATATGCAAACTATATTCATTCTGGCACAATATCACAAAAATCTTAAAACATTTCAGTAACAATAAATCATAAAGTCTAATTAAGATCAATTACAGATGTAGTCTGTCCTAACACAAAATTCTCCTCCAGCTGTGAACCCATGAAATTCAAAAGAAGTTATTTGCTTCCAATCGGCAGAGGAGTGACAAATCATAGGATGAATGTTTCCATTTCCATAAGGAGAAATTAGAAGGAAAACAGGAGTCACAGGATCCAATAAACTCTGAAACATTTCAGTGCAAACTTAATTAGATTTTCAGGTCTGACAGTCATCTATGGAATGACATTTCATCCTTGGGACTTGAGAGGGCAACAGTTCCACCTTCTCCAAGGATTTTCACAGCATTCCTGTTCTCTCCAAACACTTGGGTGAGTGCTTCATCACCTCCAAGCATTGGGGATACTAGCATGTTCTAGGCCCCACCCTTGTCAAGTAGCTGTATGGCAGCTGGAACTATGCCATCTCTGGGGAAAAGTCTCACCCCTCTCCAAAAACGGTAGTGGTGGCTAGGCTTTTCCCAACTCATAGGGAATGTTCTCTACCCTGACTGATGCCTGGGGTGGGAGGATTCTTTCCAAACAATGGGGCAGCCAATATCCCCTCCTGTGCTTGTTTGAAAGGATTTATGTACCCTAGAAAAGCCATACTTTAATCCCAGTTAATATTGTGGGAGCAATCATTTCTTTTAATCCCTATTCAGTGCTATAGGTTGGAAACTTGATTAGGTTATGTCAGTGGAGATGTGACTCAATCAATTGTGAGTATTAAACTTGATTAGATGGAGACATGTCTCCACCCATTTTATGTGGGTCTTGATTAGTTTACTGAAAGCCTATAAAAGAGGAGACATTTTGGAGAAAGGTCCCTTTGAGAATGAGGAGAGAGTCATAGAATCAAGGCAGAATGGCAAGAGAACCACAGATTCCAACAGCCAGTGACCTCTGGAGATGAAGAAGGTGAATGCCATGGGGGGGGACTCATAAAGTAAGAGGCCTGGAGAGGAAGCTAGTAGATATTGCCATGTTTGCCACATGCCTTTCCAGTGGAGAGAGAAACCCTGAATTTCTTTGGCTTTCTTGAACCAATGAATCTTTACCTGGATTCATTAATTTGGACATTTTCATAGATTTTCTTTAATTGGGACATTTTCTTGGCTTTAGAATTGTAAGCCAACAACTTATTAAATTCCCCTTGTAAAAGCCATTCCATTTCTGGCATATTGCATTCCAGCAGCTAGCAAACTAGAACACCTCCTTTCTCCACACATCTGAGTGCCCTGGGTTGGTAACTCTGTTCTTTAACAATCATCTGAAAGCCGATCTTCTGAAAACTCTCAGGCAAACTCACCCTTTCCCTGTGCATGGATGAATCCACTCTCCTGGCCTGAGGAATAAGGAGGTTCCAGACCTTATTCCTCCTTTAATCTGTAGTTTCTCTGTCCCTTATAATCCAGGATGGCAGAGGTTCAGCTCATACAGTTATTGCAAGAAAACATGGTGTTCACTTGCAGTGCACAGGGTCCCAACTATCAGACAATAGAACTTTTAACCACTTCTGGATAACTGCATTTCTGATATTGATTTGTCCTGGAATGATAGACAGGTTCCATATTTGTTTAAATCTTTATGTGGTGCACTATCCTTAATTTTACAAAAAGCTGAGAATTTTCTAAACTATCAATTTATGTTTTCTTTGTTCTGAGGAGTTCTCAGCTTATCCCTCTCATCTTGCATTTATTATGAGCCTCAAAGAGAAGCCAGACTCCATTTTCTACATTTAGTTTGGAAATTTCCTTGGCTTGATTGCCATGTTTATCACCTTCAAATTCTGCCTTCCATCCAACACCCAGAATCAATTTTGCAAAATTCTCACCCACCTTAAAACAAAGATTGCTTTTCTTCCATTTGGCAATGACATATTCATCATTTGTAACACTTCATTGGGGGTACCTTTAGTAACCATATTTCTATCAACTGCCTCATCAAAGCAGTCTGGTTCTTTCCTATCAGGTATCTCACAATTCTTCAAGAATATTACCTGTACCTATTTATTGTATTTTTGTATCTGCAAATCAAAGCACCACACTCCTCTAATATCAAAATACGTTTCAGTTTGCTAAAACTCTCAGAATGGAATAAACCAGAAATGAATTGGCCTTTACAGTGGGGATTTACTAGTTTACAAATTTACAGTTCTAAGCCTATTAAAATGTCCAAATTAAGGCATCAAGAGAAAAATACCTTCTTTCAAGAAAGGGCACTGTCATCTGGGCTATTTCCATCTTCATCTTTCTGGTGGGGTTGTGGAAATCTATGTTCATTTCAAATTCTGAAGAATTTCCATTTAAATCTTATTTACTGCTATGGTATCAAATATCTCTCTTATGGATAGCTCCCCCTGCCTTTAAAAGATCTTTCTAGGTTTCTAATTTTATATTTTTTAAATATGATGAGACTTCAGAGTCATTGCAGGCAAAATAGAACTAATTATTTTACTGTTAAAATCTCCTATCATCACCAACTCTTCATCCTCATCCTCAAAACCATCTGACCTTCCTTCCCCGGCCCTCTTCCTCTGTCTCTTCCTCCTCCTCTTTCTTACTTTTTTTTTACTTTCTTCCTCCTCCTTCTCTTCTTCTCCTCTTCTCCTTTCTTCCCTTTCTTTTTCTTCTACCACTATGGATTCTGCTTCATTTTCTTCCTTTGTTGTCTTCAATTCATTGATCACAAAGGCACCAACATTGAAAATTCTACATATATCATGCAGTTCAATGATCTCTCAACTCCAGTAGAAATGAGTTTTCCAATATTTTTCCACACTTTCCTTTTATCTCTCTGTCTCTTACAAGTCAAGCTTAGACTTTGTTACTTCATTTGGTGTTTTCTATAGCCCTGAAAATACATTTATCAAAGTAGAAAAATAAGTTCAATCTTTCATTCTATGTACTAATGTGCTTAAAAGAGGGATCCTATAGCTGGGAAGTTTAAGTTTGAAACCAGGTATCACTTTTCAGAGCTATGTGGGCTTTAGGCTATTCCTTCAAATTTATAAGCCTCTCTTCCTCAACTGTGATTATTATGTGACAATAGAACACCTATTAGAAGTTACAAGGCTAAATGACATGGTATATATAATGCACTTATATAATGTGAAGTAAATACAAAGCTACATATTAGTGCTTACAATTACTATTAACTATTACTTATTCCTTTTCTCAATATTTAATCAAAAAAATATTTTCTGAGTAAACTGTATGTTCATTTGCACCAAAAAAATGGCAAAACAGAGCTGAGCATCAACTCTTTCTCTTGATTAGACAAAATAAGGAGTTGGGGAATGGTTCTGAAAAAGTTTATTTTTCCTTTTATCTCTTTCTTTTTTTGTTTTTTCACTCTCTAGCAGCCTATTAAGGAAAGGAACAGGTATTCTTCTCAGTTTTCAGCACTTCCCCAGGCAAGGGTAGGATTAAGGAATGAGTGAGAAACAAAATAACAAATCAGGTGAAGAGTTTATCTTCCACAAGCAAAGGGGTCATGGCCCAATGCAAGTGATGTTTCCCATTCAGAGAATTTAGCCTTCAAGGAGTGGGAAGTCATCATCAGTTTCAACCTACAAAAAGTGGAGATCAGCATGTTCCAAACATGCAACAATTTCAACCTAAGGAAAGTGGAAAACACATTTCAAGCAGGGGGGAAATGGGAGTTGCTGGAGAGACATTTACAGCTTGAATGGAACAGGAGACTGATAAAAGACTACCCCAATCTGCCCCCTCAACTCAAAAAAAGGGACAGCAAAGCCCAGCACAGATGATGACTTTTATTTAGAGAATTCATACCTTAAGAGCTGTAAAGCAGAAACAGTTTAAGTCTGCCTTCAACCGCAGCTGTGTCTCAACAATGTCCCTGGCAGGAATAGGATCTATAAAGAATTAAAGGTACAGTACAACCTTATGCCAGTGGGAAGCAATGTGCTGACAAAAACCTTCTCCTGATCAGGACAGGAAAAGCACAGAATTAAGAGGCTACACAAGTAAAATTGGCACTCTACTCAGTCTCATCCCCAGGGAACTTTGAAACTGATAACACATTCTTTGTGGGTCCTGGGTCTGTCTTGACTGAGGAAATGTGATTTGAGTTTATCCTATCTGGCAAGACACTGCCCAGAGCCAGACCTCCAGGTAAAGTTGCTAGAGATAACAAAGGCAGTGTTAAAAACATATTGAGGCAAGGCAAGCAATGGTGGCTCAGTGCCAGAGTTCTTGCCTGCCATGATGGAGACCTGGGTACTGTTTCTCATGCCTGCCCATATAAAAAAAAAAAATAGAAGCAACTCGTCAAAGCAAAGCACACATCAGAGCAACATTCCCTGAGGAAGGATAGGGAAAAGAGAGCTTTTTTCCTGGCAGTGAAACAACTGCACACACAAAGCAGGCAATCTAAAAAAACATCTGTACAAGCAAGACAAGACCTAGAAAAACAAAGCTGGAAAATTCTGAATCAGTTTAACAGAAGCTATTCTAGATGTCTTGAATAAATTGAACTGAATGAAAGAACAAGTAGAGAACAAAGTCAACCAACATGAAAATATTAGGCAAATGAGAGAAAATGACCTCCAGAATAAAATAATCAAGAAAATCAGATTCTTATTAGGCACTAGCTAAATAATCATGAGTCCTACCAGGAAGCATGAGAATATATCCAGTCAAAAGAACAAACAAACTTCAAATGATATACAGAAGTTGAAACAACTAATTCAAGATGTTCAGGCAAATCTTCTAAATCAATTCAATGAATTGAAGGAGAATGTATCAAAAGAGATGAATTATGTAGACCCTGGGTGAATATACAGAAAAACTTGAAAGATTTTAAAAACAAATGGCAGAAATTATGGGAATTAATGGTACAAAAGAAGACATGAAAAATACAATGGAGACATACAACAGCAGATTTGAAGAAGCAGAATAAAGGAGTAGTGAACTAGGCACAGGAAATCTGAAATCCTACACATAAAAGAACAATAGAGAGAATTGAAAAATATGAGGAGCATCTCAGGAGGTCCAGAATAGTTAAAGCTATCTTAAAATAGTAGAATAGGTTGGAGGAGTCACAGTTCCCAATATTAAAATTTATTACATAGGGTACATGGGTGGTTCAGTGGTAGAAGGCTCACTTTCCAAGCAGAAGACCCAAGTTCGATTCCTGGACCATTCGCCTCACAAAAAAATTTTATTACAATGTTAATGTAATCAAAACAACATGTTACTGGCACAAGGACAGACATATAGATGAATGGAATAGAATTGAGAGCTCAGAAATCATCCCTCATATTTATGACCAACTGATATTTTGACAAGGTGGCAAATACCACTCAACTGGGAAAGAATAGTCTCTTCCACAAATAGTTCTCAGAAAATGGGACCTATATTTGCAAAAAAAATAAGTAGCACCCTTATTTCCCACCATATACAAAACCCAACTCAAATCATATCAAAGAGCTTAATATAAGAGTTAGAACTTTCAAAACTCTAGAATAAAATGCAGGGAAGCGTCATTAAGACATTGTGTAAGACAAAATTTCTTAGAGTTTGTACCCAAACCACAATTAAAAAGGAAAAAAAATTGATAAAGGAGATCTCACCAAAATTAAAAACTTTTTATCCTTCAAGGACTTTATCATGAATATAAAGTGTCAACTTACACAATGGGTGTAAGTTTCAACCTACAAAAAGTGGAGATCAGCATGTTCCAAACATGCAACAATTTCAACCTAAGGAAAGTGGAAAACACATTTCAAGCAGGGGGGAATTTGGAAATTATGTATCCAATAAAGTTTAACATAGCTAGAATATATAATTAAATACTTCAACATAAAAACAAAAATGGGGAAAACTTGAATAAACATTTCTCCAGAGAAGATATACAACTGGCCAGAAAGAACATGAAAAGGTGCTCAACATGATTAGCTATGAGGG
This sequence comes from Tamandua tetradactyla, assembly GCF_023851605.1. Lineage (NCBI taxonomy): Eukaryota > Metazoa > Chordata > Mammalia > Pilosa > Myrmecophagidae > Tamandua > Tamandua tetradactyla. The sequence goes on along the minus strand of NC_135337.1, from coordinate 97,624,581 downwards.
AAGTGCAAATCAAAAGCATAATAAGATACTATTTCACACCCATTAGAATGGTTGCTATACAAAGAAAAAAAAGAAAACAAGAGGTGGGGGAATGTGGGGGAAAATGAGGAACATTAATTCATTGCTGCTGGCAATGTCAAATGGTGCACCTACTGTAGATGATAGCTTGGCAGTTGCTCTGAAAGCTAAGTATTGAATTACCATTTGACCTGGCAATCCACTATTTGGTATATACCAAACAGAACTGAAAGCTGGAACTCAAACAGGTATTTGCACATTGATGTTCATATTATTATTGACAATTGCTAAAAGATGGAAGCAACCCAAGTTCCTATCAACTGATAAATGGATAAATAAAATGTGATCTGCATATAAGGGAATAATATTTACCATACAAAGGAATGAAGTTCTGATAAATATGAATAAATGGATGAAACCTGAAGACATCATGTTTACTGAAATAAACAGAACAGACAGAAAAGGACAAATGTATTATCTTACTGATTTGAAATGATTAGAATATACAAACTCAGAGTCAGAATATAGAATATAAGATAGCAGGGAACAAGGAGGAGAAAGGGACAGGAAAGTTAAGATTTAAAATATACAGGTTCCTATTTGGAATGATGGAAATTTGGACAATGGTGACAGTAATGCAAAATTGTAGATTCAGTTAACAGCACAGAAACATATATCTGAATGACTAAAAAGGAATATGTTAGATTTTATATACTACAATAGAATATTTTTAATCCCATGAATTACACTACACAAACAGTAAACTCTAAGTTAAACCATGAACTTTAATTAATAGTACAACTGTAAAATTGTGCTATTTCACCAATTATAACAAATTTTCTGGATGAATGAAATGTGATGGTGGTGCATTGCTATATGGGTGGGTTGTTATGTGAGAATCCTGTATTTTATGCATGATTATTCTATAATTTCATAAATTCTCTAATAAAAATAATAATCAAAAAGAAAATAAAGGGAAAATGAAAAACTAATAAATTGGGGAAAGTCTACCTAAAAAATACTAAAGAAAAGAAAATACGATGTCTGATATGTAAATTTAAAAAATTACATAACTGATACAATTCTACCTAGCATAAAACAGGTAAAAATATATCACAAGTCTGAACCCAACAGTTAAAGGAAAATTTTTCAGCAGTGTATAGTTAACATGAAAATTAATAAGGGAAAGTTCAACAATCAAAGTAAATTGGTAAAATACATTAATAAACAAATCATAGATAAAGAAATAAAAATAAACTTTTTTTTGTCATGGACAAGCTCCAGGAATCGAACCTGGATCTCCAGCATGGCATGTGAGAATTCTGCCACTTGAGCCACCATTGCCTGGCCTACAAATAACTTTTAAATGTGCAAAGATATGCAGAACCTAATTATATGTAAAGAATTTCAATTTAACTGTACAAATTCAATGCAACCTTTGACTAGAAAAAGTCTGTCAAATACCAGAAATGTGTGTGAAATATTAGTTGTTGATAACACGGTCAGGCAGGTATTCTTTGCAGACTATTGGGAGAAGTGTGTTTAGCACAATCTCAATTCAAGACATTTTAACAACAAGTCTGAACATCAGTATTTAAAATACCCTAGTTGATCCAACAATTCCAATTATAAGAACTCATTCTTGCACATATACAAAAGGTAGACATTTATTGCAGAATTACATGTCAGAGAAAAAGATTGGAATCAACATGAATATAATTGTATATGCAAATTTTAGATTATCTCTTTTAAGATTTATTTTCCAGTATAAAGATAGATGGAAGTAAGTTAGATCCATATGAACTAGTATAGAAATATCATCAAGATGTTAAGTGGTAAAATGTGAACTTTTACAAACAGAGATGTACACACATATATAAATGTAATGTGCTTTTCTTTCCAAAGGAAATCCTTGAACCATCTTAAAAACAAAGTCATGTGATACCTGAGACTCAGAGTTAGAATTCTGCAGCTAAGAAAATCATTATTCCAAACAGCCACTGCTTAAAAAGTTGAAGAGACTAGACTTCAATTAGAGATATGGAATGAAGCAGATCTGATTAGGACTAAAGTATATCAGAACTAAAGTATATCAGAGGACATAGGATGATATTGTCTCTATTTTAAATCTTCAATCTCTTTGGGGGACCAGAGGAAGTGAAGTTTACTTGGTGCAAAATTTATATTTTCTGTAGCACACTATCTAATTTAACTTTTATGTTCAGTTGATTCAAACATCAAAATTACGTGGAGTGAGATCTTGTTGGTTTGTAGATATTAAAGTGATGTCCTAAAACACCACAAAGCAATTTGGACCGGTAATGAATAAAAAAAAGAATTTTCAAAGCCTCCTTGAGAGACTGGAGAAAAATGTGGACATATTAAACTTCCCCAACTGGGGAATTCCTGATATTCTCATAAACTTTGAGGACTACTAAGTTAATAGGCTGGGCTCCCAATCATGGGGCTTTCCTTTACAAAACATATTCGTGTATAGGAGAAGATAAGCTTTCTTGTAATTATGTCTGAGTCATGCCCAGACAACCTCTTTTGTTGCTCATAAATGGCCTCTCTCTTGAAGCCAACTCTGCAGGTAAACTTTGTGCCTTCCCGCATATATGGGATATGACTCCAGGGGTTTAAATCTCTCAAGAATGAGCCTGGACCCAGCATTTTGGGATTGATAATGCTATCTTGACCAAAAGGGGGGAAGAGAAATTTTAAAAAGTCAAAGGGTCATTCTGGAGATTATTCTTAAGCATTATATAGATATACCTTTTTAAGTTTTTAGTGGATTGAAATAGCTAAAAGGAAATACCTGAAACTGTTGAACTATGATCCAATAGTCTTGATTCTTGAAGCTGATTTACAGTGTGACCATGTGATTATTAAAACCTTGTGGCTGACACAATCTTCATCCAGTGTATGGACAGATGAGTAAAAAAAAAGAGAACAAAAATAAATAAATAAATAATAAGGGAGATAAGAGATATGTGATGTTTGGAGTGTTCTTTTTTCTTTTTTTTGAGAAATGAAAATGTTCAAAATTTGATTGCAGTGATGACTGCACAACTATATGATGGTACTGTGAACCTTTGATTGCACACTTTTGATGATTGTATGGTATGTGAATACATCTCAATAAAATAGTGTAAAAAAATAAAACAGAGCCCAGAACTGCCCCTGAGTAGTTGTACTGTAATATTTGATTACGATAGGTGGGAGATTTACATTTTATGTTATGCCATTTTGTATGGCATCCCTTTTTACTATTTAATCTTATTGTATTTTCAATTGTTTTATTTAAAAAAATAGATGCCTGAGGATACAAGGGTAGTTCAGTGGTAGAATTCTTGCCTGCCATGAGGGAGACCCATGCTTGATTCCTGGTTCATACACTTCCCAAAAAACAAACAAGTAAGCAAAATGAACAAATAAAATACAAACAAGCAAAGCAAGAATTCAACAAATGGCTCTGCAATAACAGAATACTCACATGGAAAAATAATGAAATGTGACCCTGTCATACAACATACCAAAAAGGTAGATGCCCTACATAGTAAAAAAATCATATGTAATATAACTGATATTGAATAAAAGAGGACAGTCTCTGTAGCATTAAATATTAACTGCTATAATACAAAGAAGGAACTTAATTCATGAGAATTTAACTAAAAACAAAGCTAAGATGAAGAACAAAATTAACTTAGATAATGCAGAAAATAAGCACCACATAGATCATTAAAATTCATTCATTAATTGTTACATCTTAATTATTGACTCAACACTATAAATGCATTTCAACTTTCTATATGCAGTGATAAGCTAAACATTACATAGTTTTCATTATAGTCATCAATAACCCAAACATAAATTAAATTATTTAATTATCATTATGCTAAAAGCTTTGAAGAACAGGAAGAGGTGTCTCAGATTTAAGGTGACTTTGGGTTCCAAGGTGATGTTCACTATAGACAGCCAAATGAGTCTCTTCATTGAGGATGACACTTATTTACTACCTATGACTTTTCTTCTCCAGAGTGTTTTCATAGCATTTATCATCTCTGAGTTTCTCAGAGTATAGATTAAAGGGTTTAGCATAGGGGTTATGACTGTATAAAATACGCTCAATGATTTGTCAATAGGGAAATTTCTAGCAGGTCTTGCATACATAAAAATACAGGGAACAAAGAAGAAGACAACAACAGTGATGTGTGAACCACAGGTAGAGAGAGCTTTCCTCTTCCCTTTCTGACTAAAGTTCTTTAGAGAGTGCAAAATGACACCATAGGAGATGAGTAAGAGTAGAAATACAATACTGCAGATTAGCCCTCCATTGACTGCTACTAGGAGACTAATGACATAGGTGTCAGAACAAACGAGTTTTAATAAGGGGTACATATCACAGAAAAAGTGATCAATGACATTGGGACCACAGAACGGGAGCCTGTAAAGAGAGATCAGTTGAATTACTGAGTGTAAAAATCCCCCAATCCAGGATACTATTAACAGCACAATACACACCCATTGCCTCATGATAATCAAATAATGTAAAGGCTTACAGATGGCCACATAGCGGTCATATGCCATTGCCAACAGAAGAAAAACTTCTGATCCACCAAATAAATGCTCCATAAAGAGCTGAATCATACAAGCTTGGAAGGATATGGTCTTTTGTCCAAAAAACAAGCCTGAAATCAATTGTGGGGAAATGACAGAGGCATAAATGACATCCATAAATGATAAGCCAGCAAGAAATAAGTACATAGGTGAACCCAGGGACTTACTGACAGTTATAGTCATGACAATCAGCAAGTTGCCCACCATGGTCAAAATGTAGGACAGCGAGAACATAACAAAAAGTACTTTCTGTTCCTTTGGATTCTGCGTGAGGCCCAGGAGGATAAAGTAGGTCACATTGTTCTTTGGTTCCATCTCTTATTTTATAGATGCTCACTTCAGTTTTCAAGACAGTTTCCCTGTGAAGCAGTGATAAATTTTAGTGTGTCAAAAGCCTAATATTTTATTCAATCAAAATGCATATGGAGCATTTATTTACATACATTGGGTTACCAACGCTAAATAGGACAATGGTCCCTAATCTCAGTGATTTGATTTATGATTATGGGGTCAGAATAATGCAGACCAATGTAATCAGTGCTGTTTTAAAGATATTCACATGATGCTAAAGGTGTAGGCTCAAGAAAGCTTCTCAGATGAAGACTTTGCTGAGTTTAAACTGTAAAGTGAAAATTGACTAGAACAGCAGAGGTTGGGAAAGGAATTCCATGAAAAGGTGAACCATTTATAAAGTCACAAAGTTTACAGCCTAAGAACTCATTTAGGTTAATTTACATATTAAAACTGGTTATAAAAATTGAAAGGAAGCCTATAGATCAAAGTTCACTACCCTAATTTCCTCCCACCACACTGAAATCTCCTTCTAGAGTCCTTATTGGAATTTCCTCCTTTCCCAGAACTACAAATGCTAAAGCCTTACAATTTGTATCTCCATCTTCTATCTCTCCCCTAATTTGCAAACTTATGTATGCAACTATCTAATGGATATCAAATTAGCATTTATAAAACTAAATTATTAATAAATCACACCAAACTATTCATTCTCTCATAATGGTGCCACTTTCTGTGTTATTGTTTAGATCAAGCACCTCACAATACCTTTCATTCTTTTATTCTTCTCACATTACTTATTGAACCTTTAAAAAATCCTTTTCATCTACCTTCAAAACATGCCACAATTTTGATGATCCTTACTGTCTCTCTGGTAGCTCCTTGAGTTGCTGCCATTAGCTTCCTGCCAGTCTTTCCACTTATGTTCCTACCTCCAACTATCCATTCTGCTGCAGCAGCCAAAATGATTCCTTTGAACTATGATTTAGTTAATACCACACACTCAAGATTCCTACAGAGGATTCCTACACACACTATTTATGTAACTTGGCCCACAAGACACCAGAGAATTTATATCCAGGCTACTTCCACAAATTCATTTCTTACCATTTTCATTTTGCTTGAGACTTTGCTGTATCTCACATATACAAAATGCTTTTCCATCTCTTTAGTTCTGCTGTGCTCTTAGAGATATTCTTTTCAATGATCAGAGACTGTTTACTTACAAAATAATGATAAATATTGGGGAAAGGGGTATTGTAAGCTTACTCTTTCATGTATGCATTCAATGGCTAAATGATAATAGAAAACTTATATTGTATCAAGCTTTTCCTAGTCACCACAGAAGATCCACTAACTCATTTATGCTCAGGGTCTACTCTAGGAGCCATATGATCAGAGGACAGAAATGTTGGTATTGATCGAGTCATCATTTCCCCCCCCCCAAATATCTGATTTTTCTAAATAGAAATATTCCTCTTGAAGTTAAGAGATGATTGATGATCTCTAAGAATTCATTTAATCTTCTCAAGATGAGTATCATATAAACCCTAATCAGCAACACTTCATCTTTTTCCCTTATTTAGAAATAATTCTGCACTTACCTTGAGAAAGTTCCCATTCAGCTAGTTGCCTATTCTACATTTTTAATATGTCTCAACTCAATAGCCTTACTTTATATGCAGAGAAAGCAAATAAGTATATTGTGCTATGTCTTCACACAAGGCACCTTACTAATAGGCAAGTAAAACAGTTTTATTTAACTCAGTGTCTATCACACTCAGGTTTTAGGAAATATATAATATATTATTTATCATTTACATAAGTCACGTTCTAACAAAATATTTTCCTAAACCACTATAGTTCTATTATTTTCCAATCTAGCTGCATGATCTTAAATAAATTGTAGTCACCACTATGAGTCATAGTTTTGCACACCTGTAATATGAGATTAATGATAGCTAACTACTGAGTGTGTGCGAATATTTAATGAGCTGAAATATTTGAAAGCCTATATAACCAGTGCATGGAATAGAAAGTAATCAACATTTTTTTGTTATAACACATTTGAAGTTTAAATTGCTGCATATCAGCATGTATAAATTGATATTCCTCTGAACAACCTGGTGAGAAAGCAAATTTCTCATTCCATTGACTCCATTTAACATAGGCTTTGCTATTTTTCCCCATATCACACAATATTAAGGGATAGAACTGGAATTAGACTCTAAGTTGGACTGATTGCAAAGCACCTGTACTGCTGTTGAAGTTTTTTCAACTTTCCAATTCTTATAAGCTCAAGTGTTTTAATTGCCTATGAAATAAATATTCACACAATTGCAGTGCGATTTCCACTATTAAGCATTAAAATCGCACCTTCTGGAACATTATACACAATGTGAAGGAGAATTTTTAAACTCACACATAAGTACCTGGAAATATCTCTCTAAGTCCAGAATAACCACAGAGGGCAAAAGGTTGCATTCTTTCCTGGAGGTAGATGTGATTTCATATGGCTACGCTATCAGTTTTCTTTGAATATTTCATAAAATTTTTCATTGCATTGAAAACCATTAAAAAGAAATTCTAGTATGCAAAGAGAAAAACAAAAATATCCCATTGTTAGGATACTTTATCAAAATACAATAATATCCTATATCTACATAAGAAGTTACCACCTAAAGAGGACAAAAAAAAATTCTACTAACTTCTTTTCTTGTAAATTCAAAAAGAAAAATTACCGCTGTAATTCCTTGACTTTCTCATTCCATTCTGTTGGTATGGTCAAATTAGTTGTTTTTTGAGAATCTGGAAGGACGTTCAGTGACTTTTTTAATATCATGCTTTAAGTTTAGTTCAGCAACTCCTAACATAGTTACATAAGTTCTTAAGAGCACAGTCTACTCAGTGATAGGGAAAACATCACTGGACATTTCTATCCTCTCTAACCACAATATTTATCATGGAATGCTGCAATTGGAGTGCATCCAAGATTGCTAATTGCTTAATTATATTCACTTGGATTTTCCAAAAAACTTTAGAAGAGCATCTATATGTAAAGATGTTGTAAAGACCATCGTGTTATTATGGTCAAGAAGCTGTTGCATGAAGAAAAAACTAGTTTCAGAACCATTGTGAGATAATTGCTAGGCAAAATAATGTATCACCCAAGTCACTTTCTTCCAATGCAGATTAATTTATAATTTATTTTCCCATTTTGCTATAGCAAGTTTTACTTTATTTTAATTTAGTATTTTATTTATTCTGCCTTGAAATATAGTTATGTATGTTGTAATTTTATCTCCAATTTAGATGTAATAGCATTCTTTGTTCAATTATTGATTATTTAAAAAGTATATATCCAGCACTTATTTTGTCTCAGGTGCTATGCTATGAGCTGGGTGTACAATAGTTAACAAAACAGAAAAAGGAAATCAGGAAAAAGAATCTGTATACAATTACCTTATATTCTTGTAATGGAACCAAGCAATGGGCAAGACAATGACTTAATAAAGCAATTATAGTCTGTGATAAGTGCAATTAAGACAACAAACAGGATACTGAGATAAAATAAGAGGGAGAATGCTATGTGGATGAAGTAGTTAGATAAGGCCATTTTTAAAAGGTGATATTTAAGCTGTGATACAAAGGATGAAACACTGTTACCATAAGAAATGTTGTTATAGGTGGAAGTTTCCAACTTTGAAATAATCAAGACACAGAAAGTTCAGTGTGCCTGATGGGAAATAAGAAAGGGAGAGAATAGAAAGTAATGCAGATAGTAAAAAAATACCATGATGTACTGGAGGGCAGCACAGAGCTTGGTAAAGAATTTGGGTTTTATTTAAGTTTTTTCAAAGTGGGACTATGTTTAAGTTTTTTCAAAATTAGACGAGCATTTTGTTTTCGCTTTGTTTTATTTTTTATCAAGGAAATCCTGAATCTCACCAGACATCTCAAAAGTAAGGGAGAAGCAATTCTTGAGAATTACTATAAGATCATATGTGCCAATGAGTAAAAGACCACCCAATTTATGTTTCAGCACTAAAAACAATTTCTATCATAGCAATTATTTGGTAAAATATGAATCATTATAAATATAACTATCTCAGTTATCAACTGAGATTAAATTCCTGCTCTGTAATTTTCTTGTAGCCCTTTATATCTTCTTTTTATCCTATGTATAGAGCAAACAGAAACAAGAACACCCTTATGTTTTATAAAAAGAAGCTATCATTGGTATTTAAAAAAAAGTGCTATGAACATTCACACATGAACTGCAGTATATCAATTCTGTGTGGCTGCCCGGAAAATCTTTTGAAAATGTCCTGCACCTGTTATTAGTCTCCCATGCATTGAATCCACTGCCCAAACATAAAATTCAAGAAACTACATTTCCCATTACTCCTTATCTTCAGGGTATAAACTTGTGACTCAGGTTCTGCTTTCAAGGCCTATCTATGCAAATGTTTGAGTTGGAAATTAGGTGCTGGTGAGGGCTCAACATAACCAGGGTGGCTGTGAGGTCAGGCAAAGTGGTAACTGCTATCAACTTTGGCCAGCATTTTAGTTTCCTACCTGCCAAAACAATTACCATACAATATATAGGTATTTATAAATGTGAGGTAAGACAACATGACCACTTTCAGGAACAAAAACTGTAAAAGCTATGATTATTTTTCCTTGTTTTGTTACAAATATTTTCGTAGACAACCATAGGTCAAATATCTTTATTTTCATCTCTATTTTATCCCCTTATATAACATAAGTTGTATTAATTTTATGCCATAATTTAATTTACAGGATATCAAGTTTCAAAGTGAATATTATCCTAGGACTTGAACCCTCTTCTGGGGAAAGAATTAAGGTGATTCTGGTTGAATGCAGGATAGTTGAGTACTGTGAGTAGAAATCATGCTTGTTGTTACTTCCTTCTAGAGATTAAGTATGGTTTAAGGAAATGTGTATAGATGCCAAGTTGATAAAGAGTCAACTCTGATAGTTAAGGTCATATGTCAACTTGACCAGATTGTGGTGTCTAGGTGTTTAATCAAGCAAGCACTGGCCTGATTACCATGCAGAAGCTTTGTGGATATAAATCATCAGTAAAGTGATAGCATCTGTGGCTAATTACATCTGAAATGAACTAAGGAGACTGCCTTAAACATTAACAGTAGTCTCATCCAATCAGCTGAAGACCTTAAAAGGAGAAGTGATGACTTCATTAATCAACAAAGGGCAATTTCTATCTCTGCTTCAGCCAGCCAGCTTTTCCTGGGGAAGCCATCAAAACCTTTCTGATTTCCCAGTTTTCAGCCTGCCCTATGACATTCAGATACTCTATCTACTCCTGTAGGTTGTTTCCCTGGAAACCATGATGAATACAACCAGTGGTAACAAGGTTTGGTGTCAGCAGAGTCAGAAAGTGCCTTAGCAGGCCAATCCTGCACAGGTGAATCTCTTCATGTGCTTCTTTGTGGCTCAACCTCCACTCTAACTGTGGCCCTTCCAAAGATCATTAAGCTACTTAATTCCATATAAGAAATACCTTCCAGTTTAACTACAGATGATTTTACACTCTCACTTAAGTACCAGGCTGATATAGCAAACCAACCTAAAATTCTCCATTTCAGGTATCACCAGGATTGGGATGCTATCAATTTGGGAAGCATTCTTGTTAACAAGGGTCCTTTAACAAATACACTACTCATAAAATCATTAAGTGGAGATGATGGCCATTTATTCAGTATCTATTAAGCATTTAGTTTACTCTGTTCTAAGTTTGTTTTAGGTGCCACAGATACAGTAATGAAAAAAAACAGGCCCTATTTCTGTTTTCATGGATTTACATTCTGGCTTGGAAAGAGGAACAAAAAGCAAATAAATCAGATTATAAAATCACCATAGAGAAAATATTATGGGTGATAGGATAAAGAGTAACTCAAAGAGATAGAGGATGGATTTTTAAAAAGTGTATAAGGAAGATAAGGATGAAAATGCAGTGATGATACCATGTCAATAAATGTGAATATCTAGACTAAGAGGAGCATTTCAGGAACAAGAAGAGCTAGAGAAAAGACCTAAAGGTAAGAAGGAGTCTATTGTAACTGGGACACTCGGAACAACAGAGAGTAGTACCCAGTGAGGTCAAAGAAATCTGTGCTTGTGCCGAGTCTTACAGGCCATGAAAAGGTCAATTATAATTTAGTGTAAATTTAGCTAGACACATAGCTTTCCTTCTACCAGTCACCTTATTTCAGCTGCCTCAAGTGAATGCAATACTTTTACATGAAAAAATGGTAGAAATTAAAGTAAAACCAGGCTATGAAGTGACAAAGCAGAGACAAATGCTGCTAACTACATAGGAGAATTCAAATGCCACTAAAGAGAGTATCCACCAGAAAGGAAAAGTCGGTTGAGGGAATATGGTTGCTGAAGTTTAATTCCTCTTCTTCCTGTTTCTTTTTGTTTGTTTGTTTTATTTCTTTTGCATGGGCAGGCACTGGGAATTGAATGCAGGTCTCCAGCATGACAGGCAAGAATTCTGCCAATGAGCCACCGTTTCCCACCCTCTTCCTCCTGATTTTATGTGAGCTGAGTTAAAAAGGATATGGATTAAGTTTCTGGGGGATTTTCAAGTCAGAATAGAGGAAAGTCAGTAATGATGCTCATCCTTAGGTGCCATAAATTTCCCATCTCCTCAAGCATCAACAACCCTCTAATGGTTTTGTTCATGTTGTTTCAGATCAGTGTCTTTCATCCCTGAACACATAGGCACATAAACACTAAATTTTTGCTTTGGGGTCTTCTTTGAACATTTATTCTAAAGTGTCCCCTGTCTCTAAGTTACTGCCTAGTTTTCCATTTTTTCACTTCATTTAGCACTTTTCCCTCTGACTCTATGCATTTTGAAAAAATTGTTTATTTACTTACCACCTATCTCTGCACTAGAAGTATTGTTTACTACAATATGTGCAGTTGATATGAAAAATATCATAGTGCTTAAGCCTGTGAATTCTAAATCCAAAATACTAAGGGCAAATCCCACTTTATGACCTTGGTTAAGCTATTTATATTTCCAAGCTTTAATTAATTCTTCTGGAAAATAGAAATGACATGATTTATTTCAAAAATTTTTATGAGGATGAAACCAGAAAATGCTTTCACAGTGTGTTCCAATTTGTAGTAAATAAATAATGTACAACAGTCATTAATAATCATGCTACAGGTTTTATTATTTGTCATAAAAATTCCATTAGATGTTGGGGTCCTTCATATGTTCATTATAATATGGGTGACATTCACAGTTTTAAGGTAAATTATTTAGAGTTTAATATAACCCATTTTGCCTATTTTTTTACATTTGCTATCAGAATTCTGAAAATTCCTTAGAACTATCTAATGTAACATTTACATGCAATTAAATAATTAAATATCCTAAGATTTCTGGAAAGAATGACAGAAATGGGAGGCTGATGGGGAAGCAAAAGAGGCAACAAATTTTTGATGATTAATAAGCACTTACTGAATACCAGGCACTCTCCTGGATGACTTGCACACATTAGCTCATGTAATGCTTAATGCAGACCCCTGAATTTTCTACTATCATTTCATTGAAGATATAAACTAGGATTGGAATAAGATTAAATGTGAAATTCACGCAGCACTGACATGAACTGGAGATATGGAATTCAATCTGATTTCAGAATCCCAAATCTTTTCAAATTATCTGGCACTCTGTTGCCTACAAAATCTCCAGAGGCAGAATATTGTCCCTAAATGTCCCATCTCCCTCAGTTATACAGAAAAATTGTGCCACATAAGATTATTCATTCAAAAAGGTAAACTTTTTGCGTGTGGAAATAAGGACCAGGACAACATCTACAGAGGCCTGACTTAGAGAGAATGAGCCCCTGAGATTTCCAGAAGAAATATCAGCCCATATCTGCCCCAACTAGAATGAGTCAGTACCAGTCAATATCTTTTTCCTTTAAAAAGCCTTACCTAATATTTTCTCTATATCAAGTGTTACATTATTACAAACATTTAACATATATTAGCCCAGAAATTTAAGAGATGGGCACTATTATTACCATTCAACAGATGAACACAAATTTAAAACTTGACCAAGTCACATTCAAACCTGGGAAATCTGCCACCAGTGTCTGGTAATAACCACTGTACAGCACTACCTGCTTTGAGCAAATATTACCTTTTCAATCTCTTCATATTGTGAGAGTCTGCTTGTTGATCTCAGGTTCCTAGTAAAATAATAATTTGACCTTTCAAACAAGACATTTCAGGAGAAAATTAGAGCCAAAATCAGATAATCTCCAAGGCCTTGGAGCTCAAGGTCAATAGAGATCTGAAAGCCATAAGAGGAAAGTTCAGGAATTGCAGATGAGGGGCCCATTCCAGTCTCCAAGAACTCACATAAATTCAAATTTCAGAGTATTTTTCAAAGTTGAGAAAGAGAAATTATGAATCATCCCTTCTAAAGCTTAAAAGCAACATTACATTAAAACTATGTGTCAGTTAAGTAGCTCTATTGAAATTTCAGAGATTCTGGAATAAAGGATTTTATAATAACTGACATTTTTTGAACATTTAGTACTACTAAGACTTTTCAAGTATTATTTGGTTGATGCTGATAATACCTCTATCATTCCCCTTTAATTAAAACATAAAGAGATCATGTTTTACCAAAATTCACACTATAAATGGCAAAACTGAGATTTGAACTCAGGACAATCTTAAGCAGAATCTATTCTCTTACCCTATTACCCTTTTATCCAAAACATTCATGTAAGAAATGATACATAGCATGTAATCCAGACATCAAAATTCTGCAAGCAAGACTCCCATTGTGAATTACCAGTTATTATTACAATGAAAATGAGCTTTAGATGAAATAATTTAGAAAGAAAAAAATCTCTTTGGGGACAGAAAAAAATAAAGAAAGAATTAGACCAGATCTGGCAAAAGTTTAGAAAGTACAGAAAGAGAGATAAGAGAATAAAAGTCTAAAACTTTCATACTTTCCAAAAATATTTTATTTTTGACTTAAAATTGTAAAGGTAGTGTGCTTGCATTGCATTTTTTATGAAGATTAGAGAGCTTCATTGTTTTCATGGCTTCTTCTCTGAAGGGTATATCCCAGGAAAGGCCTTAATAAGATAATTAATTTAATAGGTTGAGGATGTGAACACAATCAATAGCACTATGGCTCAAATTATGTACCAAGATCACCTACTTCAGAACATCTGTGAAATTTGTTTAAAATACAAATATAACACTCCCATAATAGTCCTAATACATTATAATCTCTAGAGCTGATTTGCACCTCCTGCATGGGTACCCAACCTTGTTTTGGCTGAGAAATAAAGAAGACTCAACTGTCAAAACAGTGCCCTAATTAATACAAAACAAGACAACAGCTAGGTCCCAGAGAAGATAGAGAAATCTACCTTCAGAATAGACCAATAAAGATAGTCAGACAACAGATGTTAGCAAAAAAAAAACACACAGCATACCAAAACTCAAGAAGAAATGGCCCAGTCAAAGGAGCAGATAACAAAGTTGGAAAAGATATAGAGCCTGGAACAACTAATCAAAGTTATGCAAACAAATATTCTGAATCAATTCAAAGAATGGATAAAAGATGTATGATGAGATAAAGGATATTAAGAAATCACTAGATGAGCATAAAGAATAATTTGAAGGAATACATAGAAAAATAAAAGATATTATGGAAATAAAAGACAGTATAGATGAAATCAAAAATATACTGGACATACAACAATCAGATTTAAAGAGGCAGAAGAAAAAGTCACTGGCCTAAGGAAACAGATTGACTCAATTTGAACAGACAAAATAACAAATGAAGAAAAAATGGAAAAAGTTGAGCAGGGTTTAGGGGAGATTATTGACTAAACAAGATGCAAATATATGCATCATGGTGGTCTTAGAATAAGAGAAGGAAAAAGGGCCAAGAAGAATATGCAAAGAAATAATGGTTGAAAATTTCCCAACCCTTATAAAAGACATAAATATGAAAATCTAGAGAAGTCTAATGTTCTCCAAGTATAATAAATCTGAATAGACCCACTCCAAGACCCACACTATTCAGACCATCAAATACTAAAGGCAAGTAGAAAATTCTGAAACCAGCAAGAGAAAAATGGTTCACCACAATCAAAGAGAGCTAAATAAGACTAAACACTGATTTCTCAACAGACACCATGGTGGCAAGAAGACAATGGTATGATATATTTAAGATATTGAAAGATAAAAATTGCCAGCCAAGAATTCTCTGTTGAGCAAATCTGTCCTTCCAAAATAAGGGAGAATTTAATGTATTCACAGATAAGTAGAAGCTGAGAAAGTTTGTTAAAAACAGATCAGCCATATAAGAACTACTAAAGAGAGTACTGCTGAACAAAAAGAGAGAAGAGTGGTTTGTAGGAGGATACAGAATTGAAGAATATCACCAAGTGTAACTTAAAGAATAGAGAAAGAGGGCTAGAGAGAGACAAGCAGAGAGAGAGAGGGAGGTAGAGACAGAGAGAGAAATAGGTCTGACAAATAAAAATGAAAAAGATAAGGTAGTAGAATCAAGAACTCCCTTTACAGTAAGAGTTTTGAATATTAATATATTAAACTCCCCAATCAAAAGACAGAGATTGGCAGAATGGATTAGAAAACATTATCCCTCTACAAGACTTGGATGAATTTATGTTTATGGTTGCCAAAAAATGTAAACAGCCCAAATGTCCATGAAATGTCAAGTGGCTAAATGTATGATTGAATATTACACAGCTGTAAGACAGAATAAAGTCAGGAACCATGTGACAATGTGGATTAACCCTGAGGATTGTATTTGTTTGCTAACACTGTCACAATCCAATATACCAGACATGGAACAGCTTTTATAAAAGGAATTTTATTAAATTGCAAGTTTAGAGTTCTAAGGTTAGAAATATGTTTAAATTAAGGCAAGGTAAAGATACTTTGATTCAAGGAAGGCTGTCTGCTACATGGAAAAGCACATGGCTGGCATCTGATGGTCCTCATTCTTGGTTCCATTGCTTCCAGGTTGGGGCAGAGGTGAATGGCCTGTGGCCTACAGCTGAGAAGATGTCCGGTGGGTAACAGGTCTCAGTCTTGTCTGTGAGTGTGGCACCCACCACCATCCCTGCCATCCATGTCCATCTTGGGTTTCTTTGGGTCCACAAGAATAATGTCCTGCCTGGGACACATCCAGCCACCTGGTTGTGCTGTGGTTGGCCAGCGCTTGGGGCTGGGGCACTGGAGGTGACAGTGTAGACACCAGCTTGGGGTGTGTGGGAGTGGAGGTTAGAAGGTGTTTGCTGTGGGGTATGGTGCACATGGTGGTGGGAGCCAAAAGAAGGAGGGAAGGAGGTGTGGGGAAACAAGGTACCTGGCAAAAGCCTACAGCACCCAGTATTTCCCAGCAGATTACCATCTCAGTACTAACCAGGACTGACCCTTCTTAGCTTCTGAGATCAGATGAGATCAGTCACGTTCAGGGTGGTATGGTCGTAGTTGCAGGCTGCCACCACCAAGAGCCCCAAGAATCTGGGTTGCACTGAATTGGGTGGCCTTGTCAAACTAGCATCAAGGACAAGGAGACCAGGTGCTGGGCTCCTGGTCACCGTCCCTGCTCACCAACTTTGGGCACCTCTGCCCTGTTGTTGGTGTAGATATTCAGCCTTTTCTTTCTTTTCTCCATCTAGAGTTTAAGTGAGGTTAATTAGTGGACTAAAGTCTCTTAGAGCATACTTTGCTTTCTTTGATTTTTGGTTAATGAAGCAACTTTTAGAAATACAAATTATTTGACAAAGTACAATGGAATTTCATACTGTTTTATGTTTATACTTTACCAAGGTTAGGTTAAGTAAGAGGTAAAACATAATTTATGTACTTGCCTTGCTTTTCTTTTAAAGTCCTTATAGAAGATAAAGTTCTGACTTATAGCTGACTGTGCTGGCTTGAAAGCATTATGCACCATGGAAAAGCCATGTTTTAATCCTGATTCAATCTTGTGGAGGCAGTGGCTTTATCTACTCCTGACTCAGTATTGCAAGGTGAAAACTGTTGATTAGATTATCTCAATGGAGAAGTGATGCACCTTGTCTTTTGCTTAGATGGACATGTGACTCTACCCATTCTAGGTGGGTCTTGATTAGATACTAGAGCTTTTAAAAGGGGAAACATTGTAGAGAAATGAGGAAAATGACAGAAGCTTCAGAGCAGAGCTGACACAGTGCTGACATGAGGAGATAAGAGAAACATATTTGGAGATGCTTGGACACCCAGAAGATATTGCCATGAAATTGTAAGCAAGCTAAAACCTGGAGAGAGCCAAAGGAAGCCAAGAGATGAAAGCTAGCCCCAGAGAAGCAAAGTGAGAAACCCCCACAGGAACAGAGGCTGAAAGCAATGAGGCCCAGGAGCAAGGGAATAGCAGATACCAGCCACATGACTACTCAGCTGGCAGAGGTATTCCTGGCCCATTGGCCTTTCTTGAATGAAGGTTGTATCTTGTTGGCACCTTAACTTTTGACATTTTTATAGGCTTAGAACTGTTTTTGTAACTTATTGAATTCCTCTTTTTCAAACTTTTCCAGTTCTGGTATATCACATTCCAGCAGCTTGCAACTCATACACGGACCATCTCTACTTCTAGAAAAGTAGAGTTTACTTTTAGAGTAAAGTAATGTAACTGACAAGTAAATCTGATTACTCTCATGTCTGTAGCTTTTCACATTATATGGAATATTAGAATAGAACATTAAGTATTCAAGAATTTTAAATAATTGCTAAATACATACATAATATTTCACCCATGCAAATTTAGATGAGAAGGATAGAAAAATATCTTTTAATTACTGTAATATTTCTTGTGCTGTTTTGAAACTGCAATGTACCCCAGAACAGCCATGTTCTCTTAAACTTGAGTCAGTTTTGTAGGGTGGGACCTTTTGGTTAGATTACTTCCATGGAGATATGACACACCCAATTGTGGGTGAGACATTTTTATTAGATGGAGATGCGACTCTACCCATTCAAGGCGAGTCTTAATTTGTTCACTGGAGTCCTTGAAAGAGATCATGAAGAGAGAGACTGTTCAGAGCCAAAATAGATGCAGACATTTGGAGAGTCAGAACACAGCCAATCATTGCCATGTGGTTTCACATGGGACACTAAGCAAAGATCCACGGTGCCACAGAATCCAGTACCCAGAAAGAGTGAAGGGAAGCTAAGAGAAGAAATACAGAGTTTTCTCTAGAGAAGTCAGCAGTTGCCAGCCACTATGCCTTTCTATGGGGCAGAAGAAAACTGGACACCCTCTGACCTTTCCTTCAGAGACAAGGTATCTTTCTCTGAATACATTAATTTGGACATTTTTATAGGCTTAGGATTGTAAATTTGTAACTTAATAAATCCCCTTTATAAAAGATAATCCATTTCTGGTATGCTTCATTCCAGCAGCCTTAACAAACTAAAACATTTCTTAAATACCATTTTTAGTGTAATATGTTAGGTAATTTTAGCATCTCACTTTTATAAGGTGAGTATACAAATATTTTGCAAATGTTTTCTTTTAAGAATGAGGCTTTCCTCCTGAAAAAATGGATAAGTTCAACATAAACATTAATAATGATATTATTCTGATAGGATATACAATTTTTATATTTTAGATAGAGTATTCAAATGTTAAGAAAAACTTTTTATAAGACCTTTAATAAAAAGTTACATTATTTTAGCAGGGAAAACTATATTCAAGTTTTGTATGCATTTGTGGTTTTACACAAAAGTTTCTTTTAAAAATATTATCAACAGACATTAAATTTTGGTTAACATTTAATATGATAGAGTTTACTTTCATAAACCTTTTACAACATTTTATGTCATCTAGTCAGCAATTACTACAACAAACAAAAATTCACCTTCCTATTACGAATATGTTATTTCACAAATTCATATGTTGCAAGATTTTATTTTGAGGTAGTTGGAAGCCAGTGCATTTGCATTTCTACTTCTCAGTCAGCATATCTTTCAGGCATCTCCACCTAATGGGCTTCATGTATAATGTCCAAAGTCAACAATCCATGTCTCACGTTATCCTCACCTTGTTATATAATCATCAACACTCATAATTTTAGAAAATTTTCATTGCTCCCGAGAGAAAAATAACTGATAAACCCACCCTCACCCAATTGAAAATCCAAACCTCCCCTTAACTCTTGTCCTTCCCCCTGCATTGGTTTGTTAAAGCTGCCAGAATACAATATAACACAAATAAATATGTTTGAACTAAGGCATCCAGAGAAAGATATCTTGACTCATGGTAGATATATCTGAGAAGGCATGTGGTTGACATCTGTTGATTCTTCTTCATGGTTCATTGCTTTCACTTCTGATGCCAGTAGTTTTCTCTCTGTGCCTGTGAGCCTTCACTTAGTTCTTTGTGTCAGATTGAAACTATTATGTACCCCAGAAAAGCAATGTTTTAATTCTGATCCAATACTGTAGGGGCAGCCATTTATTTTAACATTGAGAAAATACTGTAGGGTGGAAAGTTTTAATTAGATTGTTTTCACCGAGATGTGACACACACAATTTTAGGTGTAGCCTTTTGATTAGATGGAAGCGTGACTCCACCAATTCTGGTGGCTAGGTTACTTTAAAAGAAGAAGATTTTAGAGAAACCACAGATGCAGACTCTTGGAGAATAGTTGCTTTAGAGCTGACCAAACCAACCTGAGATATAGACATTTGGAGATTCAGGGCCCAGCAGTCATCACCATGTACCTTCACATGAGAAGCTAGAACTCACATTGTGTCCTGGAGAGCTAAGTGAAGCCCATGGATGCCAAATGAGGAACCCCCACAGGAAATAGAGACAGAAAGCAATGGAGCCAAGAAGCAAGGGGCCAGCTGATGCCAGGCATGTGCCTTCCTTGCTAGTGGAGGTGCTCCAGATGGCGTCAGCCTTTCTTGAGTGTAGGTAACCTCTTGTTGTTGCCTTAGTTTGGACACCTTCTTAGCATTAGAACTGTAAACATGTAACATAATAGATTTCCTTTTTGTAAAAGCCATTTCACTGCTAGTATATTGCATTCTGGCAGCTTTAGCAAACTAATGCATTCATCAAGGACAAGGACCCACCTCTGGGTTCTGGCTTGATTAGCATCTTATGGAAAGGCACATGGCAATGTCTGCTGGGTTCTGCCTGTGTCTAGGAATCTTTTCTCTCAATCATTATCTGAGGTTTCTTCAAAATATTTCCCATTTTAAAGAGCTCCAGTAAACTAATCAAGACCCAACTTGAGTAGTCATAGTCACATCTCCATTTTTAAAAAGTCCACATCCACAATTGGGCATGCCACATGGTTTTGGAGATAAACTAATCAATTAGAATCAATACTATAGGTAATCTAATTCAAAATTAATTATGATTAAAGAACATAGCTTTTCTGGGCTACACAACATTATCAACTAGCACACCCTGAATTATTTATCTCTGATATTGTTGTGGTACTGTTGATGTCTTCCTGTTAAATATAGAACCCAGCATACAATAGTATTTATCCCTATACCCCTCAATTATTTACTCTTTGGACAAGATTCATACCTTTGAAGTAGTTCATGAAAGAAGTTTTTTATATTTTTGTTGTTAGTCAGTGGAATATATGGCTCTACACAACCCATTTCAATCATGTTCCACTTCAATATGGCAGTATTACTTATAGACCCACTAATGAGCTGCCTTCACTTCTATCCATTCTCATACATTTAAGCTCAACCTCCTTAGCTAATCATTCATTCATCTCCATTCATTCATTCCATGTTGCTCATTTATTATTTGATTTGTTTGTCTTTATGTCATTGAGTTGTAGAAGCTTTTTATATGTTCTGATATTAAATCCTTATCCAATATGTGGTTTCCAAATATTGTCTCCCATTACAAGGCTGCCTTTTAAGTTTTCTGACAAAGTCATTTGATGTGCAAAAGTATTCAATTTTGATGAGATACCACTTATTTATGTCTTCTTTCATTGCCTGTGCCTTCAGTATACAATTTAAGAAACCACCTCCTACCAGAAGATCTTTACAAGATTTTCCTATATTTTCTTATAAAATGTTGTGGTCTTAGCTCTAATGTTTAGGCCTTGGATCTATTTTGAATTAATTTCTTTATAAGGTCAGTGATAGGGATCTTCTTTCATTCTTGTGGATATAGACATCCAGTTCTACAAGAACCATTTTTGAAGAGGCTGTTCTATCACAATTAAGTTGGCTCAAGTCCCTTATTAAAGATCTAGTGTCCGTTGAGGAAAGGGTCTATTAATGAACACCCAATTCAATTCTCTTGGTCAGTATATCTATATTTATGTCAGTATCATGCTATTTTGATGAATGTACCTTTGTAATGTGCTTTAGTGTCATGAAGTGTAGGACCTCTCACTTCATTCTTTCTTCTCAAGATATTTTTAGCTATTTGGGGCATACTGCTCTTCCAAATAAATTTAGTTATTGGTTTTCTATTTCTGCAAAGTAACTTATTTGGATTTTAATTAGCATTACATTGAATCTGTAGATAAATTTGGGTAGTATAGACATCTTAATTTTATTTAGTCTTCTAATCCATCATGACAATATGTCCTTCCATTTATTTAGATCTTCTTTAATTTCATTTAGCAGTTTATTATAGTTCTTTTGTGGCCTTGCTTAAATTTATTCCTAAATGTTTGATTCTTCCAGTTGCTATTGTGAATGGAATTTTTTCTTGATTTCCTCTGCAGATGTTTGTGCATTGAACTTGTATGCTGTCCTTTTGCTGTACTCATTTATTAGCTATAGTAGCTTTGAGTAGATTTTTCAGGATTTTCTACATTTAGGATCATGTCATCTGTGAACGGTGAAAGTTTTACTTCTTTCTTTCAATGTGAGTAACTTTTATTTTTCCTTGTCTAATTGCTCTAGCTAGAACTTCCAGCCCACTTTTGAATAACTGTGGTGTATGTATGTGTACCCTTGTCTTGTTTCTGACCTTTGAGAGAAAGCTGTCAGTCTTTCCTTATTGAGTATGATGTTAACTGCTTTTCATATATTATCTTTATCATATTGAGGAAATTTCCTTCTATTCCTGTCCTTTGGAGTGTTTTCATCATGAAAGGATGTTGAATTTTGCTAAATGCATTTTCTGCATCACTCAAGATGATCATGTGATTTTCCCACTTTGATTTATTGATGTAGTGTATTGCATTAATTGATTTTCTTGTATTGAGACAGGTTTTATACCAGGAATAAAGCCCAAATGGTCCTGGTATATTATTATTTAATATAATACTGAATTCCATTTGTAAACATTTTTGTTGAGGATTTTTGCATCTATATTCATTAAAGAGATTTATTTGTAATTTTCTTTTATTACAATATCTTTGGTTTTGGTATTAGGGTGATGTTGGCTTCATAGAATGAATTAGGTAGCTTTCCTTCCTCTTCAATTTTCTGATAAGTTTGAGCATTTATTCTTGAATGCTTGGTAGAATTTACATGTGAAGCCATCATCTGGTCCTGGACTTTTCATTCTGGGGAGTTTTTTTAATGCAGTTTTATTGAACAATATTTTATATTCACATGTAATCATCCAAAGTGTATGATAAGTGGTTCACAGTATTATCATATAACTGTGAATTCATCATCGCAATAAATTTTTCCTACATGATATTTTATTATACACATAATAAAATAATACATATAATAAATGAATACATAATTGCAAGTATTTTAGAGCAACAGTAGTAGCTTTAGTTCTTGATATACTTTTATAACCAGCATGCAAAGGGAAAAAGCTTGAATTCTTATGAAGCTTTCTCAGTCTAGCTCTGTTTTCTAAATCATGTTGGAAATAAACCTTCACAGTTTTAATTCCTAGAAAAGGAATGAGATCTTTAACTTCTACAAAGGAAAGAAAATATTTTATTTTCTATTCATTTTTAATTGAGATATATTATATATTCACATACCATTAAACCATCCAGACTGTACAATGAGTATTTCATAATATTATCATATACCTGTGCATTTGTCATTGCAATCAATTTTTATACATTTTCTTACACTTAAAAAATGTAGGAATAGACATAAAAGAAAAAGAATGCCCAAAATATTCAATAACCATCCACTTATTATTATTTCTGTTTTATCTTTTTTCTTGCTCATCTGTCCATACACTAGATAAAAGAGGTAATAGGCACAAAATTTTCACAATCACCTAATCACACCTTAAAAGCTCTATAGTTATTCAATCATATTCAAGAATCAATGCTATTGGGCTACTGTTAAACAGTTTCAGATATTACCTCTAGCTACTCCAGTACACCAAAAACTGAAAAGGAATATCTATATATTGCATAAAAGTAGCTTCCAGAATGACTTCTTGACTTATTTGAAATCTCTCCACCACTGCTTTATTCTTTATTTATATCCCTTTGGTCAGGAAGTCTTTCTCAATACCATCTTCCAGGGCCAGGCTCACTCCCAGGAGTCATGTCCCATGTTACCAAGGAGATTTATACCATTGGATGTTGTATCCCACATAGGTATTGGGCAGTGAGTTCACCTGCAGAGTTGGATTAGAGAGGGAGATCATGTCTAGGCAACAAAAGAAGTTTTCTGGGGGTTACACAGACATAATCATAAGTAGGAGGTTAGTTTGCTAAAGTTGGCAGAATGCAATATACCTGAGATGGACTGGCTTTTAAAAAGGGAATTAGTTAGCTACACATTTGCTAATTTGGGAAAGTACATAGCAACATCTGTTCTGCTTCTCTCTTGGCTTCTGGGTCAAATGGCTTTCCCCAGGGTAAGGAGATGTTTGCATCTCCAAACATCTAAGTCAGAGAAAGTTCTGAGCTCTGAGTTGCATTATGCATGGCTGTGCTGAACTTGTTCACTCTCTTCTTACTTCATTTTAAACCTCACTCATTGTGGAAGTTCAAAAAAGATCCAACCCACAAATAAACCTTTAGAGGCACAATAAAATCTTTAGAATGCTGCCCTGATTAAAAAGCAGAGCCTGGAAACAAAGCATGAAACATCTCTAGTACATTAAAAATGAAGAACAGATAAACTGAAAGCAGATTCCCTCTGAATGTAATAAATTATTTTATAGTCCCCAGAGAAATCATTTTAATAAATCTGAACTGAAGTGTCATGGTTTATCTTATCTAATCATACAGAAATTAAAAGTGAGCATTTTACCTGTGTTTTAGGAGATATAGTACCCAGTGTCCTTCTGAGGTTTGATAACTAGTTCTTTCACAGGTTTACTTGTTGCTCTGGTTTGAATTTGGTCAATGGAGAAAGAAAATTACATTATAAGTACAAAAATTTTTAAAGATGTGATTTTAAATTACAATACAACATTGAGACTAATGAAGCTGTTTCAGAAGCTACATATTAATTTAACTTAAGACCTAATCATAAAGCAACATTTCAGGTAAGAGGAAAACCTAGATTTATAGGAAAAAGACAACCTGATAATACTCTTACTCCACCTTCTTTCTGAGAAGTGAGATACTGAGTGACTAATCTATGTATGTGAACTCCTTCACTTTGAAAACAACTTGGGAAAGTAACAGCATCTCAGGGCATTAGGATCCAAATTTCATTACTTTACAGAATAACGGTTTTAGTTTGAGAAGGAATACACACACAAGCACACACACATATACTTTCAAGAAGCAATGGCTGCAAAATCATTCCCATACTTTTTGTCACAGATTCCTAATCTTCTGGTAGTTAAACCTCAAATTTTCTACTTAGCTACCATTTGATTTAGTACACAAAGATGCACTTAGATATTAATTAATAAAAGAAGTCTTATTTTCCTCTAGATGATTTTATGGAATATTTAAATTTAGTCACATCATCAAATACCCTGCAGCATGCTAAATTAAAAAGACAGTAGTGCTAAAGCAATACAAACAAAGATAAGCCATCCTTTCTAGACTTTTTACTCTGCAATATTCTTAGGAGTGCACTGACAAGTAGTAAAAGACAGAATGGCTTGAAAATACTAGTAGTCCATTACATAGAAAATTAAAAGACAACTAAGGCCTAGAGATTTTATCTCAGAGAGTTCTATGACAGATTACATCAGGCAGTGTAATTGATTAATTTGACATTTAGACAAACATATATATCTACTAAAATAGAGAAAAATAACAAAATGATAACTCTCTATTTTCCTTTTAAAGTTTTATGAATGGAAGGAAAACCACCATTCACACTGTCGTTCTTGGATCTCTTGGTCAGATAAAATGCAGTGTTTCCCATGTCCAGTATGCACTTCCTGGAGGATATTCAAAAGGTACTAGCTCTATAAGAGCATAATTTGCTTTTGGTTCCTGCTGTGGGGCTTCTGTTGGAATTTTTTTAAAGAGGTAGCAAAAAACAATTTAAGTAGGAATTCATTCATTTATTCAGTAACTACTTGAGTTTTTTACATGTCCAAGACCCTTGTTGAGATGACAATATAATGATAGATGAGATAGAGAATATTTCCTTGCTTCATGTACTTGTAGCTCAACATGTAAGAAAGTCAAGACACCATGTGAAAAACAATGCATTGTAACCAAAGAAATGATGGATACATGATGAGTGCACAACACAGAAGAGGGGATTAACATAGTAGTGGAGTTTGCAGACTTGAAAGTATTATGTGCCCCAGAAATACCTGTTTTAATTTTGATCTAATCTTGTGGCCATGACCATTTTTTAATCTTAATTCAATATTGTAGGGTAGAAACTTTAATTAAATCATATCCATGGAGATGTGGAACACCTAATTGAGGGTGTGACCTTTGATTAGCTGGAGATTGACTCCACCCATTCCAGGTGGGTCTTAATTACATCACTGGAATGCTTTAAAAGAGGAAACATTTTGGAGAGAGTCAGAAATAACAGAGCCAACAGAAGGAGAGCCAGCAGAAACTTCAGAGCAGAACTGACACAGATGTCAACATATGGAGAACAGAAATATGTATGTTAAGAGATGCTTGGAGCCCAGCAGACATCACCATGAGATGGTAAGCAAGCCAGAACCTGGAGACAGCCAAGGGAAGCCAAGAGATGAAACACAGCTGAGAGAAGCAAAGTGAGGAACCCTCACAGGAACAGAGGTTGAAAACAATGGTGCCCAAGAACAAGGGACAAGTAGATGCCAGCCACATGCCTTCCCAGCTGACAGAGCTGTTAACACACATTGGCCTTTCTCAAGTGAAGGTAACCTCTTGTTGGTACCTTAATTTTGACACTTTCATCTCCTTAGAGGTAAACTTGTAACTTATTAAATTCAAAAGCCATTCCAATTCTGGTATATCACATTCTGGCAGCTAGCAAACAAAATATGGGGATTTGGGGATGCTTTCTGAATTTTTAAAGTTGAATGCATGAATATTCAAGTAAGTGAAAGGAGCTCAGTACAATTAGATGAAGAATTTAAGGGAAGGAATATACAAAGATAAAAGTGGGGACAAGCTTAATCCCACCAATCTATATAGGTGGTGATCTACAGTTTGAACAACCCTGATTAAAGAACAGAAAACTACTTGAAAATTGGGAGAAAAATGATTTTCCTGATTCACAATCAGCTGAAAGCCAGAGTGAGATGAATATGCAAAGGGAGTTGAGTAGAGTTATGTACAAAACATAGAGAAGGAATGACAAGGAAACAAAGTTAGGAGAAAATTAAGAAAGTATGGGAGGGTCCTAATGAAGTGGGTTGTATATTGATAATTCATGTTGTATGCATCTGACTTTATAAATCATCATCAGAGATAGAATAACATTAGATCTTACACCAATAGAATGTAATCACCAATTTAGGGAGAGAGAGTTAATACTTTAAATGTAATGTAATAGAAAACTTTTGGGAATAGAGACCAAAAGAAAACATGATATTATTAAAATACAAAATGTCTGTATTCATATAAATCCATTTTTTCTCTGACATTTTTCTAGGGTATTCTTCACAGTCCTCCAAGTTTCCTAAAGAACAAGTTCCTGAAGGCTTGACTTTTGGCCAAGATCATTTGGTTTCTCCATATTCTTTGCATGATTCTTCTGTTTTTGCATAACCTACATGTGAAAAGGATACAAAGTTGTTTGATTTTAATTAATTAATGTTTATTTATACTTAAAAGGTTTTTAAAACAGAGATAGTGAGAAATTTTACCACTTTGTACATGCTACATCAAAACCAATAGTAACAGTGTAAGTGGAAACTGTATTTTCTACAGGTTCTAGGATTCTAGAATTTTTTGTACCTTCAATTATACTACCTATCACATTCCTGTTCATTAGCTCAGTCAAAATCTCTTTTAACTCCCATTCCTCTTCATGAGAAAACATTTGATTTTTAAAACATAGTTAAGATTCTGACAGGACTACTTACATTTTTCTGCTTCTTGGAGAGACTTGATTACATCACCAAATTTATCACTAGCCAACAAAGTCTGACCGTGATGACAGTAAGCATGAATTTTATTCATTCTTTTCCCAAACGATGTTTTCCACTATCATTGTTTTATATATACATCAGATGAGCAAATTCCTTTGTTTACAGTTTAAAGTATCAATGCAAACCTTTACATTTCCCTATGTATGCAAGCTTTTCCCATCTCTGCTCAATGGAACTCATATAAAAGCTGGAATTATATCTTACCTTGAGTTAAACTAGCCTTTTAACCATAGCTTGAGAATAAAAAGTATTTAAAGAAACCTGTTTTAAAATCACAGCATAGTGTTTAAAGGGTGGAAATACTTGTGCTAATGCAGAGAAAGAGGGAAGGTTCCAAGGATAGGATGAAAGAGATTTTCAAGAGAAATGTATAGCTGCCCAAAGTATGACATATCCACTTTTTATGTATCTACATGAATACAGGAATTACATATGGTCTTAAACAGTTCATTTGAAATTAAATAAAAGGATTAAAAAATAGAAACAATGTACTTAGACCTGAAAAAGAATTTTGACTTATCTCTCACATGCTATTCTAATCAACAAAACCATTAACTTACCATTAACTAACCATTACCTAAGAAAGATTTAGTGGGGTTCTGGGAAGATGAATAAGGTATGTTGAGTTCAACCCTGCTCCAAGGAACACTAGAGAAGGGACAGAAGGCAATTGAGATGGCATTCCAGGATTGAGTGATCTGGGAGTGTGCTTTCTACAACACATAGAGGCCCTGGTTGCAAAAGCTAAAGAACTGAGACACGGAGAATGGGACACAATTCTAGCTGGTGCAAATAGCCTAATGTACCTCTTTATAAATAGAAGCCCAGAGCCCTCAGGAGAGCAAGAATAGGGAGAGAGGAACCAGGAAGCAAGCCAAGCAATGTTCCTTGAATGTGATACCCTCATTGGTGCAGCCCCGTGACTCGTGACCCACCCACCCCAACCGTTGTCACCTGGCCCCCCTCCTCATGCTTGGAGTGCCCTCCTCCCATGTGTTTCCACCCCCCATCCCAAGTGTGTGCACACCTCCTCCAACCTAGCCCACCTCTCTGCAAGTGCAGTCTCACCCTGCCTCTCCTTAGATCCACCTCCTTCTCCTTGCTCCCTGAAGGTGGTCACCAGCAGTACCTTCTTAATCATCCTACACCACCCCAAACCCATACATTGGGCACCCATGCACCCCCCCCAAGCTCTGCAGACATGTACAGTTTACAGTCTTCCCAGATTCACGCATGTGTACAGCCCCAGTCATGCCACCCAGCCCTGGGAAAGTGCTGACCAGAGCAGCCAGACCACCCCCAGCTCATACAACTGCAGTCACAAATTGCTGCTCCTGAGCTCTGCACATGTGCACATAGAGGTTCTGCCCCCCTAGACCAGTGCACTCCAGGGCCCTACCCCAAGATACACACACATACAGACACATACTCCTCACTGCTGGATGCCCATGCATTTGTGCAGTTACTTCTTTATCCCTGCACCCCAACCTCCTTCCCCACAAATGTGCACACTTGTCCTAACACTAGCACAAGCACCTTGATCCCACACCTGACAGGTGGTCATGGGAAAATCTGTGCTACATAGCCCCCACTCTACACATGTGGCTTACCTGCTCCAAACCCATCCACACCTGCACACCCACACCAAGACACCATCTACATAATGCCACTCTCCCAACCACATTCTGCAACCCCACTGACTTGTGCCCACCCCTACACACTCCCACATCTGCATTCAGTGGACCCTTATTCCCTCCCCCTGTAGAAGGACACACCCACACTTTGCCCTCCCCCATGCCTGAACCAGTGTGTCACCTACCCAATACCCTGATACCTATGACCCACACACTCCATGCACCCACCCACATCCTACCTTCACACAGACGCTGTGTATCCACACAGCCTCCCATCTGCCTTCCATGACAAAATCTACCTCTGTGTTTTCCACACCACAGCCTGCTATTTTGCTCCAAGTTCTACCTCAGCTGTACCCCATACCCTCAGTTCCTGTACATCACATTCTCAATCCCACAACCCACACCCCATGCTCACAGGCACCAGTGTAGCATCTATAATCTGTGTCTATACCCACAGGGTAATGCATAACCACACAGTTGTGCACTGCCCTGCACCCCACATCTTCCTCCACATCTATCCCACAAATACAAAACTTTAGATGACTGAAGGAAATCAACTTCCAAAGTAAACCAATCAAGATATTTACATACCTCAAAGACAACAGAAGATCAATAAGTATATCCTGATGCAGAAAGATAAAGCCCAGCCTAATGACCAAGTTAAAACACCAGAAGAGACACAGACATTGACACAACTAATCAAAGATGTTCATATAACTCTACTAAATAAAATAAATGGAATGGCTAAAGACATAGAGGAAATCAAGAAGACACTAAAAGAGCATAAAGAGGAATTTGAAAGAACAAATAGAAAAATAGAAGATATCACAGAGATTAAAGGTGTTGCAGATCAAATAAAGAATATACTGGAGACACACAACAGCAGATCTGAAGAGGTAGATGAAAGAATAAGTGAACTGAAGGGCAGGACAATTGATTATGAACACTCAAAGCATCAAATGGCAAAAATGATATAAACATTTGAGTTAGATCTCAGGGAGATGATGGACAAAGCAAAGTACACAAATATAAGAATCATTGGTGGCCCAGAAGAAGAAGAAGAGAAAAGTAAAGGGCTAGGATGATTAGTTGATAAAATGGGGGGAAACTTCCCAACCCTTATAAGGGACATAAGTATAAAAATCAAAAAAGCCCAATGAACTCCAAACAGAACAAATCCATGTAGGCCCTCCCAAAGGCACACTAATCAGTCTGTCAAATGTTGATGAGAAGCAGAGAATCCTGAAAGTGGCAAGAGAAAAATGATTGGGGTGGGCCATGGTGTCTCAGCAGGTAAGAATGCTTACCTGCCATGCCCAAGGACCTGGGTTCGATTCCCAGTGCCTGCCCATGTAAAAAAAAAAAAATCTTCTGGAGAAGATGGCGGCTTAGTAAGAGGTGCGGGTCTTAGTTCCTCCTCCAGAACAGCTACTAAAGAAACAGAAACGGTACAGAACAGCTCCCGGAGCCACGACAGAGACCAAAAAGACAGCGTACACCATTCTGGAATGGCTGAACCAGCTGGGAGAATCTGCTGCGGTGAGATCCCTGAGGGGCGCGCACTTCCCCGGGCCATGGCGGCTGGTGGCTGGAGCCCCTCCCTCCCTCCTTCCCAGGCCAGCTGGGAGATTTGGACAGGTGGTCCCCTCAAACCACGGCGGCCAGCGCCCCCACCACATGCAGCCTCCTGGGCCGGCTGGGAGATTTGGAGTGGAGGTCCCCCAAGCCGTGGAGGCTGGCGACTGGGGTCCCTTCCACACACATGGCATCCTGGTCCGGCTGGGAACTTTGGATTGGCACTCCCCCAAGCCATGGTGGCCGGCGCCCCCCACCACACTTGGCTTCCTGGCTGGATGGGGGACTTGGATCGGCACTCCCCCAAGCCATGAAGCCGGCGCCCCCCCCCCCACATGCAGATTCCAAGGCTGGCTGGGAGATTTGAATCGGCACTCCACCAAGCCGCGGCGGCTGGTGCCCACCCTCACGTGCGGATTCCTGGGCCGGCTGGGAGATTTGGATCGGCACTCCCCCAAGCTGCTTCGGCTGGCGACCCTCCCCAACAGCGTGAGTCTTTCAAAGTTAAAGGAGCCACAGCATCTTTTACTGGTGGGACCCACAGACAGACGAGCACCACATACTGGGTCCCACACCCAGGGAAATCTGATTAAATGTGCAGACGCCAGCAAAAAATAATGGATCACGCCAGGAAAATTGAAGATAAGACCCAGTCAAAAGAACAAACCAACAGTTCAAATGAGATACAGGAGCTGAGACAACTAATGCTGAATATACGAACAGAAATGGAAAAACTCTTCAAAAACCAAATCAATAAATTGAGGGAGGACATGAAGAAGACATGGGCTGAACAAAAAGAAGAAATAGAAAGTCTAAAAAAACAAATCACAGAACTTATGGGATTGAAGGACAAAGTAGAAAAGATGGAAAAACAATGGATACCTACAATGGTAGATTTAAAGAGACAGAGGCTAGAATTAGTGAACTGGAGGATGGAACATCTACATTCCAAAAAGAAACAGAAACTATAGGGAAAAGAATGGAAAAATTTGAACAGGGGATCAGGGAACTGAATGATAATATGCAGTGCACAAATATATGTGTTGTGGGTGTACCAGAAAGAGAAGAGAGGGGAAAAGGAGGAAAAAAACTAATGGAAGAAATTATCACTGAAAATTTCCCAACTCTTATGAAAGACTTAAAATTACAGATCCAAGAAGTGCAGCGCACCCCAAAGAGATTAGACCCAAATAGGCATTCTCCAAAACACTTACTAGTTAGAATGTCAGAGGTCAAAGAGAAAGAGAGGATCTTGAAAGCAGCAAAAGAAAAACAATCCATCACATGCAAGGGAAACCCAATAAGACCATGTGTAGATTTCTCAGCAGAAACCATGGAAGCTAGAAGACAGTGGGATGATATATTTAAATTACTAAAAGAGAAAAACTGCCAACCAAGACTCCTATATCCAGCAAAATTGTCCTTCAAAAATGAGGGAGAAATTAAAACATTTTCAGACAAAAAGTCACTGAGAGAATTTGTGACCAAGAGACCAGCTCTGCAAGAAATACTAAAGGGAGCACTAGAGGCAGATACGAAAAGACAGAAGAGAGAGGTATGAGAAGAGTGTAGAAAGAAGGAAAATCAGATATGATATATAATACAAAAGGCAAAATGGTAGAGGAAAGTATTACCCAAACAGTAATAACACTAAATGTTAATGGACTGAATTCCCCAATCAAAAGACATAGACTGGCAGAATGGATTAAAAAACAGGATCCTTCTATATGCTGTCTACAGGAAACACATCTTAGACCCAAAGATAAACACAGGTTGAAAGTGAAAGGTTGGGAAAAGATATTTCATGCAAATAACAACCAGAAAAGAGCAGAAGTGGCTATACTAATATCCAACAAATTAGACTTCAAATGTAAAACAGTTAAAAGAGACAAAGAAGGACACTATATACTAATAAAAGGAACAATTAAACAAGAAGACATAACAATCATAAATATTTATGCACCGAACCAGAATGCCCCAAAATACGTGAGGAATACACTGCAAACACTGAAAAGGGAAATAGACTCATATACCATAAGAGTTAGAGACTTCAATTCACCACTCTCATCAATGGACAGAACATCTAGACAGAGGATCAATAAAGAAATAGAGAATCTGAATATTACTATAAATGAGCTAGACTTAACAGGCATTTATAGGACATTACATCCCACAACAGCAGGATACACCTTTTTCTCAAGTGCTCATGGATCATTCTCAAAGATAGACCATATGCTGGGTCACAAAGCAAGTCTTAACAAATTTAAAAAGATTGAAATCATACGCAACACTTTCTCGGATCATAAAGGAATGAAGTTGGAAATCAATAATAGGCGGAGTGCCAGAAAATTCACAAATACGTGGAGGCTCAACAACACACTCCTAAACAACGAGTGGGTCAAAGAAGAAATTGCTAGAGAAATTAGGAAATACCTCGAGGCGAATGAAAATGAAAACACAGCATATCAAAACTTATGGGACGCAGCAAAGGCAGTGCTAAGAGGGAAATTTATTGCTCTAAATGCCTATATCAGAAAAGAAGAAAAGGCAAAAATTCAGGAATTAACTATCCATTTGGAAGAACTGGAGAAAGAACAGCAAGCTAACCCCAAAGCAAGCAAAAGGAAAGAAATAACAAAGATTAGAGCACAAATAAATGAAATTGAAAACATGAAAACAATAGAGAAAATCAATAAGGCCAGAAGTTGGTTCTATGAGAAAATCAATAAGAGTGATGGACCCTTAGCAAGATTGACAAAAAGAAGAAGAGAGAGGATGCAAATAAATAAGATCAGAAATGGAAGAGGAGACATAACCACTGACCTCACAGAAATAAAGGAGGTAATAACAGGATACTATGAACAACTTTACACTAATAAATACAGCAATTTAGATGAAATGGATGGGTTCCTGGAAAGACATGAACAACCAGCTTTGACTCAAGAAGAAATAGATGACCTCAACAAACCAATCACAAGTAAAGAAATTGAATCAGTCATTCAAAAGCTTCTTAAAACGAAAAGTCCAGGACCATACGGCTTCACATCTGAATTCTACCAAACATTCCAGAAAGAATTAGTACCAGCTCTGCTCAAACTCTTCAAAAAAATCAAAGTGGAGGGAAAGCTACCTAAATCATTCTATGCAGCTAACATCACCCTCATACCAAAACCAGGCAAAGATATAACAAAAAAAGAAAACTACAGGCCAATCTCTCTAATGAATATAGATGCAAAAATCCTCAACAAAATTCTATCAAATCAAATCCAACATCACGTTAAAAGAATTATACATCATGACCAAGTAGGATTCATCCCAGGTATGCAAGGATGGTTCAACATAAGAAAATCAATTAATGTAATACACCATATCAACAAATCAAAGCAGAAATACCACATGATCATCTCAATTGATGCAGAGAAGGCACTTGACAAGATTCAACATCCTTTCCTGTTGAAAACACTTCAAAAGATAGGAATACAAAGGAACTTCCTTAAAATGATAGAGGGAACATATGAAAAACCCACAGCTAATATCATCCTCAATGGGGAAAAATTGAAAATTTCCCCCCTAAGATCAGGAACAAGACAAGGATGTCCATTACCACCACTATTATTCAACATCGTGTTGGAGGTACTAGCCAGAGCAATTAGACAAGAAAAAGAAATACAAGGCATCAAAATCGGAAAGGAAGAAGTAAAACTACCACTGTTTGCAGACGATATGATACTATATGTCGAAAACCTTGAAAAATCCACCACAAAACTGCTAGAGCTAATAAATGAGTACAGCAAAGTAGCAGGTTACAAGATCAACATTCAAAAATCTGTAGCATTTCTATACACTAGCAATGAACAAGCTGAGGGGAAATCAAGAAACGAATTCCATTTACAATTCAACTAAAAGAATAAAATACCTAGGAATAAATTTAACTAAAGAGACAAAAAACCTATACAAAGAAAACTACAAAAAACTGTTAAAAGAAATCACAGAAGACCTAAATAGATGGAAGGGCATACCGTGTTCATGGATTGGAAGACTAAATATAGTTAAGATGTCAATCCTACCTAAATTGATTTACAGATTCAATGCAATACCAATCAAAATCCCAAAAACTTATTTTTCAGAAATAGAAAAACCAATAAGCAAATTTATCTGGAAGGGCAGTGTGCCCCGAATTGCTAAAAGTGTCTTGAGGAAAAAAACGAAGCTGGAGGTCTCATGCTGCCGGACTTTAAGGCATATTATGAAGCCACAGTGGTCAAAACAGCATGGTTTGGCATAAAGATAGATATATCAACCAATGGAATCGAATAGAGTGCTCAGATATAGACCCTCTCATCTATGGACGTTTGATCTTTGATAAGGCAGTCAAGCCAACTTACCTGGGACAGAACAGTCTCTTCAACAAATGGTGCCTAGAGAACTGGATATTCATATGCAAAAGAATGAAAGAGGACCCGTATCTCACACCCTATACAAAAGTTAACTCAAAATGGATCAAAGATCTAAACATTAGGTCTAAGACCATAAAACAGTTAGAGGAAAATCTAGGGAGATATCTTATGAAACTTACAATTGGAGGCAGTTTTATGAACCTTAAACCTAAAGCAAGAGCACTGAAGAAAGAAATAAATAAATGGAGCCCCTCAAAATTAAACACTTTTGTGCATCAAAGAACTTCACCAAGAAAGTAGAAAGACAGCCTACACAATGGGAGACAATATTTGGAAATGACATATCAGATAAATTCGTATCCAGAATTTATAAAGAGATTGTCCAACTCAACAACAAAAAGACAGCCAACCCAATTACAAAATGGGAAAAAGACTTGAACAGACACCTCTCAGAAGAGGAAATACAAATTGCAAAAGGCACATGAAGAGATGCTCAGTCCCTGGCCATTAGAGAAATGCAAATCAAAACCACAATGAGATATCATCTCACTCCCATCAGAATGGCCATTATCAACAAAACAGAAAATGACAAGTGCTGGAGAGGATGCGGAGAAAGAGGCACACTTATCCACTGTTGGTGGGAATGTCCAATGGTACAACCACTGTGGAAGGCAGTTTGGCGGTTCCTCAAAAAACTGAATATAGCATTGCCATACAACCCAGCAATACCATTGCTAGGAATCTACTTAAAGGACTTAAGGGCAAAGGCACAAATGGACATTTCCACACCAATGTTTATAGCAGCATTATTTACAATTGCAAAGAGATGGAAACAGCCAAAATGTCCATCAACAGACAAGTGGCTAAACAAGCTGTGGTATATACATATGATGGAATATTATGCAGCTTTAAGACAGGATAAACTTATGAAGCATGTAATAACGTGGATGGACCTAGAGAACATTATGCTGAGTGAGTCTTGCCAAAAACTTAAAGACGAATACTATATGGTCCCACTGATGTGATCCGACATTAGAGAATAAACTTGAAATATGTCATTGGTAACAGAGACCAGCAGGAGTTAGAAACAGGGTAAGATAATGGGTAATTGGAGCTGAAGGGATACAAACTGTGCAACAGGACTAGATACGAAAACTCAAAAATGGACAGCACAATACTACCTAATTGTAATGTAATTATGTTAAAACACTGAATGAAGCTGCATCTGAGCTATGAAAAAAAAGAGAGAGAGAAAAATGATCTACTACATACAAGGGAAACCGCATAAGAATGCATTCAGACTACTCAGTTGGCACTTTGGCAGTGAGAAGGCAGTGGTATGATATAATTAAGATCCTGAAAGAGGAAAGGTTCCAGCCAAGAATTCTGTGCCCAGTCAAATTGTCCTTCAAAAATGAGGGAGAGATTAAAATTTTCTTAGACAAACAAATCTTTAAAGAATTTGTCAACAAGAGAGCAGACCTACACAAAAAGTTAAAGTTAGTTCTGCCAGTTGGGAAAAAAAAAGGCAGGAGAGGGAGGTCTGAAGGAGGGAACAGAATTGAAGAGTACCAGTAAGGGTAACCTAAAGGACAAAAAAAGAAAGAAGGAAAAGCATATATAGATCTGACAAAAAAAAATACAAATATAAGATGGTGGATTTAAGAAATGTCTTTTCATTAATAACTTTGAATGTTAACAGACAAAACTTACCAATTAAAAGATACAGATTTGTGGAATGGATTAAGAAATATGATCCAATTATATGCTGCTTCCAAGAGACTCATTTTAGACACAAGGTTACAAATAGACTGAAATGAAAGGATGGAAGAAGATGATCCATGCAAGTTATAACCAAAACAAAGCAGGAGTAACTATACTACTATTGAACAAAATGGACATTAAATTTAAAGATATCACAGCAGATAAAGAAGGAAGTTACATATTAATAAAAGGGTCATTTCACCAAGAAGAAATAACTATCACAGATGTTTATACTCCAATCAAAGAGCTCCAAAGCGCCTGAGACAGACATTGTCAAGACTGAAGGGAGTGACAGATATTTCAATAATAATACTAGGAGACTTCAATGCATTGCTCTCCTCTCTATATAGAACAACAAGCACATAGAGAAGTTAAACAACTTGATAAATGAATTAAACCTAACAGACATATGTAGGTCATTTCACCCCAAAACTCCAGGATATACATTCTTCTCTAGGGCTCATGGAACATTCTCCAGGATAGATCACAATCTGGGGCACATAACAGGTTTTTATAAATTTAAAATAATTGAAATTATTGAAATCACTTTCTCTGATCATAAAGGAATGAAGTTGGGTATCAATAACCACCAAAGAATGAGAACTTTCACAAATATATGGTGATTAAATAACAACTCTTAAACAGCCAGTGGCTCAAGATAGAAATCGCTAGAGAAATCAGGAGCTATCTGATGATGAATGAAAATGAGAATACAACTTATCAGAATTTATGGGATGCAGGAAAGGATGTGCTGAGAGGGATAGATATTGCCTTAAATGTCTATATTTGCAAACAAGACTTAACAGCTCACCTGGAGGAACTTGAATAGGAACAGCAAACTCCCCCCCTCAAAAAAAAGAGACAAAGAGAGATAACAGATTAAAGCAGAGTTAAATGAATGGGAGAACAAAAGAACAATAGAAAGAATCAATGGAAATCAATAAAATCTATAGGCCAAAAGCAAGGCTGACAAAGAAAAAGAGGGAGAGGATACAAATTAACAAAATCAGAAATAAGATTGGGCTCATTACCACAGACCCTGAAGAAATGAAAGAACAGATAAGATAATACTATAAACAACATTATGACAACAAAAGAGACAACTTAGATGAAATGGACCAATCCCTGGAAACACACAAACAAGCTACACTGACTCAGGAAGAAATAGATCTCAACAAATCACCACAAGCATAGATTAAATCAGTCATCAAAAATCTTCCTACAAAGAAAACCCCCGGCCAGATGGCTTCACAGGGGAATTTTATCAAACATTCCAAAAATAACTAAAACCGGCACTGGTCAAACTTTTCCAAAAAATTGAGGATAAAATGAATACTACTTAATTCATTTTATGAAGCTAGCATCATTTGAATATCAAAACTGGGTAAATATACTATAAGAATGGAAAAACAACAAGCCAATCCCCCTAATGAACACAAATGAAAATTGTCAACAAAATATTAGCAAATCTAATTCACAAACACATTAAAATAATCACACACCACGATCAAGTGGGGTTTCTACCAGGAATGCAAGGATGGATCAATATAAGAAAATCAATTAATGTAAAACAGCACATTACCAAATCAAAAGGGAAAAAACACATGATCATCTCAATTAATGTTGAAAAAGCATTCAACAAATTTCAACACCCTTTTCTGATAAAAAGTCTTCAACAAATAGAAATCAAAGGCAACTTCCTCAATATGGTAAAGGTCATATATGAAAAACCAATAGCTAGCATCATACAAAATGGAGAGAGTCTGGAATCTTTGCCCCTAAGATTGGGAATAAGGCAAGGATGCCCCTTTGTCACTACTATTATTCAACAGTGTACTAAAAATTCTATCTAGAGCAATCAGGCAGGACAAAGAAATAAAATGCATCGAAATTGGAAAGGAGGAAGAAAAACTTTTATTATTTTCAGATGGCATAATACTACTTGGAAAATCCTGCAAAATCTACAGCAAAGTTACTTGAGCTAATAAACAAAGTTAGTAAGGTGGTGGGATATAAAATTAATGTGCAAAAATCAGTAAAGTTCTATACACAGGCAATTACCTAACTGGGGAGACAGTTAAGGAAAAAATTCAATTCAAAATAGTAACTAAAAGAATCAAGTACTTAGGAAAGAACTTAACTGGGGATATGAAGGCATTGGACACAGAAAAACACATAACCATGCTAAAAGCAATCAAAGAAGATCTAAATAGGTGGAAATAAATTCCCTGTCCATGGACCTACAGATTCAATGCAGTACCAATCAAAATTCCAACAACCTACTTTGAAGACTTGGAACAACTACTTACCAAATTTATCTGGAAGGGAAAGAGAACCTGAATAGCTAAAAATAGTAAGAATGCAGTGGAAGGATTGACCCTTCCTGATTTTAAAACATTATAAAGCCTCAGTGGTCAGAACTGGCACAAACATAGAAGTAATGAGCAATGGAATTGAATTGTGAGTGCATAAATAGACCACCAAATCTATGGTCAACTGATTTTTGACAAGGGCCCCAAATCCACTGAACTAGGACAAAATAGACTTTTCAATAAATTTTCATGGGAGAACTGGATATCAATAACCAAAAGAATGAAAGAGAACCCTTTTTTTACACCCTATACAAAAATTAACTCAAAGTGATCAAACACATAAGAGTGCATAAAATACTATAAAGTTTCTAGAAGAAAATGTAGGGAAACATCTTCAAGACCTTGTAACAGGAGGTAGCTTCCTAAACTTTACAACCAAAGCACAAGCAGCAAAAGAAAATAGAGGGGAACTCCTCAAATCAAATGCTTCTGCATCTCAAAAGTCTTTGTCAAAAAGTTGAAGAAGGAGGCAACTCAATGGGAGAAAATATTTGGAAATCACACATCAGACAGAGGTTTGATATCCTGTATACACAAAGAAATCATGCAACTCAACAACAAAGGAACAAACAACCCAATTATAAAATAGGCTAAAATATGAATAAATATCTTCTTCTGAAGATGGTTCAAAAGCATATGAAGAGATGCCCATTTTCCTTAGCTATAAGGGAAATGCAGATAAAGATTACAATGACATACCACCGCATACCTAGAAGAATGGCTGTTATTAAACAAACGGGAAACTACAAATGTTGGAGGGGATGTGGATAAGTTGGGACACTTATGCACTGCTGGTGGGAGCATACAATGATACAGCCACAGTGGAAGACATTTTGGTGGTTCCTTAGAAAACTAAATGTTGAGTTTCCCTGTGACCCAGCTGTAGCACTACTTGGTACATACCAAGAAGAGTTGAAAGCAGTGACACAAACAGGCATTTGCACTCCAATGTTCACAGCAGCATTATTCACAATCACCAAAAGGTGGAAACAATCCAAATGCCCATCAATAGACAACTGGATTAACAAAATGTGTTACATACATATGATGGAATGTTATGCAGCAGTAAGATGAAATGACATCCTGAAACACATTACAAGATGGATGAGCCTTCAAAACATAATGCTGAGTGAAATAAGCCAGACACAAAAGGATAGATACTGTATGACTCCAATTTTATGACCACAGTAAAGGTACAATGAGAATTTTATGATACAGAATATAGGGGACTGTTCTAGTTTGCTAGCTGCCAGAATGCAACACACCAGAGACAGATTGGCTTTAATAAAAGGGGATTTATTTTGTTAGTTCTTCAGAGGAAAGGCAGCTGACTTTCCACAGAGGTTCTTTCTTACGTGGAAGGCACAGGATGGTCTCTGCTAGTCTTCTCTCCAGGCCCCTGGATTCCAACAACTTTCCCCAGGGTGACTTCTTTCTACATCTCCAAAGGCCTGGGCTGAGCTGCGAGTGCTGAGATGAGGAATGCCGAGCTGCTTAGGCTGTGCTACATTGTGCTCTCTCATTTAAGCACCAGCCAATTAAGTCAAACATCACTCACTGCAGCAGACAAATCTTCTAGCTGACTACAGATGTAATTAGCAACAGATGAGGTTCATGTACCATTGGCTTATGTCCACAGAAACAAAACTAAGTACCTTCACCTGGCCGAGTTGACAACTGAATCTAACTAACACAGGGACTAAGGGAAACATAGAAGCTAGAGAAGGGTGAAAGGTTAGCTAATGAGGTTGAACACAAATGTAAGGGAATAGACAGAAGTGAAGGTGGTTCACTATTGGGTCTATAAACAATATTTCCATATTTAATGTGAACATGATTGAAAGGGGTTGTATGGATCTATGTGTCCCACTAATTAACACTGCAAGTATAAGTTCTTGCATGAACTACTTTAAAGGTATGATTTCTTTGGAAAGAGTGTTTAAGTTCAGGGTAAAGGGGGTAAACTGGTATTGCATACTATGGGCTATGGTTAACAGGAAAACATCAGCAGTACCACAGCCACACCAGGAATAAACAATGGGGGGAGGGACAAGAGTTAAGGGGAGGTTTGGATTTCTTTTGTTGAGGGTGTATTTATCGTTTATCTTTCTCTTGGGAACAAGGAAATTATTTAAAATTGAGTGTTTTGATGGACATTGACTTTGGGCATTATAAATGATGCCTAATGAATGCTAGTGGCTGAAGAATGTATTGACTGAGAAGTAGATTGGTGAATGATGGTTGTGATGGCTTGAAAGAAAGTATGTCCCCTAGAAAAGCCATGTTTTAATCTAAATACCATTTCATGAAAGCAGAATAATCCCTATTCAATACTGTATGTTTGAAACTGAAATTAGATCATTTCCCTGGAGATGTGATTTAAACAAGAGTGGTTGCTAAGCTGGATTAGGTGATGACTTGTCTCCACCCATTTGTGTGTGTTTTGATTAGTTTCTGAAGTCCTATAAAAGAGGCAACATTTTGGAGGATGAGAGAAATTTGGAGAGAGCAGAGAATGTTGTAGGACCATGAAGCAGAGTCCAGCAGCCAGCGACCTTTGGAGATGAAAAAGAAAAACACCTCCCAGGGAGTTTCATGAAACTGGAAGCCTGGAGAGAAAGCCAGCAGATGACACCATGTTTTCCATGTGCCCTTCCAGCTAAAAGAGAAGCCCTGGCCATATTCATCATGTGCCTTCTCACTTGAGAGAGAAACCCTGAACTTCATTGGCCTTCTTGAACCAAGGTATCTTTCCCTGGATGCCTTAGATTGGACACTTCTATAGACTCAACTGGAACATTCTCTCAACCTTAGAACTTTAAACTAGCAACTTATTAAATTCCCCTTTTTAAAAGCCACTCTGATTATGGTATATTGCATTCTGGCAGGTAGTAAACTAGAACCAATGGTAGATACATTTGATTGAATATTGTGCTATTATAATAAGGAACGAAGTTGTGAGACATGCAAAATTTTGAATGAACTTGTGGGAAATTTAATGAAGCAAAATAAGCCAGAAACAAAAAAGCCATTATTGCATGGTATCCTTTAGAAAATGCTGATAAGAAAACAGGGGCCTAGATTGTAAGCCCTTATAGCAGTCACATTTAGTCCAGTGTGGTATTTATGATTTCTGAATTTTGAGAGAATGTTCTGTATACGTTTAACTTGGTATTTAGAGATAATAATGAAGTCTATCAGGTTGGGGTTAAGGTAATTCAGGACACAGGGGTAAAGAAGATATTGTCTATATTTAGAACTTCACCTACTCTTTTAAACCTAAGGGAGAAAGTTTTATTTTGTCTGGAAGCTAAATTTTCTGTGACTCATAATCTAACTCAACCTGCCTGGATAGCTCATTAAAACAATTGAAACACAGGGAGCACAGAAGAAGAATGAGGTCCCTTAATCCTGTATAGTTTGATGTAATGTCTAAATAAATCCTAGAATATATAAAGCAGATAATAAAAAAGTGTTGAACAAATACCTTGAGGGATAGTAGATAAAATATAAAACTATTAGACTTCATACTGGAGAAGCCCCAATATTTTGTGGAATATTAGGGACACCCAAATCAACAGGTTAAGCCCTTGATCTTAGGATTGCTCTTTTGAAGCATATGTATGAAGCACAGAAGTTTAGCCTACCTATAGCAATGCATAAGAGTTACTCCTGGAGAACCTCTTTTTTTGCACAGATTTGGCCTCACTCTTTCTAAGCCCAACTCTGCAAGTGAAATCATTGCCCTACCTGCTACATGGGACATGACATCCAGGGGTGAAAATCTCCCTGGTAGCATGGGAGATGATTTTCAGAAATGAGTTCATCCCTGGCATTGTGGGACCAAAACTTCATCTTGACCAAAAGGAGGAAAAGAAGTGTGACAAATAGGGTATCAGTGCATGAGAGAGTTCAGATAGTCTAGAGGCTACTCTGGAGGTTACTCTTGTGCAAGCTTCCATCAGACATTGCTACCTATC
Source organism: Tamandua tetradactyla (assembly GCF_023851605.1). Taxonomy (NCBI): domain Eukaryota; kingdom Metazoa; phylum Chordata; class Mammalia; order Pilosa; family Myrmecophagidae; genus Tamandua; species Tamandua tetradactyla. Next base: position 97,581,369 of record NC_135337.1, on the reverse strand, counting down.
ATAACTTGTGAAACCCCAACCATAACCATTCCAGCCAATCCTAAGGAACACCTAGGGCAATATATAAGATTCTACAAAGCTTCCATGTACTAAGGTAAATTTCCAGAAACCTAAAACCTCCAGATTGGTCCAGGTAAATTCAAAACCAAGAGGGGTCAGTGTCTCCAAAACATCAGCTAATTCCATCTCCCTACCTCATAATATTGACAGACTCTTCAAACATGAAAAAGTTAGCATGGGCATAGTCCAAATATTCCTAAAGTGTGAGATAGATCAAAATTGATGGTGGAGTTGTATAGAGATGGTAGGGTTTAACAAATGAATATGTTGCTGAATCATTAAATTGATATTTCTTTTAGTCTCCAGTGTCTTTAGAGCAGCTAGAAGTAACAACCTAAAAGTATGGAATTATAACCCATAACAAACTCTGAAATCGTTCTACAACTAGTTGTCAACTCAATGCTTTGAAATTAATTTTTGTATATATGTCATTTTTTTCACAGAAAGAAAAGAAAAGGCAATTGGGATAAAAAATATGTATATTTATTCCTTCTAGCCTCCAGTGCTCTGGGGCATCTAGAAGGAAAACTCTAAGATGATGGTATGGTATTCCATGAAAAAATCTGGGAACTTCCCCGTAACTATTTGTTGAAGAGTGCTTTGAAAACTACCATCTTTTTCTTTCTTTGATCTTTTTATATGTTATATTATAAATAAAAGAGATTAAAGAAAAACGTCCTTATTGAGTTGAGTCACACCTTAACTGAAGTAAGATTATCAAAAGGATGCAAAAGGACGTACTTATAATGGGCTCATACATACAGGAATGATTAACTATAGGAACACATTTTTTCTTGAAGTATATGCTGCTCCAATATATCATATACATCATTTTAGTTGAATAAATGGGGATGTGTTTGTGAGTGATAAGACTCATTAAAACATGTCTACTTTGCTCTTATTATTCCACAAACACAATTATATTCCATATTGAAGACCAATTTCCTTCCCACATTACTGGGAAACTTTCCTCCCACTTAGCACTAATGAGCACATGTACAAGCCCCCATATCTGTAATTTGAAACGGACTCATGAGCTCAAAAAATATCACATACTGAACAGAAAGATCCTTGACCTTCCGAATTTAAGGACCCATTTTGATAGTCAACAAATATTTAAATGTAGAATTTTTAGGTCTCCCAGATCACAATTATGACATAATTGGTGTTTCAGTTTCTCAACCACTGAAACAAATGTCATAAAACCTTAACAACCTTAACAACAGAAATTTATTGGCCCAAGAATTTTAGTCTAGGAAAAATCTAAACCAAAGTGTCTGCAGTCACTTTCTCTCTGAAAACTGTCACATCCTGAGGCTGACTGAACTGAACTATTCCTGGTTCTTGGCTTTTCTGTCACATGACAATGCATATGGTGTTGTCCTTTTCTTTCTCTTCTGGGTTCTGCTTATTTCAAGCTTCTTTCTTTTCCTTGTGACTACTTTAGCTGTGGTCTTCTGTATACCAGCTCCAGTAATAAGATGAAGATTCACTTTGTTTAAGTTGGACCACACCATAACTGAAGTAACGTTGGTCCTATTTACAATGGGTTCACATCCTAAAGAATGGTATATTAGTTAGGGTTCTCTAGAGAAACAGAATCAACAGGGAACACTTGCAAATATAAAATTTATACAAGTGTCTTATGTGACCGCAGGAACACAGAGTCCAAAATCCACAGGGCAGGCTGTGAAGCCAATGACTCTGATGGATGGTCTGGATGAACTCCACAGAAGAGGCTCACCAGCAGAAGCAGGAATGGAACCTGTCTCCTCTGAGTCCTTCTTAAAAGGCTTCCTGTGATTAGATTAAGCATCACTCATTGTAGAAGACACTCCCCTTTGGGTGATTACAAAGGGAATCAGCTGTGGAAGCAGCTGATGTGATCATGATCTAATCCTATGAAATGTCCTCATTGCAACAGACAGGCCAGCACTTTCCCAATCAGATAAACAGGTACCACAACTTGGACAAGTTGACACATGTCCATAACCATGAAAGTCCACCCCTTGTCAACTTGGCAGCCATATGTATATCACCTTCAACCATACTTAATTTCCAAATGAACACAAAAAAAGTACACACTTTTTCCTTTTACCTGACAATTTCAATCATCCTGCATATACTAGAAACACATTAACTCTCTCCAGAGTAGAGTGCAAATCCTTGGGTGACATTCATTCTTAAACTTGATATCTTAGAACTTAAATAGTATAACATAAATAAAGCAGCATTACAGTCCTCGTTTCTGTAACTGATCACGTGGTCGAAGTTCATATTTATCACTACCTTTTTCCACTACCCATTCCATGTTCCCTTTAACCTCAGCAAGCACTTCAGCTGGCCGTGGTTCTTTGCCTGGTGGGGTGACCCAAACCTTCATTCCTGAAGTTTCAGAGCCATTAATATTCCTGTCTGGATTGTGTTGTTGCAGTTTTCCATTGATTTTAATCACAGGGCATGGTAGTACTTAAAGGCACCCTACATGATCTCCTATATTCCAAGAAAACTCTTCTTTACCTCCATTATGTAGTTGTAGCCCTACTTCCTACTGAAAGTCAGGGTCAGCTATCCCAGATAATAATGCAAGCCCCTTCTTGGTTTGTTGATCCAGGGGCATAAGTAGCCCAAAGTGACCAGGTGACAGTCTTAACTTCCAGTTCAGTGGAATCATTGTTGTTTCTCCTGGAGGAAGAACACCCCATTTTGGAACTAAAACCTGTAGAACAGCAGAATTCAGGGTAGCAGGGACAGGAAGCAAAAATTTTCCTAGTGGATCACTAGGGGTAATAGTGAGTGGTACCACACCCATTTCCACCCCTTTGTTCCTGGATCCATGGATCCTGGCTATGGAAGAACAGCACCATACAGCAGATGCTGATTCAGAGCATACACAGCTTCCTGGAGAGCATTACCCCAGCCTTTCAAGTTTTTGCCACCAAGTTGGCACCATAATTGAGTTTTCAAAAGGCCATTCCACCATTCTATCAATCCAGCTGCTTCTGGATGATGGAGAATAGATAAGACCAGAGAATTTCATGAGCTTGTGCCCATTCCCATGCTTCATTTGCTGTGAAGTGTGTCTCTTGATCTGAAGCAAAGCTATGTGGAATACCATGACGATGGATAAGGCATTCTGTAAGCCCATGAATGGTAGTTTTGGCAGAAGCATTGTGAGCAAGGAAAGAAAACCCATATCCAGAGTATGTGTCTATTCCAGTTAGAACAAATCGCTGCCCCTTCCATGAAGGGAGTGGTGCAATGTAATCAACCTGCCACCATGTAGCTGGCTGGCCACCTCGGGGAATGGTGCAATATTGGTGGCTGCTTGTGCTCTCTGCTGCTGGCAGATTGGACACTCAGCAGTGGCTGTAGCCAGGTCAGCCTTGGTGAGTGGAAGTCCATGTTGCTGAGCCCATGCATAACCTCCATCCCTACCACCATGACCACTTTGTTCATGAGCCCATTGGGCAATGACAGGAGTTGCTGGGGAAAGAGGCTGACTGGTGTCCACGGAATGGGTCATCTTATCTACTTGATTATTAAAATCTTTCTCTGCTGAAGTCACCCTTTAGTGTGCATTCACATGGGACACAAATATCTTCATGTTTTTTAGCCCACTCCGAAGGGTCTATCCACATACTTCTTCCCCAGACCTCTTTGTCACCAATTTTCCAATTATGGTCTTTCCATGTCCCTGACCATCCAGCCAAACCATTAGCAACAGCCCATGAGTCAGTATACGAATGCACCTCTGGCCAGTTTTCCTTCCAAGCAAAATGAAAACCAGGTGCACTGCTCGAAGTTCTGCCCAGTGGGAGGATTTCCCCTCACGACTGTCCTTCAGAGACACCCCAGAAAGGGGTTGAATGCTGCAGCTATCCACTTTCAAGTGGTACCTGCATATCATGCTGAACCATCTGTAAACCAGGCCCAAGTTTTCTCTTCCTCAGTCACTTCACTGTAAGATACTCCCCAAGAGGCCATAGCTCTGGTCTGGGAAAGAGAAGGTAATGTGACAGAAGTGGAAACCATGGGCATTTGGGCCACTTCTTCATGTAACTTACTTGTGCCTTCAGAACCTGCTCTGGCTTGATCTCATATATGTCATTTCCATTTTACAATAGAGTGCTGCTGCACAAGCCCAACTTTATGGCTTGGTGGGTCAGACAACACCCAGCTCATGATAGGCAACTCAGGTCTCATGGTAATTTGGTGGCCCATGGTTAAGCATTCAGTCTCTACTAAGGCCCAGTAGCAGGTCAAAAGCTGTTTCTCAAAAGGAGAGTAGTTTTCTGCAGCAGATGGTAAGGCTTTGCTCCAAAATCCTAAGGGTCTGCATTGTGATTCTCCTATAGGGGACTGCCAAAGGCTCCAGACAGCATCTCTATTTGCCACTGACACTTCCAGCACCATTGTATCTGCTGGATCATATGGCCCAAGTGGCAGAGCAGCTTGTACAGCAGCCTGGGCCTGTCACAGAGCCTCCTGTTGTTCAGGTCCCCACTCAAAAGTAGCAGCTTTTCCGGTCACTTTATAAATGGGCCAGAGTAGCACACCTAAATGAGGAATATGTTGTTGCCAAAATCCAAAAAGACCAACTAGGATTCTGCCTCTTTTTTGGTTGTAGGAGGGGCCAGATGCAGCAACTTATCCTTCACCATAGAAGGGATATCTTGACATGCCCCACACCACTGGACACCTAGAAATTTTACTGGGGTGGAAGGCCCCTGTATTTTTATGGATTTCTCTCCCATCCTCTGACACACAAATGCCTTGCCAGTAAATCTAGAGTAGTTGCTACTTCTTGCACACTAGGTCCAATCAACATGATATCATCAATATAATGGACCAGTGTGATGTCTTGTGGGAGGCAGATACGATGAAGGTCTCTGTGAACAAGATTATGACATAGGGCTGGAGACTTGATATACCCCTGAGGTAGGACAGTGGAAGTATATTGCTGACCTTGCCAGCTGAAAGCAAACTGTTTCTGGTGGTCCTTACTAATAGCTATTGAGAAAAAAGCATTTGCCAGATCAATAGCTGATACCAGGCACCAGGGGATGTATTGATTTGCTCAAGCAATGATACCACATCTGGAACAGCAGCTGCAATTGGAGTTACCATCTGGATGAGCTTACAATAATCCACTGTCATTCTCCAAGACCCATCTGTTTTCTGCACAGGCCAAATAGGAGAGTTGAATGGGGATATGGTGGGAATCACCACCCCTGCATCTTTCAAGTCCTTAAGAGTGGTAGTAATCTCTGCAAACCCTCCAGGAATCCAGTATTGCTTCTGATTTACTATTTTGCTTGGTAGGGGCAGTTCTAGTGGCTTCCACTTGGCCTTTTCCACCATAATAGCCTTTACTGCATGAGTTACAGTGCCAACGTGTAGGAGACAAAGGTTTAAAGCAAGATCTATAGAATTTGTTGCAAGCAGCTGGCCTCAGGATGGTGGCAGTAAACTGTGGAGATTGTTATGTAGCGCAGTCTGGGATGAAGAGAATATTTACCCCAAATGGTTATGTTAAATATGAAGAACACTGTAAAATAAGAACTTTGCTCCCTCAGGAAATGCCTGCATATCTATTGACATTCTGTGGTATATAACTAGGATCTGGTTGAGAATAAAGTTATCTGATGTCTGATGTAGAGTTAAACTTCAGACCCCCTGAACCCATTTGTGTCTGTCTTTCTTTTCTTCCTTTTTCTCTCTCCTTCTCATCATTCCTTAATATCCTTTGATCTCTGTTTCAACAGAAAGCAACATTTGGCGCCAAACATGGGGCTTGAAGAAGAAGACTCCAAATCAATATTAAGGAACCAAGGAAAAGTCTCATTAGAGATACGTGTGTCCAGCCAATAGAAGAGGACTTGAGTTGTATTTGTAAGTAAGCATTTTCCTTGGATCATCAGGGTAATGGGTAATCACAATGGGTGGCTGGAGGAGTATGTGTGTGAGTTGAAAACACTGTTAGAAGCTAATGGGGTGCTTGTTAAAAAATCTGAATTAATAAGCGTATTTGATCTCATTCGAAAACATTGTCAATGGTTTCATCCTGAGAGTCATAATATTTTAAATTTAAAACAATGGCATTTAGTTATGAAGGCTCTTCAGAGGGCCTATCGAAAGGGAGAAACTGTCCCATTATCAGCATGGACATTGTGTCATCAAATAGCGGCAGCCTTAGATCCCTTACAGTCAGAAAGTGAAGATGGGGAGACTGAGAATTTTTCCCAAAAAAGCATGACTGCGACAATAGATATAGATGAAAATGGAATGAAACTTAGAGATAAGGAGGATATAAGTACAGATGAGAAAGATGTTAAATCTATGCGCTCGCAGTGTTCTTACACTGTAGCCCATTCCATCCCTTTTTCAAAGAAGGCAAGCTTTACTTGCCCTCAAAACTTCCCAGATTCTGATCAAACAAAACCTACTTTATATCAGCAAAATTCCATATTCCCTGCACGAATTTGCAATCCACCTTCTGCCCCTATTCCCAGTCCACAGCCTCCTCAGAATCCATTTTTTACAGACTGGCAATTCAGCTAAATATATGAATCGTGTAATAGCACTGAAGCCTACACCCAAAACATCCATAATGAAATGTTTACTACAGGGATCTCAGCAAGGGGACCTGGAGGCAGTACAACTTCTGTCAGCTTTTCCTGTAACAGTTAATCACTTGCCTCCTGATCAAAATAATCCTCAGGGCACTGTAGAAATTCGTCATGAGCCCATTCCTTTTAAATTGTTAAAAGAGTTGAAACAGGCTTGTGCCCAGTATGGAGTGAATTCTCCATATACTACAGGTCTAATCCAGGGCATGGCTCATGTTGATAGATTAATTCCTTGGGATTGGGAGATGTTAGCCAGAACTGTTTTAAGTACAGCTGAATTTTTATAATTTAAAACATGGTGGACTGATGAAGCTAATAAGTTGGCTAGGGGGAATGCTAATGAGCAACCTCCAGTGTTAATAACAGCAGATCAAATCATGGGTACTGGACAATGGGCAGGTATTGAAAGACAGTTACAATATGATGATAGCGCTATCAACCAAGTCAGAATGGCTTGTCTTGCAGCTTGGCAGAGAATTTCTACACCAGGACAGCCTACTTTAACTTTTGCTAAAGTAATTCAAGGACATAATGAGCCATATGTTGAATTTGTGGCACGTCTAACAGACGTGATTCAAAAAGCCGTGCAAGCATCTGAAGCCCGTGATTTAATTTTAATGACATTAGCCTTTGATAATGCTAACAGTGAGTGTAAAAAGGCTATTCAACCCATTAAAACTGCTGGTGGTTCCATACAGGACTATATAAAAGCCTGTCAGGACATTGGGTCTACTTCTCATCAAACGGCAGCATTGGCAGCTACCATGAAATCTAACTTGAATCTAAAGAAAGGAAATTGTTTTAAATGTGAAAAATTTGGGCATTTTCAGATAAACTGTAAATCTTTTCACGATAATAATTCCACCCCAACTAAAAAACAGCCACCCAGATTATGTCCTATTTGCCAGAGGGGCTTTCATTGGGCTAATGAATGTCATTCTAGAACACATAAAAATGGTGCTCTATTGAAAAGGTCGGGAAACTGCCTTGCGGGCTTAGCTCAGGGCCCCAGGACAAACAACATGAGCCAAGCTCCACAGACACACTATCCTGTCAGCAACGGCAGAAACCATGCATTCCAATCTTAGAGTTAAAAGCTGCAACTCGTGGTAGTGCTGTGATAGATCTACCTGCAGCTGAGGATATTTTACTTCAACCTGAAATGGGTATTCAATTAATTAGCACTGGAGTTTCTGACCCTCTGCCCAACCATACTGTTGGTTTAATAATTGGAAGGAGTAGTTTAACTAAGCAGGGTCTATTAATACAAATTGGTTTAATTGACAGTGACTATAAAGAGGAATTGAAGATTATGGCTCAATCTTTACAGCCTTTTCAAATTAAAACTGGGCAACGCATTGCTCAATTACTACTTTTACCTTATCATGCTCCTCCTTCTCTGCCCTTCAACCATCAAGAAGGTTTTGGTTCAACTGGAAATGAAATTTATTGGCAAACATTTATTGGGGACAACCGCCCAGAAATTACTATTACTATTAAAGATAAAATTTTTCTGGGTTTGATTGATACTGGAGCTGATGTAACTATCATAGCTAAAAGATATTGGCCCCAAAATTGGACACTAAAAAGGGTACCTACTGTTTTCACCGGCATAGGTACCATGACTGATATTTATCAAAGTACTGAAATATTTGAAGTAATTGACCCAGAAGGACAAAAATCAACATTACAACCTTTTTTGGCAGATGTCGGTTTGAATCTCTGGGGCAGAGACCTGCTTTCACAGTGGGGAGCATATTTGCATATCCCTCACTTATCAGATAAGGCAGAACAACTATACTTAAAGATGTAATTTCAAAACACTAGATGAACAAGGGATTATCGAGGTTTAGGATATTCCATGGAGCAAACAAATTTACAATGGGGGCCATTGAAGTAAAGGGCATCATTACCCCAATAACATGGCTTATTACTATGCCAATATGGGTGGATCAATGGCCCCTTCCTCAAGAAAAATGGAATGCCCTTCATAATCTTGTCCAAGAGCAATTGCAATTACAACATATTGAACCTTCCCAAAGCCCATGGAATTCTCCAGTTTTTGTTATTAAAAAGAAATCTGGAAAATGGAGAATGCTGACTGATTTAAGAGCAGTAAATAAAGCCATGAGCCCTATGGGTGCACTTCAGCCGGGGGTTCCTCAACCCTCTATGTTCCTCAGTCTTGGAAATTGGTTATTATTGATTTAAAAGATTGTTTTTTTAATATCACTCTGCATCCAGCAGATAAAGAAAAGTTTGCATTTTCTGTTCCGGCACTGAATAATCAGGCTCCAATGCAAAGATATCAATGGTGTGTCTTACCCCAAGGGATGATGAACAGTCCCACTATATGTCAACTATTTGTGCATCAGTCCTTACAATAAATAAGAAATAAATTTCCAGAGGCCCTTGTTATTCACTATATGGATGACATTTTAATTGCATGTGACAATGATGACTCTTTGGAAAAAGTTTTCAGTGCTATTATAAAAATTTTACCTCAATATGGGCTGCAAATAGCTCCAGAAAAGATTCAAAGGACTGAGCCTTACCTATACTTAGGGATGCAAATAGCTGCAAATTAAATAATTCCTCAAAAAATACAATTAAGGTGGGATAATTTACAAACTCCAAATGATTTTCAAAAACTGTTAGGAGATATTAATTGGATTAGACCCACTTTAGGGATTCCTAATTATATGTTACAAAACTTGTTTGATATTTTACAAGGAGATTCTGATCTATTAAGCAAAAGGTAGTTAACAGCTGCAGCTGAACGAGAGTTACAAGTAATTGAACAACGCATCCAAGAAGGACAGCTTGTTCAAATAGATATAGAAAAGCCTGTTGATTTTATTATTTTCTTTACCTTACAATCTCCTTCAGGCCTATTTTGGCAAGATGGTGTTTTAGAATGGATTTTTTTACCAAACAATAAACAAAAATGCTTACATACATATCTGCAAAAAATCATTTCTTTAATAGCCAGAGGTCGCCAAAGATATTTTCAATTAAAAGGTTGTGATCCTAATCGCATAGTGTGTGATCTCACAAAGGAAGAAGTTCAAAGTCTATATATTTTCAATACCTCTTGGCAAATAGCATTAAGTGACTTCAAAGGACAAATTTATAATCATTTGCCTATGTCAAAACTTTTGCAATCGGGCAGGCCACGGTGGCTCAGCAGGTAAGAATGCTTGCCTGCCAAGCCCGAGGACCGGGGTTCGATTCCCGGTGCCTGCCCATGTAAAAAAAATAAATAAATAAATAAAAGGGGACTCTATTAAAAAAAAAAACGTTTGCAATTTCTAAAAAGAACACAATGGATCTTGCCTAAAATAGTTAGGGCTTCCCCGTTGGAGGGAGCTATTACTGTCTTTACTGATGGTAGTAGCAATGGACAGGCTGCATATGTCATCCCAGGGGAAAACAAAAGTTGGAAAATGCCTTATACCTCAGCCCAGTGTACTGAACTAGCTGCTGTAATTCAAGTTTTACAAAATTTTCCACAATCTCTTAATATTGTTTCTAATTCTGAATATGTTTGCCAAACAGTTACTCACATTGAGACAGCTTCTTTGTTTGAAAGAGATGACTTGTCCTGAATGTTTTTACATTTACAAACATTAGTCAGAAGTTGAATCAATCCTCTTTTTATCATGCATATAAGAGCTCATACCAATCTTCCGGGTCCTTTGTCATTACAAAATCAGCAAGCAGATACTCTTGTGGGGGTACTGCAAGACCCCACAACACTTCACAAATTAACCCATATCAATAGCAAAGGGCTGTGAAAGAAATTTCCATCTTTATCTAAACAGCAAGCTCAGGACATTGTTAGGACTTGTCCAACCTGTGGACCTTTAAATGCACTCCCATTTGCATTAGGGGTTAATCCTCGAGGTCAAAAAGCAAATGAATTATGGCAAATGGATGTTACTCATATTTCACATTTTGGTAAAATGCAATATGTACATGTTATCATAGACACTTGTTCTCATTTCATCTGGGCTACTGCACAATCTGGAGACCGTTTCTCCCATGTTTGATCACATTTACTTAACGCTTTTACTGTTATGGGATGCCCTCAATCTGTTAAAACGGACAATGGTCCTGCTTATCCAGGAAAACAATTTCATAAATTTTGTACTACTTTTAATATTACTCATATTACAGGAATTCCACACAATCCCTCAGGGCAAGGAATTATTGAACGAGCAAACTGGATGCTAAAGTCTATGCTTTTAAAACAAAAAGGGGGAGATGATGATCAGGAGGATGATGTTATGAAAATAAGTACACCTAAAGATCAATTAGCAAAGGCATTGTTTACTCTAAATTTTTTAAACATTTATGATAATTCATCACAGATTCCAGCAGAACAACATTTTAGCAATTTGGAAAAGAAAGATGATGTATCCCAAACAGAACTGCAGCTGCAGCCAATCTATGGGAAAGATGTTAAAGATGATTTATGGAAACCAGGAATAGTAAAGGTGTGGGGTAGGGGATTTGCTCTTGTCATTGCAGATGACAGAACTTCAGTTTGGATTTCCTCGAAGAGAATAAAACCCAGATATATTGACCTGGACAAAAAATAACTAAATGTGTAATGTATACTATAGGACATACAATTTTGATTGCTGAAGGACAGGGACATATTTATACTTACTGGGTTTATCTGTGAGCCCTAACATGGGCCAATACAACTTTACCAAAATAACCTAAATACAAGTTTAGGATTCCCAGGTCCAGTAAGAAGAAAACTGGTGTCAAATTTAATTCCATTTTTAGAAAGACCTATATGCATAACTCCATGGATACAAAGGATACTTGCCTGTTAGATGGGAAAGAAAGTTGGAATGGATGGCAGTCATGTCATACGGATTGAGCAGTTATCATAATTAATAATTCCTATGGAATTGTAAGATTCCCCTGTGGGGTTGAAGATAACTGAGACTATATGGATAGGCAAGCTAAACCAGAGTTATTACATAGAGGATGATTTGTGCCATGATTTGGGATGATAAATACATTATTCAGAGAAATTTATGAGGAATTTTCCTAGGACTGGGACCAATTTTTGTAGTGAATTCTAATAACTATAACTTCTCTTTAGCAGCCATAAACACTATATACAAATAGGTATTAGAGATCCATATATACTTGTTAAAGTTCATATGCATATAAGAAATCAAACTTCTAATTGTGAAAATTATTCTCTATTCACTTGTCCCCAAGCATTTATGTTGCAGGAAAATGAGACGATTATAGCAGCAAGAAGAAGAGGTACTTGGCTGCCGGTACAGATGTCAAGGTCTTTGCAATCCTCTCCAGAAACACATATACTGATCCATTTGGCAAAAGAATATCTAAAAAGAACTAAGAGACTAATTGGACTCATTATTGCAGCTGTCATTGGAATCATTGGAAGCATCACAGTGGCTACAGTCACTGGAATCGCATTGCAACAAACTATACAGATGCAGTGTTGTTAGAAAAACACCAGTGAACTGTGGCATAGACAATCTCATTGATGAGCAAATTAATAATAGACTAATTGATATATAAATGACATTGGTTCATATTAGAGATCAAATGTATAATTTAAATTTTTTACAAAGTTTAAAGTGTAAATGGAATGAGAGCAGTTTTTGTATTACCCTCTTTTGACATATAACCCATCTGAAATAGAATGGGAAAGGGAAAAGGCATCTTTTAAGGCTTTCAGATCTAAGTCCTGATATCTTAGAATTACAAAAAAGGGGTATTAGAATTATCTCAGAATAATTTACATGTAGCCTATGGAGGCAATGTTACACAATCACTTACCCAAGAGCTAAATAATCTTAGGTTTGGGGCTGTTTATACTTCTTTGCTTCCTCCTCAGCTGTGTTTAACAACAAATAATCAAAGTCAGAGAGCTTGACTGGCAGCCAATGATGGGTAAGACCCTTCAGAGCCTAAGGGCAACCTAAGACAGGCGTGGTCACCTCTGCTTATAGCCACCCTAACAATGTGATTCTTGTGAATCAAAGTCAGAGAGCTTGACTGGCAGCCAATGACAGGTAAGACCCTTCAGAGCCTAAGGGCAACCTAAGACAGGTGCAGTCACCTCTGCTTATACTCACCCTAAAAAGGTGATTCTTATTTTCCTCAGCTTATAAAATAAAAAGGGGGAAATGTAGGAGCCAAAGGTTTAAAGCAAGACCTACAGAATTTGTTGCAAGCAGCTGGCCTCAGGATGGCGGCAGTAACTGTGGAGATTGTTATGTAGCGCAGTCTGGGATGAAGAGAATATTTACCCAAAATGGTTATGTTAAATATGAAGAACACTGTAAAATAAGAACTTTGCTCCCTTAGGAAATGCCTGCATATCTATTGACATCCTGTGGTATATAACTAGGATCTGGTTGAGAATAAAGTTGTCTGATGTCTGATGTAGAGTTAAACTTCAGACCCCCTGAACCCATTTGTGTCTGTCTTTCTTTTCTTTCTTTTTCTCTCTCCTTCTCATCATTCCTTAATATCCTTTGAGCTCTGTTTCAACAGAAAGCAATACCAATGTGGGGATTCCACCAGTTGCTCAGTATGTCTATGCCAATTATACATTCTGGAACTGGGGAAATAACTACAGGATGGGTCTGGGAGCCCACTGGACCCACTGTGAGACGAACCTGAGCTAAAACTCCATTGATAACCTGGCCTCCATAAGCCCCCACTCTGACTGGTGGTCCAGAGTTACGTGTTGGGTCCCTTGGAACTAATGTCACTTCTGAACCAGTGTCTAATAATCCCTGAAATATCTGATCATTTCCTCTTCCCCAGTGCACAGTTACCCTGGTAAAAGGTCATCGGTCTCATTGGAGAAGACTTGCAGGAAGATTAACAGTATAAATTTGTGGCAGTGTAACAGGTTTCTCCCCCAAACAGAACTGGCCTCCCCTTCATTCACGGGGCTCTGTGTCTGTAAACTGTTTCAAGTCTGGAAATTGATTAAGGGGCAGTAACTTTGTGTTTTTGTAATTCAGTTTAGACTTCTGTTCACTTGACCTATAACTCTTTTGTTTATACAGCTCAAACAAGAATTTAGTAGACTGCCCTTCTATTGTATTTCCAGGTACCCCGATTTACTAGCCAATGCCACAAATCTCGTGAGTCATATAATTTTGACACCTGCTTTGAGTTTGCTGTCTATTATAATAGCTATGTCTACCCTGTCTTTAGTGATTAAGTGCTGCCACCTGGCTTCTGCCAACTCGGGATCCTGTCATCCCCATTGTGTTTAAGGATTCCAGCTCAGTGACAGCAGTTCCTACAGTAATATCTCACCTACATAGAAGTGCAACCACAGAGCTCTTTAGGGATGATAGTGCTACTCAAACAAATCTATTTCTCACTGTTCTGTTAAAAGGTGCATCCTCTGGGCATTCCTGGGGTGTAAGAGCAGGCTTTGCATTATAAATCCACGCTAACACTCCGATCTCTCTAAGCCTCTGGATCCCCTCATCTACATTATACCAAGACAGTTCTGGCATTTCAACCTCAAGTAATGTTGGCCAACATTTGATCCATGTTTCAACCAACCATCCAAACATACTGTTAACACCTTTTCTAACTGCTCAAGCTATAACATTGAATGCAGAATCTCTGCTTAGTGGGCCCATATCAATAAATTCAGCCTGATCCAGCCTTATATTCCTCCCACCATTATCCCACACTCTTAAAATCCATTGCCACACATATTCCCCTGATTTCTGTCTATACAAATTGGAAAACTCACACAGTTCTTTTGGAGTATAACGTCCCTTCTCATGTGTGATACTTTGTACATCACCTTTAGGGGCCTGTTGGGATTTTAGTCTAGTTATAGGTCTGGAAGAAATGAGGGGTGGTGGGGGTGCATCATGAAAAGAATTAGAAATATCTTCCAAGCCATTTGCTTCAGGGCCTTCATTTGCAGTTTCATCTGGTGAAATAGGATTAATCACTCTAGAGCTAATCCCTTCAGGAGGAAGTTGGGTGGCCAATTCCTCAAGGCAGGCTGGAGGTGGGGCAGTTACGTCCTCAGGGAAAATTATTACAGAGTTATCTAGAGAAGACTCAGCATGATCTAGAGTTTCAACCTCACTCCCAACATTATTATCAATCTATATGTCACCATCCCATTTTTCAGGGTCCCACTCTTTTCCAATCAATGTCCTCACTTTAATGGCAGACACCATGCAAGACTGAGATTTCAGTCTATGTTGTAAAGTTGCTACTCTACCAATAAGTTAATGAGTCTGATTTTCAGAGATCTCAAGTCTACAGCTACAGGAAATAAGATTTTCCTTCAGGATACTCAGAAATGTCTACATCTTTCAGATGGTGCTTAAGCTTCTTGTTTGAAGCCTTAAACCCATCCCTGTCACCCCTTAATATAGCCAGTGTACCTAACAACAACCAACCAACATCTCTATAACTCTTATTTCTACAAAACTCTGTAAAGGTGTCAAAAACATTATCTCCCAGAATCTGGCTTCATACAAGCTAAGCATTAGGAGAATCGAATGATGATATTTTGACTATCTCCTTTGCCAATTCACTCCATGGATTGGGAGTGTCATTCTGATTATGGGAATCAGAGTTCTTAATGTCTCTGAGTCCAGTCAGAGTAGAAAATAATTCATAAAAACCCATTTTTAAGATTCTATTTCTTAAGAACCATTCCTGGTACCACAATGTATTAGTTAGGATTCTCTAGAGAAATAAAATCAACAGGGAGCACTTGCAAATATAAAATTTATAAAAGTGTCTCACGTGACCACAGAAACACAGAGTCCAAAATCCACAGGGCAGGCTGTGAAGCCAACAACTCCAATGGAGGGTCTGGATGAACTCCACAGGAGAGGCTCACCAGACGAAGCAGGAATGGAACCTGTCTCCTCTGAGTCCTCCTTAAAAGGTTTCCTGTGATTTTATTAAGCATCACTCATTGTAGAAGACTCCCCTTTGGGTGATTACAAATGGAATCAGCTGTGTTTGCAGCTGTTGTGATCATTGTCTAATTCTTTGAAATGTCCTCATTGCAACAGACAGGCCAGTACTTGCCC
Organism: Tamandua tetradactyla; assembly: GCF_023851605.1. Lineage (NCBI taxonomy): Eukaryota > Metazoa > Chordata > Mammalia > Pilosa > Myrmecophagidae > Tamandua > Tamandua tetradactyla. Next base: position 97,565,579 of record NC_135337.1, on the reverse strand, counting down.
AATCAGATAAACAGGTACCACAATTTGACCAAATTGACACATGCCCCTAACCATGACAAATGGATTAAGATAAAAACAAATTCTCTTGGAGTACATAACTCCAAGCTGCCATAGTGGTCATTAATGACACTTAGAACAAATCTCTGAATATATGAATTTATCCCAAAATTTTCTAGAAAGTTCTTAACTTCACAAGTCATTTCAGCATCATTAAAATATTTTTACCCACTGGTTGACACATACCCAGGTTTATATGTGCAAAAATAGCTCCCTAAAATATTGGTGAAAATTTAGATGGGCATATGATGGCATTCAGAAATTCATTCATGTCTGTGACACTGCATTTAAAAAAGTTTAGACTAGTGAATTAGACCCTTGTAATCATCCTGCTATGCAACCATTCACTCAAAAAAAAATTTATGGAGTGCCCCTGATGTGCCAAGCACCGTTCTGATGTGCTGGGGCTTAGCAGTAAATGAAGGCACCCGCTCTTATCAGGGAAGTAATAAAAAAAGTGTCAGCCAGGCAAAAGAAGCAAAGGAAAATATGATAGTGTACCTATCTAAAAAGTGATGTGGAGATGTGTAGGAGTTAAAAAGCTGATGTTTAAACTAAAGCAGGCAGACATAAAGCTATGAGGAAGAATTGCAGACTTGAGTTTTCAGGATCTGGAACTTCCATAGAAGCTGAGATATGCAGATAAAGCACAATGAGGTGTGGAAGAGACTTGCTTAAGGGAAATTAACATCCTAGCCTTAGAAGTATTTACTTCCTGGAACTTGTTTTTGCATTGTGTAGCTTTTGCATGTAAACAACCTTTATCACCTTTCTTGCTAGTATGTAATTTTGTACTTGGCTGAAAATAAACTTGTCTGAAGACTGATGTCTCCAGATCCCCTGATCCCTTTCTCTCTCTTGTTTTACTTTAACATTCCTTAGGGTCATAGCTGAGGCCAACAGAGATGGGGTAGGGGAGATATTCTATAGAATGACTGTAGCAAGCCTGGATGAAGAAATTATTTTGTATTCATGGGAATGAATATAGGAAAATATGTTGGAAAATTTCCTCTGTGCAGTGGGAGAGGTCATGAGATGGAAACCAGTGTGGTATGTTATAGGATCAGTAAAGTGTCTAGTGGGTTTGGCTTGAAATAAATGGGGTGGAGGGAGAGTGAGAAAGATGGAGAGATCTACCAGAGTGATCATAGGACAATTATCCCTGAATTTAAAAGTAACATGTCTGAGGTCAATATGCCACTAAGTATTCCTAAAGATAAGAGTATTTATGATTGACTCTTTCCAATGGCATCATGATAATCAGAAAAATAGCAATTTTAACCAATACCAAGTTCCAGGAACTGTTCTCAGTACTTTATGTGTGTGGTCTGGTCTCCAATAATTCTCACAACAGTTCCTCAAAATACAAAGGATAATTTTCTGAACTTCATAAATGGTAAAACAGAAGCTTAAAATACCAACCTGTGGAAATGCAAATTAAAAATCACAAGATACATTTATCCACCTGAATGCCTGAAATTAATATTCTGACAACACCAAACATTGATAAAGGTGTGTGGCAACTGGCTCTTTCATATGTTGTTATGGAGATTAAATAGTGCAATCACTAAGGACTAAGGGAAGTCTAGCAGTTTCTTATAAAGTGAAACACACATTCACCTTATAACCCAGCAATTCGACTTTAAGAGAGTTACTTAATAGTGAAAAATTGCTCACAAAAGGACTTGAACAAGAATGGTCCATTTCAACCTTGTTCATAGTAGGCTAATACTACAAACAGTCCAGGTGTCTGTTGATAAGGAAATGGATAAGCTAACTGTGACATATTAATAAATGAATTATTACTCAGAAATTAAAAGAAACAAATTACTGATACATGCAACAACATGAATGAATCCCATAAAATGTATGCTGAATGAAAGAAGCAATACACAAAAATATTACTTACTGATATCCAAAATAATTGAAAGCAAAGACTCAAACAAATGTTTGCACACTGATGTTCATAGTGGCACATTGCATTGTAGTGTGAAAACCAGGAATGAGGACACAGGCCTCCAGGAAACTTTCATGAAGTTAGAACATGCTGAGACTAAGGATCCATAATTTCAGGAAGCAGATTTTATTTGCTATGGCCATAGGGCTCAACCGAGTAGGCTCTGAAAGTCTGAGACCCAAACAAAAGGAAACCTTAAATTTTATAGACTGTGTGACAAGTTAAAGACAAGGCAAACAATTGGCTGATTTAAGTTGAGAATGGCCCGGAGCTGAAGCGTTGAGGGGTCCCCACTCCAGGAATGTCTTCTCTTACCTACATGCATCTTCACCAGTTCCTGAAGGCTGGGGGAGGGGGTTTCTATCCCAGAAATATGTCTTATCTCACTTGCCTGCAAGGAGAGGGGGTTTGGGGGTTTTCCACAGAGAGCACAGCTAAACCAGAAAAAGGGGGAGGTCTGCCTGCTACAGCATAATTGCCAAAATATGGATGCAAGTCAAGTGTCCATCCACCAATGAATGGATAAACACAATGTGGTCTATACATACAATGGAATATTATTCATTCATAAGAAAGAATGAAGTTCTTGTGACACATTACAACATATGTTCAGGGAAATAAGCCAGACTCTAAAGGACAAATATTGTATGATCCCATTTGTGTGAAATAACTAGATATACAAGTTCATAGCATAAGAAACTAGAATAAAGGTTACCAGGTGATGGGATGAGGTGAGGAATGGGGAGGGAATTCTTAATTGTAACAGAGTTTATTAGGAGGTGATGATGGTACAGCATTGTTAATTTAATTAACATCACTAAATTGTATTCTTGAAGGTGCTTAAAATAGGTAATTTTTGTTTTATATTATATCAGAATAATTTAAAATAACATAGAACTGTACAATACAAAGAATGAGTCCTAAAATAGAGTATGAACTATTGTTAATAGTGTAATTATAATAATATGGTTTCATCAACTGTTACAAAGGAACATAGTAGGGCAAAATGTTAAGAACAGTGAAAACTGTATGTATGAAGGAGGTATATGGGAACTAACTGTATTTTCTACATGATTTTTTTCTGTAAACCTGCAGCTGCTGTAACAAAAATTGAAAAAAATATTATTTACTGTATAATTCCATTTATATGAAGTTATAGGATAAGCATAGCTATTGTACGGTGATTGCCTGTGGATGGTAGGGTCAAGTCAGCTAAGAAGGGACACAAGGAAACTTCCTGGGGTGCTGGTGATACTCTGTTTATTGGAGTATGCTGTCGCATGTATTGTCAGAGCTCATTGATAAATCCACTTAAGATTTGTGTGTTTCATTGTATGTTAAGTTTACCTAAAGAGAAAAAAAGAAGCAAATATAGAACTTAATAATTAATGAAATGCATGCTGAAGTGTTTAGGAGTGCATCCAAAAATAAAATGGATTAGATGGACATATATGAAAAAGTGAGAAAAGTAAATATGTTAATTGCTAAATGAATGCAGTGCATATATTGCTGTTCACTCTAAAATTCTTTCACTTTTGCAATATGTTTGAAAATGTTTATAGTAAATATCGTAAGGTAAATAAAAAATCCAATGTGAGGTCACACAACTGGTATACATCAGTGCCACTTAGTTGCACTTAATCTTCACTTCCAGAGATGTTTTTAACCATTATGTTCAACTGCCAGACCGAACCGAAGGTATAAGATGATAAAGAGATCTTTGAAAGATTTTTCACAATATTTACCAGAATATGTACATATGAGTCCTTTCTCTTTTTGCAGTAGGTCTTAAGAAAATTACACTTCAAGTATCTGGCCATAAATATTCAAGAAAGCTTAGTTCATACTAGAGAAAAGTAAATTTAACCTAAGCATCCATCCCTTGACTATTACCCAAAGAATTAAATTATGAGTCAAAAATATTATATACATATATGGTAAAAGATATTCTAAACTAATTTAAGAGAAGAGTAACAGTTGAGGAGGAAATATTTTTAATCTGAAATAGAGAAAATATTCTAATAGATGAAGAACTTCTGAAGACTCATGAGATAAATACAAACCTGTATCAAAATGGAAAATTGTATGAAGTGAAATTTTTCAAATTTGATCACTTTGTGCTATAAAGTGTGTTTCACATGATTCAACTTCAAAGTATGAACTGATAATTCATAAACCTACAACTGCAAACAGCTTATCATACAAACCTAAGGAAAAATATTTTTGACATCACTATTAGTCATGTAACAAAAATAAAACAAGAGTAACATTATTTTTCTCCCACCACATTTACAATTTTAATAGTATCTTGGTCAAAAGGCAGGGAAACAGAAACTCATGCACCTTCCTTCTTGGCTTATGCTTTTCTTATCCTCTGTTTTCCATTAAATGGTTACATTTGTTTATTCTACATTTTCCCTTCCTACTTATTTGGAAGTTCTGCAATCATTATGTTATATTCTTTTCCTCCTTTACAATAGAAGGGCTTCAAAATTATTTTACTCAGTCCAGTTCCACCCTTCATCATTCACATTGCTTTTGTTTAGTAGGTGGATTTAACTTTGACAAGTAATCCACACATAACGATCTTTTTATAAACAGACAGTAATTTTGTAGATTATTCAATGTATTTATCCATTTACTTGCTTCCCACCCTTCCATTCTTTTCTAGTTTTATTGAAATATATATTTTAGTGGTTATTTCAAGTGTTTATGAATGGTAAACTCTTTCTGACTTTGACTCATGTCTTTTTTAATAGTCTTTCTTCTTTACATTCCAATTAAGTGAAAGTTTAACCAAATATAAAATTCTGGATCACAGTTATTTTCCCTTTACCTTTTGCAGTTCATGCTTCTGGTACATGTTGCTATTGAATGAAAAATCGTCCTGTTAGCTTAATTATCATTTGCTTTTAAGAAATCTGTTATTCTCCTTTTTAAAAGTTTCTCTTTCCTCAGCACTGATTGTGATTCCTCCATCTAAATGCACATGTGCATCATTTTTCAAAAATGTTTACATTTTAACTGTAGTTATTATCTCTCCCCCATCCTCTCTACTGTCGCTTTCTGAAATTTCCAATTAGACCAAGGTTAGGTTTTTCTCTACTAATATTTCAATCTTTTTACTTTTGTTTGAATGTCACTTTCTAGTTTGTTTTGTTAGATTTGCCTTTTGTCTCACAGTACCTCTGCTCAGTTGTCTCTAATTGCTACTTATTCCATCCAAGAGTTTTTAGTTTACTTAGTCTGAATTATTTCCTTTGTCTGAGTTTTTTTTTTATCATCCTCTGTGGTTGTTTTTCCTCCTGATCCCCTATCATACCAACCAGTATTTCTTTTAATGTTGCTGCAGAAATTTAAAATTTTCTGCAGTCCTTGTAATAGATCTTCTGGTGGTTAAGTTTGTTGAGTTTCCCCATTCACTACACTGGTTCCTCCATTGTTTGTCTTTCTTTTTCAGACACTCATCTGAGGTTTTTTCCTTTCTGTGGGCATATTGTGTTTGCATCCTGGAAGTCTACCCATAGAGTCATTGTAACATGATTTATTCAGTTTCAGGTTCCTGTAGTATTTGAAAAATGTAAATTTAGACCCTAACTCTGCACATTTTTAAGACTTGAATGGCTTTTAAGTAATTGTTTCCACCTAGGGCCCTGGACAATTGAAACATTTTCTTCTTATTCTTCTATGATAGTGGTTAGAGTTTTTCTAGTTCAGTTATAGTGGGTATAATATCCATTCAAGGCTTTGCAATTTATATAAAGTACCCAGACATGGTTCCCCAGCTCTGATAGACATGAAGCTATATTACCAGTGTGGAATGAGAACTTTAGAACCTATGCTAGATGCTTAAGAAGGAAAACCCCAAAACCAGCCTGCCTCAGTTCAAAATCCATCCCTTATACTTACTAGCTATGCTACCTTAGACAAGTTACTTAATTATGCTGTTCCTCAGTTTAATTATTTATAAAATAAAGATATTCATGGTACCTTCTCACAGGACTGTTAGGGTCATTGGAGTATTAAATAAGATACTACACATAAACAGTTAGGATAGACCTGTCACACAGCAGTGCTAATAAATGTAGCCATAATTACCAGTTCTGGGCTACCATGGCATGGACTTACTGTTTATTCCTAAAGTGCTCTCATAATTTTAGTCATCTGGTGAGTTTATTCCCTCCTGCCATTTCTCCATCCTTTCCTCTCTTTTTCTTCTAGGCATTGGGGCAAAAATGAAAATAGAAAAATAGAAAGTCATGCATATTTTTGAGGGCCTATAAAAGGGAGCCCCAGTGTTAGACTTTGTCCAGGATTTTCATGTGCTATTGGAGTAGAGATTGGGAGGGAAGCCTGACACATTATGCAATGCACCATATTCCTCCATCTTCTTTTTTGCAAAAATTTTGTCAAATTGTTTCCATGAACTATGTAATTTTATTTTTGACTGTGTTGCTAAATGGATGTATACATATATAAATACATAGAGTCAACAAAACAGTACTTTTTTTTCATTAATGATGTTATGGCTCAGCATTTATTAACAATAAAATATATTAAGAATATATAGATATAATTATATAATAGAATAAATATTGTAAAACAGCTTATAAACTGTGGCTTCATTTAGTTAAATGATATGTATATAGTCATATCTACTACTAAACATGTTCACCATATCATTCTATGTACATAGAGAAAAGTGGAAACAGATGATTACCATAATAAAGAAGAATGCCTATCTCTTTTTTCTATTCAATGTACTTTTTCATGATCTTTGTGGATTTTTGGTAAACAGCCTGTGTATATTAAATACTTTGAATGAATCAATAAAAAAATTTATTTTTAAGCTTTGTTTGTATAATGTGTTGGGAAAAATCATTAAGGACAGAATTACACTTGATCCACTTCTGGGTAGTGACGTAAATTTCAGAAACTTGTTTATCATTTCCATATCTGTCTTCCTAGGTCTGAATTTTTAACAAATTAAAAAATTTACTCTACTTCCCTTACAAAAGTTGTAGGATAAAAACTGGTAAGAAACGTAAAGTGCTTCGTAAATAAAAATCTAATGAAATAAAACCTATAGCAATTGTGCCATTATTTGTGCTAATTATCTACACACCTTGACATGATGTATTGCAAATACCCACATAGAAAATAAAGCAGGAGAGACCCTAGAGCAAGAAAAAAAATGAGGATTTGTTTTTGGTATGGGCAGGCACCAGGAATCAAACATGGGTCTCCAGCATGGCAGGCAAGAATTCTGCCACTGAGCCACCATCACCCCACCTGAAGATTTAATTTTTAAAGTTCTTTCTGACACAATCAACTGTCAAGGCAGACTTCTTTTTCTTCCAAATAGGTCTTGGTCTTCTTATGATGAAATGTTTAGTTCCCTGAAACACTAAATAAAGACTATTTCATCATTTAGAACTATAATCATGTTGGTCAGGGTGAAAAAAATGCTATAAAAAACAAACAAAATGAAACAAAACCAAAAAACTTCTATACAAATGTTAGAGACCTCAGAGGAAAAATAGAAAAAATAAGAAAAGAATAGAAAACTGAAAAACATAAATAAATTTCTACTATATAGCAATTCATTCAATGATATCTACGAAAGAAAGTGCTATTTCAATTTGTTTCATTTAGCACTTATTAACAGTGTTCACACTTGAAAATCATATGTAGTTCACACTTTATAACTTGTCAAGAATGTCATATAAATCATAAGACATTGTAAAATAAATGAGTTAATCATGAGCAAATAAGTTGAAATACAAAATTATTAAAATACACTTTTGCTTGTCACAAAAAATAAATACATAGTATTATATGAGGAAAGTTTTTAATATGTTTATATAATATGAGGTAGGGCTTCCAAAGTTAAGAGCAAGAATTGACTGTAACTCCTCTGGAATAGCCTGAGCCATCCCCATAACTCTTCAACTCCAGTTATGGGGCATTAAGATTCACAGGGAATAAGATGACTTTGATGAGCCACTTTGAATGACAGCGCTAAAACCTAAAGTCGCCCTCTGGAAATTCTGGCTTGCTAAGAAAATGGTATCCAAAGATGGAGAACACATCATGAAGAAAAGACAGCAGGAAAACTGTTTTTGTTGAAAAAAATCTAAGCCTGCTATAAAGAATCGATCACTAGATGAGATTCTTGAATTGAAGGATAATATCCAACTTCCTTCTTACATCTTATCTTTGTATGGTTGTATATAAAAGTTTTGTGCTCTTTGAGGAAATAATTTCCTTATGAAGTCATTCTGCATCTGTTTTCTTCTTGATTCCCTATCAGCACAATTAAAATATTTCCCTAAAAGACATACTTCAACCATGGTTTAAAAAAAACAAACAAGATGGACACCACCCCAGGTCAAAATCAGACAAAAATATGAGAAGATCAATGTCTTTGCTATTTCTATTTCAAGAAAATAAAATGTTTCAAAGACCTACCACACAAAGAAAAGAACTGGCTTTTAACCATATAGATTCTATGAGGACAAATAAGGAATTCATAGTCTTTTATATTTCTCTCATGTTTCTCAAGGAGAATTGGGGAGTTTGTAACAAATACCATAGGATATTCTTTTAGCAATGTAATGGACAATTGAAGAGCATTGCAAATATTTTATTTGTAAAAAAAAAAAAAAGGCAGAGTCCACCGAAGCCTGAAACTTTTTTGGAAATGCATTTAAAAATAAGATGTATGAGTGGATGGGTAGAAGGTTTCAGAGATGAGATATATATGAAAAAAACAAGTATAATAAAATGTTACCTGCAGATTTTAGTTGATGGGTATAGGAGGTTCATTGTAAAAGTCTATTAACTTTGCAGTATGTTTGAAATTTTTCAAAGTAAAATGTTGGGAAAGTTTTTAAAGCAGAAGATATTTAATTTATAAATTTTAGAACATGTGAACAAAAATGAAAAACAATAACTATCTCTAATCTCCAAAACTCAAAGTACAGAACTATGATTTTTGTACTCACCTTATATCTGGGTTTCTTAACTTCAGCACTATGGACACTGGGGTCAGATAATTCTTTGTTCTGAAGGCGCATTTCTGTGCATTGAAGGAACTTGACTCAAATATCTGGCTTCTATCTCCTCAATACCAAAATTACCCTCCTTTCAGTTGTGATAACCAAAGACATCTCCATACATTGCCAAATGACACATTTGCCTGGTTGAGAAATACTGCTCTCTTTTATAAACTTTTTCCCATGTTAAAATGCATATACACTTGGGTGGGCCACAGTGGCCCAGCAGGTAAGAGTGCTTGCCTGCCATGCCCGAGGACCTGGGTTCAATTCCCAGTGCCTGCCCATGTAAAAAAAAAATACATATACACTTGAAGTAAGTGATTAAAAATCTTAGAGATATAAAATGTAGTTTAAATTCATGGAAAGTACAAGCTAGCATAAAAGGATCTATTGACACATAATGTCTCTTGTACCAAAATTAACATAAAAAGTAAACACAATTATAACTAGAAAACCAAGGCCTATTTATTATGCTTATGGGGAGTGGGGTAGGACAAATTATTTTAAGCTCATATAAGAAAATTAAATGCCTGAGAATAACTAAGAAAATTGTGAAAAGGAATGACAGTATAATTTGGGAAGATATAATATATAAATACATAAGTATAAAGTCACTTTGTTTTAAAAACCTGGAAAATGACTGAAAGAATTGATTATTGCTATTGGGACAAAATGAAAAACTTAGAAATAAAGCACCATTTGTATTATTGCAAAGATCTGCTTTGCCTGGGTTGCATCAGTCCTATGACACAAAAAAGTTGCAAAAACAAATAAATTAGCTAATTAATAAATAGTCACGTGATTCCCAGACAATACAGAAAGAAGTATTCTTTTTTTTAAATATATTAAATAAAATAAGATTTCTTGTACTGTTATTGCTTGTATGTTAGAATCAAAGTTGTTTTGGGTTTTGTTATAATTTCTTCTTGCTTTTTTTAAATATTGCTATGTAATAAAACCTTTGTTAGATTATAGGAAAATGCACAAAAACAGAAAAATAATAATGGTTGCCAGTGGCATCATTCAATGTTTTTTGTGACTCATGTTTTTCTTATCTTTTTAATATGAACTTTTAGTTGACTTAGAAAGAGGAAGTTGAGAGTTGTGTGCGGAGAATTAAGGAAGCATAGTAACTGGGTCACAGAATTACAGATCTGTTGTATCACAAACATAAACAAAGAACACAAAATGAGGTTCATAATGCTTTAATGTTTTGTACAAATTCACATGAGAAAGTAGGACACAAAATGGCAGGCCATCTCTAGCTCTCCAGGAGTTCTCCCTTATACTTGGCAAAACCAAGCTCATATAGGATTCACAAAGCTTATTTTCTCACCTTATTTTCAAATCAATCCTGATAATGGACAAACTGAGTATCGTTTCATTTCTTCTCACAAAGCAGACAATATGTTAAATCCCATTGGTGAGAATAAAATTAGTAAGCTGTTCTGAGTCATACAGGGGTTTACAGTGTTGAATAAGAAAAGTATATCACCACAGCTCTTGAAATATAACACCAGCCAAATGCTCAAATCAAGATGAACCAAAGTACTTCTGGATATCAAAAATCAATAAATGGTGACTGCAAGGGAAACAACAAAGGTTTCTTGAGGGAGGTGACTGGGAATGAGGTGATTGGAAGGGAATTGGTGGTAATTGTAGATAAAACTGGAAAGATGGGTTTATCTTTGCCACACAGAGATGAATGAAGGGAGCTTGGTTCCAGAGTAAAGGAGCTCCACACTCGTGATACAGAGCTCAGTTAATGCACCAACAAAGCTGCTATGTTGGACACTCCAAGTCCAAGTGGGGCTTTCCAGTCACTATCTCCAGCCAGAATGAACTTTCAATTTTGTGTGTGTGAGAGGGGAGGGAGAGCAGATAGGTAGTCATTTTTATTCTCCTTTTCTAAGTATAATTTCTTCACTTTAAAAATTATTTGGAACTTAGAAGCTGCTCTTCATTAAGCTCCACAAGGCTTATAGCTTCAAAACTTTTGTCCAAATTTGTTAAATGTCATTATCTCTCCCCATGGCCTTTCTCTCTACCTTCACTCCCTTTGCCCCAACATGAACCCAGACATCAGGTTGGTCTTGCTGTGCTATCCCATTCGCAGAGGCTGGCTCAGTACATGTAGAGTTATTTCTAATTTCTTTTAGCTTTTCCTATTTTTTTTTCATTTTTGTTGAGGTATAAATATCATCCAGTACAGCAAACCTTTCTGTTCACAATTTGATCAATCTTTACATCTATAAACAGGGACTTAACCACGTCCCCAATCATGATTCATAATATTTCCAGCACCCCAGGATGTTCTCTTCCAGTCAGTACTGCCCTCACCACAGAACCAACCATTCTTATGGTTTCTTTCCCTGTACACCAAGTTGGGAATCTTCTTGAACATTACATGCATAGCCTCATACATTCTGTTTTGTTTTGTTAATCATTATGTTTGTGAGATTCATCCATGTCAGTGCATGTAACTGTACTTTGTTCTTTTTCATTTCTGCATTGTATTCCATTGTATGAATATGTGTCAACCTCTCTATTCATTCTGGAATTATGCTATTAAGAGACATTTTGGTTGTTTACAGTGGGAATCTATTGTAAGTAATGCTGCTAAGAACAACTGTGATGTACATAAGTTCTCATTTTTATGACATATACACTCAAGAAGGGAATTGCAAGGTGTGCTGGTTTAAAAGGATTTATGTACACTAGAAAAGCTATGTTTTAATCCTAATCAATCTTATAGGAACAATGGTTTCTTCTAATCCATATTCAATACTACAGTTTGGAAACTTGATTACGTTATCTCCATGGGGATGTGACTCAATCAATTATGAGTATTAAACTTAATTAAATGGAAACATTTCTCCACCCATTCTATATGGGTATTGATTAGTTTACTGGAATCCTACAAAAGAAGATGCATTTTGCAGAGAGTTCCTTTTTCAGGAGAGAGCTGCAGAACCATGACAGAAGATGAGGGAACCACAGAGTCCACCACCCAATGATCCTTGGTGATGAAGACGGAAAATGTCTCTTAGGGAACTTCATGAAGCAAGAGGCCTGGAGAGGAAACTAGAAGATGTTCAAATGTTCACCATGTGCCCTTCTAACTGACAGAGAAATCCTGAACCTCATTGGCCTTTTTGAACCAAGGTATCTTTCCCTGGATGCATTAGCTCAGACTTTTATAGACTTGCCTTAATTGGAACATTTCCATGGTCTAAAAACTGTATACTTGAAACTTATTAAATTCTCCCTTTTAAAAACCATTCTATTTCTGGTATATTGCATTCTGACAGCTAGCCAACTAGAATACAGGATATAGCAGATATGTGTGTACATATCCATAAACAAAGAACAAGAAGAGTGTTCAAAGAAACCATAAAATATAACCCAGGAAAAGGGGAGAAAATTAACAAAAGTAAACAATCCCTGAGGAAGTACAGACATTAGACATACTATATAAATGTTTTAAATCATCATTCTTAAATATGATCAGTGTGCCAAAGGAAACCACAGACAAAAAACTAAAGGAAAGAAGGAGTGCAATACATAACAAATAAATAATATCAATAAAAAGATAGAAACTATAGAATGAAACCAAATAGATATTCTCGAGTCAAGGAGAATAATAACAAAAATGAAAAATTCACTTTTCATTTGAACATCAATTGGAGAAGGTGAAGGAAAAAACAGTGGTCTTTAAGATAGATCAATTGAAACTATCTACACTGAGAAAGAAAGAAAAAAGGAGGAAAAATAATTAAAGTCTAAAAAACCTGTGGAGCACCAGGAAGTGTACCAAATATACAGAGGGAGAATATAACTTTTAAAAATTGCAAGATAAAATGATAAACAAGAAAAATTCAGTTGTGTCAAAATCTATAAAGGGCATCAAAATACTTGAAACATTTAAGAATAAAGTTGATCCCAGAGGTGCAAGAGTTGAATACTAAAAAATTCAAAATTAATTGAATGATACTCTATGTTCATGTATTAAAATACTTAATATTGTTAAGATGGCAATGCTTCCAAAAATCATCTACAGAGAGATGCAATTCCTATCAAAATCTTAAGGTCCTATTTTTCAGAAACGGAAAAGCCAGTTCTCAAAATCCAAAGGAATTGTGAGGTACATAACCAAAACAACCTTGAATAAGAACAGACTTCCCCATTTAAAAACTTGCTACAAAGTTAGTCATCAAAATAGTCCAGTAGTAACATAAGGATGCACATATAGATCAATGGTGTAGACTCCAGAAATAAACCCGATCAAACAATGCTCAGTAAGAGTGCCAAGACCACTCAAATGAGATCTAACAGATTGTGCTTTAACAACTGGATATTCAAACTCAAAATAATGAAGTTGAACTCCTACTTCATATCATATATAAAACCTAACTCAATATTATCAATGATAAATTGGAATTCATAAAAATTAAAAATTTTTACATCAAGATCACTATCAAGAAAGTGGAAAGACAGCCTATAAAAGAGAGAAAATATTTTAAAATCATGTATCTGTTAAGGGTCTACTATCTAGAGTATATTTTAAAAACTGTTACAACTCAACAACAAAAAGACAAACAACCCAATTAAAAAGTGTGCAAAGAACTTAAAAAAGCATTTCTCCAAAGAAATACAAATAGTCAACAAGCTAATGAAAAGATGCTCAAGATCTTTAGTCATAAGGGAAATGCAAATCAATATCACAATCAGGTACCATTTCACACTCACTAGCATGATTACTATAAAAAAACAGAAGATATATGTTCGTAAGTTTAAGGAAAATTGAACTTTCACACAGTGCTGCTGGAAATGTAAAATGGTACAGCAACTGTTGAACAAAGCTTTGTGATTCCTCAAAAAGTTAAACATGCAATTATCATATGATACAGAAATTCCACTCTTATTAATATACTCAAATGCTTTGTAACAGGTAAACTTTTATATTAATATTTGTTGCAACACTTCAAAAAGCCACAAGGCAAAACAAACAAAATGTCCACCAAGAGATGACTGGATTAACAAAATGTGATATATTTACCCATCAAATGAGTAATGTTTTGGCACATGCCAAAACATGAACAAATTTCAAAAACATTCTGTTCCATGAAAGAAAGTAAACACAAAAAGTTATGGATTATAATATTCAATTATTCAGATTAGGTAAATACCTAGAGACAGAAATCAAATGTTGATTGTCAGAGATTGGGTGTTGGGGGAATGGGGAGTGACAGCTTAATGGGTATAGTAGGTGTTTCGGGGTGTTGAAAGTGTTTTGGAACAAGATGAAGGTAATGATTGCACAGTGTCATAAATGTCATAAATTTAATTTTTATGTTATGTGACTTTCACTTCCATGCAAATTAATTAGTACTAATTTATAATTTAAAACTATGAATTCATTTTTAAAAACATAAGAACCCAGACTTTATTTTTGCAGTGTGGTTTTCTTTCCAGGAAAATGTCCTAAGCACAGCCTTATTCATTATTTACTATTTATCTGTATTTGTGACCTCTCTCTAATACTGGTTTTCCTCAAATCTTGTGGACCTTGTGCAGTTCTATACACTTTCTGCTCACTTCATGCAGATGCAAGTGACTGAAAGCAAAAATGAGAAATCCTGAAAGATGGTGACTGGGGCAAATATAACATACTCTTACCCATCCAATAAATGGAAAAGAACAAGAGAAAATTGTAGAAAATGAGACACCAAGAGATGATCAGAAGTCTTTTTTTTTACCTTTTTTTATTGTATAATATAACATAATACAAAGAAATAAAGATAAAAGCAATAGTTTTCAAAGCACTCTTCAAAAAGTAATTACAGGACAGGTTCCAGAGTTTGTCATGGGCTACCATAGCATCATCTCAGATTTTCCCTTCCAGGTGCTACAGAACATTAGAGACTAGAAGGAATGAATATTTATTTTTTATCAATACAATTGGCCTTTTTTTCTCCTTGTGAAAAATTACGTATATACAAAAAAGCAATACATTTCAATGCACAGCACAACAATCAACTGCAGCACAGATTTCAGAGTTTGGTATGGGTTACAGTTCTATAATTTTAGGCTTTTACTTCTAACTGCTCTAAGATACTGGAGACTAAAAGGAATATCAATTTAATGACCTAGCAATCATACTCATTTGTTAAACCCTACCTTCTCTTTATAATTTCTCTCTCACCTTTGATCTTTCTCCCACATTTTCAGGGTATTTTGTCTGTGCCCATTCTAACCTTTTCATGTTGGTTCCAAGAAATGGAAAAGAAAGACAAGAAAAGAGAAAATAGTAGAACATGAGGTACCAACAGATGATCAGAAGTCTTTATTATTGGGTCAAAGATGTCAACAGATTAATTTACGTTATGGTTGAGGAGGCAGTGGATAGGAAAAATGTAGATGCCCTGTGGTATAGTAACAATGGTGAAAGAACAAGCAATCAATGATCTGAAAGGATCCTGCACTCCTTGAACCAGAAATAAGTCAAGACCCCAATAGCCCAAAATGAAAAACTGAGCAATGGCTTAAAAGTCAACATTCTGACAAAACCAGAATGAAAAAAGATGTTACTTTTCCCAACACCACATCAAATTCAACATATTTCACCACATGCTAGGATATGTTCTCCTTTCTTCAAGACTTTATATTACTTAGAATGTCAAGAATGTTAAATCTTACAATCATTGACAGAAGTGTAAAGTTCATAGATAATGTTAGCATAATGTGATGCATAAAAGATATATCACAAATAATTATTACAGAAGGTAGTAAAGGTAGGCATACAAATAAATGCATATTTATGTGATATAATGAAATAGCATATGATCTAATGTTTATAGCATTAACGTGATATTATATTATAATTATATACAGTAATTTATATATATATTACTAATTATAATATGTGTTTAATAGTAACAAGCACTGATAAGTACCTCTCACAAAAACACAACCTCAGCATTTGAATATAGAGGCTTGATTTTAATTTCCTAATTCATATAGCTCCCCAAATCACAAAAGTGGGGAAAATTACACAGACATTGCTACCCTAAAACAAAATTTCTCAGCCTCAGCATAATTGACACTTGGGGCCAGATAATTGTAGTAGGAAGCTGTTATGTATATCTTAACATGTTTAACAGCATATCTGTCACTATTAAAGACAAGACATGAGCACGCCTACAGAGATGGCAACCAAAATTGTCTCCAGATATTGCCAAAGGTCCCCTAAGGAATAAAATTATCCCCAGGAAAGAACTACTATTATAACTTTGTGCAGCTAAGAAATTATAGAAAACCACATTACTGGGCATCTCTGGCTCATTGCTCACCTACCTTGTGCTCTGGCTTGTGGAAACTTTATTACTGAGAGAGCTAAATTCGTCTCTTAAAATCCACAGGATTATCAGGTAGACAGATAATTTGGTCTGTAGTAATGACATGAAGGCTTGTCTTTAAAATAGGCTTGGACTCAATTTTTATAATTAAACAAGAAATTGGTAAAGGAATTTATTCTAGAAATTTTAAAAGAAGTTTAATATTTCTGAGACTTACTAGAATCTTTATTAGATTTATGGTAATATATGGACATAACAAAAATTAGGAAAGTAGAAAAGTATAGCAAAGAAAATAGAACATACCTGTAATTGTACAACACATAGATTACTATTTTCATTTTGGGGTTTATATTTTTGGGCTTTTTTGTCATTGTTTTTCCTTTTGCATGTGAAAACTTTAAAATTATGCATTAAGTGTATTACAAGGCTTTAAACATCCAGGTGGAAGATCAAATTCAGTTCTCAAAACACATACATGAAATCATCAGTGAAATCCAAATAGGGTCTGTAGCCTGGTCAATATTACTATACCAATGTCAGTTTCCTAGTTTTGATATTGCACATGCAGTTATGTAAGATAAGTAACATAGCAGGAAATGTCAAAAAGTAACTAGCACACTTTATATAATTTTTGTAACTTCTTCTGGGTCTTAAATTATTTCAACACTTAAAGTCAAATTATCTAGCTATATTTAGGGTTTATTTATGGAGTGTCCTTGTTCTTAGGAAACATACATGGAAATTTTAAGTGTTAAAGGAATATGTGCATGCAACCTGATCTCAAATATTTAGAAAATAGACTGACATACAAATAGAAATATATCCTATCTATGTAAAATAATAGTTGGATGGATGGATGGATGGAGGGATGAATAGATGGATGGATAGATGACACATGGTAAACAGATGATAGACAGGAAAAATAAATTATGATACAACAAATGTGACAAAATTATAAAAATTGTTAAAGCTGGTTATGTGGGTTGGGTATATTTTAGAGTATTATGCATGACTTTATTACTATTTTTGAAAATTTCCTGTAAATTTGAAGTTATTTCAAAATTAAAGGATTTGTTACAGAGGGAAATCATCAAGAATGTAGGCAAAATAAATATCAGAAACTTCATTTCATGTAAATTCTCACTTTCAACTCAGAAGTGTTTTATGTGACTCTTTCTACAAATAAAAGAGTCCATAACTTCTTGATATGTTCTTCTTCAAATCGAAGAACTCTTAAAAAATGTTTAAATAGATATTTATCAAATTACCCCATCACAACATAAACAATATATTGTATCATTTATATTCAAAGTGAAGACAAAATTATAAACCCACTAAAATAGTAACAAAAGCAGGTCCTATGAAACTACAGATAAATTCACTTTGGAAGTTGAGCAAGTAGCTGAAATAGAGAATGAGTAAACAACTTCCCTTCTTTGCATTAAAAGAACCAAATAAATAGAAGTTCCAGGAAAATGGTGGAATAGGAGAGTTTGAGTTCATCCCTGCTGCAAGGAACAGCTAGAGAAGGGATGCGAGGGCAAATGAGACAGCAATTCCAGTGTGTCTGTGATGTGGGAAGGTCTTCTGCACCTCATAAGGGGGCCCTCATTGTGTAAGCTCAGGAACTGAGAAGCAAAAAACTGGAGAAGCTAGTATCCCTCAAGAGTGCATGGACAGGGAGACAGGATCTAGAAAATAAGCCAAGGAATGTTCCTTGAACCCACTACCTTTACTGGCACAGGCCTGCAACCCATGAATCACTTCATATGCCATGCACTTGAACTCCATCAACTGCCCCCTCACTCTACTCCAAGTGCACCCACCCTGCTAACACCCCTGTGTCAGTATTCATCCCACACCCCCACCCCAACACATGTATGTCTGCCCCAGCCGAACTCACTTCATCTGCAAAAGTGCTGTCTTGCCCCAGCCCCTGCAGGCAGTCTACAAGGCATAAAAGCTGCAGAAGTCCACCCTCAGACTATACCCACTCCCAGCACACACAGTCATGCAAACACACCCCATCCTCCCATAGTTCTTTGCATGTGTACCTGAGTTTATGGGTCTCACACATCTATGCATGTGCATGGCCCCCAGTCACACACCCAGTACTGGGCAAGTGCTGACTTCCTCACCTGGGCCACATCCACCCCAAGCCCACACAGTTGCAATGCCAACCCACTGGCTTGAGCTCTGCACATGAACACAACAGGCCCATGCCCTAGATAAGGGCACCAGGGCCCCGTGTCCCAGACCCATGCACCTGCACAGAAATATCTTCCCCACCACTGGGTGCCACACTCACAGGCATCACCTTAACATATACTGCGCATATAACTGTGCCACAACACATCCCCACCCTGTTGTGCCCCATCCCATGCCCAGTATCATGCTCCTCATCTAACCTGAAAATACAAAGCTTTAAACTACTGGAGGAAATCAACTTACAAAGTAAACCAATCAAAATATTTACATACCTCAAAGACAGCAGAAGATCATTAATCATATCATGATACAGACAGATATAGTCCAGGATAATGACCAAATTAAAACACCAGAGGAGACACAGATGTTGGAATAATTAATTAAAGATGTTCAGATAAATCTACTAAGTAAATAAATTGGATGGCTAATGACATAAGGGAGACCAAGTGCACAAATAACAATGATTGGTGTTACAGAAGGTGAAGAGATGAGTAAAGGGTTAGGGAGATTAGTTGAGGATTTAATGGAGGTAAACTTCCCAACCCTTGTAAATGCAATAAATATGCAAGTCAAAAAAAATCAATGAACTCCAAGTAGAATATATCCAAAAAGACGTTCCCCAAGGCACATACTAATCACTCTGTAAAATGTTGAAGAAAAGCAGAGAATTCTGAGAGTGGAAGAGAAAAAAAATCTACTACATACATGGGTGACCACATAATACTGAGTTCAAACTACTCAACTGACAACATGGAGGTGAGAAGGCAGGGGTATGACTTATTTAAGGTACTGAAGAAAAATTTTCAGCCAAGAATTCTGTACCCAGCCAAATTGTCCTTTGAACTGATGAAGATGTTAAAATTTTCACAGATAAAGAAATCCTGAAAGAATATGTGGAGAAGAGACTAGCCCTGTATGAAATACTAAAGGGAGTTCTGCAAGTTGAGAAAAAAGATCTGGAGGAGGGCACAAAGTTGAAAAGTATCAGTAAGGGTAATTTAATGGATCAAAAGAGAAAGAGGGAAAATAACATTTAGATCTGACAAATAAAACCCGAAAGATAAGAAAATGGATTCAAGAAACACATTTTCAATAGTAAATTTGAATGTTTATAGACTAAATTTACCAATTAAAAGATGCAGATTAGCAGAATAGATTAAGAAATACAATTCAGCTATATGATGATTACAAGAAACTCATCTTAGACAGAAGGATACCAATAGACTGAAAGTGAAAACATGGAAAAAGATGTCCCATGCAAATTGCAACCAAAGGGAAGCAGGAGGTATAATAATATTGGGGAAAAAATGGACTTTAAATGTAAAGACATCATAAGAGAGAAAGAAGGACACTATATATTAGTAAAAGGGACAATTCACCAAGAAGATATAGCAATCATAAATGTTTATGCTCCCAATCAGAGGGCTCCAAAGTGCATAAGAGAGACATTGGCAAAACTGAAGGGATCAAAAGATGTTTCTAAATAACAGTAGGAGACTTCAATACACCACTCTCCTCTATAGATAGAACAATTAGACAGAAGCTCAATAAGGATATAGAGAAGTTAAATAACTTGATAAATAAATTAGACATAATAGACATTTATACATCATTATACCCCAAAGCACCAGTATATACTTTCTTCTCTAGTGCTTATGGAACATTCTGCAGGACAGAGCATATGCTGGGGCACAAAATGAGTATTTGTGAATTTAAAAAATTGAAATTATTCAAAGCACATTCACTGATCACAATGGAATGTGATAAAGTATATGGAGATTAAATAACACATTCTTAAACAACCAGTGTGTCAAAGAAGAAATTACTAGAGAAATCAGTAGCTGTCTGGAGATGAATGACAAGGAGAATACAACATATCAGAACTGATGGGATGTGGCAAAGGCTGTGCTGAGAGGGAAATTTATTTTCCTAAATGCCTATTTAAAAAACAAGAAAGAGCAAAAACTGAGGACTTAACTGCTCACCTGGGGGAACTTGAGAAAGAACACCAAACTAACCTGAAAGCAAATAGAATAAAAGAAATAGCAAAGGTTAAAGCAGAGTTAAATGAATGGGAGAACAAAAGACTAATAGAAAGAATCAATAAATCTGAAAGTTCATTCTTTGAGAAAATCAATAAAATTGATGGGCCACTAGCAAGACTGACAAAGAAATAAAGAGAGGGAATGCAAATAAACAAAATCAGAAATGAGAAGGGGTGCATTTCCACAGACCCTGAAGAAATAAAGTAAATCATAAGATGATTTTATGAACAACTATATGCTAACAAATTAGCAACTTAGAGGAAATGAAAAAATTCCTAGAGACACACAAACAAGGTACACTGACTCAGGAAGAAATAGAAAGTCTCAACAAACCAATCACAAGCAAAGAAATTCAACCAGTCATCAAAAATCTTCCTACAAAGAAAAGTCCAAGGCCAGATGGCTTCATGGCAGAATTTTATCAAACATTCCAAAAAGAACTAACACCAATCATGCTCAAACATTTCCAAAAAAGAGTTAAAAGGAATGCTACATAGCTTATTTCATGATGCTAATACCATTTTAATACCAAAACTGGGTAAAGATGCCATAAGAAAGGAAAACTACAGACCTATTTCCCTAATGCACATGAATACACAAATTCTCAACAAAATACTAGCAAAATATAATCCAACAAAACATTTTAAAAATTATGCATGATGACAAAATGGGTTTTATACAAGGAATGTAAGAATGGTTCAGCACAAGAAAATCTATTAATGTAGTACAGCACATTCACAAATCAAAAGGAAAAAATCACATGAGCATCTTGATTTATGCTAAGAAGACATTTGAGAAAATTCAACATCTTTTTCTGATAAAAACACTTCAAAAGATAGGAATCAAATGTAACTTCTTCAGTGTGATAAGGGGCATATGTGTAAAACCAATAGCCAACATCATACTCAATGAAGAGAGACTGAAAGCCTCCTCCTGAGATCAGGAACAAGATGAGAATGGCAACTGTCACCTCTATTCTTCAATATTGTGCTAGAAGCTCTAGCTAGAGCAATCAGGAAGGACAAAGAAATAAAAGACATCCAAGTTGGAGAGGAAAAAGTAAAATTTTCATTATTTTGTGGATAACATGATATTATACTTGATAAATCCTGAAAAATCTACAACAAAGTTGCTTGAGCTAATAAACAAATTCAACAATGCAGCTGGATATAAAATTAATGTGCAAAAATAAGTAGCATTTCTATACACAAGCAATGACCTTACTGGGGAATCACTTAATAAGAAATTTCCATTCAAAATAGCAACTAAAAGAATCAAGGACAGGTTGGGCCACAGTGGCTCAGCAGGCAGAGTTCTTACCTGTTCTCGCCTGCCATGCCAGAGATCCAGGTTTGATTTCCGATGCCTACCCATGAAAAAAAAAGAATAAGAGAATTAAGGACATAAAAATGAACTTACCTAGGCATATAAAGGACTTGTATAAGGAAAACTGCATAAAATTGCTAAAAGAAATGAAAAAAGATCTAAATAAGTGGAAAGGCATTTCTTGCTCATGGATAGGTAGGTTAAGTATAGTTAAGATGTCAATTCTACCCAAATTGATCTACAGATTCAATGCAGTAGTAATCAAAATTCCAACAACCTACTTTGAAGACTTAGAAAACTAGTTACCAAATTCATCTGGCAGGGAAAGAGACCCCAAATAGCTAGAAGCATCCTAAAAAAAGTAGCATGAAGTGGGATTAATACTTCCTGACTTTAAAATTTATTATAAAACCACAGTGGTAAAAAAGTATGATACTGGTACAAAGATAGAAGTATTAACCAATGGAATAGAATTGAAAGTGCAGAAATAGACCATTAAAACTTTTGACAAGAGACCTAAATCCACTAAATGGGACAAAATAGCCTTTTCAATAAATGGGTATGGAAGAATTGGATATCAATAGCCAAAGGAACAAAAGAGGACTTTTACCTTGCACCCTATACAAAAATTATCTCAAAGTGGCTCAGACACCTAAATATAAGAACTAGCACCATAATGCTTCTAGAAGAAAATGAAGGGAAACATCTTCAAGACCTAGTAATAGAGGTTTATTCCTAAACTTTACACTCAAAGCACAAGAAATAAAAGAAATAAATAAATAAATGGGAACTCCTCAAAATCAAATGCTTCTGGACCTTAAAAGACTTTGTCAAAAAGGTGAAGAGGCAGTGAAATAAAATGGAGAAAATATTTGGAAATCATAGATCAGACAAAGGTTTGTTATCCTGTATTCATAAAGAAATCATACAACTTAACAACAAAGGAACAAGCAATCCAATTAGCAAATGGGCTAAAGATATGAATAAGCATTTTTGAAGAACAAATGCAGATGGTTCAAAAGCATATGAAGATATGTTCAGTTTCATTGGCTATAAGGGAAATGCAGAGCAAGACTACAATGAGATATCACCTCACATCTATACAAATGACTGCTATTAAACAAACAAGAAACTATAAATATTGGAAAGGATGTTGAGAAATTGGGACTCTTATGCACTGATGGTGGGAATGTATAATGTTACAGCCACCTTGGAAGACAGTTTGGCAGCTCCTTCGGGAGCTATGTATCAAGTTGCCCTTTGACCCAGCAATAGCAATAGCACTACTTGGTATGTACCCAGGAAAGCTGAAAGTGAAAGTAGTATCACAAACAAACATTTGCACACCGATGTTCATAGCAGAGTTATTCACAATCACCAAAAGAAGGAGACAATCCAAATGCCCACAAACAGATAAGTGGATTAAGAAAATGTGGTATATACATGAGATGGAATATTAGGCAGCAATGAGATGAAATGACTCCTGAACCACATGAGAAGATAGATAGGCTCTGAGGACATAATGCTGAGGGAAATAAGCCAGACACAAAAGTATAGATATTTTATTGACTCCAATTTTATGACCTAGGTAAAGGAAAAATCAGTCTTATAATACAGCATACAGGGGACTTAGAGATACATAGAAACTAGAGATGGGTGAATGGTTAGCTAATAAGGTTGAACTCTAATGTCATGGAATAGATAGAAGAGAAGGCTATTCTCTAGTGGGTCTATAAGTAATATTACCATATTGAAGATGAACAATTTTGAAAGGGGTTCTATAAACCTATGTGTCCCACTAATTAACATTACAAATACAGATAGGTTCTTGCAAGAACTACACAAAAGGGATGATTCATGTACAATTAGTGTTGAAGTCCAAAGTATAGGGGGAAAACTGATATTGCATGTTATGGGCTATACTTCACAGGAAAACAGCAGTACCACAGCAACAGCAGGGGTACATAATGGGGGGAGGGACAATAATGAAGGGGAGGTTTAAATTTCCTATTTGGTGAGGGTGTGTTTATTGGTTATCTTTATTTTAGGGACAATGATATTATCTAAAATTAAAGGTGTTGATGGACTGTGGATATTTGACATTATACATGATATCTATTGAATGCAGGTGGTTGATGGATGCACTGACAGAGAAGTAGATTGGCAAAAGATGATAGATACATTTGATCAGATATTGTGCTACTTCAAAAAAGAATGAAGCTGTGAGGCATGCAACAATGCAAATGAACCTGTGGGACATTTGGTGAGGCAAAATAAGCCAGAAATGAAAGAATAATCATTGTGTAGACTCTTTTAGAAAATGCATATAAGAAAACAGTGGCTTATATTGTAAGTTCTTATAGCAGACACATTTATCCCAGAGTGGTAATTACTATTCTAGATTTTGAGAGGCTGTTTCATATATCTATAACCTGGTATTTTGAGATAAGAATGGAGCCAATTAAGTCAAAATTAAAGTAATTTAGAAAACAGGGGTAAGGAAAACATTGTATACATTTTAGAACCACACATACTCTTTGAGACCAAAGAAAGCAAGTTTATTTTGTCCAGAAACTAATTTTTTGTGGCACATAATCTAACTCAATCTGTCTGTATAGTGCATTTGAACAATTGAAACACAGGGATCCCCGAACAAGAATGAGTGCCTGTAATTCTGTATAGCTTAATTTATAGCTAAACCAGCTATAGCCTGGTTACATCCTATAATATATTAAGGAACTAATCAAAAAGTATTGGTAAAGTCCCTTGAGGGATGGGAGGGAAAATATGGAACTATTAAACTTTATAAATGGGGAAGCCTCTGATAGTGTACCAAATATTAGGGACACACAGATCAATAGGCAAAGTCCTTGAACTTCAGGCTTACTCTTGTGAAACTTATGTAAGTAGTGGGAAATGTTAGCTTAGCTATAGCTATGTCTAAGAGTTACTTCTGGAAGGCCTATTTTGTTGTTCAGATGTGGCATCACTCTCTCTAAACCCAACACTACAAGTGAAATCATTGCCCTCCCCTTATGCGGTATATGGGAGATGACTCACGGGGATGAATCCAACCTTAGCACCATGGGATCATCAATGCCATCCTGATCAAAGGGGGAAAGAAGTTTAAGTTATAAAACTTCAGTGACTGAGAGAGTTCAAATTGAGTTAAGATTTTGGAGGTCACTCTTCTGCAAGCTTCAGTTAGTCATTTCTACCTATTGTAACCTGCCAGCCCCCAACCAAAACCCTTCCAGCCAATTCTAAAGAACACCTATGGCAATATATAAGATTCTAAAAATGCTCCATGCATAGGATAACTTCCCAGAAACCTACAACCTTCAGATGGGTCCTTGGACCAGATAAGTCCTGAAGCCTAGAGGGCCCAGCCTCTCCAGAACATCAGCTAGCTCTATCTCCCAACCATATATTATTGATATCCCCTTCCAACATGAAAATGTTAGATCAGCCATAACCCAAATAATCCTAAAAAGAGGGATAGAAAGATCAAAGGTGATGAGCAAAAAAAGTAGGTTTTACAAATGAATATTTGTAAAATATTGCTGAATCATTAAATTGATATTTCTTTTAGTTTCCAGTATCTTAGAGGAGCTAGAAGTGAAGACCTATAATTGTACAATTGTATCCTATACCAAACCCTGGAATCTGTTCTACAAGTAATCCTTGTGCTGTGTTTTGAAATGTATTGCTTTTTTGTACATATGTTATTTTTAATTAAATAAAAAGTTCATTGAATAAATTAATGAATAAATGGATACATGAATTTCAGATTTTAAATACTTTCCTTTCTATATTAAGATCAGTTCCCCTATCTATGTGGGCATCCAGTGAACAATGGCAGTTAAAAGGTTTTGTACAAAATATTGTTAGACACAGGAATTATCTAATAGATGTGGAGTACTAGGTTTTTCAATATCAACCTTATGGGCTACAATGTCAAGCTTATTTCAATATGAATTTGAAAATTTTACATATTTTTGAAGTTTGCCTGGCATGTGGATTTAGAGTTAGCCATTCTTCCATTCAGCTAAAAGTAAATAGAAGCTAGAAATTGTTTAAATCATGAAATTAAACAACTGGAAGACAAGCTTAGAACACCAAAGTAAACCTTTCTATTTACATACAAGTTAAATAAAACCTAATTATTGAATGTAAATTGTCCAAGATCACACAAATATTCAGCAAAATAACCATATCTAAAATCCAGGACCTCTCAATCTCTCTGGATAGGTCATTTAAACAATCCAAATGCCTGGAGCCAAGAACAGGAATGAGGGCTTATAATTCTGTATAACTTAATGCAATGCCCAGATACAACCCTGAGGGTATTAAGAAGATACTTTAAAAGTATTAGCAAAGTCCCTTGAGGGATTGGAGGAAAAATATGGAATTATTAAACTTTACCACAGGGAATCCCCTGATACCATCTCAAACTTTAGGGACTCTCAAGTCAATAGGCCAAGCTTCTGATCTTGAGACTTGCTCTTGTGAAGCATATCTATATAGTGGAGAACATAAGGCTACTTATAGTTATGCCTAAGAGTTACTTCCACATGACCTCTTTGTTGCTCAGATGTGGTCTTTCTCTCTCTAAGCTCAATTCTACAAGTAAAATCATTACCCCTCTGTCTATGTGGGACATGAAATCCAGGGGTAAAAGTCTCCCTGATAATGTGGGATATGTCACTCAGGAATGAGCCTGGCCCTGGCATCATAGGATGGACAATGCCTTCTTGACCAAAAGGGGGGAAAGAATTGTAACAGATAAGTTGACTGAGAGAGTTCAAATAGAGTCAAGAGGCTGCTGTGGAGACTACTCTTTTGTAAGCTTTAACTAGATATTGCTATTTATCTTTGTTTTCCAAACCCCAACCAAAATAATTCCTGCCAACCCTAAAGAACACATAGAGCTATATATGAAATTCTACAAAGGTTCCATGAACTATGATTACTTTCCAGAAATATACAAACTCCAGATTGGTTTCTCGTCCAGATAAGTCCTGAAACCCAGAGAGGCCAGCCTCTCCAAAATATCAACTAATTCCATCTTCCTGTTCCATATTATTGATAACCCTTTATAACATGAATGGGCATAGCCAAAACACCCCTAAATACTCAGAGAAAGCTCAAAGGAGAAGGTAGAGTTATAACAGAGAAGACAGAATTTAACAAATGAATATTTGTATTTTTTTTTAGTTTCCAGTGTCTTGGAGCAGCTAAAAAAAGAAACCTAAAATTCTATAACTGTAACCCTCTAATTTGCAAGTTGCTGGAATGTGATATCCCAGAACTGAACAGATTTTAATAATGGGAATTTAATAAATTGCAAGATTACAGTTCTAAGGCTGTGAGAATGTCAAAATTAAGACAACAAGAGGTTACCTTCACTCAAGAGAAGTCCATGAAGTTCGAAGTTTCTCTCTCAGCTAGGAGGGCACATGGTTATATTTGCAAGATTTGTCTTCCAGCTTCTTGTTTCATGAAGCCCCTGGGATCCATTACTTTCACCCTTTATTCCTGTGGAGGTTCCTCATTTTACCTCTCCTGAGCTCATTTTCATCTCTTGCCTTCCTTTGGTTTTCTCCATGCTCTGGGTTGCTTAACATTTCATGGCAATATCTCCTGGGTTCCAAGCATCTCCAAACATCTGTGTCTCTGTTCTACTGTGTCAGCTCTGCTGTGAAATTTCTGTTGCCCTTGAGGCTTCTGTTGTTTCTTTCATTTCTATATACTCTTTCTCCAAACTTTTTTCTCTTTTAATGGATTCCAGTAAGCTAACCAAGACTCACTGGGAATAGATGGAGTCACAGCAACATCTAATCAAAAGTTAATACCCACAGTTGGGTGTGTCACATCTCCATGAAGATAATCTAATCAAAAGATATCAACCTGCAATACTGAATAGGGATTAAAAGAAATGGCTGCTTCCACAAGACTAGACTAGGATTAAAACATGACTTCTCTAGGGTACATAATTATTTCAAACCAGCACACATGCAAACTCTGAAATCTGTTCTATAACTATCGTCGTGGTGTGCTTTGAAATTTATTGCATTTTTGTATGTCTATTATGTCTCACAATTATAAAAAAACTTCAAATGGTTAAAAAAAAACAGGATCTTGATTAATTCCAAGATTATTTGCTCTAGTTATTATGATTTTTTTAAAAGTTTTTTCTTGCATATTACTATTTCCTAAAGCTGCATAGCAAGTAACAAGAGTGTTTGATAAATTCATCCCTATGTTCAACATATCTAAAAAGTTGAAGTTGAAGATCCTAAAGATAATTGAACTCAAAGTAATCATTTACAGTATCTGAAAAAAATAATTTAATTACATCTAATGGATTAAAAATACTATGGCTTTGTTAGTTATGTTTTTTTGCAAAAAAAAAAAACCATTTTTTTAGTTCTCATTACAGATTATCACCCAACAATGGAAGATAAGAATCAAACAGTCATGAATGGATTTCTTTTCATGGGCTTAACAGACTATCTTCCACAGAAGATTTTTCTCTTGATATTTCTCTTTGTGAATCTCATCACACTGGGGTGAAACTTGGGTATGAGCAATTTAATTTGGATGGGTTCCAGATTTCAGATATCTATATGCTTTTGTATGAGCCATGTATCCTTTGTGGATATCTGCTTCTCTTCCTCTGTTGCTCCAAAAATGTGCATGATAACTTTTGGGGGAGAGAAGTCATCTTTTTTGAGTTGTGCTGTGGAATTTTGGTCAGTTTGTAGTGATTAAGTGTTTCCTCTTGGCCATATGGTGTTCATATTACAGATGGAATATGGCCATCTGTAAGCAGAAAGTAAAAGTCTTATGGGAAATGGCCTAGTCCAAATTCATCTCAGTTCATTAATAAAGTGGTTTCTGCATTCCTGAAAGTGGCTCCTGCATTCTGTACTATCCTGATTCTCATGTTGAACCCTCTCATCTACAGCCAGAGGAACAGAGATATAAAAGATGCATTTAAGAGAACATTTGTTAGGAAAAATTTTCTGCTAGATAGGTAATTGCCACTGGTAGCTCTTTGTAACTCTAAAGATGGAAAGGGCAAAGTATTTAATGAAAAGTGACTGTACCTGACATTGGAGATGCTATTTTAAACCTTGACTGTACCAATTAAGAAGAGAATTCAAAGATAATCCTTTATTCTTCAGGATCTCAGTGTCTTCATTATATCCAGACTCCTGAGAATGCCATCTTTTCATATATTGACCCAAACAAAAAGGTCTTATCAACTATATCTCCCAGTTTCCCAGTTTTCTCTTCTAGATATTTGTCCTCTCTTTGTAATCTGTGAATTTAGAACATTTCCTGGAAGGCTTTCCAGCTCAATACTTTGCAATGATAGCAAAATTGTTAGTGAAATGATTGAGCTCAAAACATGGAATGAAATGTTAAACCTTTATAAACAATAAACTGAAGGTTTTGATGGTAAAATCTAAGGGATCCATGTGTGTTTTTAATACAGATTAACACATAGTAGTGTGTCTGGATCATAGTAACTTCTCTGGAAAAATTATTAAATTAATGAATGAATAAACTATTTCCACACACATCTTTATTTTAAGTCATAATCTGTCTTAAAGAAGGGATATCTTAAACTGGAAAATATATGGTTAGGGATGTGGCCATTTTCTAGTCTTGTATGGATCTTTTTTTTTTCATCATGTGTCTCCTTCATGTCTTTCAGACCTACACTGATTTCAGATCAATTCACATCAATCTTGACTGGAAGCATCACTTCCTAGGCTAACTAATTCCCATTCTCTCTTTCTGCAATTTCATATAGTTTGTTCAGTGTGTATATTCCTTATAATTTTTTTATTTCTACATCTCTAGCTTACTAGGCATGGCATGTTAAAACTAAACATGTTTAATTCTTCTCTCACTTTTCAAAATACCAACCATGACCCTATTTATCCATAAAGAACTTTTTTCTTTCCCTTCTGCTTCCTTTCCCTTTCACTTCATCTTACTTCACCTTTTCTTGCTTTTCCAGTCTCCCCCTCTCCTCCACTGTGTTCTCTTCCCCTGTCCTCCTGTCCCCTTCTCCCATATCCTCTCCTGTTCTCCCCTCTCCTCTCCATTCCTTTCTTTTTCTTCTTCATGTGAACAGAGTGAGTGTGAGAGATTATATGCGTTGTTCTTGATTTTAGAAGAAGGGAATGTATCACATTCAAATTGATTCCTCCTCAAATAGAATTCATTGGCTTAATGTTCAGGCCCAGCATTATACTATCTAGGGATCTCCTCCTTATGAAGGAAATGTTTTTATTTTAAAAATCAGTTTGTGTCTGAATTTAAAGGGCCACTTATTGTGATCCATGATTTCATACTAAATGGTCCATTGTATGAATTCAATTCCTTCCTTTTTATGATGAGCTCCTTCTCCATTGAAGGAGCTTTCCTTCCCAGGGAAGTCACATACATATGTGGTTTTTCCCATTAGTGGATTTTGATTTATAGGGTGGCTAAGGCTAGAAAAAAATAGATTAAGACATTTATCCTGTTTTTGACTCAGTATTTTATTTTCCTTTCCATTAGTGCCTGTGCTGGTTTGAAGAGATTATGTGTCCTAGAAAAGCTATGTTTTAATCCTGATCCATCTTGTGGAGGGAACCATTTCTTTTAATTCATACTCAGCAGTATAGGCTGGAAACTTGATTAGGTTATCTCCATGGAGATGTGACTCACCCAATTGTGGGTATTAAACTTTGATTAGAGGGAGATATGACTCCACCTGTTCCAGATGGGTTTTGATTAGTTCACTGGAATCCTTTAAAAGAGGAAACATTTTGAAGAGAACCACGAGGACCACAAGAGTCCATGCAGCTAGAGACCTTTGGAGATAAGAAGGAAAGCACCCCTGGAGGAGCTTCATGAAAAAAGAAGTCTAGAGAGAAAGCTAATAGATGTCACCATGTTCACCATGTGCCTTTCCAGTTGAGAGAGAAACTCTGAACATCATCATCCTTCTTGAACCAACATATATTTCCCTCAATGCCTTAAATTGGTCATTTCTATAGCCTTGCTTTCATTGGAATATTTTCACAGCCTTAGAGTTGTAAGTGTGTAACTTAATAAATTCCCATTTGTAAATGCCATTCTATTTCTGGCATACCACTTTCCAGCAGTTAACAAACTAGAACAGAGCCATACTTACATCTTGTTGTTTTCTTATGGCATATTAGAATAATAATCAATGAGAAATGTTAAATCTATTTATAGACTCTTCAATTTACTGAGACAAATAATGGTTATCTAGGGAAGGTAAGCAGTATATATTCTGAGTGTCATAATAACAGTTCTTGAGCTGCAAAATTTGTTCAATCCAACCCTTTAACTGATCCCCAAGCAGGTTCATCTTATGGTTAATGAATAGCCTAGATGCTCTGTTTCTTAGGAGGCTAAAAGCATGACCTGAACATGCTTTTCTCAGCCCTGACACAGTGGTTGGCTCACTGGGCACACATGGAGCCTAAGATCCTTTCTTTTTTAATGAGAGTAGGGAAAAATTAATTATATCAGAGTTGTGGGTTTATTTTTTTTTTTTTACTTTTGTTCACTGATATATCTTAAGCATCTGGAATCCTGCCAGAAACATAGTGGGTAAGCAGTAAATATTTGAACTGAATGACTGAATGACAAGGTGACACATGAAGTTGAAACATACAAGGAGGTGTGGTAGTTCAGTTCAGGTGTCAACTTGGCCAGGTGATGATGCTCCATTCTTTTTCTGTGGACTAAATATTCAGCATCTGAAATTCATCTATGGCTAATCACATTTGTGGTTAGCTAAGGAGAGTGACTTCCAGAGTGAGTGAGGTTTAATTTAACTAGCTAGATGCTTATAAGAGAAGTCAGAAGGAGCTCAATACAGCACAGCCCAAGCACCTCAGCTTATCTCATGGCAGTGCTCACACCTACCTCAGCCCAGACATTCTGAGATGCAGAAAGGAATCACTCAGGGGAAGGCCATTGGAGCCCAGAAGCCAGGAGGAAAACCAACAGATGTCATCCTTTGCCTTCCCATGTAACAGAGAACCTCAGATGAAAGCTAGCTGCCTTTCCTCTGAAGAACTCTAGAATTTTAACTAAATAAATCTCTTTATTAAAAGCCAATTCATCACTGGTGTGTTGCATTCTGGCAGCTTTAGCAAACTAAAACAGGAGGCAAAAGGGAAAGTTTATCTTGATTCAAACTTCCAAAATTATGTGGTCTGTCATTCATATCTCTTAATTATAGCATTTAGGTGGTCATTTTTACCCTGGAGATCTATTCTATTCCCATACTTCTCAGCCCTCATGTTATCATATCAATTCATGGCTTTTTGAATTGTAGCCCTCATATCTCAAACATATTAAGTTCCATTGATTTTATACAACAGAAATAAAATATATATAAGTGCACTAGCAGGGACATAGTCTCCAGTATAAAAAAAAAAGCTTTATCATAACCTTTAATTGTCATGCTAATAGATTGGAAAGAAGATAAATAAATCAAAATCTAGAATCAGATAAATGAATATTTTGGGAATTTTGTGTATGATAAATTTTTTATTTCAATTAAGTGTGAGGAAGAATATTTTACATTTTCCTGTATACTGAATTCAAACCAGTCACAAACAATTGAAAAGATAACTATGAAGGGGAAGTTGCCCTATCAGCTATCAAACTATAATATTTCAGCAATTAGAAATGTGACATTATTTATAATTAACTGTGGTGGCAGAAAAGTAGTGAATATTTTCAAATTTCAGGCAAACACTAGGAGAAAATGGAAGAATAAATTATTTAAACTAGAGTATCTGTTGCTGGTACATAAATAAAGGAATGGCTTCCTAGAGAGGCAGAAAGATCACAGCTGACCTATAGTGTAACCTTCATATCCAGAAACCTGATATTTATGTCCATTTGTTTACATATTTGCTATTGTCCTTCAGTAAATTCTTTTAATTTTCCTTATAAAGACCAATTACTTGTTTATTTCTTGCTATGTTTATTATTGCTGTTTAAGTGACTTGTTTTGGATTATAACTTTTTATGATTTTGCCATATCAATTATATATTTTCATAAGATATATTTTTATTGAATTCAAATGTGAGTATATGTTCTTTATACTTCCTACTTTTTCAAATTTATGCTAAGTTTTCTCTTTTCTATGCTTGGTCTGGAAGAAAATGACATATTCTATTAAACCAATCTATTGCATTTTTAAAAATTGTATAAATAAAATCTCTTAGGTTGATTTGTTGAAATATGTATCTGTTGATTTTTTGCTATTGTTGTTTATAGTTTTTAAAATTATATGGTTAGATGAATGAAAGAAATGGAAAATGGAAAATGCAAGTGGAAGAAACTGTGTACATGTGTGTATGTGCATGTGTATGTGTATGTGATTATTCCAGTATTGTCCTTTATAGGATATCATATCTCACTAAAGTTTCAAGATTACACAGAGATTCAAATATTTTACTTCTATCATTTTAGTTTATTTGCTATATGATTTGCCAGAATCAGGGGTTAAGTCATATGCTATTTGGTGTTTTGGGAAATGGACTTTAGGTTACATGCAGCACAATTTTCCTTTTTGATATATTGAGATTTCTCTAAAATCATGTTGCCTATGATATTTACTTATGTAAATTGGTTATCTATGCTTGCATACTAATTCTTGAATTATCCTTGCACCCTATAGTCCTGCATGTTTCACAATGAAATGATTATTGTTATATCTGACTGACCTTATAACTTGATGCATCTGACATGATTTAGCTTATCATGGGCATTTCTGGCCACATGGTCAGTTGGTGTTCCATGATGAAATGTTCTGTTTCTGTTAAAGCTCTCAATAGCACAACAGGGTTGTTTATTGTGTTGGTTTGGAGCTGTTGTGTACCCAAGAAAAGCCATCTTCTTTTAATCCATTCTTGTGGATGCAGACCTGTTGTGGGTGGGTTCTTTTGATAAGATTATTTCCATGGAGATATGACCCACCCAATTTAAGGTGGGTCTTAATACTTTTTATTGGAGCATGTTATGAGGATAAAACTGAGAGTGGTGAGAGAGAACTTAGAGTAAAATGCTCCAAGATGTCCCTAGAGAGACAAGCAAGGACACATAGTAGCTGAGGGAAAGAGCCATTGAAAGCAAAATCCAGGAGTGAAAGACCAGCAGACATTACCATGTGCCTTCCAATGTGACAGAGGGACCTAGATGCCAGCAGTCTTTCTTCAGAGAAGGTAGCTTCCTCTTTATGTCTTAATATAAGCATTTTCATGGCTTTGGAACTATAAATTTGTAACCTAATAAATCCCCATTGAATAAGCCAACTCATTCCTGATATATTGCATTCCAGCAGCTTTAGCAACCAAAATATTCATTAAATGGTGTAAAATTCTCTGCTGCAAATGGTATGGCACTACTCTAGCGCCCCATTGGGATTATCCCACCGGGGTTTCCAACAAACTTTACACAGGCTGTTTTCCCATTGTTGCTCTCTCCAATACCACAGGATCTTCCAAAGTTAAATGGCAGGGCTGTTTACACCATAGCCTGTACTTACTTTGGCCTCACACATACCTAGCATCCTTCTGCATCATCTGTCATATTGTCCAGCACAGTATTTCTAGGTGTGACATATTCTGCTCCTAGAATGTGAAAAGGCCCATCAGTAGTTGTGCTTCTTTCTCCTTGGTAGGAATTACAAGATAGGATAATTTACCTTTTAGTTAAAGAACACCCCTGATTACTGGATCTGTAAACACTTTTCAGATGTGGTAGAGCCCTAAATCTTTGTGGAGTTTATCTCCCTGATTTCTGGAGTACATGTGTCTTACCAAGCCCCTATCATGCTACCTTCCTTTTGCCCATTTGGACCAATCACATAATTTTATCAATGCAATGGATCAATATTTTGTAGGGTGTCAGATTATAAAGATCTCTTAGGAAAATATTATGAAGAGATCAGAAAAGTTAACATAGACCCACATAAAACTGCTAATATTTATTGTAGTCCATTCCATATAAATGGGAACTATTTCTGAAGCTCTTTTCTGATTGGGATAGAAAGGAGCACATTAATCATTAATAGTGATAATTTATACCTATGCCTATTCTAATGTATTCCAGTAAAGAAACCATTTTTGACCCAGCTGATTTTGGGGTCATTACTTGTTTTAACTTGTAATCAGTCCACAGCATTTTCCAGAAACACATGGTTTCTTTCAGGAGCCAGCTTGGTAATTTAAATTGCCCTGGGAGGAAGAACTCTACATTTTCTTAGAGTTTGGAGGAAAGTTAGCTCTTAGCAGGGAGGGGTGGACATGTTTGAAGGCTCAGAAGATTCATAGAACTCTGGAGAGTCAAAATTTTCAGCAGCTTCCACCAAGATCCTGACCTTGGCATAACAGATTGGGCATTTTACAGGCTTGAAATCCAGATGCTGCAATTATTGAATCCTGAACTTGATCCTTGGCTTCCTCTTTCCCTTAAAGAGATGAAATCTTTTTTGTATGCATTGAAAGAGGCTCCTGGCTTTCACACTTGGCTTTCAATTGCTTTTACTCTCCTTTGCTGAGCCATCCAACCCTGCTATCCTTATACCTTTAATTTCATTTGTTTCATTGGAAATTAAGTAGGAAAAATTCTGAACACTACACAAGAAAGAATGGAGGCTTCTGAGAAGTGAACAAGCTTTTTATTCCCATAACAAACTCAGAGGACTTCTGTCCAAAGTCTGGGTCCCGAATATTCTTTGTCTCCAGATTGTATACGAAAGCAAGCAGGGCAGGTGCTACTATGAAATGGACAGGGACAGTGCTATAAGCTCTGGCTCACAGCTGATTTCTTTTGTCTGGAATGTAAGCATGCCTGGACATGTCTGGCAGATGCAGCAGACATTTTATTTCACTACCTCTTTCAGAAAGCATGCTTTCACACGTTCTTGAGAGTGTACAAATTCATAAAGCCATTTTAGTAAGGAAATAGAACAATAATACTGGGATCACTCTTATGGACTACCTTATTCTCCTCTTTGGGTGATATTATTCATCATATTTTATTCCATAGATGTAGCACCATTTTCATTTGTGGGAAATAACTCATATTTGTGAGAGTTTGAAAGGTGCATGTCTCTGAGTTGAGATAGGTAAGAGGCAGTTTTTCTGTCTACTATGACTGTTATAGTTTGGCTTACACTTTCAGTAAGCAAAGGAGGAGGCAGGGAAGGATAAGATGTATACTAAGCAGCACTAAAACACTTTCAATCAGAATTTTGAACCCTCCAAAGTTTAAGAACCCTGAACTCCCCTGAACAGGTTCTTGGGCTCCCAGTCATTGCCATTCCAGGTCTGAACTGGGACATGGGCTAGGGTTCTCATGCAATTGGTGATTTCCTCTATTACCTTTTCTTGGACATCTAACTGCGGGCAACAGTTGGAAAGGTTGGATTTTCTACATATTCGTCTTTGCTAACAGGTAGTAAAGAGCCAATCAGTTTGATACGTGGCTGTTCTAAATTTGGTTTATTTTTGTGCCAACAGATTTAGAGCATGAACAGTTTCAAGTGTGATTAGTTCTACTACTGCTTGGCACCAAATAATGCAGTTTAACATATAAACTGGGGTCCAGTACCCCCATGACCTATCTTCTGCTCATGCTGCCAGACTGTAGTACTGGATGATGCACTCAGGGGCCATTCATTATCTTTCCAGTTTCCTATTTATATGCCTCTTTTTGAACTTGGTTGTTTTCTGATTCATAGACTGGGTATCTTGGTAATTCCCCTTGCTTTAGGGAGATCAGGAAGAAGGAATGGTGGACAGTTTCTAACACAGTCTCCTGCCCATGTTGCAGGTAATTAAGAATAGGTTGTCCTGTCACAGATCCAGTACAACTCTTCAAGGGCTTTCCAAATGCATGAGGCTGAAATATTTCTCAAGAAACATTTTAGGGAGGGAAAGAGGCTAATGGTGGTGGGTCAGGAGTTGTGTGATTCTCATCTGATTTCCACCATAAGACAACATTTTTACTCTGATTATAGTACTGTTGCCCAGACAGATGCGGTTCCCAACTGGGACTGAGAAGTTGCTTCCCCATCTAGCTATGCAGTTTTTTCCAATTATGGAAGTTGTCAGGTCCCATCTGCTGGGTCTGGGCTGTGGGGCAGTTACATTTACTTTTTTTGTTGGCATCAGTTCTCTTGCTTCCCATAGCTAGTGGCCCCCCATACTTGCTCCTCCACAGACACAGCAGGAGGAAACATTTAGGGAGGAGGGTACCTGTTCTGCTAGTGGAAAGAATAGATTTTGAGTGCTTACAGGAATGGCTGGGGGTTGTTCTTGTATTTCCTTCTAGAAAGAATGTAATATCTGGAATTTTTCTTGGTTGAAAGAATTCTTGGCTATTTTTATATAAAGTGTGGGGCCAATGATGACTTTAAGGAACTACTTTAATCCAAGGAGCACCTGGACTCCTTTTTCCCACCATAAATATTTAAAATGGTAAGATTAGCAAGATTGCGATATCCTGTACCACAACTGGGGGTACTTGGTGTTACTTGTAGGAGGGTATCTTGGGGGCTTTCTATTTGGTATAACACATAGGAACTGGTGGTACTTAGTCCTTTTTGTAGGAGGGTACCTCGGGGGCCTCCTATTCATGGTAACACACAGTGTGTCACCAAGTCTAAAAAAGAACAAGTGATAGAAATGTTAAAGAGTAGAGACACTGCTTGTTGGCTTTTTGGAGCAGTAGCTCTGCTTACTATTATTTCTTTTTCCCCTTCTCAGAATTTTAATTCTACCACAGTTTCATGCTCAGGTTTGTTAAGGTCATGGAAGATGAAGTGATGGTCTTTCCCAGGGTCACAGGTCGAGTATGTGGTCTGATTGTAGGTACAGAAGCCCTTCGGGATGCCATTATGAGTATGGAATACTAGGGTGAAAGTGACTGTACCACCAATCTTGGTAGCACAGATGCACTTGTGGCAGGAATCAGGGGTGGTGATCCTGAAGGGACAAAAGGATAAGGCAAGAAAGACTAAAGACAAAAACAGCATTTTGCAACTTGTGTAGGAAAGGAGGAGTTACCCAGATATGGATTATGCCACCAAATTAAAGCAAAATTAATATCTGTAAAAAATTGTAGGTGACCTACTTTTAGGAGAGCTAAGACACAGCCAAATGAAAAGCAAATACAAAGATTAGGAAAAGAAAAATTAAGCCACAGATCTGACAGGCTAGGGTACCCATGTTGCAGTTCCTCAGTCTTTGGCCATGTGAGGATCAGTCAGCCCTGGAGTAATTAAAGCAAGGCTCAGAGCCAGAAGATTTCCTCAGACTTCAGCAATGCATAGACCAGACAGCTCTGAAGTGGCTGGGGCAGGGCAGGTGGGTTTTTTTAAGGGGCATCAGATGCAGTGGTTTTTCTAGGTTAAAAAAACCCTTCCAAGATAGGGCTGAGCCATTTCCAGGTTTTAACCAGGAGTGGTGGATCTAGAAGACAGTCTTGGCAACCTTGACTGCTTTAGGGGTGGAAAGAAGGACCATATAGAGCCTTAACCGAGTGGGTCTTAGTGACTGATTTTTCCAATCTTTTACCCAGACCAATTTACTCCAATGATCCTGGAGTAAAGGAGTGCATAGCAGTGTTAGTTGTAGTGGGAATCATATACTTACCAAGGTGTGCAGCTGAGACAGGGTGAAGCTTAGGTACTGTTGTTTCTTTCTGAAGGCCAATTCTCCAAATTGCATAATATTTCCTTGGAGCTCTTTTATCAGTGGTGGAGGTCAACCAGACAAAACTTCAAAAGGGGAAAACCTGGTTTGTTCTGTGGGACTCCATCTTACTCTTAACAAGGCTATAGGGATCACATCAGTCCACTTAAGATTGGTTTCCTGACAGAGTTTCTTCAGATGTGATTTCAGGATGCAATTCATTCACTCCACTTTCCCTTAACTCTTTGGCCTATATCCTGTGTGAAGATTGCATTTTATGCAGAGGGTTTTGTTTAGATTTTGTATAATTTGGGCCACAAATGCCGGTTCATTGTCAGAGCCCAAGGAGCTCAATAGACCATAATGTGGAATGATTTATTTGCACAAGAACTGAACTACATGCTGAGCTTTTTCTGAGTGAGTCAGAATGGCTTCTACCCATCCTGAGAAGGTACAGGCTCCTACTAGTAAGTAGTGGGATCCTCTTGCCCGAGGAAGCTCTGTGAAGTCCACCTGGATGCTGTCATATGGCATTTGTCCCATGTCTTAAATTCCCAGAGCGTGGTTTCGGCATTTGTTGGGGGTTGTTTTGAGCACAAGTTACATATTTAGCACAAACTGGTTGGGAAAGTTGATGCAGCCAAGGGATGTAAAAGAACTGTTGAAGAAACTGCTCCAGGGCTGTTATACTTAGTGACTATTTTCATGAACTTGTGAAACTACTGCTGGGAAGAGTGCTTCTGGGATTGCTAATTGATTATTCTTGAACTTCCACCATTCATTTGGTAGGAGAACACTGCCTTCTTGGCCCAGCCAGGTGCATTCAGCCTTGGAATATTTTGGCTATAGGACATGTATAG
Source organism: Tamandua tetradactyla (assembly GCF_023851605.1). NCBI lineage: Eukaryota > Metazoa > Chordata > Mammalia > Pilosa > Myrmecophagidae > Tamandua > Tamandua tetradactyla. The sequence continues at coordinate 97,525,952 of NC_135337.1, read as the reverse complement.
GTTATGTTAGAAGTGCTGCTGTCAAGGAGTGGGTTTCTATTAGGGCTGCTGCCTTGAGTTTTTTATTGGCCAGATGGTTCCCTCAGGCTGTTGTTTTTCCTGAATGAAGCCCAGGGCAGTGGATGATAGCGACCTTTGCAGGGACCCCTACTGCTTCCAGGAGGGCCAGAATTTCCAGGCCGTGCCTTATTTCCTTTCCCTCAGCATTGATCAGTCCTTTTTCTTTGTAAAGGGCCCCATGAACCTGAGCAGTGTGAAGGCATACCTTGAGTCACTGTAGATGTTGACGATGGAATTTGTTCCTAACAGTAAGGCTCTGGTGACTGCTATGAATTTGGCTTTTTGAGCCAAAGTGCCTACCAGGAAGAGCCAAGATTCTACAACTGAGTCCAGGGTTACTATTGCATATCCCACTTTCCACATTCCATTGTGGAAAAAACTGCTGTTATCCATGTAGTACTCTACATTAGGGCAGAATTATTGGTCCTTTAGGCCTGGTCTGCTGGAGAACACTTCTTTAAAGGTTTCTATATCTTCATGCTTGGGCAGGTCTTCTCTTGTTAGTAGGAGGAAATATGTAGCAGGTTTAGGCTACATATGGCCTCCACATGAATGTTTGGGTTGTCACACAAGAGGGCCTGATTCTTCAGTAGCTGGGAAGTGGAGAACCAATGACATTCTTTTTGCTGGAGAACTGTCATGATTTGGTGTGTGATGCAGAAAGTTAGTTACTGGCTTATGGTTAACTTTTCAGCCTTTTGGGGTAGAATGAAAGTGATAGCTATGACTCTCAGACAAGGAGGCCATCCTTTGGCTACCAAATGTAACTGCTTTGACAAGTAAGCTACCAGGTGGTTCCAAGAACCTAGTTTTTGGATGAGAAAACCTGTGGCTGTTCCTTGACATTCATGAATGCACAGGGTGAAAGTTTTGACAATGTCTGGGAGACCCAAGGCTGGTGCTTGGATGAGTTCCCTCTTTAAAGTTTCAAAGGCTCTCTGTTGTTCAGTTCTGCAGGGCAGGTGTGAATTTTCAGCTCCTCATGTAGCCTCATACAGGGGCTTTACAATTGAGGCAAAGTTAGGGACCCAGGTGCAACAGAATCCTGCAGCCCCTAGGAACTCACAGACTTGTTGCCATGATGTGGATGTAGGTATCTGACAAATGGCTTGTTTTCTTTCAACTCCCAAGTGCTGGGTGTCTTGGGTGATGTGAAATTCAAAGAATTTTACTTGGTTTTTTTTGGCAAATTTACTAGAGACCTTGAAGGCTCATTGATTAAGGTTGGCCAGGAAAGCCATTACACCCTTTAGACATTCTTTCAAGGTTGTTCTGGCCAAGAGTAGATCATCCACATATTGGAGCAGAATGCTATTGTACTTTTTGTCATGAAATTTTTGCAAGTCCTTCCTAGGGTTTGGCTAAATAGAGTGGGTGAATTCTTGAACCCTTGAGGCCAGCACATCCAGGTGAACTGTTATCTTCCAGTGCATGGATGTTCCTATTCAAAGGCAAAAATGGATTGACTGACTGGTGCCAGATGAACACAGAAGAAAGCTTCTTTCAGGTCAAGGCAGGAAAAAAATGATGTAATTGCAGGAATTAACCTCAAGAGGGCGTATAGGTTTGGCATGATGTGAAGTAAGGTAGCAGTTACTTTGTTGATGGCCCACAAGTCTTGAATGGTGTGGTAGTCCCTGGCACCAGGTGTTTGTACTGGTAGCAGAGGAGTGATCCATGGGGACTGACATTCCTGTAGTATACCATGAAGAAGAAAGTTGTCAATGTGTTCCTGAATTCCAACCAGTGCTTCTTGGGGGGCTGGATATTGTTTAAAATGCACTGAGGAAACTCCAAAGTGGAGTTCCACAAAGACTGGAGGGGCATTTTTGCTAGACCCTGTAGACTGTTTTCTGCCCAAACAGAAGGATCAACTCCTGACACCTATGAATGGTTGGGCTGGTTTTGGCTTTCTTTGACAAGAAAGAGGCACCACTCTTCCATATGGGGGCTATCAGGGTCACTATAATCTTTTTCCTGGGTACCTTAGTGTCAGGAGACATTCCTCTTCTGCATTGAAGCTTATTTCATCCTGGAGTTTTGTCAGGAGATCTTGGCCCTGTTAGGGTACTAGGGCGGTAAGGAAGGTAAAGAAATTGATGAGAAACTTCATGGGATCCTAGCAGACACTTACAAGCTGTGAAGAAGGGATGTTGAACTGAGACATCAGTGGCTCCAACAATGGTGGCTTGATTTTTAGTTTTTGGCCCAATGTCTTGTCTGACAACAGAATGTTCTGACCTGTATCTACCATAAAGTCCATCTTTTGCTCCCTTACTGACATCCCTTAGGCCCAGTCTGTCTAAGTCTGAGTTGCCTTCAAGGGCTGTTAGACCTATAAAATCAGCAACTCAGGGTTCCCCACAACTTGGGGGGTTATCATCTTTTCCCATCATTTGTTGGGGTATTCTGTTTTCCAGTGGCCCTCTTCCTTACAGGAAGCACACTGGTTTCTTCCCAGTGGAGCTGCTTCCTGCATTCTCCAGATGGCCCCTAATAAGTGGGTGTGATATCTCTTAACTCTCATCACTTGAAGGTTCCAGGTTTTAAGAACAAGGCTTCCTAGTGTGCCCTTGGTGAGCACTGCAGCAAGCAAGTCCACTTATTTCTGTAGTTGGTGGTCAGTTTCTCTCTGTGCCTCCTGGTCTCTGTTCATGTAGACTTTGGTAACTACCTCAAGGAGCTCGGAAATATCCATTCCAGAAAACCCTTATAATTTTTGAAGCTTTCTCTGGAAGTCAGGTTAGGCTTGCCTGAAAAATACAGAGATAACACATCTTTGGTTTTATGGCACATCAGGGTCAAAAGGAGTGTACAGCTTCAAGGTTTCACAGAAGCACTCATGGAACTGCTAAGGGATTTGTCTACTTTTTGCAGGACTTCAGCAGTTTTTGATGTATTCATTTTTTATGGTCCCCTTTTTCATGCCTTTAATGAGCACGTCTTGGTAGAAATTTAAACTATTTCTGCCAGCTTCAGTGATTGGGCCCCACTGTGGGTCAGCATCTGGGAAGGAGTTTTGAGCATATTGGGATGTGCTCATCGTCCCTGCAGGAGCATTTTCTTCTAACCACTTCAGGGCAGCTTGTGAAATCCATCTGCACTCCTCTGCATTGAAGAAGGTAATGTAGAGTTTATGGTATCTTGTCATGTTGTCTGATGGGTTTGTAAAAATGACTGGAGTAAGTTGATTATAGCCTGTGGCATCTCAGTGTAGGAGGGAGTGTAGATTTTCCAGTTTACGTGGTTAGAGGTTGAAAAAGGATGGTAGACAAATATTGGTTGGCCTCCCTGAAACTGGCCTTCTGTATCATAGTAAATAGGTCCTATGGTTTCTTGCAGGGGCAGTTTCAGAGTTCCTAAGGTACTGCAGGTTTTTCCAGCTCAGGATTGGAGGTTCCAGGCATGCTGGATTTCTGAAGGGGGTTCAGGCAGACTGGGACCAGGGGAGATGGGAAGTGATAGTGGAGAGCGGGCTAGAGTTCCTGATGAGGTGGAGTTTCTGGTAGAGGGTGTCAGGGGAGCTGACAGTGTTTCTGGAACCACAGCTGGTGTTTGATGTGGGGTCAGGAAACCAGAGCCTAGTAAAAGTAAGGCGGGGGTGATAGGTCTTCACTGGAAGTGGGGAGGACTGGATGTTTTCTTGGGGTTGAGGATTTAGGAAAGTGGAGGTAAACAGTCTCTGTCAGCAGTGGGGAGGATGGCCCCTCTGTCCCTTCATCTTGGCATCCCAAGGGTGGGAAGAAGTTTTTGTCAGTGGTGGTTAATTCTACAGGGTCAGAATTTTAGTAGTGGCTCAGGCTAATTGCTTTGCAGTAACTCCGCCAGGGAGTGGAAAGCCCAGGTCAGCATGGGCTACCAGGATATTTGTGTGGTTTTCAATGCAAGCTTTTAGTGATGGTGGTAAATTTTGAATAAGTTGGAGTCGATGCGTGGAAACCACTCAGGGTGCCCAGGTTTTCCCATGGTAAGTTACAAGATGGCTTGGATCATTTGTGGATTGAGTGACCCCATGGATGTCCATCTAACTCTAAAAGTCAGCCAGTCCAATTGGCAAAATTTATGCAACTCTTGGGGCTTAAGCTTCACTTCATAGTCTCTAGTAAGTCCTTTTATGAAATTCTTAAGGAGTCAGGCTAAAGTGGTTTTACTCCTAGTACCACCCATGCTGATCCTCCTGGGACACCAGATGACAAAAGAATAGAATAAACAAAATGACAATCACTTTGTCTGTCTCTGACAACTTTCCCCATGGGAATTTAAGCTCCTCTTGTCATGAGGCAACTTGGTATAAACCCCCAACCTAGACTCTATTTCTTTTGATTGAGAGGGCTGCCTTATAAGCCATATGAGGACCCATGGAACTGAAAATCAGGATATTCAATTCACTTCATGAATGATGGAGTGCCAAAGCCTCAGGACAGAGTCACATCTCATTTATACACTTTCACACATCAGGCACTCAACAGCATGACAAGTTATGTTGTCTGTCAAAACCAAAGTGCATCTAACTACCAGGGATTTCTCCTTCAGTTTCCCCTCTGCCCAAAAGGTACTCAGCTCAGTTTAGGAGGTGATCAGTCTCCTCCTCTGCCTGAAAGGCAGGACCTGTCCAGCCATATACCTGACTGAATGGCTGTTCTTACCACCCTGAGAGGCAAGGCTCTGGTCCAGTTCTCAGGGCAGCTGAGGTCCCTCCTGAGTCCAGGGAAGCCTGTGTCCCATTCCAACTATGAACTGGAGAAAGAGGTTCTGAAACATGCCATAGGATGATCCTTGGAGACAGGAAGGGGATGCAAGGGTGTCTATCTCTTAAAGTGCAGAGCTTCCTGGCCAAGGCACCAGGAATTAAGTAAGGAAAACTCTAAACACCACACAAGAAAGCACTGAGGCCTCTGAGAAGAGAACAAGCTTTTTATTGACATAGCGGACTCACAGGACTTCTGTCCAGAGTCTGAATCCCGAATATTCTTTGTCTCCAGATTATATAGGAAAGCAAGCAGAGCTGGAGTTACTATGGGAATAGACACAGATGGTGTTATAAGCTCTGAATCGCAGCTAATTTATTTTGCCTGGAATGCAGGCAGGCCTTGGCATGCATGGCAGATGCAGCAGACATTTTGTTTACTACCTCTTTCAGAATGCATGTTTTTACACATTCTTGAGAGTGCACAAGTTCATAAAGCTATTTTAATAAGGAAATACAGCAATAATACTAGGACCACTCTTATGAACTACTTCAATATGTCTCAAATATATGATACATTGCATTTACACTCATCAGTAAATCCTCTTCCACCAATACACCCTACCAAATCATTTAAATGAAAGTTTTAACAGTTAGATCACCATCTGCTACTAAGAATTGTATGAAATCTGCCTATAAGTAGTGATGACATCCTAATTGTCACCTTCTTTGTGACTGATCCAGGTCCAACTCTATCTTTTCATCTGTTTTCTCAGACCACTAACAGTGCCAATTATTGCAAGCTAGGTTCTCCAGAATCAGACACTGAGACAGAATTGGGTTACACGATGTTTTTCAGGGATGAGTGCTTGTGAAGGAAAGGGGAAAGAAGTAGATCTGAGCAGAGGAAGAAGTTAAATTTTAAAATAGACCTGACAAAACCTAGATAAATGAAATAGAACTCTGGAGCAAGTGTTGTTTATTAGAGAGTACCAGGCTAAGGAAAAATGGCTCTCTATTCTATCACCTCACTCAGTCACTTGATAGGTGCTGTTCAGAAAAGGGCATGATCTTGAGGAAGGCAGATTTCTGCCCTGAGGCAGACACTGAAAGAGCAAGAAGCAGATGCTGAGTGCTGAACATGGTGCCTGTAACTTGGCAGTATGTTCTTCCATGAAGGGGGATCACCTTGGTCCACCTCTGTGTCTCCCTTCTTGAAATAACAGCTTGCCCAAAGCCAGGCTAGAAATGAACAACTAGACTGAAGTAGCCTAAAGAAAAGGTATGCCTTCTCTAACAACATAGTAGAAATCAATCTAAATCTCTAAATTCCAGTGATTTATGTGGTAAGACCAAGTTCAATTCTCTGGGTCAGTCATAATCTTGGAAGAAATGAAGACATAGCTTCAATTCCTTTCAATTCCATCATGAGGTTCTCATTTCCTAACTCCTAAAATTTTAGTTTTAAAATTGCAGTCATTTTAGAATTATTCATTCATTCATTTACTTATTTGTTTAAAAATATTTATTGAATGCTTATTCTGTAATGTACTACTCTGAAAGCTGGAAATATAGTATAGCAAAAACAGATAAAATCCATGTTTGTTCTTACTGGGCGGGATAATGCAATAAATATTTAATGACAGGTGTTCTAGTTTGCTAGCTGCTGGAATGCAATATAACAGAACTATAATGGCTTTTTAAAAGGAGAATTTAGTAAGTTGCTAATTTACAGTTCTAAGGCCAATAAAATGTCCCAAATAAAACAAGTCTATAAAAATGTCCAAATTAAGGCACCAAAAGCTTACCTTCATGCAAGAAAGGCTGATGAAGTTCAAGTTTTTTCTCTCAACTGGAAAGGGGTATTGCAAGCATGGCAACATCTGCTGGCTTCCTCTCCAGGCTTCTTGCTTCATGAAACTCCCCATGAGGGCATTCTCCTTCTTCCTTTCCAGAGGTCACTGGCTGATGGACTCTTTGGTTCTCTTGTCATTCTGGCAGCACTCTCAGATCTCAAGCCTTTTCCAAAATGCTTTCTCTTTTAAAAGATTCCAGTAAAGTAATCAAGACTCATTTGAAGTGGGTGGAGTCATGTCTCCATCTTATCAAGTTTAATACCCACAATTGGGTGAGTAACATCACCGTGGAGATAACCTAATCAAGTTTCCAACCTATAGCCTTGAATAGGGATTAAAAGAAAGGGAGGGTTGCTCCCACAAGATTGGATCAATATTAAAACACTGTTTTTCTATGGTACATAAATCCTTTCAAACCAGCTACTCTCTTACAAAAGATGATATGAGAAACACTCTCAGTTGGAGGGATATTTAACAGAGTCCTGAATGAAGCAAAGAATTAAATTGTGCAGCTATCTGGAGAGAAACATGTTGGTAGTAAAAGAAACAGAGAGAATAAAGACTCTGAGGTGGGATCATGTTTTGCTTGTTCTAAGAAAAAATGGTGGCCATTGGGAGCTAAAATGGACTGATAGAGGGAGCTGAAGTAGAATATTTCAGACTGTTCTATTTATCTGTTACATTGGGCTCTGTGAGAATTGGAGTTAATACCATCAAAGCACTTTGAAGGGTACCAGACAAAGTAAACAATGCAAATGGCAAGATTAGCTTCCTGTGGGAGCTTTTATGTGAATAAATGTCATCTCTTCCCTGAAATAAAAACAGCTCCTCATTGTTTACAGAAAGAAGCTTAAAATCCTTTGCCTAATATTCAATTATCTATGAAATTTGGGCCCAAATATATTTTTCAAACTTTACATTTTCAAATTTTCACACACTCCATGTGGCAACTCTTTGACTGTCAAAGATGTTGTCCAAATTATAACAGTCAAGTGCAGCATATAAACACCCCTTTTCTACTTAATTTGTATTTATCCTATATCTCAATCTACCTTTGAGCTTCATCATTTCTGTGAAGCCATTTTCAAACCTTTCTTTTCTTAAAGATTCCACCTTCCTTGTAACTCCTGCACCAGTAACCTGTCCCTTATGAACTCTGTGCACTCAAAAATTGACTTCTGAGTGTAATCTCTTTGAGGGAGGGTTCTGTTTAGAATGCTCAAATCTGTATAGCACTGTGCCAGTTGGAAAGGATGTATGCCCCCTAGAAAAGCCATGTTTTAATCTAAATCCCATTTCATAAAGGCAGAATAATCCCTATTCAATACGGTATGTTTGAATCTGTAGTTAGATCATCCCCCTGGAGATGTGATTTAATCAAGAGTGGTTGTTAAGCTGGATTAGGTGACGACATGTCTCCACCCATTTGGGTGCATCTTGATAAGTTTCTGGAGTCCAATAAAAGAGGAAACATTTTGGAGAAGGAAGGAGATGCAGAGAGAGCAGAAGCTGCTGCACCACTGCAAAGCAGAGTCCACTTTGGAGATGAAGAGGGAAAACACCTCCTGGGGAGCTTCATGAAACCAGAAGCCAGGAGAGAAAGCTAGCAGATGATGCTGTGTTTGCCATGTGCCCTTCCAGCCAAGAGAGAAACCCTGACCGTGTTTACCCTGTGCCTTCTCACATGAGAGAGAAACCCTGAACTTCATCAGCCTTCTTGAATCAAGGTATCTTTCCCTGGATGCCTGTGATTGGACATTTCTATAGACTTGTTTAATTGAGTAATTTTCTCAGCCTTAAAACTGTACACTAGCAACTTACTAAATTCCCCTTTTTGAAAGCCATTCTGTTTCTGGTATGTTGCACTCTGGCAGCTAGCAAACTAGAACAAGCACTAAGGACAGGTGTTCATCATGCAGTTGTGGAAGGCTCCAAATTTCTAAGGAAGATCAGATACCAAAGGGAGAAAGAACTTTAATTTGTGCAGAAACACTGGATTCAGTACACTGAAATTATTTTCTCAGGAAATAAATTTAATATCTTCCCTATAGGTTTAATCTTCTGAGCTCTTGGTTTCTTGAGACACTTGGCCCAAATTTACTGAATAGCTCTTTAGAAAAACCTCTTCTGTATGCTCTGCAGAATTAAGAATCAGTGAGTTCTTTCTCAATGTACTGTTGGAAGGTCTACTTTGCAAGATGGCTTCACTCTATCTTTCTAGACACTTGCAGGAACTGAGATGAATGACAAGTCCACTTTTTTCCCTCAATGGTAATCTATTTTTATAACAGGAACTGTTAGTTTTGTGATTCACCTTGATATAGGCAGGCAAGTAGTCTAATGACTTCTTTCTTCAGACAGGGGAGCTAAATGGGCTTGGAAATTGCAAAACTGAATTTAGCAGCCTGGAGAAATGTAATCTCTAAAACAGCTTGGAGAATAATTTGGTTTAGTCAGCTTCCTTTCCCAGATGATGCACCCAAAAACAAAATAATAATAATAATAATGTCTACCCTTTTTCTTTTTAGTTTCAGTTATCTAACTTGTACTTATATTTTGTTTGAAATTGACATTTGGCATAGAAATACTGATTGCTAGAATTGAGAAGACATTGCTTTTCTGGGTCTTAATTTTTTTTTCACTTTACCTAGATTAGATATTGTGTGTAAGAAACAAACCTCTGAGTCAGCTGACCTGAAGTATTTTTAAATAATTAATTTAATTAATTAATTAATTAATTTTGTTTATTAAACATACCAACATACAAAACCAAACACCATTGCCATATGACCATGCTGTTCTAAATATATAATCAGTAACTCACAATATCATCACATATTTGTATATTTATCATCGTGATCATTTCTTAGAACATTGGCATCAATTCAGAAAAAGAAGTAAAAGAAAATAGAAAAAAAATTCATACATATCTGACCTTAATTCTTATACACACTTAACAACATTGTTTTCTCTATTAGAATATCTGGATTGGGGCTGAGAAAACACAGCTTAATAGACTTTTCCAGTCAGCATTTTTTTATACCCTGGATTTCAAGTAGAATACATAGTTTTAAAAGCACAGCCATTATCTATGGTGTATATACTTTATTGCCTTTGTTTACACCGTAATAAGAAGAAAGTGACCCAAAATGCATTTCTGTGTTTAGAAAATATTAAATTCTTGACACATTTTAATAATAAGGTAGTTTTCCTAACTATTTCTAAATTAAACCACTGTAAGTCCTTTACTTTACCTAGTCCTATTGCCTGTGCAACCCGAAGATGTCAGCAGCTTTTCATTTAATTAATTTCCATGCTTAACCACAACTCTTTATACTCTTTCTTACCAGGGGTTAGAAGACTTCTGTGAATGCTTCTATTCCATTCCTATGTGTGTGAAAGTGATGTTAGAATTGTTGTGATTATTTAAATGTCCAACATTCATAACCCCCTTTTAAAATTTATCATTGTTTACACTGTCCTCAATTCCCCTATCCTTCCCTTCTATTTTTTAAAATCAACCTTTAATTTTGAAATAATTAAAAATTCATAAGATATTTTAAAGAGGATGGAGAGGCCCCATGTATCCTTCACCCAATTTTGCCTAATGTTTGCATCTTATGTAACTATAGTACAACATCAACCCAGAAACTGATATTGGTACAACACGTGTGTATAGTTCTCTGCCATTTTATTTTATGGATAGATTTGGGTTAGCACCACAATTAGGATACAGAACTACTCCATTGCCAAAAGATCTCCTGATGCCTTCCCTTTATGGTCACACTCACCACCTTCTTTCCCACCATTTTGAATCCTTGGCAACCACCAACATTTATGCCATATCTATACTTTTGCCATTTTGAGAATGCTGTATAAATGGAATCTTAGAACATGTGACCTTTGAGATAGGATTTTTTTCACTCAGTATAATTCCCTTGCAATCTACCCAAGTTGCTATATGTACTAATAATTTGTTCCTCTTTATTGCTGAGTAGTAGTCCATGGTAGGGATGTTCCATGGTTTGTTCAACCATTCTCTTCTTATAAAACATTTCAGTTGTTTCTGATTTGGAGTCTTTACAAATAGAGCTTCTGTGAACAATCTTGCATGGGCTTTTGTGTGGATATAAATCTTTATTCCTCTGAGATAAAGCATAGGATTGCTCCTTTTGATTCTTAAAATATTTGTTTTCCTTTCCCATGTTCCTGTTTTTCTCTCCCAAACTCCTGATACACGGTTTGGGTCAAGGTGCCTAATCAATATTTAGGATCTGGTCACTTCACTGATGAACTTCAAAATTTGATAGAGAATGAACTAGATTATAGGACTATACATAAATGTGTTTAAGGAATGCCAGTATCATGGAGAAGACACGGGTGAGAACTTTGATCCCTGCTCCAAAACTAAATTTTCTTGTCTCAGCCTGTCCTCCTTTCTTTCATATCAGATGTTGTAATTTAATCAGTTCAACTAAGTAACCCAAGCATCTAAGCAAGGGTAAGAAGGTACTTTCCTAAAACCTATTTACCCTTAATCTGGAATGATGAAAGATAGTCTAAATGCATTGTATTCATTTACTGCCTTTTATATGAAATGTTGAAGATATCTCTGGAGGAGTTGTGAGAAGCTTGATAGAGAAGGACTAGAATGTCTTGAAGAGACTGTTGATAGAAATGTCATTTAGAGATAGAGACTCTAAAGACACTTCTGATAAAGCCTTAGACAGAAATGAGGCATGTGTTACTATAGACTGGAAAGAAGGTGAGCCTTGTTTTAAAATGACAGAAAATCTGGCAAAATTGATGAGTGGCTTTGGCTTGAAGGTGAATTTTAAAAACCTTGAACTTGGATATTTAGCAGAGGGTATTCAGAGAGAGCAGAGAAGAACAACATAGTAATGAGAAGCAGAGAGTCCACAAGCCAGAGACCTTTGGAGATGAAGAAGGAAAATGCCTCCTGGGGAGCTTCATGTAACAAGAAGCCAGGTGTATTAGTTAGGATTCTCTAGAGAAACAGAATCAACAGAAAACACTCAAAAATGTTAAATTTATACAAATGTCTCACGTAACCATGAGAATGCAGGGCCCAGAATCTGCAAGCAAGCTGTGAAACCAATGACTCCAATGGAAGGTCTGGATGAACTCCACAGGAGAGGCTTGCCAGCCAAAGCAGGAATAGGGCCTATCCCTTCTGAATCATCCTTAAAAGGCTTTCCATAATTAGATTGAGAATCAGTAGTTGCAGAAGACACTCCCCTTTGGCTGATTACAAATAAAATCAGCTGTGGATGCAGCTGAGGTGATTATGATCTAATTCTATGAAATGTCCTCATTCCCACAGACAGGCCAGCACTTACCCAACCTGACAAACATGTACCAAAACTTGGCCAAGTTGACACATGAACCTGACCATCAGAGTCCACCCCTTGTCAACTTGGGAGCTATATATATATCACCTTAAACTATATCAAATTTCCAAATAAAAGCAATAAAACCCACATTTTTTCTTTTACCTAACAATGCTCAATTGTTCTGCATATAACCGGAAACACATTAAATCTCTCCAGAATTGGGTGCAAATCCTTGGGTGACAGTCATTCTTAAGCTTGATATCTTACAACTTAAACAGTATAACGTGAACAAAACAGCATTACAACCCTCATTTCTGTAACTGATCACGTGGTCAAAGTAATTTATCACTACCTTTTTCCACTACCCATTCCACGTTCCCTTTACCATCAGCAAACACTTCAGCTGGCCGTGGTTCTTTGCCTGGTAGGGTGACACAAACCTTCATTCCTGAAGTTTCAGAGCCATTGGTAGTCCTGCCTGGATTGTGTTGTTGCAGTTTTCCATTGATTTTAATCACAGGGCATGGTACTACTAAAAGATGCCCTAGGGGATCTCCTCTATTAAAAGAAAACTCTTCTTTACCTCCATTATGTAGTTACAGTTCTATTTCCCCCGATAGTCAGGGTCAATCACCCCATACAATAATGTAATCCCCTTCTTGGCTTGTTGATCTAAGGGCATGAGTAGCCCAAAGTGACCAGATAGCAGTCTTAGATTCCAGTTCAATAGAACCATTGTTGTTTCTCCAGGTGGAAGCATTCCCTGTTTCGGAACTAAAACCTGTAGACCAGCAGAGCTCAGTGTTGCTGGGACAGGAAACAAAAATATTCCTAGTGGATCACTAGGGGTAATAGTGAGTGGTACCACTCCCATTTCCAACCCTTGGCTCCTGGACCCATGGATCCCAGGTATGGGAGAAACAACACCATGCACTGGACGCTGATTCGGAGCATATACAGCTTCCTGGAGAACATTACCCCAGCCTTTCAAGGTATTGCCACCTAGTTGGCACTGTAATTGAGTTTTCAAAAGGCCATTCCACTGTTCTATCAATACAGCTGTTTCTGGATGGTGGGGAACATGGAAAGACCAGACAATTCCACGAGCATGTGCCCTTTATCACACTTCATTTGCCATAAAGTGTATTCCTTGATCAGAAGCAATGCTATGTGGAATACCATGATGATGGATAAGGCATTCTGTACACCGACGCATGGTAGTTTTGGCAGAAGCATTCCTTGCAGGGAAAGCAAACCCATATCCAGAGTATGTGTCTATTCCAATTAGAGCAAATTGCTGCCCCTTCCATGAAGGGAGTGGTCCAATGTAATCAACCTGCCACCATGTAGTTGACTGTTCAACTCGGGGAATGGTGCCATATCAGGGGCTGAGTATAGGTCTCTGTTGCTGACAGATTGGGCACTCAGTAGTGGCTGTACTCAAGTCAGCCTTGGTGAGTGCAAGTCCATGTTGCTGAGTCCATGCATAACCTCCATCCCTACCACCATGACCAAATCGTTCATGAGCCCATTGGGTAATGACAGGAGTTTCTGGGGAAAGAGGCTGACTGGTATCTACAGAACAGTCATCTTATCCACTTGATTATTAAAACCTTCCTCTGCTGAAGTCACCCTCTGGTGTGCATTCACATGGGACATAAATATGTTCATGTTTTTAGCCCTCTCAGAGAGGTCTATCCACATACTTCTTCCCTAGACTTCTTTGTCACTAATTTTCCAATTATGGTCTTTCCAAGTCCTTGACCATCCAGCCAAACCATTAGCAACAGTCCATGAGTCAGTATACAAATGCATCTCTGGCCAGTTTTCCTCCCAAGAAAAATGAACAACCAAGTGCACTACTCAAAGTTCTGTCCACTGGGAGGATTTCCTCTCACCACTGTCCTTAAGGACACCCCAGAAACGTGTTGTAGTGCTGCAACTGTTCACTTTTGGGTGGTACCTGCATATTTTGCTGAACCATCTGTAAACTAGGCCTGAGTTTTTTCTCCCTCAGTCAATTCACTGTAAGGAACTCCCCAAGAGACCATAGCTCTGGTCTGGGAAAGAGAAGGTAATGTGGCAGGAGTGGAAGCCATGGGCATTTGGGCCACTTCTTCATGTAACTTACTTGTGCCTTCAGGACTTTCTCTGGCCCTATCCCGTATATACCATTTTCATTTTACAGTAGAGTGCTGTTGCACAAGCCCAACTTTGTGGATTGGTGAGTCAGAAAACACCCAGCTCATGATAGGCAATTCAGGTCTCATGGTAACTTGGTGGCCCATGGTTAAGTGTTCAGTCTCTACTAAGGCTCAGTAGCAGACCAAAAGCTGTTTCTCAAAAGGAGTGTAAGGCTTTGCTCCAAAATCCTAAGGGTCTGCATTGTGATTCTCCTATAAGGGCCTGCCAAAGGCTCCAGACAGCATCTCTATTTGCCACTGACACTTCCAGCACAATTGGATCTGCTGGATCATATGGCCCAAGTGACAGAGCAGCTTGTACAACAGCCTGGACTTGTCGCAGAACCTCCTCTTATTCAGGTCCTCACTCAAAACGAGCAGCTTTTCTGATCACTCAATAAATGGGCCAGAGTAGCACACCTAAATGAGGAATATGTTGTCACCAAAATCCCAAAATACCAACTAGGCATTGTGCCTCTTTTGGTCACAGGAGAGACCAGATGCAGCTACTTGTTCTTCACCCTAGAAGGGGTATCTCAACATGCCCCACACCCCTGGACACCTAGAAATTTCACTGAGGTGGAAGACCCCTGTACTTTTGTTGGATTTATCTACCATCCTCTGACATACAAATGCCTTACCAGTAAGTCTAGAGTAGTTGCTACTTCTTGCTCACTAGGTCCAATCAACATGATATCATCAATATAATGGACAAATGTGATGTCTCATGGGAGGGAAAAATGATCAGGTTCCCTGAGGACCAGATTATGACATAGGGTTGGGGAGTTGATATACCCCTGAGGTAGGACATTGAAAGTATATTGCTGACCTTGACAGCTGAAAGCAAACTATTTCTGGAGGTCCTTACTAATAGCTCTTGAACAAAAGCCATTTTCCAGATAAATAGCTGCATACCACATACCAGGGTGGTATTTACTCAAACAATGATGCCACATCTGGAATAGTAGCTGCAATTGGAGTTACAACCTGATTGGGCTTACAGTAATCCACTGTCATCCTCCAAGACCTATCTGTTTTCTTCACAGACCAAATAGGAGAGTTGAATGGGGATGTAGTGGAAATCACCACCCCTGCATCTTTCAAGTTCTTAAGAGTGACAGTAATCTCTGCAACCCCTCCAGGAATCCAGTATTGCTTCTGATTTACTATTTTGCTCAGTAGGGGCAGTTCTAGTGGCTTCCACTTGGCCTTTCCCACCATAAACGCTCTGCTGCATGAGTTAGAGAGCCAATGTGGGGATTCTGCCTGTTGCTCAGTATGTCTGTTACAATTATACATTCTGGAACTGGGGAAATAACTACAGAACGGGACGGGGGCCGACTAGACCCACTGTGAGATGGACCTGAGCTAAAATTCCATTGATCACCTGGCCTCCACAAGCCCCCACTCTAACTGGTGGACCAGAGTGATGCTTTGCATCCCATGGAATTAATGTCACTTCTGAACCAGCGTCTAATAATCCTTGAAATATATGATCGTTTCCTTTCCCCCAATGCATGGTTACCCTGGTAAAAGGGCATCAGTCACCTTGAGGAAGGCTTGGAGGAAGATTAACAGTATAAATTTGTGGCAGTGTAACAGGGTTCTCCCCAAAAGGACCTGGCCACCCATTCATTCAAGGGGCTCTGGGTTTGTAAACTGTTTCAAGTCTGGAAATTGTTAAGGGGCTGCGACTCTGTGTTTTTGTAATTCAGGTTAGACTTCTGTTCATTTGACCTAGAACCCTTTGTTTATACAGCTCAAACAAGAACTTAATAGACTGCCCTTCTATTGTATTTATAGTTACCCCATGATTTACTGGCCAATGCCACAAATCTCTGCAAGTCATATAATTTTGACAACTGCTTTGAGTTTGCTGTCTATTATAATAGCCAGGTCTACCCTGTCTTTGGCAATTAAGTGCTGCCACTTGGCTTCTGACAACTCGGGATCCCATCATCCCCATTGTGTTTAAGGATTCCAGCTTAGTGACAGCAGTTCTTACAGTAGTATCTGATCTACAGAGAAGTGTAACCACAGAGCTCCTCATGGATGATGGTAGTAGTCTCACAAATTTGTTTCTCATTGTTCAGGTAAAAGGTGAATCCTCTGGACATTCCTGGGGTGTAAGAGTAGGCTTTGCATGATAAATCCACTCTAGCATTCCAATCTCTCTAAGCTTCTGGATCCCTTCATCTACATTATACCAGGGAAGTTCTGGTATTTCAACCTCAGGTAATGTTGGCCAACTTTTGATCCATGTTTCAACCAATCATCCAAACAAATTTTTAATACCTTTTCTAAACCTTTGAGCTATAACATTGAATGCAGAATCTGTGCTTAGTGGGCCTATATCAATAAATTCAGGCTGATCCAGCCTTATATTCCTCCTACCATTATCCCATACCCTTAAAATCCATTGCCACACATATTCCCCTGATTTCTGTCTATATAAATTGGAAAACTCACACAGTTCGTTTCTTTTGGAATATAACATGCCTCCTCATGTGTGATACTTTGTACCCCCCCTTTAGGGGCCTGTTGGGATTTTAGTCTAGTTATAGGTTGGGAAGAAATGAGGGGTAGTGGGGGTGGGTCCATGAAAAGAATTAGAAATATCTTTCAAGCCATTTGCTTCAGGGCATTCATTTGCAGTTTCATCTGGTGAAACAGGATTAATCACTCTAGGGATAATCCCTTCAGGAGGTGGTTGGGTGGCCAACTCCTCAAGGCAGGCTGGAGATGGGGCAGTTATGTCCTCAGGGCAAACTATTACAGGGTTATCTAGAGAAGACTCAGCATGATCTAGGGTTTCAACCTCACCCCCGACATCATTATCAATTCATATGTCACCATCCCATTTTTCAGGGTCCCACTCCTTTCCAATCAATGCCCTCGCTTTAACAGCAGACACCATGCAACACTGAGATTTCAGTTTATGTTGTAAAGTTCCCCCTCTAACAATGAGATTCTGAGTCTAGTTTTCAGAAATCTCAAGTCTACAGCTACAGGAAATAAAATTTTCCTTCAGGATACTCATAGAAATGTCTACATCTGTCAGATAACATTTAAGTTTCTCGTTTGAAGCCTTAAGCTCATCCCTTTCATTCAATGTAGCCAGTTTATCTAACAACAACCAACTAACATCTCTATACCTCTTATTTCTGCAAAACTCAAATAATGTCAAAAACATTATTCCCCAGAGCCTGGCTTCGTACAAGTGAAGCATTATGAGAATCGAATGGTGATATTTTGACTGTCTCTTTTGCCAACTCACTCCATGGATTGGGAGTGTCATTCTGATTATGGGAACCAGAGTCCTTAGTGTCTTTGAGTTCTGTCAGAGTGAAAAACCATTCATAAAAACCCATTTTTGAGATTCTGATTCTTAAGAACCACTCCTGGTACCGAGATGTATTAGTTAGGGTTCTCTAGAGAAACAGAATCAACAGGGAACACGCACAAATATGAAATTTATGAAAGTGTCTCACATGACCACGGGAATGCAGAGTCCAAAATCTGCAGGGCAAGCTGTGAAACTGATGACTCTGATAGAATGTCTGGATGAACTCCACAGGAACGGCTCACCAGCTGAAACAAGAATAGAGTCTGACCTTCTGAATCCTCCTTAAAAGGCTTCCCGTGATTAGATTAAGCATCACTTATTGCAGAAGACATTCCTCTTTGGCTGATTACAAATGGAATCAGCTGTGGATGCAGCTGACGTGATCATGATCTAATTCTGTGAAATGTCCTCATTCCAACATACAGGCCAGCACTTGCCCAACCAGACAAACATGTACCACAACTTGGCCAAGTTGACACATGAACCTGACCATGACACTGTCAGAGGAAACTAGATGATGACTTGCTTGCTTTTGCCCTTCCAGCTGAGAGAGAAACCATGACTATGTTCACCATGTGCCTTCTTGGATGTTAGAGAGAACCTGAACTTCATCAACCTTCTTGAACCAAGGTATATTTCCCTGAATACCTTTGATTGGAACTTTCTATAGATGTTGTAATTCGGAAATTATCTTGGCCATAGAACTGTAAACTAACAACTCATTAAATTCCTCCTCTTAAAAGCCATTCTTTTTCTGGTTATATTGCATTCAAGTAGCTAGAAAACTAGAACAATATCCTTGGTTCAGGGCAGGCATTTTTAGAAAGGTAACTTGGAATAGTTAGTGGACATAACTTAGATAATCTCTAAAGTTTGCTTCTAGCTCTAAAATTTTATGAATCTGTACAAAATTATCCATTGAAAGAGAAGGGAACTGAGCTCACACTATGAAACAAAACAAAACAAAACAAACAACTAAATTTGAATGTGAAATTAAGGCTCTTTAAATATGACTTTATTACAAAGAAAAAAATATGTCTCTTTTTCACAACAGATCAAATCAGAGATTTGGATTATGGAAACGAAACTTTGTTGGTTGAAATTTTGTTCATTGGTTTAATGAATAATGTCCAGCTACTGGTTATTCTCTTCCTGATATTTCTTTTTGTTTATCTTGTCATTTTTCTGGGAAACTTGGGGATGATTGTTCTTATTTGGATTGATTCTCATCTCCACACCTCTAAGGAATTTTTTCTAAACCACTTGTTCTTTGTGGACATCTGCCTCTCCTCAGCCCATTGGTCCTAAGATGTTGACTGACATCTTTGTGGAGGAACAAGTAATATCTTTCTTTGGTTATGTTGCCCAGATATGGTTTTCTGGTCAGTTTGTAGTGACTGCATGCTTCTTCTTAGCTGCCATGGCATGTAATTGATACACGACCATTTGTAAGCCCTTATTCTACACACTGATTCTGCTCCAGCAGGTCTGTGTGCATCTGGTGGTAGGGTCCTATGATGTGGGGTCTTATAAGCACTATGACCCATATGACTTTCACTTTCTACTTACCCTACTGTGGTCCAAATATCATCAATCACTTCTTCTATGACCTTCTTCTGGTTCTCTCCCTGGCAGGTGCAGATACCAAGTATGCTGGTTTGAAATGATGCATGTGCCCTAGAAAAGCCATGTTTTAATCCTAATGCCATTCAGTAAAGGCAGCCATTTCTTCTAATTCCTATCAGTATTGAATGTTTGAAACTGTAATTAGATCATCTCCCTGGAGATGTGATTTAATCAAGAGTGGTTGTTAAACTGGATGAGCTGGCAGCATGTCTCCACCCACTTAGGTGGGTCTTGATTAGTTTCTGGAGTCCTAAAAATGAGGAAACATTTTGGAGAAATAAAGATTCAGAAACAGCAAAAAAGAATGACATAGCCACAACAAGCAGAGAGAACCAGCCAGCGACCTTTGGAGATGAAGAAAGAAAATACCTCCTGGAGAGCTTCATGAAACAGGAAACAGATTGTTGGCAGGTTTTTATTTGTTGGTTTAGAAGCAGGGAGCCAAGTGTGGAGATATCACAAGCTGTAGCTGTTGGGGCTGTAACAGTTGGAGCGTGGTGGATAATGGAAGGGGAGTTATCGCATGATTGTAGCTGCTGAATGGCAGATGAAGGGATAGTCATGTAACTGCCATGTGAGCTGGAACAGGTTTGGTTTTGTAAGGGACCTCCTGGAAGTTATGGGTGGGGGAAGTTTCTTGGAATGATTGCTAGGGGTCAGTTACTTCATGGGGGTTTAACCTAATATTCCATATTTTTCCTTTTAGTTTTTCTTGGGGTGTGAAAAGTTGGAATTCTGTTTTTCAAATCTGCTTCCAGCTGGTAGAGGACCTGGAGCTGCCTCTACTTCTTGTTGCAAGGAATTGGTTGGCACCCGTGCGTCTGTCAGGGGAGTAACCTATTACTGACAGTCTGATTTGTCATTGTTTGGACAGTCTTGTGAATAAATCTGTTTAAGAGTTATAGAAAATATGGCCTTAAAATGAGGAGTAGGAGGATTATGAAAAGAGGTATTAAGAGTGCAATTAAAGTTGTCTTCAGAGGAGAAAAGAATAGACCCTAGCCATGATGAGTTGCCATATGTGGCATTATCTTGTGCTTTCTTTATTATTTTTATTGTTATCTTTTAGGGTTTTTAGGGTTTATTCTACCTGTTCTGTAGCGTTAATGTAAAAGCAACATTCATTCAATAATGCACAGGTGCCTCCTGCTACTGCAGTTAGGTCATCTAGTGCTCTTCAGTTTTATAAGATTACAGAAGCTAAGCTACCAATTGACTTTTGTTGGTTTTCTATAGCTTTTACTGTGGCATTTTATGATTGTTGCATCATGATGATACACTGAGTGTAGATGCTTCTAGCAGGGGTATTCCAGAGAACCAAAAGAAATGTTGAAAGATTGTATGTCCAATTCCAGGCTTTTCTAGGATTAGGCTATGGTATACATGATATCCACATTTAGGGTCTGCTAGGTATGCATCTCTTCTTTTTATCATGTGGGCCTACAGGAAGGAAGACCCTTTCAAGAAAGGACCCAGGGTTTTGGATTTGTCCAGAGGAAACCACGTTTTTGGTGTTTGGGAGGGATGTGTTTGGGAGTAGTGAGACAATTGAACAGGTAGCAGACTATTGCCTTGGGGGCATAAGAAATGCTATGTTTCAACATAGAAAGTAGTATCCTATTCCCAACATCAATTTACAGCACTCCTAGACCTGTGCATGCACATGATCCTCAGCCACATCTCTCAGCCCTAAGAAAGAGCTGGCCTGTGCAGCTGGGTCAAACCTGCCACCAGCCCATGCAGGCATAACAAAACCCACAGGCATAGCTCTGTGCATGTGTACTAAAGGCAATGTTCTCTAGACCAGCAGAGACTATGGTTATGCCACCCAGACCTGTGGACCCACAGACCTATATCCTCCCTGGCCACTGGGCATACATGTTCACAAGCAACATCATAACATCATCAACCTGCACCTATACCTGTGCTGCAATTCTTCACCACACTTTTGTGCCTTACTCTGTACCTCCATCCTGCTATACATCCTTTAGACTATTGAAGGAAATCAACATCCAAAGTAAATCAATCAAGATATTTACATGCAATGAAAACAACAGAAGATCACTAAAGCATATTACAATGCAGACAGACATAGCAGAGCCTAATGATCAAATGAAAACACCAGAGGAGACACAGACATTGGAACAACTAATCAAAGAATTCATATAATTTTACTAAATAAAATAAGTGGGATGGCTAATGATGTAAAAAAGATTAAAAAGACAGTAAAAGAGCACAAAGAGGAATTTGAAAGAATAAATAGAAAAACAGCAGATTTCACAGGGATTGAAGACTCTGTGGATCAAATAAAAAACATACTAGAGACACACAGCAGCATATTTGAAGAGACAGAAGAAATAATAAACAAACCAGAGGACAGGGTAATTGATTTCAAACACTTAAAACAGCAAATGGCAAAAAAAATTAAAAAGGAAAAATTTGAATTGGAGCTCAGGGAAATGATGGACAAAACAAAGCACACAAATATAAGAATCATTGGCATCCCAGAAGGAGAAGAGAAGAGTTAAGGTCTAATAATTGTAGTTGAGGATATAATGAGGGAAAACTTCCCAACCCTTATAAAGGAAGTAAATATACAAGTTGAAGATTCCCAAAGAACTCCAAATAAAATAAATCCTAATAGGCCTTCCCCAAGGCACATATTAATCAGTCTTTCAGCTGTTGAAGGGATGCAGAAAATTCTGAAAGTGACAAGAGAAAAACAATCTATTATACACAAGGGAAACTACATAAGACAGAGTTCAGACTATTCAACTGGCACCATGGAGGTGAGAAGGTAGTGGTATGATATATTTAAGATTCTGAAACAGAAAGACTTCCAGCCAAGATTTTTGTACCCAGTCAAACTGTTATTCAAAACTGAGGGGGAGATTAAAATATTCACAGACAAACAAATCCTAAACAACAAGTGACCAGCCTTACAAGAAATACTAAAAGGAGTTCTCCCAGTTGAAAAAAAAGACAAGAGAGGGTGGTCTGGAGGGGGGCATAATATTGAAGAATATCAGTAAGGGTAACTTAAAGGATAAAAAGAGAAAAAAGAAAAAGAATATATAGATCTGCCAAATAAAACTGAACAGAAAAGATGGTGGATTCAAGAAATGCCTCTTCACTAATAACTTTGAATGTTAATGGACAAAACTTATCAATTAAAGACACAGATTGGCAGGATGGATTAAAAATATAATAGAACTATGTGCTGATTATAAAAGACTTATTTTAGATACAAAGAGTTGAAAAGATGGAAAAAGATTTTCCATGCAGGTTCTAACCAAAAGAAAGCAGGAGTAGCTACCCTAATATCAGAAAAAAATAGACTTTAAATGTAAAGACATCATAAGAGAAAAAGAAGGGCATTATATATTAATTAAAGGAACAATTCACCAAAAAGATATAAAAATCATAAATGTTTATGCTCCCAATGAAGGAACTCCAAAGTGCATGAGACAGACAAGGCAAAACTTAAAGGAGTGATAGATGTTCCAACAATAATAGTAGGAGATTTCAATACACCACTCTCTTCTACAGATAGAATAATCTGACAGAAGGTCAACAAGGAAATAGAGAAGTTAAACAACTTGATAAATGAATTAGACTTAACAGATATATGTAGGTCATTGCACTCCCAAACACCAAGTTATACATTCTAATATAGTGCTCATGGAACATTCTCCAAGATAGATCATATGCTGGGACACAAAACAGATCCTTATAAATTTAAAAATATTGATATTATTCAAAGCACTTTCTCTGATCATAATGGAATGAAGCTGATGTCAATAACCATCAGCAAATGAGAATATTCACAAATATATGGAGACTAAATAACAACAAATCAGTAGCTATCAGGAGATGAGAGAAAATAAGAATACAACTTATCAGAACTTATGGGATGCAGCAAATGTTGTACTGAGAGGGAATTTATTTCCTTAAATGCCTATATTAAAAGACAAGAAAGAGCAAAACCCAAGGACTTAACTGCTCACCTAGAGGAACTTGAGAAAGAACGGCAAACTAACCCCAATGCAAATAGAAAAAGAGAAATAAGAAAGATTAAAGCAGAGGTAAATGAAGTGAGAACACAAGAATAATAGAAATAATCAATGAAACCAATAGTTAGTTCTTTGAGAAAATCAATAAAATTGATAGGCCACTAGCAAGACTGACAAAGAACAAAAGAGAGAGGCCTCAAATAAACAAAATCAGAAATGAGAAGGGGTGTGTTACCACAGACCCTGAGGGAATAAAAGAAATAATAAGAGGATAGAATGAACAACTATATACTAACAAACTAGACAACTTAGATGAAACGGACAAATTCCTGGAAACACACAAACAAGCTGCAATGACTCAGGAAGAAATAGAAGATCTCACCAAATCCATGAGAAGTAAAGAAATTAAAACAGTCATCAAAAACCTGCTTACAAAGAAAAGCCCAGGGCCAGAGGGTTTCATAGTGAAATTTTAATTTTTTTGGCATGGACAGGCTATGGAAATAGAACCTGCATCTCTATTATGGCAGGTGAGAATTCTGCCAGCAAGCCATGATTTTCTGCCTGTTCTAGCTTGCTAACTGCCAGAACGCAACACACCAGAGATGGATTGGCTTTTAATAAAAGGGGATTTATTTCATTAGTTCTTCAGAGGAAAGGTAGCTAACTTTCAACTCAGGTTCTTTCTTACATGGGAAGACAGAGGGTGGTCTCTGCTGGACTTATCTCCAGGACTCTGAGTGCCAACAATTTTGCTCAGGGTGATTTCTTTCTGCACCTCCAAAGGCCTGGGCTGAGCAGCGAGTGCTGAGATGAGGTATGCTGAGCTGCTTGGGCTGTGGAATATTAAGCTCTCTCATTTAAGGACCAGCCAATTAAGTTATATATCATTCATTGCAGTAGGCACACCTCCTAGCTGACTGCAGATGTAATGAGCAACAGATGAGGTTCATGTACCATTGGTTCATTTCCATAGCAACAGAACTAGGTGCCTTCACCTGGCCATGTTGATAACTGTATTTAACTACCACTTGTGCCACACCTTGTCAACTTGGCAACTACACACATCACCTAAACAATATTAAAGTGCAAAAAGTTCTCTACTGGCTGTGGACCTGTGAATCTCAAAACAAGTTGTCTGATACCAATATGCAAAGGAGGGACAGTTCCAGGATCCATAGGGAGAAATTGGAAGGAAAACCTGCAGGCCAAACACCATTGGATTTCAAAATCTGAAAGTTTTTTATCCTTCAGGTTTAGAAAGTGGCAGTCCACCCTTTCCAAGGGCCTATAAGTGGCCTGCCTCTTCCAAATCAACCTTGGGGAACATTGAGGAGACCACCTTTTTCTCAGCTCCACTTTCTCCAGGCATCGAGGCCACACCTAGGCTCTCTGCCACTCCTGGGGCACATGCTCAATCCCTCCATGTGACAGCCAGGTTCTCCGCAGTCCCCAAGGATCATGCTAAACCTTTTTCAAGGTCTGAAGCTGCACAACTCTTCCACTGCAATAAGATGGGAGATTCACCCTCTGCCCTCAGGGCAAACTCACCCTCTCCATATATATGGGTCGGTCAACTCACCTGGCCAAGGTTTCTTGGCTTCAGACCCAAGCTTCCATGGTTCTCACTCTGCAAACTGCAATTTGTCCCTTTGTGCCCCCCCTTTGTCTAGATTGGCAGTGATTCTGTTTACACCAACAGTCTCCTCAAGCACTCCAGGACATCTCCATCTTGTTCTCACAGTTCCTCCAAAATCCTCCCCTTAGCCATCAAAAAAACTGTTCCAACATATCTGGTATTTGCAAACCACAGCAGCATCCCACTCTCTGGTACCAAAATCTGGTCTAGTTTGCTAGCTGCTGGAATGCAATACACCAGAGATGGATTGGCTTTTAATAAAAGGGGATTTATTTTGTAAGTTCTTCAGAGGAAAGACAGCTGACTTTCAACTGAGGTTCTTTCTTACATGGGAATACACAGGGTGGTCTCTGCTGGCCTTCTCTCCAGGCCTCTGGATTCCAACTTTCCCCAGGGTGATTCCTTTCTACATTTCCAAAGGCCTGGGCTGAGCTGCAGGTGCTTAGATGAAGTATGCTGAGTTGCTTGGGTTATGCTACATTGTACTCTTTCATTTAAGCACCAGCCAATTAAGTTAAACATCATTCTTTGCAATAGGCACACCTCATAGCTGACTGAAGATGTAATCAGCAACAGATGAGTGGCTCATGTCCACAGCAACAGAACTAGGTACCTTCACCTGGCCAAGTTGACAACTGAATCTAACTATCACACTGCCCCACAGGGGAATTTTATCAAACATTCCAAAAAGAACTAATACCAATCCTGCTCAATTTTTTCCAAAAAAATTGAAGAAAATGTCACTCTACCTAACTCATTGTGTGAAACTAATATCATTTTAATAACAAATGGGTAAAGATGCTATAAGAAAGGAAAACTACAGGCCAATCTCCCTAATGAACATAGATACAAAAATTCTCAACAAAATATTACGAACTGAATACAACAGCACATTAAAAGAATTATACACCACGGCCAAGTGGGGCATATACCAGGAATGCAAGGATGGTTCAACCCAAGAAAATTAGTTAATATAATACAGCACATTAACAAATCAAAAGGGAAAATCACATGATCATTTTTATTGATGCTGAAAAACCATTCAACATAATTCAACACCCTCTTCTGATAAAACACTTCAAAAGATAAGAATCAAAGGTAACTACCTCGATATGATAGGTGGAATATATGAAAAACCAATAGCTAGCATCATACTCAAAGGAGAGAGATTGAAAAGCTTTCCCCCTAAAATCAATAATTTGAGACAAAGATGTCCACTGTCACCACTATTACTCAACATTGTGCTAGGAGTTCTAGCTAGAACAATCACATTGAACAAAGAAGTAAAAGACATCTAAATTGGAAAGGAAGAAGTAAAACATTCATTATTTGCAGATGGCATACTATATTTGGAAAATACTGAAAAATCTACGGCAAACTCTTTGAACTAATAAACGAATTCAGCAAGGTGGTGGGATATAAAATTAATGTTCAAAATTCAGTAATGTTTCTCTACACAAGCAAAGACCTAACTGAGGAGTTAGTTAAGTAAAAAAATTCCATTCAAAATAGCAACTAAAAGAATCAAATACTTAGGAATGAACTTAAGTAGGGATGAAAAGGAGTTGTACACAGAAAAATTACATAACATTGCTAAAAGAAATCAAAGAAGATCTAAATAGGTGGAAGGACATTCCCTACTCATGGAAAAGAAGGCTAAGTATAGTTAAGATGTCAATTCTAACCAAATTGATCTACAGATTCAACACAGTACCAATCAATATACCAACAACCTACATCTCAACTGAAAAACCTAATCAAATGGTCCTACCTACAATAGGTCTGCACCCATAGGAATAGATTAAAAGAACATGGCCTTTTCTCGGATGCATAACAGTTTCAAATCAGCACAATATCATGGGTTATGTTTATTCCTAGATAATTGATTCTTTTAGTTGCTGTTGTGAATGGAATTTTTTCTTGATTTCTTCTTCCTACTCTTCATTGATTTGTATAGAAACAGTACTGATTTTTAAGTACTGATCTTGTATTCTACCACTTTACTGAATTCTTTTATTAGCTCCAGGAGATTTTTGGTGGATATTTCAGGATTTTCTGTATATAGAATCATATAGCCTGCAAATAGAGAAAGTTTTACCTTTTCCTTTCTAATTTGTATGCCTTTTTTCACATCTAATTGTTCTGGCAAGAACTTCAAGTAAGTATTGAATAACAGTGGTTACAGTGGGTATCCTAGACATGTTCCTGATCTCAGAGAGAAAACTTTCAGTCTTTCACCATTAAGTTAGATATTACCTGTGGGTTTTTCATATATTTCTTGAATCATGTTGAGGAAGTGTCCTTCTATTCCTAGTGTTCTAAGTGTTTTGTCAAGAAAGATGCTGTAGTTCCTGGAAGATGGCGGCTTAGTAAGACGCGCGGATCTTAGTTTCTTCTCCAGGACAGCTACTAGGGGAGTAGAAACGATACAGAACAGCACCCAAAGCCACAACAGAGATAAAAAAGACAGCGTACCCCATCCTGGAACGGCTGGCTGGCTGAGAGAAGCAGCTCGGGTGAGATCGCCGAGGCGCGCGGGCCTCACCGGGTGGGGTGGCAAGCGGCCGGAGTCACTCCCTTCCCCCTTCCCGGGCCGGCTGGGAGAATTGGAGAGGCGGTCCCCTGAAACCGTAGCGGCAGGCGCCCACACCACGCGCAGCCCCCCGGACCAACTGAGAGAATTGGATCGGAAACCCCCAGGCCGCGGAGAACGGTGACGGGTGGGGGAGGCCCCTTCCAAACCCGTGACTCCTGGGGAACGTGCACTCTCTTGGGCGGGCCGCTGCCGCTGGCGCCCTCCCGCCACGCTTGTCGCCCCGGGCCGACTAGGAAATTCGGATGGGCTCTTTCCCGGGCTGCGGCGAACAGCAACCCTCCCTGCATTTGGACCCCGGGCCGGCTCAAGCCGCTTCAGCTAGCGAAACCCCCCGGATGGCGAGAGTTTTCCAAAGTTTAAGGTCCCACAGCACCTTTTACTGGTGGGACCAGCAGACAAACGTGTGCCACGAGCGCCACCTACTGGGCAGGATAAGAAAAACAGAACCCAGAGATTTCACAGGAAAATCTTCCAAACTTTTGGATCCAATACCCAGGGAAATCTGTCTAAATGCGCAGACGCCAACAGAAGATAACGGATCACGCTCAAATAATTGAAAATATGGCCCAGTCAAAGGAACAAACCAATAGTTCAAATGAGATACAGGAGCTGAGACAACTAATGCTAAATATACGAACAGAAATGGAAAACCTCTTCAAAAACGAAATCGATAAATTGAGGGAGGACATGAAGAAGACATGGGCTGAACATAAAGAAGAAATAGAAAAACTGAAAAAACAAATCACAGAACTTATGGAAGTGAAGGACAAAGTAGAAAAGATAGAAAGAACAATGGATACCTACAATGATAGATTCAAAGAGACAGAACATAGAATTAGTGATTTGGAGGATGGAACATCTGAATTCCAAAAACAAACAGAAACTATCTGGAAAAGAATGGAAAAATTTGAACAGGGTATCAGGGAACTCAAGGACAATATGAAGCGCACAAATATACGTGTTGTGGGTGTCCCAGAAGGAGAAGAGAAGGGAAAAGGAGGAGAAAAACTAATGGAAGAAATTTTCACTGAAAATTTCCCAACTCTTATGAAAGACCTAAAATTACAGATCCAAGAAGTGCAGCGCACCCCAAAGAGATTAGACCCAAATAGGCATTCTCCAAGACACTTACTAGTTAGAATGTCAGAGGTCAAAGAGAAAGAGAGGATATTGAAAGCAGCAAGAGAAAAACAATCCATCACATACAAGGGAAACCCAATAAGATTATGTGTAGATTTCTCAGTAGAAACCATGGAGGCTAGAAGACAGTGGGATGATATATTTAAATTACTAAAAGAGAAAAACTGCCAACCAAGACTCCTATATCCAGCAAAATTATCCTTCAAAAATGAGGGAGAAATTAAAACATTCTCAGACAAAAAGTCACTGAAAGAATTTGTTACCAAGAGACCAGCTCTGCAAGAAATACTAAAGGGAGCACTAGAGTCAGAACCGAAAAGACAGAAGAGAGAGGTATGGAGAAGAGTGTAGAAAGAAGGAAAGTCAGATATGATATATATAATACAAAAGGCAAAATGGCAGAGGAAAATATTATCCAAACAGTAATAACACTAAATGTTAATGGACTGAATACCCCAATCAAAAGACATAGATTGGCAGAATGGATTAAAAAACAGGATCCTATATGCTGTCTACAGGAAACACATCTTAGACCCAAAGATAAACATAGGTTGAAAGTGAAAGGTTGGGAAAAGTTATTTCATGCAAATAACAACCAGAAAAGAGCAGGAGTGGCTATACTAATATCCAACAAGTTAGACTTCAAATGTAAAACAGTTAAAAGAGACAAAGAAGGACACTATATACTAATAAAAGGAACAATTAAACAAGAAGACATAACAATCATAAATATTTATGCACCGAACCAGAATGCCCCAAAATACGTGAGGAATACACTGCAAACACTGAAAAGGGAAATAGACACAAATACCATAATAGTTGGAGACTTCAATTCCCCACTCTCATCAATGGACAGAACATCTAGACAGAGGATCAATAAAGAAATAGAGAATCTGAATATTACTATAAAGGAGCTAGACTTAACAGACATTTATAGGACATTACATCCCACAACAGCAGGATACACCTTTTTCTCAAGTGCTCATGGATCATTCTCAAAGATAGACCATATGCTGGGTCACAAAGCAAGTCTTAACAAATTTAAAAAGATTGAAATCATACACAACACTTTCTCGGATCATAAAGGAATGAAGTTGGAAATCAATAATAGGCAGAATGCCAGAAAACTCACAAATACCTGGAGGCTCAACAACACACTCTTAAACAACGAGTGGGTCAAAGAAGAAATTGCAAGAGAAATTAGTAAATACCTCGAGGCAAATGAAAATGAAAACACAACATATCAAAACTTATGGGATGCAGCAAAGGCAGTGCTAAGAGGGAAATTTATTGCCCTAAATGCCTATATCAGAAAAGAAGAAAAGGCAAAAATGCAGGAATTAACTGTTCAATTGGAAGAACTGGAGAAAGAACAGCAAACTAATCCCAAAGCAAGCAAAAGGAAAGAAATAACAAAGATCAGAGCAGAAATAAATGAAATTGAAAATATGAAAACAGTAGAGAAAATCAATAAGACCAGAAGTTGGTTCTATGAGAAAATCAATAAGATTGATGGGCCCCTATCAAGATTGACAAAAAGAAGAAGAGAGAGGATGCAAATAAATAAGATCAGAAATGGAAGAGAAGACATAACTACTGACCTCACAGAAATAAAGGAGGTAATAACAGGATACTATGAACAATTTTACGCTAATAAATACAACAATTTAGATGAAGTGGACGGGTTCCTGGAAAGACATGAACAACCAACTTTGACTCAAGAAGACATAGATGACCTCAACAAACCAATCACAAGTAAAGAAATTGAATTAGTCATTCAAAAGCTTCCTAAAAAGAAAAGTCCAGGACCAGATGGCTTCACATGTGAATTCTACCAAACGTTCCAGAAAGAATTAGTACCAATTCTCCTCAAACTCTTCAAAATAATCGAAGTGGAGGGAAAACTGCCTAATTCATTCTATGAAGTCAACATCACCCTCATACCAAAACCAGGCAAAGATATTACAAAAAAAGAAAACTACAGACCAATCTCTCTAATGAATACAGATGCAAAAATCCTCAATAAAATTCTAGCAAATCGTATCCAACAACACATTAAAAGAATTATACATCATGACCAAGTAGGATTCATCCCAGGTATGCAAGGATGGTTCAACATAAGAAAATCAATTAATGTAATACACCATATCAACAAATCAAAGCAGAAAAATCACATGATCATCTCAATTGATGCAGAGAAGGCATTCGACAAGATTCAACATCCTTTCCTGTTGAAAACACTTCAAAGGATAGGAATACAAGAAACCTCCTTAAAATGATAGAGGGAATATATGAAAAACCCACAGCTAATATCATCCTCAATGGGGAAAAATTGAAAACTTTCCCCCTAAGATCAGGAACAAGACAAGGATGTCCACTATCACCACTATTATTCAACATTGTGTTGGAGGTTCTAGCCAGAGCAATTAGACAAGAAAAAGAAATACAAGGCATCAAAATTGGAAAGGAAGAAGTAAAACTATCACTGTTTGCAGACGATATGATACTATACGTCGAAAACCCGGAAAAATCCACAACAAAACTACTAGAGCTAATAAATGAGTACAGCAAAGTAGCAGGTTACAAGATCAACATTCAAAAATCTGTAGCATTTCTATACACTAGTAATGAACAAGCTGAGGGGGAAATCAAGAAATGAATCCCATTTACAATTGCAACTAAAAGAATAAAATACCTAGGAATAAATTTAACTAAAGAGACAAAAAACCTATATAAAGAAAACTACAAAAAACTGCTAAAAGAAATCACAGAAGACCTAAACAGATGGAAGGGCATACCGTGTTCATGGATTGGAAGACTAAATATAGTTAAGATGTCAATCCTACCTAAATTGATTTACAGATTCAATGCAATACCAATCAAAATCCCAACAACTTATTTTTCAGAAATAGAAAAACCAATAAGCAAATTTATCTAGAAGGGCAGGGTGCCCCGAATTGCTAAAAGCATCTTGAGGAAAAAAAACGAAGCTGGAGGTCTCGCACTGCCTGATTTTAAGGCATATTATGAAGCCACAGTGGTCAAAACAGCATGGTATTGGCATAAAGATAGATATATCAACCAATGGAATCGAATAGAGTGCTCAGATATAGACCCTCTCATCTATGGACATTTGATCTTTGATAAGGCAGTCAAGCCAACTCACCTGGGACAGAGCAGTCTCTTCAATAAATGGTGCCTAGAGAACTGGATATCCATATGCAAAAGAATGAAAGAAGACCCATCTCTCACACCCTATACAAAAGTTAACTCAAAATGGATCAAAGATCTAAACATTAGGTCTAAGACCATAAAACAGTTAGAGGAAAATGTTGGGAGATATCTTATGGATCTTACAACTGGAGGCGGTTTTATGGACCTTAAACCTAAAGCAAGAGCACTGAAGAAGGAAATAAATAAATGGGAACTCCTCAAAATTAAACACTTTTGTGCATCAAAGAACTTCATCAAGAAAGTAGAAAGACAGCCTTCACAATGGGAGACAATATTTGGAAATGATATATCAGATAAAGGTCTAGTATCCAGAATTTATAAAGAGATTGTTCAACTCAACAACAAAAAGACAGCCAACCCAATTACAAAATGGGAAAAAGACTTGAACAGACACCCTAAGAAGAGGAAATACAAATGGCCAAAAAGCACATGAAGAGATGCTCAATGTCCCTGGCCATTAGAGAAATGCAAATCAAAACCACAATGAGATATCATCTCACACCCGCCAGAATGGCCATTATCAACAAAACAGAAAATGACAAGTGCTGGAGAGGATGCGGAGAAAGAGGCACACTTATCCACTGTTGGTGGGAATGTCAAAGGGTGCAACCACTGTGGAAGGCAGTTTGGCGGTTCCTCAAAAAGCTGAATATAGAATTGCCATACGACCCAGCAATACCATTGCTAGGTATCTACTCAAAGGACTTAAGGGCAAAGACACAAACGGACATTTGCACACCAATGTTTATAGCAGCGTTATTTACAATTGCAAAGAGATGGAAACAGCCAAAATCTCCATCAACAGAAGAGTGGCTAAACAAACTGTGGTATATACATACGATGGAATACTATGCAGCTTTAAGACAGGATAAACTTATGAAGCATGTAATAACATGGATGGACCTAGAGAACATTATGCTGAGTGAGTCTAGCCAAAAACTAAAGGACAAATACTGTATGGTCCCACTGATGTGAACAGACATTCGAGAATAAACTTGAAATATGTCCTTGATAACAGAGTCCAGCAGGAGGTAGAAACAGGGTAAGATAATGGCCAATTGGAGTTGAAGGGATACAGAGAGTGTAACAGGACTAGATACAAAAACTCAAAAATGGACAGCACAATAAAACCTAATTGTAAAGTAATCATGTTAAAACACTGAATGAAGCTGCATCTGAGCTATAGGTTTTTGTTTTGTTTTGTTTTGTTTTGTTTTGATTTTACTATTATTTCTTGTATTTTTTTCTCTATATTAACATTCTATATCTTTTTCGGTTATGTTGCTAGTTCTTCTAATGCATATGTGCTAAGAAATGATGATCATGCATCTATGTGATGATGTTAAGAATTAATGATTGCATATGTAGAATGGTATGATCTCTAAATGTTGGGTTAATTTCTTTTTTTCCGTTAATTAAAAAAAAAAAAAGAAAAGGGATAATTGGAGCTGAAGGGATACAGACTGTACAACGGGACTGGATATAAAAACTCAGAAATGGACAGCACAATACTACCCAATTGTAATGCAATTATGTTAAAACACTGAATGAAGCTGCATGTGAGGTATAGGTTTTTTGTTTTTGTTTTGTTTTTTTTTCTTTCTATTATTGTTTTAATTCTTATTCTGTTTTCTTTTTATTTCTTTTTCTAAATCGATGCAAATGTACTAAGAAATGATGAATATGCAACTATGTGATGTTATTAAGAATTACTGATTGTACATGTAGATTGGAAGGATTTCTAATTGTTTTGTTAATTCTTTTTTTAATTAATAAAAAAAAATTATTCATTGAACACTAACAAAAAGAAAAAAGAAAGATGCTGTATTTTTTAAATGTCTTTTCTGCATCAACTGAGATGGCCATGTGTTCTTTTCCCCTTCATTCTGTCAATGTGGTATACTTCATTAATTAATTTTCTTATCTTGAACCAAGCATGTGTACCAGGGATAAATTCCACTTGATCATGGTGTATAGTTTATTTAATATGCTCTTAAATTCAGCTTGCTAGTACTTTGCTTAAAATGTTTGCATGCATATACATAAGAGTTATTTGTCTTTAGTTTTCTTTTCTTGTAGTATCTTTTTCCTGCTTTGGTATGAGTGTGATGTTGGCTCTGTAGAATGAGTTAGATAGTGTTCCCTTTACTTCAATCTTCTTTGAAAAATTTTGAACAGATTTGGATTTGTCTTCCTGGAATGGTTGGCAGAATTCCCTATGAAACCATCTTGTCCTGTGCTTTCCTTTGTTAGAGGGTTTTAGATTACTAATTTAGTCTGTTTACTAGTAATTGGTTTACTGTGATCTTCTATTTCTTCTTTAGTCAATGTAGGTAATTTGTGTGTTTATAAGAATTTGTCCATTTCTTTCAGCTTATGTACTTTATTGGCATACATTTGCTTATAGTATCCACTTACAGTCCTTTTTATTTCAGTGGGATTGGTGATAAGGACTCCTTTTCATTTTTGATTTACACTACTTGTATCTGCTCTCTTTATATTGTGAGTTCAGCTAAAATTTGTTGATTTTGCTAATGCTTTCAAAGAATGATGTTTTGATTTTGCTCTTTCTATTTTTTTGCTTCCTATTTTATTTATATCTGTTTAATCTTTTTTCCTCATTTGAGCTTATTTTGGCTTAGGTTTGCTCTCCACTTTATACTTCTGTCAGTTGAGGTTAAGAAACTGATCTGAAGTTTTTTTCTTTTTAATAGAATGCATTTATAGCTATAAATTTCCCTTTCAGCACTGCCTTCGCTGTGTCCCACAAGCTTTGGGATGTTGTGTTAGGTCGGGGGAACAGGGAAGGTCACCACGACTCGAGCTGTGTAAAATGTGCCACCCCTTCTAGACGTCACCTAACTCCCTTGCTTAAAAACCACCCGCACCAGGACCCAGCAGCAAAATCACAACTGCCTACCTTGAGTTCTGTGAGCTCTGCCCAGGAGCGCAGGAATAAACTAGCTCACTTTAAGGTTTCTCGGTCTGCCTCTTCTCCCTTTCACCTTCTAAACATTACATGTTGTATTTCCATACACTTGCTTTTTGGATTGATGGGGAATAGATAGGAATGTGTGGAAATAGTCTGTCTCACTCTCCACTGTGTTTCCACCTCCTATTTGCCAGAGGATCTGTGTTAGAGAGTGACCAGACTATTGTCCAAAAAGCAGAATTCAGGCAGTCCTGGGTCTCTGACAATATCATAATAAAATCATCAAAACCTTGTATCAATTTTTAACTAACTGACTGATCAATGACTAAGTGTATATAGGCATTGACAAAATTTAGTAGAAGAAATATGAAACTGTTAGCCATGTGTATCTCTGGAGTGTGGTTAAAAGAAAAGAGGAAGAAGCTCCATTTCATTATCATATAATAAATTGTTTGAATTTTTACACAAGTGATATGTATTATGTTTAAAATAAGATGAGAAAAAAGTTCAGGGGCAGTAATTAATACTTTATTGGCAATTATAAAATGCCTAATTATTGTGTTATAAGATGAACTAAGGATTTTGTTTCTCATAACAGATAGGAATAAAGATAAAGGATAAAAGTGGCATTAGAAAAAGGAAACTGGTGAAGATAAACTAACCAATTATGTATCTATATTTACATCTATATTTTCTATATCTATATCTATATATTTATATTCTCTATCATTTCTATCATCTTTATCTCTATCTCTGTCTCTGTCTCTGTCTCTATCTGTATCTCTATCTCTAACTCTGTCGATATCTATATCATCTACCTAATTTCCAGAAAGGAAAGATAGTATGATGGAAGAAAAGCAATACTTAAAAACAAAAGATTTTGGTTCTGAAAAGGAAAGTACCAAACACCATGAGAATCATACAAAAATATTCTGGTAAATATTTGCATTTTAAGAAAAAAGAAACCATAATTGCCTTTAGGAAAAGTGATTTATTTTTTGAATCTAAGGAAGAATGTTCATATTGGTGCCAGTCTTTGCCACAGAGGCCAACAAAACAAGATTTATCACCTTTTTATCAAATCCCCCCAAAGGGTCCTAGTGGTCCCTGCTCAGAGCTGATCAGATGCCTCGACAGGATGTCCTGTTCTCTGACTTCCTCTCCTGCATCTTATGCTCATCTAGGTTTTAGGGGAGGGAGGGCCAATGACAGACAATCCCACCAGGTACTGGAGTTTCCCTAAAGGTAAAGAGTAGTTCTTTGGCTGAAATAGGGGAAAAGCTAAACCTGGTTGGATGGAACAACACATTTGAAATGTGAAACTTTGAGTGGAATGAGAGACCATCTCCAAACCTTCCTATTTCACAATCCAAGAAGCAATCTGTAGGGGCAAACAAAAGCAAACTTCAAACTTCATTACTTTTCATTTGTTTTAGAATCCAGTGTGTGTTTATGTTTGTACATGTGTGTGTGTTTATGTTTGTACATGTGTGTGTGTCTGAGGCAGTGAGAGGGGGAGAGGGAGGAGGGGATGGAGGAAGGGTGAGAGAAAGAGAGAAAGATGATATAAATGTGTGAATGGCTTAGCAATATTTGGGCTACACAAGTAAGGCTATACTGAAAAATCAAAATTGGAACCTGTATCTTATACTATGGTTAATTTAAATAAAAATTGTGAGACACTTATTGAGAAGGTATAGTGAAATCACACCCCAAAAATTTATCTTTCAGTGGAAGATAAATGTTAACATAAAGCTTCATTCTTGAGTTTGTCAAAGAAATACATATTTAAATATAGTTATACATATCAGCATCTCAAATAAAGTAAGTATATAACTTACTATTTATAAATTATTGAAGAAAACAAAAAGCAAAGAAAATGTGACAGGTATTTCTTAAGTTACACAATAAATATGAATAAATTAACAACTACTATGGTTATATAAATTGGTACAAATATCTATGTTCAAATAAAGTAAACCACATTTCTGGTGAATTGTTAAAGTGTTGTTAAGTTTTGCCACTAGATGGTAGAATCAGCTCATTAATTGCAATAAGGTTGTCCAATACTGTTTCTTTTAATAATTTAAAACCTTCACTGAGATAGTAGGCTTTGGAAAGTCTTTCAGCAGTGCCTGAATGATTTGTGGAGGATTGTGAACCCCTAAATCAGTTGCACAATATTGCAAACTTTGTATGTCTGTGAGTATGCATATTTATTCCACAGGAAAAGACCAAAGCTGTCATCAGATTCTCTAAAGTTCATGGCAAATAAAATTTTAAAATAACTCCTTTAGTCTAGCATTCTTATCTTTCAGATTGGGAAGCTAAGGTATGAAGAGGTAAAGTGACAGTTATATAATATGTAATAGAATTATGGCACATTTCTTCTAGATACACAAAGTTCAGTTTTTTATTCTTTGATCAAATATTTTTGTACCTTCTTATATCATTATAAAAGTAATAAATAAAAATAATTTTGGCATTGATTGAAAATTCTTCTCTTAATCTGTCCTTTGCTTCTTTTTAAATAAATAAAACTATGTAAAATTTTTCATTTTGTTATTACTACTTTCATCTTTAAATATTGGCCATAAAGTGGACTATTTGGTAAGTATTTATTTTCTGTTTCTATGTTTTACATATTTGTATTTTACTCTAATTATTCTGGAATTTTTAAATATATGCAGCCTACTTTTCATTTCCATGGGATGATACTTAAAATACTTAAATATTAATAATGAGTTATTGAAACACTCTTTAAAACATGGTGTGTTGTAGAACTCTAGGAAAAGGTGATATTGTACATTCTGTAATGATATTTTTACTTTAAGATAACCCTGTAAGGTAGAAAATATCTTCATGCAAGAGAGAGACACCTCAGTTCATAAAGTCAAGTGGCTTACATAAAGCTACACAGGAAGCACATGTCCAATCAAATTCTTCATGATTCTCCAGCTCTCCATTTACCTCATGAAATTGCTTCCTTTATTGTTTATATTTTTATAAAAATATATAACATAATGATATCAATTCTATTCAGCTATCTGTGTTGTTCCAGTATCACACTAGTTTATCAGCTGTTTATATAAAATACTTATTATTCAATGTGTCTGGTCTTTTATGCCCCATTATTATTATTATTGGATTTTTCTTGATCCTCTTCCTAATCTTTATAGGAACACTTTATGAGAAATTTAGAATCAATTGTATCAGTTAAAAATGTCATTTTGAAAAAAAATTTTCCTATAGAAAATCTGGGAATTTCTCAATGGAAAATTTCTCTGTAAAGTTGCCCAAAAGTATAACTGCATTAGATTTGCTATTCTTTTTCCTTGGTATTCTTTGGTCAATGAACCTGAAAACAAATAAGAATCAAGTTTTGTCATTAGTGTACTTCAGTTTATAAAGACAAAACCAAGTAAACTGAGTTATTCTGATACCATATTCTTACTATTTGTTGGTTCTTTCTGTATTCCTCACCTTAAGAAAGTCTTGCAAAGGGTGCTGGCCGAAACCAGACCCTTGAGCCTTCTGCTCTACCAGGCATTATTAAGTGACTAGAGTATAAGAAAACGTGGAGTTCTAATAGAGGCAACTGGAGGTGTGGTCTGGATGGGTGATGGGCACCCAATGGGTTAGAGAGTCAGCTATTTTCAAAACAGTATAGATGTATTTTGGTATTAACATCTATTATGGCCTTACTAGTAACAATCAGAGCACCCCACATATCTTTTGAGTTGACTAAATTTTGATCTCCATCCTTGAAGATAATAGCCTTGTGTGATGGTTTGGAGGCTATATGGACCCAAGAAAATTATGCACTTATAAAGTTAATCCATTTCTATGGCTGTGAGTTACATATTTTGGTGAGTAGGATCAAAACTTAAGTTTAGAAATGACCCATCTCATTCAGGTTTTTTACTCCTCTTATTGGAGTCCCTCATAACAGGATGAAAGAAAGAAGACACAGAGAAAATCCCAAAGAAACTAAGGGAGCAAGAGAGGCTGAGAGAAAGGCACCAAAGCTCTGAAGGGAAGCCAATGAAGCCAGAAACTGAAATAACCCCCAGAGAAAAGGCAGCAACCAGCAGATGTCACCATGTGCCTTGATGATTGTCAGTCAGTGGCCTCCAGGGAGAAAGCATCACCAGTTGATGCTTTGATTTGGACATTTTCATAGCCTCAGAATTGTACACTTGCAAGTTAATAAATACACATTTTAAAAGTCAACCCATTTCTTGTATATTGCATATTGTCAACTTTAAGAAACCAAAACATCTTGAAAAGACTATCAGGTCCTACAAGAAAGCACCATAATAAAATGTAACATTTTGCAGTTCCATAGGTGAAGTCACTGCATGATTTTGGAATTTAAAGACAGGGAAATTGCTTTGGAAGCAAATTTCAGAAGAAAAGTTTTTAATGGGAAATGTCATATTTATTGTCAAAGATTGGATAGCATTTTGACAGGTACCAGTTAAACATATTAATTTGATTAAAGATTCAGAGTACAAAAGAATGTGTTCCTCCACTGGATTAAATTATGGTGGGCATAAGGAGGGCAGTGGGATATAATGTTGGAAAGGTAGTTTGTGGCAGGATTTGTGAGGGCTCAAAGATGGAATGAGAGCAGACTTAAATCTTTCTGGCATACAATTCAGACAATTATCAGATACACAAAGACTTGTAATGGCTCCATATTGCCCACCAAGTAAGTCTGACTGTTGGATGCAGAAAGTGGAGTATGGAAGCTCCATCAGGAATCTTACTTAGGTTATAGGTCTAGAGTATCCAACAGTACCTGAGATTAGAACCACCTGGCACCAACTCAGAGATTCATATTATCTTAAAATGGAGCACAGAATCCTGTTTTTAAAAAGCTCCCAAGATGATTTTAATATGCAACCAGGTTGAGAACAACAGGTCTAGGTCAATGTTTTCACACTGAAGTCTGAAGAGTCATTAGTTGTATTATTTGTGATTTTAAAGTTAAAAAGAAGATTTGAATTTTTCACTTTTAAAATAATTTTAATTATAATTTCAGGCTTATCATGATAAATCCCTTTACTCATTATAAGAGCCAAGTGCCTCTCTTTGG
This sequence comes from Tamandua tetradactyla, assembly GCF_023851605.1. Lineage (NCBI taxonomy): Eukaryota > Metazoa > Chordata > Mammalia > Pilosa > Myrmecophagidae > Tamandua > Tamandua tetradactyla. The sequence goes on along the minus strand of NC_135337.1, from coordinate 97,486,185 downwards.
TGGGGAGTGATATCTCACAGTTGGAGAATATTTTCATAGCCTTTTCTTTTTATTTTTTATAGCCTTTTAAAGTTGGCTAAATGCATGTTTCTTAAGCTGTGTTTCAGAAAGTAATTCTCTCACATGGACCCAGAAAAAATACTTACATTTTTCCTTTGAAATTCATCTATATAAAATTCATTTGAGAAACATTGGCAGAATTGAGGTAATAAAGATTAATCTGGTATAAATGCTTCATCACCCACATTACATAGACTTCCATTCCAAGGATAAAGATCATCGCTGGTACTGCTACAAGAAATAATATCCCTCAGTGAGCCAGACTGTCTGTATATTTGGCTGTAAATCATGGGATTTCAGATAAACTATGCCTGACACTTCAAGATGTCTGGGATTTCCCCATATATCGGAGCCTTGACATAATTTATGCAGATAACCAATTTGGGCTGCTGTAGAATCTTCTGCCAACTTTGTGCCTTTCCTTCCCAATCCTTGAAGAAATTACAGAATTTATTTGGATGCATAATTTGGCCATCTTAATTCACTCAACCAAACATTCTTCATTTTCTTTTCTTGCTTCCTTCCTGAGATGTGTCACTTTTCTTCCACCTTTTCTCTCTTCCTATTTTCACTATGCTCTTCTACATGTCTGTTTCCCTGACACGTATTCCACCACTCCTTTTCCTGATCTTCTTAGGAATCTAATGGTACTCCTGTTACCAAACACCCCTGTATCCTATGGTTTTTCACTGACAATTTCCTTTACAGAAAAGTTTAAACATCTTCCTGGAAAATTTTACCACTGGTTGGCTCCCAGCAGAACACCCACTTCCTCTTGGCAGCCTGAGGCTCTTTACTTTACCAGGGGATATTGTACAACTACACCTATGCTACACATATTTCTGATCCTATATGTATTCTGCATAACTCCTACTGTGGAACTCTCTATACTGCTTCTGAATGATGCTCAAGGAATGATATTGTGAGAAGACTGGTGGAAGATATTGTAACCAAAGCTTTGGCTGGATTAGAGGTCTCCAGCTCTGAGGTGACTTCATACATGTGGATACCAGTCCAACTTATTTGCCACTGAAGAAAAGGGTTCTAATTCTCTGCCATTTCTCCTTGATTATAAAGAAATAACTCATGACAAGAAAGCTATACACCTCACCCTGTCATAAAGACCTCTGGTTTAGATTGACTGATGGACAATTCTGTACATTTTTGGTAGGGTTAATGTTAGATCTTATTCTGAACAGCTGCAGCTGCGGGTAGCACCTAGTTGCTTCTGGGTGCCTGAGCTGCTTTACATTATTTTCACCCAATCAACCCTGGCTATTCCCAGCTCAGATATCTCTGCTTTATTTTCCATGATGTAAGATGAAACATCCCCAGAGACAACCACGAAATAATTTGTTATAATTTTCCATTTTGAATCATTTGAATTTTGATTGCTATCTCCTGACTTCCCAATATGAAAGATGAGGATTTAGTTTTCCCTGAAGTCCTATCTCCCTGCACCAACTGTGTACCTTCTACATCCCCCACCATAAATAAAATTACATCATAATTTTTCCTACATAAATATCCAGTTGTTTCATTTTTCATTGTGTAAATACTATTCATAACTGAGACATGCATTGCATTATGAATATATTTAGTTGTATCATATATCACTATGTATGAGATATGTAAAGCTATCACATTGAATCATATAATATATTCTGAATAGTTTTATTTCCTTGTACTATTTTTCTCATAAATTAATAATTGTCTTGTTTTTATTTTTGTTTTATTTTCCTATGTACTCAATTTTCTCATTTTTAATTATATCCTGAACTCTCTGTCAATTGGACCTTCAGATGCATTAAGTATTCTATCAAGTTTGTTTTAAAACTTTTTTCCTGGGGCCTTCTGACCTGTTCCAGTCTGGTCCAGTTGATCTACTGCTACAAGTCATTATCCTGAGGTCCCCTCTAAGAAAAATCCTTTACCTTTTCATTGTGTCATATTCTATTCTCCCTATATCCTTTGTTTCCCTTTCTTGGTGTACCTCCTTGTTTTGTTAGAGCTCTAAGACCTTTTTGAGAAGGTGGTAAAAGTTTCAATAAAGTTGTTTCCTGAGAAAGGTAAAGTGTTTGAGAAATTCTTTGCCTAAAGTTACCTCTTGTTCTAATTTGCTAGCTGCTGGAATGTGATATAGCAGAAACAGAATGGCTTTTGAAATGGAGAATTTATTAAGTTGCAAGTTTACAGTTCTGAGGCTGTGAAAAATGTCCAGATTAAAGCAAGTCTATAAAAATGTCCAAATTAAAACACCAATAAGAGGTTACCTTCACATGAGAAAGGTCAGTGAATTTCAGGGTTTCTCTCTCAACTGGAAAGGCACATGGTAAACATGATGACATCAGCTAGCTTTCTTTCCAGGTTTCTTGCTTCATGAAGCTCCCTGGGAATATTTTCCATCTTTATCTCCAAAGGTCTATGGCTGTGTAGCCTCTCAGGGTTCTTGTGGTTCTGAAGCTTTTTTTTCCAAAATGCTTCCTCTTTTAAAGGACTCTGGTAAACTAATCAAGACCCATCTGGGATGGGCGGAGTCACATCTCCCTCTAATCAAAGGTTAATACCCACAATTCTGTGTGTCACATCTCCCTGGAGATGATCTAATCAAGTTTCCAAACTACAATGCTGAATAAGGATTAAAATAAATGGCTGCCTCCACAAAATGAATTAGTATTAAAACATGGCTCTTCTAGGTTATGTAATCCTATCAAACTGGCATATCTCATCTCTTTTCTATCTTATTTATTTATTTTATTTACATGGGCAGGCACCAGGAATTGAATCCAGGCTTCCAGCATGGCAAGTGAGAATTCTGTCACTGAGCCACCATCACACCAACCTCTATCTTTATTTTTAAGGACTATAATGAGTGAGCATATAACTCTAAGTTGGAAATAGTTTTTTTCTGAATTTGAACGCATTGACCTTGCTTTCTAGCTTTCAGTGCTGCTGTTAATAAATCCAAATCCATTTAAATCCTCAGTCTTGGATGTGAGACTTGTTTTTACTCTTCCTTTGGAGTAAAAGTTAAAGCAAAGTTAAAGCTTTGCATTTTCCTGAAAATTCAGATTGCATCAACTTGCTTTTGGTATACTTTAATCTAAAGCACTGACTTTGAAATCTAGAAATTCATGTTCTTCAATTTTGCAATATTTTCTGGAATTATCTGAAAATAGATAATTTTCTCCTCTATTCTTTCCATGTTCTTTTTTTATTTATTTATTTAACTCCTATTATGGTGATGTTCAGCCTCCTGGCTTAATTATTTATTTTTCTTATATTTTGTTTCCTAAATTTCCATCTTTACTTTTTCTTTACTTTTGAAAGTTCTCCTCAATGTTGCTTTCCATATCTGTGCTATCTATATGGAGTTCTTAATTTCTGTTGTCATATGTTAAATCTATTTGAACAGTAATTTTTCTTATGTAGCATTCTGTTCTTGTTTCATGAATACATTTTTCTTATCTCTCAAATGATACTTTTCCTTGTTCTTGCATTATCCTTATCATTTTTCATGAGTTCCTTTTACTATCTGTTTTAATTTTGTCTTTCATTATAGAGGCCTTCCCTACGTATTTGGTACTTCTTCGTTGTCAGATTATATATAATGTTGGGTCACTATAAGGGTGCTTAAAACTATGAATGTTTGAATAAAGATTAGAAATTGTGGGTTTCCATGATAAGGCGCTTTGCCTCAAAGTCAGAATCTTAAGTCATTTTACATACTTATTCAGATCTAAAATCAAATATAAGGAAACATGTACATGCCAGAGTTTTCTAATAATAAAACACTATATTTCTTTAATCTCAGTATTTTCAAAACAAACTCTTAATGAACAGTCGTTATGCTTTCTCATCATTTATGGTTATACAATGTTTCTATAATGCCTTCAAATTATTACATATCTGTTGAATCCTCTATGTTAATTTACTGTGACAAGCAATCCTCAAATATCAATTTCTTTATTGGTTTAAATAAAGAAACAAATTTGTTTCTTGTTCAGGGCATGTTTCCCTTTCATGCTGATGGATTCTGTACTCAAAGACATCAGTTAGTTGAAAACTCCACCACCGGAAACTTTGCTACTCAGTGTGGGAGGAGAGAGAGTGTATATGGGCTGTAATTTGTTCCCACCAGCAGTGATGTATGCCATTTATTTTTCTATTTCAATGGCTGAGACAAGTTATTGGCCATTATTAAATCCTTTGGAATAGGGACAGGCAATCCTTTGTAATGTTGAGCTGTAGAAAGAACAAGGAATTAGTTAAGAGTGGTGATACCTTTCATTTATCATTAAGGAACATTTATCTTTATTAGTTTTGGGGGTAATATTTGCAGAATACATCATTCTCTCAATCATTGATCTTCATGAATTCTAGCTAGTGTTATTAACTCTTCAACTTTACTAATGTATAAAGACTCTTCAAGTGCAAGAAACCATTCTGATTTTAAAAACTCCTGAATTATTATCTCTAAATTACCAGATATGCTGTTAACTATCTACTTATATTAGTTTTTATTTCTCCTATGTTATTCATATTTTGATATACTGTTGAGAATTGGGAAAGTTTAAAATCTTCAATTGTGTGAGCATTTGGGTTTTAACAATTAATTGAATTAATTTGAAATGCAATTTTCAAGATCATGCTAATACAATTACAACAAAACTAGTAAAATGAAAGTTTTAAGATTTTATTTTATATTTTATTTCACCTAAAATATTAAATCTTTTTTTTTTGTATGAGGTGAATGTTCTGTGGTAAGGTACTGCATAATTTTCTTATATTTTTTCTACATTGGATACATTTACCTGATCAATAAGTCATTTTGGTAAAGTATGAAAATAATTTTTAAGAACATGCAAATGTAAATTTAAGATATATTATTTGGCTTTTCATGCTGTATGTGTTTGTCTTGTTAAGTTAACATTGCACTTTAAATCAAAAGTAATTGTCTTATTATGGCTAGTGATTACCTTATTATGACTATTTTAAATCAAAAGTAATTATCTTGTTATAGCTAGTAAGTGAAATATTTTTAAATGTAAGGTAATTAAAGGAAATGAAGATATTAATGTCTTCAGAAGTGAATTTTAAAAGAAATGTCAGAAAAAAGAAATATCAGAAATAAATATTCTAGAGAATATTTAAATTCAAATATTCAAAACATATTTACATTACAAAGAAAATAATTACATGACAGGCAAAATTGGGAGAATTATAACATGTTTTCATTTCAAGAAGGAATTAAAATGCCAAAATATAAGAAAGTATAAATATCATGCTCATGGAGCAAATGTTAACCAGTTTTTCAAAGAAAAAGGTTTTGACCAACCATCAGAAGCTAGTGAACAGGGTCACAGGCACTTGCCCTTTGAAATTTTGAAGTCAGGCTCTGTTGGCACTGTCTTCTCTTAAGCTATGAAAGTTCTAGGTGATGTCTTCTTCTAATATAAGGCTGTTTCATCTACACTGAAAATCTGTTGCTTAGTGTAGCCACCTTCATCAATTATCTTAGCTAGATCTTCTGAATAACTTGCTGCAGCTTCTACATCAACATTTACTGCTTCATCTTGCACATTTGTTATGGAGATGAATTCTATCCTTAACCATCATGAACCAGCCTCTGCAAGCTTCAAACATTTCTCCTGCAGCTTCCTCATCTCTAGCTTTTGTAAAATTGAAACAAGTTAGTGCCTTGCTTTATAGCTTAAGGGAACTTTTTTGGCTGGTTTGATCATCTATCTAGACCATGAAAATTTTCTCCATATGAACAATAAGTCTGTTTCTCTTTCTTATCATTTGTGTGTTCAGTGTTGTAGCACTTTTAATTTCCTTCAATAACTTTTACTTTGCATTCAACAACTTGGTTAGATAGCACAAGAGACCTAGTGTTCTAGTTTGTTAGCTGCCAGAATGCAATATACCAGAAACGGAATGGCTTTTAAAAGGGGTGATTTAATGAGTTGCTAGTTTACAGTTCTAAGGCCGAGAAAATGTCCCCATTACAACAAGTCTATAGTAATGTCCAATCAAAGGCATCCAGGGAAAGATACCTTGGTTCAAGAAGGCTGATGAAGTTCAGGGTTTCTCTCTCATCTGGAAAGGCACATGGTGAACACGGTCAGGGCTCCTCTCTCAGCTGGAAGGGCACATGGCAAATACAGCATCATCTGCTAGCTTTCTCTCCTGGCTTCCTATTTCATGAAGCTCCCCGGGAGGCACTTTCCTTCTTCACCTCCAAAGGTTGCTGGCTCGTGGACGCTGCATCATGGTGCTGCAGCATTCTCTGCTCTCTCTGAGTCTCTCATTCTCCTTTTATAGGACTTCAGGAACTAATCAAGACCCACTCAAATGGGTGGAGACATGTCATCCCCTAATCCAGTTTAACAACCACTCTTGACTAAATCATATCATCCAGGGAGATAATCTCATTACAGTTTCAAACATACAGTATTGAATAGAGATTATCCTACCTTTATGAAATGGGATTTATATTAAAACATGGCTTTTCTTAGGGGGCATACTTCCTTTCAAACCAGCACACCTAGCCTTTGCCCTATCTTGGCTTTTGACATGCCTCCCTCACTAAACTTAATCATTTCTAGCTTTTGATTTAAAGTGAGAGATGGGCAACTCTTTATTTCACTTGAACACCTAGATGCTATTGCAGAGTTATTAATTGGCCTAATTACAATATTTTTGTGTCTCATGGAATAAGGCAGCCTGAAGAGAAGCAGAGAGGAGAATGGCAGGCAGTAGAGCAAACAGGACACACATATTTATTGATTGTTTGACATTTTATATGGGCATGGTTCATTGGTGACGGTAGATATAAAATGTGATGCAATGAAAAAAATGCAGAATTTTGAATTGGAAGACCTTGCAATTCATTTGTTTAGAAATAATTATTGAACTTCTCTTATGTGCCTCACATGGGTTCTGGTGTTGCTGTACAGAATGGTGAATAAGATGGGCATCACTCCTCCATCCATGGAGTTTACAAGGAAGAAGTTTCAAGCTATACTCCTGTTGATTTTGCATTCCATGTACGAGGCTAGTCATTCTGGTTTAAATGGAGGAAATGACAATATCTGTCTTATTGCAGGGCCATTTTGAAGATTAATTACATGATGGGGATGGAATTAGTTCACAAACTATGAATATATTTAGCTGTTTCCTAACAAAACTATTTAGCATAAGCAGTAGATTTTTGTATCCTAAGTATGAAAGTTCCTCAATATTATTTCATTGGCAGGATTTTAGAAGCAGCAGTGGTGGCAAAGTGGAGACAACATGAGGAAGGAAATAGCTTGGATTTGGATAGGCAAGAATTGGGTTTTGGAGACAGTCATCTAAATATGAATCTTAGTTCATATTTCCTCTTTTTCTTCCTTTTCTTATTAAAGAAGTTGTGAGTTTATAAAATGATCCTATATAAAATACAGGATTTCCACACACCACACCGCCAACAACATCTTGCATTGGAATGGAACTTATAATAGCTTTAAAAAATTGTATTATTTTAATAGCAGTTACCTTTGTTACAATTGCTGAAAGATAATTAAAATAGATCTATCATCCATTCTTTCAATAGGTGTAATTTTCCCCATATACTACCCTATTCTCTATTATTATTACCTCATATTAGTATGATACATTTGTTATAATTCATGAAATAAATTTGTTATGCTTGCATTATTAGTAGAGTCTACCCTCTACCATAAGGTTCACTGTATTATACTGTTCTGTTTCATCTTTTAATTTTTATTCTAGTAATATATATAATCGAAAGATTCTCACTTTAACCATATCCACTGATGTATTTTAATGCTGTTGATCACAAACATAATAATGTGCTGCCATCAACATCATCCATTCCAAAGCTTTATACTCAACCTGAACTGAAATTCTGTACAAGCTAAGCACCAACTCCCTATTCTCTAATCTTAATCTATCTCTTCATAATCTATATTCTAAATTCTAAATTCATGAGTTGACTTATTGTAATTTGTTAAAAGTAGTGAGGTCATGCAGTATTTGTCCTTTTGTGTCTGCCTTATTTCACTGTATATAAAAGCACTTTTTTTCCTGTGCTTTTCATCATTTTTATTTCCCCTTTAAAGAATGTCTATACAAGTCTTTTGCCCATTCTTAATTATTTTCTTTTTGTAATTGCAATATTTCTTCATATATACTGAGTATTAAACCTTTATTGGGTATGTGGTTTACAAATATTTATCCTATCGAGTAGGTTGTCTTTTCAGTTTATTGACAAAGTCCCTTGATGTGCAAACATTTTTAATTTTGAGGATGCCCCATTTATTTATTTTTTTCTTCATTGCTGTGCTTTGTGTGTAAAGTTTAAGAAATCACTGTCTACCAAAACATCTTGAAGATGCCTCTGTACTTTTTTTTCTAGAAGTTTTATAGTCTTGGTTTTTATATTTAGGCCTTTGATTCATTTAAGTTAATTTTTGTACATAGTGTGAGTTTGAGCTTCTCTTGCATATGGATACCCAAGTCTCGGCATCATTTGATGAAGAAAGTATTTTTCCCCAGTTAAATGGACTGACAGACTTGTCAAAATTAATTGACCATAGATGTAAGGGTCTATTTCTCAACTCTCAGTCTGATTCCATTGGTCAATATATCTAGCCCTATATCACTACTATGCTGTTTGACAATAGTAACTTTGTAATATGCATTAAAGTCAGGAAGTGGGAGTTCTCAAAATTCATTCTCTTTCTTCAAGGTGTTTTTGGCTTTTCAGGGCTTACCCTTCCATATAAATTCAAAAATTGACTTTTCCATATCTGCAGAGTAGGCTGTTTGAGTTTTCACTGGGAGTGTGTTGAATCTGTAAACCAATTTGTATACAACTGACATCTTAATGGTATTTAGTCATTCAATCCATGAACCTGGAATGTCCTTCCATTTATTTAGGCTTTCTTTGATGTCTTTTAATCTTGTTTTGTTAATTTTATGTGTACAAGTCCTTTACATCTTTGGTTAAGTCCATTCCTGGATATTTGATTTTCTTAATTGTTATTGTGAATGGAATTTTTTCTAGAATTTCTCTTCAAATCACTCATTAGTAGTGTACAGAAATGCTTCTGATATTTGCATGCTTATCTTGTGCCTGACTCTTTGCTGAACAAAACTCTAGAAGCTTTGTTGTAGTTTTTGTAACTTCCTACACATATATATATGAGTATACCATGTGCAATTAGTGAGAGTTTTGCTCCCTCCTTTACAATTTAGATGCCTTTAATTTATTTTCCTTGGCAAATTACTCTGGTTGAAACTTCCAGCACAATGTTGAATAACCGTGGTAACAGTGGGCATTTTTATCTTGTTCCTGATCTCAGAGCAAAAGCTTTCTGTCTTTCACCATTGAGTACAATGTTAGCTATGGTTATTTCATCTTGAGGAAGTTTCCTTACATCCCTATTTTCAAGGTGTTTTTTAATCAAGAAAGGATGCTGGGCTTTACCAAATATTTTTATATGCATTATTTGAGATGCTCATTTGGTTTTTACCCATCATTTTGTTAGTGTGGTGTAATTTCATTAATATATTTTCTTGTGTAGAACTACACTTGCAGACTTGGAAAAAAACCCACTGGGTCATGGTGTATAGTTCTTTTAATGTGCTGTTAAATTTGATTTGCAATTTTTTGAGGATTTTTGCATCTATATTCATAAGAAAAAATTGGCCTGTTGTTTTCTGTATTTGTGGTATGTTTATCTGGTTTTGGTATTTGGTTTATGTTGACCTCATATAATAAATTAGGTAATATTCCCTTCTACTCAATTTTTTTGGAAGAGTTTGAGCGTGATTGGTACTAATTTTTTTTTTTTTTTTGAGTTCTTGGTAGAATTCAATTGTGAAGGCATCTGGTCTTGGGGTTTTCTTTGTTTGGAGGTTTTTGATGACCCATTCAATCTCCCTACTTGTAATTGATCTATTGAGATCTTCTAGAGTCAGTGTTGGTTGCTTGTCTGCTTCTAGGAATTTATCCATTTCATCTAATTTGTCTAATTTGTGGCATACATTTTTAATAAAATCCTTTAATGATCCTTTTTATTTGTATGGGGTCAGCAGTAATGTCTTCTTACTAATTTTTTATTTTATTTATTTGCATCTTTTTTCTTTTTTCCTTTGGTATTCTAGCTAAGAGTTTGTCAATTTTATTGACCAACTCAAAAAAAAAACTTTGAATTTTGTTAGTTCTAGCTATTGTTTTATATTCTCAATTTCATTTATTTCTGCTCTCATGTTTTTATTTCTTTCCTTTTGCTTGTTTTGGAGTTAGTTTGCAGTTCTTTATATAGTTCCTTTGGGTGTGCAATTAGGTCTTTAATTTTAGCTCTTTCTTATTTTTAAATGTGGATTAAGGTTTTAAATTTCACCCTCAGCACTGTTTCTGCTGCATCCAATATGTTTTGATATGTTGTATTCTCATTTTCATTCATCTAGTAATATTTACTGATTTCCCTTGCAATTTCTTCTTTGTCCCACTGATTAAGGGTGTTTGAATTAAATTCCATATATTTTTTAATTTTAGTTAACCACCTTTTATTGATTTCCAGCTTCATTTAGTTATGGTAACAGAAAGTGCTTTCTGTAATTCCAATATTTAAAATTTATTGATACTTATTTTGTGACTTCACATGTGGTTTATCTTGGAGAAAGATCCATGCACACTTGAAAAGAATATACATCCTGCTGTTTGGTGGTGCAATGTTCTATATATGCCTGTTACATCTAATTTATTTAACATATTATACAGGTTTTCTGTTTACTTAGATGTTCTATCTTTTGATGAAAGCAGTGTCCAAGTATTATTGTAGAGATGAATATTTCTCCCTTCCATTTTGCCAGTATTTGGTGTGTAAATATTTCCATTTGTTATTTCTTCTTGGTGAACTCCCCCTTTCATTAATATATAGTGTTCTTATCTGTCTCATAACAATTTTCCATTTAAGGTCTATTTTGTTGATATTAATATTGCTACCACAATACTAATATTTTTAATTACTATTTTCATGTAGTAACTTTCTCCAAACTAACACTTTCAACCTCTTTGTGTCTTTGGGTCTAAAGTGAGTTTCTTTTAATGAGCATATATTTGGCTCATGCTTTTTTTGTATGCTGCATGTGAGTATCCCCTTATTGCAGCACAATTTGCTGATTTTTTTTGGTTTGCTTGCTTGTTTGTTTGAGAAATGCATGGGCTGGGAACCGAACCCAGGTCTCCTGCATGGCAGGCAAGAATTCTCCTACTGCACCACATTTGCACCCCACCTGGCTCATGCTTTTTAACACACTCTACCAGCCTGTGTCTTCTAATTAGGGAATTTAATCCATACACTTTCAATGTTACTACTGTAACATCAGCAATTATTTCAGTCATTTTATCCTTTTTTTATGTCATATCTTTTTGGTCTCACTTTTTACCCTTTTAGTTACTGTTACTATTAATCTTCATTTCTTCACACTACTCCAAGCCACTCTCTCCTGTCTTATCCTTTCAGCTTACAGAACTCCTCTTAGTTTTTTTGTTGGGTAGGTGTTTTGTTGATGAGCTCTCTCAGCTATTGTTTATTTGAGAATATTGTAAACTTCTCCTCATTTTTGTCAGATGAATAACTTTTGCTGGACAGTTTTTCTCTTTCAGTACTTCAAATATATAATGCTACTGCCTTCTTTTCTCCATGGTTCCTGATGAGAAATTGCATTTATTCTTATTGTGTACTCCTCATATGTGATGAATCACTGTTATCTTGATACTTTCAGACTTTTCTCTTTGGTCCTTATTATTTACTATGGCCCCAGAGTAGGTCTGTTATGATTTATTCTGTTTGGAGTACAGTGCACATCTTGGGCATGTAAATTTATGTCCTTTATAAGAGTTAGGAAGTATTATGCTATTATTTCCTCAAATATTCTTTCTGCCCCCTTTCTCTTCTCTTCTTCTGGGACATCAATAATGCTTAAGTTTGTGTGCTTTGTGCTGTCATTCAGATCCCAGAGAACCTGCTCAATTTTTCCCATTCTTTTCTCTACTTGTTCTTCTGTCTATATAACTTTGATTGTCCAGCCCTCTAATTTGCCAATTCTTTATTCTGCCTATTTAAATCTGCTCTTGTATGCCCCTAGAATGTTTTTAATCTCTTCTATTGTCTTTTCCAAAATTTGTATTATGTTCTTTTTATTCATTAAAATTTCTCTTTATGCTTGCAGATTGTCTTCTTAATATTCATTATCTCCTTAGTCATATTTCTCTGTATCTCCTTGAATTGATTTAGGAGATTTGTTTCAGCATCTTTGATTAGTTGTTCTAAATTCTAAATCTCCACTGAGATTTTAATTTATTCCTGTAACTAAGACATATATTCCTGTTTCTTAGAATGACTTGTAATTTTTTTTCTTTCTAGGCATCAGATTATCTTGATGAAATTGCTCTGAAAGTTAGTTTGTCTCTCTTGCCTAGTTTTTTATTATGATTGGCTTTGTGTTAAGGCTCTTCTTGGATACTCAATTTAAGTTATTTTAGATATTTAGATAGTCTATTTTTAACTGATGGGATTTTGACACCTGTTATTTACATGATTCTTGCCCTGCAGCTGCAGCACAATTGCTGTGATTGTGCTTTTTGTACAATTGTTTCACCTTCAAGAGAAAGCTCCCTTTCCTCTGTTCCTTCTCTGGGTTTATTGATCTGTTGTTTGTTTTTGCTTGGCCACTTTAGTTTTTTATGTTCCTTTTATTGTTTCTAGTATTGTTTTCTTTGACTTGAAGGTCAAATTCTGGGAGAAGGGTAACCTTGGAAAGGACTTTCCCAAGTCATTATTTTCCAACCAACAGGGACCCACGATGGAGCACAGACTGACTTCCATGTGTCCTGGGAAGGGATTAGGAAGGGGAGGAAAAGTCTCTTTTCTTGGCATGGGCAGGCACCAGGAACTGAACCACCCCTACCACACCTCATTTCTTCCAGAACTATAATAAGACTAAAGTCCCAACAGGCTCCTAAAGGTGAGGTACAAAGAATCACACATGAGGAGGTATATTATACTCCAAAAGAACTGTGTGAATTTTCTAATTTATATAGACAGAAATTGGGAGAATATGTGCAGCAATAGATTTTAAGGGTGTGGGATGATAGTGGGAGGAATATAAGGCTGGATCAGGCTGAATTTATTGATATGGGCCCACTAAGCAGAGATTCTGCATTCAATGTTATAGCTCAGAGGGTTAGAAAAGATATTAACAGTTTGTTTGGGTGGTTGATTGAAACATGGATCAAAAGGTGGCCATCATTACCTGAGGTTGAAATGCCAGAACTGCCCTGGTATAATGTGGATGAGGGGATCCAGAGGCTTAGAGAAATTGGAATGTTAGAGTGTATTTATCATGCAAAGCCTGCTCTTATACCCCAGGAATATCCAGAAGATTCATCTTTTACCAGAACAGTGAGAAATAAATTTGTCAGACTAGTGCCATCATCTGTGAAGAGCTCTGTAGCTGCACTTCTCTGCAGGTGAGATATTACTGTGGGAACTGCTGTCACTGAGTTGGAATCCTTAAACAGAATGGGGATGACTGGATCCTAAGTTGGCAGAAGCCATGTGGCAGCACTTAATCACCAAAGACAGGGTAGATGTGGCTATTATAATAGGCAGCAAACTCAAAGCAGGAGTCAAAATTATACGACTCACAGAGATTTGTGGCATTGGCTAGTAAATGAAGGGGGTACCTAGAAATACAATAGAAGAGCAGTCTACTAAATTCTTGTTTGCGCTATATAAACAAAATAGTTCTAGGTCAAGTGAACAGAAGTCTAACTTGAATAACAAAAACACAGAGTCACGACCCCTTAATCAATTTCCAGACTTGAGACAGTTCACAGACACAGAGCCTCTTGAATAAAGGGGTGGCCAGGTCCCCTTGGTGTAGAACCCTGTTACACTGCCACAAATTTATAATTTTAATCTTCTTCCAAGCCTTCCCCAGGGAGACTGATGGCCTTTTACTAGGGTAACTGTGCATTGGTGAAAAGGAAATGATCAGATATTTTGGGGATTCTTAGAAACTGGTTCAGAAGTGACATTAATTCCAGGAAACCCAAAATATAACTCTGGTCCACCAGTCAGAGTGGGGGAACATGGAGGCCAGGTGATCAATGAAGTTTTAACTCAGATCTGTCTCACAGTGGGTCCAGTGGGCCCCCAGACCCATTCTGTAGTTATTTCCCCAGTTCCATAATGTATAATTGGAATAAACATACTGAGCAACTGGCAGAATCCCCACGTTGGCTCTCTAACTCATGGAGTGGGGGCTATTATAGTGGGAAAGGCCAAGTGGAAGCCACTAGAACTGCCCTTACCAAGAAAAATAGTAAATCAGAAACTATACTGGATTCTTTGAGGGATTACAGAGATTACTGTCACTCTTAAGGTCTTGAAGGATGCAGGGGGTGGTGATTCCCACCACATCTCCATTCAACTCTCCTATTTGGCCTGTATAGAAAACATATGGGTCTTGGACAATGACCAACCTATGTGTCATAAGCTAACCAGGTGGTAACTCCAATTGCAGCTGCTGTTCCAGATGTAGTATAATTGCTTGAGCAAATCAATACATTCCCTGGTAACTGGTATGCAGCTATTGATCTGGCAAATGCTTTTTTCTCAATAGCTATAGTAAGGACAAGCAGAAACACTTTGCTTTCAGCTGGCAAGATGAGCAATATACTTTCACTGACCTACCTCAGGGTTATATCAACTCTCCAGCCCTATGTCATAATCTTGTCCACAGAGACTTTAATCATTTCTGCCTCCCACAAGACATCACACTGGTCCATTACATTGATGATATCATGATGATTGGACCTAGTGAGCAAGAAGTAGAAGCTACTCTAGACTTACTGGTAAGACATTTGAATATCAAAGAATGGGAATAAATCCAACAAAAATGCAGGGGCCTTCCATCTCAGTGAAATTTCTAGGTGTACAGTGGTGTGGAGCAGGTCGAGATAACCTTTCTAAGGTGAAGGATAAGTTGTTGTATCTGGCCCCTCCTATGACCAGAAAAGAGGCACAATGCCCAGTTGGTTTCTATGGATTTTTGTGACAACATATTCCTCATATGGGCATGCTACTCCAACCTATTGATCAAGTGACCAGAAATGCTGCTAATTTTGAGTGGGGACCTGAACAAGAGGAGACTCCGTGACAGGCCCAAGCTGCTCTGCCACTTGGGCCATATGATCCAGCAGATCCAGTGGTGCTGGAGTTGTCAGTGTCAAATAAAGATGCTGTCTAGAGCCTTTGGCAGGCCCCTATAGGAGAATCACAATGCAGACCCTTAGGATTTTGGAGCAAAGTCTTATCATCTGCTGCAGATAACTACTCTCCTTTTGAGAAACAGCTTTTGGCCTGTTACTGGACCTTAGTAGAGACTGAATGCTTAACTTTGGGCCACCAACTTACCATGAGACCTGAGTTGCCTATCATGAGCAGGGTGTTGTCTGACCCACCAAGCCATAAAGTTGGGCTTGTGCAGCAGCACTCTTTTGTAAAATGGAAATGGTATATATGAGATAGGGCCAGAGCAGGTCCTGAAGGCACAAGTAAGTTAGATGAGGAAGTGGCCCAAATGCCTGCCCATGACCTCCACTCCTGCCACATTACCTTCTCTTTCCCAGATCAGAGCTATGGCCTCTTGGGGAGTTCCTCACAGTGACTTGACTGAGGAAGAGAAAACTCAGGCTTGGTTTATAGATGTTCCAGCACAGTATGCAGGTCTGTGCTGTAATTATCCAAAAGTGGACAATTACAGCACTACAACCCGTTTCTAGGGTGTCCTTGAAGGACAGTGGTGAGGGGAAATCTTCACAGTGGGCAGAACTTTGAGCAGTGCACTTGGTTGTTCATTTTGCTTGGAAAGAAAACTGGCCAGAGGTTCATTTGTGTACTCACTCATGGGCTGTTGCTAATGGTTTTGCTGGATGGTCAGGGACTTGAAAGACAATAATTGGAAAATTGGTGACAAAGAGATCTGGGGAAGAAGTATGCGGATAGACCTTTCTGAGTGGGCTAAAAACATGAAGATATTTGTGTCCCATGTGAATGTGCACCAGAAGGTGACATCAGCAGAGGAAGGTTTAAATAATAAAGTGGATAAGTTGACCCATTCTGTGGATACCAGTCAACCCCTTTCCCCAGCAACTCTTGTCATTGCCCAATGGGCTCATGAACAATTTGGTCATGGTGGTAGGGATGGAGCTTATGCATAGGTTCAGAAACAAGGACTTCCACTCACCAAGGCTGACTTGGCTATAGCCACTACTGAGTGAACAATCTGCCAGCAGCAGAGATCCACATTCAGCTCCCAATATGCACCATTCCCTGAGCTGACCAGCCAGCCACATGGTGGCAGGTTGATTACATTAGACCACTCCCTTCATAGAAGACACAATGATTTGTTCTAATTGGAATAGACACACACTCTGGATATGGGTTTGCTTTCCCTGCATGCAATGTTTCTGCCAAAACTACCATCTGTGGGCTTACAGAATGCCTTATCCATCATCATGGTATTCCCCACAGCATTGCTTCTGATCAAGGGACACATTTCACAGCAATGAAGTTCAGGAATGGGCTCATGCTCATGGAATTCTCTAGTCTTACCATGTACCCCATCATCTAGAAGCAGCTAGATTGATAGCTTATGATTAAAAAATCAATTACAGTGCTAACTAGGTGGCAATACCTTGAAGGGCTGGGGTAATGTTCTCCAGGAAGCTGTATATGCTCTGAATCAGCATCTACTTTATGGTGCTGTTTCTCCCATAGCCAGGATCCATGGATCCAGGAACCAAGGGGTGGAAATGGGAGTGGAACCACTCACTATTACCCCTAGTGATCCACTAGGAAAACTTTTTCTTCCTGTCCCTGAAACCCTGAGTTCTGCTGGTCTACAGGTTTTAGTTCCAAAGCAGGAGTGCTTCCATCAGGAGAAACAATGATTTCATTGAACCGGAACTGAAGACTGCCACCTGATTACTTTGGACTACTCATGTCCCTGGATCAACAAGCCAAGAAGGGAATTACATTATTGACTGGGGTGATTGACTCTGGCTATCAGGTGGAAATAGGTCTGCAACTACACAATAGAGGTAAAGTAGAGTTTTCCTGGAATATAGGAGATCCCCTAGGGCATCTTTTATTACTACCATGCACTGTGTTTAAAATCAATGGAAAACTTCAATCACCCAATCCAGGCAGGACTACCAATGGCTCTTAAACTTCAGTAATGAAAGTTTGGGTCACCCCACCAGGCAAAGAACCATGGCCAGCTGAGGGTAAAGGGAACATGGAATGGGTGGTGAAAGAAGGTAGTGAAAAATATGAACTTTGACCACATGATCAGTTACAGAAATGAAGACTGTGATGCTGTTTTCTTAAGGATTTGCACCCTATTCTGGAGAGATTTGATGTGCTTCCAGTTATATTCAGGACAGTTTAGTTTTGTTAGGTCAAAGAAAAAAATGTGTTTTTTTTTTAATTTAGAAATTAGGTGTGGTTTAAGGTGATATGTATAGCTGCCAAGTTGACAAGGGGTGGACTGTCAGGTCATTTTCATGTGTCAACTTGGCCAAGTGGTGGTACCTGTTTGTCCGGTTGGGCAAGTGCTGGCCTATCTGTTTTGATGAGGATATTTCATAGAACTAAATCATGATCATGTCAGCTGCAACCGCAGCTGATTCCATTGGTAATCAGCCAAGGGGGTGTCTTCTACAATGATTGATGTTTAATCTAATCCTGGAAGCCTTTTAGGGAGGATTCAGAAGATACAGGCTCTCTTTCAGCTTTGGTTGGTAAGCCTCACCTGTGGAGTTCATCCAGGGCCTCCATCGGAATCATCAGCTTCGCAGCCTGCCCTGTGGATTTTGAACTGTTCATTCCCATGGTTTCATGAGACACTTTTATAAATTTTATATTTGTGAGTGTTTCCTGCTGATTCTGTTTCTCCAGAGAACTGTAACTAATACAACCTAGAATATTGTCTTGGTACATAATAAGCACTAATTAAAGGATTTGTATAATATTGGTACTCAACGTATTTAAAATTGTGATAAAATAATTTAGAACAAATAATAGTGTTTGGACAGGGTGCTGAGCAAATTGAGAAAGGATTGCGGTATATAAATGTGCTTGGTAAGACATTTCATTATTTAAAAATATTATATTGTGACAATAAAAATAAAACATAAAATAATAATGGAGATTTAATTTGCATAAAAATTACACCCTCTCATGTGAAAGCACCTGCAGGAGAGGAACTTGGAGGTGCAGGTTGGAGGAAATAATGGGGAGGAACTGGAGATATTGCAATGACACTTTCCCCATAATTTGTTTTTGTGAAAGTTGAATCCAGTGATTATATTTGCTAATATATAAGTAGTCTTATGGGTAGCCTGAGAGCCTAAGGACCACTGGTAAAAGTGGCTTCTGTGCAGATAATGTGAAAAAAATAAAGGGATGCACTGGAAAGATCACTGGAGATGATGTCAAAAGAGCAGAGTCTCAGACTTTGCTTTGTCATTACCTATGATCCTTATCTTCTCCTTACTTCTCTAGGAAGGCCTCATTTTCTTCATTTATAAGACAGAGCTATAAACATTTGTGAGTAATGATATAAAAGCTAGCTATTAAAATTAAAATACTATGCAATTTTGCTGGCATTATTATTACTATTAATAGAAATAAAAATAATCAGGAACATGCAGTCTCTACCCTTAAGAAATTTTCAATCAAATAGAGCATGGCTAATGTATAAGTGCTACAATTTAGTGGCCACAAGAAGCAAAGAGACTCAAAGGCAGGAAGTTTCACATTGGAGGTGTGAAGGAGGTGGTTTTTGAGGCTGGCCATTGAGGCTGGCCGTGGAGGTAGGATTTGGACATTTGACAATGTGGACAGGATACAAGGTGAAGAGAACAGCAGGGTTATAATGAAACGACCAAGAAGGGATTTGATTTAACTGGGACACAGGACTCATAAAGTAAATTAGTGGGGAATATGAATGGAAAATTAGATGGATTCAGATCATAGGTTAATTAGCTTGAGGATTTGGGGATTTTTTCTGTTGGAAGTGCCCAAGAAAGGGAATTTTAATCTGCAATGTGCCTCAGTTGGAGAGGTGGCTTTGTGTAGGGGTCTCTGGATTGGGGAGCGATAGGAATTGTGAGTAGCTTTAAGAAGTTAGTGTTGTAGCCTGGGGTGAGAATGATGGTGATGATAAAACAGTAATTGCAATGGCTAGTTATCAAGTTATTACTACATTTTAGGCACATTATAGGCCTTATCTCATATAATTCTCCTCTGTATGGCCCATTATTTGGCCTCCTTTTAAATTTGAGGGATCTGAGACTCAAAGAGTTGTAAGCATCTTGCAACTTACAGGTTGCAACTAGGTCAAGAACTGGCATTCAAATGTAGGGATGCCTCCCATAAAATCCAAGTTTTTCAACATAATAATGATCAGACATGTAGTCTTTCCCACAGCTTCCATTTTTATAGATTGATTTAGTTTCCTAGGTTTTCAGGATTTTTTTTTTCCTGTTTGGAAGTTCTTTCTGCTTTGTTTTGCTTTAAATGGTGAGGGGTCAATGAGCATCAATGACAGGAATAACTCTTCTGCCCTACATCAGTTTACATGTGCCTTGACTACCCCCAGGGCTAGTCAGTCCCTCTTTGTGGCCTAAGAACTAACTTCCAGAGCTGAACAGTAATGATTACCAGGAAGTTTTTTTATTTAAAACTATCTTGACTAATTAGTTCCTCTGAAACTTGTTTAGGAGTTTAGGAGCCAGGGAAATAATTTCTTTCAAGCTTGGTAATTGCTCATCTCTGAGAGCCCAATCAATTTTAATAATGCCCTAGACATCTCATTAGAAAGGGACTCAGTAACAGCTGTTATTCTTTGGAGACTGTCTCACACTAGCAAGAATAGTTAGCAATTTTCTCTCATTATTTCTTTGAAGAGATAACTGCTGGGTCTCCAGGTTCCAAACTCATACATAGTTTTTTAAGTCACAGAAAATTGCTTTACTGGTGATCTGGGTTGAGTCTTTTCTTTGGCAGCTGAGGGAGCTAAGAACTAATGTTGGCCGAGAATCTCTTCAAGATCACAGAACAAACTAGAAACACACTTAGGCTTAGAACCTGGCCTCTTGATATTTAGGGCAATTACTCCTTTTTCCACATATTAAAAAAGGGAGAATGGAAGGAAGGAAAGAAAGATGAAATAGCTATCACATTAGAAAGGGAATATTAAACATTTTATGATTAAATTATGATGCTTCCCAAAGGACCTTCCATATAACATAAAGAATAATAAGAAAATGTGTTATTTAAATGTATAAATCCATGGTAGGACAGTAAAGGTTATTTTAAAGGGGTTGGGACTTCCTTGTACTTTGCTATAAAGCCAATAAGTTAAAATGAATAGCTTTGACTACTAGGGAAATAGTGATACTTGGTTCCTCCCCTCTACTCTGCTATTTTTTTCTAATCCACTTTAAAAATAAAATTCCCTGGACCTCACCAGGGTAGAAATATTTTGACTGATACAAAGTCATATACACACTTTATAAGAAATTAAATATAGCATTTGCTATCATATATTTCCTTTCATAGTTATATTCATTCAAAATTTATGACATGTATATGTATATAAATGTATATGACATGATAGGGCACATACATGACAGGACAAAAATTATATTAGCTGTGGCCAATGACCCCTGTTAATGAGGGAAGACCTGAAATGATGAGTTTAAAATAATTGGATACCAGAGCTAAAAATTAAGATAAAGATGAGAAAGTTGCAATAAAAACTCATGTGGAATTTTCTCTCTTTGATGAATCATGAAAAACACTCATAATTTCTGGTCTGTACTTAGCAATGTTTATACTATTTATTTTCCATTATTTTCCTTTATATTGAAAAAAACATGTATGTTATTGGTAAACATTCCAATAAGATATGTTAATGAGCACACAGGTAGAGCTAAGTGATCATCACAGCTCAGCTTTCCAGTTTCCCCCCAAAATGATTATTCTCAATGGTGGCTTATGTTTCTTTCCAGAAGATTTTTATCCATTTACAAGGGTAGTCATGAATATAACTCTAAATATACACACTCAGGCAAATGGAAAACTATTGTACACATTGTTCTTTGTTTTTTTAATTAAAAATGAGAAAATGACCTTTTATTAGCATATTAATTAATTCAACAAATATTTATCAAGAGGTATTGTGCTAAGTGTTATGCAGAGAGTTTTACTAGGGCACAGAAGTAATACATTGGTGAACAAAACCATATACGGATACAGCTTTATTGACACAGTTTGAGGAACAGACAGGAAATTTATAATTACAAATACATGTAAATTTTATAGCACTGTCAGTGCCATGAAGTAGGGATTCCTGGTCATGGAGTCATTGAAGGATGTGAATTTTATGAAAAAAGTATTCAGAGCAGCAGGGCCTGTCTCATGGAAGATGTTTGCTTGTTGAACTTATGTATGAATACACTAAATATGTGACATTCCTTTTGTTTTAGCTTGCAAATACTGCCAGAATACAATATACCTGAAATCAGTTGGTTTTTATAAAGGGGATTTATTAAGTTGCAAGTTTACTTTCTAAGACTATGAAAATGTCTATACTAAGGCATCCAGAGAAAGATGACTTGACTTATGAAAGGCCGATGGCATCTTGAATACGTCTTTCAGCTGGGAAGGCACATGGCTGTGGTTGAGATCTGCTGATCCTTTGGCTTCTGGTTTCAAACTGCTTCCATAGGGCCATGTTTTTCTTCATCTCTAAATACCCCTGTCTGTGCCAGCTCTAAGATTTTTCCAAAATGGTCCCCTCTTAAAGGATTCCAGTAAGTGGATTAAGACCCATCTTGAATGGGCAGAGACACATCTCCATGGAAACCATCTAATCAGAAAATCCTACCCACAATTGTGTGGGTCACATCTCCATGGAAACAACTTAAGAAAAAAGATCCCACCTATAATTGGGTAGGTCACATCTCCATGGAAATGAACTTAATCAAATGGTCCCACCCTAAACAATAGGTTTATTGTTTGGAATAAGATTAGAAGTTTGGAATAAGATTAGAAGAACATGACTTTTCTCAGGTATAAAACACTTTCAAACCAGCATATTCCACCATCTGGACCTCAAAAAGATATGTTTTTTCCACATACAAATATATTCACTCTGTCACAGTACCACAAAAGAGCACAAAAGACCACAATACCACAAGAGTATTTCAGTGACAGTACAACAATATAAATAGCATACAAAGTCAGGAAAAGTACAAAATCTCATCATAATTACAGGTGTGGTCCTAAGGTAAAATTCTCCTCTGGCCCTGGACCTCTGAAAACTCAGAAAAAATTATCTGCTGCCAACATACAAAGGAGGGATAGTCATAGTAAAAAAAGTTCCCATTTCCATAGGGAGAAATTGGAAGGAAAGCAGGGGTCACTGGAGCCAAACACTTCTGAAAACCTGCAGGATAAACTTCATTAGATTTCAAAGTCTAAGAGTCTTTATCATCCTTGGGACTTGGAAAAGGTGTAGTCCCATCCTCTATAAGGACTTACACAGTGGTCCTGTTCTCTCCAGAGACTGAAATAAGGGTTGCAACATGGGGGGAATATTTATAATATGTTGCTTGCAGCTATAATTTTTTACCACTAGATTATCTTCCTTGAGGGTAGGGGCTACATTTTTGTTTACTTTTGATTTCTCCTTTTTTTTTAATCAATTTCTGTGCCTGTTGAGTGGTAGATATATTTGATTTTTAAATGAATGACCAAAACTACTCTGTTTTACTGTGGATAGAATATGTTACAGTTCAAGTTTTTGGAAAATTTAATCTTTCCTCTTAAGTGGTGACTCTGAGATTCAGGTTCTTTCTGTGTTTGACCCTATCATTAAAATACATAACTATCATTACTTGACAGGAAAGGGAGAGAAAGGATGGGTGCATGTATATTGGATTTTATGGCCAGAAAAAAAGCAACATACCTCCCTTTTGTTCATATCCTATTGGCCAGAATGTAGTCATGTGGTTCCAGCTTAACTAAGAAGGAATCTGGGAAATGTAGGCATCCTCCATGACTACATTTCCATCTAAAGATAGAGTAGATGGGTTTGTTGTGCATCTAGCCTGTGCATGTCACTCAGTATAGGGTAAGCTCCTTAAAAGCAAAATATCTTCCTTTTTTTTGTGTGTTTTTTTTTGCATGGGCAAGCACCAGTAGCTGAACCTAGATCTCCAACATGGCAGACAAGAATTCTGCCACTGAGCCACTGTCACACCACCCCAAAGCAGAAACATCTTTTAAAAGATTTTAAATAAAAGAATAAAGCATTTTTCTACAATGTTTGCACACATTGATGCTATTTCATATTTGTTTGAGACAAGCACTCTGATTTGAAATTCTTTAATGTGCTATCCAGTAATCTTTCATTTAGAAGGGTTTTCTAACAATGTTTACAATGAACTATCAGTTATCCTTACTTACTTCCTCCCCTTGGCAATGTTGTCATAGTTTTTAATACTACTCTGCCTCTTCTTTTATTGCTTTTCATAAAAGTAAATTATAAATGCTTTCAATGTTTGCCTGGCAATTATTTTTAGGGATCCAATATAGAAAGTCTAAGTTCTAAGAAATTTCATCTAGTTCTCCCTTTGGAGCCCAAATTCCTTTGGTAAAATCTATCTCAGAAAGTATCAACATTCTAGAAGGCTTTCATTTTGAGGGATGTGGCTCTGATGTATGGACTTTATGGAGAATAGGATAGAATCCATGAGCTGTCTTGAACACATACGAACACTAGTAAACTTTTCCTTGCTCATTTTCAGCAGGAATCTTGGATATCTTAAAGCTGGTCTATATCTTCCCTAGGGATCAATGGACCTCAAGTTATGATCCCTTGTTCTAATACAGGTATAGAAGGTACTTTATGTTGGAGGTAGAACTGGTACAGCATCATACAAATGTATTGCAGGAGTTATGATTATGCAAAGTCTGAAATATCCAAGATTATATTCTCATGGTCTTGAACATGTCATGGTAATTTCTTAGAATCATGTTAGGCAATTACCTTCCTTGAACTATAAGTGAATGAGAACAAGGATTGTGTCTGCTTTTTCTCTGCTGAATCTCCAGTGATTAGCACCTACTAGCCTATGGTCAAGGTTCAATAAATATTTGGTATGTGGGCCAAATGAAGCCTAACTTAATTCTATGTATGGTCTTTGATCTAAAATCAGAACCATGAAACTAAAATAGTAAAATTGGTCAAAAATAATTTAACTTATTCAGTCACTCAGGTATGAAGACCGAGAAAGTCCTTCTGCCAATGCCAACAGGCTGGAGCTGAGAAAGTAGCAGCTGAAAGAGGGCATAGTTAGGACACAGATTATCTCTAGAAACCTGGCCCTCAGACATGTACGTACATAGTTTGTGGAATACTGCAGGGCAAAAATGCAGAAGTAAATTGACTCCTGAAACGGATAAAAAGTTTATTTTTATTTTTGTTCTAATTCACTTGTCATACTGCCCTGAAAAAAGAAACCATTTTATAAATTGGAATTGTATACAAATTCACAAGGTCTTTACTATTCCGTGAAAATTGAGGTGAGGAATATGTCTGTTAATATACAAGGATAACCATATTAACATTTTCTTATATATTATAATAAGGTGTGTGATTGGAATCAATCTTGGGAAATAAAATTAAACATAATGAAATTGTAAATATATATATATGTATTTCAACTATATATCAATTCATAGAACTAATAAAAATTAAGTATCAAAGGGCGATACAATATTTCCAATACAGCTCACTCATGAATGGGGTCATTTTCACAAAATACAATTTCTTAAGGGTTTCATCTTAATTTGTGTATTCTTAATTATCTTTTGAAGCAGCAAATATATTATAATCCATATTGGTATTCTTTTATCCAATTTTTGAATGGGCAAAACTCAGATCTTCAGTGCTCAGTAAACTCATCTGCAACTGAAACATTTATCTAACATGATGTTCCCTGACTTGAAATTCTGCATCATTTTCACAATTGACAGTTTGTTCTTTCATCAGTTTTCATTGTCTTTTCATTATGTTTGCATTGTATTGTCAGATGATAGGATATACATGCAATCGAATGTTATTCAGCCCTTAAATGTAATGACATTCTGAGACATGCTACAACATGGGTGAACCTAGAAACGTCATGCTTAATGAGATAAAGTAGATACAAATATTGAGTGACTCCATTCTGTTATATCTAAAATAAATAAATTGATAAAGATGGAAAGTTGGTCAGGGGTTACCAGGGGTTGGGGGGAGGGGAGAAGGGCGAGTAATTGTTTAATAGGTACAGAATTTCTGTTTAGGGTGATGAAAAACTTTTGGCAATGGATGATGATGAAGTAGGACAGTAATGTAAATGTAAATGATGCCACAGAATTGCACACTTAAAAACGGTAAAATTGGCAACTTCATGCTATATGTATGGTACCACAATTAAAAGTTAAAGTAAATGAAAGGCTGACCTTCAAATAACTTGACTTCTTGGTTCAGAAGATTAGCTAATGTGAAGCAGAAAGTCACAATGCATGTTCTTTTTTATGTTTGAGTTTACTTTTGTTTATAACTTTTGTATCCTAACATAACCATACAATGGCTAATATTTGGGTAATAAATACATATTACAGAGCCTCAAGTTTTATTCAATTTCCCTACTTCTCCAACTCAGTACCGCTTGCATTTAGGAATCTCATAATGGACTGCCTTATTTTTGGTCACAAGTTAGTGTTTGATATTTTACCAATATGCTTCTCCTTTTCACATCTCTTTTCTTCTTCTCAGAGTACCTCCAGATAAGAAGTCATGCAAAATTAGGTAGCAATTTTGCATGACCATAAAAACAATAGTTGCAATTTTTGAAAGTTTAGCACCCTTTTTCCTTCAGAAAAAATATATGAAAAGCACTTTGATGTTCAATATAGGAAAGTAAAAACAATAGCAACAGTATTAATATTAATTCTTAACCGATATAATGCTTAGTTCTACACACTTTGTGTGTTCATTTATTTGTCAATTTATTATTTGGAAATGAATCAACACAGTTGTGGGGCATTTTCTATTTTTTTTAAATAACACATTTCTTACAGAAATGTCTCCTCTATGCATTTTCATTTTTTCAATTTACCTTTTGCAGAAAAGCTTCTCACTGATCTAGACAGTTTTGATCACATTGCATATTTGATCATTGAATGAGATGCTATGCTCAAAATGCTCAGTCCTGAACCAGGGAGTTGTAAGATCTTAGAATTGTATCCATCATCTTATTGGACTTGAGGGTGGGTTCTGAAGTGGAAGGAATTCTGAGTTTTCCATGTTGGGCACAGTGCTTTGGGGAGAGTGTACTGGGTCTGGAGTACAAGTTAAATCCAAGAGAAATATCTGGAAAAAAATGCAAACAAAACAAAAATTGGCAAGACATGTTGTTTTCATGTAGAGTCCATTTGAGGTATATAAGCTTGAGAATGGTATCTGCATGCAGAACAAGTCTGTATTATAATTATTATTCCATCAGATGTTTGTTTCATACTTCCATGTCTTTGTTAGAAATGTTCTTTGTATCAGGTAAGGTCTAGTCAGGAGACCACAATTATTTTAACAGAAAAAATTTAAAAATAAAGAATTGCTTGTTAGGTATTGCAGAATTGAAAAGGCCAAAAGGATAAACTAAGGTATAACAGAGGTAGCAACTTCAGGAAGCAGCTATCACACAGGGTGAGGCACCAGAGAGAAAAGGCTGAAATTACTAAATCTCCTGCAAAGCCAAAACTTGGATCTCAGAGAAGGGTTTGCTACTCAGTTAGTGCTGGTGCTTTTGAGTGTGAAGGATTTTCCCAGTAAGCTGGAACCCAGGCTATGAGGAGAGGATGACAGACAGCTGGGCTGGGACCTTTGGGGAGGTGCAATAAGGCCTGATCAACAAATGCTGGATAAGCAAAAAACTGGACTCAACTGCTACTACTGGAACAAAAGGGCTATAGCCTGGATCCTAGACTGATAGGAACTAGACTGATAGGAACTGCTTCCAGTTTTTATCCTTCTTCCAGCTCTTCAGCCTCTCTTTTGAACCCCTTGTGGATTCAAGCTAATACAAACCCAGGTGCCAAAAGAGGGATGTGGTTGACAGAATCCCAGACAAAACATCTTTAAGCAAAGGCAATAGCTTAATAATCAGCACACCCTCTAATTAACTTTTACTTTTTTACTAAGATTTCCAGACTAATTCACATCTCCTTCTCCACTGAAAAAACTTTTTTGGGTACATATGCAACTTCTATATTGGCCTTAAAAATATCTAGCACTCATTTCTTTTTTAAAAAAATATTTTTTATTGATAAGCCTTCACATACATGCATTCCATACATGGAGTACAATCAGTGGCAAACAAAATCATCACATAGTTGTATGTTCATCACCATGATAATTTTTAACACATTAGTATCACTCCAGAAAGTAAAAAATAAAAAATGAGAAAAAACTGGTACATACATATCCCTTACCCTTCCCTCCTATTGGCAACTAGTATTTCCATCTACCCAATCTATTTTATATTTTGTCCCCTATTATTTGATTATTCTTTATCCATGTTTTTTACTCATCTGTCCATACCTTGGATAAAAACATCAGACACAAGGCTTTCACATCTCACAGTCACATTGTAAAAGTTATATCTTTATACAATCAACTTCAAGAATCAAAACTACTGTGACACAACTCAGTTGTTTCAGGTCCCTCCCTCCAGCTACTCAAATATACCATAAACTAAAAATGGGATATCTATATAGGGCATAAAATAACCTCTAGGATCACTTTTTGATTCTGTTTGAAATCTCTCAGCCTCTGACACTTTATTTTGTTGATTTCTCTTTTCCCCCTTTTGGTCAAGAAGACTTGCACAATCCCTTAATGCTGGGTCCTGGCTTATCTCAGGATTTCTGTCCCATGTTGCTAGGGAGATTTTCACCTGTGTGAGTCATGTCCCACACAGTAGGCAGGGCAGTGAGTTCTCCTGCATGTAGAGAGAGAGGCCACATCTGAGCAACCAAAACCTTCAGCTTAAATTTTAAGTAAGCTTATCCTATCCTTTGTAGGAATACATTTCATAGGGGCAAGCCCCACAATTGAGGGCTCTGCCTATTGATTTAGTTGTCCCCACTGCTTTTGAGAATATCAGAAATTCTCCTAATAGGGAAGTTGAATATTTCTCCCTTTTTTCCAAGTCCCCCAAGTTGATCTTTATTCACTGCCCAATTTTCTCTGGGATATATTGGGGCATCACACTAACCTGGGCAAACCAACAAGATCTCACACCATATTCAAGATTCCATATACTTTTGGTGTTCAACTAACTGACCATACAAAGTAAAATGGGGAATGCACAACCGGAAAATATAAATTTGCACCAAATAAACATATCTCCCTTTAATCTCACATAGAAGTTGGAGTTGTAAAATATGGACCATATCATCCTTTATCCTGTATTCTGATTTACCTTAATTCTATCCAGATTAACTTCATTAATATCTCTATGCAAAATCTGGAACCTTTTTCAACTTCAAAAAAAAGTTCCTGTATGGTGTACTGCTGACTTTCATAGTTCTAACTCTGAGTCTCTGGTGTAACATAAATACTCAAAGTTTCTGGGAATGACCAAGTCATAAACAAACAGCTCAGTATCTCAGGATTTAGAAATAACAGTTACAACTCCTGGATCTATGTGACAGCTGTAAGAGTTTACAATTTAGGCCCATTTATAATAGACCTCAACCTGATAACTCATGTTCTCAACTTCAGTTCACCAAGTTTTTATGTTATAGTTAGTTCATATGATTGAATCATGATAATATTTATCTTTTTGTTCCTGACATTGCATTCAACTTACAGTCCTTAAGGTTCATACACCTAGTTGCATTCCTCACAACTTCATTCTTTCCTGTGGCCATCCAGTCATTGATTGTATGTATACAGCATAGTTCCTCCTCCATTCCTCAGTCATTGTACACTTAGAACACCTCCACGCATTGTGGATCAGGAACAATGCCACCATAAACACCAGTGTGCAAAAGTTTATCTGTGCCCCCACACTCAGTTCCTCCAGGTACATCATTCCTTTTTCCTACTATTGTACTTTAAACATAAATCTATTACATTTATTGCATTTTGATTACAAATAATTGATTCTCAAATAGACAACTCTTTCCTTTAGGGAAGGGTCCATGCCTTATTTATTCTTTATTCCCAGTGCCTGACCTGGTCCCTAAAACATGCATGTGCTTGATAGATATGCAGGATGTTTCTGTAGTTAAGAGGATGTGTTTTGGAGTTGGGAAGACCTGGGTTTGAATCTTGTCTATTGGTGCAAGTCACTAATTACATGCATGAGCACAATTATGCAAAACCATTTCTAGTCCTCAGAATCTCAAAAGTAAATTAATTCTTATGGCTTTTTTAGTAACCACACCTCTCTTATCTCTGAAGATTATATGCTTCCTCTTAGAAGGAACTCTTCAGAAATCCATCATTTTCCTTGACATCAAGAAACCCAACATTGCAGTAGCATCTCCTACTGTCATTTCTAGCATGCAGAAGAGTCCCACAGAGAATTTTAAGAATGTTGATGCTCTTTTCATTAATGCATTTACTTGGGACTTGTTGAAAGAATGTGCCCAACACTTTTTCAAGGTGTATGCTTAGAGGAAGCAGTTCTTAAAGTGTAGCCTAGGGACCTTTTGGGGTCCCTGAATGCTTTCAGGGAGTACACAAAGTCAAAACTATTTTCAAAATATTCAAGATATTACAGATATTGAGCTTGTATTTCTCACCATATTTAATCTTTAGGAAAATACTATTTGTTGAATGTTGATGTATTATCAAAGAAAAACCAAAATGATCTGAAAAGGCTACTTAAATATTCCTTCACTTTCCAATGGCATATACGTGAAACAAAGTAATGTATCTCAACAGATTGAATACAGAAGCATACATGAGAATTCAGCTATGTCCTATTAAGCTGGGAATTTAAAAAAATTGCCAGAATGTAAAGCAATATCAATCAACTCACTATATATTTTTATGGAAAATATAATTTTTAAATAAAAGTCTGTTATTTATAATATCATGTGAATTTATTATTGCTCTTTCAAATGAATAAATAAATAACTATTGACTTTTTATCAGTTTAAAGAGAGTAAAGGGGTGCTGAATACAAAAGATAGGAGAACCACAAGTGTAATTGATGGTTGAGCAGTTGTATATAATTAACCCACTCCCACATTCTCATTTTCCTGAGCTTTTGGACTGTTTCCTTTACAGTGTGTAGGGATGGTCTCATATCTCAATATTAATCATAGGCCTCTGTTGACGTTACTTAATGAGAAAACTACCTATGGTCAACTTCCTTTAAATCCATTCCCAGGCACATTCCCAGACCCTACTTATGATCATTAGCAATATCCTACCTCTCCTAAGGTGTACATGCCATGTCCTTCCAGAGAGGTCCTTATTTCCCCATCAGCATTATATTTGGATATAGTACTTCTTTGGGTCTTAAAGGAAAAATATCTATTGTGGGTAGGGAATGAGAAGATACTGGCATCCCTTGCAAGCCAACTACCCTAGATGACATCATGGAAAAGTTTCTTCTTATTTTTTTTTCTGGGTAAATCTATTCCTGAGAGAGGGGAGAAGGAAAAACATTCACAGACACAGAACATTCAGGGATATTTGATTCAAAGTTCTCATCACCAATTCCAAGACATGTTACTTTCCAAATATCTTTCTGATATTTATTTCCCAAATGTCTTTCTGATCCTTTTTTCTCCAAATCCAATTTTATCCAACCAATCCAAGTGCCAGATATCTGCTCTCACTTCAGTTTCTATAAATCATCTGAACTAGCACAGCTACATTCACACACCTCTTTTTCATATTGCAAAGACAGAGTTTTTCCTTTGGTTGGTTGGTTTTGAGCACACCATTCATCTGATCAAAATGCTTCCATGGTTCCCCATTGTACTTAGGCTACATACCAAAATCTTTAACACTTATTATTTTTGTTTTGCTTATCTTCTGATGCTTTTAGTTGATATTTGTGGAAACCCTTTCCATAAGGTACCTGATTTAATCTATATAATAACCTTATGAAGACAACAGATTTATCCCCATTTTATAGATAAGGAAATTGGAGACTTAGTGAGTTGACACATATTTCTCAACACCATACTACTAGTGAATTATAGATCTGGAATTCATACTTAGACAACTTCTGTCTTGACCTTGTGCCTTACCCTTATTAAACTAACATAAATTGTTATTTTGTCTCATTTAAAAAAAATCCTTCAACATCTTATTCAATTCTGGGAACATCGGAGTTGCTTGACAAATTCTGCATGCCTTAAATGAGTGAATGTACTCATGATCTGATGAGCATACAAGCAGTATTTGCAGTAACCATGACTTTGGGCTAGTCAATGCATTCACTGTCTCTTAATTTCATTGCTTGTAAATTGGAACAACTTGTTCAAGTGATAGTCAACATATCTCAGTACTGAAACTCTCTTGTCTTTGTCTTTGTTTATTGCTATCATTATAATCATCATTATAAACTGTAGATAATTTTTGAGCACCTGCTATGTGTAGACTGTCCCATTATTACTTTCTACCAGGTTTTAAAATACAAATGCATAACTTGAATACAAAATAAACTGGCTTTTAGAGTTATTTGACAAATTCTGTTCCTAGTGAATGATATCTCCATACTTCATTACAGAAAGAAAATGAGCATTTTAATTGATCGCTAGACACCAGAATAGCAGTTGTAAATTCCCTTTACATTTAGTGCATATCCCAAAGGGATGCTCAACACTATATGTTGTTTCACAGCTGTGAACATTGGATTGATGATGCTTGAAGTGAGTGGATGGCACTTGCTATTCTAAGGTAGGTGGGAAGTTCTACATTTCAGCTGAAATTGAAATAAGTGACTATTAATATTCATGACAGTAAGCACAGCATTTAATTGACCAAAGGAAAAAAATGCAGTAAGTCACAATATGGAAAAAGACCAAAAAAAAAAAAAACAACCAAAAACAAAACAACTCAATATAATTATACTATAATGGAATTATTCTTTTTGAAATAAAATAAGATTTATTTTTCTGTAGTATCTGTTAGAGAAAGTTAAAGAGCCCATAATGTACTCTCTTCAGGCCTTATTTCTTTGGTCAGTGAAGCAGAAAACCAGGTGTGACTTGATGGATTTTTCATTATGATAAACTCTCCGTAGCCATCTCCCACTGTTGTCTTTGCTCTTACCATGCAGGGACCATGTTAATCCCTTGAGTTGGTTAATGTGCAGAATAATTGAATTGAGTTAAACTTTCCTGACATTAAAGTGTTTCTTCATCTGTAGTAGGCAATGCTGTAGAGAAGGACTGAAATTGTATGTCACTTTTGGATAGTACTGCACAGTTGTAATTAATATATAATTTAAAGAATATCTTATTAAAGTTTTAAGTGAAATGCAACAGACAGCAGGTGCATTAAACCTTGAGCACATTGATAAATCTCACTGCAATCAGCTCCTTTCTGTGTGACCCATCCCAGGTGTAGCTACTTCTTAGGAAGCTATCTGGTGAAGAAAGATACCTGATAGATGGGAAGGAGAAATGTTTTTTTGTGGAGGGAGATTTCCAGCACCCCTTGAACCAAACAAGGCATGCAGCCAACTTTAAATCTATGAACTAATATAGCTCAAGTAAAAAAACTCCTTTGTGTCCCTACGGATGAGAATGTATATGCAAAATATTAAATAATTATAGATTATATTTCATCCTTTCTCATTATAAGGAATCTCTGCAGAAATGATTTCTGAAGTTAGTATCAAAAAGTCAATATGTTGTCCACCTTTTTGGTTGATTACTTGTCTCATGGACATTTCTAACTGTATATTTTGCCTGTAGGAAGTTTCAAATCTCAGCCTATAATAGGACTCATGTAACAGGTTTCATCTCAATTTCCATGTTAAGTCTTGTTTTTCCTGTTTTCATATTCTTTTTATTTTTGTATACTGTATGGGTGAGACCATATTTCATTCTTTTTCCATATAAGTATCCATTATTGCAGCACTATTTGTTGAATTTTTGTTTGCTTATTTGTTTGTTTTGGGGAAGTTCATGGGCCCTGAATTGAACCTGGGTCTCCCACCTGCCAGGTGAGAATTCTACCATGGAACTATTCTTGTATGCCCCCATATTCTTAATTTATGCACCCCCCCATGTTCTTAATTTATGATATTTGCCTGCATTTTATGTTTTACAGTAACCACCATAAGTCCATTTTTATGTGTAAAAGTCTTGAGATATATATTCATATTTATATACTCAAACATATTAATTTTTTACTTAAGTAACAGTTGAGGAAAACAAGAGATATTCGGGAAGAACTATCTGTTGCAATTTTTATTCCCAATTTGGTCTTTGCAAGCAAGCTCTTCAATTGCCTACCTTTTATAAAAGCACAAGAAAAGAGATGAGGCAGCTTCTGAATGAGAAAACTTAAAAGTCTGGAGTTTTAGATGAAAATAATTGCAATTATTTGGGAGTTAATTTAAATATACTGTAGGAGGCATTTCTGAGATGAAGTTATAAATTTATAGAGAATTTGTAGAGAAGGCAAAATCCAGTTTCAAACTTCCAGTTTTCTAAAGTGTTTTCTAAAATCTGTGATCTCATTTGAAATAAGAAAGTCCCAATGAACAAAAAAAGACAGGTGAGTAAACGGAGTTCTGGAAAGGATGGTTTTATTTAAACATGGCAGAGGGCACCTATATCAAAAACTATGTCTCCTAATTATGGGCCTTCCACCCAGAATTACTTCCAGGAATGCAGTTTTTTGAAAACATAGTTAACATTCAACAGTCCTAAAGTACTTAAGGGAACTAAAGTGTCACTTATTCCAATCCTCTTTCAGGTATTATTATTATTATTATTATTATCACAGAAAAATTTGTTTTAGAGTATAAAAAATAGAATTTCTTACCATTCTAGTAGAATATGTTCTCATCAAATAGGAACAGTTTCAAGAGAGCAGTCTTTAATTTTCTAGCTCAATTTTAAGTGCAATGCCTGGCATAATAGCCAAAATAAGATTTTTTTCTAGTTTAAAAGATTTTTAAGCCATATACCCACAGCAAAAATGTTAGGTCCTCTGCCAGTTGAGAATCCTGATAAGCACAATTTTGCCCTTTTTTGATGGTGGTCAGTTGCACTTGGGGTCTCTGTGTTGTCACATAGAAAAGTGGTGATAGTATTTCCCCCATTACTCAGAAACTCTAAGGGAAGAGGATTCTCAGTGTTTCATCATCATTAACCAAGACCATTCATTGGGCCAGTGTTTTTCAGCTCTACTATAGAAAATTCAACCAGTAAAATTAGCACAAATATCCATCAATTATTGTGGTCCTACTTCCCCCAGGGTGTGTTTGATAATCACATACATTGCTGTGATCTCAAAAGTTAAAAATTATGTAGGGGAATCTAGTATTTTACACAGCAATTTCACATTTTTTACTCATCTCCAACTTTTGTGCTTGGTTATGGAGAAAGAAATCTAAATTATGTATAGTTAGTAATTTTATCCTTCATGGAAACTAAAGTCTAGTGACCGTCCATATTATTCCAAAATGTAGCTAGCTGAATAAATTATGCTTCTCCAGGTAAATCAGTGGGAGAAAAAGGGGACAGTTATCAGAGCATCCTATTCAATCTTCTTTTTTATATTGTTTCTAGGGTCTCCAATTATCCAAAGTACAAGAGAAAGAGGTGATAAACAACTCACATCTCCTCTTGAAATAAAGAAAAACTAGATAAAAATATAACATGACACACACTACATAGTGGGCATCCCAACTGAGATCTTAAGACAGCAGCACAGAACTGGTTCCCCAGCTATCAAAAATGGAGTAATACCCAATTCAGCATGAAAAGTGAACCATGAATCATGTAGGTGTGTCACTTGAGATTTTTAATGATCTAAAATGCCAATACTGGCAAGAGGGCTATGCTGATATCTTAACTCATGACATACTTTTTTGCCTTTCAGTAAAAGACTGAAATAAAAACTCCATGGACGAGAAAAATTTCACCGAAGTGAAGGAATTCATTCTTTTAGGTTTCACAGCTGATCTGCAGTTACAAAGAGTACTCTTTTTAATCTTTCTCATAATTTACATCTTCAGTCTCATGGGGAATATCACCCTAATTTCTCTGATTTGTGTTGATTCTCCACTCCACACACCCATGTATTTTTTTATTGGGAACCTGTCATTCCTGGACCTCTGGTATTCTTCTGTCTATGCACCAAAAATCCTGATGACCTGCATCTCTGAAGACAAAAGCATCTCCTTTGCTGGCTGCTTGGCTCAATTTTTCTTCTCTGCTGGGCTGGCTTATAGTGAGTGTTACTTGCTGGCTGCCATGGCTTATGACCGTTATGTGGCCATCTCCAATCCCCTGCTTTATGCCCAGGCAATGTCCCCTGTGATATGTGGCAGTCTTGTTGCGGCTTCATACTTTGGTGGTTTTCTTAATTCAACTCTTATCACCAGCAAAACATTTACCTTGAGCTTCTGTGGCAGCAATGTCATTGATGATTTCTTCTGTGATCTGCCCCCACTTGTGAAGCTGGCATGTGGTGTGAAGAAGGACTACCAGGCTGTGCTTTATTTCATACTTGCCTCAAATGTCATCACTCCCACGATACTTATTCTTGCCTCCTATCTCTTCATCATTGCTGCCATTTTGAATATCCACTCTACCCAAGGACGTCTGAAGGCTTTTTCCACATGTGGCTCACACCTGACAGCTGTCACCTTGTACTATGGATCAATTCTCTTCATTTACTCCAGGCCAAGCACTAGCTATGCTCTGGAACGGGATAAAGTCGTGTCAGTCTTCTATACTGTGGTGATTCCAATGTTGAACCCTTTGATCTATAGCTTAAGAAATAAAGATGTGAAAGATGCCCTGGGGAAAGTATTGACTAGAAACAAGGTATCATAAATGAAAATACTTGGTCAACAATGGATGTATTTTTACAGTCTCTATGTCATTGTAATCCTCTTGGAACTCTCAGAAATAAATAAATTAAGAAAAGAGGAAATCATTAGATAATTTGGAAACACCAGGTTAATTTGTATTTTTAAGCTATATATTGATGTATTTGAGGGTGTTTTAAAAATATTGTAGTATAGAAGCATACTATAGTATACTAGTATAAAGTTTATGTAGTAGAGTGGTGCACTGGTGACTCAGTGACAAAATTCTCACCTGCCATGCCTAAAACCCAGGTTCGATTCCCAGTGCCTGAGCATGCCAAAAAAAAAAAATCAAATAAAGTTTATGTAGTATAAAGAAGTGTAACTAATAAAGTATCCACGGCAGAGGGAGTTCAAATAGAGTCAAGAGGCTACTCTGGAGGTTGCTCTTATGAAAGTTTCAATTATACAGTGCTACCTATCATAACCTGCCAACCCCCAACCAGGACCATTCCAGCCAATCCTAAGGAACACCTAGGGCAATATATAGGTTTCCACATATGTTCCATGCACTACTATGACTTTCCAGAAAACTACAAACTCCAGATGGGTCCCTGGACCAGATGAGTCCTGAAAATAGAGGGCCCATCCTCTCCAGAACATCAGATAGTACCATCTCCCTACCCCATATTAGTGACAGACCCTTCCAACATGAAAAGTTATAATGAGCATAACCTAAGCACCCCTAAAGAGAGAAATAGAAAGATTAAAGGTGATTGTAGAGTTATACAGAGAAGACAAGAGTTAACAAATGAATATGATTGCTGAATCATTAAATTGTCTTTTAGTCTACAGTATCTTAGAGCAGCTAGAAGTAAAAATCTAAAATTGTAGAATTGCAACCCATGTCAAACTCTGAAATATGTTCTACAACTAATTGTTGTGTTGTGCTTTGAAATGTATTGCTTTTTTTGTATATATGTTATTTTTCACAAAAAAGAAAAAAGTCAATTGGGGTGATTAAAACATATTTAAACTTTCTAGCCTCGCTAGAAAGAAGAATCTGAGAGGATCATATGGTAGCCCATGACAAACTCTGGGATCTATCTATCCTGTAATACTCGTTGAAGAGTGCTTTGAAAACTTTTGCTTTTTCATTTTTCTGCTTCTTATGAATGTTATATTATACAATTAAAAAAGTTTAAAAATTGTAGTATAAATAGAGCTGTGGTTTTTGGAAGAATTGCTCTCTATTTGCTTGGAACATAGTCTACAAAACTATCCATATTTGGGATAATTAAATAAAAGTAGATTTATTTTTACTTACATTTAGCAGCTCATAAGTTGCCTTTTTATCTATTCTAATCTATAAATTTGAAAATGAGAGTCATGACGTTAGTTATGGAATAATTCTAAGATATAGGTATTTTAAATGATTTGCATTGAATTATTCATTGGAGAGATTTATGGAGGGTAAACTAAGAAATCATGATTCCAAAGATACTACACTACCTGTTGAGAGAGAGTATGAGTTAGGAAGTTATGAGAAAATGACCCATTATAAAGTGACACTAGATACAAGTTTTATTATTATTTTTTCCTGATTCTTGTTTCTTGGTTTACCACAAAGATAAACTCCCTTAGTTCATGCCAGAACAAACACCTTTACTTGGGGTCATTATGAGATTTCACCAAGATTATTTTTCCCCCAAATCAAAGAATCAAGGGTAAAAATATAACAACTATATGACTAAGACAGAAATAAATGATAGAGAAATTGGAAGACCTCAAAGAGGTTTAAATCCTATGTGCATAATTCAGAATGACAATCTGTACTTTGTGAAACATTGATTTATAACAAGGATGGTTCTGTGAATGCTTGTATTTATTTGCTTTTCCAGTTTTACATACAATAAAGTCATAATTAAAAATAAAGAATAATTAAATGTAATATCACATATTTCCTACATGTAACAGCATTTTTAACTATAAAGAATGAGGTTGTACCAACATAAAAAGTTCATGTCATTTGATAGATAGGTTCATGTTATCTGATAGAGAGATACCTGAAAGACAAAACAAGGAAGTACGACATGGCCAGAACAAAGAGCATGTGGCAAGGAACAAAGCTGTGGACAACATGATATATTCTAGAAAATATATTTAGCATAATTTCAAAAATTCATATGACACATTTAATATTAATATTAACACATTTACAATGGGTCAATTTTTATTAAAACACTCTTTGTTTTACTATATCCTAAATAATGTATCATCCTCCAAACTGCTAATGTTTTATAACTGAGTCTTTGGAGACTGAAGTAAATTTGTCTGGGTTGTTGCATGGAAGGAGTCCCAAAGGGCTCTGGAAGACCACATATATCACCTCCAAACAAAGGCATTTTAAGACATCAGAGAAGAGGGGAAAGGGTGGCATTTCTGGGAAACTGCCTTTCTGACCAAAGGTAAGTACCTGGGGTGAAGGGTAGTGAAGCATTTCTGACCTCTCTGTGCCCTCAGCTAACATTAGGATATGGGACCACAGGGTCTAGCTTGATCCTCAAAGGATCACTGCTTTGCACATGCACACACACACACACACACACACACATACACACACACACACATGCATGCTCATACACTCTCACATTCATACATTCATACACTCCCCTATAAAATAAGGTGCCATCCAAGGATGCACCTGGCCTTCATCTCAACTCAGAAATTCATTCTGGTAGTTGCACTGGGACCATCATATATTCTCTAACTTAGTGGAGAAATCTAAGGGACAAAAAATGTGGCATGCTTTTTACTCTTAATTGTGTGTTCCAGGTTATTGCTGAATACTATTTTTATTTGTTGATAATCATTTTCATATGTCAGAGGGACACAATCCTTCCGCAGAATTTTGAATGGTCCTCCTGAAGGAAGCAGACAGCAGGATTGCTATAGGCAAAATATATTTTGAGAAGCCATACAGGTCTGATTGTTCCTATGCCTCTTATTTCATTTTCATTTGTTAATTGAATTTATTTCGCCCAAGATGGATTTGAGGTCTTGGGAATGAGTGTTCTCTTTTATTTTTTTCCCTATTATTAGTCTTATGGACATGGATCTGTGGGAGTCCCCTTGAGGGTAGAACTTTTACTGAATATAAATATAACTATCCATTTATTCTTCCTAGAAATAATTGTAGTCTTCCAATTATTTATTAGGAACTGTTTAATATGCTGAAGACACAACACTAAAAGAAAACAAAACAAACATAACAAAAAGACAACTTTTTCTGCCTGTGTGGATGTTGCATTCTGGTGTGAGATAAAGAAAATAAACTTAATAAGCAGGAGTTAGAAGAATACATTGAGTACAGAGGAACATAGAGTCTGAGGATTGCAGCATGGAGTTAGGCATGGAATTTTAAACAGGGTGATTAGGATGGGCTTTAGTGAGAAAATGACATTTGAAATGGACTGAAAAGACATGTGGATGAGCCATGCAATTATTTGGGAGAAGATTTTTCCAGACAGAGAAAAGAGACCGTTCAAAATCTCTGATGCTAGGGTATGGTTGGGATTTCTGAGAAGCAGTGAGAAAGCCATGCAATTCTGGAGCAGAGTGAATGTTGGAGCAAATGTTAAAAGATAAAAATACTTATTAATGGAGGGCCAGTTTAGAGGACCTTGGGTACATTGCATGAAATCTTAAAGTTAAAAAAGGCTGTCGTTTTTAATTCATTCTGTTACTCACTTCAGATAAAATGGTGAGGACTTCCCATACTTTCAAAGATATAAACGTATGAAAGATTGCCAATCTTTCACTCACACTGTATTTTTACAGCTAAGGTTATCTATTATTACTTTATGATACATTCAGAGGAGATGTTAACAAATTGGAATTATAGAAAATTGGTTTCTCTTGTCAACCAAATTTCTCAAATGAGTGCACTTTGTCCTAGAGATGAAAGGTGAGGCCCTCAAAAGAGCATAGATGATAAGTATCAGGGCAGAATCTCAATCTCTGAACTTCTCAACGTTAAGCCAATGAACATCATGCTTCCAAACCTGCCACTGCTTTTTCAAATCACAGACAGTAGCTGACAAGAATATTAAACCAAAAGATTTAAAGAAGTCTCTGATGGACAATCCCATTTGGGCTTATACTGTATTAGTAGAAACTTGTCTTTTTATTCCTTCAAGCTCAGCTATTGCAAGTAGGTGATGTGTTATTCCTTTTGCTCATTAAAATTAGCTACCATTTTATTAAGTATCCTACTTTATATCAGACAATGTGGACTATACATTGCATGTACATTTTTTAATCCTCAGCATATCTTAAAACGTAAACATTTTTCTTACCTTTGTAAAGGTGAATAAATTTAGGTCAAGATATTGTTTAGAAACTGTCCCAAGACTACAGAGTTTCCAAGTGGTGAGAGCAGAAATTGATCAGGTGTCATTTCTAGCATGTGTTCTAACTGTGGCAGACCTGTCTGCTCTCACCTGGCTTCGATTTGCCTGTGTTCACCTTTGCACTCAGTTGGGATGAATGATCTAGAAAACCCCACTTACATATCAGTTGCCAGCTTTCTGTCAGCTGGAGAGAGAGGAGAACTAAGCAGGAAGACTAAAAGCTAACCCTATTTTGTTTACATAGTGGAGGCAGGATTCCAAAAACAAAAAGAGAAGCACTTAAAATCTCTGAGATCCAGGTTGCCTGGTAATTCACTTGGCACAGAATGTGGCACCATCTACTGGCCAAGGCAAGCTAAAGGGCCATCCCAGGTTCAAGGGTTGGTAAAACAGACTCCACTATTGACATCAGGGTCTGTAAAGAAATATAGCCACATTTTGCACCATACAGACTACTCATTGATTTGTGGTTTATTTTACCTCTTTCTTTATTTTAATCAGAGCTTTGGTACTGAAATATAATGTGATGAATTTTCAGTACAATTTTATTGCACGCAGAAATAAAAATGATGACCATAATATTGAGTTTTCTAGTGGAGCATTAAAAATAATAAGGTGAGATAAAGTGTAAAAATTGGGTAGATTGAAATACTGTGGGCCAATGAGGAGAGTGGTAAGGAGCATGGGATATATGAGTTCTCTTTTTCTTTTTATTTCTTTTTTTGGAGTGATACAAATGATCTGGAGATGATTGTAGTGAGGAATGTACAGCTGTGTAATGACATCGTGAGTCATGGTTAAACTGTTGTGTGTGGATATTTCTCAATAAAAATATTTTTAAAAAAACTTTATCACATTTATTTATCCACAACTGTTTAGAATTTGCAATTTCTTTGGTAAAAATATAGGGATAAAGCTTTTCCAACTTTGAAAGGACCTTGCCTTAGGAATTTTCCCATTACCCTGAAGATAAATTACTACATAATTATAAATTTCTATTTAGCAGAAATGTTAAGGCTGACTGTTTTTGAGTCCTGTGTGCTTGGATGTTTCAGTTTATGCAACAGATATTTATTCTTTCTAGAACTTTATAATGCTTCCTTTCCCTGTCTTTATAAAACTATTGGTCTGAACAGATGACAGAGGACTGAGGGTTTTAGAGAGTTTCTTGTTAGGTGGGAGGCCTTGCTACCTGTCAATTAATTTCCTAGCCTGTATTGAGAATGAACTTTGAATGTACAAGTCTAATTGAGTGACTTCTTCATAATTACCTTGGCTTCCACTGATATTGGTTGGAAGGCCAAAATCCTAAGCATGCCTCAAAAAAAGCTTTATGATCTGGTTGATGACTGTATTAGTTAGGGTTCTCTAGAGAAACAGAATCAACAGGGAACACCCACAAATATAAAATTTACAAAAGTGTCTCACATGACCACAGGAATGCAGAGTCCAAAATCCACAGGGCAGGCTGTGAAGCCGACGACTCCGATGGAGGGTCACAAGAGACGCTCACCAGCTGTAGCAGGAATGGAACCTGTGCCCTCTGAGTTCTCCTTAAAAGGATTCCCGTGATTAGATTTAGCATCACTAGTTGTAAAAGACACTCCCCTTTGACCAATTACAAATGGAATTAGCTGTGGATGCAGCTGACATGATCATGACCTAATCCTATGAAATGCCCTCATTGCAACAGACAGGCCAGCACTTGCCCAATCAGATAAACAGGTGCCACAACTTGGCCAAGTTGACACATGTCCCTAACCATGACAGTCCACCCCTTGTCAACTTGGCACCTATATATATATATATCACCTTAAACCATAGTTAATTTCCAAATGAAAACAAATAAGCACACATTATATTTCTTTTACCTGACAATACTCAACTGTCCTGCATATAACTGGAAACACATTAGATCTCTCCAGAATAGGGTGCAAATCCTTGGGCAACATTCATCCTTAAACTTGATATCTTACAACTTAAAGAGTATAACATGAACAAAACAGTATTACTGTCCTCATTTCTGTAACTGATCACGTGGTCGAAGTTCATATTTATCACTACCTTCTTCCACTACCCATTCCATGTTCCCTTTACCCTCAGCAAGCACTTCAGCTAGCTGTGGTTCTTTGCCTGGTGGGATGATCCAAACCTTCATTCCTGAAGTTTCAGAGCCATTAGCAGTCCTGCCTGGATTGTGTTGTTGCAGTTTTCCATTGATTTTAATCACAGGGCATGGTAGTACTCAAAGGCACCCTACGAGATCTCCTATGTTCCAAGAAAACTTTTCTTTACCTCCATTATGTAGTTGCAGTCCTACTTCCTTCTGATAGTCAGGGTCAATTACCCCAGGCAATAATGCAATCCCCTTCTTGGCTTGTTGATCCAGAGGCATAAGTAGCCCAAAGTGACCAGGTGGCAATCTTAACTTCCAGTTTAGCGGAATCATTGTTGTTTCTCCTGGAGGAAGCACACCCCATTTTGGAGCTAAAACCTGTAGACCAGCAGAACTCAGGGTAGCAGGGACAGGAAGCAAAAATTTTCCTAGTGGATCACTAGGGGTAATAGTGAGTGGTACCACACTCATTTCCAACCCTTTGTTCCTGGACCCATGGATCCTGGCTATGGAAGAAAAAGTGCCATACAGCAGACACTGATTCATAGCATACACAGCTTCCTGGAGAACATTACTCCAGCCTTTCAAGTTGTTGCCACCTAGTTGGCACCGTAATTGAGTTTTCAAAAGGCCATTCCACCATTCTATCAATCCAGCTGCTTCTGGATGATGGGGAACATGGAAAGACCAGACAATTCCATGAGCATGTGCCCTTTCTCACACTTCATTTGCTGTGAAGTGTGTTCCTTGATCAGAAGCAATGCTATGTGGAATACCATGATGATGGATAAGGCATTCTGTACACCCATGGATGGCAGTTTTGGCAGAAGCATCCTTGCAGGGAAAGCAAACCCATATCCAGAGTATGTGTCTATTCCAGTTAGAACAAATTGCTGCCCCTTCCATGAAGGGAGTGGTCCAGTGTAATCAACCTGCCACCATGTAGTTGACTGTTCAACTCAGGGAATGGTGCCATATCGGGAGCTGAGTGTAGGTCTCTGCTGCTGACAGATTGGGCCCTCAGCAGTGGCTGTACCCAAGTCAGCCTTGGTGAGTGGAAGTCCATGTTGCTGAGCCCATGCACAACCTCCATCTCTACAAACACGACCACTTTGTTCATGAGCCCATTGGGCAATAACAGGAGTTGCTGGGGAAAGAGGCTGAGTGGTATCTACAGAACGGGTCATCTTATCCACTTGATTATTAAAATCTTCCTCTGCTGAAGTCACCTCTTATATGTGTTCACATGGGATACAAATATCTTCATGCTTTTAGCCCACTCAGAAAGGTCTATCCACATACTTCTTTTCCATACTTCTTTGTCACCAATTTTCCAATTATGGTCTTTCCAAGTCCCTGATCATCCAGCCAAACCATTAGCAACAGCCCATGAGTCAGTATACAAACACACCTCTGGCCAGTTTTCCTTCCAAGCAAAATGAACAACCAGGTGCACTGCTCGAAGTTCTGCCCAGTGGGAGGATTTCCCCTCACTAGTGTCCTTCAAGGACACCCCAGAAAAGGGGTTGTAATGCTGCAGCTGTCCACTTTCAGGTGGTACCTGCATATCATGCTGAACCATCTGTAAACCAGGCCCGAGTTTTATCTTCCTCAGTCAGTTCACTGTAAGGAACTCCCCAAGAGGTCATAGTTCTGGTCTGGGAAAGAGAAGGTAATGTGGCAGGAGTGGAAAATATGGACATTTGTGCCACTTCTTCATATAATTTACTTGTGCCTTGATTACCTGCTCTGGCTCTATCTTGTATATACCATTTCCATTTTACAATAGAGTGCTGCTGTACATGCCCAACTTTATGGCTTGGTGGGTCAGACACCACCCAACTCATGATAGGCAACTCAGGTCTCATGGTAACTTGGTGGCCCATGGTTAAGTGCTCAGTCTCTACTAAGGCACAGTATCAGGCCAAAGCTGTTTCTCAAAAAGAGAGTAGTTATCTTCAGCAGATGGCAAGGCTTTGCTCCAAAATCCTAAGGGTCTGCATTGTGATTCTCCTATAGGGACCTGACAAAGGCTCGAGACAGCATTTCTATTTGCCACTGACACTTCCAGCACCATTGGATCTGCTGGATCATACGGCCCAAGTGGCAGAGCAACTTGTACAGCAGCCTGGACCTGTCGCAGAGCCTCTTGTTGTTCAGGTCCCCACT
Source organism: Tamandua tetradactyla (assembly GCF_023851605.1). NCBI lineage: Eukaryota > Metazoa > Chordata > Mammalia > Pilosa > Myrmecophagidae > Tamandua > Tamandua tetradactyla. The sequence goes on along the minus strand of NC_135337.1, from coordinate 97,441,190 downwards.
CAAAATTAACAGCTTTTCTGGGCACTCAATAAATGGGATGGAGTAGCACACCCAAATGAGGAATATGTTGTCGCCCAAATCCAAAAAGACCAACTAGGTGTTGTGCCTCTTTTTTGGTTGTGGGAGGGGCCAGATGCAGCAGCTTATCCTTCACCTTAGGAGGGGTATGTCAATATGCCCCACACCACTGGACACCTAGAAATTTTACTGAGGTGGAATGCCCCTGTATTTTTGTTGGATTTATCTCCCATCCTGTGACACGCAAATGCCTTACCAGTAAATCTAGACTAGTTGCTACTTCTTGCTCACTAGATCCAATCAACATGATATATAATGGACCAGTGGGATGTCTTGTGGGAGGCAGAAATGATCAAGGTCTCTGCGAACATGATTATGACATAGGGCTGGAGAGTTGATATACCCATGAGGTAGGACAGTGAAAGTATAATGCTGACCTTGCCAGCTGAAAACACACTGTTTCTGGTGGTCCTTATTAATAGCTATTGATAAAAAAGCATTTGCCAGATCAATAGCTGTATACCAGGTACCAGGGGATGTACTGATTTGCTCAAGCAATGATACCACATCTGGAACAGCAGCTGCAATTAAAGTCACCACGTGGTTGAGTTTACGTTAATCCACTGTCATTCTCCAAGACCCATCTGTTTTCTGCACAGGCCAAATAGGAGAGTTGAATGGGGATGTGGTGGGAATCACCACCCCTGCATCTTTCAAGTCCTTAAGAGTGGCAGTAATCTCTGCAATCCCTCCAGGAATACGGTATTGCTTCTGATTTACTATTTTGCTTGGTAGGGGCAGTTTTTGTGGCTTCCACTTGGCATTTCCCACCATAATAGCCCTCACTGCATGAGTTAGAGAGTCAACATGGGGATACTGCCAATTACTCAGGATGTCTATGGCAATTATACATTCTGGAACTGGGGAAATAACTGCAGGATGGGTCTGGGGGGCCATTGGACCCACTGTGAGACGGACCTGAGCTAAAACTCCATTGATCACCTGGCCCCCATAAGCTCCCACTCTGACTGGTGGTCCAGAGTGATGTGTTGGGTCCCCTGGAACTAATGTCACTTCTGAACTAGTGTCTAATAATCCCCAAAATATCTGATCATTTCCTTTTCCCCAATGAACAGTTACCCCAGTAGAAGGCTGTCAGTCTCCTTGGGGAAGACTTGCAGGAAGATTAACAGTATAAATTTGTGGCAGTGTAATAGATTTCTCCCCCAAACGGAACTGGCCTCCCCTTCATTCAAGTGGCTCTGGGTCTGTAAACTGTTTCAAGTCTGGAAATTGATTAAGGTGCTGTGACTCTGTGTTTTTGTAATTCATTTTTGACTTCTGTTCACCTGACCTAGAACTCTTTTGTTTATACAGCTCAAGCAAGAATTTAATAGACTGCCCTTCTATTGTATTTCCAGGTACCCCACGATTTACTAGCCAATGTCACAAATCTCGTGAGTCATGTAATTTTGCTGCCTGCTTTGAGTTTGCTGTCTATTTTAATAGCCATGTCTACCCTGTCTTTGGCAATTAAGTGCTGCCAACTGACTTCTGCCAACTCGGGATCCTGTCATCCCCATTGTGTTTAAGGATTCCAGCTCAGTGACAGCAGTTTCTACAATAATATCTGACCTACAGAGAAGTGCAACCACAGAGCTCTTTAGGGATGATGGTGCTAGTCTCACAAATCTATTTCTCACTGTTCTGGTAAAAGGTGCATTCTCTGGACATTCCTGGAGTGTAAGAGCAGGCTTTGCATGATAAATCCACTCTAACATCCCAATCTCTCTAAGCCTCTGGATCCCCTCATCTACATTATACTAGGGCAGTTCTGGCATTTCAACCTCAGGTAATGTTGACCAACTTTTGATCCATGTTTCAACCAACCACCCAAACAAGCTGTTAACACCTTTTCTAACTGCTCGAGCTATAACATTGAATGCAGAATCTCTGCTTAGTAGGCCCATATCAATAAACTCAGCCTGATCCAACCTTATTTTTCTCCCACCATTATCCCACACTCTTAAAATCCATTGCCACACATATTCCCCTGATTTCTGTCTATATAAATTGGAAAACTCACACAGTTCTTTTGGAGTATAATGTACCTATTCATGTGTGATACTTTGTACCTCACCTTTAGGGGCCTGTTGGGACTTTAGTCTGGTTATAGGTCTGTAAGAAATGAGGGGTGGTGGGGGTGGGTCATGAAAAGAATTAGAAATATCTTCCAAGCCATTTGCTTCAGGGTCTTTATTTGCAGTTTCATCTGGTGAAACAGGATTAATCTCTCTAGGGCTAATCCCTTCAGGAGAAGGTTGGTTGGCCAATTCTTCAAGGCAGGCTGGAGGTGGGGTGGCTATGTCCTCAGGGAAGACTATTACAGGCCTAGGGTTTCAACCCTACCCCCAACATCTTTATCAATCTATATGTCACCATCTCATTTTTCAGGGTCCCACTCCTTTCCAATCATTGCCCTCACTTTAATGGTGGACACCATGCAAGACTGAGATTTCAGTTTATGTTGTAAAATTGCTGCTCTAACAATAAGATTCTGAGTCTGACATCTCAAGTTCACGGCTATAGGAAATAAGATTTTCCTTCAGGATACTCATAGAAACATCTACATCTTTCAGACGGTGTTAAGTTTCTCGTTTGAAGTCTTAAGCCCATCCCTTTCACCACTTAATCTAGCCAGTGTATCTAACAACAACCAACCAACATCTCTATAACTCTTATTTCTACAAAACTCTGTAAAGGTGTCAAAAACTTTATCCCCCAGAGTCTGACTTCTTACAAGTGAAGTATTAGGAGAATCGAATGATGATATTTTTACTATCTCCTTTGCCAACTCACTCCATGGATTGGGAGTGTCATTCTGATTACAGGAATCAGAGTCCTTAGTGTCTCTGAGTCCAGTCAGAGTAGAAAACCATTCATAAAAACCCATTTTTAAGATTCTGTTTCTTAAGAACCACTCCTGGTACCAAGATGTATTAGTTATAGTTCTCTAGAGAAACAGAATCAACAGGGAACACTTGCAAATATAAAATTTATAAAAGTGTCTCACATGACCACAGGGATGCAGAGTCCAAAATCCACAGGGCAGGCTGTGAAGCTGATGACTCTGATGGATGGTCTGGATGAACTCCACAGGAGAGGCTCACCAACAGAAGCAGGAATGGGGCCTGTCTCCTCTGAATCCTCCTTAAAAGGCTTCCTGTGATTAGATTTAGCATCACTAATTGTAGAAGACACTCCCTTTTGGCTGATTACAAATGGAATCAGCTGTGGATGCAGCTGACGTGATCATGACTTAATCCTATGAAATGTCCTCATTGCAACAGACAGGCCAGTACTTGCCCAATCAGATAAACAGGTACCACAACTTGGCCAATTGACACATGTCCCTAACCATGACAGTGACCCTTTCAGCTCCTTTGCTGGTTCTTTTATCCACCCCAGCCCTCTTCAATCTGTTAGTTCTTGAACTCACCAGCTCTCTTCTGGAATGTGATGACTATGAAAAATCTGTGTCTTCTGTTGAGGGTGCACTCCCTGCTCTCTGTACCCTTACAATGAGTTGATTACTGGATCAATGGGTCTCCATTTTTAAGGTCCTATTTAAACATTTCTTCCTTTGGGAAATAATTATGAAGGAAAAGACTATAAATTTCATGTTATCAGTTGTTAGAAAGGCAAAACAAGAGTGATAATAATGGGATTTGTCCAAACATTGCCATTATTGCCCAATCTATTTTGTATGAAAGTGAGCTCATTAAGTCCCAGATCTAAATTTCCTTTTATGAATAAATGATAATGTGGTTGCTCCAAGTTAGGCAAGGGGCCGTGCAATAAGACAGCCTTCCACCGAACTGTGAGGGATACAGCAGACCAAGAATGAATCATACAAGTTCAGCTTGGCAAGTAGATAAAACAGTTTCAGGGGGCTTTCATGGGGTCCTCATCTTCAGAGGCAGAAGGAGATACAGCAACTCTTTCTTATGATGGTCTGCACTAACCAGAGGATAAGGCAATGTTTTATAAAATTTGAACAAAAGGAAGTGAAGTTGAGGCACTGGCAGCCATGTGATTGGCTGTGAAAGCATATTCATTCAGGATTACAAGTTGGCCTACAAACTTCTATAATACTTTCTGTTTTCCTCCTTCTGATGAGAGTGCTGTTTTTTCCTATTGAGCATAGCTTGACAACTCTGCTATTTCCTTCTAGCTACCATTTACTGTTTTACAGAAAGGGAAGACATCTACCCTGTAGGGCCCATGGGAAAGGGGAGGGTTGTGGGATAATGCAAAAGTTCATGTATGTTAAAGAAAGTTCAGAGTAATCATTGAGTCAGTGATTATATAACCTAACATTTTGTACAAATGTATGTATAATAATCATAAAGTCCTGATTTCAGGCTTGAGGAAATTCAGAAAAATATTTTAGCATACAAATGGTGACAGAGCAGCATTATGTATCCAATTGTTAAGTTCCTAAGTTGTGAAACGTTATTATGGGGGACCTGATTGTGTGAATAATCCAGTTTGGGTGAAATCCTGAGCCAGTGAAGACATGTCATAAGAAAGAAGGCTATAAAGGGAAGCTGTTCTAGTTTGCTAGCTGCTGGAATGCAATATACCAGAAACGGAAGGCTTTTAACAAGGGGAATTTAATGAGTTGCTAGTTTACAGTTCTAAGGCCGAGAATTAAAACAAGTCTATAGAAAAGTCCAATCAAAGGCATCCAGGGAAAGATACCTTGGTTCAAGAAGGCCAATGAAGTTCAGGGTTTCTCTCTCATCTGGAAGGGCACATGGCAAATACAGCATCATCTGCTAGCTTTCTCTCCTGGCTTCTGGTTTCATGAAGCTCCCCGGGAGGCATTTCCCTTCTTCATCTCCAAAGGTCGCTGGCTGGTGGACTCTCTGCTTCGTGGTGCTGCAGCATTCTCTGCTCTCTCTGAGTCTCTCTCTCCAACATGTTTCCTCTTTTATAGGACTTCAGAAACTAATCAAGACCCACTCAGATGGGTGGAGACATGTCATCCCCTAATCCAGTTTAACAACCGTTCTTAACTAAATCTCATCAACTAGGGAGATGATCCCATCACAGTCCCAAATACACAGCATTGAATAGAGACTATTCTACCTTTAAGAAATGGGATTTATATTAAAACATGACTTTTCTTAGGGGGCATACTTCCTTTCAAACCAGCACAGAAGCTGAGTAGAGGTCATAAAGAACCTGGGCTGTAGGACTAAAACATTTGCACTTTTTGTGCTAATGAGGCAAGATCCCTTGCATAGGTGGAGGAATGGAATGCCTTTCTGCATTCAGGGCCTCTTTTACCCATGTCAGCACTCAAGTCACAGCCTCTGGAACATTATTATACTTGAAGAAATGAGGACACAAACATTTCATTTCCTAATAAGCCAGAAAACCAGACCTGAGGTTAGAAGATTAGGTTTGCATTTTAGGTACATCATTATCCCTAGCTGAGCTCATGAGTAAATATTTTAAACATTGAAATAAATCACAATCTTTTCTTAGTTTCAGCTCTCTCTCACTGTTGTTACAGACAGGTGGCATGACAATGGGATTCTGAGACTATTGGCTCTAACATGGTAAAGATATTGTTTTTAAATAGATGCCTTCTTTTAGTCTTACTCCAAAGATTTGGGGCTGGAGGACATATACTTTGAAGGTTTCATGGTTTCTCTATGCTTTGCCACCAAAAATGGGGACTTCCTCAGATTCAACATAAATAGAATCAAAAATGTCCTAACTACACTGGCAAATCTCAGATCAATAGAAGACAGTGGAAAAGAAAGCATTCTTTAGAAAAATATTTTTAAAGCTGTTTGTAGTAAAAAAAATTGAGATTGTTAGAGTGTAAGAAGCATTGCTTCTGTCAGGAGAACAGAGAGAAAAACATTCAACTATAAGAGAGGAAAATGGCTTACTTAGTGAGAGCATGGCCCTAGATCAACAAAATTCCTGTTGAAACATGAACTTTGTGTTACCAACTTTGTGACCTTGGACATGTCCCTCAAGGAGGAGATTTTGAAAATTATATCTGTACAACAGCAACACACACTGGCTAGTGAGCCAGGTTCAAGGCCTTTATGGCCTTTAGGTAGTACAGTGGTCTGTCTCACCTGTCTGGGAGGTAAGTGCACCAAGAAGGCGGCCACCACCATCCATGGGGCCATCATTCTGGCTAAGCTCTCCATTGTCCCTGTGTGCTGGGTCTACTAGGGCAGAAAGATCTGCAAGCCCCACACCTTCTCATGCAAGGCAGTATGACCCAAGAGCTCTTTGCCTCTGCATCTTATCTAAGATCCCAGGGGCACTGGCATTGTCTCAGACTCCATGTCCAAGACATTGCTCCTGATGGCTGGCAAAGACCACTGCTACAGTTTGATCAGGGCTTGTAGGCCACCCTGGACAACTTCCCCAAAGCCACGTTTGATACCGTCTGCAAGACCAGCAGCTATCTCTCCCCCACCTCTGGAAAAAGATGTGTTCACCAAGTCTTCATCTCAGGAATTCACTGACCATCTTGTAGAGAACCACAACAGAGCTTGCAGGCAGAAAACCAGACCTCATGTGGGCTTTTCCTATGGTTTTTATACAAGAAAAAGAAATGAATTATTTATGCCTGAAAAACAAAGAAACGAAACAAACCACACTCTGTGCTACTATTTCATCTAGTATACTAAGAGAATCATTATCATACCGAACTTATAAGGTGGTTGTGAGGATTAAGTGGGTCAGGTAAATGGCAGAATAATAACAGGCCTGTAGTGAATAATATACATTTTTTCTATTTTAACTAATAATAGCAGGAAAATAAATACTTTTTCTAGTTTTACTAATAATTGCAAGAATATTTGTATCAATATCAGCAAAATATCTGGCACCTAAGCAGGATGCTGACGTTTTGTGAGTGCCCAGTATATGGAAATTATTGGGCTGATGCTTCCATGGATGTCTATTTTGCTCAATAGGGTGACCAGTCAGGAAGCTATAAGTAATCTTTATGAGCTTCAATTTACTCAGCTATCTGATGAGCATACAGTGTTGGACCTGCATTTAACAGTTAAAAAGTTGAAAAGCTTAATTTTAAATCTGGATTCTGACTTCAATTTTAGAGGTTTTCCCAAATCATAGACTTAAGCTCTATGATTCTAGATATTAAAGTATATAAACCTCTTAGTAACTGTTGACATAAAACCTTTGTTTATTTCTTAATATATGAGAATCACTGAATGAATTTTTTTTTCGTACTCTTAATCAGGTTTTCTCTTCCGTGGAAAAAGAAGTGGTAAATTGCACCATCCTAACTGAATTCATCTTGGTGGGCTTCTCAGCAGACCCCAAGTTGCAGCTGATTCTATTTGGAATATTTTTGACAATTTATGTGGTAGCCTTGCTTGGAAATATGACCCTGGTTATCTTAATCTGGATTGATACTCACCTGCACACACCCAGGTACTTTTTCATTGGCAATCTGTCTTTCCTGGATTTATGGTACACATCAGTTTATACTCCAGGAATCCTGTCCATTTGTATCTCTGAAGATAAATGTATGTCCTTGGCTGGATGTGGGGCCCAGTTCTTCTTTTCCTGTGTAGTAACCTACACTGAGTGCTATCTCCTGGCAGTAATGGCTTATGACTGCCACATGGCAATTTTTAACCCATTAATATATTCAGTTTCTGTGACCAGGTATCTCTGTGCTGGTCTCATTGCTGGGGCCTACACAGGAGGTTTCTTGAATGCTCATACTGCCAACCCTTTCTGCCTGAAGTTCTGTGGCAAAAATACCATTGACCATTTCTTATGTGATGCACTACCACTGGTGAAAATGTCCTGCACAGAAACCTGGATCTTTGAAAAGGTTCTTCTGGGTGTTGTGGGCTTCACAGTACTGTCCAGCATACTTGCCATCCTCACTTCCTACTTCAGCATCCTCCTGGCTATCCTGAGGATCCACTCTGCCTCTGGGAGGCACAAGGCCTTTTCCACCTGTGCTTCCCACCTGATCTCAGTCATGTATTCTATGGGTCTTTGCTCTTCATCTATTCAAGGCCAAGCTCCACCTCCTTGCTAAAGCAAGACAAAGTGGCTGCTCTGTTCTACACCGTGGTGAATCCATTACTCAACCCTCTCATCTATAGTGTGAGGAACAAATATGTCAAAGAGGCTTTCAGGAAAGCAACGCAGACTATAGAACCACAAAGATGAAATGTTGTCATTTTTCTTTTTAATGAATGATCTCATTAAATTTTCCCAATTGTCAACCTAAATGTGTTGGGATACATTGCTATATTTCAGTTAAATTCAGCAAATTAAATTAAAACAATAAAACACCAAGTAAATCACTCTTGAGTTTTAAATATTTTTTGTGATATAAAATATTTTAACCTATACTATAACATTGTTGATATTCTACATGATATTTTGTCAATTTGTAGCATTCAGTTCCCTCAAAATTTATCCTATTGCTTGCCTTTGAGAGTAATTGGAAAGAAAAAATACATATTCAGATGTTTTTGTGAATGTGGTTTGACTTTGAAACTTGGGAAGGAAACCGTCTTGGGTAAGGAGAATATATTGAATGGTTAAACTGTTGGAAATTTCCTCATAATTTTATAGATATTTACTATAAGATGTCCACTACAAATTCCTTCCAAAAGCTTGGAGAATATAAGATATTTATGACTGAATTTTCTGGTTTCTAAATTAACATCATACTATACAAAGAGTTAAATATTTGTTTAGACTATAAAAACATTGTTCTAAAACCCCAAAATGATGTCTTGTTTAGGATTATGTGTCAATCTAAAGAATGATTTCTCCCTCATATAGTGGACACTTCACAGTGCTCTCCTCAAGGTATACCACCATGACTAGGGAAAAATAAAAATAAGCGCTGTAAATGAAACAAACAGACAAACAAAGACCCACTGTATTTCAGATGCAATGATTGTTTCTTAACCCACCAGAAAACTGTATGAAACTGACAGCTCAATATCTGTCTCCAAGAAGATTTTTAGTAGTATTTAGTTCAATACTATTAACTCTACATGTAAAGGATTATTGGTTACATTTTGCCAATGAAAAGCTTGAAATTTAGAAGTTAGAACTTCAGTATTGAGGGATTATAACTCTTTATGAAAAGAACAAATTCACAAATTAATTTACATTGAAGTTTTCATGCATATTTTAGGCTTTTCATAATTTACATTAGCTCTGATACTTTTTATCTTTCATTCACCTGCATTTATTTCTTATTCCTCATAGCCCTCTCTTTTTCATCACAAAACTCTTAACGTTCTTTTCCTGAAATGTGAACAATCCATTAAATTTTCTTTATATTAACTTATTACCCATCCCAAAGGTGGAAAATACTTGACCAATTTTGAAGGTGGTAGGCATATCAAATTTAATTATTTGAGATCCCTGATGTATTCCATAACCTTCTATTCTGTATTAAGTCAAAATGCCACTTTAAAAATAGATCATAATATTAAGCTTAGTCTATTTTCTACAGTATATATTTGAGTCAGATCCTTAAAACAAAATACAGACACTAAGCAAAAGAAGCAATATTGCTGCAGTGAAATTCTTAATTGAAAATTAAGAATTTAATTTTTTTTGTACCCTAGCTCTCCAATATTCCACTGAAGGCTTTCCATTATCTCTTAGCAATGGTTTTTAAAAATTATGTCCATCAGACTTCAGATTTTGTTAACATGAAGAGTTTTTTCAGAGCCTCTTTTGCATCTTTATTTCTTAGACTATAGATCATGGGGCTCAACATGGGGAAGACAACAGTGTAAAATGTAGAAACCAATTTTTCTCTCTCAAGGGAATAACCACAACTTGGGTGAGAGTAGATGTCGAGAATTGAGTAATAGTACAAGGTGACAGAAATCAAGTGAGAGGAGCAGGTGGTGAAGGCTTTGAGGTGGCCCTTTGTGGAGTGGGTCCTCAGGATGGCAGCAATGATGAAGAGGTAGGAGGCCAGTATGAGCAGAGTGGGGTTGATGACATTGGAGGACAGCAGGAAGAAGAGTGCAGCCTGGTAGCTCTCTTACATCATGTGCCAACTTCACCAGGGGTGGGACATCACAGAAAAAGTCATCAATGACATTATCACCACAAAAATCTAATGTGACTGGGCGGGCCATGGTGGCTCAGCAGGTAAGAGTGCTTGCCTGCCAAGCCTGAGGACCTGGGTTCGATTCCCAGTGCCTGCCCATGTAAAAAAAAATCTAATGTGACTGTTGCTGATCAATATTATTGCATTGACAAAGACTCCAGCATAGGAATATATAACTAAACAGATGCACAATTTTCTTGACATGGCTTGAGCATAACACAGTGAGTGGGAAATGGTGATGTAATGGTCATAAGCTATGGCAGCCAAGTGATACCACTTGCTATGGGCCAGCCCAGTGAAGAAGAACTGAGCTACCCAGTCAGCAAAGGAAATACTCTTGTCTTCAGAGGTGCAGGTCACCAGAATCTTTGGGGTGTAGAAAGAGGAAAACCAGTGATCCAGGAAATAAAGGTTTCTGATGAAAAAATACATGGGGGTATGAAGTCAGAAGTCATTAAAAAATTGTTGCTGACAGGGTGAGGCAAGAATTAAGACAGACACAGATTTCTGAAAATGAGAGCAGGGGACTCTTGAAATTCTAGAGCCAAGAGCCCTTTGCTAGTCTTGCTATAGCTATTTATTAGTGGTTACTTCAAAAGGCAGGAGGAAGTAACATCAAGGTCATCTTTAATGTTAATTACAAACTAGGCCAATATATAAAATACAAGAAAATGCAAAACCTTTTAATCTAAATTGTTTATCTGTGAAATCTCTTCAAAGAATAGCACATTCTAGGCCCCAGGCCTTTTATCCTTCAAAGCTTCCTTGTAGGAGACAAGCAGCCTGTGGCAAGAGCTATGTGGTCCAGTGTTCCGGGTCACTGTCTCAAGGTTTAGCCTGAAGGTAAAAAGATCTGTTTCCCACAACAGATCAACACAATGAGGATGGTATTTTGCAGGAGGGTCACTGGGTACATGTATAGGAACACCACAAGTAAGATCAAGTGCAACAGAGGGTCTGTGGTGAAGCCCACCGAATAAACTCATTCATGGTATGATTGTTTCTTTCCATGGTTAAATGAGACATCACCTATGCATAGAGCAGAGAGTTAGTTCCCTCAGTAGGTATAAGATGAGAGCTTTCCACAAACCAGGACCCTGTGATACGGTCGGGACTACAGGTCTATGGATAAGAAAATCTGAGCAGGAATCCTTCCTACTTTTGGGCTGGTGATTGAAGTTCTCTGTACCTCAAGATATTCCTTTCTGTAAAATAATTCTAAACCAAGAATGCCATAATGCTGCTGGGTCTAGTCATTTTATTCACACGATTGTTCCTGTGTCCCATGTGCTGTTCTAGGTCTAGGGATATAGCAGTGAGGAAAATAGCATGGGTCCTTACTCTTATGAGGCTTTTAGTCTGTAAGGGAGAGATGCATACTTTAAAAATAAGCAAATATGGAAAGATTTTCAGACAATGTTTAATGTTTTTCAGAAAAAATCTGATTTCTGGGAGAAAGTGAATTGGGATAAGAGCTAAAAAACTTAGATACAGGAAAACAAAACTTCCTCAATTCTCTGCTTGGAATGAATGATTTGTAAAGTTCTCCTAAGAGTTAGGAAGGTCACTCATTCACCAGGTAAATGATATTCTCTCCTGCAACCACATTGGAAGTTCATTTCTTTTTAATTTGTTAACATTTATTTTATTTATTACAAAGGGAGGAATGATCAAGCATTGGCTATTTCAACATATTTGCTCTTTTATGATACAGGATGAAAACCAGCACATTTTCAATTTTTCTATAAACTGAATTTTGCATGGTATCTTCCATTTTCTTGGAAAGCCCCAAACTTCCTGCCACTTCTCAGAAAAGGGGATCACTCCTGACAACCAATTTAGGTAACTTTTTTAGTAAGCTAGATGCTAGAATGCTATATACAAGAAAAGGATGGTTTTTAGAAAGTGGAATATATTAAGTTGCAAGTTTATAGTCCATGAAAATGTCCCAATTAATGCAAGGTTATAAAAATGTCCAAATTAAAGCATCCATGGTAAGACAACTTGGTTCAAGAAGGCCAAAGACATTTGGGGTTTCTCTCTCAGGTGGAAAGTCACATGGCAATGTCCATAGCTTTCTCTCCTGGAAACTTCAGTGGCTTCCCTGGGGTGCTGTCCATTGTGTTGGCTCTACTGGTTCTGGTGACTCTGTAGCTTTTTCCAAAATGGCCCCCTCTTAAAAGGCTCCAGTAAGCAACATCACCTTGAATGCATGGAGATACATCTTCAGGTAAACCATCTAATCAAAGGTTACCACTCACAAGTTGGAAGGCACATCTTCATGGAAACAATAAAATGTCCCTTCCAACAATATAGAATCAGGATTAAATAACATGTCTTCTCTGGACTACACAAGAGATTAAAACCAGCAAAGCAATAAATAAAATTTTTAACAATCCTAAGCAAACTAAAGATGTAAACTGACTAATAAGAATAAGATTTTTGTAAATACATAAAGTATATTAGAATGCTGCAAGACAGCATAACACTTAATTGAATGATTTTGGAGGTCACCTGTATTCTTTTTTTTTTCTTTTTTTATTAATTAAAAAAATTAACTAACACAACATTTAGAAATCATTCCATTCTACATATGCAATCAGTAATTCTTAATATCATCACATAGATGTATGATCATCATTTCTTATTACATTTGCATCGATTTAGAAAAAGAAATAGCAAGACAACACAAAAAGAAATAAAATGATAATATAGAGAAAAAATAAAAATACAAATACAAAAAATATATATAAAAACAAACAAACAAACAAAACTATAGCTCAGATGCAGCTTCATTCAGTGTTTTAACATAATTACATTACAATTAGGTATTATTGTGCTGTTCATTTTTGAGTTTTTGTATCTAGTCTTGTTGCACAGTCTGTATCCCGTCAGCTCCAATTACCCATTATCTTACCCTGTTTCTAACTCCTGATGGTCTCTGTTACCAATGACATATTCCAAGTTTATTCTCGAATGTCGGTTCACATCAGTGGGACCATACAGTATTTGTCCTTTAGTTTTTGACTAGTCTCACTCAGCATAATGTTCTCTAGGTCCATCCATGTTATTACATGTTTCATAAGTTTATTCTGTCTGAAAGCTGCATAATATTCCATCATATGTGTATACCACAGATTGTTTAGCCACTCGTCTGTGGATGGACATTTTGGCTGTTTCCATCTCTTTGCAATTGTAAATAATGTTGCTATAAACATTGCTGTGCAAATGTCTGTTTGTGTCTTTCCCTTAAGTCCTTTAAGTAGATACCTAGCAATGGTATTGCTGGGTCATATGACAATTCTATATTCAGTTTTTTGAGGAAACGCCAAACTGCCTTCCACAGTGGTTGCACCATTTGACATTCCCACCAACAGTGGACAAGTGTGCCTTTTCTCTGCATCCTCTCCAGCACTTGTCATTTTTTGTTTTGTTGATAATGGCCATTTTGGTGGGTGTGAGATGATATCTCATTGTGGTTTTGATTTGCATTTCTCTAATGGCCAGGGACATTGAGCATCTCTTCATGTGCCTTTTGCAATTTGTATTTCCTCTTCTGAGAGGTGTCTGTTCAAGTCTTTTTCCCATTTTGTAATTGGGTTGGCTGTCTTTTTGTTGTTGAGTTGAACAATCTCTTTATAAATTCTGGATACTAGACCTTTATCTGATATGTCGTTTCCAAATATTGTCTCCCACTGTGTAGGCTGTCTTTCTATTTTCTTGATGAAGTTCTCTGATGCACAAAAGTGTTTGATTTTGAGGAGTTACCATTTATTTATTTATTTCTTCAGTGCTCTTGCTTTAGGTTTAAGGACCATAAAACTGCCTCTAATTGTAAGTTTCATAAGATATCTCCCTACATTTTCCTCTAACCGTTTTATGGTCTTAGACCTAATGTTTAGATCTTTGATCCATTTTGAGTTAACTTTTGTATAGAGTGTGAGATATGGGTCGTCTTTCATTCTTTTGCATATGGATATCCAGTTCTCTAGGCACCATTTATTGAAGAGACTGTTCTGTCCCAGGTGAGTTGGTTTGACTGCCTTATCAAAGATCAAATGTCAATAGATGAGAGGGTCTATATCTGAGGACTCTATTTGATTCCATTGGTCGATATATCTATGTTTATGCCAATACCATGATGTTTTGACCACTTTGACTTCATAATATGCCTTTAAGTCCGGCAGCTTGAGACCTCCAGCTTCGTTTTCTTTTCCTCAAGATGCTTTTAGCAATTCGGGGCACCCTGCCCTTCCAGATAAATTTGCTTATTGGTTTTTCTATTTCTGAAAAATAAGTTGTTGGGATTTTAATTGGTGTTGCATTGAATCTGTAAATCAATTTAGATAGGATTGACATCTTAACTATATTTAGTCTTCCAATCCATAAACACGGTATGCCCTTCCATCTATTTAGGTCTTCTGTGATTTCTTTTAACAGTTTCTTGTAGTTTTCTTTGTATAGGTCTTTTGTCTCTTTAGTTAAATTTATTCCTAAGTACTTTATTCTTTTAGTTGCAATTGTAAATGGAATTCATTTCTTGATTTCCCCCTCAGCTTGTTCATTGATAGTGTATAGAAACGCTACAGATTTTTGAATGTTGATCTTGTAACCTGCTACTTTGCTGTACACATTTATTAGCTCTAGTAGTTTTGTTGTGGATTTTTCCGGGTTTTTGACATATAGTATCATATCGTCTGCAAACAGTGATAGTTTTACTTCTTCCTTTCCAATTTTGATGCCTTGTATGTCTTTTTCTTGTCTAATTGCTCTGACTAGAACCTTCAACACGATGTTGAATAATAGTGGTGATAATGGACATCCTTGTCTTGTTCCTGATCTTAGGGGGAAAGTTTTCAATTTTCCCCATTGAGGATGATATTAGCTGTGGGCTTTTCACATATTCCCTCTATCATTTTAAGGAAGTTCCCTTGTATTCCTATCCTTTGAAGTGTTTTCAACAGGAAAGGATGTTGAATCTTGTCAAATGCCTTCTCTGCATCAACGGAGATGATCATGTGATTTTTCTGCTTTGATTTGTTGATATGTTGTATTACATTAATTGATTTTCTTATGTTGAACCATCCTTGCATACCTGGGATGAATCCTACTTGGTCATGATGTATAATTCTTTTAATGTGTTGCTGGATTCGATTTGCTAGAATTTTGTTGAGGATGCTTGCATTTATATTCATTAGAGAGATTGGTCTGTAGTTTTTCTTTCTTTGTAATATCTTTGCCTGGTTTTGGTATGAGGGTGATGTTACCTTCATAGAATGAATTAGGTAGCTTTCCCTCCACTTCGATTTTTTTGAAGAGTTTGAGGAGAGTTGGTACTAATTCTTTCTGGAATGTTTGGTAGAATTCACATGTGAAGCCATCTGGTCCTGGACTTTTCTTTTTGGGAAGCTTTTGAATGACTGATTCAATTTCTTTACTTGTGATTGGTTTGTTGAGGTCATCTATTTCTTCTTGAGTCAAAGTTGGTTGTTCATGCCTTTCTAGGAACTTGTCCATTTCATCTACATTGTTGAATTTACTAGTGTAAAGTTGTTCATAGTATCCTGTTATTACCTCCTTTATTTCTGTGAGGTCAGTGGTTATGTCTCCTCTTTCATTTCTGATCTTATTTATTTGCATCCTCTCTCTTCTTCTTTTTGTCAATCTTGCTAAGGGCCCATCAATCTTATTGATTTTCTCATAGAACCACCTTCTGGTCTTATTGATTTTCTCTATTGTTTTCATGTTCTCAATTTCATTTATTTCTGCTCTAATCTTTGTTATTTCTTTGCTTTTGCTTGCTTTGGGGTTAGTTTGCTGTTCTTTCTCCAGTTCTTCGAAGTGGACAATTAATTCCTGAATTTTTGCCTTTTCTTCTTTACTGATATAGGCATTTAGGGCAATAAATTTCCCTCTTAGCACTGCCTTTGCTGTGTCCCATAGGTTTTTATATGTTGTGTTTTCATTTTTATTCGCCTCGAGATATTTACTAATTTCTCTTGTAATTTCTTCCTTGACCCACTCGTTGTTTAAGAGTGTGTTGTTGAGCCTCCACATATTTGTGAATTTTCTGGCACTCTGCCTATTATTGATTTCCAACTTCATTGCTTTATGATCCGAGAAAGTGTTGTGGATGATTTCAGTCTTTTAAAATTTGTTAAGACTTGCTTTGTGACCCAGCATATGGTCTATCTTTGAGAATGATCCATGAACACTTGAGAAAAAGATGTATCCTGCTGTTGTGGGGTGTAATGTCCTATAAATGTCTGTTAAGTCAAGCTCATTTATTGTAATATTCAAATTCTCTGTTTCTTTATTGATCCTCTGTCTAGGTGTTCTGCCCATTGATGAGAGTGGTGAATTGAAGTCTCCAACTATTATGGTAGATGTGTTTATTTCCCTTTTCAGTGATTGCAGTGTACTCCTCATGTATTTTGGGGCATTTTTATTCAGTGCATAAATATTTATGATTGTTATGTCTTCTTGTTTAATTGTTCCTTTTATTAGTAGATAGTGTCCTTCTTTGTCTCTTTTAACTGTTTTACATTTGAAGTCTAATTTGTTGGATATTAGTATAGCTACTCCTGCTCTTTCCTGGTTGTTATTTGCATGAAATATCTTTTCCCAACCTTTCACTTTCAACCTATGTTTATCTTTGGATCTAAGATGTGTTTCCTATAGACAGCATATAGAAGGATCCTGTTTTTTAATCCATTCTGCCAGTCTATGTCTTTTGATTGGGGAATTCAGTCCACTGACATTTAGTGTTATTACTGTTTGGTTAATACTTTCTTCTACCATTTTGCCTTTTGTATTATATATATCATATCTGATTTTCCTTCTTTCTGCACTCTTCTCCATACCTCTCTCTTCTGTCTTTTCATATCTGACTCTAGTGCTCCCTTTAGTATTTCTTGCAGAGCTGGTTTCTTGGTCACAAATTCTCTCAGTGACTTTTTGTCTGAAAATGTTTTAATTTCTCCCCCATTTTTGAAGGACAATTTTGCTGGATATGGAAGTCTTGATTGGCAGTTTTTCTCTTTTAGTAATTTAAATATATTATCTCACTGTCTTCTAGCTTCCATAGTTTCTGCTGAGAAATCTACACATATTTATTGGGTTTTGCTTGTATGTGATGGATTGTTTTTCTCTTGCTGCTTTCAAGAGTCCCTCTTTCTCTTTGACCTCTGACATTCTAACTAGTAACTGTCTTGGAGAACGCCTATTTGGGTCTGTTCTCTTTGGGGTGCACTGCACTTCTTGGATCTGTAATTTTAGGTCTTTCATAAGAGTTGGGAAATTTTCAGTGATAATTTCTTCCATTAGTTTTTCTCCTCCTTTTCCCTTCTCTTCTCCTTCTGGGACACCCACAACACGTATATTTGTGTGCTTCATATTATCATTCAATTCCCTGAGCACCTGCTCAAATTTTTCCATTCTTTTCCCTATAGTTTCTGTTTCTTTATGGATTTCAGATGTTCCATCCTCCAGTTCACTAATTCTATCCTCTGTCTCTTTAAATCTACCATTGTAGGTTTCCATTGTTTTTTTCATCTGTTCTACTGTGTTTTTCAATCCCAAAGTTCTGTGATTTGTTTTTTCAGGCTTTCCATTTCTTCTTTTTGTTGATCCCATGTCTTCTTCATGTCCTCCCTCAATTTATTGATTTGGTTTTTGAAGAGGTTTTCCATTTCTGTTCGTATATTCAGAATTAGTTGTCTCAGTTCCTGTATCTCATTTGAGCTTTTGGTTTGTTCCTTTAACTGGGCCATATCTTCAATTTTCCTGGTGTGATTTGTTATTTTTTGCTGGCATCTGGGAATTTAATCAGATTTCCCTGAGTGTGGGACCCAGCAGGTTGAAAGACTTTCCTGTGAAGTCTCTGGGCTCTGTTTTTCTTATCCTGCCCAGTATGTGGTGCTTGTCTGTCTGTGGGTCCCACCAGCAAAAGATGTTGTGGCTCCTTTAACTTTGGAAGACTCTCGCTGCTGGGTGTGTGGTGGAGACAGCGGAAAGGTTGTAGGTTGGTTTTAATGCTTCAAATTGTGAAGTCCTTGGATCTGAATTCCTTGAGAGAGGGATTCCTCCTGAGTCGCATTTCACCCCTCCCGTGGGGAAGGTTCAGGTGGTAGAGAGCCCTGAAAGCAGCCTGTTTCTGCATTTGGGGCAGTTGTAACCTATGTAATCCCAGCGCTGAGCCCAGAGGCAATGAAGCCTCCATAGAAACAGCCACAGACGGCTCTGTTTCACCCCCTTTCCTCTTTTTCAGTTAGCCCAATTGGCGACTTCTGCCTTGATCAGTTTCACCTGAGCTGAGGGCCTATTTTTAGTAGTCAGAAGTTGTTCCTTAATGCCACTATTGGTGTTAGCTTGGGCTCAGTCTCTACTACTGTTGGAGACTCTTTCCTTTCCCTCTGGGAAGTCGCCTGTGGGGGAGGGTCACCAGCCGCTGCAGCTTGGGGAACCAAGCTGTTCCGATGCTCCAAGCTGGCCCGGGAAGCTGCATGTGTGGAAGGGGCTGTGGTCACCGGCCACTGTGGCTTGGGGGACTGCTGTTCCGAGGCTACCAGCCGGCCCAAGAAGCCGCACATGGGGGAGGGTCACCAGCCACTGTGGCTTGGGGAACCTCCGATCCAAGCTCCCAGCCGGCCTGGGAAGCCGCATGTGGGAGGGCCGCCGTGGCTTGGGGAACCGCCGATCCAAGTTTCCCAGGCAGCCCGGGAAGCCGCATGTGTGGAAGGGGCTCTGGTTGCTGCAGCTTGGGGAACCCAATCCAAAGCTCCCAGCTGGCCCGGGAAGAAGGGAGGGAGGGGCTCCGGCCGCCAGCTGCAGCGGCCCAGGGAAGCGCGCACCTCTCAGTGACCTCACCACAGCGGAGTCTCTTAGCTGGTCCAGCCATTCTGGAATGGGGTACGCTATGTGTCTGGTCTCTGTTGTGGCTCCAGGAGCTGTTCTGTACTGTTTCTAGTTCTTTAGTAGTTGTTCTGGAGGAGGAACTAAGACCTGCATGCCTTACTAAGCCGCCATCTTCTCCAGAAGTCCACATTGGAATTTCTTTACTCTGCTTTTCTAGAGGAAATTTTGGCACAATCAACATAAATCCCAGAGTAGAGAACCAGACCGAAAATCACAGTGAAATTGTAGAATAGAGACAAACAAATGAATCTATGTCATTATCTTAAGTAAACCAAATATGAGCCTTTTAAGGGTCAGTCACTTGAAATAAACTATTATTCTACAGTCTGTCTAATTAGCCATGCACATAACTTCTGAAAAAAGACACATCACAAGTTTTGATTCTTTATAGCAATAACTCTCAGCCCTATCACATTAAAACATAACTTTTATTTAACAGACATTATTACTGTCTCCTATAAGTTTTTCAAACAAACTTTATCATTTATGTAAACTACTTGCAAATATTAATATATCATACATACATGTATGAGAATATCCTATCTGTAAAAATAGTTGGCATAAAAGAAAAGTTCATAATAAAATTATCACATAATAACTATAAAACAGGAATTATAATAAAATAAAATGTATTTAAATCTCTAAATGCTGGACAATTTAGTGATATAAAAGGAAAGCTGTCCATAATATAATTTTTATGTGATAATAAATATGAAATAGGAACTATAATAAAAAGGTATATTTCCACCTCAATGCTGGAACACTAGTGGAAATAGTCATATACATAAATATTGAATGAATATTTATTAATGACCTAATATCAGGAATAGCATTTACATTGGAGATAAGATTTTCCTAATATGCTGAACAATCTTTGATAAGGTTCCAAACAAAACAAATGAAAATCTTCCTTCAATTTTTAAATTCTATGCATGTTAGTATATGTCAAAACCTTCCCAAAATATATTTTCTGTATGCAAAATTTTTTTTACCACAGTGAACATTTGTGGGTAAAAATTTGAAACAAACAAATTAAAATCTTCTTTAAATTTTTGTTGTCATTGTATTCATAGATAAATTGGTATATATTAAAATACATCAAGATATATTTGTTTTGTGAAGTGGAATAGATTTTAAATTCATAATTATAAAGTCATTTTTCACAAAGCATTAGAGGTCAAGTTTGGGAAAATTTTCTTTGCATGTGAGCTTCCCAAGCATGGAGGCCAACTATTATCCCTGTGCTCTACAAATATAGTTTCCAGTACAACCACAATCCTTGTGATGAGCAAATATTGCAGCCCAAATTTCAAAAACATTTCTTTGGGAATTTTGCCACATCATTTAGAATGTCTTCTCTAGAGTTTTGCATTTTCCTTTGTAACAAACACTTTCTAGGATTCTCTTAGGAATTCAGTGAAGGAACAGCAAACAACTGGAGGAAATCCCTGAGTGGTCACATCACCTGTTATGAAATCATGCTCCAGTCTCCTTTTCAGGTCTCTTTTGGTCATTGCAGTCAAGAAGAGATACTTGGATGTAAACTAGTCCTAGTAAACTCAATAATTTAATATGTAAGCCCTGTGAGACAGAAAATGCATGAGGGCAGAGTTTTGTCTGTTTTATTCATCACTACACCCCTCTGTGCCCCATAGTACCTTGTATAGAATACAACACAATAAAATTTGCTGAAGCAATTAATAAATGAATAGATGAATCACCCTGATTCTGAAAGGAACAAGCCAGCAAGACATGGCCTCTGATGAAGCCATGTTACCCTAAAATCTCCAGAATTGTTTGGTAACCCTCGTGTTTGCTTGGCACAAGTAATTTCTGGCTATTTGTGTTTGTATAAAACAGGTACAGAAAGGAAAAAAAAAGCCTTCCCATGAGATAGTCAGTCTGACCAAATAAAAGGTCTTTGTTTTCCCAGACGGAGTGAGTTCATAAAGAAGGTGGTGTTCATAAAGCAACAGTTAGTTTGGTATACAACCTGATGGATAGGAAATATGTCTTAGACATCAGAGATAACTGCTCCAACTGGAGGGAGCTGAAGTAACACAGAAAAATTGTTTGACCATCATGCAAATATCATGGGTTCGAGTAGTCTACATTTGCACAGAATCTGGGCCTTGAAATAAGCATTAGGGTTTATTTATAGTAAAATGTCATATTTCTCTCTCCAAAGTGTTGTTTTAAAGGTTAATCAAGAAAACCTGTGTAAGGGCTGAGCCCAGCACTTGGAAAATGGTCAATACTCAAGTTACAAGGGCTCCTTATATTCAGGGCAATTAGAATCTCTTTGGTTCCAACCCTAAATTAGTGTGTTGTAGGCACAGCCTAGGTACCTTCTTTTCTTCAAACAGCACAAGTGCTCCTGGTTCAGATTCAGCTTGTCTGTCAATCATGTCTGAGAAATAAGGAAAAAATTAGCATTATATTATTATTTATATGTTTACCTGATTATTATGCTAACTCTCCTGTATTTCAATGCTCTGAATATTCAAGAAGCTAAAAAAGTAAAATATGTTGCATTATGTATATATTTACAGAGATGAGCTTAAAAAGATCTCAGTTTTATTCCTGTTGCCAGCATTTCTATTGTTGTGATCCTGGAACTTTTCAAAATTTTTCTACATGTTAGTTGTCTCTCCTGTTTATGAGAATAGTAACAATTTATTTATATATACATAGGAAAATTTAAAATAAATATTGTATATTTGTGTGCTTTGTTCCTTGTGTGACATTTACATTTATCTATCATTTGTTATTAATGATGTTACACAGTAGTAGTGATAATGCTTTTTTATATAAAACATTGCAATTAGCTAACTTTGCATCTAATACTGCTCCTCTATCCCCTTGCTTTGTTTACTTCTCTGTTCTAGTATCTCTACACTCTACTCCATCACCACTATCCTTGCCCCAGAGATTTTTAATGACCTTATTACAATCATGGAGCCCAGTGTTTTGCCCTTACCTTACTTTCCCTCTGCCCTGAAATACTCTGTTCTCAGTTCCATTACAATAGAAATGTTAATTCACTTCTAATAAAATTGGCAATCATCTCCTTGGTTCTAAAATACACTCAAGGATATTAGTTGACTGAAGGGCTTGCATAGCTGACATTATCCCTTTTAACTCTTATTTTCTGCACATCTTATATCCAATGCCTTCCTGCTTTCTCAAAATAGAATATTAAACATTTCTAGATGCCTTTCATCACTTAGTCACTGCTGCTTCACTTGCTACCTCTGTTGTTCTTGAGATATTCAACAAGGGTGGTTTTCTTTAAGTAGTTCTTGATGCTTGTTTTGTTGTTCTTCTTTAATTTTTCTCCCTTTTTCTTCCCTAATTATCAATTTTCCTTTTCTGCACAAACATGAAAAATAAAGCATCACTTTTTGTCCTCTCTGCTTTCTCAGGCACTGCTGTACTATGATAGCAAAGATATTTAAAAAGTGCCCCTTTTTAGCACTCAATGTAACTTAGCATGAAAATGTCTAGTGCATGAAATAGAATCTTGAAGTGGGCAACTTAACTAACATCGTGAGTAACAACATCATCTTGAATAACAAAATCTGCTGCTAATAGAATCTTTTACTTCAGTTTCTGGATCCCTAGGCTTGACGATTCCTACAGCCCCTAAAGATTTCACAGCTTGGGGAATGACTAAGGAGATGATTTAATTAATCAGGCATTGAAAAATTGGTTCAAACTTAACAGCTTGGAGAAAGGTATTTTGGAGTTTGTGATTTCCTGGGGAACTGCAATAAGTCATTATTTTTGCCCTTATTCCATTTTGGATTGTTAAGAAGTTAACCTAAAGATATGTATAAACTAAACCTATATGATATGAACTACATGTGAGACTATCCCTAATAAAGTTTTGCACATAAATTCTGGTTGTCTATCTAGTGCTTGATATTTTCCTTTCATTCCTCCAATTTCATTCTTCAATTTTTTCTAGCTTCCTCTTTGCTCTAGAAGACTAGGATGTGTGCAGCACCTGTTGTAATGGTCCTTTTAAAGGGTTTAGCTGTTGGTGTTCAGTTGGAGTTACAAAAGTGATGTCAGAGCATTTGATGCTAGTTACTTCAAGGTGGCTACAAGATCATTGCATCCTTGGAAAGAGACCATAGCTTCTGCCAGACAACCCTTTAACAAAACTCTACCTTCATATGCTTAACAACTCACTCTTCTTTATTCAGTGTTATATGTGGCAACAGTTCTCATAAATGACTAGCCCTGTGACTACTTCACTATTCCACACAATTTTCACATAACATATTCATTCCCTTGCAAAATATGCTATATTAAACCTGCTTAAAATTGAACACTTTATGTGAAACATCTATTATTTGTTAGGTTTAGAACTCATACTGATCCTAGATGTAGCTCCAGGTGACAAATATTCAAATGGATCAAAAATCCTCACATATTTCATGAATAGATAGGTGAGCCCTTTGCTGGGAGTGGGGAATGGTGTTGCAATCTTTCAGCAACCATGCAGAATGAAACACACAGACACACAAGACGTACAAGATGACTGCAGCCCCGAAGAGCTTCAGCTGCTTTATTCTTTATCCTTTCTCATAGCTCTTTTGCTGACCAAGCCTGCTTTTCAGTATATTACTCCCTTGCTCTCTTGTTACTTTCACTCTTTCCTCCTGGATATCTGGGTAGCAAAATGGGAACATTCCATACTTCGTGTGTGAAAGTAGGAACAAAACAAGTCTGTTTGCAGAACATGTTCTTTCCCTTCACCCCCAGATAAGGCTCATGGCCAGGAATTCGCTGTTTGCAGCAGACCTCCTCAAGGCCAAGGCTACTTTGAAACCAGTCACTCCCAATGATTCTGAAGGTTTTCTATTAACCCTTGGCTCCTACAAATGGGAGTCTGGAAACCTCTGGCATGCAAAGACCATAATGGTTTCCTGGTATGAAGTACAGGTGGTGAACAAGGTATTGATAAACCAAATGCCTAGAGCAAAGAGGCATGAAAATAGAAATTAGAAATCTGTATGGACCATTAAGTTGGTTACTATTGAAATAAGTATAGATCCCCCTGTAAACACAACCAGGCAGCCAGTATGCATAAATCATATCTTAGGAGTCTTTTATCTCCTGTGGTCCTAGAGAAGACATTGTTAAAGACTAAGGCTATGTCTGATTTTTAGGGTGGCAGAATGGTAGTCCAAATAAATAGTTGACCTTGGTAATAGGAAGTTAACAATACTAACTAGGAAGTAGTGGGATCCTGTGACCTACCATGGAAACCTTTGGGCCCAGAAAGACAAGTCTGAAAGCTTTGAAACCTAATTTTCCATGAACTTTCTTGCCACAAAGTATAGTTCCTTCCCACCATCACAGGCAACAATGGAGTGCCCTAAATGAAAGGTTTTCTTTGCCAACATCTGGGACATCTAAGGTGCAAGACAATTGAGATATTGTCATATTCCATGATGTGTAACCTTCACTGCAACTCCATAAGCATAACTATCAAACCCCTCACCTTGTTCTTCCAAGGGCTTCAGGGATGCTAATTTCACCCAGGCTTTAAGAAATGCATTATTGTCGGGGTCATTAGCATCTTTGTAGCTCTGCTGTGGTTACCACAAGTGTATTAGAGATGATGAGAAGTGCAGTGGTGTTGAATTCCAAAGAGGTTAAACCTAGTAGACAGTGCATAATGCTTCCAGGCAATAAAGAAGCAATTGCCAATGCTATAGTGGTAATCAAAGTTTTGTGTGTGTGTTTGTGTGTGTGTGTTTGTGCAGACATCTATGAGAACAAGTCCTGGATCAATTGGCTCCTAAAGGATTAAATAAATGGGAAACCAATGCATATGCTGTTTTTCTTGAAATAAAGAAATTCCATTTTTCTTGGCTGAAAAGTAACTCAAGTGATCCTAGTAGGATATCACAATATGCGTCTCTTCTCCAGTGCATTTTACATCCCCAGAACCTAGTGTTTGCAAAGGTGGTCAATACCTTTGAGGAAGCACCATAAGCGAAAGTGTATTCTGCTCATCTTCCTGAAAGCCTTCTTTGGAAACTTGCAGTCATTTACCACAGTCATCTACTCTGGACTACACTATGCTTCTTATTATAACATTTCAGTAGCTCCGTATAGCACTTAAGTGATAGTCCAAAATGTCTGACTGGTCTACCCAGTCCCTAATTTGTCTGGCCCTGCCCACTTCACCTATCTAGGCTTTATTTATTTTTCTTGGTATCAGCCACACTATACTAGCTTCATATCTTTGAATACACAAAGCCTTTCCTCACCTGGAACTTGGCAATTGATATAGCCTTTGCAGTACTGCTCTTTATCTTCCAGGCAGCCTCATCACCCACTCTGATTAGTGATCTCCTCCTGTTATCCTTGAGACTAAATATTTTCTCAGACAAATATTTCTCAAGATCACACAGTATGTCAGGCCTTCTATTGCAATCTAATCATATCTGATAATATCCTTCCTTGGCATTTTTCATAATTTATACTTATAAATTTATATAATTACTTATTTTCCTCATAATGATGCAACCTTTACATGGACAGATACTCTTTCTCTCTCTGCTTCTTCCTATTTCTACCACCTTATATTAATAAATTTAATATCTATTATATATTATTATTTCTTTTTCTTTCTATGATTTTATTTGATATCTGTTGAAACAATTTGCATATGCAATGACAGTTAAACTTTAAAATAACCTCATGTGGAAGCAGAATTCTCCCCTTTTCATAGATCAGAAAACTGGAGTTTATAGATTAAATACAATGCTTTTTTGAGAATAATATATTTTCATTGTAGTAAAATTCATCTAAAACCAATATCTCCATTTTCACTATTTAAAACGTATGTTTCAGTGACTTCCAGCACATTCTTAACCATCTCTATTTGGTAACAGAAAATTTTCATCAGCTCAAAAAGGAACCCCATATCCATCAAACAGTCATGCCCATTACCCATTTCCTCATCCCCTAATAATTAATAATCTGCCCCAATAATTTAGCAATCTGAATTACTAAATTCAGTGACTACCTCTTCTGTGCAGTTCATATAAATGGGATCCTAAAACATATGGCCTTTTGTAGTTAGTGTCTTTCATATAACATGTTTTCAATGTTCACTTTTGTAGCAGTAAATCATTCCACTCTATGGCTGATTAACATCCCTTTGTAAGGATGTGCCATATTTTATTTATACATTCATTAGTTCTGGTCATCTTAGTTGTTTCTGCTTTCTGGCTATTGTGAAAAATGCTGCTACATATATTTGTGCACAACTTTGTTTTCAATTATCCTGGGTTTATATATCAAATTGGAATTTCTAATCTTTTTAATATGCTTCTGGATTGAGTTTCCTAGCATTTTGTTGAGGATTTTTGTATGGTTACTGGTTAGGGACAGTGGTAATTTTCCTTTCTGGTGCTGTCTTTTGTATTAGGGTACTCTTCCCTCTTTTTGACAGAGCTTGGGAAAGACTGATTATTTTTTAATGATGAATTCACCAGTGAAGTCAACTGGTCATGGACTATTTTGTTGTTGGAAGATTTTATAGATCTATTCAGATTCTCTAATTCTTCTTGAGTTAGTTTGGGCATTTTCTTTCTAGCACTTTATCCATTTTCTCTAGGTTATCTCATTTAATGGAATATGATTGTTAACAGTCTTCTCTTATATTGTTGTAACTAGCCCTAGTAATGTTTCCACTTTATTGCTGATTTTAGCAATTTGCACATTCTTTTATTCCTGGTCAGTCTAGCTAAAAGTTTGCCAATTTTGTTGATCTTTTCTAAGAACAATTTTTTTTCATTGATTCTACCATTTTCCTATTTCACTTAGCTCCATTTTAAATTTTATTTCCTTCCTTCTGCTAGTTTTGGGTTTGCCCTTCTCATTCCAGTTCATCAATGTGGAATGTCAGGTTTTTGATGTGAGATTGTTCTTTCATGTAGGCATATCTGTGCATTTCCCTGAGCATTACTTTTCCTTAATTCTATTTGTTTTTTGATATGTCTTGTTTTTGTTCCATTAACCTGCAAGCATTTACTAACTTCTTTGATGCACTACTTAAGGGTATATATATATTTAACTTCCACGTATTTGTCAATTTTCCTTCTATTGATTTCTAACTTCATTCCACTGTGTTCAGAGATGATACTTTGTGTGACTTCAAACTTTTAAAATTATTGACAGATTTTTTGGTGTAAAATGGTTTATCTAAAATGTTCTGCATGCACTTGAGAAGAATGCCATTCTCCTGTGGTTGCATGGAGCAGTCTATGTTAGATATAGCTGCTTTATATGTTATTCAAATATTCTCCTTCTTAGTTTATCTTCTGCCCTCTTCTATCCACCAGCAAGTCTCCAACAACAGCTACTCTTTGACCCCTAACCTATCATATTTGCTTCATATATGTTGGAGTTCTGCTGATAGATATGCTTGTACTTGTTATATCTTCTTGATAGTTTGACCTTTTTACCAATGTATAATGTCCTTCTTTATCCCTTATAGCAATTTTTTACTTAAGGTCTATCTTGTCTTATATTAATATGATCACTCCAGTTCTCTTTTGGCTAATATTCATATGGAATTTATTTTTTCATTCTTATATTTTCATCACAATTTTATCTTTGGGTCTAAAACGTGTCCCTTATACACAGCAGTAGTTGACTCATGGTTTCCTTAATCTGTTCTGACAATCTCTGCCTTTTATTTAGAATTTAACCTATTTACATCCAATGTATTTACTGAAAAGGAAGGCATTTTATTGCCATTTCCTATTTGTTTCTTCAGTCATAAATTTGTTGCTCAATTCCTCTATTGCTGCTTTCCCATTACATTTCCTATATGTATCTATTTCCAACTCTTCCTGTTATTGTTAAAAATTTCACCTTTATATGTTGTATGTCCACTGACACTGAATTATTATTTTACATAGTGTGTTAGTTAGATTCAGTTGTCAACTTGACCAGGTGAGCATACCTAGTCTTGTTGCTGCGGACATAAGCCAATGGTATGTGAACCTCATCTGTTGCCAATTACATCTGCAGTCAGCTAGGAGGCGTGTCTGCTGCAATGAGTGATGTTTGACTTAATTGGTTGGTGCTTAAATGAGAGATTGCAACATAGCACTGCTAAGCAGCTCAGCATTCCTCACCTCAGCACTAGCAGCTCAGCCCAGGCCTTTGGAGATGCAGAAAGAAGTCACCCCAGGGAAAGTTGTTGGAACCCAGGGACCTGGAGAGAAGACCAGCAGAGACCATCTTGTGCCTTCCATGTAAGAAAGAACCTCAGTGGAAAGTTAGCTGCCTTTCCTCTGAAGAACCAACAAAATAAATCCCCTTTTATTAAAAGCCAATCCGTCTCTGGTGTTTCCAGCAGCTAGCAAACTAGAACATGTAGCTACGTTTACATAATATAGGAAAAAAAGAAGTACTAACCAGAAATATATTAATGCTGACTTTTATATTTATATATATATATAGCTAACTTTACCAATGCATTTTATTTCTTTGGGGTCCAGTTACTCTCTAGTGTCCTTTCACTTCAGGTGAAGGAAGTCCTTTCAGCATTTTTTGGAAGTCAGCTTTAACTAGCAACAAACTCTCCCAACTTTTGTTGCTCTGGGAATATATTAAATTCTCCTTCATTTTTGAAGGATAGCCTTGCTGGACATAGTATTCTTGGTTGAGAGCTGTTTTCTTTAAAAACTTTGAATATGTCACTCCATGCCTTCTGGCCTCCATAGTTTTGATGAGAAATCAACTGTTAATGTTATTGAGGGTCCCTTGAACATACCAAGGTGTTTCTCTTTTGCTGCTTTAAGAATTCTCTCTTTGACTTTTGACACTTTGATTATAATATGTCTTGGTGTAGATCTCTTTAAGTTTATCTTATTTGGTATTTGTTGAGCTTCTTGAGTGTGTGGATTCATGTCTTTCATTAAATTTGTGAAATTTTCAAACACTATTTCTTCAAATATTGTTTTGTACCTGTTTCCCTTTCCTTCTCCTTCTGGAACTCTTCTTATACATATGTTAGTATACTTGACAATGTCCCACATGTTTATTAGGCTCTTTTCACTTCTCTTCATTCTATTCCATTCTCAGATTGGGTAATTGCAGTGGTTCTAAAATCATGTTTGTTCTTTTTTTTGGCTCAAATTTGTTGATATTCTTTGGGAAATTAATTATTTCTCTTAGTGGCTTGTTTACCTTCACCACTTCTGCTGTGTCTGATTTAAACTCTTTGAAACTTCTAGCATTTTCTTTATTTCATTTCCCACTGTTTCACGCAGTTCTTTGAGCATATTCACAGCATTGGCCTATCCAACACTCGAGATACCATGTTCTGATGCCTGGAGTTTTTCAGAGTAAGTTTCTTTTACTTTTTTTCAGTGTATAACTCACACTTGACCATATGCCTGCCTTGTAATCTTTGTTGAAAATTGGACCTTCATAATATTACAAGTAATTAAACTCTTGAATCAGTGTCTTCCACCTCCTCAGCTTGCTGTTGTTACTTGTTGTGGTTTAATATTTGTTTAGTGGCTTTTCTGAACTAATATTGTAAAGTCAATATTACACTGATTTCTGTACACTCTGAAGTCTCTGTTTGGTTAGTGTAACAGTCAGCTAGTGATCTGATAATTTCCTTAAAATGCTTGAAACTGAAAAATCACAGCAACATCAGTAAAACCTCACAGTCTTTGCCAATGGGTTCTGTGTGTTTTCAGGCACTCCTTCAATACTTCCCTGAGCAGATTACAACCTTGCCTTAGCCTTCACTTGCTGCTTGCACAGTACCAGAAAGTCAATCAAAGGTGAGGACTTGAGGCTTTCCCAGGTCTTTTCTTAGTGTTTCACTCTAAGTACGTATTTTACCTTTAATAGTCACAGTAAAGTAGGGGAGCTATGAAGAACCCTTATCCCTCAAAGTTTTTAAAGCCTTAACCTTTCTTCTCAGGCTATTTGCTATCTCAGGTTTGCCTGAAGGGTTATTTCTTGCTCTAGGTGGCAATGGCTAATATACTTGCTTTTAAATATTTTTGAAAAATGCCCCTCAGGCTGTCACATTTATCCTAGGAGATTTCCAAGTCAGGTGAAGAAACAGACAATGTCTTTGCATGACTTGTTTAAATGTCATTAAACAAATAAAAGCAACCAACCACAATTCTTTGAAAAGAAAGACTGTTCTGCTCCTTCTGGTACCAGAAATCCACATTGGGAATGTGAATGCTGTTTTTAAGACTGTTGCCAAATTCTCAAATGCCAAAAATCATGGTTATAGAAGCCTCAGGCCATTGCTGGGTCATGTCCTCTGCATCTGGCATGGAGAAGGCACCCAGGCCTCAGACCTGGCTCCATAGAGGCAGCACCTTACTTCCTTGAGAGTCATTCCTCAAGGCCCCAAACAGGAGTACTAGCACCAGAGGTGCTCAGGAGGGAAAAGCATATTACTTATATTAACAAAGCTTGTGAGTTGTAGTCTTTAGGTATAAATTCAGGCAACCTCTGTCCTGACCTTGCTTCTTTATCATTATGAAACATCTCTAGGTTCTTACTTTGCCTTATTGTTGTATCCCCTGTATTATCTTAAAAAATGATTGGGTACATAGGAACAGCTTGAGAAGTACTATGTAATATTAATGAAAAACATACTTATGGTATGACATATAAAGTGTTCACTAACCATATGGTTTTGGGATAATCAATAAATTCACTTGTTTTGCAAACCTAATGGTTTTTAAAATAAGACAATTTCATTAAATGACAGTAATATATTACTGAACTAAATTTCTGCTTACTTTTTATCATTATTACTCAGAATTGCAAGCAATTATTGAGGAACTGAAATGTGGATTTGTATATTGAGGTTTTTCATATATGTTCTTTATCATGTTGAGGAAGTTTCTTTCTATTCTTAGCTTCCAAGTTGGTTTTGACAGAAAAGTGTGCTGACTTTTGTCAAATGTCTTTTCTGCACTAATTGAGATGGTCATGTGGTTTTTCCCCTTTGATTTGTTACATTGTATGTGCCAGTTTGAATCTGTTATGTACCCTGTAAAACTCATGCCTTAATCCTGATCTCCTCTTGTAGGGGCATCCATGTCTTTTAATCCTAAATAGATTATCTCCATGGAGATGTGACACACTCAAATTTGGGTGTAACTTTTTGATTAGATGGAAATGTGACTCTACTCCTTCAAGGTGGGCCTTGAATAGTTTACTGAAGTACTTTAAAATGGGGAAACATTTTGGAGAAAACTCAGAGTAGAAATGACAGAACCAACAGAGATGCTTGGAGAACTGATGCTTCAGAGAACAGAGACATGGACTTTTGGGGATCTTTGGAACCCACCAGATGTCATCATGAGATATTAAGAAGGCCATACCTGGAGTGAACGAAGAGAAACCAAGAGATGAAAGCAAGCCCCAGAGAAGCAAAGTGAGGAACCCCCACAGGAACAGGGGCTGAAAGCAATGGATCTGGGTACAAGACATCTGCAGACAACAGCCATGTGACTTCCTGGATGACAGAGGTATTGGCCTTTCTTGAATTAGGGTATCTTTCCCTGGATACCTTAGTTTGCACATTTTTATAAGCTTACATCTGTCAATTTGTAACTTATTAAATTGCCATTTTAAAAAGCATTTCATTTTAGGTATATTGCATTCCATCAGTTTAACACACTAATAGAATATATTACATTAATTAACTTTCTTCTATTAAACCATCCTTGCATACCTGGAATAAAAGCCACTTGGTCTTGATGTACAATTCTTTTAATGTGCTGCTGGGTTTAACTTGCAACTATGTGTTGAGGATTTTTGCATCTTTATTTCATAGAGAAATTGGTCTGTAATTTTATTTTCTTGTAGTGTCTTTGTTTGGCTTTGATGTTAGAGTGATGTTGGCTACATAGAAAGAGTTAAGTCACTTTTCCTCCTCTTCAGTTATTTTCATGAGTTTGAGGAGGAATGATCCTAACCCTTTTTGGAATGGTTAGATAAAATTCATGTGTGAAACCATCTGGTCCTGGACTTTTATTTCTTGGGAGATTTTTAATGACTGATTCAATCTCTTTCCTTATGACTGTTTTATTGAGGTCTTCGGATTTTATTCAGTCAGTGTAGACATTTTCCATTTTGCCTAAGTTGTCCAGTTTGTTGACATACAGTTGCTCATAGCATCAACTCAGTTACCAATTTTATTTCTGTGGGGTCAGTAGTAATGACGCTCCTCCCATTTCTGATTTTATTTATTTGCATATTTTTCTTTGTCAGTCTAGCTGAAGGGGAATCAATTTGTTTTTATGCCCTTGATCTCATATATTTCAGCTCTAATTTTTATCTTCTTTCCTTCTTTTACCATTGTTATCCAACATTGTGCTGGAAGTTCTAGGTAGAGCAAGTAGACAAGAAAAAGAAATCAAAGGAATACAAATTGGAAAGGAAGAAATGTCCCAACAACTGACTTTGAAGAAATAGAAGAAAAAAATAATAAAATTTATTTGGAAGGGCAAGCTGTCCTGAATAACTAAACACATATTCAAACAAATGAAGTTTGTGTTATACATATACTGACTTTAAACCATATTACAAAGCTATGGTTGTCAAAAGAGCATAGTACTGGGATAAAGATAGATGTACCA
Source organism: Tamandua tetradactyla (assembly GCF_023851605.1). Taxonomy (NCBI): domain Eukaryota; kingdom Metazoa; phylum Chordata; class Mammalia; order Pilosa; family Myrmecophagidae; genus Tamandua; species Tamandua tetradactyla. The sequence continues at coordinate 97,408,409 of NC_135337.1, read as the reverse complement.
GCCAATGGAATCAAATCAAGAGTTCAGAAATAGACCTTCTCATCTATGGACAATTGATTTTTGATAAGGTGGTCAAGTCCCCTAAACTGGGACAAAACAGTCTCCTCAACAAATGGTGCTGGGAGAACTGAATATATATACACAAAAGAATGAAAGGGAACCCCTATTTCACATTTCATACAAAAATGAACTCAAAATGGATCAAAAACCTAAATATGAGAGTTAATAGGATAAAACCCTTAGAAGAAAATTTAAGGAACTATCTTAAAGATCTTGTGATAGGAGATGGTTTCCTGACCATACACCACAAGTGCAAATAATGAAAGAAGAAATAGATAAATGGGATCTCCTCAAATTTGAATAATTTGGGGCCTCAAAAGACTTTTTTGTGAAAGTAAAATGCATCCTACTCAATGGGACACAATATTTAGTAACCACATACCTGATAAGGGTTTAATATTCAGCATATATATAAAATGGCCCTACAACTCAATGACAAAACCACCCTTAACCCAATTTAAAAATGGGAAAAAGATATGCACAGATATGTTTCCAAAGAGGAAATTCAAATGGCTTGAAAGCATATGAAAAGATGATCAGCTTTGCTAGGTGTTAGGGAAATGTAAATCCAAAACGCAGTCAGACACCATCTTACACCTACTAGAATGGCTATTATAAAACAAACAAACAACAACAACAAAGAAAAAACAGAAAACTACAAGTGCTGGAGAAGATGTGGAGAAATAGGTATTCTTATTTGCTGTTAATGGGAATGTAGAAGGTGTAACCACTCTGGAAGGGAGTTTTGTGGGTCCTTAGGAATCTAAGTATAGACTTGCAATACCACCCAGAAATCCTATTACTGGGTATATACTTGGAAGAACTGAAAGCAGGGACATGAACAGGCATTTGCCCACCAATATTCACGTGGAATTATTTATATTTTCTAATAGATAGAAACAGTTCAAATATCCATAAACTGATGAATGGGTAAATAAATTGTCATACATACATTATGCAGTTGCAAGACAGAAAAAAGTCATAATGCATGCAACAACATGGCTGAACCTTCACATTATATGGAATTAAATTATCCAGAAATAAAAGGATGAATACTATAGAGTCTCATTAATATGAACTAAGTGTAATGAGCAAACACTGAGAGTTAAATTAAAGAGCACAGATTATCAGGTAATAGAAAAAGGGAAAAGATTGGGAAATTCATCCTTAAGAAATACAAAATATTCAATAAGGTTAATTGTGAAAGTTTGGAAATGGATAGCACAATAATATGTGAGAGTAGAAAATACTGTAATTAACAAAGCCGAGTATGAGAAATAGTTGAAAAAAAAAGCTAGAGTCATGTATACCAAGCTAGAGGATGAAAACTGGGACTGTACAACTTAGTGAAATCTAGAGTGGGTAATGATGGTGGTTAATTGTGCAAATATGAGAAAGATTTTTCATGAATGAGAACAAATATATGTTGCTATTGCATGTTGTTAAAAATGGGATGGTATATACAATTAATGACCTCTTAGGTCTGTAGTTAATGGTAACACTGTAATATTCTTCCTTTAATTGTAACAAGGCAATATGCAAAAGCTAAATGTAAATAAGATGGGGAAATAAAGGAGGTGTGCCAGTTTGAGGCTATGTACCTCAGAAAAGCCATGTTTTAATCCTGATCCACACTTGTGGGGCCAAACCTATTGTGTAGGGTGGAAATATTTGATTAGATTTCTACCATGGAGATTGACCTATTCAGTTGTGGGTGTGACCTTCTGTTTAGATGTGACTACACCTATTAAGAGTGGGTCTTCATTAGTTTACTGGAGTCCTTTAAAAGGGGAAATATTTTGGAGGAACCTCAGTTGCAGGCAGTTTGGAGAACAGTTGCCTCAGAGCTGACAGAGTTGCAGGCATTTGAAGATACTTGGGGTGCCAACAGAAAGCCTATGCCCAAACATGGATGTCTGGAGATGCAGAGCTCAGCAGACATCACTATGTGCTTTCCCATGAGATGCCAAGCAAATCTGAACTGAGAGTTGTTCCCCTGAGGAGCTTAGTGAATGCACCCAGATGCTTAGAGAGGAAACTACTGACACCAGAAGCTGGAAACAATGGAACTGAGACCAAGGACCAGCAGATGCCAGTCACAGCCTTCCCATGTACCGACACTGGCCTTTCTTGAGTCAAGGTTTCTCTCTCTCTGGATGACTTAGTTTGGGCATTATTATGGTCCTAGAACTGTAAACTTGTAACTTAGTAAATTCCCTTTTTAAAAGCTTTTCCATTTCTGGCATTTTGCATTCTGGTGGCATTAACAAACTAATACAGGAGGGGTATGGGATTTCTTTTCCTTCTTTCTTTTTGGAAGAAATGGGAATGTTCACATATAGATTGTGAAGGCATAACTATGTGATAATCTGAGATGTCACTGATTGTACAATTAAGATGGATTGTATGGTGTATTGGTAAAACTGTTTTAAATAATAAACAGAAAAATACAATTGCTAAATGAGGTGTGTAAACATAGGTATGCCTATTCACAGCTGGTAGAGAAGTAAAATTGTGCACCCCTCTGGAAGTCAGTATGGCAGTTCCTCAGGAAATTAAGAATAGATTTACCATATTGTCAAGCAATACCATTGTAGGTATATACTTGAAAGAACTGAAAACTGGAATGCAATAGACATTTGTACAATGATAAATATGGTGCATTATTCACGATTGCAAATGAATGGGGACAGCCCAATGGTCCTGCAGTAGGGCAAACTTTAGTGTATGCATTCAATGGAATATTTTGTGGTTGCAGAAAGGAATGAAGTCATGAGGAATGCAATGATGTGAATGAACCTTGAGTACATTATAATGAGTGAAATAATAAGAATCCAAAGGACCAATATTGTGTGGTCTCACTAATATGAACTAACTACAATGAGAAAACTCTGAGAGCTAAAGTGGAAATGATAGGTTATTAAGAGATAGAAAGAGGGCAATCAATGTTTAAGGAGTAATGAATGCTCAAAAAGCAAAAAATGAGCAAAAATGCTCAATTTGAGCAAAGAGTGCTCAAATTTTAAAGGTTGGTAAATGGATAGCACAATAGTGTGAGGGAAGCACAGCACTGTAAGTGTAATGTAACAAATCTGAGTATGAATATGGTTGAAAGAGGAAGACTAGAGAAAGAAAACTAGACCATAACTCTGGTGTAATAGCAAAATTTAGAGTGGAAAATGATGGTGATTATTTGTATAAATATAAGAAAGTCCTTACGTGAACTAGAGCAATTGTACATCACTGTTACAAGGTATTAATAATAGGGTGGTATATATGGACAAATACTATTAATATAAGCTAAATCTGTAGTTAACAGTAACATTGTAATATTCTTGCATCAATTGTAGCAAATGCACTATACCAAAACTAAATGTCAATAATAAGGGGATATAAGTGGAATAGAATTTTTTTTCTTCAGAAAAAATGAGGATGTCCTCATACTAACTATATTGATGAATATATAGCTATGTGATTATATCAAGAGCCATTGGTTGTACACTCATGATGAATGGTATACTGTGTGAATAAAATTGTTAAAAATAATAACGGCAGTAAAAGGAGCATGGGATATTTTGGGTTTTCTTTTTTTTATTAGAGTAGTGAAAATATTCTAAAATTGATAGGGGTAATGAATGCATAACTGTACGATGATACTGTGAACCATTGATTTGTACTTTGGATTGATTATATGGATTATATGGCCTATATCTCAAAAAAATTACACCTTTTTAAAAGAACCCATGCTCTTAAAGGAGAGGCCAGTATCTCTCTTAGAGTTGAATATTTTTCACTCTTGTTTTCCTCACAAAGACAATGTTCAAGTCTTCTGGTCACCTAAATTTCTTCCCCATTTAAAACAAATTTAATATATTTACCTTAAGAATATTTTGTTTTCTAATATCATTTTTTGGTCTGAAATTGATATGCATGGTTGGGACATTTGATGATACTGTGAATGCTGAATCTTAGGAATATCCCATATTTTGTTATGAAGTCATTGAGAAATAATAAAATTTTCAAAGTCTAACTCTTGTTACTCTAAAACTCTCCAGAGAGGTAAAGAGTAAGGCATCGATGTAAAATCATTATCATTACTGTATTAGAGCTGATGTTCTCAGCATCCAGCTGATATCCCCCCTGTTCAAAATGGCAGTAGGAGAAGACTAACACCAAGAAAAATCTGTGAACTATTGATGTCCAAATACTTCCCTTTGAGCTCAGCCAGAGTAAATGTTGTAACTAGAATGCAAATCTAAATCTTCTAATTTGAGGTCTAGTGTTTTGCCTTGCTAGGAGGTGAAATGTGTTTGGCCTACTTTTTGAGTATACTTGGTAATGTTCAGCAAGATACAACATGGTTGATGGAAATGGATAATAGCAGCTCCGAGGCTTGAAGGCCATTCTAGTTCTCTAATTAGTCCCATAGAGGATCCCTCAACTCCTTAAAACAAAAAGTATAGATTCATTACCCTGACACTCAAGGTTCTTTACAAGCTGGCTTCAACTTACCTTTTCAATCATCTGTCTCACTACATTTTTCACTCACTCAGGATTGCCACCTAATTAAATTGCTCACATTGTTAATTTCCCCCAAAAAATCAAACATAATCAAAGAGATTCAAAGTTAGTTGTATAGCATTTTTCATTTGTGCTAAAATCGTTTTCTGAAAACTTCAGCTTGAAATCTTGTTACTGTAGCAGGAATTATGATCATTTTATGTATGACATCCAAAATTTGGGGTTATATCATTGGTTCAAAGATAGCACTGAACTTTCTTTATCACTTATAAATTAGTGACTGTTTTCAGTTGGAACTTATATATATATAGGTGCTAGATCACTTATTTAGACAAGAAAAGTTATATCTGGGACATACTAGGTTGATTTACATTCAATTACTTGGGTAAAATTGGAAACATCTGAGAGAGCCTATCTCTTTCTCTCTACCTGTCTCTCAAAGGATTTGGGTTATATTTCCCAAATTTCAATAATGTGTTAAAGTTTTATTCACAGTCATCTAGTGCCCATTCCATTTATGGAAAGCAAACACATAGCCAATCTTAAAAAAAGAGAGCCAAATGATGACTATTTTGGATTGCAGACATATTACACATAAATATGACTTTTTATCAAAGTAAAATAGTGCTTTTTAAAAGCTATAATAATATTGTACAGATCTATATTAAACAATATTTATTATATCTTTATCACTAAAACAAAACAAAATAAAAGATAGAAAAGACACTTTTTCACTGACTTCCTTTAACAGAAAAAGGAAGGTTTTAAAATGTCAGTTTCCCAATGCCTCCCTAAATTATTGTTCATTATCATTAGCACTGATTTTAAAAAAAGTTACATTGATTTAGATTTCAAATTGTGTTAACATGAAGTGTTTATTCAGAGTGTACTCACTTTTTTAAAAATTAAACAGTGTAAAAATGTAGAAATCATTTTGCCTCATTCAAGGTAATAATTGAAATTGGGTGAGAGAAGATGAAGAGAATAGATCCACAGTAAATGGTGACATCAATAAGGAGAAAAGAGCAAGTAGTAAAGGCTCTGAGTTGGTCCTGTGTGGACCAAATCTGCAATTGGAGGCCAATTTGCACACAGTGCAGGTAATGACATTGGAGGAAGACGAGCACAGCCTGGTAACTCTCTTTCACATCACGTACTAACTTCACCAAGGGCAGGATATGATAGAAAAAGTCACCAATTACATTGACATCACACAAATCAAATGTATTGGAGGTCTGTCATTGAGTTGGTGAAGCCTCCAGTATAAGAATATATAGCTCAACAGATAGATGATTTCCTTGATATGGCTTGAGCATATGCATTGGGTTGGAAATGGAAACATAATGGTCCTAAACTGTGGTAGTCAACAAGTAACATGCAGTAGAGGCCAGCCAAGCAGAGAAGAAGAACTGAGCTGTGCAGCCAGCAAAGGAGATGATCTTCTCTTCAGATAAGCAAGCCACTAAGATCTTTGGGGTGTAGATAGGAAATGTCAGAGATCAAGAAGAGACAGGTTTCAAGTGGAAAAATTCATAGGCATGCGGATCCTGGAGTTATTGCAGATCACTATTAGAGAGATGTTTCCCATATGTCCCCAGGATCAAGCCAAGGAACACAGCAAATTAGATCAACTTCAATAGAAGGTCTGTGGTGAAGTCCATCAGGAAATAGTCAGTCCCCTAGTGATTGTTTGGATCACCATGGCTAAAAGATACTCCACCCACAAGAGGAGTTGAGGAATGTGTTCTTCTTCCTATAGTGATAAATTGACTGCATTCTCTGGGACAGGGCCATGTGAGTGGCCAAGACAATAGGAATTAGAGGGAGGGGAACCCTGAGAAAGTATCTTGCCATATTGGGACAGATGAAGGGAGATCTTTGAGTTTCAGTTCTTTTTGAAGTTTCTTTAATACCAGGGTTTCATAATGCTGCAGGGAGTCAATTCATTTTTCAGACAATTTTTCTTGAACCCAGGTGCTGTTATAGGTCCAGGGATACAGAAATGAAAATCATATTATTGTCTCTTAATCTCATGGACTTTTAGTGTCAAAGAGGGATAGAGAATGAAGACAATCAGGTCAGGATTAAGGTAATTCAGAACACAGTGGTAAGGAAGATATTGTCTTTATTTGATAATCTCACCTACTCTTTGAGACCAAAGGAAGAAAGGTTTATTTTGCCCAGAACCTAAATTTTCTGTATCAACATAATTTAACTCAACCTAATGAGATCTAACTTGACCTGGATAGATCATTTGACTAATCCAAACACAGGAGGCCACAGTAAAAATGAGGGCCTTTAATCCTGCATAGTTTAAGGTAAGTCTGGATACATCTTTGAGTATGTTAAACAGATAATAGAAAAAAGTATTGGCAAAGTCTCTTGAGGGATGGAAGAAAAAAATATGGACCTGTTAATCTTTGTCACCAGGGAAGCTCCTGATACTGTGTCAAATATTAGTGACACCCAAATAAATAAGCCAAGCTCTTAATCTTGAGGCTTGTTCTTGTGAAGCTTATGCATGTAGCAGAGAATCTGAGCTTATCTGTAGGTATGCCTAAGAGTAATTTATGAAGGACCTATTTTGCTGCTCAGATGTGGCCTCTCTCTAAGCCCAATTCTGCAAGTGAAATCATTGCCCTACCCTCTATGTGCGACATGATATACAGAGGTGAAAGTCTCCCTGGCAGTGTGGGAGATGGCTCCCAAGGATGAGACAGGCCCTGACATCATGGAGTCAACAATGTCATCCTGACCAATAGGGGGGAAATAAGTTTAACAAATAAGGTATCAGTGTCTGAGAGAGTTCAAATAGAGTCAGGAGGCTACTCTGGAGGTCATTCTTACACAAACTTCAGTTAGACACTTTATCAAAACTTGCCAACCCCCAACCAAACCATTCCAAACAATCCTAAAGAACACCTATGGCAATATATAAGATTCTGCAAAGGTTCCATGCACTAAAATAACTTTCCAGAAACCTACAACTTCCAGATGGGTCCCTGGACCAGATAAGTCCTGCAATATAAAAGGGCTAGCCTCTCCAGAACATCAACTAGTTCCATTCCCCTATCCCATTTTATTAACAGCCCCTTCCAACATGAAAAATTTAGAATGGCCATAGCCCAAATACCCCTGAAGAATGGGAGAAAGATCAAGTCAATGGTGGAGTTATACAGAGACCATCAAGCTTAACAACATAGAATATGATTGCTGAATCATTATATTGATACCTCTTATAGTCTCCATTATCTTATACCTGCTACAAGTACAAACATAAAATTGTGGAATTGTAACCCATACCAAACTCTGAAATCTTCTACAACTAATCGTTGTAATGTACTTTGAAATGTGTTGCTATTTTGTATGTGTTATTTTTCACAATAAAAGAAGAAAAAAGGTGGAGTATAATAGAAAAGATAGAATTAAACAAATGACTATGACTGCTGAATCATGATACTGATATTTCTTTTGGCCTTCAGTGTCCTGGAATAGCTAGAATTAAAAATGAAAAAGTCATGGAATTGTAACCTATGCCAAACTTTAAAATCTGTTCTATAACTACTCAAGAAAATGTACTTGGAAATATACTGCTTTTTTGTATACATATTTCACATAAAACATTGAAAAAGAGAGCTATACATAATAATCAAATACATAAAAATGCAAAACATTACTAAATAATATTAAATAATATTAAAAATCAAAAGTGGATTTGGAAGAAATATGAACTGGCAGAAATTTTTATATAAAATTAAAGCTCCTGATGATTGTATATCCCTTCTGCCCCTCAGGATTTCATAGCTGTGGGAAATGACTATTAAGACAATTAAAAATATTGTTGAAGATCAGATATTATTAAGTAGGATGGATAAAAGTTTTGGAGGGGGACTTTGATTACTTTGATCCTCAGTCCTTTTTTTCACTCACTCCATTTTGGATTGTGAAGAAGTTAAACAAAAGATATCTGGAAACTAAACATATATATACTTTATATGCATAAAACATATCTGTATATATATATATGTATAAAACATATATACTCTATGAGTACCTCTGCATATTAACTTATACAGACACACAAATTCTGAAATTTTTGCCTTATATTTGCCCCTCCAATCTGTTCTCTACTCTTTTCTATTCTCCTCTTTGCTCTAGGAGGTTAGGCTGCATTATCTGCTTTAATGAGCTCATTTGTTCACCATCTTCTTAATGGGTTTAGCTAGTGTTGTCACTGACAGTGAAGAAGGTATGCAAAACCTTCTGGTACTTCCTTTCAGGGTTACCAGCACGTGGCTATACCCTTGCACAGAGCATTGCTCCTACCAGACAAATTTCTATTCAAATTCCCTCTCCATATACTAACCACTTGTTAATGTTTCTCAGTGTTAGGTGTGTTAAAAAAGTAATCAGAAATGACCACACCATGGACAGTTATGTTATCCCATGGGATTCCCCCATCCCATCCACATTCCTTTGTAATAGTAGCAGAAGAAACTTTTATTTACTGCAACATTTTTATCTGAGCTTTTGGTCTTTTTCCATTATAATAAGTAAGGATAGTCTTGCATCTCAATCATGTTGTTTATAATTTTCTCTTGATGCTATTTCATACTTACATCCGTCTTTGGCCAACACCCTTCAAGTCCATTCACAGGTATCCTCATGGACCCTGCTTATGACAATTAGCAATAACCCTTCTCTCAAAGGTATGCAGGCTATGTATTTCCAGAGCAATTCTTATGATCACCATCCAGGTTATATTTGGATGTAACTCTCCTTTGGCCTAGAACAAAGAGGTGTGTTGAGGATAAGGATTGAGAAGATACTGACATCCCTTACAAGCCAAATAAGTTTTGGCTTCATGGAAGGCTTTGTTTATTTTTTTTCCTAGGTAAAGCCATTTCCCTTAGATAAGGCATAAGGGACTACTTTCACAGACACAGAAATTTTAAGAGTATTGGGGAGTCGAAATTCTAAATTCTAGTCACCAACTCCTATACATGTTATCTCTCAAATGTTTCTCAGATGCATCTCTCACCAAGTCCATTTTTATCCACTAAATCCCAATACTATCAGCCCTTATTGACCTGGTTTTCTCTGCCTTCACACTTCCACTTTTCACAATGAAAAGAGATATTTTGTTTTCAATTTTATTTGAACATGTCATGGAGCTGATTAAAACCATTTATTGATACCTTATTGAAGATATTCTCCAAAATCTTTAATAGGGTCTAGTCAGTCTATATTTTATCTGAATCTGCATACTCCACCTGCCTAATTTAGTGTTGCTTTATTTTTCTCTCAGCAATCAAGCCACTCTAAACTTTTAAAAATTTTTATTAGAGAGTTGTGGGTTTAGAGAACAATAATGTGCAAAATACAGGATTCCTGAATTCTCATACACCACCCTATTATTAACACCTTAATACTAACATGTTAGTGTGATATATTTGGTACAATTAATGAAAGCACATGCAATCAAAAGGAAAATAAAAGGGAAGAATATATTATAATAGAATACATTTTTTAATCCATGGAGCCTCACTGAATAAACAGCAAATCTTAATTTAAACCATAGAAAATAGTTATAAGAACAGTAATAAGCATATGCTTTCAGATTTCTCTTGTTCACACTAGTGAATTGGTGACCTAGGATTCATACTTAGACAAACATTTTTCTGACCATGAATCTTAACCCTTACTAAGATAACCTATATCCTTACTTTTCCTCATTTAAAAAATCTCCTTCAATATGTTACTCAGTGCTGGGTACATAAGAGTTGCTCCATAAATACTGCAGATTTTGAATGAATAAATGCACTCCTGGTCTGATGTGTAGATAGTGTTTGCATTAACCATATAACTTTGTGGTAATCAACAAATTCACTGTTAATTTCATTGTTTGTAAATTTGGGAAAATTTTGTCAAGTGATAGCCAATATGTCTCAGGACTGAATTTCTATGGTTTTTGCTTTTTAATTATTATTATTATCATAATCATTATGAGCTACAGATAATTCCTGTGCATCTGCTATGTGTGCAGGCTCCTGTTAGAGTATTATTTCCTGCCAGTTTCTTTTTTATATAAATGACACCCACAAATTAAACAGGCTTTTTTGTAAAGGTTAATTTAAACAATTATATTCTTGATGAGTGATCTCTCCCTACTTCATTCCAGAATGATATATGAGCTGTATAATTGGTCACTTGACACCTGAACAATAGTTGAAGATCCTATTTACATTTAGCACATATCCCAAAGGAATGCACAATCTTATATGTTTTCCCAAGGTTGTTAACATTGGAAAGAGAATGTTAGTGTGAGTAGAAGTCTAAGGTAAGGTGGGAAATTCTGGGCTTCAGCCAAATTCAAATAAAGTGACTGTTTATATTCATAGCACTAAGCATTACATTAATTAACCAGAGAAAAAAGTGCAATAAATCACAATATAGACAAAAGACAAAAAGATCGTTAGTATAATCAGATTATTATATAATTCTATTTTTGAAATAAAATAGGATTTTTTCCTAAAAATAGTATTTGAGGAAGATGTTAAGTTCCAAATATCCTCTCTTCAGAGCTTATTTCCTCAATCAGTGAAAAAGTGAATTAGATAATGACTTGCCATCTTGATAGATGTTTTCATTTTCATAAACTCTGTAGCTTGTGCCCACTATTGGCACGACAAAATGAGATATTGTTGAATATTCTAAATGAGATATTGTTGAACAAGCATTCAACAGCCCTAAAAAATGAAGGTAAATAAAATGACACATTCCAAGTCTCTTGCAATTATAAGGAAGGACTTTTACTTTAATGTAGTTATGATATAAAGTTTTGCTTTAAAAAATCTCATAATATAGAAGCTCACCATTCTAGTGGAAGAAATTCTCTCTCACCAAATAGGAACATTTCCAAAAGAGCATTGTTTATTTTTCTAGTATAATTTTAAGTCCTCTGCCTGGTGTAATGTCAAACTAAGAAATTTTTTTTCTAGATTAAGAGCTTTTATTCCATGCTCTTATAGCATAAATGTTAGGCACTCTGTGAATCGAAAACTCTGGTGATCAGCATTTTGCTCTTTGATTTGGTCTGTAGCTGTAGTGTCATATGCATCATCACACAAAGAAGCAGAGATAGTGCATCGTCCATTGCTGGCAACATTCCAATTTCCTGTTTTTACTTTAAGGGAAAAGAATTCTCAGTGTTCTGTCACCACCAAACCATTCATTGAGTGAGTGATTTTTAGCACTTAATCATTTAGAATATTCAACCAATAATATTAGCATAAATAACCATTAATTAATATTTTCCTTCTTTTCCTCAGGGTATATTTGAAATATACCTTCATAATATATGAAGGTATATTTCAAATAATACATTCATTTGAACAATGATCTCAAATAAAAATATATAAGGGAATCTGATCTATTATGAAATTTCACTGTTTCTTCATTCCAACCTTTGTACTTGGTTATAGAGAAAAATGTAGAATTAAATATAGTTACAGACTTCAAAGAAAGTAAAATTCAGTGACCTTCCAGATCCAAATGCAGTTAGTTGAATAAATTGACTTCTTCATGTAAATCTTTGGAAACAGACAAAGGGAAGAGACATCAGAGTGCCCTTTCAAACTCTATTTATTATATTGTTTACATAGCCTGCAATCATCCATGTATAAGTAGAAGAGAAGATAAACTACTCCCTATCCCCCTGAAATAAAGAAAACTTAAGTTAAAAGTATAAAGTGATATACACTGCATAGTGGGCAACATAGCTAAGAGAGATCTTAAGACAGCAACACAGAACTGATTCCCCAGCTATCCAGAAAAGAGTAACACCCAGCTCGACATGACTGACTCATCATGAACCATGATGGTGCGTGTCACTTGGGATTTTTAATGATCTAAAATGGCAATGATGGGAAGAGGTAGTTGATGATATCTTAAGTCCCAACATAATTATTGATCTTTTCCCAGAAAGGGACTAAACATATCTAAAATCAATGGAAGAGAAAAATTTCACCAAAGTGAAGAAGTTCATTTTTTTTAGGTTTCACAGCTGACTTGCAGTTACAGAGAGTACTCTTCTTAATCTTTCTCATCATTTACATCTTCAGTCTCCTTAAAATATCACCATGAGTTATCTGATTTCTGCTGATTCTAGACTCCACACACTCATGTATTTTTTTATAGGGAACCTCTCATTCCTGGACTTCTGGTATGTTTCTGTCTATGTCCCCCAAATCCTGATGACCTGCATCTCTGAAGACAAAAGCATCTCCTTTGCTGACTGCCTGACTCAGCTTTTCATTTCTGGTGGGGTGGCTTTTAGTAAGAGTAAGCTGTTGGCTGTCATGGCTTATTACTGCTTTGTGGCCATCTCCAACCCCCTGTTTTATGCCCAGGCAATATCCCTGAGGATATGTGACAGTCTCGTGGCAGTTTCATAGTTTGGTGGCTTTCTTAACTCAATATCATCACTAGCAATACATTTACCCTGAGCTTCTGTGCAAACAATGTCATTGATGCTTTCTTTTGTGATCTGCCCCGTCTTGGGAAGCTGGCATGTGATATGAATAAAAGCTACCAGGCTGTGTTCTATTTCATACTTGCCTACAACATCCTCACTCCCACCATACTTATTCTTGCTTACTATCTCTTCATCATTGTGGCCATTTTGAATATCCACTCTACCCAAGAATTTCTGAAGGCTTTATCCACTTGTGGCTCACACCTGACAGCTGTTGCCTTGTACTACAGTTCAATTCTCTTCATTTACTCCAGACAAAGCACTAGCTATGCCCTGGAATGGAATAAAGTGGTGCTTGTATTCTATACTGTGGTGATTCCAATGTTAAATCCTTTGATCTATAGATAAAGAAATAAAATGCCCTGAAGAAAATATTGGATAGAACCAAGGTATCATCAGAGTACTTGTTAAATAATGGTACTAATTTTTTCAACAAACTATTTCCATGTTATGGTCTGAAACTCTCAGAAATAAATGAACCAAGAAAACTGAATTTCATTAGACATCAGTTATATATAGAAACATAAGTTTGATTTTGTATTTTGAAGGTGTGTACTAATGTACATGAGTCTTTTTTCAAAATATTGTAGGATAAATAGGGCTGTGGCTTTTTAAAAATGGCTATCTGTTTGTTTGGAACATAGTCCATAAAACTACTGTTATTTCTTTTTAACTGCTGTTATTTTGGGATATTTAAAAGAACAGCTCATCTACTTTTACTTCCATTTGACAGTTTATAAATAGCTTGTATGTATGTTTTAATCCCCTGTGAAAATTGGAATAACACAACTTGTTATGGAATCATTGTTAGGATAAGATGTTTTTGATATCTGTTTTGAATTGTCATTCATAGGAGAAAGTCAGGAGGGTAAAATGAGAAATTCCATTTTGAAGGGAATGTACTACTTGTTGGGAGAGAGAATGAGTTGGGAAATGTGGAAGGCCTGTGGAAGAAATACATGTATCACATCCAGCAAAGGCAATCTTAAACATGAGAGTAGAGGGAAAAGAGTGACATATCCAGGAAATAGCCTTTCTGATAAAGGGTGAGGAACTGGGATAGGTGTAGCAAAACATTTTGGCCTCTCTGTGCCCTCAGATGAGATAGGAATTGGGCTGCAGAATTTGGCCAGACTCTCGAAGCATCATTGCTGTGCCAAACACACCCCCAGAGAAGCACACACATCCACATGCCCACTCACACACTAGTACACACTCACAGGCTGCCTCCTAAGTAGGGCACAATACATTGATGTATCTGGCCCTCATCTCAAGTTGGAAATTCAGTCTGCTAGTTGCACTAGTGCCATCATATATTCATTTTCATAGTGGAGAAATCAAGGGGAGCAAAAAGCGTATCATGTGTTTTGATGCTTAATGGTGCTTGTCAATTTACCAGAAGATGACATTTTCAACTGCTGACACAATTTTTATGTACAAGAGCATTAGAATTCCATGAAGGAATTTTGAAAGAAGTAGGAAGCAGGGCCGTCACAGGCAAGAAACATGTTGAGAAGCTACTCATGTCTGCCTTTTACTCACATATTAATTGAATTTATTTTAAATTCAAGATGGATTTAAGATCTTGGAAATGAGTCCTCTCTTTCATTTAATCTTCCTCTTTATTAGTCTTATGGCACATGGAGCTGTGAAAGGTCACTTGAGGGTGTAATTTTTCCTGAATATAAATGTAACTATAAATTTATTCTTCCTGGAAATATTTACCAAGTGCCAATTTTTTTTTTTAGACTTCTTCTAGTTGTCAGCTCTACACTAATTATAAGAATAGAATTGTTTGACCATGGAGAATATTTGTCTTCAGTTTTGCCAAGTGTATTCCCAGAGTGTTTGCACCAATTTGTAGTCCCATTAGCAGTGTGTTTGAAATGTGCAATCACTCCAAATACTCATTCAACTCTTGTTACTGTCAGTATTTTTGTTACTGTCTCACCATTCTGTTGAATATGAAATGTTATCTTGTTTTAATCTGCGTTTCTTTAATTACTAATGGACATATTTTTCATAACGTTACTGTTCATTTGGGTTTCTCTCAAGTATATTGCCTGTTCACGTATTTAACCCATCTTTCTTTTTTTTAACTTTTGGAATTATTTTTCTAACCTAGGTCATATTCCACATTGTTATGTATTCTTTGGTCTTGCTGACCTATTCCTTCTCTAGCTTAAGCCCTCTATATAATTCTTTTCCTGATCCCCAATTCCATTGTCCTACCTTGCTCACATCAAAGACACTACCCTTTCCTCTAAAACCTGGAAACCCTAAGAGATAATAACAGAGGTACAATAAAGCTTTTACATTCAGAAGGAGAGCCCAAATGAAAATTTGGAAAACCCAGTCATGAGAATGACTACAATTGTATCATCTGAGTGTTATTCTTCAACAGGTTGGAGAATTGAGACCTCACAAAGTCTTCTCGTAAAAACTCTTTTCTCTTCTCTCAGAAGTAATAAGACGCTGACCCATCTAAACTTGGCAGAAAATTCATTGAAGGATGAAGGGATGCTTCATCCCTTTGGGAAGCTTTAAAACACTCAAAGTGTCCTCTACCGAGACTGGTGTAAGTTTCAAAATATTTTCTTCTTGAAATCTCCTTGAACAGAATAGAATGATTGAGAGAACCTGTTACATGTTCATGTATGCAATGCCTACTACACATTAGGCATTGTGCTGATGTTAGAGGAAAGTATAGTAAAGAAGAGGGTTGTTATTATTTAAGTTTTAGAGACGCATTGTGTAATGGCAGAAATGTCAAACTGTGTGCCAAGGCAACAAGGAGTGAATTTACAGGGCACTACAGGATAATTTAAATTTAAGGGATGATGAAATCTGTTCAGCACCATGAAAACTACCAGCTCAGGGTAGTTTAGTTTTCATATTAGAGCGCACTACATTCCTTTTGATATTGTTATATCTTTACAAAGTTGGATTTTCAGCAGTTGTTGTCGTGAGAGTAAGTACAACGCAAAATCCAAAGAGGAACTATTGTGACATGAAAAAATTACGGAGACTCTACAAACCTCTGATCTAAAGTGTTCCCATAAGTCCTAGATATTCTGAGTGAGTGGTATGCCTCTGCCTCTGAGGCCAGAATGATTTAATATGACCTAGTTTGCTACTTTAGGAGGCGGGTCATGCTAATAGCTCAGCAGTATGGACAAGAATAAAAATGACATCCTGTTTAATATTTTTTCTACTACATCATGAATTCTTTAAATGATTTCCCTTAGGTGTCGAGATGCTTTCATCTATTATTAACAGATAATCAACTTAAACTGTCTTAAACAATAAAGAAATTTGTTGGCTCATAAAACCAGAAATGTAGAGGTAAACAGTCTTCTTGATTGGACACTGAGGTCATCTTGGCTCAACCATCTTTTCTTCATGCACAGTTCATCCTCGGAAAAAATTTAATAACAACATCTTAAGCCATCCTAGGACTTAATCTACCCACAGCAATATTCATAGGTCCTAGATGAATAAGAAAGAACTTTTCCAAAAGCACGCACAGACTTCATTTTGGGTCTCATTAGCATAAAAGGTTATATGCCCATTTATGAACAAATCCAAGGCTTGGGAGATGCAGTCACGCTTATATCATTCAGATCAGCCACTGCGGACAGAGTCAGCTTCTTCTGAGCCATGTGGGCCTTATGAGAAATGGGGTTTTCTGAACAAAACTGGGCATCTGAGCTCCTGAGAACTGAATCATTGGTTTCAGTCTTCTCCAGGGGATCAGGCTGGTCTCCTATGTGGGAAATTTCCATCCACAGGTTTTGGATACTCTTCTAAGAATCTGGGCAAGATCACCTGGAGCTGACCTTAGTGCTCTGCTGAGATGGTCCACAGTGAGCAAGGTAGAGGTGTCAGAACTTCCTTATCAGTGACGGAGTTCCTGGCATCACGAGAAGAGCTAGAAGTAAGATAGTGCTTCCTACCCTTTGTGGCCCAACTTTTTAATTAGTAGAACTGTTTAATGTGCTAGGCACATGACACTAAAAGTATAAATTGCTCTGATCTTCAAGATGTTGTACCTGGTGTGAAACAAAGAAAATAAATTTAATAAGTGGGAGTTCGAAGAATATAAAAGGTATAAGCATTAGGAGATGAAAATACTTATTAATGGAAAACCATCTTATAGAGGAACTTGAGTGCATTGTATGGAATTTGACATTAGAGTAAAATGGGAGTGCTTTCAGCGTACAGGAGAGACATGATGTCACATTTATAAATTAAGAGACTATAGGCTGTAGACAATAGGGTTTGAGGAATGTGAACCAGTTATGAGATTATTGCAATATGTTTCACAAAAATAATATTTGAGCTCAAGTAGTAGTGGGTGTGGTGACAAACGGAAATATTGAAGAGGTTAATGGAGGAAAATAAGTAGGATAATGCCAGATTTTTGTTCCATGAACCTGGAAGTGTAGAATTTTATTTACTGTTGTGGAATGAGCAGATAGACTGGGAGAAATTAAACGTAGGAATTCTGTTTTAAACATGCTAAGTTTGATATGTATATACTACTCATCCCTTATAATTATAGAATGTTAACACCATAAGAAGATTTCTTAAGCATGAAATGGCTCATATGGGTGCCATAACCAGAAATTCTATGGGTAGATTTCTGATAATTTGTAATCCTTTAATATTTTATGGTTATACAGATGTACCTTTTGGTAGGACTATTTTTTTTATTCAGTTCCTAAATAAGTCATGATTCCAAAATGTTAAGAGCTATTAATTATTTGCAGATAAGGAAGTCAAGGAATGCAAGAGTTAGTGAATGTACACAAGTTCACATGACTGATTTTTAGTGAAACTGCTAAACAATACATATCTTGAAATAAAAACAAAGCTGTTTTCCTCAGTACATTGTGTTTCTCCCTTCAAACAAGATGGTGGTGATGACTTCCCATGTATGCAAAGAAACATGCACATGAAAAATTGCTAATCTCTTCTCCCACAGCATATTGTCACAAGTGAGCTTTTTCTCTATTCTTATTTTAAGATGGATTCCAAAAGAGATGTTAACAAATCGAAATAATAGAAAAGTGGTTTCTGTGAGCATACAATTTTCATATTATGAATTGTGTTCTAAGGAGGAATGGTGAGGCTCTTAAAATAACAGAAGCGTTTAGTATCAGGGCTGAGTCTCAACCAAAAGACTTCTCAGCTCTAGGCCAGTGAACATCATACTTTGGAGCCTAACATTCCTTCCTCAAATGACAACGAGTAGGTTACAAAAATAATAAACTCATTTATTTTAGGAAGATTCTGAATGACAAACTCATTTGGGCTTCTATTTTTCTTCTTAAATCTCAATTATCATGAATAGGTGTGGTATTAATCCTCTCACTCAGATTTAAACTAGCTCCCATTTTTAAAGTATCATTTCATATCAGACATTAGAACATATATTTCATCTATATTTTCCTTAATCCTTGCTATATTTTTTTTGCATAGGTGTTTTTCTTACCTTTTTAAAGTTTAAGGAACTTAGGTGGAGACGTTGTTAAATTCTCTCCCAAGATTATAGCACTTCCAAGTGGTAGAAGATATGCTAAGGTGTCATTTCTGTTATACCATTTCGCTTTGCCAGACCTGTTCACTCTCAGCTAGACTTGCTGAATTATCTGTTCTCAGCCCTCCATTCATTTGGGATGGATAATATATTATGGTCTCACTAACATGTTGTGGTGCCATCTTACTGTCAGTTGGAAGAACATGGAGACACTGCCCAGATATCTAGAAAGCTAACCCTGCTTTGTTTACATGGTAGAGGTAGGATTTGAAAAGTGAAGAAAGAGGCATTTCGATACTCTGAGACCCAGGTTGTCTGGAAACTCACAAGGATAGATTTTGGTATAACCTATAAGCCAAAGGAAACCAAAATGCCATCCCAATTTCAAGGGATAAGAAAAAAGTCTCCACTTTTGACATCAAGGCCTGTAAAGAAATAAGCTTTTGTGACCAATGAATAATTTGAAAGGAACTTGTCTTAGGTACCTTCTCATTACTCTGAGTACATAATTATAAATTCTTGTTTGGCAGAGAGTTGACACTGACTATTTATGGGTCCTTCATGCTAGGATGAGGTCACTGTTTCTGCAAATCATAAATATTTCTTCCTAGAACTTCATAATGCCTCTTTTCTTTGTTTTTATGAAAGAATTAGGCTTAATAGGTGACAGATGAATGAAGATTTCACAGAATGCCTCATTACGATGGAAGTCTTGTTTCATTGCAATTCATTTCTAGCTTGTAGCCAGAATGAAATTTGAGTGAATAAATTTTATGCAGTTATTTCCATTCATGATAGTTTAAAGGCCAACATCCTTAGCATGGTTCCAAACAAGCTTTGTGAATAGGTGACAATTCTGCAGACACCTCACTCTATGCCATCTTTATTTAATCTTTTTTATTTCTTTGAACTCACCAGCTCATTTCTATGCAAGGGCTGTGATACATTCTGCCACTCCTGGTGGAGGTGTTCTCCATATTCCTACAATGAGCTGTCATCTGGATCAGTTCATCTCATTTTGTGAGGTCTAATTAAATTATTTCTCCCTATTAGAAAAAATTTTGGGTAATAGACCACACAATTTATTTTATTGCTTCTTTAGAGACAAAACAGAGAGTATAGCAATTGGCTTTGTCCAGACATCTTTGCTTTGCCCAAGTTATAGTGTTTAAAATACTGGGTGATGGAAATGTCCCAGATATGTTTCCTTATATTAACATATGCTATCTTGGCACAGAAATTTCAGGCTAACATTGAGACAGCATCTTTAAAACCCAACTCGTTCTGGATAATGCATAAAATCATAAATTCTTTCCAGGATTATATGATTTCAAGCTTATGTCAATCAGGGCAAGATTTTAGTGTAAAAATGGTGAGAGAACAGTGCTGTATATCCAACTTTGAGATGCTTAAGTTGTGCAATATTACTATGGGGAACCCAATCATATGAATGATCTAGTTTGGGTGAAATCCTGAGTGAATATAAACAGGTAGTGAGGCAGATGGTTGTAAAGAGAAGTTGAACCCTGGTCATAAAAATCTGGGTTGTAGGGTTAAAGCATTAACACTTGATGTCCTATTCAGGTGAGATCCCTTATATATATAGACAGTTGGAGGAACGGAATACTTTTCAGTATTCCAGGCCACTTTTATCCATGTCAGCACTCAAGCTACATTTTTTGGAAACTCTCTAATTATATTAGAAAAAAATGAGGTTATCAGCATCTCAGTACCTGTTAAGTCAGAACACTAGAAATCAACTTAGAGACTTGGGTTTGCATTTTAGGTTCAACAGTATTTCCTATTGAGCTCAAGTGTAAATATTTTAATCATTAAAATAAATCACGGTCCTTTCTTGGAGTCACAGCTTTCTCACTGCTGTTATAGACAGATGGAATGTCAAATGGCTCTGAGTACATCAACTCCAATTTGAGAAAATTATTTTTACATAGATACCTTCTCAGTTTTTCTTGAAATCTTTGGAGGTACAAAACATAAACTTTGAAGGTTTCGCTGGTTCTCGAGACCTTGACACAAAAAAGGTGGGTTCTTCTTAATGGTCTCCATTTTACGGTATGAAAAAGTCCCCCAACTATTCCTGTAAATCTCAAAAAAAAAATTACATGACAGTGGAAAGCTTAACAAAAGTATTCTTAACAAAAATATTTGTATAGCTGTTTTTAATAGAAAGAGAATTCAAGTTGTCAAAATGTTATTAGCATTGCCTTTGCCAAGAGAACAAGAGTGAAAAGCATTCCTTTCTAAGAAGGGAGAATGGCTTATTTGTTGAAAGCATGGACCCTAGAATAAAAAATGTCTGCACTGAAATACCAGCTTTGTGTTCTTAATTAGCTCTGTGACCTCAGACGTGCCCCTCGAGGATGAAGTTTTCAAAATTACCCCTGTGCAATATCAGATCCATGCTTAACAGAGAACTAGGTTCTAATCTTTGTTGCCATCTTGGACTACAATGGCCTCTCTGGACTGGGAGTCAAGTGCTCCATGGAAGGCTCCATCTTCATCCATGAGGTCATTTTTATGGCCATGGTTTTCATCATCCAATTGTGCCAGGGCTACTGGTAGAGCAAGATTGGAAAGCCCCATTCTGTTCCAGGCATGATGATTGGACACTGGATCTCCATGCTACTGAACTTCACCCCTACACCCAGAAGCAATGGCTTTGTCTCAGCCCAATGCCCAGGAAGCTAGTGCCTTCAGCTAATATTGATGACTTCTAACCCTTGGCCATGGCCTACCTGGCCACACTGGTTACCTTCACCAATATTAACTCAATGACCCACAATCTTTTTATCCTTGAACCCTGGAGAAATACCCTGATCACCAAGGATCCCTCTCAGGAATTAATTAGCCACTTTGTAAAGACTCACATAGGACTCAATATGGAGGACCCAACTCCCTCTCTGGGCACCTCTAGAAATTTTAAATGAGGAAAATAAAGTACTTCCCACCTGACCAAGTCTTCACTCCATCTATTCCCTGGGGAGACACAAAGTGGCTACCAGTTCACTACCTTGTTAAACATATTGCAACCCTATTACCTATAGTGTGAGAAATAAAGAAGTAAAGGAAGCTTTCAAGAGTTCAACATAGGCTATGACCAATAAGATGAAATGTTGTCAATTTTTTTTTGCTGAATATTCTCATTGCACTTCCCAAATTATATATATGCATTGTTATAGTTCAATTAAATTCAAGAAATTGTATATAAAACAATGAAATAAGGAATAAGACATTCTTTGGTTTATATTTATTTTTGTGATGTAAAGCATTTTAAACCTATAATGCTGGTTATTAATATTCTCAAGGATTAGATTTTCCTCAACATTTATCCTCTTGCTTTCCTTTCATAGTTTTTGGAAAGAAAGGAATTGTTAGGGATGCATTTTTAAAGTATGAGTTTTAACTTCAGCGTTTGGGTCACAGACTGTATTGGATAAAGAGAAGAAACAGAGTGTTTAGCCTTTTGGAAAATTTCTCTAGATTTTGCAAATATTTAAGTAAGGTGTCTTCTCAAAATTCCTTCCTAGAGCTTGAATGGACTATATAGAATATATCTGCCTAAACTTTCTGCCTTCTAAATTATCAAATTAAATAAAGAATTTAAGAATTTTTAGACTATAAAAATATTGTTGTAAAACTGCAGAATGATGTCTTGTTTAGTACTGTGTTTCAATCTGAAGAGGGCTCTCTCCCTCATACAAGGGCATGTCACAGTACATTCATTATCCTGGCACAACACCATATATAAACCCACCAGGGAAAAATATGAACAAGCATTATAAAATAAAACAAACACCCACAGTATTTTACACACAATGATTGTTTTTCTCCACATATGAAGAAAATTGGCAGCTCAATAAATCACTCCATGCATTATCTAATTTGACTTGAATTAACTGCATGCCAGAAGTACATGGAATCTTGAATAGGGTGTGAGATCTTGTTTTGTACAGGTTAGTGTGATGCCTCGGTATATCCCAGAGTAATACGGGCAGAGAATGAAATAGTATTTGCAAAGTTCCCTTGAGGAAGGGGAAAGAAAGGAGGAAATTTTCAAGTTCTCCATTTAGGGAACTCCTGATATTCTTGCAAGCAGTGGGGACAACCAGCTCTATAGGCTGAGCCCTTGATCTTGGGGTTTGCCCCTATGAAACTTATCCCTGCAAATGAGTAACTAAGTCTACTTATACTTATGCCTAAGAGTCACCCCTAGAGAGTCTGTTTGGTTGCTCAGATGTGGCTTTTCTCACTAAGCCAACTTGGTAGGTGGACTCACAACCCTACACCCTATGTAGAAATTATTCTGCAGGGTATAAATCTCCCTGGCAATATGGGACAGAACTCCCAGGATGAGCCAGGAACTGGCATCATGGGATTGAGAAAGATTTCTTGACCAAAAAGGGGGAAAGGAAAGTGAGACAGAATTAAGTTTCAGTTGCTGAAGGATTTCAAGCAGGGTCAAGAGATCACCCTGAAGGTTATTCCTATGTATTATATCAATATCTGTTTTGAGTTTATGGTGTTTTGGAGTGGCTGGAGAGAAATACCTGAAATGGTTATGCTGTGTGCCAGTAGCCTTGATTCCTGAAGATGATGGTGTAACAATAGGGGTTTTACAATTTGACCAGGTGATTGTGAAAACCTTATGTCTGATGCTCTTTTTATCCAGGGAATAGACAGATGAGAAAAACATATAAGGAAAAAAATAATAAAAAAATAGGGAGGGGGTAATGGATAAAAAATGGATAGACTTAAATAGTAGTGGTCAGTGAGAGGGAGAGTTAAGAGATAAAGGATGCATGAGTATTTTTTTCTTTTTTCTGGAGTGATGTAAATGTTCTAAAAAAGATCCTGTTGATTAACACATAACTATGTGATGATACCATGAGCCATTGATTGCATTCCATGTATGGACTATATGTGTGTGAAGATTTCTCTGTAAAATTTTTGAAAATGATGGCTCTAGGCAGATTATCTGAAGGTATTTTATTTAATACTATTTAAAACATTGCAAGTTAAAGATTACTATTTATATTTTACAAATGAGGAGCTTGAAATTCAGTACTGAGAACTAGGATTCTGAAAGATTGTAGTGCTTTTTGAATGAACACTTTTACAAAATTAATCTAAAGTAAAATTTAAGTTAAATTGTAGGTATTTTGTATTAGCTCATATTTCTGATCTTTCCTTTCATCTGCATTTTTTTCTGATTCTTAACTACCCTCTCTTTTTTTCTTCATAAAACTCTTACCATTCTTCAATTATAACAGAAGCTCTGAGTGTCCTTGACTGTAAGGGTTTGGAGTTTATTCCACAAATTTCAACAATATTTAAAATTTTCTTCACATTCACTTCCTATCATAGAAGAAAAACAAAATATTCTGTCAGTCATAGGGGACAGTCAAATAAAATTAAATTCATTGGGATCCTAGATATTAATATCCTTCTGTTTTATATTAAATCAAAATACTGCTTTAAAAAAAAAACTATAGTAGGATTAAAATGGTCTATATTCTACAGTCCGTATTAGAATTAGATCAGTAAAGCAAAATAAAGAATCTAAAGCAATGAAGGTATGTATTTCTCACTGAATTTCTTTTAATAGAAAAATGATAATTTTTAACCTTAGTTCCCCAACCATCTAGTGAGCATTGTCCATTAAATCTTAGAACTGCCCTAAAAAAATTGCATCAATGTAAACTTTAAATTGTGTAAACTTAAAGAGATTTTTCAGAGCCTGTTTCACATTCTCATTCTTCAGACTGTAGATTATGGAGTTCAACATGGGGAAGACTGCAGCAACGTGTAGAAACCAGTTTGTTCCTCTGAAGGCATTAGCAAGAACTTGGGAAAGAGCAGATAGAGAAAAATAGAGCTGCAGTAAAAATTGACAGAAATCAAGAAGGGGCAGGAGATGGAGAAAGCTTTAAGGTGGCCCTATGTGGAATGGAATCTCATGATGTGACAGTGATGAAGAGGTAGGAGGCCAGTGTGAGCCCAGTGGGGGTGATGACATTGGAGCTCATGAGGAAGAAGTGCATAGCTTGGTGGCTGTCTTTTACATCACATGCTAACCTCACTAGGTGTGCAAAATCACAGAAAATGTAATCTGTGCTATTGTCACCCCCAAATCGTATATGACTGTGCTGCTGGTCAGTATTATTGCATTAACAGAGCCTCCAGCACAGGAATATACATCTACACAGATGCAGAGTTTCTTTGACATAACTTGAGCATAAAGCAGAGGGTTGGAAATGGCAAAATCATTTTCATAAGCCATGGAGTCAACAAGTAACACTCAGTGTAGCCCACCCTAGCAGAGGAGAAGAATTGAGCTATGGAGCCAGCAAAGGACATTGTTTTAGTTTGCTAAAGCTTACAGTCTAAGGCCATGAAAATGTCCATATTAAGGCATTGAGGAAAAGATATCTTAATTCCAAAGGAAAGGCTGATGCAGTTTGGGGTTTTTCTCTCAGCTGGGATAGCACATGATGATGTCTGCTAGTTTTCCTCTCCTTATTTCATAAGTCTTCCCTGTTGGCATGTTCATTTTGTTCCAAATGTCTCTGGCTATTTGGACTCTTTTTGTTCTTAGCTTTTTCCAAATTGGTCCCCTCATAAAGGGCTCCAGTAAGTAATCCCATGTTGAATGGCTGGAGATGCATCTCCATGAAAATCAACTAATCAAAAGCTATCATCTACAATTGGTTGGGTCACATTTCCATGGAAACAATAAAAATACTCCACTCAGCAATATTGAGTTAGGATTAAAGGACATGGATTTTCTGAGTTACAAAATTCCTTCATACCAGCAAAGAGTTGCTGTTGTCTTCAGAAATGCTGGTTACTAGGACCTTTGAATTGTAGCCAGAGGAATAAAGAGATCCAGGAAAGACAGATTCCCAATGAAAAAGGACACATGGGGGTGGGTAGCCTGGAATCATTACAGATTGATAGGATAAGTGTGGTATATCCCAGTCACTGAGTACATGTATATGAAACCCACTGATAAGGTCAACTGTATCACAGGACCTATAGTGAAGCCCAGTAGAATGAGTTTATTCACAATTTGATTCTCTCTGTCCATCATTAAAGAGACCTCACCTACAAATGGAGCAGAGAAGAATTAAT
This sequence comes from Tamandua tetradactyla, assembly GCF_023851605.1. Taxonomy (NCBI): domain Eukaryota; kingdom Metazoa; phylum Chordata; class Mammalia; order Pilosa; family Myrmecophagidae; genus Tamandua; species Tamandua tetradactyla. The sequence continues at coordinate 97,382,598 of NC_135337.1, read as the reverse complement.
TGTTTCAATAGATAACAAATTAAGTATTCCTCTCATCCAAGACCATGTGTTATGGTCAGGTATGCAACAATTAGAGGCAGGGAAATGTAAGCAGTAACACTTGACTTGGGTTGGTAACCCTTAATATATTCCTTTCTGTGAAATACATTTAATAAAAAGAATGATTTTTCTGGTGGTCTATGTATTATGTCAAAAAATTAGGTTTGTGCCCCACTGATACTCTATTAATGAAAGTTTGCCAGCATGAAATAGAATTTTCTACCTATCTCTTCCATTTGAAGTGAGCAACTTACCTAAAATTTTGAGGAACACCAGAACCTTGAATGATCAAATCTGTTGTCATAGGATTTGTTATGCAAATTTCTAAATCCCAAGATTCTTGCAACTCCTCAGGATTTTCATGGAGTGGGGAATGACTAACAAGACAATAAAAGCAATTGTGTCTTGAAATATCGAGTCTATTAATAAATTAGAGTGGAAGGGGAGACTAGTCACCTCCCAAGGTTCTCCAAGTACAAATCTGCACCCAGAGGACCAGGGGAAATGGAAGTCTTCAGGTTTGGTTTCAGGAAGGCCCATGCAGGAGGGGTGTTGGAGTGTGTGTGTGTGACTGTGTGAGTGAAAGGAAGTCCTGGGCCATAGGAGCCATGCACCAGACCACCACTGAGTTCAGACCCTGTGATTCCTGTGAAGCTGCTAAGGGCCAGGCAAGACTGAATGAAGTGACAGTTTGTTCAAAACCCCTTGTTGTCCATCTGTAAGCACTTTCCCTAATCATTGGTGATGCGAATATGGGAGAGCAAGTCAGTAAGACACCATTACAGTGTATGATGTCCAACTTTAAGAAGGCTTTTACTGATGATTGGGGAATCAAGCTGACACTCAACCAACTTAAGAAGCTGTGTGAACTAAAATGGACCACCTTTCAGGTAGATTGCCCATCTGAAGGAACTTTTGAGTTAGAAAAGGTGAAGGCAGTTTGTAGTGGAGTGACAAGGATGCCTGGGCACCCAGATCAGTTTCCTTACATTGCCGCCTGGCTGGAAGTTGCAAAACAGAAGCTGGGGGGATAAAGACCTGTTTTGATGGGCAGTGTAAGGCATTTCTCACCCAAGTGGTGGAAAGGTTTCACAAGGAACTGATCAGCAAGCCCAAGGTCCTGGTTCTATCCAGGACACCAGAAGAAGAGAACCCCTTCACCTTATTTCATGCCACCAACAACCTTGGCCTTGCTGAGCATCTCCACAGCAAACCCAGACCTCCCCAGCAGCTCAGAGACATCACCTGAGGCCCTACTGAGCCCAGCCATCCCTGAGCTTCCCAAGCCATGACAAAGTGGGGGCCAAGGAAAATATGAGAATTCAGGGTAAAAGCAGAAATAATACCTGCTGCCTTTGAAAAGCAAGACCAAGGGCCCTGGTTGAGCACAACTCAGTGAGCCCAAGTGCCCTTGGGAAGGGACCAGTGTGCTTAATGTAAGGAAGAGTGGCATTGGAAAGTGTCCCAATAAGACTGCCTCATCAACACTCAGGGGAAAACGGGACACAGGCTCCAGTCCTCATCTGGATCCCAACACCATCACTGTAGTTATCTATGAGCTCTCTGATTAGAACAGACTGGGTTCTATATTTTTAGGCCCCTTGGAACCCATGTTCAGAGTGAAACTGGGGGGCCAAGCAATGGACTTCATGGTAGATACTGGTGCTGAACACTCAGGGATAACCCAGCCCCTGGGAGATGCTTGCTCATTTTCTAGCCATACAATAGACATAGTGGGTGCCATCAGTATAGTGCAAAAGAAGCCATTCCTGAAGGTCAGAGAGTTCAACATTGGGGGCTACTCTGCATCATACCAGTTCCTGTATATTCCTGAATGCCCACTGTCACTACTAGGAAGGAACTTCCTCAGAAAGTTGCATGCACAGATTGCTTTTGGCCATGAAGGAGAAGCCTCTTTAAAAATTGATGACCCACAAAAAATCCTGTTTCTAACCACATCAGTGGGTGAAGAGTGGGGGTTGCATGAAGAGCCTAAAGCAGGAAGGGAGGTCTGCCCTAACCTGCCATTTCCTGACATTCCAAGTGTCTAGGTTGAGCACAACCTGCTGGGCTTAGCAAAACACTGCACCCTGGTGATGATTGCCCTGAAGTCCATGGGATATCCGGTGGCACTGAGACAGTACCTGATCCTCCATAAAGCCCTTGAAGGGATCCAAAGCCATTTAGTGCAACGGGAATCCTACCAGATCATCTGGCCATACAACTCCCTGTGGAACACCCCACTCCTACCCATGAAAAATACTCAAACAGGGGAATTTCACCCTGTCCAAGACCTGTTGGCAGTCAATGCAGCTACAGAAACCATTCACACCATGGTTCCTAACCCACATACCCTCCTCAGCCTGATTCCTGAGAAAGCCAGATGGTTCTCATGCTTGGACTTGAAGGATGCCATCTTCTGCATCTGGGTAGCCCCAGTCAGCCAGGAAATATTCATCTTTGAATGGGAAAGATCCTCTGTGAGAAACAGAAAACAGTCCTCAGTGGTTCAATAATTCCCCCACTATTTTTGGGCAAGTGCTAGAGAAAGTACCTGTGATTGCTACAATACACAGATGACCTCCTGCTTGCTGCAGAATCCCTCAGTGACTGTGAGTGAGGGATGAAGTTACCGTGTATCTCAGAAGAAGGCCCAAATCTGCAGCAGCAAATCAAATATCTGAGTTTCTACCTACAGCAAGGGACCCAGAGCCTGGGAATGGAACACAAATGAGTAGTTTGTGACATCATCACACCAACTTCCAGAAAACAGGTCAGAGAGTTTCTTGGGGCAACCAGGTTGTGCAGAGCCTGGATCCCGAACTATGCACTCCTAAGTGAGACCCCTCTATGAAGTCACAAAGGGGGGGTGACAAAGACAAATTCCCATGGGTGGTGGAACAAGAGCACATCTTCCAGTGTCTAAAGATGGCACTCACACAAGCCCTGAGTCTAAGCCTTCTGGACTTAGAAAAGCCCTTCACCCTGTTCAGCCATGAGTGGGAAGAGACAGCTATTGGGATCTTAATGCAGATCCTTGGATCATGGAAAAGGCCTATAGCTTATCTCCCCAGGCAATTGGACAATGTAGCACTAAGATGGTCATCCTGCTTAAGAGCCACCACCCTCCTAGTTCATGAGGCTGGAAAGCTCACATTTGGGCAGAAACTGACTGTGCTGGCTCCCCATTCAGTCACCAGCCTTATGTAGCAAAAGGGGACACCTCTGGTTGTCAAACGCAAGACTCACCAAGTACCATGCCACTCTGTGAATCCCCAAACTTGCACCTTGGCACCTGCTAAACCCTTAACCTCACCACTATGCTACAAGTCAGGTCTGGGCCTCCAAAATACAACTGCATAGAGACTCTGGATGAAGTCTACTCCAGTCATCCAGACCTGAAAGACCAACTGTTAAAATGTCCTGGCATTGAACACTTCACCGATAGAAGCAGTATGGTAAAAGATGGAATATGTTATGCTGGGTATGCAATTGTCACCCTAGTAGGCATACTAGAAGCAGAGGCCCTACCCTTAGGAACATCTGCCCAAAAGGCCTAGCTCATAGCACTCACCCAGGGACTGTAGTTAGTGGCAGGAAAAGAAGCCAATATATACATTAACTCAAAATATGCATTCACAACACTAAATGTGCACAAAGAGTGAGGGCCAATAATGGCAAGGGGAAAGCATATCAAGCACGGGCCAGAAATCCTGGTCTTAATGGAGGCAGTCTGCTGTGGTTGTCATCCACTGCCATGGCCACCAGAAGAGAAACTCCATAACTGCAAAAAGCAACCACAAGGTGGACTCAGCTGCCAAGCAAGTGGCACACGGGACAGCTGGTGTTCCCTTCAGAGCACAAACTGCTCTTTGTTCTCCTCATCCTCCACCCATTACAGTGGTGGAAAGAAAAGACAAGCTATTCCAAGTAAGAAGGTGAGTGCCTCGGGAGGAAAGGGAAGAAATGTCATGATGAATGGTCCATCCTGCACAACAGAAATATTGCCATCCCTGAAATCCTAACCTGGCCCCTAGAATAGAAAAAATGTTCTCTATTAAATTCATTTGAGGGAAAAGGTCCTCACTGCTAGTTTGGGCACTCACCACCTTTACATACCCAAGTTCCCCTCTCAGGTGAAGCTAGCATGTAAGAGGTGTGTCACCTGTCAGAGAAACAATGCCAAGCAGCCCAGTGTCAGGATGGAGGTCTTAACAACCAGTTAACAGATCTAAGTCTGTTCATAGATTTACAGGTAGATTTCACAGAGCTGCCATGGGCCCAGGAATATCACTATCTCCTGGTATTCATCTGCACCTTCTCATTTTGGGTAGAAGCATAACCCACCTGCTTGGAAAAAAACCTGAGAGGTGGTCTGACCCCTCCTAAAAGACATCATTCTTCAGTACAGAATATTGTTTACCATTGGCTCTGACAGTGGCCCTGATTTTGTAGCCAAGACCCTCCAAAAGCTAGCAGAAGGCTTGCAGTTAATTTGGAAGCTCCACACTGCCTATCAACCTCAAAGCTGTGGAAAGGTGGAACTGATGAATCAAATTCTAAGTGGACAATTGAAGAAAATCTGCCAAGAAACAAAACAGACCTAGTACAGGTGCTCCCTATAGCTCTGTTTAAAATTAGATCTGCCCCAATAAAGAAAATAGATTTATCTCCCTTGAATTGGTATATGGAAGGCCACCACCCCTCACCAGGGTCTTGGTTCAGCTGGGATGGATTCTATGTGAGCTGAAAGGGAAAGCATTGGGAGCAGTGCCTGAGCCTTTCAGCACCTACCCTCTCCCATATATGAATTTGAACCCAAGGATTTAGTATGGATGAAGGACTGGAAAAAACTTCCCTCCAGCCTCAATGGAGAGGACCTTACCATGTTGTTTTGCAACCCAAACACCTGTCAGAGTTGTGAAGATCATCCCATGGATTCACCACTCTTGAGTCAAGAGGGCCACACAGATGACCCCTGGGAGTTCACCCCTCATCCTGAACACCTGATATACATCATTCTCTGGAAGCCACTATGCCCTTATCCATTGCAGCCAAGATAAGTTGACCAGCCCATGACTGAGAGCTTTGTAACCATCGTTTCCCTGCTGTAGCTCACTGGAAGCAACTAATCAATGCATGCCCAGAGCTTGAGGAGACCTCTGAATCCTACTTTAGTCACCCTCGAAGCTGACCGATCTACACATGGCCAAAGATTGAGGGATTGACACATGGACATCCCGACCTGCTGGGTCTGTGCACTTATTACCTTTTTCTTGTCCTTTGCATTTGTTCTTCATTTAGCAGCCTTAGCCCTCTTAGAAGCAGGATGCTTGGAGTTCTTCCCCAAGACTTTAATCTGGTGAGATCCTTTCTACATGGGTACTCTGTAACTGCCATCATGTTCCTCACCCTCATAAGTTTGCTCCTTGTCCCCATGACCCCTTCAGGGCCAGGCATGTCTCCACACTATTTATTCTGGGGAAGTGGTAAAAACCACTGTGGTTTCCTAGGCCTGCTAGGCATATGCATCTTCATTCCATGTCTCCTGCCACTCCTAGTAGGCAGTTCGCAATGCTCTGTTGCAGGCTTAGTGGAAAAACAAGCCATGGCAAAGGTCCTGGCTGTATGGAAATACCAGTACCAACACCTGCAACAAGAAGAAAATGAACTATAAGTGATGCAACTGCTCATTGGTGTGGACAAGCTTACTTGTTTACTCAGGCCACTTCCTCTTTGCAAAGTCTCCCAGGACCCAAGGATGGATGAAAGCACACATAGGCAAGATAAGAGGCCTCAGTATGAGTCACCTCTCCCATGAATGCGCTACAGTTCTAGGTAATAAGTAATGAAAATTCATAAGCCTCTAAATATTAGTTGATTTAACTGATGCCCTTGCAATATAAATCATCAAATTGTTTTTTCTCATGATATCAATCAGGTTTTCTCCTCTGAGGACATGGACATGGAAAATCGCACCATCCTGACTGAATTCATCTTGCTGGGCTTCACCTCAGATTCCCAGTTACAGCTCATTCTATTTGGAATATTTATGATCTTCTACTTGGTAGCCTTATCAGGAGACATGACCATGGTAATTTTAACTCACACTGATTCTTGCCTACACACCCATGTACTTTTTCATTGGTAACCTGACTTTCCTGGATTTCCAGTATACATCTGTGTACACCTGCAAGATCCTGGCCATTTGTGTCTCTGAAGATAAACGTATGCCCTTGGCTGGATGTAGAGCCCAGTTCTTCTTTCCCTGTGTTGTAGCTTATACTGGGTGCTATCTCCTAGAAGTCATGGCATATGACCACCATGTTGCAATCTGTAGCCCACTACTCTATTCAGGTAAAATGTCCAGGTCTCTATGTACTGGCCTCATTTTTGCCTCACATTTTGGAGGTTTCTTGAATGTCAACACTTTCTACCTGAAATTTTGTGGTAAAAATATCATTGACCATTTCTTATGTGTAGTCCCACCATTGATAAAAATGTCCTACACAGATACCCAGGTCTACAAAAAGTCCTCCTGGGTTGGTGGATTTCACAGTACTGTCCAGCATATTTGCCATCCTGATTTTCTGTTTCAACATTCTCCTGGCTATCCTGAGGATCCACTTTGCATCTGGAAAGTGCAAGGCCTTTGCCACCTGTTTTCCCACTTCATCTGTCACCCTCTTCTATGGGCCCATGCTTTTCATATATTCAAAACCTAGCTTTTCTTATTCCTTGGCAGGTGACAAAGGAGCTGCCTTGTTCTACACCATGTTGAACCCATTGCTCAACCCTCCCATCTATACCATGAGGAACAAGGATATCAAAGAGGCTTTCAGAAAAGCAATACAGACTCTGCAACCACAAAGATGAAATGTCATAACTGATCTGTTTGCTGAGCATTCTTATTGCATTTTCCATATTCTCAACCTGTAGATATATTTGCAAACATTGTAAGATTTCAATTAAATTTGCAAATTATGCACAAAATAATGAAATATGGAGTAAATATCTCTTTCATTGTTTTTATTTCGTTTTAATGTAAAATATTTTAAATCTTAAATACTGGGTTTTGAAATTGGGCAGAGATAAGAGGAATAAAAAATCATTTTGCTTGTATGTTGTTTGATTTTGAAGCTCGGCAATCAAACTATATTGTGTAAGAAGAGCACATGATATTGTTTCAATATTGGAAATTTGATTTTAGAAATATTAATTTTATGAGATTTCATCTTAGTTTATCAGCTGTTATGATAAGTACTACATATGTCTCACCATTTCAGAGGTTGGAAGTTTTGTGTACTCCTGGGGCTGGTAGCACGTTTTAACTCTTATACTTTTTGATTTGTCCCTTAATTCTTCGATGAATGCTTGCTTCCATATTTATCTGATGTTTGAGTGTACCATTTATAGACACTTCTCATTTTCTTCTGTATATATTTTTCATATATTATCATTGTGGTTACCATGTATCTTAACTTTAATATCATAAGTTTAAAATGATCACATTAATTTGTTATAACTTACCTTCAATATCATACACATACACTTTCATACCCTACCTTCCCCCTACTTTTTTGTTGTATGTCTTACAAATTATATTTGATTTATCGTAACTTTTTATGCACTTGCACTTTAGAATCTATAAGAAGTTAAAAGTACAATTACCAAAAAATGTAATAAAATTGTACTGTCATTTATATTTACCCTTAAAGTTAACTTTACAAAAGGCTTTTATTTCTTTATGCCACTTCAATCCACTATTAAGTGCCTTTCCTTTCAGTCTTCTGAACTCTCTTAAGCATTGATCATTTGTCAGGTCTGGTGGTGAGGAACTTCCTTGTCTTTTGTTTGCCTGAGAATATCTTAATCTTTCCCTCATTTTAAAATGACGTACATAGCATATAAAATTCTTGGTTAGCAATTGCTTTCAATCTGGATTTTAAATATTTCATCCCAAAACCTCCTTGCCTTCAAGTTTTCTAATAAAAAATTGGCGCTTAATCTTATTGAGACACCTTTGAATATGATGTTGTTTTTCCTACACCTTTCAGAACTCTAACCTTGTCCTTGCATTTGTCAGTGTGACTACTGGCTGGGAATCTGTCTCTTAGTATTTTTCCTCTTTAAATACATTGGACTTCTTAAATGTGTATATTCATTAAATTTGGGAATTTTCTGCCATTGTTTAATTGAATATATTTTCTCTCTTATTTCTTCTTCTGGGGGCACCTTCAATGCAATTGCATAGCTTCTGTAAAAACATTACAATTAAGAGTGACAATTTCTATATGATAAAATAAGAAACAATGGGCATTATATATGGGTACATTTGGAAATCCTTGGGGGTTAATGCAAATATATCTGAGGGAGGAATTTCTAAGATGATAAAAGTATGAAATCATAGATATGCAATACTTAGTTTTAAACCCCTAATTTTTCCAAGTTCTTTCTCAAATCTGTGCTCTCATCTATAAAAAGTCTCATTGAATTAATAAAAGCATATGAGGCAGTATGTTTCTAGAGATGATTTTATTTAAACTTGGCAGCAGCCAATTAAAAGTGAGCCTTGTTTTTTTGATTCTGGGTCTTCAGCATTGAACAGCCCTAAAATATGAAGGGAACTAAAATTTACTTATTTCAATCCTCTTTGCTTTTATGAATAATTTTTACTTTACCATAATTCTGATTCAAAATATAAGAATACAATATTAAATAAAGGGTAAAGTCATGAATCCAAAATTAAAGAATCAATGTTAAAAATATAGCAAGACATATAGATGACATAGATGGCATAGATTGACAGATAGATTTTTAAAAAATATTAAATCTAAGGGAATATTCAGATTGGAAATTTCTACTGGGTGAAGCAGTGATGTATAACAACTAAGGTTTTATGGATGTTTTTCTTTCTTTTCTTTCTCATTTTAATATATGTTAATGTTATGATTAATTTGGAAAACAAATTTTAGTATGATATAGCATATTTCCTAATTGTAGTAATAGTTTTACATACAAAAATGAGTTTGTACCAATATAAAATGAACCTATTGCTGATTTCCAAGTATGGGTTGGAGTTTACTGATGGAAAAAACAGGTGGCTAACCTGGACAGAGAAAAGTTTATAAAATGAAAAATTTTCTGGTGTACATGACATATTTTAGAATATCTACCTAGTACAAATTCAGAAAACTCCTATTACAGCCACACTTCCTATTTATGTTTTGACTCATGAAATTAATAAAATTCCCCTTATTTCATTATATCCTAATTGATATAACATACCAAACTGCAGATGAATTCCATTTAAGTCCATGGAGAATGAGGAATTATAAATGAGTCTTTGGAGATGGAGGTAAATATTTCTGGGGGCTGTTTGGAAGGAATCCCAAAGGACCTTTGGGGAAATACACATATCATGTGCAGCAAAGGCAGGCAAAACATCAGAGGAGAGGGAAAAGATATTCATTTCCAGGGCATTGCCTTTCTCAACAAGGGTAGGTACCTAAGATCAGGGGTAGCTAAACATTTTGAGCTCTCTGTACCCTGAGCTGAAATTAGGGATGGGAATGCATAACCTGGTCTTGCCCTCAAAGGATCACTCCTGTGCTGAACATACACATATACAAACACACACACATGCAAGCACATGTATGCACACACCTTCACTCACATGCTCATATGCTCCTTCCTAAAAAAAGGGTACAAGCCAATGGTGTATCTGGTCCACATCTAGAATTGGAAATTCACTGGGTTCCTCATATATTCACTCCCACAGAAAAGAAAACAAGGATCTTAATTTGACTCTAACAGTGATTATTCTGTACTGTCCAGGCTGTCCAGGTTAGCAGTAGATAATCTTTTCACTCCCTGTTCTTTATTTTCATGTGCCAGTGGGACCAATTACTTTTTCCAAAGGAGGAGAATTTAGATTACTCTTAGTAAAAATGGTGTTGCTACAGGGAGACACATCTTGAGATTCCATTTATATGGGATGCTTTAACATGATTGACTCAGATATTTATTCTCCTTTCATCACATTTCCAAATGAATTGAAATTGTTTCAAATTCAAGATGATTTGAGGTTTGGGAAATGAACCTTCTCTCTCCCTTTTCTTTTTTTAACCCTTTCTTCTTAGAAGTCTTATGTTATAAAGAAGGTCCACCTGGATACAACTTTTTTCCTGAATATTTTGAGCTAGCTTAGAAGTGGAAAGTGTTTTGGGATAAACAGTTTCAAAATATGAAGGTAGCTATCCATTTATTCATCCAATACTTTTTATGGATTACAAATTATTTACTAAGAAACTGTTCATTATTCTGGAGGTTAAGCAGTAAAGAAAATACTTCATTCTGCCCTTGTAGAATTTGCATTCCTGTCTGAAAAAAGTAGCAATTAACATTATAAACAAGAGTTGGAAAAGATAATAGGTGTGGGGAATGGGAAATGCAGCAACCTCTGACTAAAATAGTAAGGATGGGGTATGTAACAATATAAACAGATGATTAAGATAGGCATAATTGAGAAAATGGTCAGTGAAAGGATCTTAAAGGAGATGGGAGTGAGCCATGCATTATATGGGGAAATAATGTGCCAGTCAGTGGGTAGAGACAGTTCAAAATCTCTAATACTGGGACGAAGTTAGAATTTTTGAGAAACAGCAAGGAAGCATGCAAGTCTGAAGAGGAGTGAATGAGGGTAAGTGTGTTAGATGATGAGGATGGTCGGTTAATGGAGGGTCACTAAAGGAGGAATGAAAGGCCATTTTGTGGAATTTGGTATTAGCTTCCAGTAAAATGGGAGCTCTTTCCATTTTTATAAGTACAGGAAATATGACCTGATTTTATTTTTAAAAAAAGGCTGCAGGCTGGAAGTAGAAAGGGAGAAGAGTGTAGTCGTTAGGAGATTATTGCAATATGCTTATCAAAAGTAACAGTGTTTGGATGGAATAGTAGCAGTGAAGGTGCTCAGTATTGATTAGATTCAGGATATATTATGAAGATAAGGGTGCCAGGAATTCATGGAATTTTAAAGAGACCTGAGTAGGGAAGTAGATCAATTTTTGGAAGTGAAATGCAGGAATTAAGTTTTGAACATGTTGCTTTTGATATATTTGTTTCACATCTCTTAAAATTATAGAATTTTAATACTGGAAAGAAGTTTAGGCATCTTCCAGTTGTAGGATTTTTAATGTATCTTTAGCAGAAATTTCCTGGGTATATTTCCGGGAATTTGTAAATACTCTAAAGTGCTATGTTTATACAGATGTGCATTTTGATGGGACCTTCTTTGCTTTTTTCAGGTTCTTAAAGAGCACCATATTTCCAAACTGTTAAGGCCATTCATTGACATTTGAAGATAAAAAGTCAAGGAATACAAAGGTTAGAGGATATGCACAAGTTCAAGTGATTGACTTTTAGGTAAACAACTGGTAAGTATGCAGATTTTGAAGGAGGAGGAATGTTGTTGTTTTCAATACATTCAGTTGTTTACTTCAAAAAAGACAGTGATAACTTCCTATGCATGCATAGATATAGGCATACAAAAGTATTATTAATTGGTTTTCCAACACCATATTTTCACATTTAAGGTTATCTATTCTTATATTTATGATGTATTTTACAAGATAGTTAAGTATATCTGTTAATGTCACCCCCCCCATCATGGTAATGTCTTCATTCATGTTGGTTTAAAGATGAAAATCCTCAATATGACTTCTTATGAATGCCTTGATTTGGTGTCCCTTCTGGCTCATCAATGACACCTTGCACCACCTTATTTTTATTTAATCTTTGTTAGGTCCCTGAGCTTACCAGGCTGTTTTCCCACATGAAAGACAGATAAATACTTTTTCTTCTGAAGTGTCTGATCTTCCCTCTCTCCTACAATGAGAGATCAATGCATCTCATATTTCAGATCTCATATTAATGTTTCTTATTCCAGGGAGACTTTCTGAACAGTAATCCAGAAAATGTACTTTACCCATTGTTACTCTTTTTAGAGACAAAAAGGGAAGAATAGTAGTTGGTTCTATCCAGATATACCAATTTTTTGCCCAAATCATATTTAATTTAAATGAGTCCCAGCTATGACTTTCCGTGTAGAAAACATGATACACCACCAGTATGTTTAAGTCTAAACATTGAGTGCAAAAACCAATATATAAGTGATAAAGAACAGTCTGAGTAAACATTGAGGCAGTGACTTTATAACACATTTAGCACATGATGTTTAAAAGAATAATTTTTGTCAAGATAACCTGATTTGAGGCTGGAGAGTTCCAAAAAAATATTTTAGAATACAAAAGAATGGTGCTATGTGTCTAACTATGAATCTCCGAAAATGTCTGAGATTATTATAGAGAAATTGATAATGTGTGTCATGTAGTTTCATTGAAATGCTGAGTGGATAAAGATAAAAGTAGTGAAACAGAAAGTTGTAAAAGTAAGCTGAAAGCAGCTTGTAAAGAACCTTGGGTATCTGCTATGGCATCTGTATTCTATGTTAATGAGTAGATATTACTCATACTAAGAGTCAGAGAAATAGATTGGCCTTCCAGATTTTGGGCTGTTTTACTCAGTGCCATTATTCAACTTGCAATGTCTCTGAACATTTGCAGGTTGATTTGAAAAATTACACCCACATGTTTCTTCCAAACAAGCAATTATACTACATCTCAAGTAAAGGACTTCTGTTGGCAGTTTAGCTACAACTCAAAGTTAAATGTTTTAAACATTAAACAACTCTCAATCCTTCCTTGGTTTCAGCTTCCTCCTACTGCCATTATAATCAGAGAGGATGTCACTTGGCTACTGAGATCATGACTCTAATTTGTTAATGGTAATATTTACAAATGGATGCCACCCTCTTATCTTCTCTGGGGAGCTTTGGACTTAAGGACATAATCTTTGAAGGATTTGTGTTCTCGTCCCAATATTCAGCATGCATGGTAGCAAAAAATGCACTAACCATGCATATGAATTCCACACCAATTACTGGAAAGAAAAACACACCACTTACTTTATCTCAAAATGAATATTTTTAAAGCTGTTTTTAAAAAGTAAAGAAATTTGGGTTTTCACCATAGAAGGCTACATCTTTGCCTTTGTTAGGAGAACAAGTGAGAAAATTATACACTTATAACAGAAGTTAAAAAGCATGACCTCTTCATTGAGAAAATTCTGAGTTCCAACATGTGATGTTTTCTTTCCAGACCAGTGAACTTGAAAGTTATTTAAGCTCTCTGTTTTCTGTTTCATTAATTAAGTAGAAAATCATAATTTCTGCCTTAATGGTTGTGGTGATGAATAAAGTTGGTTAAGAGTAAAATAATAGTAACTGGCCCCTTTGAGTAATATGTAATTTTGCCACATTACAAATAACAGCAGGAGTGTTAGCACAATATGGGTATTATATAAATATCAGAAGTGCCAGGCACTTAAGAATGTAAATTATGTGAACAATGCTGAGATTTTATGAGTTCTCACTATGACAAATTTGGAGCTGGTGTTTTCATGTATGTCTTCTTTACTCAATCATGTAACTTTAGTAATGTGTTAGTAACTTTCAATAGCTTCAGTGACTAAATTTCTATAATTCTTTGAGCAATAAAAATTAAGCTTCTTTGTAACTGTTGAATTAATTGATGTCCTTGTTTAACTGTTGCATGGATAAACTCATTTTTTTGCTTGTAATCTCAATCAGGCTTTTTTCTCTGTAGACATGGAAGTGGGAAATCATACATTCCTAACTGAATTCATCTTGCTGGGCTTCACATCAGACCCCCAGTTGCAGCTGATTCTATTTGGAATATTTCTGATCCTCTACTTGCTAACTTTGTCAGGGAACATAACCCTTGTTATCTTAATCTGGATTGATTCTTGCCTGCACACACCCATGTATTTTTTCATTGGCAGTCTATCTTTCCTGGACTTCTGGTACACATCTGTGTATACCCCCAGAATCCTGGCCACTTGTGTCTCTGAAGATAAACATATGTCTTTGGAAGGATGTGGGGCCCAGTTCTTCTTCTCCTGTGCTGTAGCCTACACTGAATGCTATCTCCTAGCAGTCATGGCTTATGACCGCTACGTGGCAATTTGTAACCCTTTACTCTATTTAGGTACCATGACCAATTCTCTCTGTACTGGCCTTGTTGCTGGGGCTTACACAGGAGGTTTCTTGAATGCCATCGCTCATACTGCCAACACTTTCCGCCTGAAATTCTGTGGTCAAAATATCATTGATCACTTCTTCTGTGATGTCCCACCACTGGTGAAAATGTCCTGTTCAGACACCCAGATCTATGAAAAAGTCCTTCTAGGTATGGTGGGCTTCACAGTACTGTCCAGCATCCTTGCCATCCTCATTTCCTACTTCAGCATCCTCCTAGCTATCCTGAGGATCCATTCTGCCTCTGGGAGGTGCAAAGCCTTCTCCACTGTGCTTCCCACCTGATCTCAGTCATGCTCTATGGGTCCATGCTCTTCATGTATTCAAGACCAAGCTCCACCTACTCCCTACAGAGAGATAAAGTGGCTGCCCTGTTCTACACTGTGGTGAATCCATTACTCAACCCTCTCATCTACAGTGTGAGGAACAAAGATGTCAAAGAGGCTTTCAGAAAAACAGTATGGAGATGAAATATCATTTTTCTTCTTGCTGAACATTCGCTTTGAACTTTCCAAATTATTGCCTTAGAAGTACATTTTTAAGCCTCACAATATTTAAATTAAATATATTATACTGAAAATAATGAACTAGTGTGTAAACCACTCTTTAATTGTTATTATTGTGTCATGCTGCAAAATAATTTAAACCTAAAATATTGAATTGTTGATATTCTCCCTGATGGTATTTTGCCTCTTTTCAGTACTAGGCTCGCCTCAAAATTTACCCTCTTGCTTTTGGGGGAGTTCTTAGAGAGAAATAAATGGAATTAGATTAATTTTTGTATTTGTTTTGATGTTGAAGTTTGATAAACAAACTATATTGTTTTTGGAGGAAGTATAGACTGGTTAGACTACTGAAAATGTGATCAGGATTTTAAAATATTTATTTTAAGTAAGGTGTCTGTCTTAGTTTCCTGGGTGCTAAACTAAATGTCAAAATAGTGTTTTGCCTTAAATAACATGAAATTCTCTCTGACATTTTCTGAGCTGAAAGCCTTGCTCCTTCCTCAGTCAGTAGCATTCTGGAGAGATGGTAATCACTGATGTCCCCTGACCTTTATGTTACATGGCAATGTCCTCACTGTTCTTTTGATTTCCAGTTTCTACTCCTCCAAGTGGCCTTCTCTTTATAAAGCCTCTCATATTAGTGTTTATTCCCAACCTCTTTCAGTTGAATCACAACTTCTCTAAAAATAACTTGTCTACAATGGGTTCAGACTAACAGGAATGGATTATGACTAAGTAAACTTTTTTTCCCTGAGGTTTATAATCCAATCTGTCAGTATCCCCTCAAAATTCCTTTATAAAGATCAAATTGTGTATGAAGAAAATAGCTCTTTAACTCTGTCTTTTACTTTAACATAATATTTGCCAAAGTGTTTAAGAGTTGCTTATGCTATAAAAATATCCTGACTCTTTTAGGACTGTGTATCAATGTAAAAAGTGACCTCTCTCTCAGATAATGGGCACTCCACAGTACTCTCTTTCAAGGAACAGCATCATATATAACCCCTCTAGGGGAAATAAGAACAATTGGAGTAATTTCAAACACACAAACAAATAAACTTCACTTATTCTAGACCTAATGATTGTTTTATTTTACCAGAAGAATTTATGAAGAGAGTTACCATTCTATATTGGCATATATCAAATCTTTAGTAGATTTTTTGTCCAATACTCCCAATAACACTGCATGTTAAGGATTATTGTGAGTAGCTAGAAGCTCAGAAGTTGGAATTTAGTTAAGCTTCTAAATAAGCTTCTATTAGTATGAGCTTAATAGCTTTTTCTGTAATATGCACATTCACAAAAAGATCAAAAATAAAATTTTAGTGTAAATATTCATAGGAATTTCAACATTCATATTTCTGATCTTTACTTCCACTTGCACATATTTTCTAACACCTTACTGCTGTCCCCTTATTTTCATAAAAAAATTCTTATTATTACTTGTTCTTCTATCACTACAGAAGCCCTCAAAATGCTTGGCAAGGGGGGCTTGGGTATATTTGCCAGATCTGAAAAACTCATTTTTTTTTACATTCACTTAAAACCCATCCCATGGTGAGAAGAATACTTGAACAATCATAGAGAGAGTCCAATAAAATTTAATTATTTGGAACCCAGATGTATTGCATATGCTTCTACTTTGTATTAAATCAAAATACCCTAGAATGAAGATAATTTTTGTCTGAAGGTTTACATGGAATTACTGAATATTTTTCCCTCTAGAAATACTTTGCCAACATAATGAACAAAATCAAACCTTAGGGAAGTGCAGAGGTTAGTGTTTTCTTCAAACACGTGATTGAATGATACATATGTACAGAATTGACAGTAGTAACTTGGTATGTGTTTGTGCAATCCCCTTTAATTTGGTGAGCTGTTTTCCTGATGTTGATGGTATTCAAGTACAGGAGACAACAGACAGGGAGAATGTTCTCATTCATCATATAATGCAGAAGCTATAGTTCTGTGTGACTTGAGTGGAATAACAACAAGTTTACAACTGAAAGAGGCTCAAATTAGCTTTAAGCAGTTGTAGTCTTTGATGGATAAGCAATGCACGCTGATGTTACTGGTTTACTTGAGGATTCTGAAAGACTGACACATTTTACTCAATATACAAAATCATTGACAGAGTTGGAAGATGCCCCAAATATTATGTATTCAAATATATGGACATACTTCCATCCACACGTGCATATGTAGGGAGGTTTCCACTAATCAGGTGGATGGGATGACATCTTCTATGCATATCATTCAATCTCTTTCCACAGACACAAAGTTCACGTTCACTGGGCCCGATGCAAAATGGCCATATCTTGGTATGGACTCTACCACATGGATTCTACTCATCAAGGTTGATTTGGTCACCTCCACTGCACAGTATCCAAAGTTCCTACAAAGTAAGCCACTGTAGCAAACAAGTTTCACCCCTTCTTTTTCTTATTCAGCTGCCTTTTCTGTAGAAAATCCCCAGACCCCTTCTCCTGACCTCCAGAAATGGGTGAAACTGCAGACAAGTGAGATAAGACACATTCCTGGGATAAAGACCCCCTCTCCTGATCTACAGGAACAGGTGAAACTGCAAGCAAGTGAAATAAGACACATTCCTGGGATGGAGACCCCTCCTCTAACAGCTCATCTGCTCTGTAACCCGCTCTGTGCCTTAAACTGACCAATTGCTTTTCCTTTAATATTGCTAGTCTCCATATTAAGTTTAACTTGTCTGTAGCATGTAATACTGTCTATAAAACTAAGGTTGCCTTTTGTTCAGGGCGAGACTTTTGAGTTGACTTGGCTGAGCTCCATGCACATGAGCCAATAAATTACTTGCTTCCTGAAACTATGGACCCTTAGTCTCGGCCTGTTATAATTTTGCAGAATGTTCCCAGAGGCCTGCCGCCTAATTCCTGGTTTTTGCACTACACCACCTCTGTGCCTCTGATATACCATCATTTTCTGGGAGGATCGCTGACCCATAAGAAGTAAGCTTACTAGGTTAGACTAGTTCTATTAATCCAAAAATGCTGGGGCATTGATTTTCCTCTTTCCTCTAGGAACAGGAATATTTTTCTCATTGTGTTTGCTTTATATATCCATTTTCTTCTTCATTTTTCCTGTCTTAATTTCTAGATGTATACTTTATAATGCCTTATTCATCAAAATGGTATCCTACCACGCATTAACTGGATGAAAGGATGCACTAGATTCCTGTATACAGAAAATATTGGTTTTATTATCAGCCTATAATCCAGAAAAAAATAGGTTTCATGGAATAATGAAATAGTTAGAAAAAGGCTCAGTCATAACTGTTGAGGTGTTCTCCAAGATATGCTATATGTTTTAAAATGCTAGCCTATATATGAAGTCATCTTTCTTTATCAAGAATATACATCTCAAGAAACTAAGGGTGTGAAGTAGACATGATCCCTATAGTGGCCAGGAGGATGAGCCTTACAGACCTCCAAGTTCAGAGAGTAAAGTTGACCAAAGGACCTACCTGCTGGGCGCTGACTTTCATTTTTACCTTTGCCACAAAGTCATTCCCCCTAAACAATATTGAGAGTCAATAAGTGAGTATGACAGAAAAACAAAGGAAGGCCTGGTTTGTTAAAACCAAAACTGTTCTTATAGCAGCTGTCTTTAGCTTGTGGCCTTCTGGCTGACTTTTGTGTTTCCCTTAGATTGAAAATGGTACCAGTTGCTTTCACCTATCCTTCCTTCCTTTTCTCCTTCACTTGAGAGTCAGACTTGCATCTTATTCTTCTCTCACATCTAGACCATTCTGTCTCCTCCCCACTTTCCTTGCACAGCCACAGTTGCTTCCCCTAATAAAATCCTTGCATGCTTAATGACATTTTCATTTCATTCTTCAGAGTACTCAGGGTTGCACTGTCTCTATTATTATATGAAATAGCCTACTAGAATTTTATTTCCTTTCTATATAGCCTTAAGCTCACTGATTAGGAAGGCTTATGTGCCCAAGGGAAGAGTTCTTGACCAAAGCATCATCATCAATGTTATCATCAGTTGGAATCTGAAATGCCCCTGACCATCTAGGACTCTATAGGCCCTGAGAGTGGGATCGCTTTACTGAGAAGTGTGTTTGATCCCAATCACCAGAGGGAAATGAGCAAATGCTACAAAATGGGCCAAGGAAATCTCTATTTGTAATCCATATATTTAGCAGTGTACCTCTTAATATTCTCTTAGGACTCTCAAAGAAAAACATATACCTTTTGAAAGGACACATTCTATAGCCCAATGAAAACAAGACTGCTAAACATTCACATCTCATATGAAAGAAGGTTTGGGATATTAACCATGTAAATTTTCCCATTCAACTGAGACTGGGAAAGAATGAATAGATCACAGCCAAGCAGGCCCATGGACAATAATTTTTACACACAATTATTTACTGGATAGTTACAATTTTGTGTGCATCAGTTATATAGATCTTTGTTACTTCACTTCCTTCTGTCTTTTATTCAGACACAACGTTGATTGTGAATGCAAAAAACAGAGTATATGGTGGGGGATTATAACTGTAATCCAGAAATTCTCCTGGCTCACGGCCCTGCTCTAAAAGACCATCAAGAGTTGCATATTTTCTTCTAAAGGACTGAGTTTCCAGAGATTTTTATATGAACACACATAAAAATTTTTAATTCATGTAACATTTAATTCATAAAACTCATATCTAAAAGACATATCTTATAAACAAATTTCATTTAATTTTTAAAATTTATTATTTATAATTTAAAAAATTAAATTTTCTCATTATTTATATTGTAGCTTCAACTTAATATGCCAGATGTTTTTGAATGCTTTAAAGCCATAAACTATAGACGGCCTACTTCCAGAACAGTGATTAAAAACCTATTGCTAAATATATATATTTTAAGACATTGATTTAAGATTTTTAATTAAATGCTGATTAAGTTAATATTTATTTTTATGGCTCCCTAAGATTATTACTCACCTTTCTTTATCTTCTTATTAGGGTTTGGTGTTACTATTTAGACGTGATTTTAGAGTTGAGATGTTCTTTCCAGATACAAAACAATAAGAGTATATATTTAGCTTAGCTAAAGTTTTGGTCTCTGGATTTATATTGATTTTTGTCTGGAAAATGAAACTTAGTTCCTTCTCCTAAAAGTATTAAATAAGAGTGGCTGGCTATCAGTTTGAGCTTCCTTTTTGTAGTTAAATTTCAGGGTAATAATAATAGCACATCTTACATAAAAATTTGTCACATCAATTTAATTTTTGTAGCCAGCATTTCTCTCCAGTTGATGTATTTTCTACTTCACTTTGGCTAATATTAAATAATTTTTCTGTCATCGTAGCATACTTATTTAGTTTTTTAACACTTAAAAATTATGTGTTATTCTAAGAACTTCAATATCAGTAATGAGAATTATTGAGCGCTCATGTTTTAGAAAACACCTGAGTCAGCATAAGCAGTGTTCCTTTTTAGAACATTTGAATAAATCAAGCATTTTAGAATACCACTGCTTCTATTGGATTTCCCATAGTTTAATGTGGGCAAAAGCTGATAATTTATGCATCTCCAGGTACCACTGTTCAGAGCAATGCATAAGGCGTTCCATGCTAAGTGGTCATTCCTGGTTCTGTGTAGCATTCCTACTTTTCTGAAATTACATTGCTAACAGAATGAACATAGCTAACAGTGCTTACACAGATGGACACATGATCATGTTTATCCTTTATAAACATTAATTATATTAACATTGCCTCACATTAAAAAAGAAATAAAAATTATACGTAACCTCTTAAAATCACTACCTGTTTGCATTCTCTATAGAACATTTTTCTTTTGAATAACATGTACACATAAACTTTTGTTTCTTTCCTTGATTACTTCATAATAATTATTATCTATTTTATAATAATAACTGTATTTTGGTGCTCAAAATATCACAATTTGAATGACAAAAATTCATTAAGTTACTTTTAAAAAGTAAACTGTAAGCCTATAGACTGATTCAGAACAATAAAATCTATATGCGCTTTACTAATTTTTCTTTAATGGAAAAACATATGTAAGAGATAAATACATAGGTGAGATCATGCTTTCTGAATTGATTTTACACCAAGTTGATCCCTAGGTGCCAATGGATCTCTGTGTTGAAGCTCAGGGGGATTACCACATATAAAAATATTCTTAAAGTTCTCCAATGGGAATAGAAAGTAAGAATGGTCTCTAGTTTAAATCCTAGGAAAATTTGATAAATTAATTCAAATTATTTTTCCTATATTTAGGAAGTTATTGTATAGTTATTTATAATGTGTATTAGTCTATAAAATTCTGCTTATGTTAAAGAGAATGCACTGTTCTTTTACTTTGTTTTTAAAGGAGAGTTCTTTTTTATTTTAGTTTGTTTGTAAATAACATGTAATTCATTCCAAATTGTTATGTTTTATATTAGATTTTTATCTGTGAGGTTGCCTTTATTTTCTTTTCTTATATCTACTGAAATGACATATGTCAGGGTGGGAAATTCTTTAACTTTAAAAGAGTCCTGGCTCATGATGGTACAAATGACTTTTGCTCGAGTTTCAAATAATCTGAGCAAAACTTTTGCTTGCACATTTTTAGTGGTAGAGAAAAAGGATTTATTTGAGGAATTTATGCAGAGTCTCTTTCATCCTTATTACTCAGACTGTAGATCATGGGGTTCACATGGGGAACACCACAGTGTTAAATATAGAAGATATTTTGTCCCTAACCAGGGAATAGCTAGACTGGGGGTGAGTGTATGTGTAGAAAATAGAACCATAGTATAAGGTGGCAGAGATCAGGTGGGAGGAGCAGGTGGAGGAGGATTTGAAGTGGCCCTGGGTGGAGCAGATCCTCAAAAAGATGATGATGATGAAGAGGTAGACGGCCAGGATGAACATAATGGGGAGGTCAGGAGGAAGATCATTGCAACCTGGTAACCATCCTCCTGCCACAACCGAGCTTCACCAGGCAAAGGAAATCACAGAAAAATTTATCAATGATGCTGTCACTACAGAATTTCAAAGCAAAAGTTCTTTTTGTGATGACAGCAGAGTTAGTAAGCCACAAAGATATGAGGCTGCCACCAAAAATGCACATAGCTTCACAGACATGGCCAGAAAATAAAGCAGTGACTTTGAGATGGCCACATAGTGGTCATAAGGCACGGCAGCCAACAGGAAACAAACTCACTATTGGCCAGCTCAGTGGAGAAGAGGAAATTTGCTACACAGCCAGCAAAGGAGATGTTCTTATCTTCAGAGCTGCAGGTCACTAAGATATTTGGGGTGCACACAGAGGTATACCAGAGATCCAGAAAAGCCAGATTTCCAATGAGAAAATATATGTGTGTGTGGAGTCTGGAGTCAATGCAGTACAACCAAATTAGAGTGGTGTTTCCTACCATTATCACAGAGTATATGCCAAGGAGCACCCCAAACAGTACCAACTGCATCACAGGATCTGTGGTGAAGCCCACCAGGATTAACTGAGTCATGGTGTGATTGCCCATCTCCCTGGCTACAAAGAATCTCACCTAAGAGGGGGAAAATTGGTGTCCATAATGAATCAATATGCTGCATATTCTGAACATATGATAAACAAATAACATCACATCATTGATAATTCTAGAAGTTTAGAGAAATTAGTCAATACAAGTACTTATTTAACATTTTTAAATTTGCAACAGTCACTCAGTTTTTAAAATTGCAAATGCACATTCTGAATTTGTAAGTTATTTCATTGATTTTTTTCTAGACGTGATTATTAAACTAAATGAGATGCTTGTCATTCGTATTTTCTTGTGTTTGGGTTCTCTTCCTAATGTTGATTTGGTTTTCACTAAGTATGTGACTTTTAAGATAAAGTGTGATTTGTTTTCCCTAAATACTGTACTTCATAGTATTTGTTAACATATTTCTTAGTAAATCAGATACTTTTCTTATGGTGCACATACATTCTGGAACAACCATACATACATACATATAACCATTTTAGATTCATATTTCAAAATAGTATCTGTATATATAGGAAATATTCAGGATATTATAAGAAATAATAAATGTTTAGATATAAAGTTTTGAAATGCATGTACAAAGATGGATGATATATAATGATGTGTTTATAAGTTTCATTTGATAAAATGTATTTTGCCAATACTCAACAATAGACATATAATATAAAAATAATTTTTAAAACATTTTTAAATTTATGTAAATTTGGAATTCATTTCTTAAATGTTACATATCACTTTTATTTTTACTATTTTTAAAATTTTATTAAGTATTTTACATTATAAAATGTAAGAAAAATATATGCATTATAATATGATTGTGAAACTCAATATTTCATCTGAAACAGAAATCTCTCTGTCCTCTTTAGGATTATCTGCAAGCACAATTGAAATATTATAAATGATGTATGTGTGATGTGATATACCTAGAAACTACAAAATTAAAATTGAATTAAGGGGCCATTCTAGTCACACTAACTGTCCACCAACCTCAGTCATTTTGTAGCTAAATAAACATAAATCTCAGTGAATATGATGATTAGCTGTGGCAGGCCCATTCTCTTGGGACCTAAGAAAGTGCTCTGCTTATCTAGAATCTCATTATTGGCATTATTAAGTGTACTTCTTGCTGATCAAAATATAGAACAGTGGTAGATAAGTCCAATTAGTTTTGCTTCTACAACTCCCTAAAGATGGCCTTATCAAGGTCCGATGAACACCATGTAGATAAGACAAATAATCAGATGTGAATCCTTGTCTGATTTGATCTATCTGAAGCTATTGAGAGTTCATCATTATCTCTTGCTAGAAATACTTTCTACCCTTGGTTCTTAGATCATCATACGTGCATGTTTTCCTTCTATTTCTCTTTCTGTTTGTTCTCAGCATTATTGCCATAATCTTTGAATTTTGAAGTGTTCCTAAATCAACAATTTGACCTCTATCCTTTTTTCATCTATATTCACTTTCTGGTGATCTGTCAGGTCTGATAGCTTCTAAATGTTCTCTATTTCTGAGTGAGTCTTAATTTTGTATCTGCTGACCCCTTCTTTCCTCCAAATTCCAGACCCATCAACCATATGCCTATTTAGCATCTCTTGCTGGATGTCTACTGGGAATCTCAAGCAAAACTGAGTTCCTGACAAACCTTCTCAGTCATGTTTCACTCCAACTTGCTTTTCCAATAAATGGCATTAATCCAGTCTAGAGAAAATCATGTAATGACATTTAATATCTGTCCTCTTTATCTTTCATATCATATCTGATTAATTAGCAAAATTCTCTTGGCTCTATCTTTAAAGTATATCAGAACTGACCAGATTTCCCCAGTTCAAGTGTTTCCACCCTGGACCAAGCCACAGTCATCTCTACTTGTATTATTACAGAAGCTTCTGAATGATCTCCCATTACTGTCATCAGCCCAGTTAACTCAGTTTTCAACAGGAAGCCAGAGCAGTCCTGTTAAAATGCCATTTAAGTCCTATTATTCCACAGTTCTGAACCCTCCACTGACTTCTCGAGTTAGTTGTGCTGGTTTGAAATGATGTATGTACCTTAGAAAAGCTATATTTTAATCTTAATCCCATTTCGTGAAGGCAGCCACTTATTCTAATTCCTATTCAGTGCTGTATGTTTGAACTATAATCAGATCATCTCCCTGGAGATGTGATTTAATCAAGAGTGGTTGTTAGACTGGATTAAGTAGAGGCATGTCTCCACCCATTTGGGTGGGTCTTTATTGGTTTATTGGAGCCCTATAAAAGAGGAAATATTTTGGAGAATAAGAGATTCAGAGAGATAAGAGAATGCTGTGGCACCATGAAGCAGAGAGTCCATGAGCCAGCTACCTTTAGAGATGAAGAAGGAAACTGTCTCCTGGGAAGCTTCATGAAACCAGAAGCCAGGGTAAAAAGCTAGCAGACCGACACTGTGTTGGCCATGTGCCCTTCCATCTTAGAGAGAAGCCCTGACTGTGTTCACCATGTGCCTTCTCACTTGAGAGAGAAACCCTGAATGCCATTGGCCTTCTTGAACCAAGGTATCTTTCCCTGCATGAATGCCTTTGAATGGACATTTCTATAGACTTGTTTTAATTAGGACATTTTCTTGGCCTTATAGTTGTAAACTAGCAACTTATTAAATTCCCCTTTTTAAAAGCCATTCTGTTTCTGGTACTTTGCATTCTGACAGCTAGCAAACTTAGCCAAAATTATCACAAAGATGTCCAAGCGCTGAATGCCCTGATCTTCCTCTCTCTGCTCCTGACCACTGTTCTCCCCTTCAGTGCTTGCTATATTACAGCCATGCTCCCCTCCATTCTTTACCTAGAATACCAGGAGCAGGTTGACGGTTTTGCAGTTGTCCCTCTGTGTTTCTGAAACACTCATCCAAGGTATGCTCATAAATAGGTTCTTCACATTATCAGATTATAGTCATGTATCTTCTTACCACTTCTATGGACTTCCCTTTATACCACATAGTAAGTGGCCTCCTATTAATTTCTTTTACCCTTTTCTTACTTTATTATTTTTTCCACTATAGCTCATTTTGTTATATTACAAATATTTCATTTCTGTATATATTTTTCTCCTATCTTCATGAGAATGTGTTCTTCCACATTTGGATTTGATGGTGTTCTAATTTGCTAGCTGCCGGAATGCAACACACCAGAGATGGATTGGCTTTTAATAAAAGGGGATTTATTTTGTTAGTTCTTCAGAGGAAAGGCAGCTAACTTTCATCTGAGGTACTTTCTTATGTGGAAAGGCTCAGAGTAATCTCTGCTGGCCTTCTCTCCAGGCCTCTGGGTTACAACTTTCCCCAGGGTTATTCCTTTCTGCATCTCCAAAGGCCTGGGCTGAGCTGCAAGTGCTGAGATGAGGTATGCCAAGCTGCTTGGGCTGTGCTACATCATGCTCTCTCATTTAAGCACCAGCCAATTAAGTCCAACATCATTCATTGCAGCAGGCACAACTCCTAGTCGACTGCAGATGTAATCAGCAACAGACGAGATTCACATACCATTGGCTCATGTCTACAGCAACAGAAAGAGTTGCCTTCACCTGGCCAAGTTGACAACTGAATCTAACTACCACAGATGGGAAACAGGAGTTCACTTTTCATCTCATGTTCATTTGTAGATTATGAAGTCACTTAGGCTATTTTAAAGGAATCAGTTAGTGAAAATGACAAAAATGACTTTTTTGTCAACTGGGAGCATCTTTGGTAGCATGGAATCCAAGATAACTAAAAGGGGTTACCTCTGGAAGAGGTTTACAAACACCTGGACTCAATCACAGTTTTGACCCTGTCTGATTCTTATATTCTTTGATTCTCTTAATGATCCCAGAATTTCATCCCTTATAAACATCACAGCAAAGGATTTTCATCACTTTGAGTCAAGTGCTGGCTTAGTGTTTCCTATTTAACTTATTCCCTACAAAAGTCATAATAAGTAGGTTTTTTAGCTCTCTTGTGCTCTTCACAGCCAAGTTCCAGACAAACAGGGACAAATAGTCACATAATATGTAGTCTAATGATTGAAATATACCAACAATTTGTATGTCCTAATAGAATGGGCTTGTGAGGGAGGCAGTTTTCAATTGAACAGCAGATTACTTTTTATGTACAAAAGTTATTAAGAACCTTGAGTTAAAAATCATGTCTGCATACTTTGAGGAGAGTCAAACCTGAGATGGCAGTGTAGTAGTAGAGACAGCACAGGTCAAGGAGATGACATGGTTTCAAGGTTCGTTTCCCTGCTCAACACCTGTGAGACCTTATAACAGTTATTTAATCTCTTTAAGCCTCAGCTGCCTGTGTGTAAAAGTAGAATATAATTATAATACCTATATGGAGATTTTGTAAATATTAAAGGTGATGATGTTTTAGAACTACTTAGCAAAGGGTTTGAAACATGAGCAACATTTATAAATCAGTTGCATTTAATTCAGAAATATCAAGTATCACCTAATAGATCACTGAAAGTTCAATGCTGGGGCATTGTTCCTTACAGGTAGAATTCAGTTGATCAGGTCTGTCCATGGAGTCTCCAATCTGCCACAATATCAACTATGGTTAGAATGACAGCAGCAGAATGTTTTCAAACAGTTTGGATTCCAAGAGTACTAGATTCAAAGAATTCTTCATGGTTTTCCAGCTTGGGGCAAGGTTTAAAAAGACAATTAAACCAAAGTATTCTTTGAGAAACTTGGAAAAATCTTATTTATGCTGGTTTGAAACTGTTATGCACCAGAGAAAAGCCATCTTCTCTTAATCCTAATCAAATCTTCTGAGGGCAGGCCTATTGTAGGGTCAGACATTTGGATTAGATTGTTCCTATGGACATGTGATCCGCTCATTCAAAGTGGGTCTCCATTTGTTTACAGGACTCCTGAAAAGAGCTGTCATAAGGAAACATTTGGGAGAAAACTCAGACACAGACATTTGGAGATTCTTGCATAGCTGACAGATGAAACCAAGACACAGATATTTGGAGATGCTAAGCTGAGAAGATGAAACCCAGAGTCTGCTCCAGAGAAGCTAAGTGAGGAACCACAGATACTTGGAGAAATACTGGAATCAGAAGATGAGAGCAATGATACCCCAGACAGAAGGACCAGCAGATATTAGCCACATGCCTTTCCAGTTGACAGAGAAGGCCCAGATGCCATCAGCCTTCTTTCAGAGTCAAAGTATCTTTCTCTGGATGCTTTACTTCAGATATTTTCATGGCCTTAGAACTGTAAACATGTAACTTATTATATCCCCTTTATGAAAGCCAATCAATTTATGGTATATTGCATTCCAACAGCATTAGCAAACTGAAACATTATTTAGTAAGTTTGAAAGGTTTTGTTTGGATGCTGTGATACCCAATTCATAGATGCATTTAGTTATAATGGTTTTTCACATTACGTGTTGAGTTTTGATGGCATCAAATGAAAATATAATATATTCACACATATACTGTATGCATATATCTTTATATATACATTTGATTGTTAATAAATACATAGACATTCCTATATCATTAAAGGGTTATTTTCCATTTTCCCTTGTAGATCTATCCTTATATTTTTCCATTCTGCTTTCTGCTTCATGAATATGAACTTGTATGTACAGTACTATATAAGGTAAGGAGGAATAGAAATTAAAGAAAAGTCTATGGTCAGAGTACTTAATACCAGCAAAAATATGATTTTGAAAGCCACATTCACCTCTTGACAAAAGCCTCAGCTTTGTTCCTTCTGCCTTCACTACAAAATCTCTATAGTTCTGGTCACTCCTTTTTACCTATTTTCCCTTCAGACCTAGATATAGTAAAATTCTGTAGCAAAGGACTGTTGTATTTGTATAGTCTTCCCATACTCTGTTCATATCTTTGCAATTGGTCCCTTTACTAATTATCCTGTATTTAATCAATTTCAGTGGCCTGTTGTGTCCTGACAGAATTTTGACAGATACAGCAATTGGTATTTGTAATAACCCTAGAATCAATTCCTCAATGGTGTTTTGGGGATTAATCTGCTCATACATTTAAGGAGTATGCAGAAAACTCTCTTGTTGGGTGAACAGGACACTGGGAATGCTTGGCATATGGCGTATAGTGGCAATAAGATAATTTAAATTATTTTCAGTAATGTCAATCCATGAAGTGTATGTAGAGGGCAAGGTTCTGAGACAGCATTTGGTTATGGTGCAGACTTACTGCCATGAATAATATTGATTATATAGATTAGGGGTGTTTTAGATTGAAATCTATTAATAATATCCTATTGAGAATTTGAAAGGGAAGTTGGAATGCTCCACCTGCAACACTTAAGGGATTTCTAATTTCTGGTAGTCCTTTAGGAGATATTTGATTTTGGTTCAAGCCAGGACTTGATTGTAAGCAAAGTTTTAATGCCAACTAAGTTCTAAAATTGTCAGAGGTTGTGTGGCAGTTGGAGAGAATAGGTGGAAGGAAGAGTTAGGATCTTAAAATATGTGCTAAGGGTATTTGGCAGTCAAGGATAAGACTAACAACCAAAAAAACCTTCCTGTGCAGGCAGTCCCTAACTTTCCCTTACCTGAGGAAACTAGCTTTACTCTGGATAGACTTTCAATTACTGCAATTAGTAAATTGCCTGATAAGCTTATATAAATCTTTCAGCAGCCAGCACCACCACTCCATTTTGCTTGTACAATGAGAGTCAAATATCAACTAACACAGATAAAGAAATTCAACCTGCACTTAAAAGATATCTACACTGAAGAATTATAGGACCTCAACAATATATATTGACAAAGTTGGGAAAATGCATGGGATTAATTTTGTGTGGTAGTATATCATCAAGCAGGATGAACAATAAAACTTGATCAAACTGAATTTATCAACACACCTATGCCTGCTTAGGATTCAGAGACTAAATGTGTTTCCTCAAATACCTGGGAGTACCTTAATAGTCTGTTTGCTGGATTGCCACTTTAGTTCCTACAGCAAAGGTAACCAGGAGATTTTTACTTCAAATGACAGAGAGAATGGAAGAATTTTTCTTTCTTTTTAAGGATATATCAAACTTCCACTTTCCTTACAAAAATAGTGGGAGTCACATTCACCTCTTAATCAAAGTCACAGTTTTGGTTTTCTGTCATCACATAGTCTAGTGGGAAATTGATCATTTTCACATATTATAGAATATTATGATGGTTACTTTTCATGGAAGTTTGGGTTTTTGTCTATACTTTTGCTCTGGTTCATGGCCAGTAGGCAATGTGTTTTTCACTGGTCAGATATTTAAAAAAATAAGTATTGAAAAATGAGTTGCAAGACTGGCAAAGCAGTATGTATGACATTATGGTATTATGAACAGTTCACTCTTTATAAGCCCAGATTATGAAGTCAATTCATCTCCCTTGTAAATGCCCACAAAAAGGAATCCACAAAAGGAGGATTTAAAAATCATGCAGGCAACAAGATCCATCTGTCAATTTCAGTCAAGTATTCCCTCATCCAAACTAGTGTTTGCTTAATTGTATCCCATACAAAGTGATGATGACAGTAGGGTTGGAGGCCATTTATAGTCAAAGACCATGAACCTATGTTCATCAAATCTGTTCTGGTAGCCATACTGCTGAGTGCCCAAATTGCCAGTATCAGAGACTAATCATATATTCTCAATATGTCACAATTTCCTTGAGGCAGAGCCAGTCATTTGTCAGTTGGTTGGACTGATCTTACCTATTATGCCAAAGCAAAACTTCTTTTTCCCATAGAGTTAAACATAAATGTTGGACATGTATTTTCTTTCCCTTTACATGTCATTTTTATCAAAACCAAAATTCATTTATAGAATACATACTCTTAAACATGACTCACACCCAACATGATCTCTAAAGAGGAGAAACATATTACAGAAAAGAGAGAACAATAAAGGACACAATACTTTTACAGATTTTATAACATCACCCAGAAACAGACAGCCTAATAGAATGCTTCAATTGTTATCTAAGGAGATGATATACTGACAGTGGGAAGACAATACTCTATAAGATTGGAGTATTAGTGCAATTTAACATATATGTTAATAAAAGGTCAATATTTGATTCCATCTCCCCAATAACCAGAGTGGATTGGTGTGGAAAACATGAAAGTGGGAGTGGGCCTTTCCACTATTAACCAAATAATATAGGAAATTTTACTTTTTGATCCTAGTTAGCCTTGGGTTCATGGGATCAAAGGTCCTAATACTGAAAGAAGAGATGTTTCCAATGGCGAATGCAATCATGTTGCTGAATAATTGTAAGCTATAACTACACCTTGGCTCCTTTGGTTTCCTTGTACTATTGAAACAGAATCTTGATGATTGATTTTAACTACAAAGGAGAAAACTGAGTTGCTACTCATAAAGGGTTTAAGAATGATCATGTTTGAAACCCTAAGATTTCAATGGGATGTCTTTTTTAAAATTCCCTTTCCCAGTAGACCTTTTATAAGACAAAAGTGTGGCAACTAACAAATAAAAAGGAAGAAAACACAAAACACAAGGGTTCAGATCTCACAAGAATAAAAGTTTAAATTACCCAATGAGCAAGTAACTCCATCCACATCAGGTGATGGCTGACAGAAAATAAAGTGGTTTGGGGTTATAGAAAATGAATTTCTGATTGCAAATTTGTGCTTAAGCTATAGTTAAGAGTTTATTTAGTTGTATTAGTAGTTAGTGTAGTTGTAGATTGTTGTCTAAGTCTAAATTAAATACTAAATACTTTAATTCATATGTTCTATGTTAACAGACATAATAGTCACTCTAAAGACAAACCTATGCAATATGATTCATGGAACATCAAGAGGTCTCTGTGGCTCTGAAATTATCTCCTTGTTCTGAAGTTATAGATTGTTGTATCAGTATATATACAGTATTGATAGTTTATTTTATGTCCAAGAGTATCATTACATAGAAAGGCATAAAATTAACTGTAATATGTTTTATGCTCTCTGTCTTAAACTTATAAACTAAATTTAAATTAAATCTTCTTGAGCGCTATATATATTTTCATTGATTAATTATATTTCCTTAGAAAATTAAAATTTAATTAAACATTTAATAAAAATGATTTTTAACAGTTCAAGTACCTACTGAAGACTAAGCATTGTAAATTCATTTATGACACATGTTACTAACTGATCATTTATGCCTAATTAAAATCATCAGTTCTGTAGGTTTAGTTAACTTCTTCATTATATCTATATTTTGTGCTATAAATTCCTATGATTGAACAGCTGTGATCTTTCCCTATTTTAGAAATATATTTAGACTCTTTCTTGAAATTAAGGTAATCTTTCAAGAGAAAAACAAGAATATTCTTCCACACCACCCAAGTTAGAAATATGGACACTCAAATCATTTCTTCTTATTTGGAGAATGTAACAGCTCTAGTCCTAAGGTACATAAAATATGAATAAGGTATCAAATGGTTGATTTTTCTTTTTATAGTTAATATTTAGATGTTGATGTAAATCCACCCTTTTAAACATGTTTTAATCTTTTTGCCATATGCTTCCCTTGAAAATAATTTATTTTCAATTCTCACCTAGCATTAAATAGTGTTATTTAGAAAAAGATAATATTAGGGAGTAAATTAATTTTCTTAACTATGCACTTTAACTAAAGTCATGGCTGCTATGAGTGAACACATTTGTAATCTTGAGCACAAGCTTTAGTCAAGAAGAGTAGGTAATAGGAAGGGTTAATTTGAATTTTTTCAACATTTCATGGTGCTTTTTAAGTCCTAGGGACTGAAGAAAAAACAAACAAACAAAACATGGCAATATCCCTAGATTAAGTCTCTATAGCAGATAAATTGGAAGAATGCATTTGGAAACAGTAGCTTTTTATCTTGTAAAATAGAATGGAGGGCATATAAATTGTCTTATTATTTATAGATACATGATATGCATATGTGTTGTAGATGTTTGCACATATGCTCAGCAATTCCTCAAGTCCTCTCATTTTCAATACCTTGAAGCCTTAGTCACTGTTTTATTCAAGGGAGTGCCATAATTCCTGTTCTGCACACTTAATAAGATTCCAATTATAATCAAAAGCATAATGATACTAGCTAACATTTTTTAGCCTTCACTCTCTACTTAACTATGTTTTAGTTACTTTACATGCATTATCTCATTTAACCCATCCATCACACCTGTGAAATAAGTGCTACACTTGCCCCAGGAAGGAGGCAAGGAAAATAAGGCAGAGATTGGTGAGGTGAATTGCATAAGACCTCTCCACTGGTGGTTGGTGGAATTAGGCATCTATTACTGTCTGTGTTACCACTAGGTATATAACCCCTGATATTGTGTCATGTTGCTTGTCAACTAGAAATTAATTGCATTTATCATTTGTTGTGAGTTTCATCATTCCTAAAAAAATCATCAAAATAGTTCTTATTTACATGAAAACTTCTTAACAGCTCTTTGGAAGATTTGGAAAAGACCTCAGTAACACACTTTCCTGCTATTCTTGATGAAAGCAAGTCTGTGCCTTTGTTTCTCTCTCCTTATTTCTGTTCATCCTTCTCTTATCCATGAATTTCCTAATTTGGAAATTTTAGTTTGAGTTCACAGAATTATTAGATTTGAGAAGACTTGATTTCAGTAAAAATACAAGAACTGAACACATTACATACTATTCAATATTACATTGAATATTGTATTATAGTCAATATTATTTGAAAGAAGATATTTTGTGTAATAATAATTTGCAACTTCTTGTTTCTAAAATGTTTTTCTAAGAATTTCCAAAATCTCTTGAGCCAGTGTGTTAAGTTTAGTGCAACTTTCTGCTGGTATGTAAATTCTCTGAGAGCATAAAAAATGTCTTTTACATTTATCTGTGTATGTCTAGGTCTGGTATTGACTAAATTATCAAAATTATATTTTTGAAATAATGAAGTAAAAAAGAAAAAGAAAATGCATGAAAGACTGACAGTTTCTATTTGCTATTGTATCTGTGCCTGTCTCTCAGTTTCCTCATCACTACATTACTTTCTAAATTGCTGCTTTCAATCTGCTAACAGCTGGGAGAAATTATCCATACATAATAATAAATTAGCCATACATAACACTGCAAAAATTAAAAGTAAAGAGATACAAGTTGGGGGTTAATAGCTTTCAATGAATAGACTTTAACTTGTTTGGAAACTCTCCAATCCTGACACATGGGACAATATGGGTGAACCTTGAAGACATCATGTTGAATAATTTAAGACAGGCACAAAAAGGCACAAAAAGACAAATATTGTATGATCTCACTGATATGAAATAATTAGAATGCACAAATTCATAGAGTAAGAATTTAGACATAGGTAAATAGGGGCTGGCTTTGGGGTAGAGAATGGGGAGTTAATGCTTAAATCATACAGAATTTCTATCGAGGTGATTGTAAAGTTTGGTAATGATGGTGGTGTTGGTAGTACAACATTTGAATATAATTAACAGCTCTAAATTACGTGTGTGAGTCTAGTTAAAAGGGGAGATTGTAGTTTGTATATAGGTTATTAGAATTAAAATTAAATGACAAAACATGGCTGTACAACAAAATCATCCCTGTGGTTTACATTAAACTATTGTTAGTAGTAACATTACTAAATGTTCTTTCAGGAATTATAACAAACCTACCTCACTATACAAGATGTAAATAATGGGGTTGACTATGGGAACTCTGTGTTTTATATACATTCTACTTGATATTTCTGTAAACTTACAACAT
This sequence comes from Tamandua tetradactyla, assembly GCF_023851605.1. Lineage (NCBI taxonomy): Eukaryota > Metazoa > Chordata > Mammalia > Pilosa > Myrmecophagidae > Tamandua > Tamandua tetradactyla. The sequence continues at coordinate 97,348,586 of NC_135337.1, read as the reverse complement.
CAATCTCTAAAATATTACTACTAGTTGAAAAAAATCCTAATTGTGGTCATTATACTTCAAGATTTTTTCTGATGTGTCAGGTTCAGGAGGATAAAATTTTACATGAAGCAGGACCGTAATTTTTGTACAAGAAATCATTTGGCATGTAGATGGCAGTACACTATTAGGGTCCAAGATGGATTGAAACCCCTTCTCTTCATTACTTCTAAATATGAGCAATTCTAATTGCTAAAATGAAGAGGAATTTTCTGGTTTTAGGCAAGTGTGATATTTTACATTGTGCCTTTCACAGGATGCTTGTTTCAGCTGGTGGACAGCTTATACTCCAGTTGTATCACCCATGGACAGGTGTCTCTCTTTGCCTGGAAGTTGTTTTATTCATCAGTTTTTGCTCTTTCTTCTTCTTTAACATAAGTACTTAATGCCATAAGTTTCCCTCTCAGTACTGCCTTTGCTGTATCCCATTAATTTTAATATGTTGTGTTTTCAGGTTCATTTGCCTCAAGATATCTAATGATTTCTCTTGCAATGTCTTCCTTGACCTATAAGTTGTTTAAGAGTGTGTTGTTTAGCTTTCATGTATTTGTGAATATTCTGGCCCTCTGTCTTTTATTGATTCCCAACTTCATTTCCCTATGGTCTTGGAAAGAGTTTTGTATAATTTCAACCTTTTTAAATTTATTGACACTTCCTTTGTGACACAGCGTATGGTCTATCCTTGAGAATGGTCCATGAGCATTTGAAAAAAAAATGTATATTACTGTTGTGAGGTGTAATGTTCTGTAAATGTTTGTAAAATCTAGTTCATTTATCATGTTATTCAGAATCTCTGCTTCCTTATTGATCTTCTCTCTAGATGTTCAATCCATTAAAAACAGGAAATTGAAGTCTTCAACTATTAAGGTAGAGGTGTCTACTCCTCCCATCATTGTTGTCAGTTTTTACCTGAATTTATTTTGCAGCACTATGAGTTGGTAAATAAATATTTATGATTGTTATATCTTCCTGATGAATTGTCCTATTGATTTGACAAAACAATAGATGCCCTCCACAAACCAATCACAAGTAAAAACATTGAATCAGTCATGAAGAAACTCCAAAAAAAGAAAAGGCCAGGACCAGATGGCTTCTGAGTTCTACCCAGAATTCAAGAAAGAATTAGTACCAATCCTGTTCAAACTCTTCAAAAAAATTTTAAAGTATTTTTACTGAGAAAGATACACACACACATACAGTCCAACCATATTATACAATCAGTGGCTCATATTGCTATCACATAGTTGGGTATTCTTCAACATGATCATTTTTATAACATTTGCATCACTCCAGGAAAAGAAATAAAAGGAAAAAGAAGAATGTATTCATACATTATATCCCTCCCTCTCATTGATACACAGTACATCAATCCACCCAATTTTCACTCTTTATCTCGCTATTATTTATTTTTATACTTACTTTTTTAAACTTATCTGTCTATATGCTGGATAAAAGGAGCATAAGACACAAGGTTTTCCCAAGCACACAGAAACTTTTAAAAACTACTTAGTTATACAGTTTTCATAAAAAATCAAGGCTACTGGAACATAGTCAATGGCTTCAGGCACTTCCCTCTAGCCATTCAAATGGACTATAAACTAAAAGGGGGTATATATATAATGCATCAGAATAACCCCCAGGAAAGACTCTCAACTCTGTTTGAAATTTCTTAGCCACTGTGACTTTATTTTGTATCTTTTCTCTCTTCTACTTTTTGGTCAAGAATGTTTTCCCATTCCAATGATGCTGGATGCTCACTGTTCTCCAGGAGTCATGTCCCATGTTACCAGAAGATTTACATCTTTGGTATTCATGTCCCATGTAGAGGGGAAGGCAGTAATTTCACCTGCCACACTGACTTGAAGAGAGAGAGAAGTCACATCTGAACAATAAAAGAGGTTCTCTGTGGGTGACTCTTAGGCCTAATTATAAGCAGGCTTAGCGTCTTCTTTGTAGAAATAAGTTTCATAGGTGGAAACACCAAGGTTGAGGGCTAAGCCAATTGAATTGGCTGTCCCCACTGTTTGCAAGAATATCTGAAATTCCCCAGAAAGGTATGGTTAATATTTCCTCCTTTCCATCAAGGTCTGCAAGGAAACTTTGCAAATTTTTTTTATTCTCTGTCAAAATTACTCTGGGATATTGCAGGACAACACACTAACCTGTACTAACCAACAAAATCTCATACCCTATTCAATATTCCATGCAATTATGATTTTCAAATCCACTGACCATGCACGTTCAATTAGATGATGTGCTACCAAAATAAAACTGAAGAGAAGCTAAGCTATCTAACTCTTTCTGTGAAGACAGCATCACACTAATAACAAATCCAGACAGAGATACTATGAGAAAAGAAAATTCAGACCAATCTTTTAAATTAAAATAGATGCCAAAATGCAGAACAAAATGCTTGCAAATTGAATCCAGCATCACATTAAAAGAATTACACATTATGTTCAAGTGGGATTTATTCTTGGTGTGCAAGTCTGGTTCAACACACAAAAAAATCAAATATTATAATATATAGATCAGCAAGTCAAGGCAGAAAAATATCCTTTCATGATGAAAACAGTTCAAAGAGTAGGGACACAATGGAACTTTCAAAATGTGATAAAAAGAATAGATGAAAAACCCACAGCTGACATCATCCCCAATAGGGAAAGACTGATAGCATTCCCTCTAAGTTCAGGAACAAGACAAAGATGCCCATTGTCACCATTGTTATTCAGCATTGTGCCAGAGGTTCTAACCAGAGAAATTAGACAAGGAAAAGAAATCAAAAGCAACCAAATTGGAAAGGGAAAAGTACAAATTTCACTGTTTGCAGGTGACATGATACTATACACTGAAAATCCTGGCAAATCTACACCAAAGCTGCTAAAGCTCATAAATGAGTACAGCAAAATGGCAGGGGACAAGGTCAACACCCCAAAAACAGTAGTGTTCCATACACTAGTAGTGAGCAATCTGAGGAGAAAATCAAGAAAAACATTCCATTTACAATAGCAACACAAGAATCAAATATTTAGGAATAAATTTAACTAAGAATACAAAAGACCTATACACAGAAAACTACAAGAAATTGCTAAAAAAATTTTAAAAACATGAAAGACCTAAATAAATGGAAGCATGTACAATGTTCATGGATTGGAAGACTGCATACAGTTAAGATGTCAGTTCTACTTGAATTGATTTATAGATTCAATGCATAACAATTATAAGCATGATAACTTACTTTGCAGAAAGAGAAAAGCTAATAACCAAATTTATTTTGAAAGGCAGGGTGCCCTCAATAGCTAAAAATAAATTGAGAAAGAAAAATGAAATGGGTGATCTCACTCTCTCTGACTTTAAAGTGTATTTTAAAAATACAGTGGTCAAAACAGCATGGTACTGGCATAAAGATAGATATACTGACCAATGGAATTGAATTTCATGTTAAGAACTAGACCTTCTTATCTATGTACAATTGATCCATTTATCAATTGATCCATAAATCATAAATTGATAAAGCAGTCAAGTCAACCCACCTTGGAGAGAGCAGCCTCTTTAATAATTAATGCTGGGAGAACTGGATATCCATGAACAAAGGAATGAAAGGGGATCCATATCTCACATGTTATACAAAAATTAACTCAAATAGATCAAATATTTAAACATTAAAGATAAGACAACAGAACTGTTAGAAGAAAGTGTAGGGAAATGTCTTATAAATCTTGTAATAAGAAGTGGTTTCCTAGACCTTACACCCAGAGCATGAGCATTGGAAAAAGAAATAGATCAATGGAATCTCTTCCTAATTAAACACTTTTGTGCATCAAAGAAGTTTGTCAGGAATGTAAAAAGGCAGCCAATGCAATAGGAGGCAGTATTTGGAAATTATATATAAGATAAGTGTTTAGTATCTAGAATATATAAAGAGATTCTTCAATTGAACAACAAAAATATAAACAACCCAATAAAAAATGGGCAAAAGACATGAACAGACACTTTTCAGAAGAGGAAATATCAATGGCTAAAAAACACATGCAAATATGGTCAACTTTATTGACTAATAGGTAAATGCAAATCAAAGCTATGGTGCAACATCATCCCATACCCACTAGAATGACCATTACTGGAAAAAAAAACAGCAAACAAGTGCTGGAGAGGATGTGGAGAAAGATGGCCCCTTATCCTTAAAGATCCTTTGCCTAACAGTAAGGACACAAACGGACATTTGAAAACTGATGTTTATAACAGCATTATTTATGATTGCCAAGAGATGGAAATAGTTTAAACATCTATCAACAGAAGAGTGGCTGAACAAGCTGTGGATATATATACATATATATTCCATACATATATATGGAATACTACCCAGCTGTAAGACAGAATAAAGTCATGAAATATTTAAGATGTGAATGAATCTTCAGGACATTTTATTTAGTGAAATTAAACAGAAACAAAAGGACAAATACTGTAAGTCTCAGTAATATGATGTAATATTAATGTATTAATGAGTGAACATTGGGAGTTAAACACAGGTTATGTGGACAAAGAAAGAAGGTTGAAACTGGGCATTTGGTGCTAAAGGAACATAGATTGTGCAACAGGACTGATTGTGAAATTTCAAAGTGGATAGCAAAATACTACCTGATGGTAGCACAATAATATAAGTATACTGAATGAAGCTGTGTATGAGTATGACTGAGGGAGAAGGACTGGCGGCACAGATGAAACCAGAAGGCAAGGTAGAGGATAAAGGCTGAGAAAGAGTAACTTAATAATGCCTAGATTGGACAATGATGGTGATTAAATGTACAAATATAAAAAGATTATTTCATGAGGGAGAACAAATTAATGTTAACATTGGAAGGGGTTGAAAATGGACTGTATACAGGAACAGGTATAATCAAAGTAAGCCTAGGTCTCTAGTCAGTGGTAACATTGTAGTATGCTTCCACTGAATGTGACAAAGGCATTATGCCAAAATTAAATATCAACAGACAGGGGACATGTGGGTGGGTGTGGATTATGTGCAGAAGAAAAGGAAATGTCTTCATATACATTATGGTGGTAAAGACATGTATATTTGCTTTGGTTGGATTGTGTGGTGTGTGAATAAATTTGATTTAAAATAAACAGAGAGAAACAAGAGATGGAGAAAATGTGGAGAAAGAGATATACCTATTCACTGTTGGTAGCGAATACTGAGAGGTGCAGTCTCCTGCCCCTCAGAGGGCACTGTGGTGTTGAGATAGTTCATAAAAGTGGCCTCAGTCTTATTGCTGTGTTTCTTTATTAAAATGGCTTTATGAGTCTGTGTACTTACAAGGATGTATAAAAACATGGTTTTTGAAAGATGAAACAAAACATGTGCTGTGTCTGCTGGCATGTATAGGTCTGCCTGCATTCCAGACAGAAGAAATCATCTATAAGCCAGAGGTTATAGCACCATCCCTGTTTATTCCCATAGTAACTCCCACCCTGCTTGCTTTTCTATATAATCTGGAGACAAAGGATATTCAGGGCTCAGACTTTGAGACAGAAGTGCTCTGAGCCTGCCAGTAATAGAAAGCTTTTCCACTTCTCAGAGGGTCTGGTGCTTTCTTGTGTGGTGTTCAGAATTTTTCCCTACTTCATTTATTGTACATTAGGTGGGAAGTGCCACACTCCAAGGAGAAAACACCCTTGTGTCCCCTCCCCATCTCTGGGGAGGCCTAAGCTGTGGACCAATCTCAATCATCACTGGCATGCCCCGGAACCTCTACCTCTAGTTTGGGATCATCTAGTTGGAATGGGACACTGGCTTCCCTGACTGGGGAGGGAAGTTCTGAAAACAGCAGCCCTGAAAATTGGACTGAAGTCCTGCCCTTTGGGGTAGTAAGAACAACCATTTGATCAGGTATAGGAACTGACAGGTCCTGCCTTTCAGGGATAAGAGGAGACTGATTACCTCCTGAACCAAGCTAAGTATCCTTCAGATAGAGCAAAAACCAAAGGAGAAACCCCCAGTAGTTAGATACACTCTGGTTTTGGGACACAATGTAATTTGTTGTGTTGTGTGCCTGGTGTGTAAAAGTGTGTGAATGAGACATGACTCTGTCCCGAGGCTTTAGTGCTGTGTCACCCATGAAGTGAATCGAGTGCCCTGATCTGCAGTTCTGTGGGTCTTCATACAGCTCATAAGGGGACCCTCTCAATTAAAAGAAGGAAAGTCCAATTTGGGGGGTTATACCAGCCCATGTCATGCTAAGAGGACACTAAATTCCAGTGAGGGAAGTGGTCAGAGATGAACAAAGTGATCGTCTTTTGTTTATTCTATTCTTTTGCTGTTTGGTGTCCTGGAAGGATCACTATAGGAAGTACCAAAAGCAAAACTCCCTTAGCCTGCATTCTTCAGAGTTTTTTAAAAAAGATTTACTGGATAGTATGGAGTAAGGCTTAAGGCCCAAGAGTTTTACAAATTTTGTCAATTGAACTGGCTGACTTTTGGAGTTGGATGTGGCCATCCAAGGTGTCATTCATCCCCCAACTGAACCTAGCTATCTGGCAAGTTGTCACAGGACAGCCTAGCCACCCTGACCAGTTTCTGTACATTGACTTATGGCTCCAACTTATTCAGAATTCACCACCATGGCTAAAATATTGCATTGAAAGTCCTGGTAGCCCATGCTGACCTGGACATTCCACTACCCAGAGGAGTTTCCACAAAGCAGTTAGCCCGAGCCACCACTAATTTTCCGACCCTGGAGAACTCCCCACCACTGACAAAGAAAAGCCTTTTCCACCATCAGACCACCAACTTACTCCAGTCAATCACACAGACCCATCAGCCAACATTGCAAGATTGCCACCAGATTTGCATTACCCTCTTCAACACAGAAGAACAGAGACAAATTTCACAAGCTTCCCTGAAGTAGTTGGAAGAAAATGTTCCTGCAGGGATGATGAACACATCCCAAGATGCTCAAAATTCCTTCCCAGATGCTGAACCACAGTGGGACTCAAACACTGAAGCTGGCAGAAACAGTTTAAATCTCTACCAAGATGCACTCATTCAAGGCATGATAAAGCATGCCAGAAAAACAATTAATATGTCAAAAACCACTGAAGTCCTACAAAAGTCAGATGAAGCCCTTTGCCAGTTGCTTGAGCACCTCTGTGTACACTTTTGACCCTGAGGCACCAGAAAACCAAAGACTTGTTAATTTTGCATTTTTTTGGCAAGTCCAACCTGACATCTGGAAAAAGCTGCACAAATTAGAAGGGTTTTCTGGAATGAATATATTCCAGCTCCTTGAGGTACCTACCAAAGTCTACATAAACAGAGATCAGGAGGCATGGAGAGAAGCTGACCACTAACTAAATGAAAAAGCAGACCTACATTTTGCAGCACTCACCCAGGGCACCAGAAAGCGCTGATTCTCAAAACTCAGAACCTTCAAATGGCCAGGATCAGGAGATAAAATGCCCACTTATTGAGGGCCATCTGGAGAATGCAGGACAGCAGCTCCACTGGGAAGAAACCAGTGTGCTTACTGTAAGGAAGAGGGACACTGGAAAGAAGAATGTCCCCCCAAAAGATGGAAAAAAGGTACCAAGACCCCTCCAATCATGCAGAACTCAGGGCTATTGATTTTGTAGTCTAGCAGCCCTTGAAGACAACTCAGACTGAGACAGACTGGGCCTCTTCATACTAGGCCCCAAGGAGCCCATGTTCATGATGACAGTAGGGGGTCAAAAAGATGGACATATGGTAGACATAGGTGCAGAATATTCTGTTGTCAGGCAACAAATTGGGCCAAAAACTAAAAGGCAAACCACCATTATTGGAGCCACTGGTGTCTTGGCTCAACATCCATTCTTAACAGCCTATAAGTGTCTACTGGTATTCCATGAAGTTTCCCATCAATTTCCTTACCTTCTTGACTGCCTAGTACCTCTACTGGTCTGAGATATCCTGACAAAGCTCCATGCTCAAATAAAATTCAATGCAGAAGGGAAATGTGTCCTGACACTAAAGGACCCCTCCAAAAATCAAGATGACCCTGACAGCCCCTCAAGAAAAAGTGGCACCTTTTTGTTGCCAAAAAAAACTGAAACTGATCCAACCATCCAGAGGTGCCAGGAGTTGATACTTCTGTTTGGGCAGAAAGCAGCCTAATGAGGTTAGCAACAAATGTCCCTCCAGTCCTTGTGGTACTCCACCCAGGAGTTGCCCCAATGTGTCTTAAACAATATCCAGTCCCCCAAGGAAACCAGGTGAAATTCCAGGCACACATCACTACTTATTTGTTCATGATATACTACAGAATGCCAGTCCCCATGGAACACTCCTTTGCTGCCAGTATGAAAAGCCAGCACCAATGATTACCACCCCATTCAACACTTGCGGGCCATCAACAAAGTGATTGTTACTTTACATCCTATAGTGCAAAACCTATATTCCCTCTTGAGCTTAATTCCTGCAACAGAATCATTTTTATCCTGCCTTGACCTGAAATCTTCTACATTTCTCTGGCAATGGTCCAGCAATCCATCTTTGCCTTTGAATGGGAACATCTGTGCACTGGAAAAAAAATTCATGTAGATGTGCCTGACTCAAGGATTCAAAAATTGCCTCACTATATTTAGCCAAATCCTAGGGAAAAACTTGCATGAATTCCACAACAAAAAGTATAATAGTGTTTTGCTCCAATATATGAATAATTTACTCTTAGCCAGCACAACCTCACAAAACTGTTTAAAAGGTACAACAGCATTTCTGACCCATCTAAATCAAGAAGCTACAAAGGCTCTAGAAAAAATACCCAAATTTGCAAAACATGAGTAAAAAAAATTCCTCAGATTTCACATTACCCAAGGCACCCAGCACCTGAGAGTTCAAAAAAACAAGCTGTTTATCAAATACCTACACTCATATCTCAGCTACGCATCTGTCAGTTCCTAGGGGCCACAAAATTCTGCTGCATCTGGATCCTTAAGTTTGCCACAGTCTCTAAGCCCTTGTATGAGGCTATGAGGAGTTGAAAATTCATCCCTGCCCTGGGGAGCTGAACAACAAAGTGCCTTTGAAACTCTAAAAAAGACAGCACCCTCCTACTGAATGGATAAGGAAAATTTAAGAATAGTTGATTAGCAGTCCCAAAAGCACTTAGCCCAGTGATGGTCTTGCAAGTTCATGAAGATAGTCACTATGGTAAAACAGCCCTGGAGCAGTTTCAACAGTATTTTTGCATTCCTCAGCTGCATCAACTCATCCAAGCAGTTTGTATTAAATGTGTAACTTGTGCTCAAAACAACCCCAGACAAGTGCCAAACCCTCCCCCATCCCAGGAATTCAAGTCATAGGACAAATGCCATTCAAAAACATCCAGGTAAGCTTCACAGAGCTTCCCCAGGCAAGGGAATACCACTACCTACTAGCAAAAGTCTGTACTTTCTCAGGATGGGTGAAAGCCATTTTGACTCACTCAGAAAAGGCCCAAGAAGTAGGCCAGTTCTTGCACAAAAAAATCATCCCATGGTATAGCCTGCTGAGCTCCCCAGACTCTGACACTGGGCCAGCATTTGTGGCCCAAATTACACAAAATCTCAGCAAAACCCTCTGCATAAAGTGTATTCCCTGCACAGCATATAGATCACAGAGTTCAGGAAAAGTGAAGCAAATAAACCACACCCTGAAATCACATCTAAAGAAACTTTCAGAAAAACCAATCTTAAATGAATTAATATTCTCCTCCATAGCCTTGTTAAGAGTAAGATGCAGACTTCCGGAGAAGATGGCGGCTTAGTAAGATGCGCGGATCTTAGTTTCTTCTCCAGGACAGCTACTAGGGGAGTAGAAATGATACAGAACAGCTCCCAAAGCCACAACAGAGAAAAAAAAAAGACAGCGTACCCCATCCTGGAACGGCTGGCTGGCTGAGAGAAGCCGCTCGGGTGAGATCGCCGAGGCGCGTGGGCTTCACCGGGCGGGGCAGCAAGCGGCCAGAGTCACTCCCTTCCCCCTTCCCGGGCCAGATGGGAGAATTGGAGAGGCGGTCCCCTGAAACCGCGGCAGTGGCGCCCACACCACGCGCAGCCCCCCGGACCAACTGAGAGAATTGGATCGGAAATCCCCAGGCTGCGGAGAACAGTGACGGGTGGGGGAGGCCCCTTCCAAACCCATGACTCCCCGGGAACGTGCACTCTCCTGGGCGGGCCGCTGCCGCTGGCGCCTTCCCGCCACGCTTGTCGCTCCAGGCCGACTAGGAAATTCGGAGGGGCGCTTTCCTGGGCTGTGTCGGTCAGCAACCCTCCCCGCATTCGGACCCCGGGCCGGCTGGCACTCTTCCAAGCTGCTTCAGCTAGCGAACCTCCCAGACAGCGAGAGTTTTCCAAAGTTAAAGGTCCCACAGCACCTTTTACTGGTGGGACCCGCAGACAAACGTGTGCAACGAGCGTCACCTACTGGGAAGGAAAAGAAAAACAGAACCCAGAGATTTCACAGAAAAATCTTCCAAACTTTTGGATCCAATACCCAGGGAAATCTGTCTAAATGCACAGACGCCAACAGAAGATAACAGATCATGCTCAAATAATTGAAAACATGGCCCAGTCAAAGGAACAAACCAATAGCTCAAATGAGATACAGGAGCTGAGACAACTAATGCTAAATATATAAACAGAAATGGAAAACCTCTTCAAAAATGAAATCGATAAATTGAGGGAGGACATGAAGAAGACATGGGCTGAACATAAAGAAGAAATAGAAAAACTGAAAAACCAAATCACAGAACTTATGGAAGAGAAGGACAAAGTAGAAAAGATAGAAAAAACAATGGACACCTACAATGATAGATTCAAAGAGACAGAAGATAGAATTAGTGATTTGGAGGATGGAACATCTGAATTCCAAAAACAAACAGAAACTATCGGGAAAAGAATGGAAAAATTTGAACAGGGTATCAGGGAACTCAAGGACAATATGAAGCGCACAAATATACGTGTTGTGGGTGTCCCAGAAGGAGAAGAGAAGGGAAAAGGAGGAGAAAAACTAATGGAAGAAATTTTCACTGAAAATTTCCTAACTCTTATGAAAGAACTAAAATTACAGATCCAAGAAGTGCAGCGCACCCCAAAGAGATTAGACCCAAATAGGCGTTCTCCAAGACACTTACTAGTTAGAATGTCAGAGGTCAAAGAGAAAGAGAGGATCTTGAAAGCAGCAAGAGAAAAACAATCCATCACATACAAGGGAAACCCAACAAGACTATGTGTAGATTTCTCAGCAGAAACCATGGAGGCTAGAAGACAGTGGGATGATATATTTAAATTACTAAAAGAGAAAAACTGCCAACCAAGACTCCTATATCCAGCAAAATTGTCCTTCAAAAATGAGGGAGAAATTAAAACATTCTCAGACAAAAAGTCACTGAGAGAATTTGTGACCAAGAGGCCAGCTCTGCAAGAAATACTAAAGGGAGCACTAGAGTCAGAACCGAAAAGACAGAAGAGAGAGGTATGGAGAAGAGTGTAGAAAGAAGGAAAGTCAGATATGATATATATAATACAAAAGGCAAAATGGTAGAGGAAAATATTATCCAAACAGTAATAACACTAAATGTTAATGGACTGAATTCCCCAATCAAAAGACATAGAATGGCAGAATGGATTAAAAAACAGGATCCTTCTATATGCTGTCTACAGGAAACACATCTTAGACCCAAAGATAAACATAGGTTGAAAGTGAAAGGTTGGGGAAAGATATTTCACGCAAATAACAACCAGAAAATAGCAGGAGTGGCTATACTAATATCCAACAAGTTAGACTTCAAATGTAAAACAGTTAAAAGAGACAAAGAACAACACTATATACTAATAAAAGGAACAATTAAACAAGAAGACATAGCAATCATAAATATTTACGCACCAAACCAGAATGCCCCAAAATACGTGAGGAATACACTGCAAACACTGAAAAGAGGAATAGACACATATACCATAATAGTTAGAGACTTCAATTCCCCACTCTCATCAATGGACAGAACATCTAGACAGAGGATCAATAAAGAAATAGAGAATCTGAATATTACTATAAATGAGCTAGACTTAACAGACATTTATAGGACATTAAATCCCACAACAGCAGGATACACCTTTTTCTCAAGTGCTCATGGATCATTCTCAAAGATAGACCATATGCTGGGTCACAAAGCAAGTCTTAACAAATTTAAAAAGACTGAAATCATACACAACACTTTCTTGGATCATAAAGGAATGAAGTTGGAAATCAATAATAGGCGGAATGCCAGAAAATTCACAAATACCTGGAGCCTCAACAACACACTCTTAAACAACGAGTGAGTCAAAGAAGAAATTGCAAGAGAAATTACTAAATACCTCGAGGCAAATGAAAATGAAAACACAACATATCAAAACTTATGGGATGCAGCAAAGGCAGTGCTAAGAGGGAAATTTATTGCCCTAAATGCCTATATCAGAAAAGAAGAAAAGGCAAAAATGCAGGAATTAACTGTTCACTTGGAAGAACTGGAGAAAGAAGAGCAAACTAATCCCAAAGCAAGCAAAGGGAAAGAAATAACAAAGATCAGAGCAGAAATAAATGAAATTGAAAACATGAAAACAATAGAGAAAATCAATAAGACCAGAAGTTGGTTCTATGAGAAAATAAATAAGATTGATGGGCCCTTATCAACATTGACAAAAAGAAGAAGAGAGAGGATGCAAATAAATAAGATCAGATATGGAAGAGGAGACATAACTACTGACCTCACAGAAATAAAGGAGGTAATAACAGGATACTATGAACAACTTTACGCTAATAAATACAACAATTTAGATGAAATGGACGGGTTCCTGGAAAGACATGAACAACCAACTTTGACTCAAGAAGACATAGATGACCTCAACAAACCAATCACAAGTAAAAAATTGAATTAGTCATTCAAAAGCTTCCTAAAAAGAAAAGTCCAGGACCAGATGGCTTCACATGTGAATTCTACCAAACGTTCCAGAAAGAATTAGTATCAATTCTCCTCAAACTCTTCAAAAAAATCGAATTGGAGGGAAAACTACCTAATTCATTCTATGAAGCCAACATCACCCTCATACCAAAAGCAGGCAAAGATATTACAAAAAAAGAAAACTACAGACCAATCTCTCCAATGAATATAGATGCAAAAATCCTCAATAAAATTCTAGCAAATCGTATCCAACAACACATTAAAAGAATTATACATCATGACCAAGTAGGATTCATCCCAGGTATGCAAGGATGGTTCAACATAAGAAAATCAATTAATGTAATACACCATATCAACAAATCAAAGCAGAAAAATCACATGATCATCTCAATTGATGCAGAGAAGGCATTTGACAAGATTCAACATCCTTTCCTGTTGAAAACACTTCAAAAGATAGGAATACAAGGGAACTTCCTTAAAATGATAGAGGGAATATATGAAAAACCCACAGCTAATATCATCCTTAATGGCGAAAAATTGAAAACTTCCCCCTAAGATCAGGAACAAGACAAGGATGTCCACTATCACCACTATTATTCAACATTGTGTTGGAGGTTCTAGCCAGAGCAATTAGACAAGAAAAAGAAATACAAGGCATCAAAATAGGAAAGGAAGAAGTAAAACTATCACCGTTTGCAGACGATATGATACTATACGTCGAAAACCTGGAAAAATCCACAACAAAACTACTAGAGCAAATAAATGAGTACAGCAAAGTAGCAGGTTACAAGATCAACATTCAAAAATCTGTAGCATTTCTATACACTAGTAATGAACAAGCTGAGGGGGAAATCAAGAAACGAACCCCATTTACAATTGCAACTAAAAGAATAAAATACCTAGGAATAAATTTAACTAAAGAGACAAAAAACTTATATAAAGAAAACTACAAAAAACTGTTAAAAGAAATCACAGAAGACCTAAATAGATGGAAGGGCATACCGTGTTCATGGATTGGAAGACTAAAGATAGTTAAGATGTCAATCCTACCTAAATTGATTTACAGATTCAATGCAATACCAATCAAAATCCCAACAACTTATTTTTCAGATATAGAAAAACCAATAAGCAAATTTATTTGGAAGGAAAGGGTGCCCCGAATTGCTAAAAACATCTTGAGGAAAAAAAACGAAGCTGGAGGTCTCACGCTGCCTGACTTTAAGGCATATTATGAAGCCACAGTGGTCAAAACAGCATGGTATTGGCATAAAGACAGATATATCGACCAATGGAATCGAATAGAGTGCTCAGATATAGACCCTCTCATCTACGGACATTTGATCTTTGATAAGGCAGTCAAGCCAACTCACCTGGGACAGAACAGTCTCTTCAATAAATGGTGCCTAGAGAACTGGATATCCATATGCAAAAGAATGAAAGAAGACCCATCTCTCACACCCTATACAAAAGTTAACTCAAAATGGATCAAAGATCTAAACATTAGGTCTAAGACCATAAAATAGTTAGAGGAAAATGATGGGAGATATCTTATGGATCTTACAACTGGAGGCGGTTTTATGGACCTTAAACCTAAAGCAAGAACACTGAAGAAGGAAATAAATAAATGGGAGCTCCTCAAAATTAAACACTTTTGTGCATCAAAGAACTTCATCAAGAAAGTAGAAAGACAGCCTACACAATGGGAGACAATATTTGGAAATGATATATCAGATAAAGGTCTAGTACCCAGAATTTATAACGAGATTGTTCATCTCAACAACAAAAAGACAGCCAACCCAATTACAAAATGGGAAAAAGACTTGAATAGACACCTATCAGAAGAGGAAATACAAATGGCCAAAAGGCACGTGAAGAGATGCTCAATGTCCCTGGCCATTAGAGAAATGCAAATCAAAACCACAATGAGATATCATCTCACACCCACCAGAATGGCCATTATCAACAAAACAGAAAATGACAAGTGCTGGAGAGGATGCGGAGAAAGAGGCACACTTATCCACTGTTGGTGGGAATGTCAAATGGTGCAACCACTGTGGAAGGCAGTTTGGCGGTTCCTCAAAAAGCTGAATATAGAATTGCCATACGACCCAGCAATACCATTGCTGGGAATATACTCAAAGGACTTAAGGGCAAAGACACAAACGGACATTTGCACACCAATGTTTATAGCAGCATTATTTACAATTACAAAGAGATGGAAACAGCCGAAATCTCCATCAACAGAAAAGTGGCTAAACAAACTGTGGTATATACATACGATGGAATACTATGCAGCTTTAAGACAGGATAAACTTATGAAGCATGTAATAACATGGATAGACCTAGAGAACATTATTCTGAGTGAGTCTAGCCAAAAACTAAAGGACAAATACTGTATGGTCCCACTGATGTGAACAGACATTCGAGAATAAATTTGGAATATGTCATTGGTAACAGTCCAGCAGGAGGTAGAAACAGGGTAAGATAATGGGCAATTGGAGTTGAAGGGATTAGATACAAAAACTCAAAAATGGACAGCACATTAATACCTAATTGTAAAGTAATCATGTTAAAAAACTGAATGAAGCTGCATCTGAGCTATAGGTTTTTGTTTTGTTTTGTTTTGTTTTGATTTTACTATTATTACTTTTATTTTTTTCTCTATATTAACATTCTATATCTTTTTCAGTTATGTTGCTAGTTCTTCTAAACTGATGCAAATGTACTAAGAAATGATGATAATGCATCTATGTGAGGATGTTAAGAATTACTGATTGCATATGTAGAATGGTATGATTTCTAAATGTTGGGTTAATTTCTTTTTTTCCATTAATTAAAAAAAAAAGAGAAGGGGTAATTGGAGCTGAAGGGATACAGACTGTACAACGGGACTGGATATAAAAACTCAGAAATGGACAGCACAATACTACCCAATTGTAATGCAATTATGTTAAAACACTGAATGAAGGTGCATGTGAGGTATAGGTTTTTTTTTTCTTTCTTTTATTGTTTTAATTCTTATTCTGTTGTCTTTTTATTTCTTTTTCTAAATCGATGCAAATGTACTAAGAAATGATGAATATGCAACTATGCGATGTTATTAAGAATTACTGATTGTACATGTAGAATGGAATGATTTCTAATTGTTTTGCTAATTCTTTTTTTAATTAATAAAAAAAATAGGAGACCAAAAAAAAAAAAAAAAAGAGTAAGATGCAGTCCCACAAAACATATTGGATCTCCCTTTTTGAAGTTTTGTTCAGATGACCTCCAACACTGACAAAAAACTCCAAGGAAATATTACACAATTCAGAGAACTAACTTTAAAAAAGCAACTCCAGTGCCTAAGCTCCACCCTGTCTCAACTACACAGCTGAGTAAATGAAAGTTTTCCACTACAATCAACACACCCTGTGCACTCCTTTACCCAAGTCTGAGTAAAAGAGTGAAAAAATCAAACATTAACGCCCAACTGGTTAGGGCCTTATATGTCCTCCTTTCTACTCTTACAGCTGTTAAAGTTGCCAAGATTGTCCCCTGGATTCACCACTCCCAGCTGAAACCTGGAAATGGCACTACACCATCTTGGAAGTGCAAGACTAATCCAGAAAATTCACTGTATTTGATCCTGCATAAAAAACCCACCTGCCCTTCCCCAGCAACTCCAGATCTGACTGGTCTATGCGCAGCTGAAGCTTGAGGAAATTGTCAGACTTCAAGCCTTGCTTCAGTCACTCCAGGGCTGACTGATCCATGCATGGCTGAAGACTGAGGAATCACCACAGGGGCACCCCAGCCTGCCAGATCAGTAGCCTGACTTTCCTTATCTTTATCTCTGTGTTAGTTTTCATTTGGTAGTGTTAGCTCTCCTAGAAGGAGGCAACCTACAATTTTTCCAGAAACTAATTTTACTCTAATTTAGTGGTATTATAAATATCCAAGTAATTCCTCTTGCCCTATATAAGTTGACCTGTTAGTATACAAAGGAAGAGTATGTGGAAAAACTCAACCTTTCCAACTGTTGCCTGCAGTTAAGTAACCAAGGAAATGTAATAGAGTAAATCACCAATTTCATAAGAACCCTAACCCTGGTCCCAGTTCAAACCTGGAATGGCTGGGACCCCAAGAATCTGTTCAGGGGATGGTTCTCAACCATTGGAGGGTTCAAAACTCTGATTGGCCGTGTTTTAGTGCTACTTACTATATGTATTATACTCCCTTGCTTCCTCCTTATTTACTAAAAAGTGTAAGTCAAACTATAGAAGCCTTAGTAGACAGAGAAACTCCCTTTCACCTGCTTCACTTCAGTGGTCTGCACCCCTCAATCATCATAAATAGAAATTAGCCCCCACAGGCAAAAACGGTGCTACATCCATGAAATAAAATGTGATGAATAATATCATCAAAAGGGGGGAATGAGGTAGTTCATAAGACTGACCCCAGTATTATTGCTGAAGCTCCTTACTAAAATGGCTTTATGAATCTGTGTACTCTCAAGAATGTATAAAATCATGCTTTCTGAAAAAAGATAGTGGAACCAAACATCTCCTGCATCTGCCAGTCATGCCCAGGCCTGCCTGCTTTCCAAACAGAAGAAATCAGCTACGAGCCAGAGCTTATAACACCATCCCTGTCTGTTCCCATACTAACTCCTGCCCTGCTTGCTTTCCTATATAATCTGGAGACAAAGGATATCTGGGACTCTGACTTTGGATAGAAGTTCTCTGAGCCTGCTGGCAATAGAAAGCTTGTCCACTTTTCAAAGGCTCTGGCACTTTCTTCTGTTGTGTTTGAAGTTTTTCCCTACTTCAGTGTCTTTACAGGAGACTAGGAATGGGGTTGCCATATAACCTTGTAATCCTGTATAGATATATACCTGGAGGAACTGAGAGTAGGGACATGAATGGACAATTGCACACTGGTGTTTATGGCAGCAGTGTTAATGATTCACAATGGATGGAGGTGATCTAAGGGTACAATGACTGAGGAATGGAAGGGAGAACTCTGGTGTTTACATACAATGGACTACTGAGTGCTGTAAAAATGAATTAAGTTGTGAGGCATGCAACTTGGTCATGAACTTTAAGGATAGTATGTAGAATAAAATGTCAGAAACAAAAAAAATATTATCATGCCTCACTCAAATGGACTAACTACAATATATGAACTCAGAGAATTGAAATCAAGCGAATGGGTTATCAGGTTTGGGCCTATTATAAATGTTCCTATAACACTCACATATATTTAGGAGTTGCAAGTTTTATTTCTAAATTCTGAAATAATTAGCTCCTTATATATAACCTCATTTTTCTCTGAAACCTCAGGCATTTATGTGATATGTGATACTCAGATTTAGAACACTGAAGCTAGGAAGGTCGGCATTACCCCTTCAGGAACTATTTTTAAAACTGAAAAGTGACCAGACTTCATCTAGAGATATGAATGAAACTGATCCAGATAGGACTAAGGTAAATCAAAATACTGGGTAAAGGCTGATATGGCCCATATTTGCAAACTGCAACCTCTGTGCCAGACCAAAGGAAGAGATGTTTATTTGTGCAGAATAAACATTAGGTATCACATTATATCATTTTACTGGTACAGTCAGCTTACTTGAGCATCATGATTGCATGGAATCTTGTATAGGGTGTGATTTCTTGTTTTTTAAAGGTTAGTGTGATACCCCAATATATTCCAGAGTAATTTGGGCAGAGAATTAAAACACATTTGTAAAATTCCCTTGGAGGACTGGGGAAAAAGAAGGAAATATTAAACTTCCCCATCTGGGGAATTCCTGATATTCTCACAAGCAGTAGGCAAAACTGATTCAACAGGCTGAGCCCTCAATATTAATTATTCATGAATAGTCTCCTTACAAGAGACAAGCTAAGCCTACTTATAACTATGCCTAAGAGTCACCTACAGAGAACTTCATTTGTTTCTTAGTTGTGGCACTTCTAAGCCACTTAGACAGGTGAAATCACTGAGAGAAATGAGACAAAATAAAGTTGCAGTGACTGAAAGATTTCAAAATGAGTCTAGAGGTAATCTTGGAAGTTATTCTTTTGCATTATATAGATCTTCCTTTTTGGTTTATGGTGTATTGAAGTGGCTAGATGGAAGTATCTGAAACTGCTGAATTGTCTTCCAGCTACCTTGATTCTTGAAAAAGCCTGTATAAGTATGTAGATTTTATAAATGACTGTGTGACTGTGAAAGGTTTGTGTTTAATGCTCCTTTTATACAAGGTTATGGATATGAGTAAACATAATAAGGGTAAAAAAATAGCTAATAAGGAGCATAAAGATTAAAAATTGAGTAGATTGAAATAGTGTGTGTCAATGAAAGGGGGGGAAAGGTATGGGGTATATGAGTCATTTCCTTTCTTTTTATTTCTTTTTCTGGAGTGATACTAATTTTCTAAAAATGATCATGGTGAAGAACACAGAACTATGTGATGATATTGTGAGCCATTGATTGCATAATACAAATGAACTCTATGTGTGTGTGGATATTTCTCAATTTAAAAAAATTAAATGTGGCAGGCACTCTTTTAGCCTTTTCATGCCCATCACTGTCCATTGAAATAATTATTTGATTACCTACAATCAGAATACATAAAATTGATGGTTCGGATGGCATCCTTCCATTGAAATAAAAAGAGTTCCAAAAAAAAAAAAAAACAACAGCAGCAAATTATGCATTTTTAAAAGTTCCATTCACATACTCACCAGGCAAGGAAATTTTCCATGTGTACCAAAAAGGTAAAAAAAGGACTCCTGCTCCAAGCCCACACCAAAAGAGCAAATGTCTAAATATGGAAAAAGACTGCCACTGCCAGAGCAAATAAAAATAACCAAATTTCAGTAGTGTTTACTGGAAGACCTCCAAAACATGGCCAGATCCTCAAACAAAAAGACAGAGATATGTTAATGAGAAGGCTCACAAACTTGGGCCTGGGCCATCAAGTATTAGGCAGAGCACAAAGGGCAATTAGCAGTATGTTTCCTTAAATCCATCAATGGCTCTAGAGTCAATTTGGTGGGCTCTTTAGATCCCACTTCTGACACCATGTAATATTAATCAAGAAATAACAACCTAAGCAGTAAGACAACAAGACATTTATTGGGGATCTTAGAATTGCAACTCAGAGAACACAGATTATGGTAGCAACACAAATTGTATCCTGTCTTGGTATTTTGAGGCAAGGATTTTAAAAGAAAATTGAAAATATTATATTAATTGTTTGTGGTTGGTGGATATTCAGGGTGATCCAGATCTTTGAGGTTAGACAGTTTACTGAGTTCCTTATCTTCTATTATGTTTTTGATGTCTAGATGTCCATAGGGTTTAGAGGAACATTGTTGCTTTGCATGCTTTGGCAGTTTGTGATAGCTGGCTGAGATTTGAATAAGAGTAACCTCCAGAATGAATTCCTGACTATATTTACACCTATTAGCCATAGAAACTCTATTTTGTTAATTGTTTACATAATTAATGTGAGAGTATGAATCCATGAAAGAATATTACTAATGTGTTTTGATGGTTCACTGAATCTTGAATCAAAGAGCTGCCATTAGTGATGTCAAAATCATAGCTCATCCTGACATACATTAAAGAAAAAGTCTACAGTGGAGGAAAATTTGAAATATTCGAATGATTCATTATTGGAATGTACTCTGCAACTGCATAACCATCATCTACCACTTCTCAACTTGTTCTTCCAAGGTGATGCTGATTTCATCAAGGCATTAAGAAATCCATTGTTGAGTGGGTCATCAGCATGTGTATAGCTTTATAGTGGCTGCCACTCCAGAGATGACTGGAAGCTTCAGTAGAATTGGATTCTCACAATGATAGAAACCATTCAGTAATGTGTAACTTTCAGAGACTAACAGGGAAAATTAAAAAGATAAACCACAAATGCAAGTTGATAATTAATGTGCTTTCTTCTGCAGACATTTTTTGTAATAGCTCATGAAGCAAGTGGTATCAATGGAGTTTTATAGATAGAAAACTAATCCATGTGTGGAAACCAAACCATATGTTAATTTTCTTGTGATGAAGAAATATTATATTTTTATGATTTATGTTTTATATGGAAACTAGCTCATGTCCTAGGAGGGAATCATAGCTACTGTATAATTCTATAACCTAAGCCCTTTACATCCCCAGAACCCTTAACTGACAGGGAATTCAGAACCTTTTGACTGAGAAGGAAGTCAACAACTATTGAGGAAAGACTCTAAGCAAAGATACATATTGTATATCTGCTTGCAAGAATTTGCTTGGATAGCTTCAATTATTTTCCAAGGAAATACACAATCTTTCTTGTTTTAAACATTTTTATTGTGAAATATAAGATGTACAAAAGTGATGAATTTCAAATTTCAGCTTAAGTAGGTGAGCAAGTATCAAAGTATAGTTTGGGCTATATTTCCACAAATTCAGCTATTTCCTTCTGGCTGTACCAATCTAGTAGATATTAGAAAGAAATTTCCATATAATGATTCAGTAGTCACATTCTTTTTTTAAATCCTATCATCTCTGTTAAACTCCTCCATCTCACTTGACCCTTCTCCCAATATTCAAGAATATTTGGGAAATGACTGGTCTAACTTCTTTATTTTGAAAGGGCTAACAACATTATGGGGTAAGAGGATGCAACTAGTTGATGTTCTTGAAGAGACTTGTGCCACTCACCCCCAGGTGTTTTTTATTGTAAAATATGACATGTATACAAAAATCAATAAAATTTTGAAGTACATTATTACAAGTATACACAGTCCTTCTTGAAGTTACTGTTTACTTCTGAAGTATCACTAATTTTCAGAGTTTGAAAAACACTGCTGAAGTCCCCAATCCTGATGTGGCCTGAGTGAGTCTATCCATGGGTATCATTATTTACACAGATTCAGAAAGCATTTTGGGTGCATAGGGATTGAATAAAACAGAATGTTCATATTAGATATCTTTACTTGATCCCTAGAAGGATGATAACTATTATTATATGCTTGTTCAAGTGTAAGTCTCAAAAAATCCTCCCTTTAGAAACTCTTTGCCATAATGATGCATAAATTGAATATTGCCTCTTTTGAGAAAGTAAAGAGGTTAATGATTTCTCCAAACCTTGATTGAGTGAAAGATCTGTACAGAATCAACAGTAGTAACTTCACATGTGTTTGTGTCATCCCCTTTAATTTAGTGAACTGCTTTCCTGCTAAGGATGTTGATGGTATTAAAGTACACTGGTTAACTGACATGGAGAATGTCCTTAATGGTCATGTTTTATGTAGTGTTTGTAGCTCTGTGTAGTCTGAAAGGAGTAAAAAGAAATATAAATCCTCAAAAACCTATTCAATTGAATGGAATCAATGTAGTGTTAAGCAGTTAAGGTCTTTGAGGGATAAGCAATGCTCTTTGATATTACCAGCTTTGCTATGTAAAATGAGAGACTGACACATTGTAGTCACTCTTCAAAATCTATGTGTGTTTAGAAGGTGTCCTGAACACATTATGTCCACACATATGAATATACATCCATCCACACGTGCATATGTAGAGAGGTTCTCACTAATCAGGTTAAATGTAAGGACATACTCTTTTCCCCTTTTCCAGATACAACAGTTCATGTTCAAATGGCCTTACACAAAATGACTACATCTGTTGGCATAGAGTGAATCACATGGATTTTACTCATCAAGGTTGGTTTTGTCACATACTTTCACAGTGTCCAAAACTCCTACAGCAGAGGCAACCACTGTGCCTCTGAAATATCATCATTTTTCTGGAAGATTGGTAACACACTGGACTAATAGCTTGATACAATTAGACTACTTCCTACTAATCGAGAACAGCAGAGGCAGTAATTTTTCTATCAGGAACGGGAACATTTATTGAATATGTTTGTCATATGAATGAATTTTATAGTTGACATTTTCCTGCCAATATTTTTCAATATAGAGTTATAATGCTTAATTCACCAGCATGGTATATTGCAAAATATTAATTGGGAATGGGGATAGATTAGATGACAAAGGAATAGCAACAAGGCCTCCTGCTCACAGAAAATATTGGTTTTACTATTAGCCCACCATCCAAAAGAAATCAATTTTGAAGAATTGTGAAATAGTTAGAGGGAACCTCAATCATGATTGTTGAGGTGTTCAACAAGATGTGCTGTAAGTTTTAAAATGGCTTCCAATATATGAAATCATCTTTCTTTATCAAGAATATACATCCCCAGAAATTGAGGGTATGAAGATGACACTGTAGTGGTTAGTGACAAGAATCTTGCAGGCCTACAGGTTCAGAGAGTATATTTGACTAAAGGGTCTATATGCTGAGCTATAAAATCCATTTCCACATTTCCACCAAAGTCATGCTTCCCAAAGATGACTGCCAGTCGATGTGAGCATGACCAGGATGCAAAGGCAGACCTCTTTCTTTTTTGATTCTGAATTCTTCAATTAACTGACTTTAGCTCTTGGCCTCCTGGCTGATTTTACTGAACGTTTCTTAGAATGCACAATGGTCTAGGATACTTTCTGTCTCCCTCTCCACTTTGCCCTGCACAGAAACAGATGTTTTCCCTAATAAAATTCTTGCATACATAATTACATCTTCATAACTCTCAGATGATCATGATTTGCACTGTTTCTTTATTAAATGAAATAGTTTACTAGAATATTATTTCCTGTCACATTAACATCAGACGTGGATTAAGAAGTCTATGCACCCAAGGGAAGAGTGCTTTCCCAAAGTGATGTCATCAATATTCCGATGAAATGGAATCTGAGATGCCCTTGGCCATCTAGGTGTTTATTGGCCCTGAACCAACAGGGTCACTCCACTGGGCAGTGTAATTGATCCCAATCATCAGAGGGGAATTAATATGTGCTAAAAATGGGTCAAGGAAGTCTGTGTTTGTAATCCATGTACTTAGTAGTGTACCTCTTAGTACTGTCTTTGAATATTATTTGAAAGGAAATATATGACAACCCAATAAAATGGTGGCATCTCTCTCACAAGTTTGAGAAACTTTATCAGGTAAATAGTCTCATTCAACTGCAAAAATGAATAGGCCATGACCATGAAAAGGTAGGTAGACAATGATTTTTATTTGCAATTATGTAATAGGTGGTTATAACTTTCTATGTCTCAATTATATAGATATTTGTTATTTCATATTTATTGGCTTTCACTTAGACACAAATCCAACTGAATGCAAGAACCATTAGAGTACGGTTTGGGGGGATTTGTCATTCAAATTGTGATATTCTGAGCATCAAAACCCAATTATTCTAATAAAACAGAAAATAACTATGGCAAAAATAAACAAAGTAAGAAATGTAGTCTATGTGTACATATTCAAAAGAAAAATGTTTATATAAAGAATGCAAACAGGTAGCAATAAAAAAGGGACAGATTTGAGAAGGTCCATGTAATTTTGATTGATTTTTATAAGTAAAACAAGGTTTATATAATTTATGTTTATAGTAATATATCCTGGTGTCTATCACTGTAACAATAACAAAAATGTAAAGAACTATTAGCTAGCCATATAGTCACATAAAATATCAGGTTTGCCACACAGAATCAGGGAGGAACAGTCAGCACAGATATTCATACACTTTACCTGGAAAGTGAATCCCAGAGATGTATACAGTGTCAGTTTTCACACACTGCAAACTAAAAGAAACACAATATGGAAACAGTGGAATTCTAAAATTTTTTATTTAGACAAGTATCCTTAAAAAAAAACTAGCGATGCTGACTCAGACGTTTTCTTAAACATAAGCTCTTGATAATTCCCACCTTTGATATTATAGTTCTCATAAAACCATGTTTTTTTCTGAAGACAAAAATGTCTTTTAGATATGACTTTAATTAATTAAATATCCAACAAACTAAATTTTTTATGGGTGCTCATACAACAATTTTCTCAAATTAAATGTTCTAATAGAAAATATAAAACTCTTGATGGTCTTTCACAGCATAGATCACGATCCAGTGGCATTTCTGGATTATTAGCTTCTTGCTCTTCCTCTAGCTCTTGCTAATGCTCTGGGGGACATAGTGTGCATACAAATGTTTTATAATTCTGTGAAAGGAAAAGAAGAAAATGTCTGTTGTCTAGTTTGTAATCATAGGAAAATATCAGAAATTAATGCAGCATATTTCCCCTATTTTTGAGAAATTATTGCATAGATAAATACTTTATGTTTCAGTCTGGCTAAATATACTTACACTAAAGAGAAGTCACTGTTCTTTTACTTTTCTTTAAGAGGAGAGTTGTTTTATGTTTTAGTTTTTCTGTTGTTTACTTGTTTTTTATGAACACAAATATGGAATTGAATATAATTTATGTTTCATATAAGACTATTCTCACATAGATTGCTCTTAATTTCCTATCTTAGACCTTCTGCAAAATCATATATTAATGTGGGAAATTCTGTAACTCTATAACCATCCTTGATCATGATGGGACTCAGTGGCAGCAATGCTTGAGATACAAAAACCCTGATCAAAATTGTGCTGCATGTTCTTAAAAATAGAGAAACAGGATTTATTTGGAGAGTGTATAGAGAGCCTCTTCCACATCCTTATTCCTCAGACTGAAGATCACTGGGTTCAACATGGGAAACACCACAATGTAACATATAGAAATTATTTTGTTCCTATCCAGAGAATAGCTAGACTGGGGCAAGCATATGTGTAGAGAATAGACCCATGGAATAAGGTGACAGAGGTCAGGTAGGAAAAGCAGGTGGAGAAGGCTTTGAGGTGGCCCTGGGTGGAGTGGATCATTGCGATGATGATGATGAAGAAGTAGGGGGCAAGGATGAACACAATGGGGACAATGACATTGGAGACCAAGAGGAAGAACAACACAACCTGGTAACCATCCTTCCTGCAAAGTGAGCTTCCCCAAGAGGAGCAAATCACAGAAAAAGTCATCAATGATGTTGTCCCCACATTCCAAAGCAAAAGTTCTTTTTGTGATGATAGCAAGTTAGTAAAGCCTCCGAGATGTGAGGCAACTACCAAAAATGCACATAGCTTTATGGACACTGCCTGAGAATGAAGCAGTGGCTTTGAGATGGCCACATAGCAGTCATAAGCCATGGCAGCCAACAAGAAACATTTGCTATAGGCCAGCCCAGCAGAGAAGAGGAACTATGCTACACAGCCAACAAAGGAGATACTCTTGTCTTCAAAGATGCAGGTCGCTAGAGTCTTTGGGGTGTACACAGAGGAATACCAGAGATCCACAAAGGACAGATTCCCAATGAAAAACACAAGGGTGTGTGGATCCAAGAGTCACTGAATATCAACACAATGAGAGTGGTGTTTCCCACCATAGTCACAGAGTAAAGTCCAAGGAACACCCCAAACAGAACCAACTGCATCACAGGATCTGTGGTGAAGCCCACCAGGATGAATGGAGTTGCAGTGTGATTGACTGTCTTGATGGCTACAAGGGATCTCACCTAAGAGGGGGAAAATGAGTTCTCATAATGAATAATGGTGCTGCATATACTGAAAATATACTAAATAAATGACATCTCACTACTGGTAACTCTAGAAGTTTAGAATGAACCAATTGATACATATATACTTTTTAGATTTTTTTTTAATTTGCAAAATCAATAAGACTTTACAAATTTCATATTCAAATATCAAGTTTCTAAGATTGTTAATTACTTTTTTATATAAGGAATGGCTAACTAAATGAAAGAGAGGCTTATCATTCTTATTTTCTTGTATTGTGGTTTTCTTCCTCATTTTGATTTGCTTTTTGGCTAAATAGATGATTTCTACCTTAAATGTGACATGTTTTCTCCTAAAATAGTGGGCTACATGCATATATTTAATATATTTTATAAAAAGAGATATTTTCTTGTGATGCACACCTATCATGGAAAACTATACACCCATTGGAATTATATTTCATAATAATATCTACAGATATAGAAACTACTCAGGATATTATTAGAAAAAAAAGGTTACAAGACAGTAGCTGATACAAAGTCTTTAAAAATATACATACAGATGTATGATATTCAATGATGTGCTTATAGAGCACATCTGATAAAATGTCTTTCACCCATATTTAATAATAAACACATAATACATAAAAATACTTCTGTATATAAGTAAATTTGGATTTAGCTCTAGAATATAATATGTTATTTTTCTTTGAATGATTTTTACATATTATTATTAAGGGTTTTTACATAAGAAAAATTAAGCAAAAATAAATGCATTAGAAAATGACTACATGACTCAGTATTTCATCTAAAACAGAAATGTGCCCATCTTATTCAGAATGCACTGCAAACACAAGTAAAATATTCTAATGAGCTGTTTATTCTCTGCAAATGTAAGTACAATATTCTAATTTACTGTGTAACTAAAATATATAATGTACACAGTAATACACCCAGAAAATGCACAATTACAATCAACTTAAATGACAATTACAGTCATACTACCCACTCACCCACCTGTCATTTTGTAGCTAAATAAACATAAATCCCAGTGAATATGCTTATTAACCTTTATAGGCCCATTCACCTGGGACCTAGGAAAATGCTGTTTATATTAAATTCTCATTGCTAGTATTTAGTTCATTTTTTCTGAGCAAAATCTAGAATAATGGGACACTGCTTTAATTAAGCTTTTTCTCCTAAACCCTCCTAAAGATGGCCTTATCAATGTCCAGTGAACTCCATGTAGATTAATCCAATAAGCAAATTTCAGTCCTCATCAGATTTTTTCCATCTGCCGCATTTGACACAGTGTATCACTCTCTCTTGCTGGAAATATGCCATACACTTCATTTTCAGATCATCATGCTTGTTTGCTTTCCTTCTACTTCTCTTGCTGCTTGTTCTCAGCATTACTACCACCATCTCTGAATTTTGAAGTGCCCCCAAATCAACTATTTAACAACTTTCCTTCTCCATCTATATGCACTCCCAGGTGATCCTGTCAGGTCTGATGGCTTTAACTGTTCTGTATTTCTGAATGACTCTTAATTTTGTATCTGCTAACCACTTTTCTCCCCCAAACTTCAGACCCATGCATCCTTATGTCTATGTAACACCTCTTACTGGATATCTACTGGGCATCTCAAGCAAAACTGAATTCCTGAAAAACTTTCCCAGTCCTGCTTTTCACACCAACATCTCTTTCCAGCAAATGACACTAATCCAGTGTAGAGAAAATCATGTAATATCATTCAATATCTATCTTCTCTATCCTTCACACCACATCCAATTAATTAGCAAAATTCTCTTAGTTCTATTTTTTAAATATATAAGAACCTGATTATTTTTTTCTCAACTCCAGGATTTCCACCCCAGGCTAAGCCACTATCATCTCCCATTTATATTTCTGCAGAAGATTTTGATTGTATTCCCATTTCTGTCATCAGCCCAGTTGACTCAGTTTCAACAGAGAGCCAAAACAGCTCTGTTAAAATGTCATTTAAGTCCTGTTATTGCGCTGCTCTCAACCCTCCAATGACTTCTCAAGTTAGTCAAAGCCAAAGTTATCACAAAGTTGTCTAAGCTCCACAAGCCTGGCCTTCTTCACTCTGCTCCTGATCCCCACTATTCTCCCCCTCACTGATTGATATGCTCCAGCCATAGCTTTCCTCCATTCTACTTTTCAAGTACAAAATAAAGCTTGGTGGCTTTTACAGTTGTTCCTCTATATTTCAGGAATTTCCACCCAAGGCATCCTCATAATTAGCTACCTTACAAAAATAATTTCTTTTTATTCCTTTTTCTGAATTGATGCAAATGTTCTGAGTAATGATCATGATGATGAATATACAACTATGTGATGATTTTGTGGTTACTGACTATGTACAAGAATGGAATGATCATATGGTAAGAATGTTTGTGTTTATATGTGGTTATGTTTCACGAAAAAATGATTATGGTGAAGAATACACAACTATGCATTAAACTGTGAGCCACTGATTGTATACCATGTATGGACCATATGTTTGTGAAGATTTGTCAATAAGAATATTTAAATTTTTTTTTAAATTAGCTCCTTTTTTGTTAGGTTTTAGATATGCATAATTTTACCTCTTTTATCTTCTGCCCTGTCTACTGAATTGTAATTAACTTCTTTTCATTTTTTATGACCTTTTCCTATTTTATCATTTTCTCCAGTACAACTGATTTTGTTATATTACAAACATCTCATTTCTGTAAATAACTTTTTTATTTCACCTTCACTAGCATGGGCTCTTCCTCGTGTGATTTTGAGGGGGATATATCAGTTCATTTTTTATTGCATGTTCATCTGTAGATTTATTATGAAGTCATTTAGGCTCCCTGTTTTAAATGAATAAGTATAAAATGAGGAATATTTTATGGATGGGCAAGATCTTTGAAAACATGAAATCCAAGATAAACTATAGCAGTTACCTTTGGAAAAGAGTTACAAACACCCGGATTCAATCACAATCTTAATCCTATCTGATTCTAATATTCTCTGATTCTCTTAACGACCCCAGAATTTCATCATTTGTTGCAATCATGGCAAAGAATTTTCAACTTTTTGATTCAAGAACTGGCTTAGTGTTTCCCATGCAACATTTAATTTATTTCCTCAAATTTATCATAAGTAGATTTAAAGTTGCTAACTTCAGAGATTCATACCATGGAAAGATTCTACAAAGGCAATTAAATCTGTGTTGACTCATTTCTGAGAATCGTGTTCAAAGCAAAAGAAGGGAATTTAAAAAAATGATTATGATATATTGATAATCTACTCTTTAGAAAATATCTTACTAGAACATTTCATTATCAAATAGCTCTATGCAATATATCTTGCAGTTCCCATATAGACAAAAAATTTTCAAGTGCAGTCAATGACCTTGTCCAAGGTTAACTCCAAACTTCATCACCATTAGGATTGCAAACTGAGATAACCAAATTGCAAAATTCAAGGTATATCCTGTTTACCTTGCAAAATTTAGAGATGCATAATCTTTGACTATCTATCCAGTTATGACTATATTGCTTTAGATATGGTTGTGACTTATCCTCAATCTCTATACAGGTAGATTTTATAGAAACATGTGCCCTCACTCCTCATAGAATCATTACCTGATTAAAAAGTGAAAAGAATGGCTTCATATTGATTAATACCATTAATAGCTTGTTAGTTTCTCCATCATATGAGAACATGATACTTACTGAACACTTAGCATGGGCCAGACACTCTTTTAACTGGTTCAGAATTTTCATCTCATTTTGTTATTCACAATAATCTTATGAAGTAAAATTATTATTCCCATCTAAAGATGAGTTTTCTTAGACACAGAAAGTGTTGTATATACAATAGACAATGTAGCAAATCTGTAGGCTGACAAAGCCAAGGCTCAAAATAATTTCTTCTAATATTTTTCACCTGTCTCCAAACCATGACTCTGTCTAACATTAACTGTGCCATAGAATCTTTGCCAGGCACCAAGGACATAGGGTTGATCTAAGACAAGGGCAAATTTTGTAGAATGAAAACAAATCTTGCTAACAAGTTAGTGCAACAGGTCATGATCAAATTGTTATATTCAACAGGTCACAATAAAATTATCATACTCAACCATGGGAGACAGGCCAAAAAGGAGACCCTGCCAGGTAGGGGCAGTGAGGAAGTACTTATGTGCTCTGAGAGGTTTGATGTGGGAGGAGAAGCATGTGTCTGTCCTTAAGCAATGAGTGGACACTGACCATGTGGTCAAAAGACATCGCTGACAAAAGAGGCCATGATAATCAAGCTCAAAGCAGGTAATGTAGGAGAGCAGAGGAACTTGTGGAAATTTAGCAGATATGTCCAGAAATACATGGTGTATTTGTTGAAGGAGTAGAGATGAAGTTAGGTGAGATCACAGGACTCTTTATGCCACACTCAGAATTGCTTATTACTCCCTGATCTTGATGGAACTAGAAATCTCTAGGTCTCCAGGACCCTTCACAGGCAAGTGCCAGAAAACCAGGGATAAATAGTCACATGATACAAAGTCTGATGACTGAAATATACAGGCAATTTGTATTTCCTAAAAGAATGGGCATATGTGGGAGGTAGTTTCCAATTGAGCAGCAGATTATACTTTGTGTGCAAAAGCTTTTAGGGAACATGAGTTAGAAATCATAGGCCTGTGTGCTTCAAGGGTAGTCAAACCTGATTCATCAGTGTTGTGGTAGAGACAGCCCAGGTCAGGCAGATGACATGGGTTCAAGGTTTGTCTTACTGCTCGCCAGCTGTAAGACCTTATAGCAGTCATTTAATCTCCTTAAACCACAGTTGCCTCCATGTAAAAGAAGATTAATAACTGCGATTACTAGTTGTGGCTTTTGTATATATTAAAAATGATGGTTTTTTTTTTGTATGCAGGGGTCACATTTCATTCTTTTTCCATGTGAGTATGCAGTTATTGCAGCACAATTTCTTGAATTTCTGTTTGCTTGTTTGTCTTTTTGGGAAGTGCATGGACTGGGAATCGAACCCAGGTCTCCTGCATGACAGGTGAGAATTCTATCACCAAACTACACTTGCACCCACTAGAAGTAATGGTGTTTTAAAGCTACGTAGCAGAAATCTTGAAGCTGGAATAATTTCAATAAATCAGTGGTCTTCTAATTAAGAAATATCAAGCACCACCTAACAGATTGCTAAAATCTCAGGTCCAGGACCTCTCTCTTACAGTTAGAATCCAGTTGATCAAGTTTGTCCAGGGAAGCTCCTATCTGCCACATTGTCCACTATTTTGTCTCTTTTGTCATTTTTCCTTATTCTCTTAACTTCTTTGTAAATAACTCCTTTATTAATTTTCCTTAATTTAGTCAATTTGAGTGGCGTGTATTTCCTGACAGAACTCTGACATATATAGTAATTGATATTTGGAATAGCCCTAGAATCAATTCCTCAAGAGGGATTTTTGTGATTCATTTGCTTACATATTTAAAGAGTATGCAGAAGAGTCTCCTCTTGGGTAAATATAACACTACTAACCCATTGCACAGGGTGGCATCATGATAATATAAATCATCATCAGTGATACCAATTAATGAAGCTAAGGTAGAGAGAAAATGAAGATGATTCTTTTGAATGGTTCAAGAACTTTCAGAAGACAAAGCATTTTCAATACAATGATGACAAGCTATGTGACTAAATTTTTACTTAAGCCTAATTAATAACATCAGTTCTGTAGGCTTAATTAATGATTTTATTATGTATACTTTGTACTGTAAGTTCCTATGATCATTGGCAAGATCATTTGTGATCTTCCCATGCTTTAGTAATAATATTCAGACATTTTATTGAAATGGAGCTAATTTTTCAAGCAAAAAGCAAAGAATATTCTTTACCACCACCTGAGATTAAAGACTTGAACATGCAGATTTTTGTTTCTTATTTGAAGAAGGAAATAGCCCTTCACCTAAAGTAAATACAATAAGAATAATTTTCAAATGGATATTTTTGTTTTTTATAGTTAATCTTTAAATGCCACTATAAATGTTTCTGTACATTTTTAAATATAAATTTTACTCTTTTGCCACATATTTCTGTCAAACATAATTTACCTTCAATTCTCACTTAGCATGGGATAGTGTTTTTTCAAAAAAAAGATACATTTAAGGAGTAAATGTCTTTGCTTTACCATAAAATCATGGCTAATATGAGAAAATTCATTTCTAATCAAGAAAAACTAAGAAATGAGAAGGATTCATGTTTGTTTTGTCAACATTTCAGAATGCTTGTTATGTCCTTGGGGCTGGAGAAACAATCAAAGGAGCAAAGCATGGAAGGACATATATAAAAGTCAAATATTGATTTAAAAAAAAGACAGACTAATGAAAAAAATTGTTTGTGCTTACAAACACATATATGATCATAAAAATAGAATATATTCTAATGATAGAGTGGTTTACCTGAGAGGACTCTGAATAAATATTAAAGTCAAAGAAATTTAAAGAGGATGCCATGTATGGCTAAAATTTAAAGGATTGTATAGGAATTTCTATGAAAGGAAACTTGGAAGAAGGCATTGGGAAACAGTAGTTTTTGCCTTGTGAGGTAGATTTGAGGTAATAGCTACATTGATTGAGTTGCCTTTAAAGAGTCCACATGTAATTATAAAACATTCAGAGTTTTTGAAACCTGTGAATTTGCTTCATGTTGAGGATGTCAAATTCATGGGTTTAAGGTACAGATTTTTTTTTCCAAAAAGGAAGCTGTTCTTCTTATCCTTATGAAGAATTAGAGACTCTCCACATTCTGATAGAAATAGAAACATTTAAATCCTGAAAAAATTATGCAATTTAATGGTTTCTACCTTTTTTTAGTAATTTCTGGCATAAAGTGTTGAAAATACTCTTTAAGGTCACTGTGCATTCAGAAAAAGCCACAGAGATGGTTGAATATTGAAAATAAATACAGTGTTTATATATTGTCCTAACTTATTTATGTTCTTTGATGCATACAAATTCTATGAATAAATGTATGCCTATGGAAATGTCTTTTATTTTTGGTATGGTTTTATTATTTATAGATATATTATATACATCAGTGTTGTAGATATTTACACATTTATTCAGCAATTCCTGAAGTCATCTCAGTCAAGTTGCTCAATGACTTGAAGCCCTAGACTCTGTGTAATTCATAGGGGTGCTGTAATTCCTGTTCTGCCCATTTTACAAGGTTCCAGTGAGAACCAAATGCATAACATAAGAGTGAATGTGTATTGAGCACCTGCCTAACTCTGGTTTAGGTGCTTTATATGTATTATCTCATTTAACTTATTCATTAGACCTGTGAAGTAGGTGCTACTCTTGTCTCATTCTGCAGATGAAGAAAATAAGGAACAGATTGATGAGGTGAATTGCATGAGTCCTCTGCTAGTGGGTGGTGGAGTGAGCATATAACCTTGTCTACTTCACCCCTAGCTATGGTCCGTGATAGTGTGTCATGATGTTTGCCAACTTTGAAACTCACTGTTAATATTATTTGTTGTCACTTTCATCACTTCTAAGACAACTGAAATATTTATTTACAGAAAAACTTCTTAAGGGCTACCTGGAAAACTTGGGAAGAAACTTGGTGACATCCTTTCCTGCCATTCTTGATGAAACAGGACTGTGACTTAGTTCCTCAGTCCTTATTCTTGTTCTATTCTTCCCTTATCCCTGGATTTATTTTGGAAAATTTAGTTTACAAGTTCACAGAATTATTTTATTTGAAAAACCAAATTTCAATTAAAAACATTAAAAATCCTTCTAAATCCTATTACATTATATTCACTATTATTTGAAAGGAGGCAAATTGATGCTTCAAGTTAGCCTTTTCATGACCTGAAAGTTTTCATTTCTGAACTGTCTTCCTAAGATTCTCCATGATCTCTGGAACCAGTTTGTTTCATTTATTGCAAATTTCCACTGGTATGTAAGTTCTCTGAGTATAGGGAATATTGATTATGTTTACTAATGTATATCTAGCTCTGGTTTGTACTAGTTTATCAAAGATATTTTGAAGTGAAGATATGAAGAAGTAAAAAAGGAGGTAAAAGAGAATGAAAAAATGCATGAATGTTTGGCAGCTTCTACCTGCTATTGTAGCTAGTCCTGCCTTCAGGTTTCCTCATTGCTCCATATCTTTCTAAACTGTTGCTTTTAATCTCTAAAGACTAGAAGGAATTAGCCATAGATATTAATGCTGTTCAAAAACTAAGAGTGAAGAGGCACAAGGGCTAGGGACTCTCAGAAAATAGTCCAGTTAACTTTAACTTGTTGGAAGCTTTTGATTAATGATATTTTCCTGAAATTCTGTAACTATTTAAAGTAATAGCAAAGAAGGCTATGCAAACCTGGAACCTCTTAGAAGCAAACACCAAGATAGAATAAATGTGATTTTGTCAGGGTAAACTCCTGTTTGTGTAGGGCAAAGTGGGCAGGGAGGTGGAAATGTTCAGGAGTGACATCAGAGCAAGATGAAACTGTGACACTCAAATGAAAGAAAGAGAAAAGGAATGATGGATAAAAGCATCCTACACCATTTTGCAGTCCAAGAATTGTTCAGCAAGCCAATGGAAAGGCCTACAGCTCAACAATAAAAATAGAAATAATATAATTAAACATGGGCAAAGGACTTGAGTAGATATTTCTCCAAATAGGATATACAAATGGCCAAAAAGCACATGAAAAGATGCACAACATTATTAGCTATGAAGGGAATGTAAATGAAAACCACAGTGAAATACCATTTCACATTGAATAGAATGACTATTGTTAAAAAAAAAGTACAGAAAATTTACAACAGTTGGAGAGGATGTGGAGAAAATGAACACTAATTCATTGCTAGTGGGAATTTAAAAGTATGCAGCTGCCATAGAATGTGGAAGATACTTTTGCTGTTCCTCACAAAATGAAGTATAGAATTACTATATGACCTGGCAATCACACTACAAGGTATATTCCCAAAAGAATTGAAAACAAGGATTTGAACAGATATATGCACACCAATGTTCATAGTGACATTATTTATTACTCTCAAAAGATGGAAGCAGCCTAAGTGTCCATCAACTCATCAGTGGATAAACAAAATTCTGTATATCCACACAATGGCATATTATTCAGTATTAAAAAGGAATCAAGTTCTGATTCATGGGACAATATGGATGAATGTTGAAGACGACATGTTGAGTGAAAAGACAGGCACAAAAGTACAAATATTGTATTATCTCACTGACATGAAATAATTAGAATAAACAAACTCAGAGAATTAGAATCTAGAATACAGGTTACCAAGGGATGGGTGTGGGTAGGGAACAGGGAGTTAAAGTTGAAAATATATGGAATTTCTATAAGGTGGATTGTAAAATTTTGCTAATGGATGATGGTGATGGTAGCACAACATTTTGAATATAATTAATAGTTCAGAATTATATATGTAAATGTGATTAAAAGGAAAATTTTAATTGGTGCATATATTGCAGAATAAAACTAGAAAAAACAACACTGGGATCTACAACACAATGAACCTGTTGTAAACAATGAACTATAGTCAATAGTAAAATTATGAAAATGTCCTTTCATAAATTATAGCAATTGTACTCTTTATACAAGATATTAGTAATAAGATCGTATATTATAACTCTGTATTTTTATATATTTTATGCATGAATTTCTGTAAATCTAAAACTTACTTCAGAAAAATCTTAATAATAAAAACAATTCCAGCTGTGGTCATTATAATTCAAGATTTTTTTCTAACAAGTCATATGCAGAAGGATAAGATTTTACATAAGGCAGGACTATAATTTTTCTATTAGAAACTGAGTGGTTTGATAGATGGCAGTGCACCATTAAAGTGCTCAGATGCATTGGAAACCATTCTCTTCATTATTTCTGACTGTGATCAATCATAATTCCTAAACCTGAGAGGAAATGTCTGGGTTTTAGGCAAGTGTGATGTTTTATTTTACCTTTTATAGGATAATTACAGACAGCCTGTGCTCTAGCTGTTCAACCCACGGCCAAGTGTCCTTATTTGCATGGAAACTGTCTTGATTGGAATGGGCAAGCTTGTGTCAGTCTGACATGTCTGTGACCACCTTATCCTTTTGCAGGGGTCTTGGTCTTTCAAAGTAGAGGTGTATCATCAAAAGCTGCTGTGAACCCTAATAAGATGTAAGTCTGCATTCATGCCCATCAAAATAATTATTTGATCATCTGCAGTCTGAATAAAGGTCAATTGATTATTAGGACAGTGTCCCTCCACTGAAAAGAGCTCAGTACCAAAGTGGGTATTTTTAATGTCCCATTTGAGTACCCACCAGACAAGGGGATTTTCCTTTTATAACAAAAAAGGCAAAACACCAAAGGGCTGCTGCCATCAATTCAAATCAAAAGAACCAAAGTGCAAATGCCCATTACCAGAAGACACCAAAAGAAATGTCAGATCCTCAACAAAAAAAGGGGTGTTCACAGCCAAGAGGATTCATGACAAGAACCTGGGCCATCGTGAAGTTGACAGAGTACAAAGAGCTATTGGTAGTACCTATGCTCAAATCCAAAAGTGTTTCTGGAATCAGATTGTGACTTTTCAGATAACCATTTCTGACACTATGTTATGGGTGCCAAAAAATAACAAACTAAGCTGTGAGTCAACAAATGCATTTGCCTGGGATGTTACGATTGTAGTTCAGGGATAACAGACTCAAATTGTGTCCTCTATTGGCTATTCAAGGCATGGATTTTTTAAAGGAAAAGGAAAAGATTGCATTAACTGTTTGTGGTTGGTGGATATTCAAAGTGATTCAAATGTCTTTCAGCTTAGAAGGTGTGCCAGTTTAAAATGATTGTGTACCCAAGAAAAGCCATGTTCTGTAATCCTGATTTAATATTGTAGAATGGTATTTTTTTATTTCCATGTGACCCAGACAATTGTGGGTGAGACCTTTTGATTAGGTGGTTTCCATGAAGACACATCTACCCCCATTCAAGGTAGGCTGTTTACTGGAGTCATTGGAGAGGCAACAACTTTGAAAAAAGCTTCAGAGCTGACACAGACAGAGATGTTTGGGGATGCAGAAAGAAATATCTTTGGGGAAGCTGTTTGAAATGAGAAGCCAGTGAGCCTTTCAATCTTACAGTGAAACTCCCAAAGTCATCCACACTTTCTTGAGTTAAGGTATCTTTTTCTGGACGCCTTATTTCAGATATTTTTAAGGCCTTAGAATGATAAACTTGTAACTTTAATAAATTCCTTTTATAAAAGCCAACCCATTTCTGGTATATTGCTTTTCCAGCAGCATTGACAAACTAAAACAGATAGTCTACTGAGTTCTTTATCTTCTATTTTGTGTCTTATGTCCAGATGTCCTCAGGGTTTTGAGGAATATTGCTGCTTGAGGCTTTGTATGCTTTGGCAATTTATATTTGGTTAAGATTTGCATAAGAATGAATTTCCAATTCCGTTTTAAATCTCTTAGCCATAGAACCTCCATTTTGTTTTTTTTTTTTTGTAGAATTAATACATGATTACAAATTCATGAAAGAATGTTAATGATGTGCTAAGCTGGTTAACTGAACTTTAAATTCAAAATGGCTATCATTAGTGATGTTGAAATGTTAGGTCAAACTGACATACTTTGAAGAAGTCTAAGGTGCAGGAAAACTGATAAAGATATCTAATTATCTTTATGTACTCTGTGATTGCATAACTATCACTTACCAGTTCCTCCAAGGCTTGTTCTTCCAAGACTCAAAAGATGCCGATTTCACCAATGCATTAAAGGAATTCATTATTCCTATGGAATTGGTTAGATGTGAAACCATGTTTTTTTGTGATGAAGAAACATTCTATTTTTATGTTTTATATAAAAACCAGCTCATGTTATAATAGTATGGAATCATAACCTCTTTACAATTCTCTGGCATAAGTCCATTTATAAGTCAGAATCCTTTGACTAAGAGGAAAGTGAGCAACCTTTGAGGAAAGACTGTAAGCCAAGATAGATACTGTATATATTCCTCCAATAATTCACTTGGTTAGCTTGCAGGTACCTTCCAAGGAATACAGTCATTCTTGAAGTTATTGTTACTGACTCTTAACTGTCACTAATTTCCAGAGACTGAAAACACCACTGAGGTCCACACTCCTGATGTGGGCTGAGTGCATCTATCAGTGGACCCACAGAGACCAGGTACACAGGCTGTTGTTATTTGCCCAGACTCAGAAAGTGTTTTGGGTGAATATGGATGGAATAAAACAGAATGTTCATATTAGATATTTTTACATGATCCCCAGAATGAGGAGGTTCTAGTTTCCTAGCTTGGTTCAAGAAGACTGATGAAGTTCATGGCTTCTCTTTCAGGTGGAAGGGCACATGGTAAACATAGTCAGAGTTTCTCTCTCATCTGGAAAGGCACGTGGCAAACATGGTGTCATCTGCTAGCTTCTTCTCCTGGCTTCCTGTTTCATGAAGCTCCCTGGGAGGCATTTTCCTTCTTCATATGCAAAGGTCTCTGGCTTTCCTCTCTCTGAATGCAACCTTTGGGGATATTGGGGAGATCAACTTTTTCTCAGCTCCACCCTCTCCAAGCATTGGGACTGCACCCAGATAAATACCACATGAGGATTTAACCAAATGTGGAACCAGCCAGCCATTTCAGAGAAAGTCAGGACTGGACATGGAGTTATCAAGGAAGGATTTGTGGAAACTTCTTATGTCTGATGGGCATGAGCCAAGGCTACTGTGTTCTTTCCTGGTCTTTTCTGACTGGTGGACTCTGCTTCTCATGGCTATGCCATTCTGTTCTGCTCTCTCTGAATCTCCCATTGTCCAAAATGGTTCCTCTTTAAAAGGATTCCAATAAACCAATCAAGGCCCACCCAAATGGGTAGAGACATGTCATCACCTAATCCAGTTTAACAATCGCTCTCAACTAAATCACATCATCTGGGGAAATGATCTGATTACTGTTTCAAGCATACAGTATTGAATAGGGATTATTCTACCTTTATGAAATGGGGTTTTGATTAAAACATGGCTTTTCTAGGGGGTATACTTCCTTTCAAACCAGCACAGAGGATAACCATTATTATCTGATTGTTCAAGTGGAATCCTCAAGGCCCACATTTCATTTACTACTCAGCTGAGATTTTCACAGTCTATCATGTAATCACTCACATAAACATGCTCAATTCCATTATTCCACTTATTCCTCCATTCTCCTCTTCTGACCATAGCTCAGCTTCAATT
This sequence comes from Tamandua tetradactyla, assembly GCF_023851605.1. Lineage (NCBI taxonomy): Eukaryota > Metazoa > Chordata > Mammalia > Pilosa > Myrmecophagidae > Tamandua > Tamandua tetradactyla. The sequence goes on along the minus strand of NC_135337.1, from coordinate 97,308,803 downwards.
ATGCTTATTCCTTTGCCCTGGTCCTTCACCAAAGCTATTTATTGCAATTAGAGAAAATCTCCCAGCCTTCCTTCTGTGGCCTTGATCTTGCCTCACCTTTCACCCCCTCCAAAGATAGAAATAATCAGATAAGTTCACCCCCTTGTATCCCAAAAAAGGCAAACACCAAAGGGCTGCTGCCACCAACTCAAATCAAAAGAACTTAAAGTTCAGATACCCATTACCGGAAGACACCAAAAGCAAGGCCAGATTCTCAACAGAAAAAGGGGTGTTTACAATCAAGAGGACTCATGACAAGAGCCTGGAACATCGAGAAGTTGAAAGAGTACAAAGAGGTAATGCTAGTACCTGTGCTCAAATCCAAAAGTGGCTCTCGAATCAGATTGTGGCTTTTCAGATAACCATTTCTGACACCATGTTATGGGAGCCCAGAAATAACAAACTAAGCTGTGAAATATTCATATTTCCTTCTCTCCTTTCAAAACTGACAGTGTGCCACAATGCATCTTGTTCTGCTCTCACACCTAGATTTTTCTGCTTCCCTCCTCACTTTGCCAGTCAATGACACAGATTTTTCCCTAATAAAATCCTTGTACATTTAATTACGTCTCTGCATCTCCTTTTCAGAGGACCATGATTTGCACTGTCTCTTTAAAAGTACCTGGAAGTGCTACTAGAATCTTATTTTCTGTCACTATTACCTTAAGCTCACTGGATTAGGAAATCATGCTCCCAAGGGACGAGTGCTTCCCCAAAGGAACAGCATCAGTGTTCTCATCAATTGGAATCTGAACTGCCCCTGGCCATCTATGACTCTACTGGCCTTGAACAACAGGGATCACTCTACTGAGCAGTGTGAATGATCCCAATCACCAGTGGGAAATAGGAATTTGCTGCAAGGAAAACTGTTTGAAAATTCAGGTATTTAGAGGTATACCTCTTAGTAATGTCTTAGAATACCATTTAAAAGGGAACATACTACTGCACAATAAAAACAAGATGATCAAACACTTGAGTCTCACAAGAAGGAAAATTTGGGAAACTTAACCAGGTAACATTCCCAGTCATATGAGAGACTGGGAAAGAATTAATATACCAGAACCATGAAGAAAGCCTGTAGACAATGATTTTTATAGGCAAGCATTTAATGATTCCATTGTATAGGTAATTATATAATTATTTAGTAGTTATAATTTTGCACGTCTCAGTCACACAGATATTTGTTACTTCACTTTCTTCTGTCTCTTGTTTAGACACAAAGCTGACTATAAATGCAAGAACCATTAGACATTACAAAAAGGCTGTAATCCAGAAATGCTCCTTCTGATGATCTGTTGTGTGAAAGACCATCAAGAATTTTACATTTTCTTTATGAAACATTTAATTTCAAGAGATTTTTTGTATGAACACACATAAACAGTTTTACTTTACATAATATTTAATGTATTAAACTCATATCTCAAAAGCATATCTTATGAACCAAGTCCTCTTCAGATGTTAATTTTTATGTATAATTAGAGAAATTAAATTTATTTATGAATTTATATATAAATATATATAATTATAATATTTAATACAATAATTATATGTTATATAATTTCCAATTAATATGGAAGAACATTTTTAATGTTTGAAACTTAATCTATAGATGGTGTATTTCCAACACAATGATAAAAACTTATTGCTAAACTTATACATATTCTAAAACCTCAATGCCTTATTTTAATTAATACACATTTATTTTTATTATTCCTAAGGTTATTATTAGCCTTGATTTATCTTCTTATTAGAGTTCTACTGTTATTATCCAGACATGATTAAATAGTTTATATAGTCTTTCTGAGATACAAAATAATATGAATATACACTTGGGTATGCACTTAGAGATGGGCATATATTTATACTCTTAAATCTGGGTATATATTGATTTTTGTTTGGACAATGGAACTTGGATGCTTCTCCTAAGAGGATTAAAATGGAATTGGCCATTAGTTTTAGGTTCTTTATTGCAGTTAAATTTCAAGACTTACAATCTTTACACATTTTAATCAAAACTTTTTCACGTAAGTTTGAGTTTTGTAATCAGTAATTGTCTCTGATTTAGCATTTTCCAGTTTCATTTGGCTGATATTAAATAACTGATTTTCTGTCATTGAAACATATAGATTTTATCTACTTGCACTTAAAAAGTGTGTGTTTCATCAGAACTGTAATGTCAGTAATAGGAATTATTGAGTGTTGTGTTTTAGAAATGGCCTGAGTCAGCATAAATAGCTTTCCTTTTCAGAACATTTATCTAAATCAAGAAGTTTAGAATTCCACTGCTTCTGTTGTGTTTCTTTTGGGTTATTGTGTGTGAAAACTGACATGAAATGTATCCCTGTGACTTACTGTCCAGGTTAACGTGCATGTGTATCAGTGCCGACTGGTCACTAATGGTTCCATGTGTCGCTACTGCTTTTAAATTTGGAACTACATGGTTAAGTAATAGTTCCTTGCACTTTTTTTAACTGTTCACACTCATAGACACCAATATATATTTATACTTTATTATCATAATTTACATTAACATAGCTTTACTTTGAAAAATCAATAAAAATTACATGGAACCTCTCATATCTCCCTCCTTTTCATAATTACCTGTTTATATTCTCTCTACAAACATTACTCTTTTTAATAACTTATACACATAGACCTTCATATCTTACCTTGTTACATTTTTCCATAGTTATTATCTGAATTATTATAATAATTGCGTTTTGGTATTCAGAACAGCACAATTTGAATGGCAAAACAAAATAAACTTTAAGACCCTAGAATATGTAACAAAAATCAAACTATGGCATCTTGGCTAATATTTCCTTAATAGAAAGAACAAACATAGGAGATAAAGACATTGATAAGATCATGTGTTCTGAGACTATTTTGCACTAAGCAATCCTTGAGTGCTACTGTATCACTGTGCTAAAGCTCTAGGGGAAAGAGCAAACATAAAAATGTTTCAAAATTCTGTGAGAAGAAGAGAAAATAATTATCTTACATTTTTCAATAATAGGAAAATATTAGAAATTAATTCATCACATTTGCTCTTATTTTTATGAAATTACTTACCACCCAGATATTTACAATGTATATCAGTTTAATAAAATCAAATATGGTTTTTTTTTAAAAAGAGAGTTCTTTTAGGTTTTAGTTTTGCTTTTAATAGAAAGTAATATAAAATTTTATCCAAATTTCTATATTGTATATTAGACTCCTATATCATCAGTTGCCTTTAATTTCTTATGTTAGGTTTTGTGAATTGTCAGTGTCAAGGTGGGAAGTTCTGTAACTGTAACAATCCTTGATCATGATGGATCTCTACAGAAGCTGTTCCTGAGATACAAAAATCCTGACCATAAGATGTTTGCTTGCATCTTCTTCTTTTTGTTTTTTACTATTTTTATTGAGATAGCTTTATGCACCATACAGTTCACCTAAAGTATACTATTAATGGCTCACAATATCATCACAAAGTTGTGTGTTCATGATCACGATCATGTTTAGAACATTTTTCTTAAAGGTAGAGAATCTGGACTTAATTGAAAAGCTTATACAGAGCCTCTTTCACATCCTTATTCCTCAGACTGTAGATCATGGGGTTCAACATGGGGAACACCACAGTGTAAAATATAGAAATTATTTTGTCCCTATCCAGAGAATAGCTAGACCGGGGACGAGCATATATGTAGAGAATAGAGCCATAGTATAAGGTGACAGAGGTCAGGTGGGAGGAGCAGGTGGAGAAGGCTTTGAGGCGGCCCTGGGTGGAGCGGATCTTCGAGATGATGATGATGATGAAGAGGTAGGTGGCCAGGATGAACAGAGTGGGGGCGAAGACATTGGAGGACAGGATGAAGAACAGTGCAGCCTGGTAGCCATCCTTCTCCCCACAAGCGAGCTTCACCAAGGGAGGCAAATCACAGAAAAAGTCATCAACGATGTTGTCCCCACAGAATTTCAAAGAAAAAGTAGTTTTGGTAATTAAGGTTGAGTTAGTAAAGCCACCAAGATATGAGGCAGCCACCAAAACTGCACATAACTTTATCGACATTGTCTGAGAATAAAGCAGTGGCTTTGAGATGGCCACATAGCGGTCATAAGCCATGGCAGCCAACAGGAAACACTCACTATAGGCCAGCCCAGCGGAGAAGAGGAACTGTGCTACACAGCCAGCAAAGGAGATGCTCTTGTCTTCAGAGATACAGGTCACTATAATCTTCGGGGTGTAGACAGAGGAGTACCAGAGATCCAGAAAAGCCAGATTTCCAATGAAAAAATACATGGGTGTGTGAAGCCTGGAGTCATTGCAGATCAACACAATGAGAGTGGCATTTCCCACCATGGTCACAGAGTAAACTCCAAGGAATATCCCAAACAGAACCAACTGCATTACAGGATCTGTTGTGAAACCCACCAGGATGAACTGAGACAAGGAGTGATTGCCCCTCTCCATGACTACAAGGGATCTCACCTAAGGGGGGGAATTGAGTGTTCATAATGAATCACTGTGCTGAATAAACTGAAAATATGCTAATTAAATGGCATCAGACCACTGGCACTTCTAGAAGTTTAGAATAAGCCAATCAATATATATATATATATATATATATATATATATATATTTTAGATTTTTACATTTTCAATAATCGATCAGATTTGACAGTTATATGTTCAAATGTACATTCATTATTTTTTTTCTTCTAGAAGTGACTGTTCAACTAAATGAAAGAGAATTATAATTTATATTGTGTTGTGGTTTTGTTCCTCATGTTGACTTGCTTTTTGTCTAAATGTATGATTTCTAACTTGAAGTGTGAGTTTTTTCCTCTGAAAGACTGGACTATAGATCAATTGTAATACATTTAAGAACTGTATTTTTCTTGTGGTGCATCCATAGCTTGGTACAGTATACAGCCATTGTGGAATCATATTTCAGAATACTATCTATAGTTATAAAAAATGCAACAGGATATTACAAGGAAAAACATAGGTTACAAAACAGTACATAATAAAAAAATTTTAAATATATAGAGGGAAGGATGAGATACAATGATGTGATTATAAAGTATGTGGGATAAAGTCCATTTTATACATATTCAACAATAAACATAAGACAAAAAAATTTTTCAAGAACCAATTTTTAATTTAAGTAAATTTTTGTTTAGTACTAGAATGTTATCTATTATTTTTTTATGATCTTTATGTTTTATTTTTAAGGATTTTATTTAATAAAAATTAAGCAAAATATACACATTGCAATATGATTATGTGACTCAGTATTCAATGTACAAAGAAACCTGCCCATGCTTTTCAGGATTCTCTTTAAATGAAACTATAACATTCTAGTATACTGTCTACACAACAACTAGATACTTGCAATCTACTTAAAGGACAATTCCAGTCCCACTAACTGCCCACCAGTCATTTTGTAACTAAATAAGTATAAAATATCAGTGAATATGATCATCCTCTGGAGGCCCAACCTCTTGGGACCTAGAAATATGCTCTGTTTATACCAGACTCTTATACTAGTATTAAGTTGACTTCTTTCTTAGCAAAATATACAGCAATGGAAGATTGTTCCAATTAAGCAATTGTTCCTACAACCCCCTAAAGATAGCTTTGACAAGGTCTGATGATCTCCAGGTAGATAAATGCAATAATCAAATTTCAGTTCTCATCTGATTTGACCTATCTGCAGCATTTAACACCTTATCACTTCCTCCTGCTGGAAACACTCTCTCACTTTTTTTGCAGGTCATCATGCTTGCTTGGTTTTCCTTCTACTTCACTTGCTACTTGTTCTCAGCATTAATGACCCTATCTTTGAAATTTGAAGTGTCCCCAAATCAACCTTTAGCTTTCTTTTCTATCCCATCTATATCCACTCCTTGGTGATACTATTAGGTCTGATGGTTTTAAATGTTCTCTATTTGTGAACGAGTCTAATTTGTGCACCTGCTAACCACTTTTCTCCCTTGAACTCCAGACCCATGTGTCCATATGCCCGTTTAACATTTTTTATTAGCTATCTACTGGATATTTCATTCAAAATTGAGTTCCTGACAAACCTTTCCAGACCTGTTTCTCCAGCTTCCCTACACAATAAATGGCATTTATCCAGTTTAGAGAACATAATTTAAAAGTATTTAATATCAAGCCTTTCTATATTTTACACCATGTCTGATTAATCAGCCAATACTCTTGGTTCTACCTTTAAAATATATCAGAACCTGAACATTTTCCCCCAGCTCTAGGGTTTCTATCTTAGACTAAGCCACTATCATTTCCACTTTAATTTTTATAGTAACTTCTGAAAGGACTCTCATTTCTGTCTTCAACCCACTCGAGTCAGTTTTCAATGGGAAGCCAGAGCAGTCCTGTTACATGCCATTTATATCCTGTTCTTCCAGCACCCTGAACCCTCCAGTGACTTCTCAACATAGAGTAAAAGCCAAAATTAGCACAAGAGTGTCCAAGCTCTATAAACTCTGGACTTCAACTCTCTAATCCCACTGTTCTCTCCTTCTCTGCTTGCTACACTCTGGCAATGGTCCCATCCTTTCTGCTCCTTGAGTAAGAAGAGCAGGTTGATGGAGTTTGCAGTTCTCCATATTTCTGTAAAGCTTGTCCTAGAGGCATGCTCATGACTAGCTGCCTGACATTATCAGGTTTCAAATGTGCATAATTTCACCTCTTTTTAGGGTCTTCCCAGTCTACCACAATATCAGCCACTTCTCTGACATTTCTTTTGCCATTTTCCTGTTTTTTTTATTTTTCCCACTGCTTCTCACTATGTAATATTTTATACATCCTTCTGTATTTAACCTGTTTTCTTTCACTTTCATTATAATATGCTTTTCCCCATGTGATTTTGATGGGAAACACATCAGTTTACTGCTAATCTCACATTCATTAGTAGATTTATTATGAGATTATTTGGGCTGTTTATTTTAGATGAATCACTTAGCATGAATGAGAAGTATTTTATACATAGGCAGAATCTTTGCAAACATGGAATCTTTGAGAACTAAAAGGGGCTACCTTTGTGAAAAAGTTGTAAACAATCTGGACTCAATCTCAGTCTTAACCCTCTCTGATTCTAATATTCTCTGGTCCTCATAATGATCTCAGTATTTCAGCATTTTTAAAAATCATAGCAAAGGATTTTCAATGCTTTCTTCTGAGTCTATTCCTGGCTTCATATTCCATGTGAATTACCTCATTTTCTCCATAAATACTCAACATAAGTATGTTTATGGGTTAATATCAATGATTACATGATTGATTTGAGATTTAATAAGGTGTTAGTAGTTACACAGTTAATAAGTGGTGATGTTTTCTTCAGAGACCCAGAACTGAACTACTAAACCACTTCTTTCTTATGTGATATCAAATTAGTAGCTGCTGGTGGGTTCTGTGTTTCCTTCTCTTTTTGGTATTGACTCCTTAATTAAAAAACAATATGGTAATACAGAGAGATTCAGGTGCTGTCTGCAGATGGGCCACCTTTTATATACAGGTTCACAGAAATGTTTCCAAACAATGTCCATATCATCATTTGGGAGCTTCCTACATCTCTCACTTTTGCAGCCAATCTTGATTCAACATGGAAATATTCCACTTTACCCCCACCTGGAATCAGGACCTTTACTTGTAATTTTCACTGTCACAACCAATGCAGGCATGCACTGTGGATCCAGGAAACTGGCACCTGCTCAGTCTCCCCAGTTTATTTGATCTGTAAAGTACCTTAGGGGTTCATAGCTTTGGAAGTCACTGCAAAATCAATAAACCATGTGCTGACTCATTAGGAAAATATTGCTCAGTGCAAAAGATGGGGGGAAAAGTGATGATAATTAATATATATTGAAAACATACTCTTTAGAACAGAGCTTCCTAGAAATTTTATTTGTTAAATGACTCTATGATGTATGTCTTGCAGTTCCCATGATAAATAAGAAAATATATTAAGTGCCCATCATCAGTGGGCTCATTCTGTATGTGCAATTTCTGAAGCACCTGGAGATGTCATGGCCTAGATCAACACTGAGAAACCCAATTTGGCCACAAATATATTGACTGGATCAGATTAGGCTTTGTTCATAATAATAAAGTTAGTGACAATGAAATGGAAAGAGCAAGGAAGGAAGAAGAAGAAACAATGGTGGGTCTAATCCAGGAACTCTATCTGATACTTACATGCATTATTTCCTATTCTAATAAAAATTATGATGTAGATATCACTATCATTATCCCCATTTTATCTTTACTTTTGTGGAGAGTTTTTCTGGTTCAGAAAATATTTTGTATTTTATTTTTCCTGAAACCTCCATTCCCATCATGGTAAAATGGGGATAATGATCAATGGGTTCATGCCAACTGACCTGGAAATATTTTTCATTAAGAGTTTCTTAATTATTCTTAACAGCAAGCATAGTTGCCCTTTTACTATGTGCCAGGTACTGCATTTAGGTGTTTGATGTGAGTTCATTTTCAGAGCCCTTTGAGATGTGTGCTACCGTTACAGAGGCTTTTTGTTAAAGTTAAAATAGAAGTGTAAGCTGTTTTCGATGTCATTACTAATAAAATAAAATGCCACGTAAGGTAAATATTGGAAGAATAAGTTTACTGTATGATTTATTTAAACTAGTGTTTTAGAAAAAAAATTAAAAGTTAAGGACTAAAGAAGTTGGCATAAATTCGTTTCTTATCACTACCCCATGAGGTAATTCTATTTTATAGATGAGAAAGATAGGTCCTTCCAGAGAAACAACATGATTTCTGTAAATCATTGGGCAAAGTGTTTGTTCCTCAGACTCTGTTCTGTGCTTTTACTACTGCAGGAAACACCTCTAAGATTCCTCCTGCTGTGACATAAAGACTCACCTTTTATGTTTTGCTGCTAGTTGTATCTTGAAAAGAAGGGGAAAATAACTTCTGATCTCCTGACTTTAAACCTTAACCATTCAGAACAATGTTTGATAATCTACTGTGAGGACAGCATAAGTAAAAATGACACAGCTTTGCAGTAAAGTGAATATTTATATCTCAGGGAGCCTTTTGGATGGAAACGTCTGATTTCTCTGAATGAACTCCACACACATATACGTGCACAAAAATTTGATTTGGTCATAGCCACCATTCTGATTTCTTCCCTTGTCATCATTTGTAACCCAAAGGACTGTCATATTCAGCAGCTTTGTGCTTGCTATTCATTCTCTCCGTTCAGTGTTTTGATCAAAATTTCTCCCCTTCTTAGCTTGGTGTTCCCTAATCACACAGTTCAAAATATCCTTTCTCCTTTTCCGCTAACACTCCTTATCCTCTTTCCCTGCTTTACACTTTTACGGAACATTTACAATATAGCTCACCATACAATGGGCTTATTTTATTTGTTCTGCATTTCCATCTACTAGGAGGAGAACTCAAGAGACCAGAATTTGTTGCCAATGGTTAAAACATCATCTAGCACAGAATAAGAATTAGTACAGATGATATTTGATGAATGGATGAATGGAGAGACTTCCTTAATTCTAGAGAAGCATACCATAAAATCCCCATTCTGCTGTGTTCTAGTGATGATGTTTAACTTTTAGAGGATTTGTTTATTATCCCACATAGCTGCTGGAGCTAGAAATCTCTAGCCATCCTGTACTCTTCACAGGCAAGTACAAGAATAAAGCAAGGGTAACTAAGCACACAATACACAGTCTGACTAGTGAAATACACAGGCAAATTTGTTTCATGATAGAATGTGCTCGTGAGGGGTGAGGTTTCCATCTGAGCAGCAGATTGTCTTTCATGCTGAAGAACAAAAGGAAACCATGTCTTACAAATATGAGGTGTGCATGATTTGAGGGGAGTCAAACCAGAGATAGTTCTGCTGTAAGTGTATGTGTGAGGCAGATGGCATAGATTCAAGGTCTGTCTCACTGCTTATCCACCATGAGATCTTATAGAAATGATTTAAGCTTGTAAGCCCCAGTTGCCTCCATGAAAAACAAGGAATATAATGGTAATTACTAGATGGGACAGTTGTAAATATTAAGAATGATGGTGTTTTAAAAATAATTAGTGGGGGGCTTGGCCCATGGAAATTGTTCCAGATATCAGGGGCTCCCTAATTCCGATATATTAAGTACTGTTGAAAAATTGCTAAAGTTTGAGTTACATGAGCATCAAAACTAATAGTAAATTTGCAGATTATATTTGGTCCAAGGAATCTCTTTTCTGAAATATTTGCCAATATTAGAATGACAGCAGCTCTACTTTACAGGGGTGGGAAGATGAAGAGAATTATTACATAAAAAAGGTTTTTGCAGAAGAGTGTGCAATTTTGGTAGGCAATATGAGCTTGTCAACATGAGATGTGGAGTAAGGTAGACTTGGCCTCAATTCAGATTCTAATCTTTCCTAGTTTGATCACCATCGATAATTTATTTGATCTTCCAGAGACTCATGTTACTCCTATGTAAGTTAGGCATTTCTGTATCTATAATATCCCTTATAAAATTGGGGTAGGATTTAAAAGAGATAGTTTATTTAAAGGCCTTAATAGACTGTCTGACATATAATCACAGATATTACGCATTGGCCATTTTATTTTACATTGGGTGTTAATGTTACATAATTATAATACATTGGATTTTGATATTATTGTGCAAAAGAGTGCATATTGTAAAATTAGTGGCAGATATTGCCCCTTTTTTCCCTCTGGTATTCTTCTGAGATAGTCAAACCTAACCCCTCAGGGTGCAGAGCTTTCTTGATGACCCTCAAATTATCCAGCATGGAGCCCCACCCTATCTCCTCTTGATTACTTTACTACTCTGACTTATACCCCATTACTTTAAAAATATTTTTGGACTTTTATAAGGTCGCATATAAATTTGGGAACTTAATTCTATGATTTGTCTTACAAGAAAATACTCAAATCCACAGCAAACAATGAAATAGTTCACTGGTTTTCAGTTTGTCTTGAGGTTCAAACAGAGGCCCCAGGTCACAAGTTAAAATTTTGCTTTAAATGAGGAGTGCTTTACTGAGGAGGACCCAGAGCCCTTCCCAACCTGAAAGTCACAGTAAGTTTTTGCCTTGCTTTAACTTTAAATGTACTGTATGCCTTCCTGATTTTTGAAAGAAAAAAGCAAACTGAAAGAAACATAAACTTTCATTATTTATTTTGGGCATGAGTATAGAAATTTCTCTTTCTATAATCTCCATCCTCTTGGGTTTTTTAGATATTCATAAAAGCTTACTCCTTTGGTAAACATTTTTCAATGGCTAGTCTTTTAATTTCTGTGTCAATTATGCAGTTCTTCAGCTTTCTTTAAAATGCAAGGTAGATTTCCTAACCACTTAGAATAGAGAATTATGACACTGTTTTTACTCTCAGTAGTTTTGGAGACTGCAATAGAATGAAGGAGGTTTTGTACCTCCTCTCATATAACCATACCAAATGGCTATAGAATCATTATGGGAATAAAACAAAATTTGTATGCCAGCAGTAATATCTGAATCACATAAACTTACCTAGAATTCACAGCAAAACCATCATTCTAACATTCTCATAGTCAAATCAGCTAGTTCCAGAAACATTTATAACAATTAATGGGTCCCAAGTGTATTAGATTCATGGAATACCTCATAGATTTATGGCTTGGGGAAATGTCTAACAAGGCAATTAAATGAAACCATTCATTGAGAAAGTCAGATCAATCTTATTTAATAAGACTCAAAAGGTTTTGTTTAGAGACTGCAATCCCCCCCGATAGATGCATTCGGTCATAACTGTCCTTCACATTATATATTGTTTTAATGAATCCAAATGAAAATAAAATAAATGCACATGGATATTACACACATGTATTCAATATATACATCTTAATATTAATAAACATACAGACACTAATATTTCTTTAATGTGCTGATATCTTCCATTTTTCCATCCTACTTTCTGACCCAGGAGACCAACTCGTTGGGGCTATATTGATGACTCTTGGGCAAGGTAGGGAGGAATTGAATTGAAAGGTAAGAAAAGATCAAATCAGAGTAAGTTCTTAACCTAACTTCTTTCCCTGTGATATCAGTGAGGACCACACTCCTGCCTTGAGCAAAGCCACAGTGCTTGTCCTGTGCTGGCAGCACAAAACCTCTTTCTCTCAAGATTCTGGTAACTGCTCTTTCCTCCTGCCCCTTCAGGCCCAGCTATAGCAGCATCTGTAGCACAGGACTACTGTATCTTCTGCAGGTTTTGTGTACCGTATTTCTTTGTAAAGATGGTCCCTTTACTAATTCTTAAATTGTCCCATTTATATGGCCAGTGTTAAAAGATAGACCCTGAACTTTACAGTAATTGATATTAAGAATAGCCCTAGAATCAAACTCTGAAATGGGCTTTCTGGATTAATTTGATCACATATTTAAGAATTTTCAGATAAATTTCCAGCTGGGGAAATGGGATGCTGGTAATCTTTGCCATGAGGGGTCATCATGATAATTTATTATCAGTGATATCATTTTATGGGATGTAGGCAGAAAGTAGGGCAGTGAAAAATCTATTGATTATGGTACACAATGACTACCATGATAATTCTGATTATAAAAATGAGGGATCTTTTGAATTGAAATATTAATATACAATTGTAAGGTTCAAAGGGCAATTGGAATACTTTACCTGAAACTTTGAAGACATTTCTGTTTGCTTGCAGTCCATTAAGAAAAATGTATTTGACTCCCAAGGCAGGACCTGACTGTAAAGATAGAAAATTTTTCAAATTTTTCAAATTGTAATACCAATTGAATGCTAAATGTTACCAGGGGCTGTATGGCAGACTGATCAAATTTGTGGAAGGAAGAGCGAGGACCATAAAATATGCAATAGGGTTATTGGGCAGTCAAGGATAAGTCTAATAACAAACATCCCTCCTGAAGAGGCAGTCCCTATTCTCCCCTTGCCTGAGGGAACCAGTTCTACTCTGGATAATTTATTTTTGCCTTAAGCATTGAAAAAACTATGAATATATGTGTATGTACATATATGTTTATGTAAGTGTGTATATATATGTATATGTGTGTGTGTAAAATACGTGGGCACAGCCACCACTGGAGGTGCCTGGCTCCTGCATGTCACCTCCACTGCTTGTAGCTTCTCTTGTAGCTTCTTCTTCCATGGAGCTCGCAAGGGAGACTTTGGGCTCCTGTGGACCCAGGGTGGGACAGGAGGGCGGGGGCTGAGCCAACCACTGAGCATGTAGATGCTGGCGCACAGCAGCTCAGAAGATAAGACAATGGCCCACTCTGCAAACCACGGTGTTCACATATTAACAAAGTAAAAGATGGTGACTCTACACTAGATGTTGTGGTTGAAAATAATGTAGGTATTGATGGTGCATGTGAGGGAATCTTAGCTTGCCCTACCTGTCCTCTCACCATTGAAGGCACATATTTGAAAAGTTGCACACAGTCACTTTAACTGATGGCATGCTTCATCCGGCCTTCGGACTAACAGGCTCATCACGTGGGCTGACAATTCTGTTCAACAAAGTCTATGGACAACAGCACTGTTCAAGTACCGGACACAGTGGCCTGTGCCACAGTCCAGTAATATGGATAAGAATTCATAAACTAGAATAAATAGGAATATGTCCATGAAATTTCACCTATTTTTATATTTATCATTTCTTAATGTAATTAAATGAGATGAATTTATTATTATAACTAGCTTTGCTATTTGAATTCACCATGTATAACTCCTGAATTTTATAGTCCTAAAAGTATGTAATCTTTATTTTGGTTAAATCATAAAATCCAAATTTTACCAAAAAAATCTAATAAGTTAAAACCTAACATATTTTACCTTATATTTGTTTAGTTACATTAGCAAAATATTTTCATATAAATCTTATGTCTGCTTACCACGAAGGTGCATTAAAAACTTGTCGTTATCCTTCTTTGATCTGGGTGAAGGTGGGGAACTAAAATTTCTAGTGCCAAACAACTAATTAAATATGTGATCAAATTAATCCAGAAATTCCATTTGAGGGTTTCATTCTAAGGCTATTCCTAATATCAATGTGCACACTGCCTGTGCAGTGGAAGTCAAATATCTCACCAGACAAGGTGAAGTAATCCAACCTGCACTAAGGGAATGTATGTTCTATGTTTACAGACATCATGACCATTGGGAGGACAAGAACTTTTACAGTATGACTCATGGAATGTTAAGAGGGTTCTGTGGTCTTCTAAAGGCCATCCCTATTATAAACTGACAAACCAATCAAAGATATCTATGTTTTCGATTGATTAATGTCTAGGAGGCATCATTACATGGAAAGGGATGGATTTAATTCTAGTATTTTTAATGCTCCAGTTATTAAATGTTTAACCAAAACTTAAATCCTCTTAAATCCTACATATATTTTCTAGTGATTAATTAAATTTCCTTAGATATTTATCCTTTAATTAAACATTAAATACAGATAAGTCTTTTAAGGGGTTCATATACTTATTCAAATCAAAGTATTCTCAATATAATGATGACAGTTCATATTGCAAATGTTCACTAAAGCCTAAATAAAAACATCAAATATTTAGGTATAATTAATTTCCTCATTATGTCTATTTTTGCATTGTAATTTTTTCTTATTATTGTCATACATATTTATAATCTTCCTATATTTTAGTCACTTTCCTGGAAGTAAAGTAACCTTTCAAGGGAAGAATAAATAAGAATGCTTTCTCATTCTAGCCAAGTTACAAGATCTACACTCTCAAAGAAGAATGGAATAGTTCTTCTCTTGAAGTAAATAAAATAGGAACAATGTGTCAAAGGATTGCTTCCCCTTTTCATAGTTAAGCTTTAAATGTCAATGTGACTTTAACATCTGATATTTTAAACATAATTTTTGTCTTTTTGCCACCTATCTTCCTCTAAAAAAATGCACTATCAATTCTCACTTAGCCAGATAAAGCAAAATATCTTAACGTTGTTATTATTATTATTACTTAATACATGAGAATTACCCGAGACTAATTTAATTCTGTAATAAGTATATTCTAATTCATGCGGTTATCTTGAACCTCCATCTATAAGATCAGAAATTGAGCCAGCATAATTAATTTTAAATGTACGAACTGATATCTAATTTAGAATATTGGAATTATCCTCTTTCTACTTGGTTATTTTTCATTGATGGTAATTATTATGTGTCTGCATCAGTGCTGATTATTCCTTTCTGTTGCTTGTGAGTTTATAATTCTGCTGAGACTATGCAGAAAATTCCATACTTTACATTTTCATTTGTTGCTTATATCAATAAAGCATGGGTGCATGTATATGTATTTGCATTTCTATATATTTATATACACTATATATGTTTTTAGCCATATTAAATAAAGTACCTTAGTTTTAAAACCCAATAAATATGAAATAATCTACTATACTTACCCTTCTTTTTTTTACTTGTTTCTTATACTCACCATATACATATTTTGAGGATCATGGTTTTTTTAGTTTTTATTGTTTCAATATATTTTCATTAAAAATAGGTATTTTTTACTTTTTTCATGCTCAGAATCTCACAAACTTTTCAGCAAGAGATTCTTTAGGTTGGCTCCTTTCTTTTGTTCCTGCCCCATCACTGACAGAATCACCCATGCTTTTTAGATACAACAGGATGTTTCAGGCATGTAGTATTTATTCTCTTACTCTAAGACATAGTTCCAGCTACCACCTAAGAATTCCTCATTCTTTTAAATGAGCAACTGTACTGGGGCTAAAATTTTAGATCCATACTGTGCGCATGCATATCAGAGTTGATATCAAATTGTCTTCTTTTAGCATAGGAGGAATGGTGGTCTCAAGTATTTCTCTACTAATTCAATGACTATTGTGTTGACTGGGTGATCATGCATTGGAAAGAATAAGATTGGAAAATAAGTGGCAAGCAGGTCTGGAAGAGATAAAAGGTATATCTTTGGGAAAGAACCGGGTATAAGTTATTCATGTTCATTTTAAACGCCCACTATCAGGTATGAATTGCAAAGAGAATAATCAAGAGGACAAGATGACCCATGCTGAGGATATTGGTAAGACTTTCTCCTAAGACCCCTATATTCATAGTGGACTCCTTAAAAATTAGCCGTGGTAGCAAGAATGGAGGGTATATTTGGATTCGATTATTGAATCTTCTCCCACTAAAGATAAAATGGCTGTTGTCACTTTAGTGTGTCTAAGTTCCTAACAACAGAGGCCATAAATGAGCTACGGAAATGACACTATTTCCTAATAAGATGAAAGAGCCACATGTGGTCAGGTCAATCACACTTTTCTTCACTTCAAGATAGGTTGTTTCCTTCTTTACATGTAAGGATTTTGCCAGCACCCCATCCATTTGAGACTTACATGCATGGATTTCCAGAATGCCTTAATCATAGACCTGGTAGATATTCCAGAAACCAATAAATTTGAGAATCATCAGTGTCTATCTCAATTCAGGCCTACTTCCTTGGGTTACTTATATCAAATGGCCTAATTAACATTTATATTTGTTCCAGATATGCTAGAATTTTACAGAGCTAAGCAGAATTATTGACTCCCACACACCTCGGGCTATGGCTGCTTCAAAGTCTTTCCTTTCGGCGGGCCGCGGTGGCTCAGCGGGCAAAGTGCTTGCCTGCTATGCCGGAGGACCTCGGTTCGATTCCCGGCCCCAGCCCATGTAACAAAAACGGAGAAACAGAATACAATAAAACAAGAAAATGTTTAAAGATGTTTCCCTTTCTTCCTTCCTTCTATCCTTCCTTCCTTCTCTCTGTTTAAAAAAAAAAAAAAAAGTCTTTCCTTTCTCCCTAAATGGAACTAGAATAAACTTTTACACTTAAGGCAAACAACCAAAAAAATTATGCCATTTTATACTTTTCATCATATTTCACAATGAAATCAGCAGTAAGTCCTCTCTGTTCTACCTTGATTAATTTCAATTTCTTTCTTTCTTTTTAAACCTCTTCATTCTGACAACACTAACCAGAGTTACTGCCATCTCTTTTCACTTAACTGTTATACCATCTGTCTTTTGTTTTCTGGTGCCCCATTCCTTCTGGCATCCAAAGTGATTTTAAATAATTTATCAGATCATAGCACATTTCTGTCTAAAATATTCCAATATTATAATCAGAGTAAAATCCTAACTCCCTACCATCACTTAAAACCTTGTTATAAAGTATGCAGTTCAAAAGCCAGTAAAATGAATGCCTTGTATATCTTTTTCCAAATGAACACTCTTAAGATCTGGTCCATTATCTACAAAATAGTGTGACATTTAAACAGGAAACCTATGTGATTCCTTTGCATATTAAAGTTTTGGAGGCAATGATCTAGAATACTCTATGTAACTTAGTCATGAACAATTTTTCTTTTTTTATTATCCCCACATATCTCACATATTACATGCATAAAAGTATACAATGCAAAGTTCATATTTCTATGAATTTTGAAAGTTAACATATTCTTGTAAACTACAAATAGATTTTTAAAAAATACAAGCATGCCAGACACCATTTTCATTCCCTCTTCCAGTCACTTCCCACTCCTCACCTAAGGTAATCACTATCTTGACTTTTAATACCAAAGGTTAATTTTATGTTTTAAAAATTTATATAAAGAAAATCATATCACATGTACTATTTCTTGCTTTCTTTAATGAAAGTTGTGGGTGTACAAAGCAACCATGCATAAAGTACAGAATATCATTCCACACCAAAACTTTGCATTGGTGTGGAACATTTGTTATAACTGATGATAGCACATTCTTATAATTATACCATTAATTAAAGTCTGTAGTTTAACTCAGGGTTCATTGTGTAATGGAGTTCCATAGAGTTTCTTTTAAATTTTTATTCTGTTGCAACATATACAATCTAACATTTCTCCATTTATAACATTCATATATATATATATATATATATATGATTACTTTTAACTAACTTCAAACTGTAGCACTATCATTACCACCTTCCATTATCATGCATACTATAGTCATGCATAAATATAAAAATCACAGAACTCTCATATACAACCACATTATTAACCCCTTGCATAGTGAGGTGCATTTGCTATAATTTATGAAAGAACATCTTTATAATTGTACTATTAACTATAGTCCATTATTTACAACAGGGTTCATTGTGTTGCACAGTCTTATGTTTTAACTTTTAATTTTTATTCTAGTAATTATACATACAAACTAAAATTTTCCGTTTTAACTGCATTCACACACATAACTCAGAATTGTTCATTACATTCACAATCTTGCTACCATCACCAGCATCCATTACCAATACTTTTCCATCATCCAAATAGAAATTCTGTACAATTCAAGCATTAACTCCCATTCCCTACCCCCAACCCAGGCCCTAGTAAACCATATTATAGACCCTGGCTTTATGACTTTGCTTATTCTAATTATTTCATGTCAGTGAAATCACAGAATATTTGTCCTTTTGCTCCTGTCTTATTTCACTCAACATGACATATTCAAGGTTCATCCATGTTGTCCCATTTTTCAGAACTTGATTCTTTTTTAATGCTGAGTAATATTCCATCATATGTATTTATCACATTTTGGTTATCTGTTCATTGGTTGATGAACACATGGGTTGCTTCCACTTTTTGGCAACAGTGAATAATATCACTGTGAGTATTGGTGTGCAAATATCTGCTTGAGTCCTTGCTTTCAGCTCTTCTGGGTATATACCTAGAATTGGAATTCTAGGTATACTTACTATCACATTTACTATTTCTTCCTCTGATGCTTATAATTTGGGTATAAAGTGTTAGAAATCATTGCCTAAGACAAGGTTCTGAAGGTGCCTTCCTATGTTTTCTTCTAAAAGTTTGAGCATTTTCACTCTTTTATTAGAGTCTTTTGTTCATTTTGTATTGATTTTTGTAAATGTCATGAGGTAGGCATCCTCCTTCCTTTTTATTCCAAATGGAAATACCTGTATTGAGATTACCAGAACATGTGGTAATTCTATGCTTAGCTTCTTGAGGAACTGCCAGACTTTCAGAGAGTTTGCACCAGTTTACATTTCCACCAGCACTGAATGAGTGTTCCTATTTCTCCACATCCTCTCAAAAATTCTCATTTTCCATTTTTTTCTATCAACAAACATTCTAAAATTCTAATTTGTGTGCAGTGATATCTCATCGTGGTTTTCGTTTACATTTTCCTGATGGCTAATGATAATTAGAATCTTCTCATGTGCCTTCTGGCTACTTGTATGTCTCCTTTGGAGATATATCTGTTCAAGTCTTTTGCCCATTTCTTGATTGAATTGTTTGTCTTTTTATTGTGAAGTTGAAAGATTTCTTTATATATTCTGGACATTAAACCTTTATTGAATAAATTGTTCCCAAATATTTTCTCCTATTGTATAGGTTGTAATTTAACTTTCATGATAAATTCCTACAAGGAACAAAAGTTTTCAATTTTGATGAAGTCTCATTTACTATTTCTTCCTCTGATGTTTATAATTTGGGTATAAAGTGTTAGAAATCATTGCCTAAGACAAGGTTCTGAAGGTGCCTTCCTATGTTTTCTTCTAAAAGTTTGAGCATTTTCACTCTTATATTAGAGTGTTTTGTTCATTTTGTATTGATTTTTGTAAATGTCATGAGGTAGGCATCCTCCTTCCTTTTTATTCCAAATGGAAATCCAGCTTTCTGAGCACCATTTGTTGAAGAGATTATTATTTCTCAATTCAGTGTCCTTTGCCACTCTCTCAAATGTCAGTTGGCCTTAAATATAAGGGTCAATTTCTGATCTCTCAATTTTATTGTATTGGTCTGTGTCTTCCTTGTGTCAGTACCATGCTGTTTTTTATTACTGTGGCTTTGTAATAAGTTCTAAGATCAGAAAACGAGTCCTTCAACTTCACTTTTCCTTTTAGTATAATGAGCTATTTTGAGCCCCTTGCCTTTCCATATAAATTTGACGATTGGATTTCCCATTTATGCGAAGAAGGTTGTTAGAATTTTTATTTGGATTTTTTGAATATATAAACTGCTTTGGGTAGTATTGAGAACCTAAATATATTTAGTCTTTCACAGCAGGAACATGGAATATCCTTCCATTTAGTTATGTCTTCATTAATTTATTTTAGCAATGTTTTGTTGTTTGCTATGTATAAGTCCAATACATGCTTGGTTAGATTTAGTCCTAGATACTTGATTCTTTAGTTGCTATTGTGAATGAATTTTTTTCTTGATTTATTTTTCTGATTGGTCATTACTTGTGTATAGAAACACTACTAATTGGGGGTTATTGATTTTGTACCTTCTCACTTTGCTGAATTTATTTATTAGTTCTAGTAGTTTTCTTATGGACTTTTTAGGATTTTCTGTGTATAAGATCATATCATCTCTAAATAAGGGAGATTTTACTTCTTCTTTTCTAATTTGGATTTTAATTTTTTTTCTTGCCTAATTGTTCTGGAAGGTACTTTCACTATAATGTTGAAAATCAGTGGTGACAGAGGACATCCTTCTTTTGTTCTTGGTCCAGAGGGAAATATTCCAGTCTATCACCACTAAGTAGGATGTTAGCTATAGACTTTTCATATATGTCCTTTATCATGTTGATGAAATGTCCTTTTATTTCCAGTGTTCTAAGTGTTTTTATCAGGAAAGGATGCTGTAATTTGTCAAATGCCTTTTTCTACATCAATTGAGCTATTCACGTTATTTTTTCTATTCATTCTGGCAATGTGATATATTATATTAATTGATTCTCTTATATTAAATCAACCTGGCATGCAAGGAACAAATTCCACTTGATTGTGGTGTATAAATGCTTTAACATGCTGTTGGACTCAGATTTCTAATATTTTCTTGAAGATTCCTGCATCTATACTCATAAGAGATATTAGTCTGCAGTTTTATTTTCTTGTGGTATCTTTATCTGGCTTTGGTTGAGAGTAATTTTGCCCTAATGGAATGAGTTAGGATTGTTCTACACTATTCAATTTTTGGAAGAGTTTGAGCAGAATTGGAGTTAAGTCTTCTTGGAACATTTGACAGAATTCCCTTGCAATTCATCTTGTCCTAGGCTTTTGTTTGTTGAGAGGTCTTTGACTACTGATTCAATATCTTCACTAGTAATTAGTTTGCTAAGATTTTCTATTTATTCTTGCTCAGCGTGGGTAGTTTGTGTGATTCTAAGAATTTATCCATTTAGTTTAGGATATCTAATTTATTGCTATACAGTTGTTCATGGTATCCTCTGAGAATACTTTTTATCTCAGTATGGTTAGTAGTAATGCCTCCTTTTCCATTTCTGATTCTTTACTTATATCCTCTCACTTTTTTGTCAGTTTCACAAATGTTGATCAATCTTATTGATCCTTTCAAAGAATTAATGTTTGCATTTTTTATCACTACTGTTTTTTTTCTTTTTTATTTCATTTATCACCACTTAAGTCTTTATTTCCTTTCTTCTGCTTGTTTAGTTTTAATTTGTTCTTCTTTTTATAATTCTTGCCTGTAGTTAGGCAATTGTGACTCTCAAAAATACTCTGACTTTAAGAAATTTGTATAGTTTCTCTGATCTTCAATTTCCTCCTATTTAAAATTATATAAATATATTTAGTAATCCTGAGAATGCAATTTGTTTGTGGTAAAATAACTAGTAAAAACTTCTCATATAATAAAAATTCATGTTATATATATATATATATATATATATACACATATATATATATATATCATATATTATCTTGTGCTCTGTGTTTCCAACACTGTGATCTATAGGACATTTAATTTTGTTTCCAAGAGGATGGTCCTTTGAGAGCAAAGTGGCTTGAAAAATGGATGTGATAAAAACTAATTTCTCTGTGACTGAATTTGTGTTCCTCAGCCTCTCCCCCCAACCAAAATCCAGGTCACTCTTTTTATTATGTTCTTGTTATTTTATTTATTGACTGTAGCTAGTAAATATTATCATCATTACTACTATCGAGATAGAGCCTCATCTTCATATCCCAATGTACTTCTTTCTCACTAATTTATCCTTTACAGACATCTGCTACACATCCACCAACGTCCCACAAATGCTGTCCAACATGGTAGGGAAACAGAAGGCTGTTTCATTCTCTGACTGTGCTACTCAGATGTACTTCTCCCTCTCCTTTGGAATGATCGAATGTGTCCTCCTTGGTGTTATGGTTTATGACTGATATGTAGCCATTTGTCATCCTCTTCAGCACACTGTCATTTATGGACCAAAGCACTTGTGTCCAACTGGATGCTATTTCTTGGTTCATCAGCTTCCTTGGTTCCATAGAGATCAATGCCCTCTAAGTTTGCTGTACTGTGGACCCAGTGTCCTGAATCACTTTTTCTGTGAGGTACCTTCTGTCCTGAGACTGGCTTGCACAGAAACTTCATTTACTGAGATGGTTGTTTTTGCCTTCAGTATCATCATTGTCTTCACTCCCTTCCTCCTCATTCCTGCTTCTTATGCCCGAATCCTTCTGTCTATCCTCAGGATATGGTCAGTCTCTGGGAGACACAAGGCACTGTCCACCTGTGTCTCCCATCTGACTGTGGTGGTTTTATTCTATGAAACTGCCATCATCACGTACATGAGACCACAGTCAAAGTCTTCCCCAGCTGGGAGCAAGATAATTGCAGTTTTTTACACTGTGATCACATCCATACTCAATCCCTTGATCTACAGCCTGAGGAATAAGATGTGAAAGGAGCTATAAGGAGAGCTACTGCAAAACAGGACATGAGAACTGTAAACTGGACATGAAGGCTAAGTGACAATATAAGATAATTCTATTCTGTGTATGAATGGAGAAAAGAAAAAAAATTCTAGACTGTCGAAATCTGTGCCATATTAGTTATACTGCAATAAAAGAGAAAATTCCACCTGAAAATTCATCAAGGAAAATGTTCCTGTTGTGGACACACAGCAGCCATAAAGTGACAAAACAACCCCCTTCATTAAGTAGTTACAATATTTTTGCTCAGTGAGAAAATGCGGTTCTCTAAAATCATAGACCATCTTAAATTAGTCGCACAAAATTGTATCAATAAAGAGAAAACATTTCACTCCTGCATAGGGGGTCTAATTCACTCTGATACAAAGAAACAAGATCAATTTCCAACCCAGGTGCAGTGCTTCAAATGAAAGGTTGTAGAACTCAACATTCTCCATCTTAATTTTGTAGTTTTTAAGTGTTTTACTTTCCAAGGCTGCTCCTGCAAATGCCATGGAATGTGTCTTCTGGAATTACTCTTTATTTTCAGTTTGGATTTGGTTAGTTAATTGTAAGCGCAATAATACAATGTTGAACGGTTTTAATATCATCACTGTAGGGGTACAAGATAGGAGAAACCAAACAAAATAAAAAACTCAATAAAAGGTCTATTAGATGTCACCATTATACATCATACTGCCAGCTTTCCTAATGGTTATCTTTTCCCTTGAAGTGAAAACAACATATCTAGTATCTCAGTTAGTAATTATAAAGATTATAAAGTGTTCAAGGGGAAGAAACTCATAGTGAAAATAATTACACGTTATTGGTTCCACCATTTCAGCAACATCTGAAATTGGAACTGCTTCTTTGATATCATATCCTAAGTACCCTCTCCTCCTGTATTCATTGACTTTATGATGATTCTTCTAGCCCACTTGAACTTGCAGAAATTCAGCTCACAGCACTCACCAGCAAGTGTGTGTATTTTTCAACACGTGCTTTATGGATAATTCTGTTTAAATCCTGACTAATGAATCTAATCCAATCACCAGACTGAAGGTAGTCATAAATCCAGTTCATTATAAAAGATCCCCAAATCTCGTGAAGTATAACATATATATAAAACAAAAAATTTCAAGGTACATTTTAGCAAGTACTTTTAGAAGGATTTCAGGGTTTGGTATGGGTTGCAGTTCCACAATTTCAGGTATTTCCTTCTGGCTGCTCCAAGACAGAGGAAACTAAAAAGAAACGCCAATATAATAATCCAGTGGTCCTACTCGGTTGTTGGATCCCATCTTCTCTGTTACAACTCCTCCTTCTCCTTTCATCCTTCTCTCAGTCTTTAGGGATATTTGGGCAATGACCATTCTGACTTCTTCATGTTGAAAAGGGGTGTCGATGTTATGGGGTGGGGGATGCAACTGGTTGATGCTCATGGAAAGACTTGTAACTCTGGGTTTCAGGGTTTATCTGGTCTAGGAACCATCTGGAGGTTTTAGGTTTCTAAGATATAAACTTGGTGAAACTTTTATGGAGACTCAGATAGAACCCTGGATATTTTTTTAGGGTTTGCAGGTATACTGTTGGTTGGAGCTTGGCATACCATGTCAGTTAGCAAAATCTAGCTGAAGCTTGTGTAAGAGTAACCTCCAGAATAGCCTCTTGACTGTATTTGAAATCTCTTAGCCACTGGTATCATATTTTTTTAAATTTATTTTCTCCCTTTTGGTCAGGTAGGCTTTGTTGATCCCATGGTGCCAGGACTAGGATCATCCATGGGAGTCATGTCCCTCAGTGCAAGGTAGACTTACACCCCTGGACATCATGTCCCATGTAGGAGGGAGGGTAATTGTATTTGTTTGTAGAAATGGGCTGAGAGAGAGAGAGAAGCCACATCTGGGCACATAAAGTCTCTTGGAGTAATTCTTATGAATAATTATAGGTAGGCTTAGCTTCTCTGTTACAGAAATAAGTTTCATAAAAACAAGTCTCAGGTGGGCCACGGTGGCTCGGCGGGCAGGGTTCTCACCTCCCGTGCTAGAGCCCCGGGTTCGATTCCTGGTGCCTGCCCATGTGAAAAAAAAAGGAACAAGTCTCAAGGTCAAGGGTTTGGCCTATTGACTTGGGAGTCCCTAGTTTGAGAGAGTATCAGGGGTTTCTCAGATGGGAAAGTTTAATAGTTCCCTATTTTATCTCCAGTTCCTCAAGAGACTTTGCCAGTACTTTAAAATTATTTTATGCCTGACATACTCTGGAATGTATCTGGGTATTACATTAAGCTATTTAGAATTACAAGACCTCGCTCCCAATTCTAGGTTCCCTATGTTTAGATTGTTTAACTGAACTGACCAGACAGGTTAAGATAAATTGTGTGCTACAGAAAATTTAGGTTTTGGACAATATAAACCTCCTCTCTTTTGGTCTCATGCAATAGGTGAAGAACTTCATTTAATTATCAAAAAAATTTTTTTTTCTGCATGGGCGGGCACCAGGAGTCGAGCCTGGGTCTCTGACATGGCAGGCGAGAGCTCTGCCTGCTGAGCCACCAGAGCCTGCCCTTCATTTATCTTTAAAGCTGAGTAATATTCCATTGAATGCATATACCACTCTGTTTATCCATTCATATGTTAATTGACATTTGGGTTACTTCTACTTTGTGACAACTGTGAATAATGCTGTTATTAGCACTGGTGGACAAGTGTGCTGGTTTTAAATTGTTATTTACCAAAGAAAAGCCTTGATCTTTTAATCCTGATTCAACATTGTAGAGTGAGACTCTTTGATTAGATTTCCAAGGATATATAATTCATTCAATTGTGAGTGTGACTTTTTGATTAGATGGAAATGTGACTCTGCCCATTCAAGGTGGGTCTTGATTAGTTTACTGGAGTCCTTTAAGAGGGGAAGTATTTTGGAAGAAGCCCAGATGCTTGGAGAACAGTTGCTTCAGAGATGCAGATAGTTGAAGATGCTTGGAATGCTGACAGAGAGAGCAAGACGCCTAGAAACAGACATCTGGAGATGCAGAGCCCAGCAGACATCACCATATGCCTTTTCATGAGATGCTAAGCAAGCCAGAACCCAGAGCTATGTTCCAGAGGAGCTAAGTGAAGGCCCACAGACACTTAGAGAGGAAACTGCTGGCATCAGAAGCTGGAAGCAATGGACATGGGAACAAGGACCAGCAGACATTAGCCACATGCCTTCCCATGTGATTGACATCTGCTCTTTTTGAGCCAAGATTCTTTATCTGGATGCCTTAGTTTGGACATTTTTATGGCCTTAGAACTATAAACTGTAACTTAATAAATTCCCTTAAAAAAAAAAGATCCCCAAATCTCTTCCTTAATTCTGATCTCACTTTCTAAAATGCTGCACATTTCACTATTCTGTGAAGTACTGTACTATGAAATAGCAATTAATTTTAATCCTTCTGCTAATAGTTATCAACTAAGAGAACACAGGCATCCCCTTTAGTCATACATATCTCCAGTTTTATCATCGTAAGAACACTGAACTCACAATACTTCCCTATTAATCTCAGGTAAGGCACACCTATGCTCAATAGGGTCCCTGAAATCCAGAATTGAGACTAGTTTTTGGTAGTTCTCTAATAGAACACAGCATGGTCATTCATTTGTTCAATGAATATATGTTGATCCCTTATTATAACCCAGGACTTGGTCATAAAAATTGAATTTATCTCAAAGTCTCATAGTCTACTGAGGTAGTGATGACATTAAGGTTTATATGATTTAGCATTTGTCTTAGTTTGCCATGATTGCTGTACAAAAATACCACACACTAATTGGCTTAAACAACAGGAATTTACAGTCTCAGTCTTTGGAGGCTAGAAATCAAACATTAAGTCATCCATAGGATCATGCTTTCTCTAAAGTCTATTTGTAGCATTCTTATGGTGGCTGACCAGCAATCCATAACTCAATTTCTGCCTCTGTCATATGGTTGTCTGTCTTCCCTTCTCCTACTTTGTCCAAATTTCTTTTGTTTGTAAGGACTCCAGTCATATTAGATAAAGGCCCATGGTGATTCAGTTTGACCTCACCTTAAGTAAAAACATCTTTGAAGATCCTATTTACAAATGGGTTCACATCAACAGGACTTGGGGTTAGGACTTTAACAATTTTGGGGGGTAGGGGTGTTATGATTCAGTCCATAATAATGTTAGAGCAGAATTATGTGTATAGTACTTCTCCAGTACAGATGAGAACTTCTATTTATCAAACCCCCAAGGTACTTCAGTACATCACTTAAGTTGTTCAAGGATTTTATCATATGAGTCAGGGCACTTTTGAGAATGAAAGATAGCACTATTCATAATTACTCCATAAAAATGGGCAAAAAAAACAGAACTTCCCTGAAAAGAGGGGCTACTGGTAATGGTAACAATACCTTGCCCATCTTTATATGACAATACCTACCTCATCTCCTTCCCACTATAATTTCTGATTCATGCTTCAAAAACAAATCAGATGTCTTCTCTTTCATAAAGACCTCCCTGGTTTCAGGTCCTGAATGCCCTCCTAAGAAGAAGCACTGTCTTTCTACTGTGAGCTCTCACAGTGTTTTTTATGGTTTTCTGTTTTAGAATTCTTACTTACTATGACACAAATTTTGACTTCATCGTATCTCCCTACAAAAGTAAACTTCATGAGGTTTAAGCAAAGATTGCTTTAAAATTCTCACCTGAGACCACATAGCTTGAGAGTGGAGGAAGAAAACTGGAACTTCAGTTTAACCTCACAGCTCCTCTTTTAAACATTCTGCATCTATTTTTACCTCCCACAGCCCCTAGTTTTTTTAATCAACAAGCCCCAATTACTTGTTGATTAAAGAAAACACTAACGCACATGATTTTTGCAGAATATAATACTAAACATGATTGATGTGTTTATCTTTGCTATAATTTTAGTACTAGGCTAAATTTTTAATGTATGAAAGAAAAATCTGGACTTTTCAAACAACAGACATCTATTGATTTATTATTTGAGCAAACTAATAGGATAAATTCAGTATAAATGAATTTTATGGATGAAGATACTGAAGTACAAAGATGTTAAAATAAACAATACAGATTGTTAAAATTATTGGAATAACTGTATTTCCAATCTTGACTCACACTGAAATGGCTGACTGGACCTGTGTTCAGCCATGCTTTCTTTAGCAAAATATTGTTCAGTTAAATGCTAAATGGAACCTTGTCCTCTGGGGACCCACTTCCTAAAAATTTAGGGAGTTCTCTGACAGAGCTACTTCTGTCCTAGACTCAGTGCATGCTATCTGGTTACGCTCAGAATTTTTCAAACCATCAATCTCTGGTTTCTTTGTGCTTAGGAGTTCACTTCTCAGCTTATCCCTTTCCTCTTGCATTTTACTGTAAGCTTCCAGGAGAAGCCAGGCTGCAACTTCTGCACTTAGTTTAGAAATCTCCTCAACTAAATTTCCAAGTTTAATGTTTAACATTTCCACTTTCAATCTGACATCAGAGCTCAATTTTGCCAAGTTTTCTGCCACCTTATAAAAACAATCTCCTTTTTTCCAATTTTTGATCACTCATTCATCATTTTCTTCTGTGTCCACCTTGTAAGCAGCATTACTGTCCATATTTTTACCAACAGTCTCTTCAAAGCAAACTAAGCGTTTTCCTTCACACCTTTAATAATTCTCCTAGCCTCTACCCATTACTCAATTCTAAAGCACTTTCCATGGTTTTAGAAATTTGTAAAAGCTTTACCCTTCTCTTGGTACCAAAAATTGGTTTACTTTCTTGGCTGTGAGAACAAATAACATATAATAAGTTGGCTTAAGCAACAGGGATATATTACCTCTTGATTTTTTTGACTTTTTTTATTAATTAAAAAAAATAACTCACAAAACATTTAGAAATCATTCCATTCTACATATACAATCAGTAATTCTTAATATCATCACATAGTTACATATTCATCATTTCTTAGTACATTTGCATCGATTTAGAAAAAGAAATAAAAAGACAATGGAAAAAGAAATAAAACGATAATAGAGAGGAAAAAAAACTATATGTACTGTACCCCTTACCCCTCGCCTTCACGTACCACTATTTCAAACTGAATTTATTTTAACAGCTGTTCCCCCTGTTATTTATTTTTATTCCATATGTTCTACTCTTCTGTTGATATAGTAGCTAAAAGGAGCATCAGACATAAGGTTTTCACATTCACAGAGTCTCATTGTGAAAGCTATATCATTGTTCAATCATCATCAGGAAACATGGCTACTGGAACACAGCACTACATTTTCAGGCAATTCCCTCCAGCTTCTCCACTACATCTTGAACAACAAGGTGATATCTACTTAATGCATAAGAATAACCTCCAGGATAACCTCTCGACTCTGTTTGGAATCTCTCAGCCATTGACACTTTGCCTCATTTTACTCTTCCCCTTTTTGGTCGAGAAGTTTCTCTCAGTCTCTTGATGTTAACTCTCAGCTCATTCTAGGGTCTTTCTCAGTCCTTTGGTCCTGAGTCTCAGCTCATTCCAAGATCTTTGT
The DNA here is from genome assembly GCF_023851605.1 of Tamandua tetradactyla. Lineage (NCBI taxonomy): Eukaryota > Metazoa > Chordata > Mammalia > Pilosa > Myrmecophagidae > Tamandua > Tamandua tetradactyla. Next base: position 97,279,433 of record NC_135337.1, on the reverse strand, counting down.
CCCACATTGCCAGGAAGGTCCACACCCCTGGGAGTCATGTCCCACGCAGAGAGGGGTAGGGTGGTGAGACTGCTCGTTGTGTTTTCTGGAGAGAGGGGCCACATCTGAGCAACAAAAGAGGCTCTCTTGGGGGTGACTCTTAGGCCTAAATTTTAAGTAGACTTGACCTATCTTTTGTGGGGTTAATTTCATATGAACAAACCCCAAGACTGGGGACTCAGCCTATAGCTTTGGTTGTCCACACTGCTTGTGAGAATATCAAGAATTCAAATTGGGGAGGTTGAATTTCTCCCCACTCTCACCATTCCCCGAAGGGAGCTTGCAAATACTTTTCCAGTCACTGATCAAATCATTCTGGGATTCATTGTGGGATCACTCTGGACAAACCAACAAAATCTCATGTCCTACCTCAGATTCCAAGTTCTTACGACATTCAATCAAACTATCTACATGAGTTATATTAGGAAATGCTCTAGTCAAAATATAAATTTTGTAACAAATAAACATTTCTTGCTTTAGTCTCACACATAATGTGACATTTTAAAGTATTATATATCATCTATTTTCAGCACCCTGCAATAATTACAATCCTTCGTTCTTTCTCATGCAAAAACATTTAAAAAATTTGTATATTGTACATTTCACTATTATTATACACTCTAGGCATTCCTAGATTATACCATCTCGGTCTTTAACATCTATCTTTCTTTCTGATTTCATTTATGTCCCCAGCCCCCCTCCTTCTATCATTCTCACATGCAGCTTTATTCAATGTTTTAACATAATTACATTACAATTAGGTAGTATTGTGCTGTCCATTTCTGAGTTTTTTAATCCAGTCCTGTTGCACAGTCCGTATCCCTTCAGCTCTAATTACCCACTATCTTACCCTATTTCTATCTCCTGATGGTCTCTGTTACCAATGACATATTCCAAGTTTCTTCACTAATGTCAGTTCATATCAGTGAGACCATACAGTATTTGTCCTTTAGTTTTTGGCTAGTCTCACTCACCATAATGTTCTCTAGGTCCATCCATGTTGTTACATACTTCATAAGTTTATTCTGTCTTAGAGCTGCATAATATTCCATCGTATGTATATACCACAGCTTGTTTAGCCACTCGTCTGTTGATGGACATTTTGGCTGTTTCCATCTCTTTGCAATTGTAAATAATGCTGCTATAAACATTGGTGTGCAAATGTCCATTAGTGTCTTTGCCCTTAAGTCCTCTGAGTAGATACCTAGCAATGGTATTGCTGGGTCATATGGCAATTCTATATTCAGCTTTTTGAGGAATCGCCAAACTGCCTTCCACAGTGGTTGCACCATTTGACATTCCCACCAACAGTGGATAAGTGTGCCGCTTTCTCCACATCCTCTCCAGCACTTGTCATTTTCTGTTTTGTTGATAATGGCCATTCTGGTGGGTGTGAGATGATATCTCATTGTGGTTTAGATTTGCATTTCTCTAATGGCCAGGGACATTGAGCATCTCTTCATGTGCCTTTTGGCCATTTGTATTTCCTCTTCTTAGAGGTGTCTGTTCAAGTCTTTTTCCCATTTTGTAATTGGATTGGCTGTCTTTTTGTTGTTGAGGTGAACAATTTCTTTATAAATTCTGGATACCAGACCTTTATCTGATATGTCGTTTCCAAATATTGTCTCCCATTGTGTATTCTGTCTTTTTACTTTCTTGATGAAGTTCTTTGATGCACAAAAGTGTTTAATTCTGAGGAGCTCCCATTTATTTCTTTCTTTCTTCAGTGCTCTTGCTTTAGGTGTAAGGTCCATAAAACCACCTCCAATTATAAGATTCATAAGATATCTCCCTACATTTTCCTCTGTTTCATGGTCTTAGACCTAATGTTTAGATCTTTGATCCATTTTGAGTTAACTTTTGTATAGGGTGTGAGATATGGGTCCTCTTTCATTCTTTTGCATATGGATATCCAGTTCTCTAGGCACCATTTATTGAAGAGACTGTTCTGTCCCAGGTGAGTTGACTTGACTGCCTTATCAAAGATCAAATGTCCATAGATGAGAGGGTCTATATCTGAGCACTCCATTCGATTCCATTGGTCAATATATCTATCTTTATGCCAGTACCATGCTGTTTTGACCACTGTGGCTTCATAATATGCCTTAAAGTCAGGCAGCGTGAGACCTCCAGCTTCGTTTTTTTTCCTCAAGATACTTTTAGCAATTTGGGGCACCCTGCCCTTCTAGATAAATTTGCTTATTGGTTTTTCTATTTCTGAAAAATAAGTTGTTGGGATTTTGAATTCCCAACAATTTAGGTAGAATTGACATCTTAACTATATTTAGTCTTCCAATCCATGAACATGGTATGCCCTTCCATCTATTTAGGTCTTCTGTGATTTCTTTTAACAGTTTCTTGTAGTTTTCTTTGCATAAGTCTTTTGTCTCTTTAGTTAAATTTATTCCTAGGTATTTTATTCTTTTAGTTTCAATTGTAAATGGAATTCGTTTCTTGATTTCTCCCTCAGCTTGTTCATTGCTAGTGTATAGAAACACTATAGATTTTTGAATGTTAATCTTGTTACCTGCTACTTTGCTGTACTCATTTATTAGCTCTAGTAGTTTTGCTGTGGATTTTTCAGGGTTTTCAATGTATAGTATCATATCATCTGCAAACAGTGATAGTTTTACTTCTTCCTTTCCAATTTTGATGCCTTGTATTTCTTTTTCTTGTCTAATTGCTCTGGCTCGAACTTCCAACATGATGTTGAATAACAGTGGTGATAGTGAACATCCTTGTCTTGTTCCTGATCTTAGGGGGAAATTTTTCAATTTTTCCCCATTGAGGATGATATTAGCTGTGGGTTTTTCAAATATTCCCTTTATCATTTTAAGGAAGTTCCCTTGTATTCCTATCCTTTGAAGTGTTTTCAACAGGAAAGGATGTTGAATCTTGTCAAATGCCTTCTCTGCATCAATCAAGATGATCATGTGATTTTTCTGCTTTGATTTGTTGATATGGTGTATTATATTAATTGATTTTCTTATGTTGAACCATCCTTGCATACATGGAATGATACCTACTTGCTCATGATTGTAGGAGATAGGATTAACATAAGACCTGCGGAACTACTTGGGAGTAGATGGCATTAGGGTGGTGGCGGCAGTAAGCTGCTTTATGTTATCTGATTTATGTAAGACAGTCTAGGAGGAAGAGAATGTTTGTTTACCCCAAATGGTTATTTTAAGTACGAAGGAAGAACACTGAAAGATAAGAACTTTGTTCCCTCAGGAAATGCATGCATGCCTATTGTCATCCTGTGGTATATAACCAGGATCTGGTTAAGAATAAAATTGTCTGAAGTCTGTCTTCAGACAGGGGGTCAAGCTTCAGACCCCCTGAGCCCGTCTTTGTCTTTCTTTCTCTCCTTCTTCCTTTCTTTCTTTCTCATCATTCCTTAATATCGTTCGAGCTCCGTTCAAACAGGAAGCAACACATGATGTATAATTCTTTTAATGTGTTGCTGGATTCCATTTGCTAGAATTTTGTTGAGGATTTTTGCATCTATATTCATTAGAGAGATTGGTCTGTAGTTTTCTTTTTTTGTAATATCTTTGCCTGGTTTTGGTATGAAGGTGATGTTGGCTTCATAGAATGAATTAGGTAGCTTTCCCTCCACTTCAATTTTTTTGAAGAGTTTGAGCAGAGTTGGTACTAATTCTTTCTGGAATGTTTGGTAGAATTCAGATGTGAAGCCGTCTGGTCCTGGACTTTTCTTTTTGGGAAGCTTTTGAACGACTGATTCAATTTCTTTACTTGTGATTGGTTTGTTGAGGTCATCTATTTCTTCTTGAGTCAAAGTTGGTTGTTCATGCCTTTCTAGGAACTTGTCCATTTCATCTACATTGTTGTATTTATCAGCATAAAGTTGTTCATAGTATCCTGTTATTACCTCCTTTATTTCTGTGAGGTCAGTAGTTATGTCTCCTCTTCCATTTCTGATCTTATTTATTTGCATCCTCTCTCTTCTTCTTTTTGTCAATCTTGCTAAGGGCCCATCAATCTTGTTGATTTTCTCACAGAACCAACTTCTGGTCTTATTGATTTTCTCTATTGTTTTCATGTTCTCAATTTCATTTATTTCTGCTCTAATCTTTGTTATTTCTTTCCTTTTGCTTGCTTTGGGGTTAGTTTGCTGTTCTTTCTCCAGTTCTTCCAAGTAGAGAGTTAATTCCCAAACTTTTGCCCTTTCTTCTTTTTTGATATAGGCATTTAGGGCAATAAATTTCCCTCTTAGTACTGCCTTTGCTGCATCCCATAGGTTTTGATATGTTGTGCTTTCATTTTTATTCGCCTCGAGATATTTACTAATTTCTCTTGTAAGTTCTTCTTTGACCCACTCGTTGTTTAAGAATGTGTTGTTGAGCCTCCAAGTATTTGTGAATTTTCTGGCACTCTGCCTATTATTGATTTCCAGCTTCATTCTTTTATGATCCAAGAAAGTGTTGTGTATGATTTCAATCTTTTTAAATTTGTTGAGACTTGCTTTGTGACCCAGCATATGATCTATCTTTAAGAATGATCCATGAGCACTTGAGAAAAAGGTGTATTCTGCTGTTGTGGGGTGTAATGTCCCATAAATGTCTGTTAAGTCTAGCTCATTTATTGTAATATTCAAATTCTCTGTTTCTTTATTGATCCTCTGTCTAGATTTCCTGTCCATTGATGACAGTGGGGAATTGAAGTCTCTAACTATTATGGTAGATGTGTCTATTTCCCTTTTCAGTATTTACAGTGTATGCCTCATGTATTTTGGGGCATTCTGGTTTGGTGCATAAATATTTATGATTGCTATGTATTCTTGTTGGATTGTTCCTTTTATTAGTAGATAGTATCCTTCTTTGTCTCTTTTAACTGTTTTACATTTGAAGTCTAATTTGTTGGATATTGGTATAGCTACTCCTGCTCTTTTCTGGTTGTTATTTGCATGAAATATCTTTTCCCAATCTTTCACTTTCAACCTATGTTTATCTTTGGGTCTAAGACGTGTTTCCTGTAGACAGCATATAGAAGGATCCTGTTTTTTTTAATCCATTCTGCCAGTCTATGTCTTTTGATTGGGGAATTCTGTCCATTAACATTTAGTGTTATTACTGTTTGGGTAATACTTTCCTCTACCATTTTGCCTTTTGTATTATATATATCATATCTAATTTTCCTTCTTTCTACACTCTTCTCCACACCTCTCTCTCCTGTCTTTTCGTATATGTCTCTAGTGCTCCCTTTAACATTTCTTGTAGAGCTGGTCTCTTGGTCACAAATTCTCTCAGTGACTTTTTGTCTTAAAATATTTTAATTTCTCCCTCATCTTTGCAGGACAATTTTGCTGGATATAGAATTCTTGGTTGGCAGTTTTTCTCTTTTAGTAATTTAAATATATCATCTCACTGTCTTCTTGCCTCCATGGTTTCTGCTGAGAAATTTACACATAGTCTTATTAGGGTTCCCTTGTATGTGATGGATTGCTTTTCTCTTGCTGCTTTCAAGATCCTCTCTTTCTCTTTGACCTCTGACATTCTAACTAGTAAGTGTCTTGGAGAATGCCTATTTGGATCTATTCTCTTTGGGGTGCGCTGCACTTCTTGGATCTGTAATTTTAGGTCTTTCATAAGAGTTAGGAGATTTTCAGTGATAATTTCTTCCATTAGTTTTTCTCCTCCTTTTCCCTTCTCTTCTCCTTCTGGGACACCCACAACATGTATATTTGTGTGCTTCATATTATCATTCAATTCTCTGAGCCCCTGATCAAATTTTTCCATTCTTTTCCCTATAGTTTCTGTTTCTTTTTGGATTTCAGATGTTCCGTCCTCCAGTTCACTAATTCTAACCTCTGTCTCTTGAAATCTACCATTTTAGGTTTCCATTGTTTTTTTCATCTCTTCTACTGTATCTTTCATTCCCATAAGTTCTGTGATTTGTTTTTTCAGACTTTCCATTTCTTCTTTTTGTTCATTCCTTGCCTTCTTCATGTCCTCCCTCAATTGATTGATTTGGTTTTTGAAGAGGTTTTCCATTTCTGTTCATATGTTCAGAATTAGTTGTCTCCTGTATCTCATTTGAACTATTGGTTTGTTCCTTTGACTGGGCCATATCTTCAATTTTCCTGGTGCGATTTGTTAGTTTTTGTTGGCATCTAGACATTTAATTACCTTAATTAGTTTATTCTGGAGATTGCTTTCACTTATTTTACCTATGGTTTTCTTGCTAGATGAGTTTATTGTCTATCTGTTCATTGACCTTCAGTTCAGCTTTTTCTGGGCCTCTAGCTTAAGTTTTGTTTAACAGAGGGTAAATTTTCAGTTCTTGTTTTCTTGTTTCTTGTCCTGCTTGTCAGGCACCTTTTCCCTCCCTACCCTTAGGAGGGTCTACATAGGTATTACAGACTCCAGCTGGGTTTTCCCAGACTAAGCTGTCCTCCTTTTGGGGGAAGGAATCACCTGTGTCAGTTTTCCCTGAGTGTGAGACCCAGAAGGTTGAAAGATTTTCCTGTGAAGTCTCTGGGCTCTGTTTTTCTTATCCTGCCCAATATGTGGTGCTTGTCTGTCCATGGGTCCCGCTAGCAAAAGATGTTGTGACTCCTTTACCTTTGGAAGGCTGTCCTTGCTGGGGGCGTGGTGGAGACAGAGGAATGGTTGTAGGCTGGTTTTAATGGCTTCAAATTGTGAAGCCCTGGAATCTGAATTCCTTGAGAGAGGGATTCCACCTGGGTTGCATTTCGCCCCTCCCATAGGGAAGGTTCAGGTGGGAAACTGCCCTGAAAGCAGCCTGTTTCTGCGTTTGCGGCAGTTGCAGCCTGTGTAATCCCGGCACTGAGTCCAGAGGCAACCAAGCCTCCATAGAAACAGCCGCAGAAGGCTCTGTTTTGTCCCCTTTCCTCTTTTTCAGTTAGCCCAATAGGCAACTTCCACCTCGATCAGTTTTGCCTGAGTTGGGGGCCTATTTTTAGTAGTCAGAATTTGTTTATTAATGCCACTATTGGTATTTGGTTGGGCTCAGTCCCTGCTACTGTTGGAGACTCTTTCCTTTCCCTCTGGGAAGCTGCCTGTGGGGAAGGGGTGCTGGTCACTGGCCACCGCAGCTTGGGGAACTCACTGTTTTGGAGACTTGCAGCTGGTCTGGGAAGCCACCTGTGGGGGAGGAGTGCTGGCCACCGGCCACCACTCGTTGGGGAACTCACTGTTCTGGAGCCTCACAGCCAGTCCGGGAAGCCGCCTGTGAGGGAGGGGCACTGGCCACCAGCCACTGCGGCTTGGAGAAGTGCGTGCGGCTCAGGGAACTCACTGTTCCAGAGACTCACAGCCGGTCCAGCTGATCCAGACTGCGGTACGCTGTGTGTTCAGTCTCTGTTGTGGCTCCGGAAGCTGTTCTGTACTGTTTCTGATTATTTAGCAGTTGCTCTGGAGGATGAACTAAAACTTGCGCACCTTACTAAGCCGCCATCTTGGCCCAGGGTCCTACCTCTTGATTTTGAGGTGAGGAGAAGTCAGCAGAATGATGCATTGTCCAGGAAGACTGAGGCATTTGGGGGCTGGCTGCTGGCAGTCCTTGGTCTTTGGCTTTTCTGTCACAGGGCAATGCACATGGGGATGCATTCCCCCTTCTCCTCCATGTTTTGTTATTTTCCAGCTTCTGACTGCTCCCTGTGGCTTCTCTCTCTGACTGATTTGGGCTATGTTTATAAAGGACTCTAGCATTCTAGATTAAAACTCAGCTTGATTGAGTTGGGCCATACCAACAATGGGAACACACCCACCAGAATGTGAACCAGAACCAACATGTCTACACTGGAGTACACAATTCAATCCATATCAACTGGTTTATAATTAATGTTGTGAGAATCTGTTCTTATTATTCATACAGCATGTTATTTACAAATTGCATTCCAAAAAGGACACTGAAGTCTAGATTCCAGATAGTTTACGAATTGCCACCTCCACATCCAACCATGAGTCACAGACTATTCTTTCTGCACAATGTGACATTAGTGACATGTTTTTGTCAGTTCATCATATGAACTAGGTAATTCTGAGCTAGGTCAATTACATCTCATGTACAGTAACACCCATTAGAAAGCTTGGTTCATCATGGGTTTTTACTCCCTAAAACTTTTTGGTGCCTTTCTTGAATGGACTTGTATACATTACAACAACCATTATCTTCCACTGACCTTTGATAATACTGCACTGGTGAAAGTGCTTCACAAAATGACTATTGATTTTAAGTATTTAAAACTGATGGTGTTGGTGGACCAGAGTGGCTCAGCAAGCAGAGTTCTCTCCTGTCATACGAGAGACCCAGGTTTGATTCCTGGTGCCTAGCCATGTAAAAACAAACAAAAAAACAAAAAAACAAACCAAACAAACAAAAAAAATTATGGTGTGAGAGAATTATAGCACATTTGAGAAAAACTTAGTTTTCCCCCAATCAGAGACTTCTGCCTTCACCTGCTTCTAATATATGATATTTTAGGGTTTTAATAAAAATTTGTAGCCTTGAGAATATGCAAAGAAGAATCCCAGTCTCTTCTATAATCAGTAACTAATACATCAGAATTATTGATACTATTCTTTGATAAATATCAGATAATTATGGTGGAAAGTATAGAAACTCTTGGCAACCAAGGAAAAAATTAGGGTAAAACTGAGTTAAGAAGAGATGGAGGGAAAAGAATAGGATAAATCTTAGATGAGAGAAGGGTGCCTGAACATGTTACATTACAATTTTGCTAACATTAGCCTATGGGATTTCTCTGCCCTGTATTTTTCTTAAAGTTCCAGGATCCTAGGGTTTCCCTTAGGACTAAAGGGATATCAATATGTGAAAATGAGAAAATTCAGATGCCTACCACTTTTGAATATTAGATAGAAGAAATTAAAGGAATCCAGTGATGATGAAGTCAAACTAATTATATGGCAGAGGGGAAACTGAGGACAGAGAAGAAAAGGGTCTTGTCAAAAGTCACAGAGTTAACAGCAGAGCCTTTAAATTTCCAATTTCTTAAAACTTGAACAATTCTCGATGCTTTTATTGGTAACACCAAACTCAAAGAGAAAATATGGTAACTTGAAAGACAACAGACTCCTTGTTTGAAAAACATGCATCTTTGGTTTGTATCCTCAAGAACCTGGCACATACTTATTGTGCATAAGTTTTGTTCTAGGTATGTACATGGATGGATTTTGTATTGAATTAAGTCACCCTTCAAACCAATCCCATCCCCCACATATTTAACAAAATTTTCTCTCACTTTCATTTGGTGTAGAGAACGTTTAAACATTTGACCCCAGCGTTTATCCTGCCCTTGAAAGAAAATTTGTTTTGGAGTGACTGTATGTTTCATATTTTCCACTTTCAATCCCTGCCTCTATTTCCAATCAATATTTGAATCACCTTTAAGTAAAACAAAGAAAAAACTAATGTACCTTGTCTGTTGTGTCTCTCAAAAATAATAATTCATATTTCTTTCAAATTAAGAGTTAAGGATTACAGAAATCCTTTTAAATATTAGATTCTTTCAGTAAGTAGATGGTAAGGTGGGTAATATTTCTTAAAAAGCTATTTACATTTTCTATTTCCTTTCATCATTCTTCTATCACTTTCATTTACCTGTGATAACATATTTTCATTTTCTTATTGAGGTTTTTCCCAATTACTTCTTTAAAAGCAGCTTTTACATCCTTGTTCTGCATATTGTAGATAGATCACTGGGTTCAATATGGGAATAATAGTGTAGAATATAGACGTGCACTTGTCTCAGTCCAGGGAGTAGCTGGATGTTGATCTCAGCTACATAAACATGACTACTTCATAGCAGAGGGTGATGCCAATGAGGTGAGACCCACAAGGGGAGAAAACCCAATGTGACCTTCAGCCAAGTGCATTCTGATGATGTCAATAAGGATGAAGGCATAGGAAATGAAGATGTTAAGAATGGTGCTGAATTCAATGAAACCACACAGACTAAAGAGTAAGCTCTCACTGACAATAGGTGTCTGAACAAGAGAGGGCCAAGAGTGGTGTGATTTCACAGAAGAAGTGGTTGATGATATTGGAACCACAGAAACTGAGGTTGAAGGTGAGGGAAGTAAGGGCTACCAGATCACCAGACCAACCAGGTAAGAGCCTGCATGGGGGCCAAACAGATGTGCTTGGACAGGAGAGTGTTATAATGGAGGGGTCAACAGATGGCCGCAGAAGGGTCACAGGCCATGGCTGCCAAGGCATAGCATTCAGCATCCACAAAACTTACACAGAAAGCAAACTGGGTGGCACAGCTGGAGAAGGAGATGACTTTGCATTTACTTAGGAAGTCAGCCAATATGCTGGGGGCAATGGCCAAAGAGTAGCCCTGATCAGCAAAGGAGAGGTTGCAGAGAAAAAAATGCACAGGTGTGTGAAGCTGCATGTCTGTTATGGCCAGGATAATCATTCCAGCATTCCCCACCTTGCTGACCAGGTAGACCACCAGGATGACCACACAGAAGATGATCTGCAGTTGAGGGTCCTCAGTGATGCCCATAAAAATGAACTCACTCACCACTGAGTGGTTTCCTTTATCCATCTCTTTTTGGATGGATAAAGGAAACCACTTTTTTTTTATGGTTGCCTTGATTTGATTTATTGATGATGGTAGTTAAGTTCCCTATCACTGTAAATAGTCAATTAAGAGAGAAAAAATCAACCAGAGATATTGTAATAATTGTTTATAATTCCAAGTAAGTGAAGGCTTTGCTTGGGGTGATTCTTAAAAATCCTGCCAGTAAAAAGATTCTGTGATCAATAGGGCAATTCAAATTATTTTGGTGAAGGTGATGGCCATATGTCTTCTCCAGGTGCCCATTAAAAATGAAGTTATTATCTTCTTGGGGACATAAAGTTAAGGTTTTATAATCTCCTTGGTGCTATGAGGCCCTTTATCACACGGCATCAGATGTTTGACCTGGTCTGTGCAATTATACATTTTATTAATTAATAAAGAAGAGTTGTTTATAGCATTCTTTCCTTCTTTCTAAAACAAAACAATGATGAATTTAGATAATATATAAATGTTAACTCTCATTTCAGGTAGGCATAGAAAGGAAGCACAAAATGAATTTCAAAGTATAACTACATTACACATCCATAGACAGAAAATGAAATAGTTGTAGGAAAGGGTGAGAAATATATCAAAAGATAATAATATTTTTTAAAAAATCAGGATTTGGGCAGGCCATGGTGGCTCAATGACAGAGTTCTCACATGCCATGCCAGAGATCTATGCAAAAGAAAAAAGAAAAAAAAAGGAGTTATTGAACACTAAGTACATGCCAGATTTTATTGAGTATTTTACAGGCACTGCACACTTTCATCCTCACAACAATGAGGCATGTGTCATCATTACTCCCATTTCATATGTGAAAAATAAATAAATAAAGGCTAGATATTAAGTAACCACCAAAGTTAATAGTCAATAAGCCATACAGCTGGTCTGTCAGACCCTAGAGCCTACTATGCTTTATTGTGTTCCATGTAGATGTGATTTTATGGTGGTTAAAATTTTATTTTCCTGTTTGCCTTTTCTTTCCTGTTTTGGCTATCATATGCATAGACATGGAAGCTGTTCTCTATGTTTCCTTGATTTTTGCAAGCATTCAGTGGTCACACATGAGGCATAATTAGTGTGAAGACACAGTTGTGCCTTTGGGAACATTCAGTTGCCTAACCAATAGGCCTTTGTATAGATCAGCTAACAGATAAGTTTAAAGGAGGAGAGAATAGAGTAAGGGTTGTCCATTGCTGTGGTCACACAGAAGCATGTATTTCATAAGTCTCTCTTCCCTTTTATGATTATCTGGCCCCACTGCAAGATTTATTAGAGAGAAGTAGGGCGAAATAACTTATAAATGAGTAGTACTTCATATCTAAAGTTGAAGGGACAAGTTAGACTGTAATTTCTTTAAATATTTTGCTGCTACTTACAAGAAAGTGGAAAAATATTTTATATGTCTTTCACAAAAATGTGGCCATTCATAATAATACACTTTAAGTTCTAGAGTGGATAGAAGTAGGGTTCTCATCTTTAAAATTTACGTGGAATATAATCAACCATAACAAAAAATGGATTCTAAAAAAATAAATAACACCATATATTTGTCCAAGATCTTATCATTTAAAATTTTTTATATTTATTCCTGTTCAATTCATTCTTAATGATATGAATACACGTATCATGTTGAATAGAGACAAAGAATGAAAAAAAATAGCTCCCAAGAGAAAGTATATTTCTGTTCAAGGACTGATTATTAAGGTCTGAATAATAAGAAACCTGACAGCCCAATGAGAATGGGCTGAAGATTTAAACACTTAACCAAAGAGGATATACGTGGGGCAAACAAATACATAATCCTCAACACCATTAGTTATTAAGGTAATTCACATTAAAATCACAGTTATTACCACATGTTTATTAGAATGAATAGATTTTTAAAAGAGTGATATATCAAGTATTGATAAAGAAGTTGATGGACTGGGACTTCCTTCACTATTTGGTGGGAATGTAAAATAAAATGGTAAAATTGCTTTGAAACATGCTTTGGCAGTTTCTTATAAAATCAAACATGCAGCTGTCCACCTTATGATCCAACCACACCACTCAGATTCTTAGCCAAAACAAAAGAAAGCACATGTCCATTTGAAGACCTGTATCCAAATGTTCATAGCAAAATAGACAACAGCCAAATGTTTAGCTGTTTTTTAACAGGCTCAAATGGAAAACTGACCAAATTCTCATCCATAGGTGACTATATAAACCAATTGTGGCCATAAAAGGAAATACTACTCAGCAATTTAAAAATGAACGTTTGATAGATGCATCATGCTGGATATGTGATGACTCTCAAAACAATTATGCCATTGTTTGTAAAAAAAAAAAAAAAGCCTTATATAAAGGTATATACATGATATGATTCCATTCATAAAACTTTAGGAAATGCAAATTAGTAGAGAGTGTTTTTATGCAGTAGATGATGTGCTCTCATATCTCCTAGATAAAAGAGGTGTCGTACTTTTGCCACAGAGGTAACGTGGACATCTCATAAAGCAATGTGAAAATGACACATCAGGGGAAAAAGTTAAAAAAAATTCCTCAGTTGCCTACTTTTTTTTTCTTATTGTAGAGGGAGATAAATAACCCTATTGTTAAACTTAGGACAGTTCACCCAAACTGATCATTTAATAGATGAAGAAGCAGACCCAAAGATCAATATTGAAAATGCAGGTGTGATATCAGATTGCAGCAGTGAGAAAAGTGTGAGATGCCTGGTACAAACAACTCCAGGAGTCAGGAATCTTCTCTGCAACTGAACTGAGTTTGTGCTGGCCAATTCATTTCATTCAACTGGAAAATGTGATTGTAATCATCCTCCTCTTCCTTAGATTTCAGGTGCTGGTTAAATGAGGCAGTTTATGATAAGGTTCTTCCCCAATCTTAAAACATCCTGCTTTCTGCTCTTTTATTGTGAATGGACAAATCAAGGCTGTTTGATTTATCTTCAGAGATTTCTAGCATATTACTTACCTTTTTGGAGTCTCAGTTTCTTACGTATTAAATAGGGTTAATAATTTTATTTTAGCAACTTTATGTAAAAATTGGATATAACATACACATATTAGTTAGAATATATATATGTATATATATATAAAAACATCTATGCTAGCATTGAATTCAGTGACTGCATGTGCTAGGTGCTTAGTGCTCCTGGCAATTGTATGTTAGCATAGATGTTTTTATGCAGTAGATGATGTGCTCTCATATCTCCTAGATAAAAGAGGTGTCCTACTTTTGCCACAGAGGTAACGTGGACATCTATAACCTGTAGAAAGATGTCCTATTACTTCTACAATACTCTCATTAAATAATAAATGAGTAGAGAAGAAACTATAAAATTCAAAACCAAGGATTGACAAAAGAAAATGTTCACAATTTCTTGCTTAGTATCATGTAGTAAAAATTCAGCCCATCTATCTGACTATTGAAAAAAAATGATAGACATAAATAAGCAAATTCCAATGAACTCAAATATTTGACAGAAGATCAACAAAGGTATTTTCCTGCAGAAATTAACACAGGCCCAACATATTTCAGATTTCTAAGTATCACCTGCTTTTGCACAGCTTTATGAAAAAAATGCTAGGGTAAGAGTTTGGAACTTTAGGCTCCAGTCCTGTTTCTGTCACTAACACTTTGTGGTATTGGTGATATGCTGCACTGTATGTAGCTTCCTTAACTCTGAGATGGATGGAGTGGGAAATGCAGACTCTCTGACTCTGTGGAAACTTCAAATTCTTGCATTCTCTGAATCCAAACTTCTTATAGGATTACTAAAAGCCAAACCCATTGCTAAGGTATCCTTTTGAAATGTTAAAATGGCATGGACCTAGCACCAAGCAGAAATCATACTCAAAAAAGTACTGGGTGCTATAATGTGCCACCTCCCCAAGGTCACAACTCTTTCCCTTTTTCTCCCAAATGCCAAGCTGTGACCTGACCTGTTTTCTGCCTGTTGGTGAGAGGTTGAATATCTCTTCTTCTCTTGATTGGGTATACTGAACAAATATCCTTAGAAGAATCCAATGTTGGCAAAATGCTTCTATAGTTGTCTCTGACATACTTGTTATTCCACCCTTATGCCTGTGTGTGGAAGGTATTTAAATCTCAGAGTCACATTCGATCTCCAAAAGAAATATGATGAAATGCTTTCTACATTTGAGTCTCTGCAGGGGACTTAAAACTTTGATTTTCTGCCATTCCCTAAAGATCATACTTTTTTCTTTGATCTTACTGATAAAAGAAGAAAACATAAGGGAAATATTTTCAGACACTTCAGTTGAGGTGATGCAATCACTCAGAAGCAGCATTGATTGCTTCACCCACCTTAAAGCTGCCTACTGGATGTGATTTTGTGATCACTGAGAAATATATTTTGCTAACACTTGAAAGCCCTTGCAAACCAGATGATTTGCAAGACAAACTATGCTTGTCTGCAAGCATAGTGCGGTAGCCAGAGTAACAAAAGTGCATCTCTTGAGACTTTTTATTCCCTTATGATTCAATGGGGCACCGTCACTTATGCCCTTCAGTTGAATCCTCTAATCATAATTATATTGTCTCAGATTTCAGATGAAATGAGTCTCTGATTTACTGATAAAGGGAATGAGAGAGAATTAATTAGCTTTCCTATGTCCACACAGTTAATTTTATATTTTTATAATTTACTAAGCTCTTCCTTTTCTGTGTAGTTTTTCTTATATTTTTAATGCATGGTTGGTTCAATAGCACTCACATTTTACACTGGTCAAAGAAAGTAATTACAATACCATAATATGTATTTTAGTAACTAATTGATTAGACATGGCTGCTTGCATGATTTCTGCATAAGCGTGACAGTTAAAAATGCAATCTGATACAGGTGTGTTATCTAGGCACCTCAACCAATCTTGCAGCTTTCTTGTTCATGATATCAGTTTTAAAATGCTGAACAGTTCTTGATTTTCCCTTGAGTTATGTAGAGCTGTATTTGTGGCAAGTGTGTTATATGTAAAGTTCATGAAATAATGCACTGTGTTAATATGTGAACTATGTTTACATGTAAAATGGAGGTCGAGTCAAGACTTAGACAATCCTATCAAGTCCATATATAGCTAACAGAATATGTGAAAGTCCTGTGAGGCATGGGTAATTCCTTGTGGTTAGAGATTGCATTGCAATTTGTATGGCTTTTAAGCCCTTGCTACAGCCCCCATTAAATATTATAGCACACCCCCATCATGTGACACCCATACATTTCCATAATGTCATCACAGGAAAATGCTAGTCAGTTGAGACCTTCTCGTTAAACTCTAGCTTTCTGATATTAACTAATTTTTCTTGACTAGTTTGTTTTCTCAAGTAAGGGATGGTATATAAATCACTAAGGTGAACATTTGGCCATCCCACCTTTCCACCTAATACTTCTGATTCAATACTTTTCTAGCAACCATTACACCCAAGGATACCACACACGACTTCTGAATTAGTCAATTTGTCCATCCTTTTCCTTGTAGTATATCAACCATTAGCCATTGTTACAGTTTATGTTATACATATTTAATGCAAAAGGACATTTGTAAGACTTCTTTTAGCCACTTTTAGGGTGCAGAAACACAAAATGGTTAGCAATTCACATTCTGGAATCAGGAAAAACTGTGCAAGATGAGTTCTGATCTGTATTAGCTATTTGGACATGCTGGTTAATTCTTTGGAACCCAGTTTACTTATCTGTAATGGAAATTATTTATAATTTTAAAAAAATATGTATGCTTAGGAGGGCACTTGGAAAGTAGTGCATGCTCAATTAATACAAGCTGCTATAATTATTTATCACTAGTCTTCTCTATTTATGACCAGGGAGAGGATCAGCTGAACAGGTTTTCTCTATCATTTAAAATGCTGCCTCTATCTTTTCACTGACCATTTGTAAGCTCCTCTAGAACCAAGGTCATGTCTTTATTAGCCAGTGTTTCCTCAATTAGTTGCTCAGTAAATCCTTGTGGCTTGTTTATTTGGCTTTAGAGAACCATGATATTCAAGAAGGGTCCATTGCAACTTAACCTTCAATGGTGCATCTCATTATACCAAGTTCCTTAGACCAAATACCACTGAATTATCAGAATTCTCCATGGAGATCACATTGCATTTCTAGTTCTTATGGTCATAATCCTAGCAGCAGGGTGATACAGCTTCACATGTCTGATGCCTTTTTGAATGACTCTCAATCTGGGATTGGAAATAGGTTCTCTGCTTATTGTAAGAGCTCTCTGGGGTATCTTACATCATAACCTGGGGCTCACTAGACCGTTCCTGTTTACATTCCAATTACACCTTTGTGATCCAGTGGTCTTACTCTCTCACTTTGCTATTACATAGATTCCTTCTATTCTGTGTCCCTCCCAATGATCTCTTAGTGCCCTGCCATCATTTTTCCAACCTCAATTCACACTCTCTTTGTGCAAATCTCAATCTGATTTAATTCATCACAGTCTGTTCCCATATAACAACTAATTCACACTTAGATGAGAAAGAATGATTGATTATTAAATAAATCTTCATTGTGTGACAATTATGATTCAGACTTTGTGTTGATAAGAACCTACTGTATTTTCCTTACTGAAAAGAAACAAATAAATAAAATACAAAAGATGAGACTTAGCAAAAATAATGCAAAATAATTCAATTTTCTGAATTGCTGCAGATGAAGCAATGCATCTTCATGTCTCCCAGCATCTAGCTCAAGTTACATTAATTATATGGTACAGAAAAGCAAATTAGAGTGAGTATCTCCTCAAGGTGGTATACTTAATTTAGATGATCTTCAGATATTTGCACATCTCAATTTCAGGTTCTGTTTCTCTTACATGGAAGATGCATTTGGTCAATGGAGCCCCCACTAAGTCAGAATCTAGGCTCTACTGGTTGGTAGTTGTTCTAGTTTGCTAGCTGCTGGAATGCAATATACCAGAAACGGAATGGCTTTAAAAGGGGGGAATTTAATAAGTTGCTAATTTACAGTTCTAATGCCAAGAAAATGTCCCAATCACAACTAGTCTATAGAAATGTCCAATCAAAGGCATCCAGGGAAATATATCTTGGTTCAAGAAGGCCAATGAAGTTCAGGGTTTCTCTCTCAAGTGAGCAGGCACATGGCAAACACAGTCAGGGCTTCTATCTCAGCTGGGAGGGCACATGGTGAATACGGTGTCATCTGCTAGCTTTCTCTCCTGGCTTCCTGTTTTATGCAGCTCCCTGGGAGGCATTTTCCTTCTTCATCTCCAAAAGTCACTGGGGCTGGTGGACTCTTGGTTTAATGGTGCTGCAGCATTCTCTGCTCTCTCTGAGTCTCTTTCTCCAAAATGTTTCCTCTTTCATAGAACTCCAATAAACCAATCAAGACCCATCCAAATGGGTGGAGACATGTCATTCCCTAATCCAGTTTAGCAACCATTCTTGACTAAATCACATCATCCAGGGAGATGATCTGATTACAGTTTCAAACATACAGTATTGGATAGAGATTATTCTACCTTTATGAAATGATATTTTGATTAAAACATGGCTTTTCTAGGGGTCATACTTCCTTTCAAACCAGCACAGTTGTCATTTCTTATTCTGGAGAGTAAGAAAGGATGTGATAGTGAATTATGCTCTTGTTTATTAATCAGGTCTATATTCCAGGCATTGAACTCAATAATTCATACTCATTATTTTATTTTTCTCCCAAGTCACCCTTGAGGTAGGCATTAGAATTGCCACTTAGATATGTGAAAGTGGAGATGCAGAAAGATACAGTGGATTAACCAAATCATAATCAGTGGGTCATAATCAGTGTTTTACTTCCAGTAAAAACAGTGCTGATCTCTCCATCTCCCCCATACCTCCTCTATTGAGATCCCTCATCTTAATTCAGGTAACATGATTTCTTATAGTACACATATCCCTTATAGGCAGTGAGACCACAGGTTGAGGGAATCTGCTATTGTGTGGATTCTTTCAATTCCCCCAAGGAGCAAAACCCACTAACTACCTGGATAAACAGTAGAAGAATGTTTAATGGTAGCAATTAGGACTGAAAATACATTCTCCACTGGGCCCAGGTGTCCCAAAGGTAAAAGAGAGAAATATGAAAACTAATAAGTCCTTAGTTCAGGAGGAAGAAATGAGTCATCCTCATGAGGTGACATAAGAAGTGCTTCCTCAGAGACAAGAGAACATACTATATACCTTATTTGTAATAAATCAGGATATTTCCTTCAGAGCCCTGTGTAGGAACCCTACAATTAGAAGTTGTTGTGGGCAATATTACAGCTGCACCACAGCAATCTATTCTATGGTTTGAAATGTATTTTACTCTGATTTAAGAAATTGAGCTATTTGTCTTTTAAGAAAGGTAAAAGAAAGAAGATATCTCTCCTAAAGGAGTGCAGGATTTCTGGAAAATAATGCAGAAATGCAGAATGACTTTCATATGAAGGAGAAGTCGTAAAGGGTTCAGTTTTCCTATCTAGTTCCTGTCTATATAATGAACAGCCTCCTCTAAGGTATATTCTAACTACGTCAGCCACTTAACTTGGAAGAATTAGTGTGTTCTCTAAAATGAGTTTTTTCCATTTTTGTTTTTTTTTTCATGAACTTAAGCATTGAACAGGAACAAGCAAGGGGAAAAAGGAGAACTCAAACAGTTACAAGAGGTAAGTAGAAGATATAAAAGATGTTGTCCATATAATTTGATGACACAAAGAAAAATACCACACTCCTATTAATTCCCATAACCACCAACTGGAACAAAATCCCAAGAGCACTATGTGACTAAAAAAATATGTTAATTAAATACTCAGTCCGTTTTCATTCTTAGAAGATTTGTGAAACATTAAGGGAAATGCAAGCAGTAGTACATAACATGAATTTTAAGGCTTTTTTGAAACACTTTAGAAAGATCTCAGAAAAAGCTGCTACTACTTTCAGAAACTCACAGAAAATGAAAACTCAGATAATCTCTGGGTTACAGAGTTGGCTGCAAAATCAAGGTAGAAGAAGATGTATTGCAAACAGGGGTGATGAAAGTGTACAATTGACAGAACCAGACATTAAACAAATGGTATTTCATTAATATTACAAATAAATCAATGTGAGTTCTAGAAAAGACATTTTCCAATAACTGCAATCACCTTTTCACTTTAGAACATATGTGACTGTATTTTCTTTAACTAAATATATTCTAGAGCATTAGTAGAGCTCTGAACATTATGAGATTTAGTTATCTGTTTATTAATTCTTTCATCTATTAATTAAGGGTGTCATTCAAAATAATCTCAAATATTAAGAGGATATGACATATGAACTCAGTTTAACTTTGTGACTTTAGGCAAGTTAATTTTTTTAGCTTTTTATTTTAGTAACAGATATACAACATAACATTTCTAATACTAGCCACTTTCTATTGTAAAATTCAATGGTATTGAATTCCCAATATTGTGCTACTTTTTTATCACCTCAAACAGAAATGCTGTACACAATTGGTAATAATTCCCCATATCACTCACCCCCCTGCTGTCGATAGTCTGTAATCTACTTTTTGTCTCTATGACTGTGTTTATCTTAGGTATTTCTTATGGCAAGCTTACTGTTTGTATCTCACATTTGCCATCTGTCAACAGGGAATAATAACACTACCTATTCCAGAAGATTTAAATAAAATAATGCAAGCAAAATGCTTCTTGTGATTCTTAGATCCTCTGCCTCATGGCAAAGCACATAGTGGCATCTCTTGGTCTCTCCTCTTCTCTTCCAGCTTCCATTGACCTTCAGCTTCTTACTTCCTGTGGTTTTCTCCCAGTCTGCCTTAATTTCATTCTCTTATAAAGGACTCCAGTAATAGGATCAAAACACATCCTGATTGAGGTGGGACACACCTCATCTGAAGTAGCCTCACCAAAAGGTCTGACTTACAATAGATCCACATTCACAGGAATGGATTAAATATAGAGACCATGTTTTTCTGGGGTACGTAGAGCTTCATACCACCACAAGAAGACACTACGGTATTGAAGACAGCAAATGACTTACCTCCAAGAGGCAAATATTTGGGAATGTAGAATGGTACAGACAAAGTGGAAAGCAGCATGGCAGTTCTTTTCACACTTAAATATAGAATTGCCATATGTCCCAGAAGTTCTACTTCTTGTACTAAAGACTTTGAAAGCAGAGACTCAAACATGTACACCAGTGAGAACAGCCATAAGAAGGAATGATATTCTGATGCATGCTACAACACGGATAGACATTGGAAACATAATACTGAGTCTAATAAGCAAGGCATATAAAGACAAACACTGTAATATTTCACTTATTTGAAAAAAGGAAAATTCGTAGAGACACAAAGTAGATTTTGAGGTTATCAGGGGATGAGAGGAAGAGGAAAGGGTGAGTTGGTACTTGTGGGTGTTTTAGTTTGTTAAAGCTCTTGGAATGCAGTATATCAGAAATGGATTGTTTTTTCCAATAGAATTTTATTAGGTTACAAATTTATGGTCCCAAGGCCACGGAAATGTCCAAATTAACTCATCAATAGGAGTATACCTTCTATGAAGAAAGGCTGATGGCGTCTGGGGTTCCTCCGTCACATGGGAAGGTGCCTGCTGGTCCTTTGCTCCCAGGTTCAATTGGTTTTAGGTTCCATGTGTCCTTGTTTGTTCCTCAAGGGACACCTCTCTGAGCTTTCTTGTGAGTCTTCTCTTAGTGTCTCCAGGGTGTTTACCTTCTTCAGTTAACTTCATCCCTCTGCTCTATGTACCTGTCTCTTTGTGTTTTCTGTCTTTATTCTCTTCATAGAAGACTAAGTAAAAGGATTAAGACCTACCAGGATTTGGGTAGATCACATCTCCATGGAAAAAAAAAACAAATAAAAATTCTGCCCCCACAAGAATGGATTAAAAGTACATAGTCTTTTCTAGGGTACATAACAGATTCAAACCAGCACAGTGGGTGTAAGGTGTTTGTAAATTTGGGGAATTTAAAAGAAAAATTAAGAAGAAGAAGAAGGAGAAGGAGACTTTTGCATTAACCCAGGATTTACCACTGATTAGCTGAGAAATCTACATACATCATCTGATTTAAGATTATACCTGCTTATCTTCCTCACTGATTTGTGATGATGCTCACATAAGACAATGGATGTTATGGCACTTTGAAAGTTTTATTGTACTCTCTGAACATGCTAGCTTTTGCTATAGATGAGTTTGTCAAGCCCATATCCCATTGGAAAGTAGGGTGCCAGAGCATGTGTAGACATTTCTGTGGAAAATGGAACTAGTCACTGCCCATCCTTCTCCCCAGCTGTGTCCAGTAGATCCTTTAGCTCCAATATCAATTTACTTTAGTCCCATATTTCAATTTCAGACAGTATCAAATGAACCCCTGCTGTGAGTGATAATATATTTTTTAGCACTTTGTTTTAACTACCGAGTCATAATTTGAGGGCTTATCTACTTGTTTTAACTACTGTTCCACAGCTTAAGGCCATGGAAAGTGTGAGGGACTGGAGTGGAAATGGAGAAGAATTCCACTGGAACTGCTGTCCACACTTTCACTTGAAGATCTAAACTCTTCATCTATTCTGAGATTTTTTTTGTCCTGTATCAGGGTTCATTACTCCTTATCAGAGATGAATTTTATTTCCATTTGGATTACCTGGAATTAAATTATTCCCCAATTCACTATGATGCCTGGAAAATTTCAAATGCTGCTGTTGTGTTTCTGGTTTCTTTAGTGATATTAGGAACCTGGGTGTTAGAAGTTTCACTATCTTGGCAAATTGCATTACTTTTTCTGGGGGAGGGGAGTCTACTCACTCTTACCACTAAGTTCTCTAAATATCAAATTATTGAAAATTCTCAGGGTTTTACTGACATGCTTTTTTTCCTACAGATAATGATTTTGGGAAAGTGGGATAGTTTGGAATCATAATAGCTGCATAGCTTCATCTTTCCTTGACCATCAATTTTTTGCAATTTTTTTAACTTCCATAAGAGATTCAGTTCTTTCCCTTGACACTGTTGATTAATTTTTCTAACTTTTAATTTTTTAACTAATTATATTAGTACTACAAGGGAATATTCAGTGGCCTAAATTCATTCCATCATCTTTCACCATAACTTACATCTAAAAGCTCTGCTAACATTACACTTGATTTATTTTTTATACCTAATGGTGAGAATTCTATCTTAAGTCCTTGTTATTATTCAATAAATGGTTAATGCCAGGGGGAATGTCAGTTTGTATTTAATAGATACTCAGACACTTTCTAAGGAAATTAGTTAGCACTCAGATATAGGGCTTGTGAGTTGACATCAAGTTCATTACTTTTCACTTTATGCTCTTCTTTAGAATATGTATGGGTATATATTGTAAAATTTTGTTTATGGCACTTCCATGTATTCATCTAACCAAATGTCATCTTCTATATTTTCTTTTACCCTAGCTCAAATGAACAGATATATGAAAGAGACTCAAAGCAGGAATCAAACAGAAGTGACAGAATTTCTTCTCTTAGGACTCTCAGAGAACCCAGATCTACAAACTATCCTCTTTGTATTGTTTCTGTCAATCTACATGGCAACGATGGTGGGTAATTTGGGAATGATCATGTTGATTAAGATTGATCCCCGTCTCCACACTGCCATGTACTACTTTCTCAGCATCCTCTCCTTTGTTGATGCCTCTTATTCCTCTTCTGTCACTCCTAAGATGCTAGTGAACCTTGTAGCTGAGAATAAGGTGATTTCTTTCAATGGATGTGCTGCCCAGTTCTACTTTTTTGGCTCCTTCCTGGGGACTGAGTGCTTCCTGTTGACCATGATGGCATATGACCGCTATGCAGCCATTTGGAACCCCCTGCTCTACCCTGTTGTCATGTCAGAGAGAATTTGCTTCTTGCTGGTGGCTACCTCATTCCTAGCAGGCTTTGGAAATGCGGCCATTCACACAGGGATGACTTTCAGATTGTCCTTTTGTAACTCTAATAGGATCAACCATTTCTACTGTGACACACCACCTCTTCTCAAACTTTCTTGCTCTGACACCTACATCAATGGCATTGTCATCATGGCTTTCTCCAGTTTTAATGTCATCAGCTGTGTTATGATCATTCTCACATCCTACTTATGCATCCTCATTGCCATCTTGAGGATGCCATCATCAGAAGGCAGGCAAAAAGCCTTCTCCACCTGTGCTTCCCACCTTATGGCTGTCACCATATTCTTTGGAACAATTCTTTTCATGTATCTGCGCCCTACTTCTAGCTACTCAATGGAGCAGGATAAGGTTGTCTCTGTCTTTTATACAGTGGTCATCCCTTTGCTAAATCCCCTCATCTACAGTTTGAAAAATAAAGATGTGAAAGAAGCCCTAAAGAAAATCTTACAGAAACACATACTCTAAATTTGTTATATATAAGAAATTACAATTTCTTAATAATGTTGTCCTTTAAGGGAGTCTTTTACTTGTGTCAAGGTAAAGGATTTAAAATTTTTGGATTGTTTAGTCTCCTAGCACCTTAAAATATGTATATGGGCCTGACTGATGAATGAATATAGGTTGGATATCAAAACATTTGGAATTGACAGAGCTGTATTTAAGTTACAACTCCAACATTTAGTTCTCTTGGTGTCAGTATCATTGTATATAATTTAGTGTCTTTGGTTGAACTCCAGGCAAACAGACTCTGAGACAGACGTTTATATGTAGGAAGTTTACTGGAGAGTGCACAGAGAAACAGGACTTATAAAGGGGTGAGAGAAGCAGCATTGGGCAGAAGAAGTGGAATTGTGATGAAGTTTCCACAGGAGATTCAAGTGATCTCACGTGGAGATCTGGAGCTTGAGACAGTCCTTCAGAGATTCTCAAATTGTGATTAAATGTCAGATATTTGTTCTTACCCAGCTTTGCATGTGGGATATCCTCTTAGAGGGGTATAATCTTGGGCAAGGCAATTCCTCTCAGCAGGGTCAGTTTCCAAGGAGGAATTCACCTGTGAACCATCAGTTTCTGATATACCTGGCAGCTGGGGAAATAACAACTTCAATATTTCAATCCGGAAGAGAAAACCTACCCAGTATACCACATCATCTAATACAGATAACAATTATCACACTTATGTGGATGTCTAGAGCATCAAATAATACACAAGAAAGACTCTTATCAGGCATTATACTAATATGAGAAGCACAGAATACTGGAGGAATAACTTACTGGCTTTATTAATTAATTGTAATATTGCAAGGATAGTAATTACTGTACTTTATCTTTTAATCTTTCCCCCTCCCAAGGTTGCACATAGATTTCAATAAAATTTTGTCAATTAAATGATCTACTGATTGCTCATTTTAGTGGGCTGGGGGCGTTGCAAATTTTGAACAAAGAAATAAAAGGCTTCTTGGGTGACATTGCATGGTGGAGGTGGTCGAAGTAATCATTTGACATTCAGTAAATGTCTATTCAATATTTTTTCCCTTTCCAACACTCATGAGGGAGAACATTCATTGAGCAAGGACAGCAGTGCTCTGCAAGCCCCTTTACACCTGAATAAACAAGTGAGTCCCCAAAGAAGTCAGTTCATCCTGCCCATCCTGCTTTCCTGTAAGCTGTATGAGGAGTCTCCCCATCTCCCCACAATTCCCACATTTACCTATTCACCAAGGTTTCTCTCAAAGGCATCTGAAACTCTCCTGTGGCTCACATCTGTATTCATTCCCCCTTCATTTCCAACTCATCTACTATAATACTTGTCTTTTAACAACTTTTTATCACAAATCTAAGAAAAGTGACACTTTATTATTAATCATCACTATTCTCATACCCCCATTTCATTCACTGCTCAGCTGAGATTTTCTGTCTATCATATAATCACTCACATAATCATCCTCAATTCCATTGTTCCCCTTACCCTCCATTCTACTCTTCTGACAGTAGCCCAACTTTATTTAAACTTATTCCTTTGCCCTGGTCCTTCACCAAAGCTGCATATTACAATTCAAGAAAATTCCCCAGCACTCCCTCTGCAGCCTTGATCTTGCCTCACATTTCACCCCCTCCTAAAACAGAAATAATCAGAGAAGTTCACCCACCTTTAAATATTTATATTTCCTTCCCTCCTTTCAAAATGATAATGTGTCTTTTTTTCTATCTTTGACCAGCTTTTCCACTTCCTTGGAGTTTTCCATAGAATTTACTTCTGAAATTATATTTGTACTCTTCCCAACCATTAGTTTCTCCAATTCTGCAGGAAAATCCTCATTTGTTTACAAAAATGGTCTAGTGTCACGTTTCTTAATAATTTCCAAGACTGAAAGCCCCACCCAGCCACCAATGCTTCTCTGTTCTCCTTTACAATTAATTTTCTTTAAACCACAGTGTGTAGTCATTGTTCTTGTCTCCTCACGTTCCACTGAGTCTCTAACATGCCAATTGTGTTTCTGTTCCATTGTTCAACTGACCACAATCTTGACAAGGACTCAAAGGACCTCCATATATCATATCTGAAAATTACTTGGTCATCTTATTTTATCTAATCTCTTAGTAGGACTTGACATAGCTGACCCATCAAGCTACCTTGAAACACCTCTCCTAGGCTTCTATATCACTCTTTTGGTTTGCTTCCTCCCTCACTGGTCACTTTTTCCTAGTCAGATTTGTGGACTCTTCTTCCTCCTTGTGCAGACCTCTAAATCCTGGAGCACCAAAAGATAATAGTCTTCATCTGCATCCACTTGTTAGGTGATCTAAGAAGTCTGCAATGATTTCCAAATCCATATCCCCAGCCCTGACCTGAGTTCTAGGTTCATATATTGAGTTGACAACTTGGTCTCTAGGGAATTTGGCAATATGAAAGAAATAAGAAATTTGCTTTCATTTTTTTCTTATCATGCTCAGTCACCTGTAAAATAATGAAAACTATAGGATCTTTTGTACTGCTAACAGAGACTATACCTTAGCATCATATTTACTATCATTGGCTTAAAATGCCTTTTCCCATGTTTAGTTATGAATGTTTTTTCTCCAGATATACTTCCTTAATATGTCCTTGGAGCAAGAAATTGGATACCCTTTATATATTTATTTATGTCATTAAAATTTTGTTCACTATATAACTGGTATGCACCATGTACTAGAGATGTAGTAGATAAGGAAACAAAGTTCATGATCTCATGAAACATATTCAAGTGGAGAAGAATTTATTTTCTACATCAAGTATACATCAGTTTGTGTAAATATACATTTGTGTTTGTGTGAGTGTATGTATGTGTTTGACGTAAAAATGTGTGTGCTTTGAAGAAAAGTAAAGCAGGCAATGAAACAGGAAGTTGTACTGAATGGTGTCAGTGGTGTTAGAGAAGAGCTCTGTGGAAATAACATTTGAGCAATGCCTGAGTAGAAGGATAATGCTGTATGAATATCTGTAAATGAGAAATCCAGCGTAATCACAGTAAATCAAAGGCTCTGGTACATTCTCCTTGTTTCCTCAGAGAAACAGGGAAGCAAGCATATGTGGACAGGAGTGAGTAAATGGCAGGAAGGTACAAGTTGTGATCAGAAAGGTGTTGGGGAGATGTGGCGTTTGATTATGCTTTTTTATCACCGTATAATAGCTGTCTCTCCACAACTCCAGACTACAAGCCCTTTGAAAGAATGGATACGACTGATGTGGTTAGCTACACTCCTTAGTACATAGGACAATTCTAGCCAATAAAAATGTTTCAAAATCACTAAATAGCTGTTGAAAGACTAAATGAATGAATGAATGAAGTGAGAAACATGTTCTGGTTGAAATGACAGAAATCATATTTTAAGTGGAATTCTGAAATTTGGAGGCAGAAGCTGCTGAATTCTGAACTACATAGTTTAATTCTGTGCTTAGTAGTTTCAGGACAATGAAATACTTTTTATGATTCTCTCCAGAGTATAAATGTCTCATTGGGGAAATTTTAATTCAATTACTTCAATGAAAATTGAAGGCACATTTTAATTGTGGATTCTTAACATATTTCAGACCTTAGACTTGTTAGTGTTTTGCAGACTCTAAATCTCAAGGGAATGATTTCAGGTTGGTAAGGCTGACCCTGTGTCTTGTGTTCAGAAGCACTATTTTTGACTCTTTGTTAAATTAGTTTTCCTGATTTCCTGATGCTACTTCTATGATCAACAAAGCTGTAAATCTCACTGTTGAAAACCAGAAAACTATATTCCTCTAGAAACTAATAAATAAAACACAACTAAACTTATAAAGAAATATCCCTATTTCCTTAAGAATATGCCTTAAGGAAAAAAGGTAGGATGTTTTGATTTATATTAAAGTGTTCATATATATAATTTTCTGAAATGCTCAAAAAACATTCCAGCAATTGAGACTGCACATTTTAAATAGAATATGTCTGAAACACTGCTTTTAATGTTACTGAGTAAATTGTAACCACATATAGTTTGATAAGGGATTTGGAATCACCAGAAACAGAGAAAGAATTTTATAGACTAGTTAACATGAATATTTGCATATATCTTATTAGCATGTACTATATGCATATATACATGTGTGGAAAAGTAAGTACATTTAATTAGCTTTGTGTATTGTGTGAAAACATCTGGGTAAATTTAGTGACCAATGAAAGGTATTAAATAAGTTAACTATATGACATGAATAAATTGACAAACTGATCTATATTTTCAGTCTCTATCCTATTATTCTGTTGTGGTAGTTTTGTGATTTTGGAGCAGTTCTTTAATATTTATGAGGAAAAATTTTCATTTATACAAGAGGAATTCTATCTCTATTTTGGTTTGTGAATAATCTACCCAGGACAATGTATAAAATGTCCTCTTGAACCAACAGACATGCAGGGGTACTCCAAATATTTCTCTGAATTTGATTCTAAATAATGGGCATTAGTGGGAAAGTAGAGTTAGAAAAACAAAATATTGCCTTCCTCTTTAAAACACACATAGACACATGCACACATATATATTACACTTAGGATCATATAGGTTATACAGAACATTAATCCTATTATGCAAAATTATTTTTATGTGCATATAATGTTAATATATTTGAGTGTATATATTATATAAGTAAAAAGTGGAATATGTAAAGAATGGCTACACAATTTTAAAATGTGGTTATTTTACAGGGTGGGATTTTAGCTGATTTTCAAGGTAGAAAGACCAGTTAAAAGACTTATGCATAAATCTAAGTGAAAGATGATGTTGGCTTGAGCCACAGTTTTAGGAGTGGAGGAAAAAGGGGGTGGCTTGTGGATACAGATATTTTTAAAATATAGCCCACAATAGCAACTAGTGGGCTGGATATGGCATGTATGAAAAGGATAAGAGAAAAAAGTCTCCCTGAAAAGTGTTTATTTGTTTTCATTTGTGTGAACAAAAGCATAAAGTTATAATTGACTTGAGATGGGGAATCCTATGGGTATAGTATATGGTGAGGGTTATGAGGAGGTCAGATATGGTCATGTTGAATTTTTATTTGATATTCATGTAGAGTTGTGAGTAAGCAATTGCGTGTGTGAGTCTAGAGTTTGGGAAAGCAGTCATGGCCAGAGATATAAATTTAGGAATTGTAAGTAAATAGATGGAATTTAAAGCCAGGAGACTAATAAGAAGGGAAAGACTGTAAGTGGAAAAGAGAAGAGGTTAACAGAATGAGCTCTGAGCTACTCCAACAGAAAAGAGAAGGAAAAAAGAAGGAATAAGCAAAGAAAACTGGTAAATGAAAAACTCAGAAAGTGCAATGCTCTAGGAGGTAAAAGAAGAAAGCCTTTTAAGGAGAAGTAAACAATCAATGTATTAAATTCCACTGATAAGTCAAAAAAGATAAGGACTGATAATGGACACTGGATTTAACAAGACAAAGACCACTGGTGAGTTTGACCAAAGCTTCAATGGAGCAATGGGGTGGAAAGCCTGATTGCAATGGGAATAAGAGAAAACAGGAAAAACAGAACTGGATGCAGAAAGTATATTTGACTGTTTCATTAAATTTATTGCCAAGCAGTAAAGGAATAGGATGATAAGTGGCAAGGGCAGTAAGATTAAGATATTTTTTTCTAAGATGGAAAAAATAGCAGTATTTTGGTATATCACATGGGCATGATCTAATCAGAGTAATAAAATATAGTTCAGAATAGCTGGGGAGGAGAAAAAGAGGTGGGGGAGAGGGAGGGAAAGAAAGGGGAAGGATTGGAGGAGAAGAAAATGAGGAAAAGGAAAGAAAGAAATAGGAAAGGGAAGAGAAATACAAAAGAGAAGAGAAGAAGAATGAGGGAGAGAAGGGAGGAGAAGAGAAGTTGGGAGATAGGGTAACATATAGCTAAATTAAGGTCTTTCTAAGCAGTTTGACTGTGATTTTATTGGCAATGGAGAATTTTAACCAGAAGGATAAAAGGATCAGAGTTTCAATATTTTTTAAAAGTAAATTATCTTATTCAGGCTTGTGTGAAGAGGGAAAGACAGCATGACTCCAGATGTCGGAAAAACACACACACACATGCAGAAATGTGCATATTTTTTTTCTTTTGCATGCTGTATAGTGGGGTCACATTTAATTCTTTTTCCATGTGAGTATCCCTTTATTGCAGTAGCATTTATTGAATTTTTGCTTCATTTCTTGGTTTTTTTTGTTTGTTTCCTTGTTTGTTTGGGAAGTGCATGGACTGGGAATCAAACCTGGGTCTCCCACATGGAAGGTGAGAATGCTAACGCTGAACTCCCCTTGCACCTCCAGAAGTGTGCATCTTTTTAAATAAAATAGATTACTAAATTTATTTAAATTTATTACTAAATTTATTTAAGGAATATTTTCTTTTTATCTTAATATTAAAATAAGGAGGTTTAATAGACACATTCTCAGAACACCTTAGAAGTAATCTTATTTAAGCACAGAATGAAATATTTGATATTTCTGGTATTTGGGGAACAAAATTTTTCTTGTTTTCTTTTTTTTTTTGCTATTTCAGCAAATGAATCATTCATTCTGAATAACCAATAAAGAGCCATACAGCAATGAATGAATTTATTCTCCTGGGATTCATGGATCTTCCAGAGCTAGTGTCTTCTCTTTGTGGTGTTTCTAGTCATCTATATCATCACTGTGATTGAGAACCTTGGCCTGAATCTATTAACAAAACTTGATTCTCATCTCCAAATTCCCATGTAGTTTCTCAGTAACTTAGTCCTTATTGACTTCTCTTACTCTTCTGTCATTTTCCCTAATCCACTGTTAAATTTCTGGGTGGGGAATTCAGTCAATTCATTTAATGAATGAGCTACTCAATTATTATTACTATTATTATTATTATTATTATTATTATTATTATTATTATTTAGTTTCTTTGCTATTATGAGGACTTCCTGTTGACTGTGATGGCTATGATCATTTCAAGGACATCAACAAAATTTTTCATATCACAGTCACCGTGTTTCTCCATCTTGAAGCCAACTTGCAGGCTTTAAGAATGCTGCCATTCACACTGGCTTCAAGTTCCAGTTGGTTTTCTGCTGCTCTAGTACCATCAACCGTTTTCATTGTCTAACTTTCATTGTGTCTTAAGGCTTTTTTGGGTTAGTGGAGCATACATTGGAATTTGATTGCTCTGTAAAAATCCCCTTATTCCAAATAATCTAAATTTTTGGATTAAGTAATTAATGAAATATCACATTTCAACACCTTGTTCACAGGTTTAAAGCCCAGTATTTGCTTAGCTGTGGGAGAAAGACAGAGAAGCCAGAGGACTTGTTCCAATTTCCCAGACTCCTTGATTGGGTGGTGGTAAAAATTTCAGACAAGAGATAATGAAGAACAGGCTGAGATAGCATACCCCCAGGGAACTGACACAGAATTTAGAGATTATCTCTTGTTCCTAGGGAGCCAGGGGCAAATATTAGAATTAAATTATTGTGGGGGTGTACATCATATACTTCCAACCTGGATAAATAATCTAGACTGCTTAGGACATAACTGGAACCACCTGTTGGGTACAGCTAAGGGAATCACAGAGGGAGAAAGTTAAGGGTCATGGAATGGATGATTCTGTGGATTAAAAAAGAAGCATTCTTTTTAACATTCAAGAAGTAATTCTTAGAGATAAAGCATCCGGTAGTCATATCTTTGCTTGTTAAACATATAAACCTGAAAAGCATATATGCATGATACATATCAATTTCCTAATCCCTTAGTAAATAATCACATATATTCGTTTTAATCTTAGCCATAATTTGATTGAGATGAGTCTAAGGTTTTCAGTTTGATTGAACTGCAGTTATTATGGCTGGGCTATCACCTTTAACTACTGTTTATTTTTTTTTCAAGAAATCAACTATTGACCTGTGAACATAAATTGATTTCAACTGATTGGTGATGAATGAGATATAGTCATAACACTAGTATATCCCAACAGAAAAAATATGTTGTCCAAATAGAAAGTAGCCACTTAATGTATGAAAGGTATAATCTAGCTTTTGGTTTTAGCACATGGTTTTGGTGGGAAATGGACCTCAAATATATAAATTTATCCTCCTCTATTTTGCCACCTAGACATTGCATATCATATAATTATTCTGCTGTCCTTCATTTCATATCCAATGGCTGTTACCCATACATTTTAGGGAAAACTTATCCTTCAAAACACAACAGGAATATTATGTCCTCTATGATTTCTATCATGTTCCTTGGATTTCCCAAAATGGACAGTTACACATTACCTTATTTTACAGGTAAAACCTAAGCAATTTCTTTGTCATGGGAAAAAATGGAAAATAGGAAAATAACATTGTATAATATTTCCTAACATCAACTGAGAGCACCTGGGAAAGATTACCCTTTTTATACCTGCCTTCATATGCCCATGCTTTTATATTAGATGATCAACAAAAGTTTTAAAATTCAGAGAACCAGGGGGATGGCAGAAGGAGCTGAAATGTACAACAAGTACAAGTTCATAAAGCCAATGTTAGAAATGAAGCAGTCTCATATGTGGTTGTATGACCTCCTGGATGATGTTTTATTCTTTTTAAAGCAAGATATGCCATGTTTTTTTGAAACTATACACTTTAACAAACATGATTTAATAGCTATATCTTTCATTTTACACAGTGTAAATACGGTTTCAATAACTTTTGCTAGGAAGTTTCAACTGAATGGACAAAAAGTTCATTCAAATTAACATAGGCCTGGAATTAGGACTCAGTACCAACCACCAGGCCTTTGTCTCTGTCTCTGCCTCTCTCCCTCTCCTTCTTACTCTCTCTCTGTCTTTTATTATCATTTTTCATCTCATATTTTGAGATAGCCAGAAAGAATTCTGCAAAATCCACAGTCATCCCAGTAAACCCAAAGCTTGGCCTTCTGAGGAGCAATGTCATATAGGCTTAATACTACACTGTGAAAATAGACTGCATGGAATAATCCATCCAGACACCATCAAAACAAGCAAAGACAAATAAAGAGCTCCAGAATTGGCCAGAAGGCAGTAACCAGAGTTGTTGCAATATACTACCTAAAATGTCCAGTCACATCATAAAATTATGAGACATGCAAAAACAGAAAAGTATACCCCATACAGTTGTGGGTAGAGGTGGGTGGGATGAAATAGCAAAGAACAGAAATGCCTGTGAGTATAACCAAGTTTCAGATTTTAAAGTAGCTATTATAAATATTTTTGAAAAGCAAAAAGAAACTGAAATGGAAGAAATAAATAAATGAAATAAGATCAGAAGTTTCCATCAAACCTAGAATATTGTTAAAGACATAGGTATAATACGGGAAACAAATGGAGAATTCTGGAGTCAAAAATTACAGTGACTGAAATGAAAAATTCATTTAAAGTCTCAGGGGAGATTTGAACTGGCCCAACAAAGAATCATTGATCTATAGAGATTATGCAAACTGAAAAACAGTAAAGAATGATGGAAAGTAAACAGGGCATCAGAGAAATGTGAAACACAATTAAATACACTGATACACGAGAGAGAGAGAAG
This sequence comes from Tamandua tetradactyla, assembly GCF_023851605.1. Lineage (NCBI taxonomy): Eukaryota > Metazoa > Chordata > Mammalia > Pilosa > Myrmecophagidae > Tamandua > Tamandua tetradactyla. The sequence continues at coordinate 97,245,787 of NC_135337.1, read as the reverse complement.
GAGAAGAAAATATCAAGGAAATAATGGAGATAAACTATTTTCTTCCAGATGATTTAACTTTAAAATTTAAGTTTATGATCCACTTCAAATTGGCATCAGAATAGTGAAACATGGTGTAATAAAGGCGATGATGTTGCTGCTTTTTTTCTTACAGAGAGACTATTGTTCTTGCAGCACTGCCCACTAAAACATCTCTTTGCCTTTGTTCAGTTGAGTATTGACTAAACAATATATCTGAATTCTATTTTGTACCATTAATTAATTTGTTTTTCTTTAGGTCTGTCCATTGTTTTGACTATGGTAACTTCATAGTTATTCTTGAACTTAGGTAATGCAAGTCCTAAAACTTTGCGTTTCTTTTTCAAAATTACTTTTGCTATTTTAGGTCTTTTGTATGTATATATATTTATACAAGGTAGGATCAGCTTATCAATTTTTGAAAACAAAATGCCTGCTGAAAATTTGATTGGCATGGCTTGAAACTACAGATCAATTTAGAAACAAGTGAAATCTTAACATTATTGAATATTTCAGTCCACATGTGTGGGATATATCTCCATGATTTAAATAATCTTTATTTCTACAGGGGTTTTGGTTTTCAATATGTAGCTCTTGCAAATTTTTATTTGTAAGTAATTTATACACTTGATGTTAATATAAATGATATTTAAAGATTTTAGTTTTCTCTGTTTTCTATGGATATATAATTTTACTTTTGAGTTTTATATATTGACTTTGTAACAATCTAATTCTCCTAAGTCCAGACAAAATTTCTATCTTGTAAGTTTTTTTAATGCTGTTTTACTGAGATATATTCAAACACCATAAAATCCATTCAAAGTATACAATCGATGGCTCATAGTATCATCACATAGTTGTGCATTCACCATTATCAATTAAAATTCTTTACTGTTCCTCTGTTATTGACCTCCAGTATTGGTGTGGGAAATTTTTTATTGTTGATGAAAAAATATTAAGATATTATAGTTAACTCTAGCCCATAGTTTACAATTAATACATTTTTCCATATAGCACTCTATTATACGCTTGAAATAGTGTCATACATTTGTTCTAGTTCATGAAATCACTCTTTTTGTATTTGTACTCATCACAGTCATTATCCACTGCAAGGTTCACTGTATTATACATTCTGATGTTTCAACTTCTAGCTTTCCTTCTGCTGATATACATGATTATAAACTTCTCCCTTCAGCCATGTTTATACACAACACAGCAGTGTTAATTACATTCATAACAAAATGCTACCATCACCTCTATCCATTTATAACATTTAAGTTTAACCTAGTTAAAAATTATCAACATAATAAGCAACTGTTCCATATTCCCTAGTCTCATTCTCTGTCCTGGTAACCGATAAATGAGATTTCATGTCTATGAGTTTACATATTATAATTGGTTCATATTAGTGAGATCATAGAATGTTTTCCTTTTGTGTCTGACTTATTTTACTCAACATAATGTTCTCAAGGTTCATCCATGTTGTCACATGTGTAGCCAAGAAATTAGGATTTAAGGGATGATTTTGATTACTTAATCATTATATAGGTATCCCTTTTTGCTTTCTGGTATGTTAGAGTAGACAGAGGGAATACCTGAAATATCTAAATTATAATACAGTTGCTTTGATCTCTGGTAATGATTGTTTAGCTGTTAACTTTTGCCCCAGTGATTGTAAAACATTGTGGCTAACATCCTTTTGTACCTATTTAGGCAGTTTTTCAACTTTGAAGTCTTGTAATCACTAAAGACAGCCCTTAATGTTTAGTAATGAAGGGTCTTGGATCAGCCCAGAATTAACAAACCCAAGTCCAAAGTTACCTTGATAACTGATACTACCTAACTAAATTGGGGCCATTGGACATGTGATGTAGCTTAGATTTTTAACCTATGTCACCTATACCTCATTCTGCCATTTTCTTGCATAAGTTCTTGACTAAGCATGTAATCAGTCTGTGCATGCTCAATAATTAGATCACCTCTAATTGCATCATCTGGGTCCACTGTGCTCAGATCACCTCTAATTGCTTCATCTGGGTCCACTATGCTCATTATTCTGAATGCTGCACATCTTTTTCTCTAATAAAATTGCCAGAATTACTGCAGTTCAGGGAGGCAGATTTTGAGCTGATAAGCCATCTGCTCTCCTACTGTGCACCTTGAAATAAACTTGTCCTCTCTTTGAAACACTGGAGTCTCAGGAATTGGTCATTGAGTGCATCAGGCAAAAGAATTTGCTGCCTTTGTCAGGCAAAACATAGCTCAAGACTTTATTACTTCTTACTGCTGAGGGATATTCTATCATATGCACATAAACATTTTGATTATCCATTCCTTGGTTGATGGATATTTGGGTTGTTTCCATCTTATGGCACTTGTGACTAATGCTGTGAATATCTTTGTGCAGGTATCTGTTAGTTTCTGCTTTCCGGGCATATATCAGGTAGCAGAATTGCCAGATCATAAGAAAACTCCATACTTAGTTTTCTGAGGAACCACCAAACTGTCTTCCACAGTGGTTGCACAATTTCACATTTCCACCAGCAGGGAATGCATTCCTCTTCTCCACTTCTTGTCCAACATTTGCAGTTTCCTGTTTGTTTAATAATGGTAATTCTTTTAGGCAAATTTTGTAGGATTTTAAGGCTAGCTTAATGTAAACTATCATGATACCTGTGACTGGCAATATTTTATTTCTTCCTTTCCAAGATGTATATCTTTATTTTTCTCACTTTGTAACTCAAGTTATGGCAACAGGTACAATTTTGAACTTGTAATTGTTTTTAAACAAATGAATCCAGTTAAACACGAAAACTAAACACAAGAAATCAGTAAACAAGTTACAAGGCTAGTAGGAATTAGTCAGTTATGTGGAATTTTACCATATCTGTAGCTAAACACAGTAGGTACCCTTCTATCATATGCACATTGATTGGTCATTGCAAATGAAGCAATTTGATATTAACTAAGAAATGCAATGTCTTCCATTATAATTGTCTGAGAGCCCTCTCAAGGCTTGTCAACAAATATAAAATAAGAATGGATGAAATCCTTCTTAGGGTTACTATCATGCATATATGTAAAATCTGGACATTCAAATGCTATGCATTGCTTTATAAGTAAATTAACACCACCTTCATACAAATGGATTCCAAATCATGTGATCAAAACTGAAAAGTGTGGACACACTGCCTCTCCAGATGTGAAATACCTAATGTACTATTTCTTGCTACTCATTCAGTTATTGAGTCTTTCTCTCTTAGGGAAAAAAAGGAAGTTTGTACATCAACAACTAATTGAGTTGTGTTTATTCATTATCATATATCAGAATATTATTAAATTTGAAAAGAAATAATCAAATGGAAATTTGAAGGACAGAATTGTCTTTAGTTACTTATGAAGAACATGGGGCATCCACCTTAAGAGGTCAAACAACAAAGGCCATCAACTGTAAAATTCTCCAATGACTTTCCATTGCTCAGAAATATTTCAAGTGCTACAATTTTATTTTTCTTCATAGTTGTTATTTTATTTGTGAGAGATATCGGGAAAAAGGAGAACATTGAAATAGAGCAATCTTTCCTCTCAATGTGAGAAAGTACTATGGTAATACATCTCAAACTTCATAGGTTCATAACAATGTATATTTAACATAGATATACAGATTTATCTCTGATTTCTCAAAAATTAATCCATCATTTAGAGGGCAGCCAAAATTAGGAATGCCTCTCCTGTATTGGTCAGACTATATCTAAATTAATTAACTTTACTGACCTAATATTGACTTAGGACAATCAGGGCACTAGAAGATACAGACAAATAAAACATTTATTCCTTTATTCTGTAAAAAATGTAACGTCAGATAATATTAAATTATGCTTTATTTTCCTTATACTCTTCCTCCTAAGTCATTAATTTCATGAATGAACCCGACACTAGGATATGGCTTTGATTAAAATCGTATTGAGAAAATTAACTCAATAGGACACTATGCTTCTGTATAAATCCATAAAGTCTACCTTCAAAAAACTTTCAGATCTGATCAGTACCTATCTCTCCATTAACTGCTTATGTCACCCTCCTGCTATCACACTATTTCAAGCCATTCCCCTCAAATCTCTTACCATCCATGTGGTCATACCAAAAGCAGTCTTTAAGTAAACTCAGATTATTATTTACAAATAAAAAATGAGGCCTTCTGATGGTGGTTCCCTCATCTTCATTAAATAAATTTAGACAGCTTATCTACAAATATTTTCTTCCTTCCATCCTATTGAAAGTGGTGCTTAATTTTTTTGAAAATGTTAAGGATCCATGAAGTCATGTATCAAGCAGGATGCACAAATGTTAGCCTTGGAATTTCAGCCTCAAAGGAGAATCTAGACCCTCAAAATATCAAATCAAGTTTATGTCCTTGAGGAGCAAATAATATTTTAATTGCTTCATTAGAAGGATTCATAAAATACTTTAGGGAATATACTTAAGGAATACACTATAAATCATCCCACTTTCAATTGGCAAAGTATGGTAAGTCAGCTTTTATGAGGTAGGTCCTTTTCTCCATTTCTACAATAAAAATTCATCTTATTCTATCAAATGGCAATTAGTATTCCACCTATGTGGGAAGAGAAAGATAATTTTCATCAATTGCATTTGACTTTCCTATTCATGTGTTTAAAATAACTCATTGAATCTCTAAAAAATCAATTAGTATATGTAAAATTCTGCTATATTTCTGACAAGTAAACAAACAATGATCTAGGGGGCAATTCTTGAAGAGTATTTTGAGTTAAATGTTGTTTTTATAAATGAATAAGTGAAAAACAGTGGTTAGAGCTGGAATCTAAGGCTACATTTTAACATTTTATGTACTTCCCTAAATAAGCAATTTCATGAGTGAGTCCTTGATGTAAAAACTTAGGACCAAAAATTTCACACTCTTTCCTGATATGTGTATTGCGTATTTGCATATGTATGGTTTGCATATGTGTATTGTGCATTTGCATATGTATGGTTTATTCACTGTTGAAATACCATCTTTCAGAAAGGCATTATTCACTGTTGAAAATAGCATCTTTCAGAAAGGCATTCTCTGAATTTTTTCAAGCCACCCTCCTTGCACTCTTAGCTGAATTTTATTCACAGTACTTGCTTCTACCAGAAGTTAAATATTTTTTATAATTTTAATATGCTTCTTCTACTACAGTAGATGTTCCACAAAGGGGGTGGGGTGGGAGATTTGCTTATTGTTCTAGCTGCATAAATAGAACAGAAGAAATCAAGCCTTGCAATGTAAATTAATTGATTAATTAATGACAACTTAAAAAGTAGAGAGTACAATAGAGCCATATATTAAAAGGTAAATTAGGTTAATGTAATGTTGATTTTTAATGAAATTAGGCCACATAACAAAGGTGTCAAGTGAAAATGCTGTACAAAGCACTTCTCTATCAATTCATATCTGCAATAAAAGGATATCAGAGCTGAAGTATTCTGAGAGACCCAACTCTTCATTTGTTCCTTTAAATGATGCAAAAGACATACTAATTTTCATAACTGATTTCCATCTCTTTTTGACATTTTTTCCCATGAAAATTTTTCAAAAATACCAATTGAGGAGTTTCCTAAGTCTCATATAAACATGTAAGTATGTATATGCATTCAAGTATGTATATGTATGTATTGCACATTTGCATATGTATGTTCATATAAGAGTGTGTGTGTAAAAGTCTGAGTTAGAGAGAGAAGGAAAGAAAGAGGCGGAAATAAAGTAAGAATGATGGGTGTGCAAAAGTTTTATGTAGATATAATAATGTGTCTTTTGAAAAGAGAACAGTTATTATCATGGTTGAAGAGATCAATGTGACAATGATAAAAGGGATGGAATAAAGAATAAATAACAAATGGAAATCTCACATTCCCTGCCATTTTCCATTTTCAAAGGATGAGAAAATGTCCCCCCAAATGACAACACAGTGACTGCATTCATTCTGCTGGGGCTCACCAATGACCCAGTACTGGAGAAGATCCTGTTTGGGGTGTTCCTGGCAATCTATCTCATCACCCTGGTGGGGAATCTGTGCATGATTGTGCTGATCAGGAACAGTTCCCGCCTCCACACTCCCATGTATTTCTTCCTGGGCCACCTCTCCTTTGTAGACATTTGCTATTCCTCCAATATTACTCCAAATATGCTGTACAATTTCCTCTCAGACCAAAAGACCATCTCCTATGCTGGGTGCTTCATATAGGTCTTCTCTTCATTGCCCTGGTGATTACTGAGCTTTATACCCTGACATCAATGGCACTGGATTGCTATGTAGCCATTTGCAGTCCTCTCCATTGCAGTACTCAAATGTCCAAGAATGTTTACAGGTCTTTAGTCATAGTCCCTTATACTTATGGCTTTCTTAATGGACTCCCTTAGATACTGTTGACTTTCCACTTATCCTTCTGTGGTTCCCTTGAAATCAATCATTTTTACTGCACTGATCCCCCTCTTCTAATGTTAGCCTGCTCTGAGACTCTGTCAAAAAGATGGCGATGTTTGTGGTGGCTGGTTTCACACTCTCAAGTTCTCTGTTCATCATCCTTCTGTCCTATCTCTTCATTTTTGCAGCCATCTTGAGGATGTGTTCTGCTGAAGGTAGACACAAAGCATTCTCTATGTGTGGTTCCCATTTGGCCATGGTAACCATATTTTATGGAATGCTCTTCTGCATGTACTTAAGGCCCCCAAGTGAGAAGTCTATGGAAGAATCCAAAACAATTGCAGTATTGTATGCTTTTTTGAGCCCAGTGCTGAACCTGTTGATCTACAGCCTAAGGAACAAGGATGTGAAGCATGCCATGCAGCAAATGATCAAGGGAAATTTCTTTCATTAAATTACAGTTCAAGTGTTTGCACACTGTACTCAGTAAGTGATGTGATAGCATATTCACACTGTTCAAAGAACAAACCTATTACTCTGAGATCATGATTTGTTCATTATCATAAACTCTGAATGATTTCTTTAGATAATTTCTCCTCAAAATTAATACATTGAAGAGATATTGGGTTAATAAAACACTTTAGTATTTAAATGGAAAACGTTTTCTTTGGCAGTTATCCTGTGAAAATGAATTGGTTTGTATCCAGCAGTCTTAATATTAATGATAATGTAATATCTTTACCTCCTTGGGGGAAAATTTTAAAGCAAATTTAATCAAATGGAAGCATTCTCCATCTGTCTTCTCTGAATTATATATCTACAGATCCATAGTGACACAGAAGCTAAGTTGACTAGTTTTACCCTTTCTTTAAACAATGAAAGAATCTCTACTTCATTGTGTCATATTGAGCAGTGACTCTGAAGCTTTATTAATTACTAGAATCACCTTGGGGAAATTTTATATATATATATGGGAATCCATAGGCATAAACTTTCTGTCAGTTTCTTAAAACCAACATCATGGGAATTTCGAAAAATGTTTTGTCCAGGTGATTTTACTGGTTATGTTCCTCAACTTTTTGAATAAACTGTCCACAGCTTCTTATGAATTACTGAGTATAAAGATCCAATTCAATCCTCATTATATTATAACTGCAACCCAGATATTTTCCAGTTAGTTGTTTTGATGTTATACTTATTTACTAAACATCAATTGGGTCTATCAACTGGCTTCTGAAACTGTGTACCTATGAAAAGATGCATATATATGTTTTATTTTATGGAAGAGAAGATATGATGTTACCTTGGTGCATAAAGTATTCTGTGTTTCATTATTTTTAGGTAAAGCTGGTGCAGTAGTCGTCAAAATTTCTATTGACTAAAGCAACTATAAGAAGGCAATATAAAGAAATACTAAATTATCCACTTTAATTCATGCATTATTGGTCAGCCAGATGGTTGTATATTGAATCATAATTTATCCATTATTAAGTTGCCATAAATGCTTTGCTTTTCAATACTGTGCACTCTGATTCTTCATACTACCATATGAAATACCCACCTAAAATCAGCTATTGTATTTACTGCAAGGTGTTCAAATTATTTTACGGAAAATTATCTAAATGATCTGCAGTTTTTGGAAAATTGAACCGAATTCTTAAGTCTCACTTGATTGAACAAGGCTGGGCCTTCATCAAAATCCCATTCCAGACGCAGCAAATGAAAAAGAGAAGTGATAATTTCTGGGTGTCTAGAACATAATACATACATTTCAGAACTGTTTGTTTGTTTGTATATTTGTTTTGTTTTTGGCTATGATAGTACACAAAAGGAAAAGCTGATCTTCAGAGATAACAATGAACAGAAGAGCCTATAAATGAGTCCCTACTATGGTAAAATCTTTGATTCCATTTTGTTTAGTCTATGAGGCATTCCCTATCTTCTAACCAATTTCCCTTTTTATTAAGAAAAGAGTTGTGTTTTCATTCCAGCAAACAGGATGATCTGAAACTGAAAATTATAGTCCTGTAAGATATATTTTAGGATGTGAAAAAATACTCTTTGTTTTTCCTTAATAACTGTATGTTTTCTATTATTTTCTAATCCTGAGAACCAGTGCAGCTTTCAGGAGCCAAATTTAAACTCAATCTTGACAACTCTCTTAACCTAAATGATCTATTTATAATCTCTATTTTATTCTATTTATAGACATATTTATGATTTAAAAAAATTAAATCTTCGTTGAAAGCCACCTCAGAAACTTCGTAGGCATAGGATAGAATATAAACCAACATAAGCAAGTACAAATTGCTATAGATGATACTAGTTTAAATCATTGTTTATTTCAATCCTCAAAAATGAACTTGTGAAAGAATTAATACTCATTTATACAACATTCAGTGTCTTAGGGACAAAGACAATAAATGACTTTCTCAAAGTCACCCAGTTACTAAGTATCACAAAGGCAAGTCGTTAGGTTCAAAATTCTCTCCTCATTCCAACACACATTGCCCTGGCCACAAAACTCTTCAAAACGATGTCAAGTCCAAATGGCATGTTTCACCTGAGGAAATAGGACAATTACTGCTGCAGATGAAATTATGGTGATGGTGATGATGATGTTGATGATGATGATGGTGATACACTAGCAATAACTGATGAGAATCTTCCCTGATGTTTCAGACTTTCATCAAAATCTTATGTGTTATAAATAAAATTATATTACTGTTCAGTGCAAAAGTACATAATTTTGATATATGGTAGTTCTATTCACACTGAATTTTATTAACATATTTTCCAAATTATAAACAAATACATGCTCATTATAGATAACTAGAAAATAGGGGTGCAAGGGTAGTTCAGTGTAGAATTGTCCCCTGCTATGAGGGAGACCAGGGTTTGTTTCCTAGTCTGTGCATTTCTTAAAAAAATAATTCAATAAATGGTACTGCAATAATGGTATACTCACATGTTAAAAGAATGAAATGTTATCCCTACCATACAGGATACGAAAATGAATGAATAAATAGAAAATATAGGCAGAAATGCAGAATTACATTTTCTTATCTTAAAACTATGGATTTAACATACTACGTTTTGTCACATTTCCTCTAAATAAATTTATATGCATATATGTTATCATTAACAAAAGAAAATTAGTCAAATGCCATGTACAAGTTGAGCATTTTTTTTCACTTGGTAGTATTTCATTTGTATTTTCATACACAGTAAATATTTTTGGTGAAAATAAATTTACTATTGCATGATATTTCATAATTAAACTATTATAAATCGGAATCATAAAATAATACATGTTGATTGTAGAAAACAAATTGAAAAATAGTGAAAGATATAAAGAATAAAAGTGAAATTTACTTATAAGCCCCTTTTTGTGCATTAGTGCTATAAGCTCTTTGGTGCATTTATTACACAAACCATCATTCCATCATATGCATCATATTGTTTCAAATAACTCATACTTCTTTGACATTTCTTTAATTATTCTTTTAAAACACATTACTAGAAGTGGAATTTGTGAATCAAATGTTTGAAATTTTTTTAAGTTTTTCAGAAATTTTTCTACAATTTATGTCAACATATACTTATTAATAAAATAATAATGCTACCACAAAACCATGCTACTGATATTTCTTATAAATATCAGAAATATTATATAAAATTATATACTACTTTGTTGTCTCTACCAAAAATTTTTAGAGGAAAACTATTTCAATTTGAACAAAAGAAGATTGAAATATTTAACAAATAAAAAATATGCAATAGTTTGATGACTACTTTTCATGTTACTTCTAACAATTTATGACATGGAAAGTATTTATGCTTTTATTGGGAAAAACTCTAAGGAATTATTTATTTTTAAATTTTATTCTTTTTTTTTAAATGGGCAGGCTCTGGGAATTGAACCCGGGTCTCCAGCAAGCAGGCAAGAATTCTGCCACTGAGCCATCAGTGCACCACCTTCTAAGTGTTTATTTTTAAAATTAATTTTCTTAATCTGAAATTAGATAAGAATCCATCTTTATTTTTCATTCATTTTTCAATGTCATATTTTAGAGGTATGTTTTTATTTATTCTAAATACAATTTTATGAACATAATTCTGAATGTGACATTATGTTTTATATAACTTTTTCTTTTGCATATTTTTGTCTCTAAAGTTTGATACAGTTTCAGAGGATTCCCTGATGGTAAAGTTTAATAGTTCCATATTTTTCCCCCATCCCTTGAGGAACTTTGCCAATACTTCTGATTATCTGCTAATTATATTCTAGGATGTATCCAGGCATTACATTGAGATATATAAGCTTTCTCCTGCATTTTTAATGATTTCCTCGATTTATTAGGCAATCTTTTGATATTCAATTGATTTGTTACATCATCTTCATTCTATCCTAGGGTAGTCCGTTTCTGGGCTGTCTATCTGATTCATCCCTTTGACCAATCTGTGCAGATATTTTAAACCAAATTATTATAATTAATGAACACAAAGTACATTTTAATTTCTGGTTTAGAAATTCCATCTTCAGTATTCTATTTTTTCAAATTTAATCTTGTAAAATATAAATCAGATATTTCTGGCCATCCAATATTTTTAATACAGAAATTATATATAATTTAATGTATGTAATTTTTGATATGGGAACTATATGCATATATAAATGTATATGTGTATGTGCTTACAAGTTTATACATGCAATACCTATACATTGTAAATGATCAGAAACATAAGAAAATAAATAAAATATTTCTAGTATGACTAGCCTTATTCAAGCCATGGCCCTACCAATCTGATGGGGACATTATGGAATGGAGGCCATCATAGAGGACCGACCATTGAGGAAAAATCCTAACAAGGTTAGTGCTGTGAAGTTACTTGACACTTATGCACAAATATTTATTTTTACACCGTACAATGTTCATAATGCAACATTATACCATAATAGGCTGCTTTTGGTTGGCAACCATTAATGCAAGAAAACTGAAATGCCTAGTCATAAACTTCAACAGGGTAAGACATGTCAAATGTTCAAGCAGAACTAGAGTAAATATAAACCATTCAGTAATCAGAAGAAAATTCCTTACAGCTTCCTAGAAGTGGAAGAAATCACAGTGGTAAAGTTACTCAATTTTGACATAACAGGTATTTAAAAATTAAAAGGCACCCCACTATTTGACAAAGCATTTGCCACAAAATAAGATAAAGTGGTAAAATTTACCATACAAGATATGAAATGTTCATAGAAATAATTTAAGGCACTAAAGTACCAAAATATAACAATATTGAAAGTTGATCCAATAAAAATTTGTTAAAGTTTATGAGTAAAAATATTGATAAGCAAAATATGAAATGATGTTTTAGTGTAAATATATTTAAGAGGGTTCACAAAGGCTGGCACCATCATATATTGAGTGTCAGAAACAGATTAATATGTTTTTTGGAAATCACTTGAACATACTGTTTTAAGGAGACATAAAATGCTCATACACTTTTAATCAATTACTCTACTTTTCAGAATATGAAGACATAATGAGAAATTTGGGTGAAGTATTTCAAGTAGTGTTACTTTTATAATTGGGGAAAGCAAGCAAGTTATATATAAAATACAGTCGGTCCTTACTTTGTATGTTATTCTGTTAAACAAAATCTGTGCACACAGGAAATGTATTTTTACTTTCCATGGTTCTGGGTGTGAAGAGAGGACACCCTGCATGCAATAACTGAGGCACAAGCCTGCATTGGACACATAGAAGTTAGCTGTAAATGATTAATAACCTCTTAAGGATGTGAAGATTGGATGGTTTGTCATAAAAGAGTATGTGGATAGCGGGTGAGGCAATTTGGGATTCAAATTGTGCTTTCTGAAATTCTATGTTAAAGAAATGGAAAATAATTTTACATAGGGTTTTATGAAGGTAACATATTCCAAATATAAATATATATTTTTGTCAACTTTGTAAAATAGTAGGTGTGCTGGTTTGAGTGTATTATGTACCCCAGAAAAGCCATGTTTTAATCCTGATCCAATCCTGTGGGAGCAGCTGTTTTACTGTTTTTTTAATCCTAATTCAATATTGTGTGGTAGAAACTTTTGATTAGATTACCTTCATGGAGATGTGGTGCACCTGATTGTGGGGGTGACCTTTTGATTAAATGGAGATGTGACTCCACCCATTCCAGGTGCGGCTTGATAAATTTTATGGAATCCTTTAAAAGAGGAAATATTTTAGAGAGAGCAGAGTAGATGCAGATACTTTGAAGGCAATTGCTTCAGAGCTGACAGAGCCAGTGTGAGGTGTGGATGTTTGTAGATGCAGGGCTGGTGGATGTTGTCAGGTGCATTCACATGAGATGCTGAGCAGACCATAACACAGGGTTGAGTCCAAGAGAAACTAAGTGAAGGCCCATGGATACCAAGTGAGGAACCCCCACAGGAAATGGAGGCTGAAAGAAATTGAGCCCTGGAGCAAGGAAAGAGCAGAAGCCAGCCACACACATTCCCAGGTGACAGAGATATTCCAGACCCATGGGCCTTCCTTGAATTAAGGTATCTTTTTCTGGGATGCCTTAGTTTGGACATTTTATAGGCTTACAACTGTAAACTTTGTAATTTATTAAATTCCCTTTCTCAAAGTCATTCCATTTCTGGTATATTGCATTCTGGCAGCTTCAGGAACTAATATAGTAGGATTAATGAGAAGTAAAACTTTGTTTTTATACCCATGAAAATATTTCCCATAATGAACAATTACAAGTTTGATAAGCAACAAAAGCAAGCAAACAAACAAAAAAAACTGCATATTAAACCTTTATTTTAGGATATATTAAAAGGATTGTATTTATTAATATTTGGCACCTTAATAAAGAAGTAGGAAAAATTGGGAATTTAAAAACCTATTCTATATTAGGTATTGATCTGGATCATCACCCTACATTCCTTCTAATTTAACTCATTATTTTCCCCTTAATTTACTTTAGTTCTTAATATTTTGAAATTCTCCAGGGATAAACATAGGATTATTTGTCTATGAACTGTATGATTCATTGTCAATAATGGAATCTACAATCTTTTAATGTGGAACACTAAATGTCACTTTCCTACAGAAGTATGCTTCTCAGAAGAAATTTTCAGAAAATAATTTATTTCTGAGCCAAATATCACCACTGTAGTAGTGGTTCATGGTGTTAGGAAGAAGAGAAACTATGAAAGTTGAGTTCCAGTATATTTTTATCTGATGCATGAATAATTGCAGTATTGTTTATATATATTTAATTGATGCATGTGAAAGGAAAAGTAAAGACCTGATACTCTTAAGGATGTAGTAAAACTTGGGTATCTTGTAGTAATAAAAGCAATATAAAAATATATAAGAAGAAAGTTGTGCAAATCTATCTCAATGCAATTCCAGATACAGAAGGAATCTTAAATTTATGAAAATTTTCCTACAGAGAAGAAATAAATAAAATTGCCTGAATGTTGATGATGCTATAAAATGTGACATATAGACATTCAGCTATATTATTTCCCAAAGAAAGTGTTACTTTCAAGAGCATAAAGCAACCTCGAATATGTTTATGTTGTATTTAATAATTAAACACAAAAACAAAATTTTCATGCATATTGGAGAATTTCTTAAGGATTTCTGAGAAAAAAATAATATAAACACCCTCAAGGAGAAAGAGAAGTTGGAAATTAGAAATGGAATCTCCCACTAAGAAATCTCATTTCATTTAAGAAAAATGTTGCAATCAAACAGCATGTCATAGATGTGTATACACTTTTAGGTTCTTTGTCAAAATAATAAAACCAATATGCTTTATATTCATGATAAGTTGACATCAGAAATGCACCAAAGGTATAGTGAGGGAAAAATCAGAAATTCTAAATGTGATTTTCTTTTAAGAAGAAAATCAACTTTTATCAAAGGAAGCCATATAACATAATTAATTTCCTCATTCAGGAATAATTAGTAAATCCCTTCACTTTGCTGATAAAGAGTGTATCAGAGAGGGTCAATAAGGATGGCCAAGGGACTGAAAATTAGGACTTATTTGTTAAATGGAAAACAAATTCTTGAGTAAGACTGAAAATGTGACCCTGCTTTACCATAAACAGATTTTTGCTGTTGTGTTTCCTATCAATCCTCATTTCACATTCATTGTTTTCATCTGCCTCTCATGCAGACTTAAGCTCTACATATATGAAAAGTACTATTATAACTATTCCAGAGAATAGCATATAGTTAGATCCAAGGGGACTTGTAGATTGCTTTTGAGACTCACTTTTAATTGCAAGACTGCAGAAATTAGACTTTTCTCCATTTTACCAAGGATTCTCTTAACATTCTGTTCAAAGCCTGTTTCACATCCTTATTCTTCAGACTGTAGATGAATGGATATTCAGCATGGGACTTAAAAATACAAAGCACAGTCCTACTTCTCCCTTGTTGCACAGACTTGTCTCAGATACATACGGAATATGGATCCATAGAACACAATGAAAGCTGTCAGGTGGGAGGCCCAGGTGGAGATGGCTTTGCATGTCCCTCACTGGGACAGATCCTTATAATGATGGTGGAAATGAAAATGTAGGAGATTAGGATAATGAGCTGGGAACCGGAACCAGTAAGGTTGATTGCTGAGACACCAATAAGGTAACTGCTTTATGCAAGTGTCAGAGAATGTCAATGTTTATGATACCAAATAAATGTGGGCTTCTCTGCCTGGTGTACATAATAGCCAATCCATGACATCAGGATTTCAAAAAAAGAATTAGTTTATTGCTATGTGCAAAGCAGGAGATTTTAGATCACCTATTGTTCCAAAATTTTGTCTCCCTGAGTCTAAACATACAGGAATTTAATGGATTCAAACAAGGGGAGATAAAGCTTTATCATTACAATATCAAGTATAAACAGGGTTGAGACTATACTAGAATAACTATTACACAAGTAGGTATGCACAAGGCTGAGACAAGGTTTTGCATGATCATTGCAGTATTGAGTATACACTGGGATGAGACCAGGTAAGTTTCAGTAACTTCAGGTATTAGCCTCTGTCTATTCTATAATATAGAAAGAAAAAACATCTATATAATGAATCAGTAATCATAACTATTAAATCTTAATTTCTTGGTTATATTATGAAGGGTCAGTAGGCACAGTAGAAATGGCTGATTGAGTCATAGCTATCAAAGGTAGGTGGGAGGTCAATATTACCTGTATTATACACACCATAGAACCCCACAGGTAGGAGAAGGTGACCAGGTAGATGCAAACTTGCCTGGACATTCAGCTGCTATGCAACAGGGAATTGTAGATGGCCATGTGTTCAGTAAGGAGCAGGCTCTCAAAAACCAAACATTGTGCCAGACACCCAGCATATATATTTTTTTTCTGAGAGAAGTCAGCAAGCATCTACAGAGAGATGTCATTGGAGTAAAACATATCCACACAGGCTAAAAGGTGAGGAAAAAGTACATGGGGGGTGTTGCAGGCAGGGAGTGAATCTGATTAGCAAAATCAGCCCAAAGTTTCCCATCAGCATTAATGAGATAAATAAGGAGGAACACCGCAAAAAGATTCATCTTCTCTTATTAGAGAATTTGAAAGTATCAACAATTTCCAAATGCAATGGTACCAAGGCAACTGAGTTTATGCTGCTGGGGTTGAACAGCCAGCCAGAGCTGCACTCCAGATGGAGCATTTGAGAATCGTTGATACTTTCAGATTCTCTAATAAGAGAAGATGAAAATTCCAGATATTAAGGGAGAAATAAATTATGTGCAGCCCAAGTATGGATAAAAGCAATGAGCATTAAACCACACTGGTTTTGAAAGGAGAAGATTAAAAAGATTTCCCACAGAGATAGAAGAGTTACAATAGAAGCATCATGATTTGAGGAGCTGATCAAGACAGGCAATATATTTGAAAAAGATATTTTGAGGTGTGTGCACCATACAGTGCTGGCTGTGTTACAAAAGACATCTTAACTCTTCTAGCACTTATCAGATCTGACTTAGCCCAGTAATGTCTTAAATAAGGCTACTGATCCTGGATTCTGGGATACTGATCCTCAAACATGACCCCTGCCATAGTCAGATCATGACACAGATGTCTGATGAGGGGGGAAAATGGTGATTTTGCATGAACTCAGCATCATTGCTCACACACACAAACCTCCTGTAATTTGGAAAGCATATCCTACTTATGATCTGTTCTAGTTTGCTAGCTGCTGGAATGAACACACCAGAGACAGATTGGCTTTTAATAAAATGGGGATTTATTTCATTAGTTCTTCAGAGAAAAGGCAGCTAACTTTTAACTGAGGTTCTTCCTTACATAGGAAGGCACAGGAGGATCTCTGTTGGCCTTCTCTCCAGGCCTCTGGGTTCCAACAACTTTCTCCATGGTGATTCCTTTCTGCATCTACAAAGGTGCGGGCTGAGTGGTGAGTGCTGAGATGAGATATGTTTAGCTTCTTGGGCTGTGCTACATCAAACTCTCTCATTTAATCACCAGTCAATTAAATCAAACATCATTCATTGCAGCAGGCATGCCTCCTAGCCAACTGCAGATGTAATGAGCAACAGATGAGGTTCATGCACCATTGGCTCATGTCCACAGTTACAGAACTAGGCACCTTCACCTGAACCTAATTACCACATGGTCCTAAGTCTCATCTCTGTTCTACACACATTCAGTCTCATTCACTCTCTTTCTCATTTCTTACTTCTCTAGGAGCAGTGAAATGCTGCCAGTCCCTTGGTCTCTTGTCATCCAAAATCCCTTCATACCAGTTAACAATTGAAAATCTAGATGATTTCTTCATTTCATTTCTATCTTTTAGCTTACAAATCTCCTCTTTATCACATTTTGTTTCCTACACACCTTACACCCAAATCATCAGGAAGTTTTGTCAGCTCAAACTTCAAATTATTATGCAGTGAATCTGAAAACCATTTGTCAATATTTTCTTTCTAACTGTCAGGTCTGAGATAAAATCTTCTCTTGCATAAGTTATTAAAAATCCCTCCCTTGTTTTTCTCACATTTACAGTTCTCTGTTCAGCCAATATCAGCCAGTGATATTTTACAGCATAAAACATCATGCTACTGACAAAACAAAATCTTCAAAGTTTTTCCATCACCTTATTTTTTGATGATTTCTGATCATGTGAAAGAATCTTAAAACTCAGGATACTCTGGCCCTCTGCATGTGAAATACCTGATGAACTATTCTTTATCTGTCCATACAGTTATGATTAAGCCAGTCCTTTCTTCTTGGGAAAGTAAGTTTATAAATTAATAATTTATTATGGAAATGTCTGTGTGTTAATGAATATCAGAAAATTATTACATTCTTACAAATTATCAGTAAGAATTTTCTTCTAACCAGAATCTATCATCATGCTTAGAAGGGCATCACATCTTCATGTTTTACTTCTAATGCAAAACAAAAATCTCCACATTAAAAAATCAAGAAATAAAGGCCACCAACTCTAAAATCTTACAAGTAATTTTCATTGCATAGAAATATTTCAAGCAGCAGGAATGTATTTTTCCTCAATTCTATTACTTCATTTGTGTTAAATAGGAAATAAAGAGAACAATTTTTCTACCTCAATTTGAGAAAACTACTGTGACAATACTCAAATCTTGTCAAATTTAATTGGTCATAAACACGTACATTTTAATATTGATATTTGCTGATTTCTCACAACTTAATCTATCAGCTAGAGGTCAGTCAAATTTAGAGATACATATTCTGTCTTGACCAGACTATACTTAGCCTCATTAAATTATATGGTCAATGACTATATAAGAAGACACAGACAAGTAGAAGTGTCTCCTACTTTCCTTTATCCTCTCACAACTGCATTCACAGATAATATTCAATTATTCTTTATCCTACTTTCAGTCCTCTTCTTTAGTCATTAATTTTATAATTGAACCACGTTCTCAAACTTGATTTTGATTACTAGCATGTTGATAAAATTAACTCAATAGAGCTTCTGGTTCAGTAAATCCATAATGTCCACCTTATAAAGTGAACACTCTCATATCTGACCTGTACTCATCCTTCCTTCCAATGGTTGTGTCACTCTCCTGCTGTTGACTATTTCAGACCAATCTCCTCAAATCTCTCACCAACCACATGGTCATAACTACAGCACTCTTTAGATGAACTCACATTAATATTTACTAAGAAAATGAAGCCTTTTAATGGGGACTCTCTCATGCTCACTAAATAAACATAGAAAACATATCTATACGTATTTTTTCCCTTCCATCCTATTCAAGGTGATGCCTAATTTCTTTGACTATGTTAAGGATATAGGCATTCATGTACCAAGCAAGATACGCAAACATTGGGTAGGGATTTTAGCCTCAAAGGAGTATATAGACCCTCAAAGTATCAAATTAAGGTTATGCCCTTATGGAGCAAAGAATATATGTGTTTCCTCTACTATAATATATGCTCTACAAAGGAGGAAATTTGTTCATTGATGTAACCCTGGATCCTAGAACAGAAGAAATCAATGAACTATAAATGAAGAAATACATTTCTCAGTTTACAAAAAAATGGAAATTTACAATTTGCAATGTAGCCATATATAATGAGATCAGTTTGGATATTTCAATGTTCTTTGAATGAAATTAAGCCAGAGAATGATGAGTTTCAAATGGAAATTTTGCAATGGAAAATTATCTGTTAATTTGTACATGAAAAACAGGATGACCAGAGCTGGAGGATCCTGAAAGATCCAACCTTCCTTTTTCCATTACAGGACACAAAGGAACTGCTGCTGTTCACATCTGATTTTTTTTCCTTTTTGGCAATTTTTTCCTCATATTTGAAGTAAAAAGCAGAGTTTCCAGTTGGGTGTAAATGTGTATATGTTTAAGTGTGTATTTGTGTGTGTGAGAGAGAGACTGGAATTTGAGAGAGAGGGAAAGACAGAGGCAGAAACAGAGTAACAGTGATGTAGGATAAAAATGTGTTTTGGAGATACACAAATATGTTGAAAAGAGAATAGAAATTACCCATGGCTGAAGAGATCAATGAGGAAATGATAAATGGAATATCATTGGATGGAATAAATAAAGAATAAGCATCAGATGGAAATCTCACATTGTTGCCACTTTTTATTTTCAAAGGATAAGAAAATGTCCCTCCAAAATCTGAATTGTGACCAAATTCATTCTGCTGGAGCTCACCAATGACCCAGTGCTGGAGAAGATCCTGTTTGGGGTGTTTCTCACAATCTACCTCATCACATTGGTGGGGAATCTGTGCATGTTTATACTGATTAGGACCAGTTCCTGCCTCCACATCCTTCCTGGGCCACCTCTCCTTTGTAGACATTTGCTATTCCTCCAATATTACTCCAAGTATGCTGTACAATTTCCCCTCAGACCAAAAGACCATCTCCTATGCTGGGTGCTTCACACAGTGTCTTTTCTTCATTGCCCTGGTGATTACTGAGCTTTATATCCTGACATCAATGGCACTGGATCGCTATGTAGCCATTTGCAGGCCTCTCCATTACAGTACTCAGATGTCCAAGAATGTTTACAGGTCTTTAGTCACAGTCCCTTATACTTATGGCTTCCTTAATGGACTCTCTCAGACACTGTTGACTTTCCACTTATCCTTCTGTGGTTCCCTTGAAATCAATCATTTCTACTGCACTGATCTTCCACTTCTAATGTTGACCTGCTCTGAGACCTCTGTCAAAAAGATGGCAATGTTTGTGGTTGCTGATTTTACTCTCTCAAGTTCTCTGTTCATCATCCTTCTGTCCTATCTCTTCATTTTTGCAGCCATCTTGAGGATGTGTCCTGCTGAAGGCAGACACAAAGACATCTGTACACAAAGACTTTGTACAGATGTGGTTACCATCTGGCAATGGTAATCCTATTCTATGGAACACTGTTCTGCATGCACTTGAGACCCCAAAGTGAGAAATCCATAAAGAAATCCAAAATAATTGCAGTCGTTATGCTTTTTTCAGCCCAATGCTGAGCCCATTGATCTACAGCGTAAGGAACAAGGATGTGATACACGTCATGCAGCAGGTAGTCAAAGAAAATCTCTTTCACAAAATGAGTGTTTAAACTCACTTAACATGCACAGTATAAACATTGTCACTTATCAGTGAGAGTTTGTGATAATGCAGTGACTCTTTTCAAAGGACAAATCCATTACTGTGTGGTCCTGATTTGTGTATCCTCATGAACTCTGCATGACCAATCTAGTTTATTTACCCTGAAGTTAAACACCTCAAAGCCAGATTGTACACTTAATATTTAAATTGAAAATGATTTCTTTGGCAGGGATTCTCCCAAAATAAAGTGATTGATATCACATGATTCTATACAACTCAATAACTCAATGTTTTTACTTATTTATGGGTAAATTTTCTAGCTAAATTCTTCTGATCATTAAATTGAGAATAGATTGTCTCTGAATTTTATCAAAGAGACTTAGTGAGATTTAGGATAGAGTGACTAATTTTGGAATTTTCATTTTAATGATGAAATAGCTTCCACATGTTTTGACCCAAGTAATCACTAGGATTGTCTGTAAAATTTTTAAGTATATAGGTCAATTATAGGTTTAAGATTTCTCTTGGTTTTCCCTAACCCCATATTACAGACATTTTGATTTTCAGTTTATCACTGTAAGGACCTCAAGTTTGAAATTGAACTGTTAATATTTCTAAAAGTATGATTCCAATTGAATCACAAAACAATATAATTACTTTTCAGACATTTGAATAAATGAAATGTGTAGTAGTTCTGATTTTGGGCTAATTTACTAAGAGACAAAAAGATCTATTAATTGGCTGTGCAGTTTCAATAATGTCATGAAACAGCACCAGTGAATTAGATGTGTTGGAGGACAAGACCCAAAGATTACTTTTGTTTATAAAGGGGTCTTTACAACTCCAACATTTTAAGAAACATTGACCTAGTTCCACTCATAATGTTACAAGTAAGGCTTGTCCAATAGTTATCAAACTTCCACTGAGAAGAGAAATAGTAGGGAAGAATGTATGAAGAGATACTTAATTTATATATGTTAATTCATGTATGTTAGTGGACAAGATGGCTGAATATTAAATAATATGTATTTAAATATTATCAAATTGCTTTAAATGCTTTGCATGTTAATATTCTGCACTCTTAACACAACTATAAGAAATACTTATCCAAAATCCACTACTGCATTTACTATAAAGTATTCAAGTTTGTTTTCTAGAAAATCTCTCAATGAACTATAATTTTTATAAAATTGTCCCCTTCCTTTGTCACAGCTAATTGAGCAAGGTTGGACCTATCAAAGTCCACTTTTAGAAAAGTTACTGGAAAAAAAAGCAACTTTGCATGACTAGAATATAAAATACAAACATCAGAGATGTTTCAGGGTGTATTTGTTTGGTGTTTGTCTAAGAAAGTTAAGCAACAAGAAAAGCTGATTGTGACGAGACAACAGAGGCACTTATTGATGAATTTCTGAAGATGCCAATTGCAGCATAGACTCTGCTCCCATCTCTTTTTTTGAGACTATCATTCTTTAGCTCATGGGACATTCCTTTATTTTATAACAAACATTTCTTTTGTTAAGAAAAACATTCTGTTTCTACTCCTAGCAATCAAAATGATCTCATACTCAAATTTATAATCTATTTTAAAAAGTGTACTTTAGAATCACCATGAAATATACTTTCTGTTTTGCCTATATATAACTGTGTTCTTCCTTTTGTTTTCTAGTTTTGAGAACTACTGCAGCTTTCAGAAGATAAATTTAAGCTCAATCTTGGCAACTTTCTTAAATGGTGGCAGTACATGTAATCTACCTCTTTTTTAAATTCCATTTATTTACTTTTATTTATGATTTAATTTTTTCATCATGCGAGACTTTGGGTGAAAACCAGCCCACAAATTCTGTAGACATAAGGAAGAGCATTAACTAACATGAATAAAAATCAGTAAAGATTAATTTAATTATAGTTTTGCACCTACTTTTATGTAAGTATTTATATTGATCCTCACAAATGAAACTGTGAAGCATAATTAGTCCTTTTTATAACATTCAGTGATTATTGGGTGATAATATTTTAGATTAGAATGCTATGCAGCCAATAAAGTGTTTATGAAATTCCTTGTCAAAGGGAATTAAAGTAGCAGGGTACAAAATATACACATTATAATCAACTTTGTAGAACAGCAGCATTAAGGAAAACCATAAATTGTTTATATCTAGGTTGAAATGTTCCATAATGAACACTTATTGATTTTATAAGCAACAGAAATAACAAAAGATGTACATTACCAGGATAATAAATATTCCAGAATATAAGCTACAGTGATATATATTTTTTTAATATTGGCACTCTAATATGAAAGTATGAAATAGCAGGGAATGAAAAACTTTTTCCAGAATTGAGATTTAACTTGAGGTTTCCTTCCAATTCAAGTTTTTACACTTTTTTTCCCCTAAAAATAGTTAAGGAAAATGTTTGAAATTCTTCAAGGGTAAAAGTATATTTATCTGTGTTTAAGGATGAGAGGTAAGTCATCATTGATACTTCAATCCATAACCTGGAATACAAGATATCATTTTCATGTATAAACATAGTTTTCTAAAGAAACTTCCTGGAAATTAATGCCTCCCCAACACACTAAGCTTAAATATCATCATCACAGTAGCATACAATGGCACTAGGAAGAAAAGATCCCCATGGCAGTTGACGTCCCATAAATATTCTATGATGAATGAAAACTTTCTGTGTTCATTGTACTAAATCCTCACATTTACACAAAGAAAATGAAAACAGCCAATACCTGTTGTGGATGTTGTGAAACAAGAGTACCATTGTGGTTTCACACATTCCCCAAAAAAGTCAACGTAAAAAGATGTAAGGAAATTGTGGAAATCTATCCTGTATGATAACTGATTAGAACCAATAGCTTATACTTCTGAAAATTTCCATTCAGAGACAGAAACACATGAAAACTTCCTCTCATTGATATACTAGAAAGTGGCACATCCATACTACATTATACTATTCACTTAAGAAAAAGTTAATTTAAGAAGATGTTAACAAACATCTGCAATGTGTAGCATAAACACACTTATTAAAGAGGTTGATATATTAAAATAATGTGTGGGTAGATGAGACATGAGTTTTCTTCATAAAATTAAATAACAAGTAATTGTTAATATTATTGTAGAGACATGGTAATATAAACTCCCTCAGCAGGAAAAGAAAAAACATAAATTAGAATTGACAGCTTCTATTAAGAAGGGACTCTCTTTTAATGAGAGGAAAATGATTAAACAAATCATTGCATCATAAAGCATGCAATTTATTAGTTTTTTTGTTGAACTAATAAAACAAGTTTTTAAATTCACAGTAAGTTCACATAAAATGCATCAAATGTGTAATAAAAATGCAATTAGAAATAGAATTTCTTTTGAAAGGTTACTCTGTTTTCCTTAAAAGAAACATTGTAACATATCACATTATTGTAAATGATTTCTTATTCAGGAGAAATCTGAATGATGATAAGACTATCTCAGAGATGCTTAATATAAGGGCCTAGGGAGTGAAACTTGAAACTTATTTGCTGAGTAAAGAGCTGGAAATGAAGTTTTGAGAAAGACTAAAAACATGACCTTGCTTTATCATAAACAGAAGGCTTCTGATGTTGTGTTCTTATCATCACTTCACATTTATTATTTCTATTTGACTCTCACTTCATCCCAAACTATGCATATATTGCTATTTGAAAGAAGTACATTCAGCCAGAATTTAGGGAAGCAGGTATTTTTTAAATTAATTTTGAGACTCATTTTTTTTAATTAAAAAGCTGTAGAAATTGAACTCTTCTCCATTTTACCAATTCTTTTCATTAACACTCTCTTCAAAACCTGTGTCACATCGTTATTTCTCTGACTGTAGGTAAATGGATTCAGCATGAGACTCACAAAAATACAAAGCACCACTACAATTTCCCCTTGTTCCACAGAGCACTCATTCACTGGTCTCAGATAGAAGTAGAATAGGGACCCATAGAACATAGTGACAGCTGTCAGGTGGGAGCCACAGGTGGAAATGGCTTTGTGCTGCCCGTCACTGGAACGGATCCTCATACTGGTGATGAAAATGAAAATGTAGTAGATGAGGATGTTGAACAGGGAACCTGTGACGTTGATCTCTGCTGACACAAACAAGGCAGTTTGCTTCATGTAAGTGTCAGAGCATGTCAACTTTAAGAGAGATGGGTCAACACACTAGAAATTGTTGATTGTGTTGGAACCACAAAAAGATAGGTGAGAGGTCAATACTGCCTGCATTGTAGCCACCATAGAACGCCACAGGTAAGGGAAAGTGATCAGGGAGATGCAAACTGGCCTGGACATAAGGCTGCTATACTGCAGGAGATTGCAGATGGCCATGTGGCCATGTACTGGTCATAGGCCATGGCACTGTGCATAGAATACTCAGTAAGGAGCAGGGCCACAGAAACGAAACACTGTGTGAGACAACCAGCATAGGATATGGTTGTTTTATTTTTTTTTAGAGAAGAAGTTAACAAGCATCTAAGGAGAAACATTAGTGGAGTAAAACATATCCACACATGCTAAATGGGTGAGAACAAATTGCATGGGGGGTTGCAGCCAAGGAGTAAACCTGATTAGCAAAATCTACCCTAAGTTTCCCATCAGGATGATGAGATAAATCAGGAGAAATACCACAAAAAAGGATGGACTGCTGGTCACCCCTAGCAGAATAAGCTCAGTTGCCTTGCTGCCATTGCATTTGGGAATTCTCTTCATCTTCAGATTCTCTTATAAGAGAAGAATTTTCCAGATATTAAAAGATAAATAAATTATGTGCAGCCCAAGAGCAGGCAAAAGCAATGAGCATTAAAACACACTTGTTTTGAAAGGAGATGTTTGAAAATATTTCCCCCAGAGAGAGAAGAGTTACGTTAGATGCCATCAAACTTTGATGTATAGATCATGGTGAGAAATATATTTGAAAAAGAGATTTTTGAGGTCTCTGTACCATACTGTGCTGACTGTGTTAAAACAGCCAGCTTAACTCTGCTAGCACTTATGGGATTTGACTTAGCCCATTAGTGTCTTCAATAAGGCCATGGATTCTGGGTTTTTGATCCTCAAGCAGGATCCCTGCCATGGTCAGGTCATGATGCACATTCTTGAGGAATGGAGATAAAGGGTGATTCTGGGCCAACTGGACAATAGTGTCTCCAAAGGCAAGACTCCTCTAGTTTGGAGAAGCACATACTTCTTGTGAGCCATACATCTCAGAAGGGCCACATGTCTAAGTTCTTTTCTCTCTAAACATTTATGCTAATTCATTCTCATTCCCATTTCTCACTTTCTCTTTAGCAGCTCTCAGATTTGATTCTAGAAGACCCATAAAGAAACACCATTTGTGAACTTGGAATTTTTGTAGTTATCTTTCAGGTAATATGCTGGAGTGGAAACTAAGGTATTGCCTTAGTTTACTAAGCTTCTATGAAAAATTTCACACAAGGTTTGGCTTCAACAACAGGGATGTGTTAACTCATGGCTTTGAAGCTAGGAGAAGTCCAAAATTGAGGCATCAGCAAGGTGACACTTTCTCCCCAAATTCTGTAGCACTCTGATGATGGCTGCCAGAGATCCTTGGAATTCCTTTGCTTTTACCCTTGCCTCATGTCACATGGCAATATCCTCTCCTTTCTTTTCCCAGTTATCTTGATTTCTGAGTGCAGGCTCCTCCCTGTATCTTGATTTTTTAAAATACACCAATAATCTGGATTAGGACCCAATTTTATTCATTTGAGCCACACCTTAACTCAAAATAATATCTTAAAGAGATCCTATATGCTGGATTCATACCCACAGGAACTCTGGCTGAAATTAAGAAAATACCTTTTCTAGGGTAAACAACCCAATCTACCACAGGCAGGAAGGCCTCTATGCTCTGATCCCTACTAAATTGATCAGGGTTTTAAAATGCAAACCCAATTTATATGTTGTAAGAATTCTTCACTTGTAGTTACACAACATGACACAATTATGTATACTTCTACAGATAGATTTTTGAGGACTTTTTCTTCATGCACTGCTGCTCTCAACTTCCAAGATGTAAGCTAATGAGAAATGAAAGTAATAAAGACTCTTAATACAAGATAATAAATAGTTAAAGGCATAAAATTCACAGCAGTTTAAATAACAGAATTATTGAAAAGGACACCCATATGTACACAAAAGGGAAGGATGAAAGTTCTATATACAAGACAGAAAAATCAAAAAGAAAACCTCAACACTACAGAATCTTATTTTGAGAACTTCAGACAAAAGGTTAATAAAATCCTTAGCAATGTTGGAAAGGGATTTCCCCTTGAACAAAATATAACATGAATCTGTTCTGATGGTCCTGGAAAAATTCATTTATGTTATCATATGACATATGATGTCATTTATGAACTTCCTGAATTCCATTTAGTTCTCAGTATGTACATCTACTCCAAACCTTAGCTTCTCTGCAAATAGGTTGAGACATGGTTGCAAGTTCTTCCTGATCTCTTATTATTGACATAACAAGTCAAATATTCTCTTCTGAGCAAGTCCAGGGTTTGTGTGCCTTCTGTTTTGATTTAGTGTGGCAATTCTTGCACTCAGTACTAATTTCATTTTATAATTTATAGGATGAAACAGGAAGAAAACAAACAGTATGCTATGTCCTGTTTTTAGGTGTTCTTGATATTCAAATTGGTCAGACTTATCTATGAAGTTATAGTGATATCTTAGCTTCCCTGAAGGTATAAAAAGTGAGATGTTTATACCTGAATGGTTAACTACCTTTGAGATTCTCATCCTTGAATTATTTAATCAAAGTATCACCCCTGAGACATCATTATGCTTTCCTCTGGATGTGTTTTACAAAAGCCACATTCTAATGGATAGAATCATAATGAGTTAATCATTAGATGTACACAGCATCTTTGGGTAAATACAAAAACAAATTATACTGACTTTTATATTGGGGTCAATTTTACAATTGTAAAGGTGTTGCTGTATCTGTAATCACAATACATTTTCCACAACAATGTTTATGATTTCCTCAGCTAGAAGAGTTTTCCCTCCACATTATGATTTTCTTTTTCTCCTCAATGGTCTTTGTCTCCTCTAGCTTTTGTATTTAATTTACATCCCAATATAGCATAGGCAGGAAAGCTTATATGTTCTGACCCTCACTAAACTGGACTGTATTATATGTTCCTACCACAGAATTAAGGTCAGTTTCCTCATGGTATTTCCTGTAGAGATAAATACAAAATTTTATGTGCTTAATTAATAAGTGGTAAAAAGATAGTGGATGGATAGTTAAACAATGAGAGTGCATAGAGGGTTGTAAACCTAATGGTCTTCCCCATAAGTAGTACTTTGTCTCATAATAAGGTAGGATAATTTCTTCTTATCTGTTGATTGCAAGCTAAAGGGACTCTATTTTTAGACTCTCAGATTTACTTTCAAGATTAGTTAAATTAAAAGTTCGTCTAGATGCTCTGCTAGCTAGATTATTTAAAGTCACTGGAAAGAAGCAGAAAAGTATATGTCTAAGTCACATTATCAAATTCAAATTTATTTGCAGTACTGCTAGTAATTTTAGTATCTGTTTTGTATGTGTAGACGTCAATTAATTCATGGTCCCAGAGGAGTTGTCATTTAATGGCTCCTTTAAACTCCAACAGTGGTGAGCCAAGAAACATCCTGATTTTTTAACAAAAAAACAATATTTCCCATCACAATAATTATTACTGCTTCTGCTATTGCTGCCATATTTACTGAGTAATTTACTACATGTGGCTTTGGCCTATGTTAGGGACATGGCATGAAGCAAGGTCCAACTCAGATAGCTTAGCTGAAAGATAAAAAGAAATGATAGAGAATGGGGCAAAGTTAAGGAAATCAACCAAAAAGTTAACATACACATGAGCAAAAGTTCACCTTAGACTGATGCAGTCATTCTAGCATCTTCACAAGGAAGCCAAAGAGAATGATAAAGACATTGAAGTATTCCCCTTTCCTTCCCACCTCTGAAATTCTGTTGATATCTCCCATGGACAAGTGCAGTTGGAAAACTAGTCACCAAAGATAACATTTGTTGTGAGTGATAGGGGTTCACCAAACAAGGCAGAGAGGAATATACATCAGATCCAGGCTGAAATTAGGAGGGATAGGGGGAGAATCCTCAAAACACCAACATAATCTATAATACAAATATCAAGTATTACTTCTACTGAAAGTATATAGTAGAGAGATTTTGAATAGTATGATAAATGAACTAGATTTTACAAATATTTACAGAGCACTGTATCCCACAACAGTTGAATATACATTTTTCTCAAGTGATCGTAGATAATTCCTTCAAGATAGACTGCATGTTGGTTCACAAAGCAAATTTCAATAAATTTAAAAAGATTGAAATTATACAAAAGACTTTCTCAGATCATAATGGAATGAAGTTAGAAACCGATAACAGGTAGAAGGCTGGGAAATTCACAAATATATGAATATATGAATGCTAAACAACCCACTCAAACCCACTTGATCTAGTGGATCAAAGAAGAATTTAAAAGATATCAGTAAATATTTTGAAGTAGAAGAAAATGAGAGCACACCATATAAAAATTTGGGGATGTAGCAAAGGCTGTACTTAGAGGGAAATTTATGTCTTTAACATCTCTATTAAAAAGGGAAAAAAAAGAGCAAATATTTAGGAATTAATGCATCCCTTGGAGGAACTAGAGGAAGAGCAGAAAACTAACCCCAAAGCAAACAGAATGAAAGGAATAACAAAGATCAGAGTAGAAGTAAATGAAATTGAGAACATGAATACAATAGAGAATATCAACAAAACCAGAAGTTGGTTCTTTGCAAAAATCAGTAAAATAGATGGACCCTTAGCTAGGCTGACAGAAAAAAAAGATTACACATGAAAATAAATAAAATAAGATATGGGAGGGAGGACCTAACAAGGACACTACTGACCCTTCAGAAATAAAGGAGATAATCAGAGGATACTATAAGCAACTATGTGCTTACAAGTTGGACAACTTAGACATACTAGACAATTTACTAGGAAAGTATAAACAGCTAATACTGACTTGAAGAAAAATAGAACACCTCAAAAAACCAATCACAAGTAATTGAGTCAATCATCAACCCCCCCAAAAAAAAGATCAGGCCCAGATTGCTTCACATTCTGCTGTTTCAGTTTGCTAATGCTGCTGGAATGCAATATACCAGACTAGGATTGGCTTTTACAAGGGAGCATATATTAGATTACAAATCCACAGCTCTAAATCCATGACAATGTCCAATTTTAGGCATCAACTGTATGATACCTGGACTCTGAAGAAAGGCTGCTGTCATCTTGTACAGCTCTCTCAGCAGGGAAGGCATGTGGCCAGCATCTGCTGGTTCTTGCCCCTGTTTTCATTGCTTTAATCTTCTGATTCCAGTGGCTTTCTCCCTCTACCCTATGGACCCTCCTTTAGCTTCTCTAGGGCAGAAGCTGGATTTCACTTCTAGCTTCTCTTGGATCTCTCCAGATTATGGCTCTTTCAGTTTCTGAGGGTCCTTGTTTAGCATCTCCCAAGGTATTTCTGACTGAGCTTTCTCCAAAATGTCTTTTTCTCAAAGAACTTCAGCAAGCAGATTAAGACCCATCTTAAATGGGCAGGGTCATATCTCCATGTAAAAGATCTAACCAAAAGGTCTGACCCAATGCTCAGTCTGCTGCCACAAGATTGGATTAAAATAACACAGCTTTTCTAGGATATATAACAATTTCAAACCAGCACATATACCAAGCATTCAAGAAAGAATTAGAACCATCCTGCTCATATTCTTTAAAAATTTGAAGAGAGAAATCTACCCAAACTCATTCTGTGAGGTCAAAGTCAACATAACCCTAATAAAAAAGCCAGACAAAGATACTACAGGAAAAGAAAATTACAGACCAATCACTTTAATGAATATAGATACAAAAATCCTCAACAAGATACTTCAAATAACAGCATATTAAAAAAATTATAAACCATGACCGAGTTTTATTCCACATATGCAAGTTTGGTTATCACAACAAAATCCAATAATGTAATATACCACAGCAATAAATAAAAGTGGAAAAACAACATGATCCCATCAATTGATGCAGATGTGCTTTTGACAAAATTCAAGATCCTTTTTTGATAAGAACACTTAAAATGATAAGAAAAGAGGGAAATTTCCTCAACATGATAATGGGGATATATGAAAAACCCACAGCTAAATCATGCCCAATTGAGAAAGATTGAAAGCTTTCCCTCTGAGATCAGGACAAGAAAAGGATACTCACTGTCACTATTGATATTAAACATTGTGCTGGGAAGTTCTAACTAGAGCAATTTGGCAAGAAAAAGAAATAAAAGTCATCCACAATGGAAAGAAGGAAGTAAAATATTCTGTTTCCATATGACATGATTCCACATGTAGAAAATACCCAAAACTCTACAGCAAAGCTACTAAAGCTAATTAATGACCACAGCAAAGTGGCAGTATACAAGATCAACATGCAAAAATAACTAGGAAAAATGAAGAAAAAAATTCCATTTACAACAGCCAGGAAAAAAAATAGAATATTTAAGAATAAATTTAACCAAGGATATAAAAGACCTGTGCACCGAAAACTGCAAAACATTGCTAAAAGAAATCAATAAATGGTCCCACTTTGTCCTCTGTGTTCTTCATGAGGCTGCTAGCCTTGGCCAGTCTGGCCCCCACTGAGGAGCTCACTTCTCACTGACTCAGCTGTGCTGCTTCAACCATTCAGGTCTTCCCTTTTCTGGGGTGCCAAACCCACCAGCCCACTGGCTCACCTTCCTGCCCTGTACTAAGCAAGACAAGGTACCAATAGATGTATAGCATGATAGACCCATGGCCTGGGTCAGCTTGATCATGGAATTAGTGCTACAGTGGTAGCAGAGGATGACAACAAAGACAAGAACCACACTGCCCACTCCTTGCATGCAGCATTGCTCCACTCTGCTGACCAGCTCTGCTGAGGGCAGGTAGGGAGGTAGAATGGAGTGATAGGGAAGACGTTTGTGGATTCCTCTGTAGGATCAGAGAGCATGTCAATAGTAATCAGAAAATTCCTAGTATAGCAGCAGGGATGGATGAATGGGCTCTTTAGGGCTAAATCCAAATGCTGATTCAGACTTTAGACAAAGGGTCCTGGCCTGTTTTGAGCAGTTAAAGATTTTCTCAGTGCCTGGCAGGTGTTTACAGAAGCTCTACTCCAGAGGACATATAGTGTTGATCACATACTACAACATCAAGTTAAAAAGAAATCTTCAGAACTAACTACTATTCAATGACAGCTAATTAACCAGATGTATATTTTTGCTTCAAGCTCAGATCCCGAATTTCCTGCCAGAAAAGACTTTTATATGAAATAAAGCAACTCAGGTCTTCGCCTTGTTCTTTGTTACAGTATCTCTCACCAAATGTCCCAAGATTTTGCTTTTTTTTGACCAAATGGACCTAATCCAATGGGTATGGATCTGTACCTCTGAATCCTCATGGCTATTGACTCAGTGTTGGTGGTTCTGATGTGGTGCATATATCAGAGGAGGCTCATAGGAATAATCTAATAATAAAAGATACCATGAGACAGCAGTTCATTCCAAATCTGATGGAATTATGATGTCAAATCTCACAAAATTATCAATATGCTAATTCAAACGTGGCATGTCAGTACCTTGACGTAGTTGGGGATTATGTCTCCTGGGTAGACTTATCCCTTATAGCTAATGTTAGGTTTATAAATATGCTGCTAGGTCATATGCCAATAGAAGTTCTATGGGAAGAAGCATGTGACTGTTTATTTGAAATTGCAAATAAAGGCATGGATCCTGTTGATAAAATGAAACTAATAAAATCTTTGTGTCAAGTGTTAGAATCTGTTGAGTTTTTCAGCATGACCAAGAAGAAGATGCTGACTTCCTGGCCAGATTTTCTAAGGTGCTAAATGGAGTGGGACAGTCATTGATAGTTAACTGGACCAAATTAATTAAGAATGGAGATATCAAGAATGATACCAGGACCAAATGGATTTTATACAAGGAATGCAAGGATGTTTCAGCACAAGAAACCAATTCATGTAATACAGCACATTAATAAATCAAAAGGGAAAACTCATAGGTTTATCTTAATTGATACTGAAAAAATATTCAACAAAATTCAACTTCCATTTTTTATACAAACAATTAAAAATGGATGAATCAAAGGTAACTGCCTCAATATGATAAAGTGCATATATGAAAAAACTATAATCAGCATTGTATTCAATGGAAAGAGATTGAAAGCTTTCCCCCCAAGATAGAAAATGAAATAAGGATGCCCTCTGTTACCACTATTATAGAAAGTTGTACTAGAAGTTTCAGCTAGTGCAATCAGGTAGGAAAAAGAAATAAAAGTCATGCAAACTGGAAAGGAAGTAGTAAAACTTTCATTATTTGCAGATGACATGACACTATACTTAGAGAATACTCAGAAATCTACAACAAAGTTACTTGAACTAATAAATAAATTCAGCAAGGTGGCAGGATATAAAATTAATGTGCAGAAATCAGTAATGTTTTAATTGAGAAATCAATTAAGGACAAATTCCATTCAAAATAACAACAAAAAGAATCAAGTATCTAGTATTGAACTTAATTAGGGAAGTAAAGAACTTGTACACAGAAAGCTATGTAACATTGCTAAAAGAATTCAAAGATCTAAATAATTGGAAAGATATTCCCTGGTCATGGATAGGAAGATTAAATATAAATAAGATGTCAATTCTACCCAAAGTGATCTGAAAATTCAAAACAGTATCATTCAAAATTCCAACAGCTTAGTTTGAAGACTTAGAAAAGCTAGTTACTAAATTCTTCTGGAAGAGAAAGAAACCTCAAATAGCTAAAATAAAAAAAAAAACCCTAAAAAAAAATGAAGGACGAGGATTAACTCTTCATGATTTTAAAACTTATTATTAAGTCACAGAGGTCAAAACTGTATGGTACTGGCATAAAGGTAGAAGTATTGACCAAAGGAAGCAAATTGAGAGCACAGAAATATGCCACCAAATCTATGGTCAGCTGATCTTTGACAAGGCCCCCAAACCTACTGAAATTTTTTCATAATTTTAAAAAATTATAAAATTTTTTAAAATATTTTCCTGGCTGTTGTAAATGGAACTTTTTTCTTCATTTTCCCTAGTGATTTTTGTACATTGATCTTGTATGATGTCACTTTGCTGTGGTCATTAATTAGCTCTGGTATCTTTGCTGTAGAGTTTTGGGGATTTTCTACATATAGAATCATGTCTTCTGGAAACAGAAAATTTTACATCCTTCTTTCCATTGCGGATGACTTTTATATGTTTTTCTTGTCTAATTGCTCTAGTTAGAACTTCCCAGCACAATGTTTAATATCAATAGTGACAGTGGGTCTCTTCAATAAATGGGCATGGAAGAACTGAACATCAGTAGCCAAAGAAATGAAAAAAGACCCTTACCTTATACCTTACACAAAAATTAACTCAAAGAGGATCAAACACGTAAATATACAAATCATTACCATAAAGCTCCTAGAATAAAATGTAGGGAACATTTTCAAGACATAGCAATAAGAAGTATCTTCATAAACTTTACACCCAAAGAACAAGCAACAAATTAAAAAATAGATAAATGGGAACTCTTCAAAATCAAACGTTTTTGCACCTCAAAAGACTTTTTCAAAAATGTGAAGAGGAAGACAACTCAATAGGAGAAAATATTTGGAAGTTGCACATAAGATAAATGTTTGATACTCTCTATACATTAAAAAAATCATATGGTTCAACAGCAAAAGAACAAAAGACCCAATTATAAAATGGGATAGAGATATGAATAGATATTTTTCTGAAGACCAAATAAAGATATTAAAAAGGACATGAAAAGATGCTCATTTTCATTAGCTATAAAGAAAATGCAGATTGAGACTACAATGAGATACCACCTCACACCTATAAGAATGGCTGCTATTAAAGAAGAAACTATGAATTTTTGAGAGGATATGGAGAAATATGGACATTTCTGCATTGTTGTTAGGAATGTGTAATGCTACATCTGTTATGGATGACAATTTGGAATATGGATATTTAGGAAACTAAATATTGAACTGTCCTATGACCCAGCAACACCACTACTCAGTATACCCAGACGAGCTAAGAGCAGTGCACAAACAGACATTTACACACTGATGTTGCTAGCAGCATTATTCAAAATCATCAAAAGATGGAAATAACCCAAGTGCCCATCAACAGAAGAGTGGATTAACAAAATGTGGTCTATACATATGATGGAATATTATGAAGAAGTAAGGTGAAATGATGTCCTGAAGTACATGGATGGATGAGCCTTGAGGACATAATGCTGAATTAAATAAGCCAGCACAAAGGGATAGATACCATACGATTCCACTTTTATGGCCATGGTAATGGTAAAATCAGAGACTTATATTACAAAATTTAGGGGACCTAGAGATACATGGAAGCTGGAGATGGGTGAATGGTTAGCTAATAAGGTTGAACTTAAATGAAAGGGAATAGATAGAAGTTGAGGTAGTTCACAAGTGGGTCTATAAGTAATATTACCATATTGAAGTTGAATATGGTTTAAAGGAGTTGTATAGACTCATGTGTCCTACTGATTAACACTACAAGGTTAAATAAGTTATTGCATGAACTACTGAAGATGTACAATTCTTTTACAAAGAGTTTTTAAGTTCAGGGTACAGAGGAAAACTGCTGTTGCATGCTACAGTCTATGTTTAAGAGAAAACATTTACAATACAACAGCAACACTAAACACCAGGCATAAATAATGGGGGAGGGACAAGATTTAGGGGAAGGTTTAGTTTTTTCTATTTGTTTATCTTTCTCGTGGAAACAATAAAATCATCTAACATTGAGAGCATTGATGGAGTTTTGACTTTGGACATTATACATGATGCCTAATGAATAGAGGTGGCTGAAGTATGCACTGACTGAGAAGTAAGTTGGTGAACAATGGTGTATACATGTGATTGAATATTGTGTTGCTACAAGAAGGAATGAAAGTTATGAGGCATGCAAACATTGTGAATGAATCTGTGGGACATTTAGTAAGGCAAAAAAAAAAACCATTAAAAAAGAGCAAATATTGTATGGTCTAATTTAGAAAATGCTTATAAATAAGTAGGAAACTAGATTGTAAGCTCTTATAACAGTCAAATTAGTCTGGAGTGGTAATTATTACTTCTGGATTTTGAGAGACTGTTTCCTATATCTTTAACCTGGTATTAAGAAATAAGAATGAAGCCAATCAGGTTGGAATTAAGGTAATTCAGAATACAAGTGTAAAGAAGACATTGTCTATATTTTATAACCTCATCTACTCTTTGAGACCATAGGAATAAAGATTCATTTTGTCCAGAACTTAAATTTTATGCAACATATAATCTAACTCAACCTATGTGGATAGATCATTTAAACAATACAAACATATAATCAGAATGAGGCTGTTAATCCTCCATAGCTTAATGTAATGCCTGGATTCATCCCAGAGTATATTCAGCGGATAATGAAAAAGTATTGGCAAAATCTCTTGCGGTATGGGAGAAAAAGTATGGACTATTAAACTTTGCAACTGAAAAAAGCCTAATACTATGTCAAACATTGGGACATCCAAATCAATAGGCCAAGTCCTTGATCTTAGGTCTAGATCTTGTGAAGCTTTATGCATGTAGCAGAGCTTAGGCTACCTATAGGTGTGCCTAAGAGTTACTTCCAGAGGACCTCTTTAGTTGCTCAGACATGACCTCTCTCTTTCTAAGCCCAACTCTGTCAGTGAAATCATTGCCTTTTCTCCTACATAAGACAAGACATCCAGGGGAGTAAGTTTCCCTTGCAGCATGCAAGATAACCCCTAGGGATGAGACCTGCCCTGGAATCAAGGGATCAATAATGCCATTCTGACCAGAAGGTGGAAAAGAAGTGCAACAAATAAGGTATTGGTGGTTGAGAGAGTCCAAATAGTGTCAAGACACTACTCTGTAGGTCACTCTTATGCAAGCTTCAGTTAGACATTGCTGCCTATCATTGCCTGCCAAATCCCAACAAAGCCATTCCAGCCAATCCTAAAGAACACCTACAACAATATATAAGATTCCCCAAATGTTCTATGCAGTTGGGTATCTTTCCAGAAACCTACAACCTCCGGATGGGTCCTGGACCAGATAAGTCCTAAAATTCAGAGGAGTTAGCTTCTCCAGAACACCAACTAATTCCATCTCCCTATCCCATGTTCTCAATAGACCTTTCCAACATGAAAAATTTAGAATGTGTGTAGCCCAAATACCTCTAAAGACTGGGAGAAAGTTCAAGAGGATGGTGCAGTTATACAGAGAAGGTAGGGTTTAACAAATCAATATGATTACTGAATCATATTATTTCTTTTGGTCTCCAGTATCTTAGAGCAGCTAGAAGTAAACACCTAAAATTTTGGAATTATAACCCATAACAAACTATGAAATCTGATCTACACCTAACTGATGTGATGTGCTTTGAAATTTATTGTTTCTTTTGTAGATGTGTTATTTTTTACAAAAAGAAAAAAGTTTATTCTTATGATAAAAAGAGTTGTAATGAAAATAAGGTATCAGTGCCTAAGAGATAGCAATTATAAAAAAGTAGGTACTGATGTTACATATTTTTTTAAATATGCAAATTTTGTGTATTGAAAAACAAAAGAGATAAGAAACACCAAAATAAATGGAAGAATATATTGTGTTCATTGATCAGAAGACTAAATATAGTTAAAATATCAATTCTACCTAAACTGATTTATTAATTCAATGCAATACCAATTAAAATCCCAACAACTTACTCTGTAGAAATAGAAAAACCAAAAATCAAGTGTGTTCATAAGGGCAGGGCCCTTAATAGTTAAAACTATGTTGAGAAAGAAAAATGAAGTGGGAGGTCTCAAACTAACTGACTTTAAAGTATATTACAGAGCTACATTGCTCAAGACAGCATGACAACGTCATAAAGATAGATATACTGATCAATGGAATTGAACTGAGTGTTCAGAAATAGACCCTTTACTGTACAGACCATTGATCTTTGATAAGGCAGTCAGGTTAACTCATCTGGAACACAGCAGCCTCTTTAACAAATGGTGCTAGTAGAACTGGATACCCATATCCAAAAGATTGGAAGAGGATTCCAATCTTATACTTTATGAAAAAATTAGATCAAAATGGATCAAAGACATAAACATTAGAACTATGACAATAAACTTTTAAAAGAAAAAGTAAGGAAATATAGTAGAGATCTTGTGATAAGTGTTGGTTTCCTAGACCTTACACCAAAAGCATGAGCAATGAATGAAGAGACAGATAAATGGGATCTCCTCTAAATTGAACATTTTTGCATATCATATTTTCTTTGAATGTAAAAAGCAGTTGATGAAATGGAGACAATAGTTGGAAAGCATGTACCAAATAAGTGTTTAATATCCAGAAATTATAGAGACTCTACAACTCAACAACAAAAAGACAAACAACACAGGTTTCTTTTTTTAGAGCAAAAAAAAATGGACAAACAACTTTTCCAAAGAGGAAATACAAATGGCCCAAATACATATGAAAAGATGTTCAACTTCACTAGCCATTAGGGTAGGCAAACCAAAACCAGAGTGAAATATCATCTCATACCTACTAGAATGGTGATTTTCAGAAAAAAAGTAAACTACAAGTGCTGGAGACAACGTGGAGAAAGAGGTATACTTTCTCACTGATGGTTTCAATATAGAAAGGCTCAAATACTCTAGAAGACAGGTGGGCATTTCCACAGGAAGCTAAGTATAGAATTGCTGTATGATACAGCAATCCCATTACAAGGTATATATTCAGAGGAACTGAAGGCAGGGTCATGAATAGACATTTATACACTGATGTTTATAGCAACATTATTCACAATTGCCAAGATTTGGAAATAGCCCAAGTGTCCATCAACAGGTAAGTGGATAAACAACCTGTGGTATATAGGTATGATAGTGTAATATGCAGCTGTAAGACAAAAATAGTCATGACACATGCAACAACATGATGAAACCTTGAGGACATTTTGTTGAGCAAAATTAACAAGAAATTAAAGGACAAATACTTTATGGCCTCATTATATGAATAAATTAATTTTAATGAGTTAAAGCTAAGAAAACAGTTTATCAATAGAGACAAAGAGTGTAGGGACTGAGCATTTGATGCTGAAGGAGTACAGATTGTTCAACAAGATTCAATGTAAAGATCCAGAAATGGATAGCAAAATATTATCCAGTTGCACAATACTGCAAGTATAATGACAAAGCTGAGTGTATCATTGGAAGAGGAAGTCTAGGAGCATGTATACCACCAGAAGGAAACAGAGGATAAGACTTGGGACTGTATGATTAGCAAAATCTTGAGTGGACAATGATGGTGATTAAATATACACATATAAGAATGTTTTACATGAAGGATAATAAATGAAGGTCATTTCAAGTGTTTGAAAATGAGATAGTATAGGGAAAAATACAATCAATGCAAACTAGGAACTATGGTTAACAATTAACATAATATTTTTCCATTAATTGTAATAAAGACAATATACAAAAGATAAATGTTACCAAGAGATGGATATAAGGAAGCGATATGGCATTCATGTTGTTTTTTCCTTTATTTTTTTTCTTTTTTCTTTGTAGAAGAAATGGAATTGTTCTCATATAGACTCTGGTGGTGAATCCATTAGTATGTGATTATACTAGGGGCCATTGATTATTCACTTAGGACAGATTGTATGGTGTATGAATAAAACTGTTTAAAAATAAACAGAAATGTGTAAGCTCTGGAGAAGACGTGAAGAGAGATGTGATAGATACCTATTTACTTTGATAGGGAAGTAGAATGGTACTGCCTGTCTTAAGTGCAGTGTGTTGGTTCCACAGGAGGCTAAGTATAGGACTGCCATTTGATCCTGCAATCCCATTATTTGGTATGTACATGGAAGAACTAAATGCAGGGAAATGAATAAATATTTGCACACTGGTCTTTATGTCAGCATTATTCATGATCTGTAATGGATGGAGGTGGTCTAAGCATGCATTGCTAGATGAGCAGAAGTGCAAACTGTAGCATATATATATCAATGAAGAAAGATTTATTTTTCCAGAACCTAAATTTTCTGAGTGGCTGCACAAAGGAATGAACTTGTGAGACATACAAATAGGTGAATGAACCTTGAAGACATCGTGTTGAGTGAAATAAACCAGAAATGAAAGGACAAATATGGTAAGGCCTCACTAATATAAACAAAGTATAATGAGCAAACACTGAGAACTGAACTTGATGGCATAAGTTATCAGGGGATAGAATGTGGGCAGAGATTGGATAATTGATGATTAAGGAGCTCAGAATGTTCATTAAATCTCCTTATAAAGTTCCCAGATTATAAGCTTTTATAGCAGTCACATCTATTCCTGAGTTTTAAATGTTATTTCTAAATTCTGAGATGCTGGTCTTTGTGTGTAATCTGGTAATTCCCTGGAACTTTCAGGTATCTGTGTGACACTTGAGATTCAGAGGTAGAATTCTTCAGCTGTGAAAGTTAGCTTTACCCCATGAAGCAAATGTTTAAAAAGCTTTAAAAAAAAAAAAAGAACAGACTTCAAATAGCTACATGAATGAAACTGATCTGTTTAGGACTAGGGTAAACAAGATTAAGGATTAAGCATGCTATTAACTGTATTTACAAACTTCAACTTCTGAGTGAGAACAAAGGAAGAGATGTTTATATGGTGCAAAATTTCTATTTTCTGTAACACACTATCTAATAAAACCTCGATTATCATTTGATTTAAATAACATATTTAAACAGACCCTAGAATAAGAACTGAACTATTGTCATTCTCTATAGTTTAATGTAGTACCCTGATACATCCCAGAGCGTATTGGGCAGAAAATAAAAAAGTAATTGCAAAGTCCTCTTGAATAACTGGGGAAAATGTGGAAATATTTAACTTCCCCACTTCTGGAATTCCTAATATTCTCACAAGCATTAGAGATTCACAATATTTTAAGTCAAGCCCTCAATCTTGGGGCCTGTGTTTATGAAACTTACCCCTGCCAAGGAGAAACTAGGCATACTATATATAAGCCTAAATGTCATCCCCAGAGAACCTCTTCTGTTGTGTAAATGTGACCTCTCTCTTTAGATGAACTTTGCAAATAAACGCACTAACCTCACTTTATGTGGGACATAACTCTCAGTGGTATAAGTTTCCCTGACAATGTGGGACGTGAGTTCAAGGGATAAGCCAGGTCCTGACATCATAGGATTTAGAATGCCTTCTTGACTGCAAAAAAGGAACAAATGTGGAATAGAATAAAGCTTCAGTGCCTAAGAGATTGCAAATAGAGTGATAGGTCACTTTGGAGGTCATTCTTATCCAACATACAGATGTTCCTTTATAGTTTCTAGTGCATTAGAATAGCTGGAAGGAAATACCTGAAACTGTTGTCATGTAATTCAGTAGATGTGATTCTTGATGATGATTTGGTAACTATATAACTTTGATTATATGACCATGTGATTGTGAAAACCTTGTGACCAACACTCCCTTTATCTAGTATATGGACAGATGAGTAATAAAATAAAGACACAAAGAATAAATAAGTAATAGGGGAATAAGAGGTATAGGATGTTCTGCATTTACATTTTCATTTTACTTTATTTGCTCATTTTGGAATAATGATTATTCCCTGATGTTTACAGTGTGATGAATGCACAGCTATATGATGATACTGTGAGCCATTGATTGTACACTTTGGATGGATTATGTGGTCTGTGAATACCTCTCAATTGCATTGAAGAAGGATATGATAAAAGGTTCAGAATCAATAATAATTCTTCCAAGTTTACCAAAAATTAATTGATTTTCCAACAACTTTTCAGAATCCAAAACTTTCTCCTTATACCATACATTATTCTTTCTTAAATGTTTTAAATGAAAATACTTAATGATTCCCAACTCAAAAATATCAAAATGTTTATGTGTAAATTAAAATAATTAATGATTCCTATTGTATCACCAAATTAGGGATTTAATTGCCTGATGATGAAGAGAATGTGTAAAAATCATGTCTTCAATGAGGTTGGAATTCTCAGAATAACAAAAGGTAGTGGGTGTTCATAACAAAAATGATTTTTTGCTACAAATAATTGAACCATAAGGATTTGGTCCCTATGTGATGATTTGGATATAAATATTTCAGGTTCTTCATGTCCATGACTTCTCTGGGAAATCACTCGCTTTTCTCAGGTATGATTGGACATATTTTAGATTTTAGAATCTAAAAATAAATCTTTGCTGAGTATATGTGAAAACAATGCCTAAAATCTATATTCTGATGCATTATTACATGCCTCTATAAAATAAGAAGCTAATTATGCTCTATTCTCAGAGCACAGTTATTTAATCAAATGCACAATACAGTGACATTACATAATGGGAAGGGAACTAAACCAAAGAGAAGAGCCAATCCATCCATAACTATTTATCACCTATAATTGGGAAAGCAATGCTGAGGTTGCAGCTGGAGATTAGACAAAAGCCTTGGCCACAAGGAGCTTGCATTTTGATGATGAATCTTATCCAATGCTAGCCCTGACTCTGTCACTAAATAACAATAGTAGCTACAACTTATTAAGGCTTACCATATGGCATTTCTATTGACAAGGTTTTACTGAAATTAGCTCACTTGCATGGAGGGAATTGATTTTTTCACTATATTTTATGGATGAAGAAACTGAGCAAAAGAGATTAATAATGTGTTCAAAGGCCAAAGCTAGAAGCTAGAGGAGCTGGGATTTCTACCTAGGAATTCTAACTCCAGAATATTTCCCAGTAACCATTACACTCTGGTGACTCTCAATAATTACACATTCTCATTCTACATTGATTCATTAACAAAAATAAGGGAATGGAATTCAATAATCTTTCTGATTTCTTCAAAATTATCAAGGCTCTTCTTTATAATTATCAGCATAATATGGTGTAATGTGCTATAACCACTTCATGTGGAATTAGTCACTTTTGGATTAAATAGCTGTCTGACTAAAGTTAACTAAAATTTATTTCAGGAAGATGCCTTCTCTAAATTTTTTTCCCTTCAACTTGGGCCATGACTTCATGGAAAGGAAACACCACCCTTGTTAGAGTTGAAGACTACTATTATAACTTGTGGGACTGAGTAGGTAGGAGCAATGAGCACCTACCAAGAGAACCCAAGTTGAAAGTGAAAGTTTGGAGGACAAAATCTGGGACAACACAGAGCCACTTACGTCCCCCTACAAATGCTTTTCTCTGTGGTTTCCTTGATAAAACCAAAAAGGATGCTGTGTCCTGCTCCTTTAAATGAAGGTTGTTATCATAAAGTGCTCAGTTAAATTACCTGAAAGTTCATTTGCTTACCTTACCTAACTTTTTCACAATCAAGAATGAATAAATAGGGTTAGTAATTATTTTAACTCTTGATTAGTATTTCAATAAATAGAGACATTAAAAATACACAAGACAGGGTAGTGCAATGGTGGCTCAGTGGCAGATTTCTTGCCTGCCATGCTGGAGACCCGGCTTTGATTCCTAGTGCCTTCCCATACAAAAAAATAAAAAATACCTGGAACATCTGCCTGTCTTCGTGTCATGTTAGTCTAAGTGATTAGTCATGTTTTATATAAATCATAAAACATAGACAGTATTCAAGAAGACAAATTGTGAACTGAAGTCAAATACATTTTCTATGCCTTCATTCTGTCACCAAATGTCTGTTTGTCTATTTGACAATATTGATGATAAAATTCAGTTTGTACTCATAAGTGTGCTCATAAGCTTACAAAATAAAATGCAAAATAAGTAT
Organism: Tamandua tetradactyla; assembly: GCF_023851605.1. Taxonomy (NCBI): domain Eukaryota; kingdom Metazoa; phylum Chordata; class Mammalia; order Pilosa; family Myrmecophagidae; genus Tamandua; species Tamandua tetradactyla. Next base: position 97,202,217 of record NC_135337.1, on the reverse strand, counting down.
GAATCTATTTGCTTATTTAATATGCTTTTCATCATATCATCTTAGTCAATAGGTCCAAAGACTTCATGAACAGAATGGGGTAATTCAATGGGTAATAAAATTTGGGTGATGAATTTATGATGTACCTTACAAAGTGACTTGTTTCCAAACTTGCCACTGAATCTATTCTTAAAAGTGATGATAATACATGCCACTGAGGGAGGCTGTAGATTTTTCATGATGATCTCTCTGCTTACTTTCATCTTGGCTAAATGTTGGGAGATGCACATCAGGATATTTTAAGTACCATCTCAATTATTTGGCTAATATCATTGTTATTTGCCTATGACATTTGGACACATGTTATGTAAATTGAATTTAATTCATATTGTAATATTTTTATTTATGTACAAGAAGGTAAACTGAGGTGGAGTTACAAGTCATTATGATCTGGGGCAATATTTCCCAAACTTTCTTCAATTCTAGCCCTAAAAGTGATCCTTTTTATACATTATTTTTTCCATAATCACTACCTCTCCCTACATGAACATTATATCTATCTCTAAATATGTAGATATATTTATAGATATATATAGTGATATATACATAGAGAAAGACACACATATATATGTGTGTATTTGTTTATAGACTGTGTATATATCTGTGCTTTATACATAAAAGGAAAAAGATTTAGCTTCATCCCCTAGTAACAATTTTTGTCCATCAGGCACACACACAAAGTAATTCAAAAGTGAGGATATTCAAGGTAGCATCTGTGTTAGTTAGATTCAGTTGTCAACTTGGCCAGGTGAAAGCACCTAGTTCTGTTGCTGTAGACATGAGCCAATGGTAGGTGAATCTCATCTGTTGCTAATTACATCTGCAGTTGGCTAGGAGGCGTGTCTGTTGCAATGAGTGACATTTAACTTAATTGGCTTGTGCTTAAATGAGAGAAGCAATGTAGCACAGCCTAGCAGCTTGGCATTCCTCATCTCAGCACTTGCAGCTCAGCCCGGGCCCTTGGAGATGGAGGAAGAAATCACCCCAGGGAAAGTTGTTGGAACCCAGGGGCCTGGAGAGAAGACCAGCAGAGACCATCCTGTGCCTTCCACGTAAGAAAGAACCTCAGTGGAAAGTTAGCTGCCTTTCCTCTGAAAAACCAACAAAATAAATCCCGTTTTATTAAAAGCCAATCCGTCTCTGGTGTGTTGCATTCCGGCAGCTAGCAAACTAGAATAGCATCCTAAAAATTAAGTATGATTTGTTGATGAGAGCAAACCAAAGTAAAATAGACAGGGGAAGATGGATGCACATTGTAAGGTGAGGGAACACCTTGAAGATGTTCAGAAGGCAGGAAAGGAGACCCAGTTCTATAAGGATATTCATCTTATATCAGTTTCATTTATACCCAAATCCATTCAGTTAGACCCTAATACAGCTGAGTATCTAATACTTTAGAAATTCCATCAAGAGGAACACTATAAAACAAAGGACTGCAATTTCAAAGAAAAGTACTTTCTTCATCCATACGTCTGAGGAAATTGTAAACGTAAAAATATCATAAAGAATTCCAGAAATGATGCCACTAAAAAAAGCTAAGTCTGGGAGCACGCGGTATTCACGCTGGAAGATGGCGGCTTAGTAAGACGCGCGGATCTTAGTTTCTTCTCCAGGACACCTACTAGGGGAGTAGAAACGATACAGAAAGCGCCCAAAGCCACAACAGAGATAAAAAAGACAGCGTACCCCATCCTGGAACGGCTGGCTGGCTGAGAGAAGCAGCTCGGGTGAGATCGCCGAGGCGCGCGGGCCTTACCGGGCGGGGTGGCAAGCGGCCGGAGTTACTCCCTTCCCCCTTCCCGGGCCGGCTGGGAGAATTGGAGAGCTGGTCCCCTGAAACCAAGGCGACTGGCGCCCACACCACGCGCAGCCCCCGGACCAACTGAGAGAATTGGATCGGAAACCCCCAGGCCGCGGAGAACGGTGACCCCGTGACTCCCGGGGAACGTGCATTCTCTCGGGCGGGCCGCTGCCGCTGGCGCCCTCCCGCCACGCTTGTTGCCCAGGGCCGACTAGGAAATTCGGACGGGCTCTTTCCCTGGCTGCGGCGACCAGCAACCCTCCCTGCGTTCGGACCCCGGGCCGGCTCAAGCCGCTTCGGCTAGCGAACCCCCAGGACGGCGAGAGTTTTCCAAAGTTTAAGGTCCCACAGCACCTTTTACTGGTGGGACCCGCAGACAAACGGGTGCCACGAGCGCCACCTACTGGGCAGGATAAGAAAAACAGAACCCAGAGATTTCACAGAAAAATATTACAACCTTGCTGGGTCCAACACCAAGAGAAATCTGAATAAATGCCCAGACGCCAGCAGCAGAAGATAACTGTCCACGCTCAAAAGATTGAGAATATGGCTCAGTCAAAGGAACAAACCAATAGCTCAAATGAGACACAAGAGCTGAGACAACTAATGCTGAATATACGAACAGAAATGGAAAACCTCTTCAAAAATGAAATCGATAAATTGAGGGAGGACATGAAGAGGACATGGGCTGAACATAAAGAAGAAATAGAAAAACTGAAAAAACAAATCGCAGAACTTATGGAAGTGAAGGATAAAGTAGCAAACATAGAAAAAATAATGGATAGCTACAATGATAGATTTAAAGAGACAGAAGATAGAATTAGTGATTTGGAGGATGGAACATCTGAATTCCAAAAAGAAACAGAAACTATAGGGAAAAGAATGGAAAAATTTGAACAGGGTATCAGGGAACTCAAGGACAATATGAACAGCACAAATATACGTGTTGTGGGTGTCCCAGAAGGAGAAGAGAAGGGAAAAGGAGGAGAAAAACTAATGGAAGAAATTATCACTGAAAATTTCCCAACTCTTATGAAAGACCTAAAATTACAGATCCAAGAAGTGCAGCGCACCCCAAAGAGATTAGACCCAAATAGGCGTTCTCCAAGACACTTACTAGTTAGAATGTCAGAGGTCAAAGAGAAAGAGAAGATCTTGAAAGCAGCAAGAGAAAAACAATCCATTACATACAAGGGAAACCCAATAAGATTTTGTGTAGATTTCTCAGCAGAAACCATGGAAGCTAGAAGACAGTGGGATGATATATTTAAAATACTAAAAGAGAAAAACTGCCAACCAAGACTCCTATATCCAGCAAAATTATCCTTCAAAAATGAGGGAGAAATTAAAACATTCTCAGACAAAAAGTCACTGAAAGAATTTGTGACCAAGAGACCAGCTCTGCAAGAAATACTAAAGGGAGCACTAGAGTCAGATACAAAAAGACAGAAGAGAGAGATATGGAAAAGAGTGTAGAAAGAAGGAAAATCAGATATGATATATATAATACAAAAGGCAAAATGGTAGAGGAAAATATTATCCAAACAGTAATAACACTAAATGTCAATGGACTGAATTCCCCAATCAAAAGACATAGATTGGCAGAATGGATTAAAAAACAGGATCCTTCTATATGCTGTCTACAGGAAACACATCTTAGACCCAAAGATAAACATAGGTTGAAAGTGAAAGGTTGGGAAAAGATATTTCATGCAAATAACAACCAGAAAAGAGCAGGAGTGGCTATACTAATATCCAACAAATTAGACTTCAAATGTAAAACAGTTAAAAGAGACAAAGAAGGACACTATATACTAATAAAAGGAACAATTAAACAAGAAGACATAACAATCATAAATATTTATGCACCGAATCAGAATGCCCCAAAATACGTGAGGAATATACTGCAAACACTGAAAAGGGAAATAGACTCATATACCATAATAGTTGGAGACTTCAACTCACCACTCTCATCAATGGACAGAACATCTAGACAGAGGATCAACAAAGAAATAGAGAATCTGAATATTACTATAAATGAACTAGACTTAATAGACATTTATAGGACATTACATCCCACAACAGCAGGATACACCTTTTTCTCAAGTGCTCATGGATCATTCTCAAAGATAGACCATATGCTGGGTCACAAAGCAAGTCTTAACAAATTTAAAAAGATTGAAATCTTACACAACACTTTCTCGGACCATAAAGGAATGATGTTGGAAATCAATAATAGGCAGAGTACCAGAAAATTCACAAATACGTGGAGGCTCAACAACACACTCCTAAACAACGACTGGGTCAAAGAAGAAATTGCAAGAGAAATTAGCAAATACCTCGAGGCGAATGAAAATGAAAACACAACATATCAAAACTTATGGGACGCAGCAAAGGCAGTGCTAAGAGGGAAATTTATTGCTCTAAATGCCTATATCAGAAAAGAAGAAAAGGCAAAAATTCAGGAATTAACTATCCATTTGGAAGAGCTGGAGAAAGAACAGCAAGCTAACCCCAAAGCAAGCAAAAGGAAAGAAATAACAAAGATTAGAGCACAAATAAATGAAATTGAAAACATGAAAACAATAGAGAAAATCAATAAGGCCAGAAGTTGGTTCTATGAGAAAATCAATAAGATTGATGGGCCCTTAGCAAGATTGACAAAAAGAAGAAGAGAGAGGATGCAAATAAATAAGATCAGAAATGGAAGAGGAGACATAACTACTGACCTCACAGAAATAAAGGAGGTAATAACAGGATACTATGAACAACTTTACGCTAATAAATACAACAATTTAGAGGAAATGGACGGGTTCCTGGAAAGACATGAACAACCAACTTTGACTCAAGAAGACATAGATGACCTCAACAAACCAATCACAAGTAAAGAGATTGAATTAGTCATTCAAAAGCTTCCTAAAAAGAAAAGTCCAGGACCAGATGGCTTCACATGTGAATTCTACCAAACGTTCCAGAAAGAATTAGTACCAATTCTCTTCAAACTCTTCAAAAAAATCGAAGTGGAGGGAAAACTACCTAATTCATTCTATGAAGCCAACATCACCCTCATACCAAAACCAGGCAAAGATATTACAAAAAAAGAAAACTACAGACCAATCTCTCTAATGAATACAGATGCAAAAATCCTCAATAAAATTCTAGCAAATCGTATCCAACAACACATTAAAAGAATTATACATCATGACCAAGTAGGATTCATCCCAGGTATGCAAGGATGGTTCAACATAAGAAAATCAATTAATGTAATACACCATATCAACAAATCAAAGCAGAAAAATCACATGATCATCTCAATTGATGCAGAGAAGGCATTCGACAAGATTCAACATCCTTTCCTGTTGAAAACACTTCAAAAGATAGGAATACAAGGGAACTTCCTTAAAATGATAGAGGGAATATATGAAAAACCCACAGCTAATATCATCCTCAATGGGGAAAAATTGAAAACTTTCCCCCTAAGATCAGGAACAAGACAAGGATGTCCACTATCACCACTATTATTCAACATTGTGTTGGAGGTTCTAGCCAGAGCAATTAGACAAGAAAAAGAAATACAAGGCATCAAAATTGGAAAGGAAGAAGTAAAACTATCACTGTTTGCAGACGATATGATACTATACGTCGAAAACCCGGAAAAATCCACAACAAAACTACTAGAGCTAATAAATGAGTACAGCAAAGTAGCAGGATACAAGATCAACATTCAAAAATCTGTAGCATTTCTATACACTAGTAATGAACAAGCTGAGGGGGAAATCAAGAAACGAATCCCATTTACAATTGCAACTAAAAGAATAAAATACCTAGGAATAAATTTAACTAAAGAGACAAAAAACCTATATAAAGAAAACTACAAAAAACTGCTAAAAGAAATCACAGAAGACCTAAATAGATGGAAGGGCATACCGTGTTCATGGATTGGAAGACTAAATATAGTTAAGATGTCAATCCTACCTAAATTGATTTACAGATTCAATGCAATACCAATCAAAATCCCAACAACTTATTTTTCAGAAATAGAAAAACCAATAAGCAAATTTATCTGGAAGGGCAGGGTGCCCCGAATTGCTAAAAACATCTTGAGGAAAAAAAACGAAGCTGGAGGTCTCGCGCTGCCTGACTTTAAGGCATATTATGAAGCCACAGTGGTCAAAACAGCATGGTATTGGCATAAAGATAGATATATCGACCAATGGAATCGAATAGAGTGCTCAGATATAGACCCTCTCATCTATGGACATTTGATCTTTGATAAGGCAGTCAAGCCAACTCACCTGGGACAGAGCAGTCTCTTCAATAAATGGTGCCTAGAGAACTGGATATCCATATGCAAAAGAATGAAAGAAGACCCATCTCTCACACCCTATACAAAAGTTAACTCAAAATGGATCAAAGATCTAAACATTAGGTCTAAGACCATAAAACAGTTAGAGGAAAATGTTGGGAGATATCTTATGGATCTTACAACTGGAGGCGGTTTTATGGACCTTAAACCTACAGCAAGAGCACTGAAGAAGGAAATAAATAAATGGGAACTCCTCAAAATTAAACACTTTTGTGCATCAAAGAACTTCATCAAGAAAGTAGAAAGACAGCCTTCACAATGGGAGACAATATTTGGAAATGATATATCAGATAAAGGTCTAGTATCCAGAATTTATAAAGAGATTGTTCATCTCAACAACAAAAAGACAGCCAACCCAATTACAAAATGGGAAAAAGACTTGAACAGACACCTCTCAGAAGAGGAAATACGGATGGCCAAGAGGCACATGAAGAGATGCTCAATGTCCCTGGCCATTAGAGAAATGCAAATCAAAACCACAATGAGATATCATCTCACACCCACCAGAATGGCCATTATCAACAAAACAGAAAATGACAAGTGCTGGAGAGGATGCGGAGAAAGAGGCACACTTATCCACTGTTGGTGGGAATGTCAAAGGGTGCAACCACTGTGGAAGGCAGTTTGGCGGTTCCTCAAAAAGCTGAATATAGAATTGCCATACGACCCAGCAATACCATTGCTAGGTATCTACTCAAAGGACTTAAGGGCAAAGACACAAACGGACATTTGCACACCAATGTTTATAGCAGCATTATTTACAATTGCAAAGAGATGGAAACAGCCAAAATCTCCATCAACAGAAGAGTGGCTAAACAAACTGTGGTATATACATACGATGGAATATTATGCAGCTTTAAGACAAGATAAACTTATGAACCATGTAATAACATGGATGGACCTAGAGAATATTATGCTGAGTGAATCCAGCCAAAAACTAAAGGACAAATACTGTATGGTCCCACTGATGTGAACGGACATTCGAGAATAAACTTGAAATATGTCATTGGTAACAGAGTTCAGCAGGAGTTAGAAACAGGGTAAGACAATGGGTAATTGAAGCTGAAGGGATACAGACTGTGCAACAGGACTAGATACAAAAACTCAAAAATGGACAGCACAATAATACCTAATTGTAAAGTAATCATGTTAAAACACTGAATGAAGCTGCATCTGAGCTATAGGTTTTTGTTTTGTTTTGTTTTGTTTTGTTTTGATTTTACTATTATTACTTTTATTTTTTCTCTATATTAACATTCTATATCTTTTTCGGTTATGTTGCTAGTTCTTCTAAACCAATGCAAATGTACTAAGAAATGATGATCATGCATCTATGTGATGATGTTAAGAATTAATGATTGCATGTGTAGAATGGTATGATCTCTAAATGTTGGGTTAATTTCTTTTTTTCCGTTAATTAAAAAAAAAAAAAGAGAAGGGATAATTGGAGATGAAGGGATACAGACTGTACAACGGGACTGGATATAAAAACTCAGAAATGGACAGCACAATACTACCCAATTGTAATGCAATTATGTTAAAACACTGAATGAAGCTGCATGTGAGGTATAGGTTTTTTGCTTTTGTTTTTTTTGTTTTTTTTTCTTTCTATTATTGTTTTAATTCTTATTCTGTTGTCTTTTTATTTCTTTTTCTAAATTGATGCAAATGTACTAAGAAATGATGAATATGCAACTATGTGATGTTATTAAGAATTACTGATTGTACATGTAGATTGGAATGATTTCTAATTGTTTTGTTAATTCTTTTTTTAATTAATAAAAAAAAAAGCTAAGTCTGACTTTACACATAAGGAGCTCTATATAAATTGGATGTTTAAAATATACATCTCTAATCTTTTTTACTAGTCTATGCTAGTCTCTTATGTCACACATAATTGCATGATTGACAGAAGAGGAAGGAGTATCAGATGGAAAGGTGAGGGTAATGGATAAATGACAATATATCAAGACATTTTATTACCTTTTCTTTAGACTGCATTAGAGGCCAAGAAAATACAATGAAAAACTACACACCCATGACTGAGTTTATTCTCCTGGGACTGACAGGTCAAGCTGATTTGCAACCTGTCCTTTTTGTGGTATTCTTTGTAATCTATCTTATCACAGTAATTGGCAACATGACCATGATTTTGTTAATCAGAAGTGACTCAAAACTTGACACCCCAATGTATTTCTTCCTCAGTCACCTGTCCTTTGTTGACATCTGTTATTCCACCACTGTCACTCCTCAGATGCTAGTTAATCTCTTATCCAAGAGAAAAAACATTTCCTTCAATGGTTGTTTGGCACAATTCCACTTTTTCATTGTCCTGGTGATCACAGATCATTATATTTTGTCAGTAATGGCTTATGACTGCTACATGGCCATCTGTAAGCCTTTGTTATATGGGAGTAAGATGTCCAAATGCACCTGCCTCTCTCTGGTCACTGCTTCCTACATTTATGGCTTTGCAAATGGTCTTGTCCAGACCATCCTGATGCTGTGTCTGTCCTTCTGTGGACCCAATGAGATCAACCACTTTTACTGTGCAGACCAACCTCTAATAGTCCCCGCCTGCTCAGACACCTGTGCCAAAGAAACTGCCATGTTTGTGGTGGCTGGCTTCAACCTCACCTGTTCTCTCACTATCATCCTTGTCTCTTATATCTTCATCTTCACAGCCATCCTGGGCATCCACTCAGCAGAGGGGAGGCACAAAGCCTTCTCCACCTGTGGATCCCATCTGATGTCTGTCACCATCTTCTTTGGAACTCTGTTATGCTATGCATGTATTTGAGGTCCCCTTCTGAGATATCAGTGCAACAGGGGAAAATTGTTACTGTTATTTATATTTTTGTGAGCCCTATGTTAAATCCTTTCATCTATAGCCTGAGGAACAAAGATGTTAAAAGAGCAATAAGGGAAGTTATTTCAAAGATATTCTTTGCCAAATAAAGCAGGCACTTCGGATACAGGTTCATAACAAGCCTTCCTTATCTATCTATTAGGTAGCATCTTAAATTACCAAATCATTTTCTGTCATTGAGTAATTTTGCCTTTCTTAATTCACTTATGGAAACTGGAACAATGTGTCACATTTTTTGGCAGAGTTTACAGTGTCATCTCAGCAAATTAAAACATGCACACACTCATAGAATTTCAAAGACAACCCAGAAGGTACAGTCACTGCTCTACATAATCAAAATAGAAAGGGTGGTTCCATCTTTAGTTGTCATGTTTGTGCAAAGTTAAGAAAGATAATTAGGACATGCAAGGGCAATGGCAACTTATGTTTTAAAATGTTCAATAACTTCCAATTCATTTTCCAGAATTCTGCCAACCACAGCAGATGTGTTCTAATTTTTTTTACTAAAAACATATGCCAAGGAAGATCTTTTGGGTATATCTGAGATTAGTTCTCTAAGTAACATTCCTGCATTAAAATCCACTTTGTCATGATGTATAATTCTTTTAATGTGCAGTTGCCTTGATGTGCAAGTATTTTTTTGAGGATTTTTGTATCTATATTCTTTAAAGAGATTGGTCTATAATTTCTTTATTCTATAGAACATCAGTCTTTGGTATTAGGATAATGTTGGTGCTATATAATAAGTTAGGTAATGTTCTTTACACTTCAGCTGTCTGGGAGAATTGTGTGGGATTCGTACTAACTCTTCTTATAATGACTGGTATACTTTATTGGTGAAGTCTGTTTCAATTTCTTTATTTGTGATTGGTTTGTTGAGGTCTTCTAATTCTTCTTGAGTCAGTGCAAGTTGTTCCTCTGATCTAGGAAATTATTCATTTCATCCCCACTTTCTAATACTAAGGCTTTTGACATGCAAAAGTCTTCAGATATTTTGAAGTTTTTTGCATGGGTAGGCACCAGGAATTGAACCTGGGTCTCTGGCATGGCAGGAGAGAACTGTGCCTGCTAAGATACAGTGGCTCACCCCAGATGATTTCCTTTTTAACGTACATCTGTCCCCACCAGTGTGTAATACTCTTCTCCACCCTTTCATTATCACTGCTTTTCCTTTAAAAAAATATATTCCGTGTTGGTGTTTTATCTATCTGTCTATCTATCTAACTATGCATCCATTCAAGTGTATGTAAATATTTGATTATATAAGCTATGCATGTTTTATTGCTAATTTAGATTCATGTTGTGAATTTCCATTTTGGGTCTTTTGCCTTGCCTATTTTCAATTTGTGGTGTTTATGTTTTTTTTTCTTTTTCATTTTTAGACCTCTTTCTTGAAAGTACAAACTAATTTCTTCTCATACATGTAGTACTTTTTTCCATTTTACCTTTTAATTTTTTATTGTATATTTTGAAATGCTAATACATATTATTTTTTAAGTATTATCAAACAGTATTTCACTTAATATTGATTCTTTCTTTGCTCTGACAGTTTAAGTTCCTTCCCATCTATGATCTCGTTGATATTTGCCTGTGCTATTAATTCCTTTTTTTATTTTATTGCTTAATTTTTATTGTGAACTGTTTGCAACATATGATAATAAATAGAAAATAATATAAAATACCATATAAAATACCATATAAAACTATTGTTAGTAAATCTACAAAATGACCCATTTGCTGCAGATATTTTTGAAAGTTATAAGATATTAATATTGAGCCCACCATGGCTGATTTTATTCCTTTATCCATTTTCTTCAATAAACTCTATTATGAATTTAATGTTCTTAATATTATGTAGACATATTATTTGTTAAATATTTATGTATCCATAGAACTATATGGTATTGTTTTGCAGGATTTGAAACTTGATACAATTGAAATAATTTCAAGTAACTTTTATAACATGTTTTTCCCCATTAAACAAATTTATCCATGCTGATTCATATAGCTAGTAATTTTCTCTGCAATAATATATGCCACTCTGTAAATGTCACAATGTATTTATACATTCTATTATTGATGAACAATTATATTGCTATTAGTTCATTGATAATATGAATTTCTAGCAACAAAAGACTTTGTAAACTTATATATTGATACCTCTGAAAAGTTTCATTTTGGGTTTATGCCTTACTGTAATTTCTGAGTCATAAGATGTGTCTTTAAATTTACTACATAGTGTCAAATTGCTCTATCAATTTACATTCCTACCAGTAATGTGTGAGAGTTACCTTTCTCCACATCCTGGGCAACACAATATGTTATCACACATTCAAAATGTTTGTCAATCTGATGAACATAAAATATATTTTCATTTTTTCTTTAAGGTTTTGGATCTTAAAATATTATGAATGACAGTGTTTATATTAATTCAGGGTTACTCTTTTTTCAATTGGATGTCCATGTTCATTGTCCACTTTTACTCAGGTTATTTCTTTTTTTTATGTTTTTGTTGACAAATCTTCACACATATAAATTCCATACGTGGTCTACAATCAATGGCTCACAATCTCAGCACATAGCTGTGTATTCCTCACCATGATCAGTTTTTCAAGCATTTGCATCATTCTGGAAAAAAAATAAAAAGAAAAAGCTCATACATATCATACACCTTACCACTCCCTCACATTGGCCATTAGTATTTCCATCTATCCAATTTATTTTACTCCTTATCACCCTATTATTTATTTATTTTTATCTACACATTTTTACTCATCTGTCTGTACCCTGGATAAAAGGATCAGGCACAAGGTTTTCACAATCACACAGTCACATTATAAAAGTTAAATCTTTATACAATCATCTTCAAGAATCAAGGCTACTGGAACACAGCTCAACAGTTTCAGGTACATCCCTCCAGCCACACCAATATACCATAAACTTAAAAAGAATATCAATATAATGAATAAGAATAACCTCCATGATAAACTCTCAGCTCTGTTTGAAATCTTTCAGCAACTGAGACTTTATTTTGTCTCATTTCTCTCTTCCTTCTTTTGGTCAATAAAGCTTTCTAATTTCCATGATACCAAGTCTTGGCTCATCCTGGGAGTTCCATCGCACATTGCCAAGGAGATTTATGCCACTTGGGAGTCATATTCCAAGTTGTGGGGAGGGGAGTGAGTTCACCTGCTGAATTGGCTTAGAGAGAGAGGCCACAACTGAGCAAAATGAGAAGCTCTCTGGGGTGATTCTTTAGCCCTAATTCTAAGTAGGATTGATCTATCCTTTTCAGAAATAAGTTTCATAGGGATCAGACCCCAACATCAAGGGCTCAGCTTATTGATTTGGTTTCCCCTGCTGCTTCTGAGAATATAATAAATTCTGCAAATGGGGAAGCTGAATATTTTCTTATTTCTCCCTAGTCCCCCAGGGGGACTTTGAAAATACTTTTTATTTCTCTGCCCAAATTACTCTAGGATATGTTGCAGCATCACACTAACCTGTATAAACCAATAAATTCTCACTCCCTATTCCATGTAATTATGGTGTTCAACTAAACTGACCATACAAGTTAAATTAGGTAGTGTGCTACCCAAAGTATAAATTTTGCACCAAACTAAAATTTCTTCCTTTGTTCTCACACAGAAGTTGAAATTTTAAATTTGAACAATATCATCCTTTACCCTGTATTCTGCTCTACATTAATCCTTTCCAGATGAGCTTCCTTCATATCTCTACTCAAAGTCTGATTCCTTTTCCAAATTTTTAAACAGTTCCTATGTGCAATACCGCTGACTTTCATAGCTTCAGAGATTTAACTCTGAGTACCAGGTGTCACATAAATACCTGAAGTTCAGGAAATGATGAGGTTATGTACAAAGAGTTCAGTATCTCAGAATTTAGTAATAACAGTTACAACTCCTGAATATATGTGACTGCTGTAAGACCTAACAATCTGGGATCCTTTACAATAGTCCTAAACATGATAACCAATGCCCTTGACTTCATTTCACCAAGTTTTTATATCATAGTTCACCCATGATTGAGGCATGATAATATTTGTCTTTTTGTTTCTGACATTTCATTCAACATACAGTCTTTAAAGGTCATTCACCTAGTTACATGTCTCAGAACTTCATTCCTTCTTTTGTCCCCTCAGTAGTTCATTGTATGTATACATCATAGTTTCCAGTCCATTCCTCAATCACTGTACCTTAAGCCATCTCCATCCACTGTGAATCATGAACACTGCCTCCATAAACACCAGTATGCCAATTTTCATTCATGTCTCCACACACACTTCCTCCAGATATATACTGAGCAATGGGGTTTTGGGGGCATATGACAGCCTCACCCTTAGCTTACTGTGGAAAATCCACACTGACCTCCAAGGAGCTGTCCCTCTCATTTTCCCTACCTACAGTGAGTAGATACATCTACTTTCTCTGCATTTTTTCTAGCACTTGTTTCTTTCTGTTCATTTTTAAACAGTTTTATTCACACATCATGCAATCTAATTGTGTATAAACATGTTTTTACCACCATAATCTATATGTAGCTATTTTCTTTTCTTCCATAAAAAATCCATACCCACCCCCCATGACCCCTGGCTGTTGACATTTAGTTTTGGCACAATGTCTTTGTACATTCAGTGGAAACATATTACAATGCTACTGTTGACTATAGACACTAACTTGTATGGATTGTACATTTTATCCTATACCATATTTTTTTCAACACCTTACAGTGTTGACCTTCGTTTGCTCTCCCTCATGCAAAAGCATTTTTATTTGTACATTTAATTGTCATCATTGTCCACTCTAGGCATTCTTAAATTATACTGTCTCTGTCCTTATCCTTTACCTTTGCTTCTGGTTTCATATGTGCCCCCTACCCTTTTCCCTCAGCTGTACTCATGTTCAGGTTCATTTAATGTACTGACATTTTCATACTACAATTTGGTAGTATTGTGGCATCCATTTCTTTTTCTTTGACATAAAATAATTATAAAAAGCCCAAGGGAAAGAAAAACTAATTGATGGTGATGAAAGTGAGAATAGCAGTTATCTCCAGAGAAATTTACTAACTGAGAAGAGCCATTTGGGAACTATCTTGTTAACAGTACTCCATACCTAATCCAGGTGATTATTAACCTGATATATATGTGTAAAAATTCACTAAACTGAACTTTTAACTCATGTGCTCTTTATACATCTTTTTGTGTATAATGAACCTCAGTAAAAATAAAAGCATACCAAAACCATGGGGCATATAAATTGACATTTCCACCTTTTGAATTAAAACCATAGCCCTCAAAGTTAAGGCATCTCTAAATATTTTTACTAATTCCAATTTTTAGGGTATTACAACTAGCTTCTCCCAGACACTGAAGAGTAAAAGATATATCAATATAATGATTCAGCAATCACACTCAGTTGTTAAATTTGACCTTCTCTGTATAACTCCTAAATAACTATGTTTCTCCCACTCTTTAGGAGTATTTGGGCTATGTCCATTCTAAATTTTTCACTTTGAAAGGGTTTGTCAATAATATGGGATGGAGGGATGGAACTAGTTGATACTCTGGAGAGGTTGACCCATCTGCATTCCAGACTTATCTGGTCCAGGGACCCATCTGGAAGTTGTAGGTTTCTGGAAAGTTATCCCAGTACATGGAGGCTTTGTAGAATCTTATATAATGCCTTAGGTATTCTTTAGGATTGGTAGGAATGGTTTAGGTTGGGGTTTGGCAAGTTATGATAGGTAGTAATGTCTAATTACTGAATCTTGCATAAGGGTGACCCCCAGAGTAGCCTCTCAACTCTGTTTGAACTCTCTCAGCCACTGATATTTCATCTGTTACACTTCTTTTCCACACATTTTCAATGATTCAATGATTCTTTCACTGTTCTTTGTGCATCCCTCTTTTCCATTTGGGTTGAGATTTCTTCACATTATATATGCACTTAAGTTTTTCAGTAAAGGTTTGTGTGGGATAAATTCTTTTTGTACTTTCTGGAAAATATTTCTTTTAACATTTTATGCTTAACAAGCATTCATTTGGGCTTAGAAATCTAGATTGACAGATATTAACTTTTAGTAGAAAGTATTATTTTATTTTCTGACTTCTCTTAGTTTGTTCTACATTATGATTTTGCTACGTTTGTTATCACATTGTAAGCAAAATAAAAATATGTATTTTTCTTGGTTGCTTTAACTTTCTATTAAATTTTGATAATTCTCAGGCAGGCAATGGTGGCACAGTGGCAGAGTTCTTGCCTACCAGGCCAGAGACCTGGGTTCGATTCCCAGTGTCTACCCATGGAAAAAAAAAGTTGATAATTCTCACTTTCCATTCTGTCTTGGTTGACATTCTTTTATATTTCTCCTTTCTATTTTGGTAAATAAATATCTTTTTTATTTTGGTTATTCTTTCTGAATAAGCCATATCTATTTATTGAATGTTCTCCAACTCTCATGCACTTTGAATTTGTACGATGTTTCAATATTATAATTCTGACATGATTGTGTGAATAAGTCATGAGGAAGTAAGGAAAACCCCACTCACCCAGGAAAGCAACTGAGCCTCAGAGAAGTGGCCTCAACTGTTTTGCTGGCAAACCCAGAGGACTCACTGTCCAAAGTCTGAGCCCCAAATGTTCTTAGTTTCCAGATTATATAAGCCACTAATCAAGGCAGGAGTCACTATGGGAATGGGTGGTAAACAATGAAAAGGTATGGAATTTCTTTTGTCTGAGATGGGACATGAGCAGAGGACCCTGGTTCTGCAGATGTAACCTGAGGCAGGGTTTGTGGATTTGACCAAGGGCAGACAGATGCCACAGACATTTTGTTTTACTCCTTGCTTTTACATACTTTAGGAGTACATAATTTCATACATTAATCCATAAGGTGATGTGCACAAATATACATACATTCATAAAGTTATACAACAATAATACTGAGGTGATACACATGAAGTCATAAAGTTAAACAAAAATACTGAAGTTAAACTTGCAAACTGCCTCATTTCCCTCTTTTGATGTTATTCATCACATTTTATTTTATAAGCCAGCACCATTTTCATTTGTAGAGACTAGTTCATGTCCATGATAATTTGTGGGGCTAAGATTCCTGAGATGAAATAAGTGGGGGGCAGTTTTTCCATCTGTTATGGCCTCTATTATTTGATTTACACTTCTTAATAAGTAGGGGACTAGGCAAGGTAAAGTAAGTACAGCACTTACAACTCCTGTTATCATTGTTGCAATCTTGGACCAAGGTCTAGAACACAGTGAGTCAAGCCATGAGGTCCAAGAGTTGTCCACTCCTGAATTTCTAGCTAATTCTTCAGAGAGGGCCATGAGTCCATTCAGGGCATTTGTGACTGATACATCTGGGACCATATTGCTGGTGATGTAAGTACAGCAACTTCCATCTACCATTACACAGACCCCTCTTTTTCTGCCAACATCACGTCTAGTATCAGCCTGTTTTCCCAAGCTACCTTGCTGGTAGCAGCTGACTGCTCAGACAAGCCTCTAATAGCATCTTTAGTAGAATTTGTGCACCTTTATTGATTATAATAAAATGTAATTAATCCAATTTACATTTTTTATTTACTGTTACCCATTGAAATGGGAAAGATTCAAACCTAGCAGTTATTTGGTTGTGAACCTTATATTGGTCAAGAACTCTCTCAGGACTCCAATTGCATCCATATATATTAGGGTCAAAAGAGCCCTCCGGGACTTCTTGCTGTTCTCTAGATCTGGGTGCAGCCCTTGTCGTTGAGTTGGTGTAGTGATGTGACAGTAAATGGGATGGCAAACTGCACTAAGGTGCAGGTCCCCTCCCAATCCAGCAGAGTTTGCTTTATGGTATTTCCTCCACAGACCACCAAAGGTCTGCCCTGGGCACTGTCAGGTTACTGCATTTCAGATCCCCAGTGACATTCAAAGTCTGGCACAAGTTACCCGAAGTCCCCTTTTTGTTTTGTTTACTTGTCATGAGATACATGCTGTACAATTCCAGTGGCCTCCTTGGGCCAAGGAGGAATTCCTTTTCTTTTGCTCTATTTGGCAGGAGAAAACAGTGTGGACATGGCATTGCAGCTGTTGTTCCCTGTGGTGTTTAGGAAGAGAGAAACCACACACTTAAATTCTGCCTCATGTTTATCAAGTCCTAAAGGAAAGAGGACTACCTGGGCACCAGAACAGCCAGTAGTACAGGTGCAACAATTGCTTATTCCCAAAATGTGCACAGTGTATCTCACCAATTCTCACCATGCATTGGTTTCACTATATCTTGTTATTACTGTCAAACTTTCCTTGCATTTCTGATCATCATGACTTTTACTGCTGGGAGACTTGGAATTAGGTGGGGTGGTGGGATGGTGGGCTTGAGGCACTTGCCTGTGATCCAGACTGGGTGGGTCTAGGAGGGAGAATGGACCAAACTACTAAGACTCTAAAGTGACTGATTGAATCTCTGCCAGGAATGTCTGCCCTGATTCCAAAAGTGTGGTTATACTTTTTGTCTACCTGCTCCAGCAAGATGATAATGAGGAGATTGCATTGGCTTATGTGACATTCGCCATCCATATGCCCCATAGAGAATGTGAGAGATCTTAGTGAGTAGCAATTTTCCCTTGTAACTGGCTCATCATCCCCACTATAACACACATCACACTGTCCTGTTTTTCTGTTATTCCCCCAAGGGGAAGGCCACTCTCTAAATTGTGTGTTCCATCAGACAACATACCAGAAGCCACAAAGGTAGGGTACCTCCATTTCCACAGCATATCCCTTTGGCTCAGGACATAGATATTTCTCAGATGAGCTCAAAGCTAACTGATTTCCCAGATTTCCACAAGAAATTCACTCAAGTGCACAGAAGTCCAGTTAAATGACCTCAGAATTACTCCCTTCAGTGACAGTGATGGTAGTTAGGGCAGAAGCTACTTGCCAGAGAATGCCCAGGAGGCAAAGGAGGATTATCATTCTGGGGATATTTATAGTTTAATCTACCAGGATACAAGGGGTCCCATCAAATTAGGGTAAGTTAGTTCCTGGGAAGAAGTCCAGGTGACCTACTTCCAGTAGGGCTAAATCTGTTAAGTGACCAACAAACACAAAGAGTTAGAAAAAAATGATTAGTCCACAACCCAGCAGGCTGGGATGTCCATGCGTTGATTCCTCAATCTTTGGCCATGCATAGATCAGTCTTCTTTTGGGGTGACTGAAGCAGGGCTTGAAGATTTACTCAGACTCCAGCCATGCATGTATCAATCAATTTCTGAAGTGGCAGGGGCAGGGCAGATGGTTTTCTTATGCAAAGTCAGGTGCAGTGGGTTCTCTGGGTCAGTTTGGCATTTCCAAGATGGAGTTATGCTGTTTACAGGCTTCAGCTAGGGGTGATGGATCCTGGGTGTGATTTTGGCAACCTTAACAGCTGTAAGAGTAGAAAGGAGGACCATATTGGTGCCTAACCAAGTAGATGTTAATGCATGGTCTTTCCAATTTTTGACCCAGATAACAATCCCTGGGTAAAGGAGTGCATGGGGTGTTGATTGTGGTAGAATCTTTCATTTACCCAGCTGTAACTGAGACAGAGTTGAGCTTAGGCCCTGGAGCTGCCTTTGTAAACTTAATTCTCCAAATTGTATATTTCTTTGGAGTTTTTTCATGAGCACTGGAAGCCGTATGAACAGAACTTCAAACAGAGAAAATCTGTGGATGTTCCCATTCAAAGGCAAAGATGGGTTGGTTGGCCAGTGCCAGATAAACACAGAAGAAAGCATCTTTCAGGTCAAGGCAGGATAAAAATGATGCTGTTGCAAGAATTAGGCTCAATCGAGTATACAAGTTTGGTACTATGGGATGTAGTGTAACAGTCACTTGTTGATATCCTGCAAATCTTGAACATGATGGTAATCATGGTGCCACATTTTCATTATTGTGGTAGAGAAGTGTTCCACAGGAACTGGCCCTCCTGCACTATACCATGAACAAACAGGTGATTGATGTGTGCAACTGGGGCACACATAAGATAAGATGCACTGGGGCAACTCTTGGATGGAGTTCCATGAGGACTGGAGGGGCATTATTCACTGGTCCCAGTGGACTGTTTTCTACCAAAACAGAAAGATCAATTCCTGTCATTTGTGGGTGGTCAGGCTGGTTTTGGTTTTCTTTGGTGAGAAAGAGGTGCCACTCTCCTGTCTGGGAGGCTGTCAGGGTCACGATGATTTTTCACTCTGGGTTTTTTAACATCAGGAAACATTTTCCCTCCGCACTGAATCTTATCTGAGCCTGGAGCTTTGTCAGGAGATCTTGGCTCAGCAGAGATACTGGGCAATCAGGAAGGTAAATAAATTGATGAGAAACTTCATGAGATCCCAGCAGACACTTGAGGGCTATTAAGAAGGAATGTTGAGCCAAGACAACAGTAGCCCCAGTAGTGGTGATTTGCCTTTAGTTTTAGGCCCAATTTGCTGTATGACAACAGATTGTTCTGCACCTGTGTACCATAAATTCCATTTTTCAGCCCCCTACTCTCATAGTGACCATTAGCTCCCCTGGGCCAAGTGTGAAGGGGCCAGTCTGTCTCAATCTGAGTTGTCTTCAAAGCCTGCTAGACCTACAAAATTATTAGCTGTGGGCTCCTCATAGTTAATGGGGTCCTTGCTTCCCCTTTCCCATTTTGTTGTTGGGGCATTTTGCTTTTCAATGTCCCTCTTCTTTACAGTAAGCACACTGGTTTCTTCCCAGTGGAGCTGCTCCCCCCTATTCTCCAGGCGGCCCCCAATAAGTGGGTGTTTTGTTTTCTGGCCCTGGATGCTTGAAGGTTCTATGTTTCGAGGACAGGGGCTTTTGGGTGCCCTGCATGAGTGCTGTAGCATGCAGGTCTGCTTTTCCCTTTAGCTGGCGCCTCACTTCTTTCCATGCCTCTTGGTCTCAGTTCATGTAGACTTTTATAGCCACTTCAAGGAGCTGGGATATATTCATTCCAGAAAACCCTTCTAATTTCAGCAGCTTTCTCCAGATGTCAGGTTGGGCTTCCTGACAAATACAGTGCTAACAAATTTCTGGTTTTCTGGCGCCTCAGAGTCAAAAGGAGTGTACAGTCTAAAGGCTTCACAGAGGTGCTCGTGGAACTGGCCAGGGGCTTCATCTGGCTTTTGCAGGGTTTCAGTGATTTTTGACATATTTATTGTTTTTCTGGCCCCTTTTTCCATGCCTTGAATGTGTGCATCTTGGTAGAAATTCAAACTGTTCCTGCCAGCCTCAGTGTTTGGGTCCCACAACAGGTCAGCATCTAAGAAGGAGATTTGAGTGTATTGGGATTCATTCACCATCTCTTAGGGAGAATTTTCTTCCAATTACTTCAGGCAGCTTGTGAATTCATTTACACTCCTCTGTGTTGAAGAGGGTGATGCAGAACTGATGGCAACCCTGCCACATTGGTCGATGGGTGTGTATAATTGACTGGAGTAGGTTGATCATAGCCTGGGGCTTCTCAGTGTAGAAGGGAGTGTGATTTTTCCAGTTGATGAGGTCAGATGTTGAAAAAGGCTGGTAGACACACATAGGTTGGCCTCCCTGCAACTGGCCTTCTGGACCATAGTAAGATGGTGCTTGGGTTTCCACAAGGGCAGCTGTAAAGCCCCTGGGTCACCACAGGCTTACCCAGCTTGGGGGGGAAGGTTACAGGTTTGTGGGCTGTCTGGAGAAAGTTCAGGTAGACTGGAACCTGGTAAGATGGGAAATGGCTATGGAGTGCTGGCTGGGGTCCCCGATGAGATGGAGTTCTCAGTAGAGGGCATTGGGGGGAGGGGGGACTGATGGTGTCTCCAGAACCAAAGCTACTGCTTGTGGTGGGGGTTGGGGACTGAAGCTGAGTAAGGCAGAGGCAATGGGTTTTCTTCTTCAGCTGGGAAGACTGGAGGTTTTTCTGGGGTGAAGACTTAAGAAGCAGGGGGTAAAGAGTCTTTGTCAGTGGCAGGGAGAGTGCTGAGGCTCAGAAGATCATACCCTGAGGTACACAGTCACAGAGAGCTTCTGTTGGTAGCAGGGAAGGGAGCCAAGTCTCGGGCATCTGTGCCATGACATGTGCAGTCACCGGGAGCCAGGACTGAGAATGGATGCCGCAGCAATGGATTATCTGTCTCTTTATCTAGGTGGTTGTGGTATTTTCCTGTGGACAGCAGAGAGCCTTCTGGAGCTGGAAATTTTGTGGCTGCAGGAGCTGACTTCTTTGCAGCAGTCACTCCAAGGAACAGAATGCCCAGATTGGCACAGGCTGCTAAGATTGTTGTATGGCTTTCAATGCAAGCTTTTAGCCATGACGATGAATTTTGAAAAATTTGGAGTCAGGAGTCAATATATGGAAATTGGTTAGGGTGTCCAGGTTGTCAGCTTGCCAGATGGCTCAGATCTGTCGGGGGTTAAACAACCCCTTGGATGGCCATCCAACTCCAAAAGAAGACCAGTTCAACTGGCAAAATTTGTGCAGCTCCTGGGGCTTGAGCTTCATTCCATAGTCTCCAGAAAAAACTTTCTTAAAGTTCTTAATGAGGCACATGAAGGGGATTTTGCAATCTGTACCACCCATAGTGATCCTCCCAGGGCACCAGATGACAACTAAACAAATAAACAAAATGACAATCCCTGTCTGTCTCCAACCACTTCCCATGAGGGAGAACTTAGGGTTCTCTTGGCATAAGTTAGGTTGGTATAAACTGCCAACTTGTACCTTCATGAACTCTCTCATTTGATTGAGGGCACCACCTAAATTTTAAGCCATAATGAGATCCCATGGACCTGCAGATTGGGACACTTTGCTGTGGGGTTGACACAGCACCAAAGCCTCTGGACAGAACTATGACTCATTCATGTGCATTCACACACCAGGCACTCGATAACACAACAAATTATATGACTCCCTCCCAAGATCAGAGTGTATCTAACTACTGGGGGTTTCTCCTCCAGCTTCTCTGAAGGTTACTCAGCCTGATTTAAGAGAGGATCAGCCTCCTCTTCTGCCTGAAAGGCAGGATTTAACAGTCCCCATACCTGATTGGCTGGTGTTCAATGAATGGCTGTTCTTACCAGTCTGACAGGCAGAGCTCTAGATCAGTTTCCAGGGCTGCTGAGGTCCTTCCTGAGTCTGGGGAAGCCAGTGCCCTACTCAAGTCAGATGATTCCCAAACCAGAAGAAAAGGTTCCAGGGGTGCCCTGGGGATTATCGAGATTGGTCTGCAGCTCAGACCTCCCCAGAGTCATGGAGGGGACACAAAGTTGTCTCTTCCTTGGTGTGTGGAGCTTCCTGGCCCATGTGCCAGAAATGAAGCAGTGTAAACTCCACTCACCCAAGAAAGCAGATGAGCCTAAGAGAAGTGGCCTCAATTTTATTGTTGGCAGACTCAGAGGACTCATTGTCCAAAGTCTGAGCCCCAAATGTTCTTGGTTTATGGGTTATATAGGCTAGTAATCAAGGCAGGATTCACTATGGAAGTGGGTGGTAAACACTGGAAAAGTACAGAATTTCTTTTGTCTCAGATGGGACATGCACAGAGGATCCCAGTTCTGTGGACCTGAGGCATGGTCTATGGATGTGACCAGAGGCAGGGTCTGCAGGTGCAACCAGAGGTTAAACTTGTAAACTGCCTCAGTGACTCATCATTTTCCAGACTTTTTGCTCCATGAGTTACCATTTCAAAGCCAACATTTATCATGAAACTTAGAATATAGATGCTTCCTAATAAACATTTGGTGAGTTAATAAATTACCATTATACCATTTGCATTCTCATCAATTTATCCTGTATTCTCCATAAGTTTCCAATATGATATTTCTAAACTCACAATCTAATAATTTTTAGTGAGACATAAAATATGCATGTCTCATTTCACATCCAATGAATCCACAATTCTTGGAGAACACAAGCTGCTTTTTTGGTTTACTCCTATTCTCCTGACAGTGATAGCACAGTGGCATGAGTGAGGTGTTCCCTGAATATTTGATAAATGTACAAATTATGGAATGAATGGAAAGTAGATGGATGGATGGATGGATGGATGGATGGATGGATGGTTGCATGCCTTTTTATTCAAAGAGTGCTAAATATTGTGTAACTTTGTCACATTTCTATGCTAAACTATCAAAAACTTGATTTCAGGGACTATCTCTTGGCCTGCTAGAACCCCAGCCTCAAAACATAATATTTGTATACACAAGGACACATTATTTATACTTTATTTATTTCAATTTCTTGTTGGTAAAATGAAGATAATAGTACTAAACCCCTCATGTATTTCTGTGAGTATTAAGTGAGCTGAATCTTGTAAAGTACTAAGCCCAAAATTTGGAGTATATTAAGTAACAAATGCCTGTTACCTATAATTAATTAACATCATTCTGTTCTCTTTCCTGTGGTTTCTTCTCACAGAATTTCATTTTTTCAGGATAAAGAACAGAGCTTAATAAAACACAATGATACCTAGAAGGAAATACTGAGGTTTGGCATGTATTTGCTCCATTAGGTGAACATTACACATGCTTTAATTTATTCACAAATGTTTATCAGTCAATTATTATCTAACATGATATACACTAGAGGCCGAGACCTCAGTTTTTGCACATAATGAGGTCTGATGGAAGAAATAGACACATACCATATAATTAAAACAGGGTGTGCACTTGCTTTGACAGCAGTAACAGCAGAGGTTGTAGAAGCCTGGGGGTGGAGGTGAAGGCCAACTTCAGTACCCTGGAGACAGAGAAGTCTTCATTTTAGAAGACTTCAGTTGCAAACTTTGTTACCATGGAAAGCAACTTGGATCTCCTGAGAATAAGAAGGGCTGACTGGAGGGAAGCAGAAGATGGAAATATTTTATAAATGTTAAGCAAAGGAAGGATATACTACAATTATAAAACAGGAGGTGGAATAGAGACTGCCTAAAATTGAGAAAGCATTCTACTTAGTAAATGGAAACAGGGATTCAAACCCAACCATGCCACTTATTGTGTATGTGGCTCTGGATGAGTCAGTAGGTCACTATTCTTTTAGTTGAATATCTGCTTCTTAAGTAGAAAGTTGAGGATGGAGTACTTACCTCATAGGATTATGTTGAGGAATCAATTAAATTCCCTTTGTGAAAGTGCCTGAAAGTACCTGAGAGGAAATTCTCATATACATATTTTTTTGTTAAATTACAATTTCATAATCCTGCTTGTGGATTACTCTGTCCAAAGCATCTAGGCCAGAAAGGACATTCCTAAGAGTTCTGAATTTTAGGAGTGGAGATAATTACAGTATAAAATTAAAAAATAGCATGAAAAGAAGATCATCATAAAAATTTCAGGATGAAACTTCTTTGTGTGCCTTCTATAGAACTTTAGAATAAATGCTGATAAATCTGAAGTTACAGTAATACACTGAAGCAAATGATGAACTCCCTGATCTCAGAGTGTTCCAATTGAACCCAAGAGGGGTAATTGATGATGTAACATTCATCTCTACCACTCCTTAGCCCTTCTGAAATGTTTTAAGGAGCAAGTCTCCATCTCCCATTTCCTGATATAAACTCATTAACCTTTTACAGTTTACAGAGCTATCAGAAAGTTTCCTTAACCAGAGGTTGAGAGGATAGGTGCAAATCTAAATCCAAAGTAAGTCTTGAATTTTTACTTTTTTTATTTATAATCTTATACTGAGTATAATCTTTTACTGAGGCTTGCTGTCATATGCTTGTACTTTCTTTAGAAATCAGGTTTCCTCTGACTGAAAAATCAGCAGGGCACAGAAATGTTGAGTTTTGTCTCTGAAACAGAACCTGCCTTTCTCTCAGTGGCTGGGTGTAAAGAAGAAGAGAGATGAGGTCAGCTAAGAGTTAGCTATATCACAAAACACTAATTATGGGCTTATATATACAGCCTTATTTCACATCTTACAACAGAGAAAACAAAGACCAAACCATTTACATACCTTGCTACTTTCAGGTTTCTACTACTGTTGGACCCAGCATCACTGCCACTGATTGGCACTGGTTTCATGAAATTATGCCTTTATAGATACAGCATTATTGTCTCCTTAGGCTTTCAAAATAATAAAACAGGACCATCATAATATAATTTGGTTCACTTATTTTGTCAATTTTACAATTGAGCTAAATGCTACCCAACTTTACTCAGAGAGTTATTAAGTGGTATATGTGAGTATAGGCTTCTAGTTCCATTCAGAACAAATTGTTCATTTGAAGGCATTCTCTGAGCACAGAGAGAAAGGTCAGAGAATTGGTGCTAGAGTGAGCCACTGGGCATGTGCATTTAATCAGGATGGCCCCAGTGATGGGCTGAACATTAGACAGTGCCCAGTTCTAATGAGGGGTCACACAGCTCAGTGCTGTATGGGTCAAAATTCATACAAGGATTTCTATTGATTTTGACACTCATGTCTCATCTTGGGATACCATCTGTGCATTCTTTCTTTCCTTCCTGAGGCTCTGGGGAATTGCGTCTATACACCTTATCTCCTCTTTAGTCATTTATTTTTCTTTATCATCTTTTAGAACAATTCTAAATTTCAATTAGAGGAAGAGGAAGTAAAAGGCAATGAAAAGGAGATGGATGCAGCCCCATATATTCTTCTTCACCTAAGAGAAAATCATTTTGAAAACAGATTGTAAGAGGAGTAAGTTTTGGTTTATCTGCCACCATCTGTATGTAGAGCTGTTTACATTCCTTAAGCAAAACAGTAATTTATTTTTGTCTATTTTTTTACTACATCTCCCCATTTCTAGTAAATGAGACAGTGATATTGACAAGCATTTTAAATCACTTTAAGATAGCTTCTTAAAAGGTGACTATTGTCATGTCTTTACTGATCATTGCAAACATACTACAAATTTCAAACTTTGCAAGTATAAATTGACAAAGTGATTTTTTCCCTGCAATCCTCTTGGACAAATTTATTTTGGGTGCACCCTATCTCTTCAATGAATTTATATGTAGTCCTTTCTGGTTTTCATAACAGAGTTGGATGCTTTACTAATTTGACTAGAAACATGCTTATTAGAATTTGCCTTGTTTTTTTAGAAAATATTTTACAGAACTCTCACATGGTAAGAAGGAACCAAGAAAAAGCAAACACTCTGCTCCTTTTCACACACAATGCATTTTTTAGGAGTGAGGTTGGATTGTGCTATCTGGAGCCATTTACATTCCTCTTAGAATTTATGTATGTAAATTTATCTTGGTTGAGAATCCATAATTTCATTAAATGTTGCAAAGAGTTCATGGCAAAAATAAGACAAAAATTTGACTACCATTCTTGCATTGAATTGTTTAAAGAATTTCTTATTGTGTCTTCATTGTTTACAAAAATAATATTTTCTCATTAGCATGTAGCTAAATATCCTATAAAATATATCTGGACTGTAGTCCTTTGAAATGGCATGCTATCTTGGGCTGAAACACTTCTTTTGCAGCCTCTTTTTCCTATTCTTTTTGTGTGTGTGAAAGAAGATGTTCTCCTTGTGCTGCTGCATTCCAATTGTCAGTCTCTGGGAGCAGGCTTGCCTTCTTCATGGGCATGAGATTTGCACAGTTACCCTAGGCCCTGTGCTTAGAAAGTTGGTTTAAAGCTCCAAAAATTATAAACAAATTTTGAACAAGGATTGTTGCATTTTATTTTGCACTGGGGTGTACAGATTATGTAGCAGGTTACAGTTTCAGATTCTGTAAATCATATTTTTTCTTGCTTAGCTGGTATCTTGTCAGCCTACTCAAATAGATAGAATTTCTCCTTGATTGGGATCAGAAACAATGTAAATTTTTTGGCCAAAAGATGTTAACCTTTTACTCTAACTGGACACAGGTATGCAGACTGGCTGCAATTATCTTTCCTGTAAATATATTTTATTCATAGCAACTTCTTTACACCTTTCCAATTCCACTTCTGCTTTACTTCAATTGGATCTGTCTGGATGCCATGCAAGCCATTGAGTTATGTGGCAAAACTCTCAGATCCCAAAGTCAGTCTTTCAGTGATATATAATGGATGAGTCTTCCTGTCAACAAATCTCTTATTCCACCTCTTATCAAGACTTTTTAAAATTAAAATCTTAAATTTCTATGTCTTGAGTATTTTCTCCTCATTTTTCTCTATTTTGGCCTGCATTTCTAACTATCTTTCTGGGGACTTATTTGTGCTAAGGAATATGAAAATACCACCTCATGCCACCTTGCTGCTGTCACAGGAATATATGCTGTTTTCACAGCATTTACTGCTAGACGATTCTTCAAGAGAAGCTGCATCTGATCTTTTACCCCTTTTCTTCAGTGAAGAGTGTTGATATTCTTCATAAGAAAGTCATAAGAATATGTGAATCAGTTTTTAAATGAAATGAAACATTGTCATTTTAAGGAAACTCTCAGCTAGAATTTTCTGCATTTTTCTGCATGAATTCTGCATACATAGACAAACATACATGCACACATTGCTAGAAATTTCCATAGAGCGGTCATATGTGATATTGTAACAAGTAGGCTCTTTGCAGCAAGCAGGCTCCTATTACCCCTTCTTGCACATTTAAACTACCTCCTCTTGCTTCTGGAACCAGGTTTCTGAGTGCACCACCAATCTGACTGATAAATGCCTGCCTGGGTGCATCAGTTTCAGCCCACTCATAGAAGGCCAAGGAAAACTGAGTGGAAGGGAAGCCTGATAACATCCCAGAGACTCTCTGAGTACCAGTCTCCAGTTGGCAGTCCAGGGAAAATGGAAGCCTTCAAGTCCAGTTTTGGGAAGGGTGGTGCAGGGAGGGCGTTGGAATGTGTGCATGTGATTGCTGTGAGTGAAAGGAAGTCCTGGGCCATAGGAGTCATGCACCAGGCCATGAGTGAGTTCAGATTCTGTGAGTTTGTGGCAATCCTCACATGGCTTAGGGTGCACAACCCTGAAAGGGGCCAGCCTGGGGTTTATACTGGACCACCAAAGCCAAGAGGGGCATGCTAGGGTAGCAGCTAGACTGAAGTAGTAGTTTATTCAGAACCCTTTGTTGTTTGCCTGTAAGCCCTCTTGCAAATCATTGGTGACATGGATATGAAAGGAGAAGTCAATAAGACACCATTGCAGTGCATGATGTCCAACTTTAAGAAAGCTTTTATTGATGACTGTGGAATCAAGCTGACTCCTGGCTGACTTAGGAAACTGAATTAAAGTGGACCACTTTTAAGAAGGATAAAAAGAAATTCTCTTGTATTATAGCTTATCATTACTCTGTCTTATAAATTAAAATGTTCACATTTCAGAGTAAGAGAAGAACATCTGTGTAGGCATTTTACAATTTACCCCATTAAAAGATTCTGTTCTGTACAACCGGTGTTGCTATGGCATGACCTTGGTAAGAAATAGTTGAGATGTGTACTCTAGCTCAGAGGATTGGCAATGTCCCTGGAAGGTGGTGTACTTTAATAAAAATATCTAGATCTCAGGAATCTCCTCTTGGTCTCTAGCCAGTTCCAAGTGGACCAAACTGGGTGTGGTCACACAAACTAATTGGAATTTAGCCACTATTATGTAAAGATATCATAAAAAGAGGGGAAAAAACTGCATGCAAGTAAAAAAAAATCCCATGATGGGATGATTTACCTTACTCCTCACTTGCAAAGGAATGGGCAAAATGCACAGGACCATGTGAAAATTGGGGGAATAGAATTAAACAGGGAGAGCCTATTCAGGATTCCTTGTGTATAGAAAACATTCCATAAGAAAACGAGAAAGAAATAATTGGAGTGTGTAGAAAAGAGTGGGCTTTGTTAATGGAATATAGAAAAAAAATGTATGAACAGAGAGATCAAGCAATCTCTGAAAAAAATGAATTATGAAAAGGAATTGGCAGGATTACAGGAAAAACTGTCCATGCTGCAGGATCAAAATTTTATTTTGGAAATCAAATTTATAATTATCAGTCAGTGGCTGAGAGGGCCACAGTCTATGTGGCCCAATATAAATATGGAAAGAGATGAGGTAAAGTGCACAAAGGGAAAGTACATATGGTACCACCCACTGCCACTGCTGATTGGGACCCTGATAAGTGGATGGTGATGTGTGGGATGAAGTAGATGATACAAAAAGATGGGAATATTTTAGGTGAGAAAGCTTGTCGGAAATAAAAGTGTAAATATCCTCCAAAAATAGGATATTTACAAAAGCAAAAAGAAGAGAAACAGAGCAATCAGGTTACTTTCAAAACCACTATGAAAGAACAAAAAGTAACTGACATTCTCAGGCATTTTACTCAGAAAACTGCTGAGTCATTATAATTTGAATGGTCAAAATTGCTGATGCAGGGACTGGAAGATGCAGGTGGTGGACTATGCTAATTGCATAAAACTTGTAGGAATTAGCACCAATCCCTTTATACAAACTAATTTATATGAGTTTATTCAGCAGACTGGAAAAATTCTAATTTGCTGGTATTGGCTGAAAAAAGGTGTAATGAACAATGCTCTGCTGACACTATGTAGCCACAAAGTAATTGACCCTGGCACACTTTGAGAGATGCTATGCAGAAATTAAAAAAAAAATTATGAAGTCAGCAATTGTATTGGGAGACAAATGCTATCATTAAGGCAGTACCTCCAGCATATAAGCACCTGATAATAACTTTATTATTAGGAAAAACAGGCAATCCACTTAACAGTGTCTTATATAAAATAGCAGAGATGGGAGATATGGGAGATCAGAATGCAGGGGAAAAAAAGGCCAAAAATTATAGTGGGAAATGGCTCACCAATACCAATAATAAGATTTTCCATAGAGCCATACTCCAAGTCCTGCTGTAAACTGGGGTCAACCAAAAAAGTATTAACGTTTTGTCAAATAATGAGATAAAGAGAATCCATGAAGAAAAATGTGAGCCAAGTTATAATCATAGAATGAATAGTGCTCCTATTCCTGGCAAGGCAGAAAACAGCTCCCATGGCACCTCTGTATTCTCACTTAACCCCTTTCTTCCAGACAAAGGGATTAGGCCAAATCTCATCAACTTTGAATCCAAATTTGTGACTCCCCTTTGGTCTCATGTTTCATATTTTTAAATTGGGGAAGCTGTTTAATACTGAGAAACTCCTTGCTTGCAAGTTTCATCCTTACATTTTTTTGAAAAAGTCTTGATATGTGCCATTAATTCTTATTTTAAAATATGTATATTGATGTTTCAAATATTATTAGATAAAGCATTTTAAGTATTTAGCATTATTCTGAGAAATTCGATTTTGATAGTAACCGTATGTGGTGAAATTTTCGCTTGAAGTAATGACTTAAAGTATGAAGGATATAAAGGATATGTTTCCCCTCAAAGGGAAAAAACACTAATTTTGTCCTAGGATAAATGGCTGTTACAGAATAAGGGCAATGTAAGGCAAAGCCTGAACAAATATAGTAAGTTGCCAAAGGTTTGTGGAAAAAGAAATTATGGTCAAAGTTAGAAAAAGTTTTAGTTGAATTAAAAGGGAAGGTGTTGAAAGCAGTACCCAGACTCTTGAGCATCTACCCTCCCTTACATGATGTTAAGCCAGGGAATGTGGTGTGGGTAAATGACCGGGGGAAAAAAGGCTTCCTTCAGCCTCAATGGAGATGTCCTTACCATGTTATTTTAGTAACCCCAACAGCTGTCAGAGTTGTGAAGATCATCCTGTGAATTCACCACTCTTGGGTCATGAGGGCCACCGCAGATGACCCTTGGGAGTGCACCCCTCATCCTGAATACCTGACATGCATCATTCTTTAGGAGCCTCTGTGCCCTTCACCATTGCAGCTGAGATCAACTCACCATCCTGCAACTGAGATCTAAATGACCATCGTTGCCCTGCTCTAGCTCACTGCAAGCAGCTAGTCAAAGAACAGCTGAAGCCTAAAAACACCTCCGAGGCCTGCCTCAGTTACCCCAGAAGCTGACTGATCTACGCATGGCTGAAGATTGAGGAATCAACACATGGACATACCAGACTGCTGGGTCTGTGGACTTTTCTTGCCCTTTGCATTTGTCTTTCATTTAGCAGTTTTAACCCTCCTAGAAATAGGTCACCTGGAGTTCTCCTCCAAAATCAAGTTTACTCTAATTTTGTGGGATCCTTCTTACCCAGGTAACTTCCTCCTTCCTAGCCACTGCCCATGGTGTGTCTTCATTTCTTCTCTGAGGCTAATTATATGTTTGTGTGGTGTCACTCCCCATAGTCAGCACCGTGTGTCTCACTCTTCTGTTTCTGCTTAACATGTCCACAAGCCCTTTCAAGGGGAATGAGCATGCCAGACATGCCTCAAGCACACCAATGTCAGGAAAAAGGTTAAAAACATAACCAGGATTCATGCCAGGGCATTTCTCAGACCTGCATTATTCTGTATGCACCCTTAAGGAACGTCCCCCAATATGCTGTAGTCCCACCTCACCAGGTTTGGTAGTGCTGTTTTTGCTACTCTAGGGTGGCAAGTCTATGACCTCAACCCCTAGAAAGGGAAACAGTTCCCAAGCCCACCTGACCTTCAAAACATGTACAGTTTTACCCCCCACTGAATCGGACATCTCTCCTAATACAGTCCTCCTGATAGTGCAATGAATATGAAATTGGGGGCAGTTCTTGGCTGTGCTAAGACTGAGGCTTCCTGGGATCTGGTGCTGTGCAGTTTGTCTTTTGCAAAAGCTATGAGCTGGGCCCACACTTAAAAAAAAACACCTGGGTTCCCCAAAACAAGTGACCAAAGCCAGGGCCCTGCCAGCAGGTAAGGAAATCCCAAAGAAGGTGCTGGACATATATGTCAGGGGGCATAGGCTGTCAAGAAAACAGATCAGACCCCCTCAAGGGCAGTGCCCCTCCCTCACCTGCATACCTCACATCACCTTGTTTGGCCCCAGAGAATGGCTGGTTAGTCAAAGGCAGGTGTATTAGTTAGGGTTCTCTAGAGAAACAGAATCAACAGGGAACACTTACAAATATAAAATTTATGAAAGTGTCTCACGTGACCGTAGGAGTGCAGAGTCCAAAATCCACAGGGCAGGCTGCGAAGCTGATGACTCCAATGGATGGCCTGGATGAACTCCACAGGAGAGGCTCACCAGCCAAAGCAGGAATGCAACCTGTCTCCTCTGAGTCCTCCTTAAAAGGCTTCCCATGATTGGATTTAGCATCACTAATTGCAGAAGACACTCCCCTTTGGCTGATTACAAATGGAATCAGCTGTGGATGTAGCTGACGTGATCATGACCTAATCCTATGAAATGTCCTCATTGCAACAGACAGGCCAGCACTTGCCCAATCAGATGAACAGGTACCACAACTTGGCCAAGTTGCCACCTGTCCCTAACCATGACAGCAGGTAAGATTTCTCAGGGAAGGAGCAACCTAAGACAGGCACAGCTGCAAAGGGCTATCAGGAGAAAACCTGGGTACAACAGAGGTGGGGAACAGACCCCCCACCACCCCAATCTTATAGGGGCCTAAACCCTGCCTGGCTACCTTTTATCCCTTGCCCAACTCAAATCGGGATATATCAACACCTGCAACAAAACAAGGGTGAAATATAGGTGATGCTATGACCCTCTCCTCTAAGCCAGTGTAAGCATTAAAGGGGGGGGAGTAGCAAGCAGGTCCCTTGCAGCAGGTGGGCCCTTCATGTCTCCTTGCACATTTAAACTATCTCTTTTTTTTAAATTCCCCAAATTTCTCTGAGCAGTCAGAACTACATGTAAACAGGATGCTTGCCCTGAGAATGGGTAAAACTGCATGTGGGCAAGATAAGACACATTTCTGTAAAGGAACCCATCCCCTAACCATTCCTTGGCTTCTGTAAACCCTGCTTCATGCCCTACATGATTTAAACTAACCAGTCATTTGCCTTGTCTTTAACATGCCATTCTGTCTATGAAAACAGATGTTAACCTTTTGTTCAGGCTTCAGACTTTCAGAGGCTACTCAGCTGATCCTTATGGCCATGGATGAATAAAAACCTACTTCCTGAAACTTCAGAGCCTCAGCCCTGGTTTGTTCTGTCTCTGTGTAATGTTCTAGGAGGCTTGCAGCCTTTTTCCTGCTTCACACAACACTATTTTTGTATCTTCTGTCTATTCTTCTAGAAGACTTATCCAATAAATCCTTAATGCTTGTTCATTTCCTCCTTCATTTTGTCACTTAAAATATATTGCCTGTTCCATGAAGTCTTCCTGAGGTTTTTATTTAAAATTTCAACAATACCCTTTTCCCCAAACACCATTACTCTTGTTTTCTTCATAATACTTACTACCAATTAAAAATTAATTCATTTACTTACTTACTTGCAATAATACTATCTGCCTCTGTCCACTACAATGAAGTTCTAGAAGGGAGAATTTGAAAAACTTTTGTTCATTTATATATCGATAGTGCTTAAATGCATGTCTTGAATATTAGTAAATCTTTGCATTATGAATACTCAGTTTGATACCCACAATGACTTGAGAGAGATGGATTTCTTACAAGTAGAGAAATGGCATGATTTGCCCACAGTCAATAAACAATTCAATTGAAAAACAATATCGCAATTCTGGGCTGCAACTGACCCTAATGAAAGCTGCAGTCTTGCTTCTAAGTCTGTTATTCCTGATGTTAGGGAACAGGTGATCACAGGCTCTGGGTCGGATGCACAGTATATGTCTGTGAGTATACCTGTAAGCCACAGAGTAGAAAATGCCCATGCTTAAGTGAAAGATGAGTGGCTCAATGCTGTTTTATTATGTTACAATATTCAAAGATGTCATTATGTCCTTGACCCAACTGCTTCTTATCATTTTGTTCCTCAAGTCATTCTGTGTCTATATATGGTATTTCTTGGAAAATTCATGCTTAGGGAGGCAATATATTACAACAGCATGTAATAAAAGCATTTCTGAAATGGGCTGATTTTGAGTTGTTATCTCAGCTATTATGTCCACTAACATTGCATCCTTGGCTTAATTACCTGATATTTCAGATGTCATTTTTGTCATCTGTAAATTGTGGGTACTCTAATATATAACATGTAGTGTTTCGTGTAATTTAATCTGTTACTGCATGCAGTGAACTTAGAAACTAAAACCATTTATGTAATTAATGATCAATATATTATAAATTACTGCTATGAGTTTATTAAACAAATATTCATTAAGGTCTTCATTCATATGACCTCATTGCAAGCTTTATAAACCTTATAGTATATCAGTTTTTGTTACTCATTTTTGAAGGAGATGAAAATTGAGAAGGGTAAGAATAGACTTTATTTATAAGAGAAATGGCAAAACTAAAAGTATATTGAGAGAATGAAAAGTCTTAGCACTGGTTTATGATGGAAGGAGAGCTTAAAAGTCTAAGGAAATATAAATACCTCTTGATAGATACAAGCTATGATTAATAGCTTAAATACTCAGCATACAAATATTTGTATTATTTGCAAGTCATTGCTATTGACCATTCTCAAAATACTGAGACTTCATTTAATTTGAATATGACTTGTTCTTTTATTTGACATACATTCACTGAACCACTATGACTGTTTCTCTCCAGGAAGCACTTACATTAGAATCCTCTGGATATTAATTAAATTAGTATCCCACATAAGACTTTCTGAAACAAGATCCCTGTGAATTTGCTTGTAAAAAAATCTCCCCATGCCATTCCTTTGCACACTAAGTTTCACAAATCCTTCCAGACTCCTAAGTACATGAAATCATGAAAAAATCAACAGGGGAAATAAATTAGTAAAATATTATAAATCATTGTAAGTCATTGATTCTTTTGGACAAACGCCAATTATTCTTTCTTATTTCTATTGAGAAAGACAGTGAAAAAAGAGTGCTAGAGCATAGAGAAAGCAAAAAGTTTTTTTTCAGTCTCATGCCCAGAGTTAAAATGAGAAATCATTCAAAAATGAAGATCCTATGAAATGAACTTTGTCCAAGAAGTAAACTCTGAGAGACAATTCCAAGGAGAGAGTGGACATGTAGGTCCCTTGTAATGAAGGATTTTGTAGGTGCAGGTATGGTATAGACATAGGTTAGCTGTCGTTCTAAGTACAGCTAACAAATAGATGCAGCTATACAGATAAAATTTTACAAGGAATTTAACATAAAGGGAAATGAAATAACAAATTAGTAGAGGTATGAAATCTCTTCATATAACATACAAAAAGAGATAATATGAGATGGCATGCGCAGGTTTAGAGAAAATGGTTTCAATTATCCTTAATGCGAATTATATCTATATGTATGTTTTGTTAGAATTCATTTCAAGAGCAAGTACAGACTCTTAGAAGATGTTCATTAAAAATGGCAGTGCATGGTCAGACCATGGTGGCTCAGCAGGCAGAGTTCTCACCTGCATGCTAGAGACCTGGGCTCAATTCCTGGTGTATGCCCATGTGAAAAAAAAAATGGCAGTGCAATAACAGAATTCATTCTCCTGGGGCTTTCAGATCATCCCAAACTCAGGCCTCTCCTCTATGTGCTGTTTCTGGTTGTTTACCTCACCACTTTCTTAGGCAACCTGGGCATGATAACGTTAATCAGACTGGACTCTCACCTCCACACACCCATGTATTTCTTCCTCACTAAGTTAGCCTTTGTGGACTTGTGCTACACCTCCAATGCAACTCCACAAGTGATGAGAACTTTCTTATCTGAGAAGGAAATCATTTCTTATGCTGGCTGCTTTACCCAGTGTTGTGTTTTCATTACACTCCTCCTGACTGAGATCTACATAATGACAGCCATGGTCTATGACTGCTCCCTGGCCAGATGCAACCCACTGTGCTAAAGTGTGAAAATGTCCAGGAGAGTCTGCCTCTGACTGGCCACATTTCCTTATGTCTACTGCTTCTCAGACGGTCTATTCCACGCCATCTTGACCTTCTGCTTGAGCTTCTGTAAGTCCAATGTCATCAACCATTTCTACTGTGCTGACTGACCCACTGCTCATTGTTTTCTTGCCCTGATGTTTATGTCAAGGAACATGCCATGCTCATATCAACTAGCTTCAACTTCTCCAGTTCCCTCACCATCATCCTGGTGTCCTACACCTTTATTATTGCTCCTATACTCAGGATCAAATCAGCTGAAGGAAGGCACAAGGCACTCACTACCTGAAGCTCTCACATGATGGCTGTCACTCTATTTTATGGGACACTCTTCTGCATGTATGTAAGACCACTAACGGATAAGACTGTTGAGGAATCCAAAATAATAGCTGTCTTCTACACGTTTGTAAGCCCAGTGCTTAATCCATTGATATATAGTCTGTGAAATAAAGATGTAAAGCAGACTTTGAAAAGTATCCTCAGAGGAAATGTGGTCACTAAGATGGCAATTCCCCCACTTTCCAACAAACCACAATTCTAAACCTTTCACGCAAATGTTTTTCCATTTTGATGATAAAATTTGTTGTTCTCTATGTATATGTCTCTTGTGTTTCAGGTAACATTATAAGGTCCAGGGAACAGGAAGCTACATTTAAACCTAGGTTCTTACTCTCCAACTTATGGTCCAAGAACCCACACCATCACCATTGCCTCAGATTTTGTTAGAAATACAGAATCCCATTGTAACTTCAGATCTCCATTCACAAACCTGAATTTTAACCAAATCCCTAGATTTTTATGCTTCTTAAAAATTGATGTCCCAAATTCCCTACTTGTTTGCCTTGGCACATTGGTGTGCTCTGATGTCTTACAAATATTAACATTATGACCATTCTCTCAGTTCAATTCCTTGCATTTCCTTTATTCTCATTCTGTTCTATTTTGAGAGCTCTTTAAGAAACACATCTCCCTCCACTCTTTCTGAGAAAAACAATAATCTATTGTTCATGATGGTGCTTATCTCTTTCTGAAGAAAGTACTTGTATAGTGGGGAAGGTAGCAACGGGAAAAGAGAAGGGGTATCAGACACAAGCTTGTTGATCTGGGTCAATGAGCTACAGGGGTCCACCTCCTCCTCTAGCTCTCCATTCTAGGGAGAACATTTTTGCCATCACCTTCACTAAACTTGAACATAGAAAGTGTTTTTTCTTCCTTAAATTATTGTTAAAATTTACCAGTGAAATCATAAGGGTCTACAGTTTCCATTGCCATTGTGGTTTTTTTTTCCTGGAATTCATTTTTCAAGAGCTACAGATCCATTAATATTTTCTTTTCTTCTTATGTATGTTTACATAATTATTGTGGTCTTTCAAGGAATCTGTTCATTTAATTTATGGTGATACATGCATTAGCATAAAATTTTAAATACTTTCTCCAACATCCTTTTTTTTAAGTAAGCAGAGAAAAATTTTATTGAATACACATCTGAGAAGACATACAGGCACTCTCACAAAGACAGAAGTGAGGAAGATGAGAGGTTATAGGCAATGTCAGCCATTTGCTTTTTTAGATTAGCTTTACTTTCATCCCTGACACTTTCCTTATTCAGAGTTTTCTTTTCTACCTTCCCTCCTCTCTAGGGTAGTTCCTGCTGGTAGATATTGGATTTTGTTGGGTCAGTTGGCTCTAAGCTTCTCTGTAGATGGTACTCATTCAGGTGGCTTTTTCTTTGGCTCCATCTTGATCTGTGATGACTCAGGTGGGGGTTGTTTAGCTCCAGATGGATTTTATGCTGCTGGGTGTTTCTCATTAGTGTGTAGTCCCTGGACAGAGTGTCTGTGGGGACATAGGCCTTCTTGACCTTGATTAATTATCTTTGCTCAAGGGCCTCTCTCCCCTTTCAGGTCCCTGTTCCAGTCTGCCTCAACTCTCCACTTGAAGAGTTTTCATCATTTCATGTTAAGGGGAGCTGATGGGTGAGGGTCTGCCTTCTGTATTGCTCCTGGCTTATCAGGGTGCAAAGGCTCTGCCTGACTTGGCATAGAACATTCTGGCTATCTCATTTAAGGTGAGAAGGAAGGAGTCCAGATGGATGGTTGGAACAACTGAAAATATTTGCATCAGGATCAGTTTGGTGTGAAAGGCTTCTAGCCTGGAAGAAATAAATTTGATGAGAAGCTTTAACATGCAAGTGCTGATGAGTACCAAGAGGATAGAAGTGAGTGGGCCTAGGAGAGGCATTAGCCAATTGACACTATTGAAGAGGGAAGAAAATGACTGTTGTTCAGGTTCAAGAGTAAATCCTAGCTGGGCTTTGTCCCTCCTTAATAGGTGAATAAGAGGGCACATGTGCTAAGTTAAGGGTTGTAGGAATGAAGTTTAGAAGGGACTTTGTTGATTGAGCTGTGGCTTTATCTGCTGTATCAGCCCAGTTGTTTCCTAGAGTGATGTTAGTATTTTTCTTTGATGGCCCAGGCAATGAATTAGCGCTTTTTGGCAAAAGCATGGCATTTAAGAGATTATTTCTTTGCAGTGTCAATTGGGGTTCTGATTTTTGTGAAAAAAGCTAGCTCTTTTCACACTGCTGTGTCAATGTGCAGGAATAGGAAAGCATATTTGGTATCAGTGTAGAGGTTCAGCCTTATCTTTTTTTCATTGTTTTAGAGGTCAGGTAAAGGCAATTGCTTTTTGAGCTAAATTCCCTCAGACAGGGCTTTGGCTTCATTTTAGCAAAATCACATATTTGCTCCTGTTTTTTGGTTAATGAAGTTACTTTTAGAAATAAAATATTTGACCAACTCCAGAAGTTTCATCCTGCTTAATCTTTACAAACTTACTAGTGTTATGTTAATTAACAGGTAGAACATAATTTATATACTTGCCATGTTTCTCTTTTAAAGTTCTTTTGTTGAAGGTGAAGAATCGATTTATTCCTGAGCCCTGTTCTTTTAGAGGCTCCTTAAAGTAAAGTAATGTAACTGAAAACTAAATTTAGTTGTTCCCATGATATGTAACTTTTAATATTATGCAGCTCAGTATTAGGATAGAACATTGTGAAGTTTTTAGAGTTTTAAAGAATCTTTAAATATATGAATAAATTTCACCCATGAAAATTTAGCTAATAGAAGATCAGAAAATCTTTTTCAATTCTTCTTAAACACTTTTTAGATAGTATGTTCAGCTATCTTAGCAACTCATGTTTATAAGGTGGGAGAAGAAATCCTTCATAAGAACAACAATACTTGTCTTCTGAAATAAAGGATAACGTCAACATTAATATAACAAGGATATTATTTTGAAGTGATATAAAATATTTATCTTTTAAACAGAGTATTTAGATGGTTAATAAAAACATTTTATAACCTTTCATTAAGAGTAGATTTGGGGGCAAGATGAAAGCATAATGAGGTATGGAATTTAGACTTACAGAACAGCCAGTAAATAGCTAGGAACTCTCTGGGACAGCTGTTTGAAGAATATCCATGACACATTGTTCACCAATCTGGGACTGGTGGAAATGCCAAGATCACTGCACAAGCTGTAAGTAAACCTCCCAAACTGCCGAGGCTGGTGGCCTCTCCAACAGGCATGGCAGGGCAGGTTGGAGGCACTTCACTGCGGAAAAAAATGCTGTTTCTACTAGCAAAAAGTGAAGTAGCACTGACAACCTCCAATTTCTGATTTAATTTGTAGGTTTGGATTGCTGCTGAATACAAACTCCTCACACAGATCCAACCAGAAAAGAAGGGAAGTAACACAGTTGTGTCTCCTGGAATAGAGGAGACAGAGCTGATGAAGGAAAGAGAAGAAGCTTTAAGAATTGGCTAAGCTTGGGTCATGCCCAAAGAAAAGGGGCACATGGAGCTAAGTACCAACTGGCTCTTCACTGGCAAAAGTTGGGGTGTGGGAAAACTGGCTCTGAAAAGGAATTATTTTTTTTCCTTTAAAAAAGTATTCTAAGTAGCTCAATAGAGGAAGCTTAAGGCATTTTCAATTATCAGTGCTGAGCCAGGTAAGGGCTGAGTTAAAATAGTTCTGAGAGAAAAAGTAACAAGTGAAATGAAGGAGATAATTCCCTATATGGCATTTCTTCCCCATGTAAAAGAGATTGGGCCCAGCTCTTGTGGCAGCCTTCCATCAGAGAATTCAGACCCCAGGGGCTGGGAATTAGAAACAGCTTAATCTTGCCTTTCTCCTCAGCCTTTGTCTCAATCACACACTGGCAGGCTGAGACTTAAAGGCTCCAAACCATTTTATCGTACTGGGGAGCTGTGGGCTGAAAAATACTATTTGCTGAGCAGATTAGACAAAGCACAGTCTAGTGGCTCAACAAGAATGTCAGACAACCTGCCATATCTCATCCTTATGGAAACTTGATACTGAGTACACTCTACTTTCAGACCTGGGTCTGCCTTCTTGGGGAAAATCTTATGAGGTAAATCATATCTGGGGAGACTTTCCTCAAAAAAAGTTCCACAAAAACAAGGCAAGAACCAGGAAAACAAGAGCTGAAAATTCTGATCAGTTAAACAGAAACTGTGCTAGAAGTCTAGAACAAGTTGAACTGAATACAAAAGAACAGATCAATAACAAAATCAATCAGTAAGAAAGTCCAAGGAGGAAGAGTGTAAACACCTCCAGAATAAACTGATCAAGGAAATTAGATACTTTGACACTAGTGAAAAATTGTGATTCATACTAAAAGCAAAGATATGGCCCAGTCAAATGGACAAACTGACACTTTAAATGAGATGCAGTAGTTGAATCAACTAATTAAAGATGCTCAAACAAGCATGCTAAATCAATTCAAAAGTCAAATCAAGGAGTTGAGGGAATATATGGCAAAAGGAATGAAGGATATAAATTAGAAATAGGGCAACCACATATATAAAAGAGGTTGAAAGCTTAGAAAAAACAAATGGAAGATCATACAGGAGTGTAAGGCACAATAGAAGAGATGAAAAACAGAATGGAGATTTACAACAACAGATTTGAACAGGCAGAAAAAAGGATTAGTGAGCTTGAAAACAAGGTATCTGAAACTATACACACTAAAGACTAGATAGGGAACAGAATGGGAAAATATGAGCAGGGTCTCAGGGAACTGAATTCAAGCATGAAGCACATGACATATGTTACAGGTTTTCCAAAAAGGAAAGGGCCCAGAAAGAATAATGGAAGAAAATAAACACTGAAAATGTCCCATCTTTTATGAAAGACATAAAATCACATACCCAAGAAGTGTAACATTCCCCAAACAAAAGAGATAAAAATAGACTTACTCCAAGACACTTAGTAATCAGATTGTCAATGTCATAGACAAAGACGGAATTCTGAAAGCAAGAAGAGAAAAGTGATCCATCACATACATGGGAAGCTTGATAAGATTATGCAAGGATTTCTCAGAAGAATACCATGGAGGCAAGAAAGCAATAGTATGATATATTTAAGATACTGAAATAGAAAAAATGCCAGCCAAGAATTCTGTATGTGGTAACACTTTCTTTCAAAAATGAGAAATTGTTTAGAATGTTTTCAGACAAACAGACGTTGAAAAAGTTTGTGAACAAGAGACTTACTTGTAAGTCTTGTAGTGCTCCTTTTAGTATTTCTTGTAGTTAGGAAAAGACAGGACAGAGAGAGGTATGGAAAAGAGTGCAGAAATGAAAAACATCAATAAGGGTCAAAAGAGAAACAATTAGATATTATATATCAATATAAAATCATGACACTTGCAACAATGTGGATGAACCTTGAAGATATTATGTTGAGTAATGTTATCCAGAAACAAAAGGACAAATACTGTATGTTCTCACTAATATGAACTAGATTAATGAGTAAACTTTGGGAGTTAAAGCTGAGAATTATCAAGAGATAGAAAAAAGATAGAAAAAAGAGATATCAATAAAAAAGGTTACTGTATTAGTTAGGGTTCTCTAGTGAAACAGAATCAACAGGGAACACTCGCAAATATAATATTTATGAAAGTGTCTCATGTGTCCATGGGAATGTAGAGTCCAAAATCCACAAGGCAGCCTGTGAAGGCGACAGTTCCAATGGAAGGCCTGGACGAACTCCACAGTAGAGTCTCACCAGCCGAGACAGGAAGAGCCTGTCTCTTCTGAATCCTCCTTAAAAGGCTTCCAGTGATCAGATTAAGCATTACTCATTGCAGAAGACACTCCCTTTTGGCTGATTACAAATGTAATTAGCTGTGGATGTAGCTGACATGATCATGATTTAATTCTATGAAATATCCTCATCACAACAGACCAGCATTTGCCCAACCAGACAAACAGGTATCAATACTTGGCCAAGTTGACATATGAACCTAACCATGACAGTTACCAAGAGACAGAAAAAGTGTAGATATTGGGCATTTAATGACAAAAGAGAACAAAATGTTCAATAGGATTTATTGTAAAGATCCAGAAATGGATAGCATAAATACTATCTGATGGAATCACAATACTGTAATTACATTGAACAAAGCTGAGTGTGAGTATGGTTGAATGAGGAAGGTTAGGGGGATGTATGACCCTATAAATAAAGATAGAAGATAAAGACTGGGATAATATAACTTAACAACCTTGAGGGGACAATTATGATGATTAAATGTACAAATATAAGTAATGTTTTTACGTTAATGAGAGCAAATGAATGTCAACATTGTAAGGTGTTGAAAATGGGATGATATGGGAAAAATACAATCAATGCAAACTAGAGTCTATAGTTAATAGCAACATTGTAACATGCTTTCATTAGGCATAACAAAGGCAAAATACCAAAGCTAAACATCGATAAGAGAGGTATTTTAGTTTGCTAATATTTCCAGAATGCAATATGCTAGAAATTAAACAGCTTTTATAAAGGGAATTTATTAAGTTACAAGTTTGCAATTCAAAGGCCATAAAAATATCCAAACTAAGGCATCCAGTTAAAGATACCTTGACCCGAGAAAGACCAATGTCTGTCCCATGGGAAGGCACATGGCTGTCATCTGCGGGCCTTTGTTCTTGGATCCATTACTTCCACATTCTGACGCCAGTGGTTTCCTCTCTGAGCATCTGTGGGCCTTCACTCAGCTCCTCTGGGATACAACTCTGGGTTCTTTTCTGCCTAGCTTCCATGGGAAGACACACGACAATGTCTGCTGTGCTCTACATTTCCAAATATCTGTGTCTAGGTGTTTGGAGTGCTCTCTCTCTGTCAGCACCCCAAGCGACTCCAAATGTCTGTTTCTCTGTCAAATCTTGTTCCCGTCTAACTTCCTTTGGCCTTCCCAGCTACTAGTGTCTCTGAGCTTCTGCATTTCGAAATGTGTGTGTCTGCATCTGCATATCTTTGTCAGCTGTGAAGCAACTAAAATATGCTTTGATGTATTAAACACTGCCAGAATAGAATACAAGAAATGGAACAGCTTTTAAAAGGGAATTCATTAAGTTACAGGATTCCAATTCTAAGGCCATAAAAATGCCCAAACTAAGGCATCAAGAAAAAAATACCTTGACTCAAAAAAGGCCGATATGTGTCACATAGGAATACATATGACTTGGGTCTGCTGATCCTTGTTCCCAGTTCCATTGCTTTCAGCTTCTGATGCCAGTATTTCCTTTATAAGCATCTGTGGGCCTTCACTAAACTCCTCTGGGACACAACTCTGGGTTCTGGTTTGCTTAGCATCTCAAGGGAAGATGCATCCTGGGCTCTGCATCTCCAAATGTCCATGTCTAGGTACTTGTTCACTCTGTTGGTACTCCAAGTATCTCCACATATCTACATCTATGTCAGATCTGAGCTCCAGTCATCTCCTGGGTTTTCTGCATTTCCAGAAGTCTGCATCTGCATCTGAAGTTTCTCCAAAATGCTTTCACTTTTAAATGGCTCTAGTAATTTAATCAAGACCCATCTTGAATAGGTGGAGTTACATCTCTATTTAATCAAATGGCCACACCAACAATTGGATATGGAAGTAATCTACTTAAAATGTTACACTGGCAATTGAGTGGGTCAGTGTCCCTGGAAACAATCTAATCAAAGGTTTCCCCTCTCAACAATAGGTCTGGTCCCACAATACTGGTTTATGATTAAAGCATGGTAAAGTTCAGGATTAACACATGATATTTATGGGGGAACATAATAGTTTTGAACCATCACATTGCACCGTCTGGACTCCCAAAAAGGTATATTCTTTCCATATGTAAAATACATTCATTCCATAAAAATATCATGACAACCTTAAAACATTGTAACAATACAAAGTTAAAAATCAGTACAAAATCTCATCAATGTCAGTTATAGGTATGGTCTGTTCTAAAGCAAAAACTTATCCTCTGGCTGTTGACCTATGA
The DNA here is from genome assembly GCF_023851605.1 of Tamandua tetradactyla. Lineage (NCBI taxonomy): Eukaryota > Metazoa > Chordata > Mammalia > Pilosa > Myrmecophagidae > Tamandua > Tamandua tetradactyla. The sequence goes on along the minus strand of NC_135337.1, from coordinate 97,157,920 downwards.
AACAGAGAACAAGTCATCTGCTGCCAACATACAAAGGAAGAACAGTCATGGGATAAATGTCTCCATTGCCATAGGAGGAAATTGAAAGGAAAACAGTGGTCACTGGATGAATACAGTTCTAAAAACCTACAGAGTAAACTACATTGGATTTCAAAGTCTGAGAGTCATTTATCATTTGGGCTTTAGGAAGCAGCAGTTCCACCCTTTCCAAGGGCTTACCTAGCAGCCCTGCTCTACTGAATCACTGAGGTGAGTGTTGCAATATTGGGGGAACATTGTGAGGGACAACCATATTCTTGTCTGTACCCTCTCAAAGCCTCAGGGAAGCATCTTGGATCTCTGCCATCTTTGGGGAACATGTTCAACCCCTCCAGAATAATGGGGTGATTTCTAGGCTCTCCCCAACCCCTTGTTTATGTGATCCATCATTTTCAAGACCTGGGGCACCCAAACTCATCCTGAACATCAAGGTGGAAGGCCTGCCTCCTGCTCATAGGGCAAACTCACCCTTCTCATGTGTATGGGGGGGTTGCTCTGTTAGCCTGTAATTTCTTGGCTTCAGACTTAGCTTCCATGGTTCTGCTTTGAAGAAATTTTTCCTTCAATCTCTTCCTTTTAGTCCAAAATGGCAGTGGTTCTGTTCATATAGATATAACAAAAAATATTTGTTGACTTTCCATGCAGCACAAAAGGATCAAGGCCATCGGACAATAGGACTTTCCACAAATTCTTTCTAGATAACTTCATTTCCAATCCTGGCTTTTACTGAAATGGCTGACTGGTTACAAACTCTCATGTGGGGCCTTATTTTTTGAGGTCTCACTTGCTGGAAGCCCAGAATTTTCCAGTTAATTTCTGGTTTCTGTTTACTCAAGTTCAGTTCTCAAGTTAGCTCCTTCTTGTCACATTTGACTGTAAGCTGCAAGGAGAAGCCAGACTGCATTTTCCATATTTAGTTCCAAAATGTCTTCAGCTATATAACCCAGATTGCCACTTTTAAATTCAGCCTTCCATCTGACACCAGCAGTCAATTTTGCCAAATTATCTGCCACTTTAAAATAAGGTTTGCTTCCTTCCAGGTTACAATAACACATATATTATTTCTTAGTCCTTATCAGAAGTAACTTTGAATAGTCTCTTCAAAGCATTCTAGGCCTCTTCCAGAATATTCCCCTTATCCATTTAATAAGCCATTACAACATGCTTGGTATTTAAAAATTTTGGCACCTCATTTCTGGATATAAATGAGGGGTGTTCTAGTTTGCTAGCTGCTGGAATGCAACACACCAGAGATGGGCTGGCTTTTAATAAAAGGGGATTTATTTTATTATCTCTTCAGAGGAAAGGCAGATAACTCTCAATTGTGGTTCTTTATGTGGGAAAGCATAGGATGGTCTCTGCTGGCTTTCTCTCCAGGCCTCTGGGTTCCAGCAACTTTCCCCAGGGTGATTTCTTTCTGCATCTCCAAAGGCCTTGGCTGAGCTGTGAGTGCTGAGATGATGTATGCTGAGCTGCTTGGGCTGTGCTATGTTGAGCCTCTCATTTAAGCACCAGCCAATAAAGTCAAACATCATTCATTGCAGCAGGCACACCTCCTAGACAACTGCAGATGTAATTAGCAACAGATGAGGTTCATGCACCATTGGCTCATGTCCACAGCAATATAACTAGGCACCTTCATCTGGTCAAGTTGACAACTGAATCTAATTACCACATGTCCACCCCTTGTCAACTTGGCAACTACGTGCATCACCTTAAACAATATTAAGGTGCAAAAAAATTTTGTTCTAGTTGTGGACCTATGAATCTCAAAACAAATTATCTGGTGCCAGTATGCAAAGGAGGATATTCAGAGGATACAGGTTTTCATCTCCATAGGGAGAAATTGGAAGGAACACAGATGTAAAACCTGCAGGGCAAACACCATTGGATTTCAAAGTCTGAAAGTCATTCATCCTTTGGCTTTAGAAAGTGTCAATGCCACCCTTTCCAAATGCCTATGCAATGGCCCACCTCTTTCCAAATCAACCTCAGGAAACATTGAGGAGACCACCTTTTTCTTGGCTCCACTCTCTCCAGGCATCAGGGCCACCCCTGGGCTCTCTGCCATTTCTGGGGCACATGCTCAACTCCTCCATGTGGGGGCAACCAGGCTCTCCCCAGTCCCCAAAGAGCATGATACACCTTTTCCAAGGCCTGAGGCTGCACAACTCTTTGACTGCAATGAGATGGGAGATTCATCCTCTGTCCTCAGGGAAAATTCAACCTCTCCATGTATATGGGTGGGTCCACTGTCCTGGGTGAGGGTTCTTGGCTTCAGACTTGAGCTTTCATGGTTCTCACTCTGCAAACTCCAATTTGTCCCTTTGTTTCCCCCTTTGTCTAGATTGGTAGTGGTTCCATTTAAACCAACAGTCTCTTCAAGCACTCCAGGTCTTCTCCATCATTCTCTTCACAGTTCCTCCAAAATCTTCCCCTTAGCCATCCAAAAAACCGTTCCAACATATTTGGTATTTGCAAACCACAGCAGCACCCCACTCTCTGGTACCAAAATCTGTTCTAGTTTGCTAGCTGCAGGAATGTGACACACTGGAGATGGATTGGCTTTTAATAAAAGGGGATTTATTTCTTTAGCTCTTCAGAGGAAAGGCAGCTAACTTTCAACTGAGGTTCTTTCTTATGTGGGAAGGCACAGGGTAGTCTCTACTGGCCTTCTCTCCAGGCCTCTGGATTCCAACAACTTTCCCTGGGATGATTTCTCTCTGCATCTCCAAAGGCCTTGGCTGAGCTGTGAGTGCTGAGATGAGGTATGCTGAGCTGTTTGGGCTGTGCAACCTTAAGTTCTCTCATTTAAGTACCAGCCAATTAAGTCAAACATCATTCACTGCAACAGGCGTGCCTCCTAGCTGACTGCAGATGTAATCAGCAACAGATAAGGTTCACATGCCATCAGCTCATGTCCCCAGAAATATAACTAGACACCTTCACCTGGCCAAGTTGACAACTGAATCTAACTACCACAAGGGATATGGGATTCTTAGTGCTATTGTTGTTTCTCCTTTTTAAATTTAATTTAATTTTTCATTCTTCCTTTTTTCATCATATTTTTTCTTTATGAAACAAATGGAAATATCCTCATATATGTTGCATTGGTGAATGCATACATATTTGATTATATAAGGAACCATCAATTATTTACTTAGGATGGATTGCATAATGTGTGAATGAATTTGTTTGCAAATAAACAGAAAGATACAGATGCTGTAAAAATGTTGAGAAAGAAACAGAGAAAGATGTACTATGCACTTTTTGTAGAGAAATAGCATGGTGCAGCCCTTCTATAAGGGAATGTGGCGGTTACACAGAAGGCCAAGGATAGGTTTTGCCATATAGTCCTACAAATCCCTTATGAAGTATATGCTTGGAAGAACTGAAAGAAGGGACATGAATGGACATTTACACACTGGTGATTATGGTGGCAACATTCACAATGTGCAAAGGGTGGATGTGGCCTAAGGCTACACCAAGTGATTAACAGAAGGGCAAACTGTGGTGTATACAAATAATGAAATATTGAGTGGCTGCAAGAAGGGATGAAGTTGTGAGGCATGCAACTAGGTGAGTGAAACTTGATGGCAATAGGTTGAATGATATTAGTCAGAAATGAAAAACAGATAGTATAATGTATCAGTTATATAGATGAACTACAGTGTGCAAACTCTGAGAATGGAATTTGAGATCATAGGGTATCAGGGGAAAGTTTATTGTAAAGACAAATAGATGATAAGCTCTCACTGCAGTCACATCTGTTTCTGAGTTGTAATTGTTGTTTCTAAATTTTGAGATGCTGAGATCTTTTGTATAACATGGTTGTTCCCTAGAACTTAGGCATCTGTAGGACACCAGAGACTCAGAGGTAGGTATCAGCACTGAAATTCAGCATTACCCCATACAGCAAATGTTAAAGAAAAAACTGAAAAAGAGGTCAGACTTCAATTAGAGAAGTGAATGAAGCTAATCTTGTTAGGAGTAAGGTAAAATAGACTAAAGGATAAAGGATGATATTGATTATATCTTGAAACTTCAACTTCTGGGTAAGATGAAAGGAAGACATGTTTATTTGGTGCAAAATTTATATTTTTAGTACCCACTATCTCATTTAACTTGTATGGTCAGCTTATTTGAATGCAATAATTGTATGAACCTTGAAAAAGAAGTGAGATCTTGCTGGTTTGTGCAGGTCAGTGTGATGCCCTGATATATCCCAGAATAATCATGGCAGAAAATTAAAACTATTTGTAAAATCCCCTTGAGAGACTGGGGGGGAAATGTGGAAATATTAAATTTCCTCACCTGGGGAAGAACTGATATTATCACAAGCATTGGAGGCTAACAATTTAATAAACCAAGCCCTCAATCTTGGGATTTGCTCTTCTAAAACCTATTCCTGGAAAGGAAAAGCTAAAACTACTTATAATTATTGTGTCTTAGAGTAACTTACAGAGAACCTCTTATCATGCTCATTTATAGCCTCTCTCTTGAATCCAACTCCACGGGTAGTCTCACTGTGCTCGCCACTATGTGATACATGACTCCCAGGTGGGTCAATCTCTGGGTAATGTAGGACCTGACTCCCAGTGATGAGTCTGGCCCTGGCATCATGGGATTGAGAATGCCTTCTTGACCAAGAAGGGGAAGAGAAATGAAACAAAATGAACTTTCAGTGGCTGAGCAATTTCAAATAGACTCAGGAAGTCATTCAGGAATTTATTCTTATGCATTTTGGTGCAGTGGAGTACTTAAAGGGAAATGTCTGAAACCATTAAAATGAAATCCAGGGAATAGTCACTCCATATGAGGTGGTGGGGCTTTCAGGGACAATGAGAAATTGGTGGGACACTAAGATGTCTTTGAGTCTACAAAGGAGAGGGGCAGTGAAGATTTTCCTTTTGACTTTAACATTAAATCCCACAATTAGGCATGTTCAAGTGGAGGTAGGCCCAGGTTGGCAGTTTAGGACAGAACACTTATGAAAATAATTTTACCTGTCATATTGAGTGTCCCCTGGGGACCTTATACATTGGTCAGATATGAAGTCAGCAGAGCCACACATGGCCTCAGGCAACCTCAGACATTTTCACTTGCTGTGAGCAGGGTTTGAGGGGCTGCCCTTATCCCCTTCAGGAGACAGTGCAGTCCAGGGGCCCAAAGCCCATGCTGGCAGCATCTGGGGTAAGACCTTTGTGGGTCCCGAGGTTGAAAGTTGTCTTGAGGTTTCTGGAACTCTCTTTGCTCTGGTTATCTGAATCACAGTTGAAGCAAGGACACTGATGCTTGGAGCCATGATTTGCATGATCCCAAAAGGACACTGCTCAGTTAACAGCAATTGCAATAAGCTGAGCTTGTTCTCTGGTCTTCTGCTTACCCCTCTTTGCCTTGTCTTCCTCCTGGGGCTTGTTATTTTTTTTTTGATTGAGATATAGTCACACACATACAGTGCATAAGCGGTGTAAAATCAATGGCTCACAATATCATCACATAGTTTTGTATTCATCACCATGATCATTTTTAGGATATTTGCATCACTCCAGGAAAAGAAATACAAAGGAAAAAACTCACACATCCCATACCCATTACTCTTCCCTCTCATTGATTGCCAGGATTTTAATCTAAATGGTGTCTTACCCTTTATCTCTCCCTATTATTTATTTATTTTTACTCTTAGTTTTTTCCTCATCTGTCCTTATTCTAGATAAAAGGAGCATCAGGTTCAAGGTTTTCACAATCACACAGTCACACTGTAAATGTTACATCAGTATTCAATCATTTTCAAGAATCAAAGCTACTAAAAAACTGCTCAACTGTTTCAGGTAGTTCTGTCCAGCCACACCACTACTCCATAAACTAAAACAGGATGTTTAATAATGCATAAAAATAACCTCCATGATAAATCTCTACTCTGTTTGAAATCTCTCAACCACTGAGACTTTATTTTAAATCATTTGTCATTTCCACATTTTGGTCAAGAAGTCTTTCTTAATCCCATTATGCCAGGTTCTGGCTCTATGCTGTTGTGTGAAAAAAGGGACAATGCTTTAAGATTCCTGGAATGTTACATAGAAAATAGAATAAACTGGGCTGGGGCTCTGAAGTTTCAGGAAGTAGGTTTTATTTTCTATGGCCATAATGCTCAGCCAAGTAGCCTCTGAAAGTCTGGGCCTCAAACAAAAGGCAACTTTAGCTTTTATAGACTATATTACATGCTAGAGATAAGGTAAACTTAATATGGTGGCTGAAAATATTAAAGGAAAAACTCTTGGTTAGTTTAAGGTGCAAAGCAGGTTACAGAAGCAGATAAGCTATTAAGGGAAGGGTCCTCATCCGAGGTGGCTTATCTTACCTACTTGCAGTTTCCCCCATTCTTGAAGGTCAGGGGAGGGGGGTCTCTATCCCAGGAATGTGTCTTATCTCACTTGCCTGCAGTTTTACCCATTCCTGAAGGTCAGAAGAGGGCGTCTGGGGATTTTCCACCGAGAAGGTAGCTGAACCAGAAGAAGAAGTGGTGGTGGGGGAGGCATGCCTGCTTTAAAGCCTGCTTGCTACAATCCCAAAAGTTCTGTCCCACATTGCCTGGCAGATTACATCCCTGGGAGTCGTGTCCCATGTAGGGGGTGGAGGGCAATGAGTTCACCTGCTGAATTGGCTTAAAGGGAATGAACGCATCTGAGTAACAAAACAGATTCTCCAAGGGTGGCTCTTAGGCATAATTTTCAGTATACTTAGCTTCTCCATTGCAGGAATAAATTTCGTATGGGCAAACCCCAAGATTGAGGGTTCAGCCTATTCAGTTTATTGTCTCAACTGCTTGTGAGAATATCAGGAATTCCCCGAATAGGGAATTTCAATATTTCTTCCTTTCTCCCAAGTGGGGACTTTGTGAATACTTTTATTATTCACTGCTCAAATTACTCTGGGATATATCAGGGCATCACACTAATCAAACCAGGACAAATCTACAAGAACTCACACATACAAAGTCCACGTATGCACACTACGGACTATTGAGCAGGTGCAAGAAGGAATGAAGTTGTGAGGCCTACAACTAAATGAATGAACCTTAAACACTGTATGTTGAATGAACTGGCAGAAACAAAAACAAATATTATCATGGTCCACTCATATAGATTAATTATAATGTGTGACCTCAGTGAATTGAAGTTGAGGACATGGGTCATCAGGTTGGGGTCTATTGTAAAGGGTCCTAGGTTGTAAGTTATTACAGCAGTCACATATATTCCAGGAGTTGTAGCTGTTATTTCTAAGTTCTGAGATACTGAGCTATTTCTTTATGACCTGGTTAATCTCAGAATTTTCATGTATTTATGTGACACCTCAGAATCAAAAGTAAGAGCTCTGAAGCTATGAAAATCAGGATTACCCCTTTTAGCAACTGATAAAATGTTGAAAAGGTGATCAGACTTTGATTAGAGATATGTATGAAGCTGATCTGTATAGGACTAAGGTAAATAAGAATACAGGGTGAAGAATGACTTGGTCCATATATTTTTTAAGAATATATTTGTTGACAAATCTTAGTCCATACATGTTGTACAATCAAGGGCTCACATTATCGTCACAACATTCTGCATTCATCTCATGATCATTTTTAGAACACTTTCATCCCTCCAGAAAAAGAAATAAAATGAAAAAAGAAAAAACTCATGTGTCCCCTACCCCTAATCCCTCCCTCTCTTTGAGCACTAGTATTTCAACTTACTCAATATATTTTACCCTTTATCTTCCCTATCATTTATTTATATTTATCTATATTCTCTTCACATCTGCCTACCCTGAATAAAAGAAGCATCAGACACAAGGTTTTCATAATCACACAGTCACATTGGAAAAGCTCTATGGTTTTACAATCATCTTAATGAATTAAGGCTACTGGAACACGACTCAACAGTTTCAGATACTTTCCTTCAACCATTACACTACAGCACAAACCAAAATAGGATATCTACATAACGCATAAAAATAATCTTCAGGACAATTCCTCAGCTCTGTTTCCAAGCTCTCAACTGTTTGAAATATGTGAGCCACTAGAACTTTATTTTGTCTCATTTTTCTCTTCCCCTTTTTGGTCAAGAAATCTTTCTCCATCCCAAACCAGGTCCTGTCTTCTCCAAGAAGTTCTATCCCACATTTACAGATCTGGGAATCATGTCCCACATACCAGGGAGGGCAGTGAGTTCAAAAGCTGAGTTGAGTTAGAGAGGCCACATCTGACCAACAGGGAGGTTCTCAGGGGGTGATTCTTAAGCATAATTATAAGTAGGTTTAGCCTCTTCTTTGGCAGGAATAAGTTTCCCAAGATCAAGGGCTCAGCCTATTCGGCTGGTTGTCCCCACTACTTCTTGTGACAATATCAGAAATTCTCCAAATGGAGAATTTGAAAATTTCTTTCTTTCTCCCAGTTCCACAAAGGGACTTTCCAAATGCTTCTTTATTTTCAACCTATTTTTTCTGGGATATTTTGGGACATCACGGTAATCTGAACAAAGCAACACGATCTTACACCCTATTCAAGATTCCATGTACTTATGATATTCAAGTAATTGACCATACAAGTTAAGTTAATGTGGTACTCCAGATATAAATTCTGTACAAATAAATGTCTCTTCCTTTGGTCTCCATAGAAGTTGAAGTTTTAAAATACAGATGATATCATCCTTTACCCTGTATTCTGATTTATCTTAGTCCTATCCAGATCAGCTTCATTCATATCTCTAGCCAAAATCTGATCACTTTAAAGTTCTTGTTTTGTTGTTTTTTACATGAGCAGGCACCACAAATCAAATCTGGCTCTCTAGCTTCAAACAAGAATTCTGTCACTGAACCACTGTTGCACTGCCCCACTTTTTCAAGTTTTTAAAAACAGTTCCTGTGTGAGGTAGTGCTGACTTTCATAGCTTCAGACCTCTAACTTTGAGTCTCAGGTGTCATATAAATATCTGTAGCTTCTGGGAACATCCAGGTTATATACAAATAGCTCAGTACCTCAGAATTTAGAAGTAACAGTTATAACTCCTGAAATATGTGAATGCCTTAAGAGTTTACAATCTAGGACCCTTTACAACAGACCCCACCAGTTAACCCATGCTCTCAACTTCAATTCACTGAGTTTTTACAGTGTTGTTAGACCATATGAGTGAAGCATGATAATATTTGTCTTTTTCTCTTGGATATTTCATTTTACATAGAGTCCTTAACCTTCATTACCTAGTTGCATGTCTCACAACTTCATTCATTCTTGCAGCTGCTCTTAGTCCAGTGTATGAATACACCACAGTTCCCCTTTCCACTCCCCAGTGATTTTACCTTAGGCCACCTCCATACATTGTGAATCATGAATACTGCTGCCATAAACATGAGTGTACAAATGTTAATTTATGTCCCCACACTCAGTTCCTCCTTGTGTATATTGAGCAATGAGGTTGCATGATCATATAGCAACCCCACTCCCAGGTTCCTAAGGAACCATCACATTATCTTCAAAGAGTTTGTTCATCTCAGCTTCCCCATCAGCAAATAATAGGTACATGTATTTCTCCCCATTTTCTGTATTACTGGTTTGACTCATTCATTTTTAAGCTGTTTTATTTACACATCATACAATCCAAACTAAGTTAATAGACCTGCCTTCAACACCATAATTTATATGAAAATATTTCCTTTTCTTCTTCAAAGAATCCATACCACTCTCCCATCACCCCTGCTTGTAGACATTTCATTTTGGCATAATGCCATTGTTGCTTCCAATGGAAGCATATTACAATGTTACTATTTACTATAGACCCTAGCTTGGATTGATTGTGCTTTTTCCTGTATAGCATCCATTTTCAACACTTTGCAGTATTGACATTCATTTGTCCTCCCTCATGAAAAATACATTTTTGCATTTGTATATTTAATCACTAGCATTGTTTATTCTAGGAATCCCTAGGTTCTACATGCAATATCTTTATGCAATATATTTTCTTCTCATTTCATATGTGCTCTCAGGCCTTCTCCCTCACCCATACCCATATTCAGCTTAATTCAGTATGCTCATATTATTCTGCTACTATCAGTAGTATTGTGCCATCCATTTCTGAATTTTTACAATCAGTGCTGTTGCACATTCTGTATTCCTTCAGTACTGAATTTCCAATTTTTACCCTATTTTTATTGCCTGTTAACCTGTGTTTGCTAACTCAGAATGGTTTCTTTTTCATGGTATGTAGATTAATATGGAGATAGAGATTTTACAAAAAATAATCATAGCTACCCTGATGAAAATGTACAGGAGTGAGCACACCTAGAGAAAAGAAGATCACTGAGTAACTACTATGTGCAGCTTTTGCTGGCTCAGGGACGTGGCATGAAATAAAATTCCACTCACATGGTTTGGTTGAAAATGATTTAATGCAAAGACAGTGAAAGTTGAATAAATCGACCAAAGAAGTTGAAGCACCTTGGAGTTAATTGCAGAGTACAATTTCCACCTCTGGACCTGAATGGGCAAATGGAGTAGATACTTCTCCAGAGCTCCATGAGAGCTGGAATGAAAGAGAAGTTCCCTTACCACCCTCATCCCTAACACATATCTAGGCACTAATTCTTCTTGTAAGGATGCAGCCATTCTGATGTCTTCCTAATAAAAGCTAGAAGAGAATGAGAAAGATATTGAGCTCCTCCTCTTTCCTTCCTACCTCTGAAATTCTGTTTGGTGTCTCCATTGGCAAACTCAGTTGTAAAATAATCACCAAAGGGCACAAAGCAAGGCATTGAAGGATAAATGTTAGGTCTGGGCTGAAATAAGAAGTGGCAAGGGTAGAGTAATCTAAACAATGTTGTTTATAAATACATCTATGGATAATTATTTCTATTAAAAGGTATGGTACAGTGCTCAGAATCAGAAAATAACTCATCTGCATTCACCAAAAATTTATTGACTTTGTGATGTAATTTAATAATCTAAAACTTTATTGTTGGGCAGTATGATAGTGGTTTAGTGGCAAAATTCTCGCCTGCCATGCTGGAGGTCCAGGTTCGATTCCCGGTGCCTGGCCATTTTTAAAAAAGAAAACAACTTTATTGTTATACATTACACTATTCTTTCTTAAATGTTATAAATTAAAGTATTTAATATTTTCCAAACAAGACAGACTGAGATGTTTAAGTGTAAATTCAAATAATTAATGAATGTTATTGCTTAACCATTCTTAGGAGATTAAAGCCCCTGATAATTTGGAGTGTTGGTTAAAATCAAGTCCTTGATGAGTTTGGAATTCTCAGAAGAATATGAGGTAGCAGGTGTTCATGGTGAGAGTGACTTTCTGTTCAAATAATTGAACCATAGAGATTTGACCTCTATGTGATAATTTGGTTATAAGCACTTCAAGTTCTTCATGACCACAATTTCTCTGGGAAATCACTCTCCTTCTCAGGTAGGAGTAGATGTATTTTAGATTTCAGAGTCTACAAATGAATCTTTATTGAGCAAACATGAAATAAAATACTGAAATCTATATTCTGATGAATTACTAAATGCCTCTATCAAATGAGAAGCTAAGTACCTTCTATTCTAAGAGTACAAGTATTTAATAATGTATAATGTACTGACATTTACATAATGGAAAGTGAATTAGACCTAAGAGAACATTCATTCAATCCATGATTATTTATAGCTTATCATTGAGAAAACACTGTTCTAGTGTAATGCTTTTGAAGATTTAGTTGTAGCTCAGACACAATACTTGACCCTGAGGAGCTCGCACTCTGATATTGAATCTTGTTCTCTGCTAGACCTGACTGTCACCAAATAATAATATCAACTGCAACTTATTGAGTGCTTACCACAGGACATGCCTATTTACAAGGTTTGACCTGAATTAGTTCCCTTGCATGGAGGGAGTTCCTGTTGCTAACTACATTTTATAGATGAGGAAATGAGGCAAAGAGATTAGGAATATGTTCATTGCCCACAAGTAGAAACTAGATTTCCCCAGGAATTATGGCCCCGGAATATTTTTCATTAACTATTACACTCTATTGTTACTCAATAATTAAGCATTCTTATGTTTATTCAAGAGCTTAAATAGTGGTTAGTATTCAATAATCTTTCTGATTTCATCTGCGTTAATGTGGATACTCTTTTAAATTATAACCATGATATTGTGTTATGTGCTGTAACCACTTAATGATGAGCTGACAACTTTTGGGTTAATAATCTATCACCTATCAATCAATCTATCTATCTTGCTAAACTTAATCAAAATTTATTTCAGTAAGATGCCTTCTCTAAATTTTTCTTTCCTTCAACTTCAACCAAAACTCTATATAAAGGAGACATCACCCTTGTTAAAGCTGAAGACTACTCTTCTAAACACTTTGTGGAACTGAGCTGTGGTAACAAAGTCCTTACATGAGAGAGATCAAGTCAAAGGTGAATGTTTGGAGGACAAAGTCTGGGACATTCACTAACATTTATTTCTACCTACACATGCTTCTCTCTGAAGCACCTTTGATAAAATCATATAGAGATGTTGGTTCTTCTTCTTTAAATGAAGGTTATTACCATAAAATGCTCAGTTAACTTATTTGGAAAGTTCATTTCAATTCTTTACTTAATTTTCCACAATCAAGAATGAATAAATGGTGATAGTAATTACTTTAACACTTGATTAATATTTCAATAAATAGAGACATTAAAAATACCAAGGACATCTGCCTTTCTGTCATTTTAAAGTAAGTGAAGTGAGCAAGGTGGTATTTTATATAAAGCATAAGATATAGACTTATATAAAGATAAGAAAAGATTCATGAATTGAAGTCCAATAAGTTTTCTATGGCTTCATTCTGACACCTAATAAATATTTGCCCAATTTGATAAGTATAAGGATAACATTCATTTGATCTTGAACTTATGAGCTTTAAATAGTAAAACACAAAATAATTATGATTTTTTTTTTACTTACTTAACCTGTCTTGCCCCATATTATCTTAGTCAATAGATCCAAAGTCCTCATGTGTAATGGAGAAGAATCTTTGGGTGATGCATTTTCAGAGTACCTTACAAGAAGCCCTGTATCCAAACTTAGCACAGTATGTTAAAAAGTGAGCATAATATTGTCATGCTTTTTTATGTGTGTCTGATAGAGGATGTAGATTTCTTCAAGATGATATCTCTGCTTCATCCATCTGACTAAATGTCAGGTGATGCACTTCATGTTAACTTAAGTAAAATCTTTATTGTTTGGTTAATATGATTACTATTTGGCTATGACCTCTGTACATGTTTTAAATAACTGAATTTGATTTCACGTTTTAGTGTTTTTATTAATTTCAAGGAGGTGGGCTGAGGTTAAATTATGACAAAGTTATTATGACCTGGGAAGCATTTCCCAATTTTTGTTGCTGTTCATTTCATCCTCAAATGGGAAAATTCTTAGACCTTCTTTTACCCTGATCATGCATGCAACCACTATGACAGCAGTACCTATACATTTGGTGATAAAAGGGCCACCTGAGGTAGAATAGTGTTGGGAACATGGATATATATATATTGCAGGGCGAGGGAACAGCTTGCAGATGCTCAGAGATGCAAGAAAAGAGGTCCCGGTTTTATAAGGGTTTGCACTATATATCAGTCAGTTTAATTTATTCCCAGGTCCATTCAGTTGTGCACAGAAACCACATATCAGTTCCATTTTACCCAAGTCTATTCAGCTGGACATAGCATAGGTAAGTTTCAACAATAATGCTTTACATACCCCATCAAAAGGTATACTATGAAACAAAGATTACAATTTCAAGAAAAACAATGTTTTCATCTGTATGTACAAGAATATAATAATTCCAGCAAAGGTGCCATCAAAAATAAACTAAGCTTAGGGGGTACAGGGGTAGTTCAGTGGTACAATTCTCATCTGCCTTGCAGAAGACCAGTGTTTGATTCTCAGACCATGTACTTCCCCCCACCCTATATTAAAATACATTTCAACAAGTGGTGCTGCAATAATTTGGTACTTCCATGGAAAAAGAAAGAAATATAAACTGCACCACACAGCATACACAAAAAAGTAAGATTGCCTTTATACATGTGAGCTGTTATTAATTTAAATGTTTAAAATATGAATCACATGCTTAATAGGCTCCTTTCTGTCACATATAATTACTGTTTGAAAGAATAGGAACAAGTATCAGATGACATGAAGTGGTTAATAGATAAATAACAACATACCAATAAATTTTATTCTTTCTGTAGCCCTCATTAAAAGCCAAGAAAATACAATGTCAATGAAAAACTACACACCTGTGACTGAGTTTATTCTCCTGGGACTGACAGATCAAGCTGATTTGCAACCTGTCCTTTTTGTGGTATTCTTTGTAATCTATCTTATCACAGTAATTGGCAACATGACCATGATTTTGTTAATCAGAAGTGACTCAAAACTTGACACCCCAATGTATTTCTTCCTCAGTCACCTGTCCTTTGTTGACATCTGTTATTCCACCACTGTCACTCCTCAGATGCTAGTTAATCTCTTATCCAAGAGAAAAAACATTTCCTTCAACGGTTGTTTGGCACAATTCCACTTTTTCATTGCCCTGGTGATCACAGACTATTATATGCTGACGGTCATGGCATATGACCGCTACATGGCCATCTGTAAGCCTTTGTTGTATGGGAGTAAGATGTCCAAATGCACCTGCTTCTCTCTGGTCGCTGCACCCTATATTTATGGCTTTGCAAATGCTCTTGTCCAGACCATCTTGATGCTACGTCTGTCCTTCTGTGGACCCAATGAGATCAACCACTTTTACTGTGCAGACCCACCTCTAATAGTCCTCGCCTGCTCAGACACCTATGCCAAAGAAACTGCTATGTTTGTGGTGGCTGGCTTCAACCTCACCTGTTCTCTCACTATCATCCTTGTCTCTTATATTTTCATCTTCACAGCCATCCTGGGCATCCACTCAGCAGAGGGGAGGCACAAAGCCTTCTCCACCTGTGGATCCCATCTGATGTCTGTCACCATCTTCTTTGGAACTCTGTTATGCATGCATTTGAGACCCCCTTCTGAGACATCTGTACAACAAGGGAAAATTTTTGCTGTCTTTTATATCTTTGTGAGCCCTATGTTAAATCCTTTCATCTATAGCCTGAGGAACAAAGATGTCAAAAGAGCACTAAGGGAAGTTTTTCAAAAGAAACTGTTTGTTAAATAAGGCAAGCATTTTTAAAAATGTATCTTCATTAACTCTCCTGTTAGTAAGCACCTTAAGTTACAAATCATTTTCCATCTTTGAGTAATTTTGTCTTTCTTAATCACTTATGGGAGTTGGAACAATGTATCAAGTTATTTGGCAGAGTATACAGAGTTATCTCAATGATTTAAAACACACACGCACACACACACACACACACAAATTCAAAGATAAAACCAGAAAAAACTGATGATTCCATCTTTAGTAGTCATACTTGTGCAAAGATACATAAAACAGAATTATAATATGATAAAGCAAAGGCAACTTACTGCATTTTATACTGCTTAATAACTTTCAAACTATTTTTCTGATATCTGCCAACCACAGGAAGTGCATTTTTGTTCATTTACAGAAAATAAAAGGAAGATCTTTTGGGTATATCTCAGTTTATTTCTCTAAGAACATCCTTGGAATGATCTTTCCAGTAAAATGGACTTCTCACAAACCTTTTGTTAGCAGTTTTATTAAGATATATTCTCATAAAAAACTTCCATCCAAAGTATATATTCAATGGCTCACAATGTCATCACATACCTGTGCATTTGTCACCACAACTGATTTTAGGAAATTTTCATTACTCAAACACAAAACCCATGCCCTTTATCCTTCCCCATTGACCTTTAGCATTAATATGTTGTATGTTATTATTCATAATAGATTATTAAAATATAATGTTAACTTCAGTCCACAGTTTGCAATAGTTGCATAATCCTGTATACCGTTCTATCATTAACTCCTTGTAAAAGCAGCATCTATTTTTTCTAGTTCGTGAAAGAAAATTTTTATATTTTTAGTATAAATCACAGTCATTATCCACCACAGGGTTCAATGTATTATACAGATGTTTTACCTTCTAGAGTTCCTTCTAGTGACATACATGGCACTAAACTTCCTCTTTCAACCAAAATTTCATGCATAACTTAGTGCTGTTAATCACACTGACTGCATTGTCTTAGGATTACCTGTATCCATTGCTAAACATTTAAATTCAACATAGTTAAAAAATCTGCACACATTAAACACCTGGTCCCCATTCTCTACCTTCAATTCTATCTCATGGGAACATATATTCTAGATTTTAACTGTATGAGTTTACCTATAATAATCTTAGTAAGATCATAAAATATTTTTCCTTTTGTGTGTCTGCCTTATTTCACTCAACATGATGTCCTATAGATTTATCCATAGTGTTGCATGCTTCATGGCTTCCCTTCATTTCTTCTTCCTGCTAAGTATTCCATTATATGCATATACCACATTTTATTTATCTATTGTTCAGTTTATAGACACCTGAGTTATTTCCATCCTTTGGCAATTATGAATAATGCCACTACAAACATTGTTTGACAAATGTCCGTTTCCATCCCAGCTTTCAGTTCTTCTGCATCCATACCTCTTAACAGAATTGATGGATCCTATGGCAGTTCTATTGACAGACTTCTGAGGAAACACCAAACTGTCTTCCATAGTGGCTGCAACATTCTACATTCCCTCCAGCAGTGAATAGATGTTTCTATTTCTCCATATCCTTTCCCACATTTGTAGTTTCCTGTGCATTGTACAGAAACTATTTTAATAGGTATGAAATTATACCTTGTGGCTTTGATTTTCATATCCCTAATAAGTAGTGAAGTTGAGCTTTTTAACTGTTGGTACATCTTCTCTGGAAAAGTGTCTTTTCGTGTATTTTGCCTATTTTTAAGCTTGATTGTCTTTTTGTTGTTGAGCTGTAGGATTTCATTATGTAGTCTGGATATTAAACCCTTGCCAGATATGTGGTTTCCAAATATTTTCTACCATTAAGTAGACTCCCTTTTCACCTATGACAGTCCTTTGAAGCACAAATATCGTCAATTTTGAGGAGGTGTCATGTGTTCATTTTTTTCTTTCATTGCCTGTGTTTTGGGAGTAAAGTCTAAGAATCCACTGCCTTTCATGAGACGTTTTATATGCTTCCCTACATCTTTTTCTAGGATTTTTATGTTAATGGTTCTTAAGTTTAGGTCTTTATTCCATTTTTTAGTTAATTTTTGTATGGTTGTGAGATAGGCTTCCTCTTTCATTCTTTTGGATATGGGTATCCAATTCTCCAAACACCATTTATTGAACAGACTGTTCTGCCCAAGCTGAGTGGATGTGGGAGTCTTGTCAAATATCAAGTAACAGTAAATCTGAGGGTCTATGTTTGAATTTTCAATTCAATTCCATTGATCAATCTGCACATATTTATGTTAGTACCATGCTGTTTTGACCACTGTAGCTTTGTAATATTCTTTTAAGTCAGAAAATATAAGTCTTCCATCTTCATTCTCCTTTTTCAAGATGCTTTTGACAATTTGAAACCCCTACCCTGTCAAATAAATTTAATAGCTAACTTTTCCATTTCTGCAAAGTAGGCTGTTGAGATTTTGCTTGATACTGCATTACTTTTGTATGTGAATGTGAGTAGTGTTGAGATCTGAACAATGCTTAGTGTTACAACCCATGAACACAAAGTCTTTCTGTTTATTTACCTCTTCTTGGATTTCTTTTAGCAGCGTTTTGTAGTTTTCTGAATGTAGACCCTTTATATGTTTGGTTAAGTTTAGACCTAGATATTTGATTCTTTTAACTCCTACTGTAAATGGATTTTTTTCCTTGATTTCCTCCTCAGTGCATTACTAGTGTGTAGAAACACAACTGATTTTTATGTGTTGACATTGTTTCTTTTCATATTGCAGACTTGTTTATTGCTTTAGTAACTTCATCATAGATTTTTCAGGATTTTCTAAATATGGGTTCATGTCATCTGCAAATAGTGAAAGTTTCAGTTCTTCCTTTTCAAATTTGATGCTATTTACTTCTTTTCAAATTTGATGCTATTTACTTCTTTATAAAGCCTGATTGCTTTAGCTAGAACTTCTAACAAAATGCTGAATAACTGGAGACAGAGGGCATCTTTATGTTGTTCCCCAACTTGGAGAGAAAACTCCCAGTTTCATATATTTGTGTTATATCATGTTGAGGATGTTACCTTTGAGTCCTACCTTTCAAAATATTTTTATCAAGAAAGGAAACTGGACTCTTTCAAATACCCTTTCTGTATCAATCAAGATAGTCATGTAGTTTTTCCCTTTCAATTACTAATTGTGGTGTATACATTAATTTATTTTAATTATTTGTGTTGAAGCAATATTGTGTACTTGGAATAAAATGCAATTTTCCATGCTGTGTATTTCTTTTAATGTACAGTTGGATTTGATTTGCAAATTTTTTTGTTACAACTTCTTAATTAATTCACTTATGTTTGTTGATGAATTATTATCCAACAGATGTGTGCTAGACGGGGAGACTACAGTTCTTGCACATAAGGAGTTTAAGTGTAGTGGAGGAAATAGACACATGCACTTATAATTGCCACTCGGTGTGCACTGTCTTTGACAGGGATAAGGCAGAAGATGGTAAAAGCTAGGGGAGTGGAGGTGGAGGCCAGGCTCAGATCTGTGGAGGCAGAGAAGGGTTCAACCTGAAACTTTGTCACTATGAAGAACAAATTGGATCTTGTGAGATGGAAGAGCTGACTGGAAGGAAGCTGAGGAAGGAAACACTTTATAAATGTTGAGGGAAGGACAGATGAACTAGGATTATGAGACTGGAGGAGGATTGGTAACAGCATACAAATAAGGAAACATTCTACTCAGTATATGAAAACAAGGATCCAAACCTGACCCTGTGACCTACTGGATATGTGGCTCTGGGTGAGTCAGTTAGTCACTGTTTTTAAGTTGAACATTATTTGTCTGGTGGAAAGTTGAGTATGGAGAGGATATAGTTTAATTAAAAAGAAAAAGAAAACATAAAAGCAGACAACCATCAAAATTTTCATATAAAACTTTTCTGTGTGCCTTCCATATAACTTTAGTAAAAATGCTGGTAAATTTGAAATTATGGTAATATACTGATACATGATCCCTGATCCCTGAGTGCTCCAATTAAACCCCAGAGGGTTGATTCATGGTGTAACATTCATCTCTTCTCCTCAGCCCTACTGAGATTTGCTTTAAGGAGTGAGTTTCCACCTCCCTTTTCCTGGTATAAATTAATTTGTACTTTGAAGCTAAAGACACAGTAAGAAAATTCCCTAATAAGAGGTTGAGAAAATAAGTGCAAATCATATTCTAAAGTTTTTGTGTTTTGTTTTTTACCATTTTTATCTTTACACTGAAGGAAATTGTATTAAAGTCTTATGCTGAGGTTTACAGACCATATGCCTTTACATTCTTTAGAAATCAGGTTTTCTCTGACTGAAAATCGATGCAGCACAGGAATGCTGAATATTCTCAGTAAAACAAAACATGTGCTTCTCTTAGTCGCTGGGTGTAAAGCAGGAAGTTGGCTATGAAAAGTGTTAACTATTTCTAAAAGCAGTCATTACAAGCTAACTTTATCCAAGGCATTTTTTCTAAGCACCTTAAATAAACCAACTATTTTGTTTCCTATGACAACTCTATTTCACATTTTACAGTTGGGAAAACAGAGACCAAACAGGTCACATATCTTGCCACTTTCAAGAGTTTGTTACTGGTAGAGCCTCAGTCAACACCACTAATTGTCATTGGTTTTATGAAATTCCACGTTTCTAAAAATTAAATTATTAAATCCTTAGACTTTGAAGATATTAGAACAGGACCAACATAATTTAATCTAGTTCATTTATTTTTCTAAGTTTGTAACCCAGCTAAATGTTACCCAATTTTACTCAGAAAATTATTTCATGGCATATATGCATTTTGGCTCCAAGTTCTAGTCAGAACAATTGTTCACTTAAAGGAATTCTCTGAGCACAGAGAGAGAGGTCAGAGAGTTGGTGCTATCATCAGCCATTGGCCATGTACACCTGATTAGAAGGACTGCCCAGTGACATCCTGAGCATTAGACAGTGTCCACCTCTACTGAGGGCTGACACAGCTCAGGGTTGAATGGTCAAAATTCACATATCTTTCTGCTGACTCTGAAACTCATGTTTCAGCCTGGAACACCATCTGTGTACTCTTCCCTTCCTTCTAGAGGCTCTGGGTCATTGCCTCTAAGCACCTTATTTCTTGAATTTAATTATTTCTTCTCCTTCATCACCTGTTAGAACATTTCTAAATTACCAATGTAGTTAGAAGAAAAAGAGGGTGAAGTGAAGGAGATGTATGTTGACCCATCTAATCTCCTTACCCCATATATTTAGACAAAATCTTTTTGAAAATAGATTATAAGAGAAATCAGACTTTATCTGTCCTTCCGATGGCATGGACTTTGATACATCCCTGATGTCAAAACAGTAATTTATTTATTTATTACTGCAACTCCCTATTTCCAGTAAGTGAAACAGCTGTATTTAGAAGGATTTTAAATCCTTTAAGATTGTTTCTTAAAAGGTAACTGATTATCATGTCTTTACTGTTTATTTCAAACATATTGTCCATCTCCATCTTTGCAAGGAAAAAAATAACAAAGTGACGTTTTCCCCCTGCAGTCTTCTTGGACAAATTTACTTTTAGAGCACCCTATTTTTTAAAAAAAAATTCATATGTGATCCTTCCTGATGTAGTAGGAGTGTGGGAACCTCAAGTGATCTCTATAAAAGCTTTATCAAAATTTGCTTTCATCTTTTTGGACAATATTCTACAGAACTATCACTTGGTGTAAAGGAACCAAGAAAAAGAGTCACTACACTCACCTCCATATAAATGCATTTTTTAGAAGTGGAATTAGAGAATGCATTCTTATAGCTGATTCATACAATTTGGAACCTCTTACATTCTCTGAAAAATGTACTCGTGCATTTATTTTGGTTGAGAATTCATAGTTACATTGAGTGTTTCAAATATTTCATGGTAAAAATGAAACCAAAGAATATTAAGAACCTTATTACAATGAGTTCTTTAAAGATTTTCTTGTTTCTTTTTCCCAAAAAAAAGTTATTTTCTCATTAGCATCCAATTGAATGGCATATAAAATTTATCTGGACTTCTAGTCCTTTGAAATGGCATGGTCACTTGGGCTGAAATAATTCCTTTGTAACTCTTCCTCTTATTCTTTGTGTTTGTATATGTGGTAGGGGTGGAGAAGGTGGTGTTCTCCTTCTGATGTTATAGTCCTCTCATTGTCATCCTCTGGGACCAGGCGCTGCTTTCCTTCTTCATGGGGATGAGACTTGTGCAGCTATATTGGGCCCTGTGCTTGAAGAGGTGGCCTGAAGTGCTTAAAAGTCTCAATAATTTTGACCTAGGGTCCCTGCATCTTTATTTTACACTGGGCTATACTACTGAAGTAGGATGTTTCAGTTCCAGGTTCTATAACTCAAAGCTTTCCCTTGCCCAGATGGTACTTCCTCAGCCTACTCCAGGTAGAGATTCTCCTTGGTGGTGGCCTGGGAGAACTGGAAATTTCTTGTTCAGAAGCTGTTCACCTTTTAGTGGCCTGGCCTGGCACAGGCAGCCCAACCTGATGCAATTACCTTTCTCTGTAAACATATCCTATTAGTAATAATTTTTTACCCTTTTGTACTTTTCAGTGCTTCTGCTTTAGTTCAATTGGATTTATCTGCATCTCATACTCTGATCTTGTGAATCAAAATCTTTTCAGGTCCCAAAGGCAGTCTACAAATGCTATGCAATGAATGAGTCCTCCTGTCAATGTATCCCTCAAATCCCATTTCTTATCATGCTTTTTTTTAATCTGAAAGCCCCATATAATAAGCGTTTTCTTCTCATTTTTCTCTCTTTTGGCTTGCACTATCTAATTTCTCTGGAGTTTCCTATGTGCAAAGGAGTATGAAAATACCTCCTAATGCCACATGCTGCTTCCAGAGGCTAGACATTTCTTCAGGAGAAGCTGAAAATAACCTCTTACCCTTGTTCCAGTGAAGTTTGTTGATATTCTTGATAGGAATGTCATAAGAGTTCATAAATCAGTCTTTCAATGAAGGGAAACATTCAAAGTAGGGAAACTCTGAGCTAAAAGGTCTGTATTTCTCTACATGAATTCTGCACATACACAAACAAACACACATGCATTCCCCCATGTACCATCACTCACAGTTTAAGAAGAATGGTCACTTTATTCCTCTGTTTATTCTTCTTAGAAGGCCTTACACAAGAGATCTTTATTTCCTGGTTACTTTCTCATTCTTTTTTGGTGCTTAAAAAAAATTTGCCTCTTCCTCACTGTCCCTTTTCCTCCTTTCTCCCAAACTCCATTCCCTTTAGTTTTCTCCAGAGCATTCACTCTCTTTTGAAACTTCATTTATTTACTTATTTACATGGAATATACTATCTGTCACTGTCCACTAGAATATGAGCTGCAGAAGGGAGGAATTTGTGAAGACTTTCTTCATTTATATATCAATAGTACCTAAATGCATGACATCATGAATATTAATACATATTTGCTTTATGAACATTCAGCTTGAGTCCCACAATGATTTGAGAAAGAATCAGTACACATCAATACCACTTACAAGTGGAGAAATAGAGTGACTTCACAGCATTACTAAGCATTAAACTGCAAAAACAATATTTTAATCCAGGGTCCCCAAGTGTCCTTTAAGGTAAACTTTTCTATTGTTTCTAAGTATACTGTTCGCTGAGAACAGGTGATCACAGGCTATGTGTCAGCTGCACAGTACATGTCTGAGTTTACCAATAAGCCACAGAGTAGAAAATGCCCACTGTTAAGGGGAAGATGAGTGATTCAGCTCTGTTTTTTATGTTGCAATATTCAGAGATATCATTATGTCCTTGTCCTAGCTGTCCATTTGTCACTTTGTTCCTCAAGGGTGTTTGTATCTATGGTATTTGCTGACAAAGTTTCAGTTTAGATTGGCATTCTATTGTAGCAGCATCTAGTACAGATAACTCTCAAATAAGGTGGCTTGAGTTGGTATCTCAGATCTAATGCCCACTAGCAGTGTGACCTTAGCTTATTTACCTGATGATCCTGTGCTTCATTTTTTTATCTGTAATCAGGATAATGACAGTATCTACCATGGGAGGATATTGCATTGATTAAATCTGTTATGGCATGCAATATAGAAACTAAAACCAATTATGTAATTAATGATCACCATATATTAGAAATAACTATTTTCTGTTTATTCAACAAATATTCATTACATACTTTGTGTCCTGCTTACTGGAGGTATGCATGCAAATAGAGATCTCTCTACCAGGCTTATATTAATGGAAGACTTGGTGACACATTTTTAAAGAAGATACGATTTAGGATGGATGAAAATAGACTATAAGTATGAGAAAAAAGGGAAAAATAAAAGTAGCATCTTGAGAAAAGAAGAGAATTTTAGTAGTGGTTTGTGAGTGAACTTAAAATGCAGAGAAATTAGCAGTACACCTTGACAGATACAAGCTGTGTTTAGTAGCTTAATTATTGAATATGCAAATACTAATTTTGTGTCCTTTATTTAAACATTGTCATTGCTAGTAACGGTCTTCAAATACAATGAGAATTCATTTAATTTGAAGGTAACTTTATTCTTTTATTTGACATACATTCATTGAATCACTATGACTGTGTCTCTCCAAGGAACATAAACCTTAAAATCCTTTGGATAGTTTATTAAATATGCAGGTCTCAGTATACTGTGTAAGATTTCCTGAAAGAAAGTCCTTGTGAATTTGGTGGAAAACAATCTTCCCAATTCCCTTGTACATTAAGGTCCAAAAAGCCTTTTATTCTCTTTCATATATGAAATCATACAACGTTCAACAGGGAGAAGCAATGAATAAAATATTGCAAGTCATTTATTCTTTCAGACAAGAACAGATTATTCTTCCTTATTTTAATTCAGTACATGAGTATGTGCTGAACAGACATGGTAAAATTGTGAGCTAGAATTTGTCCTTGCCTTTGAATAATTGATATAAGTGGAAGAGAAAGCAGGTATATTTTATAAACATATGGAGAAAGGAAAACTGTGCTAGAAACATAGAGATAGACCTAAAGTAATTTATTCAGTCTCATGTGAAAGGGAAGAAATGAGAAATTCTTCCAAAGTGAGAAGCCTGTGAACTCGGCCTTTTCCAATTCAGAGTTTCAGATGGAAAACAATTCCAAGGAGTCTTGGGCTTGTAGGTCACTTGGAATCAAAGATACCTGTTGATTCAGGTACAGTACAGGCATAAATACAGTTGTTGCTATAAGTACAGCTAACCCATAGATACAGATATACAGATAAAAATTTATAAGAACTCACTATAAAGGAAAATGAAATAATGAATTAGTGAAAGTATGAAATTTCTTTATGTAATATGCAGAAAGAGAAGATTTTGCATGGCATGTTCAAGTTTAGAGAAAATGATTTCAATTGTCTTTAACATGAATTGTAGTTATATGTCTTCTTCATTTCCAGTAGTCTTAAGAGCAAGCACAAACTCTCAAGTTATGCTCATTTAAAATGGCACTGGAATAACAGAATTCATTCTCCTGGGGCTTTCAGATCTCTCAGAACTCCAGCCTCTTCACTTTCTGTTGTTTATGATTGTTTACCTCATCGCCCTCCTAGGCAACCTGGCATAAAGGTGTTAATCAGACTGCACTCTCACCTTCACACACCCATGAACTTATTTCTCACCATCTTAGCCTGTGTGAACTTGTGCTACACCTCCAATGCAACCCCACAGATGCTGAGAACTTTGTTATCTGAGGAGACTATTTCCTGTGCTGGTTGCTTTACCCAGTGCTCTGTTTTCATCGCATTCCTCCTTACCGAGATCCACATGCTGGCAGCCATGGTCTACAACCGTTATGTGGCCATGTGTAACCCACTGTGCCACAGTGTGAAAATGTCCAGGAGAGTCTGCCTCTGCCTGGTCACATTTCCTTATGTCTACTGCTTCTCAGATGGTCTGTTCCAGGCCATCTTGACCTTCTGCTTGAGCTTCTATAAATCCAATGTCCTCAATCACTTCTACTGTG
Organism: Tamandua tetradactyla; assembly: GCF_023851605.1. Classification (NCBI taxonomy): domain Eukaryota; kingdom Metazoa; phylum Chordata; class Mammalia; order Pilosa; family Myrmecophagidae; genus Tamandua; species Tamandua tetradactyla. The sequence continues at coordinate 97,132,642 of NC_135337.1, read as the reverse complement.
CAGACCCACCCCTCATTAAGCTTTCTTGCTCTGATAACTATGTCAAGGAATATGCCATGCTCATATCAGCTGGCTTCAACTTCTCCAGTTCCCTCACCATCATCCTGGTGTCCTATGCCATTATTATTGCTGCCATACTCACTATCAAATCAGCAAAAGGAAGGCACAAGGCATTTTCCATTTGTGGTTTTCACATGATGACTGTCACTCTATTTTATGGGACAATCTTCTGTGTGTTTGTAAGACTACCAACAGATAATTTAGGAATCCACAGTAATAGCTGTCTTTTACATCGTTGTAAATCCAGTGCTTAAACCATTGATCTATATTCTGTGAAACAAAGACATAAAGCAGGCCTTGGAAAATATCTTGAGAGGAAATGTGGTCACTAAAATGGCAATATCTCCACTTTCCAGTAAACCATAATTCTAAACCTTTCCCTCAAATGTATTTACATTTGATGATGCAATTTAGTGTTCTCTACAAATAGTGTTCTTCTGTCTGTGTTAAAGTCTAGGGAATAAGAAGCTGCATTTCATTTTAAACCCTAGGCTCTCACACCCCAACTTTTGGTCCATGAATCTGCACCATCAGCATTGCTTCAGGGCCTGTTAGAAATGCAGAATCACATCATTACCTCAGATCTCTGTTTGAAAATCTGCATTATAACCAAATCCCCAGGTGATTTTTAATCTTACAATTAAAAGAAGTACTGCTTTCGGTCTCAAATTCCCTACTTATATGACTTGGCACATTGGTGTGCTCTGATTGCCTATGAATATAAGCATCACAACCTTGTTCTCATTTCAGTTCCTTGAATTTCCTTTATTGTCAATCCTATTTAGAGAGTTCTTTAAAGACACACATCTTCCTACACTCTCTGCTGATCTATGAGTAAAGCAGAATCTGTGGTTTATGACAGTGGTTTCTCTTTCTGAAGAAAATGCATCTATAGTGGAGGAAGTAGCAATGGGGAAAGAGGTGAGGGGAGTCAGACTGAGTTTGGAGATTTTTCTCAATGAGCTGTAGCAACCCATTTTCTCCATTTGACCTTCCAGCCCAGGAGGAAGCCTTCATCTCTCATATTCATTTGTGAAACTGAAGTTGCTGTGACAGGAAGGATGAAACTTGAAGGAAAATAGAGGATTTGAAGAAGCAATGGGTCCTAACAGAGTACCTACTTTTATTTGAATATTGATTTTACTGATTTTATTCCTGATTATGCTTAGTTAAGTCATATTAATTATTCATTTTTGAGGATAGTCCTGGGGGTTACAGAATTTATGTGTATGAGTCATTAGAGGGAAGATGTGATCTGGGGGAGGAGTTGAAATTGCTCCAGCCTCTTTGCAAACCTCAAGTAAGCAAATTAGCTTTACTGTCAGGATCACTGCTAAATTGATGTAAAAGTTTTTTGCACTCTGCAAAATACCTAGTTTCCATGCTCCCTCAAAATGTGGATTATTTCCTAAGTTCCTTTGGGGGGGGGCAATAAAGGCTTTCATTCCACTTCTGAGAATGAAAGGAAGGAAAACTATATTTACATAAATATTTATTAGGTTGAATATAAATTAACTATATTAGGAAAGTCTCATTTTTAATACAAGGAATGAAATTTGCTTAAACTAGTTAAGGCAACAAAGAATGAAATCCCCTTAAACTATTTAAGGCAACAAAGGAATTTTTTGTGAATATGCAGTGTATCTCACAGCATCCAAGAAATAGGGTGCAGTTCAGGAAACAAGTGGAATGAATGTGGGTCATGAGAAAATTTGTCTCATTTTCTATACCATATCTATATGTTGATATGATATGTAATACTTGAGTAGTGAATATGCACCTTCTGTCCTGAAACCTTGCAAATTTCTCTAATTCCAGTGGGGTTTTTTTTTTCCATTTATATATTCCCTAAATTTACTACATGGCCTCTGGGAATTAAGAGTTTTTACTTCTTTTCAATATTAACAATTTTTATATCTTTTTACTTCTTCCTTACACTGGCTCAGACTGATAGTACAATTTGAATAGAAGTTATGAACACAAATAAACATGTCTGTCATAAGGTAGCATGGATTTAGCTGTAGATTTTTCAAAGATGTCCTTTATCTGATCGAGCAAGTTCCTTTATTTTCTTTGCTGAGAGTTATTATCATTAATAGATTTGAATTTTGTAGAATGTCTCCTGCATCTATAAAATGTTTCTATGATATTCACCGTTGCCCTGCTAATATGATGCAATATCTTAAACTTATCTTGCATTCCTGAGATTAAATCAGTTTATAATGATGTTACCTTTTCTATCTATTCATGGATTAGATTTGTTAAAATATGATTAAGATTTTTTCATCTCTTCTTAAGACAGATAACTACTATGAGACTTTCTCATTTTTAACAACTTTGACAGGTTTTATTAATAGGATTATGTTAGTTTCATAAAATGGATTGAGAAGTATCTTAACTTCTTGCATTTTCTGAAAGGTTTGATAAAGAGAGTCCATTTCATCCTTAAGTACTTATTAGAATTTACCAGCAAAATCATCGGGTTCTAGTTTCCATTGTGTGAAATTTTTTATTGTGCATTCATTTTTTGATATGTATTGTGTATTATGTGTGATATATATATGCATTGTGAATTCATTTTTTGATATGTATTAGGGTAATTTTTGTGATCTTTCAAGTAATTCATCCATTTAGTTTATGCTGACAAGTGTATAAAATTGTTTACAAATTCTCCTATATATTTTTATTTTTTTATTGTTTTTTCAGCGGGGAGGTTCCAATATCCTTTTAATGATGTTACTAAATTTTCAAATGTCTTTTCCATTCTGTATTGAGTTATTTGTGTTTTTTCTTATTTTTTCTTTTGTTAATTACTCTGAAAAGGGATTTATAAATTTGCTGAATTATTTTCAAAGAATCTGTATTTAATTTTGCTATTCTTTTCATTGTGTATGTTCTCATTTTCGTAGATTTCTTTTCTTACTTCATTTTTTCTATTGTGTTGGGGATTATTTTATCATCTGTTTTAATTATTCAGAGTGAAAGTTTGGATAATTGATTTGATATTTTATTTTCTCATATAAATGTTTAAAGCTAAACATTTTCCCCAAACACTGTTTTAAAGTCAATTTTGATACTTTTTATCTATTATACAATTTACATTATTTTCTTATTTCTCTAGAACATCTTCTTTTATCCTTTGGGTTATTGAGAAGATTGTGCTTAATTTACATATATTTAGGGGTTATATGTATATATGTATATATATATTTATTGCTATCAATTTCTAGTGTGATTCTATTATATGCAGAAAATATGCTCCTTGTGATATTAATCTTTTGAAACTTATTGATACTTGTTTTATGGGTCAGTGTATAATCTGTATTCCATGAATATCCCATGTGTACTTTAAAGGGATATGCATTCTTCAGTTGTTTGATGGTGTTCTAGTTTGCTAGCTGCCAGAATGCAATATACCAGAAATGAAATGGCTTTTAAAGGGGACTTTAATAAGTTGCTAGTTTGCAGTTTTAAGGCTGAGAAAATATCCCAATTAAAACAAGTCTACAGTAATGTCCAATCTAAGGCATCCAGGGAAAGATACCTTGGTTCAAGAAGGCCAACGAAGTTCAGGATTTCTCTCTTAAGTGAGAAGGCACATGATGAACATGGTCAGGATTTCTTTCTCATCTGGAAAGGCATGTGGCAAACAGGGCGTCATCTGCTAGCTTTCTCTCCTGGCTTCCTATTTCATGAAGCTCCCAGGGAGGCATTTTTATTCTTCTCTCCAAAGGTTGCTGACTGTTGGACTCTCTGCTTCTCATGGCACATTGTTCTCTGCTCTCTCAGAATCTCTCTCATTCTTGAAAATGTTTCTTCTTTTATAAGATTCCAGTAAACTGGGTGGGCCATGGTGACTCAGCAGGCAAGAATGCTCACCTGCCATGCCAGAGGACCTGGGTTCGATTCCTGGTGCCTGCCCATGTTAAAAAAAAAAAGATTCCAGTAAACTAATCTAGACCCACCCAAATGAGTGGAGACATGTCTCCACCTAATCCAGTTTAACAACCACTCTTGATTGAATCACATCTCCAGTGAGATGACCTAATTACAGTTTCAAACATACAGTGCTGAATAGGGATTAGAAGAAACAGCTGCCTTTACAGAATGGGATTAAGATTAAAATATGGCTTTTTTAGGGTATATGCATCATTTCAAACCAGCACAGATGTCTTGTTCAATAAATAACAATTAAATAAAATTAATAATATTCAGATATTCTGCATACTCATTAAATTATGATCTACTTTTTGTAAAAGATACTATATTAAAAATTCCACTTTATTTCTGGTAATGCTTTTAACATGTTTTTTATTTTGTTTGATATGAAAAATTATATCTATCTATCTATCCATCTATCATTTATCTATCCCTTATCTATCTATCACTTAAACAGATTTTAAAATCTTATCATTTTCCATCATTTGTATTTATTTTTATTTTTGTATTTATTTCTGTATTTTTAAGTTATGCTGCTTACAGATAGCATATAGCTGGCTTCTAAATTTTTAGAAGCAGTCTGAAAATCTATAGGTTTAAATTTATGGATTATTTACATTAAGGTAACTGATGTATTTGGTATGCTGGCATTGGTATATTGGTATAAATCCACCAATTTTCATTTATTTTTCTCTTTCAATTTTCTTTTCTTCTTCTGTTCTTTTCCTTGGGTCCACTTTTTCTGATATCTTTTGAATTCACCTAACATTTTGTTAATATTCCATCTATTTCCTTCATTGCTTTTTAACTATGTTGCTTTTGATAATTTTGATGATTTCTCCAAGGATTAAAATATACATTTTTAAATTATCACAGTGTACCTATTCCTTCTAATTTTCCACTTCTTATTTCATGTGTTACACTTAATATATGATAGTATGAAGTATATATCACCTCCAACCTTTGAGTTAATTTTATCATATATTTTTATTTCTTCATACTTTAAAAACCCTGTAGCATATTAAGGTTTTTTTTTACTTGAAGCAGTTACTTGTCTGTTAATGAAAATAATAAAGAAAAATAATAGAGTTTTATATTTACCCAAATAATTACCTTGTACAATATAATTCATTCCTTCCTGTAGTTCAAGTTTCCATCTGATATCATTCTGTGATAACATAAAAAATAAAACTTCCTCTATTCTGTTCTATTTTGTAAGTCTGCTGGCAACAAATGAATTCAGCTTTCTTACTAAATTCTATCTGTTTTATCTTCTTTCTTGAGTATTTTGACTGGATATATAGTTCTGGGTTGTTTCTTATTCTAATTTTTTAAAGAACTTTAACAGTTATTCCACTGTCTCCTATCAACTTTTTTTTCTGCTGTGAAGTCAGCAATCTTTGCATCATTGTTCTCTTCTCTCTATGTAACATTTCCTCAAGGTTTTCTCTTCATCACTTTCCAATATTTGAATTTTATTCATCTAGGTAGGGCTTCCTTTTTATTGAGCTTGCTTGAAATTTGTTGAATGTCTTTTCTTTGAGTAGATGTTTTCACCAATTTGGAGAAGTTATAACTATTATTTATTTATTTTTTCTTCCTCCAATAATATTAATGCTAAATAGCTGTATTTCCACAGGTCAGTGAATCTCTGTCTATTCTTTTTTTTACTCATTATTCTGTTGATTCCTCATACTGGATAATTTCTATGAATTACTCTTTCATTTCCAAGACCCTTTCTTCTTCCATCTCCAACCTGATATTCAGCCTCACTGTGAATTTTTCACTTTAGGTGTGTGCCTTTTCCATTCCAGAATATTTTTATGATTCTTTTTCATAGTCTCCACATCACTACCGGCATTCTGCATTTATATAATCATAAAATGACCCTAAATATATTTCCTAATATGTCCTTAACATACTTTAGTAGGTATTTTCTCTGCTAATTCTTATACCTTTTTTATCTTGGCATTCATTTATATTGAGCACATTTATTTATGATTACATTTTATATTTCTGTTTTTTCTTGCTTACTATTTTTATTCATGCTGAAAATTGTGGATGATACAATATAAAGTATCTGGAATTGTGTTGCCTTTCTTCAAGGAATGTTAAGTTTTGTTTAGAAATACACTTTGTTCTGATGGCTTGTTTTGACTCTACAGAGGGTGGGTTTTGGGTTTTGATGGGGCATATATGGAATAGCATTTATTCTAGAATGTGGGCCTTGCTCCAAAAAATGTGACCTTAATACTGTCTCAGCCTGGTTCTTGGGTATTTGATAAGGTGTCTTCATGCTTTCTCCATCTGAAATCCTATCTTTCACAGTATTTTGCACAGCCAGTATCTCTATTCTCTTTTCAACATAGTGAAAATTACTGTCTCCTAAGTATGGGGCACCTTGTTTGTTTTCTTCTCTCTGGAAGCTTGGTCCCATGATGCACATGCTAATGGCTAATAAAAGATATTCAAAAATTATGTCCAGTTTTCAGTTGAAAGATTAGTTCAGTGCCAGGCCCATTCTGTCATCAGAAACAGAAATTTCATTCTGTGAATTTTGATGTGCACACCCCAAAAAATGACAGCTAGATCATATTAGATGCTTGCTTGATGGTGCTTGTTAGGCACCTTTTAATTTAATAAATACTGAAATGTAAATATAAACTGTACTTCTTAAAATTCAGGTAATAAAATAATTTGTTTTAAAAAAACTAAAATTGGAAGATTCTCAATGTTTACAATTCATGGGAGAAAGCATAAAGAAAGAAACAATCAATTTGTCTGTTAGTGAACTATCAGAGCATTTTTGTCTTATGTGGACTGAAGCAAACAGAACTTGTATACATTCATTTGTTCATAAACTTCTGCTTCCTGTGGAGACAATATCCTTTATTGGCAATGTGCTACACATGAATTTAAATATATTTATAAATTTCGATAGATATACTTTGGGCAAGTGATAATTTATTTGATTTAATATTCTAGCTGAATTTGAAATAAAAATGCCATATTATTGAATCAGTTTCATGCTCACATTTTCCAACATTACATGCTACCTCCTAAAACCTGAATCTATCACCTTGAAACATGTCTGATGCAACTCTTTGTGACCTGGTCTAAATGATTTTACTCACAGGGTTTTATAATCTAACCACTATTTTCCAGAGATTAAAGTCCTCTCTATAAACATTCACTCAAAAGTCATTTTGTGGAAGGCTCTGTACAAAACGCAATTCAGACCAGAAAGGGCTGCAGAAAGCATCAAAGCCCATGAGTGATGTTGTTTTTATATCAATATTAATTTTTCAAGTCATCTGATTGGAATAATTGATGACCAATAATGGAAAATTCCCATGAGAATAAACTCCTGATGGCACAAAACAATCAGCTTAACATGATCACAAATTGACATAATCATATCATACAATCTCTAGAGTCCAGTGAGTGTGAGTCTATACCAATTATTATTTTTCCCTGGGTGTCTTCTAGAAGTAATTTTGTAATTATTTTTTCAGGGTATGCTGAAAAAGTACTTTAGGAATAAAGGCTCTAAAGTGCAAGGTGGGTATAAATTGCTCTCAGAAACTCATCTCTTAGACCACTAAGTGTCTCTGAGACAATCTTTCCATTGCTCAGGTAGGAATTAAATTGTACTTTCTCTTTGAGTAAGAACTTAAACTCATCAACTAGCTATATTTCTAGAACATCTTTTTAAAGGCAGCACCCTAAAACACTAATTTATCAACTAAGTTAAGGAGAAATAGTTGGTAATAAAGAGAAATCATATCAATGCTAGCAAAACAGAGCTTGCATAGAAATTTATAAATTCCTCTTAAAGTAAGTGGGAAGAGTAACTTTTGGGAACAAATTTAACTTTAAGTAGCAAATCTATTTCCTAAGTGAATACTCAAAATAATTTTCACTGACACATCATTGGCTAGTAAAAAGCCATGATGGGAAAACATGACCTAGAATTAAGGTTCACACGTAATAATCAGGTAATGTGCCCTGGTTTGATGTTTGTGAGGCAATGCAATGGAAGACCAAGACAAGGAGAAGGTGTTGGAGCTTATCTTGGAATAGCAGACAAGTGAGGGTCTCAAATCTAGGAAATGTATATTTTTATTTACATTCAATGAAATGCATGGTTTTACCTACCACATGTCATCAACATTTTATTTATTTTCATTTTGAAAATATCGCTATTTCCCAGATAATATGGTAAACTTTTCTATACTTTAATGCCAAATTGAGGTAGTGTATGGACTGAGGTATTGAAACTGAACTTCAGTAAACTTTAATTCTGTTTTTTATCATCTCTTCCTTGACTTTAATGTGTCCAAGCCTTCCACTCAGTACATCTTATAAATCTGCAAAATGGTAGCTTTATTTACATGAGGTAGGAACTTTGAAAGTATTCCAATGTTATATTGCTACCTAAAACATTTGCATTTTAATTGGACCTAAAGAGGACAAATTTACCTGCAGAAGAACATTTCAAAAAGTAGTACTTTAGGCATCATGACGTGTAGAGTTGAGCTTTTACTTTTACTTATTGCTTTTTATTTCGAGTGTGAGGATAAAGGAAATACTTGAAGCTTTGAATTTTAATAAGTATTTACCTTTTTTACCACATTATCATAAATGACACCCCTGGTTTGCTGCTTAGTAATCACTATTATTATGCAAGTAATGATATTTTTGCATCTTTAATAATTAATAATAAATGTATATGAATAGATATCCACGTAAATCAAGTTTATCAGCATGAATAATATATGTTTCTCTGTTATTATCTGTGCTTATTAGAACCTCCAAGAAAAGAAATTTGGTATTATTGAAACAGTGAAACCTCATGTGAAGTTTTATTTCAGTTTTGTATTTCTCAATAAAGATTCTAGACTCCTGAAAACCACATTGTGACTTTTAATTACCAATAAACTTCAGATTAGACACTGATGTCATAAAGAGAACCTCTGCTGGAAAGATTCTCTAGTGTCCTACCTAATTGAGGATTAGTTGTTTTTCTAAGTGATATTTGTCACAGAGATCAAAATATTTATTGATATTAGACAAGTACTTCAATATTAATTACTTGGCAATTGAGATAGGAATTAGAAAACAACAAGAATCAGGTAGGAAATATTTGCTAGTGCTTGCATAAATAGGAAATAAAGCAATCTTTCTAAAAACCAGGGTGCACTTGGTGCAGCAAATAGTAAATAAGAATCTATCAAATGTGGCTCTTTCTGCTAAATAATGAAGTGATGAGCAACAGTGATGTCTGTAAAAACATGGCAAGTGGTATGCAAGGTCATTACCAAAGAGAATGAAGACACTGACACAGGAGAGATGCTTAAGCCATTAGCTAACTCCCATGTTAAGTCCTTGGACTATCTTCAGGAAAATTTTAATTTGCAGAGGTGATTATCTCATCTCGAATTTTTTTCAATGAAACATCATAGGGAAATAAAATCAACTTTATAAATGCAAGCAAAATTTTATCTCAATTATTTTTGTAAGCTCATCGATTTTTATGCTTATTTATCAGTATAACTGAGTATTCTGTGTATATTAGGAATTATCTACAATGTTAATACTCATACTTGAAATCCCATGTCGTACTTGATATGAATAAAATGAGGTTAAAGATGGTTAAATGATATGACAGAAAGCAATATGGTTGGTTATATAAGTGCCAGTGGCCCTGTTTATAGAACTTTTACTTCTTCTAAATATTAAACAAAGAGGAAGAAGAAACTAAAAATCTTGGGATGGCTTTATGTATCTTACATGTGGTCAGAACATTACATATATTTTCAATTTCAATCCTCAAAGAAAACCCATGTAACAAAATTTAACATGTGAGAAAATTGAGTCTCAGATAAATTAAGTAAGTTGTCTAAGAATTGTAGAGCTAATATGCAGGGCAATTATAAGTTTTAAGTTATGTCTTCCCAGTTCCAAAACCTATGAGTTGATTTTGTGAGGTGAATAGCCATACTAAGGCTACTAGAAACATTCCAGTAAAATTTTGCTATTTTTTTAAAAGCTTAGGAAAGTACAAAGACAGCTTGGCAGATGTTTGTGTGTGTATGTGATTTTTTTTGTATGATGTATGGTGGGGTAACATTTCATTCTTTTTCCATGTGAGTATCCCTTTACTGCCCCACCATTTGTTGAATTTTTCTTTGCTTTTTTTGTTTGTGTGTTTGCTTGTTTATTTCGGGAGGAGTGCATGAGCTAGGAATCAATCCCAGGTCTCCCATATAGCAGGCAAGAATTCTACCACTGAACTATCCTTACACCCCCCACAGATGTTTTTTAAAGAAGAAATGATGTAAGGATAGGTCACAAACACATAAAAGAGCAAAGCATGATATTTCATTGTTCACCAGTGTCATGGTCAGGTTCATGCATTGACTTGTTCAGGTGCTGGTACCCATTTATCTGATTGGGCATGTCCTGACCTGTCTATTGCTTTGAGGACATTTCATAGAATTAAATAATGATCATGTTGGCTGCATCCACAGCTAATTCTGCTTGTAATCAGCCAAGGGGAGTGTCTTCTGCAATGAGTGACATTAAATCTAATCAATGGAAGGCTTTTAAGGGGGATTCAGAAGAGACAGTGACCCTCTCTTGTGGAGTCTCATCAGCTTCACAGCCTGCCCTACAGATTTTGGATTCTCTGTTCCCATGGTTACATGAGACACTTTTATATATTTTGTATTTGCAGATTTTTCCTGTTGTTTCTGTTTCTCTAGAGGATGCTGAGTAATATAGCTTGGAACCAGGGAGTGATTATTAAGAAGCATAATCTTAAAAATGGGTTTTTATGATTGGTTTTCTACTCTGACTGGACTCAAAGGCACTGAGGACTCTGATTCCTTTAATCAGAATGATATTGCCAATCCATGGGGTGAGTTGGCAAAAGAGATGGTCAAAATATCACCATTCGATTCTTCTAATACCTACCCCCAGGCTCTAGGGGATGATGTTTTTGACATCTTTATGGAGTTTTGTGGAAATAGGAGGTATAGAGATGTTGGCTGGTTGTTGTTAGAAACACTGGATATATTAATGAGTGGAAGGGATGGGCTTAACGCTTGAAATGAGAAGCTTATGCATCATCTGACAGATGTAAATGTTTCTATGAATGTCCTGAAGGAAAATCTTATTTCATGTAACTGTAGACTTGAGATCTCCTAAAATCAGACTCAGAATCTTATTGTTAGAGTAGCAACTTTGCAATGTAAATTGAAATCTCATCTGTCATTAAAGTGAGGGCATTGATTGGAAAGGAATGGGACCCTGGAAAATGGGCTGGCAACATATGGATTGATATTGATAATAATGTCAGTGGAGAGGTTGATAGTCTGCCCTGAAGACATAGCCACCCCACCTCCAGCCTGCCCTGAGGAGTTGGCCATTCCAACCTCCACCTGAAGGGATTAGCCCTAGAGTGATTAATCTTTTTTCACCAGGTGAAACTGCAAATGAATGCTCTGAAGCAAATGGTTTGGAAGATACTTCTAATTCCTTTCATGACCCACCCACACCACCTCCCATTTCTTCCAGATCTATAACTAGACTAAAGTCCAAACAGGCCCGAAAAGGTGAAGTACAAAGTATCAACCATGAGGAGGTAAACTATACTCCAAAAGAATTTTGAGTTTTCCAATTTATATAGATAAAATCAGGAGAAATATGTGTGGCAATGGATTTTAAGAGTGTGGGATAATGGTTGGAAGAATATAAAACTGGATCAGTTTGAGTTTATTGATCTGGACCTACTGAGCACAGATTCTGCATTCAATGCTATAGCTTGAGGGCATTAATAGTTTGTTTGGATGGTTGACTGAATTATGGATCAAAAGGAGCCAACATAACCTGAGGTTGAAATGCCAGAACTTCCCTGGTATAATGTAGATGAGGGGATCCAGAGGCTTAGAGAGATTGGAATGTTAAATGAGTGGATTTATCATGCAAAGCCTGCTCTTACACCCAAGGAATGTCTGAAGGATGCACCTTTTACCAGAATTGTGAGAAATAAATTTATGATACTAGCATCATCATCCCTGAAGAGCTGTGTGGTTGCACTTTTCTGTAGGTCAGATGTTACTGTAGGAACTGCTGTCATTGAGCTGGAATCCTTAAACTCAATGGGGATGATGGGTTCCCAAGATGGCAGAAACCAGGTGGCAGCACTTAATTGCTGAAGACAAGGTGGACATGGCTATCATTATAGAGAGCAGACTCAAAGCAGGAGACAAAATAATCTGACTCACAGAGACTTGTGGCATTGGCTAGTAAGTCATGAGGTATCCAACAGTACAAGAGATGAGCAGTCTACTAAATTCTTGTTTGAGCTGTATAAACAAAAGAGTTCTAGGTCTAGTGAACAGAAGTCTAATTTGAATTACAAAAAAAAGAGTCATGGCCCCTTAGTCAATTTCCAGACTTGAGACAGTTTACAGGTCCACAGTCCTGTGTATAAGGGGAAGGCCAGGTCCCTTTGGGGGAGGATCTTATTACACTGCCACAAATTTATACTCTTAGTCTTCCTCCAAGCCTTCCCTAAGAAGACTGATGGCCTTTTACCAGGGTAAATTTGCATTGGGGAAAAGGAAATGATCAAATATTTGGGGGATTATTAGACACTGGTTCAGAGATGACATTAATTCCAGGGGACCCAACACTTCACTCTGGACCACCAGTCAGAGTGGGGGCTTATGGATCCTGTGGGCCCCCAGACCCATTCTGTAGTTATTTGCCCAGTTCCAGGATGCATAATTGAAATAGATGTAAGCCACATTCAGAATCCCCACATTGGCTCTCTAACTCATGGAGTGAAAGCTATTGTGATGGGAAAAGCCAAGTGGAAGCCACTAGAACTGCCCCTACTTAGCAAAATAGTAAATCAGAAGCAATACAGGATTCTTGGAGGGATTGCAGTGATTACTGTCACTCTTAAGAACTTGAAGGATGCAAGGGTCATGATTCCCACCTGTTCTAGCTTGCTAGCTGCCAGAATGCAATATACCAGAAATGGAATGGCTCTTTAAAAGGGGAGTTTAATAAGTTGCTTGTTTACAGTTCTAAAGCCTAAAAAAAGTCCAAATTAAAACAAGTCTATGGAAATGTCCAATCAAAGACATCCAGGGAAATATACCTTGGTTCAAGAAGGCCAGTGAGGTACAGGGTTTCTCTCTCAAATGAGAAGGCACATGGGGAACATGGCATCATCTGCTAGCTTTCTTTCTTTGTTTCTTGTTTTTTGAAGCTCCCCAGGAGGCATTTTCCTTCTTCATCTCTAAAGTGTTGGCTGGTGGACTCTCTACTTTGTGGTGCTGTAACATCTCAGCTCTCTCTGAATCTCCTGGCTTTCTCTCTTGTCACTCTCTTTTATAGGATTCCAGTAAACTAATCAAGACCCACCCAAATGGGTGGAGACACATCTCCACCTAATTCAGCTTAACAACTCTTGATTGAGTCACATTTCCAGGGAGATGATTTAATTACAGTTTCACATAGATGGCGTTGAATAGGGATTAGAAGAAAAAGCTGTCTTTACAAAATGGGATTAGGATTAAAACACAGCTTTTCTAGAGTACGTACGTCCTTTCAAACCAGCACACCACCACATCCCCATTTAACTCTCCTATTTGGTCTGTTCAGGAAACAGATGGGTCTTAGAGAATGACAACAGATTATCATAAGCTCAACCAGGTGGTAACTCCAATTGCAGCTGCTGTTCCAGATGTGGTATCATTGCTTGAGCAAATCAATACATCCCCTGGTATTTTGTGTGCAGCTATTGATCTGGTAAATGCTTTTTTCTCAATAACTGTTAGTAAGGACCACCAGAAACAACTGGCTTTCTGCTGGTAAGGTCAGCAATATACTTTCACTGTCATACTTCAGGAGTATAAACACTCTCTAGCCCTATGTCATAATCTTGTCCTCAGGGACTTGATCATTTCTCCCTACCACAAGACATCACCCTGGTCCATCAAATTGATGATATCATGTTGATTGGCCTAGTGAGCAAGAAGTAGAAATAGTACTAACTCCAGACCTACTGGAAAGGCATTTGCATGTCAGAGGATGAGAGATAAATCCAACAAAAATACAGGGGCCTTCCACCTCAGTGAAATTTCTAAGGGTCCAGTGGTTTGGGGCAGGATGAGATACCCCTTTTCTGGGTGAATTATAAATTGCTACATCTCACACCTCCTATGACCAAAAAGAGGCACAATGCCTAGTTGGTCTCTTTGAACTTTGGCAACAACATATTTCTCATTTGGATGTGTTACTCTAGTCCATTTATTGAGTGACAAGAAAAGCTGCCAATTTTGAGTTGGGACATGAACAAGAAGAGGTTCTGCAACAGGTCCAAGCTGCTGTACAAGCTTCTCTGCCACTTGGGCCATATGATCCAGCAGATCCAATGGTGCTGGAAGTGTCAGTGACAGATAGAGATGCTGTCTGGAGCCTTTGGCAGGCCCCTATAGGAGAATCACAATGCAGACCCTTAGGATTTTGGAGTAAAGGCTTACCATCTGCTGCAGATAACTATGCTCCTTTTGAGAAACAGCTTTTGGCCTCCTACTGGGCCTTAGTAGAGACTGAACGCTTAACCATGGGCCACCAAGTTTCCACAAGACCTGAGTTGCCTATCATGAGCTGGGTTTGTCTGATGAACCAAGCCATAAAGTTGGGCATTCACAGCAGCACTCTATCATAAAACAGAAATGGTATATCTGAGATAGGGACAGAGCAGGTCCTGAAGGCACAAGTAAGTTACATGAGGAAGTGGTCCAAATGTTCATGGTCTCCACTCCTGCCACATTATCTTCTCTTTCCCAGACCAAAGCTATGGATTCTTGGGGAGATCCTTGCAGTGAATTGACTTAGGAAGAGAAAACTCAGGCCTGGTTTACAGATGGTTCACTACAATATGCAGGTACCACCCAAAAGTGGATGACTACAGCATTCCAAACCCTTTCAGGGTGTCCTTGAAGGACAGTGGTGTGAGGAAATGCTCCCAGTTGGCAGAACTTTGAGCAGCGCACTTGATTGTTCATTTTTCTTGGAAGGAGAACTGATCAGAGATGCATCTGTATACTGACTCATGATGGTTTAGCTGCATGGTTAGGGACTTGGAAAGACCACAGTTGGAAAATTGGTGACAAAGAGGTCTGGGGAAAATGTATGTGGATAGACCTTTCTGAGTGGGCTAACAACATGAAGATATTTGTGTCCCATGTGAATTCACACCAGAGGGTGACTTCAGCAGATGAAGGTTTAATAATCAAGTGGATAAGTTGACCCATTCTGTGGATATCTATCAGTCTCTTTTCCCAGCAACTCCTATCATTGCCCAATGAGCTCACAAACAATGTGGTCATTGTGGTAGGAATGGAGGTTATGCATAGGCTCAGCAACATGGACTTCCACTCACCAAGGCTGACCTGGCTACAGCCACTAATGATTGCCCAATCTGCCAACAGCAGAGACCCACACTCAGCCCCCAATATGGCACCATTCCCCAAGGTGACCAGCGAGCTACATGGTGGCAGGTTAATTATATTGGACCACTCCCTTCATGGAAGGGGCAGTGATTTGTTCTAACTGGAATAGATACATACCCTGGATATGGGTTTGCTTTCCCTGCATTCAATGCTTCTGCCAAAACTACCATCTGTGGACTTACAGAATGCCTTATCCATTATCATGTTATTCCACACAGCATTGCTTCCAATCAAGGAACACACTTCACAGCAAATGAAGTGTGGGCATGGGCACATGCTTATGAAATTCTCTGGTCTTATCATGTTCCCCATCATCCAGAACAGCTAGATTGATAGAATGGTGGAATGGCTTTTGAAAATTAAATTGTGGTGTGGTGCCAACTAGATGGCAATACTTAGCAGCTCTTGAGTAATGATCTCCAGGAAGCTGTGTATACTCTGAATCAGCATCCACTGTATGGTGCTGTTTCTCCCATAGCCAGGATCCATGGACCCAAGATCCAAGGGGTGGAAATGGGAATGGCACCATTCACTATTACCCCTAGTGGCCCACTAGAAAAATTTTTGCTTCTTGTCCCTGGGACCTTGTGCTCTGCTGGTCCACAGGTTTTAATTCCAAAGGGGAGAGTGTTTCCACCAAGAGAAACAATAATGATTCCATTGAACTGAAATCTAAGACTGCCACCTGATCATTTTGGTCTATTTATGCCCCTGCATCAACAAGGTAAGTAGGGGATTGCATTACTGGCTGGGGTGATTGATCCTGTCAGTGGGAAATAGGACTGCAACTACACAATGGATGTAAAGAAGAGTTTTCCTGGAATATAGGAGATCCTCTAGGGTGTCTTTTAGTACTACAATGCCCTGTGATTAAAATCAATGGAAAACTGCAACAACCCAGTCCATGCAGGACTACCAATGGCTCTGAAATTTCAGGAATGAAGTTTTGGGTCACCTCACCCAGCAAAGAACCACAGCCAACTGAAGTGCTTACTGAAGGTAAGGGGAACATGGAATGGGTAGTGTAAAAAGGTGATAAATATGAACTATGACCATGTGATCAGTTACAGAAATGGAGACTGTAATGCTGTTTTGTTCATGTTATAATATTTAAGTTGTAAGATACCAAGTTTAAGTATGAATATTACCCAAGGACTTGCACTCTATTCTGGGGAAATTTAATGTGTTTCCAGTTGTATGCAAACAGTTAAGTATTGTTAGGTAAGGAAAAAATGTGTCTTTTATTCTTTCCTATTTAGAAATTTAGTGTTGTTTCAGGTGATGTACATAGCTGCCAAGTTGACAAGAGGTGAACTGTCATGGTCAGATTCATGTGTCAACTTGGCCAGGTGGTGGTACCTGTTTGTTTTGGCAAGTACTGGCCTGTCTGTTCCTATGAGAACATTTCATAGAATTAAATCATGATCATGTTGGCTGCATCTAAAGCCGATTCCATTTGTAATCAGCCAAGGGCAGTGTCTTCTGCAATGAGTGACATTTAGTCTAATCACTGGAAGGCTTTTAAGGAGGACTCAGAAGAGACAGTCTCTTCCTGCTTCACCTGATGAGATTCTCCTGTGTCATCAGCTTCACAGTCTGCCCCACAGATATTGGACTCTACATTCCCATGGTTACATGATACAATTTTATAAATTTTTTATTAATGGATGTTTCCTGTTGATTCTGTTTCTCTAGAGAACCCTAACTAATACAACCAGTAAGAGATAAGGAAAAGATACCGAGACATCCATTACCCAATCCTTTCAAAAATGCATACATACACTGAAGCAACTATAAAACAATATGTGTGTGTACAATTAAAATAAATGTATGTATTTATATGTGTGTGCATAAAATACATGCACAAATGTCAAATACTGTCCCCCAGGAATGATCATTCCTAGCATATGAAAAGACCTTTCCTTTTACAAAGCACCTTTCTGTGTTCACTAGGCAGCAGTGCAGCTAAAGCTGAGCTTGAGGTTAAAAACCAGCAGAACAGCAACCCCACTGGACAATATGGAAAAAATGGAGTTTTTTAGGTATTCTCAGGAGAGAGAGGTGGAGATAACAAATAGAAGGGGGGCAGTATGTGCAGAAATAAGAGGAACCAGTTAGGTGTTATGAAACTGGAAATTAAACACTGTAAAAGAGTTAGTGAAAGAGACTCTGTGGTTGGAATTCAGGTGGAGAATTTAAAGAATAAATATATTCAATTATTAAATTGTGATTCTTACTCTCTTTGCAATAAATATTTACTTCCATCTGCCTTTGATGGAGTTGCAATGTCATGTGTGCATATGTGGATGTTTGCATATTTGTGAATATTTGGGATTTCTAAATGGCATGGAATAGATAAGAAGGAAGTACAAGGCAATTTTGAATAGATGGAGAGAAGTTCATGAGAAGCTGACTGTCCACTTCCAGTCTTGTAGGTGACTGTCTGTTTCTTTTGTCCTCTGTGATTCTCTTTTACAAACATATCTCTAACGTTTTGCAAATCTCCCATCCCATCCCAGTGGGCAGTAGCCTAATCAGTAAATATAAACAGAATTTTAGACCAGATTTCTTCTATTGAGTCTGTGCCCTCCATATTGTTCCCTAAGCACCAAGTTTTCCTTTGTCATCTCAATTGGATTCAATGATTACTTTACTGTATCATCTGCCAATATCTGTATCTGGGAGTTATACTACAATTCATCATCTGGGTTCTTTTGCACAGGAGCCACTGGGGAGATACGGGGGGACAAGGCTCCCATCTCCTTATCAATCTGTGGACTTTTCCAAAATTCTTCAAAGGAAAGAGATTGCTCCTTTAGAGGGAAGGTAAAGCATTTCTTTGAATGTATCCTCACTCATCACATTGCTCCCACTGATGTATGATTTGTTTCCTTCTTCCAGAAGCTTTCCTTGAATTCTTTCCATCAGAATAAATGAATAAGCACCCAACCCCCTTGGAAGTAAAGAACTCACTTCAAAGTTCCAATCCCTTTGGGAGGGATTCCATTCTCTCTGGATCCACATAACTCTCTCCATCAATGTCCTAAGCCAGAGTCTCTTGTTCTTTAGTATCTGTTTTCACAGTTTAATGTCAATCATGGTAAGTTTAATTGCAATACACATTTCTGGGAGCTTGAGATCGTGTACGTTTGAGAAAAAAATGATTTTTGTTCACGTTTTGGTGAATAATTTTGGGTCTTTTGCATGATAACAATACATTTAAATAGTTCTACCAGTTTAAGCTACAATTATTATGGTAACTTAAACCAGAAAATCTACTATATTAAGTAGAAACAATTCTCCTCAAAGCACACATCAATTTAGGAGGGCTAACTTAGTTTAAACTCAAAAGGAAAATATTTTATTCCTACTGGAATAATAAATCATGATCTTCTCATTCAATAGTTAATTTTGGCTGAATTATTATTATTACTTTTTTAGAATTGTTCCTTAGATAAAAATGGAGTCATTGCATGAAACCATGTGATATAGTCATGTCACTTAATAACAACTGGTATATAACAGTCAATACAGAATCCACTTTTGAAGGAGTGATTTATTTTCAGCAAAACAAATGACTTTACACTCCACATTGGATAAAGACCAAACCACTTAACATCACCAGTGAGACTCTGTGGAACCAGACTCCTGGGTATCTCTCCAACTTTTTCCCACAACATATTCCCATTGCTATCTGCACTCCAGGATCCTCAGTCTATTTCTGTTCCTTAATATGTACCATCCTTTATTGTTCTCTGGATCTTGTGTATGCTATTCCCTGCCCAAAATAGTTTTCTTATCCTTCTTTATATTACATCTCTCAGGGAAAAATGTTAATGGGAGTTAAATCCACCTATAGCATGATCTCATAATCCCATGTATAACTACCTCTTGAAATGCAACACAGTTGCAATATTATGTTCATGAATCTGATTAGTTCATAATTGTCTGTTACACACTGAGCTGGTAAAGTTTCTAAGAGCAAAACCCATATCTGCTTTTTTTCACTTCTTATTACCAGAGATATGTACAGTGATTCATATGTAATAGTTGTCTCTATAAATTAGGTGAATAAATAGATAAATTAATCTTTTCATGCCATATTAATGATGCTAACTTAAATTTTGTTTATCTTTTAAGTGTGTTTTGTTTTATAATAACATTTAAATTAAATGATTATACTTTGAAATATGTTTATAGGTATATTTACAAATACTAATAAAAATGATTAAATTATAGCTTGGGTGAAAATTCTGACATCACTTATTTTAATTGAAAGGAACCTAAGCATATCATTTGGAAAAATATGGCCATCTAAGTATACTAAAATATTTGGCCACACAAGATACAATATATGTCATAATACATATTTTAGACCTTATAAACATATCTCTTAGCTTTTAGGAAAATGAATAAAAGCCTCAGAGGCCAAAATGAGTTAAGAGTAGAATGAGGAATGATGAGTGAATATTGAGGCCAATAGCTCCCTTATGATTAGCCTATAACCTCAGAGATCTGTATAGGAGATGGGAAACCAATGGTGAGGAGTCCACAAGGCCAGGAGTTAGATTGTAGAAAGACCACAATGAATTTGGCAGTAGAAAGGCAGGGTAGGGAGAAATGAAACCATGTTATCTCAGATCTCATGACAACGGTCAAGTGTTCAGGTCAAGTTGGGATTCAGATTGACACAGCTCTCATGGATTATAAAATTACAAACCAAGAATGAATTTAAATTGCACCTAGTTTGGAACCAATTTTAGGGGCTTAACACAAGTGAACACAAATAAAAGATAGAAGAATGAAGTATGTTCACAATCCAGTCTCAAAACTTTCATAAAACTTCTGGTTTATATAAACTTTCAGGAAAATTGAAGAACAAAAAAAAAAAAACACCACCCAAACACAGATGAAAACCATGAGAAAGAATCAGCTTTCAGAAGGAGCAGGAGAATTAGAAAGCCTCAGTTTCATAGTTTAGAATTATTGTATATGAATCATACAGTAAGTGCACTTAATAGTTCAAAGAAATAAAGATTGAAATTAAGACCATGAGACCATGAAGATTAAAATGAGCAAATACCACCATATTTTTATTTTAAATAAGCTAATATGTGAGCTTGTCCAAGAAGGAGAACAACATCTCAGAAATTTCTAAGTATTCATGAATTGATTTTGTGTTAAGGCTACTGGAGCTTTATTGAAACCCATTTCACAATACCCCACTGTAGATTACACCATTTATGCATTTGCCAAAGCACAGGCTCCTGCACTTAAGAAATGTTCACTTCGCTGTATATAAATCTCATCTCAAAAACAAACAAAGCTACAATGTGAAGGGAGACTGACATACAAAAATGAATATACCAACATCACTACTATGATTAGAGTTAGACCCAGCTTTAATCTGATATTGCATAAATAAAAAATTAAAACTTTGTTGCAGACATTCAGAGTCAAACGATAGTCTTGATAGGATGTCCTTAGAGGAGATATATGAGTTCTAGATGGAAACGTATATATGCACTGTCAGGTCTCAGAAAATAGAACTTAACATACAAAATGGATTCTGTGACATGGGGGCCCTTTCAGTTTCTCTCTCTCAGTAGCTCCTCTGGCAGGACCTGATGTGCTGATACATGAGCACAGATGTTCCAATGCCCCACCCAGCAGAGGCCAGGCCATGTAACCATGAGCCTGAAGTCATGATCTACACCAGCCTGATATCTCCCAATGATGTCTGCACTTCATTACCACACACACCTCATTCCCTTTAAAAATATGGCCCTCAGAATGAGAGTTAGAGCCTTTTCCTTCCTGTGCATTGGCTCTCAGTCTGTCACTTTTTCTTTCAATAAATCTGTAAACTTTGATTTGCTGTCCCATGTGGATTCCTTAATGACTCTGTGCCTAACATAATGGTCCCCAAACTGGGTGCAGAGGTCTGACTGAGGCTTAGCTTGCTGGTCCTTTGGGGCTATGGGACTGCCTTCCAGTCAACCTCATTTGGGGATCAGACTGAGGTTTGAGTTTCCAAACCCTTGGGGCTATGGGAGCAGCCTTCCAGTCACTCCATTCCCCCCAAACTGCATGGTCACTATGGCTTTCACATGATTGATGGCTTGAAGATCCCAGCTCAGACCATCTTAAAGCAATGCCAGCTCACATCCATGGCACTTGAACAGCTACAGCTAATTCAGCCCTAGATAAGTGGCATCTTTCTGCCAAGATCCTCCCTTGAAGAGTTTTGTGTCCCCTGGATGGTTACCTCTCAGCATTTGGGTGTGCTTTAATGCAGCACCCTGACCATCTTCCCAAGCATTTTTTATCAGCCTGAAAAATCTGAGTGCTTTTTCAATTCTCTAACTTCAAGAGCATTTTTTCCCATTGCAGCAGTCAAAAGTAACCTGGGTGATGCCTTAAGTGAAAGACTGCATGCACTCTTGTGGTCCCCAACAACAAACTGTGGAGACATTCTTTGTTGTTGTGACTGAATCATACATCTGGGAAGTTAGTCTCACATAAAACTATGTCTTACTTATAAGCCTCCTAGCTTCATAAGCCTTCAAGGGAGCAATAGCTCATAAACCTTTCATGAGCAAAATTATTTACATCTCCCACAAACAAGCCTCCATAAGCCTTCCCCAATACCCTTTAGAAAAACAAAAGCATTAGTCATAAGATGGCATTCTTGATTAACGAATGGTCTGAAAGTTCCTGCTCCCAAGCCTAACAAATTCATTTCTCTGTGCTTCTCTACTGCTTTGCCTCCTTCATAAAAACCACCTAAGCCTTCTACCCTTCTAATCTATGTGCTAGCTAATGTGTTCAGTCTAATTATTAGTTGGTATGTCCCTACATTTATATTAATCAGACGTTCATAACTGGTTACTAATTGCAGAAATTTTTTTAAAAAGGGAACCTTTGGGCTGCATTAAAAATTGAAATATTTTGGTAATGAGCCTATAAAAAGGTATTATTTTGTAATATAATGTGGCTCCACTATGATTTAAAATAAAAATACTACTATTAAAGTTAAAGTTAAAAATATTATGGTTAAAATCGTTCTGCAAACAGCAAAAAATAGGATCAATCCTTTTGTTGTTGCTCTCAGAAATATTTAATAAAATGAATCTAACAGTTAAAAATAGTTGAGGGAAAAGCATAAAAACTGTTGAAATTCCATGACCCTTATCTAAAACTTCCAAACCCAAAAAGCCTACTATCTTTCTGTCTGTTCAATGAATTAAAAAGTTTTCCTAGATTTAAACTTGGAACAAATTCAATAAGCTTAGTATATTTCCCAGAACTTAGTAGTCAATGTACTTTTAAAGTCCTATGTAATTTATAATATTATAAAAACAATAGAAGGAACTGAATGATAAATTTTTAAATTGAACAAATACAATTTTATCTTGCTTAGATATGTTCTCCTTAAGAAATTAATTAAGTTTAATAAAAATATAAATGAATTTTTTATAATTTTGGTTACTTGGCCATCTATTACCTCAATGTATATTAAAAATTAAAATTATAATAATGTCAATCAAAATATTTCTGCTGAACTGTTGCAAATTTTACACTATAAATTATTCATGTGTGTAAAAAATATATTTCTGTCAATAAGTGCTGTCATAAATATAGAAAACTTAATTCTTGACTTAAAAGAGCTTATTCTAGTTAGAATATACTTGTACCAGGGTGTTCTAGTTTGCTAGCTGCCAAAATGCAATATACCAGAAATGGAATGATTTTTAAAAAGAGGAATTTAATAAGTTTCTAGTTTACAGTTCTAAGGTTGAGAACATGTCCCAGTTAAAACAAATCTATAGAAATGTCCAATCAAAGGCATCCCAGGAAAGATACCTTGGTCCAAGAAGGCCAAAGAAGCTCAGGGTTTCTCTCTCAAGTGAGAAGTTATGTGATCAACACAGTCAGGTTTCCCTCTCAGCTGGAAGGGCACATCATGAACATGGAATCATCTGCTAGCATCTGCTCCTGGCTTTCTGATTCATGAAGCTCCCCAGGGAAACATTTTTCTTCATCTCCAAAGGTTGCTGGCTGGTGGACTCTCTGCTTCTCATGTCTATGTCATTCTTCTCTGAATCTCTCTCATTCTCCAAAATGTTTCCTTTTTAATAGGATTCCAGTAAACTAATCAAGACCCACCCGAATGGGTGTAGACACATCTCCACCTAATCCAGTTTAACAACCACTCTTTACTGAGTCACATCTACAGGGAGATGATCTAATCACAGTTTCAAACATACAGTACTGAATAAGGATTAGAAGAAAAGGTTACCTTTACAAAATGGGATTAGGATTAAAGCCTGGCTTTTCTAGGGTACATGCATCCTTTCAAACTGACACACAGGGTATATTGTAAAACAATCATAATAAAGGAATTAAAATGCTGGGAAAATTTAAAAAGCAGAGAAATAAGAAAAGACCTAAGAGGTTCTCATCAAAATAACGCATGCAAAACCTTTAAATAACAAAGTATCATATAAACAAACAAAACATTAAACGTGGCTCAGCAGGCAAGAATTCTCGCCTGCCATGTCAGAGGACCTGCGTTCAATTCCCGGTGCCTGCCCATGTAAAAAAAAAAAGCTTTAAACAAGTTGTTAGAGACTGTAACTTAATTCTGTAAATTAACTCATTCTTGACATTATTTAGCAGCTAAAAATATTGTTTTAAAAGTTTGAGTTTTTTACTGAATTGAACTGAGAGATTTTAAATATTTTATGAAATAGTCATTTATGTGTTCTAAATATGAAGTGTATAAATGAATGGCCATGTTCTAAACCCAAACATAAATTTCTTCTCTTCCTCCATTATTTTACAGATCTCTGTCCTTCTTTCATTCATAAATACTATTCTTGAAAGAAAATATACAGTTTCAAAAGCTTTAAAAATGTATTATCAAATTTAGTTCTGATTATATGCAGTTTAAGTAAATAAAAACTGTAGGTAAGATGAATACAGAAGGTTATAGAAAGTTTAAATCAAATAAATTTTGCTTGTTATGGTCATTGTGGACTACAAGGCCTTTAGTTGATAAAAAGTAATAAAAAGTTAGAGGAGATGAATTTTATTTCTTATAGTTATTTCTAATTATAGCTTCTGAAAGCTTGTAAAGAGTTATAAAGAAAAAGTTAATAAAAATAAATTCTGTCTGTCTAGAATTAATAAGAAGGAGTTTATGAAAGTAAATTCTGTCTGTCATAATCAGTACTAACCAAAATTTAATAGGTCTGTTTACCACATATTTCAAAAAAAAGAAAGCTTTTGTGTTGAGTATTCATGCAAAACTGAAGTTAAGTTTTAACTGTGTTCAAAATTTGTTAGTATGCTCTTAATGTAAAGTATTTTGAAAAACAATTTTTCTTAATCATCCAAATTGTATGTCTAAAATATTTTAAAGCAGAACAACATTCTTATTAATGTCTATGCTGCCATTATTCTTTATTTCAGAAGACAAATCTTCTCACTGTTAGGAAGGAAACTGTTACAAATAATTTGTTCTTTCCTTGGTATAAATATGGTGTTAAGGTACTAAAATAACTTAACCTATTGTATAAGAAGTATTTAAGACCTATTACACTGGTTAAAAAGAATTTTCTATCTTGTTACTTATTAAATTAAAATAAATAAGATATTCATATATTTGAACATTGTACAAATTCCTAACAGTTTGACAATATTCTCGCCATCAATGTTCTATCCAGATACTAATCTATATGATGTTAAGCAACAGTATGGTGTTATTACTCATTTTTAATTATTTTTAATTAAATATTACTTATTTTTAATTATTTTTAAAAGGCTATAGATCATAGAAACAGCCAAATTGTCAGATGCATTGCTTTGCTCCAATACTTCTCTAAAAACATATGTGCTCAACTTTAACAGAAAAGTTAAACAAATACATGTATTATATTTTATCTGTTGAATTACATAACTCTGGTAAATGTGTAAAAATATAATAGAACAAAACCTCTGCTATGATTTCTTAGTATAAAACAATGGTCTAATGTTTCTATTTCTAAAAAAGCTTCATTTAAAATTATTTGTAAAGATTAAAGTTCAGATTGTAAGCATTAACCATAATCATTAAATTCTGAGGTGATTTACTCTTTATTATAACCCAGTAATTCGTTGAAACTTTAACAGTCTATATAACATCTAAAATTCAAATTTAGTTCTCTAACTCTGAACATTAGCATGGGTTCACACAGCAATGGTTAAAAAACTGAAAGAGATCAAACTCCAGTTAAAGATGTGAAGAAACTGATACAGTTAAAACCAAGATAAACCAATATACAATGTAAAAATATTATCTGTATTTTAAAGCTTTAAATTTTGTGTGAGATAAAAGAAAAATATTTATTTCATCCAAAATTTGCACCATCTATTTAATCTGTCTAGTGAATTAAACAACCCAATTCAGCTTTATTTAATGTGGAACCTGGAATAGGGAACACAATTCTGATGTTTTGTACAAATTAATGTTTTATATTCTGCATTTCAAAATACTTTGGGCAAAAAATGAAAAAGTGTCCCCAAAGTCCCTTGAGGGACTAGGAAAGATAAAACTATTTGGAATTCTTCAGTTAGTCAAGGCCTCAATTTTAAGGTTTGCCCTTATGAAACTTGTTTCTATAATAATAAACTAAACTTACTTATAATTAGTGTGCAAAAGCCATCTCCAGAAAATCTCTGCTGTTGCTCAAATGTGTTCTCTCTCTAAGTCAAATGCTGAGCTTTCCCCCAACATGGGACATAATTTCCTAGGATACAAACCTGATACTGGCAATGTGAAATATAACTGATCTTGGCATCACAGAACACAGTTGGCCCTGGCACTGTAAAACATAAGCACAAAGATAATCCTGGCTCTGACATGAATGAATTGACAAAAAGGGAAAAAGAAATTGAGTTTCAATGGCTAAGAGATTTCAAATCAGATTGAGGTTATTCTGGAGGTTACTCTTATGCAAGCTTCAGCCAGATATCACAAACTGCCAGAATATGGCAAACCCCAACCAAAAATGTTCCTAAAAACCCTAAAAAAATCTAATGTTTTATAAAATTTTATTGTTTATTGCTCAGAAACGTAAAACCTCCAAATTGTTCCAATGCCAAAGAGGCTATGAAATGCAAAGATGGTGAATTCTCCAAGAATAACAACTAGTTTCATCATTCATCCCTTTGCCTCTTAATAACAAGACCTCTTTTTCAGCCTTAGAGCAGTTAAAAAGACCCTGGATGTCCTAACTGCAGCAGCTGAAGGAAACTGTAGAATATTAAATAAAACCTGCTGTTTTTATATCAGAAATACAGGTCAGTAGCAGCTGTAACCTACAAGAAAAAATCTGAAAACTTGCTCCTGTTACAACAGAAATTTTAAAATCTACTCCCAGCACAGCAAAAACATCACTATCAGCCAGTTCCAGCAGAAACCCCCCCAAACCCAATTAATAATGCTCTGACTCAACTCAAATCAATTCCCCCCCCAACTTTGCCTGAACACAGAAGGTAGTAGTCAAAAAAAGAGCATGAAGTCCCCACTCCCTCCAAAAGTTGACAGATAACCATGAGCATGAAGTCATGATCGGCACCAGCCTGATATCTCCTGGCAATGCCTACAAACTTTTCACACCCCCACCTAGTTATCTTTAAAAACCTGGCCCCCAGAATGAGGGTCAGAGCCTTCTCTTTCCTGTGCCTTGGCTCTACTGTGTTGCTTTCTCTCTCAATCTGTTAAGCTTTGGCTCACTGTCCCATGAGAATTCCTTAACAACTCTGTGCCTACCATACACATTTTAGTTAATATCAGTTGCACCAGTTTTTCTTTGCTGTAAGCAACAGAAGTCATCTTTGACTATACTAAGTTAAAAGGCAGTCTTCTGGATGAGGACTGGGGTCTCCCAAATCAGTGTGCAGCCAGAAGACAAGGCAGAGAAAACAGAAAACATTCTAGAATGATTGGAGGGTGAGTAGATCAAACCACAGGATCCATGTTCATTTGCAGAATCAGTTTGGTTTTTAAGCCACCACTGCATTCTGTTTGATGTGTAAATTTTGTACTTACTTATTTAGATAATTGAGGTAAGCATTCCTGCTTCCTCTTTTCTGAACCAAGGATCCTTCCCCTCAACTGAGTGGAAGCCAGAACTGTGTGACTCATAAAGGAATATTTCCTTCATTTCTTAACTCCATGTGGTGGGATTTTTCCTCCAAAAGATTGCTATCAGGGTGCTAAAGGCTTGACAGTTTTAAAATTCTGTGTAACCACCAATGCAAAGTTGTAAACATTTTTTTGAAGCAATATTCAAAAAAGCAAAAGAATCACCCATGTCTTCACTTGGAAGTTCCTATTCCAGTGAGTCTGGAGGAGTATGAAGACTTTAAAGTAGCCCAGCCTTATTCTGCATGATGCTATAGTTGGGAATAAGTTTTGTCAACCTTATTTAAACAAGGCAAACACACTTGGGAAAATATTTAATATCCTTTTCTTTGTTCACTTCATAACCTGCTGTCATAGTAATTAGGGACAAGGAAATTCTTAGTCTTATGCATTACCTTTTGTCCATACAGTGCATTTTCAAATAAAGGTTAGAAGCAGGGTGGGCCACGGTGGCTCAGCAGGCAAAAATTCTCACCTGCCATGCCAGAGGACCCGGGTTCAACTCCTGGTGCCTGCCCATGTAAAAAAAAAAAAAGGTTAGAAGCAGGAGAAGAGAAGAAGGGGGAAATAGATTAGAAGTAATGAAAAGGAAAACAAACAAACAAAAACAACAGTGGATAGGAGGAGGCCAATATAAAACAAGAAAAGTAGAGAGATATACATGACAAAAGGCAGAGAGCTGCTTTGAATGCCAGTTTCCAAACTATTTAAGATCCAATTTACGAAGAATGAAGTTCAATAGAAACAGGGTGAGTAAAAATACTGGGAAGAGACAGGAGGAATTTGGGAGGAAGGTCAATACTCCAAAAGTAACATTTAAAATATTTTTTATATTATACCCAAATCCAGAATAAATACGAGTTCTCCTCAACCATCTAAAGAAAGTATAAGAAGAAACCTCACCACAGTGACTGAATTTATTCTGCTGGGACTCACCAATTACCTGAAATTGTAGGTCATTTTCTTCATGCTGTTTCTGGTGGTTTACATGGTCATGGTAGCAGGGAACCTTGGCATGATTGTACTCATCCAGGTCAATGCCCAATTCCACATGCCCATGTACTTTTTCCTGAGCTATTTATGCTTTGTGGATCTGGGCATCTCATTCATCATGGTTCCAAAGATGCTGGAAATCCTATCAGACAAAAAAAAACATTTCCTATCCTGCTTGTCTGGTGCAGTGTTGCCTTTTTATTGCCTTAATCCACGTTGAGTTTTATATCCTGGCTGTGATGGCCTTTGATTGGTACACTGCCATTTACAACCTTCTACTATGTGTTGGCAAAATGTCCAAGAGTGTCTGCACATTCCTCATTGTGGTTCCTGATGTATATGGGATACTCACAGGGCTGATGAAGACTACATAGACTTAACAATTTAGCCCTCTGTGGCCCCAGTGTCATTAATCACTTCTACTGTGCTGACACTCCCCTGATTAAGCTGGTTTTTATGACACCTACCACAAATAAACACCAATGTTTGTCATGGCCAGATGCCATGTTCTTTATTTCTTACTTTTATATTTTTCTTATCTTGAGAATCTTCTCAGAGGGAAGACTGAAAGCTTTCTCTATCTCTGGATCACATCTGACAACTGTCATCATATTCTACACAACTCTTTTTTTCATGTATCTCAGACCACCATCCAAGGAATCTGTGGAACACGGAAAAATGGTTGCCATGCTCTATACCACAATTATCACCTATGATTTTTAGTGTAAGAAATAAGAGGAGGCATTAAGCAAAGAGCTGTTCAGGAAAAAATACTTCATTATAAAGCTCTCTCTTCCTTTGGTCCAAAACCTTTTCTAGACTTTTCTTCAAGATTGATGATGGGTATGATGGGAAAATGAGAAATATGAAACACCAAGGACAACTCAAACCTGTGTCTTTATTTTAACTTTAATTCTTTAAACATTCTAAACATATAAAACAAAAATTTTATTACAGTATTTTATGTGTGGGTGTAGGCATTTGGGTTATTCACTAGATATTTTTACTTCCTTGTCTTGTAGACCACAGAAGAATTAAATTTCTGGCTTCTTTTGTGTTATGTGGGGACATGTGGTGATTTCTGGAAAATGAGTTGGATTAGAATCCATGTGTTGTTTTGTATTGAGCATTTAAATGTGGTGAGAGACCCTTCAGGTGGTCTTTAACCAAATGCATCATGGTGACCAGCATAATTTAAGATGGTGCTTGCTAAGGTATTATGAGGTCTTGATAAGGAGATATGGAACAGAATCCATATCTCTTTTGTTTCCATTCTACAGCCTGGAGGATGTCTTTGGTCTAGTGGAATGTCTTGACCATATCCTCAGCCCCAAAATAAGAACAAACAGCCCCATCTGTTTGATAGGGCTGGCACTCTGACAAAAGGGTGCTTAATAGACGCTTTTTGCTCAAGTCAGGGCCACCTCCAACTCCTTGTGCAGCACAAACTTATCTTTTATGCAGGTGCCATCTACAGGTCCTGACTTAAACAGTTTTGGCCTTCCTCAGAGTTTGACTATTATGAGATCTCTTCTCCTGCTCTTTTGGAACTTCTGTGCTCTATAAGTAGTAAGTGGTCACTTGTTGAAAGTTTCTGTTGTGCCAAAGCCTGTGTTCTCACATACCAGGTATAGCAACTCACTCCACAGTATGAGTTATGATTTGAGGTGCTGGGGACCAGAAAGGACTCCACTTCTGCTCAGGCAGGAAAGATGTTTGATCAGTATCAGCCAACTGACATTTACTGGGACCAGGCAAGCTCCAATCCTATTAAATAATGGATCTCCTCATGCTCTTGACACTTTGGGCTCAATGGAAAGCACTGATTAAGGGTTGTGGGCAGAAGTTCATAAATTCCTTTATGAAGAGCAAATAAAAAATTGTGGGGTTATTCTATCCTCACCAACTGTCCAAAGATTTATGACACTGGTTAAAACATTCCCAGTGAATTGTATGTTATCAAATCATTCTCTTCTCATTGAGATAGTGATAGCTGGATAGTTGAAAAGATGCTCAATAGAATTTTTTTAGCTGGAAAATGATTAGTATAGACTTTGGTAGCTAGGATATGTTTATCATAATAACTTTATTTTTTAATTTTTTAATTAATTTTTAAATTAAAAAATATGACAACAAATAAACACAAACTTTCTTAACATATGATCATTCTGTTCTACATATATAATCAGTAATTCATAATATCATCACATAGTTGCAGATTCATCATCATGATCATCTCTTAGAACATGTGCAGTAATTCAGAAAAAGAAATAAAAAGAAAATAGAAAAAAATCATACATACCATACCCCTTACCCCTCCCTTTCATTGATCACTAGCATTTCAATCTAAGTTTATTTTAGCATTTCTTCCCCCGTTATTTATTTTTACTCCATATGTTCTACTCATCTGTTGATAAGGTAGATAAAAGGAGCATCAGACACAAGGTTTTCACAATCACACAGTAAAATTTGAAAGCTATATCATTATACAATCGTCTTCAAGAAACATGGCTTCTGGAACACAGCTCTACATTTCCAGGCAGTTCCCACCAGCCTCTCCATTACATCTGGACTAACAAGGTAATATCTATTTAATGCATAAGAACAAACTCCAGGATTACCTCTCGGCTGTGTTTGGAATCTCTCAGCCATTGACACTTTATTTTGTCTCATTTAGTTCTTCCCCCTTTTGGTCAAGAAGGTTTTCTCAATCCCTTGATACTGAGTCTCAGCTCATTCTAGGTTTTTTCTCAATCCCTTGATGGTGAGTCTCAGCTCATTCTAGGATTTCTGTCCCATGTTGCCATGAAGGTCCACACCCCTGGGAATCACATCCCATGTAGATGGGGGAGGGCAGTGAGTTTGCCTGTTGTGTTGGCTGGAGAGAGAGGCCACATCTGAGCAAAAAAAGAGGTTCTCTTGGGGGTAACTCTTAGACCTAATTTTAATTGAACTTGACCTATGCTTTGTGGGGTTACATTTCATATGAACAAACCCCAAGATTGGGGGCTCAACTTACTGCTTTCATAGTCTACACTGCTTGTGAGAATATCAAGAATTCAACTTGGGGAAGTTGAATTTTCCCCCTATCTTACCATTCTCCAAAGGGGACTTTACAAATACTTTTTATTCACTGTTCAAATCACTCTAGGATTTAATGGGGCATCACTCTGGACAAACCAACAAAATCTCATGCCCTACTCAAGGTTCCATGTACTTATGGTGTTCAATTAAGTTGTCTACATAAGTTATATTAGGAAATACACTAGTCAAAATAAAAATTTTGTACCAAATAAACATTTTTTGCTTCAGTCTCACATATAATTTAAAATTTTAAAATATTAATTTTCAACACCCTGCAGTAATGACATTCTTATGTTCTTCCTCAGGCAAAAACTATTTTTTTAATTTGTACATTTAATCGCTATCATTATACACTCTAGGCATTCCTAGATTATACCATCTCAGTCTTTATAGTCTATCTTTCTTTCTGATTTCATCTGTGCCCTCAGCCCTCCTCCCTCTATCATTCTCACATTCAGCTTCATTCAGTGTTTCCAAATATTGTCTCCCATTGGGTAGCCTGTCTTTTTACTTTCTTGATGAAGTTCTTTGATGCACAAAAGTGTTTAATTTTGAGGAGTTCCCATTTTTTTCTTTCTTTCTTCTGTTCTCATGCTTTGGGTGTAAGGTCTAGGGAAGTGCCTCCTATTATAAGATTTATAAGAAAGCTCCCTATATTTTCTTCTAGCAGTTTTATGGTCTTGGACCTAATGTTTAGGTCTTTGATCCATTTTGAGTTAATTTTTGTATAGGGTGTGAGATATGGATCCTCTTTCATCCTTTTGCATATGGATATCCAGTTCTCTAGGCATCATTTATTGAAGAGACTGTTCTGTCCCAGGTGAGTTGACTTGACTGCCTTACCAAAGATTGATTGTCCATAGATGAGAGGGTCTATATCTGAGCACTCTAATCAATTCCATTGGTCGTATCTATTTTTATGCCAGTACCATGTTGTTTGGACCACTGTAACTTCATAATACACCTTAAAGTTAGGTCTTCTGTAATTTCTTTTGAAAATTTCTTGTAGTTTTCCTTGTATAGGACTTTTATATCTTTAGTTAAATTTATTCCTAAATATTTTATTTTTTGTTTGTAATTGTAAATGGAATTTTTTCTTGATTTCCCTATCAGATTGCTCATTCCTAGTATATAGAAACACTACAAATTTTTGAGTGTTGATCTTGTAGCCTGCCACTTTCTGTACTCATTTATTAGCTCTAGTAGTTCTGCTGTGGATTTTTTGGGGGGTTTTCAACATATAGTATCATATCATCTGCAAACAGTGAGAGTTTTACTTCTTCCTTTCCAATTTTGATGCTTTGTATTTCTTTTCCTTGTCTAATTCTCTGGCTATAAATTCCAACACAATGTTGAATGACAATTGTGATAGTGGACATCTTTGTATTGCTCTTGATATTAGGGGGAAGTTTTTAGCTTTTCTTCATTGAGGATGATGCTAGCTGTGGGTTCTTCACATATTCCCTTTATCATGATAAGGAAGTTCCCTTCTATTCCTATCCTTTTAAGTGTTTTCAACAAGAAAAGATGTTGAATTTTGTCAAATGCATTTTCTGCATCAAACGAGATGATCATTTGGTTTTTCTGCTTTGATTTGTTGACATGGTGTATTACATTAATTGACTTTCTTATGTTGAATCATCCTTGTATACCTGAGATAAATTCTGCTTTGTCCTGGTGTATAATTCTTTTAATGTGCTGCTGAATTCGATTTGCAAGAATATTGTTGAGGATTTTTCCATCTATATTCATTAGAGACATTGACCTTTAGTTTTCTTTTCTTGTAATATCTTTGTCTGACTTTGGTATGAGGGTGATGTTGGCTTCATAGAATGAGTTAAGTAGCTTTCCTTATGCTTCAATTTCTTTGAAGAGTTTGAGCAGGATTGGTACTGATTATTTCTTGAATGTTTGGTAGAATTCACATGTGAAGCCATCTCATCCTGGATATTTCTTTTGGGGGAGCTTCTTAACAACTGATTTAATTTCTTTACTTTGGATTTGTTTGTTGAGGTTGTAAATTTCTTCTCGAGTCAATGTTGATTGTTCGTGCCTTTCCAGGAAGTTGTCCATTTCATCTACATTTTTTAGTTTATTAGCATAAAGTTGTTCATAGTACATTCTCCTTACTTTCTTTATTTCTGAGGGGTCAGTGGTTATCTCCTTTTCCATTTCTGATTTTATTTATTTGCATCCTCTCTCTTCTTCTTTTTGTCAACCTTGCTTAGGGTCTGTCAATTTTATTGATTTTCTCATAGAACCAACTTCTGGTTTTGCTGATTTTTTTGATAGTTTTCTTGTTTTCAATTTCATTTATTTCTGTTCTAATCTTCATTATTTCTTTCTTTTTGTTTGTTTTGGGGTTAGTTTGCAGCTCTTTCTCTAATTCTTCCAAGTGGGCAGTTAATTCCTTGATTTTTTATTTTTGCTGTTTTTTCTTTTTTGATATAGGCATTTATGGCAATAAATTTCCCTCTTAGCACTGCCTTTTCTGCATCCTATAGATTTTGATATGTGGTGTTTTCATTTTCATTTGCCTCAAGCTATTTTCTGGTTTCTCTTTTAATTTCTTCCCTGCTCCACCGGTTGTTTAAAAGTGTGTTGTTGAGCCTTCATATATTTGTGGAATTTCTGTCATTCTGCCTATTATTGATTTTCAACTTCATTATATTATTATCTGAAAAAGCATTCTATATGACTTCAATCTTTTTCAATTTATTGAGACTTTCTTTGTGAAACCACCATATGGTCTATCCTTGAGAATGATCCATGAGTACTTGAGTAAAAGGTGTATGCAACTGTTGTGGGGTGTAATGTTCTATAAATGTCTAAGTCTAGCTCATTTATTGTATTATTCAAGTTCTCTGTTTCTTTATTGATCCTCTGTCTAGATGTTCTGTCCATCGATGAGAGTGGGGAGTTGAAGTCTCCAAGTATTATGGCAGATGTGTCTATTTCTCTTTTCAGTGTTTGCCTCCTGTATTTTGGAGCATTCTGGATCAGTGCATAAATATTTATGATTGTTATATCTTCTTGTTGAATTGTTCCTTTTATTAATAAATAGTGCTCTTCTTTGTCTCTTTTAAATGTTTTACATTTGAAGTCTAATTTGTTGTAAATTAGTATAGATACTTGTGCTCTTTTCTGATTGCTACTTGCATGGAATATCTTTTCCCAACCTTTCACTTTCAACCTATGTTTATCCCTGGGTCTAAGATGTATTTCCTGTAGAGAACATACAGATGGGTCCTATTTTTCATCTGTTCTGGCAATCTATGTCTTTTGATTGGGGAGCTAATCCATTAACATTTAGTGTTATTACTGTACAGGCAATTCTTTCTTCTACTTTTTTACCTTTTGGATTTCATGTCATGTCTATTTTTTCTTCTTTTTACCTTTACTGATAATCTTCACTTCTACACTCTTTTCCACACCTCTCTCTCCTGTCTTTTCCTATCAGTGTCTAGTGTTCCCTTTGGTATTTCTTGTACAGCAAATCTCTTGGTCACAGATGCTCTCAGTGATTATTTTGCTTGAAAATGTTTTAATTTCTCCCTCATTTTTGAAGGACAATTTTGCTGGATATGGAATTCTTGGTTGGCAGTTTTTCTCTTTTAGAAATTTAAATATATTATCCACTGTCTTCTCACCTCCATGGTTTCTG
Organism: Tamandua tetradactyla; assembly: GCF_023851605.1. Taxonomy (NCBI): domain Eukaryota; kingdom Metazoa; phylum Chordata; class Mammalia; order Pilosa; family Myrmecophagidae; genus Tamandua; species Tamandua tetradactyla. The sequence goes on along the minus strand of NC_135337.1, from coordinate 97,097,172 downwards.
CTGAGAAATCTATACATAGTCTTATTGGGCTTCCCTGGTGTTCTAGTTTACTAGCTGCTGGAATGCAACACACCAGAGTGGATTGACTTTTCATAAGAGGGGATTTATTTCATTAGTTCTTCAGAGGAAAGTTAGCTAGCTTTCATCTGAGGTTCTTTCTTACATGGGAAGGCTCAGGGTAATCTCTGCTGGCCTTCTCTCCAGGCCTCTGGGTTCCAACAACTTTCCCTGGGGAGATTCCTTTCTGCATCTCCAAAGGCCTGGGCTGAGCTGTGAGTGCTGATATTAGAAATGCTGAGCTGCTTTGGCTGTGCTACATTTCTCTCTCTCATGTAAGCACCAGCCAATTAAGTCAAACATCATTCACTGCAGCAGGCACTCCTCCTAGCCGCCTGCATATGTAATCAGCAACAGATGAGGTTCACGTACCATTGGCTCATGTCCACAACAACAGAACTAGGTGCCTTCACCTGGCCAAGTTGACAACAGAATCTAACTACCACACCTGGTATGCAATGGATTGTTTTTCTCTAGCTGCTTTCAAGATTCTCTCTTTCTCTTTGACCTCTGACATTCTGATTAGTAAGTGTCTTGGAGTATGTCTATTTGAATCTATTTTGTTTGGGGTATGCTGCACTTCTTGGATCTGTAATTTTAAGTCTTTCATAAGAGTTGGGAAATTTTCAGTGATAATTTACTCCATTAGTTTTTCTCCTCCTTTTCCCCTCTCTTCTTCTTCTGGGACACCCACAACACATATATTCATGTGTTTCATGTTGTCATTCAATTCCCTGAATCCCTGCTCATATTTTTTCATTCTTTTCCTTATATTTTCTTTTGCTTATTAGATTTCAGATGTCCCATCCTCCAGTTCACTAATCCTATCTTCTGCCACTTGAAATCTAACATTGTAAGTTTCCATTTTTTTATCTCTTCTACTGTGCCTTTCATTGCCATAAATTCTATGATTTCTTTTTTCAGCTTTTTGATTTTTTCTTTTTTGTTCATTTCTTGCCTCATTTATATCCTAGCTCAATTAATTGATTTGATTTTTGATAAGGTTTTCCATGCCTGTTTGAACATTCTGAATTAATTGCTTCAACTCCTGCATCTCATTTGAATTGTTGTTTTTTTCCTTTGACTGGACCATAGCTTCAATTTTCCTAGTAGGATTTCTCATTTTTTCTGGCATCTAGGCATTCAATTTCCTTAATTAGCCTATTTTGGAGATTGTTTTTGCGTTTTTACCTAAGATTTTCTTGCTGGGTGACTTTGTTGTCTATCTTTTCTTTAACATTCAGTTCAGCTTAATCTAGAACTCTAGCTTAGGTTTTATTTAACAGATTAGAATTTTTCAGTTCTTTTTTCTTGTGTCTTACCCAGCTTCTATGGTGCTTATTCCCCCACCCCCCTTAGGAGGGCCTACTTAGGTATTATAGACATCAGATAGATTTCCCCAGACCAAACTGGCCTCCTCTCAGGAGGAAAGAGTCACCTGTGTCAGTTTTCCTTCAGGGTGAGACCCAGCAGATTGAAAGACTTTCCAATGAAGCCTCTGGAATCTGTTTTTTTCTTGTCCTTCCCAGTATGTGGCAGTTTTCTGCCTGCAGGTCCCACCAGTATAAGGTGATGGGGTAACTTTAACTTCAGCAGACTCTCCCGGTGGGAGGCATCATTGAAACAGAGGACAGATTGCAGGCTGAATTTAATTGCTTCACTTTCCAGACCTTGGGGTCTGAATTCCTTTAGGGGAAATCCACCTGAGCTGGCCCCCATCCCCCAGGGAAGGCACAGGCTCCAGACAAACATTCAGACAAATTTTATTCTGCCTGTGCCCAGGGCAGTTGGAGCTTGAGAAGTCCTGCAGCTGTATCCAAAGAGTAGTCAAGCCATAGAAACACAGCCACAAAAAAGAAAAAAGAAAAATCCTTTTCAAAGCAGGACCCCCATTCCTTGGGTTTGCCAATCAAGAGCTTAAGTTGGTGTGTTGTTTGTGTATCTCTAGGTCCTATGTGCCCCCTCCTTTCCTTCAGGGCCCAGACCCTTTCGTGCATTATGTGGCATCTGATCCAAAAAAACCTCTGCATTTTTTTCTTTTTTCTTTTTTCATCAGCATTGCCCCCTCTGTGCTGAGGCAAAAGCTAGCAACCTCTACTTTTACTCAAGATTCAGCTGAGCTGGGGGCCTATTTTTAGCAATCAGAATTTGTTAATTAATTCCACAATTGGAGCTGGTTTTGATCAGCCCCTGCTGCTGGTAAAGTCTCTTTCCTCTCCCCTCTGGAAAGCAGCCTGCAGGGGAGGGGCACCAGCCACCTCAGTTTGAGGACCTCACGGTTCTGGGTGGGCTTTCAGCCAGTCCAGCTAGTCCAAACTGGGGTATGCTGTGTGTCCAGCCACTGACTTGGCCCCAGCAGTAGTTCTGTACTGCTCTTGGCTATTCACTAGTTGCTCTGGGGGATGAGCTAAATATCCCACACATTGCTAAGCTGCCATCTTAGCCCCAGTGATACTCCTGTTCTATTTTGGTCTTTTCTCTCACTCCTCTACCTCTTAATTTTGAAAAAGATGTGTGTCTCCATCACATGTACCTCAAAGAGAACTCTTCTTCTGGCTGAGGGTTTTATCCGTGTCTTTTTTCCAGTAGCCCATAGTGCCAGTCAGTTGTGCAGAAAAGGGAGGCTATAATATTAGGTAAATGGAATTAAAAGAATATTTGTTGACAGAATTTTTTACATTGGCAATCCATTCAATTGAGAGGAAGTAATGGACTTTCATGGGAATGTAGCACATTACAGAGGAAAAGTGCTGGATGGGAAGGTAAAATGGTTCCTTTCCTGGTTCCTGCAATATAAGCTGTGAAGTCAGGCCACAATATTAAACTTCCTGAACCTGTTACCTAACTGAAGCTACTATCTCCATCTTGCCTACCTTCTTACTTCTAGTATCCGGCACCATGTCTGGGACATGGAAGAGGCCTAATAATTACTTGTCATAAGCAATCATGCATAAATGAAAGAATGTTTACAATATTTTTCAGAGTCAAATTGCTTTCTGAACTATACAATTTATGGTAATAATAGCTGTACTTTTGTTGAAATATTCTGTAATATTAAGTATTCAAGAAAATGGAACATGAAATCTGAAATTCTTTAACTCTAAAGTGGAATAATACAGTACCTGTTTCATAACATTGTTGTTGTTGGAATTAAAGGAAATAATGCATGTAAAATATTTTATTGTGGTACTTGCAAGATAAGAACTTACTAAATGCTATTAATTTTATTTCCATTATATCTGAAGAGCAAACTAGCCAGGCCTAATAGTTTACCTGATATTCAAATAGAATGATGTGATATATTGATTTCCTGAGTCTGGTTAGATGGTGGAAATTTTTATGAAGCCTTTTGACAAGTTTTGTGATATTGACATCTGCTGATGTCAAAATCATCCTGTGGGGAAAAAAAGAATATTTAGCTTTAAAAATTTTTCTTTTGTACCATTAAATTACTGAAATTGGTCTGTAAATTAAAATATGGATATGCATGTGTGTATATAATGTTTTAACTTTTGATATATGTGTTTAATATAATTTGTGATAAATTCAATAAAATACATGTACCATCTATATGAATTATAAGCCACAAAATATTTAAGAAATGCATTTACAGCTACTACCCAAAACTTAAAAATATGATTTCTGTGATTCATCTGAAGTAAAGATGGAATTTGAGTTTTTGCTCATTTAAATAATCAATTAAGCTAACAAACAATCTTGAAATCATTTGAACCTCCATCTGGGTTTGAAAATAATTTGAAAATACAGCCAATTTTGCTGATAATGGACCTTGAATTCCAGATGGCACAGAATGATCTCAAGAGTTGGGGAGAGATTAAAGAAGGTGAGCAACTACAGGATTGTACCGTAATGGAAATTAGTGTAGAGGAGATGGGGGATGCACTGGGTTGCAGGACTCTCTGGCATGCATGTCATAAACAAAGATGAAGGGTATGATGAGATAAATCTTTGAGAATTCCAGGCAGATGATAGCAGTGAGGTTCTGAGCACTGAGGAGTAAGGAAATTCAAGTTATGGATACATCTAATCATCCCAGAAGATTGTGTTAGAAGGCAAGAGAAGATACGGTTTTAATTCCAGTGTATAGGTTTTTGCCAATCCCTACTGAGGGAAGAGAGATTTTTCTTAAAATGTGCATCTTGAATTTTGTTGAAAGACTAGGGAATATCTGGGGAAGATGGCATAAGCCTATGCATCCCCTGTTCACCTCTCTTTACCTGGCTTTCTTCTTTTTTTTTTTTAAAGGGAAACATTTTTAAACATTTTCTTGTTTTTATTGTATTCTGTTTCTCCGTTTTTGTTACATGGGCTGGGGCCGGGAATCGAACCGAGGTCCTCCGGCATAGCAGGCAAGCACTTTGCCCGCTGAGCCACCGCGGCCCGCCCGCTTTCTTCTTTTTTAAGCATAAATATTTAAGTTTAAAAATTTCTCCATTAATATTTCTTTTTGGAGACAAGCTTCCCAGCCAAGGCGGCCGGCGCCACACTTTTGCGGGCGGCTTCGAGTCCGCGACTACAAGTCTCGGATCAGAGGGCTATCCAAAGTCTGGGCTGGCAAGTCTGATTCCGAGTCTTGGCTGCGGCGAGACCCCCGAGCGGCCGCAGCTGTGGCGGTCCGAGCTAATCCCTCCCTCCTTCCGGGGCTGGCTGAGAGACTCGGAGAGACAAGCTTCCCAGCCAAGGCGGCCGGCGCCACACTTTTGCGGGCGGTTTCGAGTCCGCGACTACAAGTCTCGGATCAGAGGGCTATCCAAAGTCTGGGCTGGCAAGTCTGATTGTGAGACTTGGCTGCGGCGAGACCCCCGAGCGGCCGCAGCTGCGGCGGTCCGAGCTAATCCCTCCCTCCTTCCCGGGCCGGCTGAGAGTATCGGAGAAGTAAGTTCCCCAAGCCGAGGCAGGCGGCGCCCTTCTTTTGCGGGCGGCTTCGAGTCTCGGCTTTAAGTCCGCGGCTACGAGTCCCAGATCAGAGGGCTATCCAAAGTCTGGGCTGGCTAGACTGACTGCGAGACTCGGCTGCAGTGAGACCCCCGAGCGGCGTGCGATCTCCCGATCAGCGGCAGCTGCGGTGGTCCGAGCTATTCCCTCCCCCCTTTCCGGGCCGGCTGAGAATATTGGAGAAGCAAGTTTCCCAAGCCGAGGCAGGTGGCACCCCTCTTTTGCGGGCGGCTTCGAGTCTCTGCTTCGAGTCCGCAGATACGAGTCCCAGATAGGAGGGCTATCCAAGCCGCAGAAGCCCCCCCCCCCCACGGGAGGCTTCCTGGTCCGGTGGGGAATCCCCCAGGCCCACTGCAGCCCGCAACCAGCCACAGGGTCCCCTCAAGCCGCGGCAGCTGACGCCCCCACCACGCGTGGCCCCTGAACCAACGGAGAGATTTGGATCCGAAAGCCCCAGGCCACGGAGATCAGTGACTGGGGGAGACCCATTCCAAACACTTGAGACAAACGTGTGCCACGTGCGCCACGTACTGGGCAAGATAAGAAAAACAGATCCCAGAGATTTCACAGAAAAATCTTACAACCTTGCTGGGTCCAACACCCAGAGAAATCTGAATAAATGCCCAGATGCCAGCAGCAGAAGATAACTGTCCACGCTCAAAAGATTGAGAATATGGCCCAGTCAAAGGAACAAACCAATAGCTCAAATGAGACACAAGAGCTGAGACAACTAATCCTGAATATACGAACAGAAATGGAAAACCTCTTCAAAAATGAAATCGATAAATTGAGGGAGGACATGAAGAGGACATGGGCTGAACATAAAGAAGAAATAGAAAAACTGAAAAAACAAATCACAGAACTTATGGAAGTGAAGGATAAAGTAGCAAACATAGAAAAAATAATGGATAGTTACAATGATAGATTTAAAGAGACAGAAGATAGAATTAGTGATTTGGAGGATGGAACATCTGAATTCCAAAAAGAAACAGAAACTATAGGGAAAAGAATGGAGAAATTTGAAAAGGGTATCAGGGAACTCAAGGACAACATGAACCGCACAAATATACGTGTTGTGGGTGTCCCAGAAGGAGAAGAGAAGGGAAAAGGAGGAGAAAAACTAATGGAAGAAATTTTCACTGAAAATTTCCCAACTCTTATGAAAGACCTAAAATTACAGATCCAAGAAGTGCAGCGCACCCCAAAGAGATTAGACCCAAATAGGCGTTCTCCAAGACACTTACTAGTTAGAATGTCAGAGGTCAATGAGAAAGAGAGGATCTTGAAAGCAGCAAGAGAAAAACAATCCATCACATACAAGGGAAACCCAATAAGACTATGTGTAGATTTCTCAGCAGAAACCATGGAAGCTAGAAGACAGTGGGATGATATATTTAAAATACTAAAAGAGAAAAACTGCCAACCAAGACTCCTATATCCAGCAAAATTATCCTTCCAAAATGAGGGAGAAATTAAAACATTCTCAGACAAAAAGTCACTGAAAGAATTCGTGACCAAGAGACCAGCTCTGCAAGAAATACTAAAGGGAGCATTAGAGTCAGATACAAAAAGACAGAAGAGAGAGATATGGAGAAGAGTGTAGAAAGAAGGAAAATCAGATATGATATATATAATACAAAAGGCAAAATGTTAGAGGAAAATATTATCCAAACAGTAATAACACTAAATGTCAATGGACTGAATTCCCCAATCAAAAGACATAGATTGGCAGAATGGATTAAAAAACAGGATCCTTCTATATGCTGTCTACAGGAAACACATCTTAGACCCAAAGATAAACATAGGTTGAAAGTGAAAGGTTGGGAAAAGATATTTCATGCAAATAACAACCAGAAAAGAGCAGGAGTGGCTATACTAATATCCAACAAATTAAACTTCAAATGTAAAGCAGTTAACAGAGACAAATAAGGACACTATATACTAATAAAAGGAACAATTAAACAAGAAGACATAACAATCATAAATATTTATGCACCGAACCAGAATGCCCCAAAATACGTAAGGAATACACTGCAAACACTGAAAAGGGAAATAGACTCATATACTATAATAGTTGGAGACTTCAACTCACCACTCTCATCAAGGGACAGAACATCTAGACAGAAGATCAACAAAGAAATAGAGAATCTGAATATTACTATAAATGAACTAGACTTAATAGACATTTATAGGACATTACATCCCACAACAGCAGGATACACCTTTTTCTCAAGTGCTCATGGATCATTCTCAAAGATAGACCACATGCTGGGTCACAAAGCAAGTCTTAACAAATTTAAAAAGATTGAAATCTTACACAACACTTTCTCGGACCATAAAGGAATGATGTTGGAAATCAATAATAGGCAGAGTGCCAGAAAATTCACAAATACGTGGAGGCTCAACAACACACTCCTAAACAACGAGTGGGTCAAAGAAGAAATTGCTAGAGAAATTAGCAAATACCTCGAGGCGAATGAAAATGAAAACACAACATATCAAAACTTATGGGACGCAGCAAAGGCAGTGCTAAGAGGGAAATTTATTGCTCTAAATGCCTATATCAGAAAAGAAGAAAAGGCAAAAATTCAGGAATTAACTATCCATTTGGAAGAACTGGAGAAAGAACAGCAAGCTAACCCCAAAGCAAGTAAAAGGAAAGAAATAACAAAGATTAGAGCACAAATAAATGAAATTGAAAACATGAAAACAATAGAGAAAATCAATAAGGCCAGAAGTTGGTGCTATGAGAAAATCAATAAGATTGATGGGCCCTTAGCAAGATTGACAAAAAGAAGAAGAGAGAGGATGCAAATAAATAAGATCAGAAATGGAAGAGGAGACATAACTACTGACCTCACAGAAATAAAGGAGGTAATAACAGGATACTATGAACAACTTTACGCTAATAAATACAACAATTTAGAGGAAATGGACGGGTTCCTAGAAAGACATGAACAACCAACTCTGACTCAAGAAGAGATAGATGATCTCAACAAACCAATCACAAGTAAAGAAATCGAAGCAGTCATTCAAAAGCTTCCTAAAAAGAAAAGTCCAGGACCAGACGGCTTCACATGTGAATTCTATCAAACATTCCAGAAAGAATTAGTACCAACTCTCCTCAAACTCTTCAAAAAAATCGAAGTGGAGGGAAAACTACCTAACTCATTCTATGAAGCCAACATTACCCTCATACCAAAACCAGGCAAAGATATTACAAGAAAAGAAAACTACAGGCCGATCTCTCTAATGAATATTGATGCAAAAATCCTCAATAAAATTCTAGCAAATCGTATCCAACAACACATTAAAAGAATTATTCATCATGACCAAGTAGGATTCATCCCAGGTATGCAAGGATGGTTCAACATAAGAAAATCAATTAATGTAATACACCATATCAACAAATTAAAGCAGAAAAATCACATGATCATCTCAATTGATGCAGAGAAGGCATTTGACAAGATTCAGCATCCTTTCCTGTTGAAAACACTTCAAAGGATAGGAATACAAGGGAACTTCCTTAAAATGATAGAGGGAATATATGAAAAACCCACAGCTAATATCATCCTTAATGGGGAAAAATTGAAAACGTTCCCCCTAAGATCAGGAACAAGACAAGGATGTCCACTATCACCACTATTATTCAACATTGTGTTGGAGGTACTAGCCAGAGCAATTAGACAAGAAAAAGAAATACAAGGCATCAAAATTGGAAAGGAAGAAGTAAAACTATCACTGTTTGCAGACGATATGATACTATACGTCGAAAACCCGGAAAAATCCACAACAAAACTACTAGAGCTAATAAATGAGTACAGCAAAGTAGCAGGTTACAAGATCAACATTCAAAAATCTGTAGCATTTCTATACACTAGCAATGAACAAGTGGAGGGGGAAATCAAGAAACGAATCCCATTTACAATTGCAACTAAAAGAATAAAATACCTAGGAATAAATTTAACTAAAGAGACAAAAGACCTATACAAAGAAAACTACAAAAAACTGCTAAAAGAAATCACAGAAGACCTAAACAGATGGAAGGGCATACCGTGTTCATGGATTGGAAGACTAAATATAGTTAAGATGTCAATCCTACCTAAATTGATTTACAGATTCAATGCAATACCAATCAAAATCCCAACAACTTATTTTTCAGAAATAGAAAAACCAATAAGCAAATTTATCTGGAAGGGCAGGGTGCCCCGAATTGCTAAAAACATCTTGAGGGAAAAAAACGAAGCTGGAGGTCTTGCGCTGCCAGACTTTAAGGCATATTATGAAGCCACAGTGGTCAAAACAGCATGGTATTGGCATAAAGATAGATATATCGACCAATGGAATTGAATAGAGTGCTCAGATATAGACCCTCTCATCTATGGTCATTTGATATTTGATAAGGGAGTCAAGCCAACTCACCTGGGACAGAACAGTCTCTTCAATAAATGGTGCCTAGAGAACTGGATATCCATATGCAAAAGAATGAAAGAAGACCCATATCTCACACCCTATACAAAAGTTAACTCAAAATGGATCAAAGATCTAAACATTAGGTCTAAGACCATAGAACAGTTAGAGGAAAATGTAGGGAGATATCTTATGAATCTTACAATTGGAGGCGGTTTTATGGACCTTACACCTAAAGCAAGAGCACTGAAGAAGGAAATAAATAAATGGGAACTCCTCAAAATTAAACACTTTTGTGCATCAGAGAACTTCATCAAGAAAGTAGAAAGACAGCCTACACAATGGGAATCAATATTTGGAAACGACATATCAGATAAAGGTCTAGTATCCAGAATTTATAATGAGATTGTTCAACTCAACAACAAAAAGATAGCCAACCCAATTACAAAATGGGAAAAAGACTTGAATAGACACCTCTCAGAGGAGGAAATACAAATGGCCAAAAGACACATGAAGAGATGCTCAATGTCCCTGGCCATTAGAGAAATGCAAATCAAAACCACAATGAGATATCATCTCACACCCACCAGAATGGCCATTATCAACAAAACAGAAAATGACAAGTGCTGGAGAGGATGCGGAGAAAGAGGCACACTTATCCACTGTTGGTGGGAATGTCAAATGGTGCAACCACTGTGGAAAGCAGTTTGGCGGTTCCTCAAAAAGCTGAATATAGAATTGCCATACGATCCAGCAATACCATTGCTGGGAATCTACTCAAAGGAATTAAGGGCAAAAACTCAAACAGACATTTGCACACCAATGTTTATAGCAGCGTTATTTACAATTGCAAAGAGATGGAAACAGCCAAAATGTCCATCAACAGACGAGTGGCTAAACAAACTGTGGTATATACGTACGATGGAATATTATGCAGCGTTAAGACAGGATAAACTTATGAAGCATGTAATAACATGGATGGACCTAGAAAACATTATGCTGAGTGAGTCTAGCCAAAAGCTAAAAGACAAATACTGTATGGTCCCAATGATGTGAATCGACACTCGAGAATAAACTTGGAATATGTCATTGGTAACAGAGTTCAGCAGGAGTTAGAAACAGGGTAAGATAATGGGTAATCGGAGCTGATGGAATACAGACGGTGCAATAGGACTAGATACAAAAACTCAAAAATGGACAGTACAATAATACCTAATTGTAAAGTAATCATGTTAAAATACTGAACGAAGCTGCATCCAAGCTATAGGTTTTTGTTTTGTTTTGTTTTGTTTGTTTTGTTCTTATTATTATTACTTTTATTTTTTTTCTCTATATTAACATTCTATATCTTTTTCTGTTATAATGCTAGTTCTTCTAAACCGATGCAAATGTACTAAGAAACGATGATCATGCATCTATGTGATGATGTTAAGAATTACTGATTGCATATGTAGAATGGTATGACGTCTAAAAAAAAAAAAAATGGTCAGCACAATACTGCCTAATTGTAATGTAATTATCTTGGAACGCTGAATGAAGCTGCATCTGATCTATAGTTTTTTTTTTGTTTGTTTGTTTTCTCTTATATATTTTTGTACTTTTTATTTTTATTTGTGTTTTCTCTCTGTGTTATCACTTTATTTCTTTTTCTGTTGCAGTGCTATTTCTTTCTCTAAATCGATGCATATGTACTGAGAAATGATGACCATACACCTATGTGATGATATTAAGAATTACTGATTGCATATGTAGAATGGATTGATTTCTATTGTTGTGTTAGTTAATTTTTTTAATTAATAAAAAAAAATATTTCTTTTTGGTGAATCTAATTTTTACATGTAATATTTTAATAATATTACCTTTTAATTATTTATGAAATTGTTATGATTTCTCATTTGACATATGTTATACAGATTTTTTAAATTTACCAAAGCAGGGTAATTTTATACTTTCACATTGCAATTTTATTATGTTCCAACTTTATTGTGCAGTGTGACAAGAAAATGAAGTTTGAAGATAACCATTTTTGAAATCTGTTTAAACTTGTTTAGGTAATTTTGTAATTTTTCATATAGTCTTAAGAAAAATTCAAATTTCTCATTTGTGGATGCAGATCTTTTTATTTCCATGAAACATATAGCTAGGTAATTGATAATTCAACTCTTCCATTTCTCTACTATTTTTCTACTTAACAGATTGCCAATAAATATTACAGAGAGCTGTGTTGAGAGCTTCCAATCTAGAGGTCTATCCCTCAATCATATTCTATATTTTACATTTTCAGGATTTTTAAAAATTATTTTGGGGTGGTTTGTACATAGAAATTGAAACTTTGCATATCTGCTCAATGGACTAAATATTTATTATTTTACACTGACATTTTCTATTACAAATAATGCTTTGGGTCTAAAAGTCTTTTTTTCTGGTATTAACATTTTGGTTAAACTTGCATATTATATACTTTTTCATCATTTTACTTTTTCCATGTATTTTTGTTTACAACATGTCTTTAAAAAAATCTTATCTGAATGTTGCTTTTACATCAATTCTGAAAAGGTGAGTTCTATCCATTTACTCAGTTACTGATACATTTGGAATTGTTTCCACTATTTCACATTTTATATCTGTTTCTATATTTAATTTTTATTTGGCCTTGCCTTTTATGAAGGTTGAGATTTTTTTAATAGTATCTCTACTGGTTATTAGTTTATATGCTGTTACTATTCATCAGCTTGTTTATCCTAGAATTTCACCATGCATATCTAACTTAAAATATCTAAAACTAATATCTTAATATTCCTGATGAAAAATATTTGGAATTTAGAAAACTTTAACTCTGATAATTTAATTCTATGATTACTATTTTGTTTTTCAATGTGTCAGCTCCATATATATATAGATAGATTTTACATTGACAGGCACTGGGAATTGAACCCAGGTCTCTGGCATGGCAGGTGAGAATTCTGCCACTGAGCCACCATCACACCACCCTCCATATTTTTTAAAACACATTTTTTATATCATCCTCATCAATGTCATCATCATCATCATCATCACATTTATTCAGACAATGTTGATTTGAAATTATAAATAAATTTACAACTTCATTTGTACACTTTTCCTTCTTTCATCTCAGGCCATGTACTTGATTTTATTTTCCTTCATCCTGAGATATATCATTTAGGTATTTTTAAAATCTTGGTAGTTGTTTTTTTTGCAAGTATTTCTATTTCATGCTATTCAATTTTTAAGGGGTTATTCAATGAACATTTTTAGAATGAATGAGTGTTCTTGCTGCAATAGTATTTAGTTTTCTTTTAGACTATATTTCATCTGCATATATAAACACATCTTTATTGATATATAAACACACGCACACACAGACATAGTGCACATTTAATTTTTTGCAGCAATGGTATCAAAGCATAGCAGAGCATTGAGTGTTCTGTGTTTATTAATATGGAATAAGTATGGATTGAGAATCTGAAAATGATTTTTGTATCATCTAGGGTGAATAAGTTAATTCAGTTTATCCTAATGACTAACTCAAGATTGACATAATTAGGAAATAGAAAGCTTGTGTATTTAAAGAGATTACATTATTACATTACTCAAAAATACCAAGGAGGATATTCTCCTAGCTGAGGATTAAAAAAGATAGGTTTGGGCAGCAGGCATGTATTAAGGTGGGGAGAAATTGGGAATAAAAAGACCAACTTAAACATATGCTTAGACTTCAAAAATGACTATAAATATTTCATCCATATGCTAGGATTGATGAGGGACCATAAATTTACTCTCTCAAGATTACAAATTGCCTAAACTGACGTGTGGAAATGGAAAAGAATGGTACATGCTATCAATGTCAAATTGTTAACCAAAATGAGTAGTTAAACTGAATGCCCAAACAACCGAGTTATAAAACAAACAAACTGCACACACCACCACCTCCAATCACAACAATAAATATGTAAATAAAGCTTCTTGTTGGGTCTCAAGCAATGAGATGGAATTGTTGAGGTACATAGTAGGACAGCAGGTCACTGAACTGAGAAATGTGAAGTGAGGGTCTGTTGCCAGTTAGGGACTTGCCCTTGGATGCATCACTTCCCACTCCAGTGGAAGCGAGGAAATTTGTCTTGGCTCTCTTTAAAGCCCTTTCTCACCTTCTACATGTCTATGTGAACACATGGTGTGCAAAAAGGAGGAATATGCATTTCTAAATTTCTATTATAATTTCTTCTTTTACATATGAATTTTTAATTTTTTTCTAATTTTCCAAAGTATGGTGAGATTTAATTTATAATTTTGCTTGGAATTATCACAAAATAGGTCCTGGAAAAAATGTTTTTGGAAAAACTTAGACTTTTTATTGCACATCTACCCCTAGCTAATTACAGAAATGCCATTGAGGTACATAAATAAAACACTTTGGATATTTTTTGAAAAGTACAATTTTTAGCCAAGCTGTCAATTTTTTAAATTATTATCTCTCCCTGGGTAATAAAATTAATGCTTCACATATAGGACAGAGAAATATCTAGAGGAAACTGCACTGAGATGACAGAGTTTATTCTCTTGTGTTTAACAAGACATCAGAGTTGCAAGTTGCATTCTTTGTGCTATTCCTTGTAGTTTACATTGTCACGGTGGTAGGAAACCTGGGCATGATTGTCCTAATCAATATTGATTCTTGATTTCACACTCCCTTGTAATTTTTTCTCTCAAGTTCGTCCTATGTGGAGCTGTGTTTCTCCACAAATGTCTTTCCTAAAATACTAGAAAATGTCCTATCTGAGAAGAAGACCATCTCCCATGCAGGGTATTTGGTGCAGTGCTGTATTTTCATTGCTGTGGTCCTCACAGAGCACTGTATGTTGGCTGTCATGGCCTATGACATCTGCAACCTTCTGCTCTACAGCAGCAAGATGTCCAGAGTGCCTGTATCCTCCTGGTCATTGTTCCTTATATCCACGGCTTCCTCCTCTGAGGACCTACAACCTCTCCTTCTGTGGTGCTCATAAGATCAACAATTTCTACTGTGCTGATCCTCATCCTATCAAACTGGCATGCTCTGACACCTATGGCAAAGAGTTGTCCATGTACATAGTCACTCCTGATCATTCTCACATCCTACATGTTCATCGTGTTGCCATACTTAGAAGCAGTACAACAGAGGGCAAAAAAATCTTTTTTCACCTGTGGCTCTAACAATTTTCCATGGGACCCTTCTCTGCATGCATTTGAAATGTCCAAAAGAGGAGTCAGCAGAGAAGGGCAAAGTGATAGCTATATTTTATACCACAGTGATGTCCATGCTGCACCCCATGAACTGTGGCCTCAGGAACAAGGATCTGAAAGAGGCATTGTGAAAAGTGATAGGTAAACAAACATTGGGAAAACAGAAGTTTGAAACTATCATTGAAAAATTCCTGAAGTAGTGTATAAAATATTATACAGTTATACCTACCTTATATTTTAGGCTTGTGGTACACAGTACTTTTCTGACTTTATTAGACAGTTCACTGGATGGAAATTATGGAAGTTCGTTGAAAATGGGAAGGTTAGGAAGTACCATTTAGGCAGTACATTATCATTCCTGGTTGTATCAATTAATGTCACTTCTTGTAAGAAATGGTGGTGTAAACAATATAAGGTTTTTGCTTGACATTATTTTTATGTCAGATAAGAAAAGTATGGAGGTAGGCATTGTCTAACTTGTAAACCAGGGTTAATAAGAGGTTAGGTCTCTAGACTTCTACTACCTTGTTTTATATTGAACACAGCTTTTATTCTCAAAGCCCCTCAATGATCCATATTGGCTGTTAGAGAGTCAGCTTGCATATGCACATTAACTTCACATCCTCTAAATCTTCCATACAATATGTCTGCTTATATATCACTGGCCAAAACTTAATCATATTCCCATACCTAACTGCAAAAGAGGCCTAGCAATGTTTATTCAAGGGCCCTGTAGACCACAATAAGAAATGAGGGTCAAGGAACTAGTTATCTACAACCTCTACACCACTGGTGAACAAATGTCCAAAATAACATAGGGTAAATGTGGTCAAGGTAGCTTTCTTGGGCTAACAGAGATCATGGGAAGATAACTTCATGCAAACAGATGCACACACACACACACACGCATGTGTGCAGGGGTTCACGCTAAGCTATTCTCACTTCAGTGTTTCTGGTTTACCTATAACTTGTAACCTAAACCTTGGATTTACTTTCAAGATCTATTGGCAAGTTCTACTCAACCAGTAAAAATGAATGTAATTAACCTTTCTGTGTAAATCTTCCTCTATCTTTTGGTAATTTCAATTGCTTGCTAGATGTGAGGAACTTTAAAACAAGAGATATCTTAGAGACTATTTGATCTGAAGGCTTTATATAATGATGAGTAGAGTTAAACCCAGAAAACTTTTCTGTACACTGAAGTTAATCATTTCTTTATGTATGAATGAAGGGTTTGCATTATCTATGTATTCATAATGATGATGTAACATTGTATAAGCCAAAACTCTTGCTGCTTACTATATACTATGCTATGTACAATTTTAATGACCAATGCTTTCTCTTTTTAAACATACTTCAGTCTTACCCCATTTTTCTCAAGCAATGTGTTATTAAATCACTTCCAATGAATACCAGCATTTGAAATTTGAAACATTTTATTCACAGATGGGAGGATTTGTGATACATTCTAAGGATCCCATAAGCATTGCTGAGTAAACTCTCTTATAAAATATTTTTCAAATAAATTAAATAATTTTTAGAGGCCCAGTATTAAAACAAAGTAGTCTTTTCCTTACATCATCAAAAGTGTCTTTCATGGACTTATTCTAAAGGCATCTGGCTCTGTTAGAAATTAAGATTATATAGAAGATATATCTTTACCTAATTTTTTTTCTTTTCTGTTCAATGATTTTTTTAACACATAGAATAACATTTAGCAGTGCTTCATTAAAATTATTTTATAAACCCTGGCATTAACATTCCAATCTCTCTAAGCCTCTGGATCCCCTCATCTACATTATACCAGGGCAGTTCTGGCATTTCAACCTCAGGTAATGTTGGCCACCTTTTGATCCATGTTTCAACCAACCATCCAAATAAACTGTTAACACCCTTTCTAACCACTCAAGCTATAACATTGAATGCAGAATCTCTGCTTAGTGGGCCCATATCAATAAATTCAGCCTGATCCAGCCTTATATTCCTCCCACCATTATCCCACACTCTTAAAATCCGTTGCCACACATATTCCCCTGATTTCTGTCTATATAAATTGGAAAACTCACACAGTTCTTTTGGAGTATAACGTACCTCCTCATGTGTGATACTTTGTACCTCACCTTCAGGGGCCTGTTGGGACTTGAATCTAGTTATAGGTCTGGAAGAAATGAGGGGTGGTGGGGGTGGGTCATGAAAAGAATTAGAAATATCTTCCTAGCCATTTGCTTCAGGGTCTTCATTTGCAGTTTCATCTGGTGAAACAGGATTAATCACTCTAGGGCTAATCCCTTCAGGAGGAAGTTGGGTGGCCAATTCCTCAAGGCAGGTTGGAGGTGGGGCGGCTATGTCCTCAGGGCAGACTATTACAGGGTTAACTAGAGAAGACTCAACATGGCCTAGGGTTTCAACCTCACCCCCAACATCATTATCAATCCATATGTCACCATCCCATTTTTCAGGGTCCCACTCCTTTCCAATCAATGCCCTCACTTTAACAGCAGACACCATGCAAGACTGAGATTTCAGTTTATGTTGTAAAGTTTCTACTCTAACAATAAGATTATGAGTCTGATTTTCAGAGATCTCAAGTCTACGGCTACAGGAAATAAAATTTTCCTTCAGGATACTCATAGAAACCTCTACATCTTTCAGACAGCACTTAAGCTTATTGTTTGAAGCCTTAAGCCCATCCCTTTCACCCTTTAATGTAGACAGTGTATCTAACAACAACCAACCAACATCTCTATAACTCTTATTTCTACAAAACTCTGTAAAGGTGTCAAAAACATTATCCCCCAGAGTCTGGCTTCGTACAAGCGAAGCATTAGGAGAATCGAATGATGATATTTTGACTATCTCCTTTGCCAACTCAGTCCATGGATTGGGAGTGTCATTCTGATTATGGGAATCAGAGTCCTTAGTGTCTCTGAGCCCAGTCAGAGTAGAAAACCATTCATAAAAACCCATTTTTAAGATTCTGTTCCTTAAGAACCACTCCCGGTACCAAGATGTATTAGTTAGGGTTCTCTAGAGAAACAGAATCAACAGGGAACACTTGCAAATATAAAATTTATGAAAGTGTCTCACGTGACCGTAGGAATGCAGAATCCGAAATCCACAGGGCAGGCTGCGAAGCCAATGACTCCAATGGATGGCCTGGACGAACTCCACAGGAGAGGCTCACCAGCCAAAGCAGGAATGCAACCTGTCTCCTCTGAGTCCTCCTTAAAAGGCTTCCCATCATTGCATTTAGCATCACTAATTGCAGAAGACACTCCCCTTTGGCTGATTACAAATGGAATCAGCTGTGGATGTAGCTGACGTGATCATGACCTAATCCTATGAAATGTCCTCATTGCAACAGACAGGCCAGTGCTTGCCCAATCAGATGAACAGATACCACAACTTGGCCAAGTTGACACCTGTCCCTAACCATGACAGTGTACAATCAGCGGCTCACAATATCATCACATAGTTGTATATTCATCACCGTGATCATTTTTTTTATTAATTAAAAAAATTAACTAACACAACATTTAGAAATCATTCCGTTCTACATATGCAATCAGTAATTCTTAATATCATCACATAGATGTATGATCATCATTTCTTAGTACATATGCTTCGATTTAGAAAAAGAAATAGCAAGACAACAGAAAAAGAAATAAAATGATAACAGAGAAAAAATAAAAATAAAAATAAAAAATACATAAGAAAAAAAAACTATAGCTCAGATGCAGCTTCATTCAGTGTTTTAACATAATTACATTACAATTAGGTAGTATTGTGCTGTACATTTTTTTTTTTTTTTAGAAATCATACCATTCTACATATGGAATCAGTAATTCTTAACATCATCACATAGATGCATAATCATCGTTTCTTAGTACATTTGCATCGGTTTAGAAGAACTAGCAATATAACTGAAAAAGATATAGAATGTTAATATAGAGAAAAAAATAAAAGTGATAATAGTAAGAACAAAACAAAACAAAACAAAAACCTATAGCTCGGATGCAGCTTCATTCAGTGTTTTAACATGATTACTTTACAATTAGGTATTATTGTGCTGTCCATTTTTGAGTTTTTCTATCTAGTCCTATTGCACAGTCTGTATCCCATCAGCTCCAATTACCTATTATCTTACCCTGTTTCTAACTCCTGCTGAACTCTGTCACCAATGACATATTCCAAGTTTATTCTCAAGTGTCGATTCACATCATTGGGACCATACAGCATTTGTCTTTTAGTTTTTGGCTAGACTCACTCAGCATAATGTTCTCTAGGTCCATCCATGTTATTACATGCTTCATAAGTTTATCCTGCCTTAAAGCTGCATAATATTCCATCGTATGTATATACCAGTTTGTTTAGCCACTCGTCTGCTGATGGATATTTTGGCTGTTTCCATCTCTTTGCAATTGTAAATAACGCTGCTATAAACATTGGTGTGCAAATGTCCGTTTGAGTTTTTGCCCTTAAGTCCTTTGAGTAGATTCCCAGCAATGGTATTGCTGGGTCGTATGGCAATTCTATATTCAGCTTTTTGAGGAACCGCCAAACTGCCTTCCACAGTGGTTGCACCATTTGACATTCCCACCAACAGTGGATAAGTGTGCCTCTTTCTCCGCATCCTCTCCAGCACTTGTCATTTTCTGTTTTGTTGATAATGGCCATTCTGGTGGGTGTGAGATGATATCTCATTGTGGTTTTGATTTGCATTTCTCTAACGGCCAGGGACATTGAGCATCTCTTCATGTGCCTTTTGGCCATTTGTATTTCCTCTTCTGATAGGTGTCTGTTCAAGTCTTTTTCCCATTTTGTAATTGGGTTGGCTGTCTTTTTGTTGTTGAGTTGAACAATCTCTTTATAAATTCTGGATACTAGACCCTTATCTGATATGTCGTTTCCAAATATTGATTCCCATTGTGTAGGCTGTCTTTCTACTTTCTTGATGAAGTTCTTTGATGCACAAAAGTGTTTAATTTTGAGGAGTTCCCATTTATTTATTTCCTTCTTCAGTGCTCTTGCTGTAGGTTTAAGGTCCATAAAACTGCCTCCAATTGTAAGATTCATAAGATATCTCCCTACATTTTCCTCTAACTGTTTTATGGTCTTAGACCTAATGTTTAGATCTTTGATCCATTTTGAGTTAACTTTTGTGTAGGGTGTGAGATATGGGTCTTCTTTCATTCTTTTGCATATGGATATCCAGTTCTCTAGGCACCATTTATTGAAGAGACTGTTCTGTCCCAGGTGAGTTGGCTTGATTGCCTTATCAAAGATCAAATGTCCATAGATGAGAGGGTCTATATCTGAGCACTCTATTCGATTCCATTGGTCGATATATCTATCTTTATGCCAATACCATGCTGTTTTGACCACTGTGGCTTCATAATAGGACTTAAAGTCAGGCAGTGCAAGACCTCCAGCTTCGTTTTTTTTCCTCAAGATGTTTTTAGCAATTCGGGGCACCCTGCCCTTCCAGATAAATTTGCTTACTGGTTTTTCTATTTCTGAAAAATAAGTTGTTGGGATTTTGATTGGTATTGCATTGAATCTGTAAATCAATTTAGGTAGGATTGACATCTTAACTATATTTAGTCTTCCAATCCATGAACACGGTATGTCCTTCCATCTATTTAGGTCTTCTGTGATTTCTTTTAGCAGTTTTTTGTAGTTTACTTTATATATGTTTTTTGTCTCTTTAGTTAAATTTATTCATAGGTATTTTATTCTTTCAGTTGCAATTGTAAATGGGATTCATTTCTTGATTTCCCCCTCCGCTTGTTCATTGCTAGTGTATAGAAATGCTACAGATTTTTGAATGTTGATCTTGTAACCTGCTGCTTTGCTGTACTCATTTATTAGCTCTAGTAGTTTTGTTGTGGATTTTTCCGGGTTTTCGACGTATAGTATCATATCGTCTGCAAACAGTGATAGTTTTACTTCTTCCTTTCCTATTTTGATGCCTTGTATTTCTTTTTCTTGTCTAATTGCTCTGGCTAGAACCTCCAACACAACGTTGAATAATAGTCATGATAGTGGACATCCTTGTCTTGTTCCTGATCTTAGGGGGAAAGTTTTCAATTTGTCCCCATTGAGGATGATATTAGCTGTGGGTTTTTCATAGATTCCCTCTATCATTTTAAGGAAGTTCCCTTGTATTCCTATCCTTTGAAGTGTTTTCAACAGGAAAGGATGTTGAATCTTGTCAAATGCCTTCTCTGCATCAATTGAGATGATCATGTGATTTTTCTGCTTTGATTTGTTGATATGCTGTATTACATTAATTGATTTTCTTATGTTGAACCATCCTTGCATACCTGGGATGAATCTTACTTGGTCATGATGTATAATTCTTTTAATGTGTTGTTGGATATGATTTGCTAGAATTTTATTGAGGATTTTTGCATCTATATTCATTAGAGAGATTGGCCTGTAGTTTTCTTTTTTTGTAATATCTTTGCCTGGTTTTGGTATGAGGGTGATGTTGGCTTCATAGAATGAATTAGGTAGTTTTCCCTCCACTTCAATTTTTTTGAAGAGTTTGAGGAGAGTCGGTACTAATTCTTTCTGGAATGTTTGATAGAATTCACATGTGAAGCTATCTGGTCCTGGACTTTTCTTTTTAGGAAGCTTTTGAATGACTGATTCAATTTCTTTACTTGTGATTGGTTTGTTGAGGACATCTATGTCTTCTTGAGTCAAAGTTGGTTGTTCATGTCTTTCCAGGAACCCATCCATTTCCTCTAAATTGTTGTATTTATTAGTGTAAAGTTGTTCATAGTATCCTGTTATTGCCTCCTTTATTTCTGTGAGGTCAGTAGTTATGTCTCCTCTTCCATTTCTGATCTTATTTATTTGCATCTTCTCTCTTCTTCTTTTTGTCAATCTTGCTAAGGGCCCATCAGTCTTATTGATTTTCTCATAGAACCAACTTCTGGCCTTATTAATTTTCTCTATTGTTTTCATGTTCATTTATTTCTGCTCTAATCTTTGTTATTTCTTTCCTTTTGCTTGCTTTGGGATTAGTTTGCTGTTCTTTCTCCAGTTCTTCCAAATGGATATTTAATTCCTGAATTTTTGCCTTTTCTTCTTTCCTGATATAGGCATTTATGGCAATAAATTTCCTTCTTAGCACTGCCTTTGCTGCGTCCCATAAGTTTTGATATGTTGTGTTTTCATTTTCATTCGCCTCGAGGTATTTGCTAATTTCTCTAGCAATTTCTTCTTTGACCCACTCGTTGTTTAGGAGTGTGTTGTTGAGCCTCCACGTATTTGTGAATTTTCTGGCACTCCGCCTATTATTGATTTCCAACTTCATTCCTTTATGATCCGAGAAAGTGTTGTGTATGATGTCAATCTTTTTAAATTTGTTAAGACTTGCTTTGTGACGCAGCATATGGTCTATCTTTGAGAATGATCCATGAGCACTTGAGAAAAAGGTGTATCCTGCTGTTGTGGGATGTAATGTCCTATAAATGTCTGTTAAGTCTAGCTCATTTATAGTAATATTCAGATTCTCTATTTCTTTATTGATCCTCTGTCTAGATGTTCTGTCCATTGATGAGAGTGGTGAATTGAAGTCTCCAACTATTATGGTATATGAGCCTATTTCCCTTTTCAGTGTTTGCAGTGTATGCCTCACGTATTTTGGGGCATTCTGGTTTGGTGCATAAATATTTATGATTGTTATGTCTTCTTGTTTAATTGTTCCTTTTATTAGTATATAGTGTCCTTCTTTGTCTCTTTTAACTGTTTTACATTTGAAGTCTAATTTGTTGGATATTAGTGTAGCCACTCCTGCTCTTTTCTGGTTGTTATTTGCATGAAATATCTTTTCCCAACCTTTCACTTTCAACCTATGTTTATCTTTGGGTCTAAGATGTGTTTCCTGTAGACAGCATATAGAAGGATCCTGTTTTTTAATCCATTCTGCCAATCTATGTCTTTTGATTGGGGAATTCAGTCCATTGATATTTAGTGTTATTACTGTTTGGATAATATTTTCCTCTAACATTTTGCCTTTTGTATTATATATATCATATCTGATTTTCCTTCTTTCTACACTCTTCTCCATACCTCTCTCTTCTGTCTTTTTGTATCTGACTCTAGTACTCCCTTTAGTATTTCTTGCAGAGCTGGTCTCTTGGTCACAAATTCTCTCAGTGACTTTTTGTCTGAGAATGTTTTAATTTCTCCCTCATTTTTGAAGGATAATTTTGCTGGATATAGGAGTCTTGTTTGACAGTTTTTCTCTTTTATTAATTTAAATATATCATCCCACTGTCTTCTAGCTTCCATGGTTTCTGCTGAGAAATCTACACATAGTCTTATTTGGTTTCCCTTGTATGTGATGGATTGTTTTTCTCTTGCTGCTTTCAAGATCCTCTCTTTCTCTTTGACCTCTGACATTCTAACTAGTAAGTGTCTTGGAGAATGCCTATTTGGGTCTAATCTCTTTGGGGTGCGCTGCACTTCTTGGATCTGTAATTTTAGGTCTTTCATAAGAGTTGGGAAATTTTCAGTGATAATTTCTTCCATTAGTTCTTCTCCTCCTTTTCCCTTCTCTTCTCCTTCTGGGACACCCACAACACGTATATTTGTGCACTTCATATTGTCCTTGAGTTCCCTGATACCCTGTTCAAATTTTTCCATTCTTTTCCCGATATTTTCTGTTTCTTCTTGGAATTCTGATGTTCCATCCTCCTAATCACTAATTCTATCTTCTGTCTCTTTAAATCTATCATTGTAGGTATCCATTGTTTTTTCCATCTTTTCTACTTTGTCCTTCACTTCCATAAGTTCTGTGATTTGTTTTTTCAGTTTTTCTATTTCTTCTTTATGTTCAGCCCATGTCCTCTTCATGTCCTCCCTCAAGTTATCAATTTCATTTTTGAAGAGGTTTTCCATTTCTGTTTGTATATTCAGCATTAGTTGTCTCAGCTCTTGTATCTCATTTGAACTATTGGTTTGTTCCTTTGACTGGGTCATATTCTCAATCTTCTGAGCATGGACAGTTATCTTCTGCTGTTGGCGTCTGGACATTTAGTCAGATTTCCCTGGTTACGGACCCAACAAGGTTGTAAGATTTTTCTGTGAAATCTCTGGGTTCTGTTTTTCTTATCCTGCCCAGTAGGTGGCGCTCGTGGCACACGTTTGTCTGCGGGTCCCACCAGTAAAAGGTGCTGTGGGTCCTTTAACTTTGGAAAACTCTCGCCGTCTGGGAGTTTCGCTAGCCGAAGTGGCTTGGAAGAGTGCCAGCTGGCCCGGGGTCCGAATGCGGGGAGGGTCGCTGGCCGCCACAGCCCGGGAAAGCGCCCGTCCGAATTTCCTAGTCAGCCCGGGGTGCCAAGCTTGGCGGGAGGGCGCCAGCCACAGCGGCCCACCCGGGAGAGTACACGTTCCCGGGGAGTCACGGGTTTGGAAGGGCCCCCCCCCGTCGCCGTTCTCCGTGGCGTGGTGATTTCCGATCCAATTCTCTCAGTTGGTCCGGGGGGCTGCGCGTGGTGTGGGCACCAGCCGCCGCTGTTTGAGGGGATCGCCTGTCCAGTTCTCCCAGCCGGCCCGGGAAGGTGGAAGGGAGTGACTCCGGCCGCTTGCCACCCCGCCCGGTGAAGCCTGCACCCCTCGCCGATCTCACTAGAGTGGGTTCTCTCAGCCAGCCAACCATTCCAGGATGGGGTACGCTGTCTTTTTTATCTCTGTCGTGGCTTTGGGAGCTGTTCTGTATCGTTTCTACTCCCCTAGTAGCTGTCCTGGAGGAGAAACTAAGATCCACGCGTCTTACTAAGCCGCCATCTTCTCCGGAAGTCAGAAGACTATTTTTGACTTCACAGATTTTCATATAAATTTTATAATGCATTTTCTGAAGATTTTCATTTAAAATGCATTACTCAGACTGAAGAATATTGCACTCTGCATTTCACGGTCCTCTAACCCTACTCTCAATTCCAAAATCATCTCATGTTGATAACCAGCCATGCAGTCATGTAGCTTCAAATTTCATATTTGTCATATTAGCATTGCTCACTGGAGTTTTGCAGGTTTTCTTTTCCCCATCAGAGCTGTCTACCTAGGTAAGCTTGGCCCTACAGTCTATCCCAGAATAAGCAGTGGACATTCTCTGTGGGTTTTAAATAAAGTATCTGCATTTGGAATTTGCATTGATAAAACAATATTTTCATAGTTCACTGATGCTATTATTTTTTAAAATTATGATAGTTATATAGCATTTTATAGTTCTTCAGCTGGACAGTTGTGCCACAATAACTTGTGTTTTCTACCTGAAACTGGAAGTTTCACTTAAACTGTATTTTTGTAACTTCCAATTTTCTGTCAAAATTTCCCATCTTGTCTTCATATTACTGGTTGTTATTTTTAAGCCAATATATAAAATATCTATTAAATGACTTCTAATTTATTCATTATTGTTGTTTTTTCTCCTATCCATTATTATCAAGGTGCTGGGGAAACTGCATATCCATATGCAAAGAATGAAGTTAGACCCCCTACACCATAAAGAAAAATCAACTCAAAATGGATGAAGGAGCTAAATACAAGAGGTCAGGCATACAATTTTTATACTATGACATAGGGGCAAATATTCATCACCTGGAATTTGATGATGGATTCTTAGATACAGCAACAAAAATGCTAGATAAATTTGATTTAGTCAAAATTAAAAATTTTGGTAATTGAAATAAATTATCAAAAAAATGAACAGACAACCTATAGAATGGGAGAAAGTGGTTCTAAACCATATATCAGTTAAGGGCTTAATATCCAAAATATGAAAATAACTTTTACAATGCAACAACAGACAAATAACCCAATTCAAAATTGGCAAAAAGAATTGAATAAGTATTTCTTATAAAAGGTTACACAAATGACCAATCAACAAATGAAAAAATGCTCAACATCACAATAGCCATTAGAGAAATGCAAATCAAAACATTTGTTTCACACTCCAAGGATGGCTATTATGTATTAATTTTCAGGAAGGAAAGTAATTATTATTGGAGAGGATGCATTGTTGTTGGGAATATAGACTGGTACAGCCACTGTTGAAAGCAAAATGGCTTTTCTTCCAAAACTTAAATATAGTATTATGACCTGGCAATTCCAGCTCTAAGTATATTCACAGAGAAAATGAAAACAGCATTTCAAAGAGACATTTATACACACCAATGGTTATAGAACCATTATCAATAATAGTCTAAATGTTTAAACAACCCAATGTCCATTAAAAAATGAATGGATAACTGGGCCGCGTGATGGTGGCTCAGTGGCAGAATTCTCACCTGCCATGCTGGAGGCCCGGGTTTGATTCCTGGGGCCTGCCCGTACAAAAAGAAAAATAATCAATAGATAACTGAATGTAACAAAAGCATTATGCCAAGACTAAATGTCAACAGATGGGGTGATTGGGAAAAAGGTATGGATTCTCTGTGAAAGAAAAGGAAATGTCTTCAGATAGAATATGGTGGTAAATGCATGTCTATAAACTTAGGCTGGCTTGTGCAATGTGAATAAAACTGTTTAAAAATGAACAGAGGGAAACACTGGAGAAACTGCTGAGAAGGAGATGTTCCTATTCACTGTTGGTAGGGAAATGAGAGTCACAGCCCCTTGGAGAGCAGTACTGTGGTTCCACTGGAGGCTAGGTGGGTTTGCCATATTATCCTAAAACCCTGTTACTCAGTATATACCTGGGGGAACTCAGTGTGTAGACGTGAGTGGACATTTGCACAATGGTGTTTATGCCAACAGTGTTTCCGATCCACAATGAATGGATGCGGCCTAAGGGTCCAAGGATTGAGGAATGGAAAGGGGAAAGTTTGGTGTAAGAAGAAATGAAGAAATGTGGTTGTGAGGCCTGCAACTAGGAGAATGAATCTTAAGAGCTGTATGTTGAATGAAATGTCAGAAAAAAAAGACATGTTATCATGCCTCAACTACATGGACTAACTATATTTTAAAAATTCAGTGAACTAAAGTTAAGAGCATGGGTTATTAGGTTGGGGCTTGTTGTAAAGGGTCCTAGACCATAAGCTCTAACAACTGTCACCTGTATTCAGGAGGTATAGCTGTTAACTCTAAATTCTAAGATACTGAGCTGTTTGAATATAACCTGGACTTCCCCAGAAACTTTGAGCATTTATGTGGCACCTGAGAGTCAGAGCTCTGTAGCTATGAAAGTCAGCAGTACCCCATACAGGAACTGTTTAAAAGTTGAAGAAGTGATCAGATATTGAGTAGAGATATGAATGAAGCTGATCTGGATAGGATTAAGGTATATGAGAGGACTGGGTAAAGGATGGTATCATCCATATCTTAAAACTTCAACTTCTGTGTGAGACTAAAGGGAGAGATGTTTATTTGGTGCAAAATTTATATTTAGAGTAGTGCATTTCCTAATTTAACTTGTATGGTCAATTTAGTTGAACACCATAAGTTCAGGTTATCTTGAATAACACATGAGATTTTGTCGGTTTGTCCAGGTTAGTGTGATACCCCAATAAATCCCAAAGTGATTTAGACAGTGAATGAAGTATTTTCAGGGTCCCCAAGTATTAAGGGAAAAGTGAGAAAGGGGGAAAGATTCAATTTCCCCATTTGGAGTATTCCTGATATTCTTGCAAGCAGTGAGAACAACCGAATTAATTGGCTGAGACCCCATCTTGGGGTATGTCCTTATGAAATGGGTTCCTGCAAAGGATAGGCTAAGCCTACTTAAAATTCAACCTAAGAGTCAATCCCAGAGAACATCTCTGGTTCCTCAGAAGTGGTCTCTCTCTCTAAAGTCAACACAGCAAGGTGTGTCCTCCTTCCCACACCCTACATGGGACGTGACTCTCGGGGTGTAAATCTCCCCAGCAACATGGGACAGAAATCCCAGAATGAGCTGGAACATGGCATCAAGGGATTACCTTCTTGAAATGAGAAATGAGAAAAATTAAAGTGTGTGGCTGAGAGATTCCAAACAGAGTTGAGAGCTTATCCTGGAGGTTATTCTTATATATTACATAGATATCCCTTTTCAGTTTGTGGTATATTTGAGTGGCTAAAAGGAAGTACCTGAAACTGTAGATCTGTGTTCCAGTAGCATTGTTTCTTGAAGATGATCTTATGAAGATATAACATTTACAATGTGACTGTGTGATTGTGAAAACCTTGTGTCTGATGCTCCCTTCACCTGGGGTCTGGACAGATGAATAAAAAAATGGATAAAACATAAGTAAATAAACAATATGTTAAAATATATTGGGGAGATGGAAATACTAGTGATCAATGAGAAGGAGGGGTAAGGAGTATGGTATGCATGAGTTTTTTCTTTTTTCTTTTGATTTCTTTTTCTGGAGTTATGTAAATGTTCTAAAAATGATAATGGTGATGAATATACAACTATGTGATGATATTGTGAGCCATTGATTGTATACTATGTACGGAATGTATGTAAAGAATGTGTTTGTATGTTGTTTTATCAATAAAATATTTTTTTAAAAAGGATAGATAAATAAAATGTTGTACATATATGTAATGGAATATTATTTTGCCATAAAGAATTATGAGACATGCTGCAACTTGGATGACCCTTGAAAACGTTAGGCTCAGTGAAATAGGGAAGGTAAATAGAACAAATATTGTTTGATATCACTTATAAGAAATGACTACAAATGGCAATTTCACAGAGCTAGAAAGCAGATTAGAGTTCACTGGTGCATATGGAGATTGGGAAAGGGGGCTGTTTTTATGAAACATAAAACAAATAACAAAAAGCAAAAAATCCAACTTGTGCCTTTTTATACTGTACTTTAATGAACATTAGCCCTTAATTCTGTTGACATTAATATAGTCAATATTTTATCAGTTTTCATCATTCTGGTTACAACTGTTATGTGAAAAATCTACCACAAAATTTAGTTAATGAAACTTACAACCATTTCATTTTCCTCAAAGATGCTATATATCAGGAATTTGGGGAAAACACAGCTGAAAACTTCTCTCTTGGGGGAGTTCTCTTTGGATAAATGATCCTGTTCCAACCATGTCCTTAATCAAAGAAGTAATCTTTTGTTAATTCTCCAGATTTCTAAGCAGCTGATGTTTACTATGCAGCAGTCTTAGGATGATTCCACAGTTCTCATTTCACATGTTCAATTTAAACCATGGAAAGGGTGTATGTGGTCAACAGTCCATGTGGGATGATAGACAGATTTCCCAGTGGGCACAAAATGCACACTCTCAATTGCACACTTAAGAAATGGTGATTCAGCTGAAGACAATTTCTACTGGGTAGTTTCCAATTTGAAGATAAAGAATGACCTTAGTGTAATCTACTATATTATATCCAGATCTGGACCTTTCACGATATTCTCTCTATCCACCAGGGGTGTCAATTAAAATGGATCACCAGTTCCTATTAATCTCAAAGTATTTGTGCACCATCTATAGGCCATTTCACCCAAAACTTACATAACTCTTTCTATCCTCTGTGTGCAGAGAATATGAGAAGATGAGCGAACCCAGGTCCTTTAGTCAAATTCTTTGAATTCTATGGTTTTAATCAATGGAATAGATTCAGCACACATTCAAATTTTCCCTTTGTTAGTTATAATCCTCATGAGTGGATTTTTATTTTTCCCAAGCTAAAATTTATAGAGATAATTTTACAGAATTCTTTAAGATATGCGGTTCACAGCTAGAGTTGGGGCCAGTTTATCATTGCCTAAATATTAATAATGCCATCTCAAATTTCTAGCAGCAATTCCTCAATATTTTCTTCATCATTGTATTTTTAACAGTCATGTAAAATTTACATCAGCTCATTTCAAATATTTTCTTCTTACCCCACTTTCTTTTTTTTACCTTTTGTTAAATTTATTTATGTTACTTGTAGTAAATATACTTTCAAAATTACATTAGCCATTTTAAGTGGACAAGTCTTCCACATTAAGTATGGTGACAATCCTGTGTAACTTTCACTACTATCTGCAGGCTGTGAACACATTATTCTTTCCAAAAAATTTAGCTCCATGTAGCTCCATGTTTGGTTATTTAAGCTAACAGATCAGCTCCTCCCTCCTGAATATTTTCCTGTTCCCTCCAAGAGTAAGGTTACATATAATGCCCCAAATTATGGAGCCACCACTTCTGCATCTATGTCAGAATCATTAAATTAGACATATTTCTCTGGTTGTAAAACCAACATTATTTGGGTTGCTTGCAACCATAATATTTCTACAGATTCGGAGGCAAGGGGCATTCCATTTCTTTATCAATAAGAGAGTGGGTAGTTGCCTCTGTCAGAGTAAATTTGCCATATCCTCGTCTTTACCCATTGCAAGTCAGTTGTCTTATCTTTCAGAAATTCACCTCACTAAAATTTACAGTCATTTGGTAATCAGTTTCAATCCAATGATCCTTTAATTCAGTGTTTTTTTCTTTTGCATGGGCAGGCACCAGGAATCGAACCTGGGTCTCCAGCATGGCAGGTGAGAACTCTGCCTGCTGAGCCACCATGGCCCACCCTAATTCAGTTTTATCCACATTTGGCAATGTGCCACCTAATTCTTTACTCAGATAATGTATATTATCATAAATCTGTCAGATTTATGCTCATATTTCTCTGCAAAGTGTTCCTGCACTTTGACAAAATCTGTGCCTTACTGGCTGTGACACGAGCTGCCTTTGCAGACTTCCAGGTGATTCATGGTGAGTTCCTTTGTCCAGCTGTCTATGGAAACACAACATAGCTTCTATTTCTTTACTCCTTTATGTATTTTCTTCTGCTTTCTATTTTATAGGTTTAGCTTTCAACACTTTTTCTAATAAAAGGCAGTGTTGTTTTTCTAAGTTCTCCTTTGCTTGGGATTCTTTGCCTAACCACTGAGCCAACATCCCTGCATTTGGATTTAGGGCTACTTAGTTTTTTCATTTGGGTAAATAAGCATGCATAATTCAATTATAAGTTGTCATTTCCACATTCTGCATGATAGGACAACATAATAGATTTCCTGATTATGATAAGCAAAGCATATTTTAAAGAAAAAATTCCTGGTTATCCTCCTGATGATAAAATAATAACATGTTTACATGCATGTTTGCTAAAGTTAATATTTTAGGGTATCCCTTAGAAATAGGGAAGGAGTTACAGGATTACCCCACTAATTGAAATAATAAATTGTCTAATGATTTAAACTTTATCTACTATCTTGACTCTATTTCAACAATTGTTCTTAAAGTCACTTTTCTTCTGATATTAATGTATCTTATTTTTTCAACATTTCCTGGTATAAATGGTTTTATGCTTTATCTTTCAACTTCTTCATGCCATTTTAGATTCTGAAAGTATTTCTTCATATTTATCTTATGCTATGAATATGTTGTTTCAAGTATCTGAAATTCTTATTGACCTAAATCTATGCTTGTTTTTCCTTGATGCTCAGGAAGTTTTGGTTCCTGGCCTACCTGATGGTATACAAGCAATTATATAAATTTTTTCCTGAAATCCTAGGAACCCTGAGGTATTTTGAGTTATCAGCTTAACTGAACATAATCTAATTCTGAGAATATAGAAATTTGCTTTGGCTGAGTAATAGGTATAATATTGCATTTCTAGTGGAGTCTCCTATTCAGCTGTGTCAGTCATATTTTCCATTCCATGCTGATTTTGGTTTTACTGCCATATCTTCCCCAAAACAGTTTCTCACTATAATCTAATCCTTCTTACAACAATGGGCTACTTTTTTATTTCCAATACAAGGCAAATTCTTTCTGTCTAAGCGGTTTCCTACAAATTAATTCATTTGTATGTTTTATTTTTCTTTTTATCTATCCATCTATCATTTATTTACTTATTGTTTTTTTTCTAGATCCATTGTTTAGTATAGTGCAAATTCGTTTATTCTGTGTCCCCAATTTCATTTGGAAGAGGTCTCATTCCTTTTACATTTTTGTAACTTTTTGACACCAACCATTTTTTACATATTTTAAATATATCTATTACTTTATAGACTCTAGTTTTTGGACAGGTGCTCCCTCATTGTCTTCTCAAGTGAATGACAAGCTCACAGTTAGTAGGACTGCCTTATGATCATATTGCAAGACTTTCTTGAGACTGCATCGACCCATGGAAGTTTTCACTCTAGTGTTCTCAGGAGTCCCACCATGCTACCAACATATACAAATTTCATTTTTTTCAGGTTAAAGTTGCCTAGCTGTGCAGGCAGCCAAATCCAAACGTCAGTGCGTGTGAGACCAAGTTTGTGACTACTGCCTTGGTAGTTATTTTACTTCCAAGATTAATGATGTGAATGTTTATTTACCATTTTTCAGATAAACAGACAATGCAGTTAGCACTTACAGTGAGAATGTCAGTTTTTCAAATGTTACAGGATTTATATGTGAGGGTCAATAGAATTTCTTCATTTTCATATGTCCAAAGCTTTAGCATCTTTGTGGAATGTTGGATTTCATATGTTTATTTGTAAGGCTTTGCAAAAGTTATGAGTTATGTTTCCAATGTTAGGTTTTTACTTCTGGTTTTCTGCTTTTTCTTCATTTTTAAACCAATGGCAATCTAATTTATATTTTATGAGAGATTATATGTAGAAATATGTCTAGTCTTCCTCTTGTAGAAGTGGAAATCCAACCAATTTCTTGGGTGCATGGTCTAGGAATTGAACCTGGATTTTCTACATGGAAGGTGAACATTCTACCACTGAACAACTCATGCACCCTTTCTATTAATCTTTGTATCAACAAAAATACTATATAAGATGCAGTATTATATTCCACTGTTATTTGGAGAAAATAAATGTACATATAAAGTTTTCATTTAAGGACATAAAGACATAGTGCTTCCTAAGGGGGGAAAAAGATCCTTGAATTGCATAAAAATATATATAATTATATAGCTGGAAGGTTTCTTTATTTTTAGCATTTGAATCATATACATTTCTAAAGAGTAAGAGATCTCATAGAAATAAAAAGAAAATTGTTTCCAATTTGTGATTTCATGAACATATTTTTTGGTCATTTTTTTTCCTTGTTATAGGCCTTAGTTTCTTCATTTCTGAAGGGAGAGGGTGACTGCCTGTGATAGTTAGGTTCAGGTGTTCACTTGGTCATGTGAAGATGCCCTATTGTTTTGTTTCTGTGGACTTAAATCATCGGTATGTGAAATATATCTATGGATGATTACATTTGTGGTCAGCTAAGGACAGTGCCTTCCACAGTGAGTGAGGTTTAATTGAATTAGCTGGAGACTTAAAAGAGAGAGGTCAGAAGAGAGCTCAGCAGCTCATCACACCTCATCTCAGCACTAGTTGCTCAGCCCAGTTGTTTTGAGATAGAGAAAGGAATTGCCCTGGGGAAAGCCATTGGAACCCAAAAGTGAGGAGAGAGGGCCAGCAGATGTCACCAGGTGCCTTCCCATGTGACACTCAAATGGAAGCTAGCTGCCTTTCCTCTGAAGAACTATAAATTTTTAACTAAATAAATTCCCTTGTTAAAAACCCATCCATCTCTGGTGTGTTACATTCTGGCAGCCTTAGCAAGCTAAAACACTGCCCTTATGATTGCTTCTGAAATTTTAACAGGAGCCTCATATGATTTCCATCTCAGATTTTAACATTTTATTTACCAAAATAGGATGCCTTGAAGTGTAATTTTGGAGTAATTCAAATTCAAATTCAAATTCATTTCATTTCTTTTAAGAATATCCTTTCTTCCAATTCAAGATTTTGTTTAAAATTTTCAGGAGATGTTGCATATTCAGGAAACTTTTGCATTGGAATAATGTTATTGCATTCACTTCAAATAAGAATATGAAAATTAAAATCTATTTATTGAAACAGTTCTGTAATTATTAATCTTATGATTCTATTTTTACATTATTCTATAATGCCAGCCTTTGCAATGAACAAAGATGCCCAGGGAAATATATTTGCCTGTAATGTTAGTTTAATTGGAATTAAATTATTTTTTTCTGTATTTTAGAGACATTATTTATTACTAAAATTAGAGAAAGCAACCTCAGATTCTTAAAGCCTATTTGACCGTTCAAAAATTTCAAATATCTTTATAATTCCTAGTTTATAGTTGATGGTTCAGGTTAAGAAAAACTCTAGATTTAAAACAGGATAAAAGATTTTAGTTACTTCTATAAAAGAAAATGTAGCTGCTAATAAGAATGTTTTTACAAATACATTTTGTAGCATATATGATATGAATATCAATTAATTAATAATGTATAGGGTGGTGTGATGGTGGCTCAGCAGGCAAAGTTCTGGCCTGCAATACCAGAGACCCAGGTTCAATTCCTGGCCCATGCACTTCCCAAAATCAATAAACAAGCAAGCAAACAAGCAAAAATCCAACAAAATGGTGCTGTGTGCTGGTTTGAAAGGATGTATGTCCCCTAGAAAAGCCATGTTTTAATCAAAACCCCATTTCATAAATGCAGAATAATCCCTATTCAATATTGTATGTTTGAAACTAATCAGATCATCTCTCTGGATGATGTGTTTAAATCAAGAGTTGGTTGTTAAACTGGATTAGATGACAACATGTCTCCACCCATTTGGGTGGGTCTTGATTAGTTTCTGGAGTCCTATAAAGGAGGAAACATTTTGGAGAATGAAGGAGATTTGGAGAAAGCAGAGAATGCTGCAGCACCATGAAACAGAGGGTTCACGAGCCAGCCATCTTTGATGATGAGGAAGGAAATGTCTCCTGGGGAGCTTCATGAAACTGGAAACCAGGAGAGAAAGCTAACAGATGATGTTGTGTTCGCCATGTGCCCTTCCAGCTGAGAGAGAAGCCCTGACTGTGTTCACCATGTGCCTTCTCAATTGAGAGAGAAACCCTGAAATTAATCGACTTTCTTGAACCAAGATATCTTTCCCTGGATTGAAGTCTTTGATTGGACATTACTATAGACTCATTTTAATTGAGACATTTTCTCAGCCTTAGAACTGTAAACTAGCAACTTATTAAATTCCCCTTTTTAAAAGCCATTCCATTTCTCATATATTGCACTACAGCAGCTAGCAAAATCAAACATGCTGCAAAAATCAAACATGCCGCAATCATGGGATTCTGACATGGAAAAAGAATGAAATGTGACCCCCACCATTTCATTCAAAAAAGTGTACAAGACAACCATTTTGGCTAAAAAACCAATAATCTGAAAGATTAGTCCCAATCACAATAATCATCATCTTTTCAATGATATTATACATATAATCATGGGATTCTGACATGGAAAAAGAATGAAATGTGACTCCCACCATTTCATTCAAAAAAGTGTACAGGACAATCATTTTGGCTAAGAAACCAATAATCTGAAATATTAGTCCCAATCACAATAATCATCTTTGCAATGATATTATACCTATAGACTAAAGCTCTTCATATTTAAAAAATGTTAGTGCTATCATTATGTTCTGTGAAACTCACCAAAGTCTTGCTGTTATTAATGAGAAGAATTATATGTGAAATTTTATTCTCAGGCAAAAAAAAATCCTAATCTCTCTATGTAGAAATTACAGTTCTAATTTTGTTACTACTTTTCTTTTGTGTTTGTAGTTATATTTTGAATAATTAGTTTACATCTTACCTTGCTGAATGCTTGCATACACACATAACAGGAAAAATGTATTGCATGTTTCCTCCAAGCTTGTTATTCTTTTCCATAAATAGTGCATGAATCCTCCAATTTTATTCTTTTCCAAATTGCTTGAACCATTCAATATTATTTATCCTTTCTTTTAAATTTTAGAAATAGCTTGCTGGTTTTATCAGTAGGGTGATTTGATCAGGATTGATTTAAATTTATCAATCAGTTTCACCTCTCACATCACTTCCTCTTCCAACCCAGGAACAAGATATAGCTCTCCATTTAATTCCTTCGATATCTTTCATCAGTTTATTGCCATTTTCAACATACAGGTCTTCTATATATTTTGTTACATTTGTATCTAAATATTTCATGCATATTTTGGTTTTATTTTATTTTATTTCAATTTACAATTGTTTACTGTGAGTACAGAAATATGATTAAATTCTATGTTTATGTTGAATACTATGATATTGCTATATTCAGTTATTAGTTCTTGCTTTTCGCAGATTCTTTTGCTACATAAACAACCATGTCTTCTTCCAATAGATACACATTTTTTTTTAGGTTCATGGTCCAGGAATTGAACCCAGGTCTCCACATGGAAAGTGAGCGTTCTACCTTGAACCACCTGTGCATTTCCAATAGATATACTTTTCTTTGTTACAAATAAGTTGTGTGGGTTTTTTTATTTCCCTCACCTTATTGCATAGACTGGGAGGTCCATTTGGTGTTAAATATGTGTGATGAAAGCAAGCATCCTTACCTTGTTTGGGGATGCATTTCTCTTATAATGATTAAGTATGATGTGAGATGTATATTGTTTTCTAGGTGACTTTTTTAATTTTATAAGAAGTTATCTTCAGTTTTCAGTGGCTGAATGTTTATTTTTGTTTTCATCTCATGAATGTATATTGGATTTCATTAAAAGATGCTTCTACATCAAGTATGTAGTACATTGTTTTCCCCTTTATTCTGTTTTATTGTATATTTTTTTTCATTGAATGTTGGTAGAATTTTCCAGTGACAGCATCTGGGCCTGGGGTTTCCTTTTGTGGGAAAACTTTTCTTACTTGTGAATTCAATTCTCTTAATAAATGAAAAATAAAGAGCCTTTCAGGTTCACTATCACAGAGGAGTTAGTATTGTAGCATGTGTTTCAAGGAATTTATCCATTTCATCTATGCTTTCATATTTATGAAAAAATGCAATTAATCTATATTTTGTTTTTATTATGTGCAGGATTTGTGGTGATGTCTCCATTTTCATTCATCATAGTCATTCCATTTCATTTCTTCGTCAACTTTTCTAAAGTTCTATTAGTTTTATTGATCTTCCAAAACAAGTTTGGAGTTTTGTTGATTCTTCTCTATTGCTCTTGTGTTTTCAGTTTCACTGATAACTGCTGGGAGTGGGAAAGGAGATGACTAAAAAGTGGCACTAGGGAATTTTTTATGATGATTGAACTGTTCTATATGTTAATTGTTTTGGTGATTAAAACATTGTGAAGATACTTCAAATTATATTCCAAAACGTGAATTTGGTAGCATGTAACTTAATTTCAATAAAAATACATCGTGCCACATCACACCACCCAATGAGAATAAATATATATATATTTTAAAGAGCACAACTTGTGCATAATTGTAATACCATCAACAATTTGCAACAATGCAGTCTATTTATTAATGAAAGCCTGTAATTGATTCTTCTTTCCCAGTGTCTATTATACAATAATTTATTCTTGATGTATATAAAAATTAAAGAAACTAGTGTGTACAAATAAATATGTACTGTTTTTCATTCATTTTCAAATTTAGAAAATGTATAAAACAAAATTATATAACATTATAGAATCTTATTAAAAGATGACCTGAACAACTCTTAATCCTTTACACAATTGTATTTTCAGAAAATAGTGATCCCTAGATTTCAAATTACTTTTTTATAGAATAAATACTTTTTGGTGGCAAATTAATGGAATCTTCTAAGTGGTGAATTGATCTATTTTAGGTTGCCCATAGTTTTTTCCAAGATGTAACCTAAAATTAATTTAAATTAGATTAGGTTGAAATCTTCATTTCAATAACTTCTTCCTGACTGAGGATAAACAGCCTTTTCAGGTTAATTCTGTGTTTGATGTCTTATCTGTTCAATAACTTTTGCAAGATAATTGCACATTTCTTCATCACCTTTAAGAGCATATTGCAAAGTAGGATTTTTCAGTGGACATGTGCTCCCTCTACTGTCCCTGAGTGAATGTATCCTTCTGATAGTTATCCTTCCAGAAAAAACATTTGTGTTAGATTCAGTGCAAGATGTATTGTCCCACAAGAGCCTCAAGCCCCTCATGGTGTGTTGTGATCAGTGTGTCAGACCATCATAAGTGCTCTATTGATTGTTTTAGTATTGAGTATTTGCAGCTTAGGCGCAAATCAATTATAATCATGATCTTAGAAGCACTTTATCACCCTATAATGTTAGAGGGGCATATTCAATTCTGAGGTACAATTCATAGCCTCTGATAGATAAATGGACCAAGAATGGCCTTTATCTAGTGGTTCTCTTTGTTGTTTACCTCTTCATCACCACTTTTGTCCATTAGCAAATCTCACTGATGCCAAATTCAAATTTTGACATGTAAAAGTGCTTTAAAAATAGTACAAATAAATAAGTTTTAGCCATTCAGCGCTTATGTGTTTTCCATAGCCCCTGAAACCATGTTCAACATTTGATTCCCATTGATGAGATAAAATTCTCTATTTAGAGGCCCCAAGTGGCTTTATACACTTGTAGCATTCTTGTACATATATTTTCTTCTCTGCTGACACTACATTAAAGCCTTATTTATGTAGAAAATTCCAAGAACTGTAAATGGATGAAGGTTGAAGATTATTTTGCTCACTGTGCTGAAATGAACAATTCCTGAGACACTGTGCTTCAAAGAAAAAAAACATTTATTGCTAGCTATGAAACAGAAGATCAGATGGCTTGCAGACCTAAAAATCTATGTCCTCAAACTATAGTAATTCTGATAGTTT
This sequence comes from Tamandua tetradactyla, assembly GCF_023851605.1. Lineage (NCBI taxonomy): Eukaryota > Metazoa > Chordata > Mammalia > Pilosa > Myrmecophagidae > Tamandua > Tamandua tetradactyla. The sequence continues at coordinate 97,058,838 of NC_135337.1, read as the reverse complement.
TATAGCATTAATAGATGGGTAGGTTTTAGGACAATGAGGACAATGGTTCTAGATTATGTAATTAGAAGTGAACTAATCATTGAGCATGTGCAGATTTTTTATATGCTTAGTCACAGACTGTTTGCATGTGAAAATGGTAGCCCTAATATGGTGATGGGTATGATTTTCAGTATTATTGTAAGTTATGGGTCACTCATGTTAAAGCATAAGCTGCTGCACATGTCAAGCAGTCGTCTTTTGGTTAGAGAACAGTTTTGTTATCAAGATAACTTTGGGCTTGGTGTGGTTTACTTCCAGTCAAATCAAAGACCCTTTGAAAATAAGCATTAGGATTGTCTTTAGTGATCACAAGACTCTAAAGTTGAAAAACTGGATAAATAGGTACAAGTGAAGGTTAGTCACAGATTTTTACAATCGCATGGTCACAATAAGATGGCTATACAACCATTATCAGAGATTAAGGCAGCTGGATTACAGTTCAAAGATTTCAGGTATGTCCCTCTGTCTGCTCCAATATACCAGAAAGAAAAAGGAATATCTTTATAATGATTCGGCAAGCATAGTAATGCCTTAAACCTTAATTTCTCAGTTACAGAACTAATAAATGAGTTCCTGAAGTTTGCTGTACACAAAATAAATATACAAAATCAACCATATTTCTACTTATCAGCAATTAACTCATGCACAATAAAATAAAAATGCAATACCACATGTAATGAGTCAAAAAGGTAATAAAATATGTGGAAGACTCATATGTTGAAACTACACAGTGCCCTCAAATGAAATCATACAATATGTAAATACAATATAGAAAAATATTGTGTTCACGGATCAGAAGACTCAAGAAAGTAAAAATGTCTATTCCCCAGAATTGTTATATAGGTTAAATGTAATTCCTACCAGTACCCACCATTACTTTGTATATATACCCAACATTATTATACAATTTATATAGAAAATCAAAGGAATCAAAATAGTTAAAATTGTTTTGTAAAAGAAGAATAAGTTTGAGGAATCATTCTAACTGAAGTCTATTTTATAGCTAGAATAATCAAGATTATGTTGGTGAAGAGAAAGACACATATCAAAAGATCTGAATAAATAATCTAGAAACAAAACCACACAAATATTTCTAATGCATTTTGGACAAAAATGGGAAAGCAATTAAATGAAGTAAAGATAACCTTTCTGAAAAACAATGCTGGCAATTTGATATACATAGGAAAAAAATAATGAAAGAAGTGAATAAGTCAAATCAGTGAAGGAAGGAAGGAAGAGAAAGAAAGAAAGAGAGAGAGAGAGAAAGAGAGAAAGAGAGAAAGAAAGGAAGGAAGGAAGGAAGGAAGGAAGAAAGAAAGGAAAGAAGGAAGGAAGGAAGGAAGGAAGGAAGGAAGGAAGGAAGGAAGGAAGGAAGGACGGAAGGAAGGAAGGAAGAAAGAAAGTAAGAAAGAAAGAAAGAAAGAAAGAAAGAAAGAAAGAAAGAAAGAAAGAAAGAAAGAAAGAAAGAAAGAAAGAAAGAAAGAAAGAAAGAAAAAAGAAAGAGATGGAGGGAGGGATGTAGAGAGAGAGAGAAAGAAAGAGGAAATAGTATCTATAATATACAAAGAAGAATCAGCAGTTGGCTGAAAAGAAAACAACAAAGCCCATCAGAAAATAAGTAAACAACGTAGAGGCACATTTCACAGAAAATAGTCATCATCAAAAAAGATGACTGATATCACTAGTCATTGAAAATTAAAACTGAGATGCAACTGCACATCTATTGGAATGGCTAAAATAAAAAAATAGTTATAACACCAAATTCTGCTGAGGATATAGAGAAACTGGATAGTTTGTAAATAGCTGGTGGGAGTGTAAAGTGATTAAGCCATTCTGAAATTGTGTTGCAATTAAAAAAAGTGAAAACATTAAACATGAAACTATCATATACACAAGCAATCACACACCTGTGCATCAATCCCAGGCACATGGAGATTTATGTCCAGATGAAAACTTGTGTGCAATTGTTCACAGCATAAAGAAACAAGCAAACAAATCCAGGTTGCATATGAAGAACTAAAAGTATATTCTTTGCAGATGAAATGATCTCATATATGGAAAATCCTAAGTAATCCACCCAAAACCTGTTAGAATGAACAAATGAGTTTGGAAAAATTAAAGAATATAGGATTAATATACAAAAACTATTTTATATGTATACTGCAGCAATAAATAGACCAAAAAGGAAATTGAATGAATAATTCCATTTATGACACTATCAAAAAGAATAAAATATTTAGGAATAAACTTCACCAAAAATGTGCTATCATGTTCTGAAAAAACACAAAACATCAGTGAAATAAATTCAATAAAATCTAAATAAATAGATAATCATCTCAATTTTATGGATCAGAAAACTAAATATGGTGAAAATGTAACTCTACCTGAGTGATTCAATAAATTCAAGTCAATATTTAGCAAAATTCTGGTTAGCTTCTTTGCATAAAACAGCACTTTGATCTTAAAATTTGTTTGAAAATTATCAAAACCCAGAATAGTCAAAATAATCTGGAAAGAGAATACCAAATTTGGCAGCTCACATCCCAATTTCAAAACTTACTACAGAAGTATAATAATCAAGGCAGCGTAGTACTGGCAAATGAATAGACATACAGTTCAATCGAATTGAATTGAGAGTCCTAAAATAAACTCTCATATTAATGGTCCACTTGTTTAACAGTATGTAAAGCAAATTCAATGGATAAAGAGTATTTTTTTCAGAAAATGATGTTGCAAAAACTGGATATAAACATGCAAAGGAATGAAGTTGGACCCTTAATTCACATTAGATACCAAAATCAACTCAAAATGGAATAATGCCAGAGCTACAACATGAAAAAAATCTTTGAAAAATAAGACAGACTTAAATCTGTGACCTTAATTTTGGCAATTGTTGTTCAGATAGGACACCAGAATCAAAACCAATAAATGTAAAATAAATTGGATGTTACTAATTTTTTAAAATGTGCTTCAAAAGACACCAACAAAAAGGTTAAAAGAAAACCTCCAGAATGGGAGAAAATAATTACCAATCATACATCTTATAATGAACTTGAATCTTGAAAATATAAACAATGATTACAACACAGCAGTAAAATATATGGTAAGTAAAAGTCCAAAAGAGCACAAATAAACCTTTGGATGATGATGGTCTGACTCCTGGGACAGGATGGTGTCCTTGGGTTGACTTCCTTCCTGGGAGTCCCTTGAGGTTAAACACATTCCCTAGCAGACAGTCACCACCTAATGGTCCATTGCTTCTCCTTTTGCTTGACCATACATAAATCTTCACTGAAGCCAATCTGGTTATAAAATGTAAGTTTTATGACACCCAGGTCACCCCTGCAGTATATCTGTTCCTTGTGGGGAGGTCATCATTATACAAGAAGCCTGCACCATCTATCTCCCTGCATGTGCAGGAGATGGAAACTTGCTTGCCTTGCAGGATTGATGCTTCCTATTGGAACTGATCCTGCTTTATCTCTTCTAAATGAGTAAACACGGCCCCATCAAGTGCCTTTGTGAGTTGTGCTTTTGCTGGTGTCCTTGACATCTGAAAATCACAGAGTAAATTGGGAACCTAAGACTGCTGCTCCTCATGATAGGCATTGACACATTCTTTGTTACCCTACATGCAATGAGTTCTGGCCCCTGGAGGTAGTAATAGGTCTCTCTTTCTCTGACTGATATTTTGCAACAGCAAGCAGAGGGCAGACAAAAGACATCCTAATTTAAAAACAAAAGATTGAATGGGCATTTCTGCAACTAAGTTATACAAGTGCCCAATAGGCAGATGAAATGATTCTCAGCATTATTAACCATCAGGGAAGTACAAATCAAACCACAATACCACCTCTCACCCCCTAAGATGACTAGAATGAAAAAAACAAAAGTAATAACAAGCGTTGGTGAGGATGTGAAGAAATTAAGACCCTCATGACTGCTGGTGGAAATGCAAATTAGTTTGACCACTTTAAAAAATGGTCTGGCAGTTCTTTCAAAAATTAAACATAGAATTACCACGATTCCTGTTAATTGTACTCCAATATATATACCCAGGAGAAGTGAAAATATATGTCAACATGAAAACATGTCCACAAATGTTCACAGCAGCATCAGTTACACAATAGAAAAAAATCAAACATCCATCATCTAACTAGTGGCTAAATAGAATGTGACAAACTCAAACAATAGAATATTATTTGGGGGGAAAAATGGAGCTTGATACTTTCTACCACATGATTGAGACCTGAAAATATCAGGCTAAATGAAAGAAAGCATTCACAAAGACACAATTTTATGAATCAATTTATATCAAATGTATACAGAACAGGAAATTTCATTAAGAAAAAAATGGATCATTGCTTACCTAGGACTGGTGGAGGAAGTTGAGAAAATATAAGAAGAGACTGATAATGCCGATGATGTTTCTTTATGAGGTAACAAAAATGTTCTAAAATTGATTGTGGTGATGGTGGTTGTTATAGTTTGCTAGCTTCCAGAAAGCAACACACCAAAGACAGGTTTGTTTTTAATAAAAGGGAATTTATTTCATTAGTTCTTCAGAGGAAAGGCAGCTAACTTTCAACTGAGGTTCTTTCTTACATGGGAAGGCACAAGATAATCTCTGCTGGCCCTTTCTCCAGGCCTCTGCATTCCAACAACTTGCCCCAGGATGATTTCTTTCTGCATCTCCAAAGGCCTGGGCTGAGCTATGAGTGCTGAGATGAGGTATGCTGAGCTGCTTGTGCTGTGCTATGTTGAGCCCTCTCATTTAAGCACTAGCCAATTAAATCAAACATCATTCATTTCACTGGGCATGCCTCTTAGCTGACTGCAGATGTAATGAGCAACAGATGAGGTTCATGTACAATTGGCTCATGTCCAATCAACAGAACTAGGTACCTTCACCTGGCCAAGTTGACAACTGACTAACTGCCACAGTGGTACAGTTCTATAAATATGCTAAAACACATTGAATTTTTTTTCCTCATGTAAAAACATTTTTTAATTTGTATATTTAGTCACTATCATTGTATACTCTATGTATTCCTAGATTATACTATCTCAGTCTTTATCATATATCTTTCCTTCTGGCTTCATATGTTCCCCAGCCCTCCTCCCTCTATCATTCTCACATACAACTTCATCAAGTGTACTTACATTATTGTGCTACAATCAGGCAATATTGTGCTATCTATTTCTGAGTTTTTACAATCAATCCTTTTGCACAATCTGTATCCCTTCACCTGCAATTACCAAGTATCTACCCTATTTCTATCTCCTGATGACCACTGTTCTTAACTGAAATTCTCCAAGTTCTTCCATTAATGTTAATATCAGTGAGACCTTACAGTATTTGTCCTTTTCTTTTTGGCTATTCTCACTCAGCATAATGCTCTCAACGTCCTTCAACATTGTTAAATGCTTCATCACATTATTCTGCCTTACAGCTGCAGAATATTCCACTGTATTCATATACCACAGTTTGTTTAGCCACTCAACTTTTGATGGACATTTAGGCTGTTTCCACCTCTTGGTAATTGTAAAGAATACTGCTATAAACATTGGTGTGCAAATATTCTTTTATGTCCTTGCTCTCATGCCCTCTGAATAGATACCTAGGAAAGGTATTGCCAGATCATATGGAAATTCTATACTTAGCTTCCTGAGGAACTGCCAAAATGTCTTCCACAGTGGTTGTACCATTTTATATTCCCACCAACAGTGGATAAGTGTCTCTTTTTCCACATCCTCTTCTGCTTTATTGATAATGGCCATTATGGTGGGTGTGAGATGGTATCTCATTATGGTTTTGATTTGCATTTCCCTAGTAGCCAGGGAAGTTGAGCATCTTTTCATGTGCTTTTAGCCATTTGTATTTTCTCTTTTGAGAAGTGCCTGTTCAAGTCTTTTCCTTATTTTGTAATTGGGTTGTTTTTTGTTGTTGTTGAGTTGTGCAATCTCTTTATGTATTCTGGATACTAGACCCTTATCTGATATGTAATTTTCAAATATTGTCTCCCATTGTGTAGGCTGTCTTTTTAATTTCTTGGCCAAGTTCTTTCATGTACAGAAGTGTTTAATCTTGAGGAGTTCCCATTTATCTATGTCTTTCTTCAATGCTTGTGCTTTGGGTGTAAGATCTAGGAAACCACCTCCTATTACAAGTTATATAAGATAATTCCCCACATTATCTTCTGAAAGTTTTATGGTCTTAGATGCAATGTTTAGGTCTTTGATCCATTTTGAGTTAATTTTTGTATAGGGTGTGAGATATGGATCCTCTCATTCTTTTGCACATGGAAATCTAGTTCTGCAAGCACCATTTACTGAAGAGACTGTTCAGTCCCAGGTGAGGTGGCTTGACAGCTCTATCAAAGATCAATTGTTCATAGATGAACAATCTATTTGATTTCATTGGTCAGTATATCTATCTTTATGCCAGTACCATGCTGTTTTGACAACTTAGCTTTGTAATATGCGTTAAAGTCAGGTAGTGTGAGACCTCCAAACACATTGAATTTTATTCTTACAAATGAGGTGATTGTATGTTCTTTGAATTATTCCTCAATGAATCTGTCATAAAAGTTAGAACTAAAAATGGCCAAAAAGCACATGAAGAGATGCTCAATGTCCCTGGCCATTAGAGAAATACAAATCAAAACCACAATGAGATATCATCTCACACCCACCAGAATGGCCATTATCAACAAAACAGAAAATGACAAGTGCTGGAGAGGATGCAGAGAAAGAGGCACACTTATCCACTGTTGGTGGGAATGTCAAATGGTGCAACCACTGTGGAAGGCAGTTCGGCGGTTCCTCAAAAAACTGAATATAGAATTGCCATACGACCCAGCAATACCATTGCTGGTATCTACTCAAAGGACTTAAGGGCAAAGACACAAACGGACATTTGCACATCAATGTTTATAGCAGCATTATTTACAATTTCAAAGAGATGGAAACAGCCAAAATGTCCATCAACAGACGAGTGGCTAAACAAACTGTGGTATATACATACGATGGAATATTATGCAGCTTTTTTAAGACAGAATAAACTTATGAAGCATGTAATAACATGGATGGACCTATAGAACATTATGCTGAGTGAGTCTAGCCAAAAACTAAAGGACAAATAGTGTATGGTCCCACTGATGTGAACCGACATTCGAGAATAAACTTGGAATATGTCATTGGTAACAGAGACCAGCAGGAGTTAGAAACAGGGTAAGATAATGGGTGATTGGAGCTGAAGGGATACAGACTGTGCAGCAGGACTAGATACAAAAACTCAAAAGTGGACAGCACAATAATACCTAATTGTAATGTAATTATATTAAAACACTGAATGAAGCTGCATCTGAGCTATAGTTTTGCTTGTTTGTTTGTTTGTGTCTTTTGTTTTTTTTCTTTTCCTTTTCTTTTTTATTATTATTTTTTTTTCTCTATATTAACATTCTATATCTTTTTCTGTTGTTTTGCTAGTTCTTTTCCTAAATTGATGCAAATGTACTAAGAAATGATGATCATACATCTATGTGATGATGTTAAGAATTACTGATTGCATATGTAGAATGGAATGATTTCTAAATGTTGTGTTAATTTCTTTTTTTTCTTTAATTTATAAAAAAAGTTAGAACTAAAAACAAGAAAATAAAGTCAATTTATCTGTTTAGAGAACATAATATCATAGAAAATATTTTAGTCCTTTTCATCAAGTAAGACTGGATCTAAATACCATGTAAACTTCTACTCACATCTGACTCTACTGTAATTGATAAAATACCACATGGTATTGAGGAGGGCTTGTCCCTCACAGCTCCAGGATGTACCTATCAAATATATTAGCCATTAAAATAGAGTATTCTTGTCACCTGACTTTTTATTTTTATTTTTATTGTTGCTATATATGTAAATAAATATATATATATATATATCATGAAATAATTATATGTAACATAAAATTTCCCATCTTAACCACTTTCAAGTGTACAATTCAATTGAGTTAATTGGATTCCCAATATGTGCTACCATAAACACTATCCATTACCAAAACTTTTACATCACCCTGAGACCTACTGTTCAACTTTCCAATAGTTTATGCACTCTCCAGAGAATACAAGGCTATATGTAGTGCCAATTTGCCATTTCCCCTATTTTTCTCTTTCCCAGTGATACCTTCCCCCAATTAAGAAATCATATGTAGATAAATTTGACACTTAGGATTATAAATATTACTGTGGATTATTAAATAATTTTTTGAGTCACAGATAACTTCTTCAACTAAGGATAATAATTATTAACTTTCATCCTTAAGCTTCCCCATTAGTATTTTTTCTCAATTTTCCCTCTGAAGGAGCTCCTTAAATGACAAATTATATAGGTGCAACAGAGAGCTTTATTATCTCTGAGTTGTAGGTTTTCCCTTTTTGTCTAAGTATTGTGGCATTAGATTTGGGATTTTACATGAATCATGGCAATATCTAATATATTGCACACCACTGGTTGTCTTTCACAAATTATACTATATTGAATGACACAACTTAGAAACACATGTCATCTAGCCTTCACAACTGTATGTGGTGTTTCCACCTTTCCCCATTGAATCATTTAGGGATGGCTTTCCAAGCATATAGTCCATTATAATGGACTATCCAACAAATATTGGCATGAGGAAGAGTGTTCCTTTTCTTGAAAAAAAAGAAAAGTCTAGTAGTGGAGCTAGTGCAGCAGATGACTTTCATTATTTCAGTAAATCATTGTCAGTATCCCTTATATTAATCCCTTAAATGGTTGAAACTCACATAAAAACATTCAAACTACAGGAAGCAGAAGTTGATGGAAAGAAATACTCTTTTGTCAGACTTCTCTTTTTTTTAGGAAGGAGTAACTCTCTTGGCAAAGCCCTGGCATATTTTCTTCTCTATATCATTGATAATTGCCATTTGGTGCTCCTGGAATGCTATTTATCCTCAATCCTAATTCCTAAACGGTGGCTCAACCTTTCATGCTAGAAATCTTTCTTAAAGTAGGACCATTCTTCTTTTAATTCATTTTCAGCAAGTTCTTAATAACTTAATGCTAATTCTGCCCTCCAAATTCAAATTTATTATAAACCTGCCCAGACTATGTTCTACATCCACTTCATGATAGCTTTCCATTTTTTGCTTTTATTCATTCCAAATTTACAGTTTTGTTCATCTTTCTGAGTCAGGTTATTAATTCATTAATTATGTTTTTACTGAATTTATCTTATCTGCCAGAAACTATTCTAGTTATCCACTATGTTATTAATTATCCTGATGTTTCACGTGTCAGAGCAGAGTTTTATTCTCTGTAATATCTGTGATTGTATCAGTGAAACAAAAAGAATGACCTTAAGAGGTGAAAAGGCCTATTGTTAAGAATATGAAATTTATAGCTAGCCCACCTGTGCTTGAAACCTGGTTCTAATGTTTGATACTTCTTTGGACTTGGAAACATTACTTATTCTTTCTGAGTCTCCATTTATCTTCTGGGAAAAAAATGGATATTGTCAATAGAATCCACTTCACAATGCTGTTGTGATTACTGCATTAGTAAAAGCATGAAGAATGCTTTTCATAGAGCAGTCAATAAGTGTGAGACATCATTACCTGATAGTCCTTATGACCTTCTAAAAGGTGCCTTCTACCTGGTCCAACACTTTGGTCATATTTATCCTCACCATGAAAATAGTTCATATACTTTAAAATTTTATTCCAATAAAGTGTGTTTATTCCATTTCTTTAGATTTCAAAATGCCAAACTATTGAAATATTGTAGACTTTTATAGCTTCAACAAAATCCTAGGAATATTAAAATAATACATATAAGATGAGAAAATGTGGGGATTGACATAAAGCAACTGTATCCCAAAAGCAGATAACTCCCTCATTGCCATGTATCAGAAGGTACTTGCATTATAATATAGGGTGTGAAAACCATGGCATTATCTCCTTGTCCTTCTCATAGTATGATAATCAAACCATGAATGTCAATGAAGATATAGAGCATAATTATATTGACCAAAAAATTAGGAAGTCAACCTAGTGAAAGGGAGGGAACATACTTAATTCTTCATGAATAATCTTCTTAACCAAGGATCCAAAATTGCTTGGAACATAATTTTTAAGTAGGTTTTTCATAGAAATAAGCACATATAATTGTCCATGAATAAATCAGATTATTAAACAAATATAAACATTTGGAGACAAAGTTAAAACCAGAAGTCTTCTGTGGCTGCCATCAAGAAATTCATCTTAATTTATATATCTACTGATGTAGACATATTGGACTGATTAGCCAAAATCTACCTGAGCTGTTCCTATGCCTTGATTAATTACAAAATATGTGACAGACTCATAGACTCATGTGAAATAAAAATACTAATGAGAAAAAAGTGAGATTTAAGCAAATTCACAGGCACCAAGACTTCTTGTAACCAGAATTGAGTGGGATTCTAACACACCTCTAGAAAGAGTATGAGAAAAAAGATGGAAAAGACTCACATGAAAATACACACTCACACACACATGCTCACAAGGACACTGCAAAGTTTATTCCACTATGGGTGACACATGTCAGAATTTGTACAACAGTCCCTCTGTACCTACAACTCTTCCTGAATTTTATTTACCATATCAACTCTTCTTGCCTGCTCCTTTGGTCTACAGACCCTTGTCTTTGTTTTCCAGGTGCTAAAACAAATACTGCACAATGGGTTGGCTTAAACAACTGGAATTTATGGGCTCAGGCTTGAGGCTAAGAGTAGTCCAAAATCAAGGGCTTAGCAAGATGATGCTTTCACCCTGAAGACTGTGGTATTCTGAGGCTGGCTGCCAGCTATCGTTGGTTCTCAGCTTTTCTGTCACATGGTAATGTCTTTTCCTTTCCCATTTGAGTTTCATTTCATTTTTACTTTGGCCATGGCTTTCTGTCCCTATGTCTGAATTTTATTCAGCTTGCAAAAGACCCTAGTGATCTTTATTAAAGTTTATTGTGACTAACTTGTGTTACATGTTAACTGGAGTAACATCTTACAGACATCCTATTTACAATGGGTCCACGCCCACCAGGATGCAGACCAAGGCTAAGCACGTGTCCAAATTTGGGTACACAATTCAATCCACCATACCCCAAAACATTCGATTATATGTCAACATTTACTTAATTATCATGGCCATAATCCACCTCTCCCCCACAAGAAAGACAAACATTCTTACTGTTTTATTCATTAAGTTATTTACAGCATTTAGATACATAAAAGTCAACACATCAAAATGCGTTGAACTTATTTGAAGTTTCTATCCCTTCTATGGGCATATAAAACAAGACTTAAAAACTCTAATTTTCAGAAATTATAGGGTACAGTGAACTTTAAGAAAATATATAATTTTTCCTAAGCCTTATATAGGGCATATTTTACATCTTTGTTCCACAAGCTATAGATCAAGGGATTCAACATGGGGATAACCTATGTGTAAAATATGGAGGCTACTATATCAGTGTCAAAGGAATGACTGGACTGGTATTGCACATACATAAAAATTAAAGTCCCAGGCGGGCCACGGTGGCTCAGCAGGTAAGAGTGCCTGCCTGTCATGCCCGAGGACCCGGGTTCGATTCCCGGTGCCTGTCCATGTAAGAAAAAAAAATTTTTTTTTTAAATTAAAGTCCCATAGAACACCTCTGCCACTGTCAGGTGGGATCCACAGGTGGAGAAGGCCTTGTGTCTGCCCTCAGCAGAGTGCATCCTGAGAATGGTTACAAGAATGAGCAGGCAAGACATGAGAACTATTAAAAGGGATGCAATTAAATCAAAAGCTGTTAAGATGATAATTATCAATTCAATTTCTGTGTGTTTGAGCAGAGCAGAGATAACAAGGGCAGACTGTCACAGGAGAAATAACTGACAACATTGTCGCTGCAGAATGATAAACATATTGATGGTGATGAGAAGGGAAACAAATGTGCTTTAGAGATAGGGGATTGCCACCAACACCCAACATAGTCTTTGTGACATGACGGTCGAGTAGAGGAGAGGGTTACAGATGGCCACAGAGCAATCATAGGCTATTGCTGAGAGTATGAAAATTTCACTAACAATGAACATAAGAAAGAAAGTCAGTTGTATGGCAGAAGAATGATAGGAGATTATATTTTCATCCATTACAAAATTTGCCAACATTTTGGGTCCCACAGTAGTTGAATAACCAAGGTCAGTGAGAGCCAGGTGTCTAGGGAAAAAGTACATGGGTGTGTGTAGGCTGAAGTCCATCTTGGTGAGGATGATCAAGCCCACATTTCCCACCGCTGAGACCACATAAATGAGGAGGAACAGCACAAATCACAGAGGCTGCAGCTCAGGGTGGTCTGTGATGCCTGTCAGAATGAATTCATTCAGCATTGTTCAATTCTGTTTGTCCAATCAGGTTTGTCAGGAAACCTATTCTGAATAGGAGCAACAGTGTCAATAACTTCCATGTTGTGCATCTGGGCACTTTCATTTCAACTGATATGTAGAAGCTTGTGAGAAATCAGGTCTACATTGTTATTAAAGAATCTTGGATAATATGAGGAAATTTGAGCAAATAGACAGAAAATGAGGTCACTGGAATTAACTTTATATAAGGAAGTCCATAATAATTCCCTTTGATAAAAGGGTTCTTTAAAGAAAAACATAGTTTTAAATAACTGTATGAGACAACACAGAGACAAAAAAATACAATGAAGATGAGGTATTTACTGATTTATGGATGTTATTTCATTTGAAAATGAGTGCCAGAAGGATTCCACCATATAAGATATGATGCAAATAAACACAAGACTGATCATAAAATGTGCAAGCATATACCTAATAAAGCTGAGATTGTAAAAAAAAAAAAAAATACCAGAATAGAATAAGAGAGAAGGTTAGACTTCCGGAGAAGATGGCAGCTTAGTAAGACACGCGGGTCTAGTTCCTCCTCCAGAACAGCTACTAGGGAAGTAGAAACGGTACAGAACAGCTCCCGGAGCCACAACAGAGGCCAAGAAGACAGTGTACCCCATTCTGGAATGGCTGACTGGCTAGGAGAACCCGCTGCAGTGAGATTACCGAGGGGCGCGCACTTCCCTGGGCGGGGGTAGCAGGTGGCTGGAGTCCCTCCCTCCCTCTTTCCCGAGCCAGCTGGGAGAATTGGATCGGAGATCCCCCAAGCCGCAGAGACTGGAGACCGGGGTCCTTTCCAAACACGTGGCTTCCCAGTCCGACTGCGAACGGTGTATAGGCACTCCCGAAAGCCATGGCGGCCAGCGCCCCCCCACCATGCTTGGCGCCCCAGGCCGGCTGGGAGATTCAGATTGGCACTCCCCCAAGCCACTTCAGCTGGTGACCCTCCCCTACAGAGAGAGTTTTCCAAAGTTAAAGCAGCCACAGCATCTTTTACTGGTGGGACCCACAGACAGACAAGCGCCACGAGCGCTACCTACTGGGCAGGAAGAGAAAAACAGAGCCCAGAGATTTCACAGAAAAATCTTTCAACCTGCTGGGTCCCACACGCAGGGAAATCTGATTAAATGCGCAGATGCCAGCAGAAGATAACAGATCATGCTCAGAAAATTGAAAATATGGCCCAGTCAAAGGAACAAACCAATAGTTCAAATGAGATACAGGAGCTGAGACAACTAATGCTGAATATACAAACAGAAATGGAAAGCCTCTTTAAAACCAAATCAATAAATTGAGGGAGGACATGAAGAAGACATGGGCTGAACAAAAAGAAGAAATAGGAAAACTGAAAAAACAAATCACAGAACTTATGGGAGTGAAATACAAAGTAGAAAAGCTGGAAAAAACAATGGATACCTACAATGGTAGATTTAAAGAGACAGAAGCTAGAATTAGTGAATTGGAGGATGGAACATCTGAATTCCAAAAAGAAACAGAAACTATCGGGAAAAGAATGGAAAAATTTGAACAGGGGATCAGGGAACTGAATGACAACATGAAGCACAAAAATATACGTGTGTGGGTGTCCCAGAAGGAGAAGAGAAGGGAAAAGGAGGAGAAAAACTAATGGAAGAAATTATCACTGAAAATTTCCCAACTCTTATGAAAGACCTAAAATTACAGATCCAAGAAGTGCAGCGCACCCCAAAGAGAATAGACCCAAATAGGCGTTCTCCAAGACACTTACTAGTTAGAATGTCAGAGGTCAAAGAAAAAGAGAGGATCTTGAAAGCAGCAAGAGAAAAACAATCCATCACATACAAGGGAAACCCAATAAGACTATGTGTAAATTTCTCAGCAGAAACCATGGAAGCTAGAAGACAGTGGGATGATATATTTAAATTACTAAAAGAGAAAAACTGCCAATCAAGACTTTTATATCCAGCAAAATTGTTCTTCAAAAATGAGAGAGAAATTAAAACATTTTCAGACAAAAAGTCACTGAGAGAATTTGTGACCAAGAGACCAGCTCTGCAAGAAATACTAAAGGGAGCACTAGAGTCAGATACAAAAAGACAGAAGAGAGAGGTATGGAGAAGAGTGTAGAAAGAAGGAAAATCAGATATGATATATATAATACAAAAGGCAAAATGTTAGAGGAAAATATTATCCAAACAGTAATAACACTAAATGTCAATGGACTGAATTCCCCAATCAAAAGGCATAGACTGGCAGAATGGATTAAAAAACAGGATCCTTCTACATGCTGTCTACAGGAAACACATCTTAGACCCAAAGATAAACATAGGTTGAAAGTGAAAGGTTGGGAAAAGATATTTCATGCAAATAACAACCAGAAAAGAGCAGGAGTGGCTATACTAATATCCAACAAATTAGACTTCAAATGTAAAACAGTTAAAAGAGATAAAGAAGGACACTATATAATAACAAAAGGAACAATTCAACAAGAAGACATAACAATCATAAATATTTATGCACTGAACCAGAATGCCCCAAAATACGTGAGGAATACACTGCAAACACTGAAAAAGAAAATAGACACATATACCATAATAGTTGGAGACTTCAATTCACCACTCTCATCAATGCACAGAACATCTAGACAGAGGATCAATAAAGAAATAGAGAATCTGAATATTACTATAAATGAGCTAGACTTAACAGACATGTATAGGACATTACATCCCACAACAGCAGGATACCCCTTTTTTTCAAGTGCTCATGGATCATTCTCAAAGATAGACCATATGCTAGGTCACAAAGCAAGTCTTAACAAATTTAAAAAGATTGACATCATACACAACACTTTCTCGGATCATAAAGGAATGAAGTTGGAAATCAATAATAGGTGGAGTGCCAGAAAATTCACAAATACGTGGAGGCTCAACAACACACTCTTAAACAACGAGTGGGTCAAAGAAGAAATTGCTAGAGAAATTAGCAAATACCTCGAGGCGAATGAAAATGAAAACACAACATATCAAAACTTATGGGATGCAGCAAAGGCAGTGCTAAGAGGGAAATTTATTGCTCTAAATGCCTATATCAGAAAAGAAGAAAAGGCAAAAATGCAGGAATTAACTGTCCACTTGGAAGAACTGGAGAAAGAACAGCAAACTAATCCCAAAGCAAGCAAAAGGAAAGAAATAACAAAGATTAGAGCAGAAATAAATGAAATTGAAAACATGAAAACAATAGAGAAAATCAATAAGACCAGACGTTGGTTCTATGAGAAAATCAATAAGAGTGATGGGCCCTTAGCAAGATTGACAAAAAGAAGAAGAGAGAAGATGCAAATAAATAAGATCAGAAATGGAAGAGGAGACATAACTACTGACCTCACAGAAATAAAGGAGGTAATAACAGGATACTATGAACAACTTTACGCTAATAAATACAGCAATTTAGATGAAATGGATGGGTTCCTGGAAAGACATGAACAACCAACTTTGACTCAAGAAGACATAGATGGCCTCAACAAACCAATCACAAGTAAAGAAATTGAATCAGTCATTCAAAAGCTTCCTAAAAAGAAAAGTCCAAGACCAGACGGCTTCACATCAGAATTCTATCAAACATTCCAGAAAGAATTAGTACCAACTCTCCTCAAACTCTTCAAAAAAATCGAAGCAGAGGGAAAACTACCTAATTCATTCTATGAAGCCAACATCACCATCATACCAAAACCAGGCAAAGATATTACAAAAAAAGAAAACTACAGGCCAATCTCTCTAATGAATATAGATGCAAAAATCCTCAATAAAATTCCAGCAAATCGTATCCAACAACACATTAAGAGAATTATACATCATGACCAAGTAGGATTCATCCCAGGTATGCAAGGATGGTTCAACATAAGAAAATCAATTAATGTAATACAGCATATCAACAAATCAAAGCAGAAAAATCACATGATCATCTCAATTGATGCAGAGAAGGCATTTGACAAGATTCAACATCCTTTCCTGTTGAAAACACTTCAAAGGATAGGAATACAAGGGAACTTCCTTAAAATGATAGAGGGAATATATGAAAAACCCACAGCTAATATCATCCTCAATGGGGAAAAATTGAAAATGTTCCCCCTAAGATCAGGAACAAGACAAGGATGTCCACTATCACCACTATTATTCAACATTGTGTTGGAGGTTCTAGCCAGAGCAATTAGACAAGAAAAAGAAATACAAGGCATCAAAATTGGAAAGGAAGAAGTAAAACTATCACTGTTTGCAGACGATATGATACTATACGTCAAAAACCCAGAAAAATCCACAACAAACTACTAGAGCTAATAAATGAGTACAGCAAAGCAGCAGGTTACAAGATCAACATTCAAAAATCTGTAGCATTTCTATACACTAGCAATGAACAAGCGGAGGGGGAAATCAAGAAACGAATCCCATTTACAATTGCAACTAAAAGAATAAAATACCTAGGAATAAATTTAACTAAAGAGACAAAAAACTGTTAAAAGAAATCACAGAAGACCTAAATAGATGGAAGGGCACACCGTGTTCATGGATTGGAAGACTAAATATAGTTAAGATGTCAATCACCTAAATTGATTTACAGATTCAATGCAATACCAATCAAAATCCCAACAACTTATTTTTCAGAAATAGAAAAACCAATAAGCAAATTTATCTGGAAGAGCAGGGTGCCCCGAATTGCTAAAAGTATCTTGAGGAAAAACAACGAAGCTGGAGGTCTCACGCTGCCGGACTTTAAGGCATATTATGAAGCCACAGTGGTCAAAACAGCATGGTATTGGCATAAAGATAGATATATCGACCAATGGAATCGAATAGAGTGCTCAGATATAGACCCTCTCATCTATGGACATTTGATCTTTGATAAGGCAGTCAAGCCAACTCACCTGGGACAGAACAGTCTCTTCAAAATGGTGCCTAGAGAATTGGATATCCATATGCAAAAGAATGAAAGAAGACCTGTATCTTACACCCTATACAAAAGTTAACTCAAAATGGATCAAAGATCTAAACATTAGGTCTAAGACCATAAAACAGTTAGAGGAAAATGTAGGGAGATATCTTATGAATCTTACAATTGGAGGCAGTTTTATGGACCTTAAACCTAAAGCAAGAGCACTGAAGAAAGAAAGAAATAAATGGGAACTCCTCAAAATTAAACACTTTTGTGCATCAAAGAACTTCATCAAGAAGGTAGAAAGACAACCTACACTATAGGAGACAATATTTGGAAACGACATATCAGATAAAGGTCTAGTATCCAGAATTTATAAAGAGATTGTTCAACTCAACAACAAAAAGACAGCCAACCCAATTACAAAATGGGAAAAAGACTTGAACAGACACCTCTCAGAGGAGGAAATATAAATGGCCAAAAGGCACATGAAGAGATGCTCAATGTCCCTGGCCATTAGAGAAATGCAAATCAAAACCACAATCAGATATCATCTCACACCCACCAGAATGGCCATTATCAACAAAACAGAAAATGACAAGTGCTGGAGAGGATGCGGAGAAAGAGGCACACTTATCCACTGTTGGTGGGAATGTCAAATGGTGCAACCACTGTGGAAGGCAGTTTGGCGGTTCCTCAAAAAACTGAATATAGAATTGCCATACGACCCAGCAATACCATTGCTAGGTATCTACTCAGAGAACTTAAGGGCAAAGACACAAACGGACATTTTCACACCAATGTTTATAGCAGCATTATTTATGATTGCAAAGAGATGGAAACAGCCAAAATGTCCATCAACAGACGAGTGGCTAAACAAACTGTGGTATATACATATGATGGAATATTATGCAGCTTTAAGACAGAATAAACTTATGAAGCATGTAATAACATGGATGGACCTAGAGAACATTATGTTGAGTGAGTCTAGCCAAAAACTAAAGGACAAATAGTGTATGGTCCCACTGATGTGAACCGACATTCGAGAATAAACTTGGAATATGTCACTGGTAACAGAGACCAGCAGGAGTTAGAAACAGGGTAAGATAATGGGTAATTGGAGCTGAAGGGATACAGACTGTGCAACAGGACTAGATACAAAAACTCAAAAATGGACAGCACAATAATACCTAATTGTAATGCAATTATGTTAAAACACTGAATGAAGCTGCATCTGAGCTATAGTTTTTGTTTGTTTGTTTGTTTGTTTGTCTTTTTTATTTTTCCTTTTCTTTTTTTTATTATTATTATTTTTATTTTTGTTCTCTGTATTAACATTCTATATCTTTTTCTGTTGTTTTGTTAGTTCTTTTCCTAAATCGATGCAAATGTACTAAGAAATGATGTTCATGCATCTATGTGATGATGTTAAGAATTACTGATTGCATATGTAGAATGGAATGATTTCTAAATGTTGTGTTAATTTCTTTTTTTTCTTTAATTAATAAAAAAATAGAAGGTTATGGTTTAAAAAATTGTGACTACCGATATTTAGGAAAAAAGCAAAAACAAATAGGAATGATCTTGATAATAGTGAGCATAGCAGTGCCAGCAGTCTGTGAGTGCAATCTATGAATGTAAATAAAAGTGATTACAGGAAATATGCACTTATCTCATATGAAACATTGCTGAAATTGCTACAAGTTTCTCATATCTTACCCTGTCCTGTGCCCACAATTTTCTTATGTCAGAAATACTGAACTGATTATTAGTGGATATTACAATCAGAAAAAAATATTTTCAGTTAATGCAATAAGAAACCATAAAAAAATCCTGTATAATTGTAATTATGTAAGGCCAAAAAAATTTTACCATATTTAGTACCAATTTCCTGTAATGTAAGGGAAGATTATAGAGCTTTCTCCCATTAACTATAGAGTTCTAAGCAAAGTGCACATCCTGACCAAAAGGGAGAAAACAGATGCAACTAATAATGTATCATTGGCTGAGAGAGTTCAAATAGAGTCGAGAGGCTACTTTGGAGATCACCCTTAGGCAAGCTTCAATTAGACATTACTACCTATGATAACTTGCTGACCCCCAACCAAAACCATTCCCATCCAGTCCTAAAGAACACCTAGGGAAATATATAACATTCTACAAAGGTTCCATGCACTAGAGTAGCTTTCCAGAAACTGAAAACCTTCAGATGAGTTCGTGGACAAGGTAAGTCCTGAAATGCAAAGGGGCTATCTTCTCCAGAACATCAACTAGTTCCATCTCCCTTTCCCATATTATTGACAACACCTTCCAACATGAAAAAGTTAGAGTGGACATAGCTGAAATGCCCCTAAAGAGTGAGAGAAAGATCAATGATGATGGTGGAGTTATATAGAGAAGGTAGGGTCTCACAAATGAATATGATTGCTGAATCATTAAATTGATATTTCTTTTGGTCTCAATTATCTTAGAGCAGCTAGAAGTAAAAAACAAAAATTATGGAATTATAACCCATCCAAACTCTGAAATCTGTTATACAACTAATTGTGCTGTTTTGAAACTCATTGCTTTTTGTATATATGTTATTTTTTCACAAAAAAAGGAAGAAAAAAGTTGATTGTGATGATAAAAAAAATTTATTCCTTCTAGCCACCTATATTCCAGAGCAACTAGAATGAAAAATCTGAGTTGATGGTATGGTAGCCCATGAGAAACTCTCGGTTCAGTCCTGTAACTACTCATTGAAGAGTGCTTTGAAAACTATTGTTTCTTTTTATTTCTTTGCTTTGTATATATATTATATCATACAATGAAAAAATAAAAAAAAACCCACAGATTTGTTGAGAATTAATTCATGCAGCATACAATTCACCCATATAAAGTGTACAATTAAATGGTTTTTAGTAGGTCCACAGATATATGCAGCCATCAGTGCAGTCAATTTTAGAACATTTTCATCACTCCAAAGAAAGCTATGCCCTTTGACTATCACCTCCCTGCATCCCATCAAATCACAGCCACCCTTAAGCAACCACTAATCTACTCTCTGTCTTCTCTATAGATTTCTTCTCCCTATTCTGTATTTCATATGAAATGAATCAAATAATACATATTTTTTGTGACGGGCTACTCAGCATAGTGTTTTCAATGTTCATTCAAGTTGTATCATTAGTACTTCATTTGTTTTGTAATCAAATAATATTCCAGTGTCTGGATATACCAGATTTTATTTATCCATTTGCTTTTCAGTAGCTAGTAGTTTTTTCCTTCTTTTGATTATAATGAATAATTCTACTTGTTTTGGGTGGACATATATTTTCACTTCTCTCGGTTGTGTCCTTGGGAGTGGAATTGCTGAAACATATAATTCTAACTGTTTCAGAAACTGTCAAGCTGTTTTCACATTCCTGCCAGCTGGGTATGTGGGTCCCAGTTTCTCGACATTCTTGCTAATATGTGTTATTATCTGAAAATTTTTTATTATTATATATTTTTGTTACAGAAGTGGTAGTTTCACAAAAATCTCATTCATAAAGTATAATAATGCACAGAGTATCCATGTACACCCTATTATTAGCACCTTGCATTAGGATGGTACATTTGTTAAAATTCATGAAAGGACATTTTAATAATTGTATATTAACTACAGCACATCATTTACAACAAGGTCCCCTATGTTGTCATATATATTTCTTTCTTTTAATTTCTGTTCTCTAACATATTTAAGACCTAGAACTTCCCCCTTAACCACATTCACATATAATTGAGTGCTGTTAATTGCATTCACAATTTTGTGCTATCATCACCACCATTGCCAAAGCTTTACAATCAACCCAAATAGAAATTCTGTGCAATTTAAAATTTAATACCTCATTCTTTACCCCCAACCTAGCCTGTGGTCCCTATATTCTAGGTTCTAATTCTATGAGTTTGTTTATTCTAATTATTTCATGTCAGTAATATCACGCAATATTTGTCATTTGTGCCTTGCTTATTTCACTCAACTTGATGCTTCAAGGTTTATCCATGTCATAAGAATCAGATCTCCATTCCTTACTTTTTTAATTAAAAATCTTTATTGGAGAAGTTGTGGGCTTACAAAATAATTATGAATAAAATGCAGTATTCCCATACACCACCTCCCCACCAACATTTGCATTGTTGTACAAAATGTGCTTCAACTGATGATAATGCTTTTTGGTAGTTCTACTATTTTTTAACACTAGTTATGCTTGTTATAATTAATGAGAGATTATTAAAGTAGTACCATTAATTGTTGTTCCTATGTTATGGAGGGTTATTTTTCCAATTATTACTTTTTCATGATGTCTATATTTAATTACTCCTCTACCCATATACTTGCTACAGGGAATATTAGTCACAAAGTTTCTGCACTCACACAGTCACATGATAAAAGCTACATAGTTATAAAATAATTATCAAAGATCAAGGACAGGTGATGCAAGGATAATGCAGCGGTAGAATTCTCCCTGACCATGCGGGAGACCTGGGTGCAATTCCCGGACCCTGTACAGATGCCCCTCTTCCCCCCCCAAAAAAAGATCAAGGCCTCTGAATTACAGTTCAAAAACTTCAAATATTTCCTTCTGGCTATTCCAGAACACTAGAAACTAAGATGTATCTACATAATGAGTCAACAGTCATAATTTGCTAAATCCTAATTTCTCAGTTAAACCTCCTTTTTCTCTTTTGATTATTTTTCAATTTTCAGGGAAATCTGGGAAATGACCATTTTAACTTTTTTTATTCCAGAAATGGGTGTCTACCTTTTAGGGTAGAAGAATGAAACTGGTTGATGTTCTTGGAGAGACTGGTACCTCTGGGTTTCAGGTCTTTTCCTGCATAGGAATAATCAGGAGGTCTTAAGTCTCTGAAAAAGAATAAACTCACTAAGTAAACCTTTTGTAGAGTCTTTTATAGAGCTCAGGGTATTATTTAGGGTCTTCAGGAGCTGTTCATTGGGGCTTGGCATACTGTGGCAATTTGCAATATCAGGCTGAAGCTTGTATAAGAGTAACCTCTAGAATAACCTCTCAACTCTATTTGTAATCTCTTACACACTGAAACTTCATTATGTTTCATTTTATTTTACCATTTTTAATCAAAATAGCATTCTCAGTCCCAAGATGTCAATGCCAGGCTCATCACGTGGAATCAAGCCTTATTTTGCCAGAGAGTCTTAAACTCCTGGGAGTCATGTACTATGTAGCAGAAACGGTAGTGAGTTTATTTGCAGAGTTTGACTTAAAGAGAGAGGCTACATTAGAGCAACAAAAGAGGTTCTTTGGGGGGTGTTTCTTAGGCATAATTATAAGTAAACTTAGCTCCACCATTGTAAAACTAAGTTTCATAAAGGCAAGTTTCAAATCAAGTGCTTGGCTTATTAAATTGAGAGTCCATTATGCTTGGGAGAATTTCAGGAGTTCTTGGGGAGGGAGGAGTTTAATAGCCTCACACTTTTTCTCCATTCCCTCAAGGGGACCTTTCAAGTATTTCTTTTTTATGTTATGCTTAATATACTCTGGAATATATCAGAGTATTACTTTAATCTGTAAAGAGTAACCTGATCTCAATCTCTTTTATAGAGTCCATGTGAAATGGTCAGAGAGTTAAATTAGATAGTGTATGTGCTAGTTTGGAGCTGTTATATGCCACAGAAAAGGCCATGCTCTTTCAATCTTGTGCATGCAGGCCTATTGTGGGTGGGACCATTTGATTAAGTTGTTTGGACATGTGACCCCTCCAATTAAGGTGGGTCCTTTATGAAAGGGTAGGGCCAAAGAGCCAAGCATGCATGCACACACACAGAAAAGGGGGGGGGGAGAAATGCCCAAAGAGAATGGAGGGAGAAATAATGCAGAGATGTTAAAAGAGAAACTTAAAATATTCAGAAAAAAAAGCCACTGAAATCAGAAGTTGAAAGAGGTATCCATAGATGCCAGCAGCCTTTCTTCAGAGTCAAGGTATATTTCTCTGGAGGCCTTAATTTGAACATTTTCATGACCTTAGAACTGTAAATACATAAACAAATACATCCCTTTATTAAAAGCTAACAAATTTCTAGTATATTATATTCTGGCAGCATTAGCAAATGAAAACAGATTTTGGTACCAGAGGAGTGGGCTGCTGCAGTTTGCAACACTAAAAATCTTAGGACAGTTTTTCACATGAATAAAGAGAATATTCTAGATGAATTGTGAGGAGGTGAATAAGAAATGCCTAGATTGCTGCCAAGACACTGTTGCTAGAAATATGGATGCCAAAGGTACTTTCCATGAGGCCTTAGACAGAAATGAGGAATAAATCATTGCCAACTGGAAGGAAGGTGAACCTTGTTTTAAAGTGGCCAAGAATTTAGCAAAATTGAATTCTGGTGTTGGATGGGAAATAGAATTTGAAAGTGATGAGCTTGGACAGTTAGCTGAGGAAATTTTAAACTAAATGTGGAAAATGCAGCTTGGCTTCTCCTAACAGCATATAGTAAAATGCAGAAGGAAAAAATAATCAAAGAACTGAACTCTTGGGTACAAAAAAAAGGCAAAACAGAAATTGATGGTTTGGAAAATTCTGAGTTTCTAAAAAGCTAGTCTCCTGAGAATAGAGCAACATATGAAGATGCATCCCATCAGCAATTGGAGACGGAGTTATCCGGGAAGGATTAGAGGACAGTCCTATTGCCTGATAGTTGGGAACCCTGTGCACCGCATGCAAAGCCTACAAGTTTGTTGTGGGATCTGTATAAGTAGAGCCACTGCCAGTCTGCACTAAAAGGAACAGGAAAGAGAAAGATTGAAGGAAAACCTCAAAGACAGAACCATGGAAGTAAAAATCTGGAGCTAAAATACCTGAAAACAGGAGAGCAGACACACACATGCACACGGAAAGCAGAAATTAATTGGTCCTGGAGTTTGCAGAGAGATGGCTTGCATCCCCCTTGTTCAGGAAGACTGCTGCCACCTCAGAGCTCTCAGAAGCCTGGGAATAGAGGGGAACTTTACCATCCCATTATTTAGGAAGAATGCTTTTGCTCCAGGACACAGAAAGCATGGAGTATATTCTCTGGGGATTGGGGACAGCCTGGCCATGATCTCACTATTCAGAAAGGGATAAGAGTGTGCCCTGGAGTTGGCAGTGAGTTTGGATATCACCCAGATGCTTGAGAAGGTTGGGGCCAAAAACATGGTGGTCTCCCCAATATTTGGAGATATTGGAGCCCTCATCCCAGTGTTTGGAGAGAGCAGGGTCACTGTGCAAGCCCTTGGAAGGGGCTGGGCTGCCTATCCCTCAAGCCCCAAAGATAAAGCATCATTCTATAAATGGATTTCAGACCTTGAAATGCAATGAAGTGTGCCATTCAAGTTTTTTTGGAATTTTGTAAATTTGACCCGTTTTCATTCCAATTTCTCCCAATGCACATGGAAACATGTATTGTATAGCTGTCTCTACTTTGTATACTGCATATCTGTATATTGTATTTTGGCATCTGAAAATTTGTTCTGGGTTTTATAGGGCCATAACCAGAGGAGAATTTTGCCTTAGAACAGGCAATTCCTATAGTTGACTCTGATGGATTTTGTACTGCTTCTTGTTTTGGAATGTATTTGTATTGTAAATGAACTGGTTTAAGGATTTGTGATAGTGTGATGGAATGAATGCACTTTACATTTGGAAAGAACATGTCTTTTTGGGGTCTGGAGTGGGAATGTGCCAGTTTTATACTGTTATGTACTTCAGAAAAATCATGTTCTTTAATGTTCATTCAATATTGTTGGGCAGAATTTTTATATTAAGTTGTTTCCATGGAGATGTGTGACCTACCCAATTGTGGGCAGGGCCTATGATAAGGTACTTTCCATGGCGATCTGTCTCACCTCAATCAAGGTGCATCACCTATTGGAGCCTTTGAAGAGAGAATCATATTGGAAGAGCAAACAGAGCTGATGGTGCCAACCCAAGACCCAGAAATTTGGATTGCAGAAAAAAATGCCTCCAGGTAACCTGTTTGAACAAAAAAAACCCAGCAGATGCCAGCCACATGCCTCCTCAGGTGACAGATGTGTTCAGGATCCACTGGCCTTTCTTGAGTCAAGAGATCTTTCCCTGGAAACCTTGGTTTGGATATTTTTGTAGCCTTAGAACTATAAACTTGCTACTTAATAAATTTCCTTTTTAAAAGCTGTTTTCTTTCTGATATATTGCATTCTTGCAGCTTTAACAAACTAAAACAGCATAGTATATTGACAAAAAAATCAATCCATATCTTCAATTTCAGAGTTTGACAACATTCCATCTTCTAATATTGAAAGCAGGGGAAAAAGCTCTTTGTAAGTTAATTAATAACAATATTAAAGAAAATAAGTTATACATCACATACAATATTATATAAGTAATATGTAAGTAAACATTATATTTGAATGAAGGCCATAGTTAGTGCGATATTGGCTAAGGTCAATACATCATAAATAGGATGGAGTTAAGGCCAAAATGTAACTGACAAAATGTCATTAATTTCTCTCAATAGCTTTACTGTTTCAGAGAGAAATTTATTAAGAATATTATGATCATGCTGTATGAAATGGTTATCTGAACTATTACTTGTTAGTTATGATACACAAGTCCTTTTTGAGGAGATATTACTGTTAGAATTCTAACGAAAAGATTAACTTAGCATTACTAATAATAAAACAACCTGATATCCTTTGCTTTTTGATGAAATAAAGTAGGGATTGCATAGCACGATTAAGAAGTGTTATAGACAAAGATTTTTATCCTGAATATAATTAGCACTTGATACCTTTACTTCCTAAGTTTAATGTCAATATAGTAGAGGTTCTAAGATAACAGGCGTGATCTTCATAAATGTAATAGCACTTAACAAGACATTAATATCATTAATAATCGTTGATGTTATGGAATACTGCTAAAGAAATTCTAATCATTCTAAGTGGATTTTATTGATAAGAAAGAGGGAGAGAGAAAGAGAGAGGGAAAGAGAAATAGAAGGAAGGAAGGAAAAAGGAAGAAGGAAGGAGGGAGGAAAGGATAGAGAGGGGTGGAAGAAGGAAGGAGAAATATGAATTAGACATATGTAAAAGACATCTATAGACAAAAGGGGTCCCGTTCAGGAGCAGTAAAGCAGGTGACACTAGGGAAGTTGTGTTAATTTTTTGAGTGTGAAAATGATATTATGGCTATATAGGAGAAAGTTTTTACTCTCAAGATCAAAACTAATTGTGTCAGTTTGAAGCTATTATGTACCCCAGAAAAGCCATGCCCTTTAATCCTCACTCAATATTGCTTTCAAATATCCCAGCCAATTAATAGATCTCTCTTTCTGTCACTCTCCATTACACTATACACACACCCAGGGTTGATTTTTTAATGTTTAATTGATATGGCTGCTTCAATTATTACAGTTGTATTTTTTTCTATTTTCCTGTATGTTTGAAAGTATTCATAATAAGAGTTGATGTAAAAACAAATTCTGTAGAAAAATGAAGAAAACCAAACTATAGTCTTTGAGAGATTTGATGCCTGGAGAATCAAAGTACAGAGTTCTATGACAAACTTATGAAAGTAATAGCCAATCTACTAATTATCTTATAACAAGCATGTCAGGAAAACTGAATTTAATTCTCAAGAAATGACGCATTTAGGGATAATTTTCAGTGAATGTAAAAGAAATCAGCGTTAAGAATGTCTGGCTGAATTACTGAGAGGTAGAAAAAACGGACACTTTTCCAAACCATGTCAATAAATGCAAGTTTTCTTATACATAAGAAAAATACATAAACCATTAATCTCATCATTTTTAGAGTTTTGAATTAATAAATTTTTACATATATTGGTATTACTTACATTATTTTATAAGATTATTGAAGATGAACTGGCTCTGAAATTTTAACACTATTTTTTCAAGAAAATTAAATCTTCATTTTATGAAATTGCAAAACATGAAAAAATAGAGCTTACAGTTGTACATTTAGTATAAAATTAGGTCATGAGGAGAGTTTAAATTATTCCCCAGTGCCTCCCATATTAGTTTCAGCAGTAAAATAGACAAAAAGAAATGTTTCATCATGAGAAATCAAGAAGATACGTATTTCAAATATTTATTTAAATAAAAGTCTTTTAAATTGGAAAATGAAATACTGTTCAATGACACTAAATAATTGCTGGAGAAAGGTAATACATAACGTTGCTGTATATGACTGCAAGGACTGTTTGTTATTTAAACTCACAGCTGTACAGATTTTAATCTTAGATCTCATCTCCATTACATGTGTATTTGGTCATATAAGTGATTATTTGATATCCAAGCACAGGAGGTAAGAGCAAGGGGAAGTTTTCTTAATGATGAGCTACTTTGCTGTGGGGAAGGCATACTGTACTGAGAGAGACACATAAGCATTTTGTATTGACAGTGCTTCCAAATTAAGGTGGCACCTTGGAAATGATATTGATCCTTACAATGATATTGGTAAATCTAAGAAATATATAAAATATGCATAGCATATTTGAAACAGAATAAATGCAAGGCTACAGAAAATATTGAAAAAATATTCTTAGAGACAACTGGAAAACACTATGGAAATCCTGAGGTTAATAATTCTGATACAAATTATTTACTACACATGACATGATGCCTAGAAGATCCAAGTGAAAACAAAATTCATGAAAATATTACAGATTTGTCATGGTATTTCTTGTCTTCAGAGCCTGCTTTTTAAGTTTTTACTATTCAAAGAATACCACTTAACTATAGAAGTAATAGAAGTAGATGCCTATCTTTATTCACCAACTATAATAAAGACTTTTGCAAAAGCACACTATCCCCAAACTGCAATTATCAAATCAGATTGTTAATCTGTGTATATAAGTCACCTGCATTGAATTGTAGTAATTATAGTTTAGATTGAAGATGGGGTCATTGTGAGTCACTGGAACTCTGAATGGGAGTCTCATGGAAAAAGGTGTTGTCTACTTACTTTTTCTGCCTGTGCTCCCCCAGTGTTGTTAACACAATGCTATAAGAATAATTTGTGGGTTTCTTTTCTTCTACAAAACTCTCCCTGATTAGAAGGCATGAGATTTTTCAATTAGGCCTAAAACATGTGAAGACTTCAGAGTAAGTCAATAGGATATCTGCTAATTACATAGGACACCTTTATAGTCCCTTATGAGGAAATTCAGCTTAGATAGTTTTCCACAGCTTCTCTTAGTTAAATTTCTTCCTCTGCCATCCAGAGATATGGAATCAAATGTACTTACAGGGCATAAATTTTAGTCTGCATTGTGACCCTTAGTAATTCCCCTTTAATACTGGGACTTATTCATGGCTATATGGCTGAGGACCCAACAGAGTATTTACACACAACCTATTGTGTCATTTTAAAAATTCAAAAGGGAGCACGAATACTTGTATTGACCTATTGCTGAAACATAATATGCATGTAAACAAGTGAACACACCACAAATAAATTTTACAAACTTAGCATCAATGTATCCACAATAAAAATTAAATAAAACAACAGCAAAAAAATATTATAACCAAAAAAAATCCCTTTATTTTCCCTTCCACTGTGAACAGCCACACATACCATGAATAAGCATAATTGTATTTGGCCTTCTAAAAACATATATTGTTTATATGTATACAAATTTAACAGAAAAAAATACTTACCTTATACTTTGGAGCCCATTCATTGCTGAATGCTTTGATGATAAAGGTTAGGGATTTTTATAACTCTCCAGTAATTGAGTTTTACATAAACAAATTTGGATGTTGCATTTCAGTTTTTGCATCCTGAATATACAATCAAAATTTTAATTTATTATGAAATAATTTAAAACATCCCATATATAAGTTCTCTATCATGATATCATGTTCATATAGTTGAACAAGTTAGGCCTGAAAATTTAGATCAATTTTTTTAGTCTTTTATTGGAAATGATGAAGTTACTTTTCTAAGTTTTCACTAGCTGTTACATCAGAGATTTTAATTCAGGACCTTAGAGGCCAAATGTAATGTTCTTACTCTTTCATAATCATCTTGTATCATGCATAAGAGAGAAGTGAAAGTTAGAACTGGAATGTAGTTGAAATTTCTTCTGTGCATGTAAACCAAGTGTACTTTAAAATAGTTTTGTAGACTACTGTTCTACTTTGCAAGCTGCTGGGATGTGATATACCAGAAATAGTATGACTTTTAAAAGGGGAATTTATTAAGTTGCAACTTTACCATTCTAAGGCTGTGAAAATGTCCAAATTAAAGCAAGGTCATAAGAATGTCCAATCTTAAGGCATCCAGGGAAAGATGTCTTGGTTCAACAAGGCTAATGACATTCAGGGTTTCTCTCTCAACTGGAAAAGCACATGGTGAACATGGCAACATCTGCTAGCTTTATCTCTAGGTTTCCTGTTTCCTGAAGCTTTCCTGGGGGCACTTTCCTTCTTTACTCTAAAGTCCCCAGCTGGGTGGGTTCTCATGGTTCTTGTGGTGCTAAAGCTTTTTCCAAAATGTTTCCCTCTTATAGGGCTCCAGTAAACAACCCCATCTTGAATGGATGGAGACACATCTTCATGGAAAACGTCTAATCAAAAGTTACCACCCACAGTTGGGTGGGTCACATCTCCATGGAAACAATAAAATAGCTCCCATCCAGCAATACTGAATGAAGATTAAAGAATTTGTCTTTTCTGGGGTTCACAACAGATTCAAATGGCACAACCACCTACTGGTACATTTTTCAAAACTTAGTTGAATATTTTTAGTGTCTTCCACTATACAGTTATAGGAAAGAGAGAGACAGAGAGGAAGCTGAAGTACAGAGAACAAGGATTATTGTTAAAAGAAGTGGATTTTATGATGCACAATGCATTAATACATATTTATATGTTAATTAATTTAGTTATTGTGTTAGGGTTCTATAGTGAAACAGAATCAGCAAGAGAGATCTGTAAAGATGAGATTTATAAAGGTGTCTAAAGCAACTGTGGGAATGGAAGAGCCTGTGATCTGTAAGGCAGGCTGTGAAGTGCGTTGCTCCAATGAAGGGCCTGGATTTAATCCACAGGAGAAGCTTGCAGGCTAAAGAAGCAGGGAAAAAGTCTCTCTTCTTCCTTAAGAGCCTTGAACTGATTAGATTATCTCACTGTGGGAGACATGCCTTAGTTGATTGCAGATGTAATCAGCCACAGATCCAGTCAACTGACTGATGGTTTAATCAACCAGCCACAGATTATACTTGAAGCAATGGTCAGGCCAGTGCTTGCCTGACCAGACAACTGGGCATAATCATTTGGCCAAATTGACACCAGAACCTAACCATTACACTTTTTATTTTATTAATATATTTCTACTACATTAGAAATTACCCCATCTATATGTAACTTGTAATGTATCTGGATTTGCACAAAAATCAGAAACTAACTTAATTATACATTTTTTACTCTCGAATTATCTAAGGAACAAGTGAGAACATTTTTTCTCTAGCCTATACTTATGTTGCTATTTTCTCATTTTACTCATCTTCCAGATGACTAATTTGAGAGATTAAAAATTCCTGGAGGCCCAACCTTAGGCAGACTTTCTTGAGTTTTACTTCTTGATTTTACTTCTAGGACACTGAACAGTCTCCCACAGAAAAAATTTCTTCATGCCTCTGCCAGGAAGAGGGGAAAAGTAGCCATTTAAATTATTCCCAAATTACTTGTTTCTCCTTAACAAATGCCTGCCCTTCAGTGATGCTATTTTACCAGAGTCCAATCAACCTAGAATTATCAGAGTCTAATTTACCTGGAGAAAGACAGACACCCTACTCCAGACCTCTCTGGCCCTTGTGTATCACCTAGGGAGTGAAAAAGAGGTAGTAACCTTTGTCAAGGTCACAGCCCAAAGACACAGGCTCACTAAAAGACTGAGATTTTATCATAGGATAAAAGAACATTTTACTCTCCTCACATCTTACTAACACATTAATAAGATTATTGTATGTAAAAATGTGTTACAACTGTTAAGAATTGAAAGAATCAGACCCAATTTAAGAATGAATCCATAAAAAAATACATGAATGAAGGAGACAAAAAACATGATGAAGGAGACAAAAACAAGGACAGAAGAAGAAATTTAATCACTGAAACTCACAGCTATAGAAAACAATAACACAGCCTAACTTCTAAGCAGATGAACATAAGACATCATACTACTATAGTCAATTTACCTCAGTTTCCATTATAGTAAAATATAAGGCATATTACAAGGAAAAAATAGTCTGAAAGTCAGGGTAACATCAGAACCAGATTAAAATTTGGCAGAGATACTGGAATTATCAGAGTAGTAATTTATAATACCTGTGATTTATATGGTAACAGCACTAAAAGAAAAACTGGACAACATGCAAAAACTGTTGAATAGGAGGTGACATGAAATTGTAGAATGAGACACACCTGGCAAAAAAGCCCCTGAGAAACAATGAGAAATGGACAGAATGTGTAACAATGAACTTTCCCCAAACTCTGGAAGATGTAAAAGCTTGACAATGACTCAAGAAACCGTTAATGTTATTGTGTGAAGTAAGGAAAAAAGGAAATTTAAGAGCACCCCAGGACACGTTTGTTTGTCCTGGGGTCCTCCCTTTGCTAAGTTCAGCAGGGTAATTTTTATGACCCACACTGGTGGCCCATGCACATTCAAGTAAGGGTCCCTGGAACCTGATTATTGCTGCATCTTGACAAAAATGTGAGGTGTGTTTGTACATCACTACCAACTGGGTCTGTGGAAGAGTGATTAAGATGATGTGTGAGTCACTTAACCAGGGATTTACTTGAGACTGAGATGTGGTACAGAAAACTATATACCAACTTCCTTTATGAATACAGATTCATAATCATCCATAAATTTTATCAAATTGAATATGATGGCATGTTAAAATGATTACAGAACATGAGCAATTGTGATTTAACCTAGGAAGGTAAAGGTGATTCAACATAAGAAAAAAATCAATGTCATACACAACATTAATATGTGAAGGAAATTGCATTATCTTATGAATTGGGATATAATAAGAATTTGACACAATGTAATGCAATTTTCATAATGAAATCACTTGGTAAAATAGGGATAGGAGAGAGCTTTCTCAACATGAGAAATACATATGCAAAAATCCACAGTTATTATATTTACTAGTGAAAGACTGAAAGCCACCCCCTTGAAGTCAATACTGGAATGAAGTATGGATGCATGTTATAATATTGTATAGATGGACTTGAGTGAAATAAACCAGGCATGCATGCAAAAAAAAAAGACAAATATAGTATATTCACAATTATGTGAAATACCTAGAACAAGCGTTCTCACAGACAGACACTAGAGTACAAGATACCAGGGGACAGATTGTGAGTGAAATGAAGAGTTCTTGCTTAATTGATGTTTTAGGTAATAAAAAAAGTTTGGATAATGGGTTAGAGTGATGATAACACAAAAATGTAATTAATACTACTGAAATGTACACTTGAAAGTGGTTAAAATGGGAAGCTTTGAGTTGTACAAATGTTAGAAAAAAACAGAGGGGTAAGGTCAACAGAGAAATGGAGTTCCTAAGAAAAAATCAAGAAGAAATGCAGTACCTCAAAAATGTTGTAACAGAAATAAAGAATGCTTTTGATGAGACCATCAGATGATTGGAAATGGTCAAGGAAAGTATCAGTGAGCTTGAATGTAGGTGAATAGAAACTTCCCAACCTTAAGGGAAAAGAGAATAAAAGACTTAAAAATGGAGCAAAATGTCCAAAAATTGTGGAAGACCAGAGGGAGAAAGAATTGGCCACAGGAAATATTAGTATTATTGTTTAATAATTTTTTAAAATTATTGAAAAACACTAAACCACATGTACAGGAATATCATGGTCAGGTTCATGTGTCAACTTGGCCAAGTGGTGGAACCAGTTTGTCTGGTTGGGCGAGTGCTGGCCTGTCTGTTGCAATGAGGACATTTCATAGAATTAAATCATGATCATATCAGCTACATCCACAGCTGATTCCATTTGTAATCAGCCAAGAGTTGTATCTTCTGCAATGAGTGATGCTTAATCTAATCACTAGAAGCCTTTTAAAAAGGATTCAGAAGAGACAGGCTCTTTTCCTGCTTTGGCTGGTGAGCCTCCCCTGTAAAGTTCATCCAGACCCTCCATCAGAAACATTGGCTTCACAACCTGCCCTGCAGATTTTGGACACTGCATTCCCACGGTTACATGAGACCCTTTCATAATTTTTTTATTTGTGAGCGTTTCCTGTTGATTCTGTTTCTCTAGGGAACCCTAACTAATGCAAGGAAATCCAAAAAGCACTAGGTAGTATGTATAAAAATAATCTACAGTTAGGAATATATATATAACTGAAGGAAATCAAACGGAAAGAGAAAATCTTGAAAATAGCCCAAATAAAAAAAAATTGTATAGAAGGAAAAGGTTAAGAATTGCATTAGATTTTTTCCCAGTCCATGCAAGCAAACAGAGAATGGAATGGAATATGTAAAGAGTTGAAAGAAAAAAAATTCTAAGAATTTTCTATTCAGAAAAATTATCTTTCAACAAGGAAGAAGAAATAAAGACTTTCTTGGACAAAGAAAAATTGAGACAATTTGTCACCAATAGATCTGCTTTGCAAGAAACATTAAAATAAGTGCTTCAGAGATATGGGAAATTATATAGATTAAAAAATTCAAGACTACATTTAGAAAGGAAGAGCCCTGGAGAAAGAATAAATGAAGGTAAAATATCATATTTTATTTCTCTTATGTTTGGCTGATCTAACAGAAAACAGTTTGTTCAAGACAATAATAGTAACAATAGAGTTGATTATTACAGCTTCTGATATAAAATGAAATGTATTACAGCAATACTATGAGCAAAAGGAGAAGAAAGTGGGACTACTGTTAGAAGGTACCAGAACTTTCTTTGAAGAATTATAGTGTTATTTGAAAGTGGATTTATATTTATTGTAAATGTGTATTACAAACATTAGGACCACTGTTTGTTTCCTAGATGTGAAAACAAATAAAATAAAATGGGTTGGTTTAACAAGAGGAATTTTTGACTCATGAATCTTCCTAGCTTGCTCCTTCCTGGGTTCAGAATCTTCTGGCTGGCTAGCAATTTTTTGGGACCTTTAACTTTTCTATCATTCATAAATGCACATGGAGGCATTGTCTTCCCCTTCTGAGGTCCACTGATTTCCAGCTTCTGGCTGCTCCCCATGTCTTCTTTCTCCATCTGACTTTCACTCCAGTATTCTGGATTAAAGCCCAAGCGTTAGTCCTTTGGGGCACATCTTCACTCTCTGTGAAGAAATCTTATTCACAATACATCCACATCAACAGAACCAGGATTAGGAACAATATTCCTTTATGGGGGATGCGATTCAATCTCAAACAGCAACAACCAAAAAACTTTAAAAAAAATAAATATAATGGATATGCTAAGTGAGGAGGGAAAATTAAGTCATGTGAAATGCTCAGTTAAAATTGGAGAAGGAAGAAGAAAGAATGGGAGACAAAAAAATTAAAGAACAGGGTCAAGGAATAGAAAATAGATAAGTATAATAGATACCAATCTAATTCTATCAATAAGCATTTTAAATGTGAATCAAATTATCTGAATACATCAATTAAAATAAGGAGACTGTCACTATATGCTATCTATCAAATTTTTAAATCTAAAAATACAGAAAAGTTAAAAGTAAGAGGATGTCAAGTGATAAATCATGCTAAAAATAGTATAGTGGAGTAGCTATATAATTTCATGTAAAACAGATTTTGGAACAAAGAAAATTATGGAGGATAAAGTGTGTTGTTATGTAATGATAACGGAATATATTTCCCAAGAACATATAATAATCCTGAGTGTCTATACACCTATAAACAGAAGGTCAAAATATGTGAGGCAAAAATAGAACGACAAGGAGGAAATGATAAATTCACTATTACAGTTGCAGATTTTAGCATTCCTTTACCAATTATTGACAGATACAGCAGGCAAAGAATCAGTAAGGATATAGTTGAACTTGCCAGAACAATCAATCAACTGGATTTAGTTGATATTTATACAGCACTTCATCCAAAACAAGCAGACTGCACAGACTTCCCAAGCTCACATGGAATATTTATGATGATAGACCACATCCTGGCCATAAAACACACTTTAACAAAGTTAAAAGCATAGAATTCATACAAAGTCAACACTCAGACCACAAGGGAATCAAACCAGTAATACATAATAGAAAATGGGAAAATCTCAAAATTTGACAGTTACTAAGAACTCCTTCAACAGGTGAATACATAAATAAACCGAAATATTGATACAATGGAATATTGATTATTCAGCTATAAAAATAAACTATCAAGCTAAAAAAATCGTAAAGGAACCTTAATTATATATTACTAAGTGAAAGAAGCCAGTCTTAAAGAAACAAATTGCATGTTTCTAAATAGATAACATTGTGAAGAGGAAAACTATACACAGAGTAAAAGTGTAAGTGGTTGTCAGGGACTCAGAGGTGAGGGATGAAAGGATGGTACACGGAATTGTTAGATCAATGAAACAGTTCTATATAATATTGTTACGGGGGTACAAGATATTTAGCACTTTTGAAAACCCATATAATTGCACAACATGAAGAGGGGACACAAGGTAAATTATGTACTTAATTAATAACAATGTATCAATGTTGATTCACCAACTGGTATAAAAGTACCATGCTGATTTAAGATATTAATAACATGAGAGACTGTTGCAAGGGTAGAGAGGATATATGGGAACACTGTACTTTCTGCGAAATTCTGTGGGCAAATTCTGTTCATAAAAATGAAGTCTATAAAAAGGTTTAAATTAAAAAATAATTTTGAGAAGCGCAACTCTGGCCATAAGGTAGACAATAGCTTCTCTTATGATGAAACAAAGCTATTTACTTTCATTATTATAAACTTTTGAGGTGGTTTTTCTAGAAACAGGAATACATTATTTCAAAACTCTTTTGAAATTGGCTTTTCATAGAATTTACAATTCTTGCAGCATTCCAGTATCAGCTTGTGTGCTTCTACTGTTTAAACCAGGGTTTCAAAATTCTAAAGACAAAGTTTCAGTCAACCTGTTCCTTGGTTTACTGGTTTAGCTGCTCTTTCAAATTGACAAAAATAATTTTTCTTTCGGAAAGGAAGAGATAAGCCTTAAGAACAAGTATGCACTCACTTATGCCTAAAAATATCTGGCCAATAATTGATTCAGCAAATAAGGCAAAAATGGATGACAATTACATGCATGAAATTCAACTAACCCCCACCTTTCATTTCCTAAAAATAGAAAGCAAATGGTAAAGGTAAGAAGTATCTCTTGATTTCCTATTTTTTTCAAATAAACATGGAATAATAACTCTCAAGTTAATAAGTCTTCACTTTTCATATCTCAGTTCAATTATCTTTTCCTCAGGGAAGAATTACTTGACTGCCAAGTCTCTGATGGAGCATCTCTTTCATATCACTTAATGCATTTATCATTTAATATTTGTTGTGGTGGTATCTGGCTGTTTTTCACATCTGCCTCTACACAGACACTGCCACTTGCATAAAGACAGACATTGTTTCTGTTTGCCTTCACAATTGTATCACCAGTGTGAAAACATAGTATCTAGAACATGTAGTTTACTTAAAGAATATCTGTTGCATGTATAGTAACTCAATGAATGGGTGAAAGTAGCAATAGTTACCACTATTAACTTATTTGGTAGTGGATAATTATATAAATGTTGTACATATTTTAAAACAGACAATCCATATAGCAACCACTGACAAGAGAAAAGACACAAGTTACCAATATAAAGAATGAAAGAAGGGATATCATAATAGTCCCTACAAACAGGAAAAGAATGTAAGAAAATATTGCAAAAGACCTTTTTTGATAAATTTGATAATATAGGTGAATTGAATAATTTCTTAAAGTTGATCATACCAGAAGAAGTGGATAACCTGAATAGCCCTAAATCTAATTTTTAAAATGTAATTGATCTTTAACACTTTCCACAGAAAGAAGAACTCTATATGTTCCTTCAGCCCTGAGGAAGAGGACAACATATTGGGAGACAGCAGAACAGCACTGTGGAAGAAACCTGGGTCCCAGGATTACCTGGTGGAAAAGACACACCCACAAATACTGGTCAGCTAAATTCTGCACAGGTATATCCAAGGCTGATACCTTTCCCTTGTTAAAGCTACTCTGTTTCTGAATTCCTTTGCTATACCAAAATAGCTTGCACTCTAACTAATACAGGTTCCCTCTTCCACACTATCACGTCACTGATAAATTGTACTATCCTTTATAGACTCCTTTTCTCTCCTTATGTAACTAGGACAGTATCTATATGCTCGAGAATATTTAGCTGGTATTCTTGGACATGGTGGTCACAGGGAATTGTCAAGAGAATGGAAGTTCACTAATGATGAAACCTAGCAATAGAGTGCAAAAATCTTAGGAGATATAATTTCCATTTACAACAAAATTTGCCAACACTTTGGGTCTCACAGTTAAACACCAAGGTCAGTGAGAGCCAGGTTTCAGAGCAAAAGGTGCATGGGTGTCTGTAGCCTGGAGTCTTTCTTGATGAGGATGATCACGCTCACGATGCCCGCCCCTGAGATAATGTAGATAATGGGAAATAACCCAAAAAATGGAGCCTGTAGATCAGGGCATTCTGCGATCTCTGTTAGAATAGAGTCATTCAGTGATTTTAAATTGTATTTTTCTACCCAGGTTCATCAGGAACCGATTCTCACAGAGATGTCAGCATAGCCAATAGCTTTCATGTAGTTATCTCCTGATAAACTTTTAGTATACAAAGCCAATATGAAAAATATGACCCCAAATTTTCTAATTTAGGGTTTCAAAAACAAACCAACATCCCAAAAATAACACACATACACTAACACACAAGCATACAAACTCACACACCTATACACACATGCATGCACATACATATATAGTTGATGATAGACTGAGAAACGTGCAGATAAAGATAGACAGACAATAGACATCCTATCTTTAGTTCTGTCAGCAAATTTCTCTTGAGAAATTTACAAGAACCTTCATAAGAATTCCCAATTAGTGGTCTGTGCTATGGAATGTGGATTTCCCAATCCCCAATCATGTGAACCGATTCCTATAATACACTTGCTCTTCTCTATTTTTCTTCTTCTTCCCCTCTTCCTCAAGTTGAATAACATGTTGTGCTACCAAAAACATAAAATTTGCACCAAATAAACACCTCCTCCTTTCATCTCACACAGAAGTTGAAGTTTTAAAATGATCTTTTACCGTGTATTCTGATTTACCTTAGTCCTTTACAAATCAGTTTCCTTCATTTCTCTGTTTGACGTCTGATCCATTTTTCAACTTTTTAAACAGTTGCTGTATGGAGTAATGCTGACATTCATAGCTTCAGCGCTCTAATGTGTCTCAGATGTGATGCAATACCCAAAGTTCCAGGGAATTATGAGGTTATTCACAAATAACTCAGTATCTCAGAATTTAGAAATTGCAGTTACATCTCTTGAATATATGTGGCTGCTGAAGACTCTACAATCTCGAAATCTTTACAATAGGCCTTAACTTGATAGGCTACCCTCTCAATTTCAACTCTCCAAGTTTGTACCTTATATTTATGCCCTATGAGTAAGGCATAATAATATTTGTCTTTTTATTCCTGACATTTCATTCAACCTACTGTCTTCAAGGTTTATTCACCTAATTGTATACCTCACAACTTCATTCCTTCTTGCAGCTGCTCAATTGTTGGTTGTATGTATACACCAGGCACACTGATTATTTTAAATGTGTTATTTGGTTCACAAATGGTTGGATATTTTCCATAAATCTCAGATAATTAATTTCTAATCCAACTCTACACTAAACAAAGAATATTTGCATGACTTAAAACTTACTACATTTACTGAGACTTGTTTTATGCTCCAGAATTTAAGATACTTTAGTAAATGCTTAATGTGTATTTCCAAATAGAATATATCTTCTGCTGTTGTGAGTAGAGATGTATTCTATAAATGTCAATTAGGTCAAAATAGTTAATAATACTGAGCAACTCTACTAAAAATTTTCTGAGTTTTTGACTGTTTTCTCTTTATTTTCAGGACAGAGTTACTAGAATTTCTATTTTTAATTTTGGATGCCTGTTTCTCACTGCATTTCTATCTGTTTCTTTTTTTCTATTCATTTGGAAACTTTGTTATTAGACACTTGTACATTTAGTATTACTATGCATTTTTCATTAACATGCCACTTGATTATTATAAAATGTTCTTGGTATATCCCTTCTAATATTCTTTCCCTAAATAGGGAAAGAATTAATATATTAATTAGTCTGACATTAATATACACATTTCAGCTGTCTGTTGACTAGTACTAGCATGGTATATATTATCTGCTCTTTTAAAAATGTATTTGTGTCCATTTATTTAAATTGTGTTTTGTAGGCAACATGCAGTTGGTTTTTATTCTTTGAATCTAATTTGACAATCTTTGCCCTTTTTTCATTATGTGAACCATTGATATTTAACATGGTTTTCAATAAAGTTAGTTTTAAGTACTTCATCTTGTTGTTTGCTTTCCATTTGTCCTATGAGATATTTTACTCCTTCCCTCTTTTTTGTTTCCTGTTGACTAAATGATTATTTGTTTTATGCCACTATGATTTCTTTTTATTGTTGCTTTAAAATCATATTTTTATATTGTTATTTTAGTGTTTCTTAAGATTCATGGTGTAACTACTCTATATCTTTAATGTGTTACAGTCCACATTCAGTGCTAATCATACCACCTCACATGTAATTTTTGTCACATTTTTATTGTTTGGGTTTGCTAAAGCTACCAGAATGCAATATAACAGAAGTGGAATGATTTTTAAACGGGAATTTATTTAAGTTATAAGTGTACAGTTCTAAGGCCAATAAAATGTCCAAACTAAAGCATCTAGAGACAGATGCCTTGACTCAAGAAAGGTGGTGGGTCTGGAATATCTCTGTCAGCTGAGAAGGAATGTGATTGGTATCTTCTGTTCCTTGTCTTCTAGCTTTCAGAAAGCTTCCCCAGGGGCGTTTCCTTTCTGCATCTTGAAATGTCTGTCTCTGTCTCTCTCTCTCTCTCTCTCTCTCTCTCTCTCTCTCTCTCTCTCTCTCTCTCTCGGCTCTGAAGCTTTTTTCCAAAATGTTTTTAAAGAACTCCAATGAGCAACCCTACCTTGAATGTGTAGAGATTCACTTCTAATAAAACCACCTAATCAAAAGATCCCATTCATAACTGGTGCGTCAAATCTCCATGGAAACAACTTAATCAAAAATATTCCACCCAAGAATATTGAATCAGGATTAAAAAGCTTGATTTTTCTGGGATACACAATTGTTTCAAAGGGTCACATTCTCCATTCTGGACCCCAAGACGACAGGTTCTTTTCATATAAAAAAAATCATTAATTTCATTACAACATGACAAGGCCTTATAATACAAATAAAATATAAAGTCAAATCCAGTACAAAATCTCATTAAGTCAGTTACAGGTATGGTCTGTCCTAAGGAAAAATTCTCCTCTGGCTGTTGGCCTGTGAAATCTTAGAGCAACTTATCTGCTTCAAGTATATAAAGGAGGGGCAGTCATAGGCAAGTTGTTCCCATTTCTGTAGGAGGAAATGGAAGGAACACAGGTGTCACTGGACCCAAACAGTTCCAAAAATCTGCAGGGCGAACTCGATTAGATTTCAAAATTTGAGAGTTATTCATGCCTGGGGCTTTAGCAAGCTGCAGGCCCAAGGCCTACACAGTAGCCTGTTTTTTTCTGAATACTGAGGTGAGGATTGCAACCTTGTAGGACATTGAAGAGACAATTTTTTTCTCAGATCCAACCTCTACAAGCATTAAGGCAGCGCCTGGACTTTCTATCATCTCCATGGCACAGGATTAAAGAACATGGCTTTTCTTGAGTACAGAACAGTTTCAAACTTGCAAATTATTGAAGCAATTAATCACCTTTAAAATAGATATGATTAATTAAAAGTCCAATTGTTTAGTTCTCATATGTGGTTTGCATCACTCTATTGTCTGGATCCATATTTCTATCTAGTATCAATTTACTTATACCTGAAGGCAATTTATGTCATATCTTATATTGCAGGCATTCCATGATGGATTCCTTTGGCATTTGTGTGTCTGAAACATCATTCTTTTGCATTCCTTCATGAAATATATCTTCCCTGGTACAGGATTCTAGGTCACAGCTTGTTTTTCAGTTCTCTAACACTGTTGCTCCACATTCTTCAAAATTGCTTTGCCTCTGACAAGAAACCTTACATGATCTTTAACCTTATTCCTTGGCATAAAAAAGATGCCTTTTGTTCTTTTGCTGTCTAAGTTTTTGTTTTTTCTTTTGTTTTCCCAATGATTTTAGACAATTTGATTAAGATATTCCTTTGGATAGGTTTTCTATATTATTCATATTTTTGGAGTTTGTTAATTTTATGTTTTTTTAAAATCACAATTGGAAAGCTTCCTGCTATTCTTTAAATAATTTAAAGCTTCTTCATTTAGGAACTTTATTTGCATATACATGTGCCTGCTTGAAACTACCCCACAGCTCATTATTGCTCTTCATGATTTTGATTTTTTCCTCTTTATGTTACATTTTGGATAGTTCCTGTTACTTTATCTACAAATTCAATAAATTTCTAGAATGGCTAATCAAGCTCACAGTTTCTGATTGGCTTCAATTCTCTTCCCCTTTTGTAGGGTTGTCTGGAAAATATCTTAAGGCAGTAAGTTTGTACAGGCACATGGCTCATCTCATTTTTTCCCCATAAACCTTAGAAACTTTCCTTCAGTTCCTGATGTTATTGTCATGGTATGAATATCAATTTTTCAAATATGTAGTCTTATTTTTCTTATTCTCATTTCAGGTCAGAGGTTAAATAGGGTTCCTAATATTTCAGTTCATTGGAAATGAGAATGAGCTTTCATCATATCTTGAAGTGAGTCTACATTTAATGTTTCCATTATTTTTTAATTATTAATCTACTTTTAATAAACTCTTAAAGTCCACATTAATATGAAGAAATACTAAGATATCTTTTTTTTTTTTTTTAAAGAAAGACAGAGAAGGAAGGAAGGAAGGGAGGAAGAAAGGGAAACATCTTTAAACATTTTCTTATTTTTATTATATTTTGTTTGTTTGTTTGTTTTTTACATGGGCTGGGGCCGGGAATCGAACCGGGGTCCTCCAGCATGGCAGGCAAGCACTCTTGCCCGCTGAGCCACCGCGGCCCGCCCTAAGATATCTTTAAAGCATGTCATTTCGCATAACATAACTGCCTCCATTATGGCCTTAGTCTCCATATTCTCTTGAAAGTTTGATAAAAACCTTCAGAAGTTTCCATTTTCCAATCTTAGTCCCTGCAAGTTTTTATTAACACAACAGCCATGTCAATCCTGTAGCTGGGGATGCATTTTATCTCTCTTCAGCTATATATCCTCCAAAGCTTACATTTTTCAATCAGAATAAATAGAAACTTTTACAGTGGTCTGTATAGTTCTACATAGTGATATCCTACATTGAAATACATTATTATTACTCTGTTTTCCCTCATGTCCTCAGTTTCAAACACTGTTGATTCTGTTTTTCAACATAATGATTATAATATCCATTAAGGGCTCCTGAACTCATGTATTTCTCACAACATATATCCAAATGGCCCACTCATTTAATTCCTCATATATTTGTGTAAATTATATCTTCTCAGAGAACTGTCCTGGCTAACTTAAATAAAATTTTATCCCCCATTCTGAGAACTTGTCCTATTTCTTTTTCATATAATTCATTATGTTCTATTATTCTGTGTAAGCTATTTCTCATTTTGCTTATATTCTTCATTTTTCTAAGGAAATGTAAACCTTTCTATAAATATAAGAATTGTGATTGTTTCATTTAACAATGTATCTTTATTACCTTGAGAGTATTGATTTCCATCAACTTTATCAGGAATTATTTTAAAACTTCTGGGTTAAGAACTTGAGAATAAATAGTGAATGGACTATACAGAGTTCCTAATTCTATTAACCCATTGTTTAGTAGAAGAGATATGAAAACAGACTCTGTGTATGAAAGTGTTACA
The DNA here is from genome assembly GCF_023851605.1 of Tamandua tetradactyla. NCBI lineage: Eukaryota > Metazoa > Chordata > Mammalia > Pilosa > Myrmecophagidae > Tamandua > Tamandua tetradactyla. The sequence goes on along the minus strand of NC_135337.1, from coordinate 97,015,202 downwards.
ATGGAATCTAATCTGGATTTGTGTCTAAATATAAAATCATATCTGGAGTATGAGAAGTTAATTATCTCAGTGTTGGATTTCAGTTTGAAAACAAGGAAATAATTTCTATATTTCTATACTTCTTATGGATGGATTCTTGCTCACCCCTATAGAGGCAAAGAGTACAAGGCTAAAAAATGTCATCCCTAGTATAAAATGACTATAATATAATGTAATTATAATATAATTTATCAAGCCCAGGTTACCCACCACTGAGACCATGTTAGCAATGAAGAAGAGCACAAATATTGGAATCTTCAGCTCATCATGATATGTGACTCCCATTAGAATGAATTAATTCAGAATTGTGAGACTGTTTTTGTCTGCCCAGGCCACACAACAGGAAATTTATGTTGGAAATAATTATAAGAGGAATCAATAACATTTTGGAAATGTGACAGAAATATATGTATTTATATAATTTCCATAAGATAAATCCACAACAACAATTTCAGTGTTTGCTATTATTTCAGAGTTGACAAGATCTGTACATAGAGCAAACATGTACTCCCAAAAATATTCAGGTACACAATCAGTAGGATAAAGATATTGTTAGTTTCAATTAATACATTTACTGTCATTTGAGAAAAATTTTTTAGGGAAAGATATTTTTACTGTGCCAAATATTTATCCTACGTATTTTTTAGGTACAAAGTGAAAACCATATCTTTAAAGAGGTCTTAGCATTAAAATTTCCAAAAGCTTATAATGTTGAAGAAGATTTAATCATTAATATAATTATTATTATGGAAATCTAAAGACATTCTAAATTGATACTCTGATTGCAGTCTGGAAACAGAGAGAGAAAGAAAGAGAGAAAGAGAAAGGGGAGAGGAGAGGAAGAAAGAGAAGAGAAGAGAAAATATATGAAAATATCTCTTTCTGATATATGGGGTCATTTTCGACTTTGGCAGTAATTTTTGTGTTTATTTTCTCTTAGGTGTTAAAATTATATAGTTTTTTGTAAACCCACAACTCCTCTAATAAAAATAAATCAATCAATCAAAATATAACACAAAGAAAATAGGACAAAATAAGTGATTTTATAAATAATACAAGTAAAATTTAGCTACAGAGAAAAGCTTACTATTATGTGCAATAAAAAAATTATATAGTTTTACTAAAATAATGTTTTGATTTATGAGATCAATCTGGAAATATTAAAGTAGTGAGGCTTAATGATGTTTGCTAATTACTTGCAGGTGTTCTAGCACTTTAATCTCTCTGTAAGACTCACACACTACAGATTTTAATAGTTGTTGAAATGATGGTGGTGGTAAGTGGATTAAAATTGAATTGCTCTTCCAATTTCTTTTCATGATTATTCATATATATTCAGAATAAATGTGGACAAAAATGTGTCAAAAAATTAGAAATCCGTATTTCATAAAGTGGCCATGTGAAATCCAGTATACATTCAGGTGAAATAGTTGCAAACAAATAATATCCTTAAATATGGTTGAGCAGCAAGCCAAATAAGAAAACTATGACAAATTATATTATTTACTTTCTTTAAGGTAACTTTGAATGACATAAAGAATCTTCCTTCACATCTCCCAATTAGACATTGGAAGGGCTGAACATGGGGAAATAAAGGAGAACTACAGAGGAAATTGTGACAGTTCTTTTTAAAAGATTTTCTTAATAAGGTAAACCATACAAATGATTGAACAATTACATGCAAAGAATGTAACATCATGAAAATAAACTGCCCCCACTCTCTCTCTCAGCTTTCCCATTCTCACTGTCCAGATGACATGTTCATAAAGCAAATTTGGATAGAAAAAAAGAGGATATTGTTTCTGATTTTATGTTTTATCATGATTACATTATTGTTTCTAAAAATTTTCTTTCACATTTATCATTTCAGATGTTATATTTTGAATATCTACTATGAAAGATAATAATTTAGCAAATATACATTATCTCCTTCAATCAAACCTATATAGTGTCATATAACTAACCTAATATCCTTTGAATCTTAATTTAGTCATCATTAGACATCAAAACAACACTTTGAAGGTTTTTCCGTAGCTGTGTACCACTCATATATTGCAACCATCATCGATGCAGTCTGAGAAAGGTGAATTGACAAACGAGCCTTAATTTTTTATTTAACATCTATAATCACCAGGATTTAAAGAGACTAAATGTATTCTATTATGAATTAAGGTATATATGTAACTATTAAAAACATAGTAATTGGCTTTTGAAGTTAAAATCTTCATATAAATCTCAAATATTGAATGTTGCAACATTTTAAAAGAGCAATGATCAAACCTTAGATTCCTCTAAGGGCAACATGGACCATATGACATGTATCAGATAACTCAGTGTTAGGGAAGCAGTGTTGACTAAGAGAAACAAAAGTACATGTCCCATTTGCAAATGTTAAACCTCCAGCTTTTGCATGGCTCAGACAAAAGGTATTTGCTGCACAGATGTGGTCAACAATATACCACTGAGACTATTTTGTAGAGTCTATGTGTTCACTAATTCATATACTATCTTTATTTTGTGTTCCATCAAATAAAGACACTACCCCTTGTAATACAATTGAATTGATGAGTGAATTAGAATTGAATTGATAATGTTGTGAGACATTGATATCATCAATTTGAAAATCCATTCCAAAGATACACGTAAATGAAAATATCACAGTAGGGAACTCCAAAACCCCATCTTTTCACTAAAGAAGTAAGTAAACTGTCAAAAATTTGCCATAAAGTATCAAGATTTTGAGACCTCAATAATGTAATGAAAAATATCCAGTGTCTATGGAAATGAAAAATAAAGGAAGAAACTATTAAATTATCACTACAGAATGTTGTGGCATTTAACTCATTGGCCTACTCTGACTGTTTGAAATTGTATGTCCCCCTTAAAAGCATGTTCTCAAAGATAATTAATTCCCATGGGTTTGGACCCATTTTAAGAAAGATCTTTTGGTAAGTATGATCTTAACTTAAGGTGAAATGTGACCCACCTCATTCCAGGTGGCTCATAATCCTCTTACTGGAACCATTTATAGGGCATAAAAGACAGAAAGAAGAAAGAAGACAAAATGCCACAGTAGGGACAAGAGAGACAAAAAAGTTGAGAGAAAAGCTAGAGAAGCTTAGAGCAAAGGACATACAGTAGCTAAGAGAAACAGAAGTTAAAGAGAGGAACACACAGAGGTTAGGAGAGGAAGCCACTGAAGCCAGAAGCTGGAAGCAATGAAACCTGAGCAGCCTTCTCATGTGACGCAGAAGCCTGACATCAGCAGCAGCCTTCCTTCAGAAAGGGTTTGTCATCTTGCTTATGCCTTGATTTGGAAATATTCATGGCCTCAGAAATGTAAACACAAATTAATGAATACCATTTTAAAAGCCAACCCATTTCTGGTATACTGCATTTTGTTAGCTTTAACATACTAAAATCTCTACCGTCTCCCATTCTCCAGCTCCAAGCCACCCAAAGTGATGTTGGCCCACAGTCCCTAGAGCTTCTTAATGGTTCCAGGGGAGAATATCAATTATATTCTTTAACAAATGTGGTATGTGTTTTGAACTGTCTGGCAGCTCCCTGAGGGTTCAGCTCAGAGGCTTGCATTTGTTACCCATCTCAGAATTTTCTAAAGACTATCATGCCCACCTGACTAACATTTATCAAAAATACTTAAAAGAAAATATATTAGCTGAGGTGCCTGGGGTATGGGGTAATAGACAAGGCAAGCAGCCAAGGAAAACCTGGCAAAGAAGAGTTTGGGGCCAGATATACTTGGTTTACAAGTCATTTGAAAGCGTTTGCATATAGTAGAGAACCTAGAAACCACAAGTATGTACAGGACTGGTTGCATGTGCAGAAAATACCTGAGCAGACCCTCAGCTTTAACTTCTGAGTGACCTGTAGGTTCCATGCAAGAAGTGAAGGCTAAGTCAGGGTTGTAAATGAACTGGACAAATGTTGAAGGAGGGCCTAAACACACAGTCAATCTGCAAATATCAGTAATTTTCTTTTGTATTCATTTAAGGAAATTTCTATCAAATCATTGGCTAACCACTTAAACTAATGGAAAAGAACATAAGTAAACACATTTAAAATGTGATAATCTTTGAAAAATAGTTTTAAAAGTCACTGAAAAAACAAGTGTGTCACACAACCATGAGGAGAAAGAAGAATCTGATTTTAAGAGTTACCACATACTATATTCAAATATATAATCCATTCAAATGAAAAAAAGAGAGAAAGTATCCTTGAGGAAGCACAGATATTGAAATTACTGGGCAAAGACATTAAATTAACCATCTTATGTGTGTTCAGAGGACTAAAGGAAATAATGGAAAAGGAAACCAGTAAAACTCTGACTCAGCAAATAAAGCATATCAAAAGAAACAGACATTATGAAAAGGAACTAAATAGAAAACATAGAATAAAAAGTACTATGACTGGAAGAAAGCATTCACTAGTCAAATTAAACAGAAGATTTGATAGGAAGAATCAGGGAAAGTGAATATAAGTTATAGGAAATGACTTACTCTGAGAAGCAGAAGAAAAATAATGAAAAAAAATAAAATGCCTGAGGGAATTGTGGGGCACCATCAAACATACCAACATAAGCATAATGACAACTGAGGAAGGGGAAATAGGGGCAGAAGGAATATTTGAAGAGATATTATCTGAAAACAAATACAATAAAATACATGAAGCTGTACATCTAGGAAGTTCAATGGACTTCAAGTAGAATCAACTCAAAGAGATTCACAATGATATTTGATACACTATAAAGGTAACTACATAGATAAATACAAAAGCTGGTATTTCATTTTTTGGCTTGTGAGCCCTTGTTTTCATATATATATATATATATATATATATAATTCATATGGCAAAAGCATAAGAAGATCATTTAAAATCAGCCTTAATGGGCACAGACTGTATAAAGGTATAATTTATGAAATAACAAGTGTAAGCAAACCTGTATAAAAGCAGATCTTTGGTATATTCTTTATGCTAAATTGCTATGAATTCAAACTTAATTGTTATAAATTTAAAAACAGTAATGGCGTTCTCCAGGGAAAATAGAAAGAAAATCGCTAAAACATATACAGAAAAGAAATGAGAAATAATTTATACGACACTAGAAAAATTAAACACAAAGAAAGGAAGTTACAGAGGAACTGAGGGAAAAAGTTATCAATCTATCAATAAGATATAAGTATTACAAATATAAACACACCTAACAACAGAACACAAACTATATGAGGTGAAAATTGACAGATTTGAAGGGAGAAACAGAAATTCTACAAGAATGGTCGGATACATCAAAACACATTTTTGGGGTCCACAATTCGATACATAACAGGGCATAGCTTTACACTGTCATGTCAGTATAAAACCAGGAAAGTAGAGAAGTCAAATCATTCTCCAGAGCCAGCCTTTCACCCCAATACAACTTTCAGCACTAAAATAAATGACAGCGAATGTATTTCTACTATGAAAGACCAAGAAAAATATGCATTTCAATACATTTATTTAAATACAAAGTATCTACTGAAAGAATACCTAGAACTACTAAATAAATGTGGTGGAAAACACTACAACTTAAAGCCAAATACATATTCCTACTCCTTAATTTTTCAAGAATAGTTATTTGCTTAAATCTGTAGCTTTACAGATTTTAATCTTAGTTCTGACCTCCTTTAGATGTGTATTTGTCATTCAAATGATAATTTGATATCATTTCAAAGATTCCTCTAAGTGTTTGAAATAAAACTCAGGGGCAGTCCTCTTATTCATTAGGCAATATGGTGTGGTTCAGTCACACTGGGCTGAAACAGACACTTAAATATTTTCATCTGGTCTCACCAACTAAAAACAGTGTCATGCAAGTGACACTGATTGTGTTAGTTAGATTCAGTTGTCAACTTGGCCAGGTGAGCATACCTAATCTTGTTGCTGCAGACATAAGCCAATGGTACATGAACCTCATCTGTTGCCAATTACATCTGCAGTCAGCTAGGAGGTGTGTCTGCTGCAATGAGTGACGTTTGACTTAATTGGCTGGTGCTTAAATGAGAGAACGCAATGCAGCACAGCCTAGCAGCTCGGCATTCCTCATCTCAGCACTCGCAGCTCAGCCCAGGCCTTTGGAGATGCAGAAAGAAGTCATCCTGGGGAAAGTTGTTGGAACCCAGGGGCCTGGAGAGAAGACCAGCAGAGACCATCCTGTGCCTTCCCACATAAAAAAGAGCCTCAGTGGAAAGTTAGCTGCCTTTCCTCTGAAGAACCAACAAAATAAATTCCCTTTTAAATAAAACCAATCCATCTCTGGTGTGTTGCATTCCAGCAGCTAGCAAACTAGAACACTGATCATTTGAATTATATTGGTAAATTTGGAAAATATATGAAATACACAGGGCAGATTCAAAACAGAGTAAATGCAAGAATCACAAAAAATATTGATAATACTCTTTCAATTCCAAATGAAAGAAAATAAATCATGAAATTTTTTGGAAATCAGATGTGGGATTTCCCCTCCTCAGAAGGAGTGTGTTTGTACTGTACAAAGAACATTACTTAAATAGAGGACAACTGGATGTTAGGAGTCTATCTTGTCTCAAAGACCACAATAAATGTGGTTACACAGGCCCAGAATCTGCAGTGATAAAAGCGGTTTGCTAAGACATGTGGCTGAGTCACCTAGATCAGGTATTAGAGACCACGGATTAAATGAAGGATGGGGGCTAGAAAGGGTCACTGGGAATCTGAGGGATAATCACTGTTTTAGATTCCTAGACTGTTCAAATACTTTGAAATGGGTCAGATTAAACAATAGGAATTTATTAGCTCATTGTTTGAGGCTGAGAAAAAGTCCAAGTCATGGCATCATGAAGCGATGCTTTCTTCCCAAGGACCAGGCGTCTGGTGCATCCTTGGTTCTTCTGCCACATGACACAGCTCATGGTTGCATCTCCTGGTCCCTGCCTTCACTTAGGGGGTCAGCTATTTGCCTTCTGTGGCTTTTTCTTTCTCCGTCTGAATTTCACTGCACTTATAAAGGACTCCATTTATAGAATAGAGATCAATCCTGATAGAGATGGGTTGTAGCTTCGTAGTTGAAGTCACCTCCTTAAAATGGGTTCACACTCACAGGAATGCAGTAGATGCAAGAACATGTTTTTCTGATAAACACACAACTCCAAAGCACCACAGTCCCATAGACTGGAGAATGACTTTACTTACCTTTAATGAAAAATATGTCTGTGTTACCTATGGGCCCAAACGCACCCCATAAGAATTTATGGGTTCCTATCTTCCTCTGAGATTATCCCTCAGAAGAAAGCATATAATTAATTCATTTGGTCTAACTCATCTGAGATATTCGAAACAAACCAATGGGATATCTACTAATTACAAATGATACTTTTATATTCCCATAAGAGGAAATTAATTTTGGTAACTTTCCACAGTTTCTCTCAGTTGTCACCTGTGCTGCCAACTAGAGATTTGGAATCAAAATATTGCACCTGTAGGTCAGGTGTTTTATTCTGTCTCATAATCCTTTAAACTCCCCATTTATTAAAGTGGCTTATTCGTGGCTTTATGGCTGAGGATACAATGGAGAAGTGTTTAAACACTCCATAGCACGTTGTTTTAAAAACTAATGAGGACGGCAGGCCAGGGTAGCTTCTGGAGACCCCCGTTTGATTCTCAATGCCTGCCCATGCAAAAAAAAAGAAAAAAGAAAAAACTAATTAGGAAAAAATAATGTACTCAGGTGTAGCCTTTTTTCCCTTATATGTTGTATTTTAACTTATTGAAATTTACATATAAAGAAATGAACATATCATAATAAATGTTTACAAATTTGATACATCTCTTTAACCAGAACCCAGATTAAATAAAAACAGCAGGAAAACAACAACAGAACTCACAACAATAAACATTATCAGGACCCCAGGGGAATCCAACATTCTTCCTTTGACTATGATATTCAAATCCCCAAAAAGGTATTTTGACTATTCTAATTTCTATCAGCATATGTTGGTTTCCTATTTCGTCCTCTTTACATGTGAAATCTTATGTATTATATTTTTTTGCTCCTGGTTTCTTTCACTTAACTCTCATTTTATGTGTGTATCACAGATTAAATTATCCATCATTCTATAGTTCAATATGAGGATTCTTCCTGTTTTATGGTTTTATGAATAGTATTTCTATTTATATTCTATAAATACACATTATATTCTGATGAACATATAAATGTATCTCCACATTTATATTAAATCCCTTGGCCTGGAACTGCTGAGTCATTGTATACATATTCTGCATTAGTAAACACTACCAAACTACTTTCCAAAGTGATTATGAAGATACACTGACATGAGCCATGCAAGGTAACTATGGGTGCTCTATACCCTTGACATCATTTAATATTTTCCATCACTCATTTAGTCTTTCTTAGTGATATGTATCATTGTGGTTTTCATTTGCATTTCCTGATGCCAAATGAAATTGAGGTCTTTTCATCTTTTAGTAGCCAGTGAGATGTTTTCTTTTGAAAAGTGCTAGTTCTAGCCTTGTTCCCATCTTTACATTGTGTTGCATGTCAATACTTATTGATTTGTAAGATGTCTATTTTATATCCTGCATAGAAGTCTTTTGCCAAATATAAACATCTGGTTAGATATGGCTGTTATAATACTGTTTATTTTGATTGGCAAGAATTTTTTAAAACTGTCCAATTTATCTTATATATTCTTATATGAATAGTACTTTGTGTGTTCTATTTTAAATTATAAACATTCTACTATCACAATTATATTTACTTATATTTCCTGTAAAATATTTGTTGTTTGAATTTCACATTTTAATTCACATTGAATTATAATATTTGTTGATTATGTTTCAATCCAGCTAGAATTAATTCTGTATAGGGTATGAGGCAGGTTCCCTGCTTCTTCTTCTTTGTTTTTTCAAAATAGTTACAAAAATTACTTAACACTATTTTTTACAATATCATCCACTATTGTTTGGGAAATAGTAGAGGTTGAATCTATTATAACTCAAGTGACAGTGTAAATGTGAATCTGTTTTTTGGATTCACTCTACTGTTTTATAGATTAGTCAGTCTATCCTCTATACTTCGGGAAAAAATGATATCTTGATTACTTTGTTTTATAATGATGTTTGGTAGTGTGTGTCCCCCAATTTTTATCCCCTTTTTTCTTTATGCCATGAAGTAGAGTTCTAATTCCATTTTTTTTCACACAGATATCCAGTTTCACAGCACCATTTGCTAAAGAGACTATTTTGTCTCCATTGAGTGGACTTGGCCCCATTATTAAAAAACACTTGACAATAGATATGTAGGTCTCTTTTGGGACTCTGAATTCTATTCCTTTGAACTGTATGTCTATCATTATGTCAGTAACACACTGTTTTGATTCCTGTAGCTTTGTAGTGAGTTTTGAAATCAAAGAGTATGAGTCCTCCAAATTTGCTTCTGTTTCAATTATTTTACAATTGGTATTTTCATATATATATTAAAGGATCGGCTTTTCCAGTTATGCCAAAAGAATGCTGGAATTTTAAGAAGGATTGCATTAAATAATGAGATCACTTCAGATAATATTGCCATCCAGCTAGCTTGCCAGACTGCTATGACAAATGCCATATGCAGGTTTGTCTTAAAAAGTAGAAAATTATTGCCAGTATCAGAAGTGAGGTTTACTTCCTGCAGGGTCATTGGTACACTGGTGCTGGCTCACTGGCCATCCTTGGGATTCCTTGGTTTTCCCATTATATGATATCACCTTTCTTTTCTGAGTTCCCACTGACTTGCTAATTCAGGCTCTTCCCTGTAGCTTTCCTTTTATAAAGACTCCAGTTATCCAGATTAAGACCCACTCTCTTTCAATTAGGCCACACCTTAACCAAAAGTCAACTCTTCAAGAGGTCCTATTTATATGGGCACATACCCACAGGGATGCAGATTAAGATGAAAACATATATAAATATATATTGCGATACATAATTCAACCCCTGCCACAACTTCTGAACAATATTAAGATTTCAATTCATGAAAATGGGATGCTGTCCATTTATTTAGAACTTTATTTTCTATCAGCTATATTTTGTAGTTCGCAGTGTGCAAATCTTTCACATTCTTGGTAAACTTATTCCTATGTACTTCATTCTTTTAGATACTATTGCAAATGAAATTGGGTGCTTGATTTTTTTTACATGGTTCTTTGTACTTATATAGAAACATTACCAAATTTTGAATGTTGATCTTGTATCCTACAAAATTTCTGAATTCATTTAGTAGTTCTAGAAGCTTTTTTGAGGATTTGGGGGATTCTTTTCATAATAGAGCAGTATGTTGTGCAAATCGAAATAGTTTTACATTTTCCTTTCTAGTTTGGATGTCTTTTAGTTCTTTTTCCTGTCTAATTGCTCTAGCTAGCACTACCAGTATAATGCTATCAGCATTGAAAATGGTCATCCTTATCTTGTTCCTAACTTAATGGGAATAATTTTAATCTGTCACCAATGACTATGACTAGCTATGAATTTTTGTATATGCTCTTTATCATATTTCAGAGGTTTCCTTCACTTAGTTTTGTTATCAGTGTAATTCTAGACTCATATAATGAGCTGGTAAGTGTTTCACTTTCACTTTCTGGTTGTAGTTGAAAAGTTTAAGATTGGTATTAAATCTTTTTTCAAAATTTGGTAGAATTCACCAGTTGAGCACATAGATCTTGTCACTCTCTTTTTTGGAGGCCTTTGAATTACTGATTCTATCTCTTTCTATTGATCTGTTGAGAACTTCTCTTTCTTTTGGAGTCTGAGTAGGTAGTTTGGGCATTTCTAAGAGTTTGTCCACTTCTTCTAGACTGTTTAATTGTTGGCATACAACAAATATGCATTGCATTCTCTTATAATCATTTTACAATTATTTTTAAGTCATTAGTAATCTCCTCACTTTTTACATTCCTTTTATTGTGTTTTTAACCCCAGAAATTCTATTTGATTCCATTTTATAATTTCCACCTTTTTATTGAAATTCTGATTTTCATCACATATTATTTTCTTGATTCCTGTTTGCTCTTTGCCCATGTTTTCTTTAGGTCTTTGAGCATATTTAAAACACTCATTTAAAAATGTTTTTCTAGTAAGTAAAATGTCTGAGATTTATCAGGGATATTTTCTGTCACTTTATTTTTGTCTTCAAAGTTTTCTTGCTTCTTCGAAAGCTCTGTGGGGATTTTTTGAAATGTGAATGTTTGAGTATTATAATGCATTAGTTCTGGAATTCAGATTTTCTCCCTTCCAAAAGATTGATTTATTTTTGTAAATTATTGAAACATGCATTAGTATATTTGTTTAGTGATTTTTCCAAGCTGTTTTTGCAAACATATATTCCTTAATATATGTAATCACTGAAGTTTCCATTTCTTTAGCTTGTATTCAGCTAGTATTATGAAAGAGATCCTTTTAATTTCAGGAGCTAAGTGAGCAACAACAACAAAATTCACCTTCCTCAATTTTTAACAATTCAGCTCTGGGCTGAGTCTTTCCTTTCAAACCTATTCAACCTTGCCCTTGGGGAATCTCAGTGGGGACGATTTAACGTTCCACTACTACATTAGTTGTTTAATGTAAGAATTTTATAGATATTTTTCTTATATTGATGTTTCCTTCTATTCTATCTTGCTAGAAAGCTTATTATAAATTCATGTCAAACTTTATCACATGCTCCTTTTAATTTTTCTTTTAAATTATGACTCTACATAAATTGATTGTCACATATGCATGAACTATAAATTCTTGTATATATGCTATCTTCACTTAGCTCTATCACATACTTTTAAAAATATGTATAACTTTTAAAAGCTGCCTATATCTAATGAGTATAGTGCAATACGTCTTAGCATAATACACATCACTGTAAGTTTCTGGGAGGGTATGGTCTTTTGTACTTACTATTATGCCTGTGAGAGCCATCTCTCTTTTCCTTCTCCTTTTTTCTCTGCCTTCTTCAATTGTGGCATAAAATCCATTTTATTGATGCCTTAGTTTGCCAGGGCCATGGTTAAAACTACCATAGACTTGTTTGCTTAAATAAAATAAATTTTTTTGTCTAAAAATCTGTTTTGGTGAGATTATGCTGCTCTTCTCCCTCCAAACACTGGGGTGAGGGTTTTAACATGTCCAAGCTTTGGGGAGACTACTTGTTCTTGGTCTCACCTTCCTCAAGCTTCTTGATGGCACCTAGACTCATGGCCTTCTCTGGGGCACACAGTTAACCCTTCAAAACAGTGGGGTGACAGCCAGGCTATCCTCAATCCCAGGGAATCTGCTCTACTCTCTCTGAGGCCTCAGGGGGTAACATTCTTCCTAAGCCTTGAAACAGAATGCCACCTTCTACTTCCAGGACAAACTCCCTCTTTAGATACATGGGTGGATCCACTATCCTGAGCTGAGATTTCTTGGCTCCAGACCTCTGCCATGACCAGCACAGCTCAGTGTCAGGACTGAAGGGAGGCAATGGGGAACTGTGAAAGAAACACGAGACAAAGATAAAGTTAAAGCTGGAACCAGGTAGGACTCTGAGCTCAGGTGGAGACTCAAATACCCAAGAGGTTCTGTTTATTTTATAGGGCTTCAAGATACAGACAGTCAAAAATGTAACTAAACAATAGGGAAGGAAGAAGCAAGAGCTGAACCATCTTCTTCCTTGTGGCTGGGTGAGTTAAAAATTACAAATGCTTCCCAAGGCTTCCTTCTGCCCCATACTCAAGCAGCTTTGAAACACTTTAGTCTTTACAGGAAATCAGGTGCCTATTCCCACAGAGACAGCTTTGCTATATTTCTGCAGCAAACATGTGACCTCTGTCTCATCTGCAGCCTATAGACCTTAGCTTCCATCGTTCTGCTTTTGAAGTCATTTTCCCTTAAAACTTGGCATGCAGTATAAAGGAGTTAAGACCATCACACAATAGGACATTCCACACAACCTTTCTGAATAACTCCATCTCCAATCCTGGATTTTTTTTAAATGGCTGACTGGCTCATGGTTTGGTTAAATCCTCATGTGTGGCAAATATTCTCTAGGTTCCCATTTTCAACAGCCCAGAAATTTCTAAATATCACTTTCTGGTTCCTTTGAACCCAAGTTCAGTCTCAGCTTATCCATTTTCTCCTGCATTTTACTATAAGCCACAAGAAGAACCCAGGCTACATTTTCCACATATAGTTTAAAAATTTCTTCAGCTGTGCATCCGAGATCATCACTACCAAATTCTCCCTTCTGGCATATACCAGGATGCAATTTTGCCAAATTATCTACCACTTTAAAACAAAAGTTGCCTTTCTTCCAGTTAGCAACATCACATTCATTATTTCCATATAAATCATCATCAGATGGCAGGCCACTGGTGGCTCAGCAGGCAAGAATGCTTGCCTGCCTGGCCAGAGGATCTGGGTTCAATTCCTGGTGCCTGCCCATGTAAAAAAAATCATCATCAGAAGCATTTTTAGAGTCAACATTTCTATGAACAATCTCTTCAAAGCAAAAGAAGCCTTACCTACTCACTTTCTCAGAATTATTCCAGAATCTTTCTCTTATCTATGTAAAAAACCATGACAACATGTTTGGTATTTACAAATCACAGCACCCTACTTCTCTGGTACCAAAATCTATTTTAACTTGCTAATACAATATACCAGAAACAGATTGGCTTTTACAATGGGAATTTATTGAGCTAAAATTTATAGTTCTAAGGCTATGAAAATATCTAAATTAAGGTATCATCAAGGTGATACATTCATTCAAGGAAGGCCAATCATGTGTAGGATTTCTCTGTTACATGAGAAAGCTGTTCTAGTTTGCTATCTGCCAGAATGCAATGTACCAGAAATGGAACAGCTTTAAAAGGGGGAATTTAATAAATTGCTAGTTTAAAGTTCTAAGGCCAAGAAAATGTCCCAGATAAAAAAAGTCCATAGAAATGTCCAGTCTAAGGCATCGGGGAAAGATACCTTGGTTCAATAAGGCTGGTGGTGTTCAGCACTCATCTCTCAGCTGCAAGTGCACATGGTGAACATGGTGGCATCTGCTGGCTTTCTCTCCAGACCTCTTATTTCATGATGTTCCCCTGGAGGTATTTTCCTTTTTCATCTCCAAAAGTCACTGACTGGTGGACTCTTTGCTTCATGGTTCTGTGATGTTCTGAAGCTTTCTCCAAAATATTTCTTCTCTTATAGGATTCCAGTACACTAATCAAGACTTATTTAGAATTGGTGGTGGCACATCTCCATCTAATTAAGGTTAATACCCACAACTGATTGAGTCACATGTCCATGGAGATAACCTGATCAAGTTTCCAACCTATAGTACCGAATAAGGATTAGAAGAAATGATTGCTCCCACAAGATTGAGTAGGATAAAACATGGTTTTTCTAGGGCACATAAATACTTTCAAATCAGCACAGGTCACGTGGTGACATCTACTGGCTTTTTGCTATTGGGTTTCTTTGTTTTCAACTCCTGGTTCCAATGGCCTCATCTCTCAATTTCTGTCTGTCTCCAAGTATCTCCAAATACCTGCTGCTTTGTTTCATCTCTGTTCCCTGTGTTGGCTCTGAACTTTCTCTCTTTCTCTCTCACACTTGCTCTCTCTCTCTCTCTCTCTCTCTCTCTCTCTCTCTCTCTCTCTCTCAGCTCTTTTAAGGGCTCCAGTGAACTAATTCGTTCCCAGCTTGAATGGACAGAGACACATCTGTATGAAAATAATCTAATCAAAAGTCCTATTCACAATGGCTCTGCCCCACAAGATTAGATTAGAAGAACATGGCTTCCCATGGGTATGTAAAAATTTCAAATCAGCACACAGTTCTAGACACTAGAAGTCTGAATCAAGGAATTGGCAGGACCACGCTTCCACTAAAGTAGAGGGTTCTGGCAGTGAGTGCCAATCCATGAGATTCTTTGACTTTTATTATAATTCTGTTTCTGCCTACATCATATACTTATCTCTGTCCCTCTATTATTGTATCCAAATCTCCTCTACTTATAAAGAGTCCAGTCATATTAGATAATGATCCATCTAATCTAGTTGATTACATTTAAACTAGTTACACCTGCAAAAATACTGTTTCCAAATAAGGTCACATTGACTGAGCCAAGGTTAGACTTGTACTTGCCTTTTTTGGGGTGGCACAATTCAATTCATAACAGTTTATCATCTGGAGACAAGAAAAAGCCATGTCTTTCCCAGATGTAAATTAGTTTCACTCCATCTCAATTTATCAAAAGATTTGAGCCATTTCAGTAAAATCTGATATAAATCGTTTCATATATGGTCTATACTGATTTAAAATTCACCCCATCTTCAGACATACGAAACCTAGATAGCAAGTTATCTGGCTTCAAAATACACTGTTGCTACTGGGCATATGACAGGTATTCTCATCCAAGAAGAGGAAATGTTGAAGGAAAGAAAATGCTGTAGGGAGGCCGCAAGGTTTCTACAATGTCTAAATCCAAGCAGGATGACTACCATTACATTTTAAGGCTAGGGCATAATCTGGCTCTTTATGTTTTGTCTTCTAAGCCTGATGGAGTGGCAACCCAACTAATTCCAACTAAAAAGATGACAGCACAATTCTCTCCAAACACCTGGCTGGTGGCCATGTCCTCTCTGAATGCTGGAGAGAATATCCTACCATCTCAGTACTTGAGGGTAGGCCTGCCCTATTGTACCAAAGAGATCCCAGTAGCTTGAACACCTGTGTCCATGATTCTGCCCTTGGAATAATTATGTCTCTATTTCATCCCACCTATGTCCCTTGTAATCCAGGCTGACAGTGTTTTTGCTGATATAACGTTTAAGCACTGTCTTGGACTCTGTGTAGTTCATGGGAGATCTAACCATTGGACAGGAAGATTCTCCCTAGATCTTTCCTAAATTAACACATGTTTATTCCTGAACTTTTCTGTTTCCTCAAATATTAGTGCTTTCTAAAAGTGTATCATATATAATTAACAGTTCTAATGACTTATTTTAGTGTATATATACATATATATTCTACAATGAAATTAGATAGAAAGTTTTCACAGTTATTTCCAGATCCTGTGTAAGACAGCTTTTACCCTCTTTATTCTCAAGCTGTAGATCATAGGATTCAACATGGATATTTTACCATGTTACAAAACACAGAGGCCCTTCCATCAGTATCAAAGGAATGACTGTACATGGGCTGGACATACCTAAAAAGTAAAGTCCCATACAACACAACTGCCACTGTCAGGTGAAGTGGTAAAGGTCTTTTGCTTGCTCTCTGCAGAGTTTATCCTGAGGATGGCCATAAGGATCAGCTTGTCAGAAAATAGAAGTATTAGAAAAGATGAAATTAGGTTAAATGCTGAAAAGATAAGTATTATCAGCTCAATGTCATGGGTGTTTGACCACAGTAGAGATGACAAGAGAAGACTGTCACAATAGAAATGACTAATGACATTACACTCAGTGATGTCATAGAGGTCACTGGCTTCAGCAGGAAATTAATGTGGTTGGAGCCGCTGGATCAAAGAGCTCACTGCCCTGTAAGCTAGAGACCCCCTATATTCTTAAAGCCCCTTTCAATGCAACCAAAATGCCTTATGTCAGACCCTTCAAGTTAAAAAAAAAACAAAACACAAGGTATTTCCCACACACTTGAAGTCAGCTTCCCCCAGGACAAGGGAGATTTAAGATTGTTTCTCATAAAGGAGGCAAGAACTCTTGTGACTATATCCATTTCCATGTCTCAGAGAATTTTGTGGGTGTTCTATAATCTGGATTGACTCTTATAGGATCTAGCTTAAGAGGAAAGGGTGAGGAAAAAGGAAGGCTCCCCTGACATCTGGACCCATTTAGGCCCATTGCAGAAAGCAATAATGGAGCTTAGACTTCTTTCTCACCAACTTTGACTTCCTTCCCAGACAGATACCACAATGCCATGCACTTCACTGGACAATCTAAAGGGGAGATTTTCACTGTTTCTTCACTGAAGAGAATTTTCACATTTCTTTAGCCAGTCACTCCTGTGGAGTTCAAGATCCTTCAGTAGTGTTGCCAGCTTCAAAGCCTGCCCTATGGATGTCGGATTCTTGCATTCCCATGGTTGCATGACACCTTTATAAAACTCTTATTTACAGATGTCTCCTATTTTCATTCTGTTTTTCTGGAGAACTCTGACTAATACAAAGACTGATGCTAATTATGGGATATGGAATTAAGGTAGGATGAACTCAATTTGATTGTGAGATTAAAAGAAAGAAATTAATGAGGAATAATCACACTTCTTATTATTTCTGAATCTTTTAAAAGCCCTTTAGGTCATGTTAAAGAAATCTACCTTTATCCTAAGACATAAAACTTGAAGGAAGCCATATTCAAAATGCTGAACATTGAAATAATTTTTGGTAAATTAAAGTACATATTCAATAAAGCACTTATATGAAGGTGGTTCAGAGGTGTACAAAATAACACAAGAAAGCAGGGAAACTGTATATAAATTAATGTTTCTAAATAGGAAAATCAAAGTTACCTTGGATAATTAACAAATTCCCAATGGCGTTATTTCCTGGTCTCAGATGCTTTGGCAATAATACCAAATTGCATTCAAGCTCCCAGGTACTTGTCTCAAAAGGGAGAGCCACTCATAAAAAACTCTAATTTTAGTGAGGTTAGCAACCACATAAGGGAACACTAGAACAGTCATCATTTCAGGTGAGTAGAGGGCTTTAATCATGATTATCAGATTATCTCCAGTCACAATTCTTGACTCACAGTTTCAATTTAAATTATGGAAATCACAATAGTACCAATGCCAGATTTAGCACAGCATGCCATATATATTAATATTCTCATTTTTAACAATGTTTTCTGGAGTAATTTGTTATTTTTAGCATTGTTATTTTGCTCTTTGAGGAAAGAAAAAGAATCTGTTTCTTTTTAAATGTTTTCTCTATTTATACTGGAAATCTAAAGAATAAAAATTTTGAAGGGTAAAGGTGAAAGCACTATTTGAAAGTTTCATTTTGAATGTGGTCTTAGGAAAGATAGTGATGGTTAGGTCAAGGTTACTGATGCCAAAAAAAGTATGTTTCAAATACTAATAATTTTCTATGAGAGCTTTCAGTTTACCAGTAATGTCATATCAGAATCATCATTGTCTCCTATTAGTTGCATCTACACAGTTTAATTTGCACTGCGGATATCTGTGCTCTCGTTTTACCAATACCAAATAAGAGACAGAAATTGGCAGAATTTAAATTCTCTCTTGAGCAGATGCTTTGAGGAAGACTTTGGTATACAATGTTTATGTGAGACAAAGAAGGGAGGAAAGCAAAAAAATGTGCAACAGAGATCAAGTTAATGCTATAAGCAAGTGAGACACAATCACTTGAAATGCTTTGATGTGCCCTGAAGAAATCTTCCAGGAATTTTCCTAAGGAAGGTCAAAGAAGCTATAGCTTGGACACATATAGCTTCAGGGCACATCAAGTTAGTCCAGTGTGATAGTATCATAGAAGCAGATGCTTCTGCAGCAGTGACATTTTCAATAGTAAATTGATGGCAGTCAAAAAATATGGATATTGACTAAAGCACAATAATAAAATGACTTGGCCCCCACTATTTTTGTGTGTTAAATTTTCATGTGTTTCCATATGGCTAGTGAAGTTCAAGGTTTGGAAATATCTCTGAATATATTTTTAATGAGGGACAAACTGAGTGTAAAGTTAGCACAATTAAAGTAACAGGGGAAGTCTATGCTTAGATGAATTATTTTAGATGTGTATATTCTGTTATCAGTATTGGTGAATATGCCATGCCTTGAACACCGGTATCTATATAAGCAGATGAATGCTTATACAGAGAGGGACTGAGATGGTTATAGGATGAAAGCAGAGGCAGAATTATATCACAAATGAATGAATATCATGGGCTGTCACCCATTGCTAGGACTCTATGCATTTCAGAGGAAGGATGGTCCTGCCAGCACATGATTCAGACTTCTCGTCCCCAAAGCTGTGATGCTATAACATTTTTTTATTTCAGCAAACTTTTTTATGGTACCTTGTTATAATATTTATGGCAGACTAAGGTTTTCATACAATGAATCTTATTCCACATTTGAAGAAGGAAAAGTAGGAGAAGAAGGATGGATCTCACATGCATATTATTAAATGCAAGAAATATATATGTCCCCAAAATACAATATTCTGAAACATATTATATATATATATATATATATATATATATATATATATATATATAACATTTATTTATATAATATAATATTTTGGACAGTTTTTAAAGTCATACATTTTTAAATACATTTTTAAATGTATGATACAGCTTACAGAGCACTGGATATATGTAAGATTCAAAGTTGATTTCATCTGTGAAGATCAATCTATGCAATTAAAATCATTATAATTTAAAATTTAAATGGGCATATGATAAAATTCAATATCATCTTATAGTAAAACTTCTGTCAGAATAATATAAAACAATACATTAATATAGTAAATGATATCTATAAAATTCTTACATTAAGCATATAACATAATAGTGAAATGTTTAAAGCTTTCCCACTGTAATTGGCTTCAAAGAGAAGGCTGAATAAGCTCTAAAGGAGAAACACAGCTAGAGCTTGTCTGGAAATCCTGAGAAAAATGTATTTTTTTGTTGTTCTTTTAGCTCCATACATTCAAAGAATCTGTTACAATACAAGCTGGAACAGAGGCTTCAGTGATTATTTACATTTAGGACTACAGTCTTTGCAAAAACAGGCTGGGAAAATCACTAAACAAATATACTAATACCACTGTCGACAATTTAAAAAAATAAAACAAACTTTTGGAAGCCAAAGGATTTGAATTCTATAGCTAACATGTTAAAATATTCAAATGTCCAGATTTCAAGAAATGATCACAAAACATTAAAAGAAACAAGATTGTGAATTCAAAGGAAGAAACAAAATGACAGAAAACATCCGTGATAAATCTCAGATATTTTACCCACTACATGAAAACTTAAAATAAGTATCTTAAAAATGCCCAGAGTTAAAATAAAATAAGAGAAAAGCAAACAGGAATCTGCAAAATGATATAATGATATATGATCAAAATGATGGAAAATATTAAATGATGAGAGGGATATTGATCATCCATAACTGCCATGCACTGCTGGCGGGAGTGTGCATTGGTATAACCATATCAGAAAACTATTTGTCAATAGTCAGTAAGGGAGAATGTGTACATCTATGTCTGAGCAGTTCCAGGCAAATGAATTTAAAATGCAATAGAAATGAATTTATATGAGAACTTGCAATATAATATAAATAGCATTACCATTCATCAAACTTTGTAAGGTTAGTCAGGAATCCTGATAATGCATTTTGTTGTTGTTGTTTAATCTGGATTCAGGTTATACATATGTGTCAAATTTGTAATAATGTAATTATGATATGTGCATTTGTTTATATGTATATTATATTTCATTAAGGTAAAAATACAACATATAAAGGAAAAATGGCTACACATGCATACATTATTTTCCCCTTATGAATTTTTAAAACAATTTAAATCACTTCTCCATTTTATCCTAAGCCAGAAAATGAGGTATAAGCTACTCTAGTAAAAGATGACTATTAAGTGTTACAAAACAGATTAAAATACCTGTCCTACAGATACAATATTTTAATTCCACATCTCTAGATGACAGCTGAATGTACTTAACCAAGAGAAACTGAGAAATTATCAAAAATAACTTTCCTCTTATGCGGATATCAGTTTTAATTAATACACATCCTATTTCCTTGCTTTGAAGATTTCAAACAATTTAGATAAAATTAATAAACTGTATAGCTTCTCCTAAGGGAGAACCTCAAAAGAGTAGAGAAACTCATCAATTCTTATTGGGTTGTATTAGGAGCATATGGGGAACAAAGACATATTTCTCGTTAAAGGTAAATAAACCTCCCCTCTTGTTCATGGGGCTGTGGTGGTTTGAAGTTGTATGAACCCCAGTAAAACATGTTCTTTAACCCATTCCTTGGGTGTGAAACCTTTGTAAGTTGGACCTTTGAGTGAAGTTACTTCAGTTAAGAAGTTATAGCCCACCTCAATCAGAATGGATAATATTCCTACTCTGGAGTCTCTTAAAAGGAGTGAAATTCAAAGAAAATAACGGTAGGAAGAAGTTGAACCCCAAGTGAAGGAAGAGACCATGTGACAGAAGAGCAAAGAATGGTCAGCAAGCAGTTCTAGGACGCTGGTCTTTGGGAAGAAAGCATCGTTTTGCTGATGCTTGATTGGGTCTTTGCCCCACTTCAAAACATGAGCAAATAGTTTCCTATTTTTAAATGCCCATGGTTATCCTGACCCATTTCATGGTATTTGTTTGTACAGCCTAGGAAGCTAAAATAGGGATTATCCCAGATTTCCAGCATCCCTTCATGGTCCCCTTTTCCCATTTAATCTGTATTCTTTAGTACTTTATCTAGGTGACAGCAATATGTATAAAGTATCTGCCTTGGTACTTTGATTTTCTGGACTAGTGTATTTTTCATAATCTCTTATAGTAGAATATTTATTGTCATTTATTTAATCATTAAATGCTATATTGAAATTAGGGGCTGGTTCTGGCGAATGAGTTGACCAGCTATACCCTGTTATGTATTTAATTGTGAATTTCCCAAATGTGTCTTGATATCTGCCACTATTATTGTAGGATTGTCTATTTCTTCCTTTAGATTTGTCAATTATTGATTCATATAATTTGGATTCTGTTGTCAGGTATATATATAATTATTATATCTTATGGATAATTTATGGATGGATTGACTCTCTTATCAATATTATCAATATGTAATATCCTTCTGTGTCTCTGTTAACAATTTTTAACTTAACATATTTTGCCTGTTATCTATATAGCCACCACAGGCTTGTTTAGTTAATGATGTGCTTTTAATTTTGGTTACTATACCCATCATTTCTCTTTCTATTTCTTACATTGGAATTAAAATGAGTGCCATGTAGGTAGCATATTGTTGTATCCATTTTAATATGTGTGCAAACCTCTGGACTGATCCCCCAGGTAGCTATCAGAGATATCAAGACACATTACCAAAGTTATAAGAGAATAAGATGGATATTTCCCATGGAACTATCAAGATGCCCCAAGAAAGTGGGGCTTTATTAAGAATTTACATGGATACTAGGTGTTTTTTATTAGATTCTTGAGGTCTCCAAATCTTGTTTCTTTATGACAGTTTTTGGCAGTGTAAAAACTGTCTTTAGTGGAAGGATGGAATTTTGGAGTTCCCTATCACTTTCATTAACATCCATCTGTGAAAGGCATTTCTTAATTAATAATATATGTGCTGGTTTGAAAGGATGTATGTATCCTAGAAAAGCCATGTTTTAATTGTTATTCCCCCAACCTAACACCAGGGAGCTTCATGAAACTGGAAGCTGGGAGAGAAAGCTAGCAGATGATGCCATGCTCACCATGTGCCCTTCCAGATGAGAAAGAAGCCCTGACTGTGATTGCCATGTGCCTTCTCACTTGAGAAAGAAAACTTGAACTTCACTGGCCTTCTTGAACCAAGGTCTCTTTCTCTGGATGCCTTTGATTGGACATTTCTTTAATTGGGACATTTTCTTGGCCTTAAAACTGTAAACTAGCAACTTATTAAATTCCCCCTTTTAAAAGCCATTCCATTCCTGGTATATTGCATTCTGGCAGCTAGCAAACTAGAACAATATGTATGTCCCCACCACTGCCAATTCATTTGTAATTCAGTCAATAATTTAATTGTATTTAAAGGGGTAGTGTGTTTATGACGGAATATAAAATAAAAACAGAGAGACAGTATTTGAATCTATGAACACATAGATTTCATAAAATAGTCTCAGTGGTATGTTGTGACCACATCTGTGTATCATACATCTTTTGTCTGAGTCATGGAGATTAAAACAAAACACAAATTAGAAGTTTAATGTTTGCAGATGGACATGTACTTTTGCTTCACTAAGTCAGCATTCCTTCCCTACAGTGGATTATTTGATATATTTAATGTTATCTTTCTAGCTACCAGAGGAATCTATGGATTAATTATTGCTCTTTTATAGCATTATGGCCTTAATGTTGGAAATTCACAGGAGGATTTTAGATAAACATCCAATCGTAATGCTTTTTTAATAATTAAATATGTACCTTAATACAAAGTAAAATAAATTTAGTCACATTTTAACCCTTGTTTTTATGGGTAAGTAAAAAAATAATTTAAATATTGTTTGTAAATTTGCCTTTCTCAGACTATGTCGAAAATGATTGCAATATGTAAGTGGGACCCAGCTATGGAAAAATCATCAAAGTGTTGTGATGATTAATGATGATATAAAGAAAATTAAATTAGCTGTATGTCCCTATTTAGGGTTGATTGAAGGAGATGATATCAAATGCATCAAAATTTTACATCCAAATGTAACACCTGAAATTATAAGTAAATAATTGGGGAAATGATTTTGAAACAATAATGTAATTGTAAGAAAAAATGAAAGCAGAAGCAGTTAATATTACCTCCTGTTTCTATCCACATTTTCTTGATGAAAACACAGGGTGCTGAGATGTAGAGCTCAGGGAAGCTTCTTTTCAGTATAACATAGTCTTTACACTTAATTTTTAAAGCCCTTGTATATTTTCCCTCATTAAGGAAGTTTTAAAAAGACTTATCACAATTTTTTTGTCAATCTTCTTCAACCTTTTCCACTTCTAACTGGGAATTACAAAAGAAAGATTCTATTTGTCCTCTGAAATTACCTTAAAAGAAGAAAAAATATAAAATAGTCTGTCACAGTTTTCTTGTTTGTGTTTTCTCCCAAAGAGTTTAAGGCTGTACCTTGTTTTAATCTATTTCATCTGAATGTTTAATGGATTTCATATGGCTGCTTTATATAATAGGGCTTTCTAAATTTTTCTACATGTTTTTGTCAACTTTTTATTATGCATATTTTTAAGCATGAAAGAAATAGAAATAACAAGGCAACTGTAATCCATTTACTAACACCATCAATTAACAAGATTAAATCTATTTTAATCATTTAAATCATTATTAAAATCCATTGTGGCTGTGTGTGTGTATCTGTGTGTAGAGACAGAGGCAGATAGATTGGAGAGACACTAATATGCTGGAGCCTTGGAAAGTAATTAACAAACATCATTCCATTTTACTCCCCTAATATTTCAACATTGATGTCATAAATCAAAATATTCTCCTCATAAAACTTCATATGATTTTTATACTTAAGAAAAAACAAATGCAAAAGATACTGCCAAAAGTAGAAATGGCTAATTTATTTCTTTAGTTAAAATAACCCCTTTCACCATAAATACACAATTTCTATCATTCTCTCTTTCACTCTTTCTTTTTTTTCTTTCTTCCTTCCTTCCTTACTTTCTTCTTTCCTTCTTTCCTTTCTTCCTTTCTTTCTTTTTTCTTTCTTTTTTCTTTCTTTTCTTTTTTTCTCTCTCACCCTTTTCTCTTTCTTCCTTCCTTCTTTCCTTCTTCCTTCCTTCTTTTCTTTCCACCAGAGTCCAATCAAGAAATCCGTTTAGACATTTTTAGCATATTTCCATAAAAGTAATTATTTAGAGATAAATTCTTTTTAATGATACAACTTTTGAAAGTGATCAGATACGTTATCTTCTCAAATGTCTTGACATTATTTCTAGTGATATTCATATGGTTCCTTAACCCACTGTATTGCTTATAAACTGGGAGAAAAGTTTGAATTGTGATTATATTCATGATAAGAATTTTTGTCACTAATATCTTTTATTGTTGGTGCATAATCCATACTTTGGATTATTAGAGAATGCTAAGTTGCTGAATTATTATACCTGCTAAATTAATTCATTGGTTCAGGTTTTAATGGTAAAATCTCTTCAGTGGTATGTTTTCATTTTCAATGGAAAATAAGTGAGGTAAAATTAGGCACAATATGAAATCATCTTCTAAACAACTTTTCCTTGAAGTGACAGTATTATTACTGAGTAAAGCTTAAAATACTTTTATTTTACTCACGATGGACTCCACATAACTATTTTTTAATACTACTTACTCTGTTTAATGATGTTGTCAGTTTACAAAAAAAGAACTATTTTTGGCCATCAAAATTAAAAGAAAGATTTCTATGGACATTGAAATCATGGGTTGATTTGATGAAAATTATACAATGATACATATTTCTTTCATATTTCCCTAGAGTTATTGGTTCTTCTTATAATTATTTCCAATATAGGTTCCCTGTTGAGTGGCCTGGTGGACAAAACCAAACCCACAGTTCTGAATGAATTCATTCTGATGGGAATCACAGATCGCCCTGAGCAGCAGACTCCACTATTCGGGCTCCTCCTCATGGTTCACATGGTCTCAGTGGTGGGTAACCTGGGCTTAGTCACCCTCACCATGATAGACTCCAGACTACACACACCCATGTACTTTTTCCTCAGACATCTGGCCTCTACTGATCTTGGTTATTCAACAGCTGTGGGGCCCAAAATGCTATTTAATATTCTTGCAGATCAACATACAATCTCATTTAATGCATGTGCTATCCAACACACTTTCTTCAGTGTTTTTATTTCTAATGAAATTTTCATTTTTGTCAGAAATGGCCTATGGCTGCTTTGTGGCCATCTGCAACCCTCTGCTTTATGCAGTCATCATGTCACAAAGAGCTTGTCACCTGTTTCATGGTGATAATTTACCTCCATAGTGATTTTGAGTCTTTACTGATCATCATGAAATTGTATTATCTTCATTTTGTGGCTACAATGCAATCAAGCACTTCTACTGTGATACTTTGCCCTGGATATCTTTTTTCTGCTCAAGCACATGAAATTAAATTGATAATGCTGATATTTGCAGTTTTTAATGTAGTGTCATCTCTTCTGATAGTTTTCATGTCCTACATGCTGATCCTCATGGCCATACTCAGGATGAACCCTGCAGAGGGCAGACACAAGGCCATCTTCATGTGTGGATCTCACCTGATGGTGGTGGCTGTCTTCTTTGGAACTGTGTTCTTTATGTATGGACACCCCAAATTCCTTTGATACTGATAAAACAGTCAAGGTATTTTATACCTTGATAACGCCCATGCTGAATTCCATGATCTACAGTTTGAGGAACAGAGGTGAAAAGGGCCTAAGGAGAACCTGGAAAATGTTTGCAAATTTTCTGCTTAAAATTCATTATATGATAATAAATTATGTTTTAGCCATTTTATACTGTATCTGACATTTCTTTAGTCTTGAACTCTTTACCGCCATGAGGATGAACAAGAGCCCATCATTAAGAATTACAGAAATAGAGAAATTATGTCCTTGTTTTTAAACCAAGGTCAACACTAAGAGATGACTAATTTCTGCTCATATTCCAGATGAGTTTATATTTAGTTTCAATACCTAGTTAGTTTCCATTCTTACATGTTTCACTTAAAGTTTGTTTTCATTTCTCTTCCACTAAACAATGGCTTTAATGGAACTTGGGACTCTG
Organism: Tamandua tetradactyla; assembly: GCF_023851605.1. Lineage (NCBI taxonomy): Eukaryota > Metazoa > Chordata > Mammalia > Pilosa > Myrmecophagidae > Tamandua > Tamandua tetradactyla. The sequence continues at coordinate 96,988,550 of NC_135337.1, read as the reverse complement.
TACAGTCCATTCACTTTTTTTTTCCTTTTTTTGCATGGACAGGCACCAGGAATTGAACCCAGGTCTCCAGCATGACAGGTGAGAACTCTGCCTGCTGAGCCACCATGGCCCATTCACAATGTAATATGAAGTTCATACTGCAGTAAACGTTTTGAAATAATTCCTGATAAATATTAAGGAAATTGATTCATTCTAAGCCATAAATATACACTGTTAAATGAAACAATCAGAATTTCTATCTTTGTGAGGCTTACATTTCCTTAGAATGATTCATAACATAGGCAAAATGAGAAATGGATTACATGATATGATGGAACATATTGATTTAGATGAAAATGAAATATAATGAATAGTCAGAATGGGGGATAAATTTTTAATGAAGTCAGCCAGAACAGCTCTCTGAGAAGACAGCATTTAAGCAAATACATGAGGATTGGAATGATTGGGCCATTTGGATATACACTGTGAGAAATATGTCAGTGAAGGAGCTCTTAAGTGATAGTATCATCATTGTGTTGAGGAAAAACAGGATCAAAGATGTTTGGAGCTGAGCACATGATGGGTAAATATTGGGGATGATGGTAGATTTTAATGGAGGACCTCATACATTACCATTACATTAGCTTACAGCCCATTGCAAAATTTCCTATTTATTCTGACTGAAAATTGTAAAATTTGGAAGAATTTTTAGTGAGGAGAGATATGATTATCTTCAGACACAGGACTGCTGCAGCTGTTGTGTAAATAATAGTTTCAAGGCATTAGGATTAGGAAATATAAAAACCTGAGGGCCATTTATTAGACTTTTAGGAGACTGTAGAGACTAAGACCATAAGGGAAGCAGTCATCTTAAGAAAAGTGATCATATTATTGAGATGTTTAAAGAAAATATCAATGGCATTTTTCATATTAATGTGGCAAGCTTAAGAGGTTATTAAAAGTATATTAATTAAAAGAAAATAAAGGTCATCTCCCATTTCCAACTAGGAAATATTAGGGACCCTATTAATCTATCACCTGAAACAAGAACAGGAAAACTAAAACTAAATGTTCTAAAAATTTATACTCATGTCATGACACTGACATCAGGAACTGAAGGAAAGTTTCCATGACTTATGGGAAAACATGTACCTTATGACTGAACAAACTCACTGCCTTCAAATATTTTTCAGAAAACACTGCAAAAGGGGAACATAATTGAAGCCACACAAAATCTCTGAGTTTAATTGTACATTGCAGAAGATTAATGAACTTGTACATATATAGTCACAGAAATTACCCAGAAGGAGAAATTAAAGTCATGAAAAGTGTGATAATGAGCTTTGGGGCCACTTCAAGAAGCCATATGTATATGTAACTGAAGTTCCTAAATAAAGAGTCTATAGATTATTTACAGAATTAGTAGCAGAAATGCAGTAAAAACATAAGATTAACAAACTCCAGAGACATTAAATAAATAGAAAACCTACCTAAAGTCATGTCATATCATCCAAAGTCATTGGGAAAAAAAGAAAAGACTTAGGCACAAAAGAGAAAAAGTCACTTTGTAGGCATAAGAAAGATAAGCATGATAAAATTTGTCATGACAGGCAAAGCAATTGTAAAGAATGTGGACCAATAACATTAAAGTACTCATAAAGGGGACTTACAGAGAAGATGGTGTCTTAGTAAGACGGGTGGGTCTTAGTTCCTCCTCCAGAAAAGCAACTAAAGAAACAGAAACAATACAAAACAGCTCCCGGAGCCACGACAGAGACCAAAAAGACAGCGTACCCCATCTGGAACGGCTGAACGGGCAGGGAGAATCCGCTGCGGTGAGATACCCGAGGGGCGCGCATTTTCCCGGCCGGGGCGGCTGGTGACTGGGGTCCCCTCCACGCATGTGGCTCCCCAGTCTGACTGGGAACGTTGGATAGCGGGGCCCTCCCACCACGCTTGGCGTCGCGGGCCAGCTGGGCAATTTGGACCAGCACTCCCCCAAACCGCGGCGGCCGGCGACCCCCCCCCTTCACGCACGGTTTCCCGGGCCGACTGCGAGATTGGGATTGGCAAGTTAAAGGAGCCACAGCATCTTTTACTGGTGGGCCCCGCAGACAGAAGAGCGCCACCTACTGGGCAGGAAAAGAAAAACAGAGCCCAGAGATTTCACAGAAAAACCTTTCAACCAGCCGGGTCCCACACCCAGGGAAATCTGATCAAATGCCCAGACACCAGCAGAAAATAATGGATGACGCTTGGAAAATTGAAGATATGGCCCAGTCAAAGGAACAAACCAATAGTTCAAATGGGATACAGGAGCTGAGACAACTAATGCTGAATATACGAACAGAAATGGAAAAACTCTTCAAAAACCAAATCAATAAATTGAGGGAGGACATGAAGAAGACATGGGCTGAACAAAAAGAAGAAATAGAAAATCTGAAAAAAACACGGGCAGGCCACAGTGGCTCAGCAGGGAAAAATGCTCGCCTGCCATGCCAGAGGACCCAGGTTCGATTCCTGGTGCTGCCCATGTAAAAAAAAAAAAAAAAAAAAAAAAGACTGTTAGAAAAATCTGAAAAAACAAATCACAGAACTTATGGTGGTGAAGGACAAAGAAGAAAAAATGGAAAAAACAATGGATACCTACAATGGTAGATCTAAAGAGACAGAAGCTACAATTAGTGAACTGGAGGATGGAACATCTGAATTCCAAAAAGAAACAGAAACTATAGGGAAAAGAATGGAAAAACTTGAGCAGGGGATCAGGGAACTGAATGACAATATGAAGCGCACAAATATACATGTTGTGGGTGTCCCAGAAGGAGAAGAGAAAGAAAAAGGAAGAGAAAAACTAATGGAATAAATTATCACTGAAAATTTCCCAACTCTTATGAAAGACCTAAATTTACAGATCCAAGAAGTGCAGCGCACCCCAAAGAGATTAGACCCAAATAGGCGTTCTCCAAGACACTTACTAGTTAGAATGTCAGAGGTCAAAGAGAAAGAGAGGATCTTGAAAGCAGCAAGAGAAAAACAATCTGTCACATACAAGGGAAACCCAATAAGACTATGTGTAGCTTGCTCAGCAGAAAACATGGAAGTTAGAAGACAGTGGGATGATATATTTAAATTACTAAAAGAGAAAAACTGCCAACCAAGACTTCTATATCCAGCAAAATTGTCCTTCAAAAATGAAGGAGAAATTAAAACATTTATAGACAAAAAGTCACTGAGAGAATTTGTGACCAAGAGACCAGCTCTGCAAGAAATACTAAAGGGAGCACTAGAGTCAGATATGAAAAGACAGAAGAGAGAGGTATGGAGTAAAGTGTAGAAAGAAGGAAAATCAGATATGATATATATAATACAAAAGCCAAAATGGTAGAGGAAAATATTATCCAAACAGTAATAACACTAAAAGTTAATGGACTGAATTTCCCAATCAAAAGACATAGAATGGCAGAATGGATTACGACCCAGCAATACCACTGCTAGGTATCTACTCAAAGGACTTAAGGGCAAAGACACAGACGGACATTTGCACACCAGTGTTTATAGCAGCATTATCTACAATTACAAAGAGATGGAAACAGCCAAAATGTCCATCAACAGACGAGTGGCTAAACAAACTGTGGCGTATACCTATGATGGAATATTATGCAGCTTTAAGACAGACTAAACTTATGAAGCATGTAATAACATGGATGGACCTAGAGAACATTATGCTGAGTGAGTCTAGCCAAAAACTAAAGGACAAATACTGTATGGTCCCACTGATGTGAACTGACATTCGAGAATCAGCTTGGAATATATCATTGGTAACAGAGACCAGCAGGAGTTAGAAACAGGGTAAGATAATGGGTAATTGGAGCTGAAGGGATACAGACTGTGCAACAGAACTAGATACAAAAACTCAAAAATGGACAGCACAATAATACCTAAGTGTAATGTAACTAGGTTGGAACACTGGATGAAGCTGCACCTGAAATATCGATTTTTGTTTGTTTGTTTGTATCTTTTGTTTTTTTTTCTTTTTTCTTTTTATATATATATATTTTTTATTAGTATTATTATCTTAATTCTCTTCTCTATATTAACATTCTATATCTTTTTCTGCTGTTTTGCTAGTTCTTTTCCTAAATCGATGCAAATGTACTAAGAAATGATGATCATACATCTATGTGATGATACTAAGAATTACTGAGTGCATGTGTAATGGAATGATTTCTAAATGTTGTGTTAATTTCTTTTCTTTTTTTTTGATTAATAAAAAAAAATTTTTAAAAAAAGTCATTCCATTTCTTTTATATTGTATTCTGGCACCTTAGCAAACTAATAAAATATACAATGATGAGAAGAGCTTTATAATCATTTAAGGATAAATATATTTCCAAAATATAGTTCACAGGAGACTTCCAGGAGGATCATGTAATAAGGAGACAGAACACACACCTCCACCAAAAGCACATACCACATAGGCAGGAGTTGTCTAAAGCAGTGGTTCTGAGGTTCAGGACACCAGGGAACAAAGAAGAAGCACAATATACTCCAAACCAACATTCTCCAAACAAAAAATTTCTGAATAGACCCTGTTCTGGTTTGCTAGCTGCCGGAATGCAACACACTAGAGACGGATTGGCTTTTAATAAAAGGGGATTTATTTTGTTGGTTCTTCAGAGGAAAGGCAGCTAACTTTCCACTGAGGCTCTTTTCTTACGTGGAAGGCACAGGATGGTCTCTGCTGGTCTTCTCTCCAGGCCCCTGGGTTCCAACAACTTTCCCCGGGGTGACTTCTTTCTGCATCTCCAAGGGCCTGGGCTGAGCTGCGAGGGCTGAGCTGCGAGTGCTGAGATGAGGAATGCCGAGCTGCTTAAGCTGTGCTACATTGCGTTCTCTCATTTAAGCACAAGCCAATTAAGTTAAACGTCACTCATTGCAGCAGACACGCCTCCTAGCCGACAGCAGATGTAATTAGCAACAGATGAGATTCACCTACCATTGGCTCATGTCCACAGCAACAGAACTAGGTGCTTTCACCTGGCCAAGTTGACAACTAAATCTAACTACCACAGACCCACACCAAGACACTTACTGTTGTAGTATGTAAACTGCTGGAATGTGATATACCTGAAATGGAATGACTTTTAAAAGGGAGATTTTATTAAATTTCAAGTTTACAGTTCTATGACAATGAAAATGTCCAAATTAAGGCACAGCTAAAAAAAACCTCCAACCTAAGGCATCCAGTAAAAGATACCTTGGTTCAAGGAGGCCAATGCAGGTCAGGGTTTCTCTCTCAGCTGAAAGGCACATGGTGAAATCTGCTAGCATTTTCTCCAGGCTTCTTCAATGTCTTACCGAGGGTCCTGTCCATTCCACTGGCTCTGTTGGTTCTGGTGGCTCTCGGGGCTCTGTAGCTTTTTCCAAAATGGTTCCCTCTAAAAGGGCTCCAATAAGCAATCCCGTCTTGAATGGGTGGAGACACATCTCCATGGAAACCATTTAATAAAAAATTAACACCCAGAATTGGTAGGTCACATCTTCATGGAAATAATAAAAAGATTCCACCTAGCAATATTGAATGAGGATTAAGGACATGGATTTTCTGGGGGTACATAATAGTTTCAGATTGGCACACACAATAATCAAATATTCAAATGCCAAATAGAAGGAATAAATTACAAAAACAGCAAGAGAAAACAATTCAGCACACACAAGTGAAGACAAATAAGACCAAGTGTTGATTTCTCATGTATAATAATATATCAAGGCAAATAAAAATAAAGCAGCTCTTTCAAATTACATTTTGGCTTGCTAAAGTTGTCAGAATGCAATATACCAGAGATGGGTTGACTTTTATGGTGGGAATTTATTGGTTTACAAATGTGCAGTTCTAAGGCTATGAAAATGTCCAAACCAAAATAATGTTCTTAGTGTTTTGGCTTGTGGGGCTTTGGATTGGATGGAAAGGATACAAAGAAGTAGCAGAAAAGGCCCTTGCCTTGAAAGAGGTTATTTTAGAAACAAGGTTTATAATCTATAACAAATAAACATTTGAAAAGTAACGTACTGAGTCTACTAAGTGCTGACTTTGGTGTTAAGTTCAGATTGGTTCTCCTGACTTTTCTCTTTTCCTTTGGCTATGAGATTGAAAGCATTCAGAGCTAGGTTTCAGTTTACTAAAGCTGCCAGTATGCAATATACCAGAAATGAGCTTGCTTTTACCATAGTGATTTATTAGCTTACAAATGTACAATTCTAAGGCCATGAAAATGTCCAAATTAAGGCATCAACAGTATGATCCTTTCTCTGAAGAAAGACCACTGGCATCTGAGACACCTCTATATCATGAGAAGTCACATAGCCAGCATATGCTGGTCCTTCTATCCCAAGTGTTGTTGCTTTCAGTTTCTTTCTCCAGTAGCTTTCTTTTTGAGCTTCTGTCGGTCCTTTCTAATCTCCTCCAGGGCTTTTATCTGAGCTCTCTTGGTTTTTCCTGTCCTTTATCCTCTCATAAGGATTAAGTAAAAGGATTAAGACCCACTTTGAATGGGGTGGGTCACATCTCAATTTACATTGCTGAACAAAAATCTCCCACCCACAACAGGTCTGCACCCACAGGAATGGATTAAATTAGCATGGCCTTTTCTGTGGTACATAACAGCTTTAAATCAACACAGATGTGAATGGCTCCCTCCCATGTGAGAATGAGATGTGGTATAGGAGGTACTTTTGGTACTTTCATTTAAGGTTGCTTCATGTAGCTTTGCTATACTGATGGCATCTTTAACTCAAATGGGGATTGGGTACTGTCACTTGCTGTGAGCTGAGAGTAATTCAGAGCTAATAGAAGAGAAGAGAGATAACTTTGATCTCAGGACTTTGGATATGGGCTCTACCTTCTCATGAAGAGAGGGGAATTCTCATGCAAAATACATTGTAATGTCTTGTTATAGACTATAGTTTTAGAGGCAGGCCACTGGGATATTGATCCTCTCTCAGCCTGCTGATTACTTCTTCAATCTCCACTCTCCCCCAGTGTTAGTCCCTCAAAACAGGAAGCTGAGATGGTCTTAATATCCTCACATAGAACTTAACACTTTGGAACTTAACAAGAGTTTTGGCATCCTTCAGTTTTTAGGGGGAGATCCCTCAAGAGAATATTCAGCAGGAAGAAGCCAGGAGAATATAGAATGGAATAAAGAAATTATTTGAAATTCTAGAAAAGTCCTATTTCCCATCATATCTTTCCTGTCCAATTGACCTTTTCTTCTTACTTGTACTAATTGGTAGTATTCTAAGAATAAAACTCAGTTTAGTTTTCATATAAGGTGGTACAGGAAAGGACTGCAGGGCAGATCAAATCAGTCTTGTAGGTAGGGAAATGAGAGAGTCTCCGAAGCAAATTGAGAATTGGTGCCAAATAGGTGGAATCAAGTTTAAATGAGTAATGGACAGGGTCAATGAAATGCAAAATATAATCAAAAGCAGGAATCTTTGTTGGGAAATTTGAATTAGTTAGATGATCTGGATAGGCTGTAACCTCTGAAGTATCCAGTCAGTGGAGAAATATGGGAGGGACCTGTGTGCCAGATTTAGGAAATAAATACTACTTACTGCTTTTGGTTGCTCACACATGAGCCACTATTTTTGGCTGTATGCCCATTCTTGCAAGATTGTTAACAAACTATTTTTTCCTTCACAATTAGTTGAGTATTTATTCTCTTTCAGGTGCAGCTTTCTTTTTAACAGTATATATGTGTATAGAAATGTATATGATGACTCTGTCTACATCACAAAAAGGATGGACTACAGAATATGCTTTGTGGATGTTATAAGTTTTGTTTTGAGGGAATTAAGTGAAGACTCTGGCATTTAATTCACTGGCATAAAACAGAGAAAGGAAGGTCACTTTATTCTTTTCCTTTCTTCAAAGCTAAATGAGGAATTCTGTGACAGTCTTGAAGGAGATATCTAAAACAGATCTAGAGAACACACTTCTGTTCCTTTCTCCTAATTCCCAAATTCTAATTTAGCTCTTATTTGTTAACTGTATTGCCCTTTTTTTCACAGTAAGTTGGAAATCAATGTAAGAAAATCTTTTAGAAACATGTTGTTCTAGTTTGCTAGCTGCTGGAATGCAATATACCAGAAACGGAATGGCTTTTAACAAGGGGAATTTAATGAGTTGCTAGTTTACAGATCTAAGGCCGAGAAAATGTCCCAATTAAAACAAGTCTATAGAAATGTCCAATCAAAGGCATCCGGGGAAAGATACCTTGGTTCAAGAAGGCCGATGAAGTTCAGGGTTTCTCTCTCATCTGGAAAGGCACATGGTGAACGCAGTCAGGGCTCCTCTCTCGGCTGGACAGGCACATGGCGAATATGGTATCATCTGCTAGCTTTGTCTCCTGGCTTCCTGTTTCATGAAGCTCCCCGGGAGGCGTTTTCCTTCTTCATCTCCAAAGGTCGCTAGCTGGTGGACTCTCTGCTTCGTGGTGCTGCAGCATTCTCTGCTCTCTCTGAGTCCCTCATTCTCCAAAATGTTTTCTCTTTTATAGGACTTCAGAAACTAATCAAGACCCACTCAGATGGGTGGAGACATATCATCCCCTAATCCAGTTTAACAACCGTTCTTAACTAAATCTCATCAACCAGGGAGATGATCCCATCACAGTCCCAAATACACAGCATTGAATAGAGACTATTCTACCTTTAAGAAATGGGATTTATATTAAAACATGACTTTTCTTAGGGGGCATACTTCCTTTCAAACCAGCACACATGTATTATGTGAAAGGTCTTCACTATAGCATAGTATTTATTTGGGGGAATCCTGTTTGGTCTGTTTTGCAAGAAGTTAGAGTTTGGGATACAATAAAGCTGTACTCCCATTCTGAATGATTGAAATTTTCATGGGATGTTCTGGGTATCCCTCTTTGCACCAGTATCTGATCTTCAAAAGAACTGGCATTATGAAGAATCATAGGATACAACTGTTTGGAAATAAGTCTGTCACATGGTTTTTCTGTGAGCAGGAGATCCAAGGCCTGGAGAAACTCATTCGTGCTTGGAGTAGCCAAGGGGGAAGGGAAACAGTGTTCAATAACAGAGAGAACTATCTCTGAGTTATGAACTTCTAGCCACATTCCTCTGTCTTTGTCAATTTCATAAGCCATGCTATGTGTTGTCAGGAAATTTGATAAATTTACTGTTTTTCCAGTATGCATTTGACTTGTTTGTATTTTTAAATATTTTTATTTTCAAAAAACATAACAATTGAACCAGGTTGCAACACTGGCAGAGTTGATCCCTGACTCCCCTGGGGTGACAAAAACATCAGAAATAGATCTAGGAATTTAATTTAGACCCATAGTGTCCAGAAGTCAGTCTCTAGTAGTGTCAGCATATTAACGGGCTGACAGACTCTGGTAAGGTCCATATGCTGACTGATTGACATGTCTTAGTAAGGTCTATATGCTGACATTCTGCCTGTTTTCTGGTTGTACTGACTGGGAGTATGTGCATGTTATTGTAATTCTGTCTGTAGCATGTGTCCTATGAAAGCAGGAAATAAATGCTCCATTTTTAAGAGGAAATAATGTAATTTGTAAGATTTGTAATAGACATTTCTTTCAGAGTAATGGCCAAATTCTCATCATCTTGTACAAGAAGAAAATTGTACATAAACTAATATGGTAGTTTTTTAATTCAGCGAAGGTAATACCTGCTCAAAGCCTAGAATTTTTAACTTACTTGAAATTCTCTGCTTCTAGGCAGGACTTCATGTTCACTGTCTGTTTCAAATCTTCTATGTTCTTAGCTTTCCCTGTTATAGAATGTCATGTTCCATTTAATTATACTGCTGTTTTTAGTCTGCCACGCATTTAGCTTCCCCCTCACCCAGTCTAATAAATAAAGCTGCAAAGGAAATTTTGCATTAGAAACTATTTTAAGAGCTGACAAGTTTTCTTTCCAGTATGCCTTTCACTGGATATCTGTGACCAATATTTATGTCTTCAATGTTTTTGTATCTGAATTGCTGTGTAATTTTTTGTGTGTTGAACTAACAAGATTGACTTATTCTGATATAGTGATGGTTTTGTGCTGATGAAAGCAAAGGACTGACCACAAGCTGTGCCTTTGGGGAGTGGGTATGAGCCTGGTGATGCCTCTTTAGAATGAGAATCAGCTGCGTTGGAAAGACAAGGAAAAGAGTTGAAAGCTTTCCCAGGCCCCACTCTGTTGATTGAAGGAAACCAAGTTAAGTTTTAATAACATTATGATTTAGTCTGGTAACATTTATATGATATGTCACTCAGATCCATATAAATGGTGTATAATTGTATTTAAAATATGTTTTTCTGTGTATATAGAATGGGTTAATAAAATTTTGGGCTAATTTGATCCTAAAATAATGACATACATCTTCATAAAGTAAGTATAACATAAGTTTTAATGAGCATGCATATGCTGTTCTGTATCTCATTTTGATATCTAAGGTCTTTAGTGAACTAGGTTTTTGAGAAGTATTGATTTTATCATGTATGCACAAAGTTTTGAGGCCTTCTCTTTCCACTAACAATAGAGTAATATTACTATAGCCTATAATTATATCTACCCCATTTAATAAATATTTTTTCTTTAGTAGTAAACTTTCAATAAGAACCTAATAACTGAGTTCTACCCATATCACCAAGACAACTTTGTGTGTGTCCCTCTGCTGATGCATGGTTAAACATATCTGTGAAATATATCCAGGAGTGGATATTTTATTCAGGACAAATAAACAAATTTAATTTCCAGTGGATCTTTTCAAGATAATTTTTAGTTTCATCAATAGACCTCCCACCATCAAAAAAGAGTTTATTAACCTGGCATAAGTATCCAAAGGCACAATATTCACAACGTGTTACAATTGAGTGGACTGTTCATTTCCAGAAGCAAAAAGTAAAGTTTTTCATGACTTAACACAATATTTTTAAAACTCTGACCCTGAACCCCAACCAAGAGTATGAACTTTAACACCTAAATTTGAGATGGGGTGTTCTAGTTTACTCAGGGTTGTATTAAAATTGAACCCCATGACTTCTAGGGAACATAGCTGGGGAAATAAGAATGTCTCTCTACAAACTTAGGTCAATACTGCTGCAAATCAGAAATTTGCTTTAATTTTCTTGATGGAAGGTAATATAAAAGGGGTAGTAGAAATAAGAGACTACATAGTTAAATATGGTAGAAGGTTAGATATCAATCTATATGTCTATAGTCAAAAACTAGGAAAGACAGTATCTTACTTTTAGTCATCTTTTCATATCTTAGAATATTTCCTAAGAAATCATTAACATGTCCTCCAATGCAGCATTATACATGTATAGATAAATTGTGTCATCTATATGCCTATGCTTATGTTCAACTGATCCATATTGAATATTCATTTATTTACTTATATTGATATTTTTAGTCTATATGCAATTTGAGTTTCACTTAATATAATTACAGATGAAATTCTGAGGAGATGATGGGTTGATAAAACCTTACACAATTTATAGTAAATCCTCAGTAGGCAATATGAAGTTAATTGCACATTCTGGAATCCCTATGACATGTTACCTCACTTGCTCCAGGTACCCTAAATTCTCTGATCACTCTTGGCCTCTGGACATGTCTTTTACACTCTTTGATTCAACAAAAGAAATATTTATCCCATTATTTCCTTGCCACTCTACAATAACAAAAATTTATTAAATCAATTCTGAATCTCTGCAAAGGGGAATCATAAGATATTAATTGAACTGTATTTTGTTTTTCTTAAGCTTTAACTATAAATTCAATATACCATAACATCTCAATGTTATGGTATATTGAAAACAAAATACAGTTCAATTAATATCTTACAATTAACTACTATGGACCAAGATCTTAAAAGTTAGCTAGACCTATCTTCAGAGTTCCCATTTGCAGAATATTCCTCATTTTCTAGCTCTACATTTACCCTCTTATGTGAAAGAAAATAACTTTCAAATCATTCCTCAAAGTTTATACCCAATGAGCAAAGCCCTGAGAGATTATCTTCCATTACCTCAACACACCTCCCTTCTGCCTTATTTATTCAGCTTTATTTCTGTACTAAGATTTGTTTATTTGAAAGAATATTAGGAATGGAAATTTATTTTTCTTATAAAAAATTGACTTGTCCCAGCAGAGATGATTTTCTTGTGAATCCACCAATAACAATCTCATGAAAACAAGATAATCAAAGAATTAATACTTAGGTCTGTATTTGAAGTCCAATCCAATAATATTCAGGATCTCAGTTTCTATTCAGGTATGCAAAGAAATTTCATATAATTTATTGGAAAAAATACATTTGATGGCAGAGTGTGGATTATGTCGATACTCAAAATTCCTTTTGCAAAAAAGAAATTTTCAGAGACAAAACACTGAGCATAATGTTGATATCATGTGGTCTTCTAAAGAAATTAACATATTTTAAACCACAGCATCTTGAATTTACATTCTTTATTTTGACACTTTCTGTAATAAAGGCATAAACTATTTTGCTTGTCCATCTCTTACAATAATGGAAATAAATACAGCATTTCATGATCATTTCATGGCTTCCTCCATTCAAATGAGGTTTTCAAAATATTAAGCCAAAGCTTTAGTTATAGTTGTATCCTGATTATCAGTTCAAATGCTCCTTAAAATTAAGAAAAATATCTCTCTATGAGTGCTAAAGAGATTAGCACTAAAGACACACTCAATTATGTCTATCAATATCTGTTTAATAATGCTTTCTACAAATTAGATCAATTGGTATTAACTTAATCTTCATAAAAATTACACTATCTCTCTTTCTCCTCAATTATGCCTATCAATATCTGATTAATAGTACTATCTACAAATTAGGTCCATTGACACTAACTGAATCTTCATAAATATTGCACTGTCCCCCTTTGCTCCTACTAAAGTAGTAACTAAGCAGTGAGAATAAACAATTTTGATGATTTTCTATTCATGAGATCAGTATGCTAAAGTGGTATATTAAACTCAAGTTAACTTTTCACACTTCATATCTCAGCTCAATTATCTTTTCAAGAAGATAGAATTCTTTGACTTCCATTGCTCACATTGGACCTCTCTTTATATCCCTTAACACAGTCCACATCAAAAATTTTTGTTTATGAAAATTTGATTACCATTAACTGACACTGTAACTTTCTTAAAGGGAGTATTTTTCTGTCCACATATTTGCATACCCATGGTCTAATAAACTTCTAAGAATAAATAGTTCACTTAGATAATTAGTATGTGTTTAATGAATGGTGAGTCAAGAAATAATTAATTGTTAATAGCAATAATAAGACCTTTTATGTACCTTATTAGGTACTGGAAAATATATAAATGTTTTACATATATTCACTCACTGTATCCTCATAGCTCCAAGAAAGAAGTGCATTTTTACCTATTAACACAGATAACACAAAAGGAAAACAGAGGTATAAAAATATAAATGATTTCCTAAAAACCACATAGCTCATATCAGTGACACCAGTAGTCAAAACTAAGTTTCCTGGACAGAGCACTGGCTTCGAAGCTCTTTAACACATAGAATGAAAGAATAAATTACTTTTTTACTTTGCCCACTGACTGTTAGGTCTCCTGACCATACTTTTGAAGTGTTGATGGTCTTCATTAAGCCAATGGCAGAAATAAAACAGAAAGGAATATTTTGAGCAATAGGGAAGAATTGGTTTCAACAGATTTAACTAATCTTTCAGATGACTGATACATGTAGAATTTGCAGGGTTTTATCATGGATGATCAAACATATAAGGAAGATAAAAAGAGAAGTAGAAGTAGAAAAATATGGGGGAAGAGCAGGAGGGAGAAGTAGAAGAAAGAGAAGAAAATAATGGGAAATGCAAAGAAGAATAAGGTGAGAAAAAGGATATTTTGAAAAGCAAAGACAGTATTCCTATAATCATCTGGGGCTCCATAGCAGTTTTAAGGTACAGAAGTAGAACCCATGCTAGATATAATGCAGGAAAGTGTGCAGTTATCCAGAATGGAAATTACTGGATAAAATTGAAAAAGGAATCTAGAACTTCCGCATATACTTTGGATGTAGAAATATGCAAAAATATATTGCTCTGACTCTAAAAATTATTAAAAAGCCAGGTAATCTAAAAAAAAAATCTTAGCTTTCCATGAGGCCACAAGAACTTTGAAATTGAAATCATCCAAGTAGTTAGAATTCTGAGCAGGGATAAGACCCTCAGAGAGGAGATGTTAGAAATAAACTGTTTCAACTTTGTCAGAGGATAGAGAAAATGTGGCTATAGTACAAGCAAGTACAAAGAAATAAGCTAAATTATAAAGAATTGATAAAACAAAGTGTGGGCCAAAGTGTCAGTTGTGTACAAAAGAGAAATCTAGATTCAAGGGATTGGCCATCACGCCCAATGCATTTCCTGCAAGTATCTACCAAAGCTCATGAGTAAGATTGGGGGCAGATCATATCACCATGTAATTCACAAAATACTGAACATTCTCCTTTCCTACCAAATGAGGGATTGCTATTACTTTTCCAACTACAGCTTTATTCTTACTTTAGTCTGTCCTAAGACGGAAAACAAAATTATCAGGATAACTAATCATAGAAGTGTTCCTGCTTTTTGAGAGAATCCAATCTGTAACATGACATCGCTTCCTTGTAGCTTCCCTCCAATTATCAAATAAAGCCTAAATCCTATCATAGATTATTTCTAATACCCTCTTACTTAGAAAATGCACATTTCCACATGGCAAGTGTTCTTCAAAGCAGTAAATAAAAAGCCAACTTGTGAAACCGCAGGTTTTACTAGTTATCTTTGACTAGAAAGCATTGAAAGCACTAAATTAAATGTCCAATTAAGAGGATAAACCACATGCACAGATAAATAAGAAATTTTCTCAGAGAGTGGATACTATCACATAGTGTCTAATGACAAGCTAGAAATAAAATTTTGAAATGCACACATAGACAAACACAATATCAGAAACAAATAATTTCTTTAAGCAGTTACTTCAGTGGATTTCAGTATAACTGAAAATTGAATGAGGGAACTTGAAGATAAGCCAAAAGGAGTTAAATAACCAGAAAGAAATTTAAAGAAAAACAGTGGGAAAATGTATCCAACAGCTGTGGGACCATACCAAACCTTTTAATATACATGCAGTTAGAGTTCAACAAAAAAGAGTAGAGAGGAAATGAACAAGAAGAAATATTTAAGGATATAATGGCCAAGATTTTACCAAAAATAAGCAATGACATCAAATCAAATTATATGGCCACAAATGTCAGTGAACCCCACAAAGATTAATATGAAAAGCAATCAAACAACCATAAAACATACCTAAATTCATAAGACTCAATTCTGAAAAATAAAGGTAAGTATACAATTAAAAAGGCAGTCAGAGGAAAATACATTTCACCTACAGAAGAAGAAACAGAACTGTTACAGTAGACTTGCCATCCAAAATGATAGAAGCCAGAAAGTAATGGAAATATATTTAAAGTAGTGAAAGATAAAACTCATTACAGAATTCAAAAGCCATTGAAAACAGGTTCAAATTAAAGAGTAAGATACATATCATTTCTATATGATAATAGAAAAAGGGTTGGGTCTAACGATAGAAATGAATGATGCTAAACATGCAAATTTAAAGGGAAATATGTCAAATATTTCATATGTAAAATTATACTAGCTTCAAAAATAATTGCCTAAAACATTAACTAGTTTGATGAATTTTTCAGTTTAAACCACATTTAAAAACAAAGTTTATGAAAAAATAACAATATGAGAAAGAAAACTTTGATTTCTACTATATTACAGTTCTAATGTTTAAAATGTGTGGTATAGTATTTTAAGTGGATTATGATAAATTGAACATGCACATCATAATCCCTAGGGCAGTCATTACAAAGAGAGAAAAATTACTAACATAAAGGATCGAATAAAAATGTCACTACAGTCACAAATATTAAAAGGATAATAGGAAAATTATATAAACACTTTTTAGCTATAAAATTTGATTATTTTCATGAAATGTACAATTCCTTATATGCTCACATCAGAAGAAATGGGTAATCTCTTTAGTACTATGTCTATTAAAAAATGAATTTTTCCTAAAAGCCTTCCAAATGACAAATTCTGAAATCCTTTTCCAAATGGGGAAATCCTTCAGACTGGAATTTGGAGAGTGCATGGTTATAAACTCTTCACCCATGCAGAAGTGGACAACACTTTGAGAGCTAGTAGGGCAATGACATAAAAGGAACCTCAGTGGGTTTACAGATAGTTCTGAGGTAGAATTCTTGCCTGCTGTACAGGAGACCTGGCTCAATTCCTTGCCCATGTACCTAAAAAAAAATTTAAAAACTCAAGAAAAAGAGTAACCCTCAAAGTAGTAAGTTATTCTTTCCCATACAAAGTTCTTTCTTTCTGTAAATAGGAGTATACTTGTATATTTGAAAACGTTTAGTAGCTACCCCTAAAGTTATACTTTCTATTAGCAGATCTAGGGAAGCCTATCAGCAAAATACACATCTCATCCTTGTATTTGTTAATTCTTTTTAATATATTAATATATTGCATGTTTTCAACTCTGATAAAGGTGTTATTTTTTTTTAGGAAAAAAAGCATCATATCACAAAGCGGTGATTAAGAATACAAGCTCTAAAATCAGTCTGTCTGAGTTCAAATTTGGGCTTGTCCTTTAACCTGTTGCCTGACCATGAACAAGATATGAAAACAGTTTCATCATTTGCAAAATTCAGGCACGTGAAAACATTAATTTAGGCACCCCTCTAGGTGTTGTGGATACAATATTGAACATGATTGACAAAAATCTTGTGCTCATAGAGCTTTTAAAGTAAAGATAAAAAGAGCAAGCAAAAGTCTTAAGCACAGAGTATTGGATGGTGTTTACTATGGAATACGAATGGCAACACTGATGAGGGATGAGATATATATGATTTAAAAGAGATTGTAAGGGATGGTCTTAACAGAAAGATAATGAGAAAAGAACGAAGTATTTACTGGGAAAAGGGAAGTTCAAGAAGAAGTAAATAAACAAATATTCCAGACAGAAAGAAACTGAGTATAGGGAAGGGTGAGCAGCAATATGGCTGATCCAAAATAACCCAAAATAAACACATGGATAGAGTGAGTTTGTAGAAGTAAGAAGTAGGGGCAACTGATATATCCCGGAGTAATTTGGGCAGAGCATAAAAAAGTATTTGCAAAGTACCCTTAGGGGACTTGGGAGAAAGGATAAAATATTAAACTTCCCCATATGGGGAATTCCTGATATTCTCACAAGTAGTGGGGACAACCAATTCAATACGTTGAGGACTCAATCTGGGCTTGCCCCTAAGAATCTTTTTCTTGCAAAGGAGAAGTTAAGCTTACTTGTAATTATGCTTGAGTCATTCCCAGAGAAAGTCTTTGGTTGCTGAGATATGGCCTCTCTCTCTAAGCCAATTCAGCAGGTGAACTCACTGCCCTCCCTTCTACATGGGACATGACCCCCACAAGTGTAAATCTCCCTGGAATGTGGGACAGGATTCTGGTAAGAGACAGAACCCAGCATCATGGGATTGAAAACTCATTCTTGACCAGAAAGGGAAGAGAGAAATAAGACAAAATAAAGTTTCAGTGGCTGAAAGATTTCAATCACAGTTGAAAAGTTATCCTGGAGACTATGCCTATGCATTATACAGATACCCCTTTTAGTTTTTGGTGTATTGGTGTGGCTAGAAAGATGTACCTAAAATTGTCAAACTGTGTTCCTGTAGCCTTAATTCTTGAAGATGATTGTATAACTATACAGCTTTTACAACATGATCATGTGATTGTGAAGACCTTGTATCTAATGCTCTTTTTTATCTATGGTATGGGCAGATGAGTAAAAATTAAGGATAAAAATAAATAATGGGAGACAAGGGGTAAAAAAAAATAGGTAGATTGAAATACTAGTGGTCAGTGAAAAGGAGGGGTAACGGGTATGGGATGTATGAGTTTTTTTCTTTTTTCCTTGTATTTCTTTTTCTGGAAATGCAAATATTCTAAAAATTCAAATATTCTAAAATGCAAATATTCTAAAAATGATCATGGTTTATGAGTACACAACTGTGCGATGATAATCTGAGTCAATTGATTGTATACGACAGGTGGATTGTGTGTGAAGATTTCACAATAAAAATATGAATAAAAGAAGTAGGGGCATATCATGTCACATGTGCAGGCTTTTGTAAAAATTTTTATTTTTGCTCTTAATATAAGGAAGTTTTGTAGGTTATGTGAAGAAAACTGATAAGATATAGGCTATGTTTTAACAGCATCCTTTAGACTCTATATGGGGATTAGGCTCAAGGGATATAAGGCAGAAAGAGGGAGACAATCCAGAAAGCTGTGGCAATAACTTAGCAACTGTGATTATCATTCTTGTTGCCAGGGTGATAGAAGAGGAGATATTGAGAAATAGTCAAGTTAAAAACATATTCTGTACAGAGAATCAATATGATGCACAGATGGACCTGATGTTAAGTTAGTCACAGAAAAAAAAAACAAAAACAAAATGAGTCTTAAGCTTTGCTGGGCAATTAAAAAGAAGGCTTTCCATGACCAGAGATTAAATTTTAGATATTTTAAGTACCTAACTGAAGGTTATCTTGTAAAGATAAACTAGGCTAATTATATTCCTAAGGCCCTTTGAATATTATCTGGTACTCAGTGAGAATAATATATGTTTATCATTATTATATAACATCAATCATTTGCAAACAATAAAACATTTTCAAATTTGTTATGCACTGTTTCAGTGTTATTTTCTTCATCATTTTTAAGTAGTTCAACCTCTGCCACATATAGAATTCTGACATGCCACCAGGAACAAAGGATTTTGTCTTGAAACTACTTCAGGCTATATCTTACATAAAATATGATATACACTGAAATAAATAGGGAAATTGATGGATAGTGTGAATAGTCTACTGCCTTCACATTCCCCAAAGCTTATGTGATATTTGTTTAATAATATTAGAAATGCTTTCTAGAATGTATTATAGAAGGACAGGGTAGGCTGGATTTGATTAAAACACAGGCAATTCCTGAACTTACTACTATCTGAAAAATTAGAAAATCGGTTGATTATCATTCCCAACACAAACCAACAGTATACATTTTCTAAATCATAGAAATGTACATAAATGAAAGCAAGACCAGCACAATTCCTAAAAATGAATGGAAAATATAAAAAACCTATAAGAATAAGGAGAGACACAATTCATGCACAAGATGAAAGACTAGTTAAAAGTATATTATTAAGTACTAAATACTTATCAAAGACACAGATGATTAAAAAAAGAGTAATTGCAAAAAATATAGATTTCAGGCAACATGTTCAGAGCAAAATTTAATCTTAGAGTAAATTATATGGCTATTGTATTTAAGTAAAAATGTTTATGCAAATTCAGGATTAGAGAAAAATAAAGCACATTTTAATTATTTGAATAAATTGATAGTAATGGACTTTTGATAATCATTAACATTTTAATCATAAAACAAAGGTTGGACATAATTTCATCTTTCAAAAATCATTTATTAAAATGGATAAATATAATTCCACAGAGAAAACCTTAATATAAATTAAAATAATATAAATCATTTGAAGGGAAATAGTATATCTAATCACCATTGCTTTAGTTTAGGTACAAATAATCAAAAATAAGAAAACATACTTCTTAAATGTATGTTGACTAGTAGAGAAAATTAAAACTGCAATCCTGGCTTGCATAAAGACATTTTTAAAAGGAAATATTAGCAACCTACCTGACCAAAATTTATGGTATGTCACACAATTTGGACTTATTATCAATTTTTAGGTTTCCAACTTTTCTCTATTAAAACTCTTGGGTGGGCCGCGGTGGCTCAGCGGGCAAAGTGCTTGCCTGCTATGCCGGAGGACCTCGGTTCGATTCCCGGCCCCAGCCCATGTAACAAAAACGGAGAAACAGAATACAATAAAACAAGAAAACGTTTAAAAAAGATGTTTCCCTTTCTTCCTTCCTTCCTTCCTTCTATCCTTCCTTCCTTCTATCCTTCCTTCCTTCTCTCTGTCTTTCCTTTAAAAAAAAAAAAAAAAAAAAAAAAAATTCTTAACGAATGGATCAGGAATGTAACTAAAAATGCATTTTTTAAGAACATTAACTTAAAGAAACCAGCAAAAAGGAAGTGAATTATTTAATTATACCAAAATTAAACAAAGAGATAGAAATTACCAATGCTTATTGATGCATCAGAAAATAGTAGTGTCTCCAAATGGTTAGTAAGTAGGCAGAAAAGAGGTATAACAGCATGCAGATTTAACCTCATGAATTTATAAAACTTGAGGGCTTAATGCACTATAAGATGAGATTCTTGATTTTGCTTATGTACCAAGAAAATATTCGTCTCCCAAAATGAAATTACAAAGGAATTACCAAAGATTATGGTGAATAATGAAAAACGAAAGCTGCAAAATAGAAGCAGATAATGACAAAAATTATATATGTGTAATTCATGCATATATACATATACATAATATTAGTCTAGAAGATATATGAAAAATTCTCAAAAATGATTAGCATGCTTGTATTTTCATTAATAACTTAAAATATTTTCCAAATTTTGTTCAATGTTCACACACACTTTTTACTATAACTTAATTATATCACATTATTTTACTTTGCTCTAAGACCAAATATTGTTCTCATTTTCCTTTTTAGCTGTTTATAATTGAATAATATTAGAAAAAATCTTTATAAAACACAAGTGAATATTTTCTTTACAAAAGCTACTGTGAATTTAAAATTTTGCAGTAATGCATGCATCCTGATATTCATTGTCAAAATTTATTAGTGCTGCATTAAATTCCTTCTGTTTATCAACTGATTGACTCTTTAAAGTAACTATATTTTGATTTATTTGTCTTATAACATTGAGGCAACTAGATTTAAAATTTCAATCACATACTAATGATTATAACTCTAAAAAGTTGTCAGATCTAGAATCTAAACTGGATTTTTCAGTCCTCAGCATCATTCTTTAAGACTTTACTATATATTAGAATGGTTTACTTCTGAATGTGTTCTCCATAATAAAATTCTCTGAAATTGGAATATCCATGGAGATTTCTATAATACAATTTGAAGGATAACACCTTATTTTTGTCCGTTTTAGTTGTTTTAAAATACATACATTTAAATCACAGGTTTGACACATCTTTTATCACTTCCAATTACTATGTGGATTTCTAAAAATAGATTTCTTGAAAGTTTCCAGATTAGGCATAGTCTAATTGAATTTCTCTTGAGAGAAATTCAAACTAATTAAAGGATGTTAGTGTATTTAAAGAGAGACCAAGTAAATACCCAAGTAGGAAAGAAAGAAGCACTTAAATTTTTAGCATCACTTTCATTTCAGTTGTCGGGAGCTTTCCTTTTTCTGCAAGACTCTAATAAGAGCATTTTTTACCTCTTTGTTCCTAAGACTATAAATAAGTGGATTCAGCATGGGGATCACCATGGTATAAAATACAGAGGCCACTTGATCCTTTCCCAAGGAATAGGACTGCTTTGGTTTTAAATAAATAAAAACTGTAGTGCCATAAAAAATGCTGACTCCTAGGAGGTGGGAGGCACAAGTAGAAAACGTTTTGTATTTTCCTGAAGTTGAATTAATTTTCAGGATAGTAGACAAAATGGACCCATAGGACACCAAAATTGTGATTAAAGACGACATTACATTGAAACTAGCAAAAATTATTATCATGATTTCAGTGTTAAGAGTTTCAGTGCAAGAAAGGGCTAAAACTGGTGTTATGTCACAGTAAAAGTGAGAGATTACATTGGAGTTGCAGAAATGCAAACTATTTATGTAAAGAACAATAGCTAATGATTCAGTACCACCAATCAAGTAAGACACAGCAATGAGTGTGCTGCAGAGTTTCTTGGACATAATAATTGGATATTGAAGAGGCTTGCAGATAGCTACATAGCGGTCATATGCCATTGAAGAGAGAAAGAAAAATTCACTGATACCCAGGAAGGCAAAGAAATACATCTGGGTGAAGCAGCCCATGAATGAAATATACTTGTTGGAAGTCAGTAAATTCTCTAAGGTTTTAGGGATGATGACTGTTGAGTAACTGAGGTCAAGGAATGACAGGTGACTGAGGAAAAAATACATGGGAGTTTGAAGCTGAAGGTCCAGGTGAATTATCAGTATCATCCCCGCATTCCCCAGGACAGTAATCAGGTATATTAGGAGAAACAGCATAAAGACCACCTGCTGGATCTCTTCAGAGTCTGTCAATCCCACAAGGATGAAGTCAGGCACATTTGTGTTATTCCTGCTTCCCATAGCATTTAACTGTTGTGAACTGTTGAGAAATCAAGCGTGATACTCAGAATGAATGACTCCAAAATGTTATTTGTTCATAGGAGTAATTAAGCATTTAAAAAAATTAATTTAATGGTCTTAGAAATTCACAATAAAAGGTAGTTTTTAAAATAAGACTGAAAAATATCTTAGTTTGACTGCTAAATATAAATTAACATTGAGATATTATATAATAGAAATTACTATTTTTCTATGGTAGAAATATATGTATACATTTTATATAATGAGAATGAGCATGGCACTGTTATAAATACTTCCCTTTATTCACACTTTTATTCAGATGAAACTATTATACCACAATTATTACCATTGTACACATTTTTACATGGGAAAAAGAGCACAGGAAGTTGAATAATTTATCCAGAGTATAATTATTAAGTGTTGTTGGATATGTGATTCTACCAAGATTGGCCAAGTGCATAAATCATGTTCATTGCACTGGTTCCCATTTATAGTAAATTTTGAAAAAAATATCTAGGTATATAATAAATAATGACAGAGAGGTTTAATATATCCTTTACAATTTTGAATCCAATATTATTTAATACTAATGAAAGATCATTCATTAAAAGCTTAGGTATATTGATATTATATAGTATATTTATGATTAATTTTCAGAAGAAACGTAGCAGATTAAATTATCACAATTCTTCCAAAAATGATATTTTCAAATAAGTTCATTGCTTCACAACTCTGATTCCATCAACTCTCAATTTCCATCTCTAGAAATCCTTGCATAACTTAGGTAAGGCCTAAAATGATACATGTATGTATATACAGACTCTTCTAGTAATATTTACATTTTTTTGAGACAAGCTAAAATACTTTGAGATTAATACTTACCAGGAGTCAAAGTGAGTGAAAAATGTTTTCCTGAATTTCTGTTTAGAAACTCTCCAAAGTCAAGTTTTTCATACACATAAAGCCATGTAAGGAGCCTGATATTTTTGAGATATAATATCTTTTTTCTTTGAGATAAGTTATGTTCAGGCTTTGTGCATTTATTTGCTGAAGTAAAATAAATCAACCTGATAATTTTGCTCAGGTTCTGTTCAAATAAGAAGTTCACCTGGAAATTCTGCCTCACAAATACACCAAGGAACTATTGTGAGAACAAGCATACCAGAGCACTCCTCGCATTTCTCCTTGATAATGCCATGGTGCCTCTTTTATTGAATAAGGCTGATAATGCAATACTTGGTCATCTCTGGGACCAATTTCCAAGGCAGACTGCTTGGCATTATTTCAAGTATCAAAGTTTAAGGCCTAACCCATCCATGTTATGTTTGTAATAGAAAGTTGCCTTCTCCACGGAAACCACATTATATTGAGCATCATATTTTGATATTCCTTCTGCTACCCTAAATTTTGACTGGGTAAAAGAGAAGTTATTTCTAGATACAAGCTTAATTAACTTGTGGCTGAAAGACAAGATGATTATCCACCAGTGATGGAATAGCCCATTTTTCCTAGTGAAACATCTTTATGTATAAAAGTGTGACACTATCATATGATGAAAAATAATTCATTAGACAAAAATCATTGTACAATAAAATGTAAGGAAGAAAATTAAACTCCTTCATAAATGCTATTTTTCTTCAGATGTTATATTCTTCCATCTATTTTTCAAAGCTTATATGTATACATACATATATATATATATGTCTACACACACATTGTGTTAATATAATCTCATCAGACTGAATTTTGAAGAATGTTCTGATTTTATCACTCAATATCTAAAATAAGACTTGTCTGCTGTTACAATAGACTTTTGTAAAACCCACATTTTTGTGTATTTTGCAGTGAAGAGTGTGGCATACCTAACTTCTAGGAGTGTGCAAAAGTGGATGAATGGGCTTTTTGAGGTATCATGAAGAATATATGGTGGTGTTCCTCCACTCAAGTTTGGAAGTGTCAACTAATTCATAGACATGGAATATATAACATTGTTTTTAGCCATTAAAATATTAGTGTAATTTGTTTTATTATTTGAGTGTATTTTTTTTTGCTATATTAAAAAAAACATTAGAGAAGGTACTACAAATCAGTGTTGAGATGAGTAAAGATTTTATAGTTATATTAATAGCCAAAATCTACTTTCCTCTATATAAAACCAGGTGAAACGCATTTGTGTGACTCTCTCATTAATTAATGATAATGAAATCAATTTCACATATGTTTGGAAGCAACACATGCAAAATTGCAAAATTTCATGAAAGAACTTGGTGGTATAGATCATAGAATTACAAAATATATATTTGGTAGAGTTTCAAGCAGAAAATTCTCAATTCATCAAAAATTCAGTGATACTGAAGAAAGCTTATTTGGAGATTAAAAAGCTGCATCAATATATTTCATAGTACCTTGGAGTTTAAGATATTCTATGCCAATGCTACCTCAATAGGGTCTGCTTACTTCTTTCACCACCATGAGAAAGTTTTTCTTCCAGCATTGGAAGCAAATTTTCATAATCATTAAGTGTGCTTTCAAATATTATAAGTAATAGTTGAAGAAAGCCTAATTCACAGAACTTTTATGAATAATCTTTTATGCTAAAATAAATATTCTTGTTGAGGTTGCAACATAACATCTATAATAGAAAATACCTTTGAAGGAAGATCAGGAATAAGAAACAGAAAAGAAACAAGACTTATTTCTCCTACATCTCAAAAAATTTAGTCATATACCAGATAATTATCCAATATCATTTTTTTTAATTCTATTCCTTCTTTTAACTCTCAAAATTTTTCATGTGTTTTGAAGCTCTGTTTTGGAATTTTATGCTTTTCTAAAAAATTAGGTTCTATTGTTATTTTATATCATCCATCTCTCTAGAACATAGAGATCTACTATTTTGCACAGTTTTAATTATGTGCTTACATTTACAGGTGTACATTTTTGCATCCTTTTACTATTCATCTATTCCTTAAAATTTTTTTTATCTATTAGAGAAGTTTGTTTGCAGAACAATCATGCATAAAATACAAGATTCCCAAAAACAACTGCACAGACCACACCTTGCATTGTTGTGGAAATATCACAAGTGATAATAGCATGAATTATAATTAAACTTTAAAACCCAAGGTTTATCTTAGAGTTTACAGTTTGTGTATTTCAGTTCCATGGATTTTTCAAAAAAACTTTTATTCTGTTATATTTAAAATCTAACATTTCCTCTTTTAATCACATTCATATATGTATTTCCATGCTGTCAATTACATTCATAATATTATGCTACCATCATTGCCGTCCATGACCAAAAAATTTCCATCATTTCAAAGAGGAAACCTGTCTGTACATTGTGCACTCTAGTTTCCCCTTCCCTACCCTATGCATCCCCTGTTACCTATATTCTAAACCCTGAATTTTCTTCTTCTAATTGTTTCAAATCAATGATACACACAATATTTGTCCTTGTTCATCTGACTCGTTTCATTCAATATTTCACATGGCTTGAGGTTTTCAAGGTACTTCCATGTTGCTGCAGGTAATAGGACTTCATTCTTTTTTGTGGCTCAATAAAATTACAATGTAATATATGAATATATAACATTTTGTCTATCCATCCATTGGTTGAGAGACACTTGGTTTGCTTCCATCTTTTGGCAATTGTGAATAATGCTGCTATGAACATCAGCATGAAAATATCTGTTCTAACTGCTGCTTTCAGTAATTTTGGGTATATGTTGGTAGTGGGATTGTCACTAAGCATAAATTTATACTTAGCTTTCTGAGGAACTGTTATCAGACGAAGGCAGGGAATTCTTTTGCCCAAGGTGCTAGAATGACCAATTCCTGAAACACCATGGTTTCAAAGAGACAAAAAATTTATTACTAGGCACATAGTAAGAGCTCAGATGGTCCAGGAGGCCGAAATCTATCTCCCTGAACTGCAGCAATTCTGGTAGTTTTATTAGAGAAAAGAAAGGGCAGTGTTTTGAATAATTATCACATGGACTCCAATGAAGTAATTGAAGGTGGTCTAATTGTTGAGCATGCACAGATTGATTGCATCCTTAGTCATAGAACATATATAAGAAAACTGTGACCTTAATATGATGATGGGCATGATTTTTAGTGTTATAAAGAGATATGGGTGACTTGTAGGTTAAAGTCTAAGCTACTGTGTGTGTCAGGCAAGTTCACATTCATTAGATATAGTTTTGGTGATCAAGATAACTTTGGACATGGGGTGGACTAGTTCTGCACTGACCCAAGCCCCTTCATTAACAAACATTAGGGGAAGTCTTTAGTGATTACAAGATGCTAAAGTTGAAAAACTGAGTATTTGGGTACAATAAAAGTTAATCATAAGTTTTTTACACTCACAGGGGCATAAGATAAGGGCTCTACAATGATTATCAGAGATCAAGGCAGTTGGATTGCAATTTAGAGATTTCAGATATTTTCCTCTGTTTACTCCAGTATACCAGAAAGTAAAAAGGAATGTCTATATAATGATTCAATAATCAAACTCATTCCTTAAGTCCTGATTTCTCAGTTACAGTTCCTCCTCATTTGATAGTTACCTTTTGATATTGACGGATATTTAGGCTATGACTCTTCTAGCTGTTTCAAGGCTAAGAGATGAAACAATGAAGCTAGTTGTTCTTGGAGAGTCCATTACTTCTGGGTTTCAGAACTCCTCTGGCATTGCAATAATCTGGGAATTTTAAGTCCCTCAAAAACAAACTTAATAAATAAAATTTTTAGAGCCCAGGATCTCTTTCAGGGTTTCCAGGAATACTGTCTGCCATAATGTGACACTTTACAGTATCTGGCAGAAACATGCATAAGAGTAACCTCCAGAATGACCTCTCAACTCAATTTGAAATCTCTTAGCCATTGAAATTCTAGTTCTTTTCCCCCTTTTGGGGAAAGAATTATTTATATTTTTAGTGTTAATCAATGAGACACATGGCTTTAACTGCCCCCCTTAATCATATTCATCTTCAGTGCAGCACTATTACTTATACTCCCAGAAATGACCACCCCATATCCATTTCCATACATTTAAGTTCAACTTCACTAACAAGTTTGTATATAATAGGTATCCACTCTCCCTTCTCTAGGTTCTGTCTAGCTCTGTGTTCCCTAAATTCTATATTTTAGTCTATGAGATTTATGTTTAAATTCTATGTATTTAGCTCTAAGTTTACAATTTCTATGGGGTTCATATTAGTGAAATCATACAATATCTGTCATTTTGTGTCTAGCATATTTCACAGATTGCTGTTTATTTAATGGCAGCCACTCTTATAAGTGTAAGGTGATATCTCATGGTAGTTTTGATTTCCATTTTCCTCATAGCTAATGCAGATGAACATCTTTTCAGGTTCTATTTAGCCATCTGTACTTCTGCTTTGAAAAAAGATCTATTCATTTTTTTCCCATTTTAAAATTGCATTGTTTTTCCATTTGTTATTGAGTTGCATGATTTCTTTTTATAAACTGGATATGAAACAACTATCAGATATATGGTTTCCAAATATTTTCTTCCATTGAGTTGGCTGCCTGTTCGCACTTTTGCCAAAGTCCTTTGATGTGCAGAAGCATTGAATTTTTTGGAGTTGCCATTTATCTATTTTTTCTTCATTGCTTGTGATTTGCATGTAATGTCTAAGAAGCTACCTTTTACTATTATATTTTCTTCTGGGAGTTTTATGGTGCTGCCTCCTATGTTTATGTCAATGAGGTAGGGACTGTCTTTCATACTTTTGGCTATGGATATCCAGTGCTCTCAACCCCATTTATGAAAAGACTGTTGTGTAAGAGTTCAATGGATTTGGTCACCTGGTCAAACACTGAATGGCCATAGATGTGGAGGTCAATTTTTGAACTCTCAATTCTATTACCTTTGTCAATATATTTATCTGTTTTGACCATGCTGTTTTGACTACTGTGGCTTTATAATAAATGATTTTTAAAGTCAACGAGTGTAAGTTTTTCCACTTTATTCTTTTTAAGGATGTTTTTTTCTATTCATGGGCCAGTTTCCATACAAATAAATTTATTGATGAGCTTTTCCAAGTCTTCAAAGTAGATTGCTGGAATTTTGATTGATACTGCATTAAACATGTAGATCAATTTGTGTAGACTTGACATCTTAATGACACTGAACCTGCCAATCCATGAACACAGAAAGTCTTTCCACCTATTTAGTTCTTCCTTGATTTATTTTAGCCATGTTTTCTATGTACAGGTTCTTTACATCCCTGAGTAAGTTTATTTCTTGATACTTGATTCTTTTAGTTGCTATTCTGAATGGAATTTGTTTCAAAAGTGTCTCCTCACTTAGGTCACTACTTGTACATAGAAACATTACTAATTTTTGTGTGTTGACATTGTAACCTGCCACTTTGCTGAATTCGTCTGTTAGCTAAAGTCGTTTGTCATAGATTTCTCAGAATTTTCTAAATAAAGTATCATGTCATCTGCAAACTATGAAAGTTTCACTACTACCTTTCTTGTTTGCGTGCCTTTAATTTCTTTTACTTGCCTAATTGCTCTTGCTAGAATTTCTACCAGAATGTTGACTAACAGTGGTGACAGTGGGCATCCTTGTCTTGTTCTCAATCTTAGGGGGAAGGCTTTCATCTTTCACTGTTCAGTATGATGCTGGCTGTGGAATTTTCATGTATGCCTTTAACACATCAAGGAAGTTTCCTTCAATTCTTACCTTTTGAACTGTATTTTGTCAAGAAAGGGTACTGAGGGCGGGCCGCGGTGGCTCAGCGGGCAAAGTGCTTGCCTGCTATGCCGGAGGACCTCGGTTCGATTCCCGGCCCCAGCCCATGTAACAAAAACGGAGAAACAGAATACAATAAAACAAGAAAATGTTTAAAAATGTTTCCCTTTCTTCCTTCCTTCCTTCCTTCTATCCTTCCTTCCTTCTCTCTGTCTAAAAAAAAAAAAAAAAAAAAAAAAAAAAAAAAAAAAAAAAAAGAAAGGGTACTGAATTTTGTTGAATGTTTATTTCACATCAATTGAGATGATCATGTATTTTTTTCCTTTCAACTTGTTATCATGCATTGTATTCCTTAAATATGTTCCTTATGTTGAGCTTCCCTTGCTTACCTGGAATAAACCCCACTTTGTTGTGGTGCATAGTTTATTTGTTTTTTTTTAATGTACTGATGGATTCAATTTGTAGGTATTTTGTTCAGAATTTTTGTATCTATATTCACTAGAGAGTTTGGCCTCTCAGTTTACCTTCTTGTAGTATCCATTTTTTGGTGTTACAATGATGTTAGCTTCATCAAATGACTTATATAATGTCCCTTTTTCCTCAGTCTTTTGAAAGAGTTTGAGGAGAAGTGGTGTCAATTCTTTTTATAATTTTGGTAAAATCCCCCATCTGGCCCTAGGCTTTTCTTTGTAAGAATGTTTGATGCTTGAATCTCTTTACTTGTTGTTGGTTTGTTGAGGTTTTCTATTTCTTCTGGAGTTAATTAGGCTGCTCATTTATTTCTTGGAAATTATCCATTTCATCCAAGTTGTCTAGTTTGCTGGCATATTGCTATTGTGTTATATAATTTGCTTAATGTACTGATGGATTCAATTTGTAGACTTTTTTTAGAAATTTTGCATCTATATTCATTAGAGAAATTCATCTTTGGTTTTATTTTCTTGTAGTATCTTTATCGGGTTTCAGTAATAGTGAGGTTAGCTTCACAGAATGAGCTAGGTAGTGTTCCCTTCCCTACAATTCTTTACTCTTTATTCTTGGAATGTTTGGTGAACTATGAAGCCCTCTGGCCATGAATTTCTTTGTAGGGAGGTTTTTGATGAATGATTGAATCTCTTTACTTGTGATGGATTTGTTGAGGTTTCCTATTTCATTTCTAATTGGTATAAATTGTGTGTTTCTAGGAAATAGTAAATTTCATCTAAGTTGTCCAGTTAGTTGGTATACAATTAATTGTTCATGGTATTCTATTATGATGTTTTTCTCTCTTTGGGGTCCATGGTAATGATGCCTCTCTCATTTATGGTTTTATTTATTTGCATCTTCTCTCTTTTTATCTTTCTCATTCTAGCTGAAGGTTTGTCAATTTTGTTGCTCTTTCCAAAGAACCAACTATCAGCTTAATTGATTATCTTTGTTGATTTTTCATTTTCCCATTCATCTATTTCTGCTTTAATCTTTGTTATTTCTTTTGTTTTACTTGCTTTAGGAAACCCTAAATTTGCTGACCTTTCTTTAGTTCCTTCAGTTGTTCATTTAAGTTTTTGGTTTTAGTACTTGCTTCTTTTTTAAAGTAGACATTTAGGGCAATAAATATCCCTCTCAGAACTACCTTCCCTATATCTCATAGGTTTGCATATGTTGTGTTTTTTGTTTCATTTATCTCCAGTATTTCATGATTTATGTTGCAATTTCTTCATTGTCCACTGATTACTTAAAAGTGTGTTGTTTAACCTCTATATGTTTTTAAAGTTCTGTTTTTTCAGTGATCATTGATTTCAACCTTCATTCAATTATGATCAGAGAAAATGATTTGAATAATGCCAGTCTTTCATAAAATTTTTAAGACCTGTTTTATGCCACAGCATATGCTATATCCCAGAGAACATTCCATGAGACAGTAGCATGAATGTACATCCTTGTGTTCTGGGGTGTATTTATGCTTATATATTTATTGATATATAATTTATATATATATTCATGTATCATACTGTTTATGTTCTTTATTTTTTATGAATCCTAAGTCTAGTTTTTCTATCTATAGAAGAGAGTAGTGTGTTGAACTCTCCCACTATTATTGTGGAAATGTCTACTACTTCCTTCAGTTTTTCCAGTGTTTGCTTCATGTACTTTGGAACTCCTTAATTGGGAACAAGAGCATTTATGATTGTTATTTCTTCTTGGCAAATTTCCCTTTTTATTAGAATATAATGTCCTTCTTTGTCTCTTATGACATATTTGCATTAAAATCTATTTTGCCTGATATTAGTATAGCTATACCAGCTTTCTTTTGGATATGACTTACATAGATTATCTTTTTCCTTCCTTTCCCTTTCACACTACCTGCATCTTTGGATCTAAGATGAGTGTCTTGTCAATAACATATAGATGGATTATATTTCTGCAAATCTGTGTCTTTTAATTAGATAGTTCAGTCCATTAACATTCAAAGTTATTAGTGTAAAGGCAGTTCCTGATTGAACCATTTTATTCTTTGGTTTTTGTTTGTCAGATTTATTTTTTCACCCTTTCTTTTTATCCTTTATGTTACCCTTACTAACAACCTTCAATTCTGTACCCTTCTGTGGACTTCTTTCTTATCTTGTTTTCAACCAACAGACCTTCCTTTAGTACTTCTTACTGAACAGGTCTCTTGTCAACAAATTCTCTCAGTATTTGTTTATCTGTGAAAATTTTAAACTTTCCCTCACTTTCCAAGGGGAGCTTCACTGGATAAAGAATGCTTGGCTGACAATTTATCTCTGTCACAATCTTAAATATATCATACCAAAGCCTTCTGACCTCCATGGTGTCTGATAACTAGTCAGCACTTAGTCTTATGGGGCTTGCCTTCTATGTGGTCAATCATTTTTCTCTTGATGCTTTCAGGACCATGTCAACCTATTCAACATTTTGACAGTGTGATTAGTATGTGTCTTGGAATGGGTCTATTTGGATTTATTTTATTTGGAGTTCATTAGTCTTCCTTGGTTTCTATATCTATGTCTTTTTAAAAGTTTGAGAAGTTTTCCCCAATTATATTATCAAATAGTCTTCCTAGCCTTTTAATTTTCTCTTCTCCTTCTGGGACACTATTTATTCTTTTATTTGTGTGTTTTGAGTTGTACATCATTTCCCTGAAATATAATTCTAAATTTTCCAACTTTTTCACCATTTTTTTCTTTTGTGTGTTTAAATTAAGTTGCTCTGTCCCCTAGTTTACTTATTCTTTCTTCTGCTTCTTCTAATCTGCTGTTGTATATTTATATATATATATATATAGTATATTTTAACTTGATCTACAGTGTCTTTCATTTTATATAGTCTTCTATTTTTCTAATTATTCTTTCAAATTCTTCTTTATGCTTTTTTAGTGACTACTTGATATCTTTTATCTCTTTTACCAATTCATTTACATTATTTAGGAGATTTGTTTGAACATCTTTGACTACTTGTAGTAAATTCTGTGTCTCCACCACCTTTTCAGTTTGGTCATTTCACTTAGCCACATCTTCTTGCTTCTTCAGTTACTTTGTGATGGTTTTGATAGTCTGTTGTCATTTGACTATCTTGAGAAAGTTATTTTGAAATTTGATTTCCCCCATTCATCTCATACATTTTAGTTGCTTGGGTTTACAAAGCATTTCTCATTTGGCACTTGGTGTGCAGTGTGAGAACTTCAAGCAGGAGATGCAACCCTTTTTAATAGTCTCTTAAAGGTTGGGCAAAAAAGCAGTTTGCCACACTGCACTATTCCTATAATCTCAACAGTTGCACTCTTGGATCACCTCTTCTCCATGACCATGTTTTTTCCCCAACTACTACAGCATGCTGAAAAGGGAGCCAACCAGGCAACAATTCAGTCAAAGCCACAGGTCTCCATGTTCACTGGAAACAACCAACTCTGGGGGTGGGTTTTGGACACTTTGCACTTTGGCTGACACACTTCTTGTGGGCACAATGTGTCTAGTCATTCACAGGCTCCTATGTAGAAACACCTTTGGCTTGGGGAATTATAGGTTCAACTACTTCAGGTGGCAATTGGTCCAGGATACTCTGATATTCACTGCCAGCAAGACCTTGGCATGTTTTAGTACACTGCCTTGGTAGTTATGTAGTCTTTATTTCTCATCCAAAAGAGGATGAATTCCCACACAAAGTGTGTAGAACAGCTCCAATGTGCTTAGGACAGGTTCTGGAAAGGTTTTGAAAAGCCCTACAATTCCCCTGAACTTTCTGGCCTGCCCAGCAGATGGTGGTGTTCAATGACTTAACTGTCCAAAGAAACTATTTACTACCTGAAGCCTGAGAGAATCTGAGAGGAACTGAAACTGCAATGTTTCTGTGCCTTCACTTCACCCCTCCTCCAAATCTGGATCAATATGGAGCTATGTACCCCACTTTACTTGTGCAGAAGATTGCCTCAACTGCCCCAGTCTGCAGCTGTCCCTCAGACAAGGATCAGACTTCCTGCCGCTGTTTTCCTCAAGGGTGGATGGATACCAGGTTGAAAGCACATTGTCAATCCACATTTTCTCAGACTCTTTTTTGCTTACTGACCTGGACCTTTAATTGTCCTCCCCTGTCCCCCAAGTGGCCAAAGAATTGATTCAGACAGCTTCTGCCTGGCTACTTGCAGCTTTCAGAGAAATGGCTTCCTCCCTATTCCTCCACTTAGGAAACTACTACTTGCTGCTCTTTTGTATTCTACCTTCCTGAGTGGCTTAATTCCTGTTGTGGGTCCATGTGGGTTTGAGTCTTTGTGTTTGAATGCATGTGGGAATCTGTCTTACTGCTATAAGAGATTTTTTATCCTGTATGCCCAGTGGGAGGGAGGATGGATCCCAGCAGCTACCTTTTGGAACTTTACAAACTGTGTGAGACCAAATGAGGTGGGGTGGGGATAGGACTGACCAGTCTGGGAGAGATGTTTCCTACCTAGTATTTTTCCCTCTTCAAAATTCAGTGTCTGTTGGATCTTTCTCTAGTTAATACCTTCCTCCAGAGTTTTGAACAAGTGTAAATTGTCCTTTTTGCTGAATCTCTGGAGAGAGGTATTCAGTAACTGTTTAACTTGCCTTGTTGATTGGAATGACCTGTTGAAGGCTCAATTATGGTGCAACAAACGGGCAGTATGTTAGAGGCCTGGGGCAGTGTTTTCCAGGAAGCTGTCTATGCTTTAAATTAACATCCACTCTATTATGCTATTTCTCCATAACCAAGATTCACAGCCCAGGAATCAAGCAGTGGCAATTAGAGTGCCATCATTCACTATTATGCATAGTTATCCGCTAGAACATGTATTGCTACCTTTAGCTTTGCTGGTGCAAATATCATGGTTTCAAAGAGGCATACTTCCACCAGAATCAAACCAATGATTCCATTGTGTTGGTAATTAAGACTGCCACCGGCCAGTTCAGGCTCCTCATGACTCTGAATCAAGAGGCAAAGAAGGGAACTACTCAACTAGCTGGGATGATTGATCCTGTCCATAAATTGGGAAAACAAGACTGCAATGCAACTACATGAAGTAAGCAAATAAAGATTTGCCTAGGATACAGGAGTTCCTTAGGGTGCCACTTAGTAGTTCCATGCCCTGTAAGTAAAGTCAATGGAAATCTACAATCCAGGCAAGATTAAAAATGGCTCAGTAACTTCAAGAATCAAGGTTTGTGTCACTCCACAGCTGAGAGGCTTGCTGAATGTAAAGGGAATGATAAATTGATAGCAGAAGTAGGTTGTTATAAATATGAATTAAGACCATGTGACTAGTTACAGGAATGAAAAATATCATTGTTTTGAATATTTCTTCCTTGTTTTGCTACTAGTATATTTGTATGCATATATGCATAAAGCATATATGCACACATGTTTTCTTCTCTATCTTTTTTCCTTATCATATGACATAAGTTGTATTAGCTTCATGTCATAATATCTCAGTTATAGGATATTTAGTTTAAAAAGTGAATATTACCTAAGATTTGCACATGACCCTGGGGAAAGTAAGTGGGTATCTGGTTGTACATAGAATAGTTGAGTATTTTTAGGTATTTTAACCTAAAAATATGAAGATTATGATTTATTATGAAATTATAAATAGTTTAATGAGGAGGACATGGGTTCTTAGTTGACAAGGAATAAAATGTGTTGGTTAAGTTTGTGTGTCAACTTGGCCAGATTATGGTGTCCAATTGTTTGGTTAAGGAAACAGTGGCCTGATTACACCTATGATCAACTGAGGAGATTGTCTTCAACAATGAGAGAAGATTCATCCTATCAGTTGAAGTCTTTAAAAGAAAAACTAATGGTTTGAGCAGACAGAATAGAGAATTTCCATCTCTGCATCAGCCAGCCTGATTCTCCTTGTGAATTCACTGAAAACCTTCATTGGGTTTCTCGGCTTATGGACTACATTGTAGAATTTGGATTGGCACATCTCCCCCCCCCCAGAGTCACATGAGACAATTCTTATAAAATCACATAATATTTACATATCCCTCATATAAGTTTTTTTCCCAAGAGAACACTGGTTAATGAAGATGTTGGAGTATGTATGTATCACCCCAGAAAAACATGTTCTTAAAGTGAATCTATTCCTTTGTTTGTGAACCCATCGTAAGTAAGCCTTTTTGATGAAGCCACTTCGGTTAAGGTATAACACACTTCAATCAGAATGAGTCTTAGTCCTATTACTTGAGTCATTATGAGTTAAATGAAATACAAACAGAGTGACAGAAAGTCACAGACAGAGCATCTGTAGGCTGAAAGTAATGGAACCTGGAGGAGAAATGAAATACCAGGATACACTGCCATGTGCCATGCCATGAGCTAAACTAAAGACCAGGGGTCCCTTTCAGCCAGCCCCAGAGTATCACAGTCTTGAGGAGAAAGCATCACCTTGATGAGGCTTTATTCTGGAGATTTTTCTGGCTTCAAACTTGTAAGCTAAAAAATTCCCACTACTTAAGCTGAACCATTACAGCATAAGCAGTCTAAGAAATTAAAATATTTGTGAAGGAAACATAAAAATAAAATGTCATATTGACATTTTATTTATATAAAGTAAATAGATAAGGAGGTGTAAATCGATTACTTTTCATCAAGCATAAAATAATGAATGTGGTGTAATAGTATGAAGCTCTTATGTACCTATTTCATTTTGTTAAATCCTGCTTGAATGCAATATACCAGAAATGGGTTGGCTTTTATAAAGTGAATTTATTAATTTACATGTTCACAGTTCTAAAGTCATAAAAATATCCAAACTAAGGCATTCAAGTAAATATACCTTGACTCAATAAAGGCCAATATCTGTCACAAGGGAAGGCACATGGCTGGCATATGCTGGTCCTTGTTCCCAGTTCTTGTTGCCTCAGGTTCTGATGCCAGTGGTTGCCTAGCTAAGTGTCTGTATTCCTTCATTTCTCTCCTCTGGGACACAGCTCCAGATTCTGTCTTACTTAGCATCTCATGGGAAGCTCTGCGTCTCCAAACATTCATGTCTAGGCATCTGCTGTCACTTGTTGGTAGTTCAAGACTCTCCAAACATCTGCATCTCTGTCAGCCCTGAAGCAGCCATTCTCCAACATTCTGCACCTATGTGTCTCCAAAATGTCTCCCCTTTTAAAAGACTCTAACAAACTAATTAAGACCCACTTTGAATGGGTGGAGTAACATCTTCACATAATCAAAAGACCACACCCACAATTGGGCATATTACACCTCCATGGAGGTATCTAACCAAAGTTTGCACCCATAATTGAGTGGATCAATCTCCATGAAAAAATCTAATCAAAGGTTTCCACTTGTGTTTAGCTAAAATTGTTATGTACCACAGAAGAGCCATGTTTTCTTTTCTAATCCAATCTTGTTGGTGCAAAACTGTTGTTTAGAATGGAAACTTTGTATTGTTTTCATGGAAATATGACACATCCAGTTGTGGTTTTGACCTTTGTTTGGATTCTTTCCATGGAGAAATGACACACTCAATTGTGGATGTGGCCTTTTGATTAGAATGAGATGTGGCTCTGCCCATTCAAAGTGGGTCTTGGTTAGTTTACTGCAGTCCTTTAAAAGAGAAAACATTTTGGAGGAAGCTCAGTTGCTTGGAGAATAATTTCTAGTAAGCTGACAGTAGTGCAATTAGAGGTACTTGGAGTGCTGATGGAACAGATGCTAGAACAAAGATATTTGGAGTTGCAGATCCCAGCAGAATTTCCTGTGTGCCTTC
Source organism: Tamandua tetradactyla (assembly GCF_023851605.1). Lineage (NCBI taxonomy): Eukaryota > Metazoa > Chordata > Mammalia > Pilosa > Myrmecophagidae > Tamandua > Tamandua tetradactyla. The sequence continues at coordinate 96,951,157 of NC_135337.1, read as the reverse complement.
CCATGAGAGGATAAGCAAGCCAGAACCTAGAGTGGTGCCCAAGAGGAGCTAAGTGAAGGTCTACAGAAGCTTAGTGAGAAAACCACTGGCATGTGAAGCTGGAAGCAAAAGAACTGGGAATAAGCACTCACAGATGACAGCCATATGTCTTCATATTAGCCTTTCTTGAGTCCTGATATCTTTCTTTGGATGCCTTATTTTGGACATCGTTATGGCCTTAGAACTGTAAACTTGTAAATCGATAAATTCCCTTTTTAAAAGCCAACCCATTTCTGATATGTTGCATTCTGGCAATGCACTATCAAACCAATACACTACCCTACAAAATAGAATCAGGATTAAAGGCTTGGCTTTACTGAGTTTAGAACACTTTCAAACCAACACAGTACCCCCAGAAAATCATGCTATTAAATTTAATCCATTCCCATGTGTGTGGCCTCATTGCAGGTAGGATCTTTTGGTGACTAGGTTATTAACATGATGTGACCACCTCATTTAGTATAGGTCTTAATTCTCTATCACTGGAGTCTATTACAAGAGCATGAAATTCAGACAAAATGACAGAGAGATGCAAAAGCTGAGAGAGAATGCCACAGAAACAGAGATGAAGCCACTGAAGGCAGCAGCTGGGAGCAACAAAACCTGAAAGAAATGAGAGACCAGCAGACACCACCATGTGACTTAACATCTGACAGAGATGTCAAGTATGATCTTCAGCCTGCCTTCTGGAATAAGGCATTGTTTTGATGCCTTGATTTCAACATATTCATGGACTCAGAACTGTAATTGTAAACTAAAATGTGTGTACTATTACAAGATATTTCATTTCTTGCATATTGCATCTTGGCAGTTTTAGCAGACTAAAATAGTACCCTAAATCAGAAGTAAAATATTACTTAAGTTTTTCATATGCTTTGTATATGAATCATGTGTGTATGTATATGAATGTGTGTATATTATATAACAGTATCATTCTATTGAGAATAAATCTAGTGGATAACAATATTCTGTACTATAAGAGGCCAAACGTTTCATTGATGTCACTGCATTCTACTTATGGACCATTCAATGAAATAATAGAATGATTCATTAAAATACTTCTAATTCTTATGAAAATACAATTTTATTGCAATTTTTAGATACTACATTCTCTGATGAGAAAGAAATTGATTGGCAAATGAGGTGTATTTTGTAGCAAATTATGTTCTACTACAAAAATTCTCTGTAACACTATAATGACCTTGAAAGTTGGTAGAGAAAATGTATGTTGTTTATCTATTTCATTCAGTTGGATCTGTGTCATGGTCAGGTTCATGTGTCAACCTGGCCAAGTGGTGGTTGGGCAAGTGCTGACTTGTCTGTTGTGATGAGGACATTTCATAGAATTAAATCATGATCATGTCAGCTGCATCCACAGCTGATTCCATTTGTAATCAGCCAAAAAGATGTGTCTTCTGCAATGAGTGATGCTTAATCTAATCACCGAAAGCCTTATAAGGAGGATTCAGAAGAGACAGACTCTTCCTGTTTTGGCTGGTGAGCCTTTCCTATGGAGTTCATCCATACCCTCAATTGGAATCATCAGCTTCACAGCTTACTCTGTGGATTTTGGACTCTGCATTCCTGTGGTCACGTGAGACACTTTTATAAATTTTATGTTTGCAAGTGTTCTCTTTTGATTCTGTTTCTCTAGAGAACCCTAACTAATACAATCTGTAAGTCGATATTCCTGTTGATTGGGACTATTGAGCTGGTTGTTATGTTTTTCTGATTCCACTTAAAGAGGAAGTAGAAGCATACAGAATTTTTTTAATGATCAATCTGAAAATCTCAGATAAAACCTCTTTCTCAATACTCATATAGCATAAAAACAAAATATAACAGCCATTCATAAGAAGATTTTACAAATACCAAACAAAAAAATAACGAAATCTATAAAGCAGTAACCAGATATTAAGTGGTCACACAGGGTTTGGAATTGTGTGGATATTAATGTATACCAACTACACAGCAGTAAGCAATCTAACTTATGTCCTTTTGTACATGTAAAGATATGCAAGCTACATATATAATTTGATCAAGGTCAGTCTCATGGCTAGTTACAGACCAGTAGGACTAGAATTCAAGCTCAGATTTCTCTGACTCCTCACATTAAGCCACTGGACCAGCTATACAATCCCTCTGTGACATTCACAATTTGGAATCATTATCCTCTAGAAACACTACAATTTATTTTCAACAATTGGAATTATTTTTATAAAGCCATCAAGATTAAACAATGAAATTATTAAAATAGTAATAAAATAATATGACTTCTGGATAATTTACCTAACTAATAAATTTAATTTAAAATTCATTCACCATCCCCTATCTTAAAAAAAAATGTGAGGTCTAAAAGACATACATAAAATGTATGATTAAAAAGTAATTTTTGAACTTCCAGGAAGATAGTAAAATAAAATAGCCAGAGTTCACCCCTATTTCTTGGAACAACTGGAGAAAAGATAGAGAATGACAGGGACAGCAGTTCCAGGGTCTCAGTGACCAAAGAGGGACTTCTATATGATGTGAGGAGGATCTGGATGAAAAAGTAGAGAAATTAAAACTGAAAAGATGGTGTGAGTTTACTCAGTCATGACTGCATCTGGGGCAGGTTGCAAAATACTGGCTGGAACAAGTACTATGGGAGCAGCACAAACTATGGGGCCCTCCCATCAGGAGAAGGTGTGATGCAGAGCAGAGTTGATCGACAATTAACCAGCAAAAAAGACACTCTGGGTTTTGCTACCTCTATCTTTCTCCATGGAGGCCCAGAGCAATAACAGTTTGCATAGGCAAGGAGGTGGGGATGAGTGAGTGAGCCACAACAGACCATCAGGCATTCCCAGGCTGGCTGTGGGCAGGGGAACTTGAAACTCTTAACCTCACAGCCCCAGATCATTCCACACAGCAGCCTGGGACACCAGTTCCACCAGTGGATTCTCTGCTGAGGTGGACACTGCCCACTCCACAATTCCCCATGCCTGGTGTGGGTCACCTATAAGTGTACATGTAGACCAACAGTCTTGACTGGATATGCACCTTATCTCAATCCTGCCAGCTGGCTGACACAGTGGCAGGCCTGAGGAGAAGAGGCAGCTCAAGAGCACAGCATGCTTGGAAGAAAGGAAAACTTTACTCTGGCAAACAACCTTTCTCCCTAGCTTTCAACTCTAATTCAATTAGAGTTGAATCTACTGCATGAGGTCCTGGCCTTTGTTTGGCTGGGAATTACTTGCAAACTAAGTGTAAAAGGAGCATTCAACAAAACCAAAGCAATTTCAACATCTTAGACAAGTGAGTGAAATCAATTTTTAAAATAAACTTATTGTGCTGGTTTGAAAGGATGTATGTCCCCTAGAAAAGCCATGTTTTAATCAAAATCCCAGTCCCTATTCAATACTGTATGTTTGAAACTGTAATCAGATCATCTCCTTGGATGATGTGATTTAGTCAAGAGTGGTTGTTAAGCTGGATTAGGTGACAACATGTCTTCACCCATTTGGGTGGGTCTTGATAAGTTTCTGGAGTCCTATAAAAGAGGGCACATTTTGGAGAATGGAAAAGATTTGGAGAGAGCAGAGAATGCTGCAGCACCGCAAAGAAGAGAGTCCACAAGCCAGCCACCTTTAGAGATGAAGAAGGAAAACACCTCCTGTGTAGCTTCATGAAACAGGAAGCCAAGAGAGAAAGCTATCAGATGATGCTGTGTTTGTCATGTGCCTTCTCACTTGAGAGAGAAACCTTGAATTTCACTGGCCTTCTTGAACCAAGGTATCTTTCCCTGGATGGATACCTTTGATTGGACATTTCTATAGACTTGTTTTAATTGGGACATTTTCTCAGCCTTTGAACTGTAAACTAGCAACTTATTAAATTCCTCTTTTTAAAGGCCATTTTGTTTTTGGTATATTGCATTCCAGCAGCTAGCAAACTAGAACACTTATCAAGATAATCGAATGTCAAATATAAAAAAATTCACTATGCTTCTGAAGATGCAAGCATATGGAAAAGCCAAATGGCCACATTAAAATGCCAGAGTAGCTACACAATTTGCATCAGTTAATCAAAGATGTTCATAAAAATCCCCTAAATGACTTCAATGGTTTGGCTGAAGACATAAAAAGATATCAAAAAGATACAAGAAAATTGTAAGTAAAAAACTGAAAGGATACATAGAAAAATAGCAGATCAATGGAAATGAAGGATACTGTAGATCAAATAAAAAATTTCTTCAAGACACACAACAGTAGATTTGAAGAGGTAGAAGAAAGAATAAGCAAACCAGAGCACAGGGCAACTGAATTTGAATGTATGAAAGAACAAAAGGTGAAAAAGATATCTTAATTTTAATTGGATCTCAGGGAAATAATGGACAACAGGGGTGGACAAATAGAAAGAGAAGAGAAAAATAAAAGTCTGGGAAGATCATTTAAGGATATAAATGGGGAAAACTTCACTACTCTTATAAAAAACATAAATATGCATCTCTAAGAATCCCCAAAAACACCAAATACAATAAATCCAAATAGACCCATTCCAAGACACATATTAATCATACTGTCAAGTGCTGAAGAGAAGCAGAAAACCCTAAAAGTAGCAAGAGAAAAGCAATTCACCACATATGAGGAAAGCCACATGAGATTAAGTTTGCACTACTCAATTTGCACTATGGTGGTGAGAAGGCAGTGGTATTATATATTTAAGATTCTGGAGGAGAAAAATATCCAGTGAAGAATTCTTTATTCAGCAGAGTTTTCCACTAAAAGTGAGGGAGAGATTAAAATTCTCACAAGCAAGCAAATGCTTAGAGAATTTTTTTAACAGACCTACCCTATAAGAAAAACAAAAGGATGTTTTGCAGGCTGAACAAAGACAGAAGAGAGACATTTAGAGGAGGACACAGAATTGAAAAGTATCAGTAAGGGTAATTTAAAGGATAAAAAGAAAGAGAAAAAAGCAAAACAGATCTGTCAAATGGAAACTAAATGGCAAGATGTTAGATTCAAGAACCGCCTCTACAATAATACTTTGAATGCTAATGAAATAGACTCACCAAATAAGAGATATAGATTGGTGGAATGGACTAAAAAAAATGATCCACCTACATGCTGTTTACAAGAGACTCAGTTTAGACCCAAGGATATAAATAGACTGAAAGGGAAAGAATGGAAAAAGATACTGCACACAAGCTGTAACCAAAAGAAAGCAGACACAGCTATACTAATATCAGAAAGAAAAGACTCTACATGCAAAGATATAATGAGACAAGAAAGAACACTATATATTAATAAATGGGAAGTTCATGAAGAAACAGCAATCATAAATGTTTATACACCCAATCAAGGAGATCAGAAGTACCTGAGGCAGGCTTTTGGGAAGATGGCATACTGGAGTAGAGTGAGTTCACTCCTGCTCCATGAAACAAGATGGAAGATAGGGAGAAAATCTCCAGAACTTCAGGTCTCAGGGTGTGAGTAGGAGGATCTGTAGGCATTTTTTGGGGGGGGGAGTAGGATCAGGGAAATTGAGCATGTCAGGTGATAGGGATTCGCACTGGGTGGGCTGCGATGCATCAAGGTGTGATAGGAGAGCACTGACCCTCTTTGGTCCAGCCTGCACAGCTGTGGATTGGGGAAACCTCCATATGTGATTGTGATAAACAGCACCTGCAGGGAGCCCAGAGGCCAGTGATGGTCCACTAGAGGGCAGCCTTCGGGGTTAGGGGGAGATCACCCTGTCAGGTTGTAGGGAAAGTCAGCCCACAGTCATGGTGTCTAGCAGGCCCACCGGCACTGCAGGTCAGCTGTTCAGCTGATCCCTAAGTGCTTGTTGGCTCCTCAGTCCCCACAGGCAGAGACAAGCTGGCTGGCTGCTCCTGGTGGAGCAGCACCCCTGATGGAGCAGTCTCCCTGCTGAGCAGAACCCCTGCCAAAGCAGCCCGCTGCTGAGCATGAGGACTTTGAGGTGCTTTGGCCAAAAGGGGCAGGGCTAAGCAAGGAAGAGACTCGACCCAGCCATCTGCTGTCCAGATGCAGTAAGTGCAGGTTGGCTGCACCAGACAGGGAGGGGAGAGCTTGATGGAAGAGGAGCCTCATGGTTGCCTACTGCTGGGGATAAGGTGCTAGAAGTTCAGGCTGGGTCTTCTGTGTGATAATCAGCCATTCTGCCACTGGAGTACCTCTGCAGCCTGGCCTGCATTACAAGAGACCTTTAAATTGAACTGTATCCCTTACATGAGATCCAGACCTTGATTTGGCAGAGAATAACCGACAAAGTATAAAAGGAAACATTCAGCAAAAACTAAGTAAATATAAAACTTTAGAAGAGTGAAGGAAAACAACTAGTATAAAAACAATATCAAGATGAACAAACACCCAGAACACAACAGAAAATCATAAGGTACATGAAGATCCAAGCAGAAATGGCCTAGGCAAGTGACCGAATCAAAATTTCAAAGGGGACACAGAATATGGAACAACTACTCAAGGATATTTATAAGGAAATAAAGGATATCAGGAAGACACTAGAACAGCATAAAGAAGAATTTGGGAGGTTAAATACAAAAATGACAAATCTCACAGAAATGAAAGATACAGTAGAATGAGTAAAAAATAAACTGGAGACATATGATAACAGATTTGAAGAAGCAGAAGGAAGAATAAGTAAGCTAGAAGATAGAACAATAGAACTAGAGTGCACAGAAGAGCAAACAACAAAAAAGATGGAAAAATGCAATTGGATCTTAGGGAAATGATGGACAACAAGAGGTACAAAAATGTAAGAATTATTGGTGTCCCAGAAGGGGGTGAGAATAACAAAAAGTTGGGAAAGTTAGTTGGAGGTATAATTAGAGAAAACTTCCCAACCCTTATAAAAGACATGAATATGCACATAAAAGAGGTCCAGTGAACTTCAAATAGAATAAATCCCAACAAGCCTAGTCCAAGACACATACTAATCAGACTGTCAGGGGTTGGAGAGAAGCAGAAAGTCCTGAAAGCAGCATGAGAAAAGCAATCCACTACATACAAAGGAAAGCACATGAGACTAACTTTAGACTACTCAACAGGCACAACAGAAACAAGAAGGCAGAGGTATGATATTTTTAAGAACCTGAAGGAGAAACGCTTTCAACCAAGAATTCTTTATCCAGACAAGTCATCCTTCAAAACTGAGCAGGAGATTAAAATCTTCAAACATAAAGAAAGATCGAGAGAACTAGTCAATAAGAGTCCAGCCCTACAAGAAATACAAAAGGGATCCTTGTCTACTGGTAAGAAAAGACAGGAGAGGGACGTCTGGAGGAGGGCACAGAATTGAGGAATATGAGTAAAAGCAATGTAAAGGAAAAGAGAGAGAAGGAAAATAATGCCCAGACCTGACAAATAAAAACTAAAGAATAATTTGATTCCCTGTGTCTACCCATGCAAAGAAAAAAAAAAAACCAAACTAAAGGACAAGATAGTAGAATCAAGAACTTCTCTTACAATAATTACTTTGAATGTTAATGGGCTAACATCACCAATTAAAAGATACAGAGTGACAGAATTGATCAAAAAACATAATCCATCTATATGCTGTTTACAAGAGATATATCTTAGACTCAAGGGCACAGTTTGGTTGAAAATGAAAGGATGGAAAAAGATCTTCTGTGCAAGCTTTACCAAAAGAAAGCAGGAGTAGCTGTACTAATATTCAGCAAAATAGACTTTAAATGTAAAGATGTCATAAGAGACAAAAAGGACACTACATATTAATAAAAGGGACAATTCACCAGGAAGAAATAGCAGTCATAGATGTGTATGCTCCCAATCAAGGAGCTCCAAAGTACATCAGGCACATATTGGGAAACTGAAGTGTGCTATAGACATATCAAAATAGTGAGAGGCTTCTGTACACCACTCTCTGCTATAAATAGAACAACCACACAGAGGATCAACAAGGAAATAGAGAACCTAAACAATAAAATAAATAAATTAGATCCAATAGACATGTATATATCATTACATCCCAAAACACCAAGAAGCACATTCTTCTCTAGTCCATATGGAACATTTTCCAGGGTAGATCATATACTAGGACATAAACTGAGTCTATAAATTTAATAAGATTAAAATTATCAAAAGCACTTTCTCTGATCACAACAAACGAAAGTTGGCAATTAATAATCACCAAAGAACCTTTGGTTCTTGTACACATATATGGAGATTAAATAGTACACTCAAATAATTGGTGGGTCAAGGAAGAAATTGCTAGAGAAATCAGTAAATATCTAGAGATGAGTGATAATGTGTATACAACATATCTAAACTTATGGGATGCAGCAAAGGCAGTGCTGAGAGGGAAATTTATTTTTCTAAATGCCTATACTAAAAAACATGAATGAACAAAATGTGAGGATTTAACTGCTCACCTGAAGAATTTAGAGAAAGAACAGCAAACTAAACCCAAAGCAAATAAAAGAAAGAAATAATAAAGACTGAAGCTGAAATAAATAAACAAGCTGGAGAACAATAAAATAGAAAGAATCAATAAAGCTCAAGGTGTTTTTTTTGAGAAAATTAATAAAATTGATGTTCCCCTAGCTATACTATCAAATAAGAAAAGAGAAAGGACAAAAATCCATAAAATCAGAAATAAGAGGTGGATGTTACCATAAATCACGGAGAAAATTTAAAAATCTTAAGAGAATAGTATGAACTATATGCCAACAAACTAGATAACTTAGATGAAATGGACAGATAACTATACACAAATTATCTATACTGACTCGAGAATAAATAGAAGATCTCAACAAACCAATTACCAGTAAAGAGATCCAATCTGTCATCAAAAACCTTCCCACAAAAAAATAAGCCCAGGACCTGAAGGCTTCGCAGGAGAATTTTATTAATATTCCAAAAAGAACTGACATCAATCCTGTACACTAACCTAAAAGGAAGTAGAAGAGAAGTAACAAAGATAAAGCAGAAATAAATGAATTAGACAACAATAAAAAATTGAAAGTACTAATGAAACAAAAGTTGATTCTTTGAAAGAATGAATAAAATGGATGACCCCATAGTTATGTTGATAAAGAACAAAAGGTAGAATATGCAAAAAATAAAATAAAATCAGTAACAAGAGGTGTGGCAGTTAGATTCAATTGTCAGCTTGGCCAGGTGAAGGCACCTAATTCTGTTGCTGTGGGCAATGAACCAATGGTACGTGAACCTCACCTGTTGATGATTACATCTGTAGTTGGCTAGGAGGCGTGCCTGCCTCAATAAATGACATTTGACTTAACTGGCTGGTGCTTAAACAAGAGAGGGCAACATAACACAGCCCAAGCAGCTCAGCATACCACATCACAACACTCACAGGTAGGCCCAGGCCTTTGGAGATGCAGAAAGAAATCACCCTGGGGAAAGTTGTTGGAACCCAGGGGCCTGGAGAGAAGGCAGGCAGAGATCATCCTGTGCCTTCCCACACAAGAAAGAACCTCAGATGAAAGTTAGCTGCCCTTCCTCTGAAGAACTAATGAAATAAATTCCCTTTTATTAAAAGCCAATCTGTCTCTGGTGTGTTGCATTTCAGCAGCTAGCAAACTAGAACAAGAGGGATGTCACTTAAATGGATTGTATAGAAAAATATAAGAGGATACTACAAAGGCTAGAAGAGAATAAGTGTTTATCTTTATCATCACAATTGACTTTTTTTTCTTTTTTGTGAAAAATAAAAATGGCATATATACAAAAAGCAATAAATGTCAAAGCACAGGGTAGCAATTATTTCTAAGATTTCAGAGTTTGGCATGTGCTACAATTTCACAATACAGGTTTTTACTTCCACCTGCTCTAAGATACGGGAAACCTAAACAAATATCAATACAATTATTCAGCAATCATATACATTTTAAAACCCTGGCTTCTCTGTATAACTCCACCATCACCTTTGATCTTTCTCCCACTCTTTTGAAGTATTTGGGCTATGGCCATTCTAACTTTTTCATGTTGGATGGGGTGGTCAATAATATGGAAGAAGGAGATGGAACTAGCTGATGATCTGGATATGCTGGCCCCTCTAGGTTTCAGGATTTATCTGGTCTGGAGGTTGTAGGTTTCTGGGAAGTAGCCCTAGTGCATAGAACTTTGTAACATCTTATATAACATCCTAGGTGTTACTTAAGATTGGCTATAGTGGTTATGGTTGGGGGTTGACAAATTATGATAGGTAGCAATATCTAACTGATGCTTACATAAGAGTTACCTCCAGAGTACCTTCTCAACTCTGTTTGTGATTTCTTCCTTGACCCATTGGTTGTTTAAGAGTGTGTTGTTGAACCTCCACATATTTGTGAATTTTCTGGCACTCTGCCTATTATTGATTTCCAACTTCATTCCTTTATGATCTGAGAAAGTGTTTTGTATGATTTCAATCATTTTAAATTTATTGAGACTTGTTTTGTGACCCAGCATATGGTTTATCCTCGAGAATGATCCATGAGCACTTGAGAAAAAGGTGTATCCTGTTGTTGTGGGTGTAATGTTCTATAAATGTCTGCTAAGTCTAGCTCATTTATTGGATTATTCAAATTCTCTGTTTCTTTATTGATCCTGTCTAGATGTTCTGTCCATTGATGAGTGTGGGGAATTGAAGTCTCCAACTATTATGTTAGATGTGTCTATTTCTCTTTTCAGTGTTTTCAGTGTTTGCCACATGTATTTTGGAGCATTCTGGTTCAGTGCATAAATATTTATGATTGTTATGTCTTCATGCTGAATTGTTCCTTTTATTGGTGCATAGTATCCTTCTATGTCTCTTTTAACTGTTTTACATTTGAAGTCTAATTTGTTGGATATTAGTATAACTACTCCTGCTCTTTTCTGATTGTTATTTGCATGAAATATCTTTTCCCAACCTTTCACTTTCAACCCATGTTTATCTTTGGGTCTAAGATGTGTTTTCTGTAGACAGCATATAGATGGGTCCTGTTTTTTAATCCATTCTGTCAGTCTATGTCTTTTGAAAGCAATCTTCAAAATAAACTAGTTAATGTAATTAAATGTCTGGACACCAGCAAAAAATAACAAATCACACCAGGAAAATTGAAGATATGGTCCAGTCAAAGGAACAAACCAACAATTCAGATGAGATACAGGAGCTGAAACAATTAATTCAGAATATATGAACAGACATGGAAAACCTCATCAAAAACCAAATCAATGAATTGAGGGAGGATATACAGAAGACAAAGAATGAAGTTTAATCCATTAACATTTAGTGTTATTACTGTATGGGTAGTACTTTCTTCAATGATTTTGCCCTTTGGATTTTATATGTCATATCTAATTTTCCTTCTTTTTACCTTTACTCATAGTCTTCCTTTTTACACTCTTCTCCACACCTCTCTCTTCTGTCTTTTAGTATCTGTCTCTAGTGCTCCCTTTAGTATATCTTGCAAAGCTGGTCTCTTGGTCATAAATTCTCTGTGATTCTTTGTCTGAAAATGTTTTAATTTATCCCTCATTTTTGAAGGACAATTTTGCTGGATATAGACTTCTTGGTTGGCAGTTTTCTCTTTTAGTAATTTAAGTATATCATCACACTGTCTTCTCGCCTCCATGGTTTCTGCTGAGAAATCTACACATAGTCTTATTGGGTTTCCCTTGTATGTGATGGATTGTTTTTCTCTTGCTGCTTTCAAGATTCTCTCTTTCTCTTTGATCTCTGACATTCTGATTAGTAAGTGTCTTGGAGTACATCTATTTGGATCTATTCTCTTTGGGATATGCTGCACTTCTTGGATCTGTAATTTTAAGTCTTTCATAAGAGTTGGGAAATTTTCAGTGATAATTTCCTCCATTAGTTTATCCTCCTCCTTTTCCCTCCTCTTCTCCTCCTGGGACACCCACAACATGTATATTTGTGGGCTTCATATTGTCATTCAATTCTCTGAGTCCCTGCTTATATTTTTACATTTTTTCCCTATATTTTCTGTTTCTTGTTGGATTTCAGATGTTCCATCCTCCAGTTCACTAATCCTATCTTCTGCCTCTTGAAATCTATCATGTAGGTTTCCATTTTTTAAATCTCTTCTACTGTGCCTTTCATTCCCATAAGTTCTGTGATTTGTTTTTTCAGACTTTCCATTTCTTCCTTTCGTTCATTCTTTGTCTTCTTTATATCCTCCCTCAATTCGTTGATTTGGTTTTTGATGAGGTTTTCCATGTCTGTTCATATATTCTGAATTAATTGTTTCAGCTCCTGTATCTCATTTGAATTGTTGGCTTGTTCCTTTGACTGGGCCATATCTTCAATTTTCCTGATGTGATTTGTTATTTTTTGCTGGTGTCCAGACATTTAATTACCTTAACTAGTTTATTTTGAAGATTGCTTTCACATCTTTTATCTAGGATTTTCTTGCTGGATGAATTTGCTGTCTATCTGTTCTTTGACATTCAGTTCACCTTTTTCTGGACCTCTATCTTAGGTTTTGTTTAACAGAGGAGAATTTTTCAGTTCTTGTTTTCTTGTTTCTTGCCCTGTTTGTATGGTGCCTTTGTTTCCCCAACCATTAAGAGGGTCTACGTAGGTATTATAAACCCCAGCCAGATTTTCCCAGGCCAAACTGGCCTCCTATCAGGAGGAAAGAGTCACCTGCATCAGTTTTCCCTGAGGGTGAGACCCAGGAGGTTGAAAGACATTCCTATGAAATCTCTGGACTCTGTTTTTCTTATCCTGTCCAGTGTGTGGCACTTGTCTGCCTGCAGGTCCCTCCAGCATAAGATGATGTGGTACCTTTAACTTTGGCAAACTCTCCCTGCTGGGGGCATGGTGGAGACAGAGGAGAGATTTCAAGCTGGTTTTAATGCCTTCAAATTACCAAACCCTGGTGTCCGAGTTCCTTAAGGGAGGGATTCCACCTGAGTTTGGCTTCACCCCTCCCCTGGGGAAGGCACAGGTTCCAGACAAGCCCTCAAATGAGCTTTTTTCTGCCTATGCCTGGGGCAGTTGCAGCCTGAAAAGTCCTGCTGCTGAATCCAAAGGCAGCCAAGCCTTTGTAGAAGCACAGCCACAAAAACGTCTGGTTCCTTTCTGTTTTCTTTTTTCTGTCAGCCCTGCCCCCTTGGCACTGGGGCAAAAATGAGCAACCTCCACTTTGACCAGGTTCACCTGAGCTGAGGGCCTATTTTTAGAAGTCAGATTTGTTAATTAATGCCACAATTGGTGTTTGGTTGGGCTCAGCCCCTGCTGCTGTTAAAGTCTCTTTCGTTTCCCCTCTGGGAAGCAGCCTGTGGGGGAGGGGTGCCAGCCACTGTGGCTTGAGGGACTCATGGTTCTGGGGAGGCTAGGAGCTGGTCCAGCTGGTCCAGACTGGGGTATGCTGTGGGTCCAGTCACTGACATGGCCCCAGGAGCTGTTCTGTACTGTTTCTGGTTATTTAGTAGTTGTTTTGGAGGGCAAACTAAAACACGCATATTGCTAAGCCACCATCTTGGCCCAGTTGAATCTCAACTCTGTTTGAACTCTCTCAGCTGCTGATACTTTATTTGTTATACTTCTTTTCCCCCTTTTGGTTGTGATGACATTGTTGATCCCATGGTGCCAAGACCAGTCCCCATCTCCCGTGCCACCAGGGAGACTTTCACCTCTGGATGTTATGTCCCATGTAGAGGGGAGGGCAATGATTTCACTTGCAGAATTGGGCTTAGAGGGAGTGAGGCCACACATGAACAACAAAAGAGGTCCTCCAAAAGTAATTCTTAGGTTTACCTATATGTAGGCTAAGCTTCTCCACTACATACATAAACTTCACAACAGCAAGCATAAAGATTAGGGCTTGGTCTATTGATTTAGGTGTACTTAATGTTTGACACAGCATCAGGGGTTTTCATGGTGGTAAATTTTAATAGTTCTATATTTTTTCTCCATCCTTCAAAGGGCTTTGCCAATACTTTTTGATTACCTACTTTATATACCCTAAGATGTATTCAGGCATCACATTAAGCTATATAGGATTAAAGGCCTTCATTCTTATTCTGGGGCTGCTTGTGTTTCAATTGTTTAAATCATCTATCCAGACAGGTTTAGTTAGATTATGTGCTACAAAAAATTTAGGTTTCTGTAAACCTTTCTTACTTTGGTCTCAAAAAAGAGGTGAGGTTTTAAAATATATGCGTCTTCTTTACCCCTGTGATCTGAATCACCTAATCCTGACCTAACTGGCATCATTCTTATCTCTACATATCACATTATAAATATATAAAACATCCTTTCAAAATCCAGAAATAACAATCACCACTCCAAACTAAATGTGACTGCTATTAAGAACTTGCAATCCAGGCCCCTGTTTTCTTACAAGTATTTTCTAAAAGAGACCATGCAATAATTGCTCTTTTGTTTCAGTTTATTTACCCTCATCAAATGTTCCACAAGTTTGTTCCTATTGTTGCATGACTCAAACTCCATTCCTTTTCATAGCAGGACAATATTCAATCATATGTATACACTATTGTTCACCAATCTACTTCTCAGTCAGTGCATCCTTCCGCCACCTGTATTCATGAGGCATTGTGTATAATGTCCAAAGTCCACAGTCCATCAAAACTATCAATTTTAGATAATTTCATTCTCAAAGAGGAAGATAACCAATAAACATACCCTCACCGAATAGGAAATTTAAACCTCCCCTTAATTCTTGTCCCTCCCCCCATTATCTACCCCTGCTGTTGCTGTAGTGCTGCTGATGCTTTCCTGTTGAACAGCCCATAGAAGGAAATAGCAGTTTCCCCCTGTAACCTGGACTTAAACACTTTTTTGTACATGAATCATACCTTTGAAATAGTTCTTGTAAGAACTTATTTATATTTCCAGTGTTAATCAGTGGGACACATAAGTCTACACAACCCCTTTCAACCATATTCATCTTCAGTATAGTAATATTACATATAGACCCACTAGGGAACCACCTTCACTTCTATATATTCCATTACATTTGAGTTCAGCCTCATAAGCTAACCATCCACCCGACTCTAGCTTCCCTGCATCTCTAGGTTCTCTATATTCTCTATTATAAGCCTCTCATTTTACCTTCACAGTGGTCAAAAAAGTGGAGTCATACAGTATCTATCCTTCTGTATCTGGCCAATTTCACTGAGCATTATGTCCTCAAAACTCATCCATCTAGTCATATGCTTCAGGATGTCATTTGTTTTACTGCTGCATAATATTCCATTACATGTATATATCACATTTTGTTAATCCATTCTTCTGTTGATGGGCATTTGGATTGTTTCCATCATTTGGCAATTGTGGATAATGCTGCTATGAACATCAGTGTGCAAATGTCTGTTTGCACCACTGCTTTGAGCTCTTCTGGGTATACACCAAGTAGTGCTATTGCTGGGTCATAGGGCAATTCTATATTTAGTTCTTATGGAACCAACATACTGTCTTCCATAACATCTGTACCACTATACATTTCCGCCAGCAGCACATAAGTTTCACAAATCCTCTACATACTCCCCAGCATTTGAAGTTTCCTGTTTGTTTAATAGCAGCCCTATTGTTCGTTCATTATTTTTTGTATGCTGTATGGCAGGGTCACATTTCATTATTTTTCCATGTGAGTATCCCGATTGCAGCACCATTTGTTGAATTTTTTAATTTGTTTTTTTGTTTGTTTGTTTGTTTGCTTATTTTGAAGAAGTACATGGACCAGAAATTGAGCCCGGGTCTCCCACATGCAGGTGAGAATTCTACCACTAAACTACACTGCACCCCAGGCCCTATTGTTTCTAAGCCTGTAATTTCAGTGACAGCAGTTCCCACAGTAATATCTGCCCTATGGAAGAAAGAACCACAAAACACTTCAGGGATGTTAGACTTAGTTTCATGAATTTATTTTTCACAGTCCTGGTGAAAGGTATGTCCTCTGGACATTCCTGGGTTGGGTTAGCAGAGTTTACATTTTAAATCAACCTTAACATTCCTATCTCTCAAAATCTTTGGATACCCTCATTTATATTGTATGAGGGCAGTTCTGGCATCTCAACTTCAGGCAATAAATAATATCCATTCCCACTCAATTCCCCCTGATTTCTGTCTATTTAAGTTGCAAAAATCATGCTATTCTTTTGGAGCATACACCTCCTTAAGGGTTACACCTTGTAATTCACATTTTATGGCCTGGTGATGCTTCAATCTAGTTATATACCTGGTAGAAAAGAAGAGTAGTATGCGTGGATCATGAGAATTAGAAGCATCTGGCAAGCCAATAACCTCAGGACATTCCATTGCAGTTTCATCAGGTGAAGCAGGATGAATCTCTTAATACTGAGCAATGAGTGCTGTTTCTTCAGGGGAGATGTTTACAGACTTATTAAGCACAGCAGGGTTAAACTCTTCAGGTGGAGGTTGCATGGCAGAGTCCTCAGGACAGTCTGGAGGACAGGAGGCCAGTTCCTCAGGGCACAATGGAGGTTGGCTGATTATTCAGGGCAGACAGTTAGAAGTTTATTTGGCCAAGACTCATCAGAATGTGATTGAATAAGACTGATTGGATGGCCATGTTATTGGGTCCAATTGTTTGCTCTCCTTGAAAATTAATCATGAACCTTCAGCAGAGTTCCTAGCTTGTGACCTGTCCTACAGAATTTACACTTAACCATACCCACAGCCATGTGAACCAATTTCAATTAAAAAATAATATTTTTATTACATATATGTGTGTATATATATGTGTTTGTGTGTATCTTGTTAGTTCTGATTTCTTAATCCCCCAGAGAACCCTGACTAATAGATAATATTTTCATTCTTCATCTTCCACTAAATGAGGAACAGTCCTATGACATTGGGGAGGAAATCAGAAATCAAATATAACTTGTGGCAAATATTATTTAATTCTTTTAGCAAGTTCTTAAAACAATTCTATTAATGATTACTGAATGATATTTATTTCATTATTTCAGAGACTACCTAAGTAATGATAATATCAACAACATGTCCATGATTTCTTAATGACAGATATATGACACAAAAGTCCACATAAGGGCTTTTTGTGGGATAATGAGCATATGAATATCACCTTATATTATCAAAGTGATAATATATCACCTATAGGTCAAATGTGAAAACAATAATAATGGCCAAATATGCTGCAATACTCAAATCAGTCAAGTCATACCCATTTCAAGATAGCCATTTTCAAACAATGTATACTTTCCTACAGAATGCTTTCTTTTGCCATGTACACCAGTATTCTTGAAGAACTAATGGGAAAACATATATATATTATTGCCAGGAAACAGCAAAAAACAAGTTGACATCTAAGGCTATCATTCTAATTTGTGGTCATCTGCAAATATTTTTAAATTGCATGATTTTCATACCCCCATCTGTGAATTGAATGTGATCTTTGATGTTAAGGGGTTTGATAACCTTTTTGTATATATATACATTAAGGAAATGGTTTTTTATATATATAACTATATTTCATAGATATTGTAGCAAATACAAGCATTTAATCAGATTTGTGCTCTCTACTGTAATATTTTTGGAGTTAAAAATCTGAATATTCATTGTGTTTGTAAATTTTAAGATAATTTAATATGAGTATAAGATGTAGAAAACCGATTAGAAATGAAGTGGAAATTTACACTTAATTTGGAAGATTTTTCCTAAAGACTTATTTAGCCAACAAATGAATGATAAAATTTCAACCTTTAATTACACAAAGAAATACACTTACTTGGACGCAACTTCTTTGTCATTTCTCATCAATTCACTGCTGTGAATTTCAGTATGCTCTTCCAACAAATAAAGATGAGAACGTAATTGTTTAGAATTCATTTTCACAGGATACTTTTGTGAGGACCCTACACATATAAATGTCAATGTTGCCATCTTATCTGGATATACGCAGGATTCCACTGAAGAATGAGACTCAAATCACCATGTTTAGGTTGATAGGCTTCATGAAGAATTTTGAGCTGAAGCTCTTCCTATTTTCATTGTTTCTTGCAATTTATTTCTTTATCATAAAAGGAAACTTGGGACTGGCTGTATTGGTCGTTGGAGAGTACCAGCTCCACAATTTTATGTACTATTTTCTGAATGTGGTGTCATTCTTGGATGCCTGCTATTCTTCAGTCACCCCAAAAAATGTTAGTTAAATTCTTGGCAGGAATAAAGCCATTTCATTTTTTGGGTGTGCAACATAGATGCTTTTCTTTATTATCTTTAGGACTACAGAGTGTTTTCTCTTCACTGCAATGGCTTATAATCACTAGGCTGCAATGTACTACCCATGGCTATAGTCAGTTAACATGTCACACGAAGCCTGCTTGCCACTCACCATTGTTTGCTATGTTGGTGGCATTTTGGTTGGTACTTTACACATAGTGACCCTCTCAGCCTTTCCTTTTGTGCATCCAATGAAATTAGCTTTGTGTTTTGTGACATCTGTGCACTCCTCAGTATTTTGTTTTCTGACACTCACATCAACCAGTGTCTACTCTTCTACTTTGTGTACTTTATTGGAATAAGCACTATGCTAATTGTCTTGTTATCCTATGGTTTCTCATTCTGTTGGGTATTCTGAAGATGCATTCCTCTAAGGGGAGCAAAAATTCCTGTCCACTTGTGGGTGTCACCTGATTTGGTAATTTATCATGAGACATTCCACTTCACATAGGTGAGGACAATTTCCAGTTATGCTTTAGACTAACTTTTAGTCTATATTTTGTGCTATTGTGGATTTCCACATTGAATACCATCATCTACAGTTTGAGGAAGAAAAATATTAATGAGGCAACTAAAAACTCATTTGAAATAAATGGTTCATAAATAAGGCACATTTTAGCATTGAGTAAAACTTAAAAGAATGTTAAATATCAATCCATATATCTTTGCTAATACACTAAGTAAGAAAGTGTCTTATTTATAGTTAGGAGCATTTGCATATGTTAGAATATTTGCAACAAAAACATTAGTCTGTCCTCCCATTGCAGCCTTTTACATATATAGATAAATTAGATCATCCATGTGCTTATGCTTATGTTCAAACTGTCCTATATTAAATATTCATTGATTAACTTATATTGATATTTTTACTCTTTATGTGATATAACTTTCCTTTAATATTATTACTGGAGATATCCTCAGTAGACGGCTTGATAGAACCTCACATGCTTGTAGTAAATTCACAGCACTCATTAAGAAGTTTATTTCCCATTCTGAAATACCTCTGGAAAGCTCATGAATGTTATCTCACTTGCTCCATGTGCCCTTACACTCTCAGATCCCTCCTTGTGTCTGGTCATGCCTTTTTCACTCTTTGGTTCAACACAATAAATATTTGTCTCATTATTTCCTTTCCATTATCCAGTTACAGAAATTTGTTGGTTCAATTCTCAGACTTCAAAACGTATACTGAGATGATATGGAAATACTTATTCAATGTATAATTAAGATGCAAGAAAAGTGAAATACAGTTTGAAGAATAACTTACACCTGGTTATTATGTACAGATAGGCAAAGATCTAAAAGCCTATCTAGCTTACTATTGGAAGTTACTTTGATTGAGATGCTTACTCATTACCTAGCTCTCCCTTTATCATCTATCTGAAAGGAAATAGCTCTCATTTGTTTTTAATACCCAAAATTCACACCCAATGAGCAAGACTCTGAGAAATTATCTCCCCTTACCTCAACCTACCTACTTCTGCTTTATTTATTATGCTTTTTAATTTTTGTCTTAAGATTTGTTTATTCAAAGGGACATAAGAAGTAGGCATTTACTTTTCTTTCAATAAAATTCACTCATTTCCCAGCAGGTATGATTTTCCTTTGAATTCACTAATAAAAATCCTATGAAAACAGTATCCATGAATTAATTCTTAAGTTTAAATTTGAGATTGAATCCAATCATTCTCAGGATATCAGTTCATATTCAGTTATGCAAAGAGAATTCATATATCTTATTGGAAAATACAAGATTGATAGAAGAGTGTTTTAATCTGTACTCAAAATTCCACTTGAAAAAAAGAATACATTTTCAAAGACTAAACACAGAATATGTTCTAGTTTGCTAGCTGCTGGAATGCAATATACCAGCAACAGGATGGCTTTTATAAGGGGGAATTTATTAAGTTATAAGTTTATAGCTCTAAAGCCATGAAAACACCCCAATTAAAGAAAACATATAAAAATGTCCAAATTAACCACCAACAAGAGGTTACCTTCACTCAAGAAAGGCCAGTGACATTCAGAGTTTCTCTGTCAACTGGAAAGGCACATGGTGAATGTGATGATACTTTCTGGCTTTCTCTCCAGGCTTCTTGTTTCATGAAACTCCCTCAAGAAATTTTCCTTCTTCATTGCCAAAGATCTCTGGCTGCATGGGCTCTCATGGTTCTCCTGGCTCTCCCTGTTACTCTGTTTCTCTCTCCAAAATACTTCCTCTTTTTAAGTTCCAGTAAACTAATCAAGACCTACCTGGAATGGATGGAGAAATAAAAAATGTTAACACCCACAACTGTGTGTGTCACACCCCAATGGAGACAATCAAATCAAAAGATTCCAACTTTTATTATTGAATAAGGATTAAAAGAAATTGTTGCAGCCACAAGGTTGGATTAAGGTTAAAACATGGCTTTTCTATGGCACATAATCCTTTCAGACCAGTACAGAGTATAATGCAGATATCATGCTGTTTTATAAAGAGATCAAGCTATCTGAAATCAGAGCATATTCATATGTACTTTCTTGATTTTGATAGTTTTAGTTGATTTTTTCTGGAATAAAGGGATAAACTTCCTAAAAATACATTTGAATATCCATCTCTCACAAAAATTAAAAGTTTTATCACATTCCAAAATGATTTCATGGCTTCTACCATTCAAATCTGGCTTTCAAGTTCTTAAGGCAAAGTTTTAGCCATGGTTGTAGCTTGATTTATCAGTTTAGTTACTCTCTCAAATTAACAAAATACTGTTTCTAAGAGAAAGAAAGAGATTAACACTAGGTACAGGGATGCACTCACTCTTGCCTATCAATATCTGGACAATAATTCAGCCCACTGATTAGACCACAAATTAGACAGTCCACAGATTAGACAAGTTGTATAAAGTTAATCTGCATGAACTTTGCACTGAATCTTTTACTCAAATCTTTCACTTGTTAATGCAGAAACAAAATATTGGGAATGCACAATATCCATTATTTTATATTCATAAGATCAATATGGAAGAATGGTATATTTAACTCTCAAATTAATAACTTTTCACTCTTTGTATCTCATCTCAATTTATCCTTCTCAAATTATCCTTTCCTCAGGAAACAATTCTTTGATTGACATTCTTCATATTGGACTTCTCTTTTTTATCACTTACTATAGTTTCATATGCTAATATTTGTTGATATGCTTTAATTCTATATAAATCTACCACTACACTTATACTTTAACTTACTTAAAGGCAGAATACTGTTGGCCTTCAAAATTGTATCATTAGGGCACAATGTTTTTCCTGGAACATATAATTTAGTGATAATACATACATATATATATTTTTAAATGAATGGTGAAAGGACATGAGCATTATTTAATAGCTATAGTTAGCACTTCAATGTAGCTTATTAGTTACTGGAAAATATATAAATGTTTTACATATGCTAATTCATTGTATCATCAAAACTACTCCAAGAGGAAAGTCCATTATTACTTATCATCAAAGATCACAGGTGCAAAATGGAGGCAACAAATTTTCAAGTTATTTGCTCAAATCACATGGCACATATGAATTATACCAGCATTAAAAAGTAGTTTTCTGAATATAGAATCCCTTCTTTTGAAAGAATGGAAATACAAGATGATCTTTTCACTTTCTCCATGCATATCAGGCTTCATAATCATACATTATGAAGTAGTGAAGGTTTTCATTAAGACATTGGCAGAAGTGGGAGAGAAATGAAGTTTTGAAGGATGGGAGAATTGGTTTCACTAGATTTCACAAATTACTCAATTGGTTGATACATGTAGCAGTTGCAAGTTTTCATCTTGGATGATCAATGAAGTTACTGAAATTAGAAGTAGAAGTAGAAAAAGATGGGTAAGAGGAATATGATGAGGAGAGGCAGAAAGAGGAGGAGAAAGTAAAGCAGAAGTAGAAATAGGCATAGAAGAAAAAGGTGGAGAAACAGAAGAAGATGAAAGATAAAATGAGGAGAAGGAAAAGAAGGAGAGAGGGAGAATATTTGGAAAACAAAGTGGATGAAATCAGTTATAATGATTCTAAAGTCCTATTCCACCAGATACATATTATTCTGGCAAGTATGAACCTATCCAGAAAGGATATATTGGAAGCAACCACAATGGATAAAATTGAAAATAGAATATTGAACTTTTACTTCTAATTAAGTTGTAGAAATAAGCAAAAAATATTGCTCCACCTCTAAAAATTTTTTAAAAGTTAAATAATCTAAAAGAATTCATACTTTTCCATGAGGCCACCAGAAATTAAGGTTGGAAACATCCAAGTAATTGGAACTCCAAGGAGGAGAAATACCTCATAGAATAATTATGACAAATGGACCATTTCAACCTCATCAGAGGGTGGAAGAATGAGATGTACAACTAAAAAGATGTCAGCTAAATTATAAGGAATTGTTAAGCTAAGTGGGGATTAGCATGTCAATTGGAGAAAGAAGGGAAGCCTAGATAGAAGGGGTTGCCTTAACATGCTCTATCTTTTCTGCAAATCTCTACAAAATGTTCAGAAGAAAGATTGGTCAAGCTGGAGGATCATCAGACAAGATCACGAAACCCTCAAATACCAAACGTCCTTCTCTCTTAACAATTGAGGGACTGCTAGTACTTTGCAAATTATGTCTTTATTCTTACTTAATCTGCCATATGATAGATAAGATTTATTGAGATACCTAATCATAGGCTTGCTCTTCTTTCTGAGAGCATCCAATATATAACAGACATTTAATTCCTTATAAACGCTCTCAAATTATCCAAAATAAATGTAAATCCCATCATAGTTTCTTTCTAACACCTTCTTATTTAGGAACTGTACATTTCCCCATAGTAAAAGCCAAACTGTTGAATGGTAGGTATTCCTAGTGGTCTCTGGCTAAGAGCATTGATGGTTAATTTCTTAAAACATCTAGTGGAGGTGGCATATTACACAACTATTTGCTATACATTTATCCAAAGTTTGTATGAAATTTTTATTACCTAGCAATTGTAGGGCTAATAAAACAGTTTAATAATTTAAAAAAAAGAGATAGTGGAGAGGATAAACAATAGGCATAGACACATGAAAAATTTCATCAGAGAGATGGATACTATCAGGTAGTGTCTGATATGGCTAGAAATATAAGTTTAAGAAGCACTCAAGCACAATATCAGAAAACAATAATTCATTTAACAGTTTCATCGGTAAAGTCAGGGCAGCTGACAAAGAATTAGAGAACCTGAAGATAAACCAATATCAATTATCCAAACAGAAAGAAAGTTAAATGAAAATCAAAATGGGAAAAATATTTAAGAACTGTAAGGACCAATTCCAACAACTTAGTATACTTCTAGGTAGAGTTCTGCAAAAATAAGAGAGAAGCAGAAGAAATATTTAAGGAGATAACAGTCAAGACTTTTCAAAAAATAAGGAAAGACATCAATCACAGGGCCATAAATACTACCAAACTCATAAGAAGGATAAATACAAAGTGAAAATCAACATCATAAAAACGCATTTAGATTCATCAGATTCACTGCTAAAAAACCTATGCAGTTACAATTACTGTATATATTCAGAGGAAAATATATATCGTATGCAAAATAAAAACATAATTATTGTAAGAGACATGCCATCAAAAATGATACAATCCAGAAGATAATGGAAAGATACATTTAATGTATTGAAAGATAGAAACTCATCTTAAAATGAATGATCTCAAAACTGTTTTTGTTTATAGAAATAATTTTACACATTCAAAAGATTAATTTAGTAACTTTAGAATTTCATAATAAAGAGTAGCTTGTGAACTACTACTGAAAAAAGACAATTTTACTGCAAAAAATAAAGTGTAAATCAACATTTGGATATTATATAATAGTAACTCATATTTATATTGCATAATTGAAATGAACATGACACTGTTATAAATACTTCTCTTCATTAACACAGTTATCCAGATGAAAATATTATAACACAGGTATTATTATTACTTATTAACTGGATTAAAAAATACACATTTACTAGATGAGAAAAAGGGCAGAAAAGGTAAAATGGCATACAGAGTCCCAGCTATTAAGTATTGTTTGCTCTGTGATTCTCCCAAGAATGTGGGGATCGTGCTTATAGCACAATATTTCAAAGTATATTTAATTTCAGCAATAAATGCTATTTATGTAACAAGCAATGATAGTTTCAATGCATCATTTACTGTACTGTAAAGTATTCAGTACATAATATATCCGGTATTATTTAGTACAAATAGCAGATCAGGTTAATTTTCAGATTGAGTTTTATTTAATAAAATTTCTTCAAAAATTATATTTTCTTCATTTATATATTATACATTGCTTCATGAATCTGATTCATCAACTCTATATTTGCATTTCCACAAATCCTGGCATTACTTAATTATGGCCACATGATATGTGTGTATATACATATATATATAGGCATATCATTCTGTTAATATCCTTATTTTTTAGATTAATTAAAATGGTCTAATTTCAAGACTAATTGTTACCAGGAGTCAAAGTAGGTGTAAAACTTCTTCCAGCATGAGCTGTCTAGAACTTTGTCAAACTCAAGTTTTTTCTCACAGATAAAATATGCAAACTATCTAAGGAGCCTATAATTTTGCAATCTAATATTAGTTTACTTTGAGATAGTTTACATTTCTATTTTTGTGCATGAATTTTCAATTTTTATGTAAAATAAATCAACCTAAATTTTCTATTTGGGTCTTCTCCAATTCAAAAATACATGTGGAAATTTTCTCACATGGCATGATGCCAAGATAAAAGTTCAAGGGTAGATACACCCAGGTTAGTTTTGAAAAAGATAGTTGCCTTCACCTTAGAAACCACATGATTTAGACCAACATTTTTAGTATTCTTTTGGAATCTTCTAATATATAGCTGGGTAAAAGCAGAAGTATTTCTAGAAAAATAGTTAATTGGTATCTGTGGAAAGGCCAGTTTGTTCACCACAAAGGTTGAATTAGTTCATTTTTCAGAATGAATCATTCTTATATTTAAAAGCAAGACCTTATCCTGAGATTGTTTTCATCACACAAAAATTATTTTACATCAAAATTCAAAGAAGCAAATGAAAAATTTTCATAAATTCTGTTATTCTTCAGATAAGAAGTACTTTCCTTATATATGAAGCTTATAAATATATATAAAGCTTATTAATGTATGTACTTATGGGTTTATATGATTCGATTATGCTGAATTTTCAGTAATATCTTGATTTTATCATTAAATATGAATAATCACCTTGACTTATAATACAGTCTTATAAAACCCACAAGTTCATGTATTTTGCATTGACTTGTGCAGCATAAATAACTCCTTTTTCAGGATTATATACCAGATGGTGAATGGGCATTTTCATGGTATGACAAGGAAATATGGAGGAGTATTTCCAATCAGGTATGTGATTGTCAAATAATTCATCAACACAGTAGATGTAGTGTTCTATTCAAGCATATCAATGTTTGTACAACTTGTTTTATTATTTAGTATACTGATGAAATATGAGAGAATAAATTAAAACTCAGTGTTGAGATAAGTAAAGCTTTTATAATTCTGTGAGTGACTGAAAGTTTATTTCCCCTAAAAACTACCAGATGAAAGGCATTCTTCTGAATCTTTCATTAATTAACAATAATCAAATCAATTTCCATGTAGATTTTGAAGCAAATCCTACAAGAAAAACTGTTAATACTTCAGAATTTCAGGACAAAATTTGATGGATGGATCAAAAAATTATTAAATACTATATGATATATCCGATGAGAAGTGGATGAACAAATCTTCCATTATGCAAAATTAAATGATAGTGATAAAAGCATATTTGGAGATTAAAAGTCCTGCATTAATTTATTTCAGAATTAGTGACCTTGGGGGTTAAGAGTTTTATGTTACTTCCTCTTCAGTAATCTGCCTACCCCTTGAAAAATCACCATGAGGTACTTTTTCTTCCCATCATTGAAACCATTTTTTTATCATCATTAAGTGTGCTTTCAAATAATATTAATAATAGAATAAAGAATAATTCTCAAAACTTTTTGACTAACTTTTCCTGAATCATTATTGTTGGGAATCCAATATATCACGTCTAATCATGAAATAATTATTTCAGAAGATCAAATATAAGAAACAAAAAAGAAACAACTTTATACTACATTTCTACAAAATTAGGACTTTATCCCTAACAGTTATTCAATGTTATGATTTTTCTAGAATGTTGTATTAATTATTTAAATTCTCTCTTTTATATGTCTTTGAAGCTTTAAGGAATTTTGAAATTTTCTAAAAACTTGGTTGTATTGCTCTTCTTACTCATTCAAATTTCTGGAATACAGAGATCTAATTTTTTTAGTTACACTGTTTTGTTCAGTAGTATTTATATCTATATACATACAGTTATTTATTTTTAGATTATTTCATTATTTATCAATTTCTTATCATTTCTTGTACTTGGGTGTTATATTTTAATAAAATCAATTACAGGGTCTTTGTCATGGTTAGGGACAGGTGTCAACTTGGCCAAGTTGTGGTACCTGTTCATCTGATTGGGCAAGCGCTGGCCTGTCTGTTGCAATGAGGACATTTCATAGGATTAGGTCATGATCACGTCAGCTACATCCACAGCTGATTCCATTTGTAATCAGCCAAAGGGGAGTGTCTTCTGCAATTAGTGATGCTAAATGCAATCATGGGAAGCGTTTTAAGGAGGACTCAGAGGAGACAGGTTGCATTCCTGCTTTGGCTGGTGAGCCTCTCCTGTGGAGTTCGTCCAGACCATCCATTGGAGTCATCGGCTTCGCAGCCTGCCCTGTGAATTTTGGACTCTGCATTCCTACGGTCACGTGAGACACTTTCATAAATTTTATATTTGCAAGTGTTCCCTGTTGATTCTGTTTCTCTAGAGAACCCTAACTAATACAGTCTTTAATGGTTGTACTTAAGCCACTTACATTTTTTGAAGATGTATATTAATATAGCATATCATCATCCAAACACTGTACAATCAGTGATTCCCAATATCATCATACAGCTGTTCATTCATCATTACAATCAGTTTTTGAATATTTTCATTACTCCAAAGCAGTAAAAATAATAAAAATTAAAATTAAAGTAAACAAGAATTCCCAAAACATCCCATCCCTCCCCAAGTCCCATAATGTTTATTTTTTTTTTGTCCTCTTTTTCTTAATCATCTGTGTATACACTGGATAAAGAGTGTCAGTTACAAGGTTTGCACAATCACATGGACACACCTTAAAGATCCTATAGTTATTCAATGATCTTCAAGGATCAAGGCCATTGGATTACAGTTCAACAGTCTCAGGTACTTCCTTCTAGCTACTCCAATACACCAAAAACTGAAAAAGGATATATATATATATATATTGCATAAGAATAACCTCCAGATTGACCCCTCAATTCTATTGAATTGAAACTTTATTTTGTTTTATTTCACTTTCCACTTTTGGTCAAGAAGAGTTTCTCACTCCCACAATGCCAGGGAGATTTACATTCCTGGGTGTCATGTCCCACATAATGGGGAAAGGCAGTGAGTTCACCTACAGTGTTGGCTTAGAGAGAGAGGCCACACATGAGCAACAAAAGAGGTTCTTTGGGGGTGGCCTAGGTACAATCGTAAGTAGGCTTAGTTTCTCCTTTAAAGAAATAAGTTTCATAAAGGCAAACCTCAAGGTTGAGGGCTTGGCCCATCAAATTGGCAGTCCCCAGTGCTTGCAAAGATATCAGTTCTTCCCCAGATGGGGAAGTTTAATATTTCCACCATTTTCATTAGCTTATCAAGTGTATTTTGAAAATATCATTTAATCATTTGCCCTGATTACTCTGGGATGTATCAGGGCATCACACTGACATGCACAAACCAACAAGAGCTCACTCTCTATTCCAAGTTCCATGTAATTATGGTATTTGAATAAGTTGACCATACAAATTATATTAGTGTACTATTGAAAATATAAATTTTGCACCAAATAGGCACCTCTTCTTCTAGTCTTACACAGGACTTGAAGTTTTAAAATACAGACAATATCATCCTTTACCCTTTAGTCTGATTTATCTTAATCCTACCAAGATTAGCTTCATTCATATCTCTAATTGAAGTCATTTTCCTTGTTTTTGACAATAGTTGTATGGAGCAATGCTGGATTTCTTAGCTGTCAAATTCTAGCTCTGAGTCTCAGGGATTACACAAATACCCAGAGTTTGAGGGAATGGCCAGGATATACACCAAGAGCTCAGCATCACATAATTTAGAAATAGCAGCTACAACTGCAGAATAGATGTGATTGCTATGAGAGTTTACAACCTAGGAGCCTTTGCAATAGGTCTTCAACTGCTAACCTATGCTCTCAAATTCAATTATCAGAATTTACATATTGTAATTACTCCGTGTTATCAAGACATTATAATATTTGTCTTTTTGTTTCTGGTTTATTTCATTCAACGTACTGTCCTCAATGCCCATTCACCTCATTACTTCCCTCACAATTTTATTCCTTCTTGCAGCCACTCAATCACCCATTGTATTTTATACACCACAGTTTCTCCCTTCATTCCTAATCCCAGTAACCTTAGGCCACCCCTGTCTATTGCAAATCACAAACACTACCACTATAAACACCAGCGGGCATGTGCCAGTTCCTGTCCCTCTATTAGTTCCTCCAAGGATACATCAAACTACAGGGTTTCAGAATCATATGGCCATCCAGCCCTAGTCTTCTGTGGTGCCAGCACACTGCCCACCAGTTGGACTGCATCACTTTATTTCCCTGCCCAGAGTGACTGGGTGGATCTTTCTCTCCATATTTTCTGTAGCACTATATCACTCTGTTCCTTTATTAAGCAGTTTTATTCACACATCACACAATCCAACCTAAAGATAAAATCAATGATATAATCACATAGCTATGCCTTCACTGCAACAGTTTATATGAGAACATTTCCATTTCTTCCACAAAGAATTCCATACTCCTCCACATATACCCCACTTACTGACATTCAGCTTTGACACATTGCATTTATCACATTCATTGAAAGCATATCAGAATGTTACTGCTAACTGCTAAACTTAGCCTGCATTGATCTCATTTTCCACTAAATGCCATCCCATATGCAACACCTTGCAATGTTGACAGTCATTTGTTCTCCCTTGTGCAAAGATTCCTAATAGCATATTTAATCACCATCATACTTCACTGTAGGCATCACTAGGTTGTAAAATCCCAATCTTTATCCTCTATCTTTCCTTGTGGTGTCATATATGACCCCAGCCCTCCTTCCTCAATCATACTCATACTCAGCTTTGTTCATTATACTTAGAATATTGAGCTACCATCAAATAGTATTGTGCTGTCCATTTGTGGATCTTCACAATCAGACCTGTTGGACATTCTGTCCTTCTGCATCAAACACCAATCTTTACCCTCTTTCTAACTACTGACAAACTGTGTTCTCAACTTTAACTCTCAAAGTTCTCTCATTAGTGTTAATTCATATTAGCAAGACCATACAGCGTTTGTGATTTTGTTTCAAGCTAATTTCACTCAGTATAATGCCCTCAAGTTTCATTTATGTTATCACAGGCTTCATGACTTAATTTTGACTTACAGCTGTGTAATAGTTCGTTATATGTTAGACACTTTCCCATTTATGGAAATTTGGGCTGTCTATCTATTAACAATCATGATTAAGTCCCTATAAACATCAGTGTACAAATGTCTATTTTTGCTCTTGCCTTCACTTCTTTATATCTAGTAATTGGATTACTGGATCACATGGTTTCCTGGGAAACCATGAAACTGCCTTCCAGAATGGGTGCATCATTCTATATTTCAGCAACAGTGAATAAGTGTGCTTCATTCTCCACATCGTCTCCAGTACTTGTTTTCTGCTTTTTTTTATTTTCAGTTTTTGATAATGGCCATTCTGGTTGGTCTGAAATGATGACTCATTGAGGTTTTGATTTGCATGTCCCTAATAACCAGTGAAGTTGAGCATCTTTTCGTGTATCATTGACCTATTTGTATTTCCTTTTCTGAAAAGTGTCTGGTCATGTCTTTTGCCCATCTTTAAATTGAGTTGTTTGTCTTTTTGTTGTTGAGCTGTTGAATATGTTTATATATTCTGGATATTAAGCCCTTATATCATATGTGGTTATGAAATATTGCCTCCTATTGTGCAGGCTGCCTTTTTATTTTCTTAACAAAACTCTCTGATGCACAAAAGTGTTTAATGTTGTGGAGATCCCACATATCTATTTCTTTTTGAATTGTCCATGCTTTTGGTATAAGGTTTAGGAAACCATGTCCTATCACAAAATTTATAAGATTTTTCCTTACATTTCTTTCTATGAATGTTATGGTCTTCATTTTAACATTTAAGTCTTTGGTGTATTTTGAGTTAATTTTATCATAATATGTGAGCTAGGAATCCTTTTTCATTTTTTGTTTATGCATATCCAATTTTCAAAAACAAGGAAAACAGTGGCTGCTCTTTCACAATTGAGTTGGCTTGACCACCTTATCAAATGTCAATTGTCCATAGATGAGAGGGTCTATTTCTAAACAATTCTATTGGTCAGTATATCTATCTGTACACCAGTAACATGCTGCTTTGTCTCTGTACCTTTGTAAAATATGTTAAAATCAGGTATTGGGACACCTCTAACTTCGTTCTACTTTTTCAAGATATTTTTAGCTATTTGGGGTATCTTGCTCTTCCAAATAAAATCGGTTATTGATTTTTCTATTTCTGCAAAGTTCTTGAGGTTTAATTGGTATTGCATTGAGTCTACAAATTTTATTTGTCAGAACCAACACCTTAATTATATTTAGTCTTCTAAATCATAAACATGGTATATCCTTCCATTTATTTAGGTCTTGTTTCATTGTTTTTAGCAATTTCTTATAGTTACCTGCGTATGGGTCTTTTGTGGCTTTGATTAAATTCATACCTAAATAGTTGATCTTTTCAGTTGTTGTTGTAAATGGAATTTTTTTATTGATTTTCTCCTCAAAATGCTGATTACAAGTGTAATAGAATCAGTACTGATTTTTTTGGCATTGATGTTGTACACTGCCACTCTGCTGCATGTATTTATTAGTTTAAGTATCTTTGCTGTGGATTTCCTGGGATTTTCAACATATACTATCATGTCATCTGCAATCAGTGAAAGTTTTATTTTTTTTTCCTTTCCAATTTTGGTGCCTTTTATTTCTTTTTCATTTCTAATTGCTCTAGCTAGAACTTCCAGCACAATGTTGAGTTGCAGTGGTGACAGAGGGCTCCCATGTCTTGTTACTGGTCTCAGAAGGAAAGTTTTCAGTCTTTCCCCATTAAGTATAGTGTTAGCTGTAGGTTAGTCATGCATTCCTTTTATTATGTTGAGGAAACTCCCTTCTATTCCCACCCTTTGAAGTGTTTTCATCAAGAAAGGATGTTGAATTTGGTCAAATGTTTTTTTAATGCATAAATTGAGATGATCAGATGGTTTATCTGTTTTTATTTATTGATTTGGTGCATTACATTAATTGATTTTCTTGTGCTGAACCAGCCTTGCATACCTGACATAAATTTCAGTAGGTTGTGGTCCATAATTCTTTTAATGTGCTGCTGGATTCAATTTGCAAGTATTTTGTTTAGTATTTTTGAATCTATATTCATTGAAGAAATTGTATGGTAAATTTCTCTTCTTATAGTGTCTTCACCTGGTTTTGCAACAAGGGTGATACTGGCTTCATAGAATGGGTGATGTACTTTCCTTTCTCTTAAAATTTTTTAAAGTGTTTGAGCAGGCTTGGTACTATGTCTTTCCTGAATGCTGGGTGGAAGTCACATGTGAAGCCATCTAGTCCTGTAATTTTATTTTGGGGGAACTTCTTGGAACTGATTCAATCTGTTTACTTATGATTACTTTGTTGAGGTCATCTATTTCTTCTTAAGTTGTTGCTGGGTGTTCATTCTTCATCAGGAGGTTGTCCATTTCATCTACATTGTCTAGTTATATTAGCATATATGTATTTTTTTATATCTGCAGGGTCACTAGTTATGTTCTCCTTACATTTCTGATTTTATTTTTCATCCTCTCTTCTTTCTCTCTCTCTCTCTGCTTCTGACTTCCTAGCTGAGGGTTCATTATGTTTATTGCTCTTCTCAAATAACCAACTTGTTTTTTCATTTGTTTGTTTTATTCTTTCTATTGTTTTCATGTTCTCAATTTCATTGCTCTAATCGTCATTATTTGTTCTAATGTGTATCCTGCTGTGGTGGTGTGTATTGTGCTATAAATGCTCATTAAATCTAGTTCATTTATTGCATTATGCAAAATCTCTGCTTCCTTTTTGATCCTCTGTCTAGATGTTCTATCCATTGATGAGAGCAGTATATTGAAATCTCCAACTATTATTGTAGAGGTGTCTACTCTTTTCAGTGTCATCTATGGGTGTCTCATGTATTTTGCAGTACTGTGGCTAGGTGCATAAATATTTAATATTGTTATGATTTCTTAATGAATTGTGCCTTGTATTAATACATAATGTCCTTCTTTGCTGCTTTTGTTTTTAAATTTGAAGTCTAATTTGTGAGTTATTATAGTTATGCCTGCTCTCTTCTGGTTGTTCGCATGAACTATGTCTTTCAAACTTTTCACAATCTACTTTTGTCCATCATTATGAAGTGAGTTTCTTGTGTCTGGCATATAGATGGGTCTTGTCTTTAATCCATTATGCCAGTCTAGGTATTTTTATTGTGGAGTTAACTTTTAAAAATTATTACTTTAAAAGCTAAAGTACACTAATTTTTGAAGTTATTGTTAAAAAGGCACAAATTTCTTTGACAGTTTCATCTTATGGATTTTGTCATATCTTATTTATTTTCTTTTTTACCCTTATTGATAGTCTTCATTTCCACACTCTTCTCCATACATACCTCTCCTGTCTTTTCCCATCTTCTGTACTGTTTCTTTTAGTACTTCTTATAGAGCTAGTCTCTTATTCACAAATCTCTTAGGGAAAGAATGTCTTAAGATATTTTAAACTCTCCATTATTTCCAAAACACAGCACTGCCAGATGCAGAATTCTTTGTTCGCAGTTTTTCCCTTTCAGTATCTTAAATATATCATGCCACTGTCATCTCACCTCCATGGTTTCTGCTGAGAAATCCACACATGGTCTTCTCAAGCTTCCTTTATATATAATGGATCAGTTTTCTCTTGATGCATTCAGAATTCTCCCTTTGTTTTTGACATTTGACTGAATAATAAGTTTCTTAGAGTAGGACTAATGGATCTATGCTGTTTGGGGTATGATGTGCCTCTTGTATCTGTAATTTTATGTCTTTCATAAGAGTTGCAAAACTTTCAGTGGTAATTTCCTCCATTATTTTTTCTGCCCAATTTCCCTTCTCTTCACCTTCTGGGATGCCCATACAGTATATTTTGTATGCTTCATGTTGTTGTTCCATTCCCTGGGACCCTGCTCAAAATTTTCCGTTCTTTTCCCTATTTGTTCTTTGTGTGTATTTCAGATATCCGGTCATCTAGTTCACTAATCCTTTCTTATGCCTCCTCCAATTTGCTTTCTTATGTCTCTATAGCTTTTCATCTTCTCTGTGCCCTTCATTCCCATCAGTTCTGCTATTTGATTTTTCAAGCTTTTGAGTTCATTATATCTCCCAATGTCTCCTTTAAGTCCTTCATCTCTTTTGCCAGATCTTCCCTCAACTCATTGATTTGATTTTTGTCTTGACTTAGTGTGTTTGATTGAACATTAATTAGATGTTCCAACTCCTGTATCTAGTTTGAAGTGTTACTTTGTTCTTTTGAATGGGATATATCTTCATTTTTCCTGGCATGACTCATACCAAATGGTGTCTTGGCATCTGATTTCTTTGATTAGTTTATTCTGGTGTACATTTTTACTCTTTTACCTAAAGTTTTCTTGTTGAATGAATTTGTCTTCTATCTGGGTTTTTTTTGGCAATCAGTTCATCTCACTCTAAACCTTTAGCATAGCTTCTATTTAACTGTCGAGAATTTCTCAGCTCTTCTTTTTCTGTTTCATACATTCAAGAAAGAATTAGTACCAATCCTGCTCAAGCTCTTCAAAAATCTGAAGAGAAGGGAAAGCTATTTAACTCACTCTATGAAGCCAACATCACACTAATACCAATGCCAGACAAAGATACTGCAAGAAAACAAATTTTCAGACTGATCTTTCCAGTGAATATAGATGCAAAAATCCTCAACAAAATACTTACAAATTGAACTGAGCAGCACATTAAATAATTACACACCATAACCAAGTGGGATTTATTCCAAATGTGCAAGAACAGTTCAACACAAGAAAATCAATTAATGTAATATACCATATCAGCAAATCAAAGCAGAGAAAAACCATGATCATCTTGATTGATTCAGAAAAGGCATTCGACAATATTCATACCCTTTCTTCTTTTTTTTCCCCTGGGCAGGCACCAGGAATGGAACCTTGGTCTCCAGCATGGCAGGCAATAACTCTGCCACTGAGCCACCATTGTCTGCCCTCAACACCCTTTCTTAATGAAAACACTTCAAAATATAGGAATAGAAGGAAACTTCCTCAGCATGATAAGGGGAAACTATGAAAAACCCACATTAACATCATCATCAGTTGGGAAAGACTGAAAGCTTTCCCTCTAAGATGAGGAGCACAACAAGGATGCTTGCTGTCACTGTCATTATATGACATTGTGCTGGAAGTTCTAGTCAGATAAATTAGAGAAGATAAAGAAATAAAAGTCATCTAAATTTGAAAGGAAGAGTTAAAACTCTCACTGCATTCACCCAAAGCAAGAGCATTGAATAAATAAATATATAAGTAAATAAATAAATAAATAAGAACTCCTCAAAATTAAACACTTTTGTGCATCAAAGAACTTTGGTAAGAAAGTAAAAAGGCAGCCTACACAATGGGAGACCATATTTGGAAGTCACATATCATAGGAGGGTTTAGTATCCAGAATATATAAAGAGATTCTTCAACTCAATAACAAAAAGACAATAATGCAATTTTAAAAATGGGCTAAAGAAATGAACAGGCACTTCTCAGAAGAAGAAATACAAATGGCTAAAAGGCACATGAAAAGATGTTCAACTTCACTGGCTATTAGAGTAATGCAAAGCAAAACCAGAATGAGAAATCATCTGACACCCACTAGATGGCCATTATCAAAAAATAGAAATTAACAAATTCTTGAGAGAATTTGAAGAAAGAGGCACACTTATCTGCTGTTGGTGGGAATGTAAAATGTACAACTGCTCTGAAAGTGTGGTTCCTCAGGAAGATAAGTATAGAATTACCATGTCATCCAGAAATCCCCTTACTATGTTTATGTTCAGAGCACATGAAGGCAAGGACACAAATGGACATTTTCACACCAGTGTTTTTAGAAACATTATTTATGATTGCCTAGAGATGGAAACAGCCTAAGTGTTCATAAACAGATGAGTGCCTAAACAAGCTGTGGTATATGCACATGATGAAATATTATGCAGCTGTAAGACAGAATAACTTCATAAGCATGCAGCATCATGGATGAACCTTGAGGACATGTTGAGTGAAATTAGCCAGATATGAAAGGGCATATACTATATGATCACACTAATATGAACTGACATTAATGAGTGAACTTGGAGAGTGGAAGTTAAGAACACAGATTATCAAAAGATAGAAATAGGGTAGAGATTGGGCAATTGGTGCTAAAGGGATATGTATTCTGTGACAGGACTGATTGTAAAAATTCAAAAATAGATTGCACAATACTACCTTATTATAGCACAATCATATAAGTGCACTCAATGAAGCTGAATTTGAGTATGATAGAGGGAGACAGGCTAGGGCACATATAAAACCAGAAGGAAAGATAGAGGATAAAGACTAAGATGGTGTCATTTAGGAATGCCTATAGTGGACAATGATGGTGATTAAATGTACAAATAAAAAATGTTTTTGCATGAGGGAGAACAAATGAATGTCAATATTTCAGGGTGTTAAAAATAGATGATATATGGGAAAAGTACAACCAATGAAAGCTAGGGTGGATAGTTAACAGTAACATTGTAATATGCTGCCACTGAATGTAACAAAGGCATTCTGCCAAATCTAAATGTCAACTGGTGGTGGGAATGGGAAAAGGATATGGATTCTTTTTAGAAGAAACAAAAATGTTTTCAGATAGAGTATGGTGGTAAAGGCATGTCTCCACACTTAGGTAGGATGGTATGATATGTGAATAAAATTTTTTAAAAATGAAAAAAAGAGGTACAAGTGCTGGAGAAAATGCAGTGAAAGTGATGTATCTATTCACTGTTGGTAAGGAAAATGCTAGGTGCAGCCCCTTGGAGGGCAGTTTGGTGGTTCCACAGGAGGCTAGGTGTGAGGTAGCTGATAATCCTGAAACCACATTGCTTAGTATATTCCTGGAGGAACTGAGTGTTGGGACACGAATGGATATTAGTGTTTATGGCAGCAGTGCTCCCAATTCACAATGAATGGAAGTGGCCTAAGGATATGTGCTTGTGTGAAAGGATGTATGTACCCTAGAAAAAACACGGTTTAATACTAATCCTACCCATTTTCTCTAACCCCTAGTCAGTACTATATATTGGAAACTTTAATTAGATTATCTCCATGGAGATGTGACTCAATAAGTGTGGGTATTGAACCTGATTAGGTAGAGATGTGTCTCCACCCATTCCAGGTGGGTCTTGATTAGTTTCCTGGAATTCTATAAAAGAAGAAATATTTTGGAGAAAGCAGGAGATTCAGACAGAGCAGAGAAGAATGACTGAGCCATGAGATAGCCATAACAGAGAATGCCACAGAACCATGAAGAAGAGAGTCCACCAGCCAGTGACTTTTGGAGATGAAGATGGAAAACACCTCCTGGGGAGCTGGAGAGGAAGTTAGCAGATGATGTCATGTTTGCCATGTGCCCTTCTAGTCAAGAGAGACACTCTGACCATGTTTGCCGTGTGCCTTTCCACTTGAGAGAGAAACCCTGAACTTCATCAGCCTTCTCAAATTAAGATATCTTTTCCTGTATTCCTTAGATTGTACATTTCTATAGACTTGCTTTAATTAGGACATTTCCATGGCCTAAAAACTGTTAACTTGCAACATATTAAATTCCCCTTTTTGAAAGCCATTCCATTTCTGCTATGTCACATTCTGGCAGTTGGCAAACTAGAACAGGGTACAGTGACTGAGGAAAGGAAGGGGGATTTATGATGTGTATGCATACAACAGAGTACTCAGTGGCTGCATGAAGGAAGGAAGTTGTGAGGCATGCCACCATGTGAGCCTTATGAACTGTATGTTGAAAGAAATATCAGGGGGGAAAAGACAAATATGTCTTGTCTAAATCATTTGAACTAATTATAATGTAAAAACTCAGGGAACGAAAGCCAAAAGCATGAGTTATCAGGTTGGGGCCTAGATAAGGGGTCTTCGATTGTAAGCTCTTAAATAAGTCACATGTACTCATGAAGGGTAACTGTTAATTCTAAATTCTGAGATACTGAGCTGTTTGTATATAACATGTTTCTTATCAGAAACTTTGGGTATTTATGTGACACCTGGGACTCAGAATTAGAGCTCTGAAGCTATGAAAATCAGCAATACCCTATACAGGAACTGTTTAAAAAGTTGAAAAAGTGATCAGCTTTTGAGTAGAGATATTAATGAAGCTGATCTGAACAGGACTCAAGATATAACAGAATACAGGGTAAAGGATGGTATCATTGATATTTTAAAACATCGACGTCTGCATGAGACTAAAGGAAGAGAGGTTTATTTGGTGCAAAATTTGTATTTTGAGTAGTGCCTTTCCTAATTTAAATTGTATGATCAGTTTAGTGGAACACCGTAAGTACATGTAATCTTGAATAGGATGTGAGATTTTGTTGATTTGTGCATGTTAGTGTGATTCCCCGATATATCTCAGAGTAATTTAGGCAGTGAATAAAGAAATATTTGCAAAGTACCTCTGGGGTAATGAGGAGTAGAAAATATTCAACTTCCTCATTTGGAGAATTTCTGATATTCTCACAAGCAGTGTGGGAAAACAAATCAATAAGCTGGACCTTTGAGCTTGGGGTTCACCCCTACAAAATGTATTCCTGCAAAGGATAGGCAAAGCTTACTTAAATTTTGGCCAAAGTGTCACCCCTAGAGAAGCTCTTTTGTTGCTCAGATTTGGCCTCTCTCTCTAAGCCAACTTGGCAGATGAACACACTGCCCTCCGTCCTATCTGTGACATGACTTCCAGGGTTGTAAATATCTCTGGCAACATGGGACACAAATCCTGGGATGAACTAGGACCCAGTATCAAGGGATTTAGAAAGCATTCTTGACCAAAAGGGGGAAGAGAGAAATGAGACAAAGTTTCAGTGGCAGAGATTTCAATCAGAGGTTATTCTTATGCATTATATAGATATCTCTTTTTAGTTTATGGTGTGCTGGAATTGGTGAAGGAAAGTACCTAAAACTGTTGAGTTGTGCTCTAATAGCCTTGATTTCTGAAGAAAATTGTATATAGATACAATATTTACAATATCACTGTGTAATTGTGAACACCTTATGCCTGATGCCCCTTTTATCTAGGATATGGAAAGATAAGTAGAAAATATTGGATAAAAAGTAAATAAACAATAGAGGGGACAAAGCATGAAATAAACTGGATAGATGTTAGTATTAGTGTTCAACCATAATTTGTATGGTATATGTAAGTTTTTTTCTTTTCTTCTTATTTTTTTCCTGGAGTGATGCAAATGTACTACAAATTGATCACAGTGATGAATACACAACTATGTGATGATATTGTGAACCATAGATTGTGCATCATGTATGTAATGTATGTGTGTGAATATTTATCAATAAAAATTTAAAAATGAAAAATAAAAAAAATTCCAACATTTTAGCTGAACTGGAAAAGCCAATACACAAATTTAACAGGAAAAAATAGTCACAAAATATCCTAAAAGAGGAAAGATGAAAGATCCCTAGCATTTCCCTATTTTTTAATTTTTTACAAGTCCAGTAATCAAACCATCATTATACTGGCACAAGGACAAACATAAAGAAAAATGGAATTGAAATGGGAGTTCAGAGAAAGAACCTTCTTGTCTATGGCTAATTCATTTTTGAAAAAGTGTGCTCTATCCACTCAATGGGGAAAGAATCATCTCTTAAACATATGGTACTGCAAAAACTGGATAAATGATGAAAAAGAATGAATGTGAACCCCTCCTTGCTATATACAAAAATTAACTCAAAATGGATCAAGTACCTAAATATAAGGATCAAACTTTAAAAGATATTGGGATTTGAATTATGTACACAATAAAGCATGTTCTCACCTTAACCCATTCCCATGAGCATGATGGAGCAACTTGGAATAGTGGGGTCAGGTCTGCCCTCAGTAAAATGTTGACATTTGAACAAAGACCCAAATGAGGAAGTGTTAGTCATACATGTTCATGGAAAGAAATTGTTCCAGACAGGGGATCATCTGTGAAATTCCATGACTCAGGATTCATTCTCTTTATAGGGGACTTGTTTTTGATATATGATATATGAAAACTTCCTAATTAGTTGACCCCATGTATTTAAGTCATATATTCAAAGTATAACTCTTTTTATATTTATTTCCTAATTCTAAATATTCAAAGATACATAATTTGGGAAGGAACATGACTGTAAATTGTTATGCCTAATTTAATGTATACACAAGAAATGTTTGGAAAAAAATTCAAGAAAGAGAATTTTCAATTAAATTAGCATAGTTTGAATAGAAAAATTTATGACTTGTTATATACCAAAGAGAAATAAAAAACATGAATGTGATAATATCCTTGACCATGAAGAATTATCACTGTGCTTTCCCAAGTAAATGGACCCAAAAGAAAAGTATTACATAGCATATGTATACAAATTATTGCATCTATAAACAGCATTGTTACGTATTTGTTATAACATGATCAGTATTTACCTGTATATTTTGTATCTGATACATAATGTAAAGGCTGTGAAGAGCACAAATATGAATAAATACATCCTCCCTCAAGAAGTTTAGTCTTCTTGGAAAGAGAAAAATGTTACATACAAAACAGGCACACACAGGAAGATATTTTCTTTTAAAAGAACATTGTCAAATTTATCTTTGATTCTGTTATATGTACACATATATATATTTCAAATGTGATGACCCAGCGCATCCCTTTGATTTCTTCTCAGAGTCATGCACAATTGAGACAGTACAACAGATACAATCTTTCAAATGGTCATGTTGAAATAATGACTGGGAGAGTTCATTCATTTAGGTTTCCATTAAAGTATGGCTATTCAGTCTTGTGATTCTCTCTTTAGGGAAATAAAATATCCTTTTGATATGTTGGATTCATTATTAATAAATTTTTCTGCTAGATTAAGAGACATGAAATCTCTACACATAGCTAGTGTATTGCACAGCTAGTGCTTCAATAATCTACACATAAACACACACATGTTTGAATATTGTCTTTTCAGTTAAGGTCACACTATAGTTATTCAAATATTAATTTCTGCTACATTAATGGAGAACATATTCTATTTCTTAAACAAATCAGTTTTTCTATATAACTCCAAATCAAAATCATGTCTAACCACAGATAAATGATCAAAATTTTAATTATGATAGCAAAATGACCCCATGTTAGCAAAATTACTCAATAGCCACATTAGATTTGGCTTCTCACTGAAATCACCTAACTTTTCCCTGGAGTTTATATTTATTTTTATTATTTCAGCACTCTTTCCTTCTTTACTCTCAGGTTATCTGTAGTGATTTCTTGTCTTCCTTAAGTTTAGTAGTCCTTCCATCTGAATCTCATTATGCTTTACTCTTAATTCAGTCAAGGCTGTTTAAACAGAATATCTAGCTCTGTCAGTCCCTAGTTAAATATTTTTGCAGGTTATTTGTGGTGTGTGCTTACACATCGTTTTTATGGCATAAATTTCAGACACTGTTCAGATGCCTCATTACTTACTAGCATATGTCTATATGACCTTCTAATATACTCTTTAATCCAAACAAACAAAAAGATAATTCATCTCCTAAATTTGAGGACTGAAAGCAATGGATTACTTCAGGTCATGCCATTTGATATAACTAATATTTCCCCAGATACTATCATAATAGAGTGCTAAAGACATCCCAGTTTGTTTTAATTGTTATATGCATAGATTGCTCTTCAAAATAGTTTTCTATGTTTATGCCTCATGGGAGCTTCACCCTTTGTTCCTCAAACTATAGGCCATTTGATTTAGCCCTGGAATGACAATGGGAGAGAATAAAGGGGCCCTTATTCTTGTGTCAAGGAAGGTATCAGTCCACAAGTCTATGATCTCTTGATTCAACTCATACTACTTCCAAATCAATCAGGTCAACCGACTAATTTACCACTGCATTCTACTAAGTCTTTTTATATCAAATCACACTAAATCATAAAGTTGGCAGCTAAAAGAAATGTCTTTTTCACATCTGAACACATAAGTTATTATATCAGTGGACAGAGCATTGCACTAGAACAGAAGAAACCTAGATCTTTCAGAGACTGTGCAAAATGATTTAATATAATCTGCTCACCCGTAAAATGAAGATCTTAACACTTACCTAAGAATATTGGAATAAACATTTAAAGACAAATTATGTTAGTAAGATTTAATTTTAAAACAAATTTTAATTTAGAATGTCTGAATCAGATTGTTTCTCACAGACACCAGGTGTTATAAAATTTTCTGAGCTAATCTCTAAATCCTTCCCTGTTGTGCTAACTTTTTTGGGGATTTGCTGAACATATTAATCAAAATGTGTTTTGGGAAGATATGCATGATGGAGTTAAAATTAATAATATTAAATATTAAATTCATTTATTAATTTATTTAATAATATTGTATTATTATATATTATATTTATATATCAATATTAAATATATTGTATATTATATATCATAAATATTATATATTTAATAATACTTAATTTATTCTATTAATAAATCTAATATTATTAAATATTAAAATTAATAATATTAATTTTAGTAATAAAATTAATTTTGAGTAATAAAATTAATATTACTGCAGAAATGAACAAAAATCTTTACACTTTGACATGAGACTTAATGCTTAAGTGTAAAAAAAATGAAAACTAGAATGAAATAATTATCTTTCTGAACAGTTAAACAAATTAAAAGTCAAAGAGTTATCTATGCCAGAATCCAAAGTTTCATTTATTATCTCTTAGATAGCACTTGTTTGGGTCAGCTAAAGTACCAGAATCCAATAAACCAGAAAATAATTCTTTACAGAGGGGATTTATTAGGTTACAATTTACAGTTATAATCTCATGAAAATGTCCAATTTAAGGCATCCAGGGAAAGATAACTTGAAACTGAAGAAATTCCAAAGGCATTTGGGATTCCTTTGTCACATGGAAAGGTGCATGGTGACATTTGCTCGACCCTCACACAAAATATCTTTGGGCTTCTCTGAATCATTGCTTGTTTCTCCCACCTCTCTCTCCCTCAATCTCTCTCTCTCTCTCTCTCTCTCTCCATGTGCTGTTTTAGAGTATTCCAATAAAGCATTAAAATCCATTTGAATTGAGTAGACCACATCTCCATGGCAACAAGCTTATCAAACATGTCTGCCCGCATCAAAATGGATTAGAAGAGCATGTCTTTTCTGGAGTATATAACAGTTTCAAACCAGCAAATGCCACTGTCTTGACCCCCAAAAGATGTGTTATTTAAAGATATAAAAGACAAATACAATACAAAGTAAAAAACAAAGTATGAAGTCTCATCAAAATCAACTACAGGCATGGTTTTTCCTAAGGCAAAGTTCTCCTCCATCTGTGCACATGTGAAACTCAGGTTATCTGCTTCCAATATAGAAAGGATGGACAGTCATAAGATAAATGTTCCCATTACCATAGCGAGAAATTGGAAGAAAAGCAAAGGTCAACAACTCGCAGGGCATACTTCATTAAAATTCAAAGTTCGAGAGTCACTTCTAGAATGATGTTTTATCCTCAGGGCTTGAGAGAGCATTGGTCCCACCCTCTTCAAGTGCTTATACAATGGCTCCACTCTCTGCAAACACTGAGGTGAGTGATTTAACACATCCAAGCACTTGAGGAGACCACCTTGTTCTTGGCCCCACCCTCTTCAAGCATCAGGTGGCACCAGGACTCTGGCATTGCTGGGACACACACTCAACCCCTTCAGGACAATGGGATTGTGGTCAGGCTCTACCAACCCCCAAGGAATGTGCTCCATCCTCTCTGACACTGGGGACAGTAATATTTTTCCTGAACAATTTTACAGCTAGGCTCCCTTCTGTGAACTCTAGGACAAACTTGCTCTTTCTATGTGCATGGATGGGTCCACTCTCCTGACCCAAAGCATCTTAACTCCAGACCCATGTTTCCATGGTTCTGCCTTAAAGACATCTGTTCTTTCACTTGTTCCATTTTTTGTCCCATTTAGTCCCCACAGGCAACAAATTGCCTGTTTCCCATGCAGCATACAGGGGTCACAACATCAGAAAGACAGAGTTTCCACAAGTCCTTTCTGATAACTCTATGTCCAATCCCAGCTGTACTGAAATGGCTGGCTGATTCCATATTTGACTAAATCTTCACATGGGTCACTATTCTGTGGAGACTCACTTTCAAAAGGTCAAACTTTCCTATACTATCAGTTTCTGATTTCTTTGAATCCAAGAAGTCAGTGCTCAGCTTATCCCTTTCCTCTCACATTTTACTATAACTGCAAAGTGAAGCCAAGATGCATTTTTGACATTTAGTTTGGAAATTTCCTCATCTAGATATCCCAGCTCATTGTTTTCAAATTTTCCCTTCCCTCCAACACCAGCACTCAATTTTTACAGAATCTGTGCCACTTGAAAACAGGGTCACCTTCTTTCCAGCTAGTAATGACATATTCATCATTTTTGTCTAATGTCTCATTGGAAGTGTCTTTAGGTTACATATTTCTACCAAAAATGTCTTAAAAGAAATCTAAGCCCTTTTGATCAAGTGCCTCACAATTCTTCCAGAATCTTCCCTTTATCAATTTATAAAGCATTCCAGCATTTTTTGTATTTGCAAATCACAGCCACCCCTGCCCCCACTTCTCAGGTACCAAAATGTGTTTTGGTTTTCTAAAGCTGCTGGAAT
This sequence comes from Tamandua tetradactyla, assembly GCF_023851605.1. Taxonomy (NCBI): domain Eukaryota; kingdom Metazoa; phylum Chordata; class Mammalia; order Pilosa; family Myrmecophagidae; genus Tamandua; species Tamandua tetradactyla. Next base: position 96,906,584 of record NC_135337.1, on the reverse strand, counting down.
GGATTGGCTTTTATAAAGGGGATTTATTAGATTACAATTTACATCTCTAATCCCATGAAAATATCCAAATTAAGGCATCCAGAGAATGATACCTTGACTCTGAAGAAAGTCTATTACTTCCACGGGACTGGAGCATGAAGGATATTAAGGAATGATGAGAAAGACAGAAGAGATCAGGGGGTCTGAAGATTAGTGACAACTGACAACTTTATTCTTAACTAGTTCCTGCTTATATACTGTAGGGTTTATGTGACAAAAAGCATACATGCATTTCATGAGAAAACAGAGTGTTTATTTTTCTATGTTTACTCCCTACATACTAAGGATAGCCATAAGGAACTTGGGGTTAAGAAAAAACAAACATTCTTGCCTTCCCAGACTGTTCTCTATTAATCAGATAACAATCTCCACAGTTTACTGCCACTGCAACTCTGAGGCCAGTTGCTCCCAATAAATTCTGCAGGTCTTGTAATAACCCTTGCTCCTACAAAAGTCCATTGGCACATGGTGACATCCTGGCACTTCTGCCCAAAATTTTCTTTCCATTCTTTGTGTCTCTGCTCATTTCTCTCAGGATGTTTCTGCCTCTCTGACATCTCACTCTCTCTGAGCATTCATACAGGACTCCATTAAAGGACTGAGAATCACCTTAAATAGGGCAAGCCACATTTCATGGAAACAACCTAATCAAAAAGTCCCACCCAAAACAGGTCTGCCCCAACCAGAATGGATTGGAAGAGCATGACTTGAGGGGGGAGCATAACAGTTTCAGACCAGAACAGCACTGGTTGTAGAATAGATTTTACTTGTTGTTTAATGTTTATTTCTATTTTTCCTTGAGTTTACCTGTTGGAATTTTGAGTCAAACAAGGTTATGTAATATTCTAAAAATATTATTCTATAAAACATTTAGGTTGGTACCATTATTCAAGCTCCAGTTTTGCTATATTGACGTGGATCTCATCAGTAAGACAATCAGCCATTTGGATTGGAAATAAAGGTGAAAAGAAAATGAAGCCACATTCCTACTTCCCCCTGGGAAATACAAGATCAAATTACTTAGAATAATTGCAATATCAGGTGAAAACATTTTCATAGATTCACATAAAGAATAAGGGCAGAGAAAAAGAGAAATGCTCAGATGAGGTGTCAAAGAATTCAGATTTTAGTGTGAAGTTTATGCACTGCAAATAAAAATAAATAGGATTAAAAAACTACAACCCCAGGATGGGGGCCAAGATGGTGGCTTAGTAAGGTACACGCGTCTTAGTTCCTCCTCCAGAGCAACTACTAGGTGAACAGAAACAGTGCAGAACAGCTCCCGAGGCCACAGCAGGGAATGGACACACAGTATACCCCAGTCTGGACTGGCTAGACTGACTGCGAGACTCTGCTGCGGTGAGATCCCTGAGCGGCGCACGATTCCCCGAGCCGCAGGAGCTGGCGGCCGGAGCACCTCCCTCCCTCCTTCCCGGGCTGGCTGAGAGTCTCAGAGAGGCAAATTTCCCAAGTCGCGGCGGCCGGCGCCCCTCTTTTGCAGGCGGCTTCTTAGGCCGGATACGAGTCTCAGATCAGAGGGCTACCCAAGCTGCAGTGGCCAGCGACCGGTGCCCCTCCCCCATGGGCGGCTTTCTGGTCTGGTGGCGACTTCCCCGGGCCGCGGCGGCCAGTGACCGGCACCCCTCCAGGGAGAGGAGGAAATCTCCGACAGTGGCAGGGACTGGGTCCAACCAAACACCAATAGGGGCATTAATAATAGGAGCCACAGGGCCCCTCAAGCCACGGCAGCTGGCGCCCCCACCACTCGCAGCTCCCCGGACCAACTGAGAGAATTGGATCAGAAATCCCCAGGCCGCAGAGAATGGTGACCAGGGGGATCCCTTCCAAACACATGAGACAAATGTGTGCCACAAGTGCCACCTACTAGGCAGGATAAGAAAAACAGAACCCAGAGATTTCACAGAAAAATCTTACAACCTGTTGGGTCTGACACCCAGGGAAATCTGACTAAATGCCCAGGTGCCAGCAGAAGATAACGGTCCACACTCAGAAGATTGAAAATATGGCCCAGTCAAAGGAACAAACCAATAGTTCAAATGAGATACAGGAGCTGAGACAACTAATGCTGAATATATGAACAGAAATGGAAAACCTCTTCAAAAACGAAATCGATAAATTGAGGGAGGATATGAAGAAGACATCAGCTGAACAAAAAGAAGAAATAGAAAAACTGAAAAAACAAATCACAGAACTTATGGAAGTGAAGGATAAAGTATAAAAGATGGAAAAAACAATGGATACCTACAATGATAGATTTAAAGAGACAGAAGATAGAATTAGTGATTTGAGGAGGGAACATCTGAATTCCAAAAAGAAACAGAAACTATCGGGAAAAGAATGGAAAATTTTGAATAGGGTATCAGGGAACTCAAGGACAATATGAACTGCAAAAATATACGTGTTGTGGGTGTCCCAGAAGGAGAAGAGAAGGGAAAAGGAGGAGAAAAACTAATGGAAGAAATTATCACTGAAAATTCCCCAACTCTTAGGAAAGACCTAAAATTACAGATCCAAGAAGTGCAGCACACCCCAAAGAGATTAGACCCAAATAGGCATTCTCCAAGACACTTACTAGTTAGAATGTCAGAGGTCAAAGAGAAAGAAAGGATCTTGAAAGCAGCAAGAGAAAAACAATCCATCACATACAAGGGAAACCCAATAAGACTATGTGTAGATTTCACAGCAGAAACCATGGAAGCTAGAAGACAGTGGGATGATATATTTAAATTACTAAAAGAGAAAAACTGCCAACCAAGATTCCTATATCCAGCAAAATTGTCCTTCAAAAATGAGGGTGAAATTAAAACATTCTCAGACAAAAAGTCACTGAGACAATTTGTGACCAAGAGACCAGCTCTGCAAGAAATACTAAACGGAGCACTAGAGTCAGATACGAAAAGACAGAAGAGAGAGGTATGGAGAAGAGTGTAGAAAGAAGGAAAATCAGATATGATATATATAATACAAAAAGCAAAATGTTAGAGGAAAATATTGTCCAAACAGTAATAACACTAAATGTTAATGGACTGAATTTCCCAATCAAAAGGCATAGACTGGCAGAATGGATTAAAAAACAGGATCCTTCTATATGCTGTCTACAGGAAACACATCTTAGACCCAAAGATAAACATAGGTTGAAAGTGAAAGGTTGGGAAAAGATATTTCATGCAAATAACAACCAGAAAAGAGTAGGAGTGGCTATACTAATATCCAACAAATTAGACTTCAAATGTAAAACAGTTAAAAGAGACAAAGAAGGACACTATATACTAATAAAAGGAACAATTAAACAAGAAGACATAACAATCATAAATATTTATGCACCGAACCAGAATGCCCCAAAATACGTGAGGAATACACTGCAAACACTGAAAAGGGAAATAGACTCATATACCATAATAGTTGGAGACTTCAATTCACCACTCTCATCAATGGACAGAACATCTAGACAGAGGATCAATAAAGAAATAGAGAATCTGAATATTATTATAAAGGAGCTAGACTTAACAGACATTTATAGGACATTACACCCCACAACAGCAGGATACACCATTTTCTCAAGTGCTCATGGATCATTCTCAAACATAGACCATATGCTGGGTCACAAAGCAAGTCTTAACAAATATAAAAAGATTGAAATCATACACAACACTTTCTCAGATCATAAAGGAATGAAGTTGGAAATCAATAATAGGCAGAGTGCCAGAAAATTCACAAATACATGGAGGCTCAACAACACACTCTTAAACAACGAGTGGGTCAAAGAAGAAATTGCAAGAGAAATTAATAAATACCTCGAGGCAAATGAAAATGAAAACACAACATATCAAAACTTATGGAACGCAGCAAAGGCAGTGCTAAGAGGGAAATTTACTGCCCTAAATGCCTATATCAGAAAAGAAGAAAAGGCAAAAATGCAGGAATTAACTGTACACTTGGAAGAACAGGAGAAAGAACAGCAAACTAATCCCAAAGCAAGCAAAAGGAAAGAAATAACAAAGATTAGAGCAGAAATAAATGAAATTGAAAACATGAAAACAATAGAGAAAATCAATAAGACCAGAAGTTGGTTCTATGAGAAAATCAATAAGATTGATGGGCCCTTAGCAAGATTGACAAAAAGAAGAAGAGAGAGGATGCAAATAAATAAGATCAGAAATGGAAGAGGAGACATAACTACTGACCTCACAGAAATAAAGGAGGTAATAACAGGATACTATGAACAACTTTACACTAATAAATACAACAATTTAGATGAAATGGATGGGTTCCTGGAAAGACATGAACAACCAACTTTGACTCAAGAAGACATAGATGACCTCAACAAACCAATCACAAATAAAGAAATTGAATTAGTCATTCAAAAGCTTCCTAAAAAGAAAAGTTCAGGACCAGACGGCTTCACATCTGAATTCTATCAAACATTCCAGAAAGAATTAGTACCAACTCTCCTCAAACTGTTCAAAAAAATCGAAGTGGAGTGAAAGCTACCTAATTCATTCTATGAAGCCAACATCACCCTCATACCAAAACCAGGCAAAGATATTACAAAAAAAGAAAACTACAGACCAATCTCTCTAAGGAACATAGATGCAAAAATCCTCAATAAAATTCTAGCAAATCGAATCCACCAACACATTAAAAGAATTATACATCATGACCAAGTAGGATTCATCCCAGGTATGCAAAGATGGTTCAACATAAGAAAATCAATTAATGTAATACACCATATCAACAAAAAAAAGCAGAAAAATCACATGATCATCTCAATTGATGCAGAGAAGGCATTTGACAAGATTTAACATCCTTTCCTGTTGAAAACACTTCAAAAGATAAGAATACAAGGGAACTTCCTTAAAATGATAGAGGGAATATATGAAAAACCCACAGCTAATATCATCCTCAATGGGGAAAAATTGAAAACTTTCCCCCTAAGATCAGGAACAAGACAAGGATGTCCACTATCACCACTATTATTCAACATTGTGTTGGAGGTTCTAGCCAGAGCAATTAGACAAGAAAAAGAAATACAAGGCATCAAAATAGGAAAGGAAGAAGTAAAACTATCACTGTTTGCAGACGATATGATACTATACGTTGAAAACCCGGAAAAATCCACAACAAAACTGCTAGAGCTAATAAATGAGTACAGCAAAGTAGCAGGTTACAAGATCAACATTCAAAAATCTGTAGCATTTGTATGCATTAGTAATGAACAAGCTGAGGGGGAAATCAAGAAATGAATCCCATTTACAATTGCAACTAAAAGAATGAAATACCTAGGAATAAATTTAACTAAAGAGACAAAAAACATATATAAAGAAAACTACAAAAAACTGTTAAAAGAAATCACAGAAGACCTAAATAGATGGAAGGGCATACCGTGTTCATGGATTGGAAGACTAAATATAGTTAAGATGTCAATCCTACCTAAATTGATTTACAGATTCAATGCAATACCAATCAAAATCCCAACAACTTATTTTTCAGAAATAGAAAAACCAATAAGCAAATTTATCTGGAAGGGCAGGGTGCCCCGAATTGCTAAAAACATCTTGAGGAACAAAAACGAAGCTGGAGGTCTTTCACTTTGCCTGACTTTAAGGCATATTATGAAGCCACACTGGTCAAAACAGCATGGTATTGGCATAAAGATAGATATATCGACCAATGGAATCGAATAGAGTGCTCAGATTTAGACCCTCTCATCTATGGACATTTGATCTTTGATAAGGCACTCAAGCCAACTCACCTGGGACAGAACAGTCTCTTCAATAAATGGTGCCTAGAGAACTGGATATCCATATGCAAAAGAATGGAAGAGGACCCGTATCTCACATCCTATACAAAAGTTAACTCAAAATGGATCAAAGATCTAAACATTAGGTCTAAGACCATGAAACAGTTAGAGGAAAATGTAGGGAGAAATCTTATGAATCTTACAATTGGAGGCGGTTTTATGGACCTTAAACCTAAAGTAAGAGCACTGAAGAAGGAAATAAATAAATGGGAACTCCTCAAAATTAAACACTTTTGTGCATCAAAGAACTTCATCAAGAAAGTAGAAAGACAGCCTACACAATGGGAGACAATATTTGGAAATGACATATCAGATAAAGGTCTAGTATCCAGAATTTATAAAGAGATTGTCCAACTCAACAACAAAAAGACAGCCAACCCAATTACAAAATGGGAAAAAGACTTGAACAGACACCTATCAGAAGAGGAAATACAAATGGCCAAAAGTCACATGAAGAGATGCCCAATGTCCCTGGCCATTAGAGAAATGGAAATCAAAACCACAATGAAATATCATCTCACACCCACCAGAATGGCCATTATCAACAAAACAGAAAATGACAAGTGCTGGAGAGGATGCGGTGAAAGAGGTACACTTATCCACTGTTGGTGGGAATGTCAAATGGTGCAACCACTGTGGAAGGCAGTTTGGTGGTTCCTCAAAAAGCTGAATATAGAATTGCCATACGACCCAGCAATACCATTGCTGGGAATCTACTCAAAGGAATTAAGGGCAAAAACTCAAACGGACATTTGCACACCAATGTTTATAGCAGCATTATTTACAATTTCAAAGAGATGGAAACAGCCAAAATGTCCATCAACAGACGAGTGGCTAAACAAACTGTGTATATACATATGATGGAATATTATGCAGCTTTAAGACAGGATAAACTTATGAAGCATGTAATAACATAGATCGACCTAGAGAACATTATGCTGAGTGAGTCTAGCCAAAAACTAAAAGACAAATACTGTATGGTCCCACTGATGTGAACCGACATTCGAGAATAAACTTGGAATATGTCACTGGTAACAGAGTCCAGCAGGAGTTAGAAACAAGGTAAGATAATGGGTAATTGGAGCTGAAGGGTTACAGACTGTGCAACAGGACTAGATACAAAAACTCAAAAATGGACAGCACAATAATACCTAATTGTAAAGTAATCATGTTAAAACATTGAATGAAGCTGCATCTGATCTATAGGTTTTTGTTTTGTTTTGTTTTGTTTTGTTTTGTTTTGTTTTTTACTATTATTACTTTTATTTTTTTTCTCTATATTAGCATTCTATATCTTTTTCGGTTGTGTTGCTAGTTCTTCTAAACCGATGCAAATGTACTAAGAAACGATGATCATGCATCTATGTGATGATGTTAAGAATTACTGATTGCATATGTAGAATGGTATGATTTCTAAATGTTGGGTTAATTTCTTTTTTTCCGTTAATTAATAAAAAAAAAACTACAACCCCAAATCACGTATTATAATTAACCAAGTGTGCTGGTTTGAAAGGATGTATGTCCCCTAGAAAAGCCATCTTTTAATCAAAATCCTGTTTCGTAAAGGCAGAATAATTTATTCAATACTGTATGTTTGAATCTGTATGCATATCATCTCCCTGGAAATGTGATTTAATCAAGTGTGGTTGTTAAGCTGAATTAGGTGATGACATGTCTCCACCCATTTGTTTGGGTCTTCATAAGTTTCTGAAGTCCTATAAAAGAGGAAACATTTTGGAGAATGGAAATTCAGAGAGAACAGAGAATGCTGCAACACCACAGAGCAGAGAGTCCAAGAGCTAGTGACCTTTGGAGATGAAGAAGGAAAATGCCTCCCAGGGAACTTCATGAAACTGGAAGCCAGGAAAGAAAGCTAGCAGATGACACTGTGTTTTGCCATGTGCCCTCCCATCTGAGAGAGAAGCTCTGAATGTGTTCACCATGTGTCTTCTCACTTGAGAAACCCTGAACTTCATTGTCCTTCTTGAATGAAGGTATATTTCCCTGGATACCTTTGATTGGGCATTTCTATAGACTTGCTTTAATTGGGACATTTTCTTGGCCTTAGAACTGTAAGCTAGCAACTTATTAAATTCCCTTTTTAAAAACCATTCTGTTTCTCGTATATTGCATTCCAGCAGCTAGAAAATTAGAACACCTAGTATTTTGAGTTACTATAATAGTATGAAATGCTTTAAAAATTTTTTCATTTAGTTAAAAATATATTAATGACTTGAATGGGAAAATCCAAAGATTTTTGTTTACATAATTTGCTGATCATGTAGAAACTGGTCCATTATTCTTTATAAATGATTAGGACTCATAGGAAGAATATCAGCCCTGAATCAATTCTTCCCATCAGCCCAATGATGAACCTGAATATGCAATAGTGAAAGATAAATGAAATAGAATTTGGAATGAGAAAACATGTGTTCACAGCCCAGATACATGATTAAAACTAGCATGTGATGTTAGGCTTTCTACCCAAAGTTTACTTCTCTTTAAAATAGCAAAATATTTAATGACCATGAAGTCTTGAATGATGGAGGCCAGGCAGACTAATTAAGTGTGTAAAATAATGACTATATAAATACTTTCCTTTACCCAGTTCAATTTTGTTTAATTATTTAAGTAATTCACATAATTGAAATTTCAACCTCAAATTTATTTTTTAAGTTACAAATATTAGGCCTCAAAACTAATATACAACCAAATCATTAAAAATACATGTGACCAGAGCCTTGATCCACTTATTCCATCATTTAGCTACATGCAATATGTATATTTTTATATCATATTATATCCTGTTATGATTAAAATAACTATAAAGTTTGGTTTAGTGATCATCTTCTACCTTTTCACATCCTAAAATAAAATTTTTAAGTGTTTAATATATACATATATAAGTGGGTGTACTTTTGTGTAGGTACATATATATTATATATATAATATATGTACATATTGATAAGAACACAAGGGAAAACACTGAGGAATCTTTGCTTCTGCAAGAGGTATCAGGTTCATAGTTAGTATTTATAACTATCTTCATCCACTACCCATTTCACATTCCCTTTACCCTCAGCAAGCACCTCAGTAGATCATGGTCTTTTGCCTAATGGGATGACCCCAACCTTCATTCCTGAAGGATCTAGAAAATTATTACACCTGATTGCTTTGAGTTGTTGTAGCATTTCATTGACTTTGATTTCACATTGTGTGTGAGTCTTCAGAGGCCATTCCATGGTTTTATGAATCCAGCTGCCTTAGGATTATGGAGAACATGCTAAGGTCCATGACTCTCATGAGCAGTCAACCACTGGCCACACTTCATCTTCAGTGTGATTTCCTTGCATAGAAACAGTGCTTGTAGAAGGCTATGAAGATGGTTAAAGAATTCTATTGGCCCATAGATGTTAGCTTTCGCAGAATCTTTGAATGCTGTCCTTTCCATGGTAAAGGTGGCCCAATGTAATCAGTGGCAACCTGGTACTAAGGTGATCACCTTGAAAAATGGATGTATCAGGGACTGTTCTTGTGCACTGCAGACAGATTGGGCATGCAGATGTGGCTATAGTCAAGTTTGCATCTGTGAGTGTAAGCCCATATTGCATGCATAATCTCCATCCATATATGATGGCCTCTTTGTTCTTGGGCCCATTGAGTAATGACAAGAGTGGCTACAATAAAAAGGCTGAGTTTATCCACAGAATGGGTCACCCTATCTACTTGATTATGAAATTCTCCTATTTAGACATAATCTAGTTAGCATTCTCATGGGACACAAATATGTTCAGGATTTTCACACATTCAGAAAATTCTATCCACACACCTCTCTCTGAAACCACTAGTCACCAATTTTCCTATAGTCTTCCTTCCAATCTCAAGCCATTGAGTGAAGCCATTTTCCCCAGCCCATGAATATATATACAATTGAACCTCTGGACATTTATCCTTTCAAGCAAATAGAACAGCCAGGTATGCTGCTTGAAGTTCTATCCAATGAGAGAATTTCTATTCACCACTCTCCTTCAGGAATGTCTCAGAAAAATGCTGTAATGCTGTAGCTCTACACTTTTGGATGGTGTCTGTATATTGTGCAAAACATCTGTAAATAAGGACCAAGTTTTCTTGAAGGAACTCCCCAAAGCCATATCTATAAGCTTGGAGAGGGAAGGTAAGCTGGCAGGAGTGGGGAACATGAGACTTTGAGCCACTACTTCAGTTAAGTTACATATTAATTTGAGATGCTAGAGTCTGATCTCCTATGTCAGTATATAGTATATTTTGTACTTCCATTTGATGATGGAGTACAAAAGTGCATACCCAACCTCATCCCTTGGTGGTCAGGCAACACCTATCTCATAATGGGCAGGGCAAGTTTCAGAAAATAGTGGACACAAAGTTAAGCATTCAATCTCTATTAATTCCCAGTAGTGGGTCAAAAGCTCTTTCTCAAAAAGAAAATAATTATCTGCAGAGTATGCAAGCATTGCTACAAAATCCTATATATGTTATGTGTTTTTCGTATAGAGATTTGGGCAAGTCTCCAATGAGCAGCTCTATTTGCCACTGACACTACAGGCAACAGTTGACATGTCCCATTATTATGGCCCAGATGACAAAGCAGTTTGCATTGCAGTCTGCATCTGTTGCAGTCTCCTCTTTCTCCAGACCACACTCCAGAATAGGTGCATTTATGTTATAGGTAAATGGGCTTGTGTGGTTCATAAATGACAAATATATTGTTTTCAAAATGCTTAGAGGCCCACTAAGCATTCTGCCTGTTTTTTGTTTTTTGTTTTTTTGGTGTAAGAGGGGCAGATGCAACAGTTCATTCTTCACTTATGAAGAGATATTTTGGCATTGTCTTAACAACTAGATGACTAGAAATTTCATTGAGGTGAAAGTGCCCTAATTTTTGTTATATTTATTACCCATCCTCTGACATGCGTGTCTTGCCAATAATTCTGAAGTCTTTGCTACTTCTAACTCATTTACTCCAATCAGCATAATATCATCAATTTAATGCACCAATGTAATGCTTTCTAGAAGGGTAATTCAATCAAGGCACCTGTAGAGTAGACTGTGACATATCGCTGAAGATTTGCTGCCCATGGAGAAGGATATTGTGGCTTTGTTGTTGTTTTGTGGGCCTTATCAACTGAAAGAAAACTAAGAACTATTAAGGACAAAAATATTCACCCAATCAATAGCTGTATAACATGTATCTGGAGAAGAGTTAATTGGTTTAAACAATGCTACTATATCTGAAACAGCAGCTGCAATTAAAATAAACACCTTATATAGTTTACAGTAATCTACACTCATCCTCCAAGATCTGTTTTCTGCACTAGTCATAAAAGACAGTTGAATAAGAATGTGGTGGAATCACTAAATCTGCATCCTTCAAATCTTGCAGTCACACTAATCTTACTATGTTTTTTAATCTATTTCTGAACTCTCTCATAATTGAAGAGTTATTGAGTTGTATTCCCAGCAAGGAAAAACTGGACTTCAGGGAATTTAAGTTATTAAAGTAAGGTCAATGCCCACTAAGTATTTGATCTAGGGATATTTATTAGAAAAATAATCATTTGACTACTTTTCCAATCCTATGCCATACTGTTTTTCTACCAAGGAATCATAGTTTACTAAAAGCCTTAGTTCTTTTATGTTTTCATTTGTTTTAATGTTGTTCATTGTTCCAGAAACTTTCAGTTGTTCATTAGAGAAAAAAAAATCTCATCTTCTTGCAGTCCTGTTGTATAATGGTTATTGTGTTTTCTTCTTTGGTATCTGCTGTGGACTTCAAGAAAACCTATATAAACTGGCATAAGTATACAAGTGCATATTTCACAGTGTATTGTAATTGAAGTACTAATTCAGTTTCAGAGTTAAGAGGAAATACTTTTCTTCACTTCCACAGTATTGTAGAAACTATAACCATGAATTTCAAACTAGAATATGGGTTTTAATATTTAAACTTTAGATAGTGTGTTCTGAAATGCTCAGACCTGTATGAAAATTGAAGCATATGCCTTTTATCAAGGAAAGAAGATTTCTCTATATATTTGAATCAATAGAGATACAAGTCAGAACTTTCCTTTAATTTTATTGAGAGAAGATAAAGGATTATGGACAGCATAGATAAGGGATTATATTTAAATATTACAGAAGTTAATAAGACAAAAAATTACTTTATAATCATCCATTGTGTGTATGCCACTTTGAGGTCACATTTTTCAAGATAGAGATTATAGATGAATTTTGAATTTAATTTACTACTCAGCTAATTTATTGTGAAGACATTTTATTTCATTATTCTTTATACAACTTCATTTCTTCTAAGCTTTATGGTTCATAAAAATAATTCAAATGGTGAAGATATAGTTGGAATGTTTCTAGGCCATAATGATTCCAGAATTTTGCATATCACAATGGGACTTTATATCTGGTTCAGAGGCTAGCATGTGGAATTAGGTAAATCTGAGCTTGAATCCTTGTTCTGTTGCTAATTAACCATGAGAACTTGGTCAAATTATTTCTAGCTTGGCATGACTTTTCATGTAAAAGTGAACATTAAATTTAGTTTGCTGATTGTATATAAATTAATTTCACATAATTCCTAACACATATTAATCAGTTATTCTATGGGAGCTGCTATCATAGCTTTAATTCTTTTCAAGTTTAACATTTGTACAACTCTTTGCATGGATGTCTGTTATTTTATGTTTTAGAGTATAAGAGAATTGAGAAAATTGTTTCATTTGAATATTTCAGATAGATAATGCTCTGTTTTTTATTTCTAAATGCCTCCACTTCTAAAGCAAAAACAGCTAAACATAACACAACCAGTTCAATAGTCCCAGTTGAGAGGAATAACTGTGTACAGAGCAAATTTGATGAAATGTTTAAACACCATACGTTTTCTCTACTGAATACCAGATGTTATAAAATTGTCGAGAATTGCTGTAGTGGAACATTATTTGTAACAAAATATACCTTCATTTGTAAATCAGCTTCTGGCTATTTAGAGAGTATCATTGACTAAGAATTGCAAGAAAATCATATTGCTAAGAAAATCAAGAGTTTTTAAATAAAACAATATTATTTCATTGACATGCCCATAAGCAGAATGTGCTGACAAAGATTAATCATTTTTGTCCCTTATATCACAGAATATTATTACCCACTGTATTCTCAATAGAGTGATTGTGAATACATATTTACCATCACGTAACAAGCATACACATAACAAAGCAGAAATACTGTTTCTCATTTAGGGCACTCTATTTGTCTGCTAAAGCTGCTGAAATTCAATATACCAGAAATGGTATGGATTTTAACACTGGTAATTTATTAGTTTACAATATTTGGAGGCTCTGAAAATGCCAAAATCAAAGTATCATCAAGATGATAACTTCTTCCTGAAGACAGTCGCAGCAATCGTGGACTCCTCTGTGAGACTGAAGGGTACCGGCAGCATCTTCTGGTCTCCCTTCTCTTCCCAGTTTCCTTGTTTCCAGCTTCTCTCTTCAGTAGCTTCCTGATGTTTCTGCATCTTTCTCTCAACTGCCATATCTGCCTTTCTGTATCTTTCTCTTAATTTCATCCTCTTATATGGGACTTCAGGAAGAGGATTAAGACTTACCCTGAATGAGGTGGCTCACTTCTTAAGTTGAGATACTACTCATTGAATGATCCTACTTATAATGTGTCCACCCCCACAGGAATGGATTAAATTTATGATCATGTTTCTTGCATTACACAACAGCTTCAAACTGTCATAGGCACATTCATTACTTCATGTTTTGATGAAAAATAATTTATAACTACTTATTTATTTTGCATTAAAAGTATGGCTGTGATATTTCACTTTGATATGTTCTTCACATATATTTTAGATTATTAGGCTGCTTAAGTAAATACCATGTAATCCTTTGATTTAAATAATGGGAATTTATTAGTTTATAGATTTGAGGCCAGGAATATGTTTAAACTAAAGCTTCATCAAGGTGTAACTTTTTCCTTAAGTCTGTGTCATTCTGGGGCTGGGTGAAAGTGACCCCAGTACCTTCTATGGCACATGACTATGGCACAGGGTGGTGTCTCCTGGTATCTCCCTTCACTTCCATGGCCCACTGAATTCAACATCTGGCTGATTTTTTATTGTTTTTTCTCTTTCTGTCTACTTTTTGTTTCACTTATAATAACTCTAGCAATAGGATTAAGATGTATCTTGATTGAGGTGGGTCACACCTAAACTGATGTTGCTTCATCAAAGGTCCTACTTACAATGAGTTCACACACAAAGGAACGGATTGGCTTTAAGAACATGTTCTCCTGGGGTACATAAAGCTTCAAATGATTACACTCTACTCTATTAGTCAGTGTTCTCTAGCAAAAAAGAACAAACAGGAGCTATATGTAAATATATATAATTTTTATAAGAATTGTCTCATGTGACTTTGGAATGGACAAGTCCAAATTTCCAGGTCAGGCCACAAGCTGGGAATTCCAGTGAAGTTTTTGATGTGTTCGCTGAGGGAAGTTGGCTGGTGAAAGTAAAGGTTTCACTTTCTCCCTACTGCTGAAATCATCACTTCGCCTTTTAAAGATTTACACTGATTGAATGAGTGTTCTCTAATTGTTTAAGGTAATCTTCTCAGTTGATTGTAGATGCAATCAGCCATATGGTCAATCAAGCTACTGATGATAAAATTCCATGAAATATCCTCACTAAAGATCAGGGCAGTGCTTGCATGATTGAACTATTAGACACCAGAATCTGGACAAGTCAATACAAGAACTTCACCACCACAGCACAAACCTTCACAACTAAAAAACCATGCCCTTCTTATTAAAACCTATTTAATCATTGCTGTGTCATGGTAAAACCATAATATCCATATTTGCACTATGGTAGTCTGAAGCTGTTATGTATCCCAGTGAAGACCATGCTTTTTAAATCCATTTCTATGGGTGCAGAAATATTGTAGATGGGGCAGTTTGAGTCAAAGTAGGTCTCAATCCTCACACTGGAGTTCTTTATGAAAAGATTCAACACATAGGGAAGCTTAGAGAGAAAGTGATATGGAGAAGCAGAGTGAAATTAAGAACGTTCATAGAGAAAACACAGCATCAGAAACCACGAAGTCCTCCAACAGGTCCAGCAGTAGTGTCAGTCCAGCTAAGGACAGAATAAAAAAACTTGCAGATAAGTTAATAGGAATTAACCAGATAGAAAACAAACTTAAAAAACAAACGAGTGGGGAAAAAATTATCCAATAGCTGTGGACCTATCAAACAATTGAATATACATGTAGTTAAAGTTCTAGAACATGAATAGAGAGGGAAGATACTCTGCACAAATTAAGGACCTGCTCTCTATCTTCCATCAGTGGTAGCAAAGGTACCACACCAATGCTAAGTGTTTATAATAGAGGGGTAAAGGGGTACGGGTTTTTTTTTATTGGAGCTGTTGAATTGTTCTAAAATAGATTGTGCCAATGAAAGCCACAGCTCTGTCATTATACTGAAAGCCAGTGATTATACATTTTGGCTGGATTTTATGATGTGTGAACAAGAATTTTTTTGAAAAAGAATAGAAAAGAAAAAAGAGGGAATGGAGCACAATAAATATTTAAGGAGATAATAGCTAAGACTTTTCCAAAAATAATGAATGACGTCAAATCATAAGGCTACACGTTAGCAGAACCCCAGGAAGGATAAATGCAAAAAACAAATCAACCAACAAGTGTTTTCCACTGCTAAAAAAGAAAGGTAAGTATACAATTAGAAAGGTTTTCAGAAGAAAATGCATATCACATGCAGAAGAAATTGATAATTATTATAAGGCTTGCTATATATAACAATTAAAACCAGAAGAAAATGGAATGATATATTGAAAATATTAAAATATAATACTCATTCCATGGTCAGAAGCCAATGGAAAAAATTTACCAAATAGGGACAAACTAGACTTTAGAGAAAAAGTAACACACCATGCACATGGAGAAATAATTTTTCACCAGGTGACTTATGCACTAAAAATTATCCAGGCAGGAATATGATAACAGAAGGACACAAAACAAGGAAACAAGGACACAAATGACATTGAAAATGCAAAAAAAAAGAAATATATATATAATATTTTATTTATAAAACTTTAATGGCTTTGAAAATAATTTCTTAAAGCAAACTTGGTTTCAGTAATTGTTCTGTTTAAACTATATTTAAAAGTACAATTTGCAGCAAAAATAAAAATATTTGAAAGAAGACAAATTGCTACTACTTTACATTCTAATGTCATAAGTTATTTGGTGTATTATTTTAGGTAGACTATGATAAGTTAAACATAAATATGATCATCTCAAGGGAAACCACTAAAAAAAGAGAGAGAAAGTAAAAAAAATAAGAATTTAATGTAAAGATATCACAGAGTCAATCACAAATGTTAAAACGATAATAAGAAAATGTTATAAACAAAGTGTAATTGTTAACTTCAGTTATTTGGAGGAAATGTCTGAAATTTCACATCAGAAAAACAGGTAATCTTGTTAGGACTACATCTCTTAAAGAAATTGAAATTTTTCTTTAAAAGTCTTCCAAATAACACAAAAATATCTGAAACTGCTTTCCAAATGTACAATTTCCTTCAGAGTGGAATGTCAATAAAGTGCTATGTAAAACCTCTTCAACCCTATATAAGAGGAGATCTTAGGAGATAGCAGAGCAATGATGTATAATAAATCTGGATAACAGGATTACCTCAAGGAAAAAGAGTCACCCACAAACCCAGGTCGGCTAAAGTTAGCACTCTCACACCCAAGAACAATATTTTTCCTTTTGGTGAGCCGTTCTGTTTCTTTTACTTTTTCTTTTTTACATGGGTAGGCACCGAGAATCGAACCCAGGTCCTCTGGCATGGCAGGTAAGCGTTCTTGCCGCTGAGCCACAATGGCCCGCCCCATTCTGTTTCTTAATCCCTTTTTTACACCAACCAGCCTGTACCTAACTAATGCAGGTAATCTCCCCACCCCAATCACCCAATCGCATAACCTAATAAAGTATTCATTCTATTACACAGTTCTTTCTTTCTGAAAATAGGTCTGTACATGTATGTTTAAGAATATTCAGCAGTTAGCTCAGAAATTACACTGCCTTCTGTTAGTGGTACTACTGAAGTTTCCAGCAACATACCCCCTCTAATCCCTGCATGTAATAATTTATAATAAAATAATGTACTGCATATTTTCATCTCTGATTAGAGTAGTATAACTTTGCATTTACAATTTTTTAAAAACTGGTGTACAGTTTTATTTGTTTAAATGCTATTTTCTTATTTAATGGTTTTACATTTGTTATTTTTATGAGGACTATGTAGGTCCTTTTTTATTTCTTTGCTTTTTAAATTTTTTCATCATTTTTATTCTTTTGTTACCACTGTTTTATATAGAGACTTGATAGGTGTATATTTTAAATAGACTATAAAACCTTAGAAGCTAAGATTTATGCCTTTTTATTCATGACAGACTGGCATTAATGAAGTTATTATAACCCCAAATTCATATTAAGGTGACAAATGGCTAAGTAAAAAAATTTATATTTTTTAAAATTCTGTTAACAAAAATTATTTTTAAAATCCATTCATATTTTTATTAAACTTAAATGATTTTTAAGTAGAACATACCTAAGCAGGATAATTGCATTTGTTTCATCATTTAATTCCTTCTATTGTTTTTACAATATTTAAAATTATGAGAAACTTTAAA
The DNA here is from genome assembly GCF_023851605.1 of Tamandua tetradactyla. Classification (NCBI taxonomy): domain Eukaryota; kingdom Metazoa; phylum Chordata; class Mammalia; order Pilosa; family Myrmecophagidae; genus Tamandua; species Tamandua tetradactyla. The sequence goes on along the minus strand of NC_135337.1, from coordinate 96,888,950 downwards.
AGTACATTGACGGACTTCTGGAGAAGATGGCGGCTTAGTAAGGTGTGCGCATCTTAGTTCCTCCTCCAGAACAACTACTAAATAACTGGAAGCAGTACACAACAGCTCCCGGAGCCACGACAGAAACCAGACACACAGTGTACCCCAATCTGGAATGGCTGGACCGGCTACAAGACTCCGCTGTGGTGAGGTCCCCGAGCGGTGCGTGCTTCCCCGGGCTGCAGCAGCTGGCGGCCAGCCCCCCTCCCTCCCTCCTTCCTGGTCCGGCTAAGAGACTCGGATCAGTGGTTCCCCAAGCCGTGGATCAGTAACCGGAGCCCCTCCCACACACGCAGCTTCCTGGGCTGGCTGGGAGCCTTGGATCAGATCGGCAGTTCCCCAAGCCGCGGCAGCCAGTGACCGGAGCCCCTCCCACACACGTGGCTTCCCGGAGGGAAAGGAAAGAGTCTCCAACAGTACTAGAGACCGAGTCCAACCTAACACCAATAGTGGCATTAATGAACAATTTCTGACTACTAAAAATAGGCCTTCAGCTCAGGCAAAACTGATCAAGGCGGAAGTCGCCTATTGGGCTAACTGAAAATGAGGAAAGGGGGTGAAACAGAGCTTTCTGTGGCTGTTTCTATGGAGGCTTGTTTGCCTCTGGATTCAGCGCTGGGATTACACAGGTTGCGACTGCCCTGAACGCAGAGGCGGGCTGCTTTCAGGGCTCTCTACCACCTGAACCTTCCATGTGGGAGGGGTGAAACACAACTCAGGTGGAATCCCTCTCTCAAGGAATTCAGATCCCAGGACTTCACAATTTGAAGCCATTAAAACCAACCTACAACCTTTCCTCTGTCTCCACCACACACCCAGCAGCGAGAGTCTTCCAAAGTTAAAGGAGCCACAACATCTTTTGCTGGTGGGACCCGCAGACAGAAAAGCACCACATACTGGGCAGGATAAGAAAAACAGAGCCCAGACACTTCACAGGAAAGTCTTTCAACCTGCTGGGACCCACACTCAGGGAAATCTGATTAAATGCCCAGACACCAGCAAAAAATAACAAATCACACCAGGAAAATTGAAGATATGGCCCAGTCAAAGGAACAAACCAATAGCTCAAATGAGATACAGGAGCTGAGACAACTAATTATGAATATACAAACAGAAATGGAAAACCTCTTCAAAAACCAAATCAATAAATTGAGGGAGGACATGAAGAAGGCATGGGATCAACAAAAAGAAGAAATGGAAAGTCTGACAAAAAAAATCACAAAGTAAATTCAACTTCTCAGCATTTACTTTGCCTACTAAATTCCAACTCCTCTCTTAGTTTCTGCCCAGTTAATGCAGTTGCTCTAATTTCATTCTCCCTAATGTCATTCATTCCCTAAACCACAGATTTGGAGAGTTCCATTTGGGACTCTTTACCTAAGACTGACCTGTGATTATTCCCCATTCCCAGAAATGAAATTTCCTGGAGGCATTTCAAAATAAATGGGACTTGTTAATCCAGGGCAAGACAAGGTAACTCTGCCAACACTGCATGATAAATCTAAAAGAACAAAGGATAAGTATAGCCTCTGAATCTGAGGTTACTCCTGCTTATATAATGGTAGTTAATCTTGATGTATGGCAGAGTATAGAATCAAATTTTGATTTTCCAACCTTTATTTTTGCTGTTAATATCCTTAATCTATAGTAGACTCTGCTTTTAGAAAATAAATTCACCTCTTACCATTTACCTATCCAAGGAAGTATAGGTCCTTAGTCTCCAAGATCAGGTGGTTATAAAGTTGTACAAGGAAGTAAGAGTTGTGGCAATGTGAACATATTCTCTAATTAACTGACCACAGCAAAATTGGTCTCTACTCAAACATCTCTTTCATATATCTTCTCACCAATGTTCCCTCTTTTTCCTACATTCTTTGCTGACTATCAAATTATATAAATATTCCATAATGAAATACAGATGTAATGTAATTTCCCTCTGAAATGAGCTTACACTTGTGCTAAAGATGTTGAATTTCATCAAGTTATCAAAAATGATGGCGGTGAACTGGAGGAACCTAACATTTGAGGCTCTGGTAGATTTAGACCCCTTGACAATTGAAGAAGAGACTATTATCTAGGAAGATGAGCCTTCACGGGCTTCAAAAGAACATGTCTTGGATAACAAAGATTAAGAGAGAACTCCTAATGAGACTTTCTAATATATTTACAAAAATGAACCTCTTTATGCTGGAAAAGAAAAAACACAAATTAAAGGATATTGGAACTTGTTACATGATTTTATCAGAAAAAGTGTGCCTAAAAAATGTCTGCAGAATTTCTTTTAACTTTTTGTTCTAGTAATTACTGCAGAGTTGCACTTATAACTTGTAAGGTAGTATATATTTCATTTCATAATTTTTTAATTAATAAATTAAGCTTTTCCCCCTGCTCAATACTATGGAATAAGGTGTTATTTTAAAATATGTACACTTACCTGTCCTCTTCCTAGTACTGTTATCCTAGAAAAACCAGGATATTTCCTCTTCTGCTGCCCATGACTTTTGTAGAGATGAGCATGCAGCAAACACTCTGATTTCAGTTAGCCTGAATCCTTATTTTCATTTAGCATGACCTTTTTGTTACAAAAGTTCACTCATATTTTCTGATAAAAACAAGTCAGTATCCTCATTATTTTATATCCCATTTCCTGACATCTGTTGCAAATTTGAAATCTTTTGGAAACAAAACTATATGAAAGATATTTATACTATGTTTGAGAGAGAACTGCTATAACTAGGAGAAAACATCCAGTCAAAACCATTATAATCTTATTAGAACTGGCTATAAAATATGTTCTGGGAGTGTCACAGAAACCTTTAACCATGAGGACTGATATGGTTATTTGCTTAACAATCAGACCTTTGTTTTCCACCTCCTCTCCAGGGCCTGTTCATGATAGAGCTTTACTTGATAGTCAGTATTGGTTGTCCAGATCCTGTCACAGAGAGGAGTGAGAGAAGATTAGAAGTTAGGATGCAGTGAGAATCAGTACAATGTCTTGAGAATAAATTCTTAAAATATAAGAAGTTGGAGGAGTGATGCTTTTTCTGTGATGTTATCTTATCTAACAGTAGAGAGACCAGTAAAAGCCTTTGAATTCTTCTTACTTGCCAAGGAAAAGAGAAACTTGATCACCTTGGTCTGTCAGGTAGTTTAGGAATTCCCAAAAGAGGTCTTCAAGTTAATGCCATAAATTGGATAGAGGTGAAATTTCATTAAGTCTCCCAAATTCTCAGGTTTAAGCCTTTAGTTACTTAAAACCTTCCTGTGGCCAGGGTAAATCTCCATCCTTATCCGGTTCACAGAATCCTTTGAAATCTTTTCCCTTCTCAGACTCATCTCTTTTGGTCCTGCCCAGTTCACTCCCTGTGTTCACCTCAGTCAGAGAGACTCTCTCCAAAAATTATTCACCCCCTTCCCTCAGAAGCTTTGCCCAAGCTAAGCCTCTGTCTGAAGCACACTGCCCCCAGCAATTTGCCTTTCTGTTCGTGGCCCCTCAACTTGTCTTAATTCTTCTTTCCCCTCTCACAACCTAAGGGTTCTTGTTCTTCCCGAGTACACACTGTGCCTGAGCTTCTTATCCTCAGTTCAAGCAATGGATGCTGGTATTATTGGAGAGTGTGAGGCTGAAATTCTTTATAAGGTAGAATTTCTTTGTGTTGATTTAGTTTAATTAACATAAAAAATTTGAAAGTTCAGGAAATTATTTAAAAAACTGAAATCTACCCTTTATATCAGCTACATTAACTGTTGTGATATTTCTTTTTCTTATTTTATTTTATTTTTTGTAATTTTATGTTCTATTCTTTCACTATATTTGAGAGATCATTATGCACATAAAAATTATGTCCTGCCTTTATGCAGAGTACAATTGTTTAAAGAGTTGGCTCATTAGAGGAAAATCCTTTAGGATATTGTATTTTTGTCTCCTTTTTGCTCTGAGCTTCACAACTTTAAATGTAGAAAGTAGAAAATAAACTTAAGAACTTGGGATCTCATTGTTCTAATTTGCTAGCTGCCAGAATGCAACACACCAGAGACAGATTGGCTTTCAGTAAAAGGGGATTTATTTAGTTAATGTATAGTTCTTCATAGGAAAGGCAGCTAACTTTCAACTGAGCTTCTTTCTTACATGGAAGGCACAGGATGATCTCTGCTAGCCTTCTCCCCAGGCCTTGGGGTTCCAACAAATTTCCCTGGGGTAATTCCTTTCTGCATCTCCAAAGGCCTGGACTGAGCTGCGAGTGCTGAGATGAGGAATGCCGAGTTGCTTGGCTGTGCTACACTGAGCTCTCTCATTTAAGCACCAGCCAATTAAATCAAACTTCATTCATTGCAGCAGGCACGCCTCCTAGTCAACTGCAGATGTAATCAGGAACATATTACATGCCACTGGTTTGTGTTCACAGTAATAGAACTAGACACCTTCACCTAGCCAAGTTGACACCTGAACCTAACTACCACACTCATCCAGCTCTCAAGCAAATAGTGAATCTTCTCCTCCCCATCTCCTAATTTAGAGATTATATCATGTATTATGATTGTTTTCTAGCATTTACTTTTTAAATTTTCTCTTGAAATGTTAAGATGTTTATGTGTGCATATGTGACTGTATAAACAGATAAGATACATTTATCAGTAGAAAACATTATCAAATTATAGAGGTGGAGTGGACCCTGAAGAAAATCCAGTACAACTTCATATCTTATACATAAGAGGAGAGAGGTTAAGGGATATATATGAGGTCCTGAGGTAAAATATTGGCTGCTACTCTTTCCTCTACCCCTCCTTGACTCCCCTGTTCTTTATTAATCAAGGTACATTTAAAAATTTTTTTCATTTCTGTGCCAAGGACAAGTATCACTTTAGTAACCATGCCTCAAACAGGACTTTTGATTTTTCTCACTCCAACCTGCCCTCCCCTCAGCTTTAGTCTTCCTCATCTATTAATCTGGTCCAAGCTGTCATCATCTTTTCCTTAGATTATTGCAATGGGCTAACTAAGCTTCCTGCTTTTTCATCCCTGGCTCCCTACAATCTTTTCTCAAGACATCATCCAACCCTTAAAGATCTGGCTCCTGCTGTCTCTCTGACTCCAATTTCTGCCTCTACTTCTTTGCTCATTCTGCTCCAGCCCTGCAAGCTTCCCTGCTTTTTTTGAACATGCCTCCTCGTTCCTGCCTCAGGGGCTAGTACCTATTCTGCTGTTCTGCCCTTAACTCCATATGACTTACTCCCTTCGTGTACTCAGATGCTATCTTATCAGAAAACCCTTCCCTGACTATCCTCAAGTGGCATTCCATGACTCACTAACCCCTTAACCTTTGTTGTTGTTCACTGGTCACCACCTGACATACATTTTCATTTGTTTGTGTTTATTATTAGATTTCTCCTTTTATAATATGTGTTGTAAGACTAAGAACATAGTTTTCTCCTCTCCTTTACCCCTGGGCTTTTAACAGTGCCTGGCATGTAGTAGGTGATGAGTACATAGTTGGCGGCTGTCTACCTCTGAAACTTTCATCACTTAGGGAGAAGGAAAACTTAGAAGACAATCTTTACTACTCAACATTCTTCTGACTTTTAGGAACAAACCTGATCCAATGATTGAACTTATGATTGAGTACCAATTTTGTACTAGGGTTCATGGGGGACACAGGAAGAACAGACTTATCAAGTCAAGTGGAACAAGTCAGTAAAGATTTCTTAAAAACTCATTATAATGAATTTCTTCATGCAAAATTATGCATGTTTATTTTTATGTGAATTTTACTTCTTAAACTATGCAAAACATAGGGCTCTGTCTTATGAATTTGAGATAATATTTAGTTGGATACAGGGTTGAATTCCTATACTTTTAGATTTTGAGTCAGAGGTGACAGTTTTTTGTTGTTGTTTCTTTGTGTTTTATTGAAATCACTTTATTTTGTATACTGCTTTTCCCTAAGTGAGTGTCTAAGAGAGAAGCATGTTATAAATACAGATCTTGCTGGTAGCTTCTAGAGTTTGCACAAGCTCATGGATTAAGCTAACCCCAGAACCATTTCATTTGAAGTGCTTGCTTCTTTTGCAGCTTTATTATACAATGCTATAGCATCATGACTGATATTTTCATGGAATTCTCACATCACATATTGTTTTCCTCTACTGTGGAAGAAGCTTAAACCCTGGTTATGATTTCTTTCGTCAAATGTTTCTTCTTTCCTCCAGTGCCATTTTTCCTTCCTTTTTTATATTGATAGCAGACAGTAGCATTTGATGTTGAAAGCAATATGGCTGGTGGTCACAGACAAAGGCTGTAGGAGCTCACACTACTGCTATGTATTAATAATTCTGTGAAAGCAGCAGCAAAAGTTCAGTCATAAGAGGGGATAAATATTTGCCTGCTCATGAATTCATTGCTGTGTGACTGCTATATTGAGCCATATCCTCCAGGGAAACACTATCTTTGCATTCAGACAAATTTTTCAAAGGCCCTGCAGACTGCTCTCCTGAACTCTCCTGTTCCCATATTAAATGTATCTGAAGAGTTACTTTCTCTTCATTTATTCATTTGTGCAGGACATGGTGGGTAGGAGGGGGAAGGATAGAAGAGCACTGGACTGGGAGTCAGACACCCAGTTCTATCACTAATGTGCAGCCTTAAATGAGTCACTTAGCCCCTCTGGGCTTTAGTTGTTCCACCAGTAAAATAAAGGCCCTGGTCTTTACAATCTGCCCACTGTTACTCATTGTAATTCCTTGGTTGGATTAAATTGTGCATTTCCAAAGCCCTAACTCTTAGCAAACAGGTGTATATATCATCTTACACACCATGCAATTCCCCATGAATATCAGTGCCCCATCTGATGTCCCATGTCATTGTGGGGTGTTAAGGGCTGGCAGCCAAGTAAGGAGCAACTGCTTCTTCAGAAGTCAGTGCACAAAGAGGAGGAGTCAGAGGACTCAGACATCAGGAATTCTATTTACATTGACAATAGCAGAGGTCAGAATCACACAGAAATATTAATAGCTTTGGGCTTCAGTCACACAGTTGAAGAAAAAAAAGTCATTTGCTTGAAACAGAATTTCAACTGAGACTTTAATGGAACTCTTCATTTATTCATCCTCCTTTAAAAATTAAAAATCCTTTCTTGAATTTTTTTATTTCTGTCCTTCTTTCCTCCCTCTTTTTTAGAAACAGGAAAAAAGGTTTTATATATTTTTTAGCATGTAAAAACAGTGGGAAAGTCATGGACTTCCCTCCTGAAGGGTGTATTTGGCAATAGGAATGCACCAAATGCACACATATTTGTAGCCTCAACCATCTGTTAAAATGTCCCTGGGTTTCCTTTTATATAATGAAAAGTAATCAGTATTAAGTCTCATTAAGCTTTCAAGCAACTTGTTTTTGTTATAACAGCAAAATAAAATGTTGTTATTTTATCATTGTTTTTGTGAGATCTTTGGGATATAGAATTTTTACACTAAGGCTTATGCTAAATGATATCTTTTGCTACACTAACAAAAAGAAGCTAAGTATATGCCTTCCCCTATTTATAAAGATGAAAGATATCCCCTCTGTAATAGGAACCTTAGAATAACCACTTCCTTACAAATGTTTCCATAGGTAACAGTTTTAAATTCAAAATGTATTTCAGGTTTTTCCCAATATAGCATGTATATGCAATCACATCAGAACAAACTATGGTGCAGCTTAATGATGTGGCCTTGGATAATTTTGTCTTTATTTTCAGGAATAAAAGCTGAGTTCTGCCCCATGGCAAATGGGTCACTGACCAGATGCCTGAATTGAAGGGGCTGTGAATTGCAGGCAGCTCCAGCCAGGAGTCCTTGGGATAATAGGGAGCAATTCTCTGCTAGCAATGGTCTTGGGACAATATGCTCAACCTCTCTTGACAAAACCAGACCTCTGCTGGCTAATCTAGAAGGAGCTCCTTCTAATCTAGAAGGAGAATTTAAATATCCTTGGGCATATAGGGCTCCTACCCATGAGATAAAGTTTTAGTAGAAGAAAGGAGTGGCAGTTAGCTTGAGGCAGCCTGTAAATGAGCCTGGGGTGAGGAGTGAGATCTCTAGTGGCAGTCCCATTGATATTCATTCAGTCTCTGGGGAAGATGGGTCTTCCTTATTTATGGTTGATATATACAGACAGTTTGGGTCTGTCTTAGTGTGCAAGGGTTGCTATGATAAATACCACAAACTGATTGACTTAAACCACAAGAAGTTATTGGCTCACAATTTGGAAATTAGAAGTCCACTATCAAAATATCTATTGGACTCACGGGCCAAGATGGTGGCTTAGTAAGGTACGTGCGTCTTAGATCCTCCTCCAGAGCAACTTCTAGGTGAACAGAAACAGTGCAGAACAGCTCCCGGGGCCACACAGGGAATGGACACACAGCGTACCCCAGTCTGGACTGGCTAGTCTGACTGCGAGACTCGGCTGCGGTGAGATCCCCGAGCGGCGCGTGATTTCCCAAGCAGCGGCAGCTGTGGCAGCTGGAGCTCCTCCCTCCCTCCTTCCCAGGCTGGCTGAGAGTCTCAGAGAGGCAAGTTTCCCAAGCCGCAGCAGTTGGCGCCTCTCTTTTGCGGGTGGCTTCCTTGACCGGCTACGAGTCTCGGATCAGAGGGCTACCCAAGCTGCCGTGGCCCTCCCCCACGGGCGGCTTCCTTGTCCGGTGGCGAATTCCCCAGGCCTCAGCGGCCGGTGAACGATGCCCCTCCCCCGCGGGCAACTTCCTGGTCCGGTGGCAAATTCCCCAGGCCCGCTGTGGCCGGCAGGGATTGGGTCCAACCAAACACCAATAGGGGAATTAATAAAGGAGCCACAGGGTCCCCTCAAGCCGCAGCAGCTGACGCCCCCACCACGCGCGGCCCCCCGAACCAACGGAGAGAATTGGATCGGAAATCCCCAGGCCGCGGAGAACGGTAACCGGGGGGATCCCTGCCAAACACGTGAGACAAACGTGTGCCACGAGCGCCACCTACTGGGCAGGATAAGAAAAACAGAACCCAGAGATTTCACAGAAATATCTTACAACCTTGTTGGGTCCGACACCCAGGGAAATCTGACTAAATGCCCAGACGCCAGCAGCAGAAGATAACGGTCCACGCTCAGAAGATTGAGAATATGGCCCAGTCAAAGGAACAAACCAATAGTTCAAATGAGATACAGGAGCTGAGACAACTAATGCTGAATATACGAACAGAAATGGAAAACCTCTTCAAAATATCTATTGGCAGGCCATGTTTTCTTCCAGAGTCTGCAGTAGTCTGGTGATGGGTCACTATCTGCTCCTTTCATATGTCAATCTTTTTTTTCTGCCTTTTTCTCTGTTTTTTCCTAAGTGACTCTCTGAATTTCCTCTGCTTATAAAGACTCCAGTCATATGGATTTTGGCTTACCCTGATTCAGTTTGGCCTTACCTTCTTAACTAATAATATCTTCAAAGGTCCTATTTACAAATGGTTTTACAGCCACAGGGTTGGGGATTATGACTGGAACATGTCTTTAGTTTTCCAGGGCTACTATCACAAAATACCATGAATGGCCTGGCTTAAACCAACAGATATTTATTTTCACAGTTCTGGAGGTCAGGAGTCCAAAATCAAGGAACCTGCAGGGTTGGGTCCTTCTGGAAATTCTGAAGGAGCACCTGTTCAGTGCGTCTCTCCCAGCGTTTGGTATTACTAGCAATCCTTGGTGTGTCCTGGCCTATAGACACATCACTTCAATTTCTGTCTCCATCTGCACATGGCATTCTGTGTATTTCTGAGTTTTCACATAATGTTTAGTTTGTTAGACTGCCAGAATACAATATACCAGAAACGGAATGGCTTTTAAAAAGAGAAATTATTATTTCAAATTTACAGTTTTAAGGCCATGAAAATGTCCAAATTAAGTCACCAAAAAGAGGTTAATTTCACTCAAGAAAGGCTGATCTCAAGAGCACCTCTGTCAGCTGGGAAGGCATGTGGCTGGTGTCTGCTGGGGTCTTTAGCTTCTGGATATGTCTCAGCTGGGAAGGCACATGGTGACATCTGCTAGCTTTCTCTATGGGCTTCTTAAAATGCCTTCCCTTAGGGGCATTTTCTTTCTGCTTCTCCAAAGATCTCTGGCAGCGTGGGCTCTGAAGCATTCTCCAAAATGGTTCCTTCTTAAAGGGCTTCAGTAGGTAACCCCATCTCGAATGACTGGGGACACATCTCCATGGACACCACTTAATCAACAGACCCCACCCACAATTGGGTGGGTCACATCTCCATGGAAACAACTTAATCCAAAGGATCCCACTCAGCAATATTGAATAAGATTAAAGAACATGGCTTTTCTGGGGTATATAGCAGTTTCAAACCAGCACACAGAGTCTTCTTGTAAAGACACCAGTTATTGCATTCAGGGCCCAACCTAATCCAGTATGACATCATCTTAACTGATCTACAAAGATTCTATGTCCAAATGTCACATGTAATTTTGGGAATATTATTTAACCCAGTACAGGGGCAGAGTTGAGTTTCTCAGGACCATAAAGGAGACAAAGCTGAATCCTACCATCAGAGGCTGAGGATCAACATGGAATAAGCTAAGCAGTGAGGCATGGCCTTTTATCACAGCACAACCAAATACTTCAATTGCCTGGAGCAATGAAGTGTCATAACTTTGCTAGTTGTACCATAAGCTCAGCTGTGGGAGGTGGGAGAGGGTGGGAGAAATGACTTGAATTTTAGTCTGGAAAACTTTGGTTATCTCAGTTCTTCTTAGGTACATATGTAATAGCAGACACTTTTTTTTTTCAAGCTTTTATTAACATTAGCACCAAATACCATTTTTAACTAGATTGGAGGGCTGTTTGAGATAATCATCACCCTGGCTGGGACCACCTTACATGGATGATACAAGGCTGTGCGCATGGTAAAAAGTTCCAGGGCAAGGTGGTTCTTAGCATCCCTTCTTCACCACTGCAGTGTTGATCATTCCTACACTTTAATTAGAATTCCTGCTGCAATTAGACTCATGTCATGTTAGGGGAACATCTTTCTAGTTCTCTGGGAGTTTGCAGGGCTTAAAAGCTAGAAAGGTTGAGATGGGAAGCACCTTATATTGGCCCACATGGTGGGAGGGTTGATGGAAAAGGATGTCAGGAACAGTGGAGAGGCCTGTGTGGCTGAAAGGAAGTGAGCAGGAGGTGGTGGTAGGAGGCAGATCCTGGCCTTGTGAACATGATAAAGACTATCTTTTACTGAGTGAAGTGGGAGCTATGGATGGTTTGGTCAGAGGAGTAACATGATTTGACTTATGTTTGTAAAGGATCTCCTCAGCAGATGTGGGAAGAGCAGAGTAGGACAAAAAATGGAAGCAGGGATACCAGATATGAAGTTTTTGCAGTAGTCCATGCCAAAGGTGATGGTGGTTTGAATCAGTGGTAATGGAGGAGGTAGTGAAAAGTCAGATTCTGGAGATATTGTAAGGAAAGAGGTGATGGGATTTGCTGAAGTATGTGGCGGAAATTGAGGCAAGAAAGACTCCAAAGTTTTTGGTCTGGTCAACCAGAAGGCTAGAAGGGTCAGGCTTGTGGGAGACACAAATTTGGTTTTAGACATGCTAACTCTGAAACAGATTCAGGATGCTATGGGTTATGGCCTCAGTCTAGACTCTGTCCTCGACCTCCTTGGATACAAGTGTTCTCACCAACTGATGTGAAAGGCACCTTGCATCTCGTATGCTTTACAGCCTATGTAGCAGTATTGAGAGCAGACAGAAACTTTAACATTTTGACTATGTTTACTATGAGCTCTACCAGAATATTGCACAGCTGTTCACAGCAGCCCACAGCAGGACTGAGATGGGACAATGGGTGTCATCACAGAGCGTACCTTCTGAGCTAACCAGAGAGCTTATAAAAAGCATGTAAGTGGATAGGTTCTGTGTTGATTGCTTTGCTCCCTTTAGTAAAAATCTTTTAAGTGAAGAATATCTGCCTGCACTGTAATTTGTATATTATTACCTTTTCAACACTACCTTAAGTCAGAGAATTCATCGATTAATACATATTTGGATAACTACTGGGTACAAGGTGCTATGATTTCTGAACCTGGGCATTATCTGGACCCTTCAGCCACATAGGGACAGTTGGCCTTATTTTAAAGAGTCAATTGTCTGTGTTTTAAAGAGTCTTCAGCCACTCTTTGCTAAAGAAACAATGTAAAAGCATCTCAAGAGCTTTGGCCTGCTGTGGCCCATCTCTCCTGAGTTTCCTGCCCATCCAAGAACTTGCATGAACTGAGGGATCTGCACTGGTCTTCCATGAGGCTACCAGTGCTGTGTTCCTGTATCAGGAGGTCCAGACAAGTCTGGGCAGCACCCACAGGGCACCAGGGCATGGGGCAGCTCATGGTCCTGAGGAAGCCTCCTGCCTGGTTGCACCATTTGCACACCAGAATGTTGAGGTCCACCCACCAGAGGCCTTCCTGAGGAGGCACTGAGAAGGGAGTGAATAATGTGTGAACACCATGTTTTTAACCATCAAGAATTGACTTGAATGTGTCTGGGATAAACGGAGTTGATGGAAGTTAGTGGCAGCAAGGTCCCCAACCAACCTGGACTTTCACTGTGTCTAGTTCATCCTTTTGTCTTGTGGGCTTTTCAAGCCCTTTATGAAAGAGAGCCATTTGAATCCAGAGCAGATACAGACCACAAACAGATGAAAGCAAGTGAAGGAAACAGAGGGACAGAAACTTCCCAAAGGTGCTAAAAATGAACCTGCAGGACACAGAGAGCTCAGAGAGATGTCCCTGGAGGAACAAGAGAGGACCCACAGATGCTCAGAGAGAAAGCCACTGGAATCAGAAGCATAAAGCACTGCAACCAGAACCAAAAAACCAGTAGACACCAGCCACATCTCTCCCTAGATGACAAAAGTATTCCAGTCATGATTGGCCTTTCTTCAGTGAGGATTACTGGATGCTTGATGGATGCTATAAGAATTCCAGAGTTCACCTTGAGAAACTACAAGTTCCTAATCTGTGGAATGCCAACTCTATGAGGATATGGAGGGGCTCTGTCTGCTCTGTTCATTGCACTGTGCTCCACAAATATCTCATAGATATGGAGACAAAGGGAGTGTCTTGATGCCTGAGCTCTCCCAGGGTCCTCACTGCACCTCAACCTGCAATTTAAGCTTGAATGCCCTGCTTTGTTCTGCATGCATAACAAATTCAGAAGGGCAAATAAACTCTGTTTCTTACACCATACAAATGTCCAAAGGAGCTGGGGAAAAAACCTCATCACAACTGGTCTCCTGGGGTGGCCGAAACTGCTTTGTTTGGAACTTTGAGCTCCTGGATAGCAAGGACAAAGTTGATTTCAGCATCTCACCTGGGGCCAAACTGGCAAGCAGGATAAGATGAAAAAATGAAACCAGAAATCAAGATTCTATTGATCTGAGGAACCAAATTCAACCACCAAGGTTGGTCAAGATCTAGTCTCATAACCGAGTGTGGGGACATGGATAGGTATTTATTTGCACACTGATGTTTCTTGTGGCAGTGTTTCTGATCTATAATGAATGGAGGTGGCTTAAGAGTACAATGACAGAGGAATGGAAGGGAAAACTATGGTGTATACATACAGTGGACTACTGAGCAGCTGCAAGAATGAATGAAGTTGTGAGGCATGCAACTAGGTGAATGAAATTTAAGGACTGTATGTTGAATGTCAGAAACAAAAAGACAAGTATTATCATGCCTCAATTATATGGAGTAACTATAATATAAAAACTTGGTGAATTTATGTTGAAAGTATGGTTTATCAGGTTGGGGCTTATTGTAAAGGGCACTACATTGTAAGCCCTTTCAGCAGTCACATATATTCAGAAAGTAACTTAATTCTAAACTCTGAGATACTGAGCTGTCTGTAACATGGTCTTTCCCAGAAACTTTGGGTATCTGTGTGACACCTGGGACTCAGAGTTAGAACTCTGAAGCTATAAAAGACAACATTACCCCACACAGGAGCTGTTTTAAAAATTGAAAAAGTGACCAGACATCTAGTAGAGATATGAATAAAACTGATCTGGATAGGGCTAAGGTTTATCAGAAGACTGGGTAAAGTATGATATCATTCATATTTTAAAACTTCAACTTCTGTGTGAGACTAAAGGGAGAGTTTATTTGGTACAAAATTTATATTTTGACTAGTGCATTTCCTAACTTAACTTGTATAATCAGTTTAGTTGAACACCATAAGTACATGGAATCTTGAATAGGGCATGTGATTTTGTTGGTTTGTCCAGATTAGTGTGATGCCCCATAAATCACAGAGTGATTTGGAAAGTGAGTAAGGAAGTATTTGCAAAGTCCCCTTGGGGGAATGGGGAGAAAGGGAGAAAAATTCAACTTCCCCATTTGGAGAATTTCTGATATTTTTGCAAGCAGTGGAAACAACCAAATCATTAGGCCAAGCCCTAGATCTTGGAGTTCACCCCTTTGAAACTTATTCCTGCAAAAGATAGGCTGAGCCTACTTAAAATTTGGCCCAAGTATCACCCCCAGAGAACCATTTTTGTTGTTCAGATGTGGCCTCTCTCTAAGCAGACACGGCAAGTGAACTCACTGCCATCCCCACTCCCATGTGGGACATGACCCTCAGGAGTCCCTGTCAATGTGGGACAGAAATCATGGGATGAGCCAGCACTCAGCATCAAGGGATTGAGAAAATCTTCTTGACCAAAAGAGGGAAGAGAGAAATGAGAAAAAATAAAGTGTCAGTGGCTGAGAGATTTCAAAAATATTCAAGAGGTAATCCTGGAGGTTATTCTTATGCATTATATAGATATCCCCTTTTTAGTTTATGGTGTATTGGAGTGACTAGAGGGAAGTACCTGAACTGTAGAGCTGTGTTCTGGTAGCCTTGTTTCTTCAAGATGATTGTATAATGATATAGCTTTTACAGTGTGACTGTGTGATTGTGAAAACCTTGTGTCTGATCCCCATCTAGGGTATGGGGAGATGAGTAAAAAATATGGATAAAAATGAATAAATAGTAATAGGGAGACACAGGTTAAAATAAATTGGGTAGAAGGAAATACTGGTGGTCAATGAGAGGGAAGAGTAAGGGATTTGGTATGTATGAATTTTTCCTTTTTTCTTTCTTTTTCTGGAGTGAATCAAATGTTCAAAACAATTATCATGGTGATGAATACACAACTATATGATGATATTGTGAACCATTGACTGTACACCATATATGAAATTTTTATATGTTTAGAATGTTTGTATGTTTGCATGTGGTTTTATCAATAAAAATATTTTTTTAAAAAAATGGGAAAAAAGTCTCTTGAAATGGACTTGAATGAATACTTTCATCATTTGATGGCCATGAAGTGATACTTTTAAGATAAATGATTTTTTGGAAATCTGAGTATATTAAGTGTTTTCATTGTTTGAAGCAACAATCCAAATTCTACCCTCCAAACAGTCCAAGTTTCATTAGTTGCCTCTGTGCCTGACTTTTAGTAAAAAAACAACACAAAACAAAAACCTTCAGTTTCTTCAAGTGAGTTTTACTTTAATCTCAAAGGATTCTAATGAATCTCTGTACCCTGCTTTATTGTTAAATACACAGCTGTTGGGTTATGTTGGTGCTTTTCCCAAAACCCTCAGATCTCTCATCCTTTTGTTTGGTGCTTTTCACCTCCAATAGTGAGGTGTCTGGCTCTCTGTGTCTGGCTTGCCTGCAGGCACAGAGAGTATGCGCCTGGGTATTTATTCCCTCAGACAAATCCTGCAGCCCTCAGCCAATGACGACAGTTCGGGGAATATGAAATCCCAGTTCCCTTGTCACAGTGTGGGACACTTCTGAGTCATAACTTACAGTCCAGAGCTTCCCTGCAGGATTAGTCTGAAACTGACGCTTGCCTGAGATTGCCTCTCTGCTTAGTCCCCCCCACTATGTCTCCTCAGAGCACCCCTGTCATTCTCTTGCACACCAGTCGTCATGTCAGGGTCTGCTTCTGGAGAAACTGACCTCAGAAAATGCTTCATCATTCTATTTCCCAAATTGTGCACTGATATCCCAGGGTACTACTTTGTAGGATATTTTAAATTTTCAAGGAAAAAAAATAATACTAAACATCTGTCAGACATAGTAAAAACTACTCAATGCCATTTACTATTTCAACAT
Organism: Tamandua tetradactyla; assembly: GCF_023851605.1. Classification (NCBI taxonomy): domain Eukaryota; kingdom Metazoa; phylum Chordata; class Mammalia; order Pilosa; family Myrmecophagidae; genus Tamandua; species Tamandua tetradactyla. The sequence continues at coordinate 96,872,728 of NC_135337.1, read as the reverse complement.
TAGATTGCATTACTTTTTAGATGATGGCAAATCTTAATGAAGTTGAGCTTGCTATGATAAAAAGCAAGTCAGTGTCAAAATGAGGATAGATGAGGAAATGAAGATGTTGGTGTGATTCTAAGACTTGAGAAGTTTAGTGTGCAAAAATGATGTACCCTATGGTAAGTAATTTGTGGTTATTTGAGAATGAAATATTTTAATGTAGGTGTATTATTTTTTCAAATGGGTACTAAAAGTTGTTAAGGCATAAAGTCTTTTAAATCAGACTTAACTACTTAATAACGAAACTTTTAGCTATTCTTTTAGCCTAGGGGGTCTATGAAAAAATTACTTAGTCACTAAGCGTGCTGTGAATCAAATAAGTTTAGGATCCATCCTTTGCTTCAAACTGAAAAAGATGCTTTACATGTGGTTTATGAAAATGGGTTAAGTGTTCAAGTGCCAAATAACAGCACTTATTGTAGATTAAGGTTGTTGTACTCAGCTCCTATTCTTTTGTATATTTGTCATTTTCCTTCACAGTTTTGCATTGTTCATGAATTGTCACACTTGGCTTTCAGACTTGAACATGTGCACTTTGTCTTCTCTTTTCAGGGAGTGGGTTAATTGAGCCCCATCCATCCATTTTCTAAGAGTGTTAATTTGTCTAAGACTACTAATGAGGGATCCATGCTATCAGGTTGGTTGGGAAAAAAGGGTTTTTTTTAACTCATTATAAAGATGAAATAAAAAGTTGGTGTGCTTTTCTTTGAAGTGGGCTGTGTTCACATTTTTTTTCACTCACAATTCAGTTGTAGGAGCCAGGGTTAATGGAAAACCTGTGGAATTTGTTGAGAGCAACTGGCTTCAGAGTGGCATTGGCAGTAAACTGCAGAGACTGTTATCTGCTTAATTGGAGGACAGTCTGAGAGGGAGAGAATGTTTGTTTTTTCTTAAGCCCCAAGGTCTTGTTAGCTATCTCTTGTATGTAGGGAGTAATATACTGAGAAGTAGGCACTCTGTTTTATCACGAAATGTATGCATGCTTTTAGTCATGTAAACCCTGTGGTATACAAGCAGGAACTAGTTAAGAATAAAGTCTGCTGTCTGTTATGGCTAAGCTTCAGACCCCCTGATCCCATCTGTCTTTCTTTCTGTCTGTCTTTCTTTCTTTCTCATCATTCCTTAATATTGTTCGAGCTCTGTTTCATAGGAAGCAACACTCAGTAGCTTCCAAATTTAGAAAATATCTTATTTGCTATTTGAAAAGATAGGACAGAAGTGATATAATAGGGACCTACGGGATTTTGTGGATTGAACTTTGGATCTTTGCTTTCATTATAACATGGCATTTTAACATTAATGGTAGAAAGAACGTACACTTGGCCAAACCTTCCACATGTTCATGACTAAGCAGTTCACAAGGTCAAAGTCAACAGTGATGGGTAGGGGCCTTGTCATGTGGCCCCAGAGGTATCAGTAGCTGCCCCTGAGTCCATTCCTTCCCCTCTCCACCATGCTGCTTAAAACCTTGGGTTAGAGGCCTCTCACATGTCACAGCTGGAGGTACAGAAGTAAAGAATGTTCCTCTATTCCCACTCATTAAGTATGTACTGCCTCTAGCATAGTGCCTCTCAAACTTTAATGTGCACAGGAGTCACCTGTGGATCACATAAACACAGAGTCTGATTCAGTAGGTACAAAATGAGGGCCAAGATTCTGCATTTCTAACAGGCTCCCAGGGGGTGCTGATGCCTTGACCATGGTTCACTCTTTGAGCAGCAGAAGTTTAGCACTTTAGTAGTGACATGTGTTTTCCAAAGAAAAGCTTACCTGACAGTTCACCAGGATCTAGAAGGCCATTCCTCCTCTTCCTGGCTGGCTGATAGCTGATTCTGTAGAGCAGTGGCTCTTAGCTTTTAGCAAACCATAATATCTGGAGGACATGAAGATTGCTGCACCCATCATAGAGATTCTGATTTAGTAGGTTTGTGCCAGGGCCTGAAAATGTGCATTTTTAATAAGTTCTCAGGGATACTGTTGCTGGGGGACCACATTTTGAGAACCACTACTGTAAAGCCTCAATGTGGCATATTGATCAGTATTGTTTCTGCTTGCCTATGTCAAATATCTAAGCAATGTTCCCATTATTCATGCACACTCTTTTTCAATAATTTTCACAGATTCTTATTTTTTTCCAAGAAGCATCCTTTTTTATAACCTGCCCTAATAAGCTGTAAGGAAGCTCAGACCATTCAAAAGATCTTTTATTTTGGATTCAATTTTATTGATGAATCCTTATTTGAGTCAGACATATTTCCCTTCATCATCCTAATAGCATTCTTCTTTAAAAATTGCTTTAAAAATTTTTGTTTAGCTGCCAGTTATCTTCAGAGTCTGCTTGGGTTTGAGCTTTCTTGGATTCAGGGTCACTCCACATCTTTCCTTTAGAAGCATCACCCCCTTTTTTAAATTGCTTTCTAACCTGGCTTCAGACTAGTGTTGGTTAGCTAACTCAACAACCCTTTGAATACATGATTCAGGACATTGTCCTGTGGGTTCCATATGTTTCTGAACTGACATTTGCAATTCCGTATGGGTCAACTATAATAAGGGTGAACCATATGTTCTATTTTTTTTCTGAATTAATCCCAACATAATGCCATTGTTCCTGCTTAATTATCACTGCTACCATCTTTTATTCTCTTACATGTACCAGTTTGGATGAAAACATTATATATGTAATATTAATAAAAGCATTCATGGGGCTAGGTGGATTTTTTTAAGCTGGAGATTCCATTTTCTTTGGTTTTTAGAACTCCACCAAATGTTCTTAGAGATGTTCTGAAAATTGAAGGCAATGTTGTCATACTCTGTTTGTTGGTCCCAATCTAAAGAACCGCCACTTCTAATCTAGTTCAAGTGGATTGGAACAGGGTGGACTGCATTGCTCTTTAAAGGGAAGAATTTAGTGACCACTTGCCCTGTTTATGGAACTTTGTAGCCAAAAGACATATTAAAGTCTCCCTGTGATTGCTATTCTTTCCATAGGAGGGGATTCTTTTAAGATCTGACTCTCTCCTCCCTGGCAGTCTTTGTACGTAGTGGAACATGTGCTCAGGCAGTTGTTTAACATCTTGAGTTGCCAAGAATTGTTGGATAAAGTCGCAAAGCTATGCTGGAGTGTACTACAAATTTATGCTGGCGAATCTCAGCATTGCCATTGCTGTCCTTTTTTTCCTTCTCTTGTTGAGTCAGTATTGCAGGATCCAGAGAGGCTGTTCCACCCCATCTCCACCTCTCATGCCTAAATCCCCTCCTGCCCCTGTCATTCCCTCTAAACTGCATCATCTCCTGTTTTATAGGGGAGACTGAAGTCATCTCAATCTGAGCTCTCTTATTTTCTCTGTTGTTTGTTGTTTGAAATATTTGGATTATCTTGAAACTTTACTTCTGATTTTAGAAGAAATATTCCTCCTTCTTGCCATGGCTTGGTCTCTACTTGTGCCCTTTCTCATCTTGTGAGTGGCTCCCTTTCTGTTCTTCTTTATCATAAAAATGCCCTTGTCTGGACCCAGCTACACCTTTATTGCTGCCTTTCTTGAAGATACCATCTATGCGTCCTGAACCCACTTCCTTTCCATCAGGAATGCTGAGTTGCATGCTTCTATGTACAGGGTCCTCTGGGGAAGCTGTTTAAATAGGTCACAGTGTGCAATGTGGTGGACATTGTTCCTTGGCCCAAGAGGTTATGAAGTGGTGGCTCGTGTTTTAAAAATTCCTCAGTCTTAATTTCTTATATGGTAAAGATAAGTATATATAACCCATGTTTAAAAAAAAAGCTCTTTGGGGTTCTCAGTGATTTTTAAGAGTATGAAGGGGTTCTGAGACCAAAAAGTTTGAGATCTTCTGTTGTAGCACATTATAGTCAATATTTTTTAAATGTAAGCTCTTCAATTTTTTTCCTGATCTTTAAACCTTTAGAACCAACTCTTATTTCTTTTAACAGCACAATCTCTCTTCCAGATTCTAAAGTAGGAAACCTAGGAACATCTCTTTTATTTCCCTTTTAGTCATGCCCTACAAATCTGAATTTATATACTGAGGCTTTTTTTAATATGCTGTATGGCAGGGATCATATTTTGTTCTTTTTCAATGTGAGTGTCCTGTTACTGCAGCACTTTTTGTTGAATTTTTGTTTGCTTTTTTCTTTGTTTACTTGTTTGCTTATTTGTTTTTGGGAAGTGCATAGGCTGGGAAACAAAGCCAGGTCTCCCACATGGCAGGAGAGAATTCTACCACTGAACTACTCTTGTACCCCTATATTAAGGCTTTTGTAAGAGTAATTGCTATTCTACCTGGAAAGATAAGTAAAGGCCAGCCCATAGAGTGTCCTTAAATTAATGACCAAGGAATAAGCAGTATAGAACCACTGATGATTTTTGGTCACAGGTGTAAAATGGTCATGTTAGCAATTTAATATTAAGAGCTGAGAGCAATGGGCTCAGTATTGATTTAATTGCTGGGCTGGTTTAGGATGAGGGAGCCTACTGGAAATTTTAGGTAAAAATAGTTGTGTACTGATAACACATGTTGGGGTAATGTACTTCATTTTTAAAAACGTATGGGATCCATGGGATGGGGGGGAAGAAAAAGGAAAAATCCAGGTAGTAGGCAAAACAAGGACATTGTCTACCTTTTACAGAGTGGATTGAAGATCAGATTGATTAGAGGACTTCCTTCAAGTCTGGGATCCAATTTTCTGACCATCCAGCCTGTGACAGAGACATAATACTGAGGTCTGCAAAAGCAGGCAGGAGGCATTGCAGTAGTGTAAGCAGGCAATCATATTTCATTTCTAGATCAGTAACCAGAACTGTTAAGATTAGGAGTATGCATGCCTTATAATCATGGTTTTCTCTAGTTCAACTCTGGAACTGGGGTTAGTGTAACCCCATTAGTGTAACCACAACATATACAAGGAAGACCAGGAGTCTGTGAGCAATCTTCTGACCTTGGTCCAGTGTTCATAGGAGCATGGGGATGGGGAGTTTATTTCATAAATGCAGGTTAAATTCTTGAGTCCCTAGTGACAACATTTTCTAAGAGTGATAAAGACTCTTTTCCCTTCCTATACTTTGTAGCAGTGTTTCTCAAACTGTATTCCACTAGCAGTGATAAGTATTCCATGAAAAGAAGTGACCTTTGGCAAATGAATTTAGGAAAAAAAGAACAAATTTCACACAAGCTCTCCTCTTGGAGACTTATAGTGCATGGCATCATAGTAAAGGCTCTGAGGAGTTCCATGATAAAGAAACTCATTAAAATCTGCTTCTGCTAGCATTTCCCAAACTGATTTGACCCATTTTTTTGTAGAATGTCTAATACCACCCATTGAACAGAATAAAGTGACTGTTCTTAGAACACAGTTTGGGAAACTGTCTTAATCATATACTGTTAATATTGAATATTAAATAACTATGTTTCTTGTTTCCTTGTCATGGTAAAAATTTTAAAATAAGATCAATACTAGAGTAAAAATAAACATCATTTAAAAATTATTTTCTTCCTTGGTATCTTCCCACTTGTAAGCTTCAAATTTGGTTTCCTTCATATGAATGACTCCCAGATTTTAATGTTTGGCTCTTACCCTATTTCCCATGGTCTGTTGTATCTTTTTCCATCTGGATATCCATCAGCACCTTGACATGTTGCAAACTGAGCTTTCTCCTCTATGCGGTCTGTTCCTTTCCTGCTTCCCTGTGTCTGTCACTGTTCCCCAGTCACCCAGGCCCAAATATGGTGATGTCTTCTACTTTACTTCCTTTTTCCCATCTGTGGGATGGTAAGTGTGAGTGTGAGGCATGATATTTACAGAACAGGGGACATTTGGTCTTGCTAATTGGGGTCACTTTACCTGGCCTGCTGAAAGGACAAAGTGCCACAAAAGGTCACTAAATGTCATTAGTCAGTAGTGAAAAGAAATAGGTATTGGCTGGTAGTTCCAAGTTCTCAGAATGGTATATACCATATAGTGAGGAAAAATATTTGTTCTAATATTTTTATTATATTATATATAATAAAACTTGTTATAAAGAGCTTCCTAACTTATTTTTATATAAAAAATGAATTACTGTATGCATGAAAATATTTTTAAATAAATTACATGAGAAATTATCATGACTTCATTTAATTTTCTGCTTTGGCTACTACTGAGAAAAAGTGAACGGGTGAATATAAGCATATTGAAGATATGGGTTTATTAATACAATAAAGCAAATTTTGGGGACATGTCATCGAGTTGGGATAGACTGATCTCTTAAATCTATAGTGTGAATAGAGAGAATGATACTCATAACTTCGTGGCTTTGTTAACAAATTATGAATTATTAATGGAAGATTAAGAAACATGAGAATTTTATGTTAAATCTTTTTTTGAATTATATTCTCACTGTTGGGAAACTGTTACAACATGTCTAGTTTTGTTTTTAATTTATATTTTAAAAATTTGCTGAAGGTTCACCTCATTTAATAGCATTCCATAAATTGTATAGTAAAGGGAATTTAGGTAAACTGGCTCTCCTTATCTGCTTTGACTTCCATTATAAATCAGATATTATGTGCATTTCTCTGAGCCTATTTCTTATTACAATCACTTATCCTAGTGAAGAATTATCAGATTACTCCATTTCCATTCTATTATTTTTATTGCTATCTGCGTGTACCTGGTTAGATATAATTTAGAATATCACAAGGTATAGTGGGTTATAAAAATTCTACTAAAAAGGTACACTGAAGAATTAAAGATTTTCTGTATTATATGTTGAGCATCATGTTTAACCATCATATATTTGAATGCTAGATTACACCACAAACTTATTCAGCTCAAGTCAAATCGAGACTTTTTGAGAGTTTATACAATATTTGGGTGCCCCCTGCCTCAACTTCAGTGTGTGTAGGAGAAGACAAAAATCTAGAAACCCCACAACCTTGTGCCTGAGTGAAACAGATGCAAAAGGAATGTTGTATAGTATTTGGTGAATCTGTTGTGCCACCTACAGCTCATTTGAAAAAGTACATGACCTTATCCATCACCTACTAGTGTGCCTGTGTGTCCTCCCCTCTGACATTCTGTGGTCTGATCCCTCCTGCAGTATATGGAGATGGTGACCCATGAGTACCTCGGCTATGGAGAAGAGCAGCACAGTGTGGACAAGCTCATCAACATGACATGTAAACATTGTCAGGGAGATGCAGTCAACTTCCTGCATGTGTTAGAATAGGCAGTAGGGAAAAAAAGGATGCTTTGAACTTTATGAACACACCCATACAATATTATGGTGTTGAGAGTCCAGGCCAATTGTTAACATATTCAGTGGCAAGACATACCCACAAGGAAGACTTTTGGATCACAACCCTGACCATGAAAAACATAATTTCATGTTGGAGGAGGTCTTTATTGAGCACAAGTTTATGTGATGAAAGAGAGACTTCAATAAAAGCAAATTTTTGTAAAAATATTTTTGCCTTCTTTGGTTTCTATTAAAATTTCATAGACTATTCATTTTCCATCTATAATTGGGTGTTAATGATAATACCTTTCTAACAAGTATCTGGAACTTTCAGAATATAAAAATGAAAAAAATCAAGACCTCATAAATGATGATGATGATGTGAAAACTTTGGTCTGTGTGGGTGATATATTCCCTAGTCTCTCAGACTGGTCTCTCAGACTGGTCTGTTTGAAGCTGTTCCAGCCTTACCTTTCCATCTACTACAGGTTTGATTAGCTGCAGGCTTCCTACCATTGGGGGTGCTAGTCCACTTTCTCTGTATGAGTAGACTGGTTTCCTATATTTGTTAGTGGGGTAGCACACTGCTTCTCAATTATGGTGAGGAAATAGTCCATGGCAAGTCCTGTGTACTACAAAGTCTCTTTGAAACTTTTCCTGAACTTCTCTGTCCTCATTTATAAGTTGAAATCTTTAAAGGAGGATCTTTGAAGACCAGTCCTCATTTTGAACTTGTAATGATATTAAAGAATTGTTTAACTTTAAGGGGAAGGGAAATTTGCCTTTTTGGTCTTTCCATATTTCCTTATTACAATAATATTATAAAGTAATTACTAGCTGTATTTCAAGGGATAGTTCATGGGATTAAAAAATAACCCACTGCCTCCTCTCTCCATTGATCCTTTTGTGTTATCTGTGTTCTTATTTGTCCTTTTTCTGTTTGCCCATCAATATTTCAGACATGAGGCTCTGTGATTACTGCCTTATTTAAACTCCACATCCCTTTCTGAGTTATTTTCTCCTTTTATAGATATTTTTCAAAAACTTGCTGCCGTCAAAGACCAAAGAGAATGGGTCACCACAAGTGGAGCTCACAAGGTGAGTGGTCCATGAAAGGGTGAATGCTTTAGCCTTGTATGGCAGTGGTTCACATGCTCAGGTTTGCAGCCTTTGTGGTCAAACCATGTGCTATATACAATTCTCAAAAATGTAACCTAGCCTTAAAATGTGATCTCAGCCATCCTTTTACATTTTTACCAACCTAGGGAAAAAATACAGAAAACATAAATAAAGGTTTTCAGAAGCTCTTTTTTTTCTGAAGTTCTTTTCCTATGCCATTTAATATCAACTCAGTTTATTGTTTAATTTAAGTGCTGCTTGGAAAACCTGACTGTATGTAAATTGACACCATCTGTGTGTGTGGTGTGTGTATGCATTATGGCACACAGATCTATATTAGTTTGAACCACATGAAATAGTCTTTGTTTGTCAGACAAAAATGGTTGAACGTAGGCATTTCTATTTGGGTCAACCTCATAAGAGGATGGTACGGTATTATTAACATGTGAGACAACTATTCATTCAAGGTGATGACTTCAATTTTAATTGAAACATGTTCAATTCATCTTAGCAGGAATGTTTAAAGGGTGGTTGCCTAAAGCCAAGTTTCAATAACTTTTTGAACTTTCAGATCCCAGGAAGCCATTTCCAATACATACTAAATTAAGATTGCCTAAAGTATGTTAACACATGATTCAAGGTGGTCTATGGACCAATATTTTCCATTTCAATAGGTGCATATTTCACTAACATTATTGCTTAGAATTTGAACACAGTTTTTGAGTTAGTGTTAAGTGGACATGGCAGTTATAAAAATGATACGCCATTGACTGAAGTTCGGAAAACATTGTATTAGAAGATGAAGAGAGGAAAGAAAGAGTGAGAGAAGAAAAAAAGAAAGGAGCAGAGAAAGAAAGATAAAGACAGTTTTATTTAAAATATTTTTTTAAAAAAAGAATGCATCATAAAGGGGAAAAAATCTACAGAACAAGAAATAAAAAGTCACCCCAGCAATTATTCCATAGTTAGAAGTTCTGCTCTAGGAATGTATTTTGTTATGTACTTTTTTGGTAGCCTTGAGTTCTGAAAATGCGGAGAGATGATAAGTGGTTTAATACATATGGGGGTTCAGAGAAGACAACTGATAAGATTTTTAAAACTTCCAACTAAGTCGTGTTACTGAGGATGATGCATAGAAGCATCCGTTGATGTCCTTTAACATCATTTTAGAAGTCTGAAAGTGTAATGGAGTGTTTAGTAACATTTACATATGTTGCTTAGCTTGGAGAAATTGACAATTTGAATATTTTTGTAAAAAATGGTTCCATAATTTGGAAAGTGCCTAGCATAGTGCCTATCTCATTGTGAGTTCTCAATAACTGGCAACTAACTATATTCTTATTAATGCCATTAGACTCGCCTTTTCTCCTTGAGGATGGGTCAGAGGTGGTTGAACTGAGTCCCTTGAGCAGATGGAAATAGAGGGAAGGGTGACAATTGGGCTGGTCATGTAGCTTGGTCCCTTTTGCTTCCTGTTCTTGGCAAGGACTGCCTCAAAGAGCTACTGAAGAGTTTAAAAGTAAGGAGGGGCTCAATACCCCTCCCCTTTAAATAATTGGATATTTTGAATGTTTCACAAAACTCCTTTTAAAGTTAAGTCTCTATGATCTTTTAAAGGAAACATCACATTATTCAAGAGGCTTATAGTAATTACATGATTAAATCTATACATAAACTATATATTAATAGTAATAGTAGTTGTAACCAATAAGTAAACAATAAAAATATAAAATAAATACTGTTTATTTTATTTCATTTTTCAGACATTAGTAAATTTACTTGGTACCTGAGATACTAATATTCTGTTGGGTGCCCTTTTGCTTTGGCGAGTTTAGCTGAAAGGTAAGTTTTATATTTTAATATTTTATTTTAATATACCTCCATGTTCTGCTGCAATAGCAATTTGGGTAGGAGGGATGCAAAGCTTTTTTGTCACTTAGTTAGTTGAAACTTGTGAAAAGTATGAACGGAATAACATTAGTATGTTAAAGAAAATCCTGGATACAAAAAAGAATCATTTTAAAATTTAAGTTGGAAAGGCAAATTTCAGTTTAAAGTTGCCTTTTTCTTCTTTTTTGTAAATGTTTACCTACCCTTTTTATCCAATCCTCAGTTATTTAAAATATCATAATATTTCTTCAGCAATCAAATCTCCCTAATCACTTCTCTTTGTTCTTATATGTGCATTTATTTATGATGTGCAAAACGTTTTCAAACTTTTTTGGTCTTTGAAAAAAGTTCTTAGATAACCCTGTGCTCCATACATGTGGATTACTTTAAATAAAAGAGCTTTAAATATATTTTAGTACTAATAAGCAGAGCATTGTTTTCTTTGTGAATAGACTATGGTTCCCTTTGGAGAAATGGAGTGATGTCATCATCATACTAGTATTAAGTACATTTAAATTTAAGACACGATATTGTGGGATGTTGGAATGTGATATGTCCCTACCCCATGGGATGGATAGAATTTTGTCTCTTGTCCTGAGATCATATGAGAGCTGAGATATAAGAGGATAAGGTAAAAAAATTGTATTGGTTCCTAATATTTTTCAATTTATAGTCCAGAATGTAGGAGAAGATAAGTGAACTTAACATTGTAGAAAACCTGCTGATGATTTTACATGAATATGACTTGTTTTCTAAAAGGTGAGATTGCTAATAAGGGAAGAAGATGATCTATTACCTTCTACATAAGTGTTTATTATTATTTCTATTTTGTCATGTTATTTACATTGGTAACCAAAAATCATGAGTCAGTTTGATGTTCCTTTTCAGTCTAAGCTTATGTAAAGAAACTAAAGCAAAGAGGTGTACTGATTTAACTTAAGCCTTGTATTACTTCTAGATCTGGGATTATAGTCTAATTATATAATTTTTATGATCACATCTTTGATATTTTTATTTAGATCCTTTATATTGCTAAATTCTATTTCACTTAAAACAAATGAAATAAAATAGTTACTAACATTTCATGATCACCTGTTATAACTCAAAACAGAATCTACAGTAAAGTAGATTCATTTTACATTTGAACCATTTATTGCTCTGAAGAATTATTATATCTCCATAGCTACTAATTAAGTTGTTTTTAAACAGAGTTGAAGCCTATAACATTTGATGTTTAGTTGAGCAGCCAAAATTTTCTAAAAAAGTGAAACAGATGACAGGAATCCCAAATGATGAGGCCCTGACACCAAAGTCACAGTAAATTCCTATAGAGATAAGAGTTTAGAGTATTGGGGTGGGACACAGGCAAACCAGTGATTTCATTAGTGCTCATAAGTGGTGTGACAGATGGATGCTCTGGGAGCTCAGAGCAGAAGCCTAAGAATCAGGGGTGGGAGGTAGGGGGTGGGGGCAGTGTCATACCAGGTTTCCTGGGAGGAGGCAGAGTTATCTAGGCAGAGGGAGAGAGCAAGTGAAAACACACTGAGCTTCAACAGGGAGACCCCAAAGGGTGTGTAAGAGGGAAGGGGACAGTTTGGCACAGATGGAGCTGAAAGTCCAGGAGGGAAAGTGCCAGAAAACTAGTATAGCAGTTAAAGACAGGTTTAAAATAAAGCTGACTTTGCTTAGCACCTTTTGTATGCCATGCCCTGGTCTGAGCATGTGTGTTAACTTGTTTGGTCCACATGATAACCCTATTATTTTCCATGTCTTATAGGAGAGGCAGCAAGACACCTGTGGTAGGGTCTTTGGAAGGTTTAGGAGGTGAAAGGGTGAGAAAGAAGGAATATAGACAAAGAAATTTAAAGTGGGGGGGTTTATTTCTGCGCTCCCAGGCTGAGCTCACCAAATCCAAGATGGAGGGAGGTGAGTCAGTGCCTGGGTGATGGTGTGGGGGGGGTTTAAGCAAGCGGGTCAGGTGGCGACTGGAAGGGGTGGTTCTCTGGAAGTCATGTGTCCAGAAGGGGCGGTTCACCAGTTCCAGAAGTCAGGTGTCCAGAAAGGGCGGTCCAGAAGTCATGTCATCTGGAAGGGGTGGTTCTGGAAGTCATGTTGGGAGGGGTGACACAGCCTCTGAAACTCCAGTTGCAGTGCCCTTCCCCATTCCCCCGATTTAGCATTCCAACTTTTTTGCAATAATAGGGTATCAAGGTTCTTCTGGCTACTTCCTGCATACTGGGGTGACGTGAGGTGATTGGCTGGGGTTGTCATGGTCAGGAGAGGGAGGAGGTTAGCTATAGGAATCTGGTAAGGAGGGTAGGCGGTGGTAATGATGCAGGAGCATTTGGTTGACTGCTACCCATGACAGTTCCTATATGCATCCCTGAAGGAAGTTGAGGAGGCAGGAAGCTAGGAGAAAAAAGAGACAGATTAGGATAACTGGTCCTAGTAGTGGGAGGAGCCATGTCCCCAGGGGGGAAGAAAACCAGTCTAAGGCAGAGTTGGTTCCTTGTTTTCTGTGGTAGAGATCCTCTTTTAGTTTGTTTAAGGTGTGAATATTTTGTTCCACCAGACCTGACTCATTGATGTAATAGCAGCATTCTTCTTGAAGGAATACACACATTCCTCCTTTTTCAGCTGTTAGCAGGTCTAAGGCCATTCAGTTTTGAAGAGTTACCTGGGCTAGTGAGGTAACTTGACACTGTAGAGAGGAAAGGGATTCTGCTGTCGATTCCAGGGCTACCTGTAGTTGGGTCTCAAAGTTTTGAGAGGTTAGAATATTGTGTCCCAGCGCCCCTCCCACCATGGCTGAGGCTGCAACCGAGGTGGTCAGGCTGACCCCTACTAGGATAGGAAGAAAGGCAGCCCTTTTCGAGCAAATAGGGGGCAGTAGCTAAACCAGCTCAGACTTTTCATAAAGGGTTAACTGAAGAAGAATGGCTACTAGGAAGCATGGTCCTGGGGCCGTGTAATTAAGGCACTTGGTGAAAGATCCATTGCACCAGAAATACTGCCCTTTGGGGGCATGGGTGGTGTTATGAATAGTGACGTTAGTTTGGCATTCATTATGAAGTTTTGTCTGATTTATGGTTGTGTGTGAGGCAACAGGTTTTAAGGGGGTAGGGAAGGTTATCAGGCTCTGGTTCCCAGAGAGGGGTGTTCTTTCAAGTGGTGTGGCAGGAATCAGGGCTATGATTGTGTGTTTAGGTTAGATTTATAAGGACAGCTGCTAATAGTGGCCTATTTAATGATGCACAGAGGAAACAGCAGGTTACTTTAGGAGTATTTGTGTTTGGTTGAGGAAATGTAAGGTTTTTTGGAGGACTTGGAGCCACATAAGAGAGGCTGGTGAGGCATAGGTTTGGGCAAGGTGGCTGGAGAGACTCTGCTCAGCTCGCAAAATGTTGACAGATACCTGGGTAAGAGTTGTATTAATGAGGATATAGGCAGGATCTAGAGGGATTGTGAAGAAGGCATCTTTAAGGTCCAGGACAGAATAATGAGTAGTGTGAGGAGGTATGTGTGAGAGAAGAGTATATGGATTGGGAACTACTGGGTAGATGGGGATGACAGCTTCATTAATTAATCTGAGGTCTTGGACTAAATGGTAAGAACCATCAGGTTTCTTGACAGGCAAGATGGGGGTGTTATAAGGCAAGTTAGTGGGTATGAGGAGTCCCTTTCCCTTGAGCTGGTTAATGATGGGTTGGCATCCTTTCTGATGGGTTATGGCAATAGGAAATTGTGGCCTAGATGGGAATGAGGATGAATCTTTTAGTCAGATAAGAACTGGTTTATGATGGGAAGCTATTAGGGGAGTTGAGGTATTCCATACTTCCGGGTTTACTAGGTGAGGTGGTAGGGGAAGAGTGGGGGGGTGGATCCCTGAGTGGAGGTGGAGGTCACACATAAGGGTAATAGTAAATTTGTTTGGAGTTTTTGTATCCAGTGAAGTGAGTCCCCTAACTTGGTGAGAAGATCCCACCCCATTAGTGGGCTAGGGCAAGAAGACATCACCAAGAAAGAGTGTGTCATGGGGTAGCCTTCTATTTAAACATGTAAGTGGTCCAGTAGTTAAGGGGCATGAAGGACGGCCATCTATACCCATAACTATGACTTGGGAAGGAAGGAGTTGACCTGAGTAGGAGGGGAAGATGGAGAAGGGAGCCCCTGTATCCACTAAAAAGGAGGTGGACTTGCCCACTACCTTGATTGTTACCTTGGGCTTGATGTAGATGATCGGGGTCACTGAGGCTGGGCATCATCAGTCGTCGGTGGCCAGGCCCAGGACTGCCAGCAGTAGGTCAGGGGTTGGAAGGATGGCCCCTCCATGGCCAGGTGCCAAGGGGCCATCACTTTTCCAATGTCCCTTTTTCCCACAGAGAGGGCATGGTCCCTTGGGTGGTCAAGGATTGGGACACTGACAGGACCAGTGTCCATCGAGGCCACATGTGAAGCACTTTCCTGGTGGTGGATTAGTCATAGCCAGCATCTTGTCAGTTGAAGTGGGCTGCAGGGCTGCAGTCAGGGATTGGGTTTGTAAATTCTCCCTTCATTCATCCTGGGATTCCTTTTCCACCCTCTCCAACTCATCATGAGTATTAAAAATGTTAAAGGCCATGTTTACCAGGTCACGAATAGGGGCCTGAGGACCGTCCTCGATTTCTCTAAGCTTGCACCTAATATCTGGGGCTGACTGGGATATAAAATGTGTGGCTAAAATGGTTTTACCAGCCTCTGAGTCAGGATCTAGGCAAGTATATTGGGAGAGGGCTTCTGTGAGCCGGTTTAGAAAAATGGCAGGATTTTCTTCAGAACCTTGAGTAATCTCCCTCAGCTTATGAAAGTTTACGACTTTATGGGAAGCTTTCTGCATGCCAGCTATGAGGCATGTAAGCATTTTGTCTTGCCTAATTCATCTGTTTCTCCCCATTGGGGTGTCCATCTGATAGTCCCACCCTGGCTCCTGATCTGGTACTGCCTCAGCCCCCACTGGCATGGTGTGATAGGTTATATGTACCTGGTTAGCATGAGCCCTAGCCATATTGAAAATGTGGTCCATCTCATTGGTAATGAGGGAAGAAGAGCAGATTATATGGATATCATGGCAGGTAAGGTCGTAAGCATTAGCCAGATATTGGAATTCTTTAGTATAGGTAGCTGGGTCATTAGAGAAGGAGCCCAACCATTTCTCAATGTGTGAGAGATCAGCCAGGGAGAAGGGAGTGTGTACTCGAATTAGCCCTTCAGGTTCTGCAACTTCCTAGAGGGAACAGAGTAAAGTACTTTTTGAGTGGGTACGGGACCTTACAGGTGAGGATGGCAAGGCTGTTGAGGATGGTGAAGAATTAGGCAGTGGTGAAGAGTCAGTGGAGAGGGAAGAGAGTGGGGAAGAGGGCATGGTGGTGGTTGGAGAGCTGCTGGAGTAAAAGGAGAAAGGGAAGGAGAAGATGACAGCTGGATAGCTGCTAGTCCAGAAGGGGAAAGATAAGGATAAGATGGTGGTGGGAATGCTGCCAGAGTGGTGGGGGAGAGAGAAGGACAAGATGGTGGCTGAGGTGCTGCTGGAGGGAGAGGAGGAAGTGAGGGCCAAGATGGCAGCTGATTTTCCTGGAGCTGGTACTAGGGGTGGATGTTGCCAGGTTGTCTGGCAGCTTGAATATGAACAGGCACTATTGTCTGGGCAGATTCCAGGAAACCTGTTTAAGTCCAGTCATCTGTCATTCCAAACCCAAAGGCAGTTTCTGAAATATATTCTCTTGACTGGGTGGAGTGTACCCTAGAATTCAACTTAATTAATTTGATATAATTATGTCAACAGATAATGCTATCAATTGTGATGACCCCTGGGTCCCATTCCCAGGTAACTGGGCCCAGATAACATGAGAGAGAAGACAGGGAGACTCAATTTGAGTAGATAGAATTCCAGATACAGCTACTGCCACAAAAAAATGAAACAATATGGTACCCACATAAAACAAAAGGGAACAAAGCAGACAATAAAGAGATGAAGAATCTATGGTATAAGATATGGTGAGTAAAAAGGAAAATAAATGCTTTATGTAAGACATATGTTATACAAAACATGTTGTCTTGTACTTAAGTAGCTAAAGTACAAAAAGTAAAATAAAATTTAAAAACAGAGGAGAAGCTTGGAAAAAGTTGTTTACAATTCAGAGGAAAAATACAAAAAAATTAAAACAATTAGAAAATGAATTTTATGGCCTGCAGAAGATGGATTTTCAACATGTAGAAACTGAGCGTGAAATTGATAATAAACAAAAGAAATTTTT
This sequence comes from Tamandua tetradactyla, assembly GCF_023851605.1. Taxonomy (NCBI): domain Eukaryota; kingdom Metazoa; phylum Chordata; class Mammalia; order Pilosa; family Myrmecophagidae; genus Tamandua; species Tamandua tetradactyla. Next base: position 96,856,155 of record NC_135337.1, on the reverse strand, counting down.
TAAAGTTCAATGCTATAATAAAACAGAACTTTCCTAAAATTAAGAAGAATAGGAATTTCAGGGGAAAAGAAAACTCAGACTGATCAAAATTGAGATGTATTCAGATGAATTGAATAGACTTCAAAAACAAACTACAAACAAAAACAAACTGCAGAGTTAGTTTTTGTTTGGAGTGATGAAAGCATTTTGGTAATGTAGTGGTGATGGTATCACAACATTGGAGATATGAAAATACAACTTAAGTGTACTCATAAAATGGGTTAAAGTGGGAAATTTTGTGTTGTGTGTATGTCATCACAGCAAAAAAACCAGATGAAGTAAGCAAACATTTTTACTTTGGAAAGTAAACAACTTTTTCCAAGCTTGTCTTCTGTTTTTTAAATACTATTTTCCTTCTTGTACTTTAGCTATTTAAGTACGAGACAACATGTATTGTATAACATATGTCTTACATAAAGCATTTATTTTTCTTTTTACTCACCACATCTTAAACAATAGATTCTTCATCTGTCACCCTCTATCTTTGAGAAGGCAGCCATGTGGAGCAGTGGGGGAAGGATAGTTAATTCCATAAATGGTGCTGGGTCAGTTCAGTAATATGAGGAAAAAAAAGAAAATGATTCCTGTCTCACAGCATAGACAAAAATAATTCTAGGTGGATTGAAAAGTGAAACAATAGAGATAACAGGAGAAAACTCTATGCCTGGGAATTTTCTTAAACTGGTGGTGATGGGGGTGTGTGTAGATTTCTTAAACAAGATATAGAAAACACTGACCCTTAAATAAAATTGATAAATTGGTCTACTCATTAACTTTTCCGAGATAAAAATTTTGTTTCTGACCGTTCTTCCATTGGAAGCCTGTCTAGTGGAAATGAGCAGGCTGGATTCAGCAGCTTCATTTGTCAGAAGATTTAAGCCCTCTGGAAATACAAGAAAATACTTTCTTTCTTCAAGCAGGTATTTAAGCTATATTACCATGTTTTATTATATGATACTATATGATTTATTTGTAATGTTATTCATTGTTATAAATAAGTATGATCACACTATTTAGATGCAATTCATGAGTTTTAAAAATGTAAAGTTAAATCCATGTGGATTCCAGAAATTTCTTGGTGCCAGTGTTGAACTTGCAGGGTAATGATACAACAAACTTTGCTCTCCCTTCCATGTTCTGAACTCACTGAGGAATAAACACAGAACTGAAGATATAAAGAATGCAAAATATCAACTTTATTGCTGGTAAAGCTGGGTTAGAAACTATAGCTTGATCTGTGGCCAGAATCAGAATTCTTATTATTTTTTGGATCTCAGGGTGTGAGTACCTTCTTCACACCTAGTGAGTCTGAAAAGAGAAGACAAAGAAAGATGACAGAAATGTGTGCTATTTCCACAAGGCTATTAGAGTACTGCTGTATGGACACTTTTTGGCAGGGCCACCTCACACAGGTGGCTTATGACCTGCTCGGGGGCACCTGGTCTTCAGGACTGGTGAGGTTATACTAGGTATGTTGCCTGCAGTGGCCCACAGCGGGGCACAGAGAAGATGTTTGGGAGTGGCAGGAGGGTAGGAGACCCTAAGAGGAAAACGAGCATATGAGGCAGAGGGAGGGAATAAAGGGGCAGGAGAAGGGCAGACTTTCTTTGCTCCCTGCTATTTCCTCCTGGAGAATGGAGATGTTTCTTCACTGAAGTTGAATTTCTGGTTCTCCTTACAGTGAAGGGCCTCTGTCTCAATACAAGGGCTTGTCCCTTTCCTGTTTGAAGGTTCCCCAGGAAGTCTGATCTGGCTGAATCTCAGTGTTCATAATATCTTTGGTATTTCTCTGTCTCAGAGAGTGTGGGTGAGATCTGTGTTTATAGAAGTCAGAAGAGCAGTTCCTTATGTGCGAGTTTTAGGTTTTCCAGCCTTGGGTGGCTGAAAATATACTATATTTTGATCTGGATGGTGGTGATATATAGATTTGTACTATTGTATTATAAATTGTACACTTAAGACGTGTTCACTTATATAGCTTCCTGTGTATAATTTATACCTCAACTTACAAAAAAGGAAAAATAAATAAAAATTAGAAATGTAAAGGGTTAGGAGTAGGGTCTGAGTTTTGGCCCCACCTACTTTGATGACCATATGGCTTTGGAAAATTCCCTTAAAGTCTCCAAACCTAAGTTTTGCTCAGGTAAGATGATGATAATAATAATCACAGTATCACTATTACAGGGTTATTGTGATAATTACATGAGGGTGTATGTAAAGTCCTTAGCACAGTACCCTGCCTACTGTAAGGACCCCCCAAAAGAGTATTATCCTTTTCAGGTGCTCTGTGCTATAGGTTACAGCATACAGTTGAGAACACAATGAACATTTTAGTGCCAAATGCTACCAGAGGCTGTCACGATGGCTGTGGGGAAACAGGGTGTACTGTGAAGGGCATGGGATTGAGTGGGGTCAGACACCTCTCCCATTCCACTTACTAATTGTGTGATCCAATCTGTTAACCCCTCTGTTAACCATGAACCTTTGTTGTCCTGCACACAGTCAGTGTGAGATAAAAGGCTATTGTGGAGGGACTTCCAGTAAAGATGGCAGAGTAGGGGGGCCTAGGACTGTCTTCCCCCCAAAACAACATTTAAACAAGCAGAAACTGTGTGAAATAAGTATTTTGAAACTCCAGAGGTCAGAAGAACACTGTATAGCATCTAAGGATAAGCAGGAGGAAAAGGCCGATAAATTAAGGTAAAGAACTCTAAATTGCTCTCTCTGCATGGCAACTTCTGGTGCCCTTTTCCCACACTCATGGCAAGCCACTGAGAGGTCCATCTCCTGGCTAGTTGCTGTTGACCGAAAAGGACCTAAAATCCTCTTCCCCAACAGCAGGGTTGTGCATGGAGGATAACTGAGCACAGCTTTTGATTAGTGAACAGGGATCACTTAGTCCTAGCTCTTATGGGCAGCCATTGTTTCAACCCTCCTGGGACAGGAGTAGAGGCAGTAGTAATTTAAAGATGCAGGACTTCCTCAGGACTGCAGGGTTTAGTGAGCAGAAGGACTGCATTTGCTGGGAAGGCCAGGAAAGCTCAGCTTTGGGAAACTATTGGAGAAGTTGTTGCCTTTCCTGACCCCTTCCACAAGGCACTTTGAAGCTGGTCTGCTGCCCCCTTTGTGGATCCCTGGCCCTGTTTTGGCTAGGGAAGACCAAATTGGAAAGTCCTCCCTGTGGTGACCCACCTCCCAGAATATGCCTTCCGGGCAAAAGTAGCAGGAGACAACATGATGAGTGTAAAAAACTGTAGAGGTAGGCAGTCTGGGATAAAGGCCTGCTTGTTTCAGATACCTGGGAGGGGGGGTTGTTCCCTGGGAAACAGAACAACCAAACTACTGTAATCAGGGTAACTCCAAACCAACTAAAAAGCAAAAGCCCAGGACAAGACAGAGGCCTAGTAAGACAGAGGGAACCCTGCACAGTGCATTTATCTTCTTGATAGGAAGGCTGGAATTCAAGAAAATATTTCTCTGATCCTATACTGGTTACAAAACTAAGAAACAGACATCCTAGGGAGTAGATCCCAGAGTTAACTTTTTTTTAGGTTATATCTCTTTTTTGTTTATTTTTTTACATGGGTAGGCACCGGGAATCGAACCCGGGTCCTCTGGCATGGCAGGCGAGCATTCTTGCCTGTTGAGCCACTGTGGCCCATCCGGTTATATCTTTTTTAATGCAGTTTTATTTAGATATATTATATATTCACATATCATATAATCATCCAAACTGTACAGTAGTTCACAGTGTTATATAGCTGTGCATTCATCATCACAATCAATTTTTGAACATTTTCATTACTGAAACTATTCTTATACTTCTCCCATTCTGGATTTATAAAATCCCTTCCCAGTCCATATGCTCCTCCAGATTTCTGAACAATTCAGCATTGTTCATCTTTAACACAGAATCTCCAAGGAGAGATTTTAAGCAGCTGTTTATGTCACCATGTTGATGTCGTCTCTCCCAGAATTAACACTTTAAAATATTAAAATGTACAATATGCAGCAAAAGAGTATAAGATAAGTAAAGAAACAGTAAATGATGGCTCATCCAAAGGAAGGGGCTAAAAATACAGAAAACACAAATGAAGAAAATGAGAATGTGGATGTACCAAACAAAGCTATTTATAAAATAATCTTAGAAATGCTTAAGAAGATGAAGGAAAGTACAGAGAAAGAACTACAGGATATCAGGAAAACAAAATGAGCTATATGGCAGTCCAGATAAAGAGATAGAAATTTTAAAAAGAAGCCATAAAGAGCTACTGGAGTTGAAGACCAAAATAACTGAAATGAAAATGCCCAAGAGGGTTTCAAGGGCAAATTGGAGATGGCAGAAGAAACAATCAGTGAATTTAAAGACAAAACACTTGAAATGAGTCAGGCTGAGGAGCAGAAAGAAAAAAATCTTAAATACTAAAAGTGAAAATAGCCTAATACACCTCTGGGACACCATCAAGCATACCAATATATGATTTATGGGGGTTCAGAAGGAGAAGAAATAAAGGGACAGAAGGAAGAGTCCAAGAATTAAATGAAAGAGAACTTCCCAAACTTAGCAGAGAGCATGAATATGCACATCCAAGAAGCTCAGAGAACAACAAGCAGGATAAACACAAAGGAAATGCACTATCATATATGATGCAAAGGACAGGAAGTCGTTCTGAAAATTGTAAAAGCAATTTGTTACATAAAAGGCAGTCCCATTAGACCCACGGAAGCAAGAAGGCAGTGAGATGAAATACTTCAAGTACTGAAGGAATACAACAGTTAGCCAAGAATTTTGTATCTGACAAGACTCTCTTTGAAAAATGAAGGAAAGATTAAGACATTCTCAGATAAGCAAAAGCTGAGAGGGTACATCCTACAAGATCTGCTCTACAAGCCAGGCTAAAATGAGTTCTTCAAATTAGAAGGAAAGCAAACTAGACAATGGTTCAAAGCAACATAAAGGAACAAAGACCTGCAATAAGGTCACCATTTGGGTAATTATAAATGCCAGTATCATTGTATTGTGTTTTTTGCTATGTCACTTCACTTCTTATTTCCTCCAGGTGCTAAAATTCAAATGCATAAAAATTAATGCTAATTCTAAATTTGTGGCCATACAATATACAAACATATATGGTAATAAGTACAAAAATGGTGGGGGCAGGGCAGAGGGGTATAGGAAAAATTATATGTTATAGAAGTTAAGTTGGTATCAAGCCATATATAAATTTTACTTATTTAGGATGTAAAATTTTAACCCTATGGTAACTATAAGGAAAACAGATGAAAAATAAATAGAGATAGAAATAAGAAGGTACTCAATATGGTGCAACATAAGAAAGCAAATAAATATAAAAGTAGGCTTTAATAGAAGTGAGGACAAAAAGGTTTAGCACTTACAAAGGCTAATAGAGCAAAATGGCAGGAAAAAAATCCTGTATTATCAGTAGTGACTTCAAATTTAAATGGGTTAAACTCTTCATTCAGAAGACAGAGATTGGCAGTACGGACCATCCTTAACATGATAAAAGGCATATATGAAAAGCCTACAGCCAATATTCTCCTGTTCTAGTTTGCTAGCTGCTGGAATGCAACACATCAGAGATGGGTCGACTTTTAATAAAAGGGAATTGATTTCATTTGTTCTTCAGAGGAAAGACAGCTAACTTTCATCTGAGGTTCTTTCTTATGTGGGAAGGCACAGGATGGTCTCTGGTGGCCTTCTCTCCAGGCCTGTGGGCTCCAACAATTTTCCCTGGTGTGATTCCTTTCTGCATCTCCAAAGGCCTGGGCTGAGCTATGAGTGCTGAGATGAGGTATGCTGAGCTGCTTGGGCTGTGCTACATTGAGATCTCTCATTTAAGCACCAGCCAATTAAATCAAACACCATTCATTGCAGCAGGCATGTCTCCTAGCTGACTGCAGATATAATCAGCAACAGATGACGTTTACGTACCATTGTCTCATGTCCACAGCAACAGAACTAGGCACCGTCACCTGGCCAAGTTGACAACTGAATCTACCACATCTCCTTAATGGCAGAAGAATCAAAGCTTTCCCTCTAAGATCAGGAATGGGAGAAAGATAACCACTGCCACTACTGCTATTCAATATTGTACTGCAAGTTCTTACCAGAGCAATTAGGTAAGAAAGAAAAATAAAAAGCACCCACATTAGAAAGGAAGAAGTAACATTTTCCCTGTTTGCAGATGACAGGCAATATATACAGAAAATTCTAAGAAGTCCACAACAAAGTTTCTGCAACTAATAAATGAATTTATCAAAGTGGTGTGGTACAAGAACAACAATCAAAGACCTGTAGCTTCCCTGTGTCTGCCCAGGCAAAAAAAAAAAAAAGAAAGGAAAAGAAAAGGAAAAAGGCCAGTAGCATTTCTATACAGAAACAATAGCCAAAGCCACCTTGAAAAAGACTGAAGTTGGAGGACTAACATTTCCTGATTTTAAAACTTATTATAAAGAAACAGAAGTCAAAACAGCATGGTACTAGCACAAGAACAGAAGTGTAGACCAATGGAATTGAATTGAGAGCTCAGAAATCAACCCTCACATTTATGGCCAGTGGGTTTTTGACAAGGAAGCCAAGGCCACCTGTGCTGGTTTGAAAGGAAGTGTGCCCCCTAAGAAAAGCCATGTTTTAATATAAATCTCATTTCTTAAAGGTAGAATAATCCCTATTCAGTACCGTATATTTGAAACTGTAATGAGATCATCTCCCTGGTTGATGTGATTTAGTTAAGAATGGTTGTTAAACTGGATTAGGGGATGACATGTCTCCACCCATTTGAGTGGTCTTGATTAGTTTCTGAAGTCCTATAAAAGAGGAAACATTTTGGAGATTCAGAGAGATTCAGAGATATTCAGAGAGAGCAACACTACAAAGCAGAGAGTCCACCAGCCAGCGACCTTTGGAGATGAAGAAGGAAGACACCTCCCGGGGAGCTTCATGAAATAGGAAGCCAGGAGAGAAAGCTAGCAGATGATGCCGTGTTCGGCATGTGCCCTTCCAGCTGAGAGAGAGAAGCCCTGACTGTGTTCGCCATGTGCATTCTCACTTGAGAGAGAAACTCTGAACTTCATCGGCCTTCTTGAACCAAGGTATCTTTCCCTGGATGCCTTTGATTGGACATTTCTAATTGGGACATTTTCTCGGCCTTAGATCTGTAAACTAGCAACTCATTAAATTCCCCCTTTTTAAAAGCCATTCCATTTTTGGTATATTGCATTCTGACAGCTAGCAAACTAGAACACCACCTAATTGGTAAATAATAATGCTTTCAACAAATAGTACTGGGGAAACTGGATCTCCAGTTACAAAAAAAAAAGGAGGATTCCTACCTCACACCATATACAAAAATCAACTCAAAATGGATCAAAGACCAGAACCAGAACCAGAACCATAAAACTCCTAGAAGAAAATGTAGGAATGCATCTTCATTACCTAGTGTTAGGCAATGATTTCTTAGACTTTATACCCAAAACACAAGCAACAAAAGAAAACTAGATAATGTGTCCTCATCAAAATAAAACACTTTCTTTTCCTCAAAGGACTGTATCATGAATGTAAAAAGACAGCCTACACAATGGGAGAAAATATTTTGAAACCACATTTTCTGATAAAGGATTAATAAGCAGTATATATAAAGAAATCTTTCAACTTAACAACAAAAATATGCAAAAAACTCAAACAGACATCTCTCCATAGAAGATACACAAATGGCCAGAAAGCACATGAAAAGATGCTCAACATCATTCATTTGTGAAATGCAAATCAAAACCACAATGAGAGACCATTTCACATAGATTAGAATGGCTGCTATTAAAAAATGGAAAATATAGTGTTGAAGAGGGTGTGGAGAAATAGGAACACTCATTCACTGCCTGTTGGCAATGTCAAATGGTGCAGCCACTGTGGAAGACAGTTTGGTGCTTCCTCAGAAAGCTAAGTGTAGAACTACCATATGACCTGGCAATCCCCTGACTAGGTACATACTAAAAGTAATTTAAAGCAGGGGCTTGAACAGGTATTTACACACTGATGTTCATAGTGGTATTATTCACAATTGCCAAAATATAGAAGCAACCCAAGTGTCCATCAATCACGGATAAATAAAATGTGGTATATACATACAATGGAATATTATTCAGCTATAAAAAGGACTAAAACCCTGATATATGTGATAATATGCATGAATCTTGAAGAAAACATGTTGAGTGAAATAAACCAGACACAAAAGGACAAATAGTGTATGACCTCACTGTTTTGAAACAATTAGAATAAGCAAATGTATAGAGTCAGAATCTAGAACACAGGTCAGCAAGGGACATGTTGGAGATGAAGAATGGAAAGTTAAAGCTAAATGTACGGGATTCCTATTTAGAATGATGGAAATGTCTTTCTAATGGATGGTGATGATGTAGCACTACATTGTCAATGCAGGTAACAGCACTGAAATATATCCAAATATGATTAAAAGGGGGAAATGTTAGATTGTACATATGACAACAGAATAACAATTTTTAAAAATCAGTGGAACAACACAACACAAATAGTAACCCTAAGTTAAACCATGGTCTTTATTAGTAGTACAGATATAGAGATGTGCTATCATAAATTGTAACAAATGTTCCTCACCAATGCAAGGTATGGATGGTGGGGCGGTATATGGGAATCCTATATTTTATGCATGATTATTCTGTAAACCCACAACTTCTCTAATAAAGAAATAGTTTTTTAAAAAATTGCTGTGGTGGGTTACTGCACTTGAGCTACATGAGGGCTAGAGTTAGACTTTGTTAAAGCTCAATTCTCCTTCTTCCAAAGCTGTGCCAAGAAGGAAAATTAGTGTTTTTGAGAAGTGCCTTTGATGACAAATTCTCTGTGGAGTTAAAGAGTATTGATGTAAAACTAAAAGCACAGTTACAATGATGATATACAATATATATTTGTTTGCTTTCATTCCACCATGCTGTACTGCCCTCACTGAACTGGTGCTCAGTGACACCAACACCCACCAGGTAGTTCAGGTGAGAATGCTCCTACTTGAAAAGGTAGAGCATCTTCTCCAACCTGGGTCCCCACTACCATGTCACTGTTAGCCTTTCTTATGGTACAGTTTGTATCCAAGAACTATGTGTTTTTGGCATCCCATCATATGATTTTTGAAATATTTTAATATGTCATTTGTCTGTAGAATTTTATTTTATATTATTCTCAGTCCTTCTTTAAATCAGCATTAAAAGAACTACTGGTTAATTGATGTTGACCCTTGAATATTCATAGTCATAAAACAAAATATTTATTACACAAAGCAAAATTCACTAATCAATCTTAATCAATCCACTACATATACACATAACTATGTGTGTATGTGTGTGTATATATATATATATTTATGTCTCTCTCTATCTATATCTATGCATACAAGCCTTGAATGGGTTTCTGTTACAAAAGTTACCACCTATTTATTGAATTTTCAGAGGATATCCTTTTCTTTCCTTTTCTGGTCAGTGCAATATATCCAACTTCAAGTTCAGATATATAAATATATCAAAGTTAGTAATGGAAAAGATCACTAACCATTAGAGCCCCTAATGTAAGCTCAGCAAATCAGACGGTATTTGGTGGAGAAGAATATTTGGAGTTGGCCAGATTGAGTTTCCATTACTTGCATCACTACTTGCTAACCTGGCACCTGAATAAATAACCTCTAAATTTTGGTTTGCTCCTCTGTAAATCAGGGAAATTCTACAGTAATCCACAGAATAGCTATAAGGATTAAATGCAATAAGGTATTTAATTAAAACTCTGCAATTTTAACACATAAATTAAATCTCTTTACAGTCAAAACATAAATGCCTGCACAGGGTAGAGTTCAGTAGATTATACATTTAATAGTTAATAGAAAATTATCAGTGTTTTAGTTTCCTAACTACTAAAACAAGTACCCTACAGTGGGTTGGCTTAACAGCAGGAATTTATTGGCTCATATTTTCAGAGACTAGAAGGCTTGCTTCCTCCCAGGGTTGGTATCTTCTGGCTGGCTGGCAATCCTTAAGGCTCCTTGGCTTTTCTGTCACATGGTAGTATATCTGGCAGCATCTTCTTTCTCTTCTGGGGTCTGTTGATTAACTTCTGCTACTTCATGAGGCTTCCACTTTCTTGTCCAATTTCCTTTGCTTATAAGGACTTTATCCTTATGGAATTCAGGCCCAACCTCATTCAGTTTGATCACACCATAACTAATAACATCTTCAAAGTATCTACTTACAAATGGGTTTAGACCCACAGAACCAGAGATTGGGACCCAGACATGCCTTTTATGGGGGACGAGATTCAATCTCCAGCAGTCTGCTCTCTGGACTGCCCAAAAACATGAAAACATGTTCTTCCATATAAAAAAACACATTCATTCTATCACAACATCCCAAAAGCCTAAAGTCATTTCAGTAATAATGCTAAGAACAAAGTCTCATCAAAATCATATCTGTGTATGGTCCATCATGGGGCATCTGTCTGATGGACCTATAAAACCTAGAAAACAAGTTATCTGCTTCCAATATACAATGGTGGGACAGACATAGGATAAACATTCCCATTCCAGAAGGAAGAAATTGGAAGGAAACAGGGATCATGGATGCCAAACAAGTCTGTAACCCGGCAGATTTCATGTTTTGAGAGACATCGCTGGAATGACACCTTGTTCTCTGGGCCTTCTAGAGTAGTAGCCCCACCCATTCCAAATGCTTATATTATGGTCCTGCTCTTCCTGAACACTGAGATGAAGCTGCATTGGCACGGCAGCCAGGAAACTGGCCCAACTCTCTCCAATCATTGTGGTGGTAGCACTCTCCCTAAACAAGAAGTCATAAGATCTTTCTCCTCCTCCTTAGAGCAGATGGTCCACCCCTTTGAAGTAAGAGGCAGACCAACCCTTTCCACACACATGGGAGGGCCCAGTGTCTTGGCCTAAGAAGGTCTTTTTGGTCTAGACCTTTGCTTCCATGGTTCTGCCCTTGAGGTCATTTCTTTCAGTTTGTCCCTTTTCTGTCCCTTTCAGTCCAGGCTAGTTCTGCTCATGCAAATTTTGCAAAAACCTGGTTGGCTTTGTGTGCAGTTACAGTGCACACACATCACACAATAGAACTTTCCAAAGATCCTTCCTTGAAAACTGCATTTCAAATCTTGATTTCCACTGATATAGCTGACTATATCAGTGTTCAGCCTAATTCTCATTGCAATGGGTTGTACAGTTAAACCCTCATGTGGAATCCTGTCCTTTGGATACATTTCCCAAAAGGTCTCTGATAGAGCCACATTTGGTCCTACTCTCAGAGCATCCAACTTTGATATGTTAAGAATTTTCCAAATCAGTTGCTGGCTTCTTTGTGCTTAAAGTTCAATTTGCAGTTAATCTCTTTCCTCTCTCATTTCATCATTAGCTGCAAAGAGAGACCAGGCTGAAGCTTCCACATTCAGATTGGAAATCTCCTCAGCTAAATAATCAAGTTTATCACTTTCGAATTCTGCCTTCCATCCGACTCTGAATACAATTTTGCCAGGTTCTCTACCACTTTATAACAAGGATCATCTTTCCTCCAGTTTCCTAAAACACATTCATCTTTTACTTCTAAGCCTTCAGTGGAAGCACCTTTAAGATCCATATTTCTACCAATAATCTCTTCAAAGCAATCTAAGCTTTTTCTATCAAGTACCACCCAATTCCTTCAGCCTCTACCCATTACCCAATTCTAAAGCCATTTCCACATTTTTAGATATTATTCATAGCAACACCCCTACTTTCTGAAACCAAAAAGTATTTTAGTTTCCTAGCTGGTAAAACAAATACCATACAATGGGTTGGATTAATAGGAACTTATTGGCTCACATTTTCAGAGGAGAGAAGGCTTGCTTCCTTCCAGGATTGGTATCTCCTGGCTGGTCAGTAATCCTTGGGGTTCTTTGGCTTTTCTGTCACATGGCAGTATACCTGGTGGTATCTTCTTCTGTTGACTTGCAGCTTCTTGCTTCTTCCATGGCTTTTCCCTCTGTGTTCAATTTCCTTTGCTTATAAGAACTTCAGCCATATCGGATTAAAGCCCACCCTCATTCAGTTTGGGCACAGCTTAACTAGTAACATCTTCAATCCTACTTACAAATAGATCCACACTCACAGGACCAGGAGTTGAGATCTGAACATGCCTTTGTGGGGGCCATAATTCAGTCTCCAGCAAACATTAAATTGACATTAAAATTTTTTGTTTATTCTTGTATATATACATATTCATTTGAGGTTAAGTCTAGAAGGATGTTAACTGTGTTTTCATGGATAACTTTATTTTTCTTTTTTAAATCTGTTATTGTTTCCTGTATTTTTTTCTTTTATTTTCCTTTTTACTTTATGATTGGTTTATAGACAGTCTTTAATTACCACTCATAAAGGGATAAATTATATTCCATAGTTAGGTATTTAAAATGCAAAGACTAAAGATGTTTATTTGGAGTCCTTCATTGTGTCCTCTCTTTTTTTTGCTTTTTAAGTTAAGGAATATTTTATTTATGGTTTTGTACATATATTCATGATGAAATTAGGTTGCTGTTTTTCTTTTGGTGATTTTTCAAGTTTTGCATTAGTGTTATTCTAGTTTCATACAGTTAAATTGAAAAAGTTTACATTAGTTTCTTATACTTTGAATTAGTTGAAATAGCATCAGTATAATTCATTCAGAGAACGATTTGGTTTGAACACTTAATTTGGAGGAAGCTCCTTGACAACTTTTATCATTTTCTACCATGGTTAATGATCTTTTCACTTCTTCTACCTTTTCTTGAACATTTTGGTAATTTATATTTTCTAGAGGTTAAGCATTTATCAATGAAGTATATGTTAAAAGGCATATTGTTACATCAAATTTCACTGAAATTATTGCACTGATTCTCACATCTGTACATGTATCTTGCTTTGCATATGCAATATTGTGCAGTTTTTCTGTTTTGATTTTGTCTTTTTTAGTACTTCCAGAGTCACGTCCATTTCTTTGCTGTTTTCTAAGAAGTGGTTCTTTGTTTTAACAATTTTATTGTATTTACTTATTGAACTTTTATTGTAAAATATAACACACATAAAGCAAAGAAAGAAAAGAGCAATAATTTTCAAAGCACACCTCAATGAGTAGTTATGGAATAGATCACAGAGTTCATCATGGGCTACCATTCCACCATCTCAGGTTTTCCCATTCTAGCTGCTCCAAAACACTGGAGAATAGAAGCCATATTAGTATAGTGATTCAGCACCATATTCATTTGTTAAATCCCATTTTCTTTGTTATACCTCCTCCTTCTCCTTTAATCCTTCTCTCAGTTTATAGGGATCTTTGGGCAATGCCCATTCTGACCTTTTCATGTTGAGAAGGGGTTTCCATAGTAAAGGGTAAGAGGAGGAAATTAATTGAAAATCCTAGAGAGCCTGGTCCCTCTCAGTTTCAGGATTTATCTTATCTAGGAACCCTCCAGAAATTACATGTTCCAGGAGGGCAAACCTCGTTCATGAAACTTTCATAAAGTCTCAGTTCATGCCCTAGGTGTTCTTAAGCATCAACAGGAGTGATGTGAATTGGGATTTAGCAAACTATGGTCATTAGCACTATCTAATTGAATCTTGCATAAGAGTAGCCTCCAGAATAGCCTCTTGATGCCATTTGATCTCTCTTGGTCACTGATGCCTTATTTTATCACATTCTTTTCCCCCTTTTGGTCAGACAGGCACTGTTGATCCCATGGTGCCAGGGCCAGACTTATCTCCTGGAGTCCCTCCCCATGTTGTCAGGGAGACTTCATCCCTGAATGTCTTGTACTACGAATGGGGGAGAGCAATGGGGGATGACAACAATTTTCCTTGCAGAATTGAGTTTAGTGAGAGAGAGAGGCCACATCAGAGTAACAAAGAGTCTTCTTAGAAGCAACTCTTAGGCCTTGTTATGGGTAATCTTAGCTTCTCTCCTACAGAAATAAGTTTCATAAAGGCAAGCCTCAAAATCTGGGGCTTGGTCTATTTTCTTGGAAGTCCCCAATGGTTGAGAGGTTACCCAGGATTTCCCAGATGGGAAAGTTTAATAATTCCATATATATATACATTTTTCTCTTCAGACCCTCAAGAGACTCTACCAGTACTTTTAAAATTTTAGTCCACCATAGTCTGAGATGTATCCTGGTATTATATTAAACTATACAGAATTATAAGGCCTCATTACTGCTCTGGACTCCAGGAGTTTGAGTTGTTTAAATGAGCCATCCATAGAGGTTGATTTAGATTTTGTGTTAGTCCAGACGTAATAAACCTCTCCACCTTTGGTCTCATACAGTAGCTGGAGGTCTAAAGTACATACACTATCATTTTTTACCCTGTATTCTAATTTACCTTAGACCCAGTCAGATTGACTTCATTTTAAACTCTAATGAGGCCTGATCTCTTTTATAGTTACTTTAACTGTTAGTATATATAACTATGCTAACTTTCAGAAATGCAGCACTCCATTTCCCTCAAAGTTCCAGGGAAATACCAGCTGATGCACATATAGCTCAGTGTCTCAGAATCTGGAAATATATTTACAACTTAAGACTAAATATGGCTGCTATAAGGGACAATCTAAGCCATAATTTTCTTGTAAGTATTTTCTGAGAGACCTCAGCTCATTTTTTATTTTCTTTCTGTCTTATCTTGCACAATACATTGTCCCCAAGGTTTATTCATTTTGTTGTGTGCCTCTTGACATCCTTCCTTTTTGTAGCTGCACTATATTCCATCATATGATTTTATCACCATCCACCATTGTGCCTCCCAGTCAATATAGCCTTTGACTCCCTCCATCTATTAGGTATTATGGATAATGTCCAAAATAAACAAACCATGTCTTAACTGTATCATCACTTAGTTTTGCAATCAGCAGCAACTCTCAACTTTAGACAATTTTCATTGGTTCGTAATGACAAAGAACCAGCTATCAAACTAACTATCAAATCAAAACTGCCCCTTATCACTTGTCCCTCCCCCTCAATTAGTTGCCCTAGTAGTACTGTGATACTGTTGATGTTTTCCTGTTAACTTTTGGCCATAGCACCCATTTTTTTGTTTTCCTCCTATATCTCTCTATTATTGACTGTTTATTCACTATTAAACATTGAAATAGTTCATGTAACAACTTATTTACAGCTGTAGATTTAATCATTGGGATACATGGCACTATATATCCCTTTTCAATCATATTCACCTTTGATATGGCAATATTACTTATAAACCCATTAATTAGTTCCCATCACTTCTATATGTTCCCTTGCATTTAGATTCAACCTCTTTGAGTAGCTCTTCCTCCATCTCTAGCTTTTGTATAGCTGTAGGTCTGCTGTATTCTATAGTGTAACCTCTGAGATGACCTTTTCCAGATTCGTAATAGTGAAATCATACAATATCTGTCCTTTTGTGTCTGACTTATTTCATTCAGAATTCTGTCCCCAAGGTTCATTCATATTGTCATATGTTTCAGGACCTCATTTTGTCTTTTTTTTTTTTTTTTTTTTTTTTTTTTTTATTAACGGAAAGAAAAAAAAGAAATTAACACAACATTTAGAAATCATACCATTCTACATATGCACTCAGTAATTCTTAACATCATCACATAGATGCATGATCATTGTTTCTTAGTACATTTGCATCAGTTTAGAGGAACTAGCAACACAACAGAAAAAGCTATAAAATGTTAATATAAAGAAAAGAAATAAAAGTAGTAGTAATAGTAAAAAACAACAACAACAAACAAACCAACAAGCAAACAAAAACAAAAAAAAACCCTATAGCTCAGATGCAGCTTCATTCAGTATTTTAACATGATTACTTTACATTTAGGTATTATTGTGCTGTCCATTTTTGAGTTTTTGTATCTAGTCCTGTTGCACAATCTGTATCCCTTCAGCTTCAATTACCCATTGTCTTACCCTGTTTCTAACTCCTGCTGAACTCTGTTACCAATGACATATTTCAAGTTTATTCTCGAATGTCCGTTCACAACAGTGGGACCATACAGTATTTGTCCTTTAGTTTTTGGCTGGATTCACTCAGCATAATATTCTCTAGGTCCATCCATGTTATTACATGGTTCACAAGTTTATCTTGTCTTAAAGCTGCATAATATTCCATCGTATGTATATACCACAGTTTGTTTAGCCACTCTTCTGTTGATTGAGATTTTGGCTGTTTCCATCTCTTTGCAATTGTAAATAACGCTGCTATAAACATTGGTGTGCAAATGTCCGTTTGTGTCTTTGCCCTTAAGTCCTTTGAGTAGATACCTAGCAATGGTATTGCTGGGTCGTATGGCAATTCTATATTCAGCTTTTTGAGGAACCGCCAAACTGCCTTCCACAGTGGTTGCACCCTTTGACATTCCCACCAACAGTGAATAAGTGTGCCTCTTTCTCCGCATCCTCTCCAGCACTTGTCTCATTTTGTCTTATTGCTGCTAATATACCATCATATTTATATACGCATTTTGTTTATCTGCTCATCTGTTGATGGGCACTTGGATTGTTTCCATCTTTTGACAATTGTAAACAGTGCTGTTATGAACATTGGTGTGCAAATGTCTGTTCTTGCCACTGCCCTCAGCTCATTTGGGTATAGGCTGAGTATTGGTATTGCTGGGCCATAGAGCAACTCAATATTTAGTTTTCTGAGCAATTGCCAAACTATCTTCCCAGAGGCTGCACTGTTATACATTCCCACTAACAGTGAATAAGTGTTCCAATTTCTCCAATCGTCTCCAACATTTGTTATTTCCTGTTTGTTTAGTAGCAGCCATTCTTATAGGTGTAAGGTGATATCTCATTGTTGTTTTAATTTGCATTTCCCTTATAGCAAATGAAGATGAACATCTCTTCATGTGTTTTTTTGCCATCTGTACTTGCTTTTCAGAAAAACATCTGTTTATATCCTCTGCCTATTTTATAATTGTGTTGTTTGTTGTTTTGCTGCTGAGCTGTATAATTTCTTTATGAACACAGGATATCAAGCTTTTTTCTGATATATGATTTCCAAATATTTTGTCTGAGTTTTCTCCCTCTTCATCTCTATGACAAAGCCCTTTGAGGCACAGAGACTCTTGATCTTAAGGAGTTTCCATTTATCTATTTATTCTTTCACTTCTTGTGCTTTGGGTATAAAGTTTAAGAAACTACCTCCTATTACTAAATCTTGAAGATGTTTGCCTGAATTTTCTTCTAGAAGTTTTATGGTACTGGCTCTTACATTTAGGTCTTTAATACATTTTGAATTAATTTTTGTATAGCGTGTAAGGTAGGGGTCCTTTTTCATTCTTTTGGCTATTGCTATTTAATTCTCCCATACCCATTTATTGAAAAGACTCCTCTGTCACAGGTCAGTGGATTTGGGGACTTTATCAAAAATCAGTTGTCCACAGATTTAGTGGACTATCACTGTAAGTCTCTATTCAATTCCACTGGTCAATACTTCTACCTTTGTGCCAGTTCCATGTTGTTTTGATCACTGTGGCTTTATGGTAAGCATTAAAGTCAGAAAATGATAGTCCTCCCACTTCACTATTCTTATTTAAGATGTCTTTAGCTATTCTGGTCTCTTTCTCATCCAAATAAATTTGATAGCCAGCTTTTCCAAGTCTTTTCCAAGTAGATTCTTGGGATTTTGATTGGTATTGCATTGAATCTGTAAATCAGTTCGGATAGAGTTGATATCTTAATGACGTTCATCCTTCTGGTCTATGAGTATGGGATGGCATTTCCATCTATTTAGGTAGTTTTTTATTTCTTTTAACTTTTTTTGTAATTTTTTTATATTTAAGTCCTTGACATCCCTGGTTAGGCTTATTTCTAGATACTTGATTATTTGGTTGCTATTTTGAATGGAATTTTTTCCTTAACTGTCTCCTCAGATAGGTTTTTTGTGTGTATAAAATCATTACTGATTTTTGTACATTAATTTTGTATCCCGCCGCTTTGCTGATTTTGTTTATTTGCTCAAGTAGCTTTGACGGAGATTTTTCAGGGTTTCCTAATATAGGAAATAATGTCATCTGTAAATAATGAATGTTTTACTTCTTCCTTTCCTATTTGGATGGCTTTTATCTTTTTCTCCTATCTTATCATTCCATTATCATTAAAGGACACTGGATTTTGTCAAATGCTTTTTCAGCATCAATTGATATGATTGTGTGATTTTTCCCTTTTGATTTGTTAATGTGCTGTATTATGTTGATTGAGTTTTTTATGTTGAACCACCCTCGCATTCCTGGTATAAACCCCACTTGGTCGTAAGGTATAATTCTTGTAATGTGTCGTTGGATTCGGATTGCTTGTATTTTGTTAAGAATTTTTGCATCTATATTCGTTAGGGAGATTTGTCTGTAGTTTTCCTTTCTTGTAGCATCTTTATCCAGGTTTGGTATTACAGTGATGTTAGCTTCATAAAATGTGTTAGGTAGCATTTCTTTTTCTTCAATTTTTTGGAAGAGTTTGAGCAGAATTGGCTTTGTTCTTTTTGGAATGTTTGATGAAATTCCCCTGTGAAGCTGTCTGGTCCTGGGCTTTTCCTTGTGGGAAGATTTTTGATGACTAATTGAATCTCTTTACTTGAAATTGGTTTCCTGACCTCTTCTATTTTTTTTCAAGCCAGCATAGGTAGTTCATATGTTTCTAGGAAATTGTCCATTTCTTCTAGTTTGTTGGAATATGTTCATATGTTATGATTTTTTAAAATTTCTTCAGGATCCATGGTGATGACCCCCTTTTCATTTCTGATTTTGTTAATTTGCATCCTCTCTCTTTTTTTCTTTGTTAGTCTTGATAGAAGTCCATCAATTTTATTAATTTTCTCAAAAAACCAACTTTTGGTTTCGTGGATTCTTTCTATTGTTTCGTTTTTTCCAGTTTGTTTATTTCTGCTTTAACCTTTGTTATTTATCTTCTTTTATTTGCTTTTGGGGTTGCTTGCTGTTCTTTCTCTAAATTCTCCAGGTGAGCAGTTATGTTCTTAAGTTTTCCTTGTTTTGTTTTTTAATATAGGCATTTGGTGCAATAAGTTTCCCTCCCCACACTGCCTTTGCTGCTTCTCATAAGTTTTGATGTGCTGTATTCTCATAATCATTTGTCTCCTGATATTTATAGATTTCTCTATCAATTTCTTCCTTAACCCAATGATTATTTAAGGGTGTGCTGTTTAATATCCATATATTTGTGAAAGCTCTGGTTCTTTGGTGATTATTAATTTTCAGTTTCATTCTGTTGTGGCCAGAGAAAATGCTTTGCATAATTACAATCTTATTAAATTTATAAAGACTAAATTTATGCCTCAGCATATGATCTATCCTGGAGACTGTTCTGTGTACACTAGAGAAGAATGCATACCCTGCTGTTTTGGAATATAATGATCTATATATGTCTATTAGGTCTAATTCATATATCCCATTGTTTAATTTTTCTATTTCCTTGTTGATTCTCTGTCTGGTTGTTCTATGTGTAGTGAAGAGTGGTGTAGTCAATTCTTCCACTATTACCATTGAAACATCTATAACTCCCTACAGTTTTGCTATGTTGCCTCACGTACTTTGGAACTCCTTGATTGGGAACATAAACATTTATGATTGTTATTTCCTCTTGGTGAACTGTCCTTTTTTATTTTTAATATGTAGTGTCCTTCTTTGTCTCTGATGATGTCTTTACATTTGAAGTCTATTTTATCTGATATTAGTACAGCTAATCCTGCTTTGTTTTTTGTTATATCTTGCATAGAAGATATTTTTCCATCCCTTCCTTTCAACCAATTTTGTCGTCGAATGTAAAATGTGCTTCTTATAAACAGCATATAGATGGATTATATTTTTAATCCCTTCTGCTAGTCTGTATCTTTTAATTGGTGAGTTTAGTCTGTTGTCAAAATACTTACAGTGAAAGTATTCTTGAATCTGTCTTCTTATTCTTTAGTTTTTATCTGTCAGATCTATCTATTCTTTTCCTTCTATTTTTATTCTTCAACTTACCGTTACTGGTATTCTTCAATTCTGTGCCCTCCTCCAGACCTTCCTCTCCTGTTTTTTTTTTTCAGCTAATAGGACTCCTTTTAGTATTTCTTGTAGGGTCGGTCTCTTGTTGACTAGTTCTCTCAAACCTTGTCTTTGAAGATTTTAATCTCTCCCTAAGTTTTGAAGGATAACTTGGCTGGATAAAGAATTCTTGGCTGAAAGCCTTTCTCATGCAGGATCTTAAATATATCAAACCACTGCCTTCTTACTTCCATAGTGCCTGTTGAGTAGTCTGAAGTCAGTCTTACATGTTTTCTTCTGTATGTAGTAGAATGCTTTTCTCATGCTGCTTTCAGGACTTTCTGTTTCTCTTCAACATTTGACAATTTGCTTAATCTATGTTTTGGAGTAGGTCCATTCAGATTTATTCTATTTGGAATTTGCTGGACCTCTATGATTTGTATATTTATGGCTTTTGTAATTTGGGAAGTTTCCCCTGATTATATCTTCAACTATCTTTCCAAGCTCTTTACTCTTCTCTCCTCTTTCTGGGACACCAGTGATTCTTATATTTGTGTGCCTTTTGTTGTCTATTATTTCCCTAAGATCCAGTTCCATTTTTTCTATCTTTCTTGCCATTTGTTCTTTTGTCCACTCTAGTTCAATTGTTCTGTACTCTAGCTCACTTATTCTTCCTTCTACTTTTTCAAATCTGCCCTTGTGTGTCTCTAGTATGTTTCTAACTTGGCCTACTGTATCTTTCATTTCTGTGAGATCTGCCATTTTTCTATTTAATCTTTTGAATTCTTTTTTATGCTCTCTAGTATATTCCTGATATCCTTTATTTCTTTATAAATACCCTTGAGTAGTTGTTTCATATTCTGTGTCCTCTCTGGACTTTTGATTTGGTTGTTTGGTTAGGCCATTTTTGTTTGGATGTTCACATGCTTTGTGTTTTGTTGTTGTGTTTGGAGCATGCGATTATCTTAATAAGGTTAATTTGCAGGTTGATTTCTTTCACTCATCTAAAGTTTTGTATTTACTTGGTTTTGGATTGAAGGTTTCCTTTTGCACTTGGTTTCTCAATTATTCCCCACCAAACCAAGGCCTGGATCTAATGTAGGAGATACAGTTCAACTTAAGAAGCTAGTAAAAGCTAGTCTGAGAGTGATGCCTTGTTGAATCCCAGAGTGATTTGATTGGTGAGTGGGAAAGTATTTGCAAAGTCGTGAGAATGGGGGAAAATTCAACCTCCCCAAGTTGAATTTTTGATATTCTCACAAGCAGTGTGGACAACCAAAGCTATAGGCTGAGCCCCCAGTCTTGGGGTTTGTTCATATGAAACTTAACCCCACAAAGGATAGGTCAAGTCTACTTAAAATTAAGCCTAAGAGTTACCCCCAAGAGAACCTCTTTTGTTGCTCAGATGTGGCCTCTCTCTCCAGCCAACACAACAAGCAAACTCACCACCCTCCCCCCTGTCTACATGGAACATTACTCCCAGGAGTGTGGACCTTCCTGGCAACGTGGGGCAGAAATCCTAGAATGAGCTGAGACTCAGCATCAAGGGATTGAGAAAAACCCTGTAATGAGTTGAGACTCAGCATCAAGGGGTTGAGAAAACCTTCTCAACCAAAAGGGGGAAGAGTGAAATGAGACACAGCATCAATGACTAAGAGACTCCAAACAGAGTCGAGAGGTTATCCTGGAGGTTATTCTTATGCATTAAGTAGATATCACCTTGTTATTCAAGATGCAATGGAGTTTTTTTTTCTGTCTCAGTTTTATTTCTTTTTCTGTTGTCTTCTTGTTTCTTTTTCTGAATAGATGCAAATGTTCTAAGAAATGATGAATTTGTAACTAAGTGATGATATTTTGAATTACTGATTATCTATGTTATTTTTATTTCATTTGTTAATTTTTTAATTAAAAAATTTAAATTAAAAAAAGATGTAATGTAGAGGGCAGGCCTCGGTGGCTCAGCAGGCAAGAATGCTTGCCTGCCATGCCAGAGGACCTGGGTTCAATTCCCAGTGCCTGCCCATGTTAAAAAAAAATGTAATGGAGAAGCTGGAGGGAACTTCCTGAAAATATAGAGCTGTGTTCCAGTAGCCATGTTTCTTGATGATAATTGTATAATGATATAGCTTTCACAATGTGACTGTGTGATTGTGAAAACCTTGAGTCTGATGCTCCTTTTATCTACCTTGTCAACAAAAAAGTAGAACATATGGAATAAAAATAAATAATAGGGGGAACTAATGTTAAAATAAATTTAGTTCGAAATGCTAGTGATCACTGAAAGGGAGGGGTAAGGAGTGTGGTATATATAATTTTTTATTTTCTTCTGCTTTTGTTTTATTTTTTCTGTTGTCTTTTTATTTCTTTTTCTGAACTGATGCGAATGTTCTAAGAAGTGATCATGATGATGAATATGCAACTATGTGATGATATTGTGAATTACTGATTATATATGTAGAACGGAATGATGTATGTTAGGAGTGTTTGTATTTCTTTGTTGTCTTTTTTTAATTTAAAATTAATTTAAAAAATTTTAAAAGCTAGTCTGAGGTGCATGGGTACTTCAGTGGTAAAATGGTTGCCCACCTTGCCAGAGACCCAGGCTCAATTCCCAACCATGCACCCAAAAAAGAGGAAAATAAAATAAAATATGAATATAATAAAAATATGAAACAACAATAACAACAAAAACACACCTCAACAGTTGTAGGCCCCAAAGTCAGAAGGAGACACCCCAAGATATACATACTGGGAATGACCTCAGACTGGTGCTCACCAAGGGAAAGAAAATTTAAGAAAAATATAACAAATAGAATAATAAAAATATATATCTATATAAAATAAGAAATAAAAAGTAAATAATCAAAAAAATTAAATATATAAAATCAAGATAATAAACAAAATAACAATACTACTAACAGAAATATTTATATAGTAAAAAACATATTTAGAAAAACAAGGGAAAAAGAGAAAATAATAACTGGAAAAAAATAAGAACCTGAGCAATAGGAGTTAGCCTGCTTGCACTTACCACTTCTCAGCAGCAGGTGGTGCGCCTAGGCTCTTCCTCCTCAGGTCTGTCCCTCCCACCCTCCCAGACTACAGCGGTTGCTGGAAGATGGGCATTCACGGAAGGGGCTGCTCCTGGACTGCAGTGGTGGGACAGCTGGCTCCAGCCCACGGGACTGAGGAGCTGATCAGTGCCCAGGGTATCAGCCAACTTGTAGCACCCAGCACCTGGTGGGTCTGCCAGACATTGCACCTGTGGGGTCAGCTGTTACCGGCACTCAGTCAAGTAATTGCTTCCAGCATCCAGTGGTCTGGCCTACAGCAGTGAACAGTCAAGTCTGCCTCTGGACTCCCTGTGGACACTGTCAGCTTCTGAGTTGCTCAGGGAGGTTTCCCCAGTCATCAGCTGGAGAAGGCTGGAGCAGGGCGATGACCAGTTCCCTTCGATCCATACTTCCCCTCACGCTGCATCCTACCCCGGTGGGGATCACGGTTGATCGACCCACCCCACTCTCCCCGTCCTAATCCCCGCATTTCTCACCTCCCCCAAACTGCCTAGAGACTTTCTTTGTTTACTCACAACCCGGGACCATAGTCCTGTGCATTCTCTTCCCATCCTTTGTCTTGGTCGACAGAGCAGGAGTGAACTTACTCCATTCTGCTCTGCCATCTTCCTGGAAGTCTTGTTGTCCACTCTGCTTTTTATCTCCCACTCCTAAAAGTATTTAAGCCACTTTAAATTTTCATACTTTATTATTTTAATCTCTACTCTAAAGAAAGTTGAAATTTGAAGTTTGTGATTACAATCTTCGGTATTTAAATGTATTATGCTGATATTTTTAGTATTGTACCATAATAATTTACTATTTATACTACCATTTCTTCTTTAATACTAATTTGTGATACTGTTTAATTGCTTCTTTATGCTTTTGTGTCTCTATGTTAATGTCACTGGCCACTGAAAACCTGACTTCTTTTTTCTTCCAGGAAAATGGTGTATATACAATAGCAAAATTAATTTTACCAAGCAAGCAAAAAAATGCAGCAAAAACACATCTATTACAGGTAATAAATGTTCATTGTTCTTCTTCATCAAGTTATTGAAATTTGAGGCAATTCTGATAATATAACCTATGATTTGTAGAATTTTCAGTTTAATGCTGGTCTCTATTGACTGCGGGATAAAAATATCTGCTGAGGGAAGTTCAGCTGGCATGGAAATACATGGAAAAATATAAAAGATGTAACTTCCTTTATTTATATGTAGGGGATTTAGGTGATTTTATTTATGTTTTTTGTTTATAAGTCATTTCTATTTTTTTAAACATAAGTTACTGTGTATCAGAAAAAATTGAGGAAAATAATATGCTATCTTTAAGCATGAACCACAGCCACTAACATTTCTTCTTTAACGAACAGGCCCGTAAAATGAACCTTGGCAGGTGAGAATGGCTTGCCATGTGGATAAAGGAGTATGGATGGAATAGCAGTGACATCTGCTATAGGGCAGGGGGAAGGTCATTCCCTGCAGAGGGAACAACATCTGGAAAGTATGGAAGCCCAAGAATTTAGAGCTTTTTAGGAAAAGCTGGGCTGGGGTATGTGGTTGAGGGAAGGAGTGCCCCCTGGCAAGGAAAACTCGAAGGGAAGATTGTGACACATCACGCAGGGTCCTACAGGTTTTTCTGAGGAGTGCGTATCAGAGACCCAGTGCTCCCAATGAGGCAGGATGGAGAAAAATCAAATTTAATGTATGCCGTGCCAGTAGTGCATTTCACCTTTTTTGTGGGAGTCATTTGGAAAGAGAATAGTCTAATCAGATTGCCTGTAATCCGATTTAGGAGCTATCACTTGGAACAATGATCAAAACTTGCAGAAACTTTTTTTTAAATATTTTTATTGAGAAATCTCCACATACATATTGTCCAACCATATTATGCAATCAATGGCTCACAGTGTCATCACATAGTTGTGTATTCTTCATCATGATCATTTTTAGAACATCAGCATTACTCCAGAAAAAGAAATAGAAAGAAAAAAAAGAAAACTTTATGCATCCTATACCACTTACCACTCCCTTTCATTGACCAACAGTATTTTAATCTACCCATTTTTTACTCTTTATCCCTCCTATTGTTTGTTTATTTTTGTCCTTATTTATTTAATTAATTTTTTACTCATCTCTCCATACCTTTGCAGAAAATTTTGATGTCATCTTGTGCGCTGGCAAGCAGAAGTTTTTTTTGAGAGCTACCAATGTAAACATGCAGGCATGTGTCTTGGTTTCTTTAGTACACCACAGATGCATGACACTGTGCTGGAAAACTGATGAAGTCAAATTCAGCTTACAGATACATTTTTTAAGCTAGTAGAGTGTTTATAAATTCAAATTAGGATGGATTTTGAAGTGCATGCATGCTCTCCCTTTCTCACATTTTCTCACCAGACTCCTTCACATAATTTTGTTTTCTGCCTAACCTTTCTGGGCAATTTTATTTGTGATCCTTATGTATTCAAATCACTAATTTTATGAAATAATCCTGGATTCAAATTCAGGAGAGCCCGGTCACTCCATTGGCAACTCTTTGTACAACTCCAGGCTCATAGCTCTCTTTTTTACCTTGGCACTGTAAAATGATGTTTATTTTTCTTAGTTATAGTATCACAGAACTCTTTCTGAGTGTTCTATGGAGTTATTGTAGATTGTTCTATTTGGGGAATGCTTAAAACTCTTTATTCAAGAGACCAATTTATCAAGTTTGAGTCCCATGTGCCTGTGGCTATTTTTAAATGTCATCATTTTTAGTGTATATTTTCTCACAGAAGCTGTATAAATATTGAGGCATCTCTGGGCATTTATCTTTCTCAGAACAGGAATTTTGTTTCTTGTCTCTGTTCTCATTTTGTGCTTTCTAGAAAGGAATCAGTTTAAGTACTGAGTGAAACAAGGCCAAGGTCCTCAGTGTTTTACAACATAAACACTTTTTAAATATAAGAACTACTGCAGATATTGATGTTTTGGTTTTCAGTTTTAATTTTTAGTGCCAACATTTTGTAGCCACTTGCCAAAAAGCCTCTTAATATTTATTTCATGATAATTCTGCCCTGAGATTGTTTTAATTTATTGAGTTCTACCATGTAAGAATCAGGTATCTTTTTTATTTTCTAGTGTTGTTCTTTCAGAGCATGAGGTTTCTCTTCAGTATGGAAAGAAACAGACCACTCTTTAAAAGGTACAGACTTAGGGAAATTTAAGTGACTGTAACCATTAGATTCAACTATATTCACATTTCTGATTTAGATGCAAACAGTAAAAGAAGAATGTTGCAAAATGCAAAATATGTGCCTTCAGATTTCCAAGAATCTACAAAGATATGACTGAGCTAAGTTAATAATATCTTACAACTGAAAATGGTGAGGAAAAGGCTCTTAATTACATCTGTCTGGCATGGAATTTAGTTTTTTTCTTTTTTTTAACTTTGGTATTTTAAATGGATGGCATAAAAAATGTTCCTGTTTTTGTCCATTCAGAAAATCCAAAGTTAGTCTAATTATTTCCCTTTAATCAATGGAAAAAATAATACTTTTCTTGGATATCTTTTGATAGGGTAGGAGCTCACTTGAAGAGGACAAGGCTGGATGTTTGTGGGCCAGGAAGCCATGCTGGCGGGTGTGATGGAAAAAATATCACCATTTGGGAGGCAAACACTAGTTACCTCTGTGCGTTAGTCTGCATGCTCTTTAACAGGGTGGGTTAGCCAAAATAGGCCCAATTTCTTACTAGAATTTTATTGGTAAAGCAGACTTGAAATAAAGTCTCAAATTAATATAGCATCTTTTGTTCAGAAAGTATGGAGCATTTTTTGTTATTACTTCATTTCTATACAATGCTTGAATTAGGGGAAGAAAAATGAAGTAAAATTGCTCATTACAACCTTTCATTTCAGGGCCCTAAACCATCCATTTTAGTGGACTTAAACCATTTTAATAAGCCCTTGAAGCCATTACCTTGGAAATAAAGCATAAATCTCTCCATGAGTTTTTCCTTATCCCTCTAAAACTGTAATTTAGTGTATTTTTGTTAGATAGGTTGGTATTATTGCCCCCACTTTGTTGATAACCTAAGGAAGCTATGTTTGTTTCATAGAATTAATCTGTCACTGATCTAGGTCCAAAGGGGGAGTAACGGCCAGCAGTTTCCAACTCCTACATTTAATGTATGGTGTGTGTATTTTTTGTGTAGAATTTCCCCACCGACCTGTTTGAGATCTTCATTGATATAGGACATTACGTTCAGGATATCAGTGCTTACGAAGACCTGGTGTCAAAGCTAAATTTATTAGTGGTAAGGTCTGTTCTAAGTATTTTGGCAAGATGATATGTCCCAGATGGAATTTATGTGGCAACCCATTTCCTTTGTATGTTTTGATTAAGAGGATGAACTGAAGCAAATCTCTGAAAATATTGAAAGCATTCATCAGAATAAGGCTCCTTCAAAATATATAGGCAGCTATGTGGTTTTGGACCATCTTGGAATTGGAGCTTTGGCTGTGTGTGAAAGGTGACTTTTCTTTTCAGGAGACAATTCCCAAACAAACTGGACATTGCACTTTCACACCCCCACTCAACTGGATCGAGCCCTACTCGTTGAAAATAGTGAACAAACAGATATAAAAGTTTGAATGATTATTTTGTTCATCGGCTAGCTACAGTGATAACGTCTTAGCTCTCAGTTCTAGAAGTTGGCTACTGATCTTTTGAAGACAAAAGCTTTCATTAGTTTCTCACTAAAGATGGTAAGAATGACTTATCTCAATGCATGGCACATTCTCTAAATTTATACCAGCATTTCTGTATTTGCCCAATAAAATCCTTTTAAATATGGCAGACTGATCCAGGAGACTCCAACCTTTTGAACTAAGTTTAGTATAAATATATCTACAATTTAAAATTCTGTGACTTCTTTAGAACAGTTGATTAATCATGTGACAATTCATCTCTTTCTTCCCCTTTCTACCCTTTCTCCATTCTTATTTTTTTCCTCCTTTTTTTCTTCCCTGTCTTCCTTATCCTAGGTTAGAAAGCATAGTGGTCAAAATCTTTTAGCAATGAAAGAAGTCAATCTACATAACCCAGCATTTGGGAAGGATAAAAAAGATCGAGACAGCAGTGTAAAGAATATTGTTTCTGAATTAATGAAAATTAAAGAGCAGTTAAATGTTTTTCTTATTTATGATGTTTTCTTTAAATAAATGTCATGAGAAGATGGCGGCTTAGTAAGACGTGTGGGTCTTAGTTCCTCCTCCAGAACAGCTACTAGAGAAGTAGAAACTATTCAGAACAGCTCCCAGAGCCACAACAGAGACCAAGAAGACAGCATACCCCATTCTGGAATGGCTGACTGGCTGGGAGAACCCGCTCCGGTGAGATCGCCGAGGGGCGAGGGCTTCCCCGGGCCGGGGCGGCAGGCGGCCGGAGTCCCTCCCTCCCTTCTTCCCGGGCTGGCTGGGAGAATTGGACAGGAGGTCCCTTCAAGCCGTGGTGGCTGGCGCCACCCCCACGCATGGCCACCCAGACCAGCTGGGAGAATTGGATCAGAGATCCCCAAGCCACGGAGAACGGTGACCGGGGTCCCTTCCAAACAAGTAGCTTCCCGGTCCGGCTGGGAACAATGGATAGATACTTCCCCAAGCCGTGGTGGCTGGCGCTTCCCCACCACACTTGGTGCCCCGGACCGACTGGGAAATTTGGGCAGGCGTTCCCCCAAGCCGCGGAGGCTGGTGACCCTCCCTGTGCGTGGATCCCCGGGCCAGCTGGGAGATTCGGATTGGCACTCCCCAAAGCCGCTTTGGCTGGCGACCCCCCCCTACAGCGAGAGTTTTCCAAAGTTAAAGGGGCCACAGCATCTTTTACTGGTGGGACCCGCAGACAGATGAACACCACGAGCACCACCTACTGGTCAGGATAAGAAAAACAGAGCCCAGAGATTTCACAGAAAAATCTTTCAATCAGCGGGGTCTTACACCCAGGGAAATCTGATTAAATGCCCAAATGCCAGCAGAAGACAACGGATCACTCTCAGAAAATTGAAAATATGGCCCAGTCAAAGGAAAAAACCAATAGTTCAAATGAGATACAGGAACTGAGACAACTAATGCTGAATATACAAACAGAAATGGAAAACCTCTTCAAAAACCAAATCGATAAATTGAGGGAGGATATGAAGAAGACATGGGCTGAACAAAAATAAGAAATAGAAAAACTGAAAAAAACAACTCACAGAACTTATGGGAGTGAAGGACAAAGTAGAAAAGATGGAAAAAACAATGGATACCTACAATGGTAGATTTAAAGAGACGGAAGATAGAATTAGTGATTTGGAGGGTGGAACATCTGAATTCCAAAAAGAAACAGAAACTATCGGGAAAAGAATGGAAAAATTTGAACAGGGGATCAGGGAACAGAAGGACAATATGAAGCGCACAAATATACATGTTGTGGGTGTCCCAGAAGGAGAAGAGAAGGGAAAAGGAGGAGAAAAACTAATGGAAGAAATTATCACTGAAAATTTCCCAACTCTTATGAAAGAACTAAAATTACAGATCCAAGAAGTGCAGCGCACCCCAAAGAGAATAGACCCAAATAGGCGTTCTCCAAGACACTTACTAGTTAGAATGTCAGAGGTCAAAGAGAAAGAGAGGATCTTGAAAGCAGCAAGAGAAAAACAAACCATCACATACAAGGGAAACCGAATAAGACTATGTGTAGATTTCTCAGCAGAAACCATGGAAGCTAGAAGACAGGGGGATGATATATTTAAATTACTAAAAGAGAAAAACTGCCAACCAAGACTCCTATATCCAGAAATTTTGTCCTTCAAAAATGAGGGAGAAATTAAAACATTTTCAGACAAAAAGTCACTGAGAGAATTTGTGACCAAGAGACCAGCTCTGCAAGAAATACTAAAGGGAGCACTAGAGTCAGTTACAAAAAGACAGAAGAGAGAGGTATGTAGAAGAGTGTAGAAAGAAGGAAAATCAAATATGATGTACATAATACAAAAGGCAAAATGGTAGAGGAAAATATTATCCAAACAGTAATAACACTAAATGTTAATGGACTGAATTCCCCAAGCAAAAGACATAGATTGGCAGAATGGATTAAAAAACAGGATCCTTCTATATGCTATCTACAGGAAACACACCTTAGACCCAAAGATAAACATAGGTTGAAAGTGAAAGGTTGGGAAAAGGTATTTCATGCAAATAACAACCAGAAAGTAGCAGGAGTGGCTATACTAATATCCAACAAATTAGACTTCAAATGTAAAACAGTTAAAAGAGACAAAGAAGGACACTATCTACTAATAAAAGGAACAATTAAACAAGAAGACATAACAATCATAAATATTTATGCACCAAACCAGAATGCCCCAAAATACGTGAGGAATATGATGCAAACACTGAAAAAGGAAATAGACACATATACCATAAGAGTTGGAGACTTCAATTCACCACTCTCATCAATGGACAGAACATCTAGACAGAGGATCAATAAAGAAATAGAGAATCTGAATATTACTATAAATGAGCAAGATTTAACAGACATTTATAGGACATTACATCCCACAACAGCAGGATACACCTTTTTTTCAAGTGCTCATGGATCATTCTCAAAGATAGACCATATGCTGGGTCACAAGGCAAGTCTTAACAAATTTAAAAAGACTGAAATCATACACAACACTTTCTCGGATCATAAAGGACTGAAGTTGGAAATCAATAATAGACGGAGTGCCAGAAAATTCACAAATACATGGAGACTCAACAACACACTCTTAAACAACGAGTGGGTCAAAGAAGAAATTGCAAGAGAAATTAGTAAATACCTCGAGGCGAATGAAAACGAAAACACAGCATATCAAAACCTATGGGACACAGCAAAGGCAGTGCTAAGAGGGAAATTTATTGCCCTAAATGCCTATATCAGAAAAGAAGAAAAGGCAAAAATGCAGGAATTAACTGTCCACTTGGAAGAACTGGAGAAAGAACAGCAAACGAATCCCAAAGCAAGCAAAAGGAAAGAAATAACAAAGATTAGAGCAGAAATAAATGAAATTGAAAACAATAGAGAAAATCAATAAGACCAGAAGTTGGTTCTATGAGAAAATCAATAAGATTGATGGGCCCTTAGCAAGATTGACAAAAAGAAGAAGAGAGTGGATGCAAATAAATAATATCAGAAATGGAAGAGGAGACATAACCACTGACCTTACAAAAATAAAGGAGGTAATAACAGGATACTATGAGCAACTTTGCACTAATAAATACAACAATTTAGAGGAAATGGACGGGTTCCTAGAAAGACATGAACAACCAACTTTGACTCAAGAAGAAATAGATGACCTCAACAAACCAATCACAAGTAAAGAAATTGAGTCAGTCATTCAAAAGCTTCCTAAAAAGAAAATTCCAGGACTAGACGGCTTCACATGTGAATTCTATCAAACATTCCAGAAAGAATTAGTACCAGCTCTCCTCAAACTCTTCAAAAAAATTAAAGTGGAGGGAAAGCTACCTAATTCATTCTATGAGGCCAACATCACCCTCATACCAAAACCAGGCAAAGATATTACAAAAAAATAAAACTACAGACCAATCTCTCTAATGAATATAGATACAAAAATCCTCAATAAAATTCTAGCAACTCGAATCCAACAACACATTAAAAGAATTATACATCATGACCAAGTAGGATTCATCCCAGGTATGCAAGGATGGTTCAACATAAGAAAATCAATTAATGTAATACATCATATCAACAAATCAAAGCAGAAAATCACATGATCATCTCAATTGATGCAGAGAAGGCATTTGACAAGATTCAACATCCTTTCCTGTTGAAAACACTTCAAAAGATAGGAATACAAGGGAACTTCCTTAAAATGATAGAGGGAATATATGAAAAACCCACAGCTAATATCATCCTCAATGGGGAAAAATTGAAAACTTTCCCCCTAAGATCAGGAACAAGACAAGGATGTCCACTATCACCACTATTATTCAACATCGTATTGGAGGTTCTAGCCAGAGCAATTAGACAAGAAAAAGAAATACAAGGCATCAAAATTGGAAAGGAAGAAGTAAAACTATAACTGTTTGCAGATGATATGATACTATACGTCGAAAACCCAGAAAAATCCACAACAAAACTACTAGAGCTAATAAATGAGTACAGCAAAGTAGCAGGTTACAAGATCAACATTCAAAAATCTGTAGCATTTCTATACACTAGTAATGAACAAGCTGAGGGGGGAAATCAAGAAACGAATCCCATTTACAATTGCAACTAAAAGTAAAATACCTACGAATAAATTTAACTAAAGAGACAAAAAACCTATACAAAGAAAACTACAAAAAAACTGTTAAAAGAAATCACAGAAGATCTAAATAGATGGAAGGGCATACTGTATTCATGGATTGGAAGACTAAATATAGTTAAGATGTCAATCCTACCTAAATTGATCTACAGATTCAATGCAATACCAATCAAAATTCCAACAACTTATTTTTCAGAAATAGAAAAACCAATAAGCAAATTTATCTGGAAGGGCAGGGTGTCCCGAATTGCTAAAAGTATCTTGAGGGAAAAAAAACGAAGCTGGAGGTCTCACGCTGCCAGACTTTAAGGCATATTATGAAGCCACAGTGGTCAAAACAGCATGGTATTGGCATAAAGATAGATATATCGACCAATGGAATCGAATAGAGTGCTCAGATATAGACCCTCTCATCTATGGACATTTGATCTTTGATAAGGCAGTCAAGCCAACTCACCTGGGACAGAGCAGTCTCTTCAATAAATGGTGCCTAGAGAACTGGATATCCATATGCAAAAGAATGAAAGAAGACCCATCTCTCACACCCTATACAAAAGTTAACTCAAAATGGATCAAAGATCTAAACATTAGGTCTAAGACCATAAAACAGTTAGAGGAAAACGTAGGGAGATATCTTATGAATCTTACAATTGGAGGCGGTTTTATGGACCTTAAACCTAAAGCAAGAGCACTGAAGAAGGAAATAAATAAATGGGAGTTCCTCAAAATTAAACACTTTTGTGCATCAAAGAACTTCATCAAGAAAGTAGAAAGACAGCCTACACAATGGGAGACAATATTTGGAAATGACATATCAGATAAAGGTCTAGTATCCAGAATTTATAAAGAGATTGTCCAACTCAACAACAAAAAGACAGCCAACCCAATTACAAAATGGGAAAAAGACTTGAACAGACACCTCTCAGAAGAGGAAATATAAATGGCCAAAAGGCACATGAAGAGATGCTCAATGTCCCTGGCCATTAGAGAAATGCAAATCAAAACCACAATGAGATATCAACTCACACCCACCAGAATGGCCATTATCAACAAAACAAAAAATGACAAGTGCTGGAGAGGATACGGAGAAAGAGGCACACTTATCCACTGTTGGTGGGAATGTCAAATGGTGCAACCACTGTGGAAGGCAGTTTGGCGGTTCCTCAAAAAACTGAATATAGAATTGCCATACAACCCAGCAATACCATTGCTAGGTATCTACTCAAAGGACTTAAGGGCAAAGACACAAACGGACATTTGCACACCAATGTTTATAGCAGCGTTATTTACAATTGCAAAGAGATGGAAACAGCCAAAATGTCCATCAACAGACGAGTGGCTAAACAAACTGTGGTATATACATATGATGGAATATTATGCAGCTTTAAGACAGAATAAACTTATGAAGCATGTAATAACATGGATGGACCTAGAGAACATTATGCTGAGTGAGTCTAGCCAAAAACTAAAGGACAAATACTGTATGGTCCCACTGATGTGAACCAACATTCGAGAATAAACTTGGAATATGTCATTGGTAACAGAGACCATCAGGAGATAGAAATAGGGTAAGATATTGGGTAATTGGAGCTGAAGGGATACAGACTGTGCAACAGAACTAGATACAAAAACTCAAAAATGGACAGCACAATAATACCTAATTGTAAAGTAATCATGTTAAAACACTGAATGAAGCTGCATCTGAGCTATAGGGTTTTTTTTGTTTGTTTGTCTGTTTGTTTGTTTGTGTCTTTTTTTACTATTTTTTTCTCTATATCAACATTCTATATCTTTTTCTGTTGTTTTGCTAGTTCTTTTCCTAAATCGATGCAAATGTACTAAGAAATGATGATCATGCATCTATGTGATGATAAGAATTACTGATTGCATATGTAGAATGGAATGATTTCTAAATGTTGTGTTAATTTCTTTTTTCTTTAATTAATTAAAAAACTGCTAAATAAATAAATAAATGTCATCAAAATAAAGTAGAGCTTTTTGTGCTACCTTTGTCCATGCTTTTTGGTTACTGGATCTTCTTTAAGCAAGGCATTGAAGTGGTTCTTTCTTAACCAGCTTTTCTCCTAAGCTTTGATGATCATAAAAATGCATTCTGGAGTTTATATCAGGGCCATGGGTACAAAGTAACTGGATTTTCAGCACAAAGGGTCATATATGAGATATCCTTCTCTTTTCATTGACAGCATATCGATTCTGTTACAGCAGCATAGACTTTGTTATGACATTGTTAAGACATTGTTAAGAAAACTTAAAAAATAATCTCTCTTTCTCATCCCATTCCTGTTGCTTGTCTCTGCCATTACCTTGTCCAATATCATTATCCTTTCCTTTGGTTCAATCCTTTACTGAGATAGCAAATGTTCAATTGTGAGTTACCTCAAAGTCCAAGTACATGCCTCTTATATATGGCCCCACCGATGTAGAACATGCATAAGAATATGACTAGGAGTTCCTTCACTTTTGTCAAATGGAACCAAGCTGTTAACTCAAATATGGCTTATTATGGATTTTCAAGCTAGGTTATTATTTACTGGTTGAGTGAAGAGGCATTAGCAGAATAATCTGACATAATGCCATGATTCAATTACTATTATTATGGATTTTTGTTCAAGGAGAAAGAATAAACAGGTCAGAAGAGAAATGGGACTTTTTTTTTACAAGTGCAGGCACTGGGAATTGAACTCGGATCTCTTGCGTGGCAGGCAAGAACCCTGCCTGCTGAGCCACCATGGCCTGCCCCCATCGTGACCTGCCTGAGACTTTTTTTCATGATCCAAGAACACATTGATTTCTTTTTTAGCCTTTCTTATGTTTCTATTTGTTAGAAATACTGTTCATTTATAAGTCCTGTGTAGAGCTATCAGCTTCATGGCTCTCTATTCTCTGCTAGTCAAATTTGCACAGTATCTGTGCTGGAAGCAAAGAATACCTTAAATTTGAAGGTCTTTATTCATTGAAATCTGCAGTTCTACTCCAACTTAAAATTTTTCTACTCCTATGTTAGAGCTTTAACATTAATAATCTATTTTATGGTTGACTTTTATGTATTAATAGATTATATTTTAAAATAGGTTATTATTTTCTCATATTTAGGATAACTTAGCCTTCAACAGTGAACTATTGTATTATAGCACAAGGCCAA
The DNA here is from genome assembly GCF_023851605.1 of Tamandua tetradactyla. Classification (NCBI taxonomy): domain Eukaryota; kingdom Metazoa; phylum Chordata; class Mammalia; order Pilosa; family Myrmecophagidae; genus Tamandua; species Tamandua tetradactyla. The sequence continues at coordinate 96,820,486 of NC_135337.1, read as the reverse complement.
AATGTGGCTTTCGACTTAAGCTGAATGAGTATCTTCATTTGGACCAAAATCTGGATACTGTCCTGGCCAATGAGCTAGGTCCAAAACATGCTCAAATTGCTTATTTGGCCCCATATTGTTTAAAATATATGAGTCATTTGCTAGTTGATGAGGTAGGCTGTTTGTTTTAGCACATTTCATAAGAAAAGTGTATTAGGGTGGGGCATATATAAGAGGCATATACTTGGACTTTGAGGTAACTCACAGTTGAACATTTGCTATCTCAGTAAAGGATTGAACCAAAGGAAAGGATAATGATATTGGACAAGGTAATGACAGAGACAAGCAACAGGAATGGGATGAGAATGAGAGATTATTTGTTAAGTTTTCTTAACAATGTCTTAACAATGTCATAACAAAGTCTATGCTGCTGTAACAGAGACTTTGAAAGATAGTGGCTTGGGGGTGTGAGGGTAAACCAGTGGTAGAATTCTCGCTTGCCATGAGGGAGACCCAGGTCCGATTTCCAGCCCATACACTTCCCCCTAAAACAAACAAACCAAGAAACCAGCAAAAGCAAATAAAAATTCAACAAATTGTGCTGCAATAATGGAATACTCATATGGAAAAAGAATGAAATGTGACCCCTGCCATACAGCCTACAAGCTTATAGCTTAAGGAAGCAAGCATACAGCTTAAGGAAGAGAGCGCATGATATACTAGGATAAGAAAAATGGAAGTTGTCTCTCTCATGTAACAGTCCCACGGCGAGTAGACCATTTAGGTAGGCTTTGCTTCACCCACTCATTCAGGGATGCAGGTGCTTTTTCTCTTCTTTCTCTGCCATCTTCTAAAGCAATTATCTTCACTGCACAACTGAAATTCCCAGAAGTACATTCACATCCAAGGTGTGGGGGGGGGGGAGGAAGAGCATCTAATACTTAGGATTTAGACACAGGACTACACTTGGCTTCCACTCATATTCCATGGTGAGAACTGAGTGATAGGCCCACTCATGGCTATAAGAGAGGCTGGGAAATGGAATCTTTAGAAGGAGAGATTTGTCCAGCTACAGCTCCATTGTGGTGGGGCAGTGGGAGAGTAGGTTTTGGTAGACAGCTAGAAGTGTCCCCCCTCAAAAGGTCACCAAGAAAGAAAAATAAGAGATGTAAGCCATTTATAGGTGTAGTGGTAACTTGTCTGAAATAAAATAAGTTTCAATTTTCCTAGAAATAACTGTAAAAATTTTAATGCTCTTGTAGAATATGACCATTTCTTTTTAAAAAGTAGAATTTTCTAGCCACATCCTTCAAGTAAATTATTATTATTATTTAAACTGAGCTAATTCAGATTATTCCAGTTTCATACTAACAATTTTGGAGAACCCAGAAAGTTTGGACAAATAGACACAAATCAGTGTATATGAATATATAGGTGTGTGGGGGGAGGTTAAAAACAAAGAATATATGTAATCAATATAAATTACTTTACTTTAGTTTTCTTCTCTATACAATCTGTGGCATTAGGGTATAGAGTGTTAAATAAATTCTAAGGTTCTTTCTAATTCTACAGTTCTCTATTTCAGTTAAATTAGGTGATGAAACAGTCAGTTTTCAATTCTGTTTGATAAGGCTATTTAGGAGATTGCTATTTTCACATCACTTTTGTAAGTAAGAAAAAATTCTGAAAAATCTCAATTAGATAGTATCTTGAAATTCTTAGTTTTACAAGCTTTTTTTTTCAAATATGAAGTCCCATTAAATAAATAGTCTGTTAAATAATGTTTGATATTTTTGAATAGTGTAATGTTTATTTCTTTTTTCTTGTAGCATTATCATCCCAATGTTGTATGCTACTACAAAACATTTCTGGAAAGTAAGTGAATTTTCATTGATATTTCCTATTTAGGAGAAATATCTTAGTTACTCAATACGTTTTTATATTAGAGTGTTACTAAAAAGTATAATCAACTATTGTAAATTTTTTTTAATATCTGGACTATCTTATGCCTCATTTCTTTGAACAGTGAAACAATGATTTAATCAATGACCTGCAAATAGTCACAAAATACTCAGATCCCCATATGAAAGATACTAAACGAATAAAAACCAAAATAGTTATTAAAGTTATTTTCATTTAAAACAATAATCAAGAGAAAACAAAACTAAAGGAAGGTGGTTTCTTTTTTAAAAAAAAGTTATTATGTTGAATCAGATTACGTTTTCCATGCCCCAAATAAATTGGATATTTATTTTAACTGAAGTTCATGTAAATGCCACAAGATGGCGCTGGGGTCTTGACTGATTCTGCAGGCGGGTAATGCAGGCTCTTTCTCAGCAGAGATGAAGGAATACTGAGTCAAAAACGCTGAGATAAAGCCAAACTCGGTTACTTGTTTAAAACCAACAAACTTCAATAGCGTAGGTCTTTATAAACCTTAATGATCTGTGTCACGTATGAAATTTCAAAACAAAATGTATTTGATGAATTATTTAAAGAAATATGAAGCAATAATTGGAGCTTTCTCTTTCCTTCTCATAAATGTTATTGTCATTCAAGAAAAACTTTTCTGTTCTTTGGTCTTTGTTAGGTGATTTTATCTATTTTCCTTCCCCCAGGGGAGTTGGTCAGATTTAATGCTGAAACTCTCCAGGAGTAAATCCTGCCCATTTGGCCATTTGCTCTTGGTAGTAGAATAATTACCCTTCTCTTAGTGCATATCCCATCAGAAAGAGATCAACACTGCGCAACCAACAGAGAATGGCGTGGATCAGTGTGCACTGGCATATAAGGCTACTGAATGAAAAAAGTATAAGTTTCTGAACAAGTATAACATTATTACATTTTTTAAAATATTGTATGTGTAAATATATATCATTAAAAGAAAAACTGTTAATGTACTTTAGGATCTCATTGCTTCATTGAGTGACTCATGAATCAGGTAGCTTCCCATTCAGAAAGCAGAAGGGAGCGCCACTGAGGGAGTGGAAAAAGGGAAGCTCATATAGGGCAAAAGCAGAGGCAAGCAAGGAAACATTCTGATTAGCTGATGTTGAATTCCCATTTTACATAGGGGGTCTTACAGAATGGGGAACAGAATGGTTAGTATGATATGTCCAATAGGGCAAGCCATCTCTCTTAGACCGAAACTGGTTTATCACCAGGTATTGCTTATCTGCAGTTCTGCAGGGTGTGTTCCATTGTTCCATGTTCTTGGAAAGACCCTGCAAGTCGATTGTTTTTGTCTTTTGGAAGATCCTTTCTTGGGAAGGGGTTCTTTTTGGCAACACCCAATGCAGGCTGCCACTGTATTTTAGTGAATAACGTATATTTTATCTACATCCAAAAAATCAGAGAAAAAGTATGTCACATACCAGTGTTAATAGTTAGGAATTGGTTTTAAATAAGGAAGTAAAATCTACTTCTTTGTCTTCTGGCATTTGAGGCAAAGAGACAAACACAATCAGTTATGAGATTCCCAGTATCCATAAAATTAACCAGGAGAAAACTGTCTCTGCTCTTGAGGGGCATAACAAGTTTCTATCATGGGCTGGGGTGAGGTCTTCACCTGTCATTGTAGCAGTGTGGCATAATTCCAATGAAGAATTCTGTACAGTATTCTAGAGACTCCAAAATGATGCAGTTTAAAATGCAATTTATGGGCACTAAACATGATATAAGGATAAATTTTCAACTTCTGAGAGGAAAGATGGGTTAATGTTATTTCAGGAATCTTCCACGACTTGGGATTATTTGTTTATTCTCTTTGCAACCTTCCAATCATTCTATATCCTGGTGTACCTAGAAAATGGTACTTTATTTCCCAGAGTAAGTTTTTGCTAAGCGGTTGCTCTAGTGAGAAGTGATTGTCCCTGGGCTTCAGTTGCCCTAAGGCCCCTTTACCCCACACCCACCAAGTCTGAGCAGCTCTATAATGTTGCACATGTCAAATTCCTTATGTGCTGTGTCTCCCTTTGGGAGCCTTGGATTATAATTTGTTTTTTCAAGATGTCTGTATTAAATTTGAATTTCTGTTACTTTTTGGTGTTCTTGTATATAGATGACAGGTTATATATAGTTATGGAGCTTATAGAGAGGGCACCCCCTCTTGGAGAGCATTTCAGTTCTTTGAAGGAAAAACAACACCATTTTGCTGAAGAGAGACTATGGAAAATATTTATACAAGAGTATGCTTTTAAAAAAATCTTCATTAAATTTTTCCTATAAAACAGTAAACTCCTGAACTGATTTGTTAGAGACATGTGTAGTAGTCACCATTGCTTATGCATGTATGGGGAAATAAAATTCATTTTTTAATTTGCTGTTTCAAGCTGTGCTTAGTTCTTCAGTATCTACGCAAGGAAAAGAGGGTTGTCCATAGAGATCTGATGCCAAGCAACATTATGTTGGGGATATGGACAAAGTAACAGTCAGTCAGTATGAAAATATTTACATTTTTAACTGAAGAACTTCTGATTATTATTCTTGATGAGTTCTGTCCAGTAGAACTTCGTGTCTGGATGGAAGTGTTCCTGAGATCTGTACCATTCAGTATGGTAGCCATGTGTCACAGGTGGCTAACAGGCACTTGAAATGTGGCTAAGTGCAACTGAGGAATTGAATTTTTAATTTTACTAAATTTTAATTAATTTAGATAGTGGCCATGTGTGATTAGTGGCTATCATATTAGACTGTAACTAGAATAGTTCTAAATGACTGAATTAAACTTTGCCCAGAGGAGAGAGTAAAGCACTGTTAGGATACTTGAGTATTTAAACCTCATATCAATGGGTTCCAGGATTTTCCTTCTGTAGAACCCTACCTCATCAATAAAAGCTTTTATAACCACCATGTGAGCACATTGTTTTGAATGGTTTTACCATAGCCTGCTGTGTCTTATGGGTGACAAATGTACATGTCAAGACGTAAATAAAATCCCAGCTATTTGTGTACATCAACAAATTATTTTTATCACAATATTTTCATCTGTAGCAAGTAAGCCTAAGAATGTATGAAATGTTCAAATGATTCCCTGCCTCACCCCCCACTGTTGTCTAATTCTCAATTGGAATTTAAATTTAAGATTAGTTTTGGCTTAGAGTTATATATATACTCTTACCTGTTCTTTACTCATACACTTTTAAACACTGTGTTCCTCTCATGGGCTATTAATGACTTACCGGTAACAAGTAGGGAGACACATCCTTAAATCAGTGGTTTCTGATTAGTTTTAATCATAGAATCCTATCAGTAAAAATTTTTTTGAGACTACACTGCCAATATATATATGCTTATTTATAATTTGATATGTATATCACTGTATAACTATTTGATAGTACATAAAGTCTATAGAAATAAAATACAAAATTATGTATTGAAATGGAAATTTTATTATTTTTTCCTATCTCCCAGTGGATTGCCCTGGGTACCCATCTTTGGAGACCACTGCCATAAATGTCATACAATGACATCTAAAGCAGAAGCTCTTCTTATAGGAGAATCTAATTTCCCATGAAATCCATTCCCCATGTACACATTCACCATAACCATGTCTGCAGTAATAGCTATCAGCTTTATAGTTCAGATATTTATAAGTAGAACATCCTATATTAGTTTTAAAAAAGCAACAACAGAAACTCCATAGATAACCTTCAATTAAAATGCTTGGAAATGCTTCTAAGCCATAGCGTTGTGAAATAAAAAATAAGGCCAAATAATTGTGACTTTTCATCTTGGACACTCATTTGATGAGTCATTTTGCTTACTGTAAGCTTTCTACACTCTGTTTTTATTGTACTTGTGTTTCCTTAAGGATTTTTGCTGCATATCTACATGTGTACATTGGTCAATTTGTAAGTTAATAAGGGTTATTAAAAATTATGTGTGTGTACCAGTTTGAAGCTATTATGTACCCCAGAAAAGCCATGTTTTACTCCTGATACCATCTTGTGGGGGACAGCAATTTCTTTTAATCCTGATTCATTACAGTGGGGCAGAAATTTTTTATCAGATTATCTCCATGGACATGTGACATGCCCAATTGTGGGTGTGGCCTTTTGATTCAATGGAGATATCACTCCACCCATTCAAGATGGGTCTTGACTAGTTTACTAGAGTCCTTTAAAATGGGAAACATTTTGGTGAAACCTTAGAAATGATAGACACTTAGAGATGCAAATGCTTGGAGAGCAGAAGTGACAGAGCCCACAGAACCAGAGAAATCTTTGGAGATGAAGAAAGAAAATGCCCCCAGGGAAGCTGTTTGAAACCAGAAGTCAAAGACCCCAGCAGATGCCAGCCACTTGCCTTCCCAGCTGACAGAGGTGTTCCAGACCAATCGGCCTTTCTTGAATTGAAGTATCTTTCCCTGGATGCCTTAGTTTGGACATCTTTTTAAGATTTAGAACTGTAAACTTGTACCATATTAAATTCCCTTTTCAGAAGCTGTTCCATTTCTGGCATACTACTTTCCACCAGCTTAACAAACTAAAACAGATTTTGATATAGGAAAGTGGGGTACTGATGCTGTTTGCAAATACAAGACATGTCAGAACAGCTTTTTAAATGGATAAGAGGAATATTCTGGAGGAGTTGTGAGGACCTTGATAGAGAAGGCCTAGAATGCTTTGAAGAGACTGTTGATAGAGATGTGGACTCTAAAGATACCTACGATCAGGCTTTAGACAGAAATGATGTATGTGTCATTGGAAACTGGGAGGAAGGCATTCTTTGTGGATGGAAAGCAGAATTTGAGAGTGATGTACTGGGATATTTAGCAGAAGAAATTTCCAAACTAAATGTGGAAGATTCAGTCTGGCTGCTCCTTGCAGCTTATAGTAAAATTGGAAAGGAAAGAGATAAGTTGAGAACTGAACTCTTGCATACAAAGAAAGCAGAAATTGGTGGTCTGGAATATTCTGGGCTTCCAGAAAGTGAGACCCCAGTAAATAGGGCCCCACATAAGGATTCAACTGAACACGGAAGCAATCAGCCATTACAGGACAAGCAAGGATTGGAGTTGGAGTTATTCAGAAAGAATTTGTGGAAAGTTCAATTGTCTGATGGTTATGATCCCTGCATACTGCATAAGAAATCAACAAGAGTGCTGCAAGGCCTGTATAAACAGAACCACTCCCAATCTGGACTAAAAGGGACAGAAAAGGGACAACTTGAAGGAAAAACATCTTCACAGACAAACCATGGAAGCTAAGGTCCGGAGCCAGGAAGCCTCAGGCTAGAAGAGTGGACCCATCCATACATGTTCAGAGGGTGAGTTTGCCCCAGAAGCAGAGGGTGGGCTAACCACTTCATTGCTTAGGAAGAGTTGTGCTGCCCAGGCATTGGAGAGGGTGGACCACAAAAACTAGGGATTGGGGGAGACTGGCTGCCATCCATTGTTCTGGGTGGGGTTGAGCGTACCCTGGAGATGGCAGAAATCCCAAGTGCTGTCGTGAAGCTTAGAGAGGGTACATCTGAAAAAAAAAGTGGTCCCATCAAAGCACTCCAGTGTTGCAACTCATCCCATTGTTTGGAGAGAGAGCAAGACTGCTGAATAGGAAAGGGTAGGATTTCTGCTTTCTAAAGCTCCAAGGAATAATGACTCTCAGATTTTGAAATCCAATGGAGTTTGCCCTACAGGTTTTTGGAAATGTTTAGGTCTAGTGACCCCTGTGTCCTTCCAATTTCTCCCTATGGAAATGAATCATGTATACTATAACTGTCCCCTCCTTTGCATATTGGCAGCAGATAGCTTGTTCTGAGTTTCACAGGTCCAGAGCCAGAGGAGAATTTTTGCCTTAGAATAGAACATGTCTGTAGCTGACCTTGATGAGATTAATGGTTTGCACTTTGTATCATATTAGTATTGTTGCTGAAATGATTTAAGGCTTTGTGATATTGTAATGGGATTAATGTATTTTGTATATGGAAGGAACATATCTTTTGGGGGGTCCAGAGGTTGGAATGTGCTGATTTGAAACTATCATATGCCTCAGAAAAGCCATGTTTTAATCCTGATCCAATCTTTTGGGGGAAAATGTTTCTTTTAATCCTGATTTAATGCCGAGGGTGGAAACTTTTGATTAGATTATCTCCATGGAGATGTGATGTGTCCAATTATGGGTGTGGCTTTTTGAATCAATGGATATGTGACTCTGCCTATTCAAGGTAGGTCTTGATTAGTTTACTGGAGTCCTTTAAAAGAGGAAACATTTTGAAGAAACCTCAGAGCAGATGCAGAGACTTGAAGAAAAGATGCTTCAGAGCCAACATGTGCCCCAGACATTTGAAGATGTAGGGTTCAGCAGATGTTGCTAGGTGACTTCCCATGAGATGCTAAGCAGGCCAGAAGCCAGAATTGTGTTTCAGAGGCGCTAAGTGAAGGTCCAGAGATGCCAAATGAGGAACCAACACCGGAATAAGGCCGAAAGAAACAGAGCTCAGGAGAAAGGGACCAGCAGATGCCAGCCACCTGCCTTCCCAGCTGACAGAGGTATTCCAGATGGCATCAGCCTTTCTTGAGTGAAGGTAACCTCTTGTTGGTGCCTCAGTTTGATATTTTTCTCAACCTTAGAACTGTAAACTTGTAACTTATTAAATTCCCTTTTTAAAAGTCATTCCATTTCGGATGTATTGCATTCTGACAACTAATACAGTATGTTTGAATTTAATAGCTAATAGTATATATATACAAATACAAAACAAATCTATATAGGGCCTGAATAATGTTTCTGAATAATGGCTGTTCACACCATATTTTCTGAGTAATATACAATCTGTGTCTCATTTTATTACTAATATTAATAGTAATCATCTTCTTTGGTTACATTTATAGATACTGGACTTAATTTCTTGTAGTGTAGCCTGGTTCCTTTTCTTTCTAAACTTGTTTAAATTAAGTTTTATAATTATATTTGGTTTCTTTAATCAGTATCACTTATCAAAATACTTTACAAAATAAAATAGTACTAAAAAGATTTTAAGGAAAAAGAAGTTTCCTGCCCCACCCCTTTGTAACACCCAATTCTTTTCTCCTGAAATAATCACTTTTAACAATTTTTAGCTTTTTATTCTAGAATTTACTTCCATATTTCTAACTACTATGCTTTTATTACCATTTTTTATCAATTTTAGACTAATAAAAGAACATGTAACAAAAATTAATTACAGCTGAAACATTAGAATTTGTAAATTTGTAAATTAATTACTAATCTGCATCTCTTTAATGTTAAGCATCTGTATTATGAAATCATTGCAATAAAATATTGTGATTTTATTTATATCTAAATATTTCAAATCTATTCATCTATTTATGACTTTTAGAAAAAATGTCAGGACAATTCCCTTCTCTTTTCCTTCCACTTAAAACATTTAATTAATATCATTTGACCATTAACACATATTTGTCATTTGATTTTTAATTTATCTTCTGGATAGAAGATGAGGATTATTTAGTTATTTTTCTACATTAAAAATAATTTAATATTTAGAACCAATATTTTACCCAATAATACAATGTCACTTCTTGTTTTTATACCAATACTTTAAAATTATTGCAGATATTTTCAATAATTTCATATTTCATATATGTTTCAACATATTTAAACAAATTTTTCACAGCAAACATTTCCATTATCTCCTTCAAGATCATTTTTCTTTCTGTTTTTCCAGTTCATATTACAGGGTTTTCTAAACTTAATAAATACATGCATGGGTGATCTTAGTTATAATTAATTATTTTCTGATCCCAAGTTTTGTTTCTGTACTATTTTGTACTTTTCTCTTTTCAATTTTGAACTCTTCTTGTTCAAATCCAACTTAATTTGTTGTCTCAAAAATACATATTTGACCTGTTATTCCTATGAAGATTATTTTCATTGCTTCTTTACCCTTTCAAAGATCATGCTATCTGTAAAGACATAACTCACTCTAATACACTTTGTTTTATGGTACTTGCACTTCAAAGATATTGCATTTTTCACAAACTGATGGTGTGTGCAAACCTTGCATCAAGCAAATTTTCAGCACTGTTTTTCCAGTGCTGAATGGCATCTTCTTACTTTGTGTCTCTGTGTCACATTTTGGTAATTTTAACAATATTCCAAATATTTTCATTGTTATTATATCTGTTATACTGATCTGTGATCAGCTATGTTTGACATTACTATGATAATTGCTTTGGGAATCAAAGAATCATGTCCATAATGATGGTGAAATTAATCAATAAATGCTGTGTGTGCTGTCTTCTCCACCAACCAGGAATTCACACATCTCCTTACTCCTCCTCAGGACTTCCTTAATCACTGAGATACAATAATATTAAAATTAGGTCAGACATTATCCTATGATGGCCACTAAGCTTTCAAGTGAAAGGAATACTTGTGTGTCTTTCCTTTTATATCAAGAGCTATAAATGATTAACTTAGTGTGGAAGATGTGTCAAAAGCCATGATAAGCTATAAAGTAGACCTCTTGAACAAAGCAATTGGCTAAGTTGTGAATACAGAGTAAAAGTTCTTGAAGGATGTTAAAATTCCTAGTCCAGTGCACACATGTATGATAGAAAAGTGAAACAGCCGTATTGATGATATAAAGTTTTAGAAAAATCATATATAAAGTAATAGAGTATTTTAATTGCCTATTTTAGCTTGTAGAGCTATGTGTGAAAATTATGCTGCTATTTTCTTCCTTTAGTCCAATTTTATAATTAGAAAACAATATTTTTAACACACACTCATTATGAGGTAATATGTATATTATCTTTATATTAACTCATTATGAGATTATATATATATATAAAGGTATCAAAACCACTAAAATAATGTTTATTGCCCAAGATTCCCTGAAGCCAAAGACTAATCGGAAACAAGGCCTTAGCTTTTCTTCATTATATGGAGGCTGGAAAAGGTGCAGAAGCTTCAGAAGAAAAGTTTGAAGCTCATAAAATTTAGTTCATGAGATTTAAGGAAAGAAGATTTCCCCATAACATAAAAATGCAGGGTATAGCAGTTAGTGCTGATGTGAAAACTACAGTAGATAATCCAGAAGCTCTAGCTAAGACAATTGATGAAGGCTTCTATGTAAAACAATAGATTTTCAATGCAGTTGAAGCAGCCTTATACTGGAAGAAGGTGACTTCTAGGTCTTTCATAGCTAGAGAGGAGTAGTCAATGATTGGCTTCAAAGCTTCAAACAGAAACTGACTCTTTTATTAGGAGCTAATGCAGCTGATGAATTTAAGTTGAAGCTAATGCTTGCTTACCACTCTAATAGTCATAGGGTCCTTAAGACTCTAGTCTGTATTTGCTCTATAAATAGAACCACAAAGCAGGAGGACAACACATCTGTTTAAAACATGGTTTACTGAAGATTTTAAGCCCACTGTTGAGAACCACTGCTCAGAAAAAAATTCCCTTCAAAATGCTACTGCTCATTCACAAGGCAGCGTATCATGCAAAAGCTTTTTTGGAGATATACAATGATATTAATGTGGTTTTCATGCCTGTTAACACAGCATCCATTCTGAAACCCATGGATCAAGAAGTCATTTTGAGGGCGGGCCGCGGTGGCTCAGCGGGCAAGAGTGCTTGCCTGCCATGCCGGAGGACCTCGGTTCGATTCCCGGCCCCAGCCCATGTAAAAAACAAACAAACAAACAAAATATAATAAAACAAGAAAATGTTTAAAGATGTTTCCCTTTCTTCCATCCTTCCTTCCTTCTCTCTGTCTTTCCTTCCCTTCCTCCCTCTCTCTTTAAAAAAAAAAAAAAAAAAAGAAGTCATTTTGATTTTCAAGTGTTATTATTTAAAAAAAACATTTAATAAAGCTATAGCTGCCATTTATAGTGACATCCCTGATGTTTTGGGCAAATTAAATAGAAAACTTTCTGGAATGAGCTTACATTCTAGATACCATTAAGAACCTTCATGATTCATGAGAAGTGGTAAAAATATCAACATTAACAGGAGTTTGGAAGAAGTTGATTCCAACCCTCTTAAATGACTCTCAAGTGTTCAAGACTCTAGTGAAAGAAGTGACTAAATATATGGTGGGAATGGCAGGAGAGCTAAAATTAGTAAGGGAGTCCAAAAATGAGAATTCATTGCTGCAATTTCATGATAAACTGTGAGTGGATGAGGTATTCCTTCTTATGGATGAGCAAGGAAGGTAGTCTCTTGAGATGGATTCTACTCATGATAAATATGCTATGAACATTGTTGAAATGACTACAAAGGATTTAGAATATTAACTAAACTTATTTTATAAATCAATGGTAAAGTTTGAGAGATTGGCTCCAATTTTGAAAGACGTTTTACTGTGGGTAAAAAGCTATCAAGCAGCATTGCTTGTTACAGAGAAATTTTTTGTGAAAAGAAGAGTCAATCAATTCAAAAAGCATCTTTGTTCTTTTTTTGATAAGAAATTTCCACAAACACCCCAATCTTCAGCAATTACCACCCTCAGGAATCAGCATTTATCAACATCAATGCGATACCCTCTGTGAGCAAAAAGATAATGATTTACTGAAGGTTCAGAAGATGGTTAACATTTTTTAGAAGTAAAGTATTTTTAGATTAAGGTGTGTAACTGCTTCATTTTTGACATAAAGCTTTCACACACAATTTATTACATTGTAGTAGTGTAAACATATCTTTATATGTATTGGTAAACTATAAAATTCATGTGACTCACTTTATTGTGATATTTGCTTTAGTGTGATGGTCTGGAACTGCACACACAATATTTTCAAGGCATGCCTATAATTTACTCTGACTGTTTACAATTATTTTCCAGAAAATTCCTATGTCTTTAATATTTCTCTTGTTATATATGCTCTAAGAAAGATTACCTTTAGGCTTTTTCACCTCTTCCAAGAAACTGGATAATGTACTCTTCTAGGCTTTAGAACAGATTGGAGGGAATCACATCCATTTCCATTGTTCACTCATTCTCTGTACTGGGCAAATTAGCTAACCCTTCTGTACCACATTTCCCTCCTCTGCAAGCTAGAAATACTACTTGTACCTGCTTCTTAGAAGTGCTTCTAATTTTAATTACGTTACTGCACCTGAAGTGTTTAGAACAGTATCTGGAATATTATAAATGAATGGTCATCGATTTTCATTCTTCCCCCTAGAGAGAGATAATGTACAAGTTACATTGAAGGAAAATTAAGAAAATTTTTGGTAAAGGTTTGGTTTAGGCATAAAGAAAATCCTTCTGGAGAAGGTTGGATTAAGATTAAAACTGATTTGCAAGTGATTCAGTATTGAGGCTGGTAGAACTAATTGGGAGATTTTGGACTAAGGGTGAATTTGGGTAATCAGCCCAAAACTATAAACCATAACCCTTTATATTATAATTTGTGTTAGAGACTCAAGCAGGGGCACTTTCCCAAAATGAAAGCTTGACTTCCACCCCATATGTTTCATAGACAGATTTCTTCTTAAACATTTTCTAAACTATGTGTTTAATTTCCAGGTTGCTAAAGCAAATGCTATACAATGGATTGCTTCAAACATGGGAAATTTATTGGCTCACAGTTTTGAGGTTAGGAAATTTGCAAAATTAAGGTGTCATCAAGGTGATACTTTCTTACAGAAGATAATGGTTAAAAAAGGGCTTAAATTTTTTTTATCATCACAATTGACTTTTTTATGAACAATAGCATATACAAGAAAGCTACAGATTTCAAAGCACAATGCCACAATTAGTTGCAGAATATATTTCAGACTTTGATATGGGTTACAATTTCACAATTTTAGGTTTTTTACTTCTAGCTGCTCTAAAATACTAGAGACTAAAAGATATATCAATTTAATGATTCAGCATTCATATTCATATGTTAAGCCCTATCTTCTATGTATAATTCTACATCAACTTTCATCTTTCCACACCTCTCTTTGGGGTTGTTTGGGCTATGGCAAGTCTAAATTTTTACTATTGGAAGGGTCTGTCACTAATATTGGTAGGGATATGGAACTAGCTGATATTCTGGAGAGGCTGGGTTAGGTTTCAGGACTTATCTGGACAAGGGACCCATGGAGGTTGCACATTTCTGGAAAGTTACTCTAGTGCCTGGAAGCCTTGTGGAATCTTATATCTTGACTAAATGTTCTTTAGGATTGTCTGAAATGGTCCTGGTTGGAAGTTGGCGGTTATGACAGATAGCAAGGTCTACCTGAAGCTTGTGTAAGAGCAATGTGTCCTCGCGACTGTATTTGAAATCTCTCTGACACTGATACTTTATTAATTATGCTTCTTTTCCCCCATTTGGCCAACATGTAATTGTTGATCCCAAGGTGCCAGGTCTGGATTCACCCCTGGGAGCCCTCTCCTATGTCACCAAGGAGACTTTCACCCCTGGATGTCATGTCCTGCATAGAGGGGAAGACAATTATTTCACTTGCAGAGTTGGGCTTAGAGAGATTGAGGCCACATCTGAGCAACAACAGAGGGTCCTCCAGAAGTAACTCTTAGGCATGCCTATAGGTGGTCTAAGTTTCTTCACTACCTATATAAGCTTCACAAGAATAAGCCTTATGATCAAGGGTATGGCCAATTGATTTGGGTATCCCTAAGGCTTGACACAGTATCAGGGGATTTCCTGATGGTAAGGCTTTATAGTTTCATAGTCTTTCTCCTCTCCTTTGGGGACTTTGCCAATACCTTTTGATCATCTGCTTAATATACCCCTGGATGTTTTCAGGCATTACAATAATCTATACAGGATTAGAGGACCTCTTTCTTATTCTGTACTTCCAGTGTTTCAATTTTTCAAATGAGCTATACAGATAGGTTGAATTAGATTATTTACTACAGAAAATTTCAGCTCCAGATCAAATAAACCTTCTTCCATTGGTCTCAAAGAATATGTGTAGTTCTAAAATATAGACACTGTCTTCCTTGCCCCTATGTTCTGAATTACTTTAACCCCAACCTGTTCAGTTTTGTTATTATCTCTAAATGTCAGATAATATACATATAACTCAGCCTCTCAAAATCCAGAAATAATAATCACCACTCCAGACTTAATGTGTCTGGTCTAAAAGCTTACAGTCTAAGCCCCTGTTTTCATAAAAGTATTTTCTGAAGGTGACCGTACCATTGTTGTTTTTTTTGCTTCTGGCTTATTTTGTCTCACCAAACATCCCACATGCTCATTCACATCATTGCATGCCTCACAACATTGCTCCTTTTTGAAGCAGCATACCCTTCATTCATAAGTGTACACCATCATTCGCCAATCTACTTCTCCGTCAGTGCATCCTTCAGCCACCTGCATTCATTGGGCATCAAATAGAGGGCCCAAAGTTCACAGTCCATCAACATTCTCAATTTTAGATAATTTCATTGTTCCCAAGAGTCAGAAAACCAATAAGCACACCCTCACCAAATAGGAAATCTAAACCACCTCTTAACTCTTCTCCCTCACTCCAGTATTTATTTCTGCTGTTGTTGTAGTATTGCTGATGGTTTCTTTTTGAACATAGTTCATAGCATGCAATAGCAGTTTTCCACCTGTGCCCTGGATCTGAACACTCTTTATACAAAAATCATATCTTTAAAGTAATTCTTATGAGAACTCACTCATATTTCTAATGTCAGTCAATGGGACACATAGGTCTACTCAACCCCTTTCAATCTTGTTCATCTTCAATATGGTAATATTACTTCTAGACCCACTAGATAACCTTTGCTTCTATCTATTCCCTTACATTGGAGTTCAACCTCATTAGCTAATGGTTCACCCATCTCTAGCTTCTATGTATCTCTATGTTCTAGTTTTCTAGCTGCCAGAATACAATATACCAGAAATGGAGTGGCTTTTTAAAAAGGGAATTTAATAAGTTGCTAGTTTACAGTTCTAGGGCCAAGAAAATGTCCTAATTAGAACAAGCCTATAAAAATGTCTGCTCTAAGGCATCCAAGGAAAGATACCTTGGTTCAAGATGGCCGATGAAGTTCAGGAATTCTTTCTCAAGTGGAAAGGCACATGGTGAGCACAAAGTTCCTCTCTCATCTGGAAGGGCACATGGTGAACATGGTGTCATCTCCTAGCTTCTTCTCCTGGCTACCTGTTTCATGAAGCTCCCCAGGAGGCATTTTCCTTCTTCATCTCCAAAGGTCATTGACTGGTGGACTCTGCTTCTCGTGGCTATGTCATTCTGCTCTGGTCTCTGAATCTCTTTCATTCTCCAAAATGTTTCCTCTTTTATACAATTTCAGAAACTAATCAAAATGCACCCAAATGGATGGGGACATGCCTCTACCTAATCTATCTGAACAACCACTCTTGATTAAATCACATCTCCAGGGAGATGATTTGATTACAGTTTTGAACATATGATATTGAATAAGGATTAAAAGAAACAGCTGCCTTTACAAAATGGGATTAGGATTAAAACATGGCTTTTCTAGGGTACATACATCATTTCAAACCAGCACACTCTAAATCCCCTTTATTCTGTATTATATGCCTCTAATTATACCTTCATGCTGGTCCTAAAAGTGGAATCATATGGTATCTGTCCTTTTCTGTCTGGCTAATTTCACTTAACATTATGTCTTCAAGGCTCATCCATCTTACCATGTGCTTCAGGACATCATTTTGTCTTAGTGCTGCATAATATTTCATCATATGCATCGTTACTCCTGTTTTCTTTTGGTTACAACTTGCATGGTAAATCTTTTTTCATCCTTCCATTTTAAATCTATTTATATCCTTATATTCTAAATGAGTCTCTTGTAAGCAGCATATAGCTGGATTGTGTTTCTTAATCCATTCTGCCAATCTGTAACTATTGCTAAATTTAGTCCATTAACATTCAAAGTTATTACTGAAAAGGCATTTTTTTATTCCACCATCTTATCTTTTTTATTTTATTTGTCAGATTTATATATTCTTTTCCTTCTTTTTCTTGCATTATTTAAATTACCCTTAGTTGTACTCTTCAATTCTTTGCCCTTCTCCAGGCTGTCTCACCCTTTTATTTTTCGTCTGGCAGAACTCCTTTTACTATTTCTTGTAGGGCTGGGCTCTTGTTGACAAATTCTTTCAGGACTTCTTTGTCTGTGAAAACTTTAATCTCTCAGTTTTGAAGGGCAATTTGGCTGTGTACAGAATTCTTGACTGGAAGTCTTTCTCTTTCAGGTTCTTGAATATATCATACAACTGCCTTCTTGCCTCCAGAATGTTAGTTGAGTAGTGTAACGTCAGTTTTATTTGATTTCCCTTGTATATAGTAGATTGTTTTTCTCTTGCCACTTTCAGGATTTTCTGCTTCTCTTCAATATTTGACGCACTTATTAGTATGTGCCTTGGGGAAGGCCTATTTGGATTTATTCTATTTGGAGTTCTTTGGGCTTCTTTGACTTGTATATTTATGTCTTTTATGAGGGTTGGGAAGTTTTCCCCCATTATATCCTCAACTACTCTTCCTCACCCTTTACTTCTCTCTTCCCCCTTTGGGACATCAATGATTCTTATATTTGTGTGCTTTGTTTTGTCTTTCATTTCCCTGAGTTCCTGTTCAATTTTTTCCATCTTTTTTGCCATCTCCTGTTTTGAGTCTTCAAAGTCAAGTGTCCTGTCCTCTATATCACTTATTCTTTCTTCTGTCTCCTCAAATCTGGTGCTGTGTGCATCTAGTATGTATTTTATTGGGTCAGTAGAGTCTTTAATCTCTGTGATTTCTGCTATTTTTTTATTTATTCTTTAAAATTCCTCTTTGTGCTCTTCTACTGTCTTCTTGATTTCCTTTATGTCATTTGCTATCCCACTTATTTTATTAAGTAGAGTTGTATGAGCATCTTTGATTAGTTGTTCCAGCATCTGTATCTCCTCTGGCATCTTATTTTCATCATTAAGCAGGACTATATCTGTCTGCATTGTGATATGCTTAGTGATCTGCTGTCTTTGTTGCATATAAATATCTTGATTGATTTATTTTGTGAGTTGATTTCTTTCAGTAGTCTAAGGCCTGTTGGTGGGATGGTTGTACAACAGGGAGCAAGGCACGGGGTGGTACACTCAGTATGGTTATTTGTTTCAGGGTGTATATGGGCACAGGTTGGGGGTGTTATGCTGATGCTTGTAAACATGGGTGCCCAGCAGCCAGGGAGGATGTAGTTGTGTGGGTGAACCAGTCTGGGAGGCGTGTCCCTGGTGTTCTCTGATCTAAGGCATAGGGTCCTTTGTGTGCATGTATAGAGCTGTAGTAACAGGTTGGCATTACACCTTCATGGATTAAGGGCAGATGTGACCCAGCTGCGCAGGTCAACGCTTTCTGAGAGCTGAGATATGAGGCTGAGGGCTGTGCACATGCGCAGTTCTAGGGCTGCTGTAAAGTGCAGTTCCCAGAACTTAATGATGTGATTGGGGCCTGTGTGCATGCATGGGCCTGGGAGTGCCATAAATGGTTGTGCTGAGCTCAGGGAGGGTGGGGTGAGGCTGTGTGACACTATGGATGGGGGGCAAGGGTAACCTAGGTATGGAAGTTAGTGTCCACAAACTTTATGTGCTGGCAACAGTCTGCAGGAAGCAGGGAGGGGTAGGTAGTGCTTGGGACAGGTGCAGGAGAGGTAGGTTGGGCTGCACTTGGGGTAGGGGTGTGGGGCAGGTATGTGCACTGGGGGCGGGTGGGGTGGGCCTGCCTGGAGCATGGGGAATGGGAGCAAGTGAAGGGGTTCAGGTGGGTGGGATGTGGTGCGAGTTGCCAGTCATGGGGCTTTGCTAATGAGGGTAGCATGCCCAGTGAATGCAGCCTGGCTTACTTCCTAGTCCCGCATTCCCATCCATGCACTCCCATGGGCCCTGCAGCTCCATGCCTCCACACCAGGTTCCAACTTTCTGCCTTTCATTTCCTCAGCCTCTACAACCAAGGCTGCCACGTGTGGTGCATAAGGTTCTCCCAGGTCAGCTGTCCTCTTGAATTGCTGCATCAGTCACCCTCCTGTCCCTTCTCTAACTTTTCTGTGGAACAGGGCTAATTTCAAGCTACTCTAGTTGGTCATCTTCCTGGAAGTCTCAGAATGGCTTTTTTAAAAGGGAAATTTAATAAGTTGCTAGTTTATGCAATTCTAAGATGATGAAAATGTTCCACTTAAAGCAAGTCTATAAAAATGTCCAAATTAAGGCCCCAATAAGAGATTACCTTCACTCAAGAAAGGCCAATAAAGTTCAGGGTTTCTGTATCACTTGAAAAGGCATATTGTGAACATGGCAATGACCACTAACTTCTCTTCAGACCTCTTGCTTCATGAAGCTCCAAAGGTCCCTGGTTGTATGGGCTCTCATGATTCATGTGACTCTGTCATTCTGAAGCTTTCTCCAAAATACTTCTTCTTTTAAGGGATTCTAGTAAACTAATAAATACCCACTGGAATGGGTGGTGTCACATTTCCCTATAATTAATATTCACAATTGGGCAGGTCACATCACCATGGAGGTAATCTAATCAAGCCTCCATCCCAGCATGCTGAATAGGGATTAAAAGAACATGCTGTTCCCACAAGATTGGATTCGGATTAAAACATGGCTTTTATAGGTTGCACGATCCTTTCAAACCAGCACACATAGTTTTATATATAAATTACTGTTCTTATAATCTTGTGTGTTGTATGCATTTTTAAAGCCCTGTGGGAATTCTGTGATTCCCTTACTTACCAGAATGATCCACATCACAATAAAACATTATCAGCCTTCCACATTATTTTCAGAATGAAAATTAAGTCCTAGTACCAAAAGACACTATGTGCCATGAATTATTCTCCTGTATATATAACATGTTATTATTTATATAGCATCTTTACTAGAATTTGATACTGTCAGAAAACATGGTCTTCAATAGTTAGGTCCAACTGATCCCACATTAAACATAGAAACAAGTGTCTTTGTTTTGGTGAGAAAACAAATTTTATTACAGATGCACTTTAAGGAACTGGACAGAAATCATCTGAAGACCAACTTTAAATGATAAAGTTTATTTGGGCTTTTATAGTCCAAAAAAACAAAGAATGGCTAGGATCCAGAAGAAAACAAGAAAAAAAATTAAGTAGAAGTTACAGGATTCATTAAAATTGAGTAACAATCACCTGCTTCATTTTTTTATCACCATATCTTGTGGGAATTGTATAATTCCACTTCTCTTGTTGATAACTCAGACTTTGATCATGTCCTTAGAAGAGAGGAATGGATTGATAATTTAGCCCATATGGTGTTCCTGGAATCATTTCATCCTGCTTCTGAAAGTTATCTTATCCCTGCAAGGAGAGTTGGAAAGTCTTATTAATCTTCATTAGGAGTAGATAGTAAATTTTTGTTGTTCAATCAACAGCCAGCTATTCTAATTATGCCCTTTTAGCCTTAAAATGAATGTAGGCTGCTGTACTGTATTGTTAAGCAACTTCTAATTGCTAAGGACTATACTGAGCATTTTCCAACTAAGGGATTATATTGAGCCTTTCCCCAACTATTCAGTAATCAAATTGAGAAAATAAAAACTTGAGTCATTTTCTGCACATGTGGTTCAGATTATTTCCCACAGAGATTCTCCCAAATTTTAAAGATCTTATTTTGGGAGGATGAAGATATAACAAGACTATTTTTTTCTTTCTCTTAAATAAGCTGCTGCCACCCTTACATAATGCATGCCCTTATCTGATTCTTCCCCTTGTCGTGACTATACTGAATCTAATCTTGCAACTATGAGACTGCAGAAAAAAACAACTCAGATGTCAGGAAGAAAAAAGAAAAAAAACTGATAACTTCAAATGCTAGCTATTCAAATATCTAACTTTCCCTTTCTCTTTCCATTTCCTACCAGCCGGTATCACCCCCAGACACCTAAGAGGCCTACCTAGCAAGTTCTTATCTCCCTACTCTCTCTCCCATCCCTTACAGACTCCAATTTCCTGATTAACTCACAAGAAAACATTCTGAACTAAATTGGCCCAATCTTAACCTCAATAAATCTCTCGCATAACCTAATGGTCTCACCTAAGAATTTTCCCGTGCTTTTCCTCCAACCTAGTTCTGGTCCTTAAAGAGTTTGCTGTAGTGCAGTGCAACACTGGCTCAGTGACCTAATCCTCACCTGCCATGCCAGAGACCCAGGTTCATTTCCTAGAGCATGCCCACACCAAAAAAAATAATAATAAAAATGATTTCTGTAATTTGTTTCAATACAGTTGAAGTTTACTCTCTCTCACCTACTATGGCAGCACCATGAATAAATTCGTACTTACCTGTTTCACATTTTCTGGAGGAATTTTTATCTTTGACAAGTATACCCCTATTTATTTCAAATTCTTGGCAGTTTGTGAATACACATAACTAAAACTGAAAAACTAAGAGATTTTGTTTAATTTGTATACATACAACTATTTTATTTCATGAAATTCTGAAGTAACATGGAACTTACTGGCTAAGGGGCTGAAAAGTGTTTGGTTGTTAACAAACAATCCGTGAATTTCTTTCCTTCTGTCCATGGCCAATTGCATGGTATCTGACAGCATCTCTTACCTAACAAAGGAATGAGCATGCTCCTCACCCTGTTATTGTCCCTTCTTCAGGCCTTCCTCACCACAAATCACTGGAAGCATGCCGCACATTATCTTCTACAGCCTTGAAGTCCTCCTGTATTCACATTGCTACAGCTAAAGATGGTTGTTGTGAAGACTCCCCATTGGGAGGAAAAGCCACGGAATCCTTTCAAAAGTGAAATAAGTCCAATAAGTAGATGGAGGTGAGCACCAGGGATGATGAAGGAGGGGAAGCCTCTCTGTGCACTCCTCCCTTTATAAAGAATTGGGTAAAACAGATGATGTGAGACAGGAGCCTAGAGCCACAAATTGGGACTCCAATTTTTCACCTTTCTCCAGCTTCTCTTGTGCTAAAGATTTTTGACTGATTGTTGCTAGGAGTGGCACCCATTCATCACCCCATCACAGCAGCCCAGGAAGCCATAGAAAGTGGGTCAGTATCAGGGGTACTACTCTGAGCCGTGGCAGTGACACTGGCACTGGCAGTGGGAAAGGTGGCCTAAAGTTGGGTGGGACCCAGGGGTGGGACTCCAAGCCACTACCCGTTGCCTTACTGGACTGTGACTTGGCCTGGCTGCCCAGGCTTTACCCTAACCCCTTCCCACAAAGGCACTGAGAAGCATATACACTGGCAGCAGAGGTGGCTTGGTACCCAGTTGTGACAGTGACTACTTTATCCCCTACATGTTGGACATCAGAACCAGGCTAGAGCCAGATGAACTAAGGGAATTATACCAGTACATATAGGCCTCTAAAACTGGTAATGGTTCCAGCTCTTTCATTTCAGATTTGACCAGAATCTCTGCCTAGGGATCTGGCCATATAAACAGAGAAACAGCAAACAATTTTTGGCACACCCAGTGTTATTTCTAATGTCCTAGGGCCCCACTTCATTGGCACTCTAATATAAAATTGGTCATAAAAAAGAGGGTAACATGGTGGTCTCATTTGCTCTATAGCTTTCAAGGGGCCAGACTAAAAGAGAGTATAGCAACATGTCTCTAGACCTATCATGCTTTTATGGGTTTAGCCAATTCTTTCTTTACTAAGCCAATAGATAAACTGTCATAGAACATATTTGCCTTCACACAGGAGGGATGAGAGTGGATCTTACAGGTTTTTTTTTTAACTTTTTAAAAATTGTATAACATATATACAAGGCAAATAAAGGAAAAAACAAGAGTTTACAAAACGCTCTTCAAGAAGTAGTTATAGGATAGGTCCCAGAGTTTGTCATGGGCTACTATACCATCATCTCAGATTATTCCTTCCACATGCTTCAGAACATAGAAGGCTAGAAGGAGTAAATATATTTTTTATCATCACGATTGACTTTTTTCTTTATTGCAAAAATCCCATATATACAAAAAATCAATAAATTTCAAAGAACAACACAACAATTAGTTGTAGAACAGATTTCAGAGTTTAGTATGGGTTCCATACTTCCAGCTACCCTAAGATACTGGAGACTAAAAGAAATATCAACTTAATGATTCAGCAATCACATACAATTGTTAAATGCTAACTTCTCTGTATAATTCTATCAGCTTTGAGATTTCTATCCCTATCTTTAGGGGTATTTGGGCTTTGGCCAATATAACTTTTTCATATTGGAAGGGGATAACAATAATATGGTGTTGGGAGATGGAACTAGCTGATGTTCTGGAGAGGCTAGGCACTCTAGGTTTCAGGACTTATCTTGTCCAGGGACCCATCTGGTCGTAGATTTCTGGAAAGGTACCATAATATATGGGACATTTGTAGACTATACTACCCTAGGTGTTCTTTAGAATTGCCTGGTATGGTTTTGGTTGGGGGTTGGCAAATTATGATTGGTGGCAATGTCTAACTTAAGCTTGCATAAAAGAGGCCTCCAGAGTAGCCTCTATGCTATTTGAACTCTCTCTGTCATTAGTTGCACATCTTTTCCTACTTTGGTCAAGATTGCATTGTTGATCTCACAGTGCCAGAGCCAGGCTCATCCCTGGGAGTCATCTTCTACAGCACTAGGGAGAATTCCACCCCTGCATGTGATGTCCCACATAGGGCAGAAGGCAATGATTTCACTTAAAGAGTTGGGCTTAGAGAGAGTGTGGCCACATCTGAACAACAGAAGAGACCCTCCACAAGCCTATAGGTAGGCTAAACTTCTCCACTACATACATAAGCTTCACAAGAGTAAGCCACAAGATCAAGGGCTTGGCTTTTCTGATTGGGGTGTCTCTAATATTTGAAAAAGTATCAGTGATTTCCCCAATGCTAAAGCTTAATAGTTCCATATTTTTTCTCCCATCCCTCAAGGAATTTTACCATACTTTTTGATTATCTGTTTAATGTAGTCTAGGATGTATCCAAGCATTACATTAATCTATACAGGAATAAGGACGCTTATTCTTATTCTGGGCTCACTTCGCTTCAATTGTTTAAATGAGCTATCCAGACAGGTTGAGTGACATTATGTTACAGAAAATTTAGATTCCAGACAAAATAAACCTTTCTTCCTTTGGTCTCAAAGAGTAGCTGTGGTTTTGAAATATAGACAATGTCTTACTTACCCCTGTGTTCTGAATTACATTAATCCCAAACTGATTGGCTTCATTCTTATTCCTAAACACCAGGTTATAATATATAACACAGCCTCTCACAATTCAGAAATATTAATTACCACTCCAGACTAAATGTGTCTGCTACAAGACCTTACAATCTAAGCCTTGTTTTCTAATAAGCATTTTCTAAAGGAGACCATACAACAATGGTTCCTCATTTCTGGCTTATTTTGCCTCACCAAATGTCCCTCATTCTCATTCACATCGTTGCATGCCTCATGACTTCGTTCCATTTTGTAGCTGCACAATATTCCACCATAAGTATACACCATCATTCACCAATCTACTTCTCAGTCAATGGATCATTCAGCCACCAGCATTCATTAGGCACCATGTATAATGCCCAAAGTCCACAGTTCAACAACACTCTCAATTTTAGATAATTTCATTGTTCCCCCAAAAAAGATAAGCAATAAACACATCCTCGCCAAATAGGAGATCTAAACCTCCTTATAACTCTTGTCACTCCCACTAGTACCAGCAGTACCAGTTGTGGTACTGTTGATATTTGCCTTTTAAACATAGTCCATAGCATACAATAACAGTTTTCCCCCTGTACCCTGGACTTAAACTCTTTGTACATGAATCATACCTTCGAATTAGTTCTTGCGAGAACTTATTTATATTTCTAGTGTTAATCAGTGGGACACATAGGTCTATACAACCTCTTTCAATCATGTTCAACTTCAATATACTTATAGATCCACTAGAGAACTAGACACTAGAGAACTGCCTTCACTTCTTTCTATTCCCTCATTATACAACCTCATTAGCTAACCCTTTCACCCAACTCTAGCTTCTATGCATCTCTCTGACCCCTACATTCTGTATTATAAGCCTCCCATTTTACCTTTACCATGATCATAAAAGTGGAGTCATACAGTATCTATCCTATTGTGTCTGGCTTATTTCACTCAGCATTATGTCCTCAAGGCTCATTCATCTTATCATGTGCTTCAGAACATCATTTCATCTTATTGCTGCATAATATCCCATCATATCTACATACCACATTTTGATAATCCACTCTTCTGTGGATGGATATTTGCATTGTTTGCATCTTTTAGCAATTGTGAATAATGATGCTATGAACACTGGTGTGCAAAGGCCTGTTAGTGTCACTGCTTTCAGCTCCTCTGGGTATATATCAAGTTGTGCTATTGCTGGTTATAGGGCAACTGGATATTTAATTTCCTAAGAAGCTGCCAAACCATGTTCTATAGCAACTGTACCATTATATATGCCTACAAGCCATGCATTAGTGTCCCAATTTCTCCACATCCTCTCCAACATTCGTAGTTGCCTGTTTGTTTAATAGCAATCATTCTGATAGGTGTGAGGTGATATCTCCTTGCAGTCTTAATCTGTATTTCCCTTATGGCTAATGAAAATGGGCATCTCTTCATGTGCTTTTTCCTATTTGTTTTGTATGGACAGCCTCTGGAAATCAAATCTGGGCCTGTAGCATGGCAGGTGAGAATTCTTTTCATGTGTTTTTGAGCCATCTGTGTTTGCTCTTCGTAAAAATGCTTATTCATATCTTTAGCCCATTTTATAATTGAGTTGTTTTTTCTTTTAATGCTGAGTTGTATTATTTCTATGTGTGTACAGGATATCAAGCCTTTGTCTGATGTGTGATTTCCAAATATTTTCTACAATTGATTTGCCTGTCTTCATAACTTTTTCAACAAAGTCTTTTGAGGTGCAGAATCATTTGATTTTGAGGAATTCCCATTCATCTATTTTTTCTTTTGTTGCTTGTGCTTTAGGTGTAAAGTTTAGGAAGCTATATCCTATTACTAGGCCTTGAAAGTGTTTCCCTACATTTTCTCCTGGAAGCTTTATGGTGCTATTTCTTATATTTAGGTGTTTGATCTGCATTGAGTTAATTTTTGTATGGGGTGTAAAGTAAGGGTCCTCTTCCATTCTTTTGGCTATTGATATCCAGTTCTCACATGCCCATTTATTGAAAAGAATATTTGGTCTAAATTCAGTGGATTTGGGGACCTTGTCAGAAATCAAGCTGACCATAGATTTGCTGGTTTACTTCTGTACTCTCAATTCAATGCCATTTGTCAGTACGTCTATCTTTGTGCCAGTACCATGCTGTTATGACCCCTGTAGCTTTATAATAGGTTTTAAAGTCAGAAAGTGTTTATCCTCCAACTTTGTTCTCTTTTTTTTGGATGTTTTTAGCTATTTGGTGTCTCTTTGCCTTCCTGATGAATTTGGTAAGTAGCTTTTCCAAGTCTTCAAAGTAGGTTGTTGGAATTTTGATCGGTACTGCATTGAAACTGTAAATCAATTTGGGTAGAATTACATCTTAACTCTATTTCATCTTCCTGTGCATGAGCAGGGAATGTCTTTACAACTATTTAGGTTTACTTTGACTTCTTTTAGCAGTGATATATTTTTTCTGTGTACAAAACCTTTACTTTCCTAATTAAATTCTTACCTAGGTACTTGATTCTTTTAGTTGCTATTTTGAATGCAATTTTTTTCCTTAACTGACTCCTCAGCTAGGTCATTATTTGTATATAGAAATGTTATTCATTTTGCACATTAATTTTATGTCCCAGAACTTGTGAATTTGTATATTAGTTCAAGTAACTTTGTATACATATCCCAGGAGTTTCCAAATATACTATCATGTCATCTGCAAATAATGAAAGTTTACTTCTTCCTTTCCAATTTGGATTCCTTTTATTTATTTGTCCTGCCTGATTACTCTTGCTAGAACTTCTAGTACAATGTTGAATAAGAGTGGTGATGGAGGGCATCCTTGTCTCACTCTTGATCTTAGGGGGAAAGTTTTCAGTGCCTCTGCATTGAGTATAATTCTGGCCATTGGTTTTTAATATTTGATCTTTATCATATTGAGTAATTTACCTTTGATTCCTATCTTTTGAAGTGTTTTAATAGAAAACAATGTTGAATATTGTCAAATGCTTTTTCAGCATTAATTGAGATGATCATGTGATTTTTCCCTTTTGATTTGTTAATGTACAGCATTGCATTAATTGATTTTCTTTTATTGAACCATCCTTGCATTCCTGGCATAAACCCCACTTGATCATGGTGTACAATTCTTTTCTTGTGTTGTTGGGTTGAATTTGCTAGTATTTTATTGAGAATTTTGACATCTGTTCATTAGAAAGATTGGCCTGAAGTTTTCCTTTCTTGTGACATCTTTACCAAGTTTTGGTATTAGAATGATATTAGCTTCATTAAATGAGTTAGGTAGAGTTCTTTTTCTTCAACTTTTTTGAAAACTTTGAGCAGGATTAGTGTTAGTTCTTTTGGGGATCTTTGAAAAAATTCCCCTGTGAAGCCATCTCGCCTGGGCTTTTCTTTGTAGAAAGATTTTTGATGAGATTGAATATCTTAGATTTATGATTGGTGTATTGAGATATTCTATTTCTTCCTGACTCAGTGGAACTTGTTTGTGTGTTTCTGGGAATTTGTCCATTTCATCTACATTGTCTAGTTTGTTGGCATATAGCTGTTCAAAGTATCATCTTATAATTTCTTTTGTTTCTTCAGAGTCTGTGGTAATGCACTCCTTCTCATTTCTGATTTTTAAAATTTGAATCCTCTCTCTTTTCTTGCTTTGTCAGACTTGCCAGTGTCCCATCAATTTTATTGATTTTCTCAAAGCCCCAACTTTTGGTTTTATCAATTCTTTTCTATTGTTCTTTTATTCTCCCATCCATTTAACTTTGATTTAATATATATTTTTCTCTTCTTCTATTTACTTTGGAGTTAGTTTGCTGTTCTTTCTCAAGTTTCTCTGGGTGAGCATTCATGTCCTCAATTTTTGCGCTTTCTTATTTTTTAAATATAGGCATTTAGGGCAATAAATTTCCTTCTTAGTGCACCTTTTGCCACATCCCATAAGTTCTGATAAGTTGTATTTTCATTTTCAATTGTCTCCAGATGGCACCCAATACGCTAGCAATTTATTCTTTGACCCACTCTTGTTTATGAGTGTTATTTAATCTCCTATATTTATGAAAGTTCTCATCCTTTGGTGGTTGTTGATATCCAGCTTCATCCCATTGTGATCATAGTGCTGTGAATAATTTCAGTGTTTGTAATTTATAAAGACCTGTTTTGTGCCCCTGTAGAATATTCCATGAGCACTAGAAAATCATGTATCTCCTGGTGTTTTGGGGCATAGTGACCTATACCCCAGCAGACCTATGTCTGTTAGGTCTAATTCATTTATCAAGTTGTTTTAGTTCTTTATTTCCTTGTTCATCTTCTGCTTGGTTGTTCTATCTATAGAGGGAAGTGGTGTATCGAAGTATCCGACTATTATTGTTGAAATCCCTTCAGGTTTACCAATGTCTGTTGCATGTATTTCAGAGCTCCGTGATTAGGAGCATAAACATTTATGATTGTTATTTTTTCTTGGTAAATTGTCCCTTTTATTAATAATTAGTGTCCTTCAATACAACTTTGATAGCTTGTTTTTTATTCATTGTTTCTGAGGACAGAAGATCCATTGAAGTTTCATAATCTGCTGTTTTTGTTGATATTGTGAGCTGCACAATTTCAAGTGAGAATATCACCCATATTAAATCATTGCTTCTAAAACAATGGATTTTAAGGCTTCTGCACATTGACATTATTTGTCTTCCTTTATTATATCTAGAATTCATTGTCAGAGATTCTGATATAATTGTCCTTGGTTTTGAAATTGACATTTAGAATTTAAAAGATCCCAGGATTTTTTGAATAAACATTAAAGTTTGAAAACCACTTCCATAAAGAAGTGGAGACCAAAACAGGACCTTGCAACTTACAGTGTGAGGTACATATGCCCTTTGTATCACACATCATAAGAGCTTGCTAGAAAGGCAATTTCAAAGAGTCCTCCACAAACCTACTAAATCAGGAACTGAATTTTTTTCAAGATTGCAGAGATTCATATGATTGCTGAAGTATGAGCAGCCCTGGTTCTCAATTGTCTTCAGTTTCCCACACCTATGCAGAAAAGTGAGGATACTGCCACTTTTTCTTTCTGTTCATGTCCAAAAGCATCTCTGCTTAGAAGAGAAAACACAGGTGGTTGCCAAGAAAAGTTAGCATTTGGTAGTGAACTTTTGCTGTCCTAAACTATTTCCCTTCTTTTGGATGTTGGACCAAAATGAAATAGTCTTAGGTTGAGATACTGAATAATACAACCACCAATAGTGTAATAAACAGGAATTCCCCCATACATTATTTCTTCAAATCCTCAAACTTATTTCTGAGAAGTATGTATTTTCAGATATTTTAAGGCTTCTTTTTATTTTTCAGTTTTTAGTAATCTTTTTGTTTTTAATTTTATCTTTCCAAATTTATACTCATCTTTAGATACCTCCATGTATCAAATGATGAGTATTTTCATTTACACACCATTCTGCCTAACTCCTAGTCTGAACCTTATCCCAAAATAATTATATTATGAATCTTGTTAAATGTAATTAGTGTTTATATTATTTTTGAATAGATATAAAACCTTTATTGCTGTTTTGAAGGGTTTTTTTCATTAAAAAATTATTCTGGAAAAAAAATAATTAGTGTCCTTCTTTGTCTCTTATGATGTCTGTACATTTAAATTCTATTTTGCCTGATATTAGTATAGCTACTCCTGCTTTCTTTTGGTTGCAACTGATGTGAAACATCTTTTTCCATCTTTTCACTTTCAATCTATTTGAATCCTTGTGTCTAAGATTAGTCCTTTGCAAGCAGTATATAGCTGGATTATATTTCTTAATCCATTCTGCCAATTATGACTTTTAAGTGGTAAATTTAATTCATTAACATTGAAAATTATTACTGAAAAGGCGTTTTTTGAGT
Organism: Tamandua tetradactyla; assembly: GCF_023851605.1. Lineage (NCBI taxonomy): Eukaryota > Metazoa > Chordata > Mammalia > Pilosa > Myrmecophagidae > Tamandua > Tamandua tetradactyla. Next base: position 96,790,511 of record NC_135337.1, on the reverse strand, counting down.
CCACCATCTTATCTTTTGTATTTCCTCAGATATATATTCTTTTTTTATCTTCTCTCTCTCTTTTTTTCTGCATGGGCAGGCACCAGGAATAGAACCTGAGTCTCTGGCTTCGCAGGTGAAAAATCTGCCTACTGAGCTGGTGGCCCACCCCAGATCTATATTCTTTTGTCAGATCTATATATTCTTTTCTGTCTTTCTATTTTTATCCTTTAAGTTACCCTTACTGGTACTCTTCAACTCTGTGCTCTCCTCTAGACCTCCTTCTCCTGTCTTTTTTATCAACTGACAGAATTCCCTTTAGTATTTCTTGTACAGCAAGTCTCTTGTTGACAAATCTATCAGGATTTGTTTGTATGTATGTCTCCTTTAGTTTTGAAGGACGATTTAGCAGGGTACAGAAAACTAGGCTGGAAGTCTTTTTCTTTCAGAATCTTAAATATATCATACCACTGCCTTCTCACCTCCATAGTGCCAGTTGAGTAGTCTGAACTCAGTCTTATGTGATTACCCTTGTATGTAAAAGATTGTTTTCTCTCGTCACTTTCAATATTTTCTGCTTTTCTTCAAGACTTGACAGACTGATTAGTATGTGTCTTGGGGAAGACCTGCTTGGATTTGTTCTATTTGGAGTTCATTGAGCTTCTTTGACTTTCATATTTATGTCCTTTACAAGATTTGGGAAGTTTACCCCTATTATTTATTCAACTAATCACCCTAGCCCTTTACTCTTCTCTTCTCCTTCTGGGTCACCAATGATTCTTATATCCATGCACTTTGTTTTGTCCATCATTTCCCTGAGATCCAATTTAAATTTTTCCATCTTTTTATCATTTGCTGTTTTGAGTGTTTGAAATCAGTTGTCCTGCCCTCTAGTTAACTTATTCTTTTTTCTGCCTCTTCAAATCTTCTGTTGTGTTTTTCTAGTATGTTTTGTATTTCGTCTACAACATCTCTTTGATATCTGTAATCTCTTTGACATCTGTTTTTTTCTATTTATTCTTTCAAATTTTTCTTATTTTTTTGTATGCTGAATGGTGGGGTCACATTTCATTTTTTTTCCATGTGAGTAGCCTGTTATTGCAGCAAAACTTGTTGAATTTTGTTTGTTTGTTTTTGTTGGTTTCTTTGTTTTGTTTGAGAAGTGCATGGGCTAGTGATCAAATCAAATCCCTGCTTATACTCTTCTAGTTTCTTCTTGATCTCCTTTATGTCATTAGCCGTTCCATTTATTTAATTTAGTAGTTACATGAACATCTTTGATTAGTTGTTCCAATGTTTGTGTCTCCTCTAGTGTTTTAATTTGGTCATTAGGCTGGGCTCTATCTGTCTGCCTCATGATATGCTTAATGATCTGCTGTCCTCATGGCAAATGAATATTTTGATTAGTTTACTTTGGAAGTTGATTTCTTTCAGTCATCTTAAGCTTTGTGTTCATGGGATGGATGTAGAGCAGGATGCAGAATGTAGGGCAGGGCTCAACAGTAAAGTGATGTATTGCAGGGCAGGTATGGGTGTAGGCTGGGGATACTGTGCTGATGATGCCTGTGAGCATGAATGCCTAGCAGCAGGGATGATGTGGCCGTGTGGGTGCATAGGTCTGGAAGGTGGGGCCCTTATGTGAGCTTGTCTAGGATGCAAGACCTTTAATGTGCATGTGCAGAGCTCAGGGCAGTGGGTTAGCATTGCACCTACATAGGTTAAGGATGTAACCACTTGGATATGGCCTGGCTGTGCAGACCAGCACTTGGCCAGAACTTGGGGGACATGAATGGTGGTCATGTGCATGTGCATATCTGGGAGTGCCATAAAATGATATACACATGTGTAGAACTCAGGTGGGTTCAGGTGGAGAAGCAGGACTCTATGGGCTTGGGGGTGGGTGTAGCCTGTGTATTCAGGTAAGCACTCACAGCCTTTATCTGCTAGTGACTGCCAACAGGGGTCAGGGAGGGTGAGGTAGAGCTTGGAAGGGGTGGAGTCAGACTACTTGAGCAGGAGCAGTGGATTGGGCTGTGGCAGGCATGCATGTGCTTAAGGTGGAGGTGGGGAGCAGGTAGGCATGTGAGATTTGGCAGGACAGTGGTGTTTGGAGTGTGGGGAGGAGGCAGGTGATGGGATTCAGGTGTGAGGGGTGTACGGTGAGTCATGAGTCATGGGGTTGCACTGATGAGGGTAGTGCATACAAGGAATGTGGCCTGGCTTACTCCCTAGTGTCTGTATCCCAATCCTCCCACTCTTGAGGGCTCTAGGTTTCTACATTACACTGTTTGCACCAGCCAGATTGTCTCCTGTTATCTACTCCTCAGTTCCTCAGCTTTTGGAACCAAGAGCTCTCTATGTGGTGCATAAGACCCTCCTAGGTCACTTGTACCCTGGAATAACCATCTCAGTCACCCTCTTGTTCCTTTTCTAGCTGTTTCTTGGAACAGGGGTGAGCTCAATTTATCTTATTCTGCCAACTTCCCAGAACTTACAATCCCAGGTCTTTCTTGAATGATACATATTAGCCCTACTATCTGTCATGAGTATCAGCCAGAGAATTAGCCAGCCTGGGTATACTTCCAGGAGTACACATAGACTATTTGAATTATATCTTGCTAAGTTCTGTCTTTTACAAAAAGCTATGGAGAGTGGCCAGGCCAAGATGGCAGCTTAGCAATGTGCAAGTTTTAGTTCGTCCTCCAGAACAACTAGTAAACAACCAGAAACAATACAGAAGAGCTCCTGGGGCCACGTCAGTGGCTGGACACACAGCGTACCCCAGTCTGGACCAGCTGGACTGGCTACAAACCCCTCCAGAACCGTGAGTTCCCCAAGCTGCAGTGGCCAGCGCCCCTCCCCCACAGACTGCTTCCCAGAGGGGAAAGGAAAGAGACTTCACCAGCAGCAGGGGTTGAACCCAACCAAACACCAATTGTGGCATTAATTAACAAATTCTGACTACTAAAAATAGGCCCCCAGCTCAGGTGAACCTGGTCAAAGTGGAGGTCACTCATTTTTGCCCCAGCACCAAGGGGGCAGGGTGGATGGAAAAAGGAAAAAAAGAGAAGGAAGCAGAGGTTTTTGTGGCTGTGTTTCTATAAAAGGTTGACTGCCTTTGGATACAGTGGCAGGGCTCCTCAGGCTGCAACTCCCTCAGGCATAGGCAGAAACAAACTCATTTTGAGGGCTTGTCTGGAACCTGTGCCTTCCCAGGGGAGGAGTGAAGCCCAACTCAGGTGGAACCCCTCCCTCAAGGAATTCAGACACCAGGGCTTGGTAATTTGAAGCCATTAAAACCAGCCTACAACCTCTCCTCTGTCTCCACCACACCTCCAGCCAAAGTTAAAGGTACTGCATCATCTTATGCTGGTGGGACCTGCAGGCAGACAAGAACCACATACTGGGCAGGATAAGAAAAACAGAGTCCAGAGACTTCACAGGAAAGTCTGTCAACCTGCTGGGTCTCACCCTCAGGGAAAACTTATACAGGTGAATCATTCCTCCACATAGGAGGCCCGTTTGGTCTGGGAAAATCCAGCTGGGGTCTAGAATACCTACGTAGACCCTCCTCAGGGTGGGGGGGAAAGGCACCATACAAGCAGGGCAAGAAACAAGAAAACAAGAACTGAAAAATTCTCCTCTGTTAAACAAAACCTAAGCTAGAGGTCCAGAAAAAGCTGAACCGAATGTCAAAGTACAGATAGACAACAAATCCATCCAGCAAGAAAACCCTAGGAAAAGGAAGTGAAAGCAATCTCCAGAATAAACTAATTAAGGTAATTAAATGCCTAGACGCCAGCAAAAAAAATAACAAATCACACTAGGGAAATTGAAGATATGGCCCAGTCAAAGGAACAAACCAACAATTCAAATAAGATATAGGAGCTGAAACATTTAATTCAGAATATACAAACAGACATGGAAAACCTCATCAAAAACCATGTCAATGAATTGAGGGAGGATATAAAGAAGGCAAGGAATGAACAAAAAGAAGAAATCAAAAGTCTGAAAAAACAAAGCACAGAACTTATGGGAATGAAAGGCACAGTAGAAGAGATGAAAAAAACAATGGAAACCTACAATAATAGATTTTGAGAGATGGAACATAGGATTTCTGAACTGGAGGATGGAACATCTGAAATCTGGCAAGAAAAAGAAAATATAGGGGGAAAAATGGAAAAATATGAGCAGAGAACTCAGGGAATTGAAGGACAATATGAAGCACATGAACATACATGTTGTGGGTGTCCCAGAAGGAGAAGAGAAGGGAAAAGGAGGAGAAAAACTAATGGAGGAAATTATCACTGAAAATTTCCCAACTCTTATGAAGGACTTAAAATTATAGATCCAAGAAGTGCAGCATACTCCAAAGAGAATAGATCCAAATAGATGTACTCCAAGACACTTACTAATCAGAATGTCAGAGGTCAAAGAGAAAGAGAGAATCTTGAAAGCAGCAAGAGAAAAGCAATCAATCACATACAAGGGAAGCCCAATAAGACTATGCATAGATTTCTCAGCAGAAACCATGGAGGCAAGAAGACAGTGGGATGATACATTTAAATTATTAAAGATAAAAACTGCCAACCAAGAATTCTATATCCAGCAAAATTGTCCTTCAAAAATGAGGGAGAAATTAAAACATTTTCAGACAAAAAATCACTGAGAGAATTTGTGACCAAGAGACCAGCTCTGCAAGAAATACTAAAGGGCACACTAGAGGCAGATATGAAAAGGCAGAAGAGAGAGGTGTGGAGAAGAGTGTAGAAAGGAAGACCATGAGTAAAAGTAAAAAGAAGGAAAATTAGAAGGACATATAAAAGCCAAAAGGCAAAAAGCCTGGGCAGTAAGAACACTGATGTTGATGGATTAAGGTTCCCAATTGGGAGACATGGACTAGCAGAATGGATTAGGGAATGGGACCCATCTATATGCTGTCTCTACTCAAAGGACATGAGGGCAAGGACACAAATGGACATTTGCACACCAGTGTTTATAGCAGCATTATTTACAGTTACCAAGAGATGGAAACAGCCAAAATGTCCATCAACAGATGGGTGGCTAGACAAACTGTGGTATATACGTACGATGGAATATTATGTAGCTGTAAGACAGAGTACAGTTATGACATATGTAACAACATGGATAAACCTTAAGGACGTTATGCTAAGTGAGGTTAGCCAAAAACAAAAGGACAAATACTGTATGGTCTCACTGATATGAACTGACATTAGTAAACAAACTTGGAGAATTGCGTTGGTAACAAAGACCATCAGGAGATAGAAATAGAGTAAGACATTGGGTAATTGGAGCTGAAGGGATACAGATTGTGCAACAGACTGAATGTAAAAACTCAGAAATGGACAGCACAATGCTACCTAACTGTAATACAATTATGTTAAAACACTGAATGAAACTGAAAGTGAGAACGATAAAGGGAGGAGGGCTGGGGGCGCAAATGAAATCAGAAAGAAAGATAGACAACAAAGATTGAGATGTTATAATCTAGGAATGCCTGGAGTGTATAATGATAGTGACTAAATGTACAAATTTAAAAAATGTTTTTGCATGAGAAAGAACAGAAGAATGTTATTACTGCAGGGTGCTGAAAATATGTGGTAATTAATATTTTAAAATTTCAACTTATGTATGAGACTAAAGCAAAAAATGTTTATTTGGTACAAAATTTATGTTTTGACTAGTGCATTTCCTAATATAACTTACATAGATATCTTGGTTGAACAACATAAGTACATGGAACCTTGGGTAAGACATGAGATTTTGTTGGTTTGTCCAGAGTGATGCCCCAATGAATCCCAGAGTGATCTGATCAGTGAGTGGAAAAGTATTTGCAAAGTCCCCTTTGAGGAATGGTGAGCACAGGGGAAAATTCAACCTCCCCAAGTTGAATTCTTGATATTCTCACAAGCAGTGTGGACAACAAAAGCTATAGGCTGAGCCCCCAGTCTTGGGGCTTGTTCATATGAAACTTAACCCCACAAAGGATAGGTCAAGCCTACTTAAAATTAAGCCTAAGAGTCTCCCCCAAGAGAAACTCTTTTGCTCAGATGTGGCCTCTCTCTTCAGCCAACACAACAAGCAAACTCACCACCCTCCCCATCTACGTGGGACATGACTTCCAGGGGTGTGGACCTTCTTGGCAACATGGGACAGAAATCCGAGAATGAACTCAGACTCAGCCTCAAGGGATTGTAAAAAAAAAAAACCCTAGAATTAGCTGAGACCCAGCATCAAGGGATTGAGAAAATCCTCTCAACCAAAAGGGGGAAGAGTGAAATGAGACAAAGCATCAATGGCTGAGAGATTCCAAACAGAGTCGAGAGGTTATCCTGGAGGTTATTCTTATGCATTAAGTAGATATCACCTTGTTATCTAAGAGGAAATGGAGAGGCTGGAAGGAGCTGCCTGACAGTGTAGAGCTGTGTTCCAGTAGCCATGTTTCTTGATGTTGATCATATAATGGTGTAGCTTTCACAGTGTGACTGTGTGATTGTGAAAACCTTGCGTCTTATGCTCCTTTTATCTACCTTGTCAACAGATGAATAGAACATATGGAATAAAAATAAATAATAGGGAGAACAAATGTTAAAATAAATTTAGTTTGAAATGCTAGTGATCAATGAAAGGGAGAAGTAAGGGGTATGGTATGGTGTGTATGGTTTTTTTCTGTTTTCACTTTATTTTTTCTTTTGTCTTTTTGTTTTTTTTCTGAATTGATGCAAATGTTCTAAGAAATGATTAAGATGATGAATCTGCAGCTATGCTATGATATTGTGAATTACTGATATATATGTAGAATGGAATGATCACATATTGAGAATGTTTGTGTTTCTTTCTGTAACTTTTCTTTTAATTAATAAAAAAAATTTTTTAAAGCTATGGGGAGGGTACAGCAACATCCCTAAAAAAGCAGATAGGCAATCAGTTCAGAGTAAGTACAAGGGACAGGGAACACTGTCATGTTTCTGGGGTTGATATGGTCAGGTAAGGCCATGTTTTACAATCTTCTGTGATAAACAGCATCCAAGGCTTACCCCAACTCAAAATGATCAATGACAAGCAGAACTTTGTACAGTTATTTGGTTGAGAATATTAATCACTCATTTGATAGAATACTTTTGTCCCTATATAGGTTAACAAAAAGGGAGAATTAGAGTAGGAACATAAAGAAGTGGGGGATTTTGTCAAAGCAAAAAATTTAATAGCTCAAACATAAACCCTGCAAAATGTGGCTCCATGACAACCATTTGGGTGAAGAATCGCATTCATGTAGGATAAATTATTTAGGTCCAATGGCAAAGATCTTGGAAGACAAAGATTGCCAAATGATTTTGGTCACAACTCTTCAAAGGAACTATGCAATACTGAACCATCCTAAAAAAGCAATTCCTGGCTGTATACCAAGTTTTATTATAAATAGAGGTCATCATATATGATATGACAGCAATTTTCTTAAAAATACATCCATTAAGAAGTGAGTTGAGGGGATATTTGTAAGGCTTACTTCTGTGGTATCTCAAAATGACAATAAGTATGGTGGCAATCATACCTACAGCAAAGGGACATTTAACATCTGGTATCATCTCACTGGAGTTATAAGCCCTTCTGGGGCCCATATTACACATCATGGGATGAAAAGAGGCCCTAGAGATGTTCGTAGAAAAGCCATGACTTTTTGTTGTTTTGACATGGGAAGGCTCTGGGAATTGAACCCAGATCTTTTCTACCAGCATGGCAGGTAGAAAAGTCCTAACTTTTAAGGTAAGAAAAAGGGACATACTTTTATGTATGTCTCCACATAGGCCAAGCCCATCTTGGACAATGGCAGAGACAAAAATAGGACACTATGGACAATGGACTGAGCTAAGAGATCTTTAGTTGATTCTTATACATGAGCCATACCTGCCCATAATTTGCACTAATTCATAGGCAAGAAGTCTTATCAGTGACCCTCAGAAATCTTGACAGCCCACCAAGGAAGGAAACTCACTTTTGTTAGGACATGACCAGAGTACCAGCCTTTGCACAAATCATGCAAGTATAAAAATGGACAGAGATTCTGTGGATTCATGAGCTAAGTGCCACCTGAGATAGAATAACATTACAAATTCTTCCTCTTATTACATCAGGTCCCAGAATAATACCTTGAGGTCTGGGAAAGACAGTGCCTAAAGAACCCTCATGCTGATAATGGCAGAGGACTCTGCCACCCTAGAGCTAGTCCTGATAATCTTGGAAGAGAAAGAACAGAGGGACATGGCAGAAATATGGTGGCTATAGGAAGGAGAGTGTCCAATCCCAAAGGGCACAGCTATGGCAGGAGTGCCCTGGATTATGGTTAACATTGTAAAAATATAGCTGGCCCCCAAACCCCATGGTGCTTTTTAAAAATATAATGAAATTATTATAATTATTATCTCATGCAAATGTGAGGATGGCCAAGCCCAAATTTCATAAGGCAGGCCACATCTGGGAACTCTGATGATTTCTCCAGGACAAGTTGGGCTGGCTGAAGTAGAGGAAGAAATTTGGTTTGAGTTTTGAAGCCATCACCTCTCTTTTAAAGGCCTACAACTGACCAGATGAGACCTTTCCCATTGGTGAAGGCAATCTCCTCAGTTTGTTGTAGACATAATCATCCTGAGATTTAGTGAACTTAATTTAAATCCACAAAATGTTCTCACAGTAACAATCATGTCAGTACTTGCTTGGTCAAAGAAACTAGACAATATAACCTGGACAAGTTGACACACGAATTTAACCATCACAAATATGTTGTGATGCTACCACTTTTGAATTAGAGGCCCCCAGAAAACAAAATATTTGTGTGATCTCTATTTTACTCCTTTGCTGTGTATTTACTCTGTACAGTTAAAGTTTTTTCCTTACTAGAGGTTTGTGGCAACAATTGATGTCTATAAACCAAATCCCCTTCTTAATATTTTCCAAAATCACCTTAGCTATTATCTAATTTGCCTTACAACTCTTCATCTTTAAAGCCTATAATAATTTAATAGTGAAATTTTTCTTTTTGAGCCTATTATTTATGAAAAACAAGAATTTATTGAAGAGTAACTAAAATTTGACTTCCATTAATAAAAACATCCAAAAACTTTTTTAATAAATCACTAAAATAGAGAGACAAAAATGTGATACTTCTTATCAAAATGCTTGAACAAAATGCAGGGCTTTTGCAGCTCTAAGAAAGAAAATATCTGCTGCAATGTGAAAACAGTAAATATAAAAACTGTGTTTTATCTGTTTCAATTAAAATGTAAGTGACTAAAGATAGATACAATTTATAAACTGTTCAGAAATTTTGTTTTGTATTATTGCCTGTAATTCTTTTAAAAATCTGGTAATAAGTCAGCCTTGAGAAGTAGGAGGTACTTTTCATAAAATGGACAAAATGTTTAGAAAGCTCAGAATAAATTATTTGCTTTTTACCATGTGTGTCAAGAAACTTGTAGAGAGTTACTATTAAAAATATAGAATAGACTCAAATGCAGTATAAAATTTTGTATTTCTCTTAGTATGTCAAATTTAAATACTTAAGGAATGGACAAAAACACAATATATAACATCTGATAAATCTAAATACTTGTTAAAAACAATTGTTGGTTGTATTTTCTCTCACTTTCCATAGATTGGGAATATCTCTCTTTTTTCAAAGGCAATTGCAATTTATTTCATATTATAAATTGCATTTTACCCTTTAAGTTACTTTTAATACTCAGTACCTGATAATGATTTTTCTGCAATTTTATATCTAACAAAATATTCTATAAAAATATTTAAGAATCTTATACAATATTTAAATGTTTAGATTTACTAAAGAAGGTACTGGGTTCCCAGTGTTTGTTATATTACTTCTAATATTTCTGCACATTTATTTTATTTTTTTATCCTTAGTGTTTTTTCTTTATTAATTAATGGAAAAAAAAGAAATTAGCCCAACATTTAGAAATCATACCATTCTACATATGCAATCAGTAATTCTTAACATCATCACATAGATGCATGATCATCGTTTCTTAGTACATTTGCATCGGTTTAGAAGAACTAGCAACACACAGAAAAAGATATAGAATGTTAATATAGAGAAAAGAAAAAAGTAATAATAATAGTTAAAAACAAACAAACAAACAAACAAAAAACCTATAGCTCAGATGCAGCTTCATTCAGTGTTTTAACATGATTACTTTACACTTAGGCATTATTGTGCTGTCCATTTTTGAGTTTTTGTATCTAGTCCTGTTGCACAGTGTGTATCCCTTCAGCTCCAGCCACCCATTATCTTACCCTGTTTCTAACTCCTGCTGGACTCTGTTACCAATGACAAATTCCAAGTTTATTCTCGAATGTCCATTCACATCAGTGGGACCATACACTATTTGTCCTTTAGTTTTTGGCTGGACTCATTAAGCATAATGTTCTCTAGGTCCATCCATGTTATTGCATGCTTCATAAGTTTATCCTGTCTTAAAGCTGCATAATATTCCATCGTATGTATATACCACAGTTTGTTTAGCCATTCTTCTGTTGATGGACATTTTGGCTGTTTCCATCTCTTTGCAATTGTAAATAACGCTGCTATAAACATTGGTGTGCAAATGTCCGTTTGTGTCTTTGCCCTTAAGTCCTTTGAGTAGATACCTAGCAATGGTATTGCTGGGTTGTATGGCAATTCTATATTCAGTTTTTTGAGGAACCGCCAAACTGCCTTCCACAGTGGTTGCACCATTTGACATTCCCACCAACAGTGGATAAGTGTGCCTCTTTCTCCGCATCCTCTCCAGCACTTGTCATTTTCTGTTTTGTTGATAATGGCCATTCTGGTGGGTGTGAGTTGATATCTCATTGTGGTTTTGATTTGCATTCCTCTAATGGCCAGGGACACTGAGCATCTCTTCATGTGCCTTTTGGCCATTTGTATTTCCTCTTCTGATAGGTGTCCGTTCAAGTCTTTTTCCCATTTTGTAATTGGGTTGGCTATCTTTTTGTTGTTGAGTTGGACAATCTCTTTATAAATTCTGGATACTAGACCTTTACCTGATATGTCATTTCCAAATATTATCTCCCATTGTGTAGGCTGTCTTTCTACTTTCTTGATGAAGTTCTTTGATGCACAAAAGTGTTTGATTTAGAGGAGCTCCCATTTACTTATTTCCTTCTTCAGTGCTCTTGCTTTAGGTTTAAGGTCCATAAAACCGCCTCCAATTGTAAGTTTCATAAGATATCTCCCTACATTTTCCTCTAACTGTTCTATGGTCTTAGACCTAATGTTTAGATCTTTGATCCATTTTGAGTTAACTTTTGTATAAGGTGTGAGATATGGGTCTTCTTTCATTCTTTTGCATATGGATATCCAGTTCTCTAGGCACCGTTTATTGAAGAGACTGTTCTGTCCCAGGTGAGTTGGCTTGACTGCCTTATCAAAGATCAAATGTCCATAGATGAGAGGGTCTATATCTGAGCATTCTATTCGATTCCATTGGTCGATATATCTATCTTTATGCCAATACCATGCTGTTTTGACCACTGCGGCTTCATAATATGCCTTAAAGTCTGGCAGCGCAAGACCTCCAGCTTCGTTTTTTTTCCTCAAGATGTTTTTAGCAATTCGGGGCACCCTGCCCTTCCAGATAAATTTGCTTATTGATTTTCCTATTTCTGAAAAATAAGTTGTTGGGATTTTGATTGGTATTGCATTGAATCTGTAGATCAATTTAGGTAGGATTGACATCTTAATTATATTTAGTCTTCCAATCCATGAACACGGTATGCCCTTCCATCTATTTAGGTCTTCTGTGATTTCTTTTAACAGTTTTTTGTAGTTTTCTTTATATAGGTTCTTTGTCTCTTTAGTTAAATTTATTCCTAGGTATTTTATTCTTTTAGTTGCAATTGTGAATGGGATTCATTTCTTGATTTCCCCCTTAGCTTGTTCATTACTAGTGTATAGAAATGCTACAGATTTTTGAATGTTGATCTTGTAACCTGCTACTTTGCTGTACTCATTTATTAGCTCTAGTAGTTTTGTTGTGGATTTTTACGGGTTTTCGACGTATAGTATCATATCGTCTGCAAACAGTGATAGTTTTACTTCTTCCTTTCCAATTTTGATGCCTTGTATTTCTTTTTCTGGTCTAATTGCTCTGGCTAGAACCTCCAAGACAATGTTGAATAATAGTGGTGATAGTGGACATCCTTGTCTTGTTCCTGATCTTAGGGGGAAAGTTTTCAATTTTTCCCCATTGAGGATGATATTAGCTGTGGGTTGTTCATATATTCCCTCTATCATTTTAAGGAAGTTCCCTTGTATTCCTATCTTTTGAAGTGTTTTCAACAGGAAAGGATGTTGAATCTTGTCAAGTGCCTTCTCTGCATCAATTGAGATGATCATGTAATTTTTCTGCTTTGATTTGTTGATATGGTGTATTACATGAATTGATTTTCTTATGTTGAACCATCCTTGCATGCCTGGGATGAATCCTACTTGGTCATGATGTATAATTCTTTTAATGTGTTGTTGGATATGATTTGCTAGAATTTTATTGAGGATTTTTGCATCTATATTCATTAGAGAGATTGGCCTGTAGTTTTCTTTTTTTGTAATATCTTTGCCTGGTTTTGGTATGAGGGTGATGTTGGCTTCATAGAATGAATTAGGTAGTTTTCACTCCACTTTGATTATTTTGAAGGGTTTGAGGAGAGTTGGTACTAATTCTTTCTGGAATGTTTGATAGAATTCACATGTAAAGCTGTCTGGTCCTGAACTTTTCTTTTTAGGAAGCTTTTGAATGACTAATTCAATTTCTTCACTTGTGATTGGTTTGTTGAGGTCATCTATGTCTTCTTGAGTCAAAGTTGGTTGTTCATGTCTTTCCAGGAACCCGTCCATTTCATCTAAATTGTTGTATTTATTAGCATAAAGTTGTTCATAGTATCCTATTATTACCTCCTTTATTTTTGTGAGGTCAGTAGTTATGTCTCCTCTTCCATTTCTGATCTTATTTATTTGCATCCACTCTCTTCTTCTTTTTGTCAGTGTTGCTAAGGGCCCATCAATCTTATTGATTTTCTCATAGAACCAACTTCTGGTCTTATTGATTTTCTCTATTGTTTTCATGTTTTCAATTTCATTTATTTCTGCTCTAGTCTTTGTTATTTCTTTCCTTTTGCTTGCTTTGGGATTAGTTTGCTGTTCTTTCTCCAGTTCTTCCAAGTGGACAGTTAATTCCTGCATTTTTGCCTTTTCTTCTTTTCTGATATAGGCATTTAGGGCAATAAATTTCCCTCTTAGCACTGCCTTTGCTGCGTCCCATAAGTTTTGATATGTTGTGTTTTCATTTTCATTCGCCTCGAGGTATTTACTAATTTCTCTAGCAATTTCTTCTTTGACCCACTCGTTGTTTAAGAGTGTGTTGTTGAGCCTCCACGTATTTGTGAATTTTCTGGCTCTCCACCTATTATTGATTTCCAACTTCATTCCTTTATGATCCGAGAAAGTGTTGTGTATGATTTCAATCTTTTTAAATTTGTTAAGACTTGCCTTGTGACCCAGCATACGGTCTATCTTTGAGAATGATCCATGAGCACTTGAGAAAATGGTGTATCCTGCTGTTGTGGGGTGCAATGTCCTATAAATGTCTGTTAAGTCTAGCTCATTTATAGTAATATTCAGATTCTCTATTTCTTTATTGATCCTCTGTCTAGATGTTCTGTCCATTGATGAGAGTGGTGAATTGAAGTCTCCAACTCTTATGGCATATGTGTCTATTTCCCTTTTCAGTGTTTGCAGTGTATTCCTCACGTATTTTGGGGCATTCTGGTTTGGTGCATAAATATTTATGATTGTTATGTCTTCTTGTTGAATTGTTCCTTTTTTTAGTATATAGTGTCCTTCTTTGTCTCTTTTAACTGTTTTACATTTGAAGTCTAATTTGTTGGATATTAGTATAGCCACTCCTGCTCTTTTCTGGTTGTTATTTGCATGAAATACCTTTTCCCAACCTTTCACTTTCAACCTATGGTTATCTTTGGGTCTAAGATGTGTTTCCTGTAGACGGCATATAGAAGGATCCTGTTTTTTAATCCATTCTGCCAGTCTATGTCTTTTGATTGGGGAATTCAGTCCATTAACATTTAGTGTTATTACTGTTTGGATAATATTTTCCTCTACCATTTTGCCTTTTGTATTATATATATCATATCTGACTTTCCTTCTTTCTACACTCTTCTCCATACCTCTCTCTTCTGTCTTTTCGTATCTGACTCTAGTGCTCCCTTTAGCAATTCTTGCAGAGCTGGTCTCTTGGTCACAAATTCTCTCAGCGACTTTTTGTCTGAGAATGTTTTAATTTCTCCCTCATTTTTGAAGGACAATTTTACTGGATATAGAAGCCTTGGTTGGCAGTTTTTCTCTTTTTTTGTAATTTAAATATATCATCCCACTGTCTTCTAGCTTCCATGGTTTCTGCTGAGAAATCTACACGTAGTCTTATTGGGTTTCCCTTGTATGTGATGGATTGTTTTTCTCCTGCTGCTTTCAAGATCCTCTCTTTCTCTTTGACCTCTGACATTCTAACTAGTAAGTGTCTTGGAGAACACCTATTTGGGTCTATTCTCCTTGGGGTGCACTGCAATTCTTGGATCTGTAATTTTAGGTCTTTCATAAGAATTGGGAAATTTTCAGTGATAATTTCTTCCATTAGTTTTTCTCCTCCTTTTCCCTTCTCTTGTCCTTCTGGGACACCCACAACATGTATATTTGTGCGCTTCATATTGTCCTTCAGTTCCCTGATCCCCTGTTCAAATTTTTCCATTCTTTTCCCGATAGTTTGTGTTTCTTTTTGGAATTCAGATGTTCTATCCTCCAAATCACTAATTCTATCTTCTGTCTCTTTAAATCTACCATTGTACGTATCCATTGTTTTTTCCATCTTTTCTTCTTTGTCCTTCACTTCCATAAGTTTTGTGATTTGTTTTTCCAGTTTTTCTATTTCTTCTTTTTGTTCAGCCCATGTCTTCTTCATGTCCTCCCTCAATTTATCGATTTCGTTTTTGAAGAAGTTTTCCATTTCTGTTCGTATATTCAGCATTAGTTGTCTCAGCTCCTGTATCTCATTTGAACTATTGGTTTGTTCCTTTGACTGGGCCATATTTTCAATTTTCTGAGCGTGATCTGTTATCTTCTGCTGGTGTCTGGGTATTTAATCAGATTTCCCTGGGTGTAAGACCCCGCAGGTTGAAAGATTTTTCTGTGAAATCTCTGGGTTCTGTTTTTCTTATCCTGCCCAGTAGGTGGCCCTCGTGGTGCTCATCTGGCTGCGGGTCCCACCAGTAAAAGGTGCTGTGGGTCCTTTAACTTTGGAAAACTCTCGCCATGGGGGAGGTTCGCCCACCGAAGCGGCTTGGAAGAGTGCCAGCCGGCCCGGGGGTCTGAACGCGGGAAGGGTCGCCAGCTGCCGCAGCCCGGGAGAGCACCCGTCCGAATTTCCTAGTCGGCCCAGGGCGCCAAGTGTGGCGGGAGGGCCCCAGCCGCCGTGGCCCAGGAGAGTGCACTGTTCCCAGTCGGATCAGGGAGTCATGTGTTTGGAAGGGACCCCCCTGGTCACCGTTCTCCGGACCTGGGGATTTTCGATCCAATTCTCTCAGTTGGTCCGGGGGACCACGCGTGGTGGGGGCGCCAGCTGCTGCAGCTTGAGGGGACCGCCTGCCCAATTCTGCCAGCTGGCCCAGGAAGGAGGAAGGGAGGGACTCCGGCCGCTTGCCACCCAACCTGGGGAAGCCCACGCCCCTCAGCGATCTCACTGGAGCGGGTTCTCTCAGCCAGTCAGCCATTCCAGGATGGGGTACGCTGTGTTTTTTATCTCTTTCGTGGCTCCGGGAGCTGTTCTGTATCGTTTCTACTCCCCTAGTAGCTGTTCTGGAGGAGGAACTAAGATCCGCGCCTCTTACTAAGCCGCCATCTTTTCCGGAAGTCCCCTACTGTACCTTTAATGTGTTAGTTTGTTAAATCTAGAATTTTGTTTCTGAGCTGCCTGTTCCTTAAATTTTTATCCAGCTACAGGTATGATGAAGATTTCCTCAAGTTCCAGGAGCTAACAAAAATAAACAAATCAATATAATATATACTACTCACAGCATTTGCAATTTGGTCTTGAGCTGGCTGGTGCTTTCCTTCAGAGTTTACCTTCTATCAAGAAGATCAGGCAAAGTGAATGTGTGCATCCTTCCCTGACTTCTCTGAGTTTGCATCCTTTCCTAGGCAAGATGTCCTTAGGAATTTCTCCATGTATAGGAATTTGAATGTTTTCTCTGTTCATTGTGAAATAACAAGGAATCAAGCCCAGGTTTCCCACATGGCAGGTGAGAATTCTACCATGGAGCTATCCTTGCACCACCCTGTATTATATATTTTCAAATTTGGTAATCCTTTCCTCTTGGCATCTTTGATTGAATTGTTCCTCACTCTCCTCTACTCATGAACAATCTGGTTCTTCCTCCAGGAATCGTTCTTTGTCACTGAGCCAGTGACAATTGCTCCAGTCACTTCGTCAGGATGCCTAGCCCCCCCTCCCAATAAATTGGTACCAACATACAGACATTCTGATCTGTACATAGGAAGAGAGCCAGTGGTTCACAGTAAGAATGAAGACCAGCTCTACAGCACATTGTGAAAGTTTGGGCAGGGCCTGCCAAGGGCACTATGGAAGATCTACCATTTTTTTGCATGGGCAGGCACTGGGAATCAAACCTGGGTCTCCAGCATGGCAAGAAAGAACTTTGCCTGCTGAGCCACTGTTGCCTGCCCTTCTACCATTTTTAGATTGTGTTTTTCTGATTGACCCTTGCCAATTTACTGCAATCCTCTAACTATTTTCCAAGGGTTGGAGGAAAGGTCTCTTCCACTTTTTCTAGTTTTTCAAAGGTCTTGTGTGGAAACAAAATACTGGAGCATCTTATACCACAATCTTTTGTTGATCCTTTATCTGTTTCTCATTATATGGTGTTTCCAAAATTTGGTCCTAGACATAATCCACAAATAATTAAGCATAAATCAGAATAAAAATTCATAAAATGGACTTCATGAACAGTTTGCCCATTAAACACATTATTAAGAGAATGAATGTCCAAACCTAGATGTGGGGAAAATACAATGCATAAACCTTAAAAAGACTTTAATGGGGGTATTCAAACTTTCACAATGTGTTGTAGAGCTGGTCTTCATTCCTACTGTGAACCACTGGCTCTCTTCCTATGTGAATTCTATTTCAGTGGTAGAATTCTCACCTGCCATGTGGGAGATCTGGATTTGATTCCTGGCCCCTGTACTCCAGAAAATAATTCAACAAATGGTGCTGTGATAATGGAAATTTACATGGAAAAAGAATGAAATGTGACCCCCACCATACAGCATACAAAAAAGAAATATGAACTCAGTTGTAAAACTACAATGCAATAATAAAAAGGACAAAAACATAAACATGAACAATATTGGCAAAATAATTGAACACAAACATAAATAAAATATACATTTGAATAATTAGCACATGAAAATGTTCAATATTACTAATCATTTAGGAAATGGAATTTAAAATACAGAAAGGCTAAACCACACAGATAAAATTTAAATGATGGAAAACACTAAATATTGACACAGTTGTGGGAGAACTGTCATGTGTTGTTGGTAAGAATGTGAAATGGAACATCCATTTCAGGTAAATATTAGATTGTGTTGTAAAAAGTTAAGCATTCCTTATTCCTATAACCCTGAATTAATATATATAAGTATTTGCCAAGGAAAATTATTACACATATGCATAACAATAATATATCAAAGTATTCATAAAGGCTGTATTCATAACAATAGCAGGGACAACAAAAATTCTAATAACAAGTAAATGTCAAATGTGAATAACAAGGGGGTGGAAAAAAGTTGTGGTACCTCAGTAATTAATTGGAACACACTCCTGAAAAATGCAACATGATTGAACCTCAGCACTACAAAAGCTGTGAGAAAGATGTAAAACAGAAAAGTCTATGGTCTTAATTATATTAAGTTCTAAGTTGAAGAAAAGGGAATGTTTATTTATGCTTAATGAGGAGGTTTGATAATTGATAAATATGTGCAAAAATATTCAAATCAGAAATGCTTGAAGAAGTTGAAGTCAATACTTCCTAATGAGTAGGGAAGGTAAAAGACTTCCTCAATGAAAATAAAAGCAAGAGAAAGATTGAATTCTAAAAATACAACTCTATTCAAGAAAATATTTTATTCAACATTGTTTTGTTTCTTTTAGACAAGGATACTTCAGCTATTAAAATTTGGTTGCACATTCTTTAGTAGATCCTTAAGGCAATATATTTAAACTAATTCACAATTTGATGTTAATTTTTTAAGCATCTCCTCAAAAGAGATGCTCAAAATAATGCTCTCACAGTAACCTTTTTAAAATGTATTCAGGCATTTTGTAAAAAATAACAATGGTGTCTTTAACACAGTAGTGCTCATTAGCACCATTATAGTTAAAGGTCTACCAGGTTTCCATTTAAAAAATACCTATTTCTTAGGAATTTACCATAAAAGATCACATCAGCTTTGTCCAGTTGGGTAGTGCACACAAAAGCAATTTTATCAGTTGTTGGTGCTTTTTTTGTACTATATCAAAAATTTTTTGATTATATCTTCAATATCCAACTACTGTAAAGTAAATCAAATTACCTCATAAATTAGAACAAAGTAAAGACATCTGCAGTTATCAGTAAATTGCCACATTTAATCCACCTTGAAGTTCCCTCTAAAAGGGTTACAGAAAGACAGTTATGATCATAAGAAAATATGATTCTTGTTATAGAATCAAAACTTATTTTCCATTTCCTTTGCTTGTATAAAGTCCACAATAACAATACCTAAATGTACTGGGGTTTTTTTTCTGTGATATAATTAAAACCTAGTGTTATTTCACTTGAACTTGAGTCAATAAGAGTCCCTGATATGAATTAGACTTTAAATCATACAATAAACAAAAAATTTGGTATAATTCATTGATCATCATGCAGTTGTTCCAAAAGGATCCTTCTGCACTTCTCAAATTTTCCTTCACTCAGTAAATTGCCAGAAATATCCCAGTTACTAGAATTCTTTCCAGTCTTTTTCTTAGGTGATTTCTGTTTTGATTCTAATCTTTGTTTAGGCCTGCCTTTTTCATTTTTCCAGTTTTTCTTTCTTATCCTTCTCTTGTTCAGCATCTGACTCTGGAGAATCAGATTTCTGTCTTCTTTTCTTGTTTTTCTCCTTGTTTCTTGATGCCTTGTAACTTCTTTCAGACTCTACACTAGAAGAATGCTTTACAGCAGTCTGGGATTCTGATCACTTTCTTTTTTGCTGTGGATGGCAATCATCATCATCTGAGTCTGACCTCGACTGAGAGTGGGGACACTTCCCATGATGCTTCTTAGATTTCTTAGAATGTTTCTTGATTTTTGAATGATGATGTTGACAATCGTTCTCAAGAGCATGCATAAAACCTTTAAATATTCATTTTATTTCAGACTCCAGAGCTATCTCCTCAAGTGCTGGCTCTTTTACAAATCTCTCCCAGTACCTTCCCAGACAGCATCCGGTTCTATTGAAAGACCAGATTGCTTTAATTTACCTTTAAATGCAGATTCTTTTCATTTCATAATTTGAGACTCTTCTTTTTCTTTCAAGTTCAGGGGTTTCTGCCTTTTCTAGTAAACTACTGAAAGCCAATTTAATATTTTCAATATCTAACATTGTTGATTTTTTAGTTGAACTGATTATTGCCACAAAATCTTCAATTACAAATCCTTCATCCTTTAGAATGTCTTTTATCATCATCATCTTTTCATCATGAGAACATGCTTTAAGATCCTCAACATAAAACTCAAAAAGGTCAGGTATAGTTGATACAGTCTGACCAAACATATTAGTGAATCTAATGTCATAACTAATTGATGGAAACTATTACATACAAAATGACATAGACTGTAGTTGTCCATGTTCATACAATTAATCTAAAAATATCTGAAAAGATTCCTGTGGTAGTTAGATTCAGTTGTCAACTTGGCCAGGTGAATGTACCTAGTTTTGTTGCTGTGGACAACAGCCAGTGGTATGTGAACCTCATCTGTTGCTAATTACATCTGCAGTCGGTTAGGAGGCATGCCTACTGCATTGAATGATGTTTGACTTAATTGGCTGCTGCTTAAATGAGAGAGCACAAAGTAGCACAGCCTAAGCAGCTCAGCATACCTCATCTCAGCACTCACAGCTCAGCCCAGGCCTTTGGAGATGCAAAAAGGAATCACCCCGGGGAAAGTTGATTGGAACCCAAAGGCCTGGAGAGAAGGCCAGCAGAGGCCATCCTGTGCCTTCCCACATAAGAAGGAATCTCAGTGGTAAGTTAGCTGCCTTTACTATGAAGAACTAACAAAATAAATCCCCTTTTAGAAAAGCCAATCTATCTCTGGTGTGTTGCATTCCAGCAGCTTGCAAACTAGAACAGTTCCCTATTTTTATGCTGCCATTTTCTTTATCTCAGCAAACTTTTCTGTTTTTCTTCTTCCTTTTCAAAAGCCCAAATATGTTTTTAAAAGCAAATTAACATGTCTTCTTTGCTTATATTCTATAACTCATCTTCTGCAAAAATTCAATTATCCATCCAATACTTCTGGGCATCAAACCAAGTAGTAAAGTATGTTACATTAACCATGTTGTCAAGTAGGTTTTTTAAGGTTTCCCAATTTCTCTTTACAATTCTTTTGCTTATTCCTTTTCCTTTTTGAAAAGAAAGAACAGAGAATCTTCATAGATTTCAAGATGATCACAATCTGATATGGCATTTCACACATCCATTTCTCCAAACATCTCTGCTTTTCTTGTATCTGGTTATGGAAGTCAATTTTTCATCATTTTCAAGGAAATGTTGAAAGGACTCCTTAGCTTGTTCATATTTTGATCTTACTTCTTCTTTTCCCATCTGAACCTTATGAGCATTAAAGGCCTGTTTTTTTTTTTCACTTAATTTTGCTAAAGCTGTATATCATGGGTCATTGATCATCATTTTCATAACCTGTCCCCATGAAGCTTTGGATGGTATCCACTTCTTTTCAATAATTCTTTAAATGCTTGCTTTGACTCTTCTCCTGTATCCTAAGTGCATGTTTTCTTCATTGCTTGACTTTCCTCCTCTTCTTTCTTGAGAGTAAAATCAGTTGCAGTTTCTTGCTTAGATGTGTCCTCCCCTTTATTATTAGGTACTTCAACACTTTGCTCCTGAACATTAAGGGTATTAGTAAACTGTGCTTAATCTTCAGTTGAAATAGTTGCTTTGTTTTCATTATCTACAACAGTACAACAATAGAAGTAATTTCAGGCCCAGGAACAACTGGAACAATGCCACTGACAATATTAGAAGTAGAGGTGGAAGCATTAACATTGGCTGTTGAGCAACTTCTGTTGTAGTGGCCAATGCAGCAACAGCAGTAGCTCATATTTGGAATTTCTGTGGTAGGAACTGGGGCTGTAGATGTGATAGACTCTTCCTGTTTACTGCTTTCTTCAGCTTTGATTATTGCATGCAGGCTTGACTTTGTGATAAGACTTCTAACAACAATTGCATTCTGGTATCCTTCAAAATCTTCAAATTCTTTAGGTTGGGCCCAGTGGGATTGCTTTGTTTGAGAATTATAATACTAAGACTTTCCATAGTCTAATATGTACTCCTTCCAGGGGCATTTAGATAACAGTTGCTCAGCAGGTGTCATAATATCATCTGGTTTATCCCAGGTAGATTGTTTTGTTTCAGTATTGAAGTAATAAGTCCTTCCATCAGATGATTTAAGTTCAGCCTGCATTGATATTGCCCTAAATGCTGTACTGCTGCTACACCCGTATCATTCACTCCTAGTGGTGAGGCAGGCTGCATGGAAGACTGAGACATATGAAACATCATCATTCCAAGCATTACTGAAGATATCATTCCAGGTATTTGTCCCATTGGTGGCTCTCCCATAAGAAGTATCATTTGTGGCATCATTCCATGACGTACAGGAGGCATTTTGGCTCTCTGACTCATGGGATGCATTCCCATGGGGGCATAATGCACACCAGGATATCCCATCATGAGGTTTCCACTTTCAGCTCCTGTTTCAAGGCTCATTGTTGAGCTGAGACCAGTGCTGCCAGTGGCCACTGTCACTACATACACCAACAAGATGTGATCTGAGAAGAAAATGGTTTTTGTCTATTGATTTTGGTGGGAAATAGTTGGGCAGAGAGATGAGGAATCTGTGGAAATACTTTATGTTTATTGTGATTGAATTACTCTGGTATATGCTTTTGTTAAAATTTTTCAAATTATATATTTAAAATCTGCATTTCAATAGAGCTGAAGTTAACTTTTATTTTACAAAGCTACAAATTTAACAATATTCCTCTATTAAGTAATACTTTTAACATTCTTAACATATGATCATTCTGTTCTGCATACATAATCAGTAATTCACGGTATCATCACATAGTTGCATATTCTTCATCATCATTTCTTAGAACATTTGCATCAATTCAGAAAAAGAAATAAAAAGACAACAGAAAAAGAAATAAAATGAAAACAGAAAAAAGATTACACATACCATACCCCTTACCCCTCCCTTTCATTGATCACTAGCATTTTAAACTAAATTTATTTTAACATTTGTTCCCCCATTACTAATTTTTATTCCATATGTTCTACTCATCTGTTGACAAGGTAGATAAAAAGTGCATCAGACGCAAGGTTTTCACAATCACACAGTCACATCGTGAAAGCTATATCATTATTCAATCATCATCAAGAAACATGGCTACTGAAACACATCTCTAAATTTTCAGGCATTTCCCTCCAGCCTCTCCATTACACAAGGTGATATCTACTTAATGCATAAGAATAACCTCCAGGATAACCTCTCGACTCTGTTTGGAATCTCTCAGCCATTGACACTTTGTCACATTTCACTCTTCCCCCTTTTGGTTGAGAAGGTTTTCTCAATCCCTTGATTTTGAGTCTCAGCTCATTCTAGAGTTTTTCTCAATCCCTTGATGCTGTCTCAGCACATTCTAGGATTTCTGTTCCATGTTGCCAGGAAGTCCAACATAGATGGGGGAGGGTTGTGAGTTTGCTTGTTGTGTTGGCTGGAGAGAGAGGCCACATCTGAGCAAAAAAATAGGCTCTCTTGAGGGTGATTCTTAGGCCTAAATTTTAAGTATACTTACCTATCCTTTGTGGGGTTAAGCTTCACATGAACAAACCCCAAGTCTGGGGGCTCAGCCTTGGTTGTCCACACTGCTTGTGAGAATATCAAGAATTCAATTTGGGGAAGTTGAATTTTCCCCAATTCTCACCTTTCCCTGAAGGGGCCATTGCAAATACTTTTCCACTCACTGATCAAATCACTCTGGGATTCATCGGGACATCACTCTGGACAAATCAACAAAATCTCATGTCCTACTCAAGATTAAATAATACTTTAATGGCTTCTTTTTCTATTTTACAATATAGTAAAATATTAAGTTACAGAGCTTTTTAGATTTTCTATGTATATACTTCTTTGGAGTAAAACTTCTTGACATTTAGTCTTAACTTAATCCTTTCTGTGGAAGTATTTGTATTTGCCACCTTGATGATCTAAATGTTGTATGATGTAACACAAGTTTGTTTAAAGTATGTGAACATTAATCATTGGGCTTAGCTAATCTACTTTAAAAGCATCTGTAAAATCTGGGAAATTAATCTCTATGGATATTCATTATTGTGAATCATTTGTTCTGGAATGTGAGGCCTATCACTGAGACACAAAATATTTACAACTATTTGACATTAAATTTAGTGTTTTAAAGATAATTCAACATTCCCATGCTTCCTGTTAAGTGTGGAATGTGTATTTCTTTGTTAATCAATGTTCATTGCATAAAAGACTATGACACAAGCACAGTGGCATAAAATAACGAACATTTATTGCTCAATGGTGGGCTTACATGTCAGTAGAACCAACTGTGCTTCAGTCTATGGATTTGGAATGGATATGCTTTTCTTCTCTCATACTGGAACCCATGTTAGAGGAAAGTAACTACCTGATGCATATTTTTTTATATGCCCCGGGCATGAATAAGACCACAGCAAAGTAAAAATTGCTAATGTCAGAGATGTTCCTGTTTCTGTTTGGACTTGTTGTCTGACCATGTACAAGTTTCCTTAAGCACCCAATAAAAAATGATATTTACTCCAAACCCTGTAATAATTTTATGAATTGATATCTATAAGTATGCTTATAGCATTTTTATTCTTTATAACCCTGTCCTGGTTTGAAACCCTTGTATACATCAGAGGAGGCCTGTTCTTTAATTCTCATTCAATATTCTTCTGTGAGATCATTTTTATTGAGTTGTTTCCATAGAGATGGGACCCACCCAATTGTGGATGGTTTTCATAAAGTGGTTTTCATGGGGATGTGCTCCACTCATTCAAGATGGGGTTGCATAATAGAACCCTTTAACATGGAACCATTTTGGAAAAAGTTTCAGAGCCCACACAGCCAGAGATTTTTGGGGGAGTGAATAATAAAACACCCCAAGCATAGCCTCATAAAACAAGAGGCTTGGAAAGAAAGATAGCAAATGCCACCATGTATCTTCCTAGTTAACAGAGGAGTTCCAGATGGCATCAGTCTTTCTTGAGTGAAGATAGCCTCTTGTTAATGTCTTAATTAGGACATTTTTATGGACTTATAACTTTAAACATGCAACTTAATAAATTCCCTTTTTAAAAGCTTTCCTGTTCCTGGAATATTGCATTCTGGTAGCTTGGCAAACATAAACCAGACTCAAACTGGAAAAAGTCCAGGTTTCCAGCTACAGGAAAATATATAAATAATTGGTGGTAATTAAGACAATTTAAAATTAACAAATATTTTAAAAATTAACAAATGATATCTATAGCATTCATATATTAAGTGAAAGAAGCCTTACCCAAAATAGTTCATATAGTTGAACCTAATTAATATGAATTCTTAGAACAGGAAAAACTTATCCTTGATGGAAAACAAAATCAGAACACTGTTGTCTCTTAGGAATACAGGTCAGAATGACGAGGTGGGATTGACATGAGAATAATTTGTGGAGTGAAGGTTTATGGTCATAACTTGATATTTTCTCACATAGGTAAGTGATGTGTGCAACTGCCCTTGAAATGGATAAAATCATGTTGTCTCAATCAATCAGTGGTGTGATAAATCAAGTACATTCAAATGTTAATGGTAGAAACTCTTGTGGGTTATATGTGTAAGCAATAAAATTCTTTCAGCTTTCATTTCTTTTAAGAAAAATTTCATAATTGTTTGTTGGAAAAGAAAACTGTTATGAGTTACTTACTACATTCATATTTTGTGGAAGTCCCTAAGAAAAGTGGCTTGAAAATTCAAGGAAATGAATCTGTGGTGATCACAAGGCAAATGGAAAAAGATATCTGTTTAAATCTTGACCAATAACATTTCTTAACATTGCTGAGGATTCTAGATTGCTTTAGGGACTGCAAATCTCCCTGCCCATAATGTTCACTCCCTGTGACCCTCTCCAACAGCCTGAACAGGTGGAGGCCTTCCTTAAACAGAAAAGTGGTATCCACAGAGCACAAGGTGCATGGATATAATCTTGTGAAGACACGTGGCTGTCGGAGTGTGCCTGGTGGGGATAACTGTCAGTACCACAAGAGAAGAGAGACCTTCTGCTGGTCCCTTCTGCAGGAGGAAACCATTACTATGGATTTACATGTTCCTTCATCTGGTCTGGTGGAGAAGAAAATGCACCAGTTAAGGTTTTCACCCCATCCTCCTTTTAAAGAGCCAGAATTTATTTTCATGATTTTTCTTACACCTTTGTGTTTTCTTCCAAAACAAAGCACATTTCCTTTCAGGATCATGTCAATTGCACTAAACATGTGTCACATTTCAGTTTCTTCAAGTCCCCATTAGCTTCTTCCTATCTGACGCCTCCATTCTCTGTTGTGATTGAACAGGTCTGCATCATTTTTCAACATTTTCACCTATTAAGGATTCTCTTTCTACTCAGCTTTTCTACATACAGATTATACTGCACAGTGCACTTTCCCACTACCTCTCTTCTATTCCTGTTATCCAGTGGTCCTGGGGCTTTCTGGCATGCATATACTATTTATTATCATCACTAACCTCCTGATGTTGCTTATTTCATTGATGTTCTCTCTGTTGTCACTGCTGTGAGCATTTTAATTTTGACAATTTCCAACCTTTCCTCGAACATGTTTAATTTTGGCACTTCTTTTTCCTTATGTACCTCAAGAATAGAGAAATGGATTTGGATTTCAAACAGGACATCTGAGTCTGTACCTGAGGCTCAAGAGAAGCATAGTAAGTGTGGCCTCTTCAGCACGGTCTGCATTGAAAGCTAAAGGAAGAAGGTATCAGCTGAATGAGCAGAATCAGGGAAGTCTCTGTCTATATCCAACTATGAATCCTAGGTTTCATGGACAGCCAAATGCAACAACATGGGCGAATTTCATGATGTATGTCATGCTCAGGCTCACACATCATCTTGGCCAGTTTGTGATGCCCAGTCATCTTTTCAGGCAAGTGCTGGCCTATCTGTTGCTATGAGGGCATTTCATTGGCTTAAATCATGATTATTACAGCTGTATACACAGCTGATTGCGTTTGTAATCAGCTAAGGGGAGTGTCTTCTACAATGAGTGATGCTTAATCTAATCACCAGAAGACTTATAAGAAGGATTCAGAAGAAAGTCATTCTTCACACTTCAGCTGGTAAGCCACTCTTGTGGAATTCGTCCAGACCTTTATATCCTCATAGTTGTCTAGCCAGCCTCAGGTGAGAGTTCATTAGGGAACTTCATTGGAGTTACCAACTTGCAGCCTGCCCTACAGACCTTGGACCCTTATGTCCACATGGTGGCCAAGCCAACCTCTCCTGAGAGTTCACTGCAGAACTTCATCAGATTTACCAGCTTGTAACCTGCCCTACAGACCTTAGAATCTACATTCCCATGGTTACAGGAGACACTTTTATAAATTTTATATCTATGGATATGTCCTGCTGATTCTGTTCCTCTAAAGAACCCTAGCTTTGTCCCAGGAGTAACATTTGTAGCTGGCTACAAGGTGGCAAGTTGATTACATTAGACCACTCTCATCATGTAAGGGGCAGCAATTTGTTCTAACTGGAATAGACACATACTCTGGATATGGGTTTTCTTTCCCTGCATACAATGCTTCTGCCAAAACTACCATTTGTAGATTTACAGAATGCCTTATTCATCATCATGGTATTTCACATAGCATCATTTCTAATCAAGGAACCCACTTCACAGCAAATGAAGTGCAGAAATAGTCACATGATCATGGGATTCTCTGGTCTTACCTCATTCCCCATCATCCAGAAGCAGCTGGATTGATAAAACAGTAGAATAGCCTTTTGAAAACTCAATTACAGTGCCAACTAGGCGACAGGGCTAGGGCTGGGGTGATGTTCTCCAGGAGGCTGTGTATACTCAGAATCAGCATCCACTGTATGATGCTGTTTCTCACATAGCCAGAATTCACAGGTTCAGGAACCAGGAAGTGGAAGTGGGAGCAGCACCACCACTCACTAATACTCCTAGAAATCCACTAAGAAATTTTTGCTTCCTGTGCCTGTTGACCTTGAACTCTGCTGGTCTACAGGTTTTAGTTCCAGAAGGGGGAGTTCTTCCACCTGGAGAAACAATGATTCCGTTGAACTTTAATTTAAGTGTGGCACCTGGTCACCTTCAGTTACTCATGCCCTTAGATCAACAAACCAAGAAAGGGATTACATTATTGGTTGGGGTGATTGACTTTGACTATCTGGGGGAAATAGGACTGCAACTACACGATGGCGGTAAAGAAGAATTTCCTGGAATATAGGCAATCTCTAGGGTATCTTTTAATACTACGATGCCCTGTGATTAAAACCAATGGAAAACTGCCACAACCCAATCCAAGAAGCATTCATATATGCCATACCCCTTACCACTCCCTTTCACTGACCACTAGTATTTCAATCTACTCAATTTATTTCAACTTTTGTTCCCAAATCATTTGTTTATTTCTTATCTATACTTTTTACTCATTTGTTCATACCATAGGTAAAAGGAGCACCAGTCACAAGGTTTTCACAATCATACAGTCACACTGAGAAAGCTATATCATTGTACAATCATCTTTAAGAAACATGGCTGCAGGAACACAGCTCTACAGTTTCAGTCACTTCCCTCTAGCCACTCTAATACACCTTGAAGTAAAAAGGGAATATGTATATAATGTGTAAGAATAATCTCTAGGATAGTGCAGATCATGGTGGTTCAGCAGGCAGAGTTCTCACCTGTCATGCCAGAGACCCGGGCTCAATTCCTGGTGCCTGCCCGTGCAAAAAAAAAAAGAATAACCTCCAGGATAAATTCTAGGTTCTGTTTGAAATCTCTCAGTCACTGATATTTTAGTCTCCTTTCTCTCTTCCTCCTTTCAGTGAAAAAGTTTTTCTCAATTTCTTGATGCTGAGTCCCAGTTCATTCTAGGATTTCTGTCCTATATTGCCAAGGAGGTTTACACCCCTGGGAGTCCTGTCCCATGTAGAGAGGGTAAGGGCAGTGGGTTCAATTACTGTGTTGGATGAGAGAGAGAGGCCACATCTGAGCAAGAAAAGAGGCTCTCTGGGGGTGACTCTTTTGCCTACCTTTAAGTAGACTTAACTATCTTCTGCGGGGATAAGTTTCACTGGGACAAAACCCAACATTGAGGAATCCCCCAATTGATTTAGTTGTCACCATTGCTTACTAGAATATCAGGAATTCTCCAAATGGAGAAGTTGCAATTCCCCCCCTTTCTCCCCATGCCCCCCAAGGGGACTTTGCAAATACTTATTTATTCACTGTTCAAATCACTCTGGGATTTATTGGAGGAATCACACTAACCTGGAAAAACTTAAAAAATCTTATGCCCTATCCAAGGTTTCATGTACTTATGGTGTTTAATTAAACAGCACAAATAAGTTAAATCAGGAAATGCACTAGTCAAAATATAAATTTTGAATGAAATGGAAATTTCTTGTTTTAGTCTCATGCAGAAGTTGAAGTTATAAAATCTGAATGACCATCTATTTTCAACACCCTTTAATATTGACACTTTTTTGTTCATCCTCATGGAAAACCATTTTTAAATGTGTACATTTAGTCACTATCAATGTACAGTCTAGGCATTCCTAGATTATAACATCCCAGTCTTATTGTCTATCTTTACTTCTGGTTTCATATGTGCCCCAAGACCTCCTCCACCTACCATTCTCACATTCAGCTTCATTCAGTGCTACCTTACATTATTGTGCTACAATCAGGTAGTATTATGGTATCCATTTCTGAATTTTTACAATAAGTCCTGTTGCACAATCTGTATCTCTTCAGCTCCAATTACCCAATGTGTACCGTATTTCTATCTCCTGATATCCTCTGTTCTTAACTGAAAATCTGAACTCCAAGGTACCAAGAATTGCACCTAGGTCTCTGGCATGGCAGGTGAGAACTGTGCCTGCTGAACCACCATGACCTGAACTAACATTAACTAACATCAATGTTAGTTCATATCAGTGAGACCATACAGTATTTGTCCTTTTGTTTCTGGCTAATTTTACTCTGCTTAATGTCCTCAAGATCCATTTGCACTGTTCCATGCTTTATGACTTTATTCAGTCTCAGAGCTGCATATTCCATCATATGTATATACCACAGCTTGTTTAGCCACTTATCTGTTGATGGATATCTGGGCTGTTCCCATCTCTAGGCAATTGTAAATAATGCTGCTATAAACATTGGTGTGCAAATGTCCTCTGAATAGATACCTAGCAATGGTATTGCTAGATTATATAGCAATTAGCTTCCTGAGGAACTGCCAAACTGACTTCCACGGTGGCTGTACCATTTTACGTTCCCACCAACAGTGTATAAGCATGCCTCTTTCTCCATATCCTTTGCAACACTTATTATGTTCTGTTTTTTTCTTTTATAATGGCCAATCTGGTGGAAGTGAGATACCTCATTGTAGTTTTGACTTGCATTTCCCTAATAGCCAGGGAAGTTCAGTATCTTTTCATGTGCCCTTTAGTAATTTGTATATCCTCTTCTGAGAAGTGTCTGTTCATGCCTTTTCCCATTTTTTAATTGTATTTTTGTCTGTTTGTTGTTGAGTTGAAGAATCTCTTCATATATTCTGGATACTGGACCCTTATCTGATGTCATTTCCAAATATTGTCTCCCATTGTGTAGGCTGCCTTTTTACATGACAAAGTTCTTTGATGCCTGTAAGCATTTAATTTTTAGTAGTTCCCATTTATCTACTTATTTCTTCAATTCTCATGCTTTGGGTGTATGATCTAGAAAACCACCTCCTATTACAAGTTCTATTATAAGTTATTTCCCTACATTTTCTTCTAAAAGTTAATGGTTTTAGATCTAATGTTTAGGTGTTTGATCCATTTTAAGTTAATTTTTGTATAAGGTGTGAGATATGAATCCTATTTCATTCTTTTGTATGTGGAAATCCAGTTCTCCAAACATCATTTATTGAAGAGGACGTTCTGTCCCAGGTGAGTTGGCTTGACTGCTTTATCAAAAATCAATTGCCAATAGATGAGAGAGTCTATATCTGAACACTCTATTAAACTCCACTGGTCAGTGTATCTATCTTTATGCCAGTATCATGCTGTTTTGATCACTGTAGGTACATAATATGCCTCAATGTCAGGTAGTGTGAGACCTCTGACTTCATTTTTCATTCTCAAGATACATTTAAGCTATTCAGAGCAATCTGCCCTACCAAATAAATTTGATTACTTGTTTTTCTATTACTTCAGAGGAAGCTTTTGGAATTTTAACTGTTATTGCTGTGAATCTATAAATCAATTTAGGTAGAATTGACATCTTAACTAAAGTCTTACAATCCATGAACTGTATGCCCTTCTATTTATTTAAGTCTTCTGTGATTTCTTTTAGCAATTTCTTGTAGTTGTCTTTGCATAGGTCTTTTGCAGCCACAGTTATATTTATTCCTAAAGATTTTGTTCTTTTGGTTGCAATTGTAAATGCAATTTTTTTTCTTGATTTCCCCCTCAGATTGCTCATTACTATTGTATAGAACACTACAGATTTTTAAGCATTGATCTTGTAACCTGCCACTTTGACATATTCATTTATTAGCTCTAGTAGTTTTTGCTGTGGATTTTACAAGGTTTTTTTTTTAATATCTGATTTTTAATGATTTTAATGAAATATCAGCACCAAGGCTCAGAACTTAAACTGTGTTGTTTCTTTCTTTATTTTTTTATTAATTAAAAAAATTAACAACAAAAACATTAACATATCATTCCATTCTACATATATAATCAGTAATTCTTAATATCATCAAATAGTTGCATATTCATCATTTCTTAGAATATTTGCATCGATTTAGAAAAAGAAATAAAAATACAACAGAAAAAGAAATAAAATGATAACAGGAAAAAAAAAGATTATACATACCATACCCCTTACCCATCACTTTCATTTATCACTAGCATTTCAAAATAAATTTATTTTAACCTTTGTTCCTCCTATTATTTATTTTTATTCCATAAGTTCTACTCATCTGTTGATATGGTAGATAAAAGGAGCATCAGACACAAGGTTTTCACAACAACAGAGTCACATTGTGAAAGCTATATCATTGTTCAATCATCATCAAGAAACATGGCTACTGGAACACAGCTCTACATTTTCAGGCAGTTCCCTCCAGCCTCTCCATTATATCTTGAACAACAAGGTGATATCTACTTAATGTGTAAGAATAACCTCCAGGATAACCTCTCAACTCTGTTTGGAATATCTCAGCCATTGACAATTAGTCTCATTT
This sequence comes from Tamandua tetradactyla, assembly GCF_023851605.1. Classification (NCBI taxonomy): domain Eukaryota; kingdom Metazoa; phylum Chordata; class Mammalia; order Pilosa; family Myrmecophagidae; genus Tamandua; species Tamandua tetradactyla. Next base: position 96,758,498 of record NC_135337.1, on the reverse strand, counting down.
CACTCTTCCCCCTTTTGGTCGAGAAGTTTCTCTCAATCCCTTGATGTTAGTTCTCAGCTCATTCTAGGGTTTTTCTCAATCCCTTGATGCTGAGTCTCAGCTCATTTCAGGATCTCTGTCCCACGTTGCCAGGAAGGTCCACACTCCTGGGTGTCATGTCCCATGCAGAAAGAGGGAGGGTGGTGAGACTGTTCATCATGTTGGCTGGAGAGAGAGGCTACATCTGAGCAACAAAAGAGGCTCTCTTGGGGGTGACTCTTAGGCCTAAATTTTAAGTAGACTTACCTATCCTTTCTGGGGTTAAGTTTCATATGAACAAATCCCAAGACTGGGGGCTCAGCCTATAGCTTTGGTTGTCTACACTGCTTGTGAGAATATCAAGAATTCAACTTGGGGAAGTTGAATTTCTCCCCATTCTCACCATTCCCTGAAGGGGGCTTTGCAAATACTTTTCCACTCACTGATTGAATCACTCTGGGATTCATCGGGGCATCACTCTGGACAAACCAACAAAATCTCATGTCCTACCTGAGATTAGAAGTACTTATGGTGTTCGATCAAACTATCTACTATATATATTATGTTAATATAAAATAAGTTATATTAGGAAATGCCCTAGTCAAAATATAAATTTTGTAACAAATAAACATTTTTTTGCTTTAGTCTCACACATAAGGTGACATTTTAAAATATTAATTACCATCTATTTTCAGCACCTTGCAATAATGACATTCCTTTGTTCTTCCTCATGCAAAAACATTTTTTAAATTTGTACATTGTACATTTCACTATTATTTTACACTCTAGGTATTCCTAGATTATACCGTCTCAATCTTTAACATCTATCTTTCTTTCTGATTTCATTTATGTCCCCAGCCCTCCTCCCTCTATTATTCTCACATGCAGCTTCATTCAGTGTTTTAACATAATTGTACTACCGTTAGGTATTATTGTGCTGTCCATTTCTGAATTTTTGTATCCAGTCCTGTTGGACAGTCTGTATCTCTTCAGCTCCAATTACCCAATATCTTACCCTATTTCTATCTCCTGATGGTCTCTGTTACCAACGACATATTCCAAGTATATTCATTACTGTCAGTTCATATCAGTGAGACCATACAGTATTTTTCCTTTAGTTTTTGGCTTGTCTCACTCAGCATAATGTTCTCTAGGTCCATCCATGTTGTTACATACTTCATAAGTTTATTCTGTCTTAAAGCTGCATAATATTCCATCATATGTATACACCACAGTTTTTTTAGCCATTCGTCTGTTGATGGACATTTTGGCTGTTTCCATCATTTTGCAATTTTAAATAACACTGCTATAAACATTGGTATGCAAATGTCCGTTATTGTCTTTGCCCTTATGTCCTCTGAGCAGATACCTAGTAATGGTATTGCTGGGTCATATGGCACTTCTATATTCAGCTTTTTGAGGAACCGCCAAACTGCCTTCCACAGTAGTTGCACCATTTGACATTCCCACCAACAGTGAATAAGTGTGCCCCATTCTCCACATCCTCTCCAGCACTTGTCATTTTCTGTTTTGTTGATAATGGCCATTCTGGTGGGTGTGAGATGATATCTCATTGTGGTTTTGATTTTCATTTCTCTAATGGCCAGGAACATTGAGCATCTCTTCATGTGCCTTTTGGCCATTTGTATTTCGTCTTCTAAGAAATGTCTGTTCAAGTCCTTTTCCCATTTTATAATTGGATTGGCTGTCTTTTTGTTGTTCAGTTGAACAATCTCTTTATAAATTCTGGATACTAGAATTTATCTAATGACATTTATCTGATATGTCATTTCCAAATATTGCCTCCCATTGTATAGGCTGTCTTTTTACTTTCTTGATGTTCTTTAATGCACAAAAGTATTTAATTTTGAGGAGTTCCCATTTATTTATTTATTTCTTCAGCGCTCTTGCTTTGGGCATAAGGTCTATAAAACTGCTTCCAATTATAAGATTTATAAGATATTTCCCTACATTTTCTCTAACTGTTCTATGGTTCTAGACCTAATGTTTAGATCTTTCACCCATTTTGAGTTAACTTTTGTATAGGGTGTGAGATATGGGTCCTCTTTCATTCTTTTTGCATATGGATATCCAGTTCTCTAGGCACCATTTATTGAAGAGACTGTTCTATCCCAAATGAGTTGGCTTGACTGCCTTATCAAAGATCAAATGTCCATAGATGAGAGGATCTATATCTGAGCACTCTATTTGATTCCATTGGTCAATATATCTATCTTTGTGCCAGTACCATGCTATTTTGACCACTGTGGCTTCATAATATGCCTTAAAGTCAGGCAGCAAGAGACCTCCAGCTTCATTATTTTTCCTCAAGATACATTTAGCAATTCGGGGCAACCTGCCCTTCCAGATAAATTGGCTTATTGGTTTTTCTATTTCTGGAAAGTAAGTTGTTGGGATTTTGATTGGTATTGTGTTGAATCTGTAAATCAATTTAGGTAGAATTGACATCTTAACTATATTTAGTCCTCCAATCCATGAACAGGGTATGCCCCTCCATCTATTTAGATCTTCTGTGATTTATTTTAACAGTTTCTTGTAGTTTTATTTATATAGGTCTTTTGTCTCTTTAGTTAAATTTATTCCTAACTATTTTATTCTTTTAGTTGCAATCGTAAATGGAATTCATTTCTTGATTTCCCCTTCAGATTGTTCATTACTAATAAACCCAACCCTACAACGATCTCTAGTCCAAAACCTAACCCCCCACCAAAAACCAACTCTAAGAACAACCCTCAGCTGTATACAGACCCTGCACACCAACGCAGCCCAAAACTTAACCCTAAACCCAACCCATTCTCTAAACTTAAACCTAACCCTCACCCTAACCCTAGCCCTAACCCGAACTTCAATCCTAGCCTGAAATCTGACCCCATCCCAAACGCCCACCCTAAACACAACCCTCAACATTTGACCAACCCTGCAGCAAATCGCACCCCTAAACGTAACCCTAACACCAACCCAAAGCCTAAACCTAACCCTAACACAAACCCTCAACCAGGACCCAACCCTACCATGAACCCTAGTCCAAACCCTAAGCCCACACCCAAAGCCAACCCTAAACACAACCCCCAGCTCTATACTGACCCTGCACCCCAAGGCAGCCCAAAACGGAACCCTAACCCCAACCCTTACTCTAACCCTAAGCCTAACCCTAAACCCAACCCTTGCTCCAAACCTAACATTAACCCTCACCCTAACCCTAGCCCTAACCCGAACACCAACCTTCGCCCAAAACCTGACACCAGAAACAATGCCAACCCTAAACGCAATCCTCGACTTTTGACTAACCTTACACAAAATCGCCGCCCTTAACATAACCCTAACACCAACACTAAGCCTAACCCTAATCCTAACACAAACGCTAAACCTGGACTCAACCCTACCACGAACCCTAGCCCGAATCCTAACCCCACACTCAAAGCCAACCTTAAGCACAACTCTCAGGTCCATACGGACCCTGCACCCCATCGCAGCCTGAAATAGAACCCTAACCCCAACCCTTACTCTAAACCTAGCCTTAAATCTACCCCTGACTCTGAGCTAGCCTTCACATCATTGGTTTCCAAAACTGAGAAATGGACCTTTTCCACAAGCGAACATACATATTTTTAGGTTAAAACGGCATTGTCCAACATATCTCACCTGATTCTTGCTGAAAAATTCAGGGAACTGGTTTGTAGAACTGAGTGACATTCTGACTCCATTCATTTAGACACACGTCTTGCCTGAAAACTAGCATTTTCCCAGAAAAATCAACAATTACACTGCAAATCCTACCTCACACTGTTTTGAAAGATGAGGGACCTATTGGATCCATTCACCTCCATGCCATTTTGGACTGAAAGGACTTTCTTCAGAGAACACTACCCGGAACTTCACCTAATCCTAACACTAGCACTCCCTGCAAATGTACAATGACCTCAAAACCAACGACCAACACAAACCTACGCCAAGCTTCTCACCAATCTTAATCACACCAGAAGCAGAATCCAGATCCTAATCCTAGCCTAAGCCAAACTCTTACCCACAACCAACCACAGATGCTTGCCGAAACTGAACCCTGAACCTAACCTTGAACCTAACACGAACATGAACATAATCTGTCTCAAAAACCGGGTAGTACTAATATCTGCACACATTTCCAAGCATGTTTTATGGGAAACACCACGGCAAACTAATGCCACCCACTAAAATAGGAGACGGGTTTGTACGGTGTTTTGAGAGCTCATTGACTTACCAGCTCCATTCACTGTCGGGCAGTTGTTTTGGAGAAGAACGGCATTTCTGCGGAGCACACACCTATGGCAATGGAAACCATTACCTAAGCATATTTAGAAAACTTAGATTGTTCTAAGTTCCATTCACTGGCATAAGAATTTTTACCAGAACTGCAATATTTCAGAGAACCCTCACTGTCACTTAATTTAAATGTGAAACTTACACCCCCACAAAAACAAACAGAAAATGAAACAACAAAGAACCCATACCAGCACAAATCCCAACTTCCAAACCCAGTCCTAAAATCAACCTAATGCCTGTCTTCAACCCAAACCCACACACTAAATCTAACCCTCTATCCCGAGACCCAGCCCAATTTCCAACCCTAACCAGAAACCTAACCCCAAACCCTACCCCAACCCTCAAATTTATAGGAACCATACACACAACCACACCCCTAAACTTAACCCTAACAACAACCCAAAAGCTAACCCTAAACCTAAACCTCACCCTAACTGTAGCCCCAACCCTACCAACAACCCTAGCCCAAACCCTAAACGCAACCCAGACACCAACCATAACACCAACCCTCAAATTATACCAAACCTACAGCAAACTGCAGCCCTAAACTTAACCCTAATCTCAACCCTAACCTTATCCCTAACCCTAACCCTCACCCTAACCCTTGCACTAAGATGATCACCAACCCTCAACCGAAATCTGACCCCATTCCCAACGCAAACCCTAAACGCAAACCTCAACTTTTGACCAACCCTACACCAAACAGCAGCCCCAAACGTAACCCTAACACCAACACTAAGCCTAACCCTAACCATAACCCAAACCCTAAACCTGGATCAAACCCTACCACGAACCCTAGCCCGAATCCTAACCTGACACCCAAAGCCAACCCTAAGCACAACCCTCAGCTCTATATCGACCCTGCACCCCAACGCAGCCCAAAATGGAAACCTAACACCAATCCTTCCTCTAACCATAACCCTAACCCTATCCCTCACCCAAACACCAACCCTCCCCCGAAACCTGACCCCATCCCCAACGCCAACCCTAAACTCAAACCTCGATTTTGACTACCCTACACCAAATTGCAGGCCTAAACGGAACCCTAACACCCACACTAAGTCTAACCATAACCATAATCCAAACCCTAAACTTGGACCCAACCCTACCACGAACCCTAGCCCGAACCCTTATCCTACACCCAAAGCAAACCCTAAGAACAACACTCAGCTCTATACTGACCCTGCACCCCAACGGATCCCAAAATGGAAACTTAATCCCAACCCTTACTCTAACCCTAACCCTCACCCTGACACTGAGCTAGCCTTCACATCATTGGTTTCCGAAACTGAGAAATGGACCTGGTCCACACGTGACGATAGTTATTTTTAGGTTAAAACAGCACTGTCTAACATATCTCACCTGATTCTTGCTGAAAAAGTCTGGGAACGGGTTTGTAGAACTGAGTGACATTCTGACTCCATTCATTTTTTTGGACACACGTCTTGCCTGAAAACAAGCATTTTCCAGGAAACTCAAGAATTGCTTTGCAAATCTGTTACCTCACTGTTTTGAAAGATGAGGGACCTATTGGATCCATTCACTTCCATGCCATTTTGGACTGAAAGGACTTTCTTCAGAGAACACTACCCGTAATCTCACCTAAACATAACACTAGCACTCCCCGTAAATGTACAATGACCTCAAACCCAACGACTGACACAAACCTATGCCAAGCTTCTCACTAATCTTTATCATACCAGAAGCAGAATCCAGATCCTAATCCTAGCCTAAACCGAACTCTTACCCACAACCAACCACATATGCTTGCCGAAACTGAACCCTGAAACTAACCCTGAGCCTAACACGAACATGAACATAATCTCTCTCAAAAACCGAGTTATATTAATATCTGCACACATTTCCAAGTATTTTCATGGGAAACACCACGGCATACTAATGCCGCCCACTAAAATAGGAGATGCATTTGCACATGTGTTTTGAGAGCTCATTTACTTACAAGCTCCTTTCACTTTCAAGCAGTTGTTTCGGAGAAGAACGGCATTTCTGCGGAGCACTCATCTATGGCAATGGAAACCATTACCTAAGCATATTTGGAAAACTTAGAATCGTCCTGGTTCCATTCAGTGGCATAAGATTTTTTTACCGGAACTGCAACATTTCTGAGAACACTCACTGTCACTTAAATTAAATGTGAACCTAACGCCCCCACAAACACAAACAGAAACCAAAACACTGAAGAACCCATACCACCACAAATCCCAACCTCAAAACCCGGTCCGAAAATCAACCCGATGCCTGTCTTCAACCCAAACCCACATACTAATTCTAACACTCAAACTAACCCTAAACCGAGACCCAACCCTACATCCAACCCTAACCCGAAACCTAACCCTAACCCCTACCCCAATGCTAAACCCAACCCTCAAATTTAAAGCAAGCCTACACACAACCACACCCCTAAACTTACCCCTAACACCAACCCTAAAGTTAACCCTAACCCTAACCCTCACCCTAACCATAGCCCCAACCCTACCAAAACCCTAGCCAGAACCCTAACCGCAACCCAGACACCAACCCTAACACCAACCCTCAAATTATACCAAACCTACAGCAAACTGCAGCCTTAAACTAAACCCTAATCCCAACCCAAACCCTAACCCTAACCCTCACCATAACCCTAGCCATAACCCCACCACCAACCCTCGCCTGAAACCTGACTCCTTTTCCAATGACAACCCTAAATGTAACCCTCGAATTTTGAATAACCCTACATCAAATTGCAACCCTAAATGGAACCCTAACACCAACACTAATCTTAAACCTAACCGTAAGCCAAACCCTAAACCTGGACCCAACCCTACCACAAAACCTTGCCCAAACAATAACCCCACACCAAAAGCCAACCCTAAGCACAACCCTCAGCTCTATACTGTCCCTGCACTCCAACGCAGGCAGAAATGGAACCCTAACCCCAACCCTTTCTCTAACCCTTACCCTAACCCTCACCCTAACCCTAGCCCTCACCCGAACACCAACCCTTGCCTGAAATCTGACCCTATCCAAAACGCCAACCCTAAATGCAACCCTCAACTTTTGACTAACAATATGCCAATTCGCAGCCCTAAATGGAACCCTAACACCAACACTAAACCTTTCCCTAACCCTAAACCAAACCCTAAACCTGGACCCAACACTACCACAAACCCTAACCAGAACCCTAACCCCAAACCCAAAGCCAACCCTAAACACAACCCTCACATCTATACCAACCCTGCACCCTAACACAGACCTAAACGGAACCCTAAACCCAAACCTTACTCTAACACTAACCCTAACCCTAGCCCTAACCCGATGACCAACTCTCACCTGAAACCTGACCCCATCCCCAACGCCAACCCTAAACCCAACCCTCGAATTTGACTAACCATACAAGAAATTGCAGCCCTAAACTGAACCCTAACACCAACACTAAGGCAGACCCTAACCCTAACCCAAACCCTAAACCTGGACCCAACCATACCATGAACTCTAGTCCGAACTCTAAGCCCACACCCAAAGCCAACCCTAAGCACAACTCTCAGCTCTATACCGACCCTGCACCCCAATACAACCTGAAACGGAACCCTAATCCCAACCCTTACTCTAATCCTAACCCTAACCCCAACCCTCACTTCAACCCTAACCCTAAACCTCACCCTAACCCTAACCTGAACACCAATCCTCACCCGAAACCTGACACCATCCCCAACACCAACCCTAAACACAACCCTCGACTTTTGACTAACTCTACATAAAATCGCAGCCCTTAACCTAACCCTAACACCAACACTAAGCCTAACCCTAACCTTAACCCAAACTTTAAACCTGGACCCAACCCTACCACGAACCCTAGCCCGAACCTTAACATGACACCCAAAGCCAACACTTAGCACAACCCTCAGCTCTATACCGACCCTGCACCCCAAAGCGCCCCAAAACAGAACCCTCACCCCAACCCTTACTCTAACCCTAACCTTAACCCTAACCATGACACTGAGCTAGCTGTAACATCATTGGTTTCTGAAACTGAGAATTGGACCTGGTCCACACGTGGCCATACTTATTTTAAGTAAAAACGGTATTGTCCTACATATCTCACCTGATTTTTGCTGAAAAAGTCTGGAAACGGGCTGTAGAACTCAGTGACATTCTGACTCCATTCATTTGGACACAAGTCTGGCATGAAAACTAGCATTTTCACAGAAAACTCAACAATTACTCTGCACATCCGTTATCTCCTACTGTTTTGAAAGGTGAATGACCTATTGGATCCATTCACTTTCATGCAATTTTGGACTGAAAGGACTTTCTTCGGAGAACACTACCAGTAACCTCACCTAAACCTAACACTAGCACTCCCCATAAATGTACAACGACCTCAAGAACAACGACCGACACAAACCTACGCCAAGCTTCTCACCAATCTTAATCACACGAGAAGCAGAATCCAGATCCTAATCCTAGCCTAAGCCAAACTCTCACCCAGAACCAACCACAGATGCTTGCCAAAAATGATCCCTGAACCTAACCCTGAGCCTAACATGAACATCAACATAATCTGTCTCAAAAACCGAGTAATACTAATATCTGCACACATTTCCAAGCACATTTCATGGGAAACAGCACGGCAAACTAATCCCACCTATAGGAGACGGGTTAGTAAATGTGTTTTGAGAGCTCATTGACATACCAGATCTATTCCCTTTCAAGCAGTTGTTTCAGAGAAGAATGGCATTTCTGTGGTGCACTCAATTACAGCAATGGAAAACATCACCTAAGCATATTTGGAAGACTTAGAATCGTCCTGGCTGCATTCACTGGTGTAAAATTTTTTACCGGAACTGCAATGCTTCAGAGAACCCTCACTGTCACTTAATTTATATGTGATACTTATGCCCCCACGAACACAAACAGAAAATGAAACAATGAAGAACCCATACCAGCACAAAACCCAACTTCCAAACCCGGTCCGAAAATTGACACAATGCCTGTCTTCAAACCAAACCCACACACTAAATCTAACCCTCAACCTGACCCTAACCCGAGTCCAACCCTACCTCCAAACCCTAACCAGAAACCTAACCCCAACCCTTACCCCAACCCTAAACCAAACCCTCAAATTTATAGCAACCATACACACAACCACACCCCTAAACTTAACCCTAACACCAACCTAAAAGCTAACCCTAACCCTAGCCCTCACCCTAATCATAGCCCCAACCCTACCAACAACCCTAGCCCAAACCCTAACCACAACCCAGACACCAACCCTAAATCTAACCCTCAAATCTATACCAAACCTACACCAAACTGCAGTGCTCAACTTAACCCTAATCCCAACCCTAAACTTAACCCTAACCCTAACCCTCACCCTAACCCTCGCACTAACCCGACGACCAACCCTCGCCCAAAAACTGACCCCATTTCCAATGCAAACCCTAAATGCAACCCTCGGCTTTTGACCAACCCTACAACAAATCTCAGCCCTAAACTTAACCCTAACACCAACACTAAGCCTAACACTAACCCTAACCAAAACCCTAAACCTGGATCCAACCCTACCACAGACCCTAGCCTGAATCTTAACCCCACACCAAAAGCCAACCCTAAGCACAACCCTCAGGTCGATACCGACCCTGAACACCAAGGCAGCCTGAAATGGAAACCTAACCCCAACACTTACTCTAACCCTAACCCTACCCCTCACCCTAACCCTAGCCCAAACCCAACCACCAGCCCTTGCCCGAAACCTGACCCCATCCCCAATGCCAACCCTAAATGCAATGCTCGATTTTGACTAGCCCTGCACCAAGTCACAGCCCTAAACGGAACCCTAACACCAACACTAAGCCTAACCATAACCCTAGCCCAAACCCTAAACCTGGATCCAACCCTACCACGAAACCTAGTCTGAACCCTAACCCCACACCCAAAGCCAACCCTAAGCACAACCCTTAGGTCTATACCAACCCTGTACCCCAATGCAGCCTGAAACGGAACCCTAACCCCAACCCTTACTCTAACACTAACCCTGACACTGAGCTAGCCTTCACATCATTGGTTTCCGAAACTGAGAAATGGACCTGTACCACACGTGAACATACTTATTTTTAGGTTAAAACGGCATTGTCCAACATATCTCACCTGATTCTTGCTGAAAAAGTCTGGGAACGGGTTTGTAGAACTGAGTGACATTCTGACTCCATTCATTTGGACACACGTCTTGCCTGAAAACAAGCATTTTCCAGAAAACTCAAGAATTGCTCTGCAAATCCGTTACCTCACACTGATTTGAAAGCTGAGGGTCCTATCGGATCCATTTACTTCCATGCAATTTTGGACTAAAAGGACTTTCTTCGGAGAACACTACCCGTAACCTCACCTAAACCTAACACTAGCACTCCCCATAAATGTACAACGACCTCAAAACCAACGACCAACACAAACCTACGCCAAGCTTCTCACCAATCTTAATCACACCAGAAGCAGAATCCAGATCCTAATCCTAGCCTAAGCCAAACACTTACCTACAACCAACCACAAATGCTTGCCGAAACTGAACCCTGAACCTAACCCTGATTCTAATACGAACATGACCATAATCTGTCTCATAAAACGAGTAATACTAATATCTGCACACATTTCCAAGCACTTTTCATGGGAAACACCACAGCAAACTAATGCCACCCACTAAAATAGGAGACGGGTTTGCACATGTGTTTTGAGTGCTCATTGACTTATCAGCTCCATTCACTTTCAAGCAGTTGTTTCGGAGAAGAACGGCATTTCTGCGGAGCACTCACCTATAGCAGTGGAAACCATTACCTAAGCATATTTGGAAAACTTAGAATCGTCCTGGTTCCATTCACTGGGATAAGATATTTTACCGGAACTACAATATTTCAGAGAACCCTCACTGTCACTTAATTTAGATGTGAACCTAACGCCCCCACAAACACAAACAGAAACCAAAACACTGAAGAACCCATACCACCACAAATCCCAACCTCCAAACCCGGTCCTAAAATCGACCCAATGCCTGTCTTCAACCCAAACCCACACACTAAATCTAACCCTCAACATAACCCTATCTTGAGTCCCAACCCTACCTCCGAACCTAACCCGAAACCTAACCCCAACCCCTACCCCAACGCTAAACCCAACCCTCAAGTTTATAGCAATGCTACACACAACCATATCCCTAAACTTAACCCTAATACAAACCCTAACACTAATCCTTACCCTAATCCTAACAGTAGCCCCAACTCTTCCAACAACCCTAGCCCTAAACCTAACTGCAACCCAGACACCAACCCTAACAGAAACCCTCAAATTTATACCAAAGTTACACCAAACTGCAGCCCTACACTTAACCCTAATCCAAACCCTAACCCTAACCCTAAACTTCTCCATAACCCTAGCCCTAACCCAACCACCAACCCTTGCCCAAAACCTGACACCATCCCCAATGCCAACCCTAAACAATATTTCAGAGAACCCTCACTTTCACTTAATTTCAATGTGACACTAACGCCACCAGAAACACAAAGAGAAACTGAAACACAGAAGAACCCATGCCAGCCAAAATCCCAACTTCCAATCTGGTGCAAAAATCGACACAATGCCTGACTTCAACCCAATCCCTCACACCCAATCTATCCCTGAACCTAACTACAAACCTAGACCCAACCCCAAATCCAAGCCGAACCTGAAAACTAACCCTAACCCCAAACTAACCCTAAACACAACCCTCAAATTTGTAGCAACCCTGTACCCAACCACACCGCTAAACTGAAACCTAATACCAACCCTAACCCTAACACTGACCCTTACCCTAACTCTAACCCTAGCCCAAACCCTACCAACAACCCTAGCCCAAACCCTAACTGCAACCCCCACACCAACCCTAAACCCAGCCCTCAAATTTACTCCAAACCTACACCAAACCACAGCTCTAAACTTAACCCTAATCCCAACCCTAACCCTAACCCCAAATCTACCACCAACCCTCGCCTAAAACCTGACACCAACCCCAACGCCAAACCTAATCAGAACCCTCAACTTTTTACCAACCTTGATGAAACTGCAGCCCTTAACTTAACCCTAAGACCAACACTAAGTCTAACCCTAACCCTAAACCTAAACCTAGACACAACCCTACAGTGAATGCTAGCCCGATCCCTATCCCCAAACCCAAAACACACCCTAAGCACAACCCTCAGCTTTATACCAACCCTGCACCCAAATGCAGTCCGAAATGTAATGCTTACTGCAACCCTTACTCTAACCCTAACCCTAACCCTGTTCCTGACACTGACTCGAGCCTTTACATAATTCGTTTCAGAAACTGAGAAATGGACCTGGTCCACATGCGACCATACTTGTTTTTAGCTTAAAACAGCATTGTCCAACATATTTCACCTTATTCTTGCTGAAAAACTCTGTGAACGGAGTGTAGATATGAGTAACATTCTGGCTCCATTCATTTGGATACACGTCTTGCATGAAAACTAATGTTTTCATAGAAAACTCAAGAATGGCTATGCAAATCCCTTACCTAATACTGTTTTGAAAGCTAAGGGGCTTATTGGATCCAGTTGTTTCCATGCACTTTTTGGACTGAAAGTACTTTCCTCAGAGAACAAAATCCTTAACCTAACCTAAACCTAACACCGGCATTCCCCGTAAATGTACAATGCACTTAAAATTGACGAGAGACTGAAACCTACGCCAAGCTTCTCACCAATCTTAATCACACCATAACCAGGATCCAAATCCTAACCCTAGCCTAAGCCAAAATCTAACCCACAACCAACCACCAATGCTTGCTGAACCTTTCCTGTGAACCTAACCCTGAGCCTAACATGAACATGAACATAATCTGTCTCAAAAAACGAGCAATATTAGTATCTGCATACATTTCCAAGCATTTTTCATGGAAAATGCCACTGTGAACTAATGCTTCCCAGTGAAATAGTAGACCGGGTTGTACATGTGATTTGAGAGCTCATTGCCTTACCAGCTCCATTCACATTCAAGCATTTTTGTCAGAGAAAATCGGCATTTCTGCGGAGCAATCACCTGCAGTAATGGAAACCATTACCTAAGCATGTTTGGAAAACTTAGAATCGTCCTGGTTCCATTCACTGGCATAAGATTTTTTTACCAAAACTGCCATATTTCAAAGAACCCTCACTTTCACTTCATTTCAATGTGGCACTAACACCACCACAAACACAAAGAGAAACCGAAACACTGAAGAACCCATACCAGCCAGAATTCCAACCTCCAAACCCAGTGTGAAAATTGACCCGATGCCTGACTTCAACCCAAAACCTCACACTCAATCTAACCCTCAACCTAACCCTAAACCTAGACCCAAACCTACCTCCAACCCGAACCCAACACCCTACCCCAACCCCAACACCAACCCTAAACACAACCCTCAAATTCGTAGCAACCCTGCTCCCAACCACACCCCTAAACTTGAACCCTAACACCAACCCTAACCCTAACACTAACCCTTACCCTAACCCTAACCCTAGCCCGAACCCTACCAACAACCCTAGCCCAAACCCTAACAGCACCCCCACACCAACCCTAAACCGAACCCTCAAATTTACTCCAAACCTACACCAAACCACAGCCCTAAACTTAACCCTAATCCCAACCCTAACCCTAACCCCTAACCCCTAAACCTAGCCCTGAACCCTGAATGCTGATCCCTGAACCCTGAACCCTAACCCCTAACCCTAACCTTAACACCTAACCCTAACTCCTAAACCTAAACCTAACCCTAAACCCTAAACCCCAACCCTAAACCCTAACCGTAACCCTTTTCATCACCTCACCATGTTCATTCACCTCACCCTGCTCATGGATCTCACCCTGTTAATCACCCTGGCCCCGTTCATCGGCCTGGCCCAATTCCTCGCCCTCATGCAGTTCCTCGCCCTTGTGCAGTTTCTCGCCCTCACCCTTTTCAATGTTCATGCCCTGTGCATCACCCTCGTACTGTACAGCATGCTAGCCCTGAACATCGCCCTAGCCCTGATCATCACCCTAGCCCTGTTCATCATCCCTAGGCCTGAACATCACCCTTGTCCTGATCGTAGTCTTAGCCCTAATAATCGCCCTAGCCCTGTTAATTGCCCAAGCCCTTTTCATTGCCCTAGAACTGATCATTCCCCAACAGACCTCTTCATTGCCCTTGCCCTGGTCATTGACTTCACCCTGCTCATCACTGGAGCCCTCACCATCGCCCTAGCCCTGATCATTGCCCTAACCTTGTTTATCGTCCTACCCCTGTTCATGGCCCTAGACCTGATCATCTCGCTAGCTCAGTTAATCACGCTAGACCTGTTCACTGCCCTAGCCCTGTTCATGGCCCTCACCCTGTTCATTGCCCAAACCCTGTTCATTGACCCAGCCATGTTCAACACCCAAGCACTGTTCATTCCCTTAGTCCTGTTCATCTTTCCAGACCTTCTTATCGAAATAGTACTGATCATTGCCCTAACCCTGTTCATCGTCGTAGGCCTGTTTGTTGCCTTCACCCTGTTTATTGCTCTCACACTAGTCATCTCTCTTGAACCATTCATCGCCCTCGCCCTCTTCATTGCCTTTGCCCTCTGCATCTCACTAGCCCTGTGCATCACCATAGTTGTGTGCATCGCCATAGCCCTGTGCATCGCTCTAGCCCTGTGATTCGCTCTCTCCCTGTTCATCTCTGTCCCAGTGTATCGCCCTCACTCAGTGCATCGCCCTAGCCCCGTGCATCACCCTAGCCCTGTTCATTGCCCTAATCACATTCATCTCCCTTGCCCTGTTATCACACTCGCCCAGTTCATCACCATACCCTTAGCCCTGCCCTCAACCTCTGCTTCACCCTAGCCCTGTGCATCACCCTAGACCTGTGCACCTCCCTAAACCTGTGCATCTCCCTAGCTCTATGCAGCTCCCTATACTTGTTCATTGCCCGAGCTGTGTTCAATGCCCAAGCCCTGTGCATCACCCTGGCCCTGTGCAATGCCAAAGCCCAGCTCATAGCCTTTGCCCTGTGCATCACCCTAACCCAGTGCATCACCATAGCCCTGTGCATCGTTCTAGACTTGTACATTGCCCTAACCCTTTGCATTGCCATGACCCTCTGCAGCACTCTAGCCCTGTGCATCACCCTAGCACTGTTCATTGACCTCGCCCTGTGCTTCACCCTAACCCTGTGCATCGCATTAGCCCTTTGCATGCACTAAAGCTGCTCATCACTCTCACCCTGTTCATCCTCCAAGCCCTGTTAATGGCCCAAGCCCTGTACATCATCCACGCCTTGTTCATCACCCTAGCCACGTTCATTGACCTTGCATTGATACTCACCCTGTCTGTGTTCATCCCCCTCTCACTTTTCACTGCTATAGCCCTGCTCATCGCCCTCTCCCTGTTCATCGCCCGCACCCTTTACATCACCGCAGCCCTGATCATCCCCCTAGAACTGTTCTTCAACCTAGCCCTGTTCATTGCCCTTGCCCTGTTAACGAAGTACCCGTTTTCATCGCACAAGCTCTGTGCATCACCCTAGCCCTGTGCATTGCACTCATCATGGCCCTCGCCCTGTTCATTGCCCTCATCCTGATCATCGCCCTAGCCCTGCACATCACCCTAGCCCTGTGCATTGCCCTAGCACTGTATATTGCTGTAACCCTGTGCATCACCCAATCTGTGCATTGCCCTCGTCCTTATCATCACCCTAGCCCTGTTCATTGTCCTTACAATGTCCATTGCCCTCGCCCTATCATCCTCCAAACCCAGAACAATGCCCTAGCCCTGATCATCCCTCTATCCCTGATCATCACACAAGGCCTTTTCATCCCCCTATCCCTGAACATCGCCCTTGCCCTGTTCATCACCCTAACCCTGATCATTTCCCTGATCCTAAACATTGCGCTAGACCTGTTCATCTCGCTGGCACTGTTCATGACCCTCGCCTTGTGTATCGCCCAATCCCTTTTCAAGCCCCTTGCCTGTTCATTGACCTCAACCTGTTTATTGCCCTTGCCCTGTGCATAGCCCTACTAGAGCATTGCCCTAGTCTTATGCATTGCCCAACCCTGTGACTCGCCCTAGCCCTGTGAAATGCCCTAGGCCTGTGCATTGCCTTTGCACTGATGATCACTCTAGCCCTTATCATCACACTTGTCCTGTTCATCGCCATATCCCTGATCATTGTCGAATCCCTGTTAATTGCTCGAGTCCTGTTCTTTGCCCTAGCCCCGATCACTGCTCTAGCCCAGATCATCGCTTACGCCTGTTCTTTGCCATTGCTCTGATCATCATGTTTGTCCTGATCATCGCCCTCACCCTGGTCATTGCCCTCTTGCTGGTCATTGCCCTCTTCCCCTGTTCATTACCCATGACCTGATCATCGCCCTAGCTAGATGATCGCCTAAGCCTATTCTCCATTGCTCTTGATGAGATCATCACCCTTGCCCTGATTATTGTCCTAGCACTGCTCATCCATCTCGTCCTGTTCATTGCCTTCGCCTTGATGGCCGCCCTTTCCCTGTTCATCACAGTATCCCTGATCATCCATCTTGCCCTGTTCATCACCCTAGCCCTGCTCATCGCACTAGCCCTGATCATCTCCCAAACCCTGTTAATCAACCTCGCCCTGTTCAGCGCCCTACCCCTGATCATCATCCTAGTCCAGTTAATCGCCATAGAACTGATAATAGCCCTATCCCTGATCATCGCCCTAGCACTGCTGACCACCTTTACCCTGATCATCCCATAAGCCCCGTTCATCACCCTAGTCCTGCTCATCACCCTAGCACTGTTCATCGCAATAGCCCTGATCATCGCCCTACACCTGATCATCACACCAACTCTGCTCATCATTCTCACCGTTGATCATCTCCCTTACCTTTATCATTGACATAGCCCTGTTCATCAACCGTGTCCAATTCATCACCTTGCCCAGTTCATCACCTTCACCCTGTTCATCTCCCTAGCCCAGTTCACCACCCTCACCCAGTTCATCGCCTTGGCCCTGTGCATCACCATGGCACTGTGCCTTACCCTGGGCCTTTGTGTCGCCCTGGCCCTGTGCACAACTTTATCCCTGTGCATCGCACTTGTGCTTTCCATCATGCTAGCCCTGTGCATCAACCTAGACCTGTGCATCGCCCAAGCCCTGTGTATCACCCAACCCTGTTCTTTGCCATAGCCCTGTACATCATCCTAAAGCTGTGCATTGCCCTAGCCCTTTTCATCACCCTAGCCCTGTTCAGCGCCTTAGCCCTGTGCATCGCCATGGCATCATGCATTGCCCTGGCCCTGTGCATCAGCCTAGCCCTGTGCATCATACTAGAACTGACATTTGCCCTTACCCGGTGCATCACCCTAACCCTGTGCATCTCCCTAGACATGTGCATGGCCTTAGCAGTGCACATAGTGCAAGCCCTCTTCATTGCCTTAGCCCTAGTCATAGACCTAGACCTGTTCATTGTCCTCTCACTGTTCATCTCCCTCCCTCTGTACATTGTGCTCGCCATTTTCATCACCCTGGCCCTGTTCATCACTCTCGCCCTGTGCATAAACCAAGCCCTGTGCATCGCCCCATCCCTGTGCATCACCCTAGACCTGTGTACCTTCTTGTAACTGTGCATGGCCCTCATAATGTGTATCGCCCTAGCCCTGTGCATTGCCCTTTCCCTGTGCATCAGCTTAGCCCTGATTATCTCCTTAACTCCTTTCAGCACCCTGGCCCTGGTCGTCGCCTTAACCCTGTTCATCCCTCAGCCCTGTCATAGCCTGCATCCTGTTCATTGCCCTCACCCTGTTCAATGGCCCCGGACTTGTTCATCACCCTAGCCCTTTAATCGCCCTAGCCCTAATCAACGCCCTAGCTCTATTCATTGCCAAAACCTGATCATTGCTTAAGCAGGTTCTTCGCCCTCGTCCTGTTCATCGCCCTCGTCCTGTTCATCGCCCTCGTCCTGTTCATCGCCCTCGTCCTGTTCATCGCCCTCGTCCTGTTCATCGCCCTCGTCTGGTTCGTAGCCATTACCCTGATGGTCGCCCTAGCTCTGTTCATTGGAGTATCCCTGATCATCAACCTGCCCTGTTCATCACCCTAGGCCTGATCATCGCCCTTTTCCTGATCATAGCCTTAAGCCTGATAATCACCTAGCCCTGTTCATTGCCCAAGTCTTTTTCATCACACTAGCACTCATCATCCCCAGAGCCTTCTTCATCACCCTGAACCTGTTCATCACCCTCACCCTGATCATCACCCTCACCCTTATCATCGCCATAGCCATGATCATTGCCCTTCCCCTGTTCATAGCCCTCGTACTCTTCATCGCCCACTCCCTGTTCATTTCTCTAGCCCTGTTCATTGATCTCACATTGTTCATCGACCTAGCCCTGTGCACCACCCTGGCCTTTTGCATCACCCTGGCCCTGTGCATCAGCCTAGCCCTATCATAACCCAGCATTGTCCATCACCCTAACCCTGTGCATCGCCCTAGCGCTGTCCATCACACTAGCCTTGATCACCTCCGCAGTCCTGTGAATCGCCCCAACACTGTGCATCACATTAGCCCTGTCCATGGCCCTAGCCCTGTCATTGTCCTCACCCTGTTCATTGCCCTCGCCCAGTTCATCATCCTCACCCTATTCATCACCCTCACCCTGTTCATTGCCTGGGCCCTCTTCATTACCCTGCCCTGTTCATTACCATTGCCCTGTTCATCCCCCCACCTTGTGAATCACCCAAACCCGGTGCATCGCACTATTCCTGTGCATGCCCAAACCCTGTTCATCGCCTTCGCCCTGTTCATCACCCTTGCCCTGTTCAACGCCCTCGCACTCTTCAACACCCTCACACTGTTCAACGCCCTCGCCCTGTTTAATACCTTCGCCCTGTTGATTGCTGTTGCCCTGCTCATCTCACTACACCTGTGCATAACCCCTAGCCGTGTGCATTGCCGAAGCCATTTAAATCGTCCTTGCCTTGTGCATTGGCATAGCCAAGTGCAACACCCTATCCTTGTGCATCTCCCTATCATTGTCTTTCACCCTTGCACTGTGCATAACACTAGCCCTGTGCATCGCCCTAGCCCTGTCATCGTCCTTGCCCTGTTCATTGCCCTCACCCTGTTCATTGCCCTCACCCTGTTCATCACCCTCACCTTATTCATTACCCTGCCCTGTTCATCGCCATTGCCTTGTTCATCCCCCCACCCTGTGAATCACCCAAACTCGGTGCATCACACTATTCCTGTGCATGCCCAAACCCTGTTCATCACCTTCACCCTGTTCATCACCTTGCCCTGTTCAACGCCCTCACCCTATTCATCGCTGTTGCCCTGTTCATCACACTACGCCTGTGCATAACCCCTAGCCATGTGCATTGCCGAAGCCGTTTGAATCGTCCTTGCCTTGTGCATCGCCATAGTCAAGTGCAACACCCTATCCCTGTGCATCTCCCTAGCACTCTTTCACCCTTGCACTGTGCATAACACTAGTCCTGTGCATTCGCATAGCCCTGTACATCGCCCTAGCCCTGTGTATCACCCTAGCCCAGTCATCACCCTCGCCCTGTTCATTGCCCTCACCCTGTTCATTGCCCTTACCCTGTTCATCATCCTCAGCCAATTCATCACCCTTGCCCTGTTCATCACCTGGGCCCTCTTCATCACCCTGCCCTGTTAATCGCCATTGCCCTGTTCATCCTCCCACCCTATGAATCACCCAAACCCAGTGCATTGCACTATTC
Source organism: Tamandua tetradactyla (assembly GCF_023851605.1). Lineage (NCBI taxonomy): Eukaryota > Metazoa > Chordata > Mammalia > Pilosa > Myrmecophagidae > Tamandua > Tamandua tetradactyla. Next base: position 96,738,382 of record NC_135337.1, on the reverse strand, counting down.
CTGTGCATGCCCAAACCCTGCTCATCGCCTTCACCCTATTCATTGCCTTAGCCCTATTTACAGCTCTCTCCCTGTCCATCGCCCCCACCCTGTGCTTTGCCTTACTCCTGTGCATTGACCAAGCCCACTTCATCGTCCTAGCCCTGTTCATCTCTCTGTTTGTTGCCCTGTGCATCGCCCTTGCCTCTTTCATTGCCCTCTGCCTGTCCATCTCTCTAGCCCTGTTCATCGCCCTCACCCCATTCATCTCCCTAGACCTCTTTGTCGCCCTTGCCCTGTTCATAGCTCTAACCATTTTTATTGCTGTCACCCTGATCATCACCTGAGAACTCTTCATTGACCTAACCCTGTTCATCGCCCTCACCCTGTACATCGGCATGGCCCAATATCTCCCTAGATCTGTGCATTGTCATAAACCTGTGCATCGCTCTCGCCCTGTTCATCTCACTCACCCTAATCATCACCTTCACACTGTTCATTGGCCAAGCACTTGTCATCGGCCAACACATCTTCATCGCCCTAACACTTTGCATCACCCTCGCTCTGTTTATCACCCTCACCCTGTTCATCGCCCTCGCGCATTCATCGTACTCTCCCTGTTCATCACCCTCACCCTGTGCATTGCCCTTACACCAAGCAGTACAACAGCCCTGTGCATGCCCAAATTATGTTCATCACTCTTACCCTGATCATCGCCCTTGACCTGTTCATCACCTCCTCCTTGTGCATCACCCTAACCCTGTGCTTTGCACTAGCCCTGTACATGCCCTATTGCTGTTCATCACCCTCGCCCTGCTCATTGCCCTAGCCCTTTTCATCGTCCTCACCCTGATCATTGTTCTAGCCCAGATCAAGGCCATAGTCCTGATCATCGCCCTAGCCCTGATTATCGCCCTAGCCTTGCTCATCATCCTACCACTGTGCATCGCCCTTACCCTGTGCATCACCCTAGCCCTGTTCATCACCCACACCCAGATCATCGTGCTAGCCCTGCTCATCGCTCTCGCCCTGTTTATCACCCTCACCCTGCTCAACGTGCTCGGCCTGCTCACTGTCTTCCCCCTGCTCATTGCCATCACCCCTTTCATTGCCCTCAACCCTTTCATCACCCTCTCCCTTTTCATCACCCTCACCCTGTTCATTGCCTTCACCTTGCTCATCATGCTTGCCCTGGGCATCATCCTAACCCTGTGCATCACCATAGACCTGTGCACATGCTAACCCTGTACATCACACTAGCCCTGTTCATGGCCCTCACCCACTTCCTCACCCTTGCTCTGTATATTGCACTAGCCCTGTACATCACCCTAGCCACATACATCACCCTAGCCCTGTTCATCACCCTAGCCCTGTGCATCACCCATGCCCTGTTCATCACCCTCACCCTGTTCATTGACCAAGCCCTGTTCATCAGCCAAGCCCTGTTCATTGACCAACCCCTCTTTATGACACTAACCCTGTGCATCGTTCTCACTCTGTGAATCGCCCCCGACCTGTTCATCGCCCTCTACCTCTTCATAGCTCTCACCCTGTTCATCACACCCAACCTGTTAATCGCCCTCCGCCGTGCCCCACCCTCGCACTGTGCATCACTCTAGCCCTGTTCATCATCTTTGCCCTGTAAATCGTACTCAACCTATGCATCGCCTTAGCCATGGGCATCATCCCAGCCTTGTGCCTCGCCCAAGCTGTGTACATCACCCCAGTCCTGTTCACCAGGGCAGCACTGCTCATCGCCCTCTCCCTGTTCATCGCCTTGACCCTGTTCCTCACCCAAGCCATGGCCACCACCCTAGCCCTGATCATCTTCCTAGAACAGATCATGGCCATAGCCCTGATAATAGCCCTAGCCCTGATCATTGCCCTAGTCATGATCATCGCCCTAGCTGTGATCATCACCATAGTCCTCTCCATTGCGTTTCTGCTGTTGATCGCCCTAGCCTTGAACATCACACTAGATGTTATCATCGCCCTAATCCTGATCATCACACAAGCCCTACTCATCGTCCTAACCCTGTTCATCACCCTTGTGCTGATCAGCGCCCAAGCCCTGCTCATCGTCCGAGCCCTGATCATTGCCTTAGCCTTGTTCAACACCCTCTCAGTATTGATCACCCTCGCCCAGTTCATTGCCCTCACCCTGTGCATTGCCCTAACCCTGTTCATCACACTAGTCCTGTGCACCTCCCGAGACCTGTTCATCGCCCTAGCCCTGATTATCTCTCTAGCCAGATGATCACCTAAGCCTGTTCTTCACCATCATTCTTACCCTGATCATTGCCCATGCCCTGCTCATTGTTCAAGTCCTGTTCACTGCCCTCGCCCTGATGATCTCCCTAGCCCTATTCATCATGATATCCCTGATCATCGACCTTGCCCTGTTCATCACCCTATCCCTGATCATAGCCTTGGCTCTGCTATTTGCCCTAACCCTGATCATCCCCCAGCCCTGTTAATCAACCTAACCTTGTTCATCACCCTACTCCTGATCATCATCCTAGTCCTGTTCATCGCCATAGAACTGATCATCGCCTTATCGCCCTAGGACTGCTCATCACTCTTACCCTGATCATCCTCCAATCCCTGTTCATCACCCTAGTCCTGTTCATCACCCTAGCCCTGATCATTGCCCTAACTCTGCCCATTGTCCTCACCCTTGATCATCATCCATCCCCTTATCATCGCCAGAGCCCTGTTCATCGACCATGTCTGGTTCATCACCCTTGCCCAATTCATAGAGTTCACCCTGTTCGTCTCCCTCACCCATTTCATCTCCCTGGCCCTGGCATCGCCATGGCCCTGTGCATTGCCCTATGCCTGATAATCACCCTAGCTCTGTTCATCGCCCTAACCCTGATCTTTGCCCTAGCCTTGTTCATCGTCCTTGCACTGTTCATCGCCCTCACTCTGTTATCACCATTGCCCTATCATCTTCCTTGCCCTTTCATCACCATTGCCCTGTGCATAGCCCTAGCCCTGTGTATCGCCCTTGCTGTGTTCATCACCCTCATCCTGTTCATCGCCCTCACCCTGTTCATCACCTGTGCCCTCTTCATCACCTTCACACTGTTCATTGCCCTTGCCCTCTTCATTCCCCTGCCCTGTGTTTCACCATAGCCCAGTGCATCGCACTATCCCTGTGCATGCCCAAACCCTGTTCATCGCCTTTGCCCTATTCATTGCCTTAGCCCTGTTTATAGGTCTCTCCCTGTCCATAGTCCTTGCCCTCTGCATTGCTTTGGTCCTGTGCATCGACCAAGCCCACTTCATCACCCTAGCCCTGTTCATCTCCCTCGCCCTGTTCATCTCTCTCTCTGTTCATTGCTCTCGCCCTGTTCATCACCCTCACCTTTTTTCATTGCCCTCAGCCTGTCCATCTCCCTAGCCCTGTTCACCTCCCTAGACCTGTTCGTCACCCTCGCAATGTTCATTGCACTCACCCTGTTCATCTCCTTCATGCTCTTGATCACCCTCCACCTGTTCATACCCTTGCCCTGTTAATCGTGCAAGTCCTGTTCATCACCCAAGCCCTGTGCATTGCCCCAGCCCGGTTCTTTGCCCTACTCCTCTTCATCATCTCAGACCAGTTCAATGCCCTTGTCCTGTTCATCACCCTCACCCTGTTCATCGCCATCACCCTGTTCATCGCCCTCACCCTGTTTCACGCCCAAGTCCTGTTCATCGCCCAATTCCTGTTCATCGCTGAAGCCCAGTTCATCACCCTCGCCTGGTGCTTTGCGCTAGCCCTGTGCATCAGCATAGCCCTGTGACTTGCCGAAGCCTTGAGCATTGCCCTAGCCCTGTGATTCGACCTAGCAATGTGCATCGAGCTCGCCTTGATCATTGCCGAGCGCTATTCATCATCCTCGTCCTTTTCATTGCCTCACCATGTTTATCAACCTCACCCTGTTCATGGATCTCACCCTGTAAATTTCCCTCTCCCTGTTTATCGCTGAGGCATACTTCATCACCCTCGTGCAGTTCATTGGCCTGGTGCAGTTCCTCACTCTTGCCCTTTTCAATGTCCATGCTCTGTGCATCACCCTCGCCCTGTACAACATGCTAGCCCTGATCATCACCCTCGCCCTGATCATCACCTTAGCCCTGATCATCACCCTAGCCCTGATCATCACCCTAGCCCTGATCATCGCCCTAGCCCTGTCCAAAGCCCTTGCCCTGATCATCGCATTAGCCCTGCTCATCGCCTTTGCCCTGATCATCGCCCTTGCCCTGATCATCGCCCTAGGCCCATTCATCGCTAAACCCTGTTTCTCACATTAGCCTTGTTCATCACCCCAGCCTTCTTCAATGCTGAACCGATTATCACCCAAGCCCTGTTCATTGCCCAATCCATGTTCAACACCCAAGCCCTGTGCATCTCCCTAGCCCTGTTCATCACCCTTGCCATTATCATTGCCCTCTCCCTGATCATCACCCTCACCCTTTCCATCCCTGTAGCCCTGATCACTACCCAGCACTCTTCATCATCCTTTCCCTGTTCATCGCCCTAGCCTTGTTCATCATGCTTGCCCTGTTCATCACCATCTCCGTGTTCGTCACCCTCGCCCTGTTTTCATGCCCAAGTCCTGTTCATCCTCCAGTTCCTGTTCATTGCTCAAGCCTGTTTCATCACACTCGCCCAGTTAATCACCATCACTGGCTTATCGCTCTAGCATTGATCATTGCCCTAGGTCTCTTCATTGCTCTAGCCATGGTCTATGTCCACTGCCTGTATATCTCCCTAGTCCTGTTCATCTCTCAAGTCCTGTTCATGATCCGAATCGTGTACAAGGCCCTTGCCCTGTGCAATGTCCTAGCCCAGTGCATTGGCCTAGCCCAGTTCATTGCCTTAGCCCAGTTCATCACCCTAGCTCAGTTCATCGCATGAACCCTGTGCATCAACCTAGCCCTGATCATCGCCCAAGCCCTTTTCATTGCCCTAGCTCTGATTATACCCCAAGCCCTCTTCATCACCCTAGCAGTGTTCATCACCATAGCCCTGATCATTGCCCTAGCCTTGATCATCACCCTAGCCCTGATCATTGCCCTAAACCTGTTCATTGCCCTCGCCCTGATCATCTCCCTAGCCCTGATCATCACCATAGCCATGTTCATCACCCTTTCACTGTTCATAGCCCTTGTCCTGTTCATCGCCACACCCTGTTCATCTCCCATGGCCTGTTCATCGCCCTCATGCTGTTCATCGCCCTAGTCCTGTGGATCATCCATGCTCTGTGCATCGCCCTGGCCCTGTGTATCACCCTGGACCTGTGCATCGGCCTAGCCCTGTCATCATCCTAGTGTTGTCCATCACCCTAACCATGTGCATCGCCCTACCCTGTTCATCACACTAGCCCTGATCATCACCCCAGCCCTGTGCATCTCCCCAACACAGTGCATCATCCTAGCCCTGTCCATCACCCTAACCTGAACATCACCCTAGCCCTGTGCATTGCCATAGCCCTGTGCATCGCTGAAGCCCTGAGCTTGCCATAGAACTGTTCATCACCCTAGTCCTTTCATAGCCCTAGCTCTGTTCATTGCCCTAGCCCTGATCATTGCCATAGCCGTGTTCATAAGCCTTGCCATGTTCACCATCCTTACACTGACCATTGCCCTTACCCTGATCACCTCCCTAGAACTGTTCATTGGCCTTGTCCTGTCAATGCCTTTTAACTGATCATCGCCATAGCCCTGATCATGGCCCTGGCCCTGTTCATCGCCCTCGCACTGTTCATCGCCCTCGCACAGTTCATCGCCCTCGCACTGTTCAGCACCTTCCACTGTACCTTGCCCAAGACTTATTTATCGCCCTCAAACTCTTCATCTCACAAGTTCTGGTCGTGGCCTTTCCCTGTGCATCGCCTTCTACCTGTCCATTCCCCGGGCCCTGTGCATCGCCCTAGAACTAATCATTGCCCTAGCCCTGACTGACCCCCTAGCCCTGTTCATTGTGGTATCCCTAATTACCTCATTAGCACTGTTTACTACCCTAGCCCTTATCATCGCCATAGCTCTGATCATCACCCTAGCCCTGATAATTGCCCTAGCACTGCTCATCATCATAGCCCTGATCATTGCCTTAACCTCTTCATTGCCCACGCCCTGTTCATTGTCCTCATCCTGGTCATCACTCTTGCTCTGTGCAATGCCCTAGCCCTGTACATTGCCCTTGATTTGTGCATCCCCTTATTCCTGTATGTTGCCATATGCCTGTGCATCCCCTAAGCTCTGTGCATTCCCCTAGCCCTGTGCATCACCGTAAATTTGATCATCGCCAAAGCCCTGTTAATCGCTCAAGCCCTGTTCATCGCCATAGCCCAGATGATCACCTAAACCTGTTTTTCACCATCGCCCTGATCATCGCCCTTGTCCTGATCATTGTCCCAGCCCTGCTCATCGCTCTCGTCCTGTTCATTGTCATCACCCTGGTGGTCGCCTTAGTCCTGTTCATTGCAGTATCCTTGATCATCGACCTTGCCCTGTTCATCTCTCTAGACCTGATCATCGTCCTAGCCATGATCATCACCCCAGTCCTATGCATCACCCCAACACAGTGCATTGCCCTAGTCCCACACATCACACTAGATCTGTACAACACCCTAGCCCTGTGGATCGCCATAGCCTGGCGCATTGGTGAAGTCCTGATCTTACCGTAGACCTGTTCATTGCCCTAGTCCTTTCATCGTCCTAGTTCTGTTCAATGCCCTAGCCCTGTTCACCGCCCTAGCCCAGATCATCACCTAAGCCTGTTACTCGCCATCGTGTTTGTCCTGCTGATCGCCCTTGCCCTGTTCATCTCCCTCATCTTCTTCATCGCACCTCCCCTGTTCATTGCCCAAGCCCTTTTCATCACTCTTGCACAGATCATCGTCCTAGCCCTGGTCATCGCCCTAGCCTTGATCATTGCCCTAGGCCTGTGCATTGCCCTAGTCCAGTTCATCTCCTTAACCCTGTTCATCTGGGTAACCCTGTTCGTGACCTGAGTCATGTTCAATGCCCAAGCCCTGTGTTGCCCTAGCACTGTGCATTGTCCTAACCTACTGCATCGCCAAAGCCCTGTGCATCAACAAAGCCTGGCTCATCACTCAACCCAATTCATCACCCTAGCCCTGTTCTTCACCCTAACCTTCTGCATGGCCCTTGCCCTGAACATTGCCATTGCCCTTTCATTACACTAACTCTGTGCATTGCCCTAGCCCTGTGCAGTGCCCTAGCCCTGTGTATCGCACTTGTTCTGTGCATTGCCCCAATACTCTGCATTGTCCTAGCCCAAATTATCGCCCTAGCTCTGCTCATTGCCCTAATCCTGTGCATTGCCCTAGCACTATGCATTGCCCAAGACCTATGCATTGCTGCGGCAGTGTGCACTACCCTAGCCCTGATAATGGCCCTAGCCCTATACATTGCCCCAGCCCTGTGCATCACCCAAGCTCTGTTCATCACCCAGCCCTGTTCATTGCCATTGCCCTGTTCATCGCCCTCTCTCTGTTCATCTACTTGACCCTGTTCATCACTCAAGCTATGTTCATCGCCCTAGCTGTGAATATCGTCCCAGCCCAGATCAAAACTATAGACCTGATCATCGCTTTAGACTTGATCATTGCCCTAGGCCTTTTCATCGCTCTAGCCTGATCATTGTCCTAGCCATGTTTATTGCCCTTGCAATGTTCATCACCCTCGCCCTGATCATCCTTCTCATCATGATCATCGCCTTCACTCTTATCATCGCACTAACCCTGATCACCTCCCTAGCCCTGTTCATCGCCCTTGTCCTCTTCGTTGCCTGTTCAGTGATAATCGCCATAGCCCTCATCATTGCACTAGCCCTGTTCATTGCCCTCGCCCTGACTGTTACCCTCCCCCAGTACATCACCCAAGACGTGTTCATTACCCTCACCCTGTACATCGCCCTCGCCATATTCATTCTGCTGGACCTGTTCATCACCCTAAACCTAATCATTGCTCTAGCCCTGATCATCACCCTACTCCTGTTCATCCCGATATCCCTAATCAATGCACCAGCCCTGTTCATACCCCTATCCCTGATCATCACCCAAACCCTGTGTATTCCCCTATCCCTGATCATTGCCATTGTCCTGTTCATCGCCCTAAACCTGATCATTGCCCTGGCCCTAAACATTGTGCTAGATATGTTCACATTGCTGGCACTGTCCAGGGCCCTTGCCCTGTTCATTGACCACAACCTCTTTATCGCCCTTCCCCTTTGCACAGTCCTACGAGTGCATCACCCTAGCCTGTGCATTGCCCAGCTCTGTGACTCTCCCTAGCTATGTGCAATGCCCTGGGCCAGTGTATTTCCCTTGCACTTATCACCCTAGCCCTGATCACCACCCTAGCCCTGATAATCACCCTCTCCATGGTCATTGCCTTTGACTGTTCATTGACCAACCCCTCTTCATCACCTTAGCCCTGTGCATCAACCCCGCCATGTTCAACACCTTCACGCTGTCCATTGCTCTCCCCATATAAATTGCCGAACCCCTGTACCAGGCCCTCACCATGATCATTGCCCTAGCCTCGCTGATCACCCTTGCCATGTTCAATGACCTTGCCCTGTTCATTGCCCCCACCTTTTTCATCGCCCTAGCCTTGTGCATAACCATAGTCTTATGCATCGCCTTAGTCCTGTACATCCCCACACCCCTGTGCTTTCCCCTAACCTTGTTCATTACCCTAACACTATGCAGTGCCCTAGCCCTGTACATTGCCATACCCCAGTAAATCGCCCAAGCTCTCTGCATTGCCCTCAGCCTGATCAACACCCTAGACCTGCTCATCGCCCTTGCTATGTTCATCGCCCTTGGTGTTATCATCATCCTAACCCTGATCTTCGCCCTAGCCCTGATCATCACCCAAGTCCAGTTCATCACCCTGTCCTTGTTCATCATCCCTAGGCCTGAACATCACCCTTGTCCTGATCATAGTCTTAGCCCTGATAATCGCCCTAGCCCTGTTAATTGCCCTAGCCCTTTTCAATCACCCAAGCACTGATCATCCCCCCAAAGTCCTCTTCATCCCCCTCACACTGGTCATCGCCTGAGCCCTGTTCATCACTCTAGCCCTGATCATTGCCCTAGTCCTGATCATTGCCTGAGCCCTGTTCATTGCCATAGTACAGATCATGGCCCTAGACGTGATCATTGCCCTAGCTCTGTTCATAACCCAAGCCATTTTCATCGCCCTCACCCTGTTCATAGTCATTGCCCTGTTCATCGCACTCATCCTGTGCATTGTCCATGGCCAGTGCATTGTCATTGCCCTTGCCCTGTTCATCCCCCCAGCCCTGTTCATAGCCCTCACCCTGTTCATCACCCCCACACTGATCATTGCCTGATCCTTCATTAGCACTGATGATATGTTCCTTGACCTAGTCCTGTTCATACCATAAGCCCTGTTAACCAAGCAAGCACTGTTCCTCGCCACTGCCCTGGTTGTTGCCCACACCCTGCTTATCTCCATAGACTTGATCATCCCCATAGCCCTGATCATGGAGCTAGCACAGTTCATCACCCTAGCCCTGATCATTACCCTAACCCTGCTCATCACCCTTGCCCTGTTCATCACTCTCACCATGTTTTTGCCCTCGCCTTGTTCATCACCCAAGGTGTATTCATCACCCTAGTCCTGTTCATCACCATCAGCCTGTTCATTACCCTGGCCCTGTGCATCGACCTCGCCCTGTGCATCATTATCATGTAGTGCATTGCCCTCACCCTGTTCATTACCCTAGCCCTTTTCATCACCCTCACCCTGTGCATCACCCTTGCCTGGATCCTGGCCTTAGCACTGTTCATCACCACAGCCATGTTCACTGCCCTCATCCTGTTCATCTCCTTCGTCCAGTTCATCACCCATACCCTGTCCATTGCTCCAGCTCTGTAAATCACCACAGACCTGTGCATACTTTCTTTAGAGAACACAATCTTTAACCTATGCTAAACATAACACAAGCACTACTGGGAAACCTACTACAACCTCAAAGCCAACAACAAACAGAAACCTACGTGAAGCTCATCACCATCTTAATCACACCCTAAGCAAAAGTCAAATCCTAACCCTAGCCTAAGTCGAACTCTAACTAACAACCAAACACTAATGCTAGCCCAACCTTAACCATGAACCTACCCTGAGCTGAACACAAACATTAACATAATCTATTTCAAAAACAGAGTAATAATAATATCTGCACACATTTCCAAGCATTTTTAATGGAAAACACCATTGCAAAGGAAGATTTCCTAGTAAAATAGGAGACCAGTTTGTAAATGTGTTTTGAGAGCTCATTGACTTACCAGTTCCATTCACCTTCAAGCAATTTTTAAGGAGAAAAATAGCATTTCTGTGGGGCACTCAAACACAGCAATGCAAACCATTACCAAAACCTGTTTTGAAACCTTAGAATGGCCCTGGTTCCATTCACTGGCATAAGATTTTTTACTAAAACTGCAATATTTCAGGGAACCCTCACTTTAACTTAACTTAAACATGACACTAATGCAACCACAAACACAAACTGAAACCCCAAAGAACCAATACCAGCACAAATCCCAACCTCCAAACCCAGTCCCAAAATCAACCCCATGACTAACCTCAAGCCAAACCCTCACATTAAACCTCACCCTAAACTTAACCATAACCATAACCCTAACCTTATCCCCAACCCTACCATCAAAACTAACGATAACCCTAACCCCGACCCAAACACCAACCCTAAACCCAACCCTAAATTTTATGCCAACCCTTAAGCAAACTGCAAAATGAAACCTAACCCTAACCCAACCCTAACCCTAGCCCCAAATCTACCATGAGCCCTAACCCAAACCCTAACTCCCACCCTAACACCAACCCTAAAAACATCCCTCAACTTTATACCACACCAACCTCCAACTCTAACCCTAACCCTAAACCTCACCTTAACCCTAGCCCCAACACTCACACAGATGCAAACCCAAACCCTAACTCCAACCCCAACAACAACCTTAAACCTATCCCTCAACTTTATACCAGCCCTATACCCAACCTTGGCCCTAAATCTAACCCTCACCCCAACCCTAATCCTCACCCTATCCTTAACACTTGCCCCAACCCTAACACCAACCTTAACAGAAACCTTATCTGCAACACCAACACCAAACCTAAACCCACCCCACAACTTTATATGAACCTACACCAAACCTCAGCCTGAAACATAACTCTAACCCCAACACTAAGCCTAACCCTAACATTAATGCTAAACTGAGCGCCAAACCTACCACAAACCCGAAACCAAACCCTAACTCCAAACCCAACACCAACCCTAAAAACACCCCTTAACTTTGTACAAACCCTATACACAACCCAAAACTTAACCCTAACCCCAACCCTAACCCTAACCTTGACCCTAACCCTCACCCTGAAACTGAGCTAGCGTTATCATAATTTGTTTCAGAAACTGAGTAATGTACTTGATCCACATGTGACCACACATATTTTCAGAGTAAAACAGCATTGTCCAACATATCTCACCTTATTCTAGATGAAAAATGTCTGTGAACCAGTTTTGAGAACTGAGTGATGTTCTGGCTCCATTCATTTGGATATATGGCTTGCATGAAAACTAGCATATTCACAGAAAACTCAACAATTGCTATGCAAATCCCTTAACTAATACTGTTTTGAAGGTTAGGTGACTTATTGGACCCATTCACTTCCATACGCTTTTTGGACTGAAAGTACTTTCTTGAAAACACTATCCTTAACCAAACCTGAACTTAACGCTAGCACTCCCCGTAAACATACTACAACCTCAAAGCCAACAACAAACAAAAACCTACGCAAACCTCCTCACCATCTTAATCCCACCCTAAGCAGAATCCAAATCCTAACTCTAGCCTAAGCCGAACTCTAACCCACATCCAAACACTAATGCTAGACCAACCTTAATCCTCAACCTAACCCTGAGCCGAACACAAACGTTAACACAATCTATTTCAAAAACCGAGTAATAATAATACCTGCACACATTTCCAACCATCTTTAATGGAAAACACCAATGCAAAGGAATGTTTCATAGTAAAATAGGAGACCAGTTTGTACATGTGTTTTGAGAGCTCATTGACTTACCAGCTCTATTCACTTTCAAGCAATTTTGTCGGTGAAAAACAGTATTTCTGCAGAGAACTGAACTACGACAATGCAAACTATTACCAAAACCTGATTTAAAACCTGAGAATGGTCCTTGTTCCATTCACTGGCATAAGATTTTTTACTAAAACTGCAATATTTCAGAGAACCCTCACTTTAACCTTAAAAACAGTGTTTTTAAACTAAATTTTATTTATTTTAAACTAAACGTTATTTTTAAATAGTTTTAAAAATAACACTAACACAACCACAAATACAAACAAAAACCAAAACCCCAGAGAACCTATACCAGCAGAAAACCACACCTCCAAATGCAGCCCCAAAAATCACCCCCAAGTCTAACTACAAACTAAACCTTCACCCTAACCTTAACACTAAACCTTATGCTAACCCTAACCCTAGCCATCCCTAAACCCAACCTTAACAATAAACTCAACCCCAACCCGAACACCAACCCTAAACTCAAACCTAGTATTTATAACAACACTACACCCAAACGAAAACCTAAACCTAATGCTAACCCCAACCCTAAACCTTAGCCTATCCTTAACCCTAAGCAAACCCTAGCCCCAAACCTAACCCCACCCTAAACCTAAAATGAACCCCATCCCCACTAAACCTAACCCTAACCCCAACACTAATCCTAACCCTAAACCTAGACCCAAACCTAAAACCTACCTTAAACCTATACCTAACCCCAACCCAAACACCGACCCTGAATACAACCCTAAATTTTATACCAAGCTTACACCCTACTGCAAGCCTAAACCTAACCCTACCCCAAACCTAACCTTAATGGTAACACTAACCCCAACTCTAACCCTAACAGTGAACCTAGTCTTAACATAATTTGGTCCAGAAACTGAGTAATGTACATTGTACACACACATCCATACATATCTTTACCATAAAACATCATTGTCCAAAAATCTCACTTAATTCTAGCTGAAAAAATGGCTGTGAATGGGTTTTTGGAACTGAGTGACATACAGGCTCCATTCATTTTGATGTATGTCTTCCAGTAACACTAGCATCTTCACAGAAAACTCAACGATTGCTATGCAAATTAATTGCCTAATACTGTTTGGAAAGCTAAGAGACTTAATGGAGCCATTCACTTCTATGTACTTTGAGGACTGAAAGTACTTTCATCAAAGAAGGCAATCCTTAACCTAAACCTAACCTAAACCTAACACTAACACTGCCATTAAACCTACAACAACCTCAAAACCAACAACAATTCCAAACCAACCCGAGCTTCACACCAATCTTAGTCCCATCCTAAGTATAATTCAAATCCTAACCCTAGCCTAAGCCTAACCATATACCACAATGCAACACTAATGCTATCACTATATTAACTCTAAACCCAACCCTCAGCCTAACACTAATATTAACATATTCTGGATCAGAAACTGAGTAATAATAATACCTCCACAACTTTCCAGGCATTTTTAATGGAAAACAGCATTGCAAAGTACTTTTCCCTAGAAAATATGAGAACAGTTTGTAAATGTGTTTAGAGAACTGATTCACATACCACCTCCATTCACTTTTGAACAAGTTTGATGGTGAAAAAAGCATTTCAGCAGAGCACTCAAGTACATCTATGCAAAAACTTATCTACAGGACTTCCGGTGAAGATGGGGGCTTAGTAAGACACGCGGGTCTTAGTTCCTCCTCCAGAACAGCTACTAGGGGAGTAGAAATGATACAGAACAGCTCCCAGAGCCACGACAGAGATCAAAAAGACAGCGTACCCCATTCTGGAATGGCTGACTGGCTGGGAGAACCCGCTCTGGTGAGATCGCCGAGGGGAGCAGGCATCCCCGGGCCGAGGCGGCAGGCGGCTGGAGTCCCTCCCTCCCTCCTTGCCGGGCCGGCTGGGAGAATTGGACAGGCAGTCCCCTTAAGCCGCGGTGGCTGGCGCCGCCCCCCCCAACGCATGGACCCCCGGACAAGCTGGGAGAACTGGATCGGAGATCCCCAGGACATGGAGAACGGTGACCGGGGTCCCTTCCAAACACGTGGCTTCCCGGTCCAGCTGGGAATGGTGCACTCCCCCAGGCTGCGGCGGCTGGCGCCCTCCCGCCACACTTGGCGCCCCGGGCTGGCTGGGAGATTCGGATGGGTGCTCTCCAGGGCTGCGGCGGCCGGCGACCCTCCCTGCATTCAGATCCCCGGGCTGGCTGGGAGACTCGGATTGGCACTCCTCCAAGCCGCTTTGAATGGCAAACCTCCCCCACAGCGAGAGTTTTCCAAAGTTAAAGGACCCACAGCACCTTTTACTGGTGGGACCCGCAGACAAACGAGTGCCACGAGCGCCACCTACTGGGCAGGATAAGAAAAACAGAGCCCAGAGATTTCACAGAAAAATCTTTCAACCTGTGGGGTCCAACACCCAGGGAAATCTGATTAAAGGCCCAGATGCCAGCAGAAGATAACAGATCACGTTCAGAAAATTGAAAATATGGCCCAGTCAAAGGAACAAACCAATAGTTCAAATGAGATACAGGAGTTGAGACAACTAATGCTGAATATACGAACAGAAATGGAAAACATCTTCAAAAACGAAATTGATACATTGAGGGAGGACATGAAGAAGACATGGGCTGAACAAAAATAAGAAATAGAAAAACTGAAAAAACAAATCACAGAACTTATGGAAGTGAAGGACAAAGTAAAAAAGATGGAAAAAACAATGGATACCTACAATGGTAGATTTAAAGAGACAGAAGATAGAATTAGTGATTTGGAGGATGGAACATCTGAATTCCAAAAAGAAACAGAAACTATAGGGAAAAGAATGGAAAAATTTGAACAGGGGATCAGGGAACAGAAGGACAATATGAAGCGCACAAATATACGTGTTGTGGGTGTCCCAGAAGGAGAAGAGAAGGGAAAAGGAGGAGAAAAACTAATGGAAGAAATTATCACTGAAAATTTCCCAACTCTTATGAAAGACCTAAAATTACAGATCCAAGAAGTGCAGCGCACCCCAAAGAGAATAGACCCAAATAGGCGTTCTCCAAGACACTTACTAGTTAGAATGTCAGAGGTCAAAGAGAAAGAGAGGATCTTGAAAGCAGCAAGAGAAAAACAATCCGTCACATACAAGGGAAACCCAATAAGACTACGTGTAGATTTCTCAGCAGAAACCATGGAAGTTAGAACACAGTGGGATGATATATTTAAATTACAGAAAAAGAGAAAAACTGCCAACCAAGGCTTCTATATCCAGTAAAATTGTCCTTCAAAAATGAGGGAGAAATTAAAACATTCTCAGACAAAAAGTCACTGAGAGAATTTGTGACCAAGAGACCAGCTCTGCAAGAAATACTAAAGGGAGCACTAGAGTCAGAACCGAAAAGACAGAAGAGAGAGGTATGGAGAAGAGTGTAGAAAGAAGGAAAGTCAGATATGATATATATAATACAAAAGGCAAAATGACAGAGGAAAATATTATCGAAACAGTAATAACACTAAATGTTAATGGACTGAATTCCCCAATCAAAAGACATAGATTGGCAGAATGGATTAAAAAACAGGATCCTTCTATATGCTGTCTACAGGAAACATATCTTAGACCCAAAGATAAACATAGGTTGAAAGTGAAAGGTTGGGAAAAGATATTTCATGCAAATAACAACCAGAAAATAGCAGGAGTGGCTATACTAATATCCAACAAGTTAGACTTCAAATGTAAAACAGTTAAAAGAGACAAAGAAGGACACTATATACTAATAAAAGGAACAATTAAACAAGAAGACATAACAATCATAAATATTTATGCACCGAACCAGAATGCCCCAAAATACATGAGGAATACACTGCAAACACTGAAAAGGGAAATAGACACAAATACCATAATAGTTGGAGACTTCAATTCCCCACTCTCATCAATGGACAGAACATCCAGACAGAGGATCAATAAAGAAATAGAGAATCTGAATATTACTATAAAGGAGCAAGACTTAACAGACATTTATAGGACATTACATCCCACAACAGCAGGATACACCTTTTTCTCAAGTGCTCATGGATCATTCTCAAGGATAGACCATATGCTGGGTCACAAAGCAAGTCTTAACAAATTTAAAAAGATTGAAATCATACACAACACTTTCTCGGATCATAAAGGAATGAAGTTGGAAATCAATAATAGGCGGAATGCCAGAAAATTCACAAATACCTGGAGGCTCAACAACACACTCTTAAACAACGAGTGGGTCAAAGAAGAAATTGCAAGAGAAATTAGTAAATACCTCGAGGCAAATGAAAATGAAAACACAACATATCAAAACTTATGGGATGCAGCAAAGGCAGTGCTAAGAGGGAAATTTATTGCCCTAAATGCCTATATCAGAAAAGAAGAAAAGGCAAAAATGCAGGAATTAACTGTTCAATTGGAAGAACTGGAGAAAGAACAGCAAACTAACCCCAAAGCAAGCAAAAGGAAAGAAATAACAAAGATCAGAGCAGAAATAAATGAAATTGAAAATATGAAAACAGTAGAGAAAATCAATAAGACCAGAAGTTGGTTCTATGAGAAAATCAATAAGATTGATAGGCCCCTATCAAGATTGACAAAAAGAAGAAGAGAGAGGATGCAAACAAATAAAATCAGAAATGGAAGAGGAGACATAACTACTGACCTCACAGAAATAAAGGAGGTAATAACAGGATACTATGAACAACTTTACGCTAATAAATACAACAATTTAGATGAAATGGACGGGTTCCTGGAAAAACATGAACAACCAACTTTGACTCAAGAAGAAATAGATGACCTCAACAAACCAATCACAAGTAAAGAAATTGAATTAGTCATTCAGAAGCTTCCTAAAAAGAAAAGTCCAGGACCAGATGGCTTCACATGTGAATTCTACCAAACGTTCCAGAAAGAATTAGTACCAATTCTCCTCAAACTCTTCAAAAAAATCGAAGTGGAGGGAAAACTGCCTAATTCATTCTATGAAGCCAACATCACCCTCATACCAAAACCAGGCAAAGATATTACAAAAAAAGAAAACTACAGACCAATCTCTCTCATGAATACAGATGCAAAAATCCTCAATAAAATTCTAGCAAATCGTATCCAACAACACATTAAAAGAATTATACATCATGACCAAGTAGGATTCATCCCAGGTATGCAAGGATGGTTCAACATAACAAAATCAATTAATGTAATACACCATATCAACAAATCAAAGCAGAAAAATCACATGATCATCTCAATTGATGCAGAGAAGGCATTCGACAAGATTCAACATCCTTTCCTGTTGAAAACACTTCAAAAGATAGGAATACAAGGGAACTTCCTTAAAATGATAGAGGGAATATATGAAAAACCCACAGCTAATATCATCCTCAATGGGGAAAAATTGAAAACTTTCCCCCTAAGATCAGGAACAAGACAAGGATGTCCACTATCACCACTATTATTCAACATTGTGTTGGAGGTTCTAGCCAGAGCAATTAGACAAGAAAAAGAAATACAAGGCATCAAAATTGGAAAGGAAGAAGTAAAACTATCACTGTTTGCAGACGATATGATACTATACGTCGAAAACCCGGAAAAATCCACAACAAAACTACTAGAGCTAATAAATGAGTACAGCAAAGTAGCAGGTTACAAGATCAACATTCAAAAATCTGTAGCATTTCTATACACTAGTAATGAACAAGCTGAGGGGGAAATCAAGAAACGAATCCCATTTACAATCGCAACTAAAAGAATAAAATACCTAGGAATAAATTTAACTAAAGAGACAAAAAACCTATATAAAGAAAACTACAAAAAACTGCTAAAAGAAATCACAGAAGACCTAAATAGATGGAAGGGCATACCGTGTTCATGGATTGGAAGACTAAATATAGTTAAGATGTGAATCCTACCTAAATTGATTTACAGATTCAATGCGATACCAATCAAAATCCCAACAACTTATTTTTCAGAAATAGAAAAACCAATAAGCAAATTTATCTGGAAGGGCAGTGTGCCCCGAATTGCTAAAAACATCTTGAGGAAAAAAAACGAAGCTGGAGGTCTCGCGCTGCCTGACTTTAAGGCATATTATGAAGCCACAGTGGTCAAAACAGCATGGTATTGGCATAAAGATAGATATATCAACCAATGGAATCGAATAGAGTGCTCAGATATAGACCCTCTCATCTATGGACATTTGATCTTTGATAAGGCAGTCAAGCCAACTCACCTGGGACAGAACAGTCTCTTCAATAAATGGTGCCTAGAGAACTGGATATCCATATGCAAAAGAATGAAAGAAGACCCAGCTCTCACACCCTATACAAAAGTTAACTCAAAATGGATCAAAGATCTAAACATTAGGTCTAAGACCATAAAACAGTTAGAGGAAAATGTAGGGAGATATCTTATGGATCTTACAACTGGAGGCGGTTTTATGGACCTTAACCTGAAGCAAGAACACTGAAGAAGGAAATAAATAAATGGGAGCTCCTCAAAATTAAACACTTTTGTGCATCAAAGAACTTCATCAAGAAAGTAGAAAGACAGCCTTCACAATGGGAGACAATATTTGGAAATGATATATCAGATAAAGGTCTAGTATCCAGAATTTATAAAGAGATTGTCCAACTCAACAACAAAAAGACAGCCAACCCAATTACAAAATGGGAAAAAGACTTGAACAGACACCTATCAGAAGAGGAAATACAAATGGCCAAAAGGCACATGAAGAGATGCTCAATGTCCCTGGCTATTAGAGAAATGCAAATCAAAACCACAATGAAATATCATCTCACACCCACCAGAATGGCCATTATCAACAAAACAGAAAATGACAAGTGCTGGAGAGGATGTGGAGAAAGAGGCACACTTATCCACTGTTGGTGGGAATGTCAAATGGTGCAACCACTGTGGAAGGCAGTTTGGTGGTTCCTCAAAAAGCTGAATATAGAATTGCCATACGACCCAGCAATACCATTGCTGGGAATATACTCAAAGGACTTAAGGGCAAAGACACAAACGGACATTTGCACACCAATGTTTATAGCAGCGTTATTTACAATTGCAAAGAGATGGAAACAGCCAAAATCTCCATCAACAGAAGAGTGGCTAAACAAACTGTGGTATATACATACGATGGAATACTATGCAGCTTTAAGACAGGATAAACTTATGAAGCATGTAATAACATGGATGGACCTAGAGAACATTATGCTGAGTGAGTATAGCCAAAAACTAAAGGACAAATACTATATGGTCCCACTGATGTGAACCGACATTCGAGAATAAACTTGGAATATGTCATTGGTAACAGAGTCCAGCAGGAGTTAGAAACAGGGCAAGATAATGGGTAATTGGAGCTGAAGGGATACAGACTGTGCAACAGGACTAGATACAAAAACTCAAAAATGGACAGCACAATAATACCTAATTGTAAAGTAATCATGTTAAAACACTGAATGAAGCTGCATCTGAGCTACAGGTTTTTTTTTTTGTCTGTCTGTTTGTTTGTTTGTCTTTTTTTCTTTTTCCTTTTCTTTTTTTTACTATTATTATTTTTTCTCTATATTAACATTCTATATCTTTTTCGGTTATGTTGCTAGTTCTTCTAAACCAATGCATATGTACTAAGAAATGATGATCATGCATCTATGTGATGATGTTAAGAATTAATGATTGCATATGTAGAATGGTATGATCTCTAAATGTTGGGTTAATTTCTTTTTTTCCGTTAATTAAAAAAAATAAAAAAGAGAAGGGATAATTGGAGCTGAAGGGATACAGACTGTACAACGGGACTGGATATAAAAACTCAGAAATGGACAGCACAATACTACCCAATTGTAATGCAATTATGTTAAAACACTGAATGAACCTGCATGTGAGGTATAGGTTTTTTGGTTTTTTTTTTGTTTTTTTTTTCTTTTTCTTTCTATTATTGTTTTAATTCTTATTCTGTTGTCTTTTTATTTCTTTTTCTAAATCGATGCAAATGTACTAAGAAATGATGAATATGCAACTATGTGATGTTATTAAGAATTACTGATTGTACAGGTAGATTGGAAAAAAAAAAAAAAAAGAAGTTGCTCCCACATACCTGTATTCAAATATGTACAGATACTCACATTTCAGTGAGTAGCATGCACTGTAGCTTTTCTTACTGAGATTTCCGTATTCAAAAAAATAGGTTGCTAAGTAAAATAAATTTGCATTCCTTTTCTCTATGGGAAAAAAATAAATAAATAAAAAATAACAAGTGAACCAGAAAAAAAAAAAAAAAAGACAGAAGAGAGCGGTATGGAGAAGAGTGTAGAAAGAAGGAAAATCAGATATGATGTACATAATACAAAAGGCAAAATGGTAGAGGAAAATATTATCCAAACAGTAATAACACTAAATGTTAATGGACTGAATTCCCCAAGCAGAAGACATAGACTGGCAGAATGGATTAAAAAACAGGATCCTTCTATATGGTGTCTACAGGAAACACATCTTAGACCCAAAGATAAACATAGGTTGAAAGTGAAAGGTTGGGAAAAGATATTTCATGCAAATAACAACCAGAAAAGAGCAGGAGTAGCTATACTAATATCCAACAAATTAGACTTCAAATGTAAAACAGTTAAAAGAGACAAAGAAGGACACTATCTACTAATAAAAGGAACAATTAAACAAGACATAACAACCACAAATATTTATGCACCAAACCTGAATGCCCCTAAATACGTGAGGAATACAGTACAAACACTGAAAAGGGAAATAGACACATATACCATAATAGTTGGAGACTTCAATTCCCCACTCTCATCAATGGACAGAACATCTAGACAGAGGATCAATAAAAAATAGAGAATCTGAATATTACTATAAATGAGCTAGACTTAACAGACATTTATAGGACATTACATCCCACAACAGCAGGATACACCTTTTTCTCAAGTGCTCATGGATCATTCTCAAAGATAGACCATATGCTGGGTCACAAAGCAAGTCTTAACAAATTTAAAAAGATTGAAATCATATACAACACTTTCTCAGATCATAAAGGAATGAAGTTGGAAATCAATAATAGACGGAGTGCCAGAAAATTCACAAATACGTGGAGGCTCAACAACACACTCTTAAACAACGAGTGGGTCAAAGAAGAAATTGCAAGAGAAATTAGTAAATACCTCGAGGCGAATGAAAACGAAAACACAACATATCAAAACCTATGGGACACAGCAAAGGCAGTGCTAAGAGGGAAATTTATTGCCCTAAATGCCTATATCAGAAAAGAAGAAAAGGCAAAAATGCAGGAATTAACTGTCCACTTGGAAGAACTGGAGAAAGAACAGCAAACGAATCCCAAAGCAAGCAAAAGGAAAGAAATAACAAAGATTAGAGCAGAAATAAATGAAATTGAAAACAACAGAGAATCAATAAGACCAGAAGTTGGTTCTATAGAAAATCAATAAGATTGATGGGCCCTTAGCAAGATTGACAAAAAGAGGAAGAGAGAGGATGCAAATAAATAAGATCAGAATTGGAAGAGGAGACATAACTACTGACCTCACAGAAATAAAGGAGGTCATAACAGGATACTATGAACAACTTTATGCTAATAAATACAACAATTTGATGAAATGGACGGGTTCCTGGAAAGACATGAACAACCAACTTTGACTCAAGAAGAAATAGATGACCTCAACAAAACAATCACAAGTAAAGAAATTGAATCAGTCATTCAAAAGTTTCCTAAAAAGAAAAGTCCAGGACCAGATGGCTTCACATGTGAATTCTATCAAACATTCCAGAAAGAATTAGTACCAACTCTCCTCAAACTCTTCAAAAAAATCGAAGTGGAGGGAAAACTACCTAATTCGTTCTATGAAGCCAACATCACTCTCATACCAAAACCAGGCAAAGATATTACAAAAAAAGAAAACTACAGACCAATCTCTCTAATGAATATAGATGCAAAAATCCTCAGTAAAATTCTAGCAAATTGTATCCAACAACACATTAAAAGAATTATGCATCATGACCAAGTAGGATTCATCCCAGGCATGCAAGGATGGTCCACATAAGAAAATCAATTAATGTAATACACCATATCAACAAATCAAAGCAGAAAAATCACATGATCATCTCAATTGACACAGAGAAGGCACTTGACAAGATTCAACATCCTTTCCTGTTGAAAACACTTCAAAAGATAGGAATACAAGGGAACTTCCTTAAAATGATAGAGGGAATATATGAAAAACCCACAGCTAATATCATCCTCAATGGGGAAAAACTGAAAATTTTCCCCTAAGATCAGGAACAAGACAAGGATGTCCATTATCACCACTATTATTCAACATTGTGTTGGAGGTTCTAGCCAGAGCAATTAGACAAGAAAAAGAAATACAAGGCATCAAAATTGGAAAGGAAGAAGTAAAACTATCACTGTTTGCAAAAGATATGATACTATACATCGAAAACCTGGAAAAATCCACAACAAAACTACTAGAGCTAATAAATGAGTACAGCAAAGTAGCAGGTTACAAGATCAACATTCAAAAATCTGTAGCATTTCTATACACTAGCAATGAACAAGCGGAGGGGGAAATCAAGAAACGAATCCCATTTACAATTGCAACTAAAAGAATAAAATACCTAGGAATAAATTTAACTAAAGAGACAAAAAACCTATATAAAGAAAACTACAAAAAACTGCTAAAAGAAATCACAGAAGACCTAAATAGATGGAAGGGCATACCGTGTTCATGGATTGGAAGACTAAATATAGTCAAGATGTCAATCTTACCTAAATTGATTTACAGATTCAATGCAATACCAATCAAAATCCCAACAACTTATTTTTCAGAAATAGAAAAACCAATAAGCAAATTTATCTGGAAGGGCAGGGTGCCCCGAATTGCTAAAAACATCTTGAGGAAAAAAAACGAAGCTGGAGGTCTCGTGCTGCCTGAATTTAAGGCATATTATGAAGCCACAGTGGTCAAAACAGCATGGTATTGGCATAAAGATAGATATATTGACCAATGGAATCGAATAGAGTGCTCAGATATAGACCCCCTCATCTATGGACATTTGATCTTTGATAAGGCAGTCAAGCCAACTCACCTGGGACAGAACAGTCTCTTCAATAAATGGTGCCTAGAGAACTGGATATCCATATGCAAAAGAATGAAAGAAGACCCAGTTCTCACACCCTATACAAAAGTTAACTCAAAATGGATCAAAGATCTAAACATTAGGTCTAAGACCATAAAACAGTTAGAGGAAAATGTAGGGAGATATCTTATGAAACTTACAATTGGAGGCGGTTTTATGGACCTTAAACCTAAAGCAAGAGCACTGAAGAAGGAAATAAATAAATGGGAGCTCCTCAAAATCAAACACTTTTGTGCATCAAAGAACTTCATCAAGAAAGTAGAAAGACAGCCTACACAATGGGAGACAATATTTGGAAACGACACATCAGATAAAGGTCTAGTATCCAGAATTTATAAAGAGATTGTCCAACTCAACAACAAAAAGACAGCCAACCCAATTACAAAGTGGGAAAAAGACTTGAACAGACACCTCTCAGCAGAGGAAATACAAATGGCCAAAAGGCACATGAAGAGATGCTCAGTGTCCCTGGCCATTAGAGAAATGCAAATCAAAACCACAATGAGATATCATCTCACACCCACCAGAACGGCCATTATCAACAAAACAAAAAATGACAAGTGCTGGAGAGGATGCTTAGAAAGAGGCACACTTATCCACTGTTGGTGGGAATGTCAAATGGTGCAACCACTGTGGAAGGCAGTTTGGCGGTTCCTCAAAAAGCTGAATATAGAATCGCCATACGACCCAGCAATACCATTGCTAGGTATCTACTCAAAGGACTTAAGGGCAAAGACACAAACGGAAATTTGCACACCATTGTTTATAGCAGCGTTATTTACAATTGCAAAGAGATGGAAACAGCCAAAATCTCCATCAACAGACGAGTGGCTAAACAAACTGTGGTATATACATACGATGGAATATTATGCAGCTTTAAGACAGAATAAACTTATGAAGCATGTAATAACATGGATGGACCTAGAGAACATTATGCTGAGTGAGTCTAGCCAAAAACTAAAGGACAAATACTGTATGGTCCCACTGATGTGAACCGATATTCGAGAATAAACTTGGAATATGTCATTGGTAACAGAGTCCAGCAGGAGTTAGAAACAGGGCAAGATAATGGGTAATTGGAGCTGAAGGGATACAGACTGTGCAACAGGACTAGATACAAAAACTCAACAATGGACAGCACAATAATACCTAATTGTAAAGTAATCATGTTAAAACACTGAATGAAGCTGCATCTGAGCTACAGGGTTTTTTTTTGTCTGTCTGTTTGTTTGTTTGTCTTTTTTTCTTTTTCCTTTTCTTTTTTTTACTATTATTATTTTTTCTCTATATTAACATTCTATATCTTTTTCGGTTGTGTTGCTAGTTCTTCTAAATCGATGCAAATGTACTAAGAAATGATGATCATGCATCTATGTGATGATGTTAAGAATTACTGATTGCATATGTAGAATGGAATGATTTCTAAATGTTGTGTTAATTTCTTTTTTTCTTTAATTAATAAAAAAAATTATCTAAACCAGTTTTGACCATTTAGAATGATCCTGGTTATATTAACTGGCATAAGATTTTTTATTGTACTGTAATATTTCAGGGAACCCTCATATTAAACTTAACTTAAACCCAACGCTAACGCAACCATGAACACAATTACAAACTCAAACCCCAAAGATAAAATACAAGCACAAATCCATGACTCCTAAAACAGTACCAATATCAACTCCAAGCATAACTTCAAACCAAGCCCTCACCATAGCCCTAACCATAAACTTAACCCTAACGCTAAACCTAGCCCCAACCCTACCTCCAACCCTAAGCCTAAACCTTACCCCAACCACAATACAAATGCTTAATCCAACCCGAAATTTTATACCCACACTACACACAACTGCATCCCTATACCTACACCTAACCTCACCTGAAACCTCACCCTAACCCTAAACCTAGCCCCAAACCTAATTCCAACCCTAAACCTAAACCTAACCCCAAACTCAACACCAACCCAAAACACAACCCTAACTTTTATACCAACCCTACACCCAACTGCAACCCTAAACCTAACTCTAAGCCCAACCATAACCCTAATCCTAACCATAACCCTAACCTTAACCACAACCCTAACTCTAACCCTAACACTAAGCCTATCCTTAAGAAAATTTGTTTCAGAAATTGAGTAATGTACTTTGGCCACACACGTCCACACATATTTTTACTGTCGAACAACATTGTCCAACAAATCTCACCAAATTCCAGCAGATAAAAGTCTGTGAGTGGGATTTGAGAACTGAGTGACATACATGCTCCATTCATTTTGATGTATGTCTTGTGTGAACACTAGCATTTTCACAGAAAAATCAACAATTGCTATGCAAATCCTGTACCTAATACTGTTCGGAAGGCTACGAGATTAATGGATCCATTCAATTCCATGCACTTTCTGAACCGAAAGTACTTTCTTCAGAGCACATTATCCTTAACCTAAACCTAACTTAACACTACCCTAAAACCTACAACATCCTCAAAGCCAACAACACCCCGAAGCTTCACACCAATCTTAATCCCACCCTAAGCATAATCCAAATCCTAACCCTACCCTAAGCCTATCTCCAACCCACAACTAACACTAATGCTATCCCTAAATAAACTCTAAACCTAACCTTCAGCCTTACACTAACATAAGCATATTCTGTTTCAAAAACAGTGTAATAATACTACCTCCACACCTTTCCATACATTTTTAATGGAAAACAGCATTGCAAAGTAATGTTTCCTTGTAAAATATGAGAAGAGTTTGTAAATGTGTTTTGAGAGCTCATTGACTTACCACTTCCATTCAATTTCAAGCAATTCTATTGGTGGAAAACTGCAGTTCTGCAGAGCACTCAAGTATAGCTATGCACAGCATTGTCTAAAATGGTAAAGAAAAGTTAGAATGGACCTGGTCCCATTCACTGGCACAAGATATTTTACTAAGACTGCTATATTTCAGAGAATCCTCACTTAAGCTTAACTTAAACATAACATTAACGCAACCCCAAACCCAAACCCAAACCCCAAAGAACCAATACAATCACAAATGCCTACTTCCAAGTGCAGTCCCCAAATGAACCCCAACCTTAACTTCAAATCCTTGCCCTAACCCTAACCTTAATTCTAACCCTAAGCCTTGCCCCCACCCTAAACCCACTCTAACCCTAAACCTAAGCTGAACCCGAGCATCAACCCTAAACCCAACCCTAACTTTTTTACCTACCTGTATCAGCTGGATTCTCTTAGAGAAACAGAATCAACAAGGAACACTCGCAAATATAAACTTCATAAAGTATCTCACGTGACCACAGGAATGCAGAGTCCAAAATCCGCAGGGTGGGCTGTGAAGCCAACAATTCCGATGGAGGGTCTGGATGAACTCCACAGGAGAGGCTCACCAGCCGAAACAGGAAGAGCCTGTTTCTTCTGAATCCTCCTTAAAAGGCTTTCAGTGATTAGATTAAACATCACTCATTGCATAAGGCATGCCCCTTTGGCTGATTACAAATAGAATCAGAGGTGGATGCAGCTGACATGATCATGATTAAATTCTATGAAATGTCCTCATCACAACAGAAAAGCCAGGATTTGCCCAACCACCACTTGGCCAAGTTGACACAAGAACATGACCATGACACTACCCTACACCCAACCGCAGCCCTTAACCAAACCCTAACCTCAACCATAAACATAACCCTAAACCTAAGCCCAACCCTAACTCTAACCCTAACACTTAGCCTAGCCTCAATATAATTTGTTTCAGGAAATGATTAACGTTCTTTTTTCACAAATGTCCATACACATTTTTAGCATAAACATCACTCTCCTACAAGTCTCACCTAATTCTAGTTGACAAAATCTGTGGATGGGTTTTGACAACTGAGTGACATACAGCCTCCATTCATTTTGTTGCATGTCTTTTGGGAGCATTAGGATTTTCATAGAAATCTCAGCAATTGCTGTGCAAAGCCCCTACCTAATACTCTTTGGAACGCTAAGAGACTTAGTGGATCCATCACTTCCATGCACATTCTGGACTGAAAGTGTTTTCTTCAGAGAACACTATCCTTAACCTAAACCTAACACTAACACTTCCATTAAATCCACAACAACTTCAAAACCAACAACAATCCCAAACCAACTCGAAGCTTCACACCAAGATTAATCCCATCCTAAGGATAATCCAAATCCTAACGCTAGCCTAAGCCTAACCCTATATCACAATCCAACACTAATACTATCACTCTATTAACCCCAAACCTAACCCTGAGCCTAACACACTAACATATTGTCATTCAAAGACCGAGTAATGATAATACCTCCACACATTTCCATGCATTTTTAATGTAAAACAGCATTGTAAAGTAATGTTTCCTAGTAAAATTTGAGAAGAGTTTGTAAATGTGTTTTGAGAGCCCGTGGAATTACCACCTCCATTCATTTTCAAGCAACTTTGTCGGTCAAAAACAGCATTTCTGCAGAGCACTCAAGTACACTTTTGCGAACCATTACCTAAACCTGTTTCAAAAACTTACAACGATCCTGGTTTCATTAACTGATGCAAGATTTTTCACTAAAACTGCACTATTTCAGAGAACCCTAACTTTAAACTTTACTTCAACATAGCATTAACGAAACCACAAACACAAACACAAAACGAAATCCCAAAGAACCAATACCAGCACAAATCCCTACCTCTAAATGCATTCCTAAGATGAATCCCAAGCCTAACTTCAAACCAAACCCTCACCCTAACCCTAACCTAACCCAAGCCCTAGCTCCCACGCTAAACCCAACCCTAACCCTAAACCTAACACTTCCCCGAACACCAACCCTAACATTTATATCAACACAACACACAATTGCAACCCTAAACCTAAACCCAACCCTAACCCTAGTATCAACCCTAACCCGAACCCAAACACTGAGGCTAGCCTTAACATTATTTGTTTCAGATACTAAGTAATGTACATTTTCCCCACACGTCCATATACATTTTTAGTGTAAAACATCATTGTCCTACTTATCTCACCTCATTCTATCTGAAAAATGTCTGTGAATGTGCTTTGACAACTGAGTGACATACAGGCTCCGTTCATTTTGATGTATGTCTTGCATGAGCACTAGCATTTTCACAGAAAACTCAGCAATTGTCATGCAAATCACTTACCTATTACTGTTTGGAAGACTAAGAGACTTTATGGATCCATTCACTTCCATGCACTTTCTGAACTGAAAGTACTTTCTTCAGAGAACACTAACTTTAAACTAAACATAACCTAAACCTAACAAGAACAGTACCCTTAAGCCTGCAACAACCTCAAAATCAACAACAATCCCAAATCAACCCGATGCTTCACACCAATCTTAATCCCACCTTAACCATAATCCATATCCTAACCCTAACCTAAGCCTAACTCTAACCCCAAGCTAACACTAATGCTATCCCTATGTTAACCCTAAACCTAACCCGGAGCCTAATACTATAACACTAACATAATCTGTTTCAAAAACCCAGTAATAATATTTATTACCTCCACACATTTCCTGCATCTATAATGGAAAACAGTATTGCAAAATAATGCTTCCTAGTAAAATATGGGAAGAGTTTGTAAACGTGTTTTTGAGAGCTCATTGACTTACCACCTCCGTTCACTTTCAAGCAATTTGACGGTGAAAAACAGCATTTCTGCAGAGCACTCAACTACAGCTATGCAAACCACTACCTACACCTCTTTTGAAAATTTAAAATTGTCTTGGTTCCATTAACCGGCATAAAATTTTTTACTAAAACTGCAACATTTCTCAGAACCCTTACCTTAAGCTTTACTTAAACCTTACACATACGCAACCACAATCACAACCACAAACCAAACCCCCAAAGACCCAATACTACCACAAATCCCAACCTCCAAACCCAGTCCCAAAATAAACCCCAAGCCTAACTTCAGCCCAAACCCTCACCCTAGCTCTAACCCTAAACGTAACCCTATCCCTAACCCTAACAGCAACCCTAACCCTAAACCCCATCCCTACCCCTTACCTCAACCGCAACCCCAACCCTAAACCCAGATGTAACCTTAAACCCAACCCTACAACCAAAGCATCCCTAAACCTAACTCTAACTGCAGTCCTAACCCTGACCCTCATCCTAATCTTATCCCTTACACTGAGACTAGCCTTAACATAATTTGCTTCAGAAACTGAGTAATGTACTTCATCCATAGATGTCCACATATATTTTTAGTTTAAAACAGCATTGTCAAACAGATCTCACCCAATTCCAGTTGAAAAAAAACTCCGAATATACTTTGAGATCTGAGTGACATGCTAGCACAATTTAATGTGATGAATGTCTTGCGTGAAGTTAGTATTTTCACAGATAACTCTGCAACACTATGCAAATCCCTTACCTAATACTGTTTGGAAGGCTAAGAGACATAAAGGATCCACTCAGTTCAATACACTTTTTTGACTGAAAGTAGTTTTTTAGAGAACACTATCCTTAACCTAAACCTAACTAAACCCAACACTAACACTAAAACTAAACCTACAACTACCTCAAAACCAACAGCAATCCCAAACCAATCCAAAGCTTCACAACAATCTTAATCCCACTCTAATTATAATCCAAATCCCAACCGTAACCTAAGCCTAACTCTAACCTACAACCTAACACTAATGCTATCACTGCATTATCCATAAACCCAACCCTGAGCCAACACTACCATTAATATAATCTCTTTCAAAAACTGAGTAATAATATTTTCAAACATTTCTACACATTTTCAATGGAAAATAGCACTGCAAAGTAATGTTTGCTAGTAAAATATGAGAACAGTTTGTAAATGTGTTTTGAGAGCTCATTGACTTACCAGCTCCAATCACTTTCAAACAATTTTGTCATTGAAAAACAGCATTTCTGCAGAACACTCAAGTGCAGCCACACAAACCATTACCTAAACCTGTTTTGATAACTTATAACTGTCATGGTTACATTAACTGGCTAAAATTTTGCTAAAACTGCAATATTTCAGAGGACCCTTACCTTAAACACTACTTAAACATAACACTAATGAAACCACTAATACAAACACAAACAGAACCCCCAAAAAACCAATACCAGTTGGCTGGAGCCATGATGGCAGCTTAGCATGGTGTGGGATTTAGTTCGTCTTCCAGAACAGGTACTGAATAACCAGAAACAGCACAGAGCAGCTCCTAGGGCCACGTCAGTGACTGGACACACAGCATACCACAGTCTGGACCAGCCCGATGTACTGCGAGCCCTCCCAGAACCATGAGATCCCCTTACAGCAGAGGAAGCACAGGCTGCTTCCCAGAGGGGAAGCAAAGAGACTTTACCAGCAGCAGGGGCTGAGTCCAACCAAACACAAATTGTAGAACTAATTCACAAATTCTGACTAGTAAAAATATGCCCCCAGCTGAGGTGAACCTGGTCAAAGCTGAGGTCGCTGATTTTTGCCCTGGCACTAAGGGAGCAGGGCTGATGGAAAACAAAATAGAGACAGAGGTTTTTGTGACTGTGTTTCTATGGAGGCTTGACTGCCTTTGCATACAGTGGCAGGACTTCTCAGGCTGCAACTTCCCCAAGCATAGGCAGAAACAAGCTTCTCTGAGAGCTTGTCTGGAGCCAGTGCCTTCCTCAGGGGAGGGTTGAGGCCCAACTCAGGTGGGATCCCTCCCTCAAGGAATTCAGACCCCAGTGCCTGGTAATTTGAAGCCATTAAATCCAGCCTACAACCTCTCCTCTATCTCCACCATGCCCCCAGTAGGGAGAGTCTGCCAAAGTTAAAGGTACCACATCATCTTGCGCTGTTGGGACCTAAGGCAGACAAGCACCACACACCGGGCAGGATTAGAAAAACAGAGTCCAGAGACTTCACAAGAAAGTCTTTCAAACTGCTGGGTCTCACCCTCAGGGACAACTGACACAGGTGACTCTTTCCTCCTGACAAGAGGCCAGTTTGGTCAGGGAAAATCCAGCTGGGTTCAATAATACCTAAGTAGACCCTCCTAAGGGTTGTGGAAAAAGGCACCATACAGACAGGGCAAGAAACAAGAAAACAAAAACTGAAAAATTCTCCTCTGTTAAGCAAAACTTAAGCAAGTGGTCCAGAAAAAGCTGAACTGAATATCAAAGAACAGACAACAAACTCATTCAGCAAGAAAACCTTAGGTAAAAGAAGTGAAGACAAACTCCATAATAAACTAATTAAGGTAATTAAATGCCTAGACACCAGCAAAAATAATAAATCACACTAGGAAAAGTGAAGATATGGCTCAACCAAAGGAACAAATGAACAATTCAAATGAGATACAGGAGTTGAAACAATTAATTCAGAATGTAGGAACAGACATGAAAAACCTAATCAAAAATCAAATCAATGACTCTCTCTCCAGCCAACATGATGAGCAGTCTCACCACCCTCCCCCTCTCTGCGTGGGACATGACTCCCAGGGGTGTGGACCTTCCTGGCAACGTGGGACAGAGATCCTGGAATGAGCTGAGACTCAGCATCAAGGGACTGAGAAAAACCCTAGAATGAGCTGAGAATTAACATCAAGGGATTGAGAGAACCTTCTCGACCAAAAGGGGGAAGAGTAAAATGAGACAAAGTGTCAATGGCTGAGAGATTCCAAACAGAGTCGAGAGGTTATCCTGGAGGTTATTCTTATGCATTAAGTAGATATCACCTTGTTGTTCAAGATGTAGTGGAGAGGCTGGAGGGAACTGCCTGAAAATGTAGAGCTGTGTTCCAGTAGCCATGTTTCTTGATGATGATTGAACAGTGATATAGCTTTCACAATGAGACTCTGTGAATGTGAAAACCGTATGTCTGATGCTCCTTTTAACTACTATATCAACAGAAGAGTAGAACATGTGTAATAAAAATAAATAATAGGGGGAACAAATGTTAAAATAAATTCAGTTTGAAATAGTGGTAAATGAAAGCGAGGGGTAAGGGGTATGGTACATATAGTCTTTTTTCTCTATTATCATTTTATTTCTTTTTCTGTTGTCCTTTTATTTCTTTTTCTAAATCGATGCAAATGTACTAAGAAATGATGACTATGCAACGATGTGATGATATTAAGAATTACTGATTGTATATGTAGAATGGAATGATATCTAAATGTTTTGTTTGTTAATTTTTTTAATTAATAAAAAAGTTTAAAAAAATCAAATCAATGAATTGAGGGAGGATTAAAAGAAGGCAAGGAATGAACAAAAAGAAGAAATTGGAAGGTTGAAAAAACAAAATATAGAACTTATGGGAATAAAAGGTAGAGTAGAAGAGATGTAAATCGCCCTTGCCCTGTTCATTGCCCTCACCTGGATCATCACCCTCGGACTGTTCATTGCCCTCGTCCTGTTCATTGCCTTCGCCCTGCTCATCTCCCCATCCCTGTTCATGACCCTCTCCTTGTTCATCGAATTTGCCCTGTGCATCAACCAAACCCTTACATCGCACTAGACCTGTGCACACCCTAATGATGTTCATTGCCCCCGCAGTCTTCATCGCACTAGCCCTGATCATCGCCCTAGCCCTCTTCATTGCCTTTGCCCTGTTCATTGCCCTAGTCCTGCTCATTGCCTTACCACTTTTCATCTCCCTTGCCCAGTTCATCACACATGCCTTGTTAATCGCCCACGCCCTGTTCATTGACTTGGCCCTGTGCATCACACGAACCCTGTGCATGACCCAGCCATACGCATGCCCTAGCACTGGGCATCACCCTAGCCCTGTGAATTGCCCTAGCCCTGTGCATCATCCTACCCCTCTGCATCAGCCTAGCCCTGTGCATCACCCTAACCCTGTAAATCGCCCTAGCCCTATGCATCTCCCTAGCCTGGTTCATCACCCTCATGCTGTGAATCGCCCCAGCCCTGTGCATCGCACTAGCACTGCGGATCAAACAAGCCTGTACATCCCCCTTGCCCTGTGCATCGCCCTAACCCTGTGCATTGCACTAGCCCTGGGCATGCCCTAACGCTGTTCACCGCCTTCACCCTGTTCATCACCCTAGCCCCATTCATTGCCCTCACCCTGTTGAATGCCCTCACCCTGTGCATTGCCCTAACCCTGTGCATCGCACTAGACCTGTATGTGCCTGAACACTGTTCATCACCCTACCCCTGTGCATCGTCCAAACCCTGTGCATCACCCTAGCCCTGTGCATCGCCCGAGCCCTGTGTATCCCCCTTGAACTGTGCATTGTGCTTGCCCTGTGCACCTCCGTAGCCCTGTGCATTCCCCTAACCCTGTTCCTCACCCTAGCTCTGTTCCTCACCCTTACCTGTTCTTCGCCCTAGCCCTGATTACTGCCCTAGCCCTGTGCATGCCCTATCCCTTTTCATTGCCCTAGCCATGTTCATCGCCCTCACCCTGTTCATCACACTAGCCCTGTTAGTCGCCCACACCATTGATCGACTTCGCCCTGTGCATCACCCTAACCCTGAGCATGACCCAGCCATATGCACGCCCTAGCCCTGTGCATCACCCTAGCCATGGGCATTGCTCTAGCCCTGTGCATCACCCTAGCCCTGTGCATCACCCTAGCCCTGCTCATCATCCTACCCCTGTGCATCGCCCTAGCCCTGTGCATCTCTCTAATCCTGTGCATCGCCCTAGCCCGGTTCATCACCCTCATGCCGTGAATCACCCTAGCCCTGTTCATCGTGCTAGCACTGCACATTGACCAAGTCTTCTGCATACCCTTCGCCCTGTGCATTGACCTAACCCTGTGCATCACACTAGCCCTGGGCATGCCCTAAAACCATTCACCACCTTCTCCCTGTTCATTGCCCTAGCCCCGTTCATCAACCTTGCCCTGTTGAATGCCCTCACCCTGTGTATCCCCCAAACCCTGTGCATTGCACTAGCCCTGTATGCTCCCAAACGCTTTTCATTGCCCTACCCCTATGCATCATCCTAGCCTTGTGCATTGCTATAACCCTGTGCATTGCCCTAGCTTGTGCAACTTCCTAGCCCTTCGCATTGCCCTAGCCCTGTTAATCTCCCATGCCATGATCATCACCCCACTTCTGATCATGGCCCTAGCCGTGATCATTGCCGTAACCCTGTGCATCGACATAGACATGATCATCACCCTGGCGCTATACATCACCCAACCCTGTGCATTCGCCTTGCCCTGTGCAACACCCTAGCCCTGTGTATCGACCTAGCTCAGTGAATCTCCCTTGTCCTGTGCATCGCATTTGCCCTGTGCACCACCCTAGCCCTGTGCATCATACTTGCCTCTGCATTGCACATGCCCTGTGCATCACCCTAGCCCTGTGCATCACCCTAGCCCTCTTCACTACCCTAGACTATTTCATCACCCTTGCCCTGTTCATCGCCCTCGCCATGTTTTTGCACTCACCTCGTTCATCACCCTAGCCCTGTTATCACCCTAGCCCCATTCATTTCCATCACCCTGTTCATTACCTCGGCCCTGTGCATCAACCTCGCGCTGTGCATCACCCTCACACTGTGCATCGCCCTCACACTGTGCATCACCCTCGCCCTGTGCATCACCCTCACCCTGTGCATCACCCTCGCCCTGTGCCTCACCACAGCTGTGTTCATATTTTCTTTAGAGAACATTATCCTTAACCTAAACTAAACCTAACGCTAGCACTCCTGCTAAACCTACTACAACCTCAAAGCCAACAACAAAAGAAACCTACGAGAAGCTCCTCACCATCTTAATCCCAGCCTAAGCAGAATCCAAATCCTAGCCCTAGCCTAAGCCAAACTCTAACCCACAACCAAACAGTAATGTTAGCCCAACCTTAACCCTGAACCGAACCCTGAGCTGAACACTAATGTTAACATAATCTATTTCAAAAACCAGGTAATTATAATATCTGCACATTTCCAAGCATTTTAAATAAAAAACACCATTGCAAAGGAATGCTTCCTAGTGAAATGGGAGACCAGTTTGTAAATGTGTTTTGAGAGCTCATTAACTTACAAGCCCCATTCATTTTCAAGCAATTTTGTCAGAGAAAAACAGCATTTCTGCGGAACACTCAACTACAGCAATGCAAACCATTACCAAAACCTGTTTTGAAAACTTAGAATGGTCCTGATTCCATTGACTGGCTTAAGATTTTTTAATAAAACTGCAATATTTCAGGTAACCCTCACTTTAACTGAACTTAAACATGACACTAACACAACCACAACCACAAACACAAACCGAAACCCCATAGAACCAATACCAGCACAAATCCCAACCTCCACACCCAGTCTCAAAATCAACCCCAAGCCTAATTTCAAGCCAAGCTCTCACACTAAACCTCACCCTAAACCTAACCCTTAACCTAAACCTAGACCCAACCCTACCATCAAACCTAACCATAACCATAACCCCAACACCAGCCCTAAACCCAACCCTGAACTTTATACCAACCCTACACCAAACCGCAACCCAAAACCTAACACTAACCCCAACCCTAACCCTAACCCTAGCCCCAACCCCACCATGAACCTTAACCCGAACCTAACTTCAAACCCAGCACCAACGCTAAACCCATCCTTCAACTTTATACCAACCCTACACCCAACCATTGCTCTAAACCTAACACTAACCCCAACCCTAAACTTAACCCTCACCCTAACCCCAACCATAACCCCAACCCCAATACTAACCCTAAACCCATCCCACAACTTTATACGAAACCTACACCCAAGTGCAACCTGAAACTTTACCCTAACCACAACACTAACCCTAATCCTAAACCTAACCCTAAACCTAGCCCCAACCCTACCACAAACCCTAACCCGAACCCTAACTCCAACCCAACACCTACCCTAAGTCACACCTCAACTTTATTACCAACCCTACATCCAACCATGGCCTTAAACCTAACCCTAACCCCAACCCTAAACCTGACCCAAACCCTCACCCTAACCCTATCCCTAGCCCCAACCCTAATATCAACCCTAACCTGAACCCTAACCCCAACCACAACACCAACCCTAAACACACCCCTCAATTGTATAGGAACCCTACATCCAACCGCAGCCTGAAACTTAACCCTAACCACAACCCTAACCCTAACCCTGACCCTAACACTGACCCTGAGCTAGCCTTACCATAATGTTTCAGAAACTGAGTAATGCACTTGGTCCACACCGAGCACACATATTTTCTGTGTAAAACAGCATTCTCCAACATATCTCACCTTATTCTAGCTGAAAAAAGTCTGTGAACTGGTTTTGAGAACTGAGTGACGTTCTGGCTCCATTCTTTTAGATATACGTCTTGCGTGAAAACTAGCATTTTCACAGAAAACTCAACAATTGCTATGCAAATCCCTTAATTAACACTGTTTTTAAGGCTAACAGACTTATTGGATCCATTCACTTCCATGCACTTTTTGGACGGAAAGTATTTTCTTCAGAGAACACTATCCTTAACCTAACCTAAACCTAATGCTAGCACTCCCCGTAAACCTACTACAACCTCAAGACCAACAACAAACAGAAACCTATGCAAATCTCCTCACCTGCTTAATCCCACCCTAAGCAGAATCCAAATCCTAACCCTAGCCTAAGCCAAACTCTAACACACAAACACTGATGCTACCCCAACCTTAACCCTGAACCGAACCCTGAGCCGAACACTAACGTTAACATGATGTATTTCAAAAACTGAGTAATAATACCTGCACACATTTCCAAGCGTTTTTAATGGAAAACACCATTGCAAAGGAATGTTTCCTAGTAAAATAGGCGATCAGTTTGTAAATGTTTTTGAGAGCTCATTGACTTACCAGCTCCATTCACTTTCAAGCAATTTTGTTGGAGAAAAACAGCATTTCTGTGAAGCACTCACCTATGGCAATGGAAACCATTACCTGAACATGTTTGGAAAACTTAGAATGGTCCTGGTTCCATTCACTGGCATAAGATTTTTTACTAAAACTGCAATATTTCAGAGAACCCTCGCTTTAACTTAACTTAAACATAACACTGACGCAACCACAAACACAATCCGAAGCCCCAAAGAACCAATACCAGCACAAATCCCCACCTCCAAACTCAGTCCCAAAATCAATCCCAAGCGTAACTTCAAGGCAAACGCCCAGCCTAACCCTTACCTAAAACCTTATCCAAACCCCAGTGCAACCCTAAACCCATCCCTAACCTTTACACCAACTCTACACCCAACCCCAACCTTAATCCTAACACTAACCCCAACCTTAAACCTAACCCTAACTCTCAACCCAACCCGAACCCCCACCCTAAGCGTAATTCCAACCCTGAATCTAACCCTAACCCTAACTCAAGCCCAAACCCAAACCCTAACCCGAACCCTAATTCTAGATAGGACACAGGGAGAAAATGTCCAGGACAGCAAGTCTCTGAGTGCGAGTCAACTAGGTGTGTCTTTCGGCAGTTTAGGTGAAGAGAGCATGAGCGAACTGGGTAGAGCGAGTGGGTCTGGTGGGTCTGGTGACGGGGATCCCCACCGGGCAGGCTGCAGTGCATTGGGGAAGTGCAATAGGAGGGAACTGACCCTCCTCAGCTCCAGCCTGCACAGCAGCCAGCTGGGGAACCCTCCTGCCATGATTGCAGTGGACAGTGGACATGGGGAGCTTGGAGGTGGGCTGATCATGCACCGCGGGGCCTGGCTTCAGGACAGGGAAGTGATCACCTGGCCAGGTGTGGGAAGAGCTGGCATGCAGTTGCACCGTCTGGCAGGCGTGCCAGTACTGCGGATCGCTGTCAGCTGATCCCCCACGCACTGGTCAGTCCCCCACTGCCCCTGGTGGAGCTTCCGTGCTGCCGAGCATGCAGACCTCCAGGAGCTTTCGCCAGGAGAGGCGGGGCTGAGGGACGAGGAGACCAGCCCACGCTAGTCAGACCAGGTAAGTGTAGGTTGACTGAACAGGCAGGGGTGGGGGGGGACGGAAGAGGAGCCTCACAGTCGCCACCTTCTGTACAGAAGGGGCAAGTGCAGGCAAGCTATTCACTATCTGCCTGTCTTTATTTTTTATTTTATATTTAATGGTTGCCTTCTTTTAATTTCCTGCCACTTTAAAAGCATACTCCTTCTATACATTTTTAGTAGTAATACAATTTTTCTTCTCATTATTAAAAAAGTTTTTCTATTATTTTATATTATATTTTTATTCTTTATTTTCTATATTTATTACACATATTATTTTTACTATTCAATTTCATTTATTCTTTGTTGCTACTATTGTTTTTCTCTTAGATTTTCTCTCTCTTTTGTGGGTACTAGCCAGACTTTACTGCCAATATATCCTGGGGTGTCTCCTTTTTTTTAATTTTTTTATTTATTTATTTTTTCCTTGCATGGGCAGACACCAGGAATCAAACACGGGTCTCCGGTATGACAGGCAAGAACTCTGCCTGCTGAGCCACCATGGCCCACCCTGGGGTGTCTCCTTTTGATTCCAGTTGAATGTATAATGGAAGAAAGCCCTTATAAGAACATGAATATGCAAATCAAAGAGGAGACAAACTCAAAATAGAATAAATCCTAGTAAGCCCACCCTGAGATGCATACTAATCAGACTGTCAGGTATTGAAGAGAAACAGAAAGTCCTGAAAGCAACACAAGAAAAGCAATTCACTACACACAAGGGAAAACACGTAAGACTGACTCCAGACTACTTAACAGGCACCATGGAAGCGAGGAGGCTGTGGTGTAATACTTTTAAGATCCTGAATGAGAACAACTTTCAACCAAGAATTCTTTATCCAGCCACGTTATGCTTCAAAATTGGGTGAGAGAGAAAAATCTTCCAAGGCAAAGAAAGATTGAGAGAACTTGTCAACAAGAAACCAGACCTAAAAGAAATACTAAAGGGAGTCCTGTCAGCTGAGAAAAAAAGAAAAAGAGATGAGGGAATGTCTGGAGGAGGGCATAAAATTCAAGAATATGAGTACAGGTAATTTAAAGGAAAACAGAGAAAGTGAGAAGGATCATAATACGTAAATCTGAGAAATAAAACTAAATGACAAGATGGAAGAGTCAAGAACTGCTTTTAGAGCAATTACTTTAAATGTTAATGAACTAAACTCACAATTAAAAGATACAGACCAACAGAACAGATCAAAATACACAATCCATCTATATGCTGTTCATAAGAGATGCATCTTAGACTCAAGGACACAGATTGAAAGTGAAAGGATGAAAAAAGATCTTCTATGCAAGCTGTAACCAAAACAAAGCGGGACTAGCTATACTAATACCAGACAAAATAGACTTTAAATGTAAAGACATCATAAGAGACAAAGAAGGATGCTACATATTAATAAGAGGGGCCAGGACAATCACAAATGCCCCCAATCAAGGAGCTCCACAGTACATGAGGGTATTGGAAAAACTGAAGGGAGCTACAGATATATTAACAGTAAAAGTGGGCGACTTCAATACACCACTCTCCATTTTAGATAGAGCAACCACACCGAGGATCAACAAGGCGATAGAGAACCTAAACTTCAGGATAAATGAATTAGATCTAATGATATATATATATATATAGATAGATCACTATAGGCCAAACCACCAGTACACACCTTCTTCTCTAGAGCACATGGAATGTTCTCCAGGATAGATAATATACTAGGACACAAACTGAGTCTCTATACATTTAATAAGATTGAAATTATCCAAAGCAATTTCTCTGATCACAACGGAATATAGTTGGAAAGTAATAATCACCAAAGAACCAGAGTTTTCATGGAGATCAAACAACACACTCTTAAATAATCTGTGAGTCAAGAAAGAAATTGCTAGAGAAGTGAGTAAATATCTGAAGTTGAATAATAATGAGAATACAACACATCAACACTTACGGGATGCAGAGTGCAATGGTAGTTCAGTGGCAGAATTCTCACCTACCTTACGGAAGACACAGGTTTGATTCCTAGCCATGCACTTTCACAAAAAAAACCTTATAGGATGTGGCAAAGGCAGTGCTGAGAGGGAAATTTATTGCCCTAGATGCCTATATTTAAAAACAAGAATAAACAAAATTTGAAGATTTAACTGCTTACCTGGAAATTTTAGAGAAAGAACTGCAAACTAACCCCAAATAAGAGAAAGAAACAAATTGAATAACAATAAAACAGTAGAATCAACAAAATTCAAAGGTGGGTCTTTGAGAAAAATCAATAAAATTCATGGTTCCCTAGCTAGACTAACAAAGGAAAAAAGAGAAAAGATACAAATAAACAAGATCAGAAGTGAGAGGGGGGTCATTACCACAGATGTTGAAGAAATTTTAAAAATCAAGAGAATATTATGAAGAACTACATGCCAACAAACTAGACAACTTAGATGAAATGGACAAATGGCTAGAAACACATGAATTACCGGTACTGACTCAAGAAGAAATAGAAGATATCAACAAAACAATTGCACATAAAGAGATCCAATCAGTCATCAAAAATCTTCCTACAAAAAAAAAGCCCTGGACCAAATGGCTTCACAGGAGAATTTTATCAAACATCTCAAAAAGAATTAACATCAATCCTGCCCAAACTCTTCCAAAATACTGAAGAAGAGCACTGCCTAGTTCATTTTGTGATGCTAACATCACTCTAATACCAAAATTGGATAAAGATGATTCAAGAAAACTACAGAAAAATCTCCCTAATGAACATAGATGCAAAAATTCTTAACAAAATAATAGCAAATTGTATCCAATGCCACATTAAAAGAATTATACATTATGAACAACTGGGATTCATACCAGGAATGCAGGGGTGGTTCAACATAAGAAAATCAATACAGTACATCAACAGATCAAAAGAGAAAAATCACATGATTATCTCGATTGACACTGATAAAGCTTTTGACGAAATTCAGCATGCTTTTCTGATGCAAACATTTGTCTGTGGCTCACAGAGCAGCCACCAGATGAGAAGGTGGGTAAGGAGGCTCCGGGATGCAGCCTCCTCCATCTCCTGCCCCCTCTTGTAGCACACTCCCTTCTGCAAGGGCCACACACGTTGCCACTGAGAGCCTGGGCCTGCATTCAGCAAGCAGGACAGGGGGAAGGAGCATTTTACCAGGACAGGCGCTGGGCCCAGCCAGGCTCCGGAGGGACTACAGCCAGAGGAGGAGGAGACTGACTTGGGGGCAAAGAGTGGTCTCTGACATGGACGTTTACAAACCAAGAGGTTTGCATGTGTGCTGAGATTCTGTGAGCAGTGGCTGTCAGCAGAACCAACATGCATGGTACACCTATGTGCCAGGCACACCCGAGGCCCCTCACCTACTCCCTGCATCAGCTCTGTGAGAGGTCCCACTAGTAACCCTACTCACACCCGAGGACCTGAGTCCAGCAATGTGCCTCAAATCACACATGGAAAGTGGGAGAACCAGCCCTGCCCCAGCCTGACTCTGGGCCTACATGATCTGTCCCACACATCTGGAAACTGGGTCTCCCAAGAAGCTGAACAGGAGCTGCCCCGAAATCCCTCCTCATCCCACTGTCCTGCTTTCCAGAAGAAAAGTGGCAGCAGCAACAATATTTACTGAGTGTCCACCACGGGCCAGGCACTGCACTGAGGTGCTTTACCCGGGGAGTCCTATCACACCAGCATACTATCCTACCCTACTGCCATCGTCCCCATCTTACAGATGAGAAAACTGAGACTCACAGAGAGGAGCAGTCAGCTGTCCAGCATCAGATGGCCACTCCTGTGCCCATGCAACCAGCAGGTTTGTCCCTTCAATGTCAACTGCTAAAAGACCTCGACTTATGTAGTCGCACCGTCACGCAGCACCCACCTACCCAACTCTGCATCCATCCACCTGCTTGCCCACCCATTCGACCACCAGCCCATCTTGTCCATCTACCCACCCATCTGTCCATCCACCCACCCATCTGCCCACCTCCTCACCCAACCATTATTTATGTGTCACTTTTGTGCTAGGTGCTGGAGTCACAGCAGGGCACAACAGAGACAGCAATCCCTGCCCTCGTGGGGCTGACCTTCTAGAGGGAGAGGTGGTGATGGTTCTAAGAAGGACAAAGCATTTTGAGGAAGGAGTAAAGGAAGGGAAGGTGCCATGGAGAGGTCAGGTCAGGGAACGCCTCCCAGCGCAGATGCTGGGATGGAGAGAGGGGCCGCGTGCACATCTAGAACAGGCCCCGGGCAGAAGCCGCATGTACACGGGCCCTGGGGTGAGGCCGGGCAGGGGTGAAGGGACGCCCGGGCAGCGCAGGGTGGGAGAAGCGTGGGGGGAACGCAGTCAAGGGGTACAGCAGGCCACTGGGATGTCCCCACAGGGGAGGCCCTCAGAGACAACAGGGAAGATGCGAGCCGAGTGACAAGACGGTGCAAACTCCTTCCATTGTGTGTCCCCAGCCACCACCAGCGCCGCCACCTCATCACCCCTCCGCGCACTGGGCAGGGGCACTGCGGTCATCATCTCCCACCAGCCAACTCTGCAGAGGGGGAATCTCGGGGTCGGGGAGGCAAGCGCCGCCCCCCATCGCTGCCAGCAGAGCTGGCTCACACTCACCCCCTCGGCACCCCATCCTAGAGAGAGAGAGAGGGGTGCAGTGGCCCCGTCTGTAGATACCCCAAGCCTCCCCCACCCCCCACACCGGCACCCAGGAAGCAGCCCCACTCACCATCCATGCCAGCGGCTCGCTGCTCCTGCCAAGCCTCCATTCCTTCTCCCAGCTCCTTCTTCCTCGGCACTGAGCCGCCAACACCCGTGACCCCATCACGTGGCTTTCCTCGCGGGGCTGCTGCCTCCCCCTGGCCCTCGGGCAAGGACAAAGGTGCCCGTGGGCTCTGTAGGCACCCTCCCCACTGCCAGGCCCAGAAGCTGGGGGGGCCTCTCAGGAAAGCCAAGGGTGCTGGGGGTGAGGCCATGCCAGGGAGAGGGTTCTGGTTCACCCCCAAGCTACAAAGTGGGGTACCCCATACCCCAGTCCTGTGACAGAAAAACCCAAATGCCATGGACAGCGCCCCTAGAATCGCGGGCCCTGCCCTCCATCGCGGCCCTTCAAGGGGCACGAGCAGGACTGAGTCACAGCCCCCAGCCCTTTCTAATTTGGACTTAAATTGAAACATAAAAAGAGTGGGAAAGGGTGTTCTAGTTTACTAGATGCCAGAATGCAACACACCAGGGACCGATTGGCTTTTAATAAAAGGGGATTTATTTTGTTAGTTCTTCAGAGGAAAGGCAGCTAACTTTCATCTGAGGTTGTTTCTTACGTGGGAAGGCACAGGGTTATCTCTGCTGGTCTTCTCTCCAGGCCTCTGGGTTCCAACAACTTTCCCTGGAATGATTCCTTTCTGCAGCTCCAAAGGCCTGGGCTGAGCTGCCGGCGCTGAGATGAGGTATGCTGAGCTGCTTGGGCTGTGCTGCTTTGCGCTCTTTCATTTAAGCACCAGCCAATTAAATTGAACATCATTCATTGCAGCAGGCACGCCTCCTGGCCGACTGCAGATGTAATTACCAACAGATGAGGTTCATGTACCATTGGCTCATGTCCACAGCAACAGAACTAGGGGCCTTCACCTGGCCAAGCTGACAACTGAATCTAACTACCAATCTAAAAGGGACTGATTGCTTTTCAGAGCAGAAAAAGTGAATTTTCTTCATGCTTGCATGCCTCCAGAATGCTGGAAGAGAGCTCCCAGTAGCCGCTTCCCCTCACGGACCTTGACCTCCATGCTAAGGCGGGGACCAAGGAGGACCTGGTGACTGCGAAGCTGCCCAGCTGCTTGATCAGCCCCATTGAGTGCAAATCCCTGCAGGGGCAGCAGCTGTGCTCAATAGGTATGTGTGGGGATGGGGGGTGGGCTTTGGGGGGGGAAGGAGGTGAGGTCTGTGCTCAGAGCCAATCCCCCGGCCCCCAAGCACTGCTGCTGCCCCTGCCTTCTCTTCTTTTTCTTTCCATGGAGAAACAGGCCCCCTTGCAAGACTGTGTGCACTCAGTGCAAACTGAAAACGCAGGGCCTCAGGGTCAAAAAAAGTGCCAGTAAAGGCTCTGTCTTTTTTCTTCCAGGATCTGACTTTTCGACTTTTTTTTTTCTTTACTACTCAGTGTTGTTCTAAGAAAAAATAAAAATTTGATAGACTGAACTTTACCATACATCTTTATACTGTGCAACGCCTGTCTGGAATGCAA
The DNA here is from genome assembly GCF_023851605.1 of Tamandua tetradactyla. Lineage (NCBI taxonomy): Eukaryota > Metazoa > Chordata > Mammalia > Pilosa > Myrmecophagidae > Tamandua > Tamandua tetradactyla. The sequence goes on along the minus strand of NC_135337.1, from coordinate 96,693,917 downwards.
ATGGAAGCGCACTCAGCTAGCCAGAGGAATCACTGAAATGGCTCCCCTTGTGCACGCAGCTCACACGTGCCCCTGTCGGGGGTCTTACCTGAATGCTAGAAACACCACACAAAATGAACTCCACTGTTTTCACTTTGCTTCTCGGTGGAACCATGTTCTCCCAACTCTGCAGCTCACCCTCGGGTAGGATCGGCTGGAGGAAAGGGGTCCTGTCGCCTCATCTCTCCCTGTCCTTCCGTGCCCGTTCCCAGCGTCAGGACGAGGAGACGGGACAGAGGGGAGTAAGCTCCGTGGGCGCTGCGCCCCTTCCTGCACTCACCTTCTTCGTGGGAGGCAAGTGAGGGTAGGGGGGGGTGAGGATGTGGGTGGAGGTGGGGGTGGGGCCTAGGGGACGCGCTCACCTGCGCTCGCTGGAGGGATCGCGGACGCCCACGCACGGCGGGTCCACCCATGTCCGGCGCTCACGACCCATGTCGTGCAAAGGGGCCCGAGGGCGCGGCGGGGACTGTGGGGTGGGTCCCAGGGAGTGGACCCCTCAGGCGCGCCCACCTTTCCTCCTCGGCCCGGGCGGCTGTTCGTGGGGCAAACCGGCCCCGTCCCCTAAGGAAGGGAGAGGCTGCCTGCCGGGCAAGGGGCGCGGGGAGCGCGATGCTAACGGTGCCTGGGGGTCCCTGCAGCCCACGGCAGGCTGGAGGCCGGGTCTCCCGCTGCCCCGAGGCGAGGGGGTTGCAAACCTGTCGCTGCCAAGTTCACGCAGAGCAGTGCCCGAGGCTCCTGAAGTCGTGCCCTTAGTTCTTCCGACCCCATCAGACCCCAGCCTTTACCTGATTTTTGCCCCCCCTCCCCGTACCCTGTGCTTTTATAAACAACCTTGAGGTGTTTGGTTTTAAATTCTGAAGATGTGGGATTGCATCCCTTTCCCACCCAAAACGCCAAGGGCATTTTCCCAGGACATCGGGGTTAGGCTGCATAGCACAGGGCTGGCCCCAAAGTAGGTGGACACGGGGAGACCTCTTCCTCATCTGGGTCAAAAAGAGATGCCCAGAGGCCCCCAACCCCAACCCTGACCCTAACCCCCCCTTGCCTGCACGCGCCGACCTCGTGCTCGCCACCTACTGGGGAGAAAGGGTAAATGCAGGCAGGCTGACTATCTGCCTACATTTTTATTGTATTTTATTTTCCTAACATTCCATTTTTTCCCCCTTTTTTAAATATATTTTTTATTTGTAGTATAATTTTTTTCATTATTTTATATCTTTTATTTTTATAGAAATGTTATGTTTTTGTATTTTTACTGATTATTTTTTGTTTCTTAATTTACTATTGTTACCAGACACAGGCCTTGGATTCTTCCACCCAGCGCTGTCAATGACCAATTTCTGAGGCCGCGGGTTTCAAAGAGATAAAGAGTTTATTACTATTGGTGTAGCAGGAGAGCAAACAGCCTAACTGCCCCAAATCTGTCTCCCTGTCTTTCAGGGGGGTTCGAGGTTTTTAAGGACTTTAGCGAGGGGGGGTGAGGTCATTACAGACAACGAGTTCAAAGCAGAAAAGGAATCACTGTTCCAGCGGCTTAATTAGAGCTTAGGTTCCAGGTATTCCCCTCTGTCCACACCAACACCCAAAAAGCAAAAGGAACCTGTCTGTAATGATTCAGCAATCAAAGTCCCCCTTAAACCCTGATTTCTGGGTTACAGCCCTGACTCTTCGTGGGGACCCTGGGCACGCGCCATCTGCTCCGGGGCCCTGAACTGGGCAGGGGTCAACCCCGGGGCCAGCCGCCCAGCTGCCACCAGGTGGCGCCAGAGCTCAGGCGCGGTGGGGGGGTCTGAGCTCCTCCCAGGGCCGCGTGGGCGTGGGGGGTGGTCTTTGGTGAGCGGAGGTCCAGGAAGCTGAGCCCGTGCCTAACCCCTATCCCCGCCAGCATGACCACTCTGTTCATGAGCCCATGGGGCAATGGCAGGAGTGGCTGGGAAAAGAGGCTGACCAGCTGCACAGAACGGGTCATCTTATCCCCTGAATTGTTAAAACCTTCGCTGCTCCCCTCTCTTTCTCCGCCGGCCCGCCGCGCGGCGCCCACGCCCCGCAGCAGCCGAGCCGCCCGCCCTCCTTCTCCCCTCTCTTTCTCCGCCGGCCCGCCGCGGGTCTCCTCCCCCTCCTGCTCCGGCTGCTCTCCAACCACCACGGTGCCCTCTTCCCCCGCCTTCACCATGCTCCTCCGCCACCAGCCTCAACAGCCTTGCCGCCCTCACCTTTCCTCCTCCAGAACAGCTACTGGGGGAGTGGAGATAATACAGAGCAGCTCCCGGAGCCACGAGGGAGATCAAAGGGACAGCGTACCCCATCCTGGAACGGCTGACTATCTGGGAGAACCAGCTCCGGTGAGATCACCAAGGGGCACGGGCTTTCCTGGGTGGGACGGCAAGCGACCGGAGTCCCTCCCTTCCACCTTCCCGGGCCAGCTGGTAGAATTGGACAGGCGGTCCCCTTAGGCCGCGGCGGCTGGTGCCCCCACCACACAAGGCCCCCCGGAACAACTGAGATAGTTGGGTCGGAAATCCCCAGACTGAGGAGAACAGTGACCGGGGGATCCCTTCCAAACACGTGACTCCCCCGTCGGCTGGGAACAGTGCACTCTCCCGGGCTGCGACAGCTGGCGCCCTCCCACCACGCTTGGTGCCCCGGGCCGACTGGCTAATTTGGCCGGACGCTCTCCTGTGCTGCGACGGCCGGCGACCCTCCCCGCGTTTGGAACCCCGGGCCGGCTGGCATTCTTCCAAGACGCTTCGGCTGCCGAACCTCCCCTACGGCGAGAGTTTTCCAGAGTTGAGGGACCCACAGCAACTTTCTCTGGTGGAACCCACAGACAGGCGTGTGCCACGAGCGCCACCTACTGGGCAGGATAGGAAGAACAGAACCCAGAGATTGCACAGAAAAATCTTTCAACCTGTGGGGTCGAACACCCAGGGAAATCTGACTAAATGCCCAGACGCCAGCAGAAGATAACGGATCACGCTCAGAAAATTGAACATATGGCCCAGTCAAACGAAGAAACCAATAGTTCAAATGAGGTACAGGAGCTGAAACAACTAATGCTGAATATACGAACAGAAATGGAAAACATCTTCAAAAACGAAATCGATAAATTGAGGGAGGACATGAAGAAGACATGGGCTGAACATAAAGAAGAAATAGAAAAACTGAAAAAACAAATCACAGAACTTATGGAAGTGAAAGATAAAGTAGAAAAGATGGAAAAAACAATGGATACCTACAATGACAGATTTAAAGAAACAGAAGATAGAATTAGTGATTTGGAGGATGAAACATCTGAATTCCAAAAAGAAACAGAAACTATCCGGAAAAGAATGGAAAAATTTGAACAAGGTATCAGGGAATTCAAGGACAATGTGAACCGTACAAATATACGTGTAGTGGGTATCCCAGAAGGAGAAGAGAAGGGAAAAGGAGGAGAAAAACTAATGGAAGAAATTATCACTGAAAATTTCCCAACTCTTATGAAAGACCTAAAATTACAGATCCAAGAAGTGCAGCGCACCCCAAAGAGATTAGACACAAATAGGCGTTCCCCAAGACACTTACTAGTTAGAATGTCAGAGGTCAAAGAGAAAGAGAGAATCTTGAAGGCAGCGAGAGAAAAACAATCCGTCACATACAAGGGAAACCCAATAAGACTATGTGTAGATTTCTCAGCAGAAACCATGGAAGCTAGAAGACAGTGGGATGATATATTTAAGTTACTAAAAGAGAAAAACTGCCAGCCAAGACTCCTATATCCAGCAAAATTGTCCTTCAAAAATGAGGGAGAAATTAAAACATTCTCAGACAAAAAGTCACTAAGAGAATTTGTGACCAAGAGACCAGCTCTGCAAGAAATACTAAAGGAAGCACTAGAGTCAGATACAAAAAGACAGAAGAGAGAGACATGGAGAAAAGTGTAGAAAGAAGGAAAGTCAGATATGATATATATAATACAAAAGGCAAAATGGTAGAGGAAAATATTATCCAAACAGTAATAACTCTAAATGTCAATGGACTGAATTCCCCAATTAAAAGACATAGACTGGCAGAATGGATTAAAAAACAGGATCCTTCTATATGCTGTCTACAGGAAACACATCTTAGACCCAAAGATAAATATAGGTTGAAAGTGAAAGGTTGAGAAAAGATATTTCATGCAAACAACAACCAGAAAAGAGCAGGAGTGGCTATACTAATATCCAACAAATTAGACTTCAAATGTAAAACAGTTAAAAGAGACAAAGAAGGACACTATATACTATTAAAAGGAACAATTAAGCAAGAAGACATAACAATCATAAATATTTACGCACCGAACCAGAATGCCCCAAAATACGTGAGGAATACACTGCAAACACTGAAGAGGGAAATAGACACACATACCATAATAGTTGGAGACTTCAATTCACCACTCTCATCAATGGACAGAACATCTACACAGAGGATCAATAAAGAAATAGAGAACCTGAATATTACTATAAATGAACTTGACTTAACAGACATTTATAGGACATTACATCCCACAACAGCAGGATACACCTTTTTTTCAAGTGCTCATGGATCATTCTCAAAGATAGACCATATGCTGGGTCACAAAGCAAGTCTTAACAAATTTAAAAAGATTGAAATCATACACAACACTTTCTCGGATCATAAAGGAATGAAGTTGGAAATCAATAATAGGCGGAGTGCCAGAAAATTCATAAATACATGGAGGCTCAACAACACACTCTTAAACAACAAGTGGGTCAAAGAAGAAATTGCAAGAGAAATTAGTAAATACCTAGAGGCAAATGAAAATGAAGACACAACATATCAAAACTTATGGGACGCAGCAAAGGCAGTGCTAAGAGGGAAATTTATTGCCCTAAATGCCTTTATCAGAAAAGAAGAAAAGGCAAAAATGCAGGAATTAACTGTCCACTTGGAAGAATTGGAGAAAGAACAGCAAACTAATCCCAAAGCAAGCAAAAGGAAAGAAATAACAAAGATTAGAGCAGAAATAAATGAAATTGAAAACATGAAAACAATAGAGAAAATCAGTAAGACCAGAAGTTGGTTCTATGAGAAAATCAACAAGATTGATGGGCCCTTAGCAAGATTGACAAAAAGAAGAAGAGAGAGGATGCAAATAAATAAGATTAGAAATGAAAGAGGAGACATAACTACTGACCTCACAGAAATAAAGGAGGTAATAACAGGATACTATGAACAACTTTACGCTAATAAATACAACAATTTAGAAGAAATGGACAGGTTCCTGGAAAGACATGAACAACCAACTTTGACTCAAGAAGAAATAGACGACCTCAACAAACCAATCACAAGTAAAGAGATTGAATTAGTTATTCAAAAGCTCCCTAAAAAGAAAAGTCCAGGACCAGACGGCTTCACATGTGAATTCTATCAAACATTCCAGAAAGAATTAGTACCTACTCTCCTCAAACTCTTCAACATAATCGAAGTGGAGGGAAAACTACCTAATTCATTCTATGAAGCCAACATCACCCTCATACCAAAACTAGGCAAAGATATTACAAAAAAAGAAAACTACAGACCAATCTCTCTAATGAATACAGATGCAAAAATCCTCAATAAAATTCTAGCAAATCGTATCCAACAACACATTAAAAGAATTATACATCATGACCAAGTAGGATTCATCCCAGGTATGCAAGGATGGTTCAACATAAGAAAATCAATTAATGTAATACACCATATCAACAAATCAAAGCAGAAAAATCACATGATCATCTCAATTGATGCAGAGAAGGCATTTGACAAGATTCAACATCCTTTCCTGCTGAAAACACTTCAAAAGATAGGAATACAAGGGAACTTCCTTAAAATGATAGAGGGAATATATGAAAAACCCACAGCTAATATCATCCTCAATGGGGAAAAATTGAAAACTTTCCCCCTAAGATCAGGAACAAGACAAGGATGTCCACTATCACCACTATTATTCAACATTGTGTTGGAAGTTCTAGCCAGAGCAATTAGGCAAGAAAAAGAAATACAAGGCATCAAAATTGGAAAGGAAGAAGTAAAGCTATCACTGTTTGCAGACGATATGATACTATATGTAGAAAACCCAGAAAAATCCACAACAAAATTACTAGAGCTAATAAATGAGTACAGCAAAGTAGCAGGCTACAAGATCAACATTCAAAAATCTGTAGCTTTTCTATACACTAGTAATGAACAAGCTGAGGCGGAAATCAAGAAACGAATCCCATTTACAATCGCAACTAAAAGAATAAAATACCTAGGAATAAATTTAACCAAAGAGACAAAAAACCTATATAAAGAAAACTACAAAAAACTGTTAAAAGAAATCACAGAAGACCTAAATAGATGGAAGGGCATACCGTGTTCATGGATTGGAAGACTAAATATAGTTAAGATGTCAATCCTACCTAAATTGATTTACAGATTCAATGCAATACCAATCAAAATCCCAACAACTTATTTTTCAGAAATAGAAAAACCAATAAGCAAATTTATCTGGAAGGGCAGGGTGCCCCGAATTGCTAAAAACATCTTGAGGGAAAAAAACGAAGCTGGAGGTCTCGCGCTGCCTGACTTTAAGGCATATTATGAAGCCACAGTGGTCAAAACAGCATGGTATTGGCATAAAGATAGATATATTGACCAATGGAATCGAATAGAGTGCTCAGATATAGACCCTCTCATCTATGGACATTTGATCTTTGATAAGGCAGTCAAGCCAACTCACCTGGGACAGAACAGTCTCTTCAATAAATGGTGCCTAGAGAACTGGATATCCACATGCAAAAGAATGAAAGAAGACCCATCTCTCACACCCTATACAAAAGTTAACTCAAAATGGATCAAAGATCTAAACATTAGGTCTAAGACCATAAAACAGTTAGAGGAAACTGTTGGGAGATATCTTATGGATCTTACAACTGGAGGTGGTTTTATGGACCTTAAACCTAAAGCAAGAACACTGAAGAAGGAAATAAATAAATGGGAGCTCCTCAAAATTAAACACTTTTGTGCATCAGAGAACTTCATCAAGAAAGTAGAAAGACAGCCTACACAATGGGAGACAATATTTGGAAACGACATATCAGATAAAGGTCTAGTATCCAGAATTTATAAAGAGATTATTCAACTCAACAACAAAAAGACAGCCAACCCAATTACAAAATGGGAAAAAGACTTAAACAGACACCTACCAGAAGAAGAAATACGGATGGCCAAGAGGCACATGAAGAGATGCTCAATGTCCTTGGCCATTAGAAAAATGCAAATCAAAACCACAATGAGATATCATCTCACACCCACCAGAATGGCCATTATCAACAAAACAGAAAATGACAAGTGCTGGAGAGGATGCGGAGAAAGAGGCACACTTATCCACTGTTGGTGGGAATGTCAAAGGGTGCAACCACTGTGGAAGGCAGTTTGGCGGTTCCTCAAAAAGCTGAATATAGAATTGCCATACGACCCAGCAATACCATTGCTAGGTATCTACTCAAAGGACTTAAGGGCAAAGACACAAACGGACATTTGCACACCAATGTTTATAGCAGCGTTATTTACAATTGCAAAGAGATGGAAACAGCCAAAATCTCCATCAACAGAAGAGTGGCTAAACAAACTGTGGTATATACATACGATGGAATATTATGCAGCTTTAAGACAAGATAAACTTATGAACCATGTAATAACATGGATGGACCTAGAGAACATTATGCTGAGTGAATCCAACCAAAAACTAAAGGACAAATACTATATGGTCCCACTGATGTGAACCGACATTCGAGAATAAACTTGGAATATGTCATTGGTAACAGAGTTCAGCAGGAGTTAGAAACAGGGTAAGACAATGGGTAATTGAAGCTGAAGGGATACAGACTGTGCAACAGGACTAGATACAAAAACTCAAAAATGGACAGCACAATAATACCTAATTGTAAAGTAATCATGTTAAAATACTGAATGAAGCTGCATCTGAGCTATAGGGTTTTTTTTTGTTTTTGTTTGCTTGTTGGTTTGTTTGTTGTTGTTGTTTTTTACTATTACTACTACTTTTATTTCTTTTCTTTATATTAACATTTTATATCTTTTTCTGTTGTGTTGCTAGTTCCTCTAAACCGATGCAAATGTACTAAGAAACAATGATCATGCATCTATGTGATGATGTTAAGAATTACTGAGTGCATATGTAGAATGGTATGATTTCTAAATGTTGCGTTAATTTCTTTTTTTTTCTTTCCGTTAATAAAAAAAAATTAAATTAAATTAAAAAAAATTAAAAAAAAAACCTTCGCTGCTGACGACACCCTCTGGTGCACATTCCTGTGGGGCGCAAAGCGCTTCATGCTTATGCTTTTAGCCCACTCAGAAAGGCCTGGCCGCACAGCTCTTCCCCAGACCTCTTTGTCACCAATTTTCCCATCATGCCGAGGCAGTTTGCAAGTTCAACCTCAGTATTTTTGTATAACTTCATGAATTCCTGTGTATCACCTCAGTATTATTGTTGTATAACTTTATGAATTTATGTGTATTCGTGCATATCACCTTATGCCTCTGTACATGACATTATGTACTCCTAAAGCATGTAAAAAGCAGAGAGTAGATCAAAATGTCTGCGGCGTCTGTCTGTCCCGGGTCACGTCTGCAGACCCTTCCCCGGGTTACACCGCAGGCCAGGGGTCTTCTGTGCATGCCCCGTTTCACACAAAAGGAAGCCCCTCCCTTTCCAGTGTTGACCACTGGCTCCCTAGCGGTTCCCGCCTTGCTCACTAGCCTATATAATCTGGAAACCCGGAATATCCGGGGCCCAGACGTTGGACAACGAGTCCTCTGGGTCTGCCAGCCATAAAGTTGAGTCCACTTCTCTGAGGCTCAGGTGCTTTCTTGGGAAAATGCAGTTTTCACTATTTCAATGCTCCTTCCAAGTCCCTGACCATCCAGCCAAACCATTAGCAATAGCCCATGAGTCAGTAAACAAACTCACCTCTGGCCAGTTCTCCTTCCGAGCAAAATGAACAACCAGATGCACTGCTCAAAGTTCTGCCCACTGGTATGATTTCCCCTCACCACTGTCCTTCAAGGACACCACAGAAAGGGGTTGTAGTGGTACAGTTGTCCACTTTTGGGTGGTACCTGCATATCGTGCTGAACCATCTGTAAACCAGGCCCGAGTTTTATCTTCCTCAGTCAATTCACTGTAAGGAACTCCCCAAAAAGCCATAGCTCTGGTCTGGGAAAGAGAAGGTAATGTGGCAGGAGTGGAGACCATGGGCATTTGGGCCACTTCCTCATGTAATTTACCTGTGCCTTCAGGACCTGCTCTGGCCCTAGCTAGTATCTACCATTTCCATTTTACAATAGAGTGCTGCTGTGCATGCCCAACTTTATGGCTTGGTGGGTCAGACAACACCCAGCTCATGAAAGGCTACTCAGGTCTCACGGTAACTTAGTTCAGTCTCTACTAAGCGTTCAGTCTCTACTAAGGCCCAGTAGCAGTGGATGGTAAGTTTTGCTCCAAAATCCCAAGGGTCTGCGTTGTTATTCTCCTCTAGGGGGCTGCCAAAGGCTCCAGACACCATCTCTATTTGCCACTGACACTTCCAGCATCGTTGGATCTGCTGGATCATGCGGCCCAAGTGTCAGAGCAGCTTGTACAGCAGCCTGGACCTGTCTCAAAGCCTCCTCTTGTTCAGGTCTCCACTCAAAACTATCAGCTTCTCTGGTCATTCAGTAAATGGGCCAGAGTAGCACACCCTAAAGAATATGTTCTCTCCAAAATCCAAAGAGGCCAATTAGGCTTTGTGCCTCTTTTGGGGTTCTAGGACGTGCCGGATGCAACAGCTTATCCTTCACCTTAGAAGGGATATCTCAACATGCTCCACACCACTAAACACCTAAAAATTTCACTGAGGTGGAAGACCCCTGTATTTTTGATGGAGTTATCTCCCATCCTCTGACATGCAAATGCCTTACCAATAAATCTAGAGTAGTTGCTACTTCTTGCTCACTAGGTCCAATCAACATGATACTATCAATATAATGGGCCAGTGTGACGTCTTGTGGGAGGGAGAAATGATCAAGGTCCCTGCGGACAGATTATGACATAGGGCTGGAGAGTTGATATACCCCTGAGGTAGGACAGTGAAAGTATATTGAGAAAAAAGCGTTTGCCAGATTAATAGCTACTTACCAGGTACCAGGCGATGTATTGATTTGTTCAAGCAATGATACCACATCCTGAAGAGCAGCTGCAATTGGAGTCACCACTTGGTTGAGCTTACAATAATCCACTGTCATCCTCCAAGACCCATCTACTTTCTGCCCAGGCCAAATAGGAGAGTTGAATGGGGATGTGGTGGGAATCACCACCCCTGCATCCTTCAAGTCCTTAAGAGTGGCGGTAATCTCTGCAATCCCTCCAGGAATCAGCTATTGCTTCTGATTTACTATTTTATTAGGTAGGTGAAGTTCTAATGGATTCCACTTGGCCTTTCCCACCATAATAACCCTCACTCCATGAGTTAGAGAAGCAATGTGGGGATTCTGCCAGTTGCTGAGTATGTCTATTCCAATTATGTATTCTGTAACTGGGGGAATAACTACAGAATGGGTCCAGGGGCCCACTGGACCCACTGTGAGATGGCCATGAGCGAAAACTCCATTGGTCACCTGACCTCCACAAGCCCCACTCTGACTGGTGGACCAGAGTGACATTTTGGGTCCCCTGGAATTAATGTCACTTCTGAACCAGTGTCTAATAATCCCCAAAATGTCTGATCATTTCCTTTTCCCCAATGCACAGTCACCCTGGGAGGTCTCAGTGTAAATTTTAGACAGTGTAAAAGGGTCCTTCCTCAAGGGTACCTGACCCTCCCCTCATTTGTCTCCAGTCTAGGAATTGATTAAGGGGCCACTGAAGTAGTGAAAAATCCATTTTCCCAAGAAAGTGTCTGAGCCTCTGAGAAGTGGCCAAAACTTTATTACCAGCAGACCCAGAGGACCCTTTGACCAAAGTCTGAGCTCCAAATTTTCTTTGTTTCTAGATAATATAGGCTAGTGAGCAAGGCCAGAGTTACTAAGGGAACATGGTAAGCACTGGAATAGTAACAGGAGTTACTATTTGGCCCTTAGCTGAACTCGTTTGTCTGAGATAAGGGCAGCTCCTGGACATGACAAGAAGTGGCCTGGCAGCCTCCTTCTTTGCACACCAATATCTTTGGACAGGCGTGAGTAAGCCTGGATGTGATTTACAGCACTGCCAACATTCTGCTTTTCTTCCTTTGAGAAGGAATTATATGTATATACCTTTATGAGAGCATCAATTTATAGTGATTGATGTATACACACAGTAAATGCATGAATGGATAAAGTGATACACAAACTCATAAACTCATACAACACTAATACTGAGGTGATACACATAAATTCATAAAGTTATACAATAATACTGAGGTTAAACTTGTAACTACCTTACCACAACTCTACGTTTTCTTAATACAAGTTAGGCTTCTGCTCACTTGACCTAGATCTCATTTGCTTATGTGCCTCAAACAAGAATTTAGTAGACCGTCCATCCATTGTACTTCTCGGTACCCCATTATTTACTAGCCAATGCCACAGTCCCTGTGAGTCAGATTACTTTGATTCCCGCTTTGAGTTTGTTGTCTATTATAATAGCCGTGTCTACCCTGTCTTTGGTGATTAAGTGCTGCCACCTGGCTTCTGCCAACTCGGGATCCTGTCATCCCCATTGTGTTTAAGGATTCCAGCTCAGTGACAGCAGTTCCTACAGTAATATCTGACCTACAGAGAAGTGCAACCACAGAGCTCTTGAGGGATGATGGTGCTAGTCTCACAAACTTATTTCTCACTGTTCTGGTAAAAGGTGCATCTTCTGGACATTCCTGGGGTGTAAGAGCAGGCTTTGCATGATAAATCCACTCTAACATCCCAATCTCTCTAAGCCTCTGGATCCCCTCATCTACATTATACCAGGGCAGTTATGGCATTTCAGCCTCAGGTAATGTCGGCCACCTTTTTTTTTTTTTCTTTAGGTGGTAACTTTTTTTTTTATTTTTTATTAATTAAAAAAAATTACAAGAAACACAAACATTCCCAACACATACACTCCGCAATTCACAATATCGTCACATAGTTGCATATTCATCATCATGATCATTTCCCAGAACATTAGCATCAATTCGGAAAAAGAAATAAAAAGACAACAGAAAAATAAAACAAACAGAAAAAAAATTTTTTACATGCCATACCCCTTATCCCTCCCTTTCACTGATCACTAGCATTTCAAACTAAATTTATTTTAACATTTGTTCCCCCTATTTTTTATTTTTATTCCATACGTTCTACTCATCTGTTGACAAGGTAGATAAAAGGAGCATCAGACACAAGGTTTTCACAATCACACAGTCACATTGTGAAAGCTATGTCATTATACAATCATCATCAAGAAACATGGCTACTGGAATACAGCTCTCCATTTTCAGGCAGTTCCCTCCAGCCTCTCCATTACATCTTGGTTAACAAGGTGATATCTACTTAACGTGTAAAAGTAACCTCCAGGATAACCTCTCGACTCTGTTTGGAATCTCTCAGCCATTGACACTTTGTCTCATTTCACTCTTCCCCCTTTTGGTCGAGAAGGTTCTCTCAATCCCTTGATGCTGGATCTCAGCTCATTCTAGAGTTTTTCTCAACCCTTGATGCTGAATCTCAGCTCGTTCTCGGATTTCTGTCCCACATTGCCAGGAAGGTCCACACCCCTGGGAGTCATGTCCCACGTAGACAGGGGGAGGGTGGTGAGTTTGCTTGCTGTGTTGGCTGGAGAGAGAGGCCACATCTGAGCAACAAAAGAGGCTCCCCAAGAGAACCTCTTTTGTTGCTCAGATGTGGCCTCTCTCTCCAGCCAATATGATGAGCAGTCTCACCACCCTCCCCCTCTCTGCGCGGGACATGACTCCCAGGGGTGTGGATCTTCCTGGCAACATGAGACAAAGATCCTAGAATGAGCTGAGACTCGACATCAAAGGACTGAGAAAAACCCTAGAATGAGCTGAGAATTAACATCAAGGGATTGAGAGAACCTTCTCGACCAAAAGGGGGAAGAGTAAAATGTGACAAAGTGTCAATGGCTGAGAGATTCCAAACAGAGTCGAGAGGTTATCCTGGAGGTTATTCTTATGCATTAAGTAGATATCACCTTGTTGTTCAAGATGTAGTGGAGAGGCTGGAGGGAATTGCCTGAAAATGTAGTGCTGTGTTCCAGTAGCCATGTTTCTTGGTGATGATTGAACAGTGATATAGCTTTCACAATGAGACTCTGGGAATGTGAAAACCTTATGTCTGACGCTCCTTTTAGCTACTATACCAACAGAAGAGTAGAACATATGGAATAAAAATAAATAATAGGGGGAACAAATGTTAAAATAAATTCAGTTTGAAATAGTGGTAAATGAAAGCGAGGGGTAAGGGATATGGTACGTATAGGTTTTTTTCTCTATTATCATTTTATTTCTTTTTCCATTGTCTTTTTATTTCTTTTTCTAAATCAATGCAAATATACTAAGAAATGATGAATATGCAACTATGTGATGGTATTAAGAATTACTGATTCTATATGTAGAATGGAATGATAGCTAATGTTTTGCTTTGTTAATTTTTTTAATTAATAAAAAAAGTTAAAAAAAAAAAAAAGAGGTTCTCTTGGGGATGACTCTTAGGCCTAATTTTAAGTAGGCTTCACCTATCCCCTGTGGGGTTAAGTTTCATATAAACAAATCCCAAGACTGGGGGCTCAGCCTATAGCTTTGGTTGCCCACACTGCTTGTGAGAACATCAAGAATTCAACTTGGGGAAGTTGAGTTTTCCCCCATTCTCACCATTCCCCAAAGGGGACTTTGCAAATACTTTTCCACTCACTAATCAAATCACTCTGGGATTCATCAGGGCATCACCTGGACAAGCCAACAAAATCTCATGTCCTATACAAAGATCCATGTACTTAAGGTGTTCAATCAACTTCCTACATAAGTTATATTAGGAGATATACTAGTCAAAGTATAAATTTTAAAATATTAATTACCATCTATTTTCAGCACACTGATAGTAATGACATTCTTTTGTTCTTCCTCATGCAAAAACATTTTTTAAATTTGTACATTTAGTCACTATCATTATACACTCTAGACATTCCTAGATTACACCATCTCAATCTTTATCATCTATCTTTCTTTGTGATTTCATTTATGCCCCAGCCCTCCTCCCTCTATCATTCTCATGTGCAGCTTCATTCAGTGTTTTAACATAATTGTATTACAGTTAGTTAATATTGTGCGGTCCATTTCTGGGTTTTTATATTAGTCCTGTTGCACAATCTGTATCCCTTCAGCTCCAATGACCCAATATCTTACCCTATTTCTATCTCCTGATGGTCTCTGTTACCAAGGAAATATTCCAAGTTTATTCACTAATGTCAGTTCATATCAGTGAGACCATACAGTATTTGTCCTTTTGTTTCTGGCTAATCACACTCAGCATAATGTCCTTAAGGTCCATTCATGTTATTACATACTTCATAACTTTATTCTGTCTTACAGCTGCATAATATTCCATCTTATGTAAATGCCACAGTTTGTTTACATTTACTTATGTAAATGCCACAGTTTGTGGACATTTTGGCTGCTTCCATCTCTTGGTAATTGTAAACAATGCTGCTATAAACATTGGTGTGTAAATGTCCATTTGTGTCCTTGCCCTCATGTCCTTTGAGTAGAGACAGCATATAGATGAGTCCTGTTTTTTAATAAATTCTGCCAGACTATATCTTTTGATTGGAGAGTTTAATCCATTAACATTCAGTGTTATTACTGCATGGGTAGTACTTTCTTCTACTATTTTGCCTTCTGGATTTTATATGTCATATCTAATTTTCCTTCTTTTTACCTTTACTCATAGTCTTCCTTTCTACACTCTTCTCCACACCTCTCTCTTCTGTCTTCATATCTGTCTCTAGTGTTCCCTTTAGTATTTCTTGCAGAGCTGGTCTCTTGGTCACAAATTCTCTCAGTGATTTTTTGTCTGAAAATGTTTTAATTTCTCCCTCATTTTTGAAGGACAATTTTTGTGGATATGGAGTTCTTGGTTGGCAGTTTTTCTCTTTTAATAATTTAAATATATCATCCCACTGTCTTCTTGCCTCCATGGTTTCTGCTGAGAAATCTGTGCACAGTCTTATTGGGCTTCCCTTGTATGTGATGGATTGCTTTTCTCTTGCTGCTTTCAAGATTCTCTCTTTCTCTTTGACCTCTGACATTCTGATTAGTAAGTGTCTTGGAGTACGTCTATTTGGATCTATTCTGTTTGGGGTACGCTGCACTTCTTGGATCTGTAATTTTAAGTCTTTCATAAGAGTTGGGAAATTTTCAGTGATAATTTCCTCCATTAGTTTTTCTCCTCCTTTTCCCTTCTCTTCTCCTTCTGGGACACCCACAACACGTATATTCATGCCCTTCATATTGTCTTTCAGTTCCTTGAGCCCCTGCTCATATTTTTCCATTCTTTTCCCTATATTTTCTTTTTCTTGCTGGATTTCAGATGTTCTGTCCTCCAGTTCAGAAATCCTAGGCTCTGTCTCTCGAAATCTACCATTGTAGGTTTCCATTGTTTTTTTTTCATCTCTTCTACCTTGCTTTTCATTCCCATAAGTTCTGTGATTTGTTTTTTCAGACTTTCAATTTCTTTCTTTTGTTCATTCCTTGCCTTCTTTATATCCTCCCTCAATTCATTGACTTGGTTTTTGATGAGGTTTTCCATGTCTGTTTGTATATTCTGAATTGTTTCAGTTCCTGTATGTCATTTGAATTGTTGGTTTGTTCCTTTGACTGGGCCATATCTTCAATTTTCCTAGTGTGATTTGTTATTTTTTGCTGGCATCTAGACATTTAATTATCTTAATTAGTTTATTCTGGAGATTGCTTTCACTTCTTTTACCTAGGGTTTTCTTGATGGATGAATTTGTTGTCTATCTGTTCTTTGACATTCAGTTCAGCTTTATCTGGACCTCTAGCATAAGTTTTGTTTAACAGAGGAGAATTTTTCAGTTCTTGTTTTCTTGTTTCTTGCCCTGCTTGTGTGGTGCCTTTTTCCCCCCACACTTAGGAGGGTCTACTTAGATATTATAGACCCCAGCCGGATTTTCCCAGGCCAAGCTGTCCTCCTTTCAGGAGGAAAGAGTCACCTGCATCGGTTTTCCCTGAGGGTGAGACCCAGTAGGTTTAAAGACTTTCCTGTGAAGTCTCTGGGCTCTGTTTTTCTTATCCTGCCCAGTATGTGGTGCTTGTCTGACTGCAGGTCCCACCAGCATAAGATGATGCTGCACCTTTAACTTTGGAAGACTCTCCCTGCTGGAGGCATGGTGGAGACAGAGTAGAGGTTGTAGGCTGGTTTTAATTGCTTCAAATTACCAAGCCCTGGTGTCTGAATTCCTTGAGGGAGGGATTCCACCTGAGTTGGGCTTCACCCCTCCCCTGGGGAAGGCACAGGCTCCAGACAAGCCCCCAAAAGAGCTCACTTCTGCCTATGCCTGGGGCAGTTGCAGCCTGAGAAGTCCTGCAGCTATATCCAAAGGCATTCAAGCCTTTGTAGAAACACAGCCACAAACCTCTGTTTCCTTCTCTTTTTTCCCCCTTTTTCCACCAGCCCTACCCCCTTGGCACCAGGGTAAATATGAGCAACCCCCACTTTGATCAGGTTCACCTAAGCTGGGGGCCTATTTTTAGTAGTCAGAATTTGTTAATTAATTCCACAATTGATGTTTGATTGTGCCCAGTCCCTGCTGCTGGTAAAGTCCTTTCCTTTCCCCTCTGGGAAGCAGCCTGTGGGGGAGGGCTGCCAGCCACCGCCGCTTGGGAACTCACGGTGCTGGGGGTGCCCGCAGCTGGCCCAGCTGGTCCAGACTGGGGTACGCCGTGCGTCTGGTCACTGATGTGGCCCCAGGAGATGTTCTGTTCTGTTTCTGGTTATTTAGTAGTTGTTCTGGAGGAAGAACTAAAATGCACACATTGATAAGCCGCCATCTTGACCTGGAACTGTCGGCCACCTTTTGATCCATGTTTCAGCCAACCATCCAAAAAGACTGTTAATGAACGTTCTGACCCCTCAAGTGGTAACATTGAATGCAGAATCTCTGCTTAGTGGGCCCTTATCAATAAATTCAGCTTGACCTAACTTTATATTCCTTCCATTATCTCAACCCTTAATATCCATTACTGCACAAATTCCCCTGATTTCTGTCTATATGGATTGGAAAACTCATGCAGCTCTTTTGGAGTATAGCATATCTCCTCGTGTACCTCACACTTTGTACCTCACCTTTAGGGGTCTGTTGGGACTTTCGTCTAGTTATAGGTCTTTAAAAAGGGGGGGGGGGGTTGGAGGGGTTTTGGAGAGAAATAGAAGTGTCTTTCAAGCCTCAGGACATTCCATGGTGGTTTTATCTGGTGAAACAGGATTAGTCGCTTCAGGCGGAGTGAGGGCTGTTTTCCCAGGGAGGTGGTTACAGGGTTGGCAGGCACCGAGGAGTCGGTCTCGTTAGGTGGAGGCTGGACGGCAGAGCCCTCTGGGGACACTGGAGGTCGGGAAGCTGTTCCCCAGGACTGCCCATTACAGATCCATCTAGGAAGGGCTCAGCAGGCTCCAGGGATCCCCTCTCCCCTCGCCATCATGATCAAACCCTATGTCACCATACTGTTTCAGGATCACATTTTTTTCCAGTCAAAGCCCTAAATTTATGGCAGCCACCCTGCAAAGCTGACATTTAGTTTATGTTGTAAATCTGTTGCTCACACAATGAGGCCCTGTGTCTGGTTTTGAGAGATCTCAAGTGTGCAGCCACAGGAAGTAAGATTTTCTTTCCAGGCACACATGGAAACATTTACACCTTACATACAGTGCTTAAGTTTCAAATTTGAAGCCTTTTCAGGTCATCCCCTTCCCTCATTACTGTATTCAGCGTATCTGACAACAACCAGCCAATATCATTTTACCTCTTAATTTCACAAAACTCTGTAAAGGTGTCAAAAACACTCTCACCCAGAGCATTGCCTCGTATAAACCCACAATCAGCAGAATCTAATGGTGATGCCAACTCACTCCATGGACTGTGAGTTCCATCTTGTAGAAAACTAATTATAAAAACCCATTTTTAAGATTCTATTTCCCCAAGACTTCCTGGAAGATGGCGGCTTAGTAAGACGCGCGGATCTTAGTTTCTTCTCCAGGACACCTACTAGGGGAGTAGAAACGATACAGAAAGCGCCCAAAGCCACAACAGAGATAAAAAAGACAGCGTACCCCATCCTGGAACGGCTGGCTGGCTGAGAGAAGCAGCTCGGGTGAGATCGCCGAGGCGCGCGGGCCTTACCGGGCGGGGTGGCAAGCGGCCGGAGTTACTCCCTTCCCCCTTCCCGGGCCGGCTGGGAGAATTGGAGAGGTGGTCCCCTGAAACAAAGACGGCTGGCGCCCACACCACGCGCAGCCCCCGGACCAACTGAGAGAATTGGATCGGAAATCCCCAGCCCGCGGAGAACGGTGACGGGTGGGGGAGGCCCCTTCCAAACCCGTGACTCCCGGGGAACGTGCACTCCCTCGGGCGGGCCGCTGCCGCTGGCGCCCTCCCGCCACGCTTGTTGCCCAGGGCCGACTAGGAAATTCGGACGGGCTCTTTCCCTGGCTGCAGCGACCAGCAACCATCCCTGCGTTCGGACCGAGGGCCGGCTCAAGCCGCTTCGGCTAGCGAACCCCCAGGACGGCGAGAGTTTTCCAAAGTTTAAGGTCCCACAGCACCTTTTACTGGTGGGACCCGCAGACAAACGGGTGCCACGAGCGCCACCTACTGGGCAGGATAAGAAAAACAGAACCCAGAGATTTCACAGAAAAATATTACAACCTTGCTGGGCCCAACACCAAGAGAAATCTGAATAAATGCCCAGACGCCAGCAGCAGAAGATAACTGTCCACGCTCAAAAGATTGAGAATATGGCTCAGTCAAAGGAACAAACCAATAGCTCAAATGAGACACAAGAGCTGAGACAACTAATGCTGAATATACGAACAGAAATGGAAAACCTCTTCAAAAATGAAATCGATAAATTGAGGGAGGACATGAAGAGGACATGGGCTGAACATAAAGAAGAAATAGAAAAACTGAAAAAACAAATCGCAGAACTTATGGAAGTGAAGGATAAAGTAGCAAACATAGAAAAAATAATGGATAGCTACAATGATAGATTTAAAGAGACAGAAGATAGAATTAGTGATTTGGAGGATGGAACATCTGAATTCCAAAAAGAAACAGAAACTATAGGGAAAAGAATGGAAAAATTTGAACAGGGTATCAGGGAACTCAAGGACAATATGAACCGCACAAATATACGTGTTGTGGGTGTCCCAGAAGGAGAAGAGAAGGGAAAAGGAGGAGAAAAACTAATGGAAGAAATTATCACTGAAAATTTCCCAACTCTTATGAAAGACCTAAAATTACAGATCCAAGAAGTGCAGCGCACCCCAAAGAGATTAGACCCAAATAGGCGTTCTCCAAGACACTTACTAGTTAGAATGTCAGAGGTCAAAGAGAAAGAGAAGATCTTGAAAGCAGCAAGAGAAAAACAATCCATTACATACAAGGGAAACCCAATAAGATTTTGTGTAGATTTCTCAGCAGAAACCATGGAAGCTAGAAGACAGTGGGATGATATATTTAAAATACTAAAAGAGAAAAACTGCCAACCAAGACTCCTATATCCAGCAAAATTATCCTTCAAAAATGAGGGAGAAATTAAAACATTCTCAGACAAAAAGTCACTGAAAGAATTTGTGACCAAGAGACCAGCTCTGCAAGAAATACTAAAGGGAGCACTAGAGTCAGATACAAAAAGACAGAAGAGAGAGATATGGAAAAGAGTGTAGAAAGAAGGAAAATCAGATATGATATATATAATACAAAAGGCAAAATGTTAGAGGAAAATATTATCCAAACAGTAATAACACTAAATGTCAATGGACTGAATTCCCCAATCAAAAGACATAGATTGGCAGAATGGATTAAAAAACAGGATCCTTCGATATGCTGTCTACAGGAAACACATCTTAGACCCAAAGATAAACATAGGTTGAAAGTGAAAGGTTGGGAAAAGATATTTCATGCAAATAACAACCAGAAAAGAGCAGGAGTGGCTATACTAATATCCAACAAATTAGACTTCAAATGTAAAACAGTTAAAAGAGACAAAGAAGGACACTATATACTAATAAAAGGAACAATCAAACAAGAAGACATAACAATCATAAATATTTACGCACCGAATCAGAATGCCCCAAAGTACGTGAGGAATATACTGCAAACATTGAAAAGGGAAATAGACTCATATACCATAATAGTTGGAGACTTCAACTCACCACTCTCATCAAGGGACAGAACATCTAGACAGAGGATCAACAAAGAAATAGAGAATCTGAATATTACTATAAATGAACTAGACTTAATAGACATTTATAGGACATTACATCCCACAACAGCAGGATACACCTTTTTCTCAAGTGCTCATGGATCATTCTCAAAGATAGACCATATGCTGGGTCACAAAGCAAGTCTTAACAAATTTTAAAAGATTGAAATCTTACACAACACTTTCTCGGACCATAAAGGAATGATGTTGGAAATCAATAATAGGCAGAGTGCCAGAAAATTCACAAATACGTGGAGGCTCAACAACACACTCCTAAACAACGACTGGGTCAAAGAAGAAATTGCAAGGGAAATTAGCAAATACCTCGAGGCGAATGAAAATGAAAACACAACATATCAAAACTTATGGGACGCAGCAAAGGCAGTGCTAAGAGGGAAATTTATTGCTCTAAATGCCTATATCAGAAAAGAAGAAAAGGCAAAAACTCAGGAATTAACTATCCATTTGGAAGAACTGGAGAAAGAACAACAAGCTAACCCCAAAGCAAGCAAAAGGAAAGAAATAACAAAGATTAGAGCACAAATAAATGAAATTGAAAACATGAAAACAATAGAGAATATCAATAAGGCCAGAAGTTGGTTCTATGAGAAAATCAATAAGATTGATGGGCCCTTAGCAAGATTGACAAAAAGAAGAAGAGAGAGGATGCAAATAAATAAGATCAGAAATGGAAGAGGAGACATAACTACTGACCTCACAGAAATAAAGGAGGTAATAACAGGATACTATGAACAACTTTACGCTAATAAATACAACAATTTAGAGGAAATGGACGGGTTCCTGGAAAGACATGAACAACCAACTTTGACTCAAGAAGACATAGATGACCTCAACAAACCAATCACAAGTAAAGAAATTGAATTAGTCATTCAAAAGCTTCCTAAAAAGAAAAGTCCAGGACCAGATGGCTTCACATGTGAATTCTACCAAACGTTCCAGAAAGAATTAGTACCAATTCTCTTCAAACTCTTCAAAAAAATCGAAGTGGAGGGAAAACTACCTAATTCATTCTATGAAGCCAACATCACCCTCATACCAAAACCAGGCAAAGATATTACAAAAAAAGAAAACTACAGACCAATCTCTCTAATGAATACAGATGCAAAAATCCTCAATAAAATTCTAGCAAATCGTATCCAACAGCACATTAAAAGAATTATACATCATGACCAAGTAGGATTCATCCCAGGTATGCAAGGATGGTTCAACATAAGAAAATCAATTAATGTAATACACCATATCAACAAATCAAAGCAGAAAAATCACATGATCATCTCAATTGATGCAGAGAAGGCATTCGACAAGATTCAACATCCTTTCCTGTTGAAAACACTTCAAAAGATAGGAATACAAGGGAACTTCCTTAAAATGATAGAGGGAATATATGAAAAACCCACAGCTAATATCATCCTCAATGGGGAAAAATTGAAAACTTTCCCCCTAAGATCAGGAATAAGACAAGGATGTCCACTATCACCACTATTATTCAACATTGTGTTGGAGGTTCTAGCCAGAGCAATTAGACAAGAAAAAGAAATACAAGGCATCAAAATTGGAAAGGAAGAAGTAAAACTATCACTGTTTGCAGACGATATGATACTATACGTCGAAAACCCGGAAAAATCCACAACAAAACTACTAGAGCTAATAAATGAGTACAGCAAAGTAGCAGGTTACAAGATCAACATTCAAAAATCTGTAGCATTTCTATACACTAGTAATGAACAAGCTGAGGGGGAAATCAAGAAACGAATCCCATTTACAATTGCAACTAAAAGAATAAAATACCTAGGAATAAATTTAACTAAAGAGACAAAAAACCTATATAAAGAAAACTACAAAAAACTGCTAAAAGAAATCACAGAAGACCTAAATAGATGGAAGGGCATACCGTGTTCATGGATTGGAAGACTAAATATAGTTAAGATGTCAATCCTACCTAAATTGATTTACAGATTCAATGCAATACCAATCAAAATCCCAACAACTTATTTTTCAGAAATAGAAAAACCAATAAGCAAATTTATCTGGAAGGGCAGGGTGCCCCGAATTGCTAAAAACATCTTGAGGAAAAAAAACAAAGCTGGAGGTCTCGCGCTGCCTGACTTTAAGGCATATTATGAAGCCACAGTGGTCAAAACAGCATGGTATTGGCATAAAGATAGATATATCGACCAATGGAATCGAATAGAGTGCTCAGATATAGACCCTCTCATCTATGGACATTTGATCTTTGATAAGGCAGTCAAGCCAACTCACCTGGGACAGAGCAGTCTCTTCAATAAATGGTGCCTAGAGAACTGGATATCCATATGCAAAAGAATGAAAGAAGACCCATCTCTCACACCCTATACAAAAGTTAACTCAAAATGGATCAAAGATCTAAACATTAGGTCTAAGACCATAAAACAGTTAGAGGAAAATGTTGGGAGATATCTTATGGATCTTACAACTGGAGGCGGTTTTATGGACCTTAAACCTAAAGCAAGAGCACTGAAGAAGGAAATAAATAAATGGGAACTCCTCAAAATTAAACACTTTTGTGCATCAAAGAACTTCTTCAAGAAAGTAGAAAGACAGCCTTCACAATGGGAGACAATATTTGGAAATGATATATCAGATAAAGGTCTAGTATCCAGAATTTATAAAGAGATTGTTCATCTCAACAACAAAAAGACAGCCAACCCAATTACAAAATGGGAAAAAGACTTGAACAGACACCTCTCAGAAGAGGAAATACGGATGGCCAAGAGGCACATGAAGAGATGCTCAATGTCCCTGGCCATTAGAGAAATGCAAATCAAAACCACAATGAGATATCATCTCACACCCACCAGAATGGCCATTATCAACAAAACAGAAAATGACAAGTGCTGGAGAGGATGCGGAGAAAGAGGCACACTTATCCACTGTTGGTGGGAATGTCAAAGGGTGCAACCACTGTGGAAGGCAGTTTGGCGGTTCCTCAAAAAGCTGAATATAGAACTGCCATATGACCCAGCAATACCATTGCTAGGTATCTACTCAAAGGACTTAAGGGCAAAGACACAAACGGACATTTGCACACCAATGTTTATAGCAGCATTATTTACAATTGCAAAGAGATGGAAACAGCCAAAATCTCCATCAACAGAAGAGTGGCTAAACAAACTGTGGTATATACATACGATGGAATATTATGCAGCTTTAAGACAAGATAAACTTATGAACCATGTAATAGCATGGATGGACCTAGAGAATATTATGCTGAGTGAATCCAGCCAAAAACTAAAGGACAAATACTGTATGGTCCCACTGATGTGAACGGACATTCGAGAATAAACTTGAAATATGTCATTGGTAACAGAGTTCAGCAGGAGTTAGAAACAGGGTAAGACAATGGGTAATTGAAGCTGAAGGGATACAGACTGTGCAACAGGACTAGATACAAAAACTCAAAAATGGACAGCACAATAATACCTAATTGTAAAGTAATCATGTTAAAACACTGAATGAAGCTGCATCTGAGCTATAGGTTTTTGTTTTGTTTTGTGTTGTTTTGTTTTGATTTTACTATTATTACTTTTATTTTTTTCTCTATATTAACATTCTATATCTTTTTCGGTTATGTTGCTAGTTCTTCTAAACCAATGCAAATGTACTAAGAAATGATGATCATGCATCTATGTGATGATGTTAAGAATTAATGATTGCATGTGTAGAATGGTATGATCTCTAAATGTTGGGTTAATTTCTTTTTTTTCTGTTAATTAAAAAAAAAAAAAGAGAAGGGATAATTGGAGATGAAGGGATACAGACTGTACAACGGGACTGGATATAAAAACTCAGAAATGGACAGCACAATACTATCCAATTGTAATGCAATTATGTTAAAACACTGAATGAAGCTGCATGTGAGGTATAGGTTTTTTGTTTTTGTTTTTTTTGTTTTTTTTTCTTTCTATTATTGTTTTAATTCTTATTCTGTTGTCTTTTTATTTCTTTTTCTAAATCGATGCAAATGTACTAAGAAATGATGAATATGCAACTATGTGATGTTATTAAGAATTACTGATTGTACATGTAGATTGGAATGATTTCTAATTGTTTTGTTAATTCTTTTTTTAATTAATAAAAAAATAAAAAATAAAAATAAAAAATTCTAAAAAAAAAAAAAAAAAAAAAAGATTCTATTTCCCAAGAACCACTCCTAATACCAAGCTGTGTTAGTTAAGGCTCTGTAAAGAAACAGAACCAACAGTAGAGGCCTATAAATATGGAATTACAAAGGTATCTCACACAACTGTGGGAATGGAGGGGTCCAAAATCCACAGGGCAGGCTGTGAAGCTGGCAGCCACAATGAAGGATCCACAGGAGATGCTCACAGCTGAAGAAGCAGCTAAAGAATCTCTCTTCTCCCTTAAATACCTTCACCTGATTGGATTATCTCATTGTGGGAGACATGTCTTACTTGATTGCAGGTATATTTAGCTGCTGGAATACACCAGCATTCCAGTTTATCAACCACCCACAGAATATCTTTGCCAGTGCCTGCCTGACTGGACAACTGAGCATTCTGGTGCCAAGTTGACATCAGAATCCAACCATTACACTCCCCAGTCAAAAGCAGAATGGATTAAAAACAGGACCCATCTATGTGCCCTCTATAGGAGACTCATTTTAGAACCAAGGGCAAAAATTGTTGAAAGTGAAAAGTTGAAGAAAAGATACTTCATGCAAATAACAATCAGAAAAGAGCAGGAGTAGCTATACTCATATCCAGCAAATTAGACTTCAAATGTAAAACAATTCAAGGAGACAAAGAAGGACACTATGTAAGAATAAAAGGAACACTTCATCAAGAAGACGTAACAATCATAAATATTTATGCACTGAGCCAGAATGCTCCAAAATACATGAGGCAAACACTGCAAAGCGAAATAGACACATCTCCCATTTGGAGACTTCAATTCCCCACTCTCATCAATGGATAGAACATCTAGACAGAGGATCACTAAGGAACAGGGATTTTGAATAAATGAACTAGACTTATAGATATTTATAGACCATTACACCCACAACAGCAGGATACACCTTTTTCTCAAGTGCTCATGGATCATTCTTAAGGATAGACCATATGCTGGGTCACAAAGCAAGTCTCAATAAATTTAAAAATATTGAAATAATACAAAACACTTTCTCAGGTCATAATGGAATTAAGTTGGAAATCAGTAACAGGCAGAAATAACAGAAAATTCACAAATATGTGGAAGTTCAACAACACACTTTTAAACAACCTGTGGGCCAAGGAGGAAATTATAAGAAAATCAGTAAATATCTTGAGGCAAATGAAAATGAAAATGCAACATATCAAAATGTATGGGATGCAGCAAAGGCAGTATTAAGAGGAAAATTTACTGCTTTACAATGCCCATATTAAAAAAGAAGAAAGAGCAAAAATCAAGGAATTAACAGTTCACTTGGAAGAACCAGAGAAAGAACAGCAAACTAACCCCAAAGCAAACAAAAGGAAAGAAATAACGAGGATTAGAGAAGAAATATATGATATTGAGAATATTAAAACAATAGAGAAAATCAACAATCCAGCACCTTTAAGAAAATCGATAAAATCAATGGACCCTTAGCAAGGTTGACAAAAAATAAGAGAGAGAGGATGCAATAAATAAATTCTGAAATGGAAGAGGGGACATAACCACTGGCCCTGTAGAAATAAAGCAGATAATGAGAGGATACTATGAGCAACTCTATGCTAATAAACTAGACAATGTAGATGAAATGGATGACTTTCTAGAAAGGTGTGACAACAAACACTGACTTGAGAAAAAATAAGCAACTTCAACAAACCAATCACAAGTAAAGGGATTGAATTAAGAAGCTCCCCAGAAAGAAAAGTCCAGAACCAGATGGCTTCACATGTGAATTCGACCAAACATTCAAGAAAGAATTAGTACCAATCCTGCTCATACTTCAAAAAGATTGAAAAGGAGAGAAGGCTACCTAACTCATTCTATGAAGCCAACCTCACCCTCATACCAAAGCCAGACAAAGATACTACAAAAAAAGAAATGTACAGACTAATCTCTCTAATGAATATAGATGCAAAACTCTTCAACAAAATTCTTACAATTTGGATCCAGCAGCACATTAAAAGAATTATACACCATGACCAAGCGAGATTTATTCCAGGTATGCAAGGATGGTTCAACATAAGAAAATCAATGCATGTAATGTGCCACATCAACAAATCGAGGCAGAAAATGCACAGGATTATCTCAATTGATGCAGACAAGGTATTTGACAAAATTCAACATCCATTGTCTTTTTTGGGGGGGTGTATTAAAATTTTATTTTATTAATGAAACCAATCAACATACGATATGAACATTCTTTTTTCATCACATAGTTGTATATTCATCATCATGATCATTTCTTAGTAAGAACATTTGCATCAATTCAGAAAAAGAAATAAGAGAACAGGAAAAAATTCATACATACCATACCCCTCACCCCTCCCTTTCATTGATCACTAGCATTTCAATCTACTAAATTTATTTTAACATTTGTTCCCCCTAGTATTTATTTATTTTTAATCCATATGTTTTACTTATCTGTTGATAAGGTAGATAAAAGGAGCATGAGACACAAGGTTTTCACAATCACACAGTCACATTGCAAAAGCTATATCATTATACAATCATCTTTAAGAAACTTGGCTACTGGAATGCAGCTCTACATTTTCAGGCAGTTCCCTCCAGCCTCTCCATTACACCTTAACTAAAAAGGTAATATCTATATTATGCGTAAGAATAACCTCCAGGATAACCTCTCAACTCTATTTGGAATCTCTCATCCATTGACTCTTTATTTTGTCTCATTTCTCTCTTCCCCCTTTCAGTTGAGAAGGTTTTCTCAATCCCTTGGTGCTGAGTCGCAGCTCATTATAGGATTTCTGTCCCACATTGCCAAGAAGTTCCACACCCCTGGGAGTCATATCCCACTTAGACAGGGAGAGGGCAGTGAGTTTGCTTGTCATGTTGTCTAGAGAGAGAGGCCACATCTGAGCAACAAAAAAGGCTCTCTTGGGGGTGACTCTTAGGCCTAATTTTAAGTAGGCTTAGCCTATCCTTTGTGGGCTTAAGTTTCATATGAACAAACCCAAAAATTGGGGGCTCAGCTATTGCTTTTGTTGTCCCCACTGCTTGTGAGAATATCAAGAATTCTCCACTTCAGGAAGTTGAATTTTCCCTCTTTTTCATCATTCCCCCAAAGTGACTTTGCAAATACTTTTTTATTCACTTCAACATCCATTTTCTTGATGAAAACACTTCAGAGGATAGGAATAGAAAGGAACTTCCTCAACATGATAAAGGTAATATATGAAAAACCCACAGCTACACCATCCTCAGTGGGGAAAGACTAAGCATTCCCTCTAAGATCAGGAACAAGACAAGGATGCCCACTGTCACCATTGTTGTTCAATGTGTCGGAAGTTCTAGCCAGAGCAATTAGACAAGAAAAAGAAATAAAAGACATCCAAATTGGAAAAACTCTCACTGTTTGCAGATGACATCATACTACACATCAAAAATCCCGAAAAATCTACAGCAGAGCTGCTAGAGCTAATAAATGAGTAAAGCAAAGCTCAACACCCAAAAATCAGTTGTGTTTCTATACACAACTATAGTAATGAGCAACCTGAGGAGGAAATCAAGAAAAGAATTCCATTTACAGTAGCAATCAAATATTTAGGAATAGATTAAGGACACAGAAGACCAATACATAGAAACTACAAGAAATTGCTAAAAAAGAAATCACTGAAGACCTAAATAAGTGGAAGGGCACACCGTGTTCATGGGTTGGAAGACTAAATACAGTTAACATGTTAATTCTACCTAAATTGATTTATAGATTCATTGCAATATCAATTAAAATCCCAACAACTTAGTTTGCAGAAATAGAAACACAAAAAAACAAATTTATTTGGAAGGACACAGTACTATGAATAGCTAAAAATACCTTGAGAAAGTAAAACGAAGTTGGAGGTCTCACACTACCTGACTTTAATGCGTATTATGAAGCTACAGTGGTCAAAACAGCATGGTACTGGCATAAAGTTTTGTATACTGACCAATGAAACTGAATAGAGTATTCAGGTGTAGTTCCTCTCATCTATGGACAATTGAACTTTGATAAGGCTGTCAAGCCAACTCACCTGGGACAGAACAGTCTCTTCAATAAATGGAGCTTGGAGAACTGGATATCCACATGCAAAAGAATGAGAGAGGATCCGATTGCACCCCCTATACAAAAATTAACTCAAAATGGATTTAAAAAACCTAAACATTAGAGCTAAAAACATAAAACTTTTAGAAGAAAATGTAGGAAAATATGTTATAAATCTTGAAATAGGAGGTGGTTTCCTAGACCTTACACCCAAAGCACGAGCATTGAAGAAAGAAATAGATAACTGGGAACTCCTCAAAGAACTTTGTCAGCAAAGTAAAAAGGTGGCCTATGCAATAGGAGACAACACTTGGAAGCCACATATCAGTAAGGATTTAGTATCCAGAATATATAAAGAAATTATTCAACTCAACCACAAAAAGACAAACAACCCAATGAATGGACAGTTCTCAGAAGAGGAAATAACAAATGGCCAAAAGGCACAAGAAAAGATGCTCAACTTCAATAGCTATTAGGAAAATGCAAATCAAAACCACAATGAGATATTATCTCACACCCACCAGAAAACAGAATAAAACAGAAAACGACAAGTACTGGAGAGGATGTGGAGAAAGAGGCACACTTACCCACTGTTGGTGGGAATTTCAAATGGTGCAACCACTCTGGAAAGCAATTTGGCTGTTCCCCAGAAAGCTAAGTATAGAATTGCCATATGATCCAGCAATCTCATGATTAGGTATATATTCAGAGGACCGGAGGGCAAGGACACAAACGGACCTTGCACACCAATGTTTATAGCAGCATTATTTACAATTGCCAAGAGATGGAAATAGCTCAAATGTCCATCAACAGATGAGTGGCTAAACAAGCTGTGGTATAAACATATGAGGGAATTTTATGTAGCTGCAAGACAGAATAAAGTCATAGAACATGTAACAACATGAATGAATCTTGAGGACATTATGCTGAGTGAGATCAGCCAGAGACAAAAGGACAAGTACTGTATGGTCTCACTAATATGAACTAATGTTAATGAACGAAATTGGAGAATTGAAGTTAAGAACAAAGGTTTTCAGGAGATAGAAATAAGGTACAGATTGGGTAATTGGTGCTAAACTAATACAGATTGTACAACAACAGGACTGACTGTAAAAATTCAAAAGTGGATAGCACAATACTACCTGATTGTAGCACAATCATGTAAGTGGCACTGAATGAAGCTGAATATGAGTATGCTCGAAGGAGGAGGGCTGGGGGCACATATGAAACCAAAAGGAAAGAGAAAGAGAAAGACTGAGATGGTATAATCTAGGAATGCCTACAGTGGGCAATGATGGTGATTAAATGTACAACTAAAAAAAAAAGTTTTTGCATGAGCGGGAACAAATGAATGTCAACATTGCCAGGGGCTAAAAATGGGTGGTGGGAGGTGGAGTGCAAGCAATGGAAGCTGAGGTTAGTCAACAGTAAATATTGTAACGTGCTTCTACTGAATGTAACAAAGGCGTTATTCCAAAACTTAATGTCACAGGTGGGGGGGTGGGGGGTGTAAATTGGGGTGGGGTATGGATTCCTTGTCTAAGTAAAGGAAATGTCTTCAGATGGACTATGGTGGTGAAGGCATGTCTATTTATTTGGGTTGGATTGTATGATGTGTGAATGAAACTGTATAAAATGAATGAAAGAAGCAAGTGCTAAAAATGCAGAGAAAGGGATGTGCTTATTCACTGCCGGTAGGGAAATGAGAGGTGTGGCCCCTTGGAGGGCAGCATGGTGGGTCCACGGGAGGTGGGGGTGGGGCTGCTGTGTGATCCTGAAGCCCCATTGCTCAGTGCATACCTGGAGGCACTGAGTGTGGGGACAGGAATGGACATTTGCACACCAGTGTCTCAATGTTCCCAATCCACGATGGATGGAGGTGGCCCAAGGAACAACAGCTGAGGGAAGGAAGCAGGAACTGGGGTGTACACACACAAAGGACGAGTAAGCGGCCACAAGAGGGAATGAAGTTGTGAGGCATGCACCTAAGCAAATGAAGCTTAGGGACTGTACATTGAATGAAATGTGAGGAACAAAAACGCACATATTACCATGCCTCACTCACACGGACTAACTATAATATAAAAACTCAGTGAACTAAGTCAGAGCATGGGTTATCAGGCTGGGGCTTATGGTAAAGGGTCCTAGATTGTAAGCCCTTACAGCCAAAACATTTACTCGGGAGGTGTAACTGTTATTTCTAAATTCGGAGATACTGAGCTGTTTGTATATAACATGGACTTTTCCAGAAGCTTCTGTTATTGTGTGACACCAGAGACTCGGAGTGAGAGCTCTGAAGCCACAAAACTCAGCAGTGCCCAATACAGGAGCTGCTTAAAAGGTTGACGAAGGGCTCAGACTTCTCGAGACATGATGGAAGCTGGTCTGGACAGGACTGATCAGAACACAGGGTAAAGGATGATATTGTCCATGTTCTAAAACTTCAACTTCTGTGTGAGACTAAAGGGAGAGATGTTTATTTGGTGCAAAATTTGTATTTTGGGCAGTGCATTTCCTAATTTAACTTGTGTGGTCAGTTTAATTGAACACCATAAGCACATAGACCCTTGAATAGGGTGTGAGATTTTGTTGGTTTGTCCAGGTTAGTGAGATGCCCCAATATATCCCTGAGTAATTTGGGCAGAGAATAAAGAAGTATTTGCAAAGTCCCCTTGGGGGACTGGGGAGAAAGGAGGAAATGTTCAACTTCCCCTTCTGGGGAATTCCTGATATTCTCACAAGCAGAGGGGACAACCAGATCAACAGGCTGAGCCTTTGATCTTGGGGTTCACCCCTAAGAAACTTATTCCTGCAAAGGATAGGCTTGACTTACTTATAACTATGCCTGAGAGTCACCCCCAGAGAACCTCTTTTGTTGCTCAGATGTGGCCTCTCTCTCTAAGCCAACTTGGCAGGTGAACTCACTGAGAAAGCCTTCTTAACCAAAAAAGGGGAAGAGAGAAATGAGACAAAATAAAAAGTGTCAGGGCGGATTCAGAAAGAGCAGCACCATGAAGCAGAGTCCACCAACAAGCGACCTTTGGAGATGAAGAAGGAAGACCTCCCAGGGAGCTTCGTGAAACCGGAAGTCATGAGAGAAAGCTAGCAGATGATGCCGTATTGGCCATGTGCCCTTCCAGCTGAGAGAGAAGCCCTGACTGTGTCTGCCATGTGCCTTTCCAGATGATAGAGAAACTCTGAACTTTATCAGCCATCTTGAACCAAGAAAAAGAAGTTGGTTAAAATACCACCTACAGGACTTCCGGAGAAGATGGTGGCTTAGTAAGACGCACGGGTCTTAGTTCCTCCTCCAGAACAGCAACTAAAGAAACAGAAACAATATGAAACAGCTCCCGGAGCCACGACAGAGGCCAAAAAGACAGCGTACCCCATTCTGGAATGGCTGAACGGGCAGGGAGAATCCGCTGTGGTGAGATACACGAGGGGCGCGCGTTCTCCCGGCTGGGGCAGCTGGCGACTGGGGTCCCCTCCACGCACGTGGCTCCCCAGTCTGACTGGGAACATTGGATAGTGGGGCCCTCCCGCCATGCTTGGCGTCTTGGGCCAGCTGGGCAATTTGGACCGGCACTCCCCCAAGCCGCGGTGGCCGGCGACCCCCACTCCACACGCGGTTTCCCGGGCCGACTGCGAGATTCGGATTGGCAAGTTAAAGAAGCGACAGCATCTTTTACTGGTGGGACCCGCATACAGATGAGCGCCACGAGCGCCACCTACTGGGCAGGAAAAGAAAAACAGAGCCCAGAGATTTCACAGAAAAACCTTTCAACCAGCCGGGTCCCACACCCAGGGAAATCTGATCAAATGCTCAGACACCAGCAGAAAATAATGGATCACGTTCGGAAAATTGAAGATATGGCTCAGTCAAAGGAACAAACCAACAGTTCAAATGAGATACAGGAGCTGAGACAACTAATGCTGAATATACGAACAGAAATGGAAAAACTCTTCAAAAACCAAATCAATAAATTGAGGGAGGACATGAAGAAGACATGGGCTGAACAAAAAGAAGAAATAGAAAATCTGAAAAAACAAATCACAGAACTTATGGGAGTGAAGGACAAAGAAGAAAAAATGGAAAAAACAATGGATACCTACAATGGTAGATCTAAAGAGACAGAAGCTACAATTAGTGAACTGGAGGATGGAACATCTGAATTCCAAAAAGAAACAGAAACTATAGGGAAAAGCATGGAAAAACTTGAGCAGGGGATCAGGGAACTGAATGACAATATGAAGCGCACAAATATACGTGTTGTGGGTGTCCCAGAAGGAGAAGAGAAGGGAAAAGGAGGAGAAAAACTAATGGAAGAAATTATCACTGAAAATTTCCCAACTCTTATGAAAGAACTAAAATTACAGATCCAAGAAGTGCAGCGCACCCCAAAGAGAATAGACCCAAATAGGCATTCTCCAAGACACTTACTAGTTAGAATGTCAGAGGTTAAAGAGAAAGAGAGGATCTTGAAAGCAGCAAGAGAAAAACAATCTGTCACATACAAGGGAAACCCAATAAGACTATGTGTAGATTTCTCAGCAGAAACCATGGAAGCTAGAAGACAGTGGGATGATATATTTAAATTACTAAAAGAGAAAAACTGCCAACCAAGACTTCTATATCCAGCAAAATTGTCCTTCAAAAATGAAGGAGAAATAAAAACATTTATAGACAAAAAGTCACTGAGAGAATTTGTGACCAAGAGACCAGCTCTGCAAGAAATACTAAAGGGAGCACTAGAGTCAGATAGGAAAAGACAGAAGAGAGAGGTATGGAGTAAAGTGTAGAAAGAAGGAAAATCAGATATGATATATATAATACAAAAGGCAAAATGGTAGAGGAAAATATTATCCAAACAGTAATAACACTAAAAGTTAATGGACTGAATTTCCCAATCAAAAGACATAGACTGGCAGAATGGATTACGACCCAGCAATACCACTGCTAGGTATCTACTCAAAGGACTTAAGGGCAAAGACACAGACGGACATTTGCACACCAGTGTTTATAGCAGCATTATCTACAATTGCAAAGAGATGGAAACAGCCAAAATGTCCATCAACAGACGAGTGGCTAAACAAACTGTGGCATATACCTACGATGGAATATTATGCAGCTTTAAGACAGACTAAACTTATGACGCATGTAATAACATGGATGGACCTAGAGAACATTATGCTGAGTGAGTCTAGCCAAAAACTAAAGGACAAATACTGTATGGTCCCACTGATGTGAACTGACATTCGAGAATCAGCTTGGAATATATCATTGGTAACAGAGACCAGCAGGAGTTAGAAACAGGGTAAGATAATGTGTAATTGGAGCTGAAGGGATACAGACTGTGCAACAGGACTAGATACAAAAACTCAAAAATGGACAGCACAATAATACCTAAGTGTAATGTAACTATGTTGGAACACTGAATGAAGCTGCACCTGAAATATAGTTTTTCGTTTGTTTGTTTGTATCTTTTGTTTTTGTTTTTTTCTTTTTCCTTTATATATATATATTTTTTATTAGTATTATTATTTTAATTCTCTTCTCTATATTAACATTCTATATCTTTTTCTGCTGTTTTGCTAGTTCTTTTCCTAAATCGATGCAAATGTACTAAGAAATGATGATCATACATCTATGTGATGATACTAAGAATTACTGAGTGCATGTGTAGAATGGAATGATTTCTAAATACTGTGTTAATTTCTTTTCTTTTTTTTTGATTAATAAAAAAAAAATACCACCTACAAAAAAAAAAAAAAGTGTCAGGGCGGAGAGTTTTCAAACAGAGTTGAAAGGTTCTCCTGGAGATAATTCTTATGCATTCTGTAGACATCCCTTTTTAATTTATGGAGTATTGGAGTAGCTGGAGGGAAATACCTGAAACTCTGAGCTGTGTTCCAGTACCTTCGTTATTGAAGACAGTTGTATAATGATAGAGCCTTTTTTTTTCATTTCAGTAATTTTATTGAAAGTTATATCCTTTAGTACCAAACACAGTAATAGTTTGTTAGGTTATCTCTGCTAGCTCAAAATTAACACTGATTTATTCAAAATATTGAAATGTGTAAGCTATTTGGGAAAAATGAAAAGTTTTCCACAAACATAGTTTACAAAAGGTAGGTATGATTTTTTAGATATTACTGTAGTTATTTGGTTTATTTTTCAGTGTGTATTTACCCACAACATGATGTCAAAAGTAAATATGAATTGGTTACAGCTATCCTGGATAAACTGGGCTGTCCATTTGCACTGAGTGACTGTTTAACAACAGTGGTTGTAATATTGTAGACCTTACATTCACTGATTCACGTGGAAAATCCTGAATATTACCTGTTTTAAGGGTGCCTAGTCACTTAAGACTTTGTTTTGGCACAATGTGGGCATTACTGAATGTCTACTCTTCCTTTTAAACTAAATTCTAAATTAGGAAATGATGATTTTATGAAAACAGTCCTTAGTAAAAACTTCTAGAGTGTTAATTTAAGCCTGAACTTGCTTTGGTGGGGTAAAGCAAATTTTTGGAGTGATTATTTTGTTACAAGAGAAACTAAGTTTGTCGATGGGACTAAACTGAGGCAGTAGATTTTACATAAAAATGTCTTTCACGGATATAAGCATCACCTGTGTTCTAGAAAAAATATTAACACTAATTTAATGACTATGCCAGGCTTACCAGGTCTATATTTTTTGCTTTATATAAAATGTCCTCAAATTTAAATGTAATTGCCAAGTAGTAGTAAACCCACACCTCTGGAATATCCATCACTTGGCATTATTAGTACAAAGAAGCCTAATCTGTTTTGCCTGCAAAGTGCATGTGGAAGTTGGTTTGGATGTATACCTCACAATTTAAAAAGCACACTTAAGATGACTTATAAGCAGGTTACCACTTTCAATTCCTCCTAAATAAAATATTTAGAAAGGCTAATGAAGTTCAGGGTTTCTCTCTCAACTGGAAGGGCACATGGTGAACACGGAGACGTCTGCTGGCTTTCTCTCCAGGCTTCCTGTTTCATGAAGCTCCCCCGGGGAAGTTTTCCTTCTTCATCTCCAAAAGTCACTGGCTTGTGGGCTGTGGCTCTCGTCATTCTCCAGCTTTCTCCAAAATGCTTCCTCTTTTAAAGGATCCCAGTAATGTAATCAAGACCCACGTGGAATGGGTCAGGTCTCCGTGGAGATAACCTCGTCAAGTTTCCAACCTATAGTACTGAATAGGGATTAGAAGAAATGGTTCCTCCAACAAAAGCGATTAGGATTAAAACATGGCTTTTCTAGGGTGCACAAATCCTTTCAAACTGGCACAAAGGATAAGGGGTAAAATAAGTTGGGTAGATGGAAATACTAGTGGTCATTGTGACGGAGGGATAAGGGGCACGGTGCGTATGCTTTCTTTTCTTTTTACTTATTTTTCTGGAGTGATGCAAGCGTTCTGAAAAATGATCATGGTGATGAATACACACCCATATGCAGCCTGCAGACCCACTTTGGTCCTGGGTTAGAGAAAAAGGACAATAAAACTGGAATGTATAGCCTGTGTCCCCCATGCTTCTTGAGGATCTTTGAAGAAACTATATGGAACCTAGAAAAGGATAAACTGACTGTCCCGAGTTGCTCGATGTTATCTGCAGTTTGAGACAAAAGATCAGTCCAAAAGATAAAAATAAATAATAGGGAGAACAAATGTTAAAATAAATTTACTTTGAAATGCTAGTGATCAATGAAAGCCAGGGGTAAGGGGTATGGTATGTATAATCTTTTTTTTCTGTTTGCGTTTTATTTCTTTGTCTGTTGTCTTTTTATTTCTTTTTCTGAATTGATGCAAATGTCCTAAGAAAAGATGAATATGCAACTATGTGATGATATTGTGAATTACTGATTATATATGTAGAATGGAACGATCATATGTTAATGTTTTTGTTCGTTTGTTGTTAAATTTTTTTAATAAATAAATAAATAAATAAATAAGATCAGTCCAAAAGGACTCATTTCTTGAAATGACTGCTTCAGAACGTAAACAGCAGACAAGGGCTGCCACCTACAGCAGAACTCTGTGGGTTCTTTCCCAAAAATGTAACTTTTTGGTAATTCAACCTCAACTTCACATGTTCAAATTACTTCTATGCTTTTAAACTCATTCCCTGAGAAACATACACCCAATGTGTGAACACGGTGGCCGTAAAGGGACATGACAATTCAATGGAATATGTGACCCTGATGGGCCCCAACAAGGGAGGAGAAAAGGCCAAAAAGGACTTAATCAGCATATATGAAAAAGTTGGAATATAGACTGCTTTCTATCAATGCTAAGTTTCTTGAACTTGACAACTGCACTTACGATGGCTATAAGTGAATATTCTTGTTCTTAGGAAAGGGACCCAGCAGTATTGGGAACGTGCTGTGTACAAACTACAATCAAATGTTCAGAAAATACATTGATAAATGGACAGGCAGACAGATGGGTGAATGGTTAGATCAGTAGAATGATACAGCAAATGTGGAAAAATATTAAAATGGGTGGACCTGGGGATCTAGGAGGGGTGGGGATATGTCAGAGTTCTCTGTACTGAGTTTGTATTTTTTGCAACTGTCCTGTAAGTTTGAAATTATTTAAATATAAAAGATTTTTTTAAAAAGCAATGGAAACTCAGCAGAAACCATGGAGGCAAGAAGACAGTGGGATAATATATTTAAATTATTAAAAGAGAAAAACTGCCAACCAAGAATTCTATATCCAGAAAAATTGTCCTTCAAAAATGAGGGCGAAATTAAAGCATTTTCAGACAAAAAATCACTGAGAGAATTTGTGACCAAGAGACCAGCTCTGCAAGAAATACTAAAGGGCACACTACAGACAGATACAAAGACAGAAGAGAGAGGTGTGGAGAAGAGTGTAGAAAGGAAGACTATGAGTAAAGGTAAAAAGAAGGAAAATTAGATATGACATATAAAATCCAGAAGGCAAAATAGAGGAAGAAAGTACTACCCATGCAGTAATAACACTGAATGTTAATGGATTAAACTCTCCAATCAAAAGACATAGTCTGGCAGAATGAATTAAAAAACAGGACCCATCTATATGCTGTCTCTATTCAAAGGACACAAGGCCAAGGACACAAATGGACATTTACACACCAATCTTTATAGCAGCATTATTAACAATTACCAAGAGATGGAAGCAGCCAAAATGTCCATCAACAGACAGTTGGCTAAACAAACTGTGACATTTATATAAGATAGAATATTATGCAGCTGTAAGACAGAATAAAGTTATGAAGTATGTAACAACATGAATGGACCTTAAGGACATTATGCTGAGTGTGATTAGCCAGAAACAAAAGGACAAATACTGTATGATCTCACTGATATGAACTGACATAAGTGAATAAACTTGGAATATTTAACTGACATAAGTGAATAAGCTTGGAATATTTCCTTGGTAACAGAGACCATCAGGAGATAGAAATAGGGTAAGATATTGGGTCATTGGAGCTGAAGGGATACAGATTGTGCAACAGGACTGAATATAAAAACCCAGAAATGGACAGCACAATATTACCTAACTGTAATACAATTATGTTAAAACACTGAATGAAGCTGCACATGAGAATGATAGAGGGAGGAGGGCTGGGGCATAAATGAAATCACAAAGAAAGACAGATGATAAAGATTGAGATGGTGTAATCTAGGAATGCCTAGAGTGTATAATGATAGTGACTAAATGTACAAATTTAAAAAATGTTTTTGTATGAGGAAGAACAAAAGAATGTCATTACTGCAGTGTGCTGAAAATAGACAGTACTTAATATTTTAAAATTTCAACTTATGTGTGAGACTAAAGCAAAAAATGTTTATTTGGTACAAATCTATACTTTAACTAGTGCATCTCCTAATATAACTTATGTAGAAAGTTGATTGAATACCTTAAGTACATGGAACTTTGTATAGGACATGAGATTTTGTTGGTTTGTCCAGGTGATGCCCTGATGAATCCCAGAGTGATTTGATCAGTGAGTGGAAAAGTATTTGCAAAGTCCCCTTTGGGGAATGGTGAGAACGGGAGAAAACTCAACTTCCCCAAGTTGTATTCTTGATAGTCTCACAAGCAGTGTGGACAACCAAAGCTATAGGCTGAGCCCCCAGTCTTGGGGTTTGTTCATATGAAACTTAACCCCACAGGGGATAGGTCAAGCCTACTTAAAATTAAGCCTAAGAGTCACCCCCAAGAGAACCTCTTTTGTTGCTCAAATGTGGCCTCTGTCTCCAGCAAACACAGCAAGCAGACTCTCCCACCTCCCCCTTTCTACGTGGGACATGACTCCCAGGGGTGTGGATCTTCCTGGCAACATGGGACAGAAATCCCAGAATGAGCTGAGACCCAGCATCAAGGGATTGAGAAAACCTTCTGGACCAAAAGGGGGAAGAGTGAAATGAGACAAAGTGTCAATGGCTGAGAGATTCCAAACAGAGTTGAGAGGTTATCCTGGAGGTTATTCTTATGCATTAAGTAGATATCACCTTGTTATCCAAGATGTAATGGAGAGGCTGGAGGGAACTGCCTGAAAATGGAGAGCTGTGTTCCAGTAGCCATGTTTCTTGATGATGATTGTATAATGATATAGCTTTCACAGTGTGACTGTGTGATTGTGAAAACCTTGTGTCTGATGCTCCTTTGATCTACCTTGTCAACAGATGAGAGGAACATATGGAATAAAAATAAATAATAGGGGGAACAAATGTTAAAACAGATTTAGTTTGAAATGCTAGTGATCAATGAAAGGGATCAGTAAGGGGTATGGCCTGTAAAATTTTTTTTTTCTGTTTGTTATGTTTTTCTGTTGTCTTTTTATTTCCTTTTCTGAATTGATGCTAATGTTCTGGGAAATGATTATGATGATGAATATGTAACTACGTGATGATATTGTAAATTGCTGAGTGTATGTGTTGGGAATGTTTGTTTCTTGTAATTTTTTTAAATTAATAAAAAACTTTTTAAAAAAGCAATGGAAAAATTGGATAAAGATAGTCTATATGATGAATTTATAGGTGCAAAGGACTGAATGACAAAGAGCTGGTCTATCAACAGACCTGGAGATAAAAAGTGGATTTTGGGGAAGCTGGAAACCAGTTACTACAAGTCAAAAAATGTGCTCTTATGGTATGCCAAGCCTCAAACAACAGTATTCCTGAAAACCCAAGGCTGTATCGAAGACTCTATGAAAGTTTTAATCATGAAGTTTATTTTTCAGAAACTTAATACCTCCAGATGATTCCTTCGCCAGATAAGCCCTGAAACTTAGAGGACCAGTCTTTCCCAAAACACCAACCTTTGCCTCCCCCTACCCCATAATGTCGACACCCCTTCTAAACATGAAGAAGTTAGAATGGTCATAGGCCAATACCCAGAAGATTGAGAGAAGGATCAAATGAGAGGGGGGAGAGGTAACAGAGAAGTTAGTGTTTAACAGATGATTATGACAACTGGCTCATTATATAGATATTTCTTGTTAGTTTCTAGTGTATTTTCTAGAACAGCCAGAAAGAAATACCTGAAATAGTGGAACTGTAACCCATACCATACATTGAAATTTGCTCTATAACTACTGGCTAAACTGTACTTTGAAATTTATTGCTTTTGTGTACATATATTTCACAAGCAAAAAAAATTTTTTTTTAAACCCTGCTCTTGCTACTAAGTAAAATCCATGCTCAAATGCTCTAGTTCAGACACGATTCCGCTTGATGCACCAATCAGCACAGCTGGGTAAGCGCAGAGCCCGCCTCAGCACCTCCTACCCCTGCCAGGCCTAAGGGTTAGGATTAGGGTTGGTTCAGGTGAGGGTTAGGTTTAGGGTTCAAGGGTTAGGGTTAGCGTTGGTTAGGGTTAGTGTTAGGGTTAGGATTAGCCTTAGGGTTGGTCAGTGTTAGGGTTAGGGTTAGGGTTAATGGATGACTTCGGATTAGGGTTAGGGTTACAGGGTTAGGGTCAAGGTTAGGGTTGGTTAGGGTTGGTTAGGGTTAGGGTTAAAGGGCGACTTCGGATAAGAAAGTCAGACCGGTGGAAATGCCCTGCTGTTTCCGCACAGAAAGCAATACCATTGTTTTTTATTAAATTGAGGGTATAGTAAGCTAAGCAAGTCCTACTGTGTTTACATTCTGTCTTTTAAAAGACTCACATTAAATGTCTGCAGAAGATACCACAACCTGGGCTACAACATTTAAATATCCAATAAGGGGCTTAAAAAGGAGAGGACGCTGCATCAGATGACAAACGACGAAACATCGCTCCATTTTTCTCACAGTCGTTGGTTTATTAATGTATATTAATTACTAAGGAGGTTTATTTTAAATAACAGCAGTTACGCATCTGGAAAGCAAGCCTTACCGATGTCATCTCACACACAACCCCTTTCGTCGTTCCGTGCGCAGCGCTCCGAGGGCGGTGGGCTTCCTGGAGGAGGCCACAGGCCCCACCTCCCGGGCGCTGGCCTCGCCCCCACCGCCAATCCCGCCTCCGCAGCCGCAGGCCCCGCCCCATTTCCTCGCAGCGTCTCGGAACGTCAGGTCCCGCCCCTCGGGCCCGGACTGGGGAGTGCCCGCGAAACCCCAGAGAGACGGACCGCCTCTTCCGGCCCAGCTTGTCACAGTGGCTCCCAGTACACCCCGCCTCTTCCGGTGTCAGTCTGGCGTGGCAGCGCGGGTAAGTGGCCCTAAGCCTTTCGTGCCCTCCCTGTCATGGCGGCCCCTGGCTTCTCCTTCCGGCCGCAGCGCGTCATGGCGGCGCCCATTTATCCACTTCGTGGTCAGCCCTCCCTGCTGCCTTCACCCTTCGTAGACCCGGCTGCCATGGCGGCGCCCAGGGCTTACCGGAAGTGAAACCTTTGAAATGAGGCGGTGCCTCCGCCCGGAAGCGAACGCGGCGCAGAAAAAGATGGCGGTGGTGGGCAATGCTGTGCCTGGCGGGGCCCGGGCCGGCGGGCCGCCTAAGGCCCGGCCGCAGCCGTCTTCGCCCCTCGCCGCCGGACCGGCCCTCATAGCGAGCGGCGACGAGCTGGTCGCCGCCGTGTGGCCCTGCCGACGCCTGGCGCTGCTGCGGCGCCTCACGGTGCTGCCGTTCGCGGGGCTGCTGTACCCGGCCTGGCTGTGCGCCGCGGCCGCTGGCTGCTGGGGTGGGAGCTGGACGCAAGTCCCCGAGGCCGCGCTGCTCGTGCTCGCCGCCATCTGCCTCACGCACGCGCTCACCGTCCTCTCGGGACATTGGTCCGTGCACGCGCGCTGTGCGCTCACCTGCACCCCGGTAAGTGTGCGCGTTCCGGCGGGCCCCGACCCGGGCCTCTGCTCTGCCCTGGACTCAGGCCTCACCTGACCCCGCTGCTGTCCGGCCGTACGACCCTAGTGCAGGGTGCTTCGTGTCTCTAGAATCGCTCCCTGCGTTTTTGTTGAGATTCAGAAAAATACTAGCTCAGGGCCTGCTCGATGTCATCGCGCCAGAGGACTCATCAGTGTCCACTCCCCGTACTAGCGAGGACTTGGTCGATTCTCCCTCCTCCTGGCGACACCTGCAGGGTGGGTTCCCACGCCTCGGAGGCTGAGCGTGGTCCTCCCTAGGGCAGAACTGGGCATGAGTCCTGTGGTTTGGTCTCGGGCGTCTTCCTAGATCCCGCAGTGAGCCCGAGTCGGGGCTAGTCACACTGTTTAAGGAACGGGAGCCGTTTGATGGTGAGCTGGTGACTTAGCTGCTGTGGGCTCTGTGAACTGGGCGGAGGATGGGGAGGACTGCTGCCAGGTGCGCCTGCAGTGGGGTGGCTCAGCACAGCATGCTATGTGTGAGAGCTGTGGCAGGAGGCTGTAGCTGTGAGCCTTCTGGGGTTGCCAGTTGACCTCAGACACCTCCGGTGCCCTGAGCAGGTTTGGGCCCTGGGCGCTGAGGTCTGCCTCCAGTGAGCCTCCCCTCTGAGCTGGCCTAAAGAAAAGAGCCCATTGCCCCAAAGCCCCCTTTGTCCTCCTTCTTTCCTGCAAAAGCTTCCATGTGTGTGTTTACTGGAAGAAGAGGGAAAGGGAACAGCGTCAAGGGCTGTGAGAACAGACAGGAGGCTTCTCTGGCACTGATTGTGAACCTGAACCCTTACATTCTCCCTTCTGAGAGAGTGTAACCTCAGCCTGGCCTGTGCTCTCTCTAACAAATCTTTTCAGGGGGAGGGTCTGAAATTTCTGTCCATGGAGGCTTCAGGTGGGTATAATGAGAGTCCAGGGAACCATAGCATTACGGAGGGGAATTGGAAGAGCACGTTGCTACCCCCCACACACACGCACACAAAGTTGTACTTGCTTATTGGCGTGAAGCTAAAAAGTGACATTGTTAACTTCTTCTCCAGAGACGAGAACAGGGGGATCTCAACAACCATGGGGTTAGGAGAGGTAGCTCTGGGGTTGCACCAGGAACACTTCTGCTCTCAGGGTTTCCCTTTCTGTCGGATGGAAACTGTGACACCCAAGCACAATGCTTTTGCGAGGAGAAGTGGAGGGTGCTTTCTGCAAGGCATGTGGCATGGAGCTGGCATGGAAGTGCACCGTGTGCTTTTGCTACGTGGTACCACCAGAATTTTAGTTAGATTCTTGTCTTGGTTTCCCCCTGCTTCATGCCGTTGAGCTCCCCAAGGGGTGAGGCCTTTTTTCTCAGTCACTGCTGCCCAGGGTCTGGTGCAGTATTGGTGTGGTGAATGCAGCCGTGTGTTCACAG
Source organism: Tamandua tetradactyla (assembly GCF_023851605.1). Taxonomy (NCBI): domain Eukaryota; kingdom Metazoa; phylum Chordata; class Mammalia; order Pilosa; family Myrmecophagidae; genus Tamandua; species Tamandua tetradactyla. The sequence continues at coordinate 96,650,349 of NC_135337.1, read as the reverse complement.
GGTCGGCGGGGAGGGGGTCTAAGTAAGCTTCGTCTAGCACCTCCCATGTTTTAGGTGCTGGACAGACAGCAGTGAACAGATAGTCAAACCTCACTTCTTGCAGCTAGTGGAGGAGAAAGAACCCAGCAGTAAGTGCCCAAGATAAGCTGAGGCCATAACGGGGCTGGAACTAGATTGGGCTTCAGGAAAGGGCAGGCTTGAACAAAGACCTGAAGGCAGCAAGAAAGCCGGTGTGTGCTGTATATTCCAGGCAGAGGCAGCAGAGCAGAGGGCCCCTCCTGCTCCAGGACAGCGAAAGAGGCAGTGGGGGGAACCTGCCAGATGATGTGGCTGGGTCTGCTTTAAGCTCGGCATGAGGTGCCGGCATCAGCAGAGCCTGTGGCAGCCTTTTCCAGAGCTCATCTGAGCAGCTCTTTTGCCGCATCTTCCCCAAAGGCCCCGGGGACTGTTGGTTGAGAAGTGGGTCCTCTGCCCCTCGCAGGAGTATGATGCCAGCAAAGCGACCTTCGTGAAAGTGGTGCCGACCCCCAACAACGGCTCCCCCGAACTCGTGGCCCTGCACTGGGATAAGGTAGGGTGGCCCCACTGGCAGATTCCCCTGGGCCCGCAGCCCCGAGTTGGGGCCTCAGCTGCAAACACACCTTCCACCACAGGACGAGGACGGGCAGGAGGTGCTGTCCTTCGAGTTCCAGAAGATCAAGTATTCCTATGATGCCCTCGAGAAGAAGCAGTTCCTTCCTGTTGCCTTTCCTGTGGGAAACACCTTCTCCTACTACCAGAGCAGCAGAGGTTTCCAGGAAGACACAGAGATCCGGGCAGCCGAGAAAAAGTTTGGGAGTAATAGGTGAGCCCCCCTTCTGGCCCCGTGTTTGCCACAGCCCTTTTCCCAAGTTCTCCTGCTTTAAGCTTATGTCTTTGCTGGTACTGTCACATGCGTTCCTGCACCTAGGAACAGTGGTAAAAAAGCCATGGGCGGCAGTGACCACTCTGCCCACGTCTCTCCTTGCATCACTTCGAACACCGCAGGGACTGACGTCGGCCGGGAGGGGCATCCTGGCCTACGCACCCAGTCACCTGGTGTCAGAGCCCCAGTCACAGCTATCATGGTACCCGTCCTAAGCCGGGGAGCCCGCAGAACCTCTAGGCACCCTTGTCCTCACTCACCTGGTTTTCACAAATGGTGACTGCATTGACGGAACTACGATGTAACACAGAGATTCATAATGTCATCCCCACTGACAGCCTGGGCAGGCCCTTCACACCATTGCTGCTTGTTGCAGGGCCCCTAGCACCCCATCCCGGGGTCTCGTGCTGCAATTGCCTTTGCTATGACCCTGTCCTGTGGCAGGGTCCTTCTTGGTTTTGGGGCAGAGTGAAGGCAGCCTGGGCCCCTGCAGAGCAGCTGCCTCTTGCACACTGGGGCTCTGCTCCAGGCATATTTGGACAAGCCTTGGAGTCCCCCATCTGCAGGACAAGTGCTGCCAGGAACAGGGCGGGCATGTGATGTCTTCCAGGGCCGAGATGGTGGTGCCTGACTTCTCTGAGCTGTTCAAGGAGAGAGCCACAGCCCCCTTCTTTGTGTTTCAGGTAAAGCGGCAGCTCCGCCGTTCTCGCCTCCTCTGTCCTTGGGTCCTTTGGGGTCGGGGCAAGCCTGTCTGCTGCTCCCTGTCCTCGTGGGCCGCGGCTGGTGGCAGGCAGAGCGTCTGCCCAGGGTTGAGGGCCCATGCACACTGTCTGTCCCACAGGTGCTGTGTGTGGGGCTTTGGTGCCTGGATGAGTACTGGTACTACAGCGTCTTTACACTCTCTATGCTGGTGGCTTTCGAGGCCTCACTTGTGCAGCAGCAGATGCGCAACATGTCTGAGATCCGCAAGATGGGGAACAAGCCACACGCCATCCAGGTCGGGGCGGGCCTGGGCCAGGGAGGGTGGGCCCGGGGGCTCCCTGTCAGCTGCAGCGGCCCAGAGGGGACTCCTGATGGACGCCCTGCCTGGCCCCGCCCAGGTCTACCGGAGCCGCAAGTGGAGGCCCATCGCCAGTGACGAGATCGTGCCTGGGGACATCGTCTCCATCGGTGAGGCCCGGCCCTGCCCGGGGGGCCCGCCTCCAGGGCACTGCCAACCCTCCCCTGCCCCACAGGCCGCTCCCCCCAGGACAACCTGGTGCCCTGCGACGTGCTGCTGCTGCGAGGCCGCTGCATCGTGGATGAGGCCATGCTCACGGGGGAGTCGGTGCCGCAGATGAAGGTGAGGGTGGGGGCCGCAGGAGGGCTGGGGCCCAGGGGGAGCTGGGGCAGGGAGTGGGTGGCTGTGGCACCGGGTCCACCCTACCCTGTTCTCAGGAGCCCATCGGAGACCTCGACCCTACCCGGGTGCTGGACCTGCAGGCGGATGCGCGGCTCCACGTCGTCTTTGGGGGCACCAAGGTGGTGCAGCACATCCCGCCACAGAAGGCCGCCTCGGGCCTCAAGCGTAGGTGCCCGGGGCCAGCTGGGGGGTCGGGTGGGGTCGAGGCTGCCCGAGGGGTTGGGGGAGGCCAGGTGGGGTCAGGCAGAGTTGGGGTAGCTGCAGGCTGACGGCAGCTTTCCTCCCCCCAGCGGTGGACAGTGGGTGTGTGGCCTTCGTTCTGAGGACCGGCTTTAACACATCGCAGGTGGGTGCTGCCCTCTGTGGGGGGCGGTAGGGACACCGCCTCAGCCCGCAGGATGCCCCCCCCCCCCGGCAGTGTGCTCTGGGACGCCCACCTGTGGCTGGGGCTTTCGGGGAGTGTAGACGGCTGGCGGCTGTCTCTGCACTGTGGGGCCAAGGACCCGGTGCCTTCCAGAAGCCCTGCCCACCTCCCCACCCCCCGCACCCCACCTGCAGGGCCGGCTGCTGCGCACCATCCTTTTCGGCGTCAAGAGGGTGACGGCCAACAACCTGGAGACCTTCATCTTCATCCTCTTCCTCCTGGTCTTCGCTGTCGCGGCAGCCGCCTACGTGTGGGTGGAAGGTGAGCTACGCCCCCTGCCCAGGCTGCGTAACGCCGGCCACCGCAGGCTGGCAGCCCTGTCCCCACAGGTACCAAGGACCCCAGCCGGAACCGCTACAAGCTGTTTCTCGAGTGCACCCTCATCCTCACCTCCGTCGTGCCCCCCGAGCTGCCCATCGAGCTGTCTCTGGCCGTCAACACCTCCCTCATTGCCCTGGCGAAGCTCTGTGAGGGCCTCGGGCGGGCGGGGCGGTGGGCGGGGCAGCGGGTGGGGTGGCCAGGCCTGACCCCAGCTTCCCCCAGACATGTACTGCACGGAGCCCTTCCGGATCCCCTTCGCCGGCAAGGTCGAGGTCTGCTGCTTCGACAAGACTGGCACCTTGACCAGCGACAGTCTGGTGGTGCGCGGCGTGGCTGGGCTCAGGTGGGTAGCTGCGGGCATCCGGTGCCTCTATCAGGCCCTGCCCCTGCTCTGTGGCCGGTGGGCCCTGCCCCTGCCGTGTGACTGCTGTGGTGCCCACCCCGCAGGGATGGGGAGGTGACACCCGTGTCGAGCATCCCAGTGGAGACACATCGCGCCCTCGCCTCGTGCCATTCACTCATGCAGCTGGATGACGGCACGCTCGTGGGTGACCCCCTTGAGAAGGCCATGCTGACGGCCGTGGACTGGACGCTGACCCGAGGTGAGCCCCCAGCCCCTCTCAGGGCCAGGCTGCACCCCTGGGGGTCCTGGGTGGGGTCTCCCTGAGTGCCAAACCCCGTGTGGCTCTCAGCCCCTGGGTGAGGGGCGCAGGCGGTCGGGAGAGGCTGGCTGGGTGGCCTCTCCTGAGCGAAGCCCCTCAGGACTCCTACTTATTTGTTTCCAGATGAGAAAGTATTCCCCCGAAGTATTAAAACTCAGGGGCTGAAAATTCACCAGCGCTTTCATTTTGCCAGTGCCCTAAAGCGAATGTCCGTGCTTGCCTCCTACGAGAAGCTCGGCTCCCCCGATCTCTGCTACATCGCGGCCGTGAAGGGGGCCCCCGAAACCCTGCACGCCATGGTGAGCCAGCCCTGGACAGGGCGTGGGGCGCGGGCTGGGGTGGGAGAGGGGGCCGTCACTGATGGCACGCGTGCCCCCTGCAGTTCTCCCAGTGCCCGCCCGACTACCACCACATCCACACTGAGATTTCCCGGGAAGGAGCCCGCGTCCTGGCGCTGGGGTACAAGGAGCTGGGGCACCTCTCCCACCAGCAGGTGAGGCCACGACCCCACCCAGCCCCGGCCCCCCTCCTCCATCGCCCCCAAGTAGGGCTGAGCTCCTTGGGGGCCTGTGGCACTGGGTGCCAGACAGGACAATGAGGAGGGCCTCCTCGCCAGTCCGCGCTCAACCTGGATGCAGTGGTGGGGCAGGTGTAGTGATGAGGGCGCTCGCGTGTCCCCACACAGGCCCGAGAAGTCAGGCGCGAAGCCCTCGAGTGCAGCCTCAAGTTTGTCGGCTTCATCGTCGTCTCCTGTCCACTCAAGGCCGACTCCAAGGCCGTGATCCGTGAGATCCAGAATGCGTCCCACCGGGTGCGCGCCCAACCTCTGGCTCCAGGCTGCCCCTCAGCCGACTGTGCCTGGGGCCACCCTGGGGGCCAGCTTGCCACCTCCCGCAAGTCCCTCCCTAGGGGGATGGCCCACTCCTGGGAGGAAGAAGTGAGGTCACACAAGGCGCCTGGGTGGGGCTGGGGGGCGGACATGGAGCAGCCGTGCTGGGGTGGGGGTGGGCCGCCTCGTCCTGGAGGGGCTGCTCTGACTGCCCGGCCTCCGCGCCTCAGGTGGTGATGGTCACAGGGGACAACCCGCTCACCGCCTGCCACGTGGCCCGGGAGCTACGCTTCACTGACAAGGCGCACACGCTGATCCTGCAGCCGCCGCTCGAGAGAGGTGGGCACCGCCCTCCGCACCCCCAGGGCCACGGGCACTCTCACATCTTTGCCCCCAGAGTAGGCGGGAGCCTGTCGGGCACGTGTGGGGAGACCACCTGCCCAGAACACATGGTCTCTCGTGTCCCCTGAGGTGGGTCATGGGGTGCCACCTCGTACTGGGTCCTGGGGAGTGGGCATGCATCATGGGCCAGCGAGACAGAGTCAGCCTGACTTGGCAGGGATCCCTGGGGCTGGGGTACACTGACTGGGCATTGTGTCTGGCAGGGGTCTCGGGGTTGCCCCTGGTCCACCACAGAGGAGGCTGGTCCCACACTGGGTGGGGCAGACGGGCGGGTTCGGGGCAGCCCTGGGTGGGCTGGCATGGGAGCACGTCGCAGGGCCTGCAGGCCACCCCACCTGCCCCTGACCCCGGGCACCCCAATACAGGCCGACCCTGGGAGTGGCACTCCATCGATGGCAGCGTCGTGTTGCCCCTGACCCCGGGCTCTGTGAAGGCGCTGGCTGACAAGTACGCGCTGTGCCTCACGGGGGACGGCCTGGCCCACCTGCAGGCTGCGGACCCCCAGCAGTTGCTCCACCTCATCCCTCACGTGCATGTGTTTGCCCGCGTGGCCCCTAAGCAGAAGGTGGGTGATGCCAGGGACGCAGCGGGGTCCTGGGGGACAGGTGCAGGGTCCGGGCTCAGCAGCTTTCGCCTGCGCAGGAGCTGGTCATCACCAGCCTGAAGGAGCTGGGCTACGTGACACTCATGTGCGGGGACGGCACCAACGACGTGGGCGCCTTGAAGCACGCCGACGTGGGTGAGCCAAGGCAGGCCTGGGAGGCAAGAAGACGGAGGACCGGCCTGGCCTCCCACAGCCTCTGCCCTGGAGGCTGTTGGGTTGTGACCACCTAGACTCCCTTTGTTTTTGGTAGAAAGCAGAGCCGGAGCTCCCTGGGTCTCCCCAGGACTTTGGGTGGGAGCAGCGCGCTCTGAGGCTGTGGAACAGCAGCCCGGAACGCAGACCCACGTTGCCTGCCCCCAGGTGTGGCACTCCTGGCCAGCGCCCCCGAACGGCTGGTGGAGCGCAGGCGGCGGCCCCGGGATGGCCCGGTCCAGAGCGGCAGCATCAGGGTGGCCCCGAGAGTGGCCAGGCCCAGGGCAGGGCCTCCACCCACCGACGAGCTGCCCATGTCCCAGCGGGTGAGTCTCGGGACGGGGTGTGGTGCCCCCCACCCCACGGCCAGGGCCTCATGGGCCCCTCCCTGCAGGACCGCCTGAGCCAGGTGCTGCGGGACCTCGAGGATGAGAGCACACCCCTCGTGAAGCTGGGTGACGCCAGCATCGCTGCACCCTTCACCTCCAAGCTCTCCTCCATCCAGTGCAGTGAGCCCCTCCTGCCCCTCTGGCTGCCCATGGCCCCACCCCTGGTCCCAGGCCCCGGCCCCTCATCCTTGGGTTCCCCCCCACCCTGGGTCACCCAGACCATGCCCCCCCCCCCGCAGTCTGCCACGTCATCAAGCAGGGTCGCTGCACGCTGGTGACGACGCTGCAGATGTTCAAGATCCTGGCGCTGAATGCGCTGATCCTGGCCTATAGCCAGAGCGTGCTCTATCTGGAGGGCGTCAAGTTCAGCGACTTCCAGGCCACACTGCAGGGGCTGCTGCTGGCCGGCTGCTTCCTCTTCATTTCACGCTCCAAGGTGGGGGGTCTTGGCCACACACGCAGTAGGAGGGAGAGAGGAAGGTCAGGCCCATGGGGGGGCGGGCTGAGACCTGGTCAGAGGCCACCACTGTGTCCTCTGAAAAGGAGAGGGTGCCACGGGGCAGGGTCCGGGCTTTGCTGGGCTGGACACACAGGGACCGTGAGGGTTTGAATGGCCTGATGGTTTGGGGACCCTGGGTGGGCTGGGGAGGGGGCGGCAGGGGAGCCCAGGGCCAGGCTGTCGAGCGGGATGGGGACCCCAGGGCAAGCCTGTGGCCTTCCCCCTGCCTGTCCCATAGCCCCTCAAGACCCTGTCTCGAGAGCGGCCGCTGCCGAACATCTTCAACGCGTACACGGTCCTCACGGTCCTGCTGCAGTTCCTTGTGCACTTCCTGAGCCTCATCTTCCTCTACCGCGAGGCCCAGGCCCGGAGCCCCGAGAGGTGCGTGTCCCCCGCCTCTGGGAGGGGTGGCTGGCCTGGGGGGGCGGGGAGGTGGGCGTGGCCAGGGCTGACCGCAGCCCGCAGGCAGGAGCGGTTCGTGGACCTGGACAAGGAGTTCGAGCCAACCCTGGTCAACAGCACCGTGTACATCATGGCCATGGCCATGCAGACAGCCACCTTCGCCATCAACTACAAGGTGAGGCCGTGCCCCGCCGCCCGTGCCTCGCCGCCTGGTGCCCTGCTCCTGCACACCCCTCACTCCCACCTGCCCGCAGGGCCCACCCTTCATGGAGAGCCTGCCTGAGAACAAGCCCCTGGTCTGGAGTCTGGCCGCGTCGCTGCTGGCCATCCTGGGTCTGCTCCTGGGCTCCTCGCCCGACTTCAACGGCCAGTTTGGCCTTGTGGACATCCCCGTGGAGGTGAGTGCGGCCACGCGGGGACCAGCCCCCTGGCCTGCTGGCCCAAACTCACGCGACCCACCCCGGCCAGTTCAAGCTGGTCATCGTCCAGGTCCTGCTGCTTGACTTCTGCCTGGCGTTCCTGGCGGACCGTACCCTGCAGTTCTTCCTGGGGACCCCGAAGCTGAAAGTGCCTTCCTGAGGCAGCGGTGCCAGCGTCATAGCTGCCCAGGGCCATCCCCGGGTTGGGGCCCGGCCCCCGCGCCAGCCTGCCCGTGTGCGGGGCACCTTGCTCAATAAAGCAGCATCACGTTTCCAGAAGCCTCGCCTCCCTGTCTCTGGCGCTCGTGGGGTGTGGGGGCCACAGGTCTGGACCTGGGCTGGGGTCTCCGTGTCATCAAAGCAGGTCCTGGCTCAGGGCAGAGGGACACAGCCCTGTGTGGTGCGCTGAGCCCCTTTGTGCTGGAACGTGGCTTTCACGTTTTGACCCTGAGGAACTGGAATGAGTCCTGAGGGGCCCCAGCTGGTCTGCATTTCCCCCTTTCCACAGCCCTAAATCTAATAAAGCCACGTGTGTCTCCTGGTGTTGTGACAAGTTTTAAGGGTTTTATTTCCAGGCAGAAGACCCCACTGAATGGGGCATGAGAGTGGGTTTCTGTCGGTTGTACAAGATGCACTGAGGGCCTGGGCCTGGGGGTGCAGCAGGGGCTTCCGCCTGTGTGCGGTCCCTTATGGCGGACCCAGCAAGGGGGGGGTTCACTGAGCCCCGGGGGCAGTCTACTCAAATACTACTGGGAAGACTCCTGGGAGACCACCTCCGGGTGCCTGACAAGTCACGGGTTCCCAAGGAGGGGTCTTCAGCCTGGGACTTCAGATTCGACTGGCCTGAAGCTGGGGGTGCCCTCAGCGAATCCTGAGGACTGGGCACTGTGGGCAGCTGGGGCTCGTGGGCGTTGAGGCCACACAGGCTTGGGGAGCTGGGCCTCCGTGGAACGGGCTGCGGGGGCGGGGCTTGTGCTGTGAGGGCGGGGCTTCGGCGGTGAGGGTGGGGGCGGTAGGGGCGGGGCTTCGGCGGTGAGGGTGGGTCCCCGCTGGGGGCGGAGCTACGAGGAAGCAGGGCGGCGGCGGTGGCGGCGGCGGCGGCAGGAAACCGGAGCCGGTCGAGCCGGCACGCGACCCCATCCCCGTACCGTCCCCTTGCCGAAGTACTTCCAGGCTGGGCCGGGCCATGGACGCAGCGGAGCCGGGTAGGGTGCCCGGGTCAGGGCCCGGGAGGGTCCCCACGACAGTCCCCGAGTTCCTCAGTTGAGGGCCCTGCCTGGCCTTCCCGCTCCTGGGGGCCGGGGGAGGAGTTCCCTGAGCGCGGCGGCCGCGGTCCTTCATTGCGGGGACCCCAGGCCGGAGGGACCCCAGCAGCCCTGGCCCCCTCCCCCTTTGGAGCCCTCACCCCGGATGCCTGGGGGAGGGGGCCCAGGAAGGGGAAGTGGCCGCTTCTGCTTCTGGATCTTGCAATGGGGGCAGGGTGTCAGGCCGCTGGCGGAGAGGCGCGCGGGCCCCACGGCTCCGCCTGCCGCAGGACCGGCTTTTGGTGTCGGTCTGTCGAGCGTGGGCGGGACACCCCATCCTGTTGTCCCTCACTGGTGTCCGCTGCCTCCTGCGTGGTTCTGCCTCAGGCTCTCCCAGGTGTGTCTCCACCTGGTCTGGGGTCCCTGGGGTCCCTGTCAAGGCGGCTCCCCCGACTGTCTCAGGCACCTGCTCTGTGCCCCTGGGGGTGTCTCTGCCCCTCGCAGCAGCTGGGTCTCCACTTGGCCAGACTGCCCGGAATCTGTCCCCGCTAAGCCCATCTGCTCCATCCCAGCCAGTCCTGCAATAGCACCCCACGTGTCCCACACCGGCACAGGGCCAGGAGGGAAGGACAGTCGCACACTCGCACATCCAGGGCCTTCACAGGAAGAGCCCTGGGGGAGGGCAGCAGCAGCTGGCCCACCTGGGACTCCCCTATCCCCCTAGGGCTTCCCCCAGCTCCGGAGGGCAAGAAGAGGTACAGTGATATCTTCCGTAGCCTGGACAACCTCGAGATCTCACTGGAGAATGTGTGAGTCTGAGTCTGGGGCATCCAGAAATATTGGTGGGATACCCCAAACCCTTTAATGCCCTGAAGCCCTAGGCACCTGCAACACCTGGGACCACTTACCCAATAACCTGAAGACCCTAAGAGGGGACCCACCGAGCCCTTGTCAATCCTAAAGGCAATCCCCAAACCCACTGGAAATCCCCAAAGTGGTCCTAGCACCCCACATATCCTGCTTGTGGTCCCTGAAAACATTTGGGATTCCAATTATTCTCCTACTCTATGAACCCCAAAGTTGCCAGGGGGCCTTAAAACCCTCTCCCAAATTCCATTAAAAACTCACCTGTCCCATCCCCCCCCCCAAAAAAAAAACCACCTCAGACCTCCCAGATACAAGAGGGGCCGTAGCAGTGATACCCAGGGCCCACCTCAAATACCCTGGGGCCCCAGCACCCCTGGGGGGGCAGGCTGAGTGACTTCCTTCCACTCCAACCCCACAGGACCCTCGAGATGCTGGCTGGAGACCCTGACCCTGACCAGACCCCTAGAGCTGCGGTGGTGAGAGGGGAGGGGTTCCAGGAGGGGAGTCCTTAGGGGGCTCGGGGGGGGGGGTTCCTTGAGGAGGCTTGGCCCCTAAATCCTTTCTCCCCCTCCAGCCCCAGACCAGTGAAACCAGCTGCTGGAGCAAACCCTCTCCCGAAGTCCCAGCCCGCCTCACAGGTAGGGGCCTGGGGCCACGGCAGCAGGCCAGAGCCCTCCCTCCAGGCAGTGTAAAATCACCACCAGGACAAGTGATCCCAGAGAGTGTCCCGGGGCACCCTGCTCGGGGAACAAGGGTGCAGGGATGGCATCCCCTCAGGGCAGGGGTGTGCCCATCTGCCCAGGGGAGGAGCTGGACCTGCGGCTGGTACGTGCCAAGGGGGGTGTGGATGCAGCCCTGGAGTACGCCAAGACCTGGAGCCGCTACGCCAAGGAGCTGCTGGCCTGGACCGAGAAGAGAGCCAGCCACGGTGAGACCCCTTGTGCGCAGAGCCCAGCGCCCCAGCCCAGCCCAGTCCCTGGCCGGACGGAACCCTCTGTGTCTCCCCCCAGAGCTGGAGTTTGCCAAAAGCGTCATGAAAATCGCTGAGGCGGGCAGGGTGTCGCTGCACCAGCAGGTAGGCAGGAAAGCTGCAGAGCCTGCGCGCCCCCATGCCCCCCCCCGGGACGCGCCCCTGACCCCACCATACCCCGCAGAGCCACATGCCACTACAGGACGTCTACACCTTGTTTCTGGAACGTGATCTCGGCCTGGGCACTCTGGCGCAGCAGACGGTGGCCCAGCAGAAGAAAGACTATTACCAGGTGGGGGCTCGCCCCCGGCCACCCGGCCGAGCACCCACCCTGCTGCCCCTGCGAGTGGTCAAAGTGTGGGGGGCCTTTGGGTGCCGGCAGGCTGGGGTGCCCGGAGGAGGGCAGGCTGGGGTGCCCGGAGGAGGGCAGCCTGGGCGAGGAGGGGGAGAAACGCAGACCCAGAGAAGGGAGGAGGAAAGGCGGAGCCCACGCAGCGAGGGAGGGGCCATGCGGACTCCCAGGCCCCGGACCCCCCATTCCTGCCCCCACCCCCAGCCCCTCGCGGCCAAACGGACGGAAATGGAGAAGTGGCGGAAGGAGTTCAAGGAGCAGTGGGTGAAAGAGCAGAAGCGGATGGTGAGCCCCGGCTAGGGTCCAGGAGGGGGAAGCCCCGAGGGGGCAAGGGCCACTGACCCACCCCCTCCCCGCCCCCAGAACGAGGCGGTGCAGGCGCTGCGGCGGGCCCAGCTCCAGTACGTGCAGCGCAGCGAGGACCTGCAGGCGCGCTCCCAGGGGTCCCCCGAGGACCCGGGCCCCCAGGCCTTGCTGGGACCCAGCAAGCAGCAGGAGCGGCGGCGGCGTTCACGAGAGGAAGCCCAGGCCAAGGTGCGGCGCCCACAAGCCCCGCCCCTCAAGCCCCGCCCTCGCCCCACATGCCCCGCCCCGCGCCCCTTCACGCCCCGCCCCTCAAGCCCCGCCCTCGCCCCACATGCCCCGCCCCGCGCCCCTTCACGCCCCGCCCCGCGCCCCGCTTCCCGCAGGCGCAGGAGGCAGAGGCGCTGTACCGGGCTTGCGTCCGCGAGGCCAACGCGCGGCAGCAGGACCTGGAGGCCGCCAAGCAGCGGATCGTGTCGCACGTGCGCAAGCTGGTGCTGCAGGGGGACGAGGTGCTGAAGCGGGTGAGGCCCCCAGGGCCCCGGACGGGCCAGTTCCCGCTTCCCAGCCCCGCCGCCCCCTCTGGGCCGCGCCCCGACGACGCCTTCTCGTCCCGCAGGTGACCCTGGGCCTGTTCGGGCTGCGGGAGGCGCAGGCGGAGCGCGGACCTCACGCCTTCGCGGCCCTGGCGGAGTGCTGCGCGCCCTTCGAGCCGGGCCAGCGCTACCAGGAGTTCGTGCAGGCACTGCGGCCCGAGGCCCCGCCGCCCGCCTTCTCCTTCCAGGAGTTCCTGCACAGGTGGGCCGCGGAGCGGGTGGGCACCCACGCTGGAGGGCCGTGCGGCACCATGGGGCCCAAGAGCTCCCTTAGTATTGGGGGCGGAGGTGGGGGGGCGGGCTGTCCTTTGGGGACTGCCTATGCTGAGGAGAGCAGGTGGGGGCCGGCAGGATGCAAGCCCTGAGCGTGCTCTTCCCTCAGCTCCACCCTGGACGGCAGCAAGAAGCCCTGTGGGCCTCCTCCACCACGGCTGGACGAGGCAGTGCCCCAGCCAGGCCCTGGGGAGGACGCTGGACATGGCGGGCAGGGTGAGCACCTGAAGTGGGCGCCGAGCTGCCAGAGGGCTGCATCCTCCCTGGTCACCATCCTCCCTGAGTACATCCTCCTTGACTGCTGTCCTCCCGGGCCGCATCCTCCCTATGTCCTCCCTGCCCACGTCCTCCCTATGTCCTCCCTGGCCACACCCTCCCTGAGTACATCCTCCTGGCTGCTGTCCTCACTGACCTGGTCTCTCCGAGGGACCCCAGGCACCGTGCCGGCCAGCAACGTGGATAGTGTGGGCGGCAGCAGCGAATCTCACTCCCTGGACTCTCCTTCTTCCAGCCCAGGTGGGCCCAGGACCTGGCTCTGACCTACCCCTGACCCCCGCTCTCCTCCACCCACCGGCCACACTCTGACCTACAGTCCCTAACCTAAGCGTTAAGCTGTGCCCTTGAGCTGCCCTCTGATGGCTCTGCTGTCCGTTGATCCTTCTTCTCCCTCAACCTATGACTTATCTGAGAAATTGCCTCCTGACCGCTGAGACTGCTCCCTAACGTGGTGGTCCCGGAAGCCCTGAAAACCGGGAGTGTTCCCTCCCCCTGTGACCTCCCCATGACCCCTGTGACCCGATTTGTGACCCCTGGCCTCCAGGCTCGCGGCGACTGGCAAAGGCCTTGTCCACAGGCACCGAGTCTTCGGATGACCTTGAGGAGAGAGACACTGGTGAGGCCGGGCAGGCGGGCAGGGAGGGTGGCTGGGGGGCGGGGGTGGGCCAGGCCTGACCCCATCGCCCACAGACCTGGGAGACGGTCTGGAGAACGGCACGGGCAGCCCCTTCAGGAAGTGGACGCTGTCCAGCGCAGCACAGACCCACCGGCTACGGCGGCTGCGGGGCCCCGCCAAGTGCCGCGACTGTGAGGCCTTCATGGTCAGCGGGATCGAGTGCGAGGAGGTACTGCCTGGCCACTGACCCCTTCTGACTCTGTGACCCCAGGACCTCCCATGACCCCAACCCCAAGGATTTTTATGATCTCTTCCCCATTGACCCCCACTCCCATGTCCCCCTTACCAGCATCTCCCATGTGACCTCCTGGGATCTCCCATGGCCTCCAAGAATCCCCATGACCTCCTCTTTCCCACTGACCCCTGTTAACCCCATAACCCCAGGCCCCTGTGACCCCTGGGATCTCCCATGGCCCTCGACCTCACCCTTGTGACCCACCCCCCAGTGCTTCCTGACCTGCCACAAGCGCTGCCTGGAGACCCTGCTGATCCTCTGTGGGCACAGGAGGCTCCCGGCACGGACCCCCCTCTTTGGGGTCGACTTCCTGCAGCTGCCCAGGGACTTCCCGGAAGAGGTGCCCTTTGTGGTCAGCAGGTGCACGGCCGAAATAGAGCACCGCGCCCTGGGTGTGCAGGTGCCGCTCCCCCCAGACCCTGGACCTTGCTCCCCGGGATGGGCCCTCCTGCTGGTGGCCGCGGCCCCCAAGCTGAGCTCTGTCCTCCTGCCCTGCAGGGCATCCACAGGATCAGTGGGTCCCGGGTCCGCGTGGAGCGGCTGTGCCAAGCTTTTGAGAACGGCCGAGCCCTGGTGGAACTGTCGGGGAACTCCCCCCACGACGTCTCTGGTGTCCTCAAGCGCTTTCTCCAGGAGGTGGGAGCTCAGGGGCAGGCGGCAAGGCACAGCGGGCGGGCCAGGAGCCTGTGCGGCCACCCAGCCCCGTGTCCCCACAGCTGACCGACCCTGTGGTCCCGTTCCACCTCTACGATGCTTTCATCGCTCTGGCCACAGCCCTGCCTGCAGCAGCCGGGGGCGACCCCGGGACCCCCTGCTCCGAGGCAATCCACTTGCTGAAGACGCTCCTGGGGCAGCTGCCTGACTCCAACTACAACACCCTGCGGCACCTGGTGGCTCACCTGTTCAGGTGCACAGGTGCCCGACCCGGGACCCCTGGCTGGTGACCGTGACACTGTGCCTGACCCTCCTCCCCACACCCCCAGGGTGGCTGCCCGGTCCGAGGAGAACAAGATGTCTGCCAACAACCTGGGCATTGTGTTCGGGCCGACGCTGCTGCGGCCGCCGGGCGGGCTGGGGGCTGCCAGCCCCGTCACCTGCCTGCTGGACTCCGGGCACCAGGCCCAGCTTGTGGAGTTCCTCATCACGCAGTATGAGCAGGTTTTCGGGATGGACGAGCTGTCCCCCACCCTCGAGACCCTGCCCTGCGACCCCAGCCCAGACTCCGGGCCCCTCACAACCAGCCTCCAGCCAGCACCCCCACCCCCAGATTCCCAGCCCCCAGCCCTGGCCCCAGACCCGAGCCCAGATCCTGTGCTGCAGGGCGCCATGGAGGAGCTCCCTGAGGCCTCGCCCCCCGAGGTAGGCGCCCACCCTCCTCACTGCCCTCTCCTCCCTCTCCGCCACCCCGAGTCCCCTTCAGCCCTTCTTGGTCTCACCTGAGCTCACTCTGGAGGGGACGGGGGAATGGGGCAGCCCATAATGGGCAGCGTGGGCCTGTGATGTGCTCATGGGTGACCGTCCCCACACGACACCAGGCCTCAGTCGAGAATCACTTTGATGGATCAGTAGATGCCTCTCATCAGGGCGAGGCCAACATTAAATCACAGAGACAGAAAACAGGAAGGGGGCAGCTGGGCCGGGGGCGGTGGGTGGCCACAGGGTCACGGGGCAAGGGTGGACAGTGCTCCAGGTAGAGGTGCAAAGTCCCCGATGTAGGAAGCCACACCGCGTGGCTGCCACACCCAGGCGCTTTCTCAGCTTCCTGTCACCCAGGCGGGAAAGCCTCTCCTGGGAGGGGTGTGTCAGCACCTGGGCATGGCTGTGCACCAGGCCAGCGGTAAGTCAGCCACTCTGGGCAGCCAGCACGGCCCAGGCGAAGGCCCTGTTCTTCAGGACCCCCCACTGGCCTGTCAGCTGCCCCGGGCTGGGGCGAGGGGCTGCCTGCGAGCTGGGGGTTCTCAGAAACAGGGCGGCCTTGACGCACCTGAGCAAAGGGCTCCGGTGCTGGTAGCAGTGGCTAAGGGGATAAACCGAGGTGCAGCCAGAGGGGCTCCAACAGTGCTAAACTAGGGACCCCAGCCCGAAGCCCCAGCGCTGCTCTGTGTGGGGAGGCCAGCACTCCCACTTGTGTTTTACTTTTCGTTGGAGCCGTTGTGGGTTCGCAGGAAAGCCACACGGTGCTCCCTGACGCGGTTTCCCGGGGCGAGCGTCTTGGCTGCCGAGTCATCATCACTGTTAACTCTAGTCCACAGTGGCACAGGACACTTCTGGGTTGTTAAAAATGTATTCCGGTCACATGCACAACCCAAAGGCGGAAAGACTGAGGGCTCCGTGGCCCCAGGGAGCAGAAGTGCATCCAGGAGCGAACCTTGGCGAGAGCCACAGGCCTTACTGTTGGGTTTTTCTCCACAGAGTGACCAGAGAGGGGAAGTGGCTGAAGCCTGCAAAGACGGGACAGGGGAAGGTGAGCCCGTTGGGAAGCAGCCCGCAGTTCGGGGGGGGTGCCCCTGCTTGGGTGGCTTGGTGGGGGACACGTCCTAAGGCCTGACCACCCTCCCGCCCTGCCTCAGGCCCTGAGGACACGCTCCTGGGGACACAGTCCCGGGGCCGTTTCAGCCGCCAGCCAGTGAAGTGCCCTCGGGGGGGCGTGCGGCCTGTCACCCACCAGCTGTCTAGCCTGGCCCTGGTGGCTTCCACATTGTGTGAAGAGACCCCTCCCACATCGGGGCCACAGGGCAGTTTGCGGGGCCAGCGGTCAGGCCCTGCGCCCACCTCCTCTGAGGGCAGCCCCCTGCGCCGCGCCCCTCTGCCCAAGCACTTTGAGATCACCCAGGAGACAGCGCGGCTTCTCTCCAAGCTGCACAGCGACGCTGTGCCCAAGGCCACATGCTGCCCGGACACCCGGCCTGAGGAGGCTGAGGACCACCTCTGACCCCCCCACCCAGCCCCGACTGTGGGGTGGGTGGCTCTACTGAGAGGATGGACCCGCCTCCCCAGCCCCAGTTGCTGGCCAGACACTGGGCCAGGGGGCAGTGCTGGGGGCTCCTGCAGAGCTCCTGAAAGGAACCGTCAGGCGGACTGGGGTGGCCTAAGGCCCTCTCTGGGCAGTGTCCCAAGAGTCCCCACCCCACCAGACAAGGGTTAGTGTCAGGGTCACAGGTCATGGGATCCTTGGGGTCCACCCTGTCTCTTGGCAACTTTGTTGGGGTCTACGAGCGCTCCTGCCCCCCCCTCCACTGACACCAGGGGGCCGGTATCTTGGAGGGGGAGGGGGCAGCCCAGACCCGACTCCCCAGTCCTGGTACTGAATAAACTGTGACATGAGTGCGCGTGCATCCTTCCCAGGGGACAGCGGTAGGGTCCCCGAGACCCCTTCCCTTCACCCCAGACGCTCCTGCGCGCCCGTGCTGGGTCACCGGCCTCCCGGAACTTGGGTCGATCCCGCCCTACACAGCCCGTGCACGCGGCGCGCACGCAGCGGGGACAAGGGGGCTGCGCGCTCGGCAGCGAGGGGGGAGCCCGGGAAGGGGTGTGCGCACAGGGTATCCCGACCCGGACGGCGGGGCTGGGCGGGGGTCGCGGCGGGGCGAGCCTGGTCGGATCAGGGCGGGGCCTGCAGCTCGGCCGCCGATTGGGCGTGAGGGCCGGGGGCGGGCCGGGGGCGCCGGCCTGCGACCACCCGGAACTGCCCGGGGCGGAGCGAGGGTTTAGTGGGATCCTGCGGCCGCCAGGCCGCCCAGTCCCGCTAATCGGAGTTGTGGGCGCCTCAGGTGTGCGGAAGCCGGGGGTGGGGTGCGGGTGGGGGACGCGCCTGAAAGGGAGAGGGACCGGACCCCCGCGAGACCAGAGCAGGGCTGCCTCCGGGGCGGGGCGCCCCGGCGGCTCTGCCCCGCCCCCGCCCTGGCCCCACCCCTCCCGCTGCCAGCCCGTGGGCCTCGGGCCGGTCCCCCCGACCCCGCGGGAGCGCACCCCGGCGCGGTGCGGCAGCGCCCAGGTAAGGCCGGGACGGGAAGGGCGCGCCAGGGTCCACCGCCTCTCCAGGCCGCACTTGCCGGCGGAGGTGGGGCACCGCCCCTTCCCCCAGCTCCCGCTAACCCCCAGCCCCCTACCCCTTCCCCTTCCCGTAGCCCCCCCATCCCACCTACCCCGCCGTTCACCCCTACCCCTTCCTCCTAGCCCCTTACCCCTTCCCCCTTCAGTGGCCCCCTTATCTCCCCCCTCCCTCCACGCCCCGCCTCCACCCGCTGCCCCCCTCCTTCCTAGCCCCCTACCCCTTCCCCCTCCTGTAGCCCCCCATCCCACCCACCCCGCCGTTCACCCCTACCCCTTCCTCCCAGCCCCCTACCCCTTCCCCCACCCCGCCGGAAACGCCCAGTGTCCTCCCATGGCTCCGCCCCACTGCCCCGCCCTCACTCAGATGGCCCCACGTGCGTGGGCTTGGTTTCGCTGCTTCGGGTCAGGGAAGGAACCCGCTCGCAAGGACAGGACCTCCTGGCCAACCTGCCTGGTCCTAGCCACTGCACCCCATGGACTGCTTGTCCTTGGGCCACCCTAGCCTGCCCCGGCAGGGGTCTACGGCTGGGGCCCTGCTGGTCCTGACCCCCCACCCCCGTGTCCCCCCAGATGCGGGCCATGGAGCGCTGTCACTTCAACGAGACCATCCGGTTCTTCTACAACAACAGCGGCAAGGAGCTCACCTCCCACTGGCGACCCAAGGACGTGTTGGTGGTGGCGCTGGGGCTGACGGTCAGCGTGCTCGTGCTGCTCACCAATCTGCTGGTCATCGCAGCCATCGCCTCCAACCGCCGCTTCCACCAGCCCATCTACCTCCTGCTGGGCAACCTGGCAGCCGCCGACCTCTTCGCGGGCATCGCCTACCTCTTCCTCATGTTCCACACCGGCCCCCGCACCGCACGCCTCTCGCTCCGCAGCTGGTTCCTGCGCCAGGGCCTGCTGGACGCCAGCCTGACAGCGTCAGTAGCCACGCTGCTGGCCATCGCAGTGGAGCGGCACCGCAGCGTCATGGCCGTGCAGTTGCACAGCCGCCTGCCCCGCGGCCGCGTTCTACTGCTCATCGCGGGCGTCTGGGGGACTGCGCTGGTCCTGGGGCTGCTGCCCCCCCGCGTCTGGCACTGCCTGTGCGCCCTGGATCGCTGCTCGCGCATGGCGCCCCTGCTCAGCCGCACCTACCTGGCGGTGTGGGCGCTGTCCAGCCTGCTGGTCTTCCTGCTCATGGTGACCGTCTATGCCCGCATCTACTTCTACGTGCGGCGGCGCGTGCAGCGCATGGCGGAGCACGTCAGCTGCCACCCCCACTACCGCGAGACAACACTCAGCCTGGTCAAGACGGTGGCCATCATCCTGGGTGAGCGGTGCGGCTGCGGACAGTGCCAGGAAGGTCCAGGGGTGTGTCGGGGGGGGGCAGCGTGGGGGGGGGCGCGCAGCTGGGAGCGGGGATCTGGGTCACGTGGGGCCTAGAGTGGGACGAGGGGGTCTGTGCACATAGAACGCACTGGGGCGAAGCGACCAGCCGGCCCCCAGGGACGCCTGCCCTCTCACCCAGGCTCCCTCCCACAGGCGCGTTCGTGGTCTGCTGGACCCCTGCCCAGGTGGTGCTGCTCCTGGACGGCCTGGGCTGCGAGTCCTGCAACGTGCTGGCCGTGGAGAAATACTTCCTGCTCCTGGCTGAGGCCAACTCGCTGGTCAACGCCGCGGTGTACTCGTGCCGCGACGCGGAGATGCGCCGCACCTTCCGCCGCCTGCTCTGCTGCCTCCGCCGCGCGCCGCACTGCACGCCCTCTTCCCACGCAGGCGCCGCACGCCTAGTGCTCCCCGAGAACGGCCAGCCCCTGATGGACTCCAGCCTGTAGCCCCCGGAGGGCCCGGGAGCCCGACCCACAGGCGGCCAGACCCGAAGGTGAACGAGCGCCCGCCCGGACCCAGGCCGGAACTCGGTGGCCACCAGCACCATCTGGCTCGTCAGGCGCCCCAGCTGTGGGCCTTTGGAACCCACTTCCACCCGGCATGTCCCGGTGGCCTGGGGACGGGCAGAGGGTCCCTGGGATGTTGTGCTTTGGGTGTCGAGGGGCAGCATGGAGGGACCGTGGCCGTGAGGCGGGTGTCGAGGGGCCAAACTGTGTCCGTGAGCACTGACGCCCCAGCGGCGCGCTCCGCGGGGTCCACCCTCCTGCCCTACCCGCGCCACCCCTCTGGCCCAGCCGTGCCCCGTCCCCCCCGCCACACACACACACTGGTCGTCTTGTGTCCTCTGTCCTGCAGCTTTGTCATCTCTTTCTCTCCCCTCAGCGGTTTGCTCCCCCTTATACCCCTGCCACCCCGCTCCCGCCGGCCTGGGGCCTTAGGCCTGTGAATCCAGGCGCCCAGAGCGGACCGGCTTGGAGAGAGCCGGAGCTGCGCCGACGCCTGGCTGCGTTTTGAGTGTCCCGCGTCCTGCCACACGTCCGCGCTGGCTTTCACGGGACGTGGGAGGGAGACTCCTCGCCTGGTTCATAGACGGAAGCCCGCGGCGCCCGGGGCCCGCTTTCAGGTCTTTCTCCATTAAAACGGGTCCCAGCTTCCCGTTGGAAAAGCCCCGGTGCCGACCCAGGTCCCCAAGGGCACTGGGCTGGGCCCCACCCCTAGCGGGCGTCCTCGGCTTGCAGCCTTCGGGGTCGGAGGGCCTCTTCCCCTCCTCCACGGCCCCGGACCCCCTTCTCCGAAGGACCCCGGGTCGCCAGGGCGCCCTGCGCGCTGCTCTCACACGGTTTTCCTGCTTTTTCCCTGCCCCGCGCGGGCCGACGCGCGCTGAGGGGACCCGGGATCCCACACACCGGCCACGACCTCCCGCCCGGCTCTGGGCCCGGAGGGTGGAGCCAGTGGGGGGAGCGAGGACCCAGGCCGGGACAGGGACGCGGAGGCCCCTCCCGACCCACTGGGTGCACTGTGCGCTGTGGGGAGGAGATGAGTGAGAAGGGGTGGGGGGAGCCGGCTGAGGGGAACTGGGCCGAGGGGCTGGGGGTCGCGTGCGCGTCGGGGTGGGGCAGGGGCAGCGCCAGCGCCTTCCTCCCGAAGGCGGGGGGGCGCCATCGTCACGGCAGCCGCCGTAGACTTCGGAGTCTTTGGAGGTGGTTGGGCGGATAGCCCTAGGCACTGCGCGGCGATTGGCTGCTCGCGGCAGCAGGTGGGACCCAGGGGCAGGGCCGGGCGGAGGTTGGCCGGTCACTGAAAGAGGCGGGACCTGGGGGCAGAGTCGGGCGCCGATTGGCTGGTCGCAACGCGGGGGCGGAAACTGGGCGGTGGAGGCGGCAGCCGGGGGTGAGTCGCTGGGTCCCCGGACCGGTGCGGGGGTACCTAGGGATCCCGGGGTGGGTCTGGGAGAAGCTGAGGCCCTGCGCCGTGGGTCGCGGAGGGAGGGGCGTCGGGGTTGGGGGCCCGGGTGGGGGCTGGGGCCCGGGTGGGGGCTGGGGCCCGGGTGGGGGCTGGGGTCCGGGTGAGGTCTGGGAGCAGAGCAGTGGCAGAGCGCGAAGTGTGGAGCCCACCGGCCCTTCCTGCAGTCCCCAGGAGTGGCTGAGTGCGTCCAATAGGCCCGGCTGTGAGCCGGAGAGGTCAGCGGGGCCTCAGGGCCTGTGGCAGGCCCCGCAGACATCCACCTGCCGCCGTGGAACCCGACTGTGTCCTGCGGGCCCCAAAGCCCGTCTTTTCATTTTGAGACCTAGAAACTGAGCAGGTGGGGGGGTCACGGACTGGCTGCCACCTGCTGGTAGGCTCCAGGTTTCCTGCCTCTTTCTGAGGTTGGGAGATCCTTGGACGTCGGGGCAGAGAGGGCCCTTCTGTCCACTCGGGAGAAGACACAGCTTGGGGCCTGGGGATGCTCCCCGGAGAGGGAGGACGCGCCTCCCAGTCAGCACAATGGGGGTTTTAGAGTCTCCCCCGGCCTCTGACCCTCCTTGTTGCGCTCTGGGCCCTTCCTGGGGAAGGGGCAGTCCTGCATCTTCTGACAGACCTTCCGCTGGGCACTCTCTCATTCATTTATTTTACAAGGCTAGTAAAAAAAAATCATCTCGTTTGCCAAAGACTTGCTGTATCACACGTAGCCTTATTTTTAATAATGATAATAAACCTTGTGGCACGTTCGAGCTTACATTTGTGATTTTGTTTGCTCCCCCTGATGACCCTTAGGTGCAGTTTGGGTGCCTCAGCTTGTGGTCAGGGCTGCTGCCTCCTGCCAGGGTGCTCTGTAGAGGGATCCCCCTGAAACTCAGTGGCAGGCCTCGCACCCTCCCGCAGCCCCTGCAGATAAGCCCCACACCCTCGGGGGCTTCGGAACTACTGGGACCCTGGAACCTGGAAGCTGCTTCACAGCAGGGGTTACTGAGATTCCCAAGAAGGCCTGAGAGCCCTAGACCTCCGAAGGGTCAGGGAAGGTCATGGAAACCAGCAGAGCAGTGACCCGGGCCCACAGCTCCTGCCCCGAGAGCCTCCCTGCTCGGGGAGTGACAGGCGGTGGCGGGCTCCCAGCCCTCTGGGGCTGGCCCGTACGCGGTCAAAATGCCAGGAGCTGCACCGTCCCTGTGGTAGCCACAGTGTCCCTTTACAATTGAAATGGTCTAAAATGGAAGGTCGCGTTTCTCCTCGGCGCTGCCCCTTCCAACCGCTCAGGGCTCACTCGTGGCGTGGCAGGCGGCCACCACGTTGACCAGCATGGGGAGAAAACATTCCATCCTGGCGGGGACAGGGCAAAGCCGCCCGGGTTTGTGCCCTAAGCTCACCCCGCAGAGAGGTCCAGGGCCCACCCCGGTCCCCTTCATACGTCGGGGTCCCTGCTGAATGGGAATGAGATTTTCAGGACAGGGAGATGCTGCAGGTTGAATGGAACCAAGTGGAGAACAGCCCCTTTCCAGCTCCTGAGGCACAAGTGTTGTGGTGGCTGCCCGGAGCGGCCGTGGATGCCGGGAGCGGCCGTGGGTGCTGGGAGCGGCCGTGGGTGCCGGGAGCTGCTGTGGGTGGCTGCATAAGCTCCTGGCAGGCTGTTCTTAGGAGGAGGAGCTTTATCTCAACCTCTCTTTTTCCTTTATTCGCTGTTTACATGTGTGATTCGTTATGTATTTTCTGCCAGTAGAGATTTGCATGGCTTTCTTAATTACCCCAGTATTTCTCTCTTTTTTTTCTTCTTTGTTTCTTTTGAAAAAATAGTGCTTTCCAAATGACGCCCTTGCTCAGAGTCCCCACACGTCTGCAGCCTGCCTGTGCTCTTCCGATGAGGCCCTGGTTGTGTAGTGGGAGTCAGGGGTGCTGAGCCCTTGTCAGGGGTCTCCGGGCAGCAGCGTGAGGCTGCGACAGGCCCAGTCCTTCTGGCTGTCAGCACAGCTGAGTTCCTCAGAGACAGAGATCCCCCACCCTCCCCAGCATGGGGCTGGGAGCTTTTTCCTCAGCCTGCCGGGCCTAGCGGGAGTAAGTCACAGGCTGGGAAATAAGTGACCACCCCAGGGCAGGTCTGCCACCCAGGTGCACGCATCTTGCCACCTCTGCCCTCTCAGCCAGGGCGCCTGCATCCCAGCTGCTGGGCAAGAAGGGGCAAAGTCCAGACCTCTGTTTTCTCTTCCTCATAAGTTACCAAAACTGTGGAATCCCTTTTGTGGGCCATGGAAGGAGTTTTATGCAGAAGCTGAGGCATGATGTAAGGTGGTAGGGACGGAAGGCCGGGGACTTAGCCTCGTATCACCTCCTTCTTGAAACCCCACCTCCAGTGCATCAGGAGGTCCTTTGAATTTCGTCCCCCAAAGCAAAGACCCACCTACTTTTTACGTCCACTTCCTTAACCCTAATGCAGGCCCTCACCCTCTCTGGCCTGTTCACGTACCTCCTGGCTCCACCTTCGCCTTCCTGCCGTCCAGTCTGAACACAGCAGTCCCGGCCTTCTACTTTAAAATGCCACCCCTTACTCAGCACCAAGGGTTTGAGAAAGTCTTCTCAACCAAAAGAGGGAAGAGAGCAATGAGACAAAATAAAGCGTCAATGGCTGAGAGATTCCAGAGTCCAGAGGTTATCCTGGAGGTTATTCTTAAGCATTAAATAGATGTTACCTTTTTAGTTAAGGTGTAAACCAAGAGGCTGGAGGGAAATGCCTGAAAATGTAGAGCTGTGTTCCAGCTGTTTTTTGAAGATGATTGTATAATGATACAACTTTCATGGTGTGAATGTGTGATTGTGAAAACCTTGTGTCTGTTACTCCTTTTATCCAGGATATGGACAGATGAATAAAAAATATGGATACAAAGTAAATAAATAATAGGGGGGAGGAGGGATAAAATAAATTGGGTATCTGGAAATACTAGTGGTCAATGAGAAGGAGGGGTAAAGGGTATGGGATGTATGAGTTTTTTTCTTTTTATTTCTTTTTCTGGAGTGATGCAAATGTTATAAAAATGATCATGGTGATAAATACACAACTAGGTGATAATATTGTGAGCCACTGATTGTATACCATATGTGGACTGTATGTGTGCGAAGATTTGTCAATAAAAATATATATATATTTTTAAATGCCATCCCTTCACCCAAGGCTCTGGGACTCTATAAAAGTTTCATGCACTAAATTTATGTTCCTGGAACCCATAACCTCCAGGGGATTACTCAGCCAGATGAGTCCTGAAACCCAGAGTATCCAACCTTCCAGAACATCACTAATTTCATTCCCCATTTCTATATTATCATCATCCCTTTTCAACAAAAAGAAAGAAGGAGGAGTTTTAACAGCAAAGATAGGATTCAACAAATGAGTATCACTATAATGAAATTTCTCTTAGCCTTTGGTGTTTTAGAGCAGCTAGAAGGAAAATGCTGAAATCTGTTCTGTAACTGCTTGTTAGAGTGTACTTTGAAAATTATTGCTTTTTTTGGTATATGTTATATTTCACGTTAAAACAAATACTTTTATTGTACAAACCCCAGATATTTACCAAAGAGAAAGTAAAACACGTTCATTCAAAAACTTGTACACAAAGGCTTATACCAGCTTTATTAAGGAATAGCATAGACTGGAAACAACCCAAATGATCATCACCTGATAAATGGACAGACAGATTGTGCTTTATTTATACAGGGCGATACTGCCCAGCAAAAAGAGGGAACAAAGTAACTGGCATGCAAATGAATCCCAAAAGCAGCATGTTCAATGAAAGAAACATGACTATGTACTGTACAATTCCACCTTTATGAAATTATAGAGAAAGCAGAACTACAGGGACAGAAGGCATGGTGGTCTGGAGGCAGGGGTGAGCTGAGGCATGGGGGCATGGGGGGAGTCATGAAAATGTCTGTACTTGGTCGTAGTGCCAGTTTTGTGAGCGTAGGTGTTTGTCAAAACTCACCTGCGCTGGTTTGAAAGGATGTATGCACCCTAGAAAAGCCATGTTTTAATCCTAATCCCATTTTGTAAAGGTAGCATTTCTTCTAATCCCTATTCAGTACTGTATGTTGGAAACTGTAATTAGATCATCTCCCTGGGGGTGTGATTTAATCAAGAATGGTTGTTAAACTGGATTAGGTGACAACATGTCTCCACCCATTTGGGTGGGTCTTGATTAGTTTCTAAAGTCCTATAAAAAAGGAAACATTTTGGAGCATGAAAGAGATTCAGAGAGAGTAGAGCGGAGTGACATAGCCACGAGAAGCAGAGTCCACCAGGCAGCGACCTTTGGAGATGAAGAAGGAAAATGCCTCCCTGGGAGCTTCATGAAACAAGAAACCAGGAGAAGAAGAAGGTAGCAAATGACACTGTGCTCGCATGTGCCCTTCCAGATCAGAGAGGAACCCTGACTGCTCGCCATGTGCCTTTCCAGATGAGAGAGAAACTCTGACTGTGCTCGCCATGTGCCCTTCCACTTGAGAGAGAAACCCTGAACTTCATCGGCTTTCTTGAACCAAGGTATCTTGAACCAAGGTATCTTTCCCTGGATGCCTTAGTTTGGACATTTCTATAGACTTGTTTTCATTGGGACATTTTCTCAGTCTTAGAATTGTAAACTAGCAACTTATTAAATTCCCCTTTAAAAGCCGTTCTGTTCGTGGTATATTGCAGTCTGGCAGCAGACTAGAACACCCCTAACTGTACCCTTAGAGCAAAGGACTTTTACTGAATGTAAATTATATCTCAATAAAGCGGATGTTCAAAAATGAAAGAAAAAATGCCATTCATTTAGTACAGACAAATAGATCAATGGAATAGAATTGAAAGTGCAGGAATGATAACCCACATGTTTATGGTAAACTGATTTTCTACCAGGGTCCTGAGACAATTCATGGGAAAGAAGAGACTTCACAAAGATGGCTGGGTCTCCACATGCAAAGGGATGATGGTGACCCTACCTCACACTGAACGAAAATGCTTTCAAGGATTATCTGTTGTTCTATTTTAAATCTGCAAAAATGAAACCCTTGGGAGAGGCTGCAGCCCTCTGTGTCCCTAGGCGGGATTCCGAGGGCCAAGCAGGACTTGGTTTGGCTGGCCGGACCCAGGGACCCTCTCGTGCTCACCTCGCTGTCACCCCCCATTCAGAAACCGCCCGATGAGGCATCAGCGGGCAATGGGAGGTCAAGGCATCGTCAGGCGTGCGGTGTCCTGGGGGGAGAGTCTTGGGGGTGTGTCCTTGGGGGGGCATCCTGGGGGAGCCCTGGGGGGGTGTCCTGGGGGGCCTTTCTGTAGGGTCTACAGGAGTTGCAAATATTTTCAAACTGAAAATGGAAATGCTTGAGATGGTTCTTCTTTGATAAATCACGAACCCTCTTATGAAGTAAATATACTTTTACCCAGGGAAGTATTTTGTCTTCTGGGAAATAATTCCAACTAAAAATTGCTCGCCCCTAATTCCATATGAACAAAGATGAAGACCAAATACAGCACTGAAAGCCAAACTACCCGGGTGGAGGCCCAGAGGCAGTCTGCTTGATTCCAAGTTGGGGTGTGCTCGGGGCCTCAGGGAGACCAGAAGTGGGGAGCTTGGGGCCTCGGGGAGACCAGAAGTGGGGAGCATGAGGCCGCAGCCAAGCAGGGGCAGAGGGGGCAGCGCCCTGGGCTGCAGGGCCCAGGAAGGGGGACAGGCCAGGCCTGGGCCTGTGGGCAGGGGTGAATGTCGCGCAGAGGGAGGGACGCTGGCAGGTGAGGTGTGCGAGGCAGCAGGAGGAAGCAAGGAGGGGGTGGGAGGGCACGACTGGGGGCCTCAAGAGTGGGGGTGAGGGGGAGGGCACGGGGGGGGGGAAGGAGTAGGGCTCTGGGGTGGCTCAATCAGGGGAGCCCCAGGCCACACTGTGCAGAGCCTCCTTTATTAGCGTCTCCTGTTGCACAACGGAAATGTGCACCCCGTGGCCACTGGGCTCCCACCAGCGGGACCCCCGAGCTCTGGCTCCAGGGGCCCCCTGAATATGGATGCCGCCCGCCCCATGTGACTCTGCCTGTGTGAAGCCCCAGGATAGACGCGTCCACTGCACAGAGAGTGGGGCTGGGGACTGGGGCTGTGGGCTGGGGCGGTGGGGGGGGCCTGCTTAATGGGGGCAGAGTTCCTGTTTTGGGTGATGACAAAGTTGGGAAAGAGGTGGCAGTTTCACAAAGTGGCGAAAGCAGTTCATGCCAAGGTGTCCCCAGAGAAGAGATGGGAGGGAGCTGAGGGGCTGGTTAGGGGAGGGAGGGGAGGACGAAGTCCGCCCCCTGCCCCGCGCACTGTCCCTGGCTGCTGGGGCCTGGCCCCTACCCTCCACCCAAGCCCCTCTGCCATCAGATGGGCTCCACGCGCCCCTCCAGGCCCACTAACCGCCACTTTGGTGGTTCACGGTGACAGAATCTGAGGCTGCCTGGCTCCACCTGGGGGGATGTGTGAGGAGAGGGGGCAGGGGGAGGGGGAAGACAGGGGGGGTGGTAGGTGGGGATGGGGGAGGGGGGAAGAGGGGGTTGGAGAGGGGGACCTCGAGCAGGTACTGCGGTGAATGGCTGGGTCCAGGAGGGCTTCCTGTGCCCGGGGCGCCCGGGGCCAGCGCGGGGGCACTGGGGGTCTCAGGTCTGGCCCAGGCCAGGGAAGCTGCGTCCCACCTGTTCCGAGAGGAGGTTCCTGACGCCAGACACCACGCAGCCCCCAGAGAAAGTCCTCCTGCGGTCCCATGCTAAAGGGTGAGGCGCCTGCTGCTAATGGAGAAAGAGGTGTCCTGGGACAGGGGGGATACACATGGGGGCTCACACACACGGGGGCACACAGGGAGACACACATTGGGACTCAGGGGGAGCCTTCTGGCTTCAAGACCCAGTCAAACCCCCTTCACCTGTGCCCTAGCTGATACATGCCACCCCCGGGCCTTTCACCTGCCGCTCCCTTGGCCTGAGCATCCCCCCACCACCTGGCTAACTGCCCCTCACCTCCCAGCCCACCTCCAGAGGGCACCCCGCCCCCGCTCGCTCAGGCCCCTCTGACCTGCTCCCCCACTTTCCGCTGCTGTGTGTGCTTGGTGCCCGCTGCCTCCCCCTTCAGCCTGGGTGAGCCCTAAAAGAAAGCCCACCTCGGCCTCAATGCCCATGTGGGCGGCACCCCGTACATAGGTGACAACGGAATAGGAGCCAAGAGATGAAAAGCCCAGTGACACCCCCTCCCCCACCTCCCCTCCCAGATTCCAGATGAGGCCAGAAGGGCCCAGAGAGGCTGTGACACGGGCCCCCTGCCCCCCTCTCGCCCCCCCCCACAGCTTCCAGCTGCTCCTGCCAGTTCCCAGCACCCAGCTGCACCCACTCGGCCCCAGGACCGCCCCCCCTTGCTCAGAAATGCCTGGCCAGGCCATGCCCCGCGAGAAGGGGACAACATGGGAGGGTGGAGGGGAGTTTATACCCGTGCTGGGGTGGGGGGGTGGATGTCTGGGGGGCAAAATGAGCAGAATTCCTATCAGGCCAAGCTACCTCCTCCCTGGCAAACCCAGCCCGGGCTGAAGGGGAAGGGGCAACGCTGCTCTGGGACCTTCCAGTGTCCGGGCTGGGGCTGGGGAGTGGAAGAGGGGAAATGGGGGGGCAGGGGGAGCACCAAGACCGCGTGGGAAGGGTTTGCTTCCTGGGCGATAGGGAACCTTCTGGAAGTGGGGGCCTCCACTGCCATTTCCGCCACTGACCAGCTGGGAAGCCCTGAGCTAGTGCGGCCACTTCCCTGAGCCTCAGCTTCCTCACCTGCCAGACAGGGCTGAGGGTGGGGAGTGGAGTGGGGGTCCAGGACAGTGGGTGAATGCTCTGTCAGGGCTTTAGGCCTCAGCTTGGGAGAAGCAGAGAGGAGCTCCAGATGAGGGGTTTCCCAGAGCTGGGTGCTGCAGGATGCATAAGAGTACAGGGGATGGAGGAGGGGTAACATTCTGACAAAGGCTTAACCTATGAGTGTCCGCAGATCCAGATTTGAATTCCTGCCCCCCACATTGTGTACGTGTGTAGTGGGGGGCCAGGGGGCCCATCACAACACCCGATTCCCCTGAACCACAGACATCAGACAAGCAAGTGAAACACGCCCTGGGCAGTGGTCAGGTGAGCAGGCGGGAGTCTTTACCACCACCACAGGGGAAGCACTGCGGGGATCGCCGGCCTGAACCCCAGGGCTTCGGGAACATTCTGGAGCGGGAACAGTGGGTTTGGCCAGCCACAGGAGGCCCCAGGAACACGCCAGGAATGCACAGAACGGTGTTTATTTATTACTTTGGGGAGCCTACAGACCCCAGGAGAGAGAGTCCCCCAGGAGCCTCCGGCCCTACTCGGCTCTGGGGCGGCAGGCGGGAGTCGGCTGGGCGGTTTTTCCACCTCCAGGCTGACCCCCTCACCGTGCCCACCCCACTGTCCGGGTCCCCATGGCCTTCTGGAAGTGGCCCGGTTCAGCGGCGCAGAAGTGGGGAGCTGAGCCGAGCGGACCAGGGCAGGCTGCGCCCTAAAAGACAAGGAAGGGGGCTCAGGGCCAGGCCCAGCGCGCAGACGCGCCCACTCCAGTCAGGCACCCCCTCTGCCCTGGACCCCCAACCCCCCAGGACCCCCGCCGCCACTCCCCGGGGACCCTCGCCCCGGGCCGCCCCCTCCTCACCGGTCGGCGTCGGGGACCTCAGGTCCACAGCGCCGGGAGACCCAGGAGCAGGAGCAGGAGCGTGGCGGCCATCCAGGGCCCGGGGCCGGGGCTGCCCGAGTTGCCCGCGGAGGCGCCCGGGGCCCACTGCTCCCTCCTGTGGCGGAGACGGGGGCGGTCAGGCGGGGCCCCCCAGGACTCCAGGGTAGAGGGTGGGCGGCCGCCCCAGGTGTACTCGGGGTGGGGGGAAGGGGGTCCTGGTTCTCGGGAGGGGTGGGGTCAGGGCCGTGGCCGGGGGCGGGGGTCTCCGACCTCAGTCGCTCCACCTCCGCCGAGGCCTCCTGCAGCTTCTGCGTCAGATCGGCGACCTCCCCTGGGGGCGGGGCCGCGGGGGCGTGTCAGCACCGCGGCCCCGCCCCCCAAGCAACGCCCCTTTCGTGGGGATTTGGCCCCGCCCTCTACCTGGAGGCCCCGCCCCCAACGGAGCCTTGATTTGCTCGTGCCCCCGTCCACGGGCTCCTGGCCCCGCCCCTTCAGTGACCACTCCCCTCCTGGTCCCTCCCCCACAGACTCCACCCCCTCCCCGTCGCGCCCCCGTACCTGGAACCCCGGCCCCCTCCCCTACTCACCCCGAAGCTCCTCCAGTTGCGCCTGCAGCTGCTGGCCCCCAGCCCTCTCCAGCGCCAGGGAGTTCTCCAGGCCCACCTGCGCGGAAGGGGCCGGTCAGCGAGCAGGGCCCCCCTGGGGCCTTGGCTGCTGGCCCTGGGGCCTGGGCTCCCTCCCGGAATCCGGAGTCGGAGGGACTCCAGCTAAATCCGCTTCCAGCGTCCCTCCAGCCCTCCCCTGGCCTCAGTCTCCAACCTGGAAGAATGGCCGCACCTCCCACCCTCCCAGGGCCGCCAAAAAGGATGGGATCCTTTTAAAGGGGGGTTTTAAGGCTTCCCACATGCATACTGTAGTCGAAATTTCCAGATCTCCTGGACGAGTGACTGGGAAGATCTAGAGGTCCCCCTGGAACCCCATCAAGGGGGGGTTTCTGGGTGTAACTTAGATGTCCAACGGGAGTTTCCAGGTTCCCCACATCAGAGCCACTGGTGAAAGTTTTGGGTCCAGGGGTGCAGTAGAAGTGGCAAGGGCCTCTTCTTCAGGGTCTGGTGGGACCCCATCCAGACCCTGGTGGGGATTTCCACGCCCATGGAGAGAGGCTGGAGGTCTCTCAGCCCCACGGGGAGACCAGACCCCTGACCTGGGGGCCCAGAGGCAGTTACAAGGCTTCCCCCACCTCCACCTGGCCCCTGCGGGGATTTCTGGGGAGAGTTTCTAGGCACCCCACACAGGGCCTGGTGGGAGTCAGGGCAGCTTACCGCAGTCTGGTTGCAGGTCAGGGCACGGGTCTCGGCGGCCTGTAAATCCTCCCAGGCCCAGGTCAGCTGGCGCTGCAGTTGATGGGTGCTGTTGCGACTGGCTCGTTCAGCTTGGAGGACGTCCGCACAGGCCTCCCTGTTGGCCTTGACTGCAAAGAAGATCAGGGGGCCCGTGAGGCCCACAGCCAGCAGGAGCAGCAGGATACCCAGAAGCCACGGCAGCTTGCGGCCCCCTGGCTCCAGCTCCTTCCAGGGGTCAGCCATGGGCACAGGAGAATGGTGGTAAAAGGTGGGTGCCATCCACACCTCCGTGGGGGGGGGGGGTTGAAGCCACGCAGGAACCTTCTAGGCTGTCCACTTGTTGGCAATGACCTCCCACCTTGGAAGCCCTGGAGTAGTGGGCTGTCTACAGGCTGAGGCTTTCAGTTTCGTTTCCCTTCAGAGGAGGCGGAGGAGGCAGCTTTTGTTTATGCAACAGTTGTGGCCTTGGGCTTTTCTGGACCTTTCCGAGCCCTTCCAGGCCTTCCTGAGATGGTGCTGGCCAGCGAGATCCCGTGGGAGGGGAGACAGGGCCATGCAGGACACTCAGCTGGAGTCCCTGCCCCTCTCCTGCATGTCACCGAGGGTAGACAACTGCAATTCCTGAGCGCCTACTGCATGCCACCCATGCACAGTCATGACCTCGAGGCAGAGCTGGGGAAACTGAGGCTGCGAGGGTGAATGGTGGGCTGCCACAGGGCCTGGTTCTGACTCACAGGTCCGTGCTCTGGGTTCAGGGGTCTCTGTGGGGCCCAACAGAGGTCACCCAGCGCCCCTGCTCCAACGAGGGGGTCCTGGGGCGGTGAGTGGGGGAGGGGAGGGGACAGCCACAAGGCCCAGGCTGCAGGTCCCTTTTCAGCCACCAGGGGCTGCCCCAGCCTGCACACGAGGTTGCCAGGTGCCCCACGCTGGGAGGGGAGAAGTTCCTCCTTCCAGAATCTGTGCCTGCGGCTCCAGGAAGCCAAGTGAACCCTCTGAGCCTTCGTTTCCCCATCTGTAAAGTGGGCAAATCGTGGGACCAGCCTCACTGGGAGGGGCAGTGAGGAGATATGAGTGCTTCCATGTCCAGCAGGTGCCCAATGGATGTGCCGACCCCCTCCCAGGCCTGTGGCTCTGAGATGGAGGGTGCTGAGACCTGTGGGATGATAAGTGGGTTTTGGAGAAAGGCATTCTGGTCCATTTAAGTGCCGGGGGAGAGGCCCAGGAGGGTGCCAGGTGGCCCAGGCCACGCTTACCTCCATTCTGGGGCTTCCTATGGAAATGGAGGGATGGCCAGTAGGGGGTGAGCTCCCTGTCATCAGAGGCATGCAAGCAGATAAGGAGTCTCCAATAGCATCTGGAGTATGGCTGGGCCAGGGTGTGTTCTAGGACACACCCAAGGGTCACAGCCTGACGAAAGGGGGCTGAGAGCAGCCACCCCGAGACCAGATTCCCCAGACAGCAGGTTCCAAAGGGCCGGAGAGCGGACATTCCTCGGGAGCAGCACCGGCGGCTGCTCCCTCCTGGTGAAACCTAAGTCGGGCCCTGCGGTGGGATCCGTGTTTTTCCAGTGGCTTCTTCAGCCATGGCCCGACCGCAACCCAGATTCTGTTGGGTCAGCCTTTTCCAAGTGTCTATGCTCGGCTGGGCTAGGCGAACATTCTGCCACTGAACCAGCCCCGCCCCTGTCCACACTTGACTCAGATTTCCCCCGTTTCTCCACACCAGGATCCCATCTGGAACCCACAGAACATTCAGCCGTCGCTTCTTCTCCGGTTCCTTGGGGCTGACTCGGGGTCTCAGGCTTTCCTTGCTTCTAATGACCTGAGCAGTTTTGGGGAGTGCCGGTCGGGCACTTTAGAGGGTGCCCTTTGATTGGATTTGTCTGACGTTTTTCTCATGGTCAGACTGGAGTGACCAGAAGGCGCTGTCAGCATCACACGTCAGTGGTGCCTTCTGGTAGCAGGAGACAGTCCCGGGGCTGGGGGCTTCTCCACTGTGAGGTCCCCCCTTTCCACACTGTCCTCCCGGGGTGATTTATTCAATCACTAATTTGTATCATGGGCTCATAGATATTTATTTCATACTTTAGGTTATAATTCAAGCCTATTGTTTGTTTGCTTATGCTGCCGGAAATGCGATATACCAGAAAAGGGTTGGCTTTTTTGTTTGTTTGGGACATATAAATCACTATTTTTTAATGGCCACAAATCCCATAAACATTTAATTGGGTCCAGGTTACAGTGCTATTGTTTATTGCCTAAAAGGGCTCATCTGAAAGATTGTGCCGTCCTCTACTTTTATTATATATATTCACAGGTGTACAAAAGTGGAATGCCTGCCACTTTAGCAGGTAGGTAAATTAACCTTTTTTGAAACTACATATTACCTTTGACCACTTACTGAAGAGTTATCAAGGGACCCTCTTAAACCAGAACATCAATTTTTAAAAATAAACTTACTCTGGAAGAATCAAAATATCAAGTTGTTAAGTGGGAAAACCATCTCCATTTCCTTAAAGCTGACAACAAAGGAAAACCCAGTTGTCTAAGATCAAACAGGTAAAGTTGTCTTATCTAAGACCAGCTGCTAAAAATTTATACATTTTGATGGTCTCATTTGAAACACTTTCGAAAGGGCTATGTGAAATAGTTAATAACTCTTATGTGTTACTAAACCTGTTCCATTCAAGATCTATACTATCAGCCAATTCAGAATTTCAATTTAGAAACTTTAATAGGCTCAAAATACAATGCTACATAGGGTATCTGTTTATTCAGATTTCAACGAGAACTGAAGAAATTCAGACAATTAAGTTTAATACCTATGTGTATTAAGCTTGCCAAAGCAGAGATCACTGAAACAAAGGCATTTTAATTGAACAAGCTGAACATGAGCTTTATAAAATATACAAATCTTCCAACAAATCAGTTCTCCCAAGTACTTAAGGCAATTTAAAAAAAGTCACATGGACTTTTAAGATGACAGTGTTTAATGTTTATCAAGGTAAATTTTCTAGTTAGTAAGGTAACACGTGAGTTAGGACGCAGACTGCATTCTAGTCCCCATCACACCACAAGCCAGGCGACCTCCAGTGTTCCCCATTTGTACTTTCTTCATTTCCACCTTTGACCAAGTTACCCTCTTTCTCAGGAACCACCAATGTGCAGCCAATGAAGGAAAAAGTCTCCAAACAGTGTAATCAGACTCCTCCAAAGCCACCGTGGCCACACCATTCTCACCAGCAGCCACGCTGCCCAGATCCCCAGCGGGCCTCTCTTCATCCTTTGGCACACCATGTTTTTTGGATTCACGATTAAAGTGAGGACCTGCACTGGTACAGTCCTGTATATTTCCTCCAAACTGATGAGCGTGGCATCCATGGAGGGCTGTGATGTCCCGGATACCATGACAGGCCTGGTTCCCTCTTCTTGAGCTCGATGGTACTTGCAACCTGGCTGTCGCCCTTCAGCCCTCACACGCCTTAGTCACCACGACTTGTGGTGAAGCCTGACACTCAGTGGGCACGCAAGACGCTGCAGAAGATGCTGGCGCCCTGGGTTGGCCTTTATAAAGGGGACGTATTAGGTTATAAGTTTACCATTTTAAGGCCATAAAAATATCCTTTAAAAAAAAATCCTAATAAAGGCATCCAGAGTAAAATACCTTGTTGCTGAAGAAGGGCACAGGAAGGCACGTGGCTGGTGTCTGCTCATCCTTTCTTCACTTCTCTGGGGCAAAGACTGTATTTCCTCTCTTCACTTCCCTTGGCTCTCTCCAGGTTCTGGCTTTTCAGTACTGCATCCTTGCTTAGCATCTCCTGGGGAGGTGCATGGTGACGTCTGTTGGGCTGGGCATTTTCAGATATTCCTGTCGGCACTACAGCCATGTCCAAACATCTGCATCTGAGCTTTCTTCTAAAATGTTTCCATGTCAGCTCCCTCAAGGACCCCAATAAGCTAATTAAGACCCACCTGGAATGGGCGGGGTCACAGCACCATCTAATCAAAAGGCCATACCCACAGTTGGGTATGTCACATCTCCATGGAAACAAACTCATCAGGAGACCCCCACCCTACAGTATTGGATCAGGATTAAAGAACATGGCTTTTCTGGGCACATAGAGATTTCAAGCCAGCACAGCTATCTAACTTATTTCATTTCTCAAACCGTTCCAGCTTTGACACCTGTTAATTTTCTCACATTCCATTTTACAAAGAATTCCTGGCCCATCTCTGTGGGCAGGTGGAACCAGGTGCTTGTCCAGATCCACTGACGCTGATGTCGCTGCCAAGGCAGGCAGGGAGGGCCGGTCTTGGGGCGGGGGCATGCCAGGCCAGTCCCTCTCTTAGTCCTAACTGAGGGGATGTTAAAGAAGGAACACCCCGAAGGAGATGAAGGCCCATCCATGATAGGCCCATGAGACGCAGCTGTTTTGTTTGGAGCCCTCAATCCATGTGTGTGCTGACCTGTGTGGATGGAACCTGTATCAGATGTTGAGACCTTCCCAGCCCGTACCCGCCGACCCTGGGGCACCTCCTGGTGGCAGCAGGTGCTGGGCTAGAGGCCCCCACGGGACACCTTCAGCTGCCACGGCACGTGGGGGCAGCGGCCAGGGTGTTGCTGCTCAGCTGCAGGGTCCAGGGGGTCCTGGGCCTGAATGCCAGCTGTTGTGAAGGCAGATGTGGGCTTGGGCCCCGGCCTCTGCTTCACCCGAGCCTGGTCTTCTCTCCAGGCACCTTCCCAGAGGTGAGGATCTAAGAATCAGGCTGGACCCCCTGTTTTGTCTCTGGGCCCCTCCTGCTCGCCTGAACTTCTGAGCACTGACGTTGAAGGTTTATACAGTTTTCACATACCATAAGAGCCGTTCTTGGGGCTTTTCAAACCATCTGCAAAGGTTAAACCCATGCTTAGCTCCCGGGTCGAGCAAAAATGTGGGAATACCTCAATACAGGTATTTGTCAAAATTGGAAACACAGAATAGTCGAAAATATAATATTCCCTAATTCCCCGTATTTTCCCCCTCAAAGGCGTAAAAAGTTGCCGCCACACTGTAACTGAGAATTAAGAGTTAACAAACGATTATAGCTACTGAATCAGTACACGGATACCTTCCTTTGTAGTCTCTTGTAGAAGAGCCAAATGTAAACACCTGAAACTACTGGAACTCACTGAATTGTCATCCAGATGCCTTGATCAAGGGCTTCGGCCCGCTTGTACACCCTTATCTTGTTTTGCAACTTTGAAATCTTGTGGTCTCGTGGGGTGCCCCTTAATGTTTATTAAGGAAGGAACCTGAGTCAGTCGAGAACTAACCCTCCCCAACTCCGAGGCTATCTTCCTAGCCAAGGCTGGATCCAACCAGAGCAGGCCCGCCGGGTCCGCGCCCAGCTTAAACCTTAGCCTCTCGGTGTCCCCCACTTCATTACAACGCTGCATCGTCACGCTTTCTTGCACACGCGGTGTGGCCAGGCACGGCAGCCATCTGAGCGTGTAAATAATGAGATCCTGTCCTCCTCATACTAACCCTGCCCTGAAGCCGCCAAGGTCAGCTTCCCCGCAGGCCCGGGAGGAGATTTAAGGTCCCGAGGCCTCTGCACGCCTTCCTTCGCACCTGGAAGCCCGGGCCGTCCCGCACCGCGCAGAGAGCCCGCGCAGACACTAGACGCGCTCACCGGCCTCGCGGGCGAAGGGAGCAGCTGCACGACCCTCCGCACGCGCGGAGAAACACGCCCCTCCGCGCACGGCGAGCCCGCCTCCCCAGGAACGCGCGGCTGGGCGCCGCGTCGGACATTTCCGGCGGAAATGGCGACGCGCCGTAAGGAAAAGAAACCCTCGTTCCGCAAACGTGCGCGCCTGGAGGACGCGAGGGGCGTGGCCCCGCCTTCCCACGGGATTGGCGGGTGGCTCCCGGGCACGCGCGACGTCGCCGGCCGCCGGCCTCGCGGGGCAGTCTGGGAGTTGTAGTTCGCGCTCGCGCCCGGCCGTCGGCCGTCGCTCCCAGCATGGAGCCGGATCCCGCGGCGGACGCGGTGCCGCTGGCGGGCCTGGCCTGGTCGGCGGCTTCGGCACCCCCGCCGCGGGGCTACAACGCGGTGAGCGCGGCGGGGGCGGCGAGCGGGGTGGCGCGCGCGGCGGCCGAGCGCGGGAGCTGACCGCGCCGCCCCGCAGGTGGCCTGCACCGTCGAGGGCGCGCCCGCCGGCTTCGGAAGGAGCTTCGCGCAGAAGTCCGGCTACTTCCTGTGCCGCCGTCCGCTGCGCAGCCTCGAGGTACGCGCGCCCGGGGCGGGGGGCCCGCGCCGCCGCCGCCCGTGACCCTCGCTGTGCTCCCAGGACCCGCAGGAGAAGGTGCTGGCCGACGTCCAGGTCCTGGCGGACAAGACCCCGCTCCCGCCGGGCTTCTCTCCTGTCTGCGACCCGCTGGACCCCAGTAAGGCACGGGCGGGGGTCGCCGCCTGGCGCGCCGCTGCCGCCGGTTCTCGCCCGCCGCCGCCGCCCTCGCGCCTTTGCCCGTCCGCGCCCCCGTTGGTGGTCCCCCCGGGCACCGCAGACGCCGTCTGTGACGCCCCGGTGGTCGGTGCTTCCCGTGTGCTGCGCGGAAGGCCTCTTCCACGTGTGCTTTTATCGACCTGCTTCTGTTACAAGCTTTTCGAAACCGTGCGTCAGCTCGTGGGCCGGCGGAAGCGGGCCTTGGACCTCCTCCGGCCCCCGGCGCTGAGCGGCCGTCTGCCCTGGGTTGGGGGGGGGGCAGGGAGGAAAGGCGTGGGCAGGCGGCCGCCCAGCTCTGCCTGAGCGCACAGCCACCCCACCCGGCCTCCGAGTCCGCAGGAGCCCCGCGCACCACCTAGGGGTTCTGCCGTCCGTGGTGTGCCGGTGACCCACACCCCCTCCCCAGCTGCTGTCGTCCGCCCCTCCCCCCCTCACTTTTCTGCCTTTCCCCTCCCTCCCCTGCCTCCCCCATCACTTCTCTGCTTCCCTCCTGTCTCCTGCCTCCTGCCTCCGCTACCTACCCCTTCACTTCCCTGCCTCCTGCCCCCAGAGGCCTCTGTATCCAAGAAGAAGCGCATGTGCGTGAAGCTGGTGCCCCTGGCTGCCGCAGACACGGCCATCTTTGATGTCTGCCTGAGCGGGAAAACCAAGATAGTGCCTGGATATCTGCGAGTGGGGTAGCTGCCTCCCTGCCCCCTGATCCTCAGGGACTCTCCTGAGTCCCCCCCCCATGCTATGGTCACCTCTCTGCTTTCTGCATCTTAAAATGGGGGCAGCTGTGCAACCTTGTGGGGTCGAGGGAGGGGTGCCCGGAGCACAGGGAAGGGTGGTCAGCGCCCAGCAGTGTCAGCCAGTCCGCTGCTTTTGGGGCTCCCCAGGGCCCAGGCTCCCCTGCGGGGGCCTCCCAGCTGAACCTCAAGCACCGTGTCGCCCTGTCCTGGCCAGCCCTCCTGGGCATCCCCCATGGCCCTCCTCGTTCCCCCCACTTTCTCCGTCCCCCAGGGACATGGGTGGCTTTTCCATCTGGTGCAAGAAGGCCAAGGCCCCCAGGCCGGTGCCCAGGCCCCAGGGGCTCAGCCGGGACCTACGGGGCCTCTCCCTGGATGCCCCGGGCCAGCCCAGGTGAGCCCTCGTGCAGGTGGTGGGCGGGGGTGCCCCAGGCTGCATCCTGACCAGCTGTTCCGGCAGGGGTGGCTCCCTGGAACGTACGCTGTCCAGGCCAGGCTCGCGGCCATCCACGCTGCGGAGGAACGACTCCATCTACGAGGCCTCCGGCCTCTATGGAATCTCAGGTGAGCGCAGGGTGGGAAACTGAGGCCCCGCGGCAGGAGGGGCAGGGATACTCTGTGTGGTGAGGGGTCCCTGGGGGAGCCCGGGCCTCAGCTCCCCTCCCATGCTCTCCACAGCCATGGACGGGGTACCCTTCGCACTGCACCCCCGATTTGAGGGCCAGAGCTGCAGCCCCCTGGTGAGTCCTCTGGGGGGGGCCTCAGCAGGAGCCAGGTGTGGCACCCTATCATGTTGTGGGGGTCCGGGGTGGGGGTGGGGCAGCTGACCTCTCTTCTGCCAGGTCTTCTCTGTTTGTCCTGACCTGAACATCAAGTCCCTGGCGGACATCGAAGAGGAGGTGGGTGCAGGGACAAGGAGTGGGAAGCCGGGACCCCCAACTGCCCCAGTCACACTGCCTCTCAGTCCCTGCAGCCTCCATCGTCCCCCAGTGCCCCCCGCTCCCCCCCTCACCCCCAGTCCCTCACTCTGCATCCCTCCCCCCAGTACAACTACGGCTTCATGGTGGAGAAGACGGCTGCCGCCCGCCTGCCCCCCAGCCTCGCGTAGTCCCCTGCCTGAGACTCTGCCCAGCCTCAGCCTTCCTGGCTGGCCCCTTCCCTGCCCCCAGGAGCTGCAGCCAGAGGAGGGGGAGGGGTTCCGCGGAAGTCCGGCGTGGGGCTGCAGCCTTTGGCAATAAACAAGGCCCCGAGACCTGACCCTGCCATGCTCGAGGGCTTCACTCAGGCTGCAGCATGCACATGGTGCCCCACACCCACCTCAGAGCCTCCTGCTGTGGCTCCTGCTTTTGAGAAGGAAACCGAGGCTCAGGCTGACCCTGCCAGCCATCTACAAGAAGGAAGGGCAGGAGCTCAGGGACAACTTCACGTCTCCACCTGCCCGAAGGGGGAGCCGGGTTCGGGCACAGACAGGGAAACTGAGGCACGGGCAGTACTCTGTACTGGGCCTCTTGCCCCCAACCTCATTTGTACCAGGTGCCACAGTGGAGGCCATCTGGCCAGACGGGGGAAGGCCCCCGAGGGCCTTGCAAAGCTCTACTTACAGTCCCCTGAAGGGGAGCAGTCCACCCAGCAGCGGTGGAGGGGAACCTGCCCAGGGGCCTGGGTTGAGAGGACATGTCTGCAGGGGTCTGAGGGAGAGACGCTCCCGCTAGGGCTCTGAAGCAGGGTGCAGGACCCTGAGCTCTGGGGTTCTGAGGGTGGTGGGGGTGGGGGATGCTACATTTGCTTCACATCTTTTATGTTGCCCCCACAGCTTGGCTGTGTGGCCACTTGTGCCCCCCACAAAGCTGCGTTCCTTCCTTCTCCCAATCTTGAGGGGCTTGTATGCAAATGAGGGGCCTTTGTCGGTCCTGTTTGGTTCGGCTGCGTGCAGGCGGGTGGGGGCCTGCTTGGCAGAGGGAGCTCGTGCATGGTCAGTCTGGAGACGCTGCCCGTGCCACGTGCCCAAGTCCCAGCCCCCTGGAGCAGGCCTCGTTGCAGTGCCCCGGCCCCCCCAGCTCTCTGCCCCTTCCCGCCAGTCTGGCGCCGGGTACGGAATCCAACCCTTCAGGGTGGCAAAAGCTGTTTGTTCTCCTGGTGCCATTTCCTGCCCTGAAACCAGGACACCTGCCAAGTGGCCAGGTGCCCCAACCACCCAACCCCAGCCACCTGGCCCCAGGGCTTCGGGGAAGCACCACCACGACTGTGGCTGGGTGCAGAGGGCAGCGTCCACCAGGCCTAAGGGTCTGTAGCGCTGGTCCCGCTGCTTCCAGCCTGGTGACTCTGAGAAGAGGCCTGTGCTCTGTGCCTCGGTTCCCCCATCATTTCCCCTCCTGGGGTTCTCCAGCCTAGGCCAGGGGACGGGGGCCTCTGTGGGCACCTCAGTGCCATGTTCCTGTATTCTGTCCCATGCCCGGCGCTTCCTGCTTCCACCCCGTCGTCAGCCCAGCCTGGTCTGGAGTGCTCGCTACACAGCCCCAGCCTTCTGCTGTTCTGTCCCTCCCCAGGCCTGATTCTGGCTGCGCTGTCATTGCTGACTCCACTGGACAGTGTGATGTGTGTTCTGCTTGTCCCTAGATTCTTGTCTGCCACAGACGAAGTGTCCTGAATGCTCTGTACATGCCTTTAGGGAACGTTTAGTGGTTCCTGCCCAGTAAATGCCTAGCTGTGGGTTGCGGGCTGGCGGGGAGGCCAGCAGCCAGCAGTGTGGGAGTCGGTGGTCTGTATCCTTGCCAACATTTCATGTTCTTGGTTTTGCCGAGAATTTGGGGCATTCCTGTCACTGAATTTTTAATTTCTCCAATGGCATATACGCTGTAGAGAAAACACCTCTTTCTCGTTTTGTCCATGCCCCTGTTCAATTATTTCTGGTCAGTGAAGGAAACATGCATTTACAAGGCTTCTGGCAGCTTCTAAGTCGGTCCCGGGCCTCCTGTGGGGCCTCCCTGAGTGTTGGCTGGGCCTGGTGGTCGCAGCGCCCAGATCTGCCCTTACCAACTTGAGCATAAAGTGTTTTTGGGGGGAAAAGGCATCTTGCTGGCTGAGGAATCTCCTTTGATGGACTTCCCTCCCAGATGTTGCCAGCACAGAGGACGCTGTGTGTGCCACTTGAGAAGAGTTTATGCACAGAAATGAGAGATGCCAGCTGGTGCATCACTAGGGCAGTTTCAGGCACAGCGTGTGCCCAGGGCAGGGCAGGGGCCGGCACTTCTAACCCCGGCCTCCCACATGCTCTCTGCTGCAGGGGCTGACCTCCATGCTCGCCTCTGCCCGCAACAGGGTGGCCATTGCCCCTGGGACAGATCCAACTATGCCCGCCCCTGGGGGCCATTGCGCTCACCTCCTGGTTTCACCATGTGCAGGGACCCCAAACCAAGGCACCGGGGAGCTGACGGCTGCGGTGGCCACCCAGCCTGGGCGTCAGGGCAGTGCCAGATCCTGGCCTGTGGACCCTCCACCTGGGACTGACTTGCTGACTGGCCGCCTCACTGGGGAGGGCAGGTGGGGTGGACAGGGACTGCATATTGCCCCCTCAACTGCTTTCTGGGGGCAGTGCGTGGGGCTGAGGCCCTCTGCTTAAGTCTACGTGTGCTGCCGAGGCCCCTGCCTCTCCCGGCCCAGTGGACTCAGTAGCCTGTGGCCTTCGGCCCCTCCCAGCTGAGTCATCGGCCCCATGCCGGGCCCTTCGCAGTGTCCCAGCTCCAGGGTCCCACTGGCTCCAGGCACCTGCTGTGCCCCATTTGGTTCCTCTTGGCCACTCCTGGGGTGCAGGTGCCAAGACCCTCTGCACAGGCTGGGCACAGTCATTCCCCGGGACCTGGCCGGGCTCCAGGCCACCCAGGGCTGTGACGTCCCTGCAGCCAGGAAGGCCAGGTGGGGAGATGCAGGGGTGGCTGTGGTGGGGAGGGGCTGGGGCCGGCCATGCTGTCCCCCGAGGACCCTCTGGCACCTGAAGAGTGGGGACTCGGTGGCCTGGGAGGGGCACAGCCTATCCCCCAACTCCCATGCACCCCAACCCCTGTCACTGGTCCCACCCAGAAGCCTGGCTTGGCCACAGGGAGCCCGGCTCGGCACATTGGTAAATGGAAGCAGCATGGACACAAGGGAGTTTTATTTGTGGGTGGAGCCAGGGGTCTCAGTGCACATGGATCCGCCTCTCCTGTGACAGCCAGAGGGCCCTTTCCTCCCCCCCTTACAGATGAGGAAACCGAGGCACAGAGGGGGAAGCCCCCAGCCAGAGTCTCAGTGGAGGAGGCGCCCCAGCCTCAGATTGGGTTTGAGGCCCAGAGCCCGAAGGGCGCCACGGATGTCGGGGTCGTGCAAGTCCTGGCTCTGACTGTCAGAACTGGCTGCCCGGAGCGTCAGGGTCCTCAGCTGCGAAATGGACAGAGGCAGTGAGAGAACTGCCGCCTGAGCCTGACCTCCCCCGCCTGTCACAGGAACTCATTCCTGCAGGTACATGTGGCTTCGGGACCCTGCTCTGGCCCGTGAGCCCCCAGGCCTGGCAGCAAGGCCTTCTAAAGGTGCTGACCCAGCCCCGGCTTCTGCCTTTCCCTCCGAGTGAGGGAGTGAAGGCCAGGGGCTCGGCAGCTATGTTGTACCATGAGGCAACCTCGAAGACAAGGTCAGGGACACCGTGAACCGAGGGTGAAACCAAGCCCTCCTGCTGCTGTGGCCGAGCCTGCAGGGCCCCACAGAGGGTTCTTCCTCCACCCACTGCCCCATTCCCGACCCAGGGCTACACGAGCGTGGCGTCCTTCCCTGGAGTCCTTGGCCTGTGGCCCAGCCTGCCATGCATCTCGTGGTAGAGCTCGTCCCGGTGCCCTGACCGTGCCCAGGACGTGTGAGACTCGAGTAGGCTGCCCTCCCGGCCTCCCCTCAGGGCTGCAGGTCCCAGAGGGGCCGCAGGCTCTGGGCCGGATAAGGAAGGGACTCGGTGGCAGATACCCTGCTGTGGTGGCACCCCAGGGCTGTCCTTGGAGAACTGGGCCCAGCGGGCAGGCTCCTCCCCAGAGGGCGGTGGTGGCAGCTCATGGAGGCCGCGGCGAGTGGCCCGGGCAGCTTGGAGCAGAGCATGGGTCAGGGCAGCTACCAGCGCCAGGATGCCTGCGCCGAGGATGGAGGCTGCTGCCGCGCCTGACTCGATCTCGAAGAGCAGCAAGGCGTAGATGGACAGTGCTGGGGAGGGAAGCGGTTATCACTGATTCATTCAACAAACGTCAGCTCCCTGAGCCCCTGGGGTGCTCGTCCACACGGAATAACCCAGGTGGCCCACAGGGCACATCAGCGAGCTCATGTGAACTCTCACCCCATTAACACATCACCAGCACCTCTGTTCTGAGAATAAAGAAGTTGAGGCCCGGAGAGGTTAGAGATCTCACCCAAAGACACACAGCCAGGAAGCAACAGCTGCAGAACCTGTGCCCCCAACCCTGGAGCTGCCTCCTTGGGATGCAGTAACGGAAGGGATACAGCAGTGATGGTTATGGGGCTTCCCAGGGAGGGGAGCCGGCGGGGGGCGGGCAGTGCCTCCGAGGGCACGGCAATTTCTAAGGTGGGACACCCTGGGAATGTTTGAAGATCAAAACAAGTAGCCAGTGTGGCTGGATCTGAGGTCAAGGTGGGGGGGGGGGGTTGGGGGAGTGCAGGGACAGACCCGGTGGGGGTGGGCCACCAGGAGGGATGTGGCTGGGAGCAGCTGGGAGCCACGGCAGGGTTGAGAGCTGGGAAATCCCTGCCGTGGGATTTAGGAGGCTGCCGCTGGTGGGGTGTCCACACAGCAGAAAACTGCTCAGCCCTAAGAAGGGCGTTGTGATGGGTGCTCCAAGGGGAGAAACCGGAACCACGGTGCTGAGCCCACAGCAGGCAGATGCACGGGGACGGGAGCAGCCCAGGGGGGCTGGGGGAGGGCAACAGGAGTGGCGGCTGATGGGGGGGCTAGGTGGAGGTGGTGGCTGTGCTAAATGACACAGGGATGTCCACTGTAAATAGTTGAAGTGGTGATTGTCACGTCACGTTTATTTTGCCCCTGACCCCTGCTCAGCCCGAGTTTGATGCCCCCCCACCCCCCCCCCCACCCCTGACCCCTTTACAGGCCTCACCCTGCCTTGGGCACACTCCTTGCAGCTGCAGGCTTTCCTGTTTGCCTTAAATGCTTTGAACGGATTTTATGGTTTCTCCTTAGCTCTGGCTAATGCTGAGTGGACAGACGTGCTAGGGGTCGGGGGCTTACCCGCGGAAATGCTCAGCCCCAAATGTCCCACTTCCCGAGGCCAGCCCAGTGCTCACTTCTTGTCCTTTCGGGCTTTTCTTGTGTTCTACAGCCAGGCCATTCTGTTGTTCAGGTTTGGGGTATTTCCGCTGGCCGGGAGGCACCTGGTGCTGCACCCTGCGCTGGACTCACTCGCAGCACAGGCGTCGGGCTCAGGTGGAGCGGGAGGGGCAGTAAG
Organism: Tamandua tetradactyla; assembly: GCF_023851605.1. Taxonomy (NCBI): domain Eukaryota; kingdom Metazoa; phylum Chordata; class Mammalia; order Pilosa; family Myrmecophagidae; genus Tamandua; species Tamandua tetradactyla. The sequence continues at coordinate 96,605,960 of NC_135337.1, read as the reverse complement.
GGACCTGTGGGACGCCTCGGCCAGGCGCCGGGGTCCAGCCTCAGTTGAGGCCCATTGCCCCGACCTCCCAGACCTGCGCGAAGGCCTGCTCTCCCTTTTAAACAAAATCCACACTGAGCGTTTTAGTAACTCAAACGACAGTGTTTTCCAGAGTTCCCTGTGCTTTCATAAGGCGAGTTCCTATGATGAGCTGTAGGTTCCTGCCTCCTAAGGAAGGATTTTAAGTGCATCTCTTACATTTTTATTTCTCTACTGTGGGGAGAAGAAGGGAAAAAACGGCAGTAACAGCAAACCCTTTGTTTTTCAGTAGACCAAGTGTTTTTTCCTTCCAGAAAAACAGGTTGTTGGCAGGGCTGGCAAGGACCCACATGTGATTTAAAACTGAGCCTGCCGCCTGTGGCTCACTGCTGAAGATTAAAGCCAAGCGGACACTGTCAGGGGTCTCTTCAGGGCACCTGAGCAGCTGCTGCTCTCACGTTGAGTGAGAGAAGTGACCTAAGGAAAGTCTCTGCAACTCCCGGGAGGGAAGGCGTCCTTCCAGCACCTGGGCTGCTCTCACTTTATTGTGGTTTGTGTTTTGGGATTTTAAAAGCCAATTCTGGCTTGTCAAGTGTAATTTTCTTTTCCTAAGCCACTTTTGAGCTCTAAGTACAGATGTTTGCACCAAAACCGATGTGCCCGCTGTGAGGCTTCCACGGAAACCCACCAAGACGTGCCGATGCCTGTCTGGGCTGCGGGCCCAAGTGCAGCGAAAGCAGGAGCTTGTATGAGCCCGGCTGGCCCCAGGCTGACCACAGCAAAGCCAGGAGCCCAGAGCGCCGACAGGAGACGGGGGCACAGGGGATTTGACCCGGGAGAGAGAGAAGCATCCTAGTGAGGTGTGGCCCCAGGCAGGCTGGCCTCAGCTGACCCCAGTCTGGGGCCTTTACCCGTCACCCCGACCTGTGACCCTTCACCCCGGCGCCCGGCGCGCACATACCTGCTAAGTAGACTGAGACCCCACAGCTGAGGAGGCCAAGGGCCACGTGTCTGAGCACACGGGAGTCGTGGAGGAACCAGTCGAACCTGGGGCGGGAGGGAGGGAGCCAGAGTGAGGCGCTCACAGCACCCCCACCGGCACCCCAACCCCCTCCTGCCTCCCGTCTGGCAGCCATCATTTACTGACACCGCTCAGATCATCTGTCTGCCCACCCACTCGTTGGTCCTTCCATCCACCTACCCACCCAACCCACCATCCATCTCCTTTGGGCCATTCAAACATCCACAACTGAGGACAGCAGCCACAGCCCAGACGACTGCGGGGCATCGGTGGCCAGTGTTTTCCTGGAGGGAAGACGCGGAGGGTCACTTTCCCTATGGATCGTGGGCTAGCAGCCCCCGGGCAGGCAGGGCGAGGGTCAGCTGTCGTCTGCAGACCGCAAAGTGCCTCTGCCGTGGCGCCCCACCCCCTCCAGCCTCGCGGGACCAGCCGGCAGCGTCCTGAGAGGGGCTCGGTGGGCCCAGCACTCCTACCTGCCGGGGCTGAGTCCCTGCGTCAGCTCGGCACTCAGGTGGCCGCAGAGCGCGGTGAGCAGCAGGCCACCGAGGCCCAGGACCAGGGCGAGGGCAGCAAGCGCGGCGGCCAGCGGCAGCAGCGCCCCGGCTGCGTCCTCGGGCAGCCCCGGGCCGGCCCCCAGCTCTGGCCCTTGGACACGGGATCCCCGCAGCTCGGTGCGGCCCACCTGCAGCTGGAACAGCAGCTGCGCACCCAGGATGGCCAGCACGGCTGCCGGGACGCCCAGCAGGGTCATCGCGGCCAGCACCTGGCCGCCGTACGAGCGGGCCATAGCGGGGCTCCTTGCAGGGGTCCCAGGGGCAGGGCAGCAAGAGAGGTCTGAAGGCTGGGGGCTGAGGGGGCAGCACGCAGTCATCGGCCCCAGCCCCGGGGCACGCAAGCTCGGAGAACACCTGGGTCTGTCCTCTTCACTCCCGCGGGCGGGTGGGGCAGCCGGATCGAGGCTCCGCCCCGCAGTCCCCAAGCTTGGCGTGAACATGTGTTATTGTCACCAAACGAAATTTTGAACGAATTTAAAAATAACACTGCTATTTGGCACCAGCCGCGGACCCTGCCATTGGCCAAGACTCCCCCTCACATGCCTGCTTGGCCTTTTACATGTCGCCTCTTCCGGGAAGCTCTCCTGCCCTCTCCAAAGGACACCCCACGCTCTCTCTGGTTCGCCTGTTCTTCAAGCAGCACTTTTTTTTTTTTTTTTTTTGGTATTTAAAATTGTAAATGTTTTATTGATGTGAAATTTACACAAAATTAACCATTTTAAACTGAACAATTTAGTGCCATTTAGTACATTCTCATGGCCCCAAAAGGAGACACCGCACCCATCAGCTGTCACTACCCACTCCCTGTCCCAGCCCCTGCCCCCAAATCCCTCCCGTCTCGGGCTCTGCCTGTCCTGGGCGTTTCTTTCAGGTGGTCGCACACTTCCTTCACCCTTACGGAGCTGACAAGTTTCACCCATGTTTTATGGCTGAATGAGATGAGCTTTCCCAGTTTTATGCCTGGGAAAAGCCCAAAGCAAGGAAGTTGGGTCGCTGAGGTCAGTGGGGGCTGCAGGGACTGGCGACAGATGCCTGAGGCCCTTGCATGAATTCACTCAGCAAGAACTGCTGAGACGGGACAGTCCAGGAAAGCAGCCCAAGGCGTTACCCATCTCAGGGCTCAGGATTTGTCTGTCTGGTTTGGGGCTCACGGCCTGTCCTGGCCCCACCCTTTGTGCTGTAGCACGCAGGCCCCTGGCAGCAAGCACCCTCCTGGTTTACTCAGGCTACTCCCTCTTTGCAAAGTCTCCAGCCCCAAGGACAGTTGAAAGTGCACGTGAGCAAAGATAAGAGGCTCCCGTAGGAGCCGCCTCCCCTGAGCTCATCTGCTTCTGTGAGCTCAGCTCTGCAACCCTTCCTCACAGCACGCAGCCAGTCGCTCCCCTCGAGCACTGCCAGGGGCCGTCTTAGGAACACACTACCTCCAGCATGCCGTCTTGTCTGTGAAGACCTCGTGTCAGCCCGTTCGGGGCTCAGACTTTCAGACGCTACTGGGCTGAGCCCTAGGGCCGTGGACAAATAAAACCTACTTTCTGAAACCCGCAGCCTCGACCTGGGTTTGTTCTGTTTCTGCGCAATGATCCTGGAGGCTCTTGCAGAGTCTCGTTGCAGGTTTCGTGTTACAGTGTCAGGCGGTGACCGACCTCTGGTTCGGGGTGTCGGCCTTCAGTTTGGACAGCTGACCCTGCGCCAATCCCCGGGTGGGGGTGGGGTGGGGGGACCAGAGACTGGGCACAGTGTGTGATTTACATCTCATTTGCATGTTTTTGTGTTTGGCCCCGCCCCGAGGCCGCGGCTGTACTTCCATGCTGTTGCCTCCCCTGGGGTCCCACAGCTCCCAGGGGTCTCACCGGACACCAGACAACAAATGCATCCATCTATTAAACATGGGGTTGTCGTTAAAACAGCTTTTGAAACTACGGCTGTAATTGTGCATAAGAAATGATGTACACAAAGATAATATCTGGGAATTCTTGAGAAGGAGAAAAACTTAAAGCAACCATTTTTTAAAGACAAAAAGAACATTGTGTTATACTGACAACAGTCAGCCTTCAGAGAGCCAAACGTATTCTGCCCGGAACCTGGCGTGCGTCCTGAAGCCCTCAGAGTGCCAGAGGAGGTGGTTCTGTGACAGTCCCATTTTATAGAAGGGGAATCTGAGGCACAGTGAGACGGCTCTCCTGTGCTCGCCCCACACTCCACCTTTCCTTTCCCGCGTGACAATCAGGAGAGACCCCCCCTCTGCCGGCCGCTCCTCAGCGTCTCAGCACAGTCCCCCCCACCCCACCCCACGAACTCAGCACGGTCCCCACCCCCACCCCCCGGGCTCAGCACAGCACCCACCCCCGTCCGCCCCGGGTCCACACGGTGCTTGCGGCGATTTAGGAGCTCGGTGAGGCTGCACGGGGCGGGGTCATCGAGGTCCTCAGGCTGCAGGAAGCTGCGGTCTGGCAGCTTGGCCACCTCCCGCCAGTTGGCAAAGCAGGCACCACCAGGGGCAGCAGACATTTCACGGCGCCCGCCCCCCACCAGCACTGCCCTTCTTTGGACCCCGCGCCTGCCCAGCATTTTCCCCCAAGCGCACGGCATCCCACGCGCGAAGGTGTTGCTCACTTCTCCTTGGCTTCTGAAATTCAAGGTCAGCTCCACGAGCGGGGTCTGTTTGTTGGCTGGGTGTGCAGCAGCTGCGGCAGGGTGGGGCCCAGGAGCCGCGCTCAGGAGATGTTTGTGGGGTGAATGAATGGATGGATGGATGTTGCTGTAGCCATAGAGAAACACTCCACGGGTAAGGGGATGGAGGTCAGGCAGGGCCTCCTGGAGGAGGCGGCCTCTGAGCTCAGAGTGCCAGGATGAGGCAGGGAGAGGTGGGAGAGCCAGGCCATGGCTACAGAGCTCAGATGGGAGGGAGAAGGTGGGGCCTCAGGCCACTAAGCCGAGCTTGGCTCCGGTTCTTACAGCTGAGGCCTGCGGATGCCCATTGCAGCCCCGGAGACCAAATTCCAACAAATCTGCCGTCTGGAAGGGATCCTGCAGCACCTGCTGGGGCCGCGGCCCTTTCCCAGAGCAGCATTCCACAGCCCGCCACCACAGCACACACCATTCTGGAGAAATCCCACAGGAGCTGGGAGACCAGCTGCAGCGAATATGAATACAGGAGACCCAGTGTGCTGGTTTGAAAGGAAGTATGCCCCCTAAGAAAAGCCATGTTTTAATATAAATCCCATTTCTTAAAGGTAGAATAATCCCTATTCAATACTATATATTTGAAACTGTAATGAGATCATCTCCCTGGTTGAAGTGATTTACTTAAGAATGGTTGTTAAACTAGATTAGGGGATGACATGTCTCCACCCATTTGAGTGGATCTTGATTAGTTTCTGAAGTCCTATAAAAGAGGAAACATTTTGGAGAATGAGAGATTCAGAGAGATTCGGAGAGAGCAGAGGATGCTGCAGCACCACAAAGCAGAGAGTCCACCAGCCAGTGACCTTTGGAGATGAAGAAGGAAAACGCCTCCCGGGGAGCTTCATGAAACTGGAAGCCAGGAGAGAAAGCTAGCAGATGATGCCATATTTGCCATGTGCCCTTCCAGCCGAGAGAGAAACCCTGACTGTGTTCACCATGTGCCTTCTCACTTGAGAGAGAAACCCTGAACTTCATCGGCCTTCTAGAAGCAAGGTATCTTTCCCTGGATGCCTTTGATTGGACTTTTCTATAGACTTGTTTTAATTCTCGGCCTTAGAACTGTAAACTAGCAACTCATTAAATTCCCCTTGTTAAAAGCCATTCTGTTTCTGGTATATTGCATTCCGGCAGCTAGCAAACTAGAACACCCAGGGACAGTCCAATTTCACATAAACAACAAATAATTTTAATGTATGTCCCGTGCAATGGCTGGGACATATTGGTACTAAAACAGTGTGTTTTGTTGAGCTGAAATCCAGGTTTGACTGGATGTCCGGTGCTCTGTCTAGCAATCCTGGGGGGGGGGGGGGCACCCCTCGCTGCCCGATGCTGGTCTGCTGGGGCTTTGGTGAGAGCCGCCCCCCACCCCCACCCCAAATGAGGCCAGCACGGGTCTCGGGCCTGGGAGGGGCCTGCTGCGGGTTTGGGGGAAGATGCAGGGGTGGTGGCTGGGGGGACAGCGAAGGCAGCGAAAAAATAGTGGACAGAGAATGAAGGTCTTCAGGACCTGAAACTTGCCACTGTGTTACAAAGTAAATTGGTAAAATGTCCCTAAGTCTGCAACTAACTGCCCAACAGTTCAGCAAAACTGCAGCGCCGTGGAGGTGAATCTGGCAAAATGTTCCCAGTCGCCGTGCCACTTCTTTGGCCTTTTCTGTACGGCTAAAATGGTCATCGTAAAAAGCCCGGGCAGGGTGGGGTGAGGGACGTGAAAAGGGTCAAGCTTTACTGCACCCACACTAGACCCTGTCTATGGGACGTCTCCTGGCAGGACCCGAGTCCAGCCACCCTGAGGATGCACACCACCGAGTGTGGGCCACTGGGGCTCCCTTGGGAGATCTTGGGGCTCCCCTGGGAGAACTTGGGACCCCCCTGGGAGATCCTGGGGCTCCCTGCCCACGCTGTGCCCTCTGCCTGGAAAGCCCTCCCTCCCGTTCCTTGTTCTTTATCCTCCCATCTCGCCTCTCCTGGGCAACAATAAACAAACCCGTGCCTCCCGAGGAAACCCCCTCCTCCGGGAAGCCTTCCCCAACTGCCCCACCCGCCTCACCTCCTCAGGCCATCCTGGAAGGGCAGGAAGAGCCACTTCTTCAGCATGTCCCTGAGGAACGGGCCCTGCTGCTCCTCCGTGAGGTCCTGGGACGCTAGACCAGGATAGCTGGGCGGCCGCCTCATGTGGAGCTCATCCCTGAGCCCCGGGAAGAAGCCTGAGTGGTGGCGCGAAGGCCTGGCAGTGCGGGCAGAACAGCAGCAGCGGGTGGTCCAGCCGGCGGTGCGGCGCGGCCTCGGTCTCCAGTGCATCGTGCCCAGGGCTGTTGCGGAGAAGGACGCCGCCTGAGAAGATGGCAGCCTTGGCCCTGGGCCCAGCGCGCCCCCGCTCAGCTGCCCTGACCCAGATCCAGGCCCTTGGGAAGCAGCTTCCATAGGTGCCAGGCCTTTCCCCTGGCGCCCAGGGGGCAAAGGTGGTTTCAGCCTGCGGGCGGGGTGCAGCCCACAGGGGAGGACACTGAGCTGCCCAAGGGACGCGGTGCCATGGCAGAGTGGATGCGGGGAGGGCAGTGCAGGGGTGACACTGCACTGTGCCAGGTGTGCCAGCGGCGCTGCATCAATGCACAACGTTAGTGACAGGGAGGGCACTCCTGTCACTAACAGGTTGTAGGTTTATATATTTCCCTATAAACCTACAACTACCCTAAAAACACAAAATTAAAGTTTAAATGCACCTACGTGTGCCTTCAGGAACGCATCCGCCCACCCAGCTCCCAAGGCTGGTGCGTGTGGGCGTCCCGGGTGTGTGCAGTCTCCAGGCCTGATTCCCACGGCTGACTGGGCCCCGGGGCGCCGCACTGAGCCCGTCGAGGTGGGTGGAGGCGCCCCTGGTTTTCCCTCAGCAGCGCAGTCCCCTCAGGGAGCCCATGGGGGCAGATGAAGCCCAGGACACAGCAGAGGCACGTCTGGGCGCCCCCCGGGGTGGGGTTTTGCTAAGGGGACCAGCAGACTGTGGCCAAAGTGTCCATGCAGGAAGCTCATCCCCGCGGCCGCCAGCGCCACTGAACCCGCCAAGCCTGAGCAGAGTGCCTGGGGCCACCTGTCCCACAGGCACAGGGATGCTGTCCCCGAGGGTTCCAGCACTCAGGCTCACACGGGCAACCAGGAAAGAACCGGCCCACGTGGACCCTAAGCCATAAGGAAATCGCAGAGCCACCCGGAGGCTTGGGGGCGGGGGGGCCAAGGGCAGCGCTCCCGCATGCTGGGTGCTCAAGCTCCCCCACCTGATGGGCCCTGTCACGCGTCACCTCGCAGCACTCAGGTCGCCTCCCTGACCTCCCCGAGCTGTGATCACCAAAACCACCTCCAGCCGTGGCCAAGTGTCCCCTGGGGGACACATCACCCCGGAAGACCCTGCTCTAGCTAGCCCTTGCGCCTGCTGCCCCCCCACCCCCCAAATCAGTCTTTGTCCAAACCCCTAGAAGCTGTGAAGGGACCTTCCTTGGAAAGAGGGTCTTTGCAGCGGGGAGAAGAGCAGGAGGCAGCTGAGCCCAATGGGCCCCTTCCTGCCCCTCTCCCATCCCAGGGCCCTAAGTCCAGTGTCTGGTGTTTTCACGGACATGACAGCAGAGGAGCACACTCAGGGGAGACGCAAGGGCGGGGGGCAGTGGGGGGGGGCACCCGGGGCTGGAAGAGGCAAGAGGAGCCCCCCGAGGACCCCGGTGGAGGGGCCCTGCCCCATCTTCATTCCAGGCTCCTGGCCCGGGAAACCGCTGCAGTGAAATCCCCAAGCCGTGAACTTTCCGTCTTATTTCAGTACATGGTTCCTTTTTCCCCTTTGCCAGGAAAGTCCCTGCAGGCCCCTGGGGCACACAGAGGCACAAAGCCTGGAGAGGCACGGCCTGGCTGGCCCGAAGCCTGAGTTCTGCCCTCCAGCCTCTGTTTCCGGTTCTGTAAAACGGGGCAAGCCAGGTTCTCAGTTCCTGCTCCCACATCCTTGGGGACACACGAGTTTCAGAATTGGCCAATACTGCTGCATTCTGTGATGTGGTGGACGACCCCTGGACGCAGCTCGGGCACTGCAGGCCGGGAGGCACCCGGGCAGCGTCCAGCCCCAAGCCTTCTCGGAGCTGTGGGCAGGTTTCAGGAGGCTTATCCTGTGCTGCTCAGAGCAGGCTCGCTCAGCCAGGGGCAGAGGTGGATGAAGGGGAGCAAAAGGAGGGGGAGGCGTGTAGGGAAAGGGTGTAAGGGGGGAGAAAAGGGGTCAGAGAAGAGGAAATGGGTAGAAATGGAAAGAGGAAGGGAGCAGGAGAGGGGTGCAGGGGAAGGGGGAGAAAAGGGGGTACCCCAAGATGGGGAAGAGTAGGTGAAAGAGTAGGACAGGAAGAAAGAGGAAGAAGGGGCGGGAGAGAAGGAGGAGGGGGAAGAGGGGAGAGAATAAGGGTGAGGAGGAGGACACAGGGGTGGCAGTAGGAGCCAGATGGGGGGGGCCAGAGGAGCGACACAGCGGGTGTGAATCCCGACCTTGTGCAAGGAGGGGGCGGACTTCAGTCCTTATCTGTGAAATGGGCGACCACAAGCGGCACCGCAGGACGAGGTTGCAGCTGTCCTTACCGGTCATCGCCTACTCGGCTGACCGTTGGCAGGAAACCCGGGGCCAGGGACTGGCTCCGGGCCCGTCCTCCGGATCTGCCTCCTCGCCCCCTTTCCACCCACCCGAACTGTCCGCGGGGACCAATGGCCGCGTGCGGGGGTGGGGGGCCTGCCCAGCCCTGGCCTCCGAGTGGCGCTGGACACCGGCCCTGGCCTCCTCCCGAAGACAGCGCGGGGAAGGTCGGCCAAGCAAGGCAGAGGACGAGCGGGGGGGCGAGGGTAGGTGGCGTGCGGGCGCCCCGGGGCAGGGGCGGAGCCCGGAGCCCGCAGAAACAAGCCGGGGGCCCGGAGCAGGTCCACGCCCGGGCTGGGTGTCGGGGCCGCAGCTGAGCCTCCTCCCCGGGGTGCCTGCGAGGGAGCGGCCAGCTGAGGGTCAGCGCGGGCGCCAGGTCAGCGGAGGGGGGGCGCCGGCCGGGGTCGGGACTGCAGTTCCGGGGCCCTGGGTGTGCGTGAGGACCCCGGGGCCTGGGCCCCTCGCTGGGCTCCGGGCTTATGACGTAAACTGGCGGGGTCTGCAGGCGGACCCGGGATACACACGTGGCAGCGCTGCGGGGCCCCCACCATCCGGCTCGCGGGCCCCGAGGCCGCCAGGCCTCTGGAGCCGGGATCCAGGCCCGCAGGGCAGGAGTCCAGCGCAGGCGGGTCCTGGGCGGAAACTGGGATATGGGGATCCGAGAGGCCTCGGGCACAGGCCGCGCGCAACCGCGATCACGCCCCGAGGCCACAGGTGTTTCTGGACGCCCCGGGAGGCGCGTTGCCAGGGACACAGCTGCTGGCCTCGACGCCGCTCTAGCCCACGATCTCGTTGGCCGTTGCCATCTGGCGCGGCGCCTCTCTCCGGTCACAGCCTCTGGAGGGGGGCGGGCCTCGGCGGCCGCTCTAGCCCGCAATCTCGTTAGCTATTGCCACTCTGACCTAACGCCTCTATGGTCGCGGCCTCCGGAGAGGGGCGGGTCTCGGAGGAGCGGCTGAGCAGCTCCAGGCCGCGCCCGTCCGGGACAGCCCGGGGCGGGCCTGGGCGCCAGGTGGGCGGAAGGGAGGCCCGAGGCGAAGGTCGGGTGGAACTGGGCCTGGGGGTGCAGGCGAGACCTGAAATTAAGGGCGGGGCGAGGGGCGAGGAGGCAGGTGGAAGCTTGGACGCTAGGGTGAGATCTACGTGCGTGGGCGGGGCCCGGCTTGGAGCCGGAAGAACTGGCCTGGGGGCGGAACCTAGCTTGGGGGCGGGGCCGCGGGTGCAGCTTGGGAGCCGATCCAGCCTCTCGGTCCAACTCTGGCCGAACCGGGGGCCGAGCTGGGCGGGGCTTGGTAAGGGGGCGGGGCTGGTCTTAGGACCAGCCCGGGGCAGGCCGCTGGGGGTCCGGGGGCTGGGCCCGGGGCCTGCCGGGGTCTTGGCGGGGACCAGGGGTAGGCGGGTGGGGGCGGGGCCGGGTCGGGAGGGTCGGAGCCAGAGCCTGGGTCGGAGCCTGGTTGGGCGGGGCGGGGTGGGTCTGGTGGGGCGGGGCGGGGCCTGGCGGGGCGGGGCTCCCTGGCCCACCTGGCGCCTCTGTCTCTGGTCCTTCCAGGATGCGCGCTGCAGGGGCATCCGTGGCCTCGCTGGCCCTCCTGTGGCTGCTGGGGCTCCCGTGGACCTGGAGTCTGGCCGCGGCACTCGGCGTGTACGTGGGCGGCGGCGGCTGGCGTTTCCTGCGCATCGTCTGCAAGACGGCGAGGCGGGACTTTTTGTAAGTGTGATGGGACCACCCCGGGCGGGGATTCTGGGGCTGCGGAGGCCGGTGGCCAAGGGGGCCCGAGCGGGTTGCTGGGCGGCTCGAGGGTCCTGGGAGGCTTCGGTCCCGGGGCGGGACTTGGGTCCTGCATGGGTGACGGCGGGGGTCTCTGAGAGCAGCGTGGGAGGCCGTGTGTTCCAAGGAGACCTCGAGGGGCAGCGAGGCTGGCTTTGCGGGTGCGACCGCGGGTCTTTGGCAGCTGGGGTGGGGAGAGGCCCCTGGAGTTACTTCAGGGTCTCTGCCGCTTTCACAGAGTCCATTTAGTTGCTCTGGCGAGGCGGAGGGGTTGCTTGAGGAGCCCCTGGAGGGCTTTTGTCTCCTCCAAGCTTTTACAGCCCTCCCCAGCCTTTGCACACGTTTAGAACTGGGGACCTGTGTGCGGATGGGGTTGGCTGGGCCTGGGGGGGTGTGTCTTTATTCCAGGGCCTGTTCTGGAGTCGCTGGAGACTGGCTTCTCTGGGGTTCTCCTTGGTGGTGTGTACAGGGTCTCAGGGGGGTTCTCACAGTGGCAGGCTCAGTCATAGCCCCAGTGTGTGGGTACTCACCTTCACAGGTACCCCTGGGCCCATCCCGAGGGTGTGGAAACCGAGGCTCAGGGATGCTTCCATGCAGGTTGACAGCTCTGAACCTTCTAGAACGTGCCTCTTCCTCTCCATGCTCACTGCTCTCTCACTCCATTTGCCCCTGTCCCTCCCCTGGGGTCATTCTGACAGGCAGATCTGTTTTTGCAGCTTCTGTTCCCATGCCTCCATGCACCACAGCCCTGACAGGAGAAGCCTCATTCTCTCAGCTGGACACCTGAGGCCCAGCCCACCTCTGAATGGGCCCCCAACCCCAAGCCAGCGTGTGGTTTCAGGCCCAGACTTGTCGGGACACTCTGGCCCCCTTTTGCTGGGTGGCACCCGCAGGTCTCCTTCCCTGTGTCGGCCCCCACAAGGCCCAGCTCAGGCCCGGCACGCAGTAAGAACACAGGTTCCTCTGCCTCTTGCCCCCACACCTCTCCAGCCCAGCTCTGCCCCTTGGGCCTGTGGTAGCGCGGCCCGGCTCTTGCTGCTGGGCATGTAGCAAACTAACCAACCATTCTGGGGCAGGCGCCCTTGGAGACAGCCTCCAGTGACCCTCCCCTTGTGTGTGGCTGGACCCAGTGACTCACTTCCAGTGGACAGAAGTGATGGGTATTCCCTCTGGGACCTGGTAATAAAAGGCCGTGGACCTTTCTGGGGGCTGCCTCCTGCCCTTTGGCCCTTGCTCTGGGGGAAACTAGCTGCCGTGTTGGAAGCAGCCCTGCACAGAGGGCCCACATGAGAGCTGAGAAGGAGACCCTGCTCAGTAGAGCCCGAGATAGTGGCAGTCCCACGAGAGACCCTGAGCCAGAACCACCCAGCTAAGGCACCCCCAGACTCCTGATCCACAGAAACAAATGGTAAATGCCTCTTGTATCCAGCCAGTTGGTTTTGGGGTTATTTGTTATATAGCAATAGCTAGCTGATACACCTTGTGTAGCCTTCTCTATGTGTCAGCCCCTATTCTAATCCTCTCACAGCTCTGTGAGGAAAGGACACTTGCTAATCCTATTTTAAAGGTAGGTGAACCAAGGTACGGAGAAATGGGGTCATTTGCACAGGGATACCCAGTCAGGCTGGGGACAGGACTCTGGAGCCAGTGCTGATAGCCACCACATTTAGGCTGCACTTAGGCCTGGAGCACAGAAACCGTTGACAGAGAACCTAATTACCCTGTGTCTGCTGCGAGCAGTGTGCACACTTGCCCCTGCCCGTCCCCCCACCTGCAGCCCTGGGGGGGCCAGAAAGAGCAGGATCGGGAAGAGTGTGGGTGGGGCCTGGGGCTGGACACGGGCTTCTTTGTTGGTGGGGTGGGGATGGCTGGGCGCTGCTGCCAGGGGGGGCTGCCAGGAATGCGGCTGGCACCGTGCCCATGGCCTACCTGCGCTTGGAGAGCAGCGCCGCGGAAGCCATCCGCGGGCTTGCCCTGAGCATGGTCAGCTGCCCTCGGTTCCTGTTTCCTGGGTCCGTGGACAGGGCCTGTGTCCTTGGTTTTGGGGGCCGGCTGATGGCCGGGACATGACCGCCTCCCAGAGCTCTTGGGCACTGTCCCACTCACTCACAGAGCCTTTAGGGCAGGGGTGGGCGGCCATGCCTGCTGGGGACCCATTGAGCTCCCCTCCCTGGCCTGAGAGCCTGGCACAGTGGTGGGCAGAGGGGCCTCGGTGCTGTGTGACCCGCGCTCACCATCCCACCCACTAGGCCTTGGGGCCCTCTCTTGAGGTGGCTGTGAGGCTAGCGCTGCATGGCGCAGTGTCACCACCTTCACTCAGCGGGGGCCTGGATGGTGACCCCCTGCTCGTCCTGGCCCCTTCTCGCTCATCCCACAGTCACCCTGGAACTTGTGGGCGGGTCCAGCACCCCTCCTCCACCAGTACCCTTCAGGATATCCCCTGTGCCCCAGGCCGTCAGTCTGACAAGGGCAGGCCACATGGGGACCGTGTGGAACGCCACTTCTTCACGTCCCCTGCGAGGAGGGGTCACGTGTATGTGGGGGGAAGCTGTCCACCTTCCGACCCAGCCTCACAGGTCGCGCTTGAGGGGCAGGAAACGAACCCCACGTTTGAAGGGCGAGTATGGAAGAAAGAGCCAAAGTGAGCAAAAGTGGGCAGGGCTGGAGGGCTTCCTGGAGGAGGTGGTGTGACCTGAGATCCCAGGGAGAAGGAGAGCGCTGCGGCAGCGCCTTCTGTTCCAGCCGTGGGCACTGCATGGCTGAGGGCCTGAGATGGAGCTGCCTGGCCAGTGAGCCCCTCTCCCATGTGGGGTGAAGGCAGGAGCTCCCTGTGTGTGGCTGTGGAGGCTGTGGGTGGGCTGTGGGTCCTGGGCCCAGGAGCACACTCCCCACAGGCGCATGCCTGCTGTTCGGGCAGCCCAGGCCTTTGCCAGGGGTGAGAGTCCTGGGGTGGGCAGAGGACTCCTGGAGCCCTGGGCTGCTGGCCGGGTTGTCCCCCTTGCAGTGGCACCTGCTGGGCTGGGGCAGGTACAGCTCAGGGCGACGCATGCGCAAGTGGGGTGGGGGCCTGTACGGCCCCAGCCCAGGACACCCCATGCTGTTGGGAACCCAGCTGTTGTTTCGCTGAGGCTCTGGGTTGAGAATGAGGGCTTGCTCTCTTGCTGCTCTCAATTCTTCCTTGCCTTTGACCCCTGGCGTTTTTACCATGGGGGTGAGAGTTGGACCCAGGCAGGCTGCTGCGGGGATCCTGTGGGCACTCTGGTTTCTGGAGACCGCAGAAGGCCCTGTGGCCCCTTCCTTTCCCTTATCCCACACCCCCACCCCGGCTCTCCCCAGGCCACTCCTCCTGGCCTTGTCATCCTCCAGAACCCCACAAGGGTGGGACCCGGTCATCTCCACTCACTGCTGTGTCCTCAGTGCCGGGACAGTGGCCAGGACTCAGGGAGTGCTGGTCCGTGTTGGTGCTGAGGCCCCAGAGAACAAACAGGGGCAGGGATGGGCGGTTGGTGGGAAGGAAGGGACAGCATGAACTTGACTTGGGAGCCAGGAGGACACAGAGGCAGACGGGGTGGCAGAGTCAAGGGCACATGTTGTATTGGTCAGGGAGAGGCAAGCTGCCGTGACAAACATCCCCCCACATTCACTTCAGCGTCTACATCCAGGGACTCAGGGGAGCAGAGCAAAGAGGGAGGAGCCTGGGTGCCTTTGCTTTCCTCCTGCACCCAGAAATTCTGGATGCCTTGGTTCTGCCGAAAAAGGAATTCTAACTTGTTTGAAAAAAGAAAGAAAAGATCATTTTTCACTCATCTTGCAGCCTCTGGGAGTGGCAGCCGCTGGGCTTCGGCTGGCCATTGAGAGGGCTGGAGGGGCACAGCCACCCCTCCTGGAACCCAGGGCACTGGCAGAGGCGAGGCTCAAGGACCCCTGGGCTGGGGAAGGGTCCTCGAGGAGCCCGAGGACCAGGCTGGGGAGGTGGGGGCCATCCCAGGGGATACAAGTGGCGAGGGGTGGGCGCGGGTTCAGGCAGCCAGGTGACCAGCCCCTCTCCTGGCAGCGGCCTCTGCGTGCTGATCCGCGTGCGCTGTGAGCTCCGCGCGCACCGACGTGCTGGCCACACCATCCCGCGTGTCTTCGAGGCCGTGGCACGGCGGCAGCCTGAGCGCCTGGCCCTGGTGGACGCGGGCAGCGGCGCGCGCTGGACCTTCGGACAGCTGGACGCCTACTCCAATGCAGTGGCGCATGTCTTCCTGCGCCTGGGCTTCGCTCCCGGTGACGTGGTGGCGGTGTTCCTGGAGGGCCGGCCCGAGTTCGTGGGGCTGTGGCTGGGCCTGGCCAAGGCAGGCGTGGAGGCGGCGCTGCTCAACGTGAACCTGCGACGCGAGCCCCTGGTCTTCTGTCTGGGCGCCGCGAGCGCCAAGGCCCTGGTGTTCGGGGCGGAGCTGGCAGCCGGTGAGCGGGGCGCGGGTGGGGGCGGGTGGTCCCGAGGCGCGCGGCGGCCCGACTGACGCGCTGTCACTGCAGCTGTGGCCGAGGTTCGCGGGCAGCTGGGGAAGAGTCTGCTCAGCTTCTGCTGCGGGGCGCCGCCTGGGGCCGCGCCGCCCGACGCGCGCCTGCTGGACCAGCTACTGCAGGAGGCCCCCTCGGCCCCGCTGGCGCCGCCTCCCGGCAAGGGCATGGACGGTGAGTGCGGGTGGGCCTGCCCCCCCCACGGCCTCGCGCGCACCCCAACCCCGCCTCTCCCGCAGACCGCCTGTTCTACATCTACACCTCGGGGACCACCGGGCTGCCCAAGGCCGCCATCGTCGTGCACAGCAGGTGGGCGCGAACCCACCCGGCCACAGGGAGCTGGAGAACCCACACGCGCCCGTAGCCCCACGTGTCTGGCGGCGGCCACCCTGCGCCCACGTTTTCCTCCCCTCCTGGTGGCCCCAGGGCCCGGCCCTGTGCTCAGCTTCCCTTCCACCCCTGCCCGCCCCGGCGACCCCCCTCCCCCACCGCTTGCCCACCAGGCCCACCCCGCCCGCCTGAAAGCCTGTGGGCGCGGGGCGGCCTCTGCCTGTGTCCCCAGCGCCTGGCACACCCCCCATCCCTCTCGGGGCGCTGGTGCCAGCCCCCACCGCGCCCGCCACCCTGCCTGCCCGCAGGTACTACCGCATTGCGGCCTTCGGCCACCACGCCTACCGCATGGGGCCCGCGGACGTGCTCTACGACTGCCTGCCTCTGTACCACTCGGCAGGTGCGCGGGAGGGGCGGGGCCGGGAGAGGCGGACGGGGGCGGGACCGGGAGGAGGCGGGGCCCTCACAGGCGTTCCCCCCAGGGAACATCATGGGCGTGGGGCAGTGCCTGATCTACGGGATGACAGTCGTGCTGCGCAAGAAGTTCTCGGCCAGCCGCTTCTGGGACGACTGCGTCCAGCACAACTGCACGGTCAGGGCCCCCTCCCCCACCCCTCCACTCTTGGGTCCAGCAGCCTTCTTGGGTCCCAGTGGTTGGGTGCAGGGAAAGCCATCGCTCTTGTGGCGCAGGTGGAGAAACTGAGGCATCACAGCTGGGACTGAGCCTGGTGTGCCCCTGGCAGGCCCCGGGTTCCCTACTGGTGTCTGGAGAGGCGGCATGGGTGCGCCAGAGAAGGCGCCGAGGCCTTGGGGAGCCCAGGTGCCAGCACCTGCCCCTGAGTGACAGGACAGGTTTCCCTAGAGTGGACAGGCATGGTCCAGAGAGGTTCCAGGGCGACCCAGGCCACACACCCGTTGGGAGGCTCTGGGCCGGACACCCCTGGCCAGTGTCCTGTGGGGCTTTGGAATGCGCCTTGTTCTGCTTTGGGGCTTTTGTTCCGGTTGGAGTCTCGGGAAGAGCCCTCACGGGATCCTGAAGTGCAGAACGGCGCCTTTAGTTCTTGTAACTCAGACTGTCGGGAACTGCAAACTCAGCAGAAGGCAGGAGGTTGGGGGCCCCTGCCCCTGCCCCAGCCCCTGCCAGCCTCTAGCAGCCGCTGCCCCCAAGCCCTCCCCCTGGTGCCATGAGGCAGCCTCAAGCACAGCCGGCTGCATGCACACAGCTTTTGATTAAGCCTCAAAAAGTGTCTTTCTCTAACCTTAAAAACACCGAGATGAAAGTCACATTATATAAAATTAACAGCTTTAGTGTCAACATTTCGGTGGTTTTAAGAAGTTCTCAGTGTTTTGTGGCGTCACCACCCAGCCACAATCATCTCCAACCCCCAAAAGGGGTCACTGTCAGTGCCCTCAGCCCCCACCCCCGCCTCAGCCCCCGCAATCCCCAGTCTTTCATCTCTAGATTTGCCTGTTCTGGAAGTTCCCAAGGGTGGGGCCCCTGGTGCGTGGCCCTCGTGCCTCCAGACACAAGCTTCGTGCCTTCCCCACGACCGAGGGGACAGCAGCTTCTGTCCCCAGGGCCTCCGTATCTACCCCCATCCTAACCCAGAATTTTAAGCTTAAGCATCTGTATCAACCCCATACTTGGCCAGTTGCCACATCTGCGAATCCTTTCATTTTGCCCTTCTCTCCTTGGTTCCCCTTGCAAGTTGTTTGTGGACCGAGGAGCCTGTTCTGGGTCCTCTGCCCACCTGGGGCCACCAGCACTGTCCTCTGCCTCAGGGCCCTGAAGGCCATGTCAGGTTGTTTCCCAGAAGCGGAAAAAGAAAGCAGCCAGGAGTCAGGACGAAACCCTCAGGGGTCGCAATCAGGAGGCTGCTGGGACACAAGGGCACGGCTTTGGGGATCCCTCTGCCAGGGGAAGGGGCTGCTGTCAGCCACCATGGCCTCTCAGAATCTGCTGGGCAGGGGCCCAAGTATGCTGTTTCCCCACGCCACATGGCTGCTTGTGGCCCCAGAGACCAGAGGTCATGGCCCTTGACTCGTGGCGTCCGCCTCAGGCCAGGATCCAGGCAAACGTTTGCTCTCAGCAGCGCAGCCTTAGACTGCAGGGACAGGGCGTCACCTGAGGCAGCCTGGATGGCAGCCAGCTGCTCCCCAAGCCCAGTTTTCGAGGAGGCAGGGGGCCCTGGGTGGAGCCAGCAGGTGGGGGCTGCAGGGCAGGAAGTCTTAAGGGAATCAGAAAACTCTAACCCCAAGCTGGGTTTCTCGGTAATGGGATTTATTCGCTCATAGAACTGAGATGGCTACAGGGGACAGCTTCAGGCACACCTCAGCCAAGGAGGCCTCCTTTACTTGCTTCCACCGTCCTCTAGGATTCCTTTTCTGGGGTGGTTTCCTACTCTCCCCGCCCCCACCCCCCCCACCCCCACCTCTACAGCTTGTCCAGAATGGTCTCCAGCAGCTCCAGCAGAGAAAAAGGGCTTTTCTCTGCATACAGGTCAACCAGAAGGCTGAGGGCTGGCTTTCACAGGCTCAGCTGCAGTCAGGCCAGCACCCCTGAGCCGTTCCCACAGCCAGGGCTGGGCTGGGCTGTTTGGCCGCGTCTCATGCCCTCTCTGGGGTGGGGGGACAGGACACGCCCGTCCCCTTTGGGAGGATTAAGAAAGAGGGTGAGGCTTTCGGGGGATAACAGGGGTATTAGGCATCCAGTGCACACGGACTCGGCTTAGCCAAGCGCAGCGAAGGCCCCTCTGCAGCCATTTGAGCTGAGGCCCCAGGGCCAGCCCTCCTGCCCCTGACAGCTCAGTATCCGTCTGTAAAATGAGGCATCCGCAAGCTGAGCCTTGAGACAGCACTCGGGCACGTGGGGTATCCAGGAGCAACCCCAGGAAGCCCAGGTGGGAGGCCCACCTGGGGCCCAGAGCAGGCAGCACGGGGGCCACTGAGGCTCAGTCCCGCTGGGGACCTGGGCACAGCAGGGGCACGTGCCTCACGGCAAGGCAGCTGGAACGTGTGTCCTTCTGCTCTGGTCTGTCTGTCCACCCGTGGGGCTGTCCACCATCTGGTACGTCCTCCTGTGCCCAGGAAGCAGTGGGGGGCCAGGGGCAGGCCAGATGCGATGAGAGAGCAGTTGGCGTAATGGTGCACCGCGAGTGGAGCCCACTTATGTCGTCTCCATGGTGGGAGATGCCGGCCATGCCCCTCGTGGCAGGGGACTCACCCCCTGCGTGGCTGTCCCCCAGGTGGTCCAGTACATTGGGGAGATCTGCCGTTACCTGCTGAAGCAGCCGGTGCGGGAGGCGGAGGGCCGGCACCACGTGCGCCTGGCTGTGGGCAACGGGCTGCGCCCGGCCATCTGGGAGGAGTTCACCCGGCGCTTTGGGGTGCACCAGATTGGCGAGTTCTACGGGGCCACCGAGTGCAACTGCAGCATCGCGAACCTGGACGGGAAGGTGGGCTCTGGGGACAGCCCAGCTTGGCTCGGCAGCCCCTCCTGTGGACCCCCAGAGGCAGGCCATGCACTGGGTGGGAGCAGGGCCTGGGGGTGCTGGGGCCGGCTGGGCTGCCAAGTCCCTCCTGTGGCCGCAACGCACCGCGCCACCTGCCTGGGCCCCGGTCCTGGTGGGCAAGTGGGGACGACATGTCACCAGCTCCGTGGCCGCAGCCTCTTGCTCCTGCCCTGCTCCAGCCCCGTTCCACGACCCAGGGCCGGGAAGAGATCTCTGGAGGGTCGCAGCCGAACCCGAGTGGGGCTGGAGGGGGTCGGTGCAGGTCGCAGTGGCACCGCTGCCCTTGTCCCCACGTGACTGCGGGGTCCCTGCGGCATCCTGTGCCTGCCTAGCCGGGCCCAGAGCGTTTTCGGTTCCGGGGCACCCGGGGCGCGGGCAGCACTGTCGGGACAGGGTCCTGGGCTCCCCGCCGACTCGCCGCCTGTCCAGGTGGGCTCCTGCGGCTTCAACAGCCGCATCCTGCCCAACGTGTACCCGATCCGGCTGGTGAAGATCAATGAGGACACGATGGAGCTGCTGCGGGACGCCCAAGGTCTCTGCATCCCCTGCCAGGCGGGTGAGCGGCCGCCCCTGCCCCGCCCCTTGCCGCGGCGTCCCGCTTCGCCCCGCCCACGCCCCCTCGCCCCTGCCCACCCGGGCCACGAGCCCGCTGCCCGCCCCCCGCCGCGCTGCCCCGCAGGATCCCGCTCCACCTGCGCCCCCCTCCCCGCTCCTGCCCGCCCTGCCCGCGCGGCCTGAGCCTGGCCCTCCCCAGGGGAGCCCGGCCTCCTCGTGGGCCAGATCAACCAGCAGGACCCGCTGCGGCGCTTCGACGGCTACGTGAGCGCGAGCGCTACCAGCCAGAAGGTCGCACGCAGCGTCTTCCGCAAGGGTGACAGCGCCTACCTGTCCGGCGACGTGCTGGTGATGGACGAGCTGGGCTACATGTACTTCCGCGACCGCGGCGGGGACACGTTCCGCTGGCGTGGGGAGAACGTGTCTACCACCGAGGTGGAGGGCGTGCTGAGCCGCATGCTGGGCCAGGCCGACGTGGCCGTGTACGGGGTGGCCGTGCCAGGCAAGCGGGCCGGGGGGCGGGCGCGGGGTCCTCAGCCCCGAACGCGCCGTCCTGGCCCAGGGTGTTCTCAGCCAAGCCTGTCCCCAGGAGTGGAGGGCAGAGCGGGCATGGCGGCCATCGCGGACCCCCAGGCCCAGCTGAGCCCCGACGCCCTGTACCAGGAGCTGCAGAAGGTGCTTGCGCCCTACGCCCGACCGGTCTTCCTGCGCCTCCTGCCGCGGGTGGACACCACAGGTGCGGCCCGCCCGCCCCGCCCGCCGGGATTCCGGCCCAGCCGGCGCGGTCCGGAGCCCCTTCCCAGCCCCTTCCCCCACAGGCACCTTCAAGATCCAGAAGACGCGGCTGCAGCGTGAGGGCTTCGACCCGCGCCACACTTCCGACCGGCTCTTTTTCCTGGATCTGAAGCAGGGGCACTACCTGCCGCTCGACGAGGCCGTCCACACCCGCATCTGCTCCGGCGCCTTCGCCCTCTGAGCCCCGCACTTGCCCCGCCTCCCTCTCCCAGCTGCCCGCCTCTCCTGGAGGCTGCAGCTCTGTTCTCGCCCCCTGTCCGCGCTGCGCCCCCCGCGCTGGGCTCTGTTGCCGGGGCCCAGGACAGCCTAGTCCCGCCTGAGCTCCATGCAGGGCCCCTGTTCCTGCTCAGCAGAGGACCTGGGGGTCTGCCCAGCCCTTTGGGACTGGGGGGTATCAGCAAGGCACCTTCTAGTCACCAGAAATTTCGCCATGCCGCCGACCTTTTGCACGTCTTCATTCCTGGGGGCTGTTTCCGGTTCCTCCTCATGCTGCGGATGCTTCCGGAATGGACTGTGACCGCTTGGCCGTCCCCACTGCCCACCCCTGCCCAGATGTCCGCTCAGGTGTGTCCTCACAGCTGCCAGTCAGTGGGGCCCCCGGGACAGCATGGGGTGACTTCTCGGACACTCCCTGCCAGCTCTCAGGTGTCCTGAGCAGCCTCTGGAGGCCCTAAGGGACCAGTGTGGTGGGGGCGTCTCCTGGCCCCTGCTCCAGGGTGGGTTTGTGATGGCCTTTCGGGCCTCAGGGGCTCCAGGTGGCTGAACATGGCTCCTCGAACAGCGGGGCAGGGAGTGATCCCACACTGTTGGGCTCCGGCCCTTCCCCGCCTGAGGTTCTACTGCCTGGCTGGGTGTGAGAAATAAAGCTGCGGGACGTCCTGCCCCTGGGGAAGCCTGGTGGTGAGTCCTGGCTCGGGGTTCACCCCGGTGCACCAGGCGGAACAGATGCGGCCCTGCCTCCCACTAGCGTCTGGGGCCGCCTTGGTGGTCCCAGGTGGGGGCACAGTGGGGTCTGCGAGGGTGGCCATCAAGCCGGACTTGAACCGAGGACCCCCATCCCCAGCCCACTCTGCCGTGGCTGCCACAGGAAGGCAGGCGGCATGGCCAGCACCCTCGGGTGGGCCGTGGGGAGACGCTCGCGGGTGGTCCCATCCCAGTGGGCCCGCTGGCCTGGGCAGGGAGGGAGGCTGCCGCCCCATGTTCTGGCTGGAGGGCAGATGTGGGGATGGTGGCAGCCCTGGAGCAGCCCCTTCCTAGCTGGCGAGGGGAGCGCTGGATTCCGCTACTCGTGTGCTTTGGCTCACGGGGTTTGTGTTCATACAACAACTGAGCAGAAACTATGGGAGTACCCTTGAGCGCCCCTGCCCGGTTCCCCTCACTGCTGCAGCGCTTGGGGGGCTCAGGGCTGGGCTCCCACCTTCCCTGTGACTCCGGGCTGAGCCTTTGCCAGGGCCTCGCAGCTGGAATGAGGACGTGCCCCCTCGGCCTCTCACCTGCCCGAGTGAGCCGCTCTGCAGCCTGGGAGCCCCTTGCCCCTCCCACCGCCTGGCGGACCTGGGGGCCCCGGGGAGAACCTCACTGGGTGTGGCTGCAGGAGGGCAGCAGGGAGGCCCCCACACCCCACACCCATCACCCTTGGGGGAGCCCAGGCGCCTTTGCCACCCAGGGGCAGCGTCCAGGCTGCACTTCATGTCCAGGCCAGCCCCAGCGCTGCCTCCTGGGCCTGGTCAGCTCCTACGGGGCTTTGTTCCCCTTTCTTATTCTGCCAGATATATAACATGAAAATAATTTTAATAATTTTAACTGGACAGTTCTGTGACATTAACTACATTGATAATATTGTGTAACTTTCATTTCTATTTCTGGAGCATTTCATCACCCAAAACAGAAACTCAAACCCATTTAGCGACTCCCCATCCCCCATCCCCCCATAACCACGCTTCTGCTTTCTGACTCTGAACTTGCTGGTTCTCGGTTTTCACATGGGAGAAAGCATCTGGTGTCTGTCTCCTCGTGCATGGCTTTTCTCCTCCATGGTGTGTTGGGTGCTGGTCTGTCCCCTGGGCTGATGGACACGTCAGCTGATGCCCCCCACCCACCCCCTGCCTTTGGGAAGAATGCTGCTGGAGACAGTGGCGCAAAAGTGTCGGAGTCGCCGTTTTCAATTATTTTGGAGTATACACCTGGAAGTGGGCCTGGTTGTTTTTTTGAGATATAATTCACAAGCCATAAAATTCACCCTATAAAAATAGACGATTCAGTGCTTTATAGCGTATTCACAGGACTATGCCTCTATCAGCTCCCCAACATTTTCATCAGCTCAGAATGGGCAGCCCCCTTCCACCCTGCCTGCCCCTCCAGCCCCACACCGCCCCTCACCATGTCTCTGGATTTCCTGTTCCCACTTCATATAACGGGATCAGACAACATGTGGCCTTTTGTGCCTGGCTGCTTTTAGTCCATCAAGATTCAAGATTCATCTATTTTGTAGCATTTACTTCATTCCTTTCTGAGAATGAATTAATATTCCACTTACAGATATGCAATGTTTTGTTTATCCATGCAACAGCTGGAGATTTTAGTTGTTCCCACCTCTCGGCTTTTATGAGTAATAGTGCTACGGGTATCTGTGTACAAGATTTCGCATGGATCCATGTTTTCAGTTCCCTGCTGGGTCAAATGGTAACTCTTTACCTTTTCAGGAGATGCCCAGCAGTTTCCACAGCAGCTGCATTTTACATTCCCTCTGGCGGTGTATGAGGGTTCTGTGTGGTCCATACCTTTGCCTGTCTCTTCTCTTTTTTTTAAATTTATTTATTAATTAAAGAAAATTTAACAAATGAAATAAAACATTAACATATATAATCAGTAATTCACAATATCATCACTTAGTTGCATATTCATTATTTTTTAGAACATTTGCATCAATTCAGAAAAAGAAATAAAGACAACAGAAAAATAAAATGAAAACAGAAAAAAGATTATACCTACCATACCCCTTACCCCTTGCTTTCATTGATCACTAGCATTTCAAACTAAATTTATTTAACATTTGTTCCCCCTATTATTCATCTTTATTCCATGTTTTACTCATCTGCCCATAAGGTAGATAAAAGGAGCATCAGACACAAGGTTTTCATAATCACACAGTCACATTGTGAAAGCTATATTGTTATACAATCATCTTCAAGAAACATGGCTACTGGAACACAGCTTCACATTTTCAGGCACTTCCCTCCAGCCTCTCCACTACATCTTGAATAAAAAGGTGATATCTATATAATGCGTTAAGAATAACCTCCAGGATAATCTCTTGACTCTGTTTGGAATCTCTCAGCCAATGACACTTTGTCTCATTTCACTCTCCCCCCCTTTTGGTAGAGAAGGTTTTCTCAATCCCTTGATGCTGAGTCTCAGCTCATTCTAGGATTTCTGTCCCACATTGCCAGGAAGGGCCACACCCCTGGAAGTCATGTCCCACGTAGACAAGGGGTGCCTGTCTCTTTTGACATAGCCATGGTATGGTTGTGAAATGGCATGTCATTGTGGTTTGGGTTTGCATTTCCCTAATGTCCACTTTTTCATGCCCCTTTTGGCCACCTGTATATCTTCTTCAGAGACCAAGAGAATTCTTTACCCATTTTTAATCATGTTATTCATCTTTTTATTGTTGAGTGGTAAAAATTCTTTATTCTGTATATTAGACCCTTACCAGGTGCATGATTTGCAAATATTTTCTCCTTTCTGGGGGTGTGTTCAATTTTTGGATAATTTCCTTTGATGCACAAAGCTTTTTTAATTTTGATGAAGTACAATTTATCTAGTTTCTTTTGCTGCTTGAGCTTTCTGGTGTCATAACTAAGAAACCACTGCCCAATCCTAGGTCACAAAAATCTACACCTGTTTCCTTCTACGAGTTTTATAATTTTAGTTGTTACCTTTAGGGCTTTGATGCAATTGTTTATTATATATGTGGTGTGAGGTAGGGGCTCTTTTGGTTTTCTACCTGCTTTAACAGGTTACCACAAACTTAACGGCTTGTAACACCAACTATACACCTCAGCTTTGGGTGTCAACAGTCCAAAGTGGGTCTCACTGGGCTACCACGGGCTACAGCCCTACTGGAGATGCTGGGGGAGAGCGTTTCCCTGCCTCTTTCAGCTTCTAGAGGCTTCCCGTGCTCTTGGCTTGGGGCTTCCCTCTTTCCACGTTCAAGTCCGAAGTTTCAGGCTGAGTCCTGCGCACGTGACTGTCCAATGCTGTTCTCTGCCTCTCTTTCACTGAGAAGAGAAGTGTGATCACCTTGGGCACACCCCAAATGTGGTTGACTAGCAACGTAATTCCCCCTGCAACCTAATTCCCCGTTGCCCGGTACCGCACACACTCCCGGATTCCAGGCATTGGGGTACAGACTTTGGGGGGAGCTTGATTCTTTCTGCCAAAGGGCCGAGCCTCATTCCTTTGCATGTGCATACCTGCTGCCCCAGCACCCTTTGTGGAAAGACTTCTTTCTCCATTGAACTGTCTTAGCACCCTCGTGGAAAATCTATTGGCTACAAACACAAAGGCATGTGTCCGGAGTCTCAGGTCTGTTTCATCTTGTCTGTTCGCACACCGGAAGCATGGACTCTCCATTACTGTAACTTTGCGGTAAGACGTGAGCCCTCCAGCGTTGTCTTTTTCAGGAATGTTCCCACTGCACTGAACTGCCCGGGGCTGGGGGCAGTGGTCCAGCTCCCCGGGTCCACCCCACCGTCCCCTTTTTTGGCCCAAACCCGTCCTTACCGCCCGCGGCACCGCGCCTCCCCCCCCCCCCCCCCCCCCCCCCCGCGAGAGGCAAGCCGAGGGCCTCCCTGGGTCCCTTTGTTTTGGAAGCTCCTCCCTTGTGCCAGGAAGGATGCTTGGGAGGGATCCTGGCCCCGGAGGGCTGTTGCTTTAACGGAAGAGACAAGTGCGTGAGACACTTGGGGAGCCTCTGGGGAGCCTCGGCGCTTCGCCGGGAGCGCCACTTGCCAGACTGCGCATGCGCCGTGGCACTCCGCGCAGCAGGGCCCGGCTCCGCGCAGGCGCGGAGCGCTTCCACGTTCCCACCGCCACCGTCGCCATGGCCGCCTCGGCCCCGGGCCTCATCTCGGTCTTCTCGAGCCCACAAGAGCTCGGCGCGTCGCTGGCGCAACTTGTGGTGCAGCGGGCAGCGTGCTGCCTGGAGGGGGCCCGCGCCCGCTTCGCGCTCGGCCTGTCGGGGGGCAGCCTGGTCACTATGTTGGCCCGCGAGCTACCCGCCGCCGCCGCCGCCTCCCCCACCGGGGCCGCCGGCCTCGCGCGCTGGACGCTGGGCTTCTGCGACGAGCGCCTCGTGCCCTTCGACCACGCCGAGAGCACGTACGGCCTCTACCGGGTGAGGCCTACGGGAGCCGCCGGGGGACACGCCGAGCGCGTCGCCCCGAGCGCCGGCTACGGGAGCCGCCAGGGGACGTACCAAGCAGGCCGCGCCGAGCGCCAGTTACGGGGGCCGCCAGGGGACACGGCGTCTGCCTCTCGGCGCCCTGGAGGAGGGAACGGCCGTGCCGCGGGGGGGAGGCGTCGCAGAGCGGCCCATCCAGGGCGAGGGGAGTTCGGTCTGCCCGGCCCCGTCTCCCGGGCCTCAGAGTACCCCGTCTCCCTGGGCGAGCCCAGACCCTGCAGAGTCGGGGTTCCGCGGGCAGGGTCGCACGCCGGGCAAGCAGGGAAGCTGGGAGTGGGGGGGGGAGGGGGGCGGGTCCCCGCCCGGCCCCCGCCCGGCCCCCGCCCCCCGCCCAGAAGGGCTTTCCCTGTGAGCAGAATCAAAAGCGTTCCTTTTAATTCCTTTTTTTTGGTTAGGAAAATTGCATGTTCAGATAATGGAAACTGACCAACAGTAAAAAGTGAAATTGCCCAGACCTTCAGGAGACCTCCCAGACGGGGCTTAGTGGGGAACTGGGGGTCCCCGGGTCATCGTCGGGATCAGTCGGGGGACAGTGAGTAGAGGAGGAGGAGCCGCCGGCTGCCCCGTCGGCCTCAGCGGCAGGTGTGCGGCGGGGTGAGGGAATCCTCACCCAGGACGGGGCCAGGGAGGGCCACAGTGTGGGGCCCGGGGCAGGGTGGCGTGGGATCTGGGCCCTTCCCCAAGACCCACCCGTGCCTGTGGGCCCCCTCGGGCGAGCCTCCTGCCCGCCGGCCCTCTGCTGCAGAGGCTGCGGTTTGTCAGTGCTGGGGGGCTGCTGAGAAGGTGGGCACTGCCTGCCCCCCCGCGAGGTCCCAGGAACCTCGTTGGGCCGGGCGTGCTGGGCGGCCAGACGGCAGTACGGGCAGGTCTCGCTGAGCCTCCAGAGAGCAACACGGGGCTGCTCAGTGGAGGCGGCCTGCAGGGTGTCCAGGCCACAGAGTGGCCAGGCAGGCTGGGGTGTAGGGGCCGGAGGAAGGCCTGGCCAGCAGGGCCTCCAGGACAGCGGGGGCTGGGTTTACCTGCGGGCTTGGGCACACTGGAGGGTCACTTCCTGCCCAGGACCCCTGCCCAGCCCCCCAGGGATCAGGGCTGTGCCCATCCCTGACTGCCTGACCCTCTGTGTGCCCGCAGACTCACCTGCTCTCCAGGCTGCCCATCCCCGAGAGCCAGGTGCTCACTATCAACCCCTCGCTGCCCGTGGAGGAGGCGGCCGAGGACTACGCCAGGAAGCTGAGAGTGGTGAGTCCGCGCAGGCCAGCCCACCGGGACGCCACAGCCTGTCCTGAGTCCCTGATGAGCATCCTCAGGCCTGCAACTGCAGCCACCCTGACGGGAAGTCCATAAACTGGAGCTGTTGGGTGGCGGGGGGGCCACGCATCTGTGTTGAGCCTGCTTGCTTCTCCCTTCCCTTCCCACGGGGTCTTGGGAGCCTACCTGGACCGTCCTCTCCCCGCCAGGCCTTCCAAGGGGACTCTGTCCCGGTTTTCGACCTGCTCATCCTGGGGGTGGGTCCCGATGGCCATACATGCTCCCTCTTTCCAGACCACCCCCTCCTGCAGGTGAGTGCCCGGGAGGGGCCCACCAGCGGGTGGTGGGGGGATCTGGGGTCCCGGCCAGCCTCTGCCCACCCGGGACCAGAGGCGTGACCCGTCGGAGCCTCCGTTCACCCATCTCAGAACTTCCGCGGTGACTAGATGGGGTGGCGTGGCTCCCGGAGGCTCGCGAAGTAGCACCTCGCCCTTGTGCCTCTCCCTGGACCCCACCCCAGGAGAGGGAGAAGATCGTGGCCCCGATCAGCGACTCCCCGAAGCCCCCTCCCGAGCGTGTGACCCTCACGTTGCCTGTGCTGAACGCGGCACGGGCTGTCATCTTTGTTGCGACTGGCGAGGGCAAGGCGGCGGTCCTGAAGGTGACGGGCGCAGAGTTCCTGCGGGCAGCAGGGGCACAGAGTTCCCACGGGCAGCCGGGGCAGCTTCGGGTCTCAGGGCGGTTCAGTAGTTCTCTTGTGGAAGGGTGCAGGAGTTCCCGGTAGGGGAGGGAAACCAGACGCGCGGGTGAGGCCAGAGCTGCACTCAGAGGAAGTTGCACCGCGTCTTATGTGTTTTCCTGTTAGTTAGGGAGCAGCTAAAGCAATCCACTCCAGGATGAGAAAACTCTATGGAAGAGATAGATGAAATTTTAAAAACGAGTGAATTGATTCCTATCTTAAAAGTTGAATGGTAAATAAGTTCAAAAGACTGACCCCTGGCAAACTGTTCAAAAGGCAAAAAAAATCAGCAGAAGTATAAGATAAAGAAGTGGGATAGAAAATATCAAAGAAATTATGGTACTCAAAATTGGCTGACTAGTAAAAAAAAAGTAATAATAATCTCATTGCCATAAGCAATGGAAAGAACTGAAACTATCTCTTAAATTAAACAACGGTAACTGTCCCCTGCACGTGCAGCCAACAACCTGCGGGTGGGACCTGGCCTCAGGGTTGAGTGAACGAAGCCGGTTCACTCCTCCCAAGCCTCAACTTCCTCGTCCTGGGGGGTTGGGGGTCCCCGGGGGCAGCGAGGGGCAGTGCAGGTGGCTGGCCCAGCCCAGCCGGGCACAGGCTCATGACTTCCATGAGTGGCTCATCCGTGCAGGGGCCACAAACCGTTGCCCAGGGCCAGTGGGGCTTTTTACAGCAGCTGGTGGGGGGGGGGAAGCAAGAGGAGAGCATCTCGCTGCACAGGCAGCAGGGCCAGGCCTGGGCCCCCGGTCCCTGCAGGCAAGGTTTGCCGGCCCCGGGTCCTGGAGTGGAGGGGCAGGGCGGCTCGGGGCTGGGGGCACCGCGGGCAGAGCCTCACACCCCACTCTCCATGCAGCGCATTCTGGAGGACGCGGAGAAGAGCCCACTCCCGGCCGCGCTGGTCCGGCCCTGCGGTGGGCAGCTGTGCTGGCTCCTGGACGAGGCAGCCGCCCGGCTGCTCACGCTGCCCGTGGAGAAGCACTCGGCCCTCTAGCGCCCTGGCCCCGCTGGGCAGGAGGCATTAAAGGCACGTTCTGAGGCCTCGCTGTCCCTGTTCTTGATGGCCCTGGGGGCCGGACTGGACCTGCCTCAGGGTGCAGCCCCCAGGTGGACCCCACGGGGCTGCAGGTGCAGGGTCCGACGGCCAGCATCAGAGGCCGGCAGGGGATGGGTGAGACAGCAGGAAACGGGGGACAGCAGGCAGAGCCGGGCCCCGTGTGGACATCACCCTCTCCTGCCCCCTGCCCCGCCCCTGGCCTGCAGAGGGGACCCTCCCCCTCCCCACCCCCTTCTGCCTGCCCCTCCCCCTCCCAGCCCACCTGTTTCCACTGCTGGAGCTCCCAGTCATCCCCGCCTACCCTCCCCCGTGTCCTCTCCTCTGGCACCCGCAGCCTGGGCCCTCACTCCCTAGCTTACCCTCCTCACTGCTCTGCCTGTGTTTATTGCCCCCCAGGGGCTCAGGGCCTGCATGGGGTCAGCTCTGCACACATCCGCAGCCTTAGCACATAGATCAGGGGCTGGCGGGTTTGTGGAAAGAAGGAGTCAATCCTGGGGCATCAGCAAGGATTGTGCTCAGGTGTTCTGTGGGTCCTGGACAGAGCAGGTCCAGCGCATCCTCCGGTGGACAGCCCTCCCGGGCTGGGGACAGCATCTGAACTTGCTGGAGCCAGGCTGCCTGTGCCTTGTAGCTCTGCCACTGTCTTCCTGTGTCTTCCGCCTCATGGTACAAGGTGGTGGCTGCTGCTGCGGCCATCACGTCCACATCCCAGCCCCTGGAGGACCCAGGGGAGAAGAAAATTCGCGTAAGGAAACATCACAGGACTCACCCAAGACACTGCTGCTCACACCTCTGGGGCATGCTCCATCCCCCAGCCGCACGCAGCGGCAGGGCCTGGAAGTGGGACCACTGGTGCGCTGCCACGGGCCCTGCTGCAGTTGGGGGCTGAGGACTGGTGGGTGTTGGGACCCAGCTGGACCCTGTGCACCCATGTCAGCCCGGGTGAAATGACTGACCCTGATTCATTAGCTTAGCGGGAGGATGAGCTGAGGGCCAGCAAGTCCTGGGGTGTGCGCCCCGATGAGGCAGGGCCAGCTTCCTGGGGGGCTGCAGGGCGTGGGAGAGGGTCCAGATGTCAGGCCCACCTGGGTGGGGAGGCAGGGGGCCCGGGGGGGCTGGAGGGTGGGGTGCAGGGTACGTGGCTGCCCCCAGAGAAGGGCTGTCACGCCGATTCAGTGACAGTGCACACCACAAAACCCGCCAAACACAGACAGGCACAAAGGGCAGACAGGACAACGGGCTGGGGGTCAGGGCCCTTCCTGTAGAAAGGCAGGTGGGGGGCGAAGGCAGGGCCCACCCCTACGCTGTCTGGGGAACACTGTCCGCTGGCAGGGACAGGTGGGAGGCGCCCGGCAAAGCAGACAGGATGAAGGGTCAGCCCAGCGGGAAGATATAACTGCCGTAAATGTGCACGTTTCTCACAGCAGAGCCCAGAAACACGTGAGCCAAAAATAGGAAGACAGCTGGAGACGTCCGGCGGCGGATGGGCCTGCTGAGTCGGGCAGGGGGCGGGGGGCAGCGTCCAGCATGGAACACATTAGGCCCCAAAGCAAGTCTCAGTAAGTTTAATAATACTGAATCCTGAAGTTGTCTCTTTGGAGCACAATGAAATAAAGCTGGATATCAGTGACAGAGGAAAACTTAATATGTGGAAAGGAAACAAAACAGCATTAAACAACCAGTGGGTCAAAGGTGACATCACAAGGGAAGTGAGAGACTTGGTTGAGAAGAACAGAAACAAAAACACCAAAATGTATGGGATGCAAAGGCAGGGCTCAGGAAATCAGCTTTACATGTCTATGTTAGAAAGGAGAGATCGCAAATAACAATCCAACCCCACGCCGAAATAAACTAGGAAAAGGGCAAGCTACGCCCATGTTGGTAGAAGGACGGCAGCTGTTAGGATTTGAGCAGAGATAAGAGAGAGAGAATATGAAAATAAAAGCAAAACGAAAAGATGTTTTTTTAAAAAGCAATAAAATCAACAAATCTTTATTTTTTATTTTTTAATTATTAAAATTTTTAATATGACAAGAAAGAAACACATTCTTAACATATCATTCCATTCTACATATATAATCAGTAATTCCCAATATCGTCACTTAGTTGTATATTCATCGTTATGATCATTTCTTAGAACATTTGCATCAATTCAGAAAAAAATAAAAAAACAGAAAAAAATTCATACATACCTTACCCCTTACCCCTCGCTTTCATTAGCATTTCAAACTAAATTTATTTTAACATTTGTTCCCCCTATTATTTATTTCTATTTCGTATGTTCTACTCTTCTGTTGACAAGGTAGATAAAAGGAGCATCAGACACAAGGTTTTCACAATCACACAGTCACATTGTGAAAGCTATATCACTATACAATCATCTTCAAGAAACATGGCTACTGGAACACAGCTCTACATTTTCAGGCACTTCCCTCCAGCCTCTCCATTACATCTTGAATAACAAGGTGATATCTATTTAATGCGTAAGAATAACCTCCAGGATAACCTCTGCTCTGGAATCTCTCAGCCATTGACACTTTATTTTGTCTCATTTCACTCTTTCCCCTTTTGGTGGAGAAGGTTTCCTCAATCCCTTAGTGCTGAGTCTCAGCTCATTCTAGGATTTCTGTCCCACATTGCCAGGAAGGTCCACACCCCTGGGAGTCATGTCCCACGTAGAAAGGGGAGGGTGGTGAGTTTGCTTGTTGTGTTGGCTGGAGAGAGGCCACATCTGAGCAACAAAAGAGGCTCTCTTGGGGGTGACTCTTAGGCCTAAATTTTAAGTAGGCTTGACCTACTCTTTGTGGGGTTAAGTTTCATATGAACAAACCCCAAGACTGGGGGCTCAGCCTATAGCTTTGGTTGTCCACACTGCTTGTGAGAATATCAAGAATTCAACTTGGGGAAGTTGAATTTCTCCCCGTTCTCACCATTCCCCGAAGGGGGCTTTGCAAATACTTTTTTATTCACTGTTCAAATCACTCTGGGAAAATCAGCAAACCTTTAGCCAGACTGACGAGAGAGGGAGCACACACAATCTGAAATCGGGAGTGAGCCTGGGGCAGTGGATCCTTCAGGATGGAAAGCACTATCCAGGCGTGTGGCGGACAACCAGTGAGGAAACGGACAACTTCTTGGAATCCGACAAATGACCTAGTCCGACATGAGAAGGGGAGCCTCAGCAGACCCAGGCAAGGAGAGGTTGGGTCAGTAACTAGAAACCTGAGGGCAGGTCCAGGCCCCCGTGGCTTCGTGGCCGAGTTCTATGGAAGGTTTTAAGGTTTACCACCGTCTCCACCCTTTGCAGCCATTCAGGGAACGGGCAGCCGCGCACAAGGAGAGTCATTGCTAAGAACCAAGGGGGCCAGTGTCGGCGAGGCTGCGGACGGCGACCGGTGCTGGGCGGCGCGTGGTGACTGGGTCACCGGGGCCCAGGGCGGCAGTGGGACAGAGCGCGGGGCCTGGGTTCGCGCCTCGCGCCGGAGGGCGCAGCAGAGCTGCCACCTTCCCGGGACAGGGACATCCCTAGGGCCTCGAGCCGCCCCAGGGCTCCTGAAGCTGCACAGACCAGAAAAGCTTCTGCAATCAAACAAAACGAAGCCCCGCTGGGTGGCGAGGAGCGTCGGGAAGGCCGCGAGCCCTGCCCAGGGCCAGACCTGGGGCGTGTGGTCTCCGGCAGAGACAGCACCTGGTGCGTGAGGTCCCCGCAGACCCTGGACCCCGCGGTGTCCTGTGAAGGGCAGGCCACACCCCTCGGCCCGGCTGGGCGCAGCTGT
This sequence comes from Tamandua tetradactyla, assembly GCF_023851605.1. Classification (NCBI taxonomy): domain Eukaryota; kingdom Metazoa; phylum Chordata; class Mammalia; order Pilosa; family Myrmecophagidae; genus Tamandua; species Tamandua tetradactyla. The sequence continues at coordinate 96,573,266 of NC_135337.1, read as the reverse complement.
CAACCCTTGGGCGCGCGCCTCACAGCAAACTTCTGCTCAATCCCCGCAGCCACGGGTCCCTCTGGCCGCCTGTCTCGGGGTTCCTCTAGTTCCGAGCCTGGCGAACTGGGCCGCCTCGGGGGCGGTCACAGTCGGGGACAGTCGGGAACGGACGGTGCCGCGAGCCGCAGGGCCTGATGACCTGCGCAGCCGACAACGGCCCAGGTGCTGGGTTACGGGCATTCGCCATCGTTAAAAATTAATTACTTTTTTAAAAAGGGCCTGGAGGAGAGGTGATGGGTGGGGCCTGCACTGTCCCGATGCCCCCTGCCCAGCATTGCTGGGGGGGGCGGCTGGGGGGTGCACAGCCGGGGCACATCACGGGGTCTGCCCTGCCCCTCCCCTCGAGGCTGCCAGGTTGTCGCCCCCACCCCCGGGACTTCCCCTGAAGGACGCGCCCGCCCAGGGTGCCCCAGGGGAGCAGGGCGGACGCAGGTGTGGGGTGGGTCCCACACCCACGGCCCCTCTCCACCGGCATAGGCCCACGGCGGCGCTGCCAGCAGGGTCGGGGCTGGGGCCACAGGATGGGTGGGAGGTTCTCGAGTCCGCTGGACAAGCAGCAGCAGCAGCAGCTGAGGGGTGAGTCGGGCCGGCGGGGGTCCAGGGTGGGGCTGGTTGGGCCCCATTCCTGCGAGGGGCGCCCCTCCAATCCAGACGCAGAGGCCATGGCGTCCTGTGCTAGGTCGGGGGCTCCTGGCGGGCAGGGCCCTACAGCCCCTCCACGGTTCCTGGGGATCTGAGGCTCTCAGCTACACTGCCCTCTGGCCTGCCCGGCAGGGGTGGCACCAGCTCCATCCCCTGGACCAGGGTCAGCGAAAATCACGTCATCTTGGCTGCACAGGGGTGAGGGGTGGGGGCGGGGATGCCGATCCACAGTGGAGACTGCGGTCAGGGGGTGTGAGAAAGTGGGCAGCGGCAATGCAGGGAACGGCGCATGCCGAGGCCTGTGGGGTCCTTGGGGACAGTCATGCTCACATCCCACCCTGCCCACACTTGCTGGGTGGCCTTGGGCAAGTGGCTTCGCCTCTCCAGAACTCACTCTCCCCCTGAATAACCAAGCCTACCTTGTGGGGCCTCAATGAGTCACTCTACAAAGCATGAGAGATTTGGTCTTTAGTGGCTTAAAGATTAAAATTTTTTTCTCTCTCCTGTGGAGGGGAGCAGAGGCAGGCAGACCGGGAAACCGTTAGCAACCCCAGCTTCTTCCATCTCGTGGCTCTGGTGCCCAAGATTGCCTCATGGTGCCTTATAGCTGCTGGAGCTCCAGCCATCAGAACCACATTCCAGGCAACAGATGGAAGCCTGTTTTATACAGTCAAGTGCACACATCTTAGGGGAGCAGCTTGCAGACTTAAACATCTGCACTTAACTTGCCAGACCAGCCTGTACATCCTGCTGGGGTGGGGCTTTCAAAGCCTTAAAAAATATCCCCCGGTAAGGGCACAAGGAAGCTCTTAGGGTAAGGAATCTCTTGGTTACCTTCATGGTTGTGATGGTTTTATGGGTGCACATGTCACGGTTCAGAAAACTGTGCTGTGAGTACACTGAAGTGCAGTTTTTGTACGTGGATTATCATTTAGGTGTGGACGGCAAAAGACAGGGAAGGGTTGTAGGCATCTGGAATTTGGGCGCATCTTGTTGCACAGCTTTGGGGTGAGGGTAGGAGCCCCGGCTGGGCTCTCTCCGACCGCCTGACCACCTCTGTCCCTGCAGCCCAGGTGGACGCTCTGCTGGGGCAGTTCCTCCCCCAGTACCGCTTGCAGCTGGCGGCCTCCACCCTGTGGCACATCTCCAGCGAGCTGGACCCCCGGGAGCCAGCCAGATGCCAGCTGCTGCGCAGTAAGGTGGGCGTGGGGGGCAGAGAAGATGCTGGGGGGGAAGGGGAGGGGGGAGGGGAGAGGGAGGGGCAGCGGGGGAGGGTGAGGAGGGCAGGGGAGGGGGAAAGGGGAGGAGGGAGAAGGGGAGGGAGGAGGGGAGGGCCGGTGTTTGACCTGGGTGACCTTTAACACCTGTCCCCTGCACAAACGTGCCCCATGCTTCCGCTGAGCACGTCCCCCGGGGCTATGCAGAGGGCAGAGGGCACCCTAAACGCATCACAGTGCAGGATGGACAGGCACAGGGTGTGGGGGAGCCAGCCTGGGCAGGTGAGCTGGGCAGAGGCCGCAGGACCCCACAGCAGCGGCCCCAACCCTGAGCCCGGCCCACCGCATCCCCTGCCTGCTGCGCTCGTCCCACCTCCTGTGCCTTTGGTGCCACTTCCTCCAGGAAGCCCTCCTTGGTCCTCTGGGACCCCAGTCCCGCTTCCCTGACCCCCCTGTGGTCTGCCTCGTGAGGAGGGGTATTGGGCCTTACCCCACTCCCCGAAGCCCCTGACCCGTGGCAGCAGGGGTTCCGGATGGGGTTGTCGGGGGAACCACCTGGGGCTGCCGCCAGCCAGATGCACCCTGAGCTGGCGAATGCCCCTGGAGCTTCCCCACGCCCACCGCGACACTCCCTCAGTCCCACCACATTGGGAGGCTGAGACATGGGGGCAGACGTGTCCCCTGGACCTCAGCTGTCTCATTTTGACTCTGCTAGATGAGGGTCCTGGCCTGGGGATGGGCACAGCCTAATGCAGCCAGCGCCCGATGTCCACTCCCCAGCCCAACTGCTACGCCACGCCCGTGTGCACAAGCCTGGGCGGGCCGGTGGCGAGGGGAGTCCCTGAGTGGGTGGCGCAGGTGGGGCCTGCGGGGCCTCACAGATGCGCCGGCTCAGCCCGGGGGTCCCACTTGCATGCAGCAGCGAGCGCTGCGAGACCACAACTGGGGGACCGCAACAGGCAGCCCATCTCCCGGGCAGCGGCGTCTCGGCCCCCCACCCCCAGCCGCAGTGGACATGCAGGCCAGGATGCGGCCCCAGTGCAGCCCCGAGGGACTCACGGGGCCTAGGCGCGGCAGAGGCGGGACCCCACGCCCCTGATGCTGCGGCCGCCCCACAGAAGCTGCCCCGCACCCGCGAGCACCACGGGCCTCTGGCCCACCTGCGCGGCTGCCCGCCCCGGTGGCAGCCAAGCTTCTGCGTCCTGCGCGGGGATGGCCGCCTGGAGTGGTTCCGCTGCCGCGAGGTGAGCCCAGCTGGCCGAGGCGGGTCCACGGGGGCTCAGTGCGGGTGGGGCCTCGCGGGCTCAGCGGACCCAGCCAAGGCCAGCAGGTCAGCACCCCAGCAGTGCCCAGAAGCTGGGGTTCAGGCCGGACTCCGCCTGCTTTTCCTAGGAATTCGAAAATGGGGGCCAGCCCCTCGGCTCGGCGGCCCTGACGGGGTACACGGTGCTGACCTCGCAGAGGGACTACATCCACCTGCTGGATGCGCTCTGCCCAGCCTCCTTGGGTGAGGCTCCCCGAGGGGGGCACTGTGCACTGGGGGCGCTGGTCCGCAGGCCCCCCACCCCCCAGTTATAGCCAGAGCAGCGCCAGACCTGCCCGTGGCCCAGGACTGCCCGTCGGCACCCGGGTCTAGAGGGAGGAACGGCACTGGGTGGGCCGTGCAGGGCGAGGGCCCCGAGCAAAGGGCAGGAAGGGGACCCCTCTTGGCGCCTGAGCCTGGCCCGCGGGGTCAAGGTCATGCATCCCAGAATCGACCAGGAATAGACTTGGCCAGCGGCCGCAGAGACAAGGGGCCCCTTATCGGGCGCTGCACTGACAAGTCTGCATGGGGGGGTGGTCCCGCGCCCGGGAGAGAGCTACCAGAGGAGGACCTGGCAAGGGGAACCCCGCATTCCTGGGGAAGAGGAGAAAGGAAGGGGGCACTCACGTGTGTCCCTGGGGGGATCCCTGGGCCAGCACGTGCCAAGGCTGGGGTGCTGCCCCACCTCCTGAGGGCGAGCAGGCGCTGGGCACGCTCATGGGTGTGCAGAGCAAGTGAACTCCAAGTGGCGGAACTGCTTCTCCGGGCTAGTTTAGAAGCAACTGGACATGCATGGATCTGAGTTTAGCATCGGCCTTTTCTCAAGAAAGGTCAGCGCACACGGGACAGCGTAGAGGTCGCCTCGTCCAGTCCTGTAAGGCCCTGCGGCCTTGTGCCTGGTGGGAGCACACCCCAGCTGCCCCTTCCACAGGGGAGTAAACTGAGGCTGGAAGTTCCCTGTCCCCCACTCCCCCACCCCGAATCATGCAAAGATGGAGCAGCAGGTACAGTCTGCAGAACCAGGGTTGCCCTGAAAATATCAGAGTCCCCCAGGGCTGGAGGAATACCTTAGGGCCCCTGGAAGGAAGCCGCGCCCTGCCGAGAATGGCCACACAATCTGAGGTGCACATACGGCACTCACAGACCAGGGGAAAGCCATCGTGCGACAAAAATGCACCCCATGTGGCTTTGTGCGGATTTAAATCTGGAGTAATGTCTCCCAAAGTGTTAACAGTTTTTATTACATCCGGGGGCACAGCTGGGGTGCGATTATCTTCAGAAATCAGCGTGAAAACACAGAGGGCTAAGGAGGCCCCAAATAAATCAGCCAGACACAAATTCACTCATTCACAGGCAGGAAGCCTGGGGCCAGAGTGGGGAAAGCTGGCCCTCGCCAGGGGCCAGCGGGAGGCAGGGCGAGTGGGCTGGGGGGGACAGTGCCCCTCCCCCAGGGCTGCCTACGGGCCAGGGGCCGCTCCACACATCTCACCAGGGTTTACTCCCAGTGAATGATCCACGGAGGGCAGAGTGAACGAATGAGTGAGTGAATGAATGAATGACTGGAGACTTGGCATCCTGTCTGCTCTCAGGAGACCAGGCACAGGGAGAACCCGAAGCCCTCCTGGACGTGCCCGGGGGCTTCCTGCTGTTCCTGCACCACCCCCTCCGCGGGCACCTCTGCTTCTCGGCGGCCTCGGGGGAGGCGCAGCGGGCCTGGGTCTTAGCCCTGCACGGTGGCATCCGGCTGCGAGGCACAGGTGGGTCCCTGCAGGATGCAGCAGTGGGGGGCGGGGCTCTGTGGACCACTCTGAGCCTCGGTTTCGTTATCTGCATGAGAGGACGCTGGGGGAGACAGGGGACGCCAGGAACTGTGAGCGGCGGGCGCTGTGGTGGGGGGCGTGGGGGGAGTGTGGGGAGGCGTGGGAGCTGGGGCCTGAAGATGAGGGGCCAGCAGGGTGAGCGGGACAGGACCGGGGTGGGCAGGTGTGCGGTCGTTCAGGGCACGACACCCCCAGCGGAAGGCAGCAGCCTAAGCCGGGGCTGGTGATGGCCCTGGGGAGCAAGTGTCCTTGGCTTGTGGGGCACTCCAGAAAAGGCAGGACAAAGGAGCGCGGGGAAGGGGGTGGTGCACTGAACACCCCTCAGTTCTGCAGCGCAGCCCGGACCCGGCCGCCCGGGCTTTCCTGGAGGCCGTCCGGCTCCACCAACAGCAGCAAGGCCACTTTGGCCACGACGACGTGACCCTGGGTTCAGACGCAGAGGTCAGTCTCCCGCGAGGTCGCGCGGGGACCCCCAGGACCTTCCTGGCCGGTCCCGCCCGCACGGCCCCTTTCCCGCAGGTGCTGACCGCGGTGCTGATGCGGGAGCTGCTGCCGGCGCTGCGGGCCCAGACCCTGCCCCGCCTGCGGGGGATGCGACGCGACCGCGCCTGGGCCTGCGCCGAGGTACTGGGGGGCGCGGGGACGGCAGGCGGGGCGGGGGGTGCCGCCTACAACGCGCTGCCTGTCTCTCTGCCGCCTCCTCCATCTCTGCCCGTTCCCCTCTCTCTGTCCCTTCCCCCTCTCTTTGCCCCCCACCTTCCCGGCTGCCCGCCTCCTGGCCCCTGCGGGCCCGTGATGGTCCCCGCAGCTCCTGGACGCTGTCTACGCCGCGGTCCTGGCCGGGGTCTCCGCGGGACTCTGCGCCTTCCAGCGGGAGAAGGACGAACTGCTCGCGAAGCTGGAGAAGGCCATCCGCCCCGACGCGGAGCAGACGCTGCAGCTGCGGGAACGTGTGGCCGGGGGGCTGCGGAGTGAGGCCGGGCCGGGGGCGGGGCTGTGGGCGGGGCGGGGGCGCGCGCGCCGGTGCGTCTGCCCGGAACTGAGCCTCTGATTTGAGTCCCGACGCTGCGCCGGGGGCCTTTGGGCCGGGCTTAGCTGCGCTCGAGCCGGAGCCTCAGTCTCCTCACCTGTAAAATGGGGTGCTGCAGTCCTCCCAGCAAGGAGACCCGAGGCCGGTGTCTTCCGTCCCCAGCCAAGATCCAGGGCCCTCTCGAGTCGTGCCTCTGCAGGGAGGTGGACGCGGGGCTGCCCCAGGTCACGCAGGCGCTGCTGGGCACCGTGAGGGCAGCGCTGGCGGCGGCGCAGACCCTCGTGGCGCGGGGCATGGACCGTCTGCTTCGCCACCTGCGCCGGGACCCTTCGGGCGCTCGGCTGCGCAGGGAGGTGAGCTCGGGGCTGCATCTCATCCGCCGGCTGGCAGCCCCTTCACTTCATGCAGAAGCTCGTGTCCTGTTATAACTTTGTTCTCCGCTGCTTTTTACTTATTGTGGGCCTTGGTGGATCCACCGCCCCACCTCATGCTGTAGTCACTGGGGCACCCCTTAAAACGGGGTGGGGGGGGAGTGAAAGGACAAGAGGATCATTTTTAGCAAAACCAGCGGGAGGTCACCTTCCCCCAACCCCTTCCCTCCCCTTCCCAGTTTCCGTGCTGGTGCCAGCAGGTCCCGGAGCCAGAGGCTCTGTCCAGTGCAGGTCAGCGCAGCTCTGTGACATCAGCCCTCCCCCAGGAGCTTTCCCCGGAGTCCCCCCTGCTGACTGTGCCCTGTCACAGCAGGGCCCCCTGTACCCCGTGCCAGCACTAGGTGTTACCATCTTGTTGGGTTTTACCATTTCATAACAGTTGCCAAAGTTACGATGCTTTCTTTGGTGCCTTCTCCTGGGGCGGGGGGGGTGGGGCGGCGAGGCCCTGCTTCCCCAGGGCCGACAGCATCTTCTTGCCTGACCTCCCTGGAACCCAGGTTCACTCATTTGGGGAGATGCCCTGGGACGCAGAGCTGATGCAGGGGTGCTACGGCGAGGCAGAGCGGGGCTGGGCCCGCCTGGCGCAGCTGGTGGCACCGTTTGGCTGCCGGGGGACACAGAGCCTGGTGTTCGGGGCCCAGGACCTGGCGCAGCAGGTGAAGGGGGCAGGGCCCTCAATGACCAAGCCAGGGCTGGCCCTTCCTCCTGGGCTCCCAGGGCGCTGTGGACACAAGGCCACCAGGCAGTGACCAGGCTGTAACCACTGAGTGGATGGAGCTGTGGTGGAGAGCCCCAGGGGGCCCTTGACCCATCCCCAGGGTCCTGGAGGGCTTCCTGGAGGAGGGGACTTCGAAGCTAGACGGCAGTGGGAGGACTGGTAGTGGCATGTCCCAGGTGCAGGGAAAGGTGGAGAGGAGAGAGGTTGGACTGTAGGTTCCGAGGGAGGGTGGAGCTGGGGGAGACAGGGTAGGGCCCTGAGCACTGGGCTAAAGGGCCAGGCTACGTCCCTGGGGCAGTGGGGAGCCACAGCAGGTGTGTGAGTGAGGGAGAGGCACGGGGCGATTCAGGCCAGCAGAAGCGGGGTGGGGTCCGCTGGGAGGAGGCCAGGCAGCATCGAGGCAGGAGGAGGGGCCCTGGGCTGGGAGTGGGGGATGGTTGGGTCGGAAGAGGTGGGGGGATTTTGGGGGTCGAGGGGCGGGACCTGCCGATGGGCATGGCGGGAGGGAGACGGGACGGGTCCCTGGCCCAGTTGTTCAGGTTGTGTGTGAGGGGCTGGGCCCAGGGTCTGAGCGCACCGCCCTCCACCAGCCCAGGTGCTTTCGGCCCGTGTGCAGGAGGCACCGAGAGGAGGGGGCGGCCGGTGGCCGGGGGTGCTCAGCCGGGTGGGCAGCCCGGACACTATTGCAACCCCTCGCCCACAGCTCGCGGCCAACGCGGTGGCCACCTTCCTGCAACTGGCCGACCAGTGGCTGACGGCCTCCCTGGACCGCAGCGAGGCGGCACAGAGGCTGGAGAATGTCCGGGGGCGCGTGCTGAAGGTGAGGTCTGCGGGGGCGGCCGGGGGGTCCGGGGCGGCGGGGCAGCGGCTGAAGTGGCCTCGTGAGTCCACAGAAGCTCGAGGCGGATGGCGGCACGGCGCAGCGCAGATTTGCCCGCGGGGAGCTGCTGCGTGTCCTCCTGCCCTTCGTGCTGGGCCGCCTGGGGCTGAGCTGCGGACCGGTGAGCTGGGATGGGGCGAGAGAGTGAGGCGGGGAAGGGCGACTCCAGGGGGCCAGGGAGGACCCCCCTGCGTCTCCCACAAGATGATCTTAGAGAGAGGCCCTGAGCGTGGCCAACCCGGGACAGGGCAAGGCAGCAGCTGGAGCAGGTGCAAAGGCCCTGGGGCCAGCGGGACTAGGGCAGGGCGAGGCGGAGGGGTAGGAGTCAGAGGGCATTGGCCAACTTGCGCAGAGGGTCACAGGACGCTCTGGCCACGGCGATTGGATTTGTCCCGTCACCCACATCAGCCCCGGGGAGCAGGGTCTCAGGGTCCACCTCACAGTTGAGAAGACAACAGCACCGAGCAGGGGAGGCTCACACCAGGCCACGCAGCCCCTCCTCACCCCGGTTCCAGGAGCTACCGGAGGACGAGGGGGATGTCCTGTCCAGCTGTGGCCAGGTTCTGACCGTCGTGGGCGTCTACGAGGATATTGTCCAGGGAGCTCTGCTGCAGAGGATTGACCGAGGTGGGTTCTGGGACCCCCTGGCGGTGGGCACTGAGCCCTGCTGGGACCCCCCCCCCCCCAAGCCTCTTGCTTCCCATTAATACTTGCCCTCTGACCTGGGGTCAGGCTGGAACAGAGGGGCCCAGGGTGGGGGTCCAGAGGAGCAGAGGGAGGTTCCCTGGAGGAGGGGCATCAGCGTGAGGCCAGGAGGGGTGCATAGGAGTTTCCAGGATGGGAAGAAATAGAATACACAGTCAGAGGCCAGGAATGTACTTTTACGTATTAATTCAACAACCCTCCTTGCTCTCCCTGTGTGACCCTGGAGTCTCAGTTCCCGGGCTTGGGGCTCCTAGCTGGGATGTCAGCCCCATGAGGCTCTTCTACCTCCCGGCTTCGTCATTTGCTCATATGAACAAATAATCCAGACACCCATGATGTGGGGTTCAGGCAATGTCGGGGCATCCGCTAGGCCATGTGGAGGGCACAGAGGAGAAGTGGCCGGTCCCAGACACTGGCTGAGGAGTTCACGCTTTATTGTGTGGGCAGCAGGAACCATGGGTATGGGGTGGGGTGTCAATATACCAGAACTGGAACAGCTTTTATAATCGGGAACGTAATAAGTTACAAGTTTCCAGTTCTAAGGTAGTGACAGTGTCCTAATTAAGGCACCCACAAGAGGTCACCTTCACTCAGGGAAGGCCAATGGGTCAGGCATCCTCTGTCATTGGGGAGTCACGTGGCTGCATCTGCTGGTCCCTTTGCTCCTGGGCTCCTTTGCTTTCAACCTTTGTTTCTCGGGGGTCCCTCACGTTGTTTCTCTGGGGCTGGCTTTCATCTCTTGGCTTCTCTTGGCTTTCTCCAGACTCTGGCTTGCTTACCACCTCATGGCGACATCTGCTGGGCTCCAAGCATCTCCACATCGTGTCTCTGTTCTCTGAAGCAACTGTTATCCACGCGTCTACATCTGCTTTCTCCCCTCTGAGGCTCTGTCGTTTCTGGCTCTCTCCAAAATGCTTCCTCTTTTGAAGGAATCAAGTAGACTAATCAAGACCCACCTGGAGTGGGTGGAGTCACATCTTCCTCTAATCAAAAGGTCCCCCATAGTTGGGTGTCTCACGTGTCCGTGAAGATGATGTAACCAAACGATTCTAAGATACAGCATTAAATCAAGAGTAAAAGGAAGGGCTGCCCTCACAAGATTGGGGCCTGGGTTAAAGTTTGGCTTTTCTGGAGCACTTGGCAAGGGGTGAGGTGGGGTGGTAAGCAGAGAGCGCCCGTGTCCAGACAGGAGCGGGGTGGAGGCTGAGGGCCCGTCCTGGGGCTGCGGGACCAGCAAGTGGGGGCTGGGGGTGTGAAACTGGCATGGGTGCCGCCGCCTACCCGAGAGGGGCCACAGGAGGGCTGCCTGGAGGCAGCAGGGTCCCCGAGCAGGGAGTGAGAGAGAGGACGCATCCTGGGGAGTTGGGGGGGATGGGGAAATGGGTACTGAATCCCCTTAAAGCAGGGCAAATTCTAGATGGAAAAAACTCTCTAATTGAAAAAAAAGAAAATCCAGAGACAGGTGCTGCCAAGCATCCCAAAGGGTTTCATCCTTGGGGACCTGCAGGGGGAGGAGGGGAATGGGTGCCAGGTGGGGGATTCTGCAGGGGGGCCTGGGCGCCGGCCTCTGGGGTCCGGGCCTCGCTGAGAAGCCCTTGAGTGCCAGGAGATCCGGCCTCGCTGTTGTTTCAGAGCTGGAGGCGGCGTGGCCTGCGCTCGGCCTGGCTGCTCGGAGGGACCAGGGGCCGCCAGGTGAGGGCCGTGTGCACCCCTGCTGGGCCAGCAGGGGTGGGGGGCCATCCACGGGGTGCTGCCCCTTGTCCTGGACCCAGCGGGGTGGCGGACGAGGGCGCGGGGAACCAGGGAGCATGCCTGGTGTGTGCGGGGCGCTCAGACGTCCAGGGATAAGGGTGTGAGGACCTCATGTCCCACCGCGCTGCCAGGGCCTCCCGTCCCCAGTACAGACGGGGAGGGCGATGGCAGGATCCTGGGCTAACGGCCAGCAGGGACTCTGCAGGGGTTCCCTGCCCGGTCAGTGGGGGGATGCAGGGCGGGGGTACCTCGGCTGGGGGTACAGCGCCCCTCGGCACCAGTCCTGGGGGTGGAAATGGTCTACAGGCATGATCCCGAAATGGGACAGGAAACAGCTGCTCCAACTGGAAGTCTGTGGGCAGGTGTGATGTGGGGTTCAGAGCCCAGGGCCGAGGCAGGGCTTCTGGGGGGTTCATGGTACGGCCCCCTCTACAAGAGCCTCGGGAAGCTGCACCACACTCCTCCCCCTCAAAAGCTGAGCTTCTAAACACTTGCTTTCAGCTGCTAATCTTCAGGGCATTTGTTACACAGCGACTGCTATCTGATACTCCCCAGCAAATCTGTCCTCAGTCCACAAATATCGCTGCTAGTAAATTTAGGAACATTCACGCTGACCGGGAGAAATGAAGAACTGTCCTCGGAAGACTTCAGGGGCCAGAATACTTGGGGATCTGCCTTTGGGGTTGTGAGATGGTGGAGGAGCCCCTAACCTGCGTGCAGCCACGTGCCCGGCGTGCTGTTTCTAGCTCTTCGTTCTGGCAGCCGCGCGTCATGCAGTCAGGCCAGTGCAGGTGCCTGGGGGCAACCCCCCAGCGGGGACCCTGAGGGCTAGAGCCCTCCTTAGGGTACCCCGTGCCCCCACTTTGCTGGGCTGACCTGCGTGTGGCCAGGAGCTGCTGGCTGTACCCCAGGGCCCACGTCCCTGCGCCTGGGGACTTCTGGTAGGTTTGACTGAGAAGTGTCTGCTTAGCTTTGATGTGTCCCCTTTTGGTCACACTCATGTCACTTCCCATCCTGCAGATGAAGAGACCGAGGCCCAGAGAGGCCCCCACCCAGGCAGAGTCAGGTGCCGAGGCCCTGCCCCTCCACCCACGGCCTCCCCGGGCACCCTCCGGAGCTGACACTTCACCACCCCGCATCGGCGTTTCCAGGACCCAGGCCCACAGCAGCATTTAGGGACGCAGTGCAAAGTATTTCAAGGCCTTTGCAATCCCCGCCTCACCCCCTCCGAGAAGCTGTGCCTTTTCACACCCCGACACAGCCTTTGTGACTTTTCTCTGTATCATTTCCAAACCCCAGGAACTTTCATAAAAGACAAAACTCTGAATTTGATTGAATAAAAAAGAAAACCTCATTGTTTTATTTTTAATGTCTTTGATCAGTAACTTGAACTTAAAAATGTTCATTGGCCATTTATGATTTTAGTGAGTTTTCTCCCATTATTCCTTGGTCTTTTCTTATCAATATCCGATAACTCTGTATATTAAGCTATCAGCTTTGGTACACAAGTTGCATTTCTTTCTTTCTCAGCTTGCTGTGGGCCTTTTGGATGTCAAGATTCCCAGTGGAGAGCGAAGCTTTCTCTGGCTTCCTTGTGCTTGCCAGAGCAGACATGCTTGTGGGAGTTTGGCGGGTCCCCAGGACACAGGCTACACAGCTGCGCTGGGGCCGTCCCCGGAAATGGCCACGCGGTCAGCAGTCCCTGAACCTCCGGAGACTCGGGGCTTTCCGCGCCCCCTTCCCCCCCCCCCCCCCCCCCCCCCCCCCCGCACGCGAGGGAACAGGTTTTCCTGGCTTTTCTCTCCGTCGCCTCCTGCAGCTGGATCTTCTTTGGACCCAAGGCATAGATATTAATTCTGGAAATGTGGCCGCTGGACGGAGTTGCCATCCTCCTCCCTTGAGGAGCCCCTGTCTGCACTTGGGGACCCCCCCCCCGTTTTTTCCGTGCAGCAGGGAAGGGCATGGCTTCTCGCCTTGGTCTTTCCTGCCAGGGAAGAGGTAGAGAGCACAAATTTGCTTTAAAGAAAAAAAAAGCTTTTTTTAAATTGTGAAATATATGCAAAAACGCAATAAATTTCCAAGTACATCTTAACAAGTAGATATAGAACAGATACTTTTGATATAGTTACAGTTCCACGATTTTTTGTTTTATTGTAAATTTGCTTTTAACTCCTTTTTAAGGAGATTTTCAAGCTAACCCCTAAGCGGAGACCTGCGGGCCCCTCCTGGCTCGGCCCGCCGGCCCTGAGGCGCGGCGTTCCCCAAACACCGGCCGAGCAGCTGATAAGCAGAGCAGAGGGGCGGGGCGGGGGGACCCGGGCGCTCAGGGCCTGTGCCTTTAAGACCCATGGGGGCCGGTCCGGCGGTGACTTCACGGCGCCCCTCCCCTTCCCGGCGCGCGGCGGGGGCAGGCTCCGGCCACCCCTTTAAGGCGCTCACCGCGTCCGCCGGCAGAAAAACGGCTTAAAGGCGACGCGTGGCGCGATGGCGGCGGTCCCACGCGTGTCCCGCCGGCGCGGGCGGCCGCTCCTGGCGTTGCTGCTGCTGCTGCTGCTGCCGCCGCCGCCCCCGGGGGCCCCTCCGGGCGCCGCCGCCTACTTCCCCGAGGAGCGCTGGAGCCCCGAGTCCCCGCTTCAGGCGCCGCGCGTGCTCATCGCTCTCCTGGCGCGCAACGCGGCCCCCGCGCTGCCGGCCACACTGGGCGCGCTCGAGCGGCTGCGGCACCCGCGGGAGCGCACGGCGCTGTGGTGAGCCCCGGCCCGCTCCTGCCGCCCGACCCCTGGGGAGGGTTCGGCCCCGCCCTGCCGGCTGTCCGCGTCTGGCTGCAGCCCCAGGGCCCCGGCCGAGCTCCGCGCACCCGGGCGGCGCCCCACCCACGGAACCTTCCCCGCCAAGCGGCACCACGACGCAGGGTGGCCCGGGGTGCTTTGAGGAAGCCCCGGCCCAGCGCCCCCGCTGCCCGTGGGGGTTTGCGCCTGCAGGGTGGGCAGCTCGGGGCGGGGCAGCGGCTCGGGCCTCATCCCTCTGCGCCCAGCAGCTTGCTCGGGGGAGCTGGCTCCCCAGCGAGGCGGCCTGTACCCCTTCCCTCCACCAGGGCCCCCACCCCGGAGCCCCAGCACGTGGTCCTTGGCCAGAGTTGGTTGAAGGAACTCATGAGCACGGCCCACTCCGAGGAGGTGTCACTCGTGGGAGAGGGTCCAGAAGGCGGGGCGGGGGCTCCCCAATAGCAGACCCTGAGAACCAGTGCCTGCTGGGGTGGTCCTTGTCATCGCCACACATTGCAAATGGGGAAACTGAGGCATGGTCAGCCCAGCCTCCCTGGCCGCACTGACCCAGCCCTCGCCGCAGGGTGGCCACGGATCACAACGCGGACAATACGTCGGCGGTGCTGCGCGAGTGGCTGGTGGCCATGAAGAGTTGGTACCACTCGGTGGAGTGGCGACCCGCAGAGGAGCCCAGGTGAGGCGCCACCTTGGGGTGGAGGTGGGGGGGGGCGGTCAGAGAGGGCTTCCTGGAGGAGGGGGCCTGCCGGCTGGACTGAAGGACCAGGAGTGGGAGGGGAGAGCCCATGGCGTCCCAGGCTGGGGCACGGAAGCCGGCAGGGGCAGTTCCTGGGCAAACCAAGGGCAGAAGGAAACTCCCTGGGTGTGAGGCTGAGTGCCCCTCTGGGCTGCCCCGGCCGGCACACCTCTGGGCTCTGATGGCGCCCGCACGTACCCACCACAGGTCCTACCCAGATGAGGAAGGGCCCAAGCACTGGTCCGACTCCCGCTACGAACATGTCATGAAGCTGCGCCAGGCCGCGCTGAAATCCGCGCGGGACATGTGGGCAGACTACATCCTGGTGAGCCCTGGTGCCAGGGCAAGGCGGGCAGTGCGGGGCAGGAGGGGAAACTGAGGCTCGGAGGCGGCGGCAAGTGGCCACAGTCTCCTAGTGCCAATCTGCAGCCTCGTGGAGTGGGAGGGACGCATGGGCTGCCGAGGCCCGGGCTGCCTGCCAGCTGCCCCTGCCTTTCTGACCCCCCGGCTGTCCCCCCACTGCCTGTCCCCCCCACTGCGCTGTCCTCCCCCCCACCAGCGGGCCCAGCCTTGGCACCTGTGACGTGGCCTCTGTGCCACATCTGGGAAGAAGGTTGGGTTGGGGCTGTGTCCTCCGTGTCTCCGCTCCTGGACCCGCGCGGCTGGTGGGAGGAGTGAGTGCCCCGTGGGTGCTGAGACCGCGATGTGGAAAGGTCTGCGTGGAGCCCCGCATATCCTGCAGACTCTGTGTCCGCCTTCCACCCACCTGTGCCCTGCACTCTACCCCCTGGACCCCGTGCTCCATACCCCCTGCCCAGCCTTACCTGGGCATGCACGGCGAGCTCTCAGCCCGGCCCAGTATGGCCCAGTGGGGGGAGTGGCTGCGGGGGATGGGGGGACACACAGGCGGGGGAGGGGTCCGGCTTCTCCACCAAGGACAGCGGGCACCATGGAGGGTGTGAGCAGGACAGAGCTGTGGTCTCTTTGGGGCTTCTGGACACCCCCTGGCTGCAGGGGGAGCAGGGACTCAGGCGGAGTGGGGGTGGGGGGAGCTGGAGAGCTGCAGGGGCCCCAAGGTGGCTGAGCCGAGGCACAGGCGTCCCTTTCCCAGGCTGGGCAGGGCAGGCCCAGGGCTGCACCCCCTCAGAACCTGCCCCCTGCCGTGGGGCTGGATGGATGCAGGGAAGGCTTGAGTGGGGCGGGAGGGACAGGACCGCGCTCCGGGCTCTGCTTTCCATGTTGCGGGGGTCAGCTGTTCTTCCCTTCCTCGGCGAACCTGGGGAGATCCGGTTGGGTTAGAACTCTCAGATGCTGCTTTTTTCAGCAGCTGAGGACTTTTCCCATCAGAATGTGAAATGGTTTCTCTGCTGCTTAAAATCATTATTGAATGACAAAAAGTTTGGATGTTCAGTGGGTTAGTCACACTGTGGTGTGGAGCCCCCCACACCTCTGCCCCATCCGGACCCCCTCCCCTCCCCCAGCCCTCAGCCCTCCCCTGGCCCGAGCACATGTGTGTGCACACACAGGCACACACGAATGCCTCCCTGTCTGGTGTCCTGCCCCAGGGTTCTGCGCTTCTAGGCGTTTCTCGTGAAGTGTCCCATGGCTCTTTACCGTGAGAAGTGGAGGGTGGGGGGAGCTTCTGAGCCTCAGACTCCCCCCACTGCTGAGTCTCGGCCGACTTGGGGTCTTCCTGGGGTCCCCACTCTGTTTCAGTTTGTGGACGCGGATAACCTGCTCCTGAACCCCGACACGTTGTCCCTGCTCATGGCCGAGAACAAGACGGTGGTGGCCCCCATGCTGGACTCGCGGGCCGCCTACTCCAACTTCTGGTGCGGGATGACCTCCCAGGTGAGGCCCTGGCTATGGCCGCTGTGCTCCAGCGGGTAGTGGGGCGCCCGGTGCTCCCGCATGTCCCTGCACCCTGGCCACCGGGAGGTGAGGGGCGGGTCCCAGGACAGGGGCTGGGCCAGGAGCCACCCCAGGCCTGTCCGGCCACTGTCCGTCCTGCTCCTACCAGCTCCCAGTTTGAAAAAGCGGCCGATGAACCTACGTTTTGCTTGTCAACAACTCTAGTTTGTAGTGTGAGGAAGAGAGAGGCGTAGTTGAGCCACCTCAGAAGCTGTTTAATCTCTGCTGAGCTGGCTTCCTGGGGTGAACCCTGCTCCCCCAGCTCTGGGCCCAGAGCTGGGGCCTTCCGAGGGCCCCAGGGAGGCTCCCACCTGCCCCTCGCGGCCCTGGGCCCCCGGCACTCCCGGGCTCTGGGCCGTGTTCACCCCCCTCCCCACCATGTCCCCTTGTCGTCTGAGGACACGGCCCCTCCCCTGATGTCCTCGACTCCTCCCTCAAAGGCGGCCACGCCCCTGGGCCCGTGAGCTGGGCTCAGTCCCCTGCTGCTCTGATGCCAGCACCCCCGGGTCCCTGTGCCGTGGTCTCGGCTAATACTGGCTGCGAGGGGAGTGGGCCTGCCCGGGCACCGCAGTCTCCTGTCCCTGCAGGGCTACTACCGGCGCACGCCCGCCTACCTCCCCATCCGCAAGCGGGACCGGCGCGGCTGCTTCCCGGTGCCCATGGTGCATTCCACTTTCCTGGTCGACCTGCGGAAGGCAGCGTCCCGGCACCTGGCTTTCTACCCGCCCCACCCCGACTACACCTGGGCCTTCGACGACATCATCGTCTTCGCCTTCTCCTGCAAGCAGGCAGGTGAGCGCCTGGCGCCCAGCACAGCCCCCACCGCAGGTGTGCTGCAGGTGCCCAGCGACGGCCCGGCTCCCCCACCCCTGGCCTGGCTGCTGGGCGACGTTCCGGCTTTAAGCCTTCCTGATCAAAGCTGGCCGACACGGTGCCGCGTTCTGGATTCCTGCCATGTCCAAACCTGTCCTCGTTCCCTAAAGCCCCCATCACAAAGTACCACTACCGGGCGGCTTAGCACAGCCGACATGTGTGCCCCGGTTCTGGAGGGAAAAGCCCAAGGACCTGTCGGGAGACGCGGCCTCACCTCCTCCCAGCATCTCCACGCCTGTGGCCCCCTCATTCTTCTGTGCCACCCACCCCAGATGAGCACCCTCAGCGTAACTTCCTGTTAGCCACCCCCCCCGCCCCTAAAGTGGCCCCGTTTACAGCCCAGGGCACGTTCCCAGGCACTGGAGCTAGGGGTTAGGACCCCACGTGCCTTGTGGGGATCGCTGCTTGCCCTGTGACAGCCCCCATTCACAGAGCACCCCTGCATGGTGAAGCCCGAGTTGCCCGAGCCCTGAGCCCACTGAAGTGGGTTCTGGGGAGACCCGGGTGGTCATCCCCTCCACCGAGGGGCGATGGCAGGACAGGCTGGGACGTACCTTCTGCCCAGGGCAGAAGCGGGAGGTCGAGGGGGGCAGTGGCCCCAGGAGCCTGCCTCCCCCCACTCCCCGCCCTGTCCTTGGCAGGCGTGCAGATGTACGTGTGCAACAGGGAGCTGTACGGCTTCCTGCCGGTGCCGCTGCGGGCACACAGCTCCCTGCAGGATGAGGCTGAGAGCTTCCTGCACGTGCAGCTGGAGGTCATGGGTAAGTGGGCCCTGCGTCCCCACACACCCCTGCTGGGTGCTGACCCCGCCGCGTGCTGCCCTCAGGGGCCCATGTCTGCCCCCAGTGGGTTCCTGCCCAGAAGTGGTCAGGGTGGGCTTCCTGGAGGAGACCACCTGAAGGCACAGGCAGATGGAAGTTAGCCAGAAAGGAGCAGCAGAAGGCGGAAGCCCCAGGCCAGCTGGGTGGAGCTGAGGGGCTGCGGAGGGGTGGAGTAAGCCCCCCAGGAGGTGGTGGGGAGGGACCTTTCCCTGGGGGTCTCTGGAACAACCCGACAGGACGTCAGCCCCAGGTCGGCCTCGCCCTGCGCGGAGCACGCAGGTCCCTGCAAAGGTCACATGTGACGGGCACGGCCGTCGGCCACTGCAGAGATGGGGAAACCGAGCCTTAGGTGGGCTAGGCCCCTATCCCAGGCTCCTGGCTTGTTCTGGAAGGTTCTGACTGTGTCTCCCCCCAGTGGCTAGAGGTGGAATAACACCCTCCGGAGTTCAGGCCAGTTTGGTCTTTGTGGGGACCCTTGGGCGTTTGTGGGGACCGCTGGGCCTTTGCGGGCTCCCGGGGCTGCAGCTGCCCCAGCTCCTGTCCCATGCCCCAGACTTGGCTGGAGACCGCTGGCCGCAGCCAGGGACCAGGGTCTCCGCTCAGCCCCTCGCCAGCCCCTCCGTGGCCTCCCCGTGATCCGCTGCTGGGATTTTTAAAGTCTGTATTTTAAAAAAAACTGTGTTTTGAAATGATTTCAAACTTACCAGAGAGTTAGAACCGTGGCACGAGCCCCGTGTGAAGTCAGCAAGCCCCAGAAATTCGGACCCTCCTGTTTTAACGTTTTGTCTCAAGGTCCTGTCTGTCCGTCCATCTGCCTGTGTCCACTGCTGCGGTGGGGTGGGCTGCGCAGCCCGGGAACAGGGGCAGGATGGGCAGGTGGGGTGGCCGAGGGCTCTGCGTCCTGGTCCCTCCGCCGCTGTGTGCCTGCGGGCAGGGCTGGAGCTGGGGATCGGCCCTGGATAGCAGGCGGCCTGGGGGTTAAGCTTCGGGAATGAGTGAGGTGGCCCTGGGACGGTTGTGGGGCGGGTGGGGGCTCAGGGCCATGGGGGGACCCGGCGTGGGGTGGGAGGGGCCAAGGGCTTTGGGCGTCTCCACCCTCCCCCCCTGCTGGTCCACGAGGTCCCCGCACAGCCCGAGGGCTCGTGGCCTGACTCACTGGCAGGGAAGGCTGAGGCCCAGGTGGTCTCCAGGTCAGGACATTCACTGGTTAGTTGTCGAGCAGTTATTGAGCACCTCCTGTGTGCCCAGCCCTGTGTCTGGGGACCCAGGGGGAGCAGACAGATGCCCGACCAGAGGATTGGGCAGCAGGATCGGAACACAGGTGGGGTGCAGAGGGCTCCCCAGGAAAGCAGGAAAGGGGGGCTCCCTCAGGGGAGGGGCTGGGCTCAGGGCGGGCCGAGCCTAGCGAGACCAGCTTGGGGAGTGGAGGGGGGTGCGGGGCTGTTCTTGGCGGGGCCTGTGGAGTCAGGGTGAGAGGGAGACGTGGGGCCCAGGGAGGGGGTGCTGGGAGGATGCTGGAGGTGGGAGTCCAGATGGGGGCTGTGCAGCCCCCACCCCACCCTGCTGCACCCCACCCCTGGCCCGATCTCACCCCACCCCTGGCCCGATCTCACCCCCACCCCGACTCTGCCCCCCGCCCCACCCCCATCTGGACCCCTGACCCAGACCCTGGGCCTCGCTGTGCTCCTCAGTGAAGCACCCGCCAGCAGAGCCGTCCCGGTTCATCTCGGTGCCTCCCAAGGTCCCTGACAAGATGGGCTTCGACGAGGTGGGTGGCTTTGCCTGGGGGCGGAGCCTGGCAGGTGGGGCGGGCCCGGTGGGTGGGGTGGGGCCTGGTGGTAGGGGTGGGGAGGGGGCTACTGGGTGGGGCGGGTGCCGGCAGGTGGGTGTGGGGCCTAATGGGGTGGGGTGGGGCCTGGTGGGTGGGTTTGGGGCCTGGCAGGTGGGTGGGGGCTGCCTGGTGGGGCGGACCTGGCAGGTGGAGTGGGGGGGCTGGTGGGTGGGGGCAGGGCCTGGCAGGTGGGGGCGGGGCCGGCGGGTGGGGCAGGGCCAGGGCCCAGCAGGGCTCACCTGCTCCTTGGCCGGCAGGTGTTCATGATCAACCTGAAGCGGCGGCAGGACCGGCGGGAGAGGATGCTGTGGATGCTGCAGGAACAGGAGATCGCATGCAGGCTGGTGGAGGCCACGGACGGCAAGTGGGTCCCTCCTGTGTAGACGGCAAATGGGCCATCGGGTATAGACGGCAAGTGGGTCCCTGAGGTAGAGGCTGGTGCGAGCGAGGCCAGAACCCTCTGGGCGTCAGGTCAGCCTGGGCTGGAGGCCGTGAGGGGCATCCTGGCCCTGACGAAAGGGCCCCCAGCGCCCACCCTGCACAACATGCCCTCCTTGCAGAACCCTGAACGCCAGTCAGGTGGAGGCGCTGGGCATCCAGATGCTGCCCGGCTACCGGGACCCCTACCACGGGCGGCCCCTCACCAAGGGCGAGCTGGGCTGCTTCCTCAGCCACTACTCCATCTGGAAGGAGGTGGGTGAGCTGTTCCCCTGCAGGGGAGACTGAGGCCGGGAGGTGGAAGGGACGCAGGCCGGGACCTCAGGCGAGTCCTGGTGCCCATTACTTGTCGGCAGCTCCGAGGGCACAGCCAGGGACCCCAGCTGGGATTCGGACCAGGAGGTGTCCGGGTCTGGGGGGTGTCTGGGTCTGGGGGGTGTCCGGTGCTGGGGGGTGTCACGGCCTCAGGCCCGTCAGGATTCTGGGGTTTGTCTGGGAATCGTGCCAAGCTCCATGTCCCCGGGCCACTCAGCCGCTGCCACGACGGCTCATCAGACAGGGCTCACTGCGGCCGGGCAGGTCTCCCCGGCGGGGCCAGGGAGCTCGATGTGGCCGCTCAGGTCATCTTCGAGATTCTGGGATGAGTCCTGGACCGCGTTCACCCCAGGGCACTCCGAGTGGGGGCCGGGCCGCGGACGCCACGTTGGCTGCACTCTGCCGGGCAGCTCCGTTGACCCGGGGACAGGCTGGGCCACGTCTCCCTGACAAGCCCGGGGTGTCCCCCAGGTCGTGGAGCGGGGGCTGCAGAAGTCGCTGGTGTTCGAGGATGACCTGCGCTTCGAGATCTTCTTCAAGAGGCGCCTGATGAACCTCATGCAGGACGTGGAGCGGGAGCAGCTGGACTGGGACCTCATGTGAGCGGGGAGGGCGGGGGCTTGTGGGCGGGGCCGGGAGAGGCGCGGGGGCAGGGTGAAGCCTGGGGGCACGGGGGTGGGGTGTGGGCGGGGCTGGGTGAGGCCTGGGGGTGGGGCCTCAGAGTTTAGGGGCTTGGTTGGAGCAGCTGTGGTTGAGGCTGAGGGACCCTATGGCTTCGGCCTGGCCCTGGGCCCGTGCACGGAGGGCACAGTTCCACGGGGTTCCTTGGGGCTCATCGGCCCTGCGTGCAGAGCCCTGCTGAGGTTCTAGCGTCACTGCCCCCGATTCTGGGTTCTCCCCGTTCAGCAGTAAGCGTTCCCTGGGCTATCTGGCGGCTCCCACAAGCACAGTGCTCTGCACAGCCCCAAGCCGCTCGTGCGTTTGCATACAGAGCAACTTCCCCACCAGCTCCATTTCCTTCAAGAGCTCCTGCCCCCACCAGCTCCAAACCCTGCCATGGCTCCCTAGTACCCCAGGCCCCAGGCCCCGTGTGTGGGGGCCCCTGCTTCAGCCATACAAGCTCCTCGCTGCACCCCAAGCCCCAGGCCCGCGGCCCTCTCCCGCCTGAGTCTGCCTGGCTGGGGTGGGAGGGGTGGTTTCCTGGGGGCTGTGGCCCAACTCTGCACCCCGTCCCAGCTACGTGGGCCGGAAGCGGATGCAGGTGGAGCACCCCGAGAAGGCTGTGCCCCGCGTGAGGAACCTGGTGGAGGCCGACTACTCCTACTGGACGCTGGCCTATGTCATCTCCCTGCAAGGCGCCCGCAAGTTGCTGGCCGCCAAGCCGCTGACCAAGATGCTGCCCGTCGACGAGTTCCTGCCAGTCATGTTCGACAAGCACCCGGTGTGCGTGGGCGCGGCAGGGGCGGGTGCTGTGCTCTCACTGTGCAGCTGGCTTGGGGGCCCCCAGGGATGTCCCCCTGCACTGCTGCCCCATCCCCCCCTCGCTGCCCCGTCACCCCCATCCCCTGCTACTCCACCCCTGCCCACTGCTCCCCCGTCCCCCGCAGGTCTGAATACAAGGCCCACTTTGCATCCCGCAACCTCCGCGCCTTCTCAGTGGAGCCATTGCTCGTCCACCCCACACACTACACGGGTGATGATGGCTACGTGAGCGACACGGAGACCTCGGTCGTGTGGAACAACGAGCGCATCAAGACCGACTGGGACCGGGCCAAGTCCCAGAAGATGCGGCAGCAGCAGGCACTGAGCCGCGAGGCCAAGAACTCGGATGTGCTGCAGTCCCCGCTGGACAGCGCCGCCCGTGACGAGCTCTGAGGGGCGGGTGGCAGAGAAAAGCACAGTGAGAGGTGGTCCTTGCCCAGTGCGGCCTCCGCCTGCTCACAGGGGTACCCAGACCCCAGGCCGAGGGGTCTGCCCTCACCCCGGCTCATGCACACAGCAGCCTCAGGGGCCCAGCTGAGGCCCGGCAAACAGCGTGGCACCAGGACACTGGGGGGGTACGCCTGGTTCTCTGCTTGCTCACCCGCCCAGCACTTAGTAAGCACCTGCTGTGTATCAGGTCTCTAGGTGTGACTGAGGCGTGATTACCGCCTCTCTTGGTTGTGGGTTCAGCCCCTACTGAGAATCAGGTACTGTTGAAACATTCATTTTAAACATTCACTCAAGTATTTGTTCATTGCCTGCTGGGTGGTAGGCCCCATTCTGAGCTCTGGGAATATTGTTTTAAACAAGACAGTCATTATTCAAACACAGCAACAAGGTGCTTGTGACATAAAGATTAGTTCCTCCTGTTGATTCAGTGCCTTCAGCTGCCTGAGTCTGGTGCTCCCCACGCCGCTGGTTGCTTCCCTGTGCGTGCCGTGCATGCACACAGCACTGTGCTTGCCAGGCCAGCACTTCTGGCCCCCATGGGCCCCTTGCCCAGGGCTCAGAGACGAGCAAGATGAGTCCCTTCATTTCTTCAGCAACAAGCGAGTCCCAGTCTTGTGAGCATCCATTTGGTCAGAAAACGGTGAGCAGACAATGTCCTCCCACTGCCTGCTGGAAGGGGTGTGGCTCGTCCCCCAGCAGGGACCACTGTGGGTCCCAAAGGTCACACGGCCACAGATTTGCCTATTGTGCCCAGGCCCTGGGGGTGTGGGGAGTGGTTGGGTCTCCCTGGCCACCCCGATGCCCATCTGGGCCCTCTACCCTGCATCTCAGGTGTGCTCCCCACCCCTGGGTGGGACCCCAGGTTTGGGGGTCTGGCGGGGTTGCTGTGCCTCCAGCGTGGATTGAATGTCAATGTCCCAGGCACGCATCCACCTCGCGGAGCGGCTGCCCTCGGCTGGGTCCTGGGTAACATGCTTATTTTTTTATTAAATGTTCCTATTTGGTTTTCACGCGTCTGTCGTCTCTCGCTCTGCTCTACATGGCACCCCCCCCCCCCCCCGCCCATCCAGTGGCAGGAGGGAACCTAAGCAGGTGTTGCCAAGAAGTGGGCTGCGTGGGTGGTGGGTGTGTTAGGAGCCTGTACCACCTGCTCCGAGCCCTCGGCCTGTCCTGTGCTCAGATCCCATGGGATGGGGCGGGACCTGGTTTACGTCCTTAGGAAACAGCCCAAGGTGGGGACCAGAGGGGACGTGGGTTGGCCAGGTGAGGGGGCAAGGACAGTGCGGAGGGAGGGGCCTGCAGGGTTGGGGTGATGGTGAGGCCCTCCCCCCCCGGGGGGGCTTATCCATGCCCCCCTACCCCTGTTTGGATTGTCTGGGCCAAACGCCTACAGGAGGGATGGATGGACAGATGGGCAGCAGGTGGACTTTACCAGGCAACAGGGGCTGTATGCAGGTATTAAGGGAGCTGCGGCCATGCTCGGCAGTTGCCCCCCTGTTCCCACACTGCTCGCTCCCCCCAAGGCTCTGGCAGCTAGTTTCACTTGATCCTTGGTGCCCAGCTTTGTAAACGCGGCCGTGTGGCCTCGCGCTTCCCGACAGCGAAGTCCCCACTGGAGGACGCGCTTCCTGTCATGGGGCAGTCCCCGGCCACGGCCGTCAGCTCAGGGCACCCGGGTGGGGGTTCCGGATGGGCAGGGAGCGCAGCTCCTGGGCTTTCTTACTCAGACTTTGTGGAGCTGTCAAAGGCCATCAGGATGAGCCATAGCCAGCTGGCAGCCACTAACCCCAGGCAGGCAGTAACAGCGCTGGCCGGAAAGTCCTCTGTGCCTGCGCAGTATAAAGGTCAACGGTAAGAATACGTCTGCAGCTAGCCCCGATTACAAGTTTCTAACTCACCTCATGACTGGTCTGCGATGCCTTAACCCAACGTTTCCGTATCCTCTACGTATAAAACCTGCAGCTGTTTGTCCCTCCTTCGTCCCGACTGACCATGGCACCCGCAAAGCTTTGTGCGCCGCTGCGCAGCGCAGCACAATGGTTCGAGCCGGACCTCTGGTGCCGCGTCCTGCTTCGGAAGCCGCCGGCTGAAGGCTGTGCCCCCGCGCCAGGGGGGCCGCATGGTCCCTGTCGCAAGCTCCCGGTGGCGAGGCGCAGAAGGACCTAGGGCGGCCTCGAGCCAGGCGAGGAACCGCGGGGCGAGCGCAACACCGCCTGCCCCTGTGGCGCCTTCTCCAGAGCGCAGTGCAGCGTCTTCTCTGCAGCTGCGTGAGGTAGGGAGCCCGGCTGGTCCTCCTGCCCTCAGCCGCTGCGTGTAGGAGGTCGTGGGGCAGCCACAGAGGCGAGTACAGCGCCCTCAGCACGGACGAAGGGCAGGGCCAGGCCAGCACCTGGCCCAGGACCCAGCATTTGGTCCGGGGGTGGCCAGAGGAGGGGTGGGCAGAGGCCTGAGTTGCGCCGACGCGGCCTCCCGTGGGTTTCGCCCAGTTTCGGCAAGACTCACGCAGGGAGTTTCCTCTCCGGGAAAAGAGAAGAGAAAGGAGGGTATCCAGACCGCTCAGAACCCGGGAGAGGCACCTGCCCGGCCCTGCCCGGCTCCGCCCCCACCCTTTGGGTCCTGTACAGGCCACGCCCACATCACATGAGGCCCCGCCCAGGCTCCGCCCACCCGCTTTAGGACCTGCCCAGGCCCCGCCCCCACCCCGTTGGGTCCTGCCCTGGCACCGCCTCCTGGCGCGTGGGCGCGCACTGGCGTGGCTCACACTCCGTTGGCCAGGGTGGCACTGGTAGCTGCAGGGGTGGCTGAGAATCGGTCCGCAGCCGCCACGGCGACTCCCGTGACGACGCGGAGGAAGGGGAGGCGGACCGCCCCAGCTGCCCTGCCGCGGAGGACGCACCGTCCTATTCGCACTCCGCGCCGTCGGCCTGGCGTTCATCGGTCACTTCGCGCACTGAGGCCCCCGGGCGGGGGCTCTGCCCGGCTGCCGCTCGGGTGGTCGCGGCCATTGGTCCCGGGCGGGGCCCGGGGCTGCCGACGGGGCGTGGGGCCGGACGGGTGCTGCCGCGTCTCCTGGCCCTGTGCGCCCCGTCCGCACGGAGCCGGGCCTCCGCACCTGCGCCCAGCGCCCCAGGCAGCCGGACTTGCCTGGGTTCGGGTTTGGCCCACCTGGGGTCACACACCCTTCCCGCCGGCCTTACAGCGTGTCTTCACGGGTGCTGTGCGCTCGGCGACGAGACTTGCCGCTTCCACTCACTTCATCCGAGGTCATCCAGCCCACAGTGCTGTGCTGCGCCGCGCCGCCGAACCCCTAGCGCTAACCGCCTCCGCCCCGGTCCCCGCCGCCCTGGGCCTCGGTTTCCCTTTGCGCACCGCGGACGGTGCTGCTGCGCGAGGGGCCAGGAGGAGCTGGGACTCGGGGCCATCTGGGCTGCAGGAACGGGGCTGGACACCCGAGGTTCTGTGTTTTTCCTCTTTTTTTAATGTCTGCTGTTAATAAAATATTTTTCCAGAGACCAAAAAGTCAGAATAGTGCAAAACATCTCAACACCATGCACTCGTGACCACTTCTTGTTTGTTTTAAACATTTGTTCCAAGACACATATTTTCCGAAAAAAATGGGGGCGTCTTCACAGACGCCAGACCCACAGTGGAGTTTTAAAAAAACAACATTTGGGTTCCACATTTGCAATCACATGCTAAGGGAGGGAGTGCGGAGGGGGCTGGGGCCTGGGCAGGTACCCCCGCCACGGGCGCGTGGCTGGGGCCCCTGCAAAGCCCCAGCAACCCGCGGGGTGGGGCTTGTTTGACACCGTCCACTTGATCTCTTAAAAAAAAAAAAAAAAAAAAAAAAGGCAAAGAGAAAAGCAACACGTGTTGGCGCAGGTGAACTTTGGTCCTTGACGATGCTCAGGGAAGGAAAGTGTGCCACCCGCGCCCCTCCTCTCCAGGCGCAGACTCAGGGTGCCTGAGGGTTGTCCCTGCCCCCAACCCCGTGGCCGCATCTGCCAAACGGGGGCGGCAGGGACAGAGGGATGGAGGGGTGGGCGGTCTCTGGAGACCCCAAGGATTTCCAGTTGGAGGTTAGTTTTTTGCGTCTCTGACAGGGCAGGGTGGGGGCCTGAGAGAGCCCAATTAAGTGGGGGGGGGGGGCAGCTGGGCTCTCCCTCCCTGCTTGAGAATCCTTGGATCCTGGTGAAGGTCCCCCTTCCTTCGGGCCCTGGTGTGTCGCCCCATCGGTCTTCCTCCCTGCCCTTCTCCCTTCTCTTGTCTCTGTCCCTTTACACGGCTTCAGCTCTGTCCAAGGACCCCCCTGGGCGTCACCACTCCCCACAGCTGTACCCCACTTTATCCTCTTTGCTGATCCACATAAGTCTGTGCCGGGCTCCACATGAAGGGAGGTCCAAGGGCGACCCTGAGCACCCCCACCCCTACCCCAGGGCTCAGGAACGGGCCCAAAGCCCAGCTGCTGCGTCCAAGGCCACTCCTTGCGTCCACTTGCAGGAGGTCCCCCCCTGGCCTCATGGTTCTAATGCAGGAATCGCCGGGCTTCAAACTCCTCCAGCCCCAAGACCCCTTCCCCACTCCCACCCACTATCTCCAGTCTGTCCTGTGGTCAGCCTCAGAAACACGTGCCCATGGACATACACATGGGGGGATGCATGGGCACAGACAGACCTTGTCACACTTAATTAGACGAACTCTCCCTGCCACTCCCCTTTGCCCACCCTCTGCTGGGTGAAACCAGGGCTCCTGAGAGGCCTCAGACCCCATTTGGAGCAAACAGAGCTGGACACAGACACCCCCAGCCACATGGAGGAGGGACAGCAATTGAGGGAGTCCCAAGGAGGAGCAGGAAGGGCTTCCTACAGAAGGGGATTATTTGTGATGGATTTTGATGGATGAATAGGAGTTTCGGGAGGGGGAGCAGAAAAGAGAGCAAATTTCAAAAACCATTCTAGCCTGGGAATCAGAAAAGTCATTTAACAAATACTCCACGGGGCTCGCTCTGCATGCCTGGGCTGTGCTGGGTAACCCTCCCCCCACCCCCACCCCCACTGACGGACTCAGATACTGCCCTTGAGCAGACAGATTCCTAAGGAATCCTTTGGAAAACATCTTGACCCTCCTAGGTAGGAGCTCACACCCTCTTTTTCCTGACATCCATCCAAACAAATCATTCAGGCCCCACCTCAGATCACAGGCCACTTCCCCTCCGAGCACTGCTTCCACCCACGGGATGGTCAGTGTTTCAGCCCTGCCCTTACTCCAAGGAACCCTTTTTGCCAAGCTGCATTCTAACCTCTGGCTTAGAGGCTCCGATTGTACAAATTGAACAACATTTGCAGGACATCAGGGACAACAGCACCTCTGAGGAAAGTAGAAAATGGCTGGAGCTTCTCATCACCCTGCCACACGGATGCTATGATGCCTGTTACAGCACTGCTGCAATTCTCGTGGCCTGCTTAGAAATGCAGGAACTCCTCGGCAGTGCACAACTCGGAGAACTGTACCCAGCACCCCTGGGGCTCAGAGAAGACAAGGAGTTTTGCTTTTGTTAACTGTATCTCCCAAAACCTTTCCAAAGATTAACTTCAGTGTCCTTAAAGCACTTTGCTTCCTCTGGTGCCCTCTCTCCCACTATGGCCAGCATCCTCCATTTTCCACTTGGCATCCAGAGGGAGCGCTTCAGAGGTGGAGTCAGCCTACTTCCTGGGCTTTAACATCTCCCCAAGCCTTTTAGGGTAAAAATGTAAACTTCTACTTGGTCTGACCTGTGCAATCTGCCTCCTCTGGGCAGCCTGGGCTCCAGCCACACTGGCATTCTCTCTTGGCGCCAAACCTTCCCACCTCCCAGCATTTGCAGCTGCTGTTCTCTGCCCAGTGCCCGCTTCCCTCCCATGAATACATCCTTCTCATTTTCCACCTCTTCGGAGCAAACCCCCAACCTTCCCCATCAAAAGCTCCCCCCACCCCTCTAGGAGTCCGGCTGCCCTTGTCTCACCATTTAATTTCTCCCTAGCACTCACCACAAGGATCCAACCTGGAAAAGGATATCCAAGGCCAAAGACAAACTAGAGTGGGCTGGAAAGCTTTCTGGAACATCCCAGCCTCTCAAGCTAAGATGTGGGAGGGGGGCTCTCTGGCAATGTTCCCCTAATATTGCCCGCGGTATCCGGGGTAGGGGTGTACGACACCTGTAGAACAAGCTCAGAGTTTACACATTCACATGTGTTCTTTCCTGCCTGGAGAGTTCTGGGAGAGGAAGAAGGGGGAAACCTGGCGGGAAGGGCCCTGAGTCCTGGCTCTTTTTTTGGCTGAAGGGCAAGAGTGTTGGGCACATGGCCTGGGGTCCCAGGACCAAGGGCCCAGGGGAAGGCCTTGCTTGGTAGCCAGAGCGGGGTGGGCAGCAGCAAGGATGGGGAGCCCCCTAAGGGGGTTAGCAGCAATGGGGCGCTGAGGCGGCTCATCTGGCCTCAGCCCACCCTGGGTGAAGGTGAGGGGCTGATGGGAGTGGGAGGGCCTGCAGCTCTCGAGTCCTCAATTTCCCATCTGTCAAATGGGTGGGCTGAACTCTATGGTCTGGAAGGACTGTGTATGTGCGGGGGAGGGGGCCCCCGTGGGGAGTGGGCGCAGGGCCGAGGCCTCGGAGCCGTCCCCTCGGACCCCAGGCTTTGGGCACCCTAGGGCGCATGTGCTTGTGAAATCCCATCCTCCCCACCCCGTTTATTTTTTGCACAGACATGGAAGGGGCCGGGTCCTCCATGGCCCTCCACCGAGCATCCTGACCCCTCCAGCCCAACCCGGCCGCCTGCACAAGCCCCGCCGCCCGAGGGCGCCGATCCCACGCTTGGCAATTGGGCTCAGGCTCCGAGGGGGGTCGAGGCCGGTCTTATGGCTTTTCCAGGGAGCAGGGGGCGGGGCCTGATGGCCCGGGGCGAGGCCTCCTGCGTGGGGGCGGGGCTTCCTCCCAGCTCAGCTCGAAGGACCCCGAAGGCGTGGCCTCGAGTAGGGCTGTGGCTTCTTCCTTGACCACATCCCAGGGCGTGGCCTCCCGGGAGGGCAGCGCGCTGCACCTCTCTATTCCCCAGAGGGGAAACTAAGTCAGGGGCGCAGACGCAGCCCGCTCGCCGCGAGGGCCCGAGGGCGTGGCCTCCGGGCGAGAGGTCCCAGCGCGCAGGCGCCATGCCCACCCCGGCGCCCCGCGCTAGGGCGCAGGCGCGGCGCCACCCTCCTCGACGGAGCGCGTGTCGGACTTGAGCTTGACGAACTCTTTGGCCACCTCGTCGTTGCTGCGCTGCGAGAGGATGCGCAGCACCGTCAGCCCCGTGTCGTCCATGTGGATGCGGCGGCCGAGCGGCAACCAGCATGCGGCGCTTCCGCGCTGGGCCAGCTCCCGCAGCTGCAGCACGGCCAGGCCCACCGTGCGGTCCTCGCGCGCGAAACAGTAGTCCTTGACGCACACCTGCAGCTCGTAGCACTCGGGGCCCGCGTCGGCGCTCAGCGTGCTGCGGACAGGGCGTGAGGGCGGCGCGTGTGACCACGGGCGCGGCCCGCCCGGGTGCCCAGCCCCGCAGGTGACACAGCACCCCCCAGGCAGCAGGGCCCTCCCCGGGTGGGATGCCCCGCCCGGGTGCTCTGCTCCGCCCAAGTAGCATGCCTTACCCAGGTGCCCCGCCCCACCCAGGTGGCAGGGCCCTCCCCAAGTGGCATGTCCTGGCCAGGTGACATGGCCCTCCCCAGTGACAGAGTCCTCACAGATGACATGTCACACCCAGGTGGCACGGCCCTCCTGGTGGCACACCCTGCGCAGGTAACCCACACTGCTCAGGTGACAAGGCCATCTTCAGTTAACACAACCCCTCTTGGGTGACACACCTCCTGGGTGATACAGCCCACCCAGGTGACGTGACTTTCCAGGATGGCCTGCCCTGCCCAGGTAGAACACCTTCCACTCTGCTCCTCTGGGCCACTCCCACATAGGTGACCCCACACCTCCCCAAATGGCCAGACAAGCGACATCTGGACCTGTGAAGCTGCCCGCTAGCCCCCGCCGAGCCCCAGGGACCCTGCAGCCCCAGGCCAGGCCACCCCCCTACCAGCTGCACCCTCTGCCAGCCTAAGATCTGCCTGCTGCCAGGCCACGTCCCCCCTCAATCGAGCCCACAGCCCTTCATGCCAGGCCACACACCCCCTCCAGTTGCCCCACCTCCACCATTGGCACCTCTGTTCCCATCGCCCTGTCCCCAGACATCCCTCCAGGAAGCCGCAGACCACACTCCCACCAGAAACCAAGAGCTCTGCCCCCCGGCACCGCCCCCATGTCCCCTCATCTACCCCTTCTGCCCCAAGAACCGGCTCCTGACATAAGCCCTCCTGTGTCCCTCCCCTACGCTGGACCATGTCCCCGTGACACTGGACCAAGGCTCACTGCTGCCTCCACAAGACCCCCCGTGACCCCTGCCCTGTCTGTGGTTCTCAGCCTGCCTCCCTGCATTCCCCTCCAGCCCAAACCCACCCTGTGACACTCACTACTGCCCCAGGGCCTGCCTCCCTCCCAGAGCCCCCACCTCACTCCCGCACCTTCCTGGCACCCCCACCAGGATGTGCCACCTCCACACCTGCCCCAGGTGCCCCTGGCACAGCCCCCTGCCCTCCTGCCCCCTCCCAATGCATCGCAGACGCACAATTGGAAGCTTTCGTTGTACTTGGGGGCCCAGCTGTTGTTCTTGGATTTTGTTGCAAACTTGCGTTTCTTGTCGCTGAGCTGGGGCCCTATGATGTTGACCTCGATGAACGGCCGGAAGATGCCAGAAGTCTGCCACTTGAGGTCATTGGCTGCCACCACTGTTGGGGGACATGAGCGCAAGGCTGGTCAGGGTCCCCCGCAGGAGTAGAGACCCCCGCGATCTCTGTGCTCCCCTGAAATGGATAACGTTTCCCAGGACCCCCCGCGGGTCTGTGAGCAGAGCTTAGAAGAGGCAGCCGTGGCAGGGCCCAGCTGTGTGCCAGGGCAGGGTCTGGGCCCAACCCCCCCACGCCCCTGAGCGGCTTGGACCTCTACAGGGAGGCGCACATTAGGGGTGACGGTGCGATGAGAGATGGGGAGGGCCTGGGTCTCCCTCGCAGCAGATCTTTGTTAGCTTGGACTGACTGCTTGGCAAGCTGCCTCCAGAAAGGTTCTCCATCTCGCTCAAGGCCCTGTGCTTTAAGCCTGGCGCGCCCAGGCCAGTCCCAGCTGTGCCCAATCAAGGTAGGAGCCCACAGAGCAGAGCCCAGAAGCAGGGGAGACAGCACAGTGTCCTGGGTCGCACCGTGCCTGAAGGTGGGCACTCCGAGGTGCTTCAGTAGCATGACCGTCAAGCCAGCGTTTTCCTTGTTTGGGCCACCCACCTTTCACGGTGACCTTGTGCTCCCCGGTCCCTGGGTGTGTGAAGAGTTCGACGTGCACAGAGACTTCCCCCACGGGGTCCTCCACGCCCGAGCCTGGGCAAGGCAGAGGGACGCCATGTGTGAACTCCGTTCTTCCTCCCCTGGGGGGACCTGCGCCTCCTGCCCACCCCATGCTGGCGGCACCAGGTCATCAGCCCCGGCAGGGCAGACAGAGGGGCTGGGATGCTGGGGTCCCACCCCACTGGGCCCCGGTGACCTCCCTGAGCCTGGCCGCCTGCTTCTCATGGCTGCACAGGGCTTCCCCACCCTGGCCCACCCCGGGCCTCCTGCAGCCACTGCAGCCCCGGCCCACCCCTGGACCACTCAGAGCAGGCCAGGTGTGACCTCATCGAGCCCCAGGGGCCCTATCTTTGTCCCTAAGGCTTTTTTGTGAGCTGCAATGACCCCCTAAGTCTGCACTGCTGGCTCCCCACCCTCACTAGCCCTGCTTCCACCTCCTTGTAGCTGCTCACGCAGGCTCGGAGAGCCTGACCCAGGACCCACCTGCCCGCTGGACAGTGTGAGAAACACAGCATCTTCCCTCCCTGTGCAGTCCCTCACGATAAGAGAATCTCATGTTTCTGCTGAGAAGCACCCCCCCCTCCAACTAAGGCCCCATGGCCCAGGAGGAGGGGCTCCAGCCAGCTTCGGGTGTGGTGGAGTGCCCCCCACTGCCGGGCTGTGACCCCAGCAGGAGGTGGACCTGGGACTGCAGCTGTGTAGTTGAAAAGAGCCTCTCTTTAGACAGGACGGGTGCTGGTGGGCAGGGCTGACACTGACCAGCAAGAACAGGCGAGTCAGGGGACAGCAATGCCCACTGGCCCTGTGGGAGGCTCTGGATCAAGCCATTCCTGACATCTGACCTACTCCTACCTTTTCAGTCCAAGGGCCACCGAGTCTCCTGCCTGCCCAGGCCAGCGGGAGGGTCCTGACTGCTCGGTGCCGGGGGAGGGTGGCCTGCCGGGCCTGACGACCTGTGCCCTCCTGCACCCCATCCCGCCATGCCCAGCCCCAGGCAGCTCCCCACACCGGAGCATCGCATGCAGGGCTGAAGGCAAAGGTGGGGAGTCGGGAGTGGGGGACGGGGGACGTTCAGGGCTGACCAGGGTACCTTGTGCTGGGCGGGGAGTGCCAGGGAAGGGACAGGCCGAGACACCCCCAGCTCCGGGGCACGTGCCCCCCAGTCTGTACTGCCCACCCCCAGATGCCTTCCTTGTCTCCAGCTCCCGCCCACCCCACCGGCTGCATGCTCAGCCCCCCTCCCCCGCCCCCAGGCTGATGCTTGGCAGCAAGCTCGGTCTGGACCAGGCCCGGGGTGCCAGGGGTCCGGGCAGTGGGGTCGGGCGAGAGGTCAGGCGAGGCCAAAGCTAGTGAGAAGGGGGGGGGGGGCAGTGCGGCCTCCGCCCCCGCGGCTTGCTGGCTCCAAGGGGAAGGGTCTTCCGCGAGCTCCCTGTGCCCCCGATCCCCGGGCCCCCTGCGGGGGCGGCTCCTCGGGCAAGCGGCTGAATCTCCTCCAAGCCTTGGCATCCACCTCCAAGGCCTGGCAGGGGCGGACGCGCGTTTGCGAGAGTCGCTGAGCCGCGCTGTGCCCCCGCGGAGCTCCGCCTGGGGAAGGCGGTTTCCCACTCCGGGAAAAGGGGCGTAGGTAACAAGAACACGTCTGCCGCCGCTGCCGGCTGGGGCCAGCCCTGCTCCACCTCGGCCACCCGGTCCCAAAGGAGTCCCCTGAGGTAGGCCTGGAGCGCCCGCGTGCCGACGGCGCCCCGCTCTCAGCGGCACCGCGGGGCGCTCCGGGGGGCGGACCCAGCTCCAGCCGCCCCCCCTTCCCCACGTGGAGCCAGCAACCCGCCCCTCCCCTGCGCCCACCCCGCCCCGCGGCGGGGGTCCCGGGGGCGGGCGCGGGCCCTTTACTAGCCGGGGGCGGGGGGCGCAGGCACCCGGCGCGGCGCGGGGCGGAGCACGTACCCTTCTCAGGATAAATTTCTTCACTAAGGGTAAATCTAGTCCCTTTTCCACCATGGACTAATGGGGGGAGCAGGGGAGAGAGGCACGAGCGGGGGACGAGGGTGGAGGGGCGTGTGCGTGGCGGGGGCGGGGGAGGCGCAGAGGGAGGAAAAACAAGAGAGAGAGAAACGTCAGCTGCAGCCGGACGGACAGACGGCCTTCCGCCCCGGGAGGACACCAATAAAACCAGAAGCAGCGAGGACAGCGCGGGCGAGGAGCGGACGCCGGGGAGGGCCCCTGGGCTGACCCTGGGGGGGCCGAGGCCAAACTCTCCACCCCCACCACTGCCCGGACCAAGCCTGGGGCAGCCGCCAAACCTCTCTCCCTCGCCTGCTTTTAGGGCCAATTTCGAAGGGGGGGGTCCCCGGGGGAGGAACAGGGCGGCTGCGCGAGCTGCGAGAGGAGCGGAGACCCCGGCGGGAGCGCCCCCTGCATCCCGCAGCCGGGGTGTCAATCACGCCTTAATCCTGTGAGGTCGCTGGTCCCGCCCATCCCGGAGCTGCCGGCCACGCCCGGCCCCGTGACGTCACAGGTTTCCCGGGAGCCGGCCTGTGGCGTCACGGCCCCGCCCCCGGAGCTGCCAATCTCTGGCGGCCCGCGCGGCCCGAGGGGCGGGGGCGCGCTCACCCTGCGCGGCCTGGGTCTGCACGAAGGTCTTGATGAGCAGGTCCGTGGCCTGCGTGTAGAGCGACAGCGCGTAGCGCAGGGACTGCAGGTCGGGGCTCTTCTCCAGGAACGTCTTCTTGAGGCCCACGCCGCCCGCGTGGAAGTATTGCTGGAGGGGCCGCGGACAGGGATGGCGGGACCCCGAAGTCAGATCCCCCACCCCCAGCCTCGAACCCGCGCGGGGCTCCCAGCGCCCTCGCCCTCGGCAGAGCACCCTGGCCGCGCCCCGCGCCCCCGAGGCCTTCCTCCTTTCCCACAGGCTCCCCCTCATGCCTGTCTCAGGGCCTTGACATCGTCTGTGCCCCCAGATCTGGCCACAGCTGGCCCCGTCGCTATCACTGGTGAGGGTTTTAATTCGTCTTTGCCCACTCCTCCTTAATAGAGGTGTCTGTTTTGCCTGGCGAACTCCCATTCATTCCTCAAAAACCCTCCGCCACAGTCTGTTCTCCAGGAAGCCCTGGTTGCTTCCTCCTGGGGCTCCTCCAGCCCTCATGGTTCCCTCTACCCCAGCCTGACCCAGAGGCCTGGGGATGTCTGTATCCAACTCTGTCTCCTCAAAACTGGGGTTCCTCAGGGCCCCACAGCTCCTGGCCTGACACAGATACATGAGGAGCATCGAGGAGTATCCTCTAAATTGAAGGAGTTAAGCCTACATCTGTGTCCACATGAGCCATGGCCTGTGCCACCAACCTGGGGGGTAAGGGGGCCTCACCTTAATGGTGTCCAGCGCTAGCTCTACCACTGCACACTGCTTTGGGGTCAAGCTCTTGGCTTCTTCTCGCACCATGTGGTCCTGGGCAGATGGAGAGTGGGGCCAGGTAGCCAAGTGGACACAGCAGGCCCGTCCTGGGGACCTGCCTGTTTACTGGTCTTTAAGGGGTTGGAAACTGGGTCTGTCATTTCATCATTGTGTCCCTAGAATTGGCATGTAACCAGCACACAGCAGGTACTCCATAAATATATACTGAATAGCGATTTGTGTCCCTTGATCGAGCTGGACCTGAAGCTGGGTTGTACATCTTTCTTAACCACTGGTGCCAACAAATTGTACTTTACCCATTCTGAGTCCTGTTTCTTTACATGAGCCTGCAGAGCATGTTGCCATTAGGGGACCCCCACCCCCAGGAAGCCCATCCTGGGATTTCCTGCCCATCACAGCCCCCACCTCTTGTCTCACCTTGAGTTTGGACAGCTGACCCAACTCCTTGGCTGCATTGAAGATCATCTGGGTTCCCTGCAGGTGACAAGAGACACAGCTGGGTGAGGGATCCTGCCGGCCCAACGCCCAAGCGTCCGCTGTCTCCCCGGCTCTGTTCCCACTGAGGAGGCAGGCGGTGGCGGCCTCATCCATGGCGTCCAGCCCCGAGGGGACTCAGCCCCCACGCCCCCACCACGAGCCTAGGAGCTGCGGGAGACGGCAGGTGCAGCAGAACCCCAGGAGGGAGTGGGGTGAGTGGGGGGCTGGGGTCTCCGTGAATGCCTTCGGCGAGACTCTTTCCCCACCCCCGACAGGACCACTCTCCTTGGGCAGGGGGGCGGGGTGTTACTCCAGTTACCTGGGGAGCACCTAGTCTGATCTTTGGAAGGAGAAATCCCCTCCAAACACCCCTCATTCTCATTGCCCACGCCTCAGAAAATGGAGACTGGCAAGACTGATGAGACCGAGCTGGTGGCTCTGGGCTCTGATCCCGTCTGCTGTGTGGCCCCAGGCAAGCCACTTAACCTCTCTGAGCCTCCACTCCACCCACCCACTCTGTGTTCACCGCCACAGCCACACTGGGGGCTGCCGGAGGGGTCACGACTCCTGGCTTCCCCCCGGACTCTTCTGGCCCCCCTGGGTAAGAGGTGCCCCTACTAGCTCGGGGGGTACATGGCTGGGTCCAGAGCGGGGGTGATCTAGGAGGGGGTCTCTGCAGGTGGGCTATTCGGGACAAGTCTGAGAGCTGGCCGTTGCGACTAAGCTTCTTGTCACCCTCACAGCTGCTGCTACAACAACGCCCGCTTGTCCACGGCTCCCATGTGCTCAGGAGGCACAATGGCTCGGCGCCCAGCTGTGGGCCACCCAACGGGGAGCAGGCACCTTTCTAGGCAACCTCCTGTCTGCCCCCCACCCCCACCCACCACCCACCACAAGCAAGCCAGACAGACAAAGGAAGAAGAGACTGACAGACAGGTCACAGTAGGCCCCGGAAGGCACGGACCACAGAGATGGGAGAAGGTACAGGGTTGGGGGGGGGGGGGGGCCAGACAGACAGTGAGAGGCCGGCCTTACGTCTGAGTGGCTTGGCAATTTCACCCTGCCCTGTGGAGAGAATCAGGTGGAAATCAGAGTTCCGGTGGCTGCTGGGGGGATAGTCAGTGGGACTTCCCTGCCTCCTCAAAACCCAATCCCACTTCCCAGTCTCCCCACCCCCACTGGGCACCTTCCCTCGCCCCTCAGTGGGGGGTTGGGGCACGCCTGGGGGCACCTAGGAGGCTGGGACCAGACCCCACCTGGGAACAAGTACCCAGAACCCATAGTCAGCACCCTGGGAGGAATGCCTTAGTAACAGGGAGAAGAGAGAGGGGCTTGGGGTCTCTCCTCCCCCACCCCAAGGCCTTACACCAGCAGGCCAGACCCCTAAAGTAATATAACACCAGGTATTGTCAGCACACGCACACACACGCACACACACACACACACACACACACACACTTTCTCCCCTGCATGCACGCACATACACGTCTGCAGCACCTGGCACATGGAACGTGCTGGCCAAGTGTGAAGGGAAGGAGACGCCATGTGTGTGCACGCCAACACAACTTCCTCCCCACAACAGGGCGGGACCCTGCATGCTGCCACCTCCCCGTCTCCTTACAACAAACACCCGTTAGAACAAAAAAAATGTGTGCAAGAAACAACACATGCCAAGCCCAGGGGTCAGGTGCTGGGCACCTGGTCAGGCCACAGAATTTAGGCTGAGCCCAAGGCTGGGGTAAGCCCCTAGGATTCTGCGGGGGAGGCAGGAGCTACTTGGTATACGGTTGGCTCACACGGGGCATGCACACGCCGATCTGTCTCCTCTCTGGATCCTGGCCCTGTACAACACCCATTTCCACCTTCTGTGCAAACGCTCAGACACACATACTTGCACAGGTGCACACACATGCAGACACCGGAGCCAGGCCTCAGTGGGGACAAGGCCCTCATTACCTTTTCTAATCCCTTGCCATGTTTTCTCAAGAGGGCCCCCTGCAGAGACAATGTCACAGGTGATCAAGGCAGGCTGTGCAGGGCGGGGACAGGGGGCAGGGACATGTGTGCTCATGGAACCCTGGTAAGGGACCTGCCCTGCCCTGGGGTTGGAGGTGGCCTGGGGGGGCTTGTGTCCTACTGATCAAGTGTTAAAAGGAGAGAGGGAGACAGAAAGGAAAGAAATATAAAGAGACACACACAGAAGCAGAAATACAAGGAAAAGCAGACAGAGAGGGAAAGACAGCTAGAGAGAGAGAGACAGAGATCACTGTTGAAATATAACCCATTTATATTTACTGTAAGATGAGGCTCTTTGTCCTTGGTGGACAGTAAAGCTGTCGGGCTCCATAGTCAGGCCTGAATCTGAATCTTGACTCTGACACATATTTGCTACATGGCCTTGAACAAATGACTCCCCTCTGAGCCTCAGATTCCCTCATCTGCAAAACTGGAAAAATAACATCCACCCCACACAAAGGACTGTCGTGAGGGTGAGCTGAGAGGCAAAACTTTGGACAAGGTGTTAAGACCTTCAGCAGCTCCAGCAGCCCTGTTTGGCCCTCGGGGAGAGGGGGGATGTCTGCAGTGGTTTAATGCTGACCTGCCTCTACCATCCTGCTCCCAGCCATAAGCACCTTAACGCACCACCTTGCTGAGTTCCCGCAACCCTGAGGGCGCTGCTGCTGCTGACCCCACCTTCGGGTGCCTCCCAGGGTTGGGGAGACAGAAAAGGCGAGTGCCTTGGCCCAACCTGGCACCAACCCGCGAGCTGCCCCAACCCGGGCTCCTGGTGTGGGGGTGGGGCAGGGGGCAGAGGGGTAGGAGGGGGCAAGAGGGGGCAGGAGGGGGCAGGAGGGGGCTCCTGGGGCTCCCAGGCAGGAGAGAGAATTCCATCAGCAGGTGAGGGCGAGGCCAAGGAGGAGCTGACCCCACTGCCCCCATTACCCTTTGGAAACCAACCAGGCCCCTCCCAGGGCTCTGGGGCAGGGCTGGGGCATGGCCTTCCTCCTGACAGCCCTGACCCCTACCCGGGCGCCACCCCCAGACAGACACAGCACATCTAGGCGGGACGTGGGCCGGTAGGTGAGGGGTGCTGGGGGGTGCAGCCGTGCGACCGGCTGAATCCAGACACAGAGCGGACAGACAGACAGACGGACAGGCGGGCCTCTACTTACGATCATCTGTCAGCCGCGGAGGGGGCGGGGCGGCGGGGGGGGGCGGAATAAGGCACCGTGAGTGTCCCTGCAGGGGCAGGGAGGGGGACCGCCTAGGGCGGACCGGGCCTCGGCCTCCTCTATCCCCCCCGGAAGGCCCCACCCCCGCGACCGCCCCTGGCTTCAGGCCCCCGGTGCCCCTGGGTTCCCTGTGCCCAGCCACTCCCTCTGCAGATGGCGGGGTGCCCCCCGCACCCGCATGCCGACCCTCTGGGGGTCTCAGGCCTGCAGCACCCCGGAGCCCCGCGCCTGTGGCCAAGCCGCCCCAGCTCCCACCCCGCCTCGCACCGCGGCCTCACCGTCTGGTCGGTGAGCGGGGGCAGGACCACGGCCTTCTCCATGGTGTTCATGACCAGCCTCCACAGCTCCTTCAGCACCCGCTTCAGCACCGTCTTCTCGCAGATTTTGGCAAAGAGAGTCAGGCTGGGGGCAAGGGCAGGTCTGAGGCTGGCCCCGGAGCCCTGACCTCGGAGGCCACGGGCCAGGCGGTGGCCGGGCGCAGGGTGTGGGGCAGCCGGAGGGGCTCAGTGTGGGGGCGCTGGGGAGCCATGGCGGTCAGACCTGCCGCCTGGGGTGAGGCTGGGCAGGGCGGGGGGGCAAGGCAGCACCCCAGGGCCCTCCACACCCCCATGCCCCAGGGCGCCCCTCAGCTAGCTCCGCAAATGCTCCCCTTTCCGTCCCTCCTCCCGCTCCTCCTTCCAGCCCCTTCCTTCCTCCTCTTCCGCTCCTGCCCTCCCTCCCTCCCTCCCTTTCTTCCACCCTTCCCTCCACCTCCTCCACAGAACTAATTCATCCCCCCGCCGTCCATTTGTCCACCCATCCATCCACCTATCTCCCTGTCCTTCTACACGCTTGTCTTTAACCCGCTGCCATCCCTCCTGTCCCCTGTGCACCTGCCACCCTTCCAGCCCATTCCTTTCCCCGCTGTCCCTCCAGGTGCCAACTGCACCCTGCCCCCACCCCCGCCCTGTGCGTCCTCTTGGGGCGGCCCCTGCCCCGCAGCCCCCGGCTCACTTGCTGTCCAGCAGGTCCATGATGGGTTGCAGCACGTTGTCCGCGTCCTGGGCCACGCTGCTGCAGGCGCTGGCGGGCACACTGCCCGTGCCCTTGACCTGGCTGAGGATGTCGCCCATCTGCTTAACGCAGTCCTCAATGTGGGGCTGGAAGCTGTGGGCACAGAGGCCGTCAGCGCCCAGCGCCCCGGCATGCCCTGCGTCACCCGCCGGGGGCAGTAAGGGCAAGTTCCACCGCCCTCTTTCTGCCAGAGCCACGCCCCTGCACCCGCGGTTGCCCTCCCACGCCGGTGCCGGCACCTTCCCCCTGGGCGAGAACCGCCACCTCCCAGGCCATGGCGCAGCTGCGTCCAGCTGCCCCCACCTCTGCTGGGTCTCGGGACTCAGGGTTGTGCGCCCACCCCTGGCCCCAGCCCTGCGGCTGCCCCCACCTGGTAGCAAACACCCGGCTGAGCTCGTCCAGGACGTTGTTGAGTTTCACCTGAAGCTCCTTCAAAATGTCGCTGGCCTCCGTGTCCAGCTGAGGGGAGAGGGATCTGCTGAGCACCCAGAGGCCGGGCGTTTCTGAGCTGAGCCAGGACCGAGGGCCGGGCAGGCAGGGATCTGGAGCGCAGCTGCTGCCTCACCTCCTTCCCTCCCATGGCCTCGAACATCTTCTCCAGCTGTACGCGAAGCTGCTGCGTGTTGTTCATGAGGATGCAGGGCTGCGGGCACAGCAGAGGGGCGTCAGGCCTTGGGACCCCTCCTCAGCGCCCACCACCCTCCGCGAGGGCCCCGGGGATGGGAGACAGCTGGGGACCAGCTCCCTGGGGGTCCTGGATGTGGGGAGGGGGGCTCCGCTAACGTCCCCCTAGACTGGAGTGGGACCTATAGGGCCCAGGAGACGGGATCTCAGGGGGCTGTGAAACGCACAGTCTCCGCCACAACCTGAAGCTCTGCACTCCTCACACCCTGAAGGTGTCATTTGCACCATCAGATGTGACATGATGAAGGCGTGTTGCTTCACGTCCAGCTGCCCCACACAATGACACCCAGACACACGCAACCAGACGTGCACAACAGGTAGACACACTGTGCACAGCCCATCAGTACAGCCGGATGAGCACAACCAGACACACTCTGTGCACAACCCATCAGTACAGCCAGATGTGCACAGCCAGGGCCCCAGCCATGTACCATACCCTGCCAATACAACCAGACACACACATTTAGACATGTACAGTGGTTGGACACACACACCCAGGCACAGGTGTCAGGGTCCTGGGAAGGCCTTGGGGTGCTGGAGGGGCCAGGAGGGGCAGGGCAGAGGCCCCTGCACTCACCACTTTCTCCTTTTCCTTGGAGCAGTAGGAGGCAAAGTCCTTGGAGACAATGTCGGTGTACTGCAGGAGCACGTTGCTGATCGTCTGGGGGGGATATGGGGGGGTACAGGGGAGGAGGGGCTGGGCCACGGCCAACAAACCCAGGCATGGCCCCAGCCCCAGTGCTCCTGCCTGGGGGACCGCCGGCCCAGAGACTCCACCAGGACGAACCCAAGGCCAGGGCGGGGCCCTGGGGAGACGCCAAACGGGGTGGGGGGGGATGGCCCCGCACGCCTGCCCAGCCCAACTGCAAGCAGCCAACCCCGCTCTGCTCCCAGGGCACTGCAGCCCCAACGTTGATGCTGCGAGTGCAGCCCAGCCCCGCGACCCCCACTGCCCCTGAGGCGCGCGCCCACCCCAGCACTGAGCCACGGTCCAGCCCTAGCGCCCCTCGACCCCGCCCGCGACCCCGCCGCCCACCTTGGCGAAGCGCCGCATGTAGTGCCCCACGATGTGCGGGTCGGGGCACTCCAGCTTCTTGATGATCTCGAAGCTCTGGTTGAGCTGGGAGAAGACGTCCACCACGGAGCAGGAGAAGAGGGCATGCTCCGAAGTCTGCTGGAACTGCAGGGACGGGAGGCGGGGTCGGGGTTCGAGGGAAGCCCCCCGCGGAGCAGGGGCGGGGCCACAGGCTCAGGACATCCGGGGTCAGGGGGCCGGCGCGGGGTCGGTGGGGCTAAGGCTGGGGGCGCGATGGCTCCGCCCCAGGCCGCGGGACAGGAGGGACACGCGCGCCTTCCAGGGGCGGCTGGGGGGCGCCCTCTCACCCCGTCCTTCTTGTCTCGCTCCAGGGCGCCGTGCAGGAAATCCCGCGACACCTCCTCGTTCTCATCCAGCCACTGGATGACGAAGGGCTCGAACCAGCTGCGGGGACAGCCGAGTGGGCTGCGCGCCTGGGACGGGGCTGCTCCTGCTCCACCGCCTGCACCTGGGGGCTGCACCCTGGGGGCTTCCCTGCCCCCCCCGCCCTCCCCCCACTCCTCTTCTCAGGTGGACCGTGGCGTCGGGCAGCGCACCCGGTGGGCTCCCTGCCGCCTCTCCCTCCGGGTTCCCCAGCGCAGCTGGCAGGGCAGTCGGGCCCTTGAGCCCTCCGTTGCGCACCCACAGAGCGGGAACCACAACGATCCCGGCCGGGGAGGCACTGAGAGGACGAAGGGCGAAGCGGGGGAACCCCCGCGAGAAGACGGGGCTCGCCGGGGAGACTCACGCGGGGTACTCGGGCACGCGGTGCTTGGAGGCCGGCAGCTCCGCCAGGTACTCGTTGTACAGCCACTTGACCTTGAAATGCAGGTTCATGTAGTCTGCGCTCTTGCACAGCCGGTGCTTGTCGTGCTCTGGGGCCGGGGGAGAGGGCGGCTCAGCTGGGAGGGGGCTCGGGCACTGCCCCTCGCTGCAGCCCGGCGCAGCCCTCGGGCTCACCCTCCATGGCGTACTTCATGTCCTGGGCAAACAGATTCCACATCACCTCAGCACTGATTTTACCCACGTTTAGCTCCTGCGGAAACCTGCAAAAGGTCGCGGGCGTGTGGACACCACCAGGCAGGAGCCAGGAGGCACAGGACGAGCTCCCTGCCCGCCACCGCCGGACGCAACTGCCCGCACAGCCGCTGCCCTGCTGCCCGGCGCTGGCCCGAAGCCAGCTTCTCCCTAGGCGTCCACCTACCCACTCGCCCGCCCTCCCTCTGGCATCCATCCATTCCTCCTCTGTCCACCTCTCCACCCACCAGTCCACCACTCACCCACTCGACTGTCCATCCATCCATCCGTTCATCAATCCACCTGTCCCTCTGCCACGCTACCCACCCATTCACCCACCTACCGTTCAGTCCATCTGCCCAAAATCCCTCGCCTTAACTCCAGATCTAAGTACCCAGCAGACGTTGGCAACCCAAAGTTGGGAGCCCCTTTAGTTTTCTGTTTTCATCAGCTAACAGATGAGAATTGTACAGGCACATCGACTCACAAACCAAAACTGTGTGCCCATTCACATACAGTTACACGACACACCAAATCATATGCTGAAATGAATTCCAAAGGTAGACCCATAACAGTCAGACCTACAGACCACAAACTGCTCGTGACACTAATACATCCACATGTACAACATACAGTGCATTTTTGGGGGGAGGGAAGTGCAGGGTCCAGGAAACAATGGATTCTTAAAGTAAAGTATTTAATGGAGTAGCACATAACACTCAAGCAACACTATTAACTTATTTGTGAAGCTTTGTGTACACGGACAAAATTATATACACATGGACACATGGTTATCCATACATGGTATGTGGGTTCGCACAGTTCAACACACATGAAACATGTCTAACTGCACTGGCAACTGTGCACACACACACACATACCATTCTACGTTTGTTTGCAAATTACACCCACATCTGAATTCCACACGTACGCACAGCCAGACCCACAGCTCCCCCACGTGTAGCATTTCCCGTGCAAACGTGGTCACACTGCACAGCCCGGGCTCGCGCACAGACATGCGCACAGCTCACTGGTTGAGGCAGGGGGTGTAGGAATTCTTGTCCTCCTCAACGATAGACACGATGAGAGTGATGAGCTTGGACCAGAAGTCGAGGTTCTTGATGCTGGGGCCCTGCTCCTCTGGGGGCACCTCCCCTTTCTTGGCCTGAAAGGGGCAGTGGAGGTGCTGGTCAGGGGTCCAGGAGACGGTGCCTCAGCCATTCACTATGGAGAGGCAGGAGGTGGGGGAGAGGGCCGGGGGGCTTCGCCAAGGAAAGGAAGTAAGCTCAAGTGCACTGTCCCACAGAGTGTGTCACTGAGGCTCAAGGAAGCTTAATTAGTCTCAACTCGTAAGACTGAGATAAATGGAAATAAATGGATCTGAATGTAGTCAGACAAGGCCAGCCCCATTAAACCAAAGGGAACTAAGATGAATGCATATCAAACCCACTTAGCTTAAGGGAAGTCGGCTCTTCTCAGAATCAATTCACTGAAACTGAATGCGGGCCAGTTCCACCAAACCGAGCAGAATTAGACTCCACAGAATTGAATTCAACTCAGGGGAACTCCACTGGATTGAACTTTGTCAACTTGTCCAAGATCAGCATCAACATAAGTCAAAGTGATGGAAGTAAATTGAATGAACCCAAGCCAACTGAACCCAACTCGACTCAGTCCAACTCAGTTCTACCCAACTCAGCAGAACCCAAATCAACACAAGCAATCCAACTCAACCCAACCCAACTTCACCTACTTCAGTC
This sequence comes from Tamandua tetradactyla, assembly GCF_023851605.1. Classification (NCBI taxonomy): domain Eukaryota; kingdom Metazoa; phylum Chordata; class Mammalia; order Pilosa; family Myrmecophagidae; genus Tamandua; species Tamandua tetradactyla. The sequence goes on along the minus strand of NC_135337.1, from coordinate 96,528,928 downwards.
CGACCTAAAATACACAAGATAATTAAAGCCAACCCTAGTCAATTAATGGAAATGAGTGTAGCTAAAGTCAACTGAAATGTACCAGCCTAACCCATCTCAACTGTACTTAGCCCATCAAACCCGTCCATCCTAACTCCAGCCAACTCAACTCAGTCAATTTCAACTCAACTGAATGGAAATGAATGAACCTGTACTCAGTTCAACTCAGTTCAACTCAGTTCTGCTCACTAATTAGCCAAGAGCATTTTTAACTTAAGTCAACCAAATGGAACTGAACTAATTATAACTGAGCTAAACTCAGCCCAATTTAATCCAATTACACTTAACCCAATTCAGTAAAGAGTGAGTGATTCAACTCAAATGAATACGAGTGAGTAGAACAGAATTCGGCGTATGTGCTATCTCCTATTGGAGGCTGGGGGAGGGGCCACCCCAGGCTTCTCAGGCTTCATCCATCCCAGTACAAACCATCCTGGGTGGTAAATTCCCAGTGTATACTTCATTCCCTCTTACTAGACTGTAAGCTGCTTGAAACCTTATTCTCAGCCCTGGATAGTATATGTGGAGATAAACACTTATTGAAGATCTAAAATAAGTTGACTTGAAATGGCCAAAGCTCTAATCAACAAATTCAGTTCAACTGATCATTTCATGAAGAGTGACTCTGTCAGTATTACAATATGTAACGGTATTTTACCTAATGCTTATATCTCCTTACATCTCCTCCCTGAGGTGCAGGCTCTCTACCCATCTCAGATAGGAAGGGACTGAGGTCCTGAGCAGGCAAGGGGCAGGCTGGGCATCCAGCACCCACCCCACACACTGGGGTGCAGGTGAGGGCCTGGTGGGAGTCCAGCACCCACCCCACACACTGGGGTGCAGGTGAGGGCCTGGCGGGCGTCCAGCACCCCCCCCCCCCCCCGCGGGCCTCACCGGGTCCGCCTGGTACTCCCGGCTATAGAGCTCGTGGCAGTTGTTGAAGATGTACTCATAGGTGGAGTTGAGGCAGGCTTTCACGCAGTCCTTCACCACCTGGCTGGCCCGCGGTGGGCTCTGGAGCTCCTGCACCTGGAGGGGGGAGGCACACAGGGGCGGGCAGTGCCCAGGGCACGGCCACAGGGGCTCCAGCTCCAGGCAGAGGTCACGGGAAAGGGAACTGGTGGCCGGGAGAGCTCATGGGATTGGTCCTTTCCTACCTTCATCCTAAAGAAGGTGATGCTGGTGAGAAGGTCCACAGTGGACTTGAGATCCTGGAGTCTCTCTGGGCTGCTGGCCGGGAAGTTGTTCTGTTGGGAGTGAGAGAGAAGATGAGGTTAAGGAACAAGGCCTGGGGCATTGGAAGAAGGCCACAAGCACCCCCAACATTCAGGAGGTGGGCTGGGGGTTCAATGAGAACACCCTGTTGCAGCTTGGGGTCTGCTTGGGTGTACCAATGCGGTTGGGCAGGTGCTGCCCATGTGTGAATACAGACATCCGTGAGGGTCCTGTGCCATCCATGTGTGCACACCTGCTGGCCCCCCACATGCACGCCTGCCAGCCCCCCCGGGCACGCCTGCTGGTCTCCCACATGCACGCCTGCTGGTCCCCCACATGCACGCCTCCCAGTCCCCCCCTGTGCACACCTGCCGACCCCCCACATGCACATCTGCCGGCCCCCCACATGCAAGCCTGCTGGCCCCCCACGTGCACGCCTGCCGGTCCCTCTGTGCATGCCTGCTGGTGCCCCACATGCACACCTGCCAGCCCCCCCACATTCATGGCTGCTGGTCTCCATGTGCACACCTGCTGGCCACCCATGTGCACATCTTCTGCCCACCCCCCCGTGCATGCCTGCCGGTCCCCCCGTGCACACCTGCTGGTCCCCTGTTTGCCCACCTGTCGGTCCCCACGTGCACACCTGCTGGCACCCTGTGTGCACGTCTTCTGGCCCTCCCATATGCACGCCTGCTGGCCCACCTGCACACGTTATCACACCCTGCTCCTCACCCGGTACATGGAGAGATCGATCCTGAGGGAGTTGTGCAGCTGGTCCAGGAGTTTCACAAAACGCTCTTTCTGAGGAGGCAGGAGGAGGAGGGAGGGTGGAGAGGGGTCTGGGGGTTGGATGGAGCAGCCAATGGCAGCAGCCCTACTGGTGGGGCACTCACCGCACGCCAGGCATACCACATGCACATTGAGCTGAACCCCCATAACGTCCGCTTCCATTCCACAGAGGGCAAACTGAGGCTCAGAGAGGGGCAGGGACTAGGCAAGGCACCCCGCATGGGCATCCCGTGGGGTGTCCCCAGCCCTGTCGCCAGGACTGACCCCGAAGTTGGAGGCGGCAAAGCGGTCGGAGGCGGACACGTTGGTGGAGGCAGTGGTGTGCGCGTAGTACGCGTTGATGTTGGCGAGGAGGGTGCTCATGACGGCTGGGACCCCGGGACACATGTACTTGGAGGACAGGCAGGCGAAGTGGCTGGTGGGAGGGAACAGGAGGCACTGGCCGGAGCCCCAGGACGGCCCCACCCCCGCCCCCAGGCCCCGCAGCCACAGGAGATTCCCCCCCTCCATGCTGTCCTGCTCCCCCACCCAGGGCCCTGCTCCCCATGCCCGACCCAGCCTGCAGACTCACGTCATGGCCTGGTAGATGGACTCGACGCCATAGCGCATGGCGAACTCATCCACAATCTCTTGCGCCGTCTCGTCATAGTAGACCTTCCAGGCGTCATCGCCCTTGGCGTCCGGGATCTTCACGGCCCCGCTGTTCTGCACGTCCGTCACAAAGTGGAAGAGGCTCTGCCCCAGGGGGAGGGTGCGTCACGGAAAGGGCCGGGGGCCGGGGCTCCAGAATGGCCTTCCATCCACTTGGGGCTCGACCATTCACTCATCTACTCTCCATCCAAGGTTCACCTCATCGACCGTACCAGTAATTCAACACTCCATCCATCCAGCTGTCTGTCCGTCCATCCATCCATCCACCCATCTATCCACCCGTCATCTATCCAGCTACCCCCAAATTAACCCATCTAACTCATCCTTCCTTCCGATCACCAGCCCACACATTCACCCACCCACAGCTTCACCTGTCTATCCAACAGTTCATCCTGCCACCGAGTCAACCATCCACCCATCCATCTACCTGAAAATTAAGTCATACACTCTCTCATTTTTTTAATACTTCAACAACACATCCATCTATCCATCCATCCATCTGTCCATTCACCCAAAACTTAACCTGTCCATCCAACAACTCACTGGTCTGCCATCATCCCTACATTGTCCACCCCTTCATGTGCTTCCTCACTGTGTTAGTTAGATTCAGTTGTCAACTTGGCCAGGTACGCATACCTAGTCTTGTTGCTGTGGACATAAGCCAATGGTACGTGAACCTCATCTGTTGCTAATTACATCTGCAGTCAGTTAGGAGGCGTGTCTGTTGCAATGAGTGACATTTAACTTAATTGGCTTGTGCTTAAATGAGAGAACGCAATGTAGCACAGCCTAAGCAGCTCGGCATTCCTCATCTCAGCACTTGCAGCTCAGCCCGGGCCCTTGGAGATGGAGAAAGAAATCACCCCGGGGAAAGTTGTTGGAACCCAGGGGCCTAGAGAGAAGACCAGCAGAGACCATCCTGTGCCTTCCACGTAAGAAAGAACCTCAGTGGAACGTTAGCTGCCTTTCCTCTGAAGAACTAACAGAATGAATTCCCTTTTATTAAAAGCCAATCCATCTCTGGTGTGTTGCATTCCGGCAGCTAGCAAACTAGAACACTCACTATCTCTCCACTCACAGGTTCATCCACATGTCCACCCATCCTTTTACCCACTCACAACTCACCCATTCATTCAACAAAATGAGTCCTGGGGATGGAGTTCTCTCAAGGAACCCCCAGGCAGTTGGAAGGGAGACCCAGATACAAACGGCCCCCCACCCCAAGAGTTCAGGGCTGGGACCGCCAGAAGGACCTGGAGCTTTGTAGTGAGGGTCTTCGTGGGAGATTGGGGAGGGCTTCCTGGAGGAGGAGGCCTTGATGCTGGACCTTGACAGGAGGGGAGGCGTTCTCCAGACAATGGGAGGGGCATAGGGGACAGTCCCAGAGACCCAGGAGTGTGGCCCGTGAGGCTGGAAATAGGGAGGTGGGGCTTGCGGGGTCCGTGCCTGCCAGGGGCCGGGCCGGACCTCACCTCGTGCAGACAGGTGTACTGGACATGGTAGGGGGCCACCTTCTCCTCGCCCTTGATCTCTACGCTGATGTGCAGCCGGATGGCGCCCGACACGGCCGACTTGTCAGTCCTCTTATCTGCAGGAGGGAGGGGAGTAGAGCGAAGGCAGAGCTTCCCAGTGCAGCCAGAGGGAGAAATGCTGCCCCTGAGCCCCCCAAGCTAGGTCCTGGGGGTCTCTGCTCAGGGTCAGGGATGCCTCCTTAGTCCCTCTTAGGCCCTGTCTCTCCCCAGATGGGGTCCCAGACTTTGCTTCCTTGCAAACGTTGAGCTCCGCCGGTGTCTCTGTCCATAGGACACCCAATTCTCCCCAGGATGGAGGTGCCAGGCCTGCCTCCCCACGTGGTCTACTCATCTGAGGGTTCCGGGGTCTGCGCCCCGCTTCTCCACTGAGAAATGCAGGTCTGGCCTCCTTCATGTCTCCCCCATCACAAGGATATCAGAGTGCTCTCAGATTGGGCTTCTCCCCCACCCCCACCCTGTGGACCGGCCCTGCCTCCCCCTCCCCCGGCTGGATCTGCCCCCACTCCCCTCCCAGGTCCCCCTCCCTGGGCTGGACCTGCCCCAGCTCACCCCCTGCACCCCCTCCTGCACCCCCCTCCCCCTCCCCAGGCTGCCCCACCCCATTCCCCCAACAGCCTCCTCCTCCCCCTCCCCAGGCTGGACCCCCCCCAGCTCCCCCCCTCTTCCCCCTCCCCAGGTTGGACCCACCCCGGCTCATCCCCCCACCCCCCGCGCCCACCTCCCCCTCCCCGGGCTGGACCCGCCCCTACTCCCGCCCCCTCCCCCTCCCCCTCCCCGGGCTGCGCCCCGCGCCCCGCAGAGCCGGCTCACCCAGGTTGTACCACACGTCCATCTCGCCGCTGAGCGTGCGCACCTCGATGATGGTCTGGCCCAGAAAGTCGTCGGACTCCCTCTTGAACCGCTGCTTCACGCGCGACTTGATGTCGTCGTCCTCGTCCCACACGCGCACCTTGATGCGGTCGGAGGAGTTGTGGCACTCGCTGCGGGACGCCGGGGCACTGAGCCTGGGAAGGCCGCCCAGGAGCCAGCCCCGCGCCACCGGGCCGGCCACACTCACAAGTGGAAGTTCTCCTCCCACACGGGGTTCAGGTTCCCGTAGATGGTCTTGGTTCGTTTCTTGGTCTTCCCGACCTGGACGGTGACGTAGGGGTCACTGGAGCCTGTCTTATCCTTCGCCTGCAAGCCCTGGGCACAGACCACTGGGCGACACGCACGAGAACACACACACGTGAGCCCAGCCTCGACGGGGCAGTCACCAACCGCGCTCCAGGCCGGGTCCTGGAGGGGGAGCCAGAAGCTGGGGGGAGCAGCCAGGGTGCTGCGGGGAAGACTGGGAGCTGGGGGGAGCCTGGAGCTGGGGGGGGGCCAGGTACTGGGGGGAAGCCCGGAGCTGGGGGAAGCGCTGGGCACCGCGCCGCCCGCCCGCGGCCTCACCGGTGATGCTGATCTTGGCGGACCACTTGGACGTGCCGTCCAGCACGCTCTGCTTGACCGCCTTCATCTGCTGCGTGTGCGCGGCCTTGGTCACCGCGAAGATCTCCTGGATGAGCTCGAAGATCTCGGGCTTGTTGCGCTCGCGGATCTTCATGCGGTCCTTCAGCACCATGATGATGTTCTGCGTGCGGTCCTCCGCGCCGTGCTTGGAACTCTTCTCCGCCGCGCCTGCGAGGCCGCCCAGAGCCTGTCACCCCGCCGCGCCGCGCCTTGCCCGCGGAAACCCCGCCTACCCGACGCCGAGACCCGCCCACCGACATCCGAGGCCCCGCCCCGTCGGCCCTTAGCCCCGCCCACCCGCGGGGCCCCGCCCCTGCCCGCGCTCACGCTGCAGGCAGTCTGCGTTGAGCAGGTCCTGGCACTTCTCGTGGCACTTGACCCCGCACTCGCTGCAGCGCATGCCCTGCCGCGCGATGCCCCAGAGCAGCCCCTCGCACTCATAGCAGTAGGTGGGCGTGGTGGCCGTCCACACCTCGAAGTTGTGCGGCGTCGTGCACGAGATCGGGTAGATCAAGGCTTGCAGGGTCTTCTTGTAAACGTGGTTTTTCTGCGGGGGCGGGAGGGCGGGGGTCGCGCGGCCCTGCCTGGGGGCGCCCCCCGCCCCCCGCCCCCGGACCTGCGCGCGGAAAAGCCCCGCCCGCCCCGCTGGGCCCGCGCACCAGCTCCTCGTTGTTAAGCGTGCTGGAGGCCAGCGCTGAGGTGATGCCCGCCTTCCGGGACTGGACCAGGGACTGCAGCGGTCAGCCAAGGGAAGCCGGCCACAGGACGCAGTGGACGCGGGAAAGGCAGAGCGTCAGGAGGGCCTGGAAGGCAAGCACCGACCCCCCCCCCCGCGGCTCCCCCCCCCCCCGCGGTTCTCCCCCAGGCTACCCCCTCCCCCCGACAATGGACAAAACCCTCAGCCCCTCCAGAAGCCAAGGTAGCTGGGCCTTGGGGTCACCCGCTCCCTGCCCCCACCCCTGAGCCGCGGCCAGGCAGGTTGGGGGGCGTCCGCAGGTCCGTAGGTGGGGCCAGGGGAGGGGACCCCAGGTCAGGTCGCCAGCACTCACCATAGCCTGAAGGGTCCGAGAGCAGCGAAGAAGGAAAGAAATCAGACCGGTTAGTCCCAGAGCCACCATGCTGCCCGGGCAGCTGTCCCTGCCCTGCGCCGCACTCACCAGGTCGCTCACGAGCGGGATGGGCCTCCGCCGGCGGATGTCCGGCATGCTGTCGATGATGATGAGGCCGCCGGGGCTGCAGGCACAGGGGGCATGGGGCGCTGACCCTCCCAGGGGCTCAGCCCCCCACACCTCACCCCAGGGTTGCAGCCCCCCCAGACCTCACACATGGGGGGATGACACTGGACGTAGTCCCCCCCACCTCACACACAAAGAGGGGTGCAGCCCTCAGACCACACACAGGCATGGGGTCGGCCCCCCAAGACTTCAGCCAATGAGGGGGCAGGCCGCTCAGCCTCCCTGAGCCTCTGTGTCCCCATCTCGGAGATGGGGAGACAGGGCGGTCACCCACATTTAATGAAAACTTGAAGTAATATAGAATGTGAAACATACATGCTTAAAATCGGGCACGTGGCATATTTTAGCTCTGCCCTGGAAGGTGTGACTGGCTGGTGAATGGGAAGGGCTGCTGGGTGACCTGAGGCACCTCCCTTTTGCTGGCCTGCACCCCTGCCCCAGGGCTTCAGGTGTGCCTGCCTGCCAGGGGTCCCAGCGGCCAGTGAGAGAAAAGCCTGGTGGCTGATGATGCTGAAGAAACCCTGGGGAGCTGCCCATGCTCCTAACCACTCCCCTCCGTGGGCTCAGGCGAGGCCTGCAGCTCCTCAGCCCTGTCTTTGTTTCCTTCACAGGCACCGCCTGCAGGGAGCCCTGCTCCAGCGACTGCCTCCCTGCGTCTGTTTACCAAGGATGTCGGAGGGACGCAGGTCACTGCCCTGCTGCTACTGAAACTTAATAATCTCTTCTGCATCCTCTAACCTCTAACCTCATCATCCAAATGCTGGAAAAAACTACCCCAAACACCCAGGAATTTAAGAACAGAAGTTAGAAATAATAAAATGCTCCATTTAAGGCCGAATGACTCTTGTTGAGCCAGCAACTGCAGCCATAATCTGAGAAAATTACAAGCCAAATCAAAGCAAAAATTTCACTTCCAGTCTGTAGATTTATGGGGCCAGAATGGGGTCTCTCCTTTACGTTACATTGACTTCTAGGGGAAATGGGCTTGAATTATGTCAGTGGCTTTGTCATGGCCCTCATGGTACTGGACTCAGTTTCCCCAGCTGTAAATGGCCTTATGAGAGCTGCGACTTTATTCAGCTGGGGCTGCCCCCCCCCCCCGGGGTAAATACCCCCCTTCCCACCCGTGCTGGCTCAGGCTCTGGGCAAACCGGCCTTGGGCTCTGGATTCAAGACGTCCTCTAACCCCGACTCTCGCCACTCACCCGCCTTTGAACCACAGGGATTTGGACATCTCTCCTTCTCCCCGGGCCTGCAGGATGAACGGACAGATGTGGTCAGTGTGGCCGCCCCTGCCTGCCCCTTCAGGCCGTGGGTCTCTGGGGAGAGGTGGGTGTTCCCTGGGCTTAAGTCTGTCCCTCGGGGGGGAGAGAGGCTGTACAGCGGTCCTCGGAATTGTCTGTCAGGTCTAGCCCTGACTGAAGTTCCTAACCATGAACATGACCCCGACATCACTGAAGCTGTGACCTCTATCTAGCCTGATTTCAGCCCCAGACCTCGGGTCGCCTCTCCTTGCCGCCCAGTTGCAAAGCCCAGGTTTGGGGCGGGCCAGGAGCGGGGCCAGGCAGGCAGGGGCGGGGCCATGGAAGGACCAGGCTGTACTGGGGTAGGGGGTGGAGGTGGATATAGGCACGGTGAGGCTGGGAAGTGGGCGTGGCTGGGAGGCTTGTGTGGGTGTGACCAGCCATTTGTGGGCGGGGTCTTGATCGTGGGGCGTGGCTTGGAGAAGTGGACCAAGGGGGGAGTCGGGAGGGGCATAGGTGAGTGGGCGTGGGCAGTGACAGGCTGGGTGTGGGCATAGCTGGGAAAGGCCGGTTTGGATGCAGGGTTTGTGGGGGCGTGATGGGCGTCGCATGAGCTGTAGAGCGGGGCCTGCCGTGACTGTGGGCGTGGTCGAGTGGGGCGGGGCGGGGCGCTCACTCACCTCCTGCAGTTGCAGCCGCACCTTGCTGAACGCGCGCAGCCAATTGGCCTTGGCCCTGGATATGGAGTCCCGCCCCTCCTGGCCATCCTCAGCCTCTCGCGGCCTGAAACTGAGACAGGGCCCAGGGTGGCTATCCGGCCAGCCCCCTGTGACCCTTTGTGGCCCGTTTGCCCAGAGTCCTGGATGCTCTTCTGACAGCCCCCGCCCCGGAAGCCTGCGTCCCCCTCATGCTCCCAAGACCCCTGCAGGTCATCGGACCCCCTCCTGCCCCCGAACCCCCTCTGGCCTCCATCCCATACACCCATGACCCTGTGAACACCTCTGGTCCCTCACGCCCCCTGAAGTCACTCCGACTTTTTGCCCTTGTGACTGTTCCTGACCCCCTCCCGGTACCTCTCCTCTGCCTTGGGGGGCTCCGGCTCGGGGGTCCGCTGGGCCGCAATCCCCTCCTCGGGCGCGGCTGGCTCGGGGGGCGCCTGGGCCACATCGACAGCCTCGGCGGGCGCGGCTGCGGCCCTGTCGTCCTTCTCGGGGGCGGGCGGTGGGCGGCTGACACGCTTGAAGTCTTTGGGTTCGGCCACGGCCACGTGCTCACGCTCCGTGTAGCCGCCCCGCGCCAGCTCGCTGCTGTCCGGCACTTCCTCCTCCTCCTCCAGCTCCTCCTCCTCCTCCAGCTCCTCCTCCTCCAGCTCCTCCTCCTCCTCCAGCTCCTCCTCCTCCAGGGAGTCCTCCAGCTCCTCCTCCAGCTCCTCTTCGTCCCGGTCCCAGCGTGGCGAGTCCTTGCGGAAGCTGACCGAGCTGTGGCAGGAGTGGTACGAGTCGCCGTCCCGCTCCTCCTCCAGCTCCGAGCCTTGCAGGCTCTGCTCGTCCGGGTCGAAGTCGGCGCTGAGCTGCGAGCTGCCCTGGCTCAGCTCTCCTGACGAGGCGTACCGGCTGCTGCCCGTGGGGCTGCGGGGCGAGTCAGGGTTCAGGGTGGGGACGCATAGCCCCGCGTCCGAGCATCCGACCGCAAGCCCAGCCCGCCCCGCGCGCCCTATACCAGGAGCTGGACGCCAAGGCCCCGCGCTGGTGAGAACACCAGCCACAAGGGCCGCGCCGGCGGGGGACCTGGGGCTGCAGACCCAGACGTGGCCGCCGCGGCCCTCCATGCCCCGCGCCGACCTGCGCCCTGGATTAGACCCCCCCATTCCACGGGAAATGCGCACCTCGCGCCCCGCCCCCCGCAACCACTGCCTCCTCCTGGGGCTCCTCCACTCCTGTCCGGTCAGTCCCTGTCTCCCACGGCAGCCACAGGGGGCAGGGAGGAGCAGTTCAAAAGCTATAAATAACCTAACCACATGCCTCCCCTGCTCCTAACCGACCATGGCTCCCCAGTGCGTGCCGTGCCCGGCTTCCCCACCTCCCACTGGCCCCTTGTGCCAGCCCCTCACTGTTCCTCCCACAGGAAACCCCTTCCCACCTCATAGCCCCATTCATCCTTGCTGCCTGCTGAAATGTGACTTCCTCGGCTGAGGCACCCCCCCCCCACCCGGGGAGCTCACCCCCCCATACCCCCATAGGCAGCCTTGATTGCACTCATCAAGACCACAGGGAAATGCCGGGGCCTTGAGTCCCCTGACAGCTTGCCCCCCGTGGCCCCCACGGTCAGCCCCACAGCCGGAGGGCACAGGCGGACCAGACCTGGCTGTCCCTGCTTGCCCCCTCTGGTGTGGCCAGCATTGGGAGGGTCACAGCCAGGCCGAGGCTCTAGGGCAAGAGCTGACCACAGGGGTCCCGGCGGCCTGGACCAGCAGAGCTGCCCACTTGCCCCTGCCGCCCTCCCCACCTGGACAGAGATGGCTCTGGGAAAGCCTTTCACAGCCACCGCCCAGTGCACTGCTGCGGCTTTCCTTGCCAAGAGATTCAACTTACCAGGCAAGGACCAGCCATGTGCATGTGGTGCAGACCTGTCTTCATTTAAAATTCGGTACTTGGGTCACATGGATTTCAAGTAAATATCAAAGCATAATTTCCATGCAACAAAATTCACGCTTTTTGGAATTTTTCTTTCAATCATGAATTTTTTTGCATTCATTGGAGATTTTTAAAATACTGCACATAGACTAATATCCATTATGAATACAGATGCAAAACTCCTCAACAAAAATGAGTGAACTGAATCCAACAGCATATTTGATTTATCCCTGGTATGCAAGGGTGGGTCAGCATCAGAAAACCAATCAACATAATGCACACATTAACAGAATGAAGGAGGAAAACCACCAGATGGTCTCAACTGATGCGGAAAAGACATTTGATGAAGTCCAGCACCACTTCTTTATAAAAACACTCAGAAAACTAGGAATGGAAGGAAACTTCCTTAACAAAATAAAGGCCATAAATGAAAAACCCATAGCAAGCAGTGAGAGACTGAAAGCTTTCCCTCTAAGATTGGGAACGAGACAAGGATGCCCACTGTCACCACTGTTATTCAGCATCACACTAGAAGTACTAGCCACAGTAATCAAGCAAGAAAAAGAAATAAAAAGAATACAATTTGGAAAGGAAGAAGTGAAACTTTTCCTACTTGCAGATGACATGATCTTACATGCAAAAATCTGGAAGAAATCCTCAACAAAACTCCTAGAGCTAATAAAGAAATTCAGTAAAGTGGCGGGGTACAAGATCAACACCCCAAATCAGTATTATGTCTATATACCAGTAATGAACAATTTGAAGAGGGAACCAAGAAAAAAATTCCATTCACAATAACAATTAAAATAATCAAATATCTAGGAAAAAAGTTAACCAAGGATATAAAGGATTTGTACACAGAAAACTACAAAACATTGCTGAAAGAAATTGAAGAAGACCTAAATAAATAAATGGTAGGACACTTTATGTTCATGGATTGGAAGACTAAATATTGTTAAGATGTCAATTCCACTTGAAGCTATTTACATACTGAATGCAGTCCCAACCAAAACTCCAACACCCTCCTTGAAAAATGGACAAGCCAATCATCAAATTCACCTGCAAGGATAAAATTTTTTTTGCCACAGCCATCTTGAAAAAGAAGAATGGAGTTGGAGGACTCTACTTCTCCATCTTAAAACTTATTACAAAGCCACAGTAATCAAACTGCATGGCATTGGCACAAGGGGAGGCACAGACCAATGGAATCAAACTGACAGCTCAGAAACCAACCCTCACATTCATGGCCAACTGGTTTTTTACAAGGAGGCAAAGACCACTCAATGAGGAGAGAACAGTCCCTTCAACAAATGTGCTGGGAGAACTGGATGTCCATTTACAATTAAGAGGAGGACCCCTACCTCACACCATACACAAAAATCAACTCAAAAGGATCAAAGACCTAAACACAAGAACCAGAACCATAAAATTCCTGGAAGAAAACGTAGGGAAGCACCGTCAGGACACTGTATTCAGCACTGGCTTCATAGACTTTTGCCCCAAAGCACAAGCAACAAAATAAAAAACAAGTAAGTGGGAACTCATTTACATAAAAAACATTTAATGGACTTCATCATGAAAGTAAAAAGATATAATATATGGAAACTATCTATTTGAACATGGTCTAATATCCAGAGTATATAAAGAAATCCTAACCTCAACAACAGTTCAAGTTTAAAATGGGCAAAGGACTTGAATGTCTAATCTCTCCTAAGAAGATATACAAGTGGCCAATACTCATAAGAAAAGATGCCCAACATCATTAGCCACTAGGGAAATCAATTGAAAACTGTAATTAGATACCATCTCACCCCGCACTGAACGGCTACTATTAAAAAAAAGGGGAGAACAGGTGTTGGAGAGGATGTGGAGAAAGAGGAACCCTGTGCGCTGCTGGTGGGAAAGTGAAACATGGGCAGCCTTGGAGGAGAGCTGAGAGTGGAACGAACATATCACCTGCAACCCACTTCCAGGTATAGACCCGAGAGAAGGGAAAGCATTTTCACCCCAATGTTCACAGTGGCATTACTGAAAATTACCAGAGAATTGAAGCAACCCAAGTGTCCGCCAGCAAGTGAACAGGTAAACAAACCATGTATTTAAATATGTGATAAGTAGGAAAGCAGCTCATATGCAACGACTTGGATGAACCTTCAAGACAGCAGGTTTAGTGAAATAGTCCGGCGGGAAATTGCATAGTCTCACCGACATGAAACCATTAAAAAAAACAAGTTCACATTGTCAGAAGCCAGAATTCAGGGTACAGGGTCCGGTGGGGAAGGGGATAGGGTGGTAAAGCTTAGGGGACGGCGGAGATGGCAGCACAGCGTTGTGGAGGTAACTAACCCTACTGCAGATTGTGTTTACTGTGGTCAAAGGGGGCAATTTCGGTTGTAAATGTATTACCAATAACATTTTAGGAAATCATAGAACCATGAGCACTAAGGTAATCTGTGCATTATGCTATATGCATAATTATGCTATATGCTGTATGTGTTAATAACAGGGAAAACTGCGTGTGCGAGGGGTATGTGGGAACTCTGTTTTCTGCGTGATTTTTCAGTATACCTACAAATTCTGTAATAAAAATTAAAAAAAATTTTAAACTAAATACTGTGTTAAAATCTTACTTCTCATGTGAGTGAGTTTTGGTGCCCCTGCAGGCTTGTCCTCGAGGCACATGCCTCCCTTGGCTCACCCTGGCTGTGGCCCTGACATGAGGGGGGCGCAGGGGGCAGTGGGGGGCAGGGGCAATGGGAGGACGGGGCTCTTGCCCTAACAGGGGCCCTAACTGAGTGTGTGAACTGAGCCTTTTTTTTGCATATTAATTGAAGTATGAACATTCAACACCAAGTGAGTACCAAGTACTCAAAGTTTCCATCCACTCATCCTGGGAGGAGCCGTATTCTTGGGGGGTCGGGGTGGTGGTGGTGGTGGAAATATTTCTGAACGAGGCCCAGTGACCAAAAACCACAGCAGGCATCTCCCTGGCACCTGCAGGTCCAGAGCAAATGCTTGTCCTTCCCCGTTCTTTCCAGCTGTGTGACCTCCTGCTGGTTACTTAACCTCTCTGTGCCCCGCTTTTCCCACCTTTATTCCATCCAGAGGAGGAGAAGAGCCAGGGCAGCGACTACTTGTCCTTCACCTAAGGCCACTGGCTCAGGGGCCACTCACAGGTGTATGGGGCGGCCGCATCGGGCCTAAGGACCAGCGCTGGGTCAGGCAGGGACATCCGCCTTGCAGGTCTGGGCTCCGGGATGGCCGCTGGTAGAGTGGGGCCAGGGCTGGGTGGCGCCCATCAACCTCCTGCCTCCCTGCGCCCCGTTAGAGACACGCGACCAGTGGTGTTTTAGTGCGAGGCACCCCCAGATTCCAGGGGAGCTGCTCAAGGGCTCCATCTTGCCTCTTCCTTCAGCCAAAACCGCGGTCGTTTCCTTGCAAGATTTTGGGTGAAGAAAGGGCTCCGCATCCCCCCGGGGGTGGGGGCACCGCTCTCTGGACCACCCCACCCCTGCAGGAGGCTGAGCGCGCCCCCCCCCCCCCCAACTACCTGAGCGCTCGCGGCTCCGAGAAGTCCTCGTAGCTGTGCCCGGAGCCGCGGTGGGGGTCCCGCGCGCCTAGGGGCGGGGGGCGCACCGCGTACTGGTGCACCGAGGCATTGGGCTGCGACGTGGTGTAGAAGGGCGGCGGCATGCTGCTGCTCGTCTCGCTGCGGTAGTCGCTGTCGCGGTCGTCCACGGCGCTGTCGGGGTCATCGACTGGAGGGTGAGAGTGGGGGGTGCAGGGAGGAGGCAGGGGTAAGGTCAGGGGTCGCATGATGGGGAGGGCGCATGGGGGGGCACGGAGGAGGCAGGGGTAAGGTCAGGGGGCGCATGGGGGGCAGGGAGGGCGCAGAGTGGGGGACGGGGCACCCGGGGCAGCGGGACGGGGCTTGGGGGCTGCAGAGGGGGCCGCGGGCTGGGCGGGACACTCTCCCAGGCTTTGGGTGGAGGAACAGGCTTTAGAGGGGGGAGGGGAAAACCCTGCTTTGCCCCATGTGGTCAGCCTGGACCTGGAGTCTGGCGCCGGGGTGGACCCTACTGCATGAGGAAGATCAGGGGATTCAGAGGCATCCCCCGGCTCAAATGTGAGGCAAGCTTTGCCAAGTCAGGGTCCTCTGAACATGAGAAGGGCTTCTCCAGCAGGGAGCGAGCCCCCCATAAGAAGAGGTATGCAAGCACTTGGAGTAAGCTGGGCCGAGTTCCGGAGGACAAGGAGGAGTAAATGCCTTTAATTCTTGGAAATGTACCCTGTGCACTCGACAGGTGGGACCCCAGGCCCAAACCAGCGGCACAGGCAGAAGGAAGGGACCGTGGGGGAAATGCCGTCTCCCACAGAGGAGGAACTCATTTCTGCAACACCCGCCGCAGGCTCTAATGCTAAAATGGAGCATGGTGAGAGGGAGCTGCCAAATTTCAAGTGTCCACAGTACAAATGAAAGGATGATTGTTTTGGTTTGGTTTTCTTAGTAAACAAAAAAACCTAAAGCTTAAAAAAAGTAAAAACCCTAAAAGCAGCACACCAGGGTGGAGGGATAACTGGGTACTGCCCTTTTCTCCACTTTATTCCTTTCTGTACCTTCGGGAAAACTCTTTTTACAATACACATTACTTCTATAATTAAAAAGAATGATGCAGCTATCTTTATTTCAGAAAGCAAGGTAAAATGTGGTCCATGGATGAAGCCTGAAAAATACAGAAAAAGGGAAATCAGCAGAGGAAATCCCAGACCCCGGAAAGTCAGACCACGAGCGGGTTGGATGGGCCTCTGGGGCAGCTGGGGTGGGGGTGGGGGACTTGACCTAGCTACAAAGCCAGGATTCAGCTGAAAATGAACCAGCTGAGAATGAAACTTGGCCCCCCGGGGTGGCCCAGCTTCTGCTCAGGCCTGGAATTAGCCTACTGGAGAGTTCACACCCAGGGGTGTGGTTTGCAGCTTTCTATGCTTTTAAGTCTTTTTTGCTCATTTCCCCTATTTTTTTTTACTTATCTATGTTTCTATACGTGTCTGTTTCTGCATATTCAAAAAAGAGGTCCACAATTTTTTAATGTGGTGAATGATTTAAAATTAATTTTGTCCTTCATCTATAAAGTTATTTGGACTGTTCTCTAAGTTATTTTGCCTTTAAATCCATTCTCAGCTAGAAAAGTTTTCCCAACGTAGGACAGATTTCTGACTCGATTTGAACCACTGTGACCTACAAGCTCTTTTTCCCCTTCCCAGGATACACCAACACCACTTGACGTACTGTGTGCCGTCAACTCAGGCAAAAGCTGATGCGGACATACATCAAATCTGTCATTCTGAAGAAATAGGCTGTCTATGTCGGGAGAAACTTTCTTTGGAATAATAAGCATCCCTCTATTAGCTGACGCCATTAGAAAACTGATGACATTAGCGACAACAAAAGGGGCTTCCTTAAGTTGAGTGGGGGTAGTCGGCGCCACCCCTGCGGGGCCCCTGAGCAGACCGTCCTGGGAAGAGGTGTTTCCATGGGCTTGGGTAAGAGGAGAGTCACTGGGCGAGGACAGGCTTCCATCCAGGGTCTCTCGTCTCCTCCAAGCAGACGTGTGGACACGGACAGAGGGATGGCCACGTGGGGGGCCGCAGGCGAGCCTCGTGCCCCGGGCCAGCCTGTTCCTGCACCCCGGCCTCGGGCATGCCCTTTCACTTGGGTTGTCCCCACGCAGTGGGGACGCACCCATTGCACCCTGCCCAAGGCCTTCCCGAAAAGAGAAGCGGGAGCTCAGGGACAGAAATGCCGGGGACAAGCGAGCCAGGACTGAGAGCGTCTTGGGTGAAGGAGCAGGGATGTCGCCTCCCCAGGGACGGGGACCCACATAGATGTTCCCGTGCCTGATAACGTGCCCTGGAGCCTCGGGATTTCCCTGACAAACGCCCACCCATTTCTGGCACACTGCACAGCCGGGACACGGGGGCCCTGCCCACGCCCACCTCCAGGCCGGGGATTCCCAGACAGCACGTGTCTGCTGTAAGCCCCCCAGGGTGTCCTTAGGGCAGCCCGCGGCGCCCCAACTGTTACACAAGCAGAGCCCCACACCACACCGGACAGCGGCATTTTTCTTCTGCTGCTCAGATATGGCCTCAGTCTCTCTAAGCCCAACTCTGCAGGTGAAATCATTGTCCTCCTTGCTATGTGGGACACGATATCCAGGGGTGAAAGTCTCCCTGACAATGTGGGAGATGACCCCCAGGGGTGAGCCTGGCCCTGGCACCATGGGATCAACAATTCCATCCTGACCAAAAGGGGGAAGAGAAGTGTATTTAATAAAGTATCATGACAGAGAGAGTTCAAATAGAGTTGAGAGCTACTCTGGAGGTTGCTTTTACACAAGCTTCAGGTGGACCTTGCCACCTGTCATAACCTGCCAACCCCCAACCAGGACCATTCCAGCCAATCCTAAAGAACACCTGGGGCAATATATAAGATTCTACAAGGGTTCCAGGCACTATGGTAACTCTCCAGAAACCTACAACCTCCAGATGGGTCCCTGGTCCAGATAAATCCTGAAACCTAGCCCAGCCTCTCCAGAACATCAGATAGTTCCATCCCCCTACCCCATATTAGTGACAGACCCTTCTGACATGGAAAAGTTAGAATGGGCAGAGCCCAAACACCCCTAGAGAATGGGAGAAGGATCAAAGGTGATGGAGGAGTTATACAGAGAAGGTCGGGTTTAACAAATGAAGATTGATACTGAATTATTAAACTGATAACCTCTTTTAGTCTCCAGTATCCTAGAGCAGCTAGAAGTAAAAACCTAAAATTGTGGAATTGTAACCCCTGCCAAACTCTGAAATCAACTAATTGTCACAGTGCCCTCTGGGTCTATGGCGTTCATATATACATATATGGTATTACACAATATAATATGATTTTTAAAAATGGGTTTTAAATCATCCTGACCGATTTCGACCTTCTGAACAGGAAGGACCTGAGCTGGGGGTCCAGAAGCCTGGTCAACCCCCGCAAAGTGTGGGGCGAGCTGCCAGTGGGGCCGGATTCTCCCCCTGCCAGCCCCCCATCCGCTTCTGCCTCACGGGCCCCTTCCCCGATGCACATGTTCCACATTATTATTTTACTGGTGCTGTCCTCGGGTGAGCAGGTCGTTTGCGAGGGGACGACTTTGCTTTCTTGCCCAGACGGTCTGCCTTTTACAAATATTGTTTTGCCAGATTAACCAGGCCCAGCTAAATAACTTTGGCCACTGTTTTGACAAAATATTCCAATTTTGGCCCAATTATAAGCTTTAGCCAAACTGGTCGCTCAGGGTCTGGGGAGAGCGGAGGGGACTTGTGGTTTCAACCAGGCCTAGATTTCTCTAGAAAATCTGGAGATGAGGGAGGGAGAGCCGCTCCCCAGAGGAGACGGACAGTGGGGGGCCTCCCAGGGACAACAGGGGAAGGTGTCAGGGTGTCTTCTGGGGAAGTAGTAGTTGCCTGAGGCCCCCTCAGCTGGGGCCCACGTCCAGTTGGAGGATGGGGAGACAAGAAGGAGGGGGTCACAGTTGGGGGGAAGTCGTCCATGGGAGTGGAGGGGGCAGCCCCAGCAGACAGCCAAGCGTGCTGCCTGGCAGAGCAGGAGCCCTGGAGCCTGGAGCAGCCCGGCCCCCACCCCGCCCCAGGCCCCACCCCACCCCCACCCCAGGCCAACCCCAGCCCCAGGCCTCACTCCCACTCCAGGCCCCAGCCCCCCTCCCCAGGCCCAATTCCAGCCCCAGGCCCCGCTCCAGGCCCCGGCACCCCCTGCCCAGCCCCAGTCTCCCAGGCCCCGCCTCCCTTGGGGGTCACGGGGCAGCGAGGCAGGTACTCACTCTGCTGCTCTCCCCAGCCGAAGTAGCCCCAGTTGCCTGCAAAGAGCAGGGACAGGTGGTGAAGGCCCCGTCCCACCCCGGGAAGTGGGGGGCACAGAGGCCTGGGACAGGGGTCTCCTGGCCCCCCAAGCCCCGTCACCACCTCCCAGCGCCCGGAGGCTGGAGGGGAGGGGGCGTGAGGCACTGTTCTGGCCTGCCTGGAGGATGTGGAGAGACACCTCCTCGGCCCATGAGGTAGGCTCAGGGGGGACCGGGGAGCCGGGGGGGCCAGGACGGGCCTGGTCTCCAGCAGACATGGTGGGAGGAGGCAAACGCGGGGCCTGAGACCCTCGGGCCGCCTCCTCTCCCGCTGCCCTTGAAGGGTTTGTGGAGCGACTCTGTGACACACATCCTGACCAGAGGTGCCCGGGGCTTCCCGGCTCCCTCACGGGGAGGCGGGACTCGAAGCAGCCAGGGCTCCTCTGCTGTCCACAACCCCTCTGAGTCCCTGTCCTGGGGGGCTGGGGGAAGGGCGGCGGTGACGGGGGACTCACAGCATTGGCTGCTGGGAACAGCGAGTGGCTTGTCATGCTCGTCCTGGAAGGAGAACTGGGGTCGCAGGAGATAGGATTCGTCATGGGGCGCCATGATGGCCACCCTGCCCCACCCATACCCCAAATCCTGCCCCGACCGAGAGGGGTGCAAGGACTCCGGGTGGGAGAGCAGCCGAGGGGCCGAAAGGGCTAGGAAAGGCGGAAGAGGGGGGATGGCGCGCTGTGTCCCAGGAGGCCCCCCAGAGGGTCTTGGCTCTGGGACAACACAGCTGAGGTGGGGGGGGCCCGGGGCTGGGGGCGGAGCAGCCCTGCAGTGGGGGGCCCGGGGGTTCGGGCTGACCTCGTCCTGGTCCCGCATGGCGTTCAGCTGCTCCAGCTTCTTGGCCCAGTAGCGCGCCTCCTCCTCCGGGATGTCTGCAGGCCCCACCCACCGGGCTCAGCAAGGGGGGCAGGGGGGCGCCCCCAGCCCAAGAGCCCCCCAGCTGCTTGGGAATGGACGGCGGGACAGGAGCACAAGGGAGACTCTGCACATCCCAGCCTGTCTTCTCTCTCCTGGTCCGTCCCTCTGTCCCTCTGTCCTTCTGTCCCTCTGTCTCTTGGTCTCTATATCTCTGTCTCTGTGTGTGTGTCTCTCTCTGACTCTGTGTTTGTCTCTGTTGCTGTCTGTCTGCCTATCTCCCTATCTGTCTCCCTGTCCCCGTCCTGCAGGGCTGCAGCATCTGTGCTGGGTACGGGTCAGGGCTGCCTGCCCCCCGCTGGACTTGATGCTCTCCCGGCCTCGCGGGGGCTGTGGCTCGAGGGACTCTGTGTCCCCCACTCACCCAAGGGCAGCTCGAAGCGAGTGTCGAGAAGGATGCGGTGGAAGGTGGGGTGTGCGGTGCCGCAGACCTCACTGTCTGCCATGATGACCTGCGAGTCCAGCGTCAGCCACTCTCCGGGGCCCTCCTGGGGGCGGGGGGCACAGTGAGGGGGGCCGGCCCAGGCACTGCTGCTCAGCTGCCGGCTGGTCCCCACCTCACCCCTACCCTGAGCCCGAGGGCCGTGGGTGCCAGGTGAACCAGGGCCCAGGCAGGGGCCGCCCCAGCCTTACATGGCCCCCACACCCCCAAATCCAGGGTAAACCCCACATGCTTGACCTGTCCCCCCACAGTTCAGGAATGTGCATCCTCAAGCAACTGGGGTCCACTCTGACCCTCAGTTTATTTCTCAAAAGGGAATCCTCTCCCATGGACTCTACCTTCTGCAGCCCTGGGGAGAGGCTGGGGAAGCAGCTGTTTTCTGGGGTCCCCTGTATGGGCCATCCCGCCCCACGGGACCAGCCCTTCCACCCACTTCAGGGGCCAACGAGGAAATTTTGGTCTTGTTAACCTGAACCACTGCAGCGCTTTATTCATTCATTGAATTTCAACCCCCGGAACCTCCTTTATACTGAGCCCCTCCTGGGTGACACCAGGTCCCCAGGACCCCAGCCTGGCCTCCGTGCACTGCCATCGGCGGGACACAGAGCCGGGTGCCCAGGCTCGTGGGGACAGGGCTGGGCCCGGGGGAGGGAGGGGGCGGCTTAACGAGGGCTCCCTGGGGGAGGGGGCAACCAAGCTGGGTGGGAAGGAACAGGAGGGGCGGCGTGAGCGGGGATTCAGCAGCCGCCGAACCCTCCAGCCTGCCGGAGGGTCTGCCGGGGGTGGAGAGCAGAGCACGGGGTGCGATTCTACCCTTAAATTTTCAGGAACCCCCAAACTATTGTGACCCGGTACCCCCTCCTGGCGTGTGCCCCAAAGAACTGAGAGGGGCAGGGACTGGCGCCCCAGAGTTGTCATGGCCAAGGTGGAAGCCGCGCCGTCTTTAGATGCACGGATAAGCAGAGTGTGGCCTGCATCGTGGGCTCTACCAGCTGCCAGGAGGAGCTGAAGGAGCCACGTGTGAAAGGACCAGGTCCCATGGGGACGTTGGCCCCCTGGGCGGCTGAGTGAGGGACCCACAGGGGCCCAAATGTGAGACCAGAGGCTGAGGCGCTGAGGGGCAGGGAGGGGAGCCCTGCCTGGGCGCAGGGTCTCTGTTTAGGGTGACAAAAAAGCGTCGGTAATGGGTGGTGGCAAAGGTAATTAATTTTGCAGTTCATACTGCGGAATTGCAAACCGAAAGACGGTTAAGACATTGAAATTTTATTTTGCTACAACAAAAAATATATTTTTTTAAAAAGGTGGTGCAGGGATTGAGAAAAACCCTAGAATGAGCTGAGACTTAGCATCAAGGGATTGAGAAAACCTTCTCAACCAAAAGGGGCAAGAACGAAATGAGACTAAAGTGTCAATGGCGGAGATTCCCGAGTTGAGAGGTTATCCTGGAGGTTATTCTTATGCATCAAGTAGATATCATCTTGTTATTCAAGATGTAATGGAGAGGCTGGAGGGAACTGCCTGAAAATGTAGAGCTGTGTCCAGTAGCCATGTTTCTTGAGGATGATTGAATAATGATACAACTGTAACAATGTTACTGTGTGATTGTGAAAACCTTGTGTCTGATGCTCCTTTTATCTACCTTGTCAACAGATGAGAGGAACATATGGAATAAAAATAAATAATAGGGGGAAGAAATGTTAAAATAAATTTAGTTTGAAATGCTAGTGATCAATGAAGGCAAGGGGTAAAGGGTATGATAGGTATAATCTTTTTTTTTTCTTTCCTGTGTTCATTTCATTTCTTTTTCAATTGTCTTTTTGTTTCTTTTTCTGAATTAATGCAAATGTTCTAAGAAATGATGAATATGCAACTAGGTGATGATATTATGAATTACTGATTATGTATGTTTTATTTTGTTTCTTATTTTTTAAATTAATAAATTAAAAAAAAAAAAGGTGGTGCAGGGCCCAGGCAGGAGGCTGGGGTGGGGCTGGGCTGTGCAGTGAGGAGGAGAACACCCCCTGGAAGGGTCAGGGGCCTCCTTCTCATCCCCTTCCCTTCTCGGGGCTGCTGTGACTCCTGCTGCTGCCCCCAGGAGCACAAAAGGCTAGTTACCCACAATTTCCAAAGTTATCAGTTTTCAGCTGGACCCACCCAGCACAGTTTAAGTCTATGTTTCCCAAATGCCCTTGCAGCTAAGTGAGCCACCTGAGTTCCGGACAGCAGGATGTGAGTGACTTGCCATGAGGGTTGTGCCTTTCTCCCTCAGGCTAGAATGCAGATGTAATGGTGAGCCTCAAGCAGCCATTTGGGGCCATGAGGTAGAAGCCAAAGGCAAAAAGATTATGGAAGGAGCCCAGGGCCCAGCAACTTTGGAGCTGTGACAGCAGGCGTGGCTGTCCATGCAGACATTGTCAGGACATGGGAGGTCATCTTGTTTAGGTCACTGGTCTCTGCCCCCCACTCCCGGGGCTGCCCCCCTCACCTCGTTGGACTGGCGGATCGTCCGCAGTGGAATCCACACAGTGCCTACCATCGTGTCCCAGATGAGTCCCTTGTTCCACACCTCCACGGTCAGCCCTAAGTCCAGCCGGTTTATCTCACTGTGGAGAGGGAAGGGAGACTCAGAGAGGTCAGTTCTCTCACCTGAGGACACACAGCAAACCCTGGCCTAGATGAAGCCAGAGCTTCCTCTTCTAGCCAAACCAGAGCGATGAAACAAGGCAACACAGTGGCTCACAGAGGGGAAACTGAGGCCCGGAGGAAGGATTTACCAGCTCAGCATCTCACAACACCAAGAATCCAAGCCAGGAAGGAAGGAGCAGGGACAGATGTTACCTGCCTGGTCCTTCCTTGAACCCTTAGCCCCTGACAATCTGGTGAGTGACGAAGAGGCTCCCACACCTGCTGTAGCTCCCCGTGGCCCCAGGACAAGAGTGATTGGGGCACTGCCCTCCTTCCAAGTGTCATCCCCACCTAGCCCTGAACACAAGCCCGGCCCCACCTCCAAGCTCTGCAGCCCCTGCGGCCACCCTGAAATAGCTAGTTTGGGGGGATCTCGGTGAATGGCCAGTTCACTGAATTGACCAACATCAACGGCCGCTCCCTGAGTGTATCTGCTGGCCGTGACCTGGTCCTTCGGCCTTGGGAGCCCCCCCGGACCTCTCTTCTCCTCTGCTCACAGCCTCCCAGCTCGGGGGCCTCTCGTCACCTCCACCACTGACCAACCCCACCAGGGCATTTGGGGGCAGAGCCAGGGACCAGGGCTGCCTGGGTGCAAGTCCCAGCGCTGTGCACAGGCTGTGTGACACTGGGCAGGTGGGTTTCCCTCTCTGAGCCTCCATCTCCTCGTCTGTCAGATGGGAGTTACGACAGCATGGTCCTTGCAGGTTGTGGGCAGAACAGGCTTAACCGATGCATGGAAAGCGTTAGAACGGGGCATGGGGCTGCGGATCACACCACCAGGTGGGGGTGGATGTGAGGATGGGGGCCTCTAGCGGGGAGGGTCGGGTCTGGATCATCCAGTGGTCAGTTATGAGGCAAATATTGACCGAGCACCCCCTTGTGCCTGGTCACAGTGGGGACAGAGTCAGACCCACCTCTGCCCTCCTGGAGCTCACAGTCCAGGGGGAGGGGGCAAAATGCTCCCAGAAATCACAGAGACAACGAAAACAACAGGTGGGCCAAAGTCTGGGGAAGAAAGATGCTCGAGACTGCAGCCTGGATGTGGTCAGGGAGGGCTTCCCTGAGGAGGTGACACGGTTGAACCCGGGACACAGGGAAAGCCTGTGCAAAGGCCCTGGGGTGAGAAGGAGCTGGGCCTCTTGCAGGAGGCATGCAGAGGTGGGCGTGGTGGCAGGTGAACGGGGGTGGGGGGGCACGGGGGTGCACGGAGGGAGACAGGTG
Source organism: Tamandua tetradactyla (assembly GCF_023851605.1). Classification (NCBI taxonomy): domain Eukaryota; kingdom Metazoa; phylum Chordata; class Mammalia; order Pilosa; family Myrmecophagidae; genus Tamandua; species Tamandua tetradactyla. The sequence continues at coordinate 96,504,884 of NC_135337.1, read as the reverse complement.
GACTCACAACATGAAGTCCTGCTCCCAGCTGGGCTGGCTGCCCCGCACGGCGATGGTCGTGCTCTTGACATTCTGTACCTTCAGGGTCACGTAGGTGTTGAATTTCTCTGCAGCAGCGACAGTGCAGTCAGCCTGGGTATCCCCAGTGCGCCTCGGCCCGCCCCAGGGGCACTAAAGGCTGGGGGGGGTGGTCCGGGAGCCTGATGGGTCCGCCCTGAGATGACACTGTCCGGCTGCACAGCGGGAAGCCCGGGAGAGGGGCCCTGGGAGGAGGTGAGACCCCCGTGGCCCCTCTGCCTCGCTTCTCCCAGGACCCTCAGCGCAGGGCAAGCCTCGCCCCTGCCGGGCCTCCCGCGATGGGGGCGCGGGGCTGGGAAGGGGAACCGGCCAGGGTCTCTCTCGGAAGACAGACAGACAGCACAGGACAGGACAAGGCAGGAAGAGAGGCCACTTACCTTGGGCCCCATCAAACTTGGCTTTTTTGACTGTGGAGAGAGACAGAAAAGAGGGGAGAGGTGGGGAGGAGAGAGAGGCAGAGAGAGAGGAGGGAGGCAGGCAGAGGGGGAGGGGGGCTATCAGACGGGCGCATGGGCAGGCATGGGGGAGCGAATCTGCCAGCAGCCCGTCCCCCCACCCCCTCTATCCCCATCCTGCCTCCTACATGAAGCCCTCCAGGGTTGTTGCAGAGGAAGGAGGAAAGTTGAGGAAGAGGAGGAGGGTGGGAGGGGCTTGACAACCTCGAAGACACCCTCCCCCACCAGGCCACTGGTGCGCAGGGAGGTGGGCAGGGGCTGCTGTGCTGGAAGGGAAGCGCTGCCTGCAAGCCGGGCCACTCTACTGTCCCGGGCTGTGGAAGTGGTGCCAGCCTCTCCTGGCTTTTCTCAGGGCATGTGAAACTTTCACCTCCAATATTTCTCGCGCTGGCACCTTTCTCCATCACCTGCTGCCCACTCCAACACTTGCCCACCCCCAGCCCCCACCGCACCTCTCCACGGCCCCTTTGCCTTCTGCCTCTTCCCTGTTCAAATAAAGTTTCTGTTTATTTGGGTGATGGTGGTGGATGGAACCATATCCCCAAATAGCTCGAGTTCTAACACACAGGTCCCAGGAATGCGCCCTATTTGGAAATGGGATCTCAGAAGCTATGCTTAGTTAAAATTGGCTTAGGGTGGACCCAAGGCCACCTCACTGGTTTCCCTATAAGGAAAGAGACAGACAGTCAGACAGGAGGCAGGTGAGGAAAAGAAAGGGAAAGAGCCCTGCGGGGGGGGGGCTGCTGACTTAGCCCCCCCTCTCGTCGGGAGACTAGACAGCTCGGCGGCGCGCATGGGGGCCTGGCGGCGGCGTGCACCGGGGCCTGGCGGCGGCGCCCGCGCTCAGAGGTCCCGCGTCTGCACAACCGCCGCCCCCGAAGGCAGCCCGCGACCGCTCGCAGCCTCGGGGCTTCCGGGGCCCGGCGCAGGCTGCGGGTATCTCTGGCGCGAGCGCGGTTTCTGCTGTTTCTCCCCCCATAGGTGTCCCGCCCCTCCGAGCTGTGTCCCGCGCTTGTATCTCACGAAAGCCCCGGGTGGGGCGGCGGAAAAGCCCTGGACGGCTCTGAACCCGCTGGGGAGGAGCCATCCAGGGGTTCCCGGAGGGCAGCACCCGACGCAGCGCCCGGCGGGCTCCCCAGGCACAGGGCGGGCGGGACGCCCCTCCCCTAAGGCACCCGCGGCTCGCGAGGCGAAGGCCCGCCTCAACCTATGCAGGGGTCCCGGTCCCTCTGGGGCTCAAGGCGGCGAGGAGCGGCAGAGAGGGAGGGGACGGGGTTCAGGCAGAGGGGGTCCGGTGGAGCGCTCCTGGGGGGCTGGATTGGGAAGGGGAGGGACTCAATTGGTGCGGGGACTGAGGGGCGGGGTTGCGGGAGGCTCATGGGGACGGAGGGACTCGCGGGAAGGGGGGCGCGGGGAAGCGAGGGGCTCCCTCCAAGCGGCGCGTGTCGCGCGGCCGGCACATCCCCGCCCCCGCGCCGCGGTATCGGGGTCACCAGGGCGGAAGCGCCGCGCTCCCCCCGCGGGTTCCGGATCACAAGCACCCGGCTATTTATAACGCGGGCTCCCAGGGCCGGGACAGCGCGGACAGCGCGGCGAGGGGGGGCCGGTCGGGCGGCGCTGAGGAGGGGAGGGTCCCCGGGGGGGAGGATGCCCTGTCGCGCCCGCCATGCTGCCCGACCGCAGTGGGAGCAGAGGCAGGGGCGGCTGGCTCACCCTCTCCTCCCCCTGCCCCCTCCCCTCCCCCCCTCCCCTGCCCCCTCTATCATCCTCTGCTATCCCCGCGGCTCCCGCCTCCTTACTGCTTTGCCCTATTCGGCTGGGTTATAGGCGGCGGGGACTCTAGTTGACTGGACCCTGCTCTTGGGGATGTGCCAGGTCCTGGGGGACTGGGGGGGGATTTCTGTCTGTGCTGCTTTCCTCGCCATTGGGAAAAGGCGTGGCATACAGTAGGTGCTCACAAAGTGTGTTCCCTGAAAGAATGCCTTTCCCCCTCTTGGGCTCTGGTGAACTGGGGCCCCCCTGCCCGGGGGCCTGGGGACTTTCCTTGGCCCCTGTTGAGCCTGGGAGCGCAGTGGTCACTCAGGAGGTGACCCGCACCCGCCCCTCTCAGAGGCTTTTACATTGGTGATAAAGAGGCCCCCTGGGGGCTCTTCCTTTGGCTCCCTCTGGAGCGTCTCCCAGGCCTCGGGCCCCACCCCACTGCCCACCTCCAGCACACCAGGTGGTGGGCACTGGCAGGGCCCATTCCTCAGACGGGGAAACTGAGGGCCAAGAGGACAGAGCGGCAGAGCAAGTCATGGGTGTGGAAAGGGAGGCCCCTGGGGGAAGGGCCTGGGGGGCTGGAGACCATCAGAGCCGACCCCAGGGTGGGGGCCAGAGGCCTGAGGAAGGGGTGCCGAGCAGCTGAGCCAGGGGGAGAGAGCAGGTGCCTGTTTTCTGAGTGGAGGAAGGAGGAAGGTGGGTCCACGATGGGGGCAGATTCTCACCCCAGGGAAGGGACTTGGGGGTCTCGGGTACTGGGAGCCGAGAGGAGGCTTGAGCCGCTGCCAGAGCAGGCTAAGCAGTCAGGCAGCTCCACGACTGGCTCTATAATTCCAGGAAAGTTCTTGAGCCTCCCTCAGCCCCCATTCCCTGTCTGTGAACTGGGCTGCCCAGAGGCTAGGTAGGCCCACAGAAGGCGGGCTCGTGGGCCGGATGCCCGAGGCTGAGCTTTGAGGCCCGCACCCATCACCCCCATGCGGCCTCCCTGGGCCTGCGGCGCATCAGGCCTCAGCACTCACGTCCTCGCCTCACTGTTTCTCCCTCATCTGAGACACAGCAGGGGTGGCCGCCTCTCCCCTGCCCCCTCAGCCCTGTGCCTTCCCCACCCCGCTGATACCAGCAGCTGGATGCCAGCAGGTGTGCCCTGAACATTGGCATAAACAGGAATGGATGCGGGAAGGGTCTGGGGGGCCTTCACAGCCTCAGGGCACTGCCGGGACACGGCAGAGAAATGGGGGGCAGGGGGGGAACACAAGCCGGGTGTGTACAGGGTGAGCTGTGCGTGCTGGTGCCAGGCAGGCAGGTGTGTGTCCAGGGAGGCTGCCTGCAGGTGAGGCCATGCGTGGGGGGCGTGGCTGCCTGGGAGGTGCTGGCATCTGTGGCCTCAGGAATGTGGGGGCTGGCAGGTAGGCGTTCGCTAGAAACCCACGTGCTGGGGTGTGAGTGCCTTACGTGGTTGTATGCCAGGTGTATTGCTCGTTGCCTACACGTGCACACAGGTGTGCTGCCAAGTGTGTGGTGTGGGTGAGCCCGTAGCTTGACTGAGGCCTGGAAGCAGCTCCTGACACACCCAGGCATGTGTGTGTGGGGGGTGCGTCCAGCCTCCAGGCGTGCTGCTGTGCACACACGTTTCTTGGGAGGGGTGGGTGTGTTAGGGCCCACACATCATGCATACATGGACCCTGCATGCATGCAGAGGCCTGTGTGTGACCATGTGTGCACACGTGTGCAAGCCCAGGCATGTGAGTCTGTGTGTGGCACCTTCGCGTGTCCTGTGGATTGTGGGGGTGAAGGTGCAGGCGCCCGGTGCAGGGGGGAAGAGGTGTCCTGGCTGGGGGGCAGGTGCTGTCTTCACCCCCAAGTATGAGCTCAGCGCCCATGCAGACCATCTGGCCTCCTCCACTCCCGCCCCCTCCCCCACCAAGACCACCCCTGCCTTCCTGGTCTCCCCCAGGGGTCTTCATAGCGCCTCCCCCTAACCCTCAGCCCTTTACCCCCGACTCCACTGACTCCTTCCTGGTCAGATCCACAGATCCTAGCACCACCCACCCCCTTCCCCGCTCCCCCCTCCCAGGGCCCCCCACTGCCCCCCCACAGCCCAAGCGCCTCCCTTTGCGTCACAGGATGAGATTCCTGCCCAGCCTCCAGCAGGTGAACCTTCAGAAGACCAAATGGGAGGGTGGGAGGTGGGGGGGCAGCAGAGGGGGGGGTCACCAGGAGCACCCACCAGGGACACCCCCCAGCCACACCCCCAAGTGCCTGGCGGTTCAGCAACACAGAGGAGGGGAGTCCCCTCAGGCCTACACGGTGGGGTTGAATGGGAGTCGCCTCTGGCCCTCCCACCCCCCACCCCCCACCCCCTAACCCCACAGGCTGCCCAGAGCCTGGACGCTGGGAGCTGGGTGCGCTGACTTTGGATCTTGCCGCCTTCCCCTACCCACCCCCAGCCTCTCCCGGCCAGAGCAAGCCTGGGAAAGGAGTCGCAGGGGGCAGCACAGAGGCTTCTGTCCCTTTAAGAACAGCCGCGTCCACACCGGCCCTGCGCGGCCCGATTTGCACACGCGAAGGCACCGCGGGCTGGGGGGGGCCGGGTTTGTGAATGGAGCAGGCGGGGGGGGGGGGGGGGGGGGAGGGAGGGCCGCCGGGGGCGGTTCCCGGGCCCTGGCACAGCTGCGGCTTCCGCTCACCAACACCCAAACCCACGGTACACACCCGCGGCCCAAGGTCTCCCGTAGCCGGACGTTTCAAGCTGGGCCCACCCCCCACCCCTGCCCCTGCCTTTGTGAGGGGGTGCAGGGAAGGGGGACGGAGCCCCGCGCTCAAGACCCAGGTTCCGACCTCGGAAGACCGGTGCCTGTCCGCAGCCCCCCGCCCCCCTCCTCCGCACCCCACCCCCACCCCCCGCTGCCAGAGGTCTCTCAGAGCCTGAGCTCTCAGCAGGAGGGCCCTCAACACGTGATGGGCGGGCCTCTCGCCCACCGCGGCCCCCGAGTACAGGGCGGAGCGGGTCACCCCCTCCGCGTCTCTCTCCGCCCCCCCCCGCCCCCCAACGCGGAACGAGGCCTGGGCGTGGGCCTCGGTGCAGATGGCGTTCTGGCCCCAAAATAGCTGCCCCCATCTGTGCCCCTCCGCGCAGGGTGGGGGTGAGGGAGGATCGGGGGAGCGTCCGGGCCGCTGCCCGCGGGGGGTCGGCTCCCTGCGCGTGGGACGGCGAAGGGGGAGGGGCGGGCGACGGGCCGTTGCCCCAGCAGCCCCTCGGGAGGCGAAAGGGTTAACCGGAAAAGCACCCCCAGTCCCGAACCACAGCCCGGTGTGGACGCCGGGAGGGGTCTGGACACCCTGGGCCTCGGGGACCCCAGAGCGCGGTTGCCAGATGCCCCAGCCCCCTCGTGCCCAAATCTTCGGTGCCCAGCCTCGGAACCCCTCCCGCGTCCACACCGGGCTGTGTGCCGCGTCCGCATCCCGAGGCCCCGCGCCCCGCCCAGCCCGGACCCCCCGGCCGCCCGCGGGATGCCCCGGAGCTCCCGACCCTGCCCCCTCCACGCCGACTCCCTAACAGCCCGGTCTACACAGACCCCGAGTGTAGACCGGATGGAGCCCAGGTCCCAGCCCGCGTCCACACGGCCCTCCGCGTTGAGCCGTGGCCACACGAACCCCGGCTGCGGCCACCAGGACCCCGCGAGCCCACGCCTCTCTACGGGCTGCGCCTCCGGAGTCAGTCCGCGTCCACGCGGGCCGCCGCCCCAGCCGCGCCTCCTACCTCCAACGCACAGCAGAGACATGGCTCCGGGGTCGCGGCGGCCGGGGCCGGCTGGGGCGCGGGGTTCGGGGCGGGCTCAGCTGCCGCTGGGCAGGGGCACCGCCGGGACCTGGCCGCCGCCGGCCATCTTGATTCAGCACCGGGGCGCGGACAGCTCCCGACGCGGCGCCGACGCGGGCGGGGGCGGGGACGGGGGGGGGGAGGGCCGCCGGGCTGGGGGGGGGCGTTAAAGGGCCCGGCGCGGTGCGGGGGGCGTCCTGTCCCCGACAGTCTGTCCTCCTCCGGCTGCCTCAATTTCTCTCTCTCTCCCTGGCCTCGGTGGCTCTGTCTCCGCGAACTCGGGGCCCCGCGTCGCTGCCTCGCTCTCTCCCAGTTGTGGCTGGCTCACAGGGGCGCCCACCCTCGCCCCTTGTGTGACCCCCGAGGTGGAGTGAACCGTGAACCAGTGCGGACCTGTGCCCACATCGTGGTGGGTGTGGACCTGTTGTAAATAAGATCTCTTGAAGCTGTTCCACAGGGCGGGCTTTAATCTGGATTATTCCTGGGGTCCTTTATAAACCCAGTGAAATTCAGGCAGAGAGGACCCATAGGAAACAGCTAGAGGCTGGAAGTCCACAGAACCCAGAAGGGAAAGGAGAAGAAACCGACATATGCATCACCATGTGGTAGAAAAACGGAGGGACCAGAAAGATGGACGCAGCCAGAAGATACCGGCCCCTGAAGGAAGCAAATCTAGGCTCTGAAACCCTGTGCCAACAACATACCCTTGTATGGTATTTATTTTAGCAGCTGGGAAACTAAAACACGGGCAAACTCCTATTCATCCAGCAATGCCCAGTGCAATAGAATCCCCTCCACTAGGAAGCGTTCCCTGACTTGCCCCAAAGGAGTCTCTACCCTGCTTTTTGGACTCCCCAAGCCCAGATCCCTTGCTCAGGTCCTGCCCTGACCCCAGCTCAGCTCTGCCCACCTCTCCCCACCTCAATCCAGTTGGGTGGCTCCAGGGGCTAGTATCCCAGTATAGAGCAGGAGCAGAGATAGCGTCTCCCCAGCAAACAGGAAGCAGCTTCATAAGGGGCGAAGTGTGCACAGAGATGGTGGCCCATGCAGCTAGTGTTCAAAAGCGCGACCTTGGACGTTGTTTTTTAACTCCTATTTTTTTTCAGATACCTTAAATACATTTACAACTCTATCAAGTTTTTTTTTTTTTTTTTAACTTTTTAAATTGTAGGACAGACCCCAGAGTTTGTCACAGGCTACCATACTATCCTCTCAGATTTTTCCTTCTAGCTGCTCCAGAATATAGGAGGCTAGAAGGAATTAATATGGTTTATCATCACAATCGACTTTTGTTTTGTTTTGTTTTTTTTAGCATGGGCAGGCTCTGGAATTCAAACCTGGGTCTCCAGCATGGCAGATGAGAATTCTGCCACTGAGCGACCACTGCACCACCCACCAATGACTTTTTGTGGAAAAACATATATACAAAAAGCAATAAATTTCAAAGCACTCATGACAATTAATTGTAGAGCAGATTTCAGGGTTTGGCATGGGTTACAATTCCACAATTTTAGGTTTTACTTCTAGCTGCTCTAAGACACTGGAGACTAAAAGAAACATCAATACAATGACTCAGTAGCATATTAGTTTGTTAAACCTGACCTTCTCTGTATAACTCCACTATCACCTTCGATCTTTCCATCCCTCTCTTTAGGGGTGTTTGGGCTCTGCCCATTTTGACTTTTTCATGTTGGAAGAGGCGGTCCATACTATGGGGTAGGGAGATGGAACTGTCTGATGTTCTGGAGAGGCTGGGCTAGGTTTCAGGACTTGTCTGGTCCAGGGACCCATCTGGAGGTTGTAGGCATCTGGAAAGTTACCCTAGAGCATGGAATCTTTCTAGAATCTCATATAATGCCCTAGGTGTTCTTTAGGATTGGCTGGAATGGTCCTGGTTGGGGGTTGGCAGGTTATAATAGGTAGCAAGGTCTACCTGAAGCTTGTGTAAGAGCAACCTCCAGAGTAGCCTCTCGACTCTATTTGAACTCTGTCTGCCACTGATACTTTATTAAATACACTTCTTTTCCCCCTTTTGGTCAGGATGGAATTGTTGATCCCACAGTACCAGGTCTGGATTCATCCCTGGAAGTCATCTCCTATGCCGCCAGGGAGACTTTCACCCCTGGATGTCATGTCCCACGTAGGGGGAGGGCACTGATTTCACTTGCAGAGTTAGGCTTAGAGAGACTGAGGCCACATCTGAGCAGCAACAGAGGTCCTCCAGAAGTAACTCTTACGCATCCTATAGGTAGTCTAAGCTTCTCCACTACCTACACAAGCTTCATAAGGGTGAGCCTCGTGATTTAGGGCATGGCCTATTGATTTGGGTGTCCCTAAAGCTTGACACGGTATCGGGGATTCCCTGATAGTAAAGTTTAATAGTTTCATAGTCTTTCTCCCCTCCCTCAGGGGACTTTGCTAACACTTTTTGATTATCTGGTTAGTATCCTCTAAGATGTTTCCAGGCATTACATTGAGCTATACAGGATTAAAAGCCCTCATTCTTATACTGGGCCCCATGTGTCTGAATTGTTTAAATGATCTATCTACACAGGTTGAGTTAGATTATGTGCTACAGAACATTTAGATTCTGGACAAAATAATCCTTTCTTCCTTTGGTCTCAAAGAGTAGGTGTGGCTATAAAATATAGACAATGTTTTCCTTACCCCTGTATTCTGAATTATCTTACCTGGTTGGCTTCATTCTTATCTCTGAATACCAGTTTATACATATATACAACAACCTCTCAAAATCCAGAAATAATAATTACCACTCTGGACTAAATGTGACTGCTATGAGAGCTTACAATCTAGGCCCCTGTTTTTTTATAAGCATTTTCTAAATGAGACCGTAAAATAATTGTTTTTTTGTTTCTGGCTTATTTTACCTCACCAAATGTCCCACAGGTTCATTCAGATCCTTGCATGTCTACCAGTTTTTGACTTTTTGTTTGCCTCATCTGGGCTTCGTTTATATACTTTGTACCTGGAAAAATATTGCTGTCAGTCACTGGGATTTTTCCTCCAGGTAAAGGGTCACCACCCTGTCTGTGGTCAGATACTGCGGCTTCTGTATCATCATCTAAAGTTTGTTTAAAGTCGCAGTGTAAGGGCCTCTTGCCCTCCATCTTTCCTTACTTGTGACAGTGCCCATGTGTCCTCTTACATGTGTATCTAATAAATTTCTTACCTGCTCCTCTAAAAAATAAATGACAGTGTAAGAATTGAAGAAAATGGTTTATGTCATTTGGTTTGAGTTCTTGGTCATGAGAAGTTTTCTGAGATATCTGCTGTATGTAAGACATAGGACCAGTAATAGCACAGAATCATATTGACCTGTTAAGCATTCTTTAAAACACAGGCAGAATATATTTTGAGTTATAATTATATTTGCTGTGGTAAAAATTAGTGGTTTGCAATGTACTTAAGTTCATCTTCCTTAAAATTCAAGTGGTGAGAACTAAACCCCACTGATTCAGTAGCTATGATAATTCTAAACTGATAACATAGAGTGTTACTTGGAAGGTCTCTAAAGCATTTATTAAATATCAATTAGGTATTTGTAGGGAGGGAGAGGCAGCAGTCGTTCCAGGATTGGGTAAGGAAGATTTCCGTCGCAGTGTGCTTCTGGGAAATCTCACCACCCTCCCCCTGAAGGAAAAACTGCTCCAAGTTGTGTTTTTCATTGCCCTGCTTGTCCTTATCGTTTTACCGAGTTTGTCATTTCATGACACATGGTTTAACTTTGCAAACTTCCGAGCCTTACGTCACTGGAATCAAATGTTCATTGTTTGTAACTGCACGCTCTTCTGTTTGCTTGCTCAGGTTGTTCTGCTGATGTTCATGGAGTTGCTGCAGGTGCCTGGGCTTTGCTCCTTTTTCACGGCTGTATAATATTCTGCTGTGCAAATTCCCATTGGTGGACACTGGGGTTGTTTTTAGTTTGGCTTTTGTTACAAATGTTAGCGAGCATTCTCAGCTGTGTCTGCAGCACAGGGAGGTGGCCGGAGGGCACGTGCGTCACTGGCCTCTGCGGTGACCCCCAGATCGCTGACCCTGGCGACCCTGCAGATGCATACACAGCACACCTGAGCTCCCGGCTGCTCCAGAGCGCGCCACACTTGGAATTGTGTCATAGGGTGGGGTGTCTCTTTTTCTCTCTGATTCTTAGTGAGGTTGAGCTTTTTATGTGATTGTCAGTGAAATAACTGTCCAAGATTTGTGTGCATTTTTTAAACGTTGGTCATTTGTCTCAGTGATTTGGAAGCATTCTTTACACACTTTAGATACTAATATTTTGCTGGTTTCATGTGTTGTAAACTCTCCAGTTTTGTGGCTTCTCTATTTATGGTATTATTTCCTGAACAGAAACTCTTCATTTTTTAGGGAACTATTTATTTTGGAAAATTGTTAAAAATGCAGGAGAGCTGTAAAATGGCACAGGGAGTTCCTGTCTCCACTTCACCCGCTCGTCCTTAGTTAGTATCTCACATCAGCAGAGTGTATCTGTCAAAAGCAAAACCCTGGCACCGGCGTGGCCCCTCATGGTGCTGTGCCCTCCTCTTCTCTGCACGCCGCTGCCTTAGGCTTCTCTTACTTGTCATGACCTTGACCCTTGGGGATCAGTGGCCAGGTATTTTGCAGACAGTCCCTCCATTTGGGGTTTCTGGTGCTTTCTCGTGCCTAGAGCAGGGCGGTGGGTTTGGGGAGTCCTGTTGCTCGATGTCCTCCCAGAGGCACCGAGCTGCCCATCTGGCCATGGCACCTGGTCCCCGCGAAGGGGGTACCCGCCGGGTGCCCCAGGGTCCAGTGGTGACCCCCTTTCCCTGCTCGCAAATCCCTCCATCAGCGGAGGGAGGAGAGTGACAAGGCTCGATGTAGAACCGCCAAGCTGAGCCTTCTCCTCCTTGCCACCCTGCACACGCGTGTCCTGCCACGGAAACCTCCCCACCGCGGCCGCACAAGGTTCTCCAGTGTCTCCGTTTTCAGAGTCAAGTCTGACTTTAGACTGATTTACAGTCAAGTCTCACCATGCTTGGAGTCGATCTGGGATGTGCGGCACGATAAGGTAATTGCATTTTTCTCCTTATGTGTAGTCCATGTCCCAGATGCCACAGCCCAAGGCCTGTCTCGGCTCACGGGACAGCACCCCCAGCTGGGCGCCCCCACAGACCCTCCCTTCCTGCCTCCCAGCTTTAGGGGACTTCACACCTCCTTACACCCTCAGCATCCCCTACCCCTTCAGGAGGGTCTTCGTGCCCCTTTCTCTGCCCACTAGGCTCCATGGAGAAATGCACTTGGGATTTTGAATGGAATTCCGTTGAGTCTGCAAACGAAATCCAGAAAAGCAGCATCTTTTGTGATACTGAGTCTCCCACAGTGTGAAGATAATGAATCAAAGTTTATAACTTCCACAGTAGACGTCTCACCCCTTGTTTTTAGGGTTACTTCTAGGTGCCTCTATGTTGGATGCTGTGGATAAACGTCCTTTTTAGATGCATTTGTACCCACTCGTTGCTCGTGTGTAGAATGCAGCTGGCGACCAGTGGTCTCTCTCAAGTCTTTGAAAATCCGGAGATTTTAGCTGCAGATGCTCCGGGGCTTCCTGTGTGCACGGGGATGTGACCTGTCCCAAGGCAGCTCGGGCACAGGCTGGCCTGCTTCTGACCTTACAGAGAGCCCTCCAGCATCCCACCAGGACTGCTGCGCCCGAGCTCGCACTCCGGAGACTCCCGCCGGTTCCAGCCTGCCAGGATCCGTCTTCATCCCAACGGGCGGTGGCTTTTAGCAAATGCTTTTCCTGCATCCATCGTGAAGCCAGTTCCGTTCTCCTCTCGTCTGTTCATGTGGAGAATGACCGACCCTAGGCTGCTTCTCTTTTTCTCTGCCCTACCTCGTCTCCCTTCCCTGGAAACCACTGATAAATTCGTCACTCAGATCCGTTAATTTCAAAGCACTGGTGCCCTGTTTTGCTTCCACAAATGGCTTGGCTAATTCAGTTGCTGTTCTTTGGTGCGGTCCGTATCTCAGCAGATAGCCCCCGGCCCCGCCCACTCTCCGCCCTTTCGGGGGCCCCTCTGCCACCTCCCACCCTGCACCTGCCTGCATTGCCCTGGCTCTGTAATGCTCGAGGCCTTTCCTTTTCCCCCCCTCGCTTCTGACGCCTCGCTCACTCTCCACAGTTCATAAAACCCACAGAGGAAAACTAAAAGGGAAGCGACTGTGGAAGGCAGAAGCCTGGGCGCAAGGCCGAGCCCACCGCCGGGCCACCCCCTCCCTGAACCCGGGCCTCCCTCCACCTCCGCACCCACAAGCCACCCCCCACCCCAGCTGTCAGGCTCTGGGTCTCCCTGGGACCAGCTCTATGGACCTGGGGCTTCAGCCCGAGGGCCTGCAGGTGGGTCCAGGTAATCAGCAGCGCCTGCCAAGCTCCCCTTTTTCACGGGATGGGGGGCAGGAGGCAGAGCTACCCCGACCCAGGGCAACCCTGCTTGGCCCTCGGACCTTCCCGTTCGCTTTACTGGCTCCACCTGACGTCCACAGCCTGCGAGCTGTGCCAAGGACCCACGGAAGTGAGCCGGCCACCGAGGTCTGGGACCTCAAGAGCTCGGAGGGACCCTGAGGCCAGGGCTGTGACCCTCCGGGGAGGAAGCGGGCGGGAAGAGAGCGTGGACAGACGCGTGGCAGGTGCAAAGACCCTGGGGTGGGCGCGGCAGCCTGGGGTGCTGGGGGAGAGGAGGGAGGCGGGGGGCGGGAGTGGGGATACGATCTGTGCAGGGCCCGGTGGTGGGGAAGGGCCTGGGGTTTACTCAGAGGTGGAGAGAGAGACCCAGGAGGGAGAGATGGGGAGCTGGAAGGGGACCTGGAGGGGGAGCTGGAGGGGGAGCTGGAGGAAGGGAGGTTGTGGAGATCCGGGACCAACCCTGCCCTGAAGGGAAGCAGCAGTAAGGAGCCCAGCTTGGAGCGTCAGGCCTGGGTGAAGCTACTGCTGGGAGGTACCTGGTGGGTGGGGGCATGGGAGGGGGGGTCTCGGCCGGGTGTAGACAGCTGGAAGGGGCCACCCTGGCTTCCAGGTCAAAACCAAGTCCGGAACGCAGGATCCACTCTCACCCCTTATCCCGCAGGAGCCGCGTCTCTGTTCCAGGACTCCCACACGTGGTCTCTGCCGGGAGGTGGTGATGGCTGCTAGGTCTGTGGTCGCAGCCCCAGCTGGGCCCAAGGGGAGGTGGGCGCGTAAGCTGGACAGAGCCGGGGCTGGAGCGGGTCAGGGGACTGCCCTGTGCCCGGTCCCTCGGTCTCTGCACCTGGGGATGGGTCGTCGGGCCCATTTTTTAGACGGGAAGACTGAGGCCCCGAGAGGCCAAGGACTGCTCCTGCCATTTCATTCCCTCCACGAGCGGGCCAGAGTCTGTGCCGCGCCCCTCTCTGTGGGGACACCCAGGTTGGGGTGCTACATGGAGTCTGGGTGAGGGGTGGGGGGCAGCAGGGGCCAGAGGAGGGGAGGGGACTGATCTCGGGCACCGGGGTGGAGTGCCGGCGGGCTGCCTGGAGGAGGAGGCTGGGGTGTGCGGGCCGAGGGCGTTGCGTGCGCATGCGCGGAGGAAAGCGGGCGCGCACTCGGGTCACTGTGGCGGAGGAAAGCGCCGCGGGCGCTGCGCATCCCGGCCTCTCGCCTCTAAAATGGGGACAAAGCGACAGTTGTCCCCGGACAAACAGATGGGGCGGAGCTCCGAGGACAGACGAGGCGCTGAGGCGGGAGCGCGAGCGGGATTGGCTGCAGGGCCTGGCCGGGGCGGGACTAAAACAGAAAGGAAACCAGGGATTGGACACTTACAGCCGGGGGCTAGGTTGTGGGGCGGGACTAACGAGAGGAAGGACGGGGAAAAGAGAACGACGATTGGCCAAGAGGATGAGGCCGGGGCGGGACAAACAGGCGAATGAATGGGATAGGATCAGGCGGGGCGTGTCAGGCCAATGGGCGTCTCCCGATCCGCTTAAGGACTGCGGTCGGTGGGGAAATTGAGGCACAAAGCGGACTCTCCTTCGTCCGGGCCCCAGCGCAGGTCAGGGGCAACGTGGGTTCTCTCCTTTTGCCCCTTCCCCCGGCCTCCCTATTATGACTGGCGCTCAGGAAAAGCCCCGGCTCGCGCCCACGTGCCGTCCCCAGGGGGGTGCGACCCGCGCCTCCACTTACAGGCGAGGAAACTGAGGCACGAGGGCGGGAAGCTGCAAGTCTGGGAGGTGCCGACTCCAGCTGGCAGGCCCCAGGAGCCGGCGGCGCGGTGCCAGGCTGCATCCGCATTTGTGCAGCCTGTCTACACCCACTATTCGTATTTGAGGCTACACCCCATCTCTGCTCAAGGCTGCACCCCCATTTGTGCTCAAGGCTGCACCCCCATTTGTGCCCGGCTGCACCCTGTTCCTGTGCTCTCCATACTCCCGTTTGTGCCCAGGCTGCACCCCCCCATTTGTGCCCGGCTACACCCCATTCGTGGGGCCTCTCTGCACTGGCCTGGGGGGTGCTGACAACACTCCGGATCTGGAACCGGGAGACATCTGCCCGAAGCCACCCGCCCAGAGCGCCCCCTAAGGCGCTGTCCCCAGGGCTGCCCCCCACAGGCCCGGCTGCACCCTGAGGCCTAGGGACAGGCTAGAGGTGCAGAAATCGAGGTGGCGCCTTGGCTCCAGGGCACAGACCTATGCCCCATGTGGGCTAGACCAGTGTTAGTCCAATCTCGGTGCATCTGCAAACAGGCCTGGGGGAGGTCTTGCTGGGGAGACCCTGGCTGTGTGCAGTGCCAGCTGTCTACTCGGGGTGCTATTTGTGGCCAGTCAGTCCAAAGTCAAATGGTAAATCACAAAAATAACTTGTGGGGGCTCCAGGCTGCACACTCGGCATGTTTTAATTAAATCCCATAATGACCCTCAAAGATGGCGGCTGTTGTTATGTCCGTTTAAGAGGCAGAGAAACCAAGGCACAAGGAGGTTCCTATGTCTGGGACCCCAGGACGCCTCGCCCCTCCTCGGGAACTGGCACTCCCGCGCTGAGAGGCCCTGGCGGGTGGGGGTGGGAGGCGATGAGCCCATGCCCACAAGGTGGCGAGGCCATGGGCAGGCAGCCTTCCCACGGCCACTTGGGAACGCCTGGCGCTGCGAGAAGAGGGTACAAGCGCCTAGAGGGGTATGAAAAGGCTAAAAACAGCTTTATTAGCCCCAAACTGGGAACATTCGAATGTCCATAGTGAAAAGCTGGTACCCGATGTTCACAATTAAAAAGCCCCAAAGCCACGCGTGGGTGTGGCTGCGGTGGGACGGCCTGGGTGCTGTGCTGTGTGGAGGGGGTGGCTCCTTAAGAAATGGACCACATGAGAATGGGGAGAAATTCAATTTCTCTAAGTTGAACTCTTGATATTCCCAAAAGCAGTGTGGACAACCAAAGCTATAGGCAGAGCCCCCAGTCTTGGGGTTTGTTCATATAAAACTTAACCCGGCAAAGGATAGGTCAAGTCTACTTAAAATTCAGGCCTAAGAGTCACCCCCAAGAGAGCCTCTTTTGTTGCTCAGATGTGGCCTCTCTCCAGCCAACACAATGAGCAGTCTCACCACCCTACCCCTCTCTACGTGGGACATGACTCCCAGGGGTGTGGACCTTCCTGGCAACGTGGGACAGAGATCTTGGAATGAATGGAGACTCAGCATCAAGGGATTGAGAAAAACCCTAGAATGAGCTGAGACTTAGCATTAAGGGATTGAGAAAACCTTCTGGACCAAAAGGTGGAAGAGGGAAATGAGACAAAGTGTCAATGGCTGAGAGATTCCAAACAGAGTCGAGAAGTTATCCTGGAGGTTATTCTTATGCATCAAGTAGATATCATCTTGTTATTCAAGATGTAATGGAGAGGCTGGAGGGAACTGTAGAGCTGTGTTCCAGTAGCCATGTTTCTTGAGGATGATTGAATAATGACACAGCTGTCACAATGTGACTGTGTGATTGTGAAAACCTTGTGTCTGATGCTGCTTTTATCTACCTTGTCAACAAAGGAGTAGAACATATGGAATAAAAATAAATAATAGGGGGACCAAATGCTAAAATAAATTTAGTTTAAATGCTAGTGATCAATGAAAGCAAAGGATAAGGGGTATGGTAGGTATAATCTTTTTTTTTTCTTTTCTTTCCTGTGTTCGTTTTATTTCTTTTTCTATTGTCTTTTTATTTCTGTTTCTGAATTAATGTAAATGTTCTAAGAAATGATGAATATGCAACTAAGTGATGATATTGTGAATTACTGATTATGTATGTTGCTTTATTTTGTTTCTTTATTTTTTTAATTAATAAATAAATTTAAAAAAAAGAAAAAAAGAAATGAACCACAGAGCTGCGGGACCAGCCATCCCACTCCTGGCACAGAGGCAAAGGGACTGCAGAGGTCCTGCAGGCCTGTTCACAGACGTCCTGGCGGCATCAGGTGGAGACCACCCAAAGGTCTGGCAGCAGAAGGGAGGGCAAGCACATGTGGGCTCCACACAACGGGGTGTTGATCAGCCAGAAAAAGGACTAACTCGCGGGGCCCCGGAAGGCGAGTGAGAGCCAGGCCAGGTGCTGGGGCGGGGACGGGGTCGCCGGTGACTGCTGACTGGACGGGCTTCCCTTGGGGTAGCAAGAATGTTCTGGAACTAGTGGAGATGGGTGCTCACTGCTGTGAACGTAGCTAATGTACCAAATCGCACTCTTTACGAAGGCTGAAATGGTTAATTTTATGCTAGGTATACTTTGCACAATACAAGAAAAAACTTCCAGCGATGCTCACGGTGGGAAAAGGAGCAAACGTCCACTCCTTGTGCACCCAGGGGCCAAGATGGCACACCCAGGTGCACAGTGTGTGTGGCCCAGGTGTGTGAGGTCTGCAGCCAGGTGGGCAGGGGGTGCCGGGGGAAGGGGTCCTTCCCTGCAGCCAGGGAGGCCAAGGTGCGGCTGGGCTGGGAGCACCCACCTAGGCCCTCGCCCTCCTCAAGCACCTCCCCTGACCCCATGGACGCCATGGCTGACAGTCCAAAGGAAACAGGATTGCTGGGGCCGGGCTTTGCTGAGAGCTTCGGGCATCCCTGAGGGCCTCTGGGCCATGGGCATGGGACAGGGGTGGGGGGGCGGGCAGGAGCACTGCTCTGAGCTCTGTGCTGGGGACTTTGAGATGGGCTGGACCCCAGAAGCTGAAGGGGGTGCTGCAAATGGGTCTCCTGGTGGAGACACATCTGAGCACCGATTAGAATTAATGCCAAGGTCACAAGCTATAGCCTCAGGCACAGGTAAGGGCGTGGAGTCCAGCCAGGTGGTCCTAGGTGCAAATTCAGACCCAGTCAACACCCACGGAAAGCCCAACTGGCGAAGGGACAGTAGACAAACCCACTCTGAGCTCCTGCATGAGGCCAGGGACCCAGATGGCCTCAACCGGACAAGGGCACAGCCCGGCACAGATGCTCCCCCCCAACCCCCCATCACCTGTCAGAGTAATAATCAGGAAATCACAGGCCCTAGGACATGAGTACAACTCGAGGAAGGGCGCAAAGGAGGAGGGAAGGGATATGGGAAGGATACCAGGGCGCAAAGGAGAGAGGAAGTCAGACGGTCAGACTCTAAGTGGGCCCCCAAGGCCGTTACACACTTGCCAGGCAGGAAGTCGGGCTGAACAACCCAGAGAACAGGAGGCTGATGCTGCTTTGCAGAATTTCCCCATCTCTGACCCGCTATGCTTTGGATACTTCCATAAATGGGAAGCTCGCTCCCAAAGAAGATAGCCCAGCCCTGCCTGGACACAGCCAACTGTCCAGAGGTTTACTGTAACAGGAGTGGTGGCCATGGACGAAAGGGCCGGACACGATTGTTTGGGGGAGGAAAGGGGGAGACTCAGGAGCCAGGCAGGCAGTGCCACAGGCTGGGTCTGGAATTGGACTGACCTGGATTGGAGTCTTGGCCCTACTGCTATGTGCCTGGTGACTTGTCTCTCCAAGCCTATTTCTTCTCTTTTGAAATGGCCATAACTGTGCCTACCTCATAGGTCTGTGCACATATTCGAGGAGCTGAGGTAGTACAATGACTGGCACACAGAAGGTGCCAAATAAGTGTGTCACCCTGCTTCGGGGCTACAGTGATGTGGAGCAAACGCCACTGTAGTTTCCTACCTCTGAAACTTTCCACGTGCTCTAACTTCCACCTGGCCATATCCGTACTCCATCAGTCACACCCTCCCCACGCACCTACCGAACTCCTATGCATCCCGCAAAACCCTAAGGACAAGATGAATTCTCTCTGGTCAAGTCCTGAGTCCGGGGGCTGGGAGCATCTAGGCTGGGTTCTGATTATCCCACAGTGATGTGATGTGAGTTTCCGAGGGCAGGGACTCTGTCTGGCACGCGGCAGCCACAGGGCCAATGCTTGCTGAATCAATACACGCATGAACGAATGAACGGTCAGGTGGGCGGCACAAGGCGGAGACCCAGAGCCGGCCAGCCCCTTTAGCGGCGCCCCATCCCCAGCTCCCCACAACCTCGAAGGCCCAGGAGGGGGCAGACAAAGGGGCAAGGTGGGGGCACTTCCGGGCAGAGCGGGGGCTGCAACCCACCCGTCCGGCGCCTTTAAGGGGCGGGACTTGCGCGCGGAGCGCCGCGTCCGATTGGTCGTGGGTGATGTCACGCGAGGGGGGGCGGGGCGGAGCGGCGCTCGGGGTTCGGGGCCGCGCGAAGATGGCGGCGGCGGCGGCGGCGGCGGGGCCCGGGGTGGCGGCGGTGGCGCCGAGCTCGCTGCTGCTCGTGGTGGGCGGCGAGTGCGGGCGCCCGGGACTGCTGGCCTACGTGCTGGACGAGCTGGAGCGAGGTCGGGCCCTCGGGCGGGGACGCGGGCGCGGGGGGACGTGGCTGGGGGAGGCGGACACGGCCGTGGGGGCCACGCCCGGGGCCTGCGACCCGCGCGATCAGGCAGCCTGGGCCTTGTCCCCGCGCCCCGCCGAGGCCCTCCCGGGGAGCGCGTGTGCGCCGCCGGTCCCAGCCCCCAGCCGCCCAGCGCCCCGGACCCCGCGGTCCGCCAGGGGCCCGGGCGCCCACCCGGCTCAGGCCGCCTCGCCTGCAGCGCAGGACCCACTCGGCCGCGGCGGGGTGGGGACAACGTCGGGGCCTGGTGGGCAGCTGGGAATCCCGGCCTGGACCGAGAGCAGCTAGGGCGGCGGGCCTGGAGCCCGCAGGGCGCTCTTTTCCTCCCTGGCTGCTGCGGGGACTGCTAATTGGGGCGTGGGCCGGAGGCCTGCGGGACCTGGCAGCCGGCAGATGAGTCACGGGTACACCTGTAGGGTTCACCTGCTATCCTGGCACTGGTGCCGTGAAACTGCACGGGGGCTGGGAGCGATGTCGCGCCCCCTCCCGGGGCCTCCTGTACAACAGAGGGGCGGTGCACACCTGGCGAGGTGTCCGGAGCACCTGTGCTGAGCTCTTGGCTGGGTAGAGGGTATGGGGTACAGTGACAGGTGGGCCCCAAAGGGCTGTGGCCAAGCCCAGGCCTGGTGGGGTGGAGGGGAAGAGGAGGCAGGGGAGAGGAGGCAGGGGAGAGGGCCACATCTGAGTCTGAAATGCTGAGTCTGGGCAGGGGCCCATGGCACTGCAGGGTAGGTGGAGGAGGGGGCCTGGGATACCGGTTGACCCTCACCCCGTCCCCCAGGCCTCCGTTCCTGGGACGTGGACCCCAGCATCTGCAGCCTGGATGAGCAACTGAAGATCTTTGTGTCCCGGCACTCAGCCACCTTCTCCAGCATCGTGAAAGGTGAGGAGGGGTCCCTGCCTGCCCCAGCTCCTCCGGGGTGCCAGATGTGAGAACAACGGGATAGGAGCCCCCATAGGGCCCCCTCCATCCTCAGACACCCCAAGGCCCCCGTTTACAGATGAGGAAACCGAGGTGTGAGGGCCCGGAGGAGAGGAGGGGGCCTGTGGCTGAGATGCAGCGGGAAGGGCTTATCCAGTTGATTGGTGGCCCCTGGGGCTGAGTGTGGGCCCTGCAGGGGCAGGACCTGGTCTGCTTCACACAGGGCCTGGTATACAGTAGGTGCTCAGCAGTGGGGAGCCAAGGAGGAGCATAGTAGAGGCCGGGGGCTGCCCACTGGGGCCCACGTGTTGCCCAGAGGCTCCAGCTGAGTCACTCCTGCCTCTGGGCAGGGAAGGAAGTGACCGCAGCCCCATCCCAGCTGCTTCCTGAACCCTTGCAGGGGTGAGGCTGGGCATTCGGTCCGCCTGTGGGTTGCAGGGCTGTGTACCCAGGCGGTACCTCGGTTTCCCACCTGTGAGCGGGCTGTGTCCACACGTGATAAGTGCGCATGGTGTGCAGGAGCTAGGGGCAGGTGGGTGGTGCCAACTGGACACAGCTCCAGCCTTGGCCTGGCCCGCGAGGATCATGCCCGGGCTCTGGGGACACAGACCAGGGCTTGGACTCACCACTTTCGTGGCTCCTGATGTCCTGCAGCCCCTATCGGCTGCTGCCCTCGCTCCCTTCTATGCCACCTCCCTCCCCTGGGGCCTCTGCCTCGGGCCCTTCCCTGGCACCTCAAATGGGGGCAAGTGGCCCCCTCAGGGGTTTCAAACAACAGACACTCACCACAGTCCCGGGACCCAGAAGGCCAGGGTGAAGGTGCACAGAGTGGCCATCTTTCCGTGTGTCTGTCATTCTGTGTCCTTAGGTTAGGGGTGGCCCTCCAGTGTGGGGACCCCATTTCCCGGTAGAGGCACAGGGTGGGGGTCCTGACCTGACTCTGGGGCTGGGGTCCAGCCTCATCCCCACCTGCAGCCCTCCTGTGGGGGGGGGGGGCTCATTAACCGGGTGTTCCCGGTGGCCCCTGCCCATGGCCCGGCTCCCCCATAGGCCAGCGAAGCCTGCACCACCGTGGGGACGCCCTGGAGGCCCTGGTGCTCCTCAACGCGGCCGACAAGTCCCTGTGTGAGGAGGTGAGGACATGCGGGTGGGCTGCCAGGACCCCATCCTGGGCCCCCACCTTGCTCTGCCCCAGATCCTCTCCCTACTCCCAGGAAGCAGCCCTGATGGCCCCACCCAGCCTCCCCCAGGGGGTAAAGGCAGTTCTCTAACACAGGCCAGACCTGACCAGCATTAGCTCCCAGCCCCCTTGGCTAGACGTGCTTATCCAGGCCCCCAGCTGTGGGCATCTGGCCTCTTAGAGGGACAGCCCTGGGCAGCCACTGGACACCTTTCCCAGGTTCACTCCTTCTGCTACCTTGAGAGCTTGTGGTCCGGGGGAGAGAACATCAGTACTGGGTCGGAAGGAGCTAAGGAGGAGCAGGGCCTTTGTAGGATGAGCAGGAGTTTGCTGGGGGGTGGGGTTTGGAGGTCCAGAGACTGCTTTCTCCACACAGGGTGGGGACGGAGGGAATGATGGGGCTGGATGCCTTCGTGGGGCACGTACCCTAATACTGCGCCCCTCTGCAGCTCCGGAACCTTCTGCTGGACCCCGCCCCTCACAAGCTGCTGGTGCTGGCAGGGCCCTGCTTGGAGGAGACAGGGGAGCTGCTGCTACAGACCGGGGGCTTCTCATCCCACCACTTCCTCCAGATCCTGGAGGATAAGGAGGTGAGGGGCCCCCACCTGTCTCCCTGTGCCCTCCTGGTCCACAGAAGTTCACCCTAAGTCAGTGCCCCCCTGGGGGATGGGGTGGCCCTGGATTGGGTCCACCCCTCTGGGTTCGCAGTCTGCTTGGGGAGGCAGGGAGATGGGGGCGATGGCAGGGGCCGAGGTGGGGGGTGGAGGGTGCAGGGCAGAATGGGAGTGGTGGGGGGTGGCCCATGCAGTTTGGATTTGGCTGGGCCCACCAGCCCGGGAGTCCCCTAACCTGCCCTCCCACTGCAGATCAGGGAGCTCCTGGCCTCCGGGCCCCAGTTCCCCACCCCACCCACGCTCACCATCACCTGCCCGACCTTTGGCGGCTGGAGCCGGCTGGATCCCGAAGTGCCTGGCTTGCAGGGCTGGCTCCAGCTCCGGCTGAACCCGCCAGTGCAGCTGCCGGCCTCGGAGGGCCTGCGCGAGTTCCTGCAGTATGTGGCTGAGGCTCTGGAGCCGCCGTCCCCATTCGAGTTGCTGGAGCCGCCGGCTGCCGTGGGCTTCCTCAAGATCGCCCGGCCCTGCTGCTACGTCTTCCCCGGCGGCCTGGGGGACGCTGCCTTCTTCGCTGTCAATGGATTCACGGTGCTGGTCAACGGCGGCTCGAGCCCCAGGTCTAGCTTCTGGAAGCTGGTGCGGCATCTGGACCGCGTGGACGCGCTGCTGGTGACCCACGCGGGCGCCGACAGCCTGCCGGGCCTCAACAGCCTGCTGCGGCGCAAGGTGGCAGAGCGCGAGGCGGCGACCGGGGAGGCCGCGGGGCCGGTGGGGGAGGCCGCGCTGCGCAGCCTCGTCTCGCCGGACCTGGGCGTCGTCTTCCTCAACGCGCGCGCGTCCGCCGCGCCGGCGACCGAGTCGCGGCTGGTGCGTGGCCAGGACGAGCTGGGGCTGGCTCTGGGCCTGCTGGGCCGCCTGGGCATGGCGCCCCTGCCCCTTAGCCGCGGGCCGCCGCCGCCGCAACCGACCGTGCTGTTCCAGAAGCTGGGCGTGGGCCGGCTGGACCTGCACGTGCTGCACCCCGCGGCGGGCGGCAGCGGCGAGGCAGACGCGGCGCAGGGCTCGGCGTGCGCCCTGCTGGTGTGGCACCCCGCGGGCCCCGCCGAGAAGGTGGTGCGCGTGCTCTTCCCAGGCTGCACGCCGCCCGCCCGCCTGCTCGAGGGCTTGGCGCGCCTGCAGCACCTGCGCTTCCTGCGGGAGCCCGTGGTGACGCCCCGCGACCTGGAGACGCCGCCGCGGGCCGGGAGCAGGGAGAGCCTGGGTTCCCGCGACAGCCTGCGGCGCGACGGCCGCCCCGCCCCCGCCAGGCCCGGCCCGGAGCGCCCCGGTGTGCCCCGGAAGGAAGCCCCCACTCCCGGGCCTCGAGAGGCCAAGAGAGAGCCCAGGCCTGGCGCCCTCCGGCTGCAGTCCCGGGACGCGCGGCGCGTGACGTCAGCTGCGCCAGATCCCAAGGAGGCGGGGTCCCGGTTGGCCGCCCAGCCCCGGAGGGCGCCCGGCATCGCTGAGGACGGGCCGCGCAGCCACCCCACATTCCGCTGCGCAGACAGCAGCCCTGCTCCAGCATCCGGCGCCTCACCCTTGGCCCCACCAGCACCCCCGCCCCACCTGGAACACGGCCAGGAGGGGGCCAGCCCCGAGAAGACACAGGAGCCGCTGGCGGCCACTAGCCCCCCGCAGGCACACTCGCCCTCGCCACCCGGGCCCCGGCGCGGCACGACCGAAAGTACCCGGCGCCTGTCGCTGAGCCCACTGCACACAGGGGAGCCGGTGCCCGACGCCTCCCCCACCGTGACCACGCCCTCGCTGCCGGCCGAGGTGGGCTCGCCGCACTCCACCGAGGTGGACGAGTCCCTGTCGGCTTCCTCCGAGCAGGTGCTGCCGCCCGGCCTCCCGCTTCGGGGCCCCCGGGTGCGCCGCTCGGCCTCCCCGCACGATGTGGACCTATGCTTAGTGTCACCCTGCGAGTTCGAGCACCGCAAGGGCCCCCCTGCAGCCTCCCCTGGAGGCTCCAATGGCAGCAGCGCCCGGTCCCAGGAGCGCACTGGGGTACCGGGCCCCGAGGAGACGCCCCCCACCTCTGTCAGCGAGTCCCTGCCCACCTTGTCTGACTCGGAGCCCCTGCCCACTGTGCCCGGCCCAGTGGATTCTGACGAGGACACCGAGCGCTTCGGGGGGCCTCGCCAGCGCGACCCACTGCCCAGCCCACTGCAGGACCCACCCCCGCTGCCTGCCTCTCCCGGCATCTGCATGGTAGACCCTGAGATTCTGCCACCCGAGCATACCCGGCCGCCAGAGAGCCTCTGCCGCGCCCGCAAGCCCGTGGCACGCTCAGGGCCGAGCACCAGTGGCCCCAAAGCCCCTCCAGTGGCTAAAAGCAAAGGGCCGGCTGGCGGGGACAGGGCTGGGCGGCCCCTCAGCGCCCGGGGTGAGCCCAGTGACAAGGGCAGCCGGGCAGCCCTGTCTAGGAAGCCCTCTGTACCCAAGGCGGCCACACGAGGCGCGCCAGGTGAGTGTCCGGGGCTGTGAGTACTGGATGGGGGTCAGGACCCGGTGGCTGTGTGCCCTTGGCCTTGGCACCTGCCCTCTCTGGGCCTCAGGGTTAGGACAGGGACTGTGATGGCACAGCAAGGCCAGTGAAGGGGGAAAGCATAGCCTAGCCCAGAGGGGACTTGGGGGCCGCCCCCAGGCATCACAGTTGATGCGCTTTGTTTCCCACGTGGGTGACGCAGGCTTTTCCTGGGGGCCGGCCATGTACGTACTGCTGCCCAGCAGGGACCCACATTCCAGAGCAGGGGATGGTGGGTTCGGCCCAGCCATGCTGCCGCCTTCAGCTTAGACCCGTGAGCCCTTGACAGTTTGCGGCCCTGATCCCCAAGCGCCAGCCGAGAGCTGCCCACAGGCCTCTCCTGGAGCGCCAAGTACTGTCCAGCCCTGGCCCATGCCAGCGGTGTTGGCTTGCCGTCTGTCCTCAGGTCTGGGGCCCTGGCGTATGTCCAGCCCACCCGGCTTACTTGCTGCACACAGCCTTGGCATGGGTCAGCGCGGCCCAGGGCCATGGGGGGTCTGGGGGGTCAGGAGGTAGGATCCGTGGGCCGAGCCTTCCAAGCTCCCTTCCTCACCGCCTGGTGCCCAGGTCTAGATTTCCCAGGTCTGCATTTTCCTTGCTGCTGTCTGAGTCAATGCAAGTCTCCAGGTCAGAGCAGAGAGAGTCCCCAGGGGGCTCCAGAGGGATGGGCAGGGGGTGGCACCCAGGGCCCGTTCAGACCCTGATTCCAGGAGTCTCGGCCTCACCCATGTGGGGCCTCCTGCTCGGCCTCAGCCGGTTCCACAGCGGTTCCCAGTTCTGCAGTCCCCGCAGGCTCACGGGCTGGGCTGCGCCCTCCTGAGGGGGAAGGGGCAGGCAGACTCCTGCCCGGACGCCTGCAGATCCGGGAAACCGAGGCTGGGGGCTGGCATTGCACACAAGCCGTGGGCGTTGACCATCCCCAGTGCCCTCCCCGCCACCCTGGGCTGGGCCCCGAGCCAGGCCTGGCCTTGCAGTTTATCTGGGGAGGGTGGGAGAGGGTGTGCGCATCTGGCGCCCCCGCGGCTGAAGCGTCTCCCTCCCCACAGGCACCACCCCCGGCCACCCGGTCTACCTCGACCTGGCTTACCTGCCCGGCGGGCGCAGCGCACGCCTCGTGGGCGAGGAGTTTTTCGCGCGGGTGCGTGCGCTTTGCTATGTCATCAGCGGCCAGGACCAGGACAAAGAGGAGGCCATGCGGGGCGTCCTGGATGGGCTGCTGGCCGGCAAGGCACGGTGGGATCGCGAGCTCCAGGTGCGGGGCCGGGGGGGTGGGGGGGGGGGTGGGGGGGGGGGGGGGGCGGGGGCTCAGACAGCTTGGGCACAGCCCGAGGCGGCGGAGGGGCTGCCTGCTGGGCGTGGCCTCCAGGGACCCTGTTCCGTCGAGCAGAGAGCAGAGGGGCACCGGGAGGGCGGGAGGGCCCTGCGGGAGCGGGGGTGGGGGGAGCCTCTAGCCCCCATGCCCACCCTCACCCTCGTGCTGCCGCAGGTCACGCTGATCCCCACCTTTGAGTCGGCCGCCCTGCGTGAGTGGTACCGGGAGACGCGCGCGCAGCAGCAGGCATTGGGTGTCACTGTGCTGGGCAGCAACAGCACCGTGGCCATGCAGGACGAGACCTTCCCTGCCTGCAAGGTTGAGTTCTAGCCCCTGCTGGGCCTCCTGCCCCAGAAATAAATCACCTGCCTCTGGCTGTGGCCTCCTTTCTTCTGTGACCCTGCGGGGTGGGCGTGCCTGCTTCTCATTTCCATTTCCCAGATCAGGAAACTGAGGCGGGGGTAGGGGTGGGGGCTTCCAGAGCTATAACTGCCGTGGACTGCACACCCCCTCAACTTGGCCCCAGGGCCCAGTGGGCAAGGGAGGGTGGACAAGATGGGATGGGAACAGGGAAGTTGGGGGGGGTGGCTGTGAGGGGCAGGAAGTCACTGCCTGGGAAGCCCTTGGGGGCAGACGTCCTCTCTATGCCCTGTGCTCACAGCCGGAAGGCCAGACTCTCAGAGAGGTCTCCAGAAAGAAACTGAGACTCATCTCCTGCTCTCTGTACAGACTTGAGAGCAGGAAAGGGGCTTCCAGAGCGGGATGAAAAGCGAACCCCAAAATGACAATCTGGTCCTGACCTCAGTGCCTGTGTGTGACTTGGGGAAGTGTCTCTGCGGTAATGACGAAGCGGAGGGGCTCAGGGGATACGTTAGTGGGTTAGCCGGTAGGCCCTGTATGCCTGGCGCATGTTCCTGTGAGAAGAGGGGGTGTCTGCTGGGCAACCGGCAGGGTTGGGGATGAGTCTCCAGGAGGCAGTTCCTGCTGTGGAAGCGCTGTCAAAATGTGCAGCTAACACAGCTGCCCCAGCAGACGCAGACTCTTGGGCGGGCCCTCGGCCGGTTGACAGACTGCTGTGTTTGTGCACTCCCTCTGGCCTTGCCCACCAAGGGTCAGAGAAGCAGACAAGAGATGATAGCAGGGACTCCAAGCAAAATGAAACTCAGATGACAGCAAGTAAGAGCTAAGTGGAGTAAGTGGGTCTCCTATTTGTATCATTTGCAGAGAGGTTAATGTTAATCTGCATGAGCTGAATAGGAATAGTTAAATGCGTAGTGTAAACACTAGGAGGAAAAAAAAACGGTTTATAACTTTCAAACTACTATAGGAGGATAAATTAGAGTTAGAATGAATACGAATCCTAAAGAGCATTTGTAAGGGTGGTGGTAGAAATCGAAAGCACAAAATGAGATAATACATATACATAAAAATTGCCAGTAATTACAGTAAATGTAAATGGCAAAAATTCCAATTAAAAGGCAGAAGGTTGTCAGGCTGTATTTTTTTAAATTCAAGTTCTACGTTGTTTACAAGAGACATATTAACATAAAGATGTTGAAAGTAAAGGATGGGAAAAGATAAACCTGGCAAATATTTTTTAAAGTAAACTGGAAAATTAAAGTTGATACAGTTATACAAGTAATAAAGTTTTATTTTTTGGTATGTTACTAGAAATAAGGAGCATCAAATCAGAGCTTTAACTCACCAAGAAGGTCCAGCAGTTCCAAACTTGGATGGACCTTATAAAAGACCCTCAAAATATATAAAGAACCACTGGGAACAATCACAAGTTAATTTCTTTTTTTAATCTGTTATAAGGTTTCCTAGCACAGTTGGTATTCTGGTTTGCTATTTTACAGTTCTAAAGCCAAGAAAATGTCCCAATTATAACAAGTCTATAGAAATGTCCAATCTAAGGCATCCAGAGAAAGATACCTTGGTTCAAGAAGACCGGTGAAGTTCAGGGTTTCTCTCTCAAGTGAGAAGGCACATGGCAAACATGGTCAGGGTTTTTCACTCATCTGGAAGGGCACATGGCGAACACAGTGTCATCTGCTAGTTTCTTCTCCTGGCTTCCTGTTTTATGAAGCTCCCCAGGAGGCGTTTCTCTTCTTCATCTCCAAAGGTCACTGGCTGTGTACTCTCTGCTTCTCGTGGCTACATGGTTCTGCTCTCTCAGAATCTCTTTTATTCTCCGAAATGTTTCCTCTTTTATAGGATTCCAGTGAACTGATCCAGACCCACTTGAATGGGTGGAGACACATGCCCACTTAGTCCAGTTTAACAACCACTCTTGATTGAGTCACATCTCCAGGAACACGCTCTAATTGCAATTTCAAGCATACAGTACTGAATAGGGATTAGAAGGAACGGCTGCCTTCACAAAATGAGATTAGGATTAAAGCATGGCTTTTCTAGGGTCCATACATCATTTCAAACCAGCACAGCTGGTTCAGATTCCGAGGAAGCACGCCTCCTCATCTGGATGTAGTTTTATTTTGGCGGACTGGTGTTCTGGGTGTGGCTGAACCCTCCTCACCGTCCCTCGGGGGCCCCCAAGAGGTCCCTTCTTTCAGACCCAGTCCTGGGCCCTGCCGGACCGCATGGGCAGAGCTGTACCCCAGCACCAGAAATACTGGTGAAAACCACTAATGGCTCCTGCCAGTTGCCCCTAAAGTTAGTTTAGTTTTGGGCAGGGGTCAAACCAAGATGGTAAATATCTGTGGCTCTCTGGGCCACACGGGCTCTGTCGGCCTGCCCTGGCACTGCGGGGAGCAGAGGTGCGCCTGCGAGGCTGTAGGACGGGCACCACTGCGGGACCGCTCTCGTCAATGTGCATGAACAGCCTGGGGCCCGGGGGGCGGGGAGCTTGTTTCTGGGAAAGGAGAGACCCCAAAGCAGGTTTTTGGCATGAATTAGAATGTTTTCAGGTATAAGGAATAAATTTCTTATTCTTTGACAAAATGAAGAGAGACTTGGCTCTCACGGGTATAGTCCAGGAGGGTCAGGGCTGGGGACGGGGTTGGGTGGGGGACTGGGCTGGAAGCCAGAGCCCAGCGCCGGGGCTCTCCCCATCTCGGCCCCACCTTTCCCTGCTAAGGGCACCCTGGAGGTGAGGTTGAGGCGTGTGGGGCCAGATTTAGACCGCCCCACAGCGACCCTAGCAACCTCGTCTGTGCTCCGGCCATGCTGACCTCATACTTGGGTGGGCTGTTCCGTCCTCTTGGGCCTCCTGCCTGCTCCACCCCCGCTGCCTGTCCATCACCCACCCTCCTCCTCTCTGTCCCCCTGTCCCACCTGTCACCTGGTCTTTCTGTCCGTCCTCTCTCCCTCCCTCCCCCTTCCAGCCAACTGTCTGGACGAGCCCCTGCCACCCTCTTCTGGGCAAGCACTAAAGGCCTCCCCACCCAGCATCTGGGTGGCGTGCAGGCTGGAGGGAGGGGGGTGGCGCCTGGCAGTCCTCAGTCCAGGTTTCTGGGATGTGCTCCTCCAATCCCCCACCCCACCCCCGAGGCCCCAGCGTCCGGCCTGGCCCTGGGTGGAAGTGGCTGTGCGGGCAGCTCCTGACCTTCCCGGGCCCAACTGTTGCCCCTTGGGGAGCCCCGCCCCCACGGCTATGGCCCACTCCCTGGTACCACACTGCCCCCGCCTCTTGTGTTTCCACCTGGTTCTGTCCGACTTGCTGGCTTGTTTATGGCCTTTCACCCTCCTGTGAGCCCAACAGCAGGACCCGCTCGGTCGCCACAGGGTCCCCAGAGCTCAGGACAGGGGCTGTCACCCTCCTCACACAGCAGGTGCTGCAACACATTAGGTACCGTGCACAGTTGCCCACACACTGCTGCACACAGTGGGTGTCCACATCCCTGCACACAGTGGGTGCTCATCACCTGCACAGGGTAGGTGCCAACACCCCACACACAGTGGGTGCCTACACCCCGCACACAGTGGGTGCCCACATCCCTGCACATATAGTTGATGCCCACACCCAGCACACAGTGGGTGCCCCACATCCCTGCACACAGTGAGTATCCACATCCCTGCACACGTGTGGGTGCTCATCATCTGCACACAGTAGGTGCCAACACCCTGCACACAGTGGGTGCCCACACCCTGCACACAGTAGGTGCCATCACCTGCTGGCACACACCAGTTGTCCAGGAGCTGGGTGACTGCAAGCACCTAACAACCTCTCTGGACATTCCCCCCTGTGCTGTTTTGAAACTGTTCTGCACCCCAGAAAAGCCACTTTCTTTCAATCCCAATCCACACTTGTGGGGACAGACCTACTGTTGAAGGTGGAACCTTTGATTGGGTTGTTTCTGTGGTGATGTGACGTGTCCAATTTGGGGGTGGCCTTTGATTAGATGGAGATGTGACTCCACCCATTCCAGGAATCTTGATAAGTTTACTGGACTCCTTGAAAAGAGCTCACCGAGAGAGAGGCAGGTCAGAGTCAAAGCAGGCACTTGGAGCCAACAGACAAGCCTGGGTGCTAAGCGAGAATCACAGAAATAGCCAGAACTTGAAGAGAAGAAATTGCTGGCCCCAGAAGATGCTAAGAGATGAAACAGAATTCTTCTCTGGAGGACCTATGTGGGGACCCACAGATGCTCAGAGAGGAAGCCACAGCATCAGAAGCTGGAAGCCACGGGACTGGGAACCAGGACCAGCAGACACCACGATGAGAGACGTCCGCCTTCCGTGAGTCAGGATGTCTTTCCCTGGATGCTTTAGTTTAACATCTTTAAGGCCTTAGAACTGTAAACTTGTAACTTAATAAATCCCCTTTATATAAGTCGATCCATTTCTGGTATCTTTGCATTCTGGCAGCTTTAGCAAAGCCAAAACACCCCCAATCTTGGAAAGAAAGAAATTGACCTGGACTTCTGGGGGACCTGGGCATACATTATGGGGATCCCTACCTGCTCATTCCTGAGATATCTAAGACTGGCCTGTTCTTCTCACCTGAAGTCGGAGCAGGGAGCAGCAGAGGGTTGTGGGCAAGTCCAGGCCCCAGGTCTTGCAGTACCTCCTGGAAGTGTGGCCTGGTCTCAGGGCCTCAGCTTGCTGCAGTACACCTTCTCAGCCCCTCCCCAGAAAGGATGGCATGAAGGGAGCCCAGCAGGCCAGAGGAGGGTTTCCCAGGCGAGGGGACCACATAGGAACCGAGCGCTAAAGGCAGATGTCCAGCTGAGAAATAGCGCCCTCCGCAGCTGGCCGGCAGGTGCAAAGGCCCTGGGGTGGGGGGTGCTGACCATCCCTGCTGGATAGGGCTACGATCCGGACTGTAAGGCCAGAGGCCTGAGGGGTTTGTACTGGGCACTGAGCCAGGGAAGAGTTTAGGACTGTGGTGCAGGTGGCTGGCTCCTTTAACCCCCTACCCGCCACCCTGCCCCATGGGTATGGGCTGATAATTCTGAAACCACATACACGTAACAAGTAAGTAAACAGGAGTTGGGGGGGGGGAATGGCGGGAATCAGGGGCCGTTGCAGGAGTGGGAGGTGCAGACGGCGGGGGCCAGGGGCCACTGTGGGTGTGTGTGGGGGGGTTGCAGATGCATAGGTAGGGGAGGACACACGTGGGAAAGGCCACGTTGGGCACCAGCTGAGCTGACCTGCAGTCCATGGCAGGCCCAGAGGGTCCCATACATGCCCCTCCTGGAGCTGTGTGGGCCCTGCACACGTGCAAGCGTCCTTCCGGGTCCGCAGAGGCGCCCAGCAGCACAGGGCACACCTGGGCCAGCCCTGCCTCCCGCTGGCGTCTGCAGTGGACGCAGCCAGGGCGCGGGGAGAAAGGGCAGGTGTGCGAAGGGCGGGTGGACACAGGACAGCTGGGCCCTGCTAAACCCCACCCAGAGGGGAGGGAGCCGCGCGGCAAAGCTGCAGTACCCGTGCACAGCAAACCAAGAAATAGGGCTGCTTCCCAGTCAGTGAATACAGAACCCTGCAGAGTCCCTGCTGATAAAAACTGAGGGTTGAACAAAGAGGCGGTTATGGGGGGAGACACACCTCCAGACAGGAATAATTGATGTGGGTGTTTCACTGCCGACGGCCACTGTGCAAGGGCTTCCCAGGGCCACAGGAGCCTGAGGTCGCCAGGACAGGCGCCACCCCTCTGGGCGCCCTCCCCAGAGCGCCCCACGCTGGGCAGAGGGAAAAGCAGAAGAGAACCCTATGTGGGACCGGCCAGCCCCCAGCGCCCTGCGGAACTGCCTGGGGCGTCGAGAGCCAGGAGAGGCTGGGAGGGGGGCATGCGTCCTGGGCAGTGGAGGGGGCTGGGGAAACTGAGGAAACCCGGAAAAGCACGGATATCGGTTAGCAGTAACGAACCCATTTTGGTTCATTATTGTCACAAATGTACCAGAGCAATGTAAGGTGTTCATTTACTGGGA
Organism: Tamandua tetradactyla; assembly: GCF_023851605.1. Taxonomy (NCBI): domain Eukaryota; kingdom Metazoa; phylum Chordata; class Mammalia; order Pilosa; family Myrmecophagidae; genus Tamandua; species Tamandua tetradactyla. Next base: position 96,472,863 of record NC_135337.1, on the reverse strand, counting down.
GTGGAGCCTGCCTGTGGGTGTGCAAGAAGTCCCCGGCCACCACAATACTTCTGTAAACCTAAGACTGTCCTAAAATAAAATATCTATTAGAACAAACCAAATCCTGCGGTTGCCACAGGAGTTGACCCGGACAGGAGTCCCGGGGAGCAGCGGGCTGGAGGGGATGCTGGTCCATCGTGGGGTGCGGGACGTGGGCAGGTGGGCGGTTGCGTGGACAGGCAGAGCTGCGGGGGATCCCGGGACCGGCCTCTGCTGCGCTGGCGGGAGGGCAGGCCTGGCGGTCCGATGGCTCCCCGGCCCTGGGTGGTGGGTTCGCTGAGCCTCAGTTTCCCCACCTCCAAAGTGAGGTTCAATCCCGTGGGCTTCCAGGCTTGTGGGGAGCATCGCGTGCCCTGCTCAGTGCCTGGCGCACGGTGGGGGCTCAGTGAACGCTGCCACCCTTCCCCCACCTACTGGGTGTCAGGTTGTGGGGTGCCGCGCCTGTCGCTTTAAAATATGCAAATGTAGGGGCATAAAAATAGGAGCGCCCCCTCCGGCCCAGCCAATCAGCGCGCTGGGCTGGCGGAGCCGTCCTCCCAAATGGCCCAATGGAGGGCGCTCAGGTCTCAGAGCCCGCCCCTGCCTCCGGGCGCCAACGCGGGGGCGGGGCCTTTCTGGACCACGCCCAGGGGCGGGGCCAGCGGCGGCGCGCCGCAGCCGCGGAGGGCGGGGCGGGCTCGGGTGTCAACGACCGAGCCGCAGGTGGCGGCGGGCGCGGGCTCTGCCGAGCCGGGAGGTGAGTGCGCCCCCGACCCCGCCCCCGACCCCGCCCTGGCTCCGCGCCGACCCCGCGCCCCGCGTCCAGCGTCCCGCAGCCCGCAGCCCGCAGTCCGCAGCCCCGGCGCGCAAAGGCGCGGGCGGCGGCGGGCGGGGGTCGAGCCCGCGCGGGGGGCGCCCCGGCCTCCCCACGGCGGCCATCGGGGGCGGCGGGCGTGGATGCGTACCCCCAACCCCGAGACCCCCGTCTCCTGGCCTCCAACCGGGCCGGGCCGGGGGCGCGGCTGCGAACGCAGACCCCTCCCCAAATCCCTTTATTCTAAGCCTCTCTCCGGTTCCCGGTCCCAGTCGCAAAGATGGGGGCGACACTGAGCTGGAGCCCACCCCCCAATTCCCCTCTTCCCAGCTCGACCCGCAGACCCTGGGAGGCCGAGATGAGGGACCCCTAAGCTTTGTTTCCTCCGTGAACCCCATCTAGGCCTGGCAGGGGCCCAAGGAATGGGGTTCCCTGGCCCCCACTAGTAGGGGGCGGTGGGGGGCTCACAGCAACCGCAGCGGCTCCCCAACTTGACAGAGACGAGTGGGCCCAGGCCTGGGAGGGCCTGAGGTGGACGGGGGCCGGTGGGGTCCTCATGGGAGGGGCAGAGCATCTGCTGCCCCTGGATTAAAATAAATCAAGGTAAATTAGGCCCTGCCGAGGCCGGGGAGGCGCAGAAGGCTGGAGTGGGCACCTCTGTCCGCGGGATGGAGGCGGCAGGGACAGACTGACTCACTGCTGACCTTGTGCAGGTGACAGGGCCTCCTGAGCCTCAGTTTCCCCATTCGAAAGTTGGGACTAGGGCCTTCAGACCCCGGGCCCTACAGACCCCAAAGCCCCCTCCCCACTGCCTGCTGCTTTGCGACCCCATATTTCTGCTTACGATGGCCTGGGGGTGGAAGAGAGACAGGCCCGGAGATCCCCTGGCGGGCCTCGTGGGCACCTGGGCCTCAGCTTACCACTCTGCAAAATGGGATGGTGGCCGCACCCAGGGGTTGCTGGAAGGGCCTGGGGCTGGGGGGGGGGCCCTGACAACGAAACCCATCAGGGCCGAAACAAGGTTAGCCAGGGCTCCGCCACCCCCAGGCCCTCACAGCTGGCGCCGGGCACACCCTGTCCCACATACCAGCTCCCACGCCAGGGGTGAGCCGGTTTCACCAGGCAGGGCCTGGCAGGGCAGGAAGAGCTGGGGGATGCCGGGAGCCCCGGCCGCTACCCCCAGGTTGGAGTCCGCCTCCACTGTGCGCTGGAGGGGAGGGGCGAGGAGAGCGGGCGACTGGGCCAGAAGGGTGGCCTGCTGTGTCCAGGCACCTGGCAGTCAGGTACACAGTCGGCGCTCAATAGGTGTTTGCCAGATGAAGCGGTGAGGTGGGTGGGGGCCGGTGGGAAGAGCTGACATAGTCTCGAGTGGCAGAGGTGCCAGGTGGGCCGGCAGTTCCCCAGGTGAGACCCGCCCGGCTGTCAAGGTGGCCCTGGGACGGGCAGGCCAAGGCGGCTTCTGGGTGCCCTCTGGGTCCAGAGCGAGGCTGACCCTGAGGCGCCGGCTTGTGGGGCCCTGGAGACCCAGAGCGGGCAGGGGGCTGCAGGTCACCCCCCATCCCTGCGGCGGGGGAGCAGGCCCACCTGGTCTGCTGACTTGGTTTCCCGTTTTATCTGCACCTAGGCCTGCTTAGGAGCCGTCTCCTAGCCCCAGACTTTTGGGGAGGGGGCTGGGGAGCAGAGTGCCTTCCCGGCAACACCCAGGTCTCCCTTAGAATCCCCGGCCACCAGCAGCCCAAGGGTGGGAGCCTGTGTCAGGGACCTGCTGTGTGGCCTTGGGCAAGTGTCCATACTTCTCTGGGCTTTGCCTGGAGCTGGGGAGGCATGGGGGGCTTGAGAATGACATAAGGGCCCCTGTGAATGTTCTGATGTCTCTTAAAATCAGAAGGGAAGAAATGAATTTTTGGGGTCAAAGAAACTGTTCTATAATATTAATTTATGGTCTTTGTATCAGTGCAGCTGTAAAATAGAATTTAAAACCCTTTTTGGTGGAGGCCCTGGGTGTGAGTCCAGCACTGCCATTCGGTGACCCTGCGACCAGGGCACAGGCATTTTCTCCCTGAGCCTCAGTTTGCCCCTCTGTGAAGCGGGTACAATTGGGCCAAGTCAGGAGGGCAGGTGCCCGGACTTGGCGCTCAGTTCGTCGGAGCTGTGACTTCACCATTGCTGCCCTGAGAATTATTCGCTCAGGAACACCAGCCCAGGCCAGGCCCATGCCCCGGGGCCTCAGTTTCCCCGCCCCTGGCCCGGCGGGCAGGAGGTGCTGCGGCCCTTGGCGGGCGTTGGGCGGGTGGCTTCCTGTCCCGCCGGCTGCCGCCGGAAGTGACAGTGGCCACGTGGCCTCCGCTGGCCCCATCCTACCCTGAGAAGGGCGCCCGCCCCCCGCCACCTGCCTGGTGAGTTCGAGCCCCTCGCTGGGAAGTGACCGTTGGCCCTCATTGCCCCCGCGAGGACATTCGGGGGCCCATCCACCGCCCCAGTCTGGGGAGAAGCAACAGGTGTTGCTTCCTGGGCCGGGCCAGGCCTGGGGCCCCTTTATGCCACCCTGTCCCCTATGTTGGCTCTGGGTGGTGGGGGGACAGGGGGAGGCCGAGCCCAGAGTCATGTGGGGAGGTTCCAGTCCGGCCGGAGTGAACGCCATGGCCGTGCCGTGGCACTGCTTCAGTTTCCCTGTCTGCAAAGTCAGGACCCAGGCTAACTGCATGGCTGCAAGGGCTGCAGCGTGTGGAACACTGGGCAACCAGCGATCAGTGTGTGTGTGTGTGTGTGTGTGTGTGTGTGTGTGTGTGTGTGTGTGTGTCAGGAGGACTAGGCCCATCAGTGCTGTAAAACAATAGTGAGAGTCTTAGTTTCTGGGGAATGTGGACGCAGAGGCTCTGGGACCCCCAAGAATGCTCGCTTTGCCTGGGCCATGCACCACAGCAGTTGCCAGCTGAGCCCCAGAAACGTGGCTGGCGCAACCGTGGGCGTTTAATTCTGTTTCGTTTAGTTGGTTTAAACTATCAGCCTCTTGTGCCTGGTGGTGCCCCTATCAGTATTTGGAGATGCTTGGGGTTCAGCCCATGGCCAGAAACTAAGAAATGAGACAGGAATTTAGAGCTTCTCCCCTGGGGTATCAGCATAGCAGACCCACACTGGTCCTCCTTGGGCTGTACCAGAGGCTGAAGTCTCTCAGGGACCGTCACGCACACAGGATGGCAGTTGTGAACATTTGTTGAATCAAAGAATCCATTTTTCTTTTGCCTGATGAACTCCTACTCATACTTTAAAACCCCAAATCCCATGCTTGCTCTTCCAGACTGGGATTCCCCAGCCCCTATCCCTTCATTTAGCCCAGTCCTGGCCGCCCGGGAGTGAGAGTGGCTGTGTCCAGCATCAGCCCCTCAAGGGCTCTCCTCGGGGCCTGGCCTGGGGCTGAATCACTCCAGGGGCCCTGACATTGTCCTGGCACTCTGGGTACTTCTGTGTGCCACGGGACTCGCAAAAACCTAGAGACTGGGGCCGGATGATGGATCAAATTAAACTCGCTTTAGAGCTTAGGTAAACTGAGGCCCAGCAAGGGGTGGCCTTGTCCCAGGGCCCTTCCTGGCGAGGCTGCAGAACCTCCCTGTGCTGCGGTCACCAGCCCCAGCGTGGCTCCCAGTTGCTGGCCTGCTCCCGCAGGGCCATGAATTATGGATGAGGCCTGCGGCTCCAGTGACAAGCCAGCCTCGCACCGAGAACACTGCCTGCCCTCCCCATGGGCAGCCCGGCCGGGCCCCTCCAAAGGGAAGCCTGGGGCCCCCTGCCAGGACTGCCTCTAGGCATTCCTTCTTGTTTTGCAGATGGGGAAACTGAGGTACAGAGCTGGCCAGTGACTCAGGGACCAGGTGAACACCGGCTCCTGGGGCACCGGGTCGTGCCTGGTGGGGGGGCCCAATGCCACTGGTCACCATGGTGAGGGGTGAGCGCCGCACCCCAGGGGCCGTGGTGGAGGGACTCAGGAGACCCCAGCCCCACATGCCCCCCCACGCCCACCTCTCACCGGACCCGTTTCCCACAGAGGCCACCCAGTGTGGAGCTGAGGGGCAGGCCCAGGCGGTCCTCAGTACAGAGCCACTGGTGCTTCCTGGCTGCGTGACCTTGGCAAGTGACTTTCTCTCTGCAGGCCTCAGTTTCCCCATGTTTGGAATGATGCAGAGCTTCCCCACCCACCCCCACACCCCTGCCCATTGAACTCCTATTCATGCTTTAAAACCTCAACTCTCATGCCCCCTCCTCATCTGGGCTGCCCTTGTCCCTGTCCCTCTGTCTGCCTAATGCTGACCCATGGGGCTGGGGCATCTGTGTTCCTCTCTGTCTATGGGGAGCCTGGGTCTCCCAGGGGCCATGGCTGGGCCTGACTCACCTCAGGGACCCTGGCATGCGCCCAGCCTCGGGACTTTGAATTCCTCCTCTGTCCTCCCTCTCCCTCTGCAGACGGGATCATTGGAATTCCCCCTCCTCAGGCTGCCTCTGGCCATGATTCCATGGCTCAAGCTTGCCCCTTTCTTTGGGCAGGCACTGGACAGGGGCTGGCAGGGATCTCTCCTCGACGGCCAGGATGTCATACTTTGGGGAGCACTTTTGGGTAAGTGAAACCCACTCCTACTCGGTTGGGTGAGTGGGGAGTTCCTGGCAGGGTTTTGGGGACTTTTATGGAGGCGGGGATATGGTTCCTGGCAGAGCTGTGGGACTTTTATGGAGGCAGGGGAGCTGGGCAGCTGATGGGCAGAGCCCAGGCCCCTGAGGTGTCTGCAGGGGTTACTGAGGGAAGGGGGGGCTGGCCTTGAATGTCGCCCCTGTGTGCCCGCGGGCCCGAAGCCCCCAGGAGGAAGGACAGGGTCTGTACACGGTGGCATTCTACTCAGGGGATTTCCTGGCCTCCCGTCTGCGGTGGCAGGTTCTTCGCCTGCCCCGTGCAGACCCTTCACTCCTCCGCCCTCTGACTGGCCCCCAGTGGGACAGATTTATTTCCAATCATTTCCACTCATTCATTCATTCACGTACCCACTCCCTCCCTGCCATCACCCCATACCCAGCCAGCCCTGCAGACGCTGGGGTCCCAGCCCCAAGGAGCCCCCTGTCTGGGGAAACAGAGTCAGGCAGACATACTGGCTGCAGGGCCAGGGCTGGACCCAGCCTCGGGGACCCCAAGGAGGGGCCCGGCTAGAGGCTCCATTCTACACAAAAGCCCCCAGGTCTGGCACTGGGTGGTGCGTTAGGGGCAGGCCCAGGGTTAGGGGAGCCATGGAGGGTATGTGAGCAGCGGAGGTCCAGGAGCTGGAGGGCACTGGCAGAAGCCCCTTCCCCAGTTGTCAGCCCAGAGCTTGCAGAGATGAGGCCCGTTGCTAGGTGACTGGTTGCCCCAGCAACAGGCCTGCTCCCTCCCTCTCCAGCTGGGGCTCCTCTCACTGGCTCTGGCTTTTTCTTAAAGGGGCCGCAGCCCTTTGCCACCTGTGAGGGGTGGAGGTCTGACCTCTAGCCCTTCCCCAAGGGCCAGGCTCCTGGACTTGCCTCTGCTTGTCCGGCGGCAGAGAGAACAGCTGCCTCTTTGAACCTCACTGAGCTCCTCTGTGTAGGGGGATTTGACCATTTCGGAATCAGTTGTCGCCCACGTTTTGGAGCCCTGGCAGCGGCACCTAAATTTACTTTAAATTCCTTTCAGCGGCAGGAGGCACCTACAGTTACTTTACATTCCTTTTAATTGCATGCCGAATACAAGCTTGCTGAGAAAATTCAGATCAGCAAAGAGAAAATAGAAGCCACCCCCAGTTCTCTTCCCCAACCCAAGCGCAGAGCGCTAAGTGCTTTCGGTTCAGGGTTCAGATCTGGCGTCGACTGAGAGAACGTGGGCAGGTGACTTTGCCTCACTGAGCCTCAGTTTCCCCACCTGGGAAAGGCACTGAAATTCTCACCTTCCTAGGACTTGGGGCGGGGGTGGGGGGGCCTGCAACACCCGTCGTTGTCAATGTGCCTTATTAGAGTCCTCCAGGTGTGCATGACTCTGTGCCAAGGTGCAGGGTCCCAGCCGGACCAAGAAGGCCCCTCTGGGGAAATCAGGCCAGACAGGGACACCCTGACCCAAGGAGCCAGGGCAGGGCCAGGGGCACCGAGGGCCCTGGAGAGCCACGGAGGATGTGTGAGCAGGAGAGACACACGATGGAGCTGTGTTCAGGGGACCCCACGGGCTGGCAAGGGGAACAGACTGGCGTCTGGAGGTTCTGGGAGGAGACATAGGCTGAGCCAGACCCTTCCAGGACCCTCGGCTGCCAGCCCAGCCCCAGGAGGCCGCCCGGGGCCCTGCCAGGCCCGGGAACCAGGCCAGCGGTTGGCTCCGAGTCAGCTCCAGATGCCGGCCTGGGCGGCGGTGCCTGGTGCAGCCTCACCCAGGGAACCCCCGAGGGGTAGGGGGCTGCCCGGGCTGTGTGCGGAGCCCCCACCAGCACCCGGAGGGTTCAGCCGTTTGCCTGCCCCATCTGGCCAAGGCCCGTGGGCAGCGAGGGTGAACAGCATCCCTGTTTGTGAGACAGGAAACCAGGGCCTAGGGATGTGAAGTCACGGGCCCAAGGTGGCCCAGCACTTTCATGGGGGCTCGACTGAAAGTTGACCTTGGAGGTTGAACGGCAGGCATGAGAAGAGGGGCACATCCTGAGGGAGCTGCAGGAGAGCTGGAGGAAGGGAGCGTGTGGGGGGCCAGAGAAGATTCTTGGAGGAGGGGGTCTGGCAGGGACCCTCAAGAGGTGGAAGGATTTGGATGGCGGAGGAGGTGCCAGATGGAGAGCGGGGTGGCAGCAGTGCCCAGCATAGCAGCCGTGGGGGATATCCCAGCTGCCTCCGTGTTGTCTGCAGTTCTTCTGGAGGCTGAGAGATGAAGTTGAAAGGCAGTTCCAGGCTAAGGATTTTGAACTTTAGGTGCGGGGCAAGAGGGAGCCATTCTAGATGGTCCTAGAATGAGGAGGTGACCGGGGCAGGCTCCCCATTGGTTCAGCGAGGGGGTTACTGCAGGAGAGCCGGGTAGGAGCAGACACTTCCTGCCTGTGAGGGCAGGCGACGGGACCCTTGGGTGATGAGTGCCGAGAACAGGGGGCCCTCTGTGATCTCCTCTTTCTGAGCTAATTCCAAGGCCCTCGTTGGTGCTAAAATATCTTTCATTCCCTCGGACCCCTGCTCATCTCTTTCTCACGTACAGCTCGGGTTCAGACACGATACCCTTCCCAGCCGACAGGATCTGGCCCCCTTTAAACATAACTGTTGCTTCATCTTCTCCCTGCCACCTTCCTCCTCAGAGAGGGAGTTTTCAGTAGAAGAAAACAGAACATGCTTCTGCAGTGACTTAAACGCCAGGGGTCATATTGGCTCACAAAATTGAGAAGTTGCGGGGAATGTGGCTGTCAGGGTTGGCTTGATCCAGCAACCCGGCTCAGGACACTCAAAAAAAAAAAAAATTCGGACTGTCTCCAGATCAGCGTCTTTCCAAAGTTCATGGTTTTTACTTCGTTTCCATCAATATGTCCTTTGATCAAATACGTCCTCATTTATAGAGAAAGACCCGACAGAAAAGCAGAGAGAGAGTGATGGAGTAGAAAAGCAGAGACAGAGATGTGGAGAAACAGAGACAGACACACAAAGACAGAGACAGACTGACGTTCCTGGGGCGAGGGGGACGGTCCCGCTTCAACACCGGAGAAAAGTCTGGGGTTTTCCTGGAAGGGCCCGACGAGCCCCGGGACTGGGGAAATGCCACGTGCTGATTGGCTGGGGCCTGAGCCAATCCCCGCGGCGACGGGCTTCTACGGCTTGGCTCCGCCTCCCCTGTTGCCAGGCGACCCCGTGTCTTCTCCATCCCGTCTCTCGATCTCCGCAGGGAGAGAAGAACCATGGCTTCGAGGTCCTGTACCACAGCGTGAAGCAGGGGCCGGTCTCCACCAAGGAGCTGGCGGACTTCATCCGGGAGAGGTGAGGCCCCGCCCACCATCCGACCCCGCCCACCCGGGCCTGCCACGCCCCCTTTCTGGGGCCCCGCCCACACGCTGCTGTCTGATCTAGTTCTGCGGGGGGGGGGGGGGCGGGCGGGGCGGGGGGCTCTCCAGAGACCGGGGGGGGGGGGGCGTGAAGACCCTCAAGCTAGCGACTCCCACGCTGCTGGCCTCACTTTTTACACAGTAGTCACCAGTGCCTGCCACTTCCTCCTGAAGACAAAGTCAGATAATATGACCCAAAAAGAGGGTCATACATGACCCAGCCCCGTGGACGCGCCCAGCCCCCCCAGCCTCTTCTCTGTGCCCCCCCAGGGCCACCATCGAGGAGACCTACTCCAAGGCCATGGCGAAGCTTTCCAGGCTGGCCAGCAACGGGGCCCCCGTGGGGTGAGTGGGCTCTCGGGGGCAGGGACCCTCCCTGGGGGGGTCTCACCATAGGTGAACGCGTAGAATGGGTGTCAGGCCACCGGCCATCATTCATTCACTCGCTCACCCATTCATTCATTCCTCAAGTACTTGCTGAACAGTTCCTGAGAAGCAGCAGCCTAGGCCGCCCCCCCCCCCCCCCACGCCTCACCCTGCGTGTGCAGCAGGACGTGTGTTAACCAAATCCACCCCGAGGGTGAAAGACCCAGAAGGGAGTGGGGCAGCCCTGTAGAGGCTGTGTGGGTCAGGTGCTGCCTCTGGGTGGGTCAGGGAGAAGGGGCCTGGGGGGTGCAAGACCCTGGGGCAGCAAGCCAGAGGCAAGGAAGTGGAGGGCCAGGTGAGGCGGGAGGTGGGGCAGGTGGAGTGGAGGAGGCTGCAGTCGCCTGACACTGGGGGCTTTTAAGCGAGGACCTGAGGTGGACCAGTTCCTTTGTGCAGGGTTCCCCGTGGCCACGGGGTCCAAAGGTTCTATTAGGGGCAGACAGCGTCTGGGAGGTGGCCTTGTGCACCAGCTGAGGGGCCTGGAATGCCGAGGGGATGTCGTGCGGGGTCCAGATTTAAACTCCGGTTTAAACTCTCACGCTCAGTAGCTAGGGCTCCTCGGGAGGGTTATGGGTTCGTCCGTGCCTCGGTTTCCCCACCCGTCGCAGGCCCCCTGGGGGTTGTTATGAGGATGAGATACGTCAGTGCCTGGAGCCGGCCTGCGGCCTGGGGGGCCCCGGGAGTGGCGTGTGACCCCGCCCGCCCCCAGGACGTTTGCCCCGCTCTGGGAGGTCTTCCGCGTGTCCTCGGACAAGCTGGCGCTGTGCCACCTGGAGCTGGCACGGAAGCTGCAGGAGGTCATCAAGGACGTGCTGCGCCACGGCGAGGAGCAGCTGAAGGCGCACAGGAAGGTGCGGACGGGTGCGGGGAGACCCCACTGCAGGGCGCAGCTCTGGGCCCAGCCGGGGCCCCGCACACTAGTCCCTGCCAGGCTAGAAAACTACGTGAAGCAATTACCTAGTTAAAACGTTAAAAGAACAACTCTGGAAAAGAGTCTAGAATCCCACAGGCGGGCTCGGGCGCAGGGAGTCTCACGGCCGCCCCGCCCGCAGTGCAAGGACGAGGCCCTGGGCACCCTGGCTGCAGTGCAGACGCTGGCCGCCGTCTCCCAGCTCCTGCCCAAGGCGCGTGAGAACTACCTGGGCCGCTGCCTGGACCAGGAGCGGCTGCGCAGGGAGAGCTGCAGCCAGAAGGAGCTGGACAAGGTGGGCTGAGGCCACCGCTGCCCCTCCACGTCGGGGCGCCTGCCCCCCCCTCCGCGGCCCTGACACTCCCTGTGCCCCCAGGCCGAGGCCAAGACCAAGAAGGCAGCGGACAGCCTGCGGCGCTCGGTGGAGAAGTACAACTTGGCCCGCGCCGACTTCGAGCAGAGGATGCTGGACTCGGCGCTGGTGAGACCCACGATACCCCGCGACCCCCTGCGACCCGGCCCGGCGACCTGGGGATGGTTCAGGCTTCAGCCCAGCAAGCTCTGGGTCAGGGAGCTGCTGTGCTCCGGGTGCTTGCCGGCATTTTCAAAGATTCTTGTGCCTCAGTTTCCTACCTGATAGGGCTGTTGGGAAGGCTAAAGAAGCTGCTCTTTCAGACTTTCGCAGACCACACCCTATCATTATTGATTACTGATATTTCTGATGCTGTCGGTGAGGCACCTGAATGGGACAGGACGGGCCAGAGTGTCCGAGGGCCTTTGGGGCCTGTTTCCCGTCCAGCCTCCAGCCCTCACTAGCTGTGGGACCTGGGACAAGGCACTGCCCCTTTCTGGGCAGTTTCCACCCAAACGCATGACAAGCAGCTCCAACTCTCAGGAGCGGCCATCGGTTTGTCGGGGTATGAGTGACCGGGTCATTCAGGCTGACGGGGTTTGAAGGCCCAGGGAACTGAGAAGCTGGGGCTTCGGGCACAGCTGGGTCCAGGCGCCCACACGGTGTTGCCGGGAGACTGTCCCTTCCTCTTTCTCAGGCCTTACTCTCCCGGGGGCTTCACGCGCAGGCAAGGGTGCCCTCCGTGCAGGGGTCGGGGGGGGGCGCACAACAGCCACCAAACCACTGACTCAGGATGTGAAAGTCACTCTTTCCCTTTAGTTCTGGCAAAGTCTCAGGGCAGGGATATCATACGCACCTCCCCGGACCAGTCCCCAGGGCTAGGGGCGGAGCTTTCTGCGGGGTCCCCAGGGCCGCCTGACCCTGCATGTGCCCCCCCCCCCCCAGCGCTTCCAGGCCATGGAGGAGACACACCTGCGGCACATGAAGGCGCTGCTGGGCTCCTACGCCCACTCGGTGGAGAACACCCACGTGCAGATCGGGCAGGTGGGCTGGGCCAGGGACGGGCGAGGCCGGGGGCTGGGGACAGGCGTAGTGAGTGACAGCCCCGCACTGGCCCAGGTCCACGAGGAGTTTAAGCAGAACATAGAGAATGTCAGCGTGGAGATGCTGCTCAGAAAGTTCGCAGAGAGCAAAGGGACGGGCCGAGAGAAGCCAGGTGAGTCGGGCTGGGGACTGGGGCTGCAGGACTGCAGACCTGGGGCCTGGGGCTGCAGGACTGTGGGGCTGGGGGACTGGGGGCTGGGGCTGCAGGACTGCGGGGCTGGGGGCTGGGGCTTCAGGACTGCGGGGCTGGGGGCTGGGGGCTGGGGCTGCAGTACTGCGGGGCTGGGGGACTGGGGGCTGGGGCTTCAGGACTGCGGGGCTGGGGACTGGGGGCTGGGGCTTCAGGACTGTGGGGCTGGAGGGCTGGGGGCTGGGGGCTAGGGCTGCAGGGCTGGGGGCTGGAGGGCTGGGGCTGCAGGACTGCGGGGCTGGGTGTTGGGGCTGCAGGACTGCGGGGCTGGGGGCTGGGGGCTGGGGCTGCAGGACTGTGGGGCTGGGGGCTGGGGCTGCAGGACTGCGGGGCTGGGTGTTGGGGCTGCAGGACTGCGGGGCTGGGGGCTGGGGGTTGGGGCTGCAGGACTGTGGGGCTGGGGGCTGGGGCTGCAGGACTGCGGGGCTGGGGGTTGGGGCTGCAGGACTGCGGGGCTGGGGGCTGGGGGCTGGGGCTGCAGGACTGCGGGGCTGGGGGCTGGGGGCTGGGGCTGCAGGACTGCGGGGCTGGGGCTGCAGGTCTGCGGGGCTGGGGGCTGGAGGGCTGGGGCTGCAGGACTGTGGGGCTGGGGGCTGGGGCTGCAGGTCTGCGAGGTTGGGGGCTGGAGGGCTGGGGCTGCAGGACTGTGGGGCTGGGGGGCTGGAGGGCTGGGGCTGCAGCTGCTGGGAGCATCAGGGCTCCTGAGACAGGAGGCTGAACCGCTCTGGGTCTCAGTTGACCCATTGGAGAAACGGGCTGACGACAAGTCTGACTCCGCAGCCACCCAGGAAGAGGATTTGGAGCTTAGCCTGGCGTGTAGACCTCCTAGAACCAGACCCCTGAGGGCACCTGAGTGCCAGGCGCGGCTGTCCGGACTTTACCCCAGGGACCCGCGGGAGCCACTGAGGGTTGTTAAGCAAAAGATCAGTTTGAGGAAAATGCCCCAATGCAGGTCGGGAAAGAGCTGAGAGCAGACTCTGGTGTCAGACCCAGGGTCAGGTCTTACCTTCACCAACTGCTGTGTGACCCTGGAGGCCTGTCCTGGCTTCTGAGCCTCAGTTTCCTCACCTGCAGAGTGGGTGTGAATAACCCTCCCTTACTGGGGCCGGAGGTCTCAGTAACTTGATGTAGGCCAAGGGTGAAGCATGTGCCTGGCATGCAGTAGGCGCTCAGCAAATGCTGGCACACAGTTGTCTTCGTTCCCAAGTCTAGCCAGTCACCCCAGCTGCCCCTCCATATGCGGGCTGCCCCCCCATATGCGGGCTGCCCCCCAGGCGCCCTCTGGCCTTCCCTGGCCCCAGACCTGCCATGCCTCCCCCGCTCACTTCCCCCCAGGGCTCCACGTCGCCCCCCTCGAGGCCCCATCCCCCAGGCCCCCCGTCCAGCCCTCCACATCCAAGTCCCCGCTGCAGTACTGGGCGGCAGGAGGCCCTCAGGCGTCAGCTCCAGCCCAGCCCGTGGGCCGGCCAGGCCCTTCCCCCCACCCCAGGCGGGTCCAGCCTCCTGGCCCCTGCCCTGGGGGCCCCCAGTTCGGGCTCCTTCCCAGGCCCCAGAGCCCCTGCCTGGGTGACCCCCATCTCCTCCGTCCCAGGCCCTTTGGACTTCGAGGCGTACAGTACGGCTGCCCTGCAGGAAGGCAAGTACGTCTGGGCTTGGGTGCCCAGGCTGGACCATGGGCCGAGGGCGGGAGTTCAACAAGCAGGGGGGCTCCCAGGCTCAGCCCCCCTCCCGTCTGCTCCACAGCAATGAAGCGTCTGCGGGGCGCCAAAGCCTTTCGCCTCCCAGGACTGAACTGGCGGGAGCGGGAGCCCCGTGCAGCCGTGTAAGGAAGGGGCCCAGCTGGCTCAGGCTGGCCCAGGATCCGTCCTCTAGGCTGGCCCAGGATTCCCCTGCCTGGCCTAGCTCAGGCTCCTCCCTTGGCCGACCCAGCCCTGCTGCTTCCCTGCCTAATCTAGTCCAGCAATTCTTAGATTTTTTTTTTGCCACGGCTAGCCAAGGAGCCCCCTTCCCAAACCAGTACCACTTTCCTTCCTGTGCCCAGTGTCTTGGGCTGGCCGAGAATTGCTGTGCCCAGGCCAGTGCAGAACACCCCGACTGTGCTACCAGGACCACACCCTTTGCCAAGGCCAGCCCACAACCCTGCCTTCCCAGGCCGGCCCTCCAGCCTGGCCTCACTGTCCCTCCTCCTCCTAGGGGTTTGAGGACACCCCGTGCTGGAGCTCACTCCACACTTACCCTCCCGGACGGGCCCAGGGTCCCACCTTCTCCAGGGTTAGCTCCGGCCAGTACAGCAGCCAGGGTGGCCCCAGGCGCCGAGGTCGGTGCGGGAGGCTGGGGGCAGGGGCCCAGGGTGAGGGGGGCGCTGACACCATCGTTTTCTCTACCCCAGAGACTCCCTGGAGCCCAATTCAGGGGTGAGTGTCATGGGGGGCAGGACGGCTGCGAGCCCACCCTTGCTGTCCCACACCCAGAGCCTGGGCTGGGGGCACTGGAGGGTCCTGGGCTGGGGGCTGGCTGAAGTCCCGCCTTGGCTGTGGGTTCAGTGAACCACATGGAAGGGCACGCAGCCCTGCTGTAGCCTCAGTTTACCCCCAGACCCGCCCTCTCGGGAGGGCAGGGTGCCTTCTGTCCCTCAGGAACCTGCCCGCACGCTGGGCAAAGATGATTACTGGCTTCGCACTTGACTTCAGGTCTGACTCAGGCCCAAGAGGCGAGGGGCGGGGTGGCAGGGAGATGGAAGTTCTGAAGAGACCCCGACCCCCACCCCTTGTCCCCAGACGTGTCCTGAGGTGGATGAAGAAGGCTTTACTGTCAGGCCAGATGTGGCCCAAAACAATATCCTTCGGAGCGCCCCTGCGGATGACCGTTGGCACAGCAAGGACAAAACTGCCCACCACTCGCAACTCTGTGTGCACCTGGGTGGGCCCTGCTGGAGCCCCACACAGGGCCTGAGGGCAGATCCAGAGGCAGACACCTGTCCTGTGGGGTCAGGGCTGCACCAGAGGGAGAGCCAGGAGAGTTCCTGGAAGAAGGGCCCCAGAGTTGGGGTTTAGCAGCAAATAGGAGTTCGCCCATTAGGGGAGGGCATGGCTTGTGTGAAGGGGCAAAAGTGACGTGTCAGGGCCGAGGCTGGCAAGTGGTGAGAGCTGGAATTGTGCAGGACCTTGAAGGCGTCTGAGCAGGGGGGGTGCAGCCAGGTCTGAGAGCTGGCGGGAGGGAGCCCCCTTTGGGATCCGTTGGCCCTTGACGGCTGTGCACTCCCGGCTGAGCCCTCCCGCTGCTCGTCCAGTGACTCAGACTTCGATGACGAGGAGCCCCGCAGGTTCTACGTGCACATCAAGCCCGCCCCAGCCCGGGACCCTGCCTGCAGCCCCGAGGCCGCAGCGGCACAGCTCAGGGCCACGGCAGGCACCCTCATCCTTCCTCCTGGTCCAGGGGTGAGGCTTGGGGGGTGCTGCAGGGAGTGCTGCAGGGAGCTGGCTGCCTGCACCCGGGCCTGACCCCGCCCTCTCTGTCCACAGGGCACCATGAAGCGCCATTCTTCACGTGCGTAGCCTACTGGGGGCCCCCCGGGATGGGGAGCAGGTGGGGGAGGCCTGGGCCGGGTAGGAACCTGTGGGCATGGGTTTTAATCCTGGCCCTGCTGGGTCACTTGGGGCACGTTGATTAACCACTCTGAGCCTCAGAATCTTCTGTAAAATGGGATCACTGTGAGAATTAAATGAATCCCCAAAGATGAAGGGGCAGCTGGGGCTGCGGAAAGGGCCAAAACTTGGAGGAGGCTGGCTCAGGATTGGGACCCTCTCTGTTCACTTCCTGGTCTCCCTGGGCAGCCTACACAACCCCAAGCCTCGGGCCCTGTCCTGTGGGCAGGGCGACGGGAGGCTCAGGGGACGTGCGTCTCTCGTAGGGGATGCTGGTGGAAAGCCACAGCGGCCTCGATCCGCCCCCAGGGCCAGCAGGTGGGTCCCAGAGTTCCGGCACCCCCACACCTGGCCCTCCCCTGCCCCCCTGCTCTCACACTGGGGGCGAGTTCGGGCAGCGCCGTGTTTGAGGGACCCTGTGCTGTTCCATCGTGGGTATTTACGGGCACCTGCGTGCCCTGGAGCTGCTCTAGGCTGTGGGAGACCGGGTGGGGGTGTGTGTGATGGAGTCACGTGAGCGGCTTGGCTCTGTGAAGGGACAAATAGGTTGGGGTGCTCTGGGCACTGCCCACTGCGAGGGAGACAGGCCATGGGATGGGGTAGCCCTGCGGGAGAGGGGCAGGAGGGGGCCCAGGCTGGCCACGGCACCACAGGGGCCTGAGGATGGACCCTCCACTCCAGCTGTGCAGAGAAGCCGCAGTCGGAAGAGCAGGTGTCCAAGGGTCTCTGGCCGCCGCTGGAGTCCGCCTTCGACCCCGAAGACTTCACAGGTGACGCTGTGGGGCCCCGGGTGTGTGGGCGTGGCCACTGCGGGTGGGCGTGGCCGAGGGAGGGTGAGCGGGGCACTAGGGCAGGTGGAAGGGGGCAGAGGGAGTGTCCCAGGCGGGCCAAGCCTTTGAGGGGGCGGGGCTGCGAGGGTGGGCGGGGCCTCTGCTGGGCGGGGCCTGGCGCCGACAGCCTCCTCCCCTCCCCACAGGGTCCAGCAGCCTTGGCTTCACCTCCAGCCCCTCCCCCTTCTCTTCCTCGTCGCCCGAGAACGTGGAGGACTCCGGCCTGGACTCGCCGTCACACGCGGCGCCCGGCCCCTCCCCGGACTCCTGGGTGCCCCGCCCGGGCACCCCGCAGAGCCCGCCGGGCCGGAGGGCGCCGCCCCCCGAGTCTAGGGGCGTCCGGGCCCCGCTGGCCCCGGACTCACTGCAGCCTCTGGCGCCGTCGCCGGGCCCCTGGGGCCTGGAGGCCGGGGCCGGGGCAGGTGAGTCCAGCGTCCCGGGCTCGAGCTGCGGGACAGGGTGGGGCTCCGCTGAACACAGCCGGGGTGACCCGAGCAGAAAACCCCCCTCTGCGGCAGGCGCGGGGCGGGGGTCCCGGTGCTCAGCGGGGGGTGGGGGGCAGCATCCCACAGGTGCCCCTCTCTGCCCCCCAGACCTGATGCCAGCTCCTGCCAATGCCGGGGCCAAGGAGGGCCTGGCAGCCCCACCCCGGAGACCACGCTCCAAGAAGACCTCCTTCCCCCTGGCCCGCAGCAATGGAGACCTGGTAGGGGGTCCTGGGGAGACGGGCGGGCGGGGGGGCGCTGTTCCGGGGGGCTCACAGCCCGTCTCCTTTCCCCGCAGTTTCGCTCCCTGAGCCCGGAGCGGCCCAGCTTCTCATCCCACAGCACCCACGGTAGGGTGGGAGACCTCCAGCCGCAGCCCTTCTCTGACCCGGGTGGGCCGCGGCAATGTGGCAGAGGCGGCAGCACTTCTGACTTGCACCTGTCCTCATGCCCTGCGTCCCCACCCCATCCCCAGGCGTCTCCCGGGGCCCAAGCCCAGTGGTCCTAGGCTCCCAGGACGCTCTGCCAGTGGCCACGGCCTTCACGGAGTATGTCCACGCCTATTTCCGTGGCCACAGCCCCAGGTAAGCTGTGATGGGGACGTCGAGGGGCCAGCGGGAGGCGCGTTGTCACCTTTGGCCTTGCACGCAGGCCTGCCCCGAGAATGATGAGCAGGTCCGCATGGCTGTAGCTGCAGTTCACACACGAAAGAGAGCGGGACGTAAGGCCAGGCACAGCAGAAATGACCATAAAGTAAAGCCACAGAGAAAAGGAGAGTTTTAGACCTGAAACCCCAGGCCAGGACAGTCACAGAACAGACGTTTTGCTTTGAGCTTCCTGGTAGCCAAGGGGAAAAAGCCAAGTAGGATGGGGACCCAGTGTGGATTTCATGCGGCTCCTGCCTGCCTGGATGGGGATGTGAGGGAAGAGGTTTGGGGATGAACACCGCTGCCGTTGGGGCATCCTGTCCTGAGGGCCTGGGCAGAGGGGACGAGGTGACACCACCCAGGGCCTGAGCCACTCCAACTTCCCCCCACCGCCACCCAGCTGCCTGGCGCGAATCACCGGGGAGCTGACCATGACCTTCCCGGCCGGCATCGTGCGTGTGTTCAGTGGGTCCCCGCCACCACCTGTCCTCAGCTTCCGCCTCGTACACACGGGCCCCGTTGAGCACATGCAGCCCAACGTGGACCTGCTCTTCAGGTACTGGGGGGCAGGGGGCACCGGCCTCAATGTCTGAACTTGCCGTGTGGTCCTGGGCCGGCTGCCCACCCCGCCCGAGCCCCTTCTCCTCCTGGGGCCCCTCCCTGCCCACAGCTGTGCTGGCGACCCCTGGGCATCAGCTCCTGAGGGTGGGGCTGGTCTCCACAGCGACCCTTCCCAGAGCGACCCTGACGCCAAAGACTTCTGGCTCAACATGGCGGCCCTGACCGAGGCCCTGCAGCGTCAGGCCCAGCAGAACCCCGGGGCCTCCTACTACAACGTGCTGCTGCTGCGCTACCAGGTGGGCGCGACTGGGTGGCGGGCAGTGCCCACCTGTCAGCCAGGGTGTGCCCCCTCAGAGAGGAGCGCGGTGGCGGGCCTGGGTGAGGGAACAACACGCAGCGGGGCTGGGGCCGGCGGCTGGCCTGTCGGGACAGTCCAGCCAGCTCCTCCATCCTTTCTCCCACACCCAGCTCTCCCGTCCAGGTGCCCAGTCAGTGCCGCTGCAGCTGAGCGCCCACTGGCAGTGCAGCGCTGCCCTCACCCAGGTCTCGGTGGAGTACAGCTACCGGCCCGGCGCCACAGCTGTGTCCACACCCCTCACCAACTTCCAGATCCTGCTGCCCGTAGGGGAGCGTGTGACCAACGTCCGCTTGCAGCCGGCCGCCACCTGGTGAGGGCATGCAGGAGCCCCCAAGATCCTGGGCTCCCCCGATGTAGCCACTGGGGAGTCTGGCCGTTCTGACCTGGGCCTGTGTGAGCTAACCCTGCTGCCGGGGTGGTGCCGTGCGTGCCCCAGGTGCTGGGGTGTCCCTGCCCCACGCGGGTGCTGCTTAACCCCGAGAGGTGGACACCCCGTCACCCCCATTTACCGAGGGGGAAACTGAGGCATAGGGGGGCTGAGTCACTGGTCCGAGATGGGGTCCTTTGATGCCCCACGGAGAACTTGGATGGGGAAACCAAGGCACGGGAGGGCTGCCAGCTGGAGGGTGATAGGGGGGCGGTGGCTGAGCTGGGGAAACCTAACTAAGGTCCGCTGGTGTCAGGAGCCTGGAGGAGAAGCGGCTGCTGTGGCGGCTTCCGGATGTGTCGGAGGCGGGGGGTGAGTGCCAGCTCTGGGGGTGGGTGGAGCCCGGGGTGGGGGCGCTGTGTCCCACCTCCTGGGGGGCCAGGGGGCTGGAGAGTGCATTTCCCTTGCTGGCTTCTTTGCGCATGGTACGTGCAGAGCGCACACTTTCCGGTCCAGCCAGCACCAGGCATGCGGCTCCGCGGTTAACCCCTCCGCGCCTGGGCCCCGCGCCCTCTGCTTCGTTCCCATGGGACGTGCCCGTTCCAGGCACCCCTTCTACGTGGCATTCGGGGCTGTCTCAGGTCTGCCTTCTTTTGCTCCACCTCCAGCCCCTGCCTCACTCCCATTTTCGGCTGAGGGTCACGCGGGCTGTGCCTACCCTTTGGCTCTTGTGAGCGCGTGGCTGAGAGCAGTAGTGGCCAGACTGGGGACTGAGCTCCCGAGGGCGGGTGGAGCGCAGGGCCTGGGGCCGCCCAGGGGAAGGGTGTGCAGGGCCTGAGGGGTGGGCAGAGGTCACAGGCCAGGTCGCGGCGGGGCGGATGCGGCTGACCCTCAGGTCCCCCAGGCTCCGGCCGCCTGTCCGCCAGCTGGGAGCCGTGCCCGGGGCCCAGCACGCCCAGCCCCGTGGCCGCGCAGTTCACCAGCGAGGGGGCCACGCTGTCGGGAGTGGACGTGGAGCTCGTGGGCAGTGGCTACCGCATGTCGCTGGTGAAGAGGAGGTTCGCCACAGGTGGGCCTGGGACCCTGCCAGGGGCGCGCGCTGGAGTCTCAGGGGACAGGCCAGGGGGAGGCAGGGCCCCAGACAGGGCGGGCAGGAAGGAGGAGGCGTGCTGCACCCCAGCCCCGCCCCGAGTGGCTACTGGGCAGAGGTGTTTTCAGGAGGATTGGGGGACCCCAGGGTGGGGCAAGGGGCCCAGAGGCCCACCCTCCCCGCCCCATCGGCCACACCCTCCACAGGGATGTACCTGGCAAGCTGCTGAGCACGGCCCGCGCCCCTCAGCCCAGGTCTGCCTCGCGTCCTGGTGCTCACTGGCCCCCCACCGGGCCTGGGACCCCCACCTCGGCTTCCCTGAGGCCCGGATGCCACGCCGAGGAGCCCCACACCCCGCCTGGCTGGGCCAGAGACCCGCTTCTCCTCACGCCAACCTCACGCAGGGCCTGGCCTTTTAATGTTCTTTAATAAACACTCTATTTTCTAATAAAATAATAAACATTCTCCTGTGCTGTGACGCTTCCTTCACACCACCAGAGAGGGGAGAAGAGGAGGTGGATGGGTAGGGAAGACTAACTTTCCTAATGCACCCGCCACCCTCAAGGCTTTGCCCAGCCTGTGTAGGGTGATGCCTGGAGAGAAAAAAACTGGCCACCACACCCCCCCCCACACACACACACAGACACCCCCAGCCCCACAGGGTCAGAGCTGGGCTGCAGGCAGTGATGGTGGCTAAGTGAGCTCTGATGGGGGAAGGCAGGGGAGTCACAAGGGCTTCCTAAGATAGGGACATTATAAGTGGGGCATTGTGGGATGAGTAAGAGTTTGCAAAGTCAGAAAGGGCATCCCAAACAGGTGTAGTGAAGCAATCAGGTAACTCATGAACACAGATTGAGTGCCTGATGTATACCAGGTACCAGAGATACAGCTATGGGCAGGACAAAGCACATGGAGCCAGACAGCCCAGGTGTGCAGCCTGCTTGGCCACAACTGCCAGTGTGGCTTTGAACAACTTAGCCTCAGTTTCCTCGTGTGTAACCCACCTCTCTGGGGACACTTAGAACAGTGCCTGGGTGGGAGTGAGCACGCTGACGGGCTGGTGGGTAGGCAGCTTTACCCTTCATTTGTTAGGGCAGAGGGTGGATCCAGGCGCAGGTGGGCAGGGAGGCCCGGGGTTGGGCAGCAGCGAGCGGGGCTGGGCAGTGGGGCTGGGCCCTGCTGGGTGCCAGTCTCGAGGCTGAGCGGACCCCAGGGGCCCAGGCTTGCTGCAGCCCAGAAGCAGGAAGCAGGATTTGGGCCCCAACCCCCTCCTCCCTCTGACCCTCCCTCCCCGTCCACCTGGGAGCCCAGGGTACAGCTGGGCCTGTTTCCTCCCCAACCTGTTGGGGGTCACCCTGAGTCCTCGGGGTGGGGGGTGAGGCCAGGGGGCTGCGTCCTCACTCGCACTGTGCACGGTTCCCCGGACTGTGGACAGGCCCCCGCCAGTGGCTGCCCCGGTCCCTGCGCCCAGGCTGTGGGTGGGCAGCACCCCCTTCACCCCCCCTCAACGCTCGGGGTCCTGAGTGCTGAGCGCCCCAGGAGCCGCCCCGCAGCTGGGCCTCGGGCTGGGAGCTGAGGGTTTCCCGGTGAGCAGAGTCCCGCTGGGTCAGACACTCTGACTCCCCTTAGCCGGCACCGCACAGAGGGGAGAGTGGATGGGGGGACGGTATAAAAGAAAAAAAATCCAGCCCCCAGGTGGGGGTGCCCTTGGGTAAGTGACCTATGGCCTGGGCTGAGGTCCAAGGGTCCCCTGGTGAGAACAGCCGTGAACCCGCCCACTGCAGGCTCCCCCAGCCAACCCGTCACGGTGGGGGCGTCTGTGCTTCCCATGCGGCACCCCTGAACCCCGCCAACCCCAAGAATTCCCCAATCTGACCTTAGACTTCTGGAACTTTTCCCACACCACACAGCCAGCCTGCAGTATCCGAAACTCGAGCTAGGTCCGGCTTGCCAGTTCTGGAATCTTCCAACCCCCTGCAGAGCCCTTGGGTTCATCTGCCTCCCTGCCCGCCCCCCTCCCCCATTCATCATTTCTGCCTCGCTGGTCCTGGCCGGCTGCAGGGGCTGGGCAGGCGCTGCAGGGGTGGGGGGACCGACCCTGGGGTCACGAGCCGGGATGGGGCGGGCGTCAGGGGGTGGGGCACTGCTCGGCCTCCGGGAAACTTTCCAGTGCGGGGCGGGGGGTGGGGGACAGGGGGGGCAGGTGGGGCGGGCGCGCAGGTGCGGACTCCCGAGTAGGAGCTGGGACGCGGGCCCAGGGACTGGACCCTTGTCAGGGGTGAGCATTGGGGGCCCCTGAGGTTCAGGCGGATTCCTGGGGGGTCTCCGGCAGGCCCCGGAGGTCTCGTGTCCGCTGTGTGGGCCCAGGGGAGCCGGGGGCCCCGGGTCCTAAGCCCGCTCACCTGCCGTCCGAGGCCCAGGGATGCTCCACGGCTCCACCTGGGCTGCGCCGCCCACTCACAAAAGCGGACACGCGGGGTGACCCTCGGCGTGGGGGCACCAACCTGACCCCCCGCGGCTGTTACTGTTACTGCCCTCGTTGTTGTTGCGATTGTCTTGGCGGGTTTGCCGCATCTGCGCGAGGGGGGCCGGGGACCCCAGGCTGGGCTGCTGCTGTCTTTGGGAGGAGCCGGCGCCCCCCCCCGCCCCCGCCCACTCCTGCCCACCCCACTTTGGGGATGGGCTGGGCTGGGCTGATGGCCTCAGGGCAGAAGGAAAACGTGTGGTTCCCGCAGCTGAGCTCGCACCTGGCCTGACTGGGACACTCCTTTGCCTGGCCCGCCCGGACACCTTGTCCTCCTCCCTCCCCGACTCCCCCCCTAGCCAGGGGTGCGCCTGCTGCTGTCCCCTTCCTGCACAGCTGGCTCAGCCCGACGCTTGGGGGTCCAACTACCAACATGGGGCGTAGTGCAGAGCCCCCTCACTGGCGTTCCAGGAGGGCACTGGCTCCCACCCGGCTGCCTCACTCTGTGCCTCAGTTTCCCTATCCATAAACATAGGGCTGACGCAGCCCCCCTCCAGGTGGGGGTGTGGCGCTGGTGGAAAGGCCCCGGGTGACTCAGCGCAGTTACGGGCTCATTTCACGTCCCACGCCACGAATCCGGACAACTGGGGGCCTGGAGGAGGGGCGCGGCCAGCCCGAGGGGTGGGGGCTGTGAACCCGGGGGCTTGGGAGGCCCGGGACACACCTCTCCCTGCCTGTCTCCTCCTCAAGGAAGGAGGAAGCCTGGCTGCCGCCCTCCCCACCACACCTGGTCAAGCTGGCACATGCTGGGACCCGTGTCCAGCTCAGCTCTCCCAGTGAGTCACCGCCGCAGCCTGTGTCCTGCGCTCCCAAGAGGCCGTGGGTCAAAAGGGCACCGACCTCCGGGGCCCGTCTTCCCGTGGCCGACCCCCAGGCACCCCACGTTTGCAGCAAAACCAACTCTGGGCTTTGTGTGTCTTTCCGTAGCCGTCGAGTCAGGCAGAAAAGGATCATCCGGTCATCCCGGAGGCCAAGCTCGGCCAGGTCCCAGCCGCTGCCCCAGGGGCCTGGCGGCCCACCTCAGGAGGGGAGCAGGGGCCCACAGTGGAGAGCAGGGGTGCTCGGAGGGGAGTCGGGGGCAACCCACCCCGCCCTGGCGAGCGCCCCCACACCCCGCAGCCGGCTCTTCCCCGGGATTTCTGTCCCCATTTGCACAGGGTCTCGGTTGGCGTTTTACTAGAAGTGGGGTCCCTCCAGAAGCCCAGCTGCCCCCTCGGTCCCCTGCAACAGCACTCCCGTGGACTGCCCACCCAGGGTCCCACCCCCTGGGGCCCTCACGCCCGCTCTCCCCGGACACTCCGCTGGGGTTCACAGCTGTATCCTCCTGATGGGGAAACTGAGAACTGGTTTGGGGGCTTCCCGGCAGGTTGGGGAGAAGCCAGGCCTGTGGGTGCCCGAAACCGGAGCTCGGGGTCCAGGCGCGGACCCTCTGCCAGCCTCAGTTTCCTTGTCGGGGAGCCCTCACAGGCTTGGTCCCGCAGGGTGAGGAGTCAGGGGTCCCTGGAGCCACAGGCACGTGGCCAGGGCCCAGTGCCAGCACCCACAGGAGCAGGCCAGTCGGGGCCCAGTGACAGGCAGTGAGCTGTTGAAAGGCGGATCGGACAGGCCAGAATATCTCAGCGCAGCCCCTTCTCGCCCTCGCGCTCCTGTCCTATTACGTCCCCAGAAGTGAGTCCTGGGGGAGGTGACCTCCCCACTGTGTCCGCAGGGACTCTCATCCCAGTGCCCCCCTGCTCACCCCCTCCCGGAGCTCCCCGGGTGATGGCAAACAGGAATTTCTCCCTGGACGCTCCATGCCCCGCCCTCTCCTCACCACCTCTCTCCTTAGGAGGGTGCCAGGCACTGGATTTAGGGCCCACCCTAAGCCAGGATAATCTCCTCTTCACCCTCACCTTGATTACTCTGCAAAGACTCTATTTCCAAATAAGGCCGCGTCCTGAGGTTCCGGGTGGACAGGAATTGAGCGGAGGGGGGGTGCTGTTCACCCCACTGCATCTACCTCTAGCAAGATAAACAGCACATGGCTCCTCAAGCAGGCCTCCTCTGCGCTCCCCTCAGGCCTCTACATTTGCTGGTTCCTGCTTCTCGACTTGGTGAGCTCCTACACATCCTTCAAAGCCTCAGCTTCACTACCGGGTCCCTTCTTCTGGCCTAGACCTGATCCCCAATTAGAACCTCCTCAAGGGGCCAGGCTGGAGGGTGAAGCCTCTCAATTTCCCCAAATGTACCCAGCACATATCCACTGAATGAAAGAATGAGTGAATGGTTTTCTTGCTCATATTTTGGGATAAGAGTTGCTGAGACCCTTTTCAGGATGGAGGGAGCAATAGTAAAAGGGTGGTTTCCATAGTAACATGAAACACCCACTGGACCAACCTGGGCAACTCCCTGAGCCTCAGTTTCCCCATCTATAAAATGGAGGTTCGCAATTCACCACAGCTATTCAGACCAGTTAACTTCACGTCCCAGAACCTGCCTTGTGGAGGGCACCTGGTGGGGGGCCTGGCTGGGGGTGTGGGGAGCAGAGCCCAGGCCGGGCGGGCCCTGCTCCAGCCCCTGCCACCCAATGCTGGGGTCCCAGCCCCTCTGGAGCATAGGGCCACTCAGGCACGGGGTGCTGGTGGCCAGGCACTGCCCCTGGGGCAGCAGTGGGTTCCACTGGACCGGTCAGGTGTGTCCCCAGCAAGCCTGCCCTGCTGGAAAGGAGCTCCCCGGTTTCTGCCAGCCACAGCACATTTCCTGCTGGGACTGAGCAGGGGCCTCGGTGAGGGGTTGTCTGTGCAGGGGAGGGGAGCAAGCTTTACCCTAGACCCCTGCTCAGATGGGTCAACAAGGCCTGAGGTGACCTGGCGGGCTGGGGGTGAGGAATATCTGTGGGGTCCTTCTACTTACAGAAAGCATAGTTCTGGGAAGAAAAAAAACGGGATGTAGGTAGCCAACAAAGTGTTAAGTGTCTCACATGTAAAGAGTTCTTACAAGTAAACAAGAAAGAAAGACTTGCAAGTACAAGAGGGACATTAGTGGGTGAAAAAAACCAAGCAGCCTCCCCCGGAGATTCTATTTTGCCCTGATGTGACCCCCATCCCAGAAATATGGCCCCTTTCGTAGTTCTTCCCCGCCCCCGCTCCAAGCTGTGCCAGCCACAGAGGTCCTGGCATTCGGGCGGGTGTCCCCTGGGGCAGATCCTGGGTGAGAACCGCCGGGCAGGAGCGACAGAGGGAGGCACCCCCAAAGTCTCACACCCTCGGGGTCCGGGGCGACTCCCCGCGGCGGGGGTTTCTGGCCTAGGAGAGCGCCAGGCCTCCGGTTCTCTCCTCCCGGCTGCTCTGGCCCCTGCCCCAGCACCGCTTCCTGGTCCTCGGGAGTTTGGCCCTGGATAGCCTCCCTCTGGGGGTCAGCTCTTTTTTTTTTCTTTTTCATGTTAACATATGGAACATAAATTTTGCCTTTTTAACCATGTCTAAGGGTGCACTTTGCTGACATTAACCACGTTTTAATGCAGTTTTGTTGGGATGCGTTCACACACCAAACCACCGTCCGTCGGCCACTCACCGTGGGGCTGCACCGCCTCCTCAGGCGCCTTCAGAGCCTCCTGGCGCCCGGGGAAGAGCATGAAACACGGGTCTGTCCGGGGCGTCCCGCTGGGGCTGGGTCCCCTGGTGCCGAGCCGTGCCCCGAAACTGAGAGCCCCCCATCGGGACAGCCCATCGCGGGCGCCCCCACAGGGTTCTCTGGTCACACCCCTTTAGGGCTGGGTCATGGATATTGCCAGGGGGGACCCCGCTTTCTCGCACACCTGGGAGACCCAGGTACGGGAGGGAGACCCAGGTATGGGAGGGGGACCCCACTTTCTCTCCACACCTGGGAGGGGGTCCCCGCTTTCTCTCCACACCTGGGAGGGGGACCCCACTTTCTCACACACCTGAGAGGGGGTGCCTGCTTTCTCTCCACACCTGGGAGGAGGACCCTGTTTTCTCACCGTGCCTGGGGGTCCCCTGCACAGCTCCCATCTTTGGCTCTTGGGAGAGTGGCCTCGCGCTGGGGCAGACGCCGGGGTGGGGTAGCTGCATCCCCGCGTGGCCTGTTGCCTTCCTCAGGGCCGCTGTACTGACCAGGCCTCCTCTTGGGCCCTGACACGTCCCCGCAGCTCCTCCTCTCCTTGGGTTTCCAGGACTGCCCTCATGAAGCCACCCCGGAGCCCAGGGGTGGGGTGGGGGGTGGGCATGGCAAAGCCGCCCCAGGCAGGGCCCCTCCTACCCCAGGGTCTTGGCACCTGCTCCCTGGCCCTGAGCTCCCCGGGGTGGCGCCTGCTCCCCACATTCACAGGGCTCAGAACCAGGGCGGCCTCCAGGGCTTAGCTCAGTGTTGCCGCCTCGCAGCATGGGCTGCTCAGGGGAAGGGGCTGGTGTGTGTCCTTCCTGGTGGTTGCTGGGTCCCCACGAGTTACCATATGGGACCACAGAGCTGACCTGAGCGCCGGCGGCATCCGACCCCAGAGCTAGGGCAACTGGCATCCCCCCCTTCACTCACCCCTCAGCCACCATTCCTGACCACCTACTGTGTGCCAAGCACCATCCTAGGGCCTGGGGAGAAGTCGGTGAGCCGGAGTGGGGGTGGGGAGGGGCGGGGGGCTGCGCGGGGCCGGCGGGAAGGGGCTGCACGGGGCTACCCTCCTGGAAGGGCAAATGGACAAGAAACATCATAAATTCAAAAATGGTTATTACGTATTTTAAGAGGTGAAATGTGCGATGGGGAAAAAAGAAAAGTAGAAGCGGGCAGGGGACCGGGGTAACTGAGGGAATGCTGTGTTCCTGGGACGCCTCGGTGTGAGGGGCTGTTTGGGCAAAGGCAGGAAGGAGGAGAGAAAAGGGGCCGGCGGAGGCAGGGAGCAGCGAGGGCAAATCTGCATATGGCTGGGAGGCTGCGGGCCGAGAGAGGCGGGTCGGGGACTGTGGGAACAGGGAAGAGTAGCCCCGAACCCTCCAACCCCAATACACGGCCCGGGAGGAGAAGGGAAGCAGCCTGCTTCCTGGCTCCGATGCAACCACCAGGCTAACGCGCTTGGGGTTCAGGGGCCCACTAGGACCCACTGCTGAACCCTACCTTTTTCAGGCACTGTTGGCGAGGTCGAGGTGACCCTGGCCTGGCACAGACACCCCAAGACAGTCTGACGTACAACCGAGTAGCTCAGTTTTAGTTGTAGGAGCTTGCCAGACATAAAATTAACAAACTCGCATTTATTTGTGATGTCATCAAACCCTTCCTGCCTCCCCATGTGTCTGTCTCATGCTGGGCAATGCCAGGACCTCCAAGAAGCTTCTAGTCTGGGGAAGAGAGAGGCAGAACCAAACTTCCTGGTCATGGGTTTGGGGCAGGGCCAGAAAAGAGAGTGATAGAGGTAAGGAGGTGTGGAACAGGGAGCCAGCAATCTTCCCGAAGGGTCGTTTGAGATAGGCTTTAAGGGAAAAGTAGGAGTTTTTTCCAAGGAAGACGTTAAATGAGGTTGGGTTGCGAGGAGCCGCGGGACCTCTGAGGAGCCAGGAGTCACAGGTTCCAGAAATCCAGAGCTCCGAGCTTCCCAGAGGGATAGGTGAAAAGCGAAGCAGGTGTATTCCCAGCAGCTCAGAGGTGGTAAAAGGGGATTTTCCTGCTTCCTGCGGTCACAGATATCTGCCCAGGGTGGGGGTGGGGGGCTCCTGGGCCAGCTCTGGGCGGGCAGGTGAGGGGAACCAGTTGTGGGAGGCCCGCCCCGTGCATCCAAGCAGCCTGTTCTCTGTAAAGCAGGTGTGGGGCTGAGCGCCGAGCGCCTGCAGCCTGGGCACCTGGGAATCCACGCGGGACGGGGAAGAGGAGGGGCCTGGGGGCGGGGCCTGGGGCGGGGCCTGGGGCGGGGCCTGGGGCGGGGCCTGGGGCGGGGCCTGGGGCGGGGCCTGGGGCGGGGCCTGGGGCGGGGCCTGGGGCGGGGCGGGCTTACACCGCAGCATTTGACCAACCTGAGCAGCTGTCCAGATGTGGTGGGGAGGGCGCAGCACCTGGGCCTGATTAGCGGTTCCTTCCCTGCAGCCCCGACCCGCAAACAGGTGCCGTCTCCGGGACAAGGGGGCCCTGGGCGCCCTCCCCCTCCCCCTCCTCCTGCGCGGGTGCCCGCCCGCCCGCTGCCGCCGCGAAGGAGCCGCCCCGAAAGAGCCGCCCCGAAGGAGCCGCCCCGGTGCCCAATGCCTCGATGGCCACGCAGCCCAGATCCCTGGAGCAGCCGCGGCGCGAGGGACCCCTCCTTACGGGCGCTGCTGGGACTTCCCGCGGCTGCGGGGCGCCGCCCCCGTTCCTGCTGCTCTCGACCGAGTCCTCTCCCGGCAGCGCCAAGCGGTGCGCGTGGGGCCGCCAGCGCAAGGTGCGGAGTGCGTGGCTGCGCTGCCTCTTCCTGGTGGGCACCGCGGCCAGCACACTCGAGGCCCGCAAGGTGAACCAGCTGCTGGCGCTGGAGGCAAGCGGCGACATCCTGCAGTGGACTTCCATGCTCCTCCTTCAACCTCACGCTCACGCAGGTGGCCGGTCGCAGTGTGGCGGGATGGGGGCCCTGGCGTGCCTCTGGGCCGCCCCCTCCCATCCCCGGTGCATTCACGGGACTTGGAAGGTTCCGTTCAGACCTGGAGGCAGGGGGAAGAGGTCATGAGGCGACAGGCGGGGATCTGAGAGCCTGAGGCCCCAGCTGTGGGTGCCAGGCCACACCTGTGTGGGGGGAAATGGTGGGGGCAAGAGAGGCCCCCTGCCCATGCCGAGAAGCCCAAACTCTGGTGAAAAGGCAGATGTTAAACGACAGTCACACAGTTAACAACAGGGCTCCCAATAGCAGAGGTGGAAGAAATAGCAATAAATGTAAATGTGACAATTTTCAAGCTCTTCTCAGTGCTTCATCTCTGAGAGCCCCCAACATCTCACAGGCAGGTACCAGCAGCGAGGGACATTCTCTCCCGGGCTGCGGGGTGGGGCTGGCAGACGGGACCACCGAGTGGCTGCCGCAGTCCTCACCCCCTGTGCCCTGCTCGCATGTGCTGTTCCTCCAGTGGCAGCAGACATGGTGCACTGATGCCAGCTTCCTGTTCAATGGAGACGACGACGTCTTGGCGCACGTGGGCAACATGGTCGCCACCTCTTCACAGGGCAGCTGATCCACTGTGTGGGCCCCAGCCGGCTGCCCCAGAGCAAGTACCGCGTGCCGCAGGTGGTGACTCCGGGCAGCCCGCACCCTGGGTCTCTTCCCCACCAACGACGTCTTCCTGGGCATGTGCCTGTGGTGCGCACAGAGGCATCCGCACCGCTGGCCCGCAGACCCCCTCGGCGCGCCTGCCCGCTTTGGACCCCTGCTTCTACGGCGACCTGCTGCTCCCACAGCGCTGCCTGCCCTCCGCAGTGCTGATCGTGGGGGGTGCGCCGAGCCGGCTGCGCTGCAGTGCGGGGGGCGGCTGTGGGGGGGCTGAGGGCGGTTAATTTCCGTTATTATTGTCACGCTTTCTTTTAGTGGTCTTACTTAGCTATTTTAAAAGTCGGCTTGGTTGGTTTTGAAGAGTGTTCATGTTCTTTTGGATTTCTCTAAATTCCCAAATTTATTTAGTTTCTGCACCCAAGGCTGCCCCTTCCTCGGTATCTAAGGGAATTTGACAGCTCTGGGCTCTTTCTGTCGCTCCTGCGCTGCGGAAATTGTTTCCGTGTCTTCTAGGCCACGCGTGACTTTGAGAGGCCACGTACCTGGGCTCTGCCTGCAGGGAAGTGGAGTTTCTCTAAGGAAGATGCACGCTTATTTCTGCAGTCGCTCAGGTGCACTGCCCGCCCGGGATCGTTTGAAGTTGAAGTCTGGACTTGAAACTGTTCTGACATCCCCGGTGCTGTGAATTCCCCCATGGAAGCCCCAGGGGTGCAGACTTGTTCGTTTTCTGGAGTGATTTTTTTTTTTTAAGGAAGATTTGGGTTTACAGGAAGGTCAGGTGTGAAATACTTAACACCTTGCCCTGGTGTGGTTACACCTCGCGGAAGCACATTTTTATAATTGTCCCATTAATTATAGTCCCTGGTTTAACTTCAGGTTCACGTTTGTGTCGTGCACTTCCATGGATTTCCTAAGAAAGTTTATTCTATTACCGTATATACAACCCAGCACTTCCCCTTTTAACCACATTCTTGAATAAGTAATTGGAATATAACTCGTATTCTAGATTCTGACTCTAGGAGTTTGCGTATTCTAATTAGCTCCTGTCAGGGTAATCGGTACTTTCCCGTCTGGCTTTCCCGTCTGGCTTACTTCCCTCCACGCGATGCCTCAGGTCTCATCCACCTTGCCATTTGCATTTGTTGTGGGTTGACAAGAGAAATGCTTGACGCTGTCTAGGGTTACAGAGCTTTCCCGGGCGACTCTTGAGCGGGCATGTCCACCCGCCACCTGGAAAGTGTCAGGCCCCGCAGAGCGTGAGGTGGACGCGCAGGGAAAGGTTCTCATGAGCTGAAGCTAAGTTTAGGGGGGCTGACGAAGTGGGGGGGCTTCAGAAAAAGAAGGGAGCTGGCCGGAACTGGCCAGCCGTATTTAAATGTGGTTTTCGGGGCGAGCTGGATACTTCCATGGAACAGGAGGTGGCGTAGGTCTTCGGGTTTGCTGGGGGGGCCTTGTGGGGGCTCCGGGCTGTCCGGCGAGCTTTCATTGCCCGGTTGAGGCTGCTGCGCTTCTCCGCCTCTCAGTCGGGGGGACACTGGATGGCGCCCGCATTTTGGCATTTGCGAATAAAGCTGCGTGGACGTCAGTGAGCCAAGGTCTGGTCACATCCCTGCTTTCGGGTCTTCTGAGAGAGCGAACCCAGCAGCGGGTGGGCAGGACCACATGGCAATTCTCTGCTTAGCTTTCCGAGGACCCGCCAAGGCCCCGCAGCAGCTGCCCCATTTCACACCCCCCAGCAGTGAGCGCCCCACTTCCCCACCCTCTCAGCACTGGTCCTTTTCCATTTTTTGAACATTTTTTTTATTATGACATATAACATATTTATAAAAAAACAGCGCATTCCAAAGTACTTTGTAACAAGTAGTTGTGAAACAGACGTCAGAGTTTGGTATGGGTTATGTTCCACAGTTTCAGATTTTTCTTTCAGCCTGCTCCAAGACGCTGAAGACTAAAATAAATATTTACAGTGACTCAGCAGTCATCCTCCTTTGCTGAGTCCGACCTTCTCTGTATAACTCCACCATCACCTTTGATCTTTCCATCCCTCTCTTTTTAAAAAATTTTTATTAACAAAACCAATCAACATACAATATGAACATTCTCTTTTTTATCACATAGTTATATATTCATCATCATGATCATTTCTTAGAACATTTGCATCAATTCAGAAAAAGAAATAAAAGGACAACAGGAAAAAAAAATTCATGCATACCATAACCCTTACCCCTCCCTTTCATTGATCACTAGCATTTCAATCTATTGAATTTATTTTAACGTTTGTTCCCCCTATTATTTATTTATTTTTATGCTATATGTTTTACTTGTCTGTCCATACCATAGACAAAAGGAGCATCAGACACAAGGTTTTCACAATCACACAGTCACATTGTGAAAGCTGTATCATTATACAATCATCTTCAAGAAACATGGCTACTGGAACACAGCTCTACATTTTCAGGCAGTTCCCTCCAGCCTCTCTGTTACACTTTAACTAAAAAGGTGATATCTATTTAATGTGTAAGAATAACCTCCAGGATAACCTCCCGACTCTGTTAGGAATCTCTCAGTCATTGACACTTTATTTTGTCTCATTTCTCTCTTCCCCTTTTCAGTTGAGAAGTTTTTCTCAATCCCTTGGTGCTGAGTTCCAGCTCATTCTAGGATTTCTGTCCCACGTTGCCAGGAAGGTCCACACCCCTGGGAGTCATGTCGCACGTAGACAGGGGGAGGGTGGTGAGTTTGCTTGTTATGTTGGCTGAGAGAGAGGCCACATCTGAGCAACAAAAGAGGTTCTCTTGGGGGTGACTCTTAGGCCTAATTTTAAGTAGGCTTAGCCTATCCTTTGTGGGGATAAGTTCATATGAACAAACCACAAGATTGGAGGCTCAGCCTGTTGCTTTGGTTGTCCCCACTGCTTGTGAGAATATCAAGAATTCTCCACTTGGGGAAGTTGAATCTTCCCCCTTTCTCACTATTCTCCCAAGTGAACTTTGCATATACTTTTTAATTCACTATTCAAATCCTTCTGGGATTTATTGAGGCATCACACTGGACAAACCTACAAAATCTCATGTCCTACTCAAGGTTCCATGTACTTATGGTGTTCAATTAAGCTGTCCACATAAGTTGTATTAGGAGATGCACTAGTCAAAATATAAATTTTGTACCAAATAAATATTTTTTTGCTTTAGTCTCACACATAAGTTAAAGTTTTAAAATATTAATTACCATCTATTTACAACACCCTGCATAATGACATCTCTTTGCTCGTCCTCATGCAAAACATTGTAAAACTTGCACATTTAGTCACTATCATTATACACTCTAGGCATTCTTAGATTTTACCATCTCAATCTTTATCGTATATCTTTCCTTCTGATTTCATTTGTACCCCCAGCCCTCCTCCCTCTATCATTCTAACATTCAGCTTCACTCAGTTTACTGACATTACTGTATTACAGTTAGGTAGTATTATGCTCTCCATTTCTGAATTTTTCACAATCTGCATCCCTTCATTTCCTGTTGCACAGTCTGCATCCCTTCAGTTCCAATTACCCAATATCTGCCCTATTTCTATCTCCTGATGGTCTCTGTTCTTAACTGAAATTCTCCAAGTTCTTTCATTAATGTTAGTTCATATCAGTGAGGACCATACAGTATTTGTCCTTTTGTTTCTGGCTAATCTCACCCAGCATAATGTCCTTAAGGTCCATCCATGTTGTTACATATTTCAAAACTTCATTCTGTCTTACAGCTGCATAATACTCCATCGTATGTATATACCACAGCTTGTTTAGCCACTCATCTGTTGATGGACATTTTGGCTGTTTCCATCTCTTTGCAATTGTAAATAATGTTGCTATAAACATTGGTGTGCAAATGTCCATTTGTGTCCTTGCCCTCATGTCCTCTGAGTAGATACCTAGCAATGGTATTGCTGGGTCGTATGGCAATTCTATATTTAGCTTCCTGAGGAACCGCCAGACTGCCTTCCACAGCGGTTGCACCATTTGACATTCCCACCAACAGTGGGTAAGTGTACCTCTTTCTCCACATCCTCTCCAGCACTTGTCATTTTCTGTTTATTGAGAATGGCCATTCTGGTGGGTGTGAGATGATATCTCATTGTGGTTTTGATTTGCATTTCTCTAATAGCCAGGGACATTGAGCATCTCTTCATGTGCCTTTTGGGCATTTGTATTTCTTCTTCTGAGAAGTGTCTGTTCAAGTCTTTTTCCCATTTTGTAGTTGGATTGTCTGTCTTTTTGTTGTTGAGTTGAATAATCTCTTTATGTATTCTGGATACTAAACCTTTATCTGATACATCGTTTCCAAATATTGTTTCCCACTGTGTAGGCTGCCTTTTTACTTTCTTGAGGAAGTTCTTTGATATGCAAAAGCATTTAATTTTGAGGTGTTCCCATTTCTTTCTTTCTTTCTTCAATGCTCATGCTTTGGGTGTAAGGTCTAGGAAACTGCCTCCTATTATAAGATTTATAAGGTATTTCCCTACATTTTCTTCTAACAGTTTTATGGTCTTAAATCTAATGTTTAGGTCTTTGATCCATTTTGAGTTAATTTTTGTGTAGGGTGTGAGATATGGGTCCTCTTTCATTCTTTTGCGTGTGGCTATCCAGTCCTCTAGGCACCGTTTATTTTATTTTATTTTTTATTTTAGTAGCATAAATACAATCTAACATTTCCCCTTTTAACCTTACTCAGATATGTAATTCAGTACTGTTAATTACATTCACAGTGTTGTACTATCATAACCACCATCCATTACCAAAACTTTGACATTGTCTTAAATGGAACTCTGTACATTTAGCCTTAACTCCCTGTTCCCAAACCCCATTTCATCCTCTGGTAACCAGAATATTCTAGATTCTTAATCAGTGTGTTTGCTTATTCTAGTTACTTCGTATCAGTGAGATCATACAATATTTGTCTTATGATGTCTGACTTATTTCACTCAACATGAGGTCTTCAAGGCTCATCCATGTTGTCGCATGGATCAGAACTTCATTCCTTTTTATGGCTAAATAATATTCCATTGTTTGTATAGACCACATTTTGTTTGTCCATTCATCGGCTGATGGACACTTGGGTTGCTTCCATCTTTTGGTAATTGTGGATAATGTGGCTGAATGTTGGTGTGCACATACTATTCAAGTCCCTGCTTTAGTTCTTTGGGGGTATATCCTATTTAGAGGGATTGTCGGGTCATATGGTAGGCGCCATTTATTGAAGAGATTGTTCTGTCCCAGGTGAGTTGGCTTGATTGCCTTATCAAAGATCAATTGTCCATAGATGAGAGGGTCTATATCTGAACACTCTATTCGATTCCATTGGTCAGTATATCTCTCTTTATGCCAGCATCATGCTGTTTTGACCCTGTAGCTTTATTACATGCCTTAAAGTCAGGTAGTGTGAGACCTCTGACTTCATTTTTCTTTCTCAGGATACTTCTAGCTATTTGGGGCATCCTGCTCTTCCAGATAAATTTGGGTTATTGGTTTTTCTATTTCTGAAAAGTAAGTTTTGGGGATTTTAATTGGTATTGCATTGAATCTTTCAATCAATTTAGGTAGAATTGACATCTTAACTATATTTAGTCTTCTAGTCCATGAGCACGGTATGCCCTGCCGTCCATTTTGGTCTTCTGTGATTTCTCTTAGCAATTTCTTATAGAATTCTCTCAGTCCCTCTCTTTAGGGGTGTTTGGGCTCTGCCCATTCTGACTTTTTCATGTTGAAAGGGGATGTCAGTAATACAGAGTAGGGGGATGGAACTAACTGATATTCTGGAGAAGCTGGGCCCTCTAGGTTTCAGGACTTATCTGGTCCAGGGACTCATCGGGGGGGTGTAAGTTTCTGGAAGGTTCCTCTAGTGCATGGAACCCTTGTGGAATCTTATATAATGCCCCAGGTGTTCTGTAGGGTTGGCAGGAATAGTCCTGGTTGGGGGGTGTCACACCATGGTAATTACCATCATCTAGCTAAAACTTGTATAAGAGCAACCTCCAGAGTAGCCTCTCAGCTCTATTTGAACTCCCTCTGCCACTGATACTTTATTAGTTACACTTCTTTTCCCCCCTTTTGGTCAGGATGGAATTGTTGATCCCACGGTGCCAGGTCTGGATTCATCCCTGGGAGTCCTCTCCCACGTCACCAGGGAGACTTTCACCCCTGGATGTCGTGTCCCACGTAGGGGGGAGGACAGTGATTTCACTTGCAGAGTTGGGCTTAGAGAGACTGAGCCCACATCTGAGCAACAACAGAGGTTCCTGGAAGTAACTCTTAGGCATCCTATAGGTAGTCTCAGCTTCTCCGCTACTACATAAGCACCACCGGAATGAGCCTCGTGATCGAGGGCATGGCCTATTGACCTGGGAATTCTCAAGTTTGACACGGTATGGGGGCTTCCCTGGTGGTAAAGCTTAATCGTTTCCTATTTTCCCTCCCATCCCTCAAGGGACTTTGCCAATACTTTTTAATTATCTGCTCAACATACCCTGGCATGTATCTGGGCGTCACATAAGCTATACAGAATCACAAACCCTCGTCCTCCTTCTGGGCCCCTGTGTTTGGGTGGTTTAAATCAGCTAACCAGATGGGTTGCTTTAGATTATGTGCTACAGAGAATTTAGGTTTTGGATGATATAAACCTCTCTTCTTTTGGTCTCATAGAGTAGGTGAAGTTCTAAAATACAGAAAATGTCTCCCTTACCCCTGTATTCTGACTTACCTTAGTCTTGACCTGCTCGGCTTCACTGTTATCTCTAATTGAAGCCTGACCTCTTTTTCAATTTCTTTAACAGTTGTTGCAGTGGCAATGCCGACTTTCAGAGCTGCAGAACCCCTCCTCTGAGACTCAGGTGTCACCCAGGTACCCAAAGTTCCAGGGAGATACCATATATATATATATATATATATAATATATATGTATAACCTGTACATTACAGCTTCTCACAATCTAGAAATAACACTTACAGCTCCGGACTAAATGTGACCGCTGTAAGAGCTTACAATGTAGGCCCGAATTTTCTTCTAGGTATTTTCTAAAAGAGACTGTACAATATTTGCTCTTTCATTTGTGGCTTATTCTCTATCACATAATGCCCGCGGGTTCACGCCCACCATTGCCTGCCTCACGACTTCGTCCTTTCCACAGCAGCAATATTCCATCATCTGTGTACACCGCGGTTCCCCTTCTCAGTCAGCATGTCCTTCGGCCACCTGCATCCTTTGGGCATCATGGATAATGTCCCAAGTCCATGGTCCACCCATGCTCTCAATTTTAGACCACTTTCATTGCTCCAAAGAGACAAATAACTGATAAACACACCCTCACCAGATGGCCAGATGGAAAGTCCAAACCTCCCCTTATCTCATGTCCCCCCTGCCCCCGCCATCATCTACCCCTGTGGTCGCTGTGGCACTGCTGATGTTTTCCTGTTACACCCAGCCCAGGACAGGCAATAGCGGTTCCCCCCATACCCTGAACACTCTTTGTACAATATTCATACTTTGCAAGAACTTATTTCTATGAGTAGTGTTGATTGGTGGACACGAGTCTATAAAACCCCTCCCAATCATGTTCACCTTCAGTATGGCAACACGCCTTACAGACACACCCATGAACTGCCCTCACTCCTATCCATTCCCTTATACTTAAGTTCACCCTCATTAGCTAACCGTTCACCCGTCTCTAGCTTCCGTGTATCTCTAGGTCCCCTAAATTCTGTGTCGTAAGCCTCTGACTTTACCTTTGCCAAGTTCATAAAAGCAAAATCATACGATATCTGTCCTTTTGTGTCTGGCTTATTTCACTCAGCATTATGTCCTCCAGGCTCATCCACATTGTCATGTGCTTCAGGACCTCGTTTCGTCTTAATAGTTCTGGCTCTTATATTTAGGTCCTTGATCCATTTTGAGTTGAGCTTCGTGTGTGGTGTGAGGTACGGTCCACCTTCATTCCTTTGCTAATGGACACGCAGTTTTCCTGTCACCATGTGTTGTACAGACTATTCTTTTCCCATCGAGTGGACTTGGCCCTCTCCTGGAAAATGCATTGGCCGTAAATTAGGAGGGTTGATTTCTAAACTCTCAAATCAATTCTGTTGGTCCTTGTATCTGTCCTTGTGCCAGAACCAGGCTGTTTTGGATATTGTGGCTTTGTAACCAGGGTGGGTTTGATAAATGAACTTTCCCACTGGTAAACTCCTACACATCCTTGAAAACCCACCTGGTACTGCTCAGACCAGGCCGCAGCACACTCCCTCCTTTCCACGTGGCTAATGGTGAAAGCATCGCTGCTGCGCATCCATCCCCTCTATCTGGCTCCCACTGCCCAGCCCCGACCTCGGTCATGGGCTGGACGGGAGACAAGTTCTGGCCACGGGTCAAGGCCACCTTAGAACTCCTGGGTCCGAGTCCAACTGACGTCAGCAGCTCCCTCCAGCCTGGGAATGCGGGGCCTGTGCTCACCTCCCACCCCCCACCCAGGTCCCTCAGGTGGTGGGTGGGGCCTGGAATGCCATTGCCCCCCATGTCTCGCAGCTCTGGAGGTGGCTGTG
The DNA here is from genome assembly GCF_023851605.1 of Tamandua tetradactyla. Lineage (NCBI taxonomy): Eukaryota > Metazoa > Chordata > Mammalia > Pilosa > Myrmecophagidae > Tamandua > Tamandua tetradactyla. The sequence goes on along the minus strand of NC_135337.1, from coordinate 96,434,719 downwards.
CTGGGCCCAGGGAGAGGGGGCCCCCCACACCGCCACTTGCGCCCTCCAGGAACTTGGGAGCTGCACCGCCGTGGGAGGGGAGGCCGGGGCCCTGGCGCCCTGAGCTCCTCGCTGCCCCCACCCCAGGGCCTCAGCCGGTAGAACAGGGCTGGGGGCGGCTCCCCAGGGAATAAAGTTCTGCAGGGACTTGGAGGGTTTTTGTTTGCCTTTTTTTTGGCATGGGCAGGCTCAGGAAATGGAACTCAGGTCTCCGGCATGGCAGGTGAGAATTCCGCCACTGAGCCACTGCTGGCTGCCCAGGTTATCTTATTTATTAATTTATTTATTTACTTTATTTTTATTTTCTGGGTGCGTGGTTGGGGAGTTGGACCCGGGTTTCCCGCATGGAAGGCGTGCATTCTACCAGGGACCAGCTGTTTGTCCTTTTAATGGCAAGTCTAGACACAAATCCATCTCCATTGCCCCATCCCGCTGGGGAGAAGGGGCTGCTTGGCGGGGGCGGGGCTGGGGGGGTCTGGGGCCCCCTCCTGTCCCCAGTTGTGAGGAGCCTGGGGGTTTTCAGAGACTTGGTTCCCGCCGGGGTCACATCCCAGTACCTCGGGTTGGGGGGGCGAGGGGCCCAGGCAGGGGCACAGAGTCAGGTCCTCCCTCCGCGGCCTCGGCAGAGACCCGGGTTCCCAGCCCGATGGGCCACCCCCTTCCTGATGGGCCGTGACAGTCGCCCTGAGCCTCGGTTTCCCCCTGTGTGCTGACGGCGCTCAGTCAAGGCCCGCAGGAGGAGCAGGGGGTCCGGGCGGCCAGCAGCGAGCTCGAGCTCACACAAGGGGTGGCCCGCCCTTGTCCCCTGTCCAGAGAAATGGCGAGGGCAGTGTGGGTTCTGCAGGGGGTGTTTGTTTATTTGAGGGAGGGAGCCAGGTGGCAGGGAGTGGCGTCTCAGGCTCGGCGTTGGGTGGCCGCTGCTCTGGTGCTTTCTATAACGGGATCCTCTGGGCCAGGGGGTGGGGATGGGGCAGGGGGTGGGACTTCTTTCCCCACAGTGGACGAGGGGTGCTGGTCATCTGGGGGAAGTGGTGAGCTCCCCATTCCTGGAGGTAACCAACAGTGCTCCCCTCAGCATGGGACGTGGTGGGTGCTCTGTGGCCTCGGGAAGTCGCCAGACCTGCCTTGGGGTCTGCAGAGACAGTGCCCAGGGAAGGGTCAATGGGGACAGAATGTCAGCAAATCCTGCCAAGTACAGCCACGGAGGCAGCAGCTGTGGGCAGGGTTGCTGGGCAGGGCCCTGCGGCGACGATGGGGAGAGGCCTGGGGCGGGGGCTGCTGGCCGGTGTTCCCGTCAGCCACCAGGCCCTGGAGGTGTCGTCCTTCCAGCCACTGCAGCAGCTCGCCTGGGGACAGAGAGGCAGTCAGGGTGGCGTCAGCCCGCCAGTGACCCACGACACGCTCACCGTGTGCGTGGATGTTAGCAGCCAGCACTCGTAAGCACCTACTGTATACCAGACGTTCGCTTCCTCACCACCTGTGCAGCCCCCGCTGGTCACGCCCCCACCCCATGGGTGCTCACCGAGCCCACAGACTCCAACTGGGACCCACGGACACGCTCAGCGGGTGACACGTGCGCGGGGGTGCAGGCGGAGGGCACACAGCCCGTGCACATGAGGCGCCCCCTCGCACTCAGCCCCCACGCCCACGGGCACCTCCGCAGTCACAGACACGGGGCCACACGCGTGTGGAACAGGCGTGCGAGCCTGGCGGGTGCACTGCGGTGGGCCAGGGCGGGGCCAGCCAGGCTCCCCCCTCGGGATCGGGGTCGAGGTGGGTGGGCGCAGGAACCCAGAGACAGGTTTTATGGGGGTTTTTTTGTTTGTTTTTAATCCAAAATGATGGGAAATCTCCCAGGAGCAAAGTTCAGCCTCCCGAATAAAGACGGCCCCGCCCTGCGGGGAGTACGTCCCTTGCGGAGGTGCCCACGTGCGCCCGGCGGCCCCGCGCAGCCCGCACCCTCGACCCCCAACCCCGCGCCCCCACTCACGGTCCCCGCGGGCCTCGGGCGCCCAGCGCGGGCCCCCGCACAGCCGCACCAGCGCGCGCCCCAGGCGGCGGCCGCACAACTTCCCAGGCGCGGCGGAGCCCAGCAGCAGCAGCAGCAGCAGCAGCAGCAGCAGCGGCACCCAGGCCGGAGCGCGCGGGGCCATGGTGGGGAGGTGCCCGCCCAGCCCAAGCCCCCCTTATAAGGCCCGCCCGCACCCAGGGACCTTGGAGGAGGGACGCAGGCTGGGCAGGGCGGCCTGGGAGAAGGTCAAGGGCAGGGTCCCGACCAGGGTCCCTCTGCCAGGGCCGGGGCCTCGGGAGCACCTCCCCGCGGGAGCACTGCGCAGGGAGGCTGAACTTTTGTACAGGGAAGTCACCCGCCTCGGGGCAGCCCCGGCAGCCTGGAAAAGTGTCAGGGCCTCAGCGTCCCTCAGGAAACTGAGGCTCACGGGGCTGGAGGTCCCTGCTGGCTCTGCCCCCCACCCAAGACGGGGAGGCTCCTCGGGCTGGCGGGGAGAGAAGCTCAGAAGGTCCTCAGTGTCTGCTTATGCCCTGCCTTGGTTCAGGGGGCTTGTACCCTGTTTACAGAAGGGGGAAACTGAGGCTGGAGGGGGCGGGGAGGAGCCTCAACCAGAGGGAGGGGGTGCCGGGGCCCCGGAGGCTCCCCCCTTTCAACTTCCCAGCGCTAAGAACAGGGACAGTGCAGTTTTCGTCTTGGCCCCCACCTCTCCTCAGCTGCTCTGAGCCTCTCTGTTCTGTATCTGTGTCACTCTCTCCATCTCCGTCTCTCTGTCTCTGACTTCCTCTCGTTTTCCTCTTTCTCTCCCCTCCCTTGTCTCTGCTGCTCTTTCCCTTTCCTTTCCATGTTTGTCTCCTGTTTGCTCTCTCCCTCTTTCCCTCGTTTTCCCCCTCCTTGCTATCTCTGTTACTTTCTGTCTCTCTCCAGCAGCCCTGGAGGGACACAGGGGACCAGCTCTGCCCCTGCTGATGTTCTCCTCCCCAGCCTCGCCCCTACCCATCACCCCTAGAGCAGCCTGTCCCCCACCCCAAAGGCTGCAATCAGCTCCCCCAGGATGGAACCCAAGGCCAGCAGCTGCACCTGGCGCTGAAGGCCTGTCCTTGGGGCTCCGGCCAAGGCCCACGCAGCTGTCCCCAAGAACCTCCTCTCCCAGCCTACCCTGAAGCTGCCACGGGCCCCACCCAAGGGGTCTCTAAGCCCCCACCCTAACCATGTTTCCTGGCCCCGTCATTCCAGGCAGCAACAAACCACCATTTCCACTGAGCCCTTTTATTCATTCAACAGACCCCCCTGGTGTCCCCTCTGTGCCCACCACAGGCTAGAGGCCTTAGCCTGGGTGCCCCAGGAACCCCCAGGCTGGTAGTAGCGAGTGGAGACAAAGCCAGGCGCAGGCAACCCAGCTCCAGGGTCTGGGCTGTGCAGGAAGGGAAGACAGGGCTGGGAGAGTCATGGCAGCCCAGGGAGGTTGTGAGGTGATGGCTGGAGTTCTGAAGGAGGAATAAGAGTTTTCCAGGGAGGCCGAGGGTCAGTAAGTCCCTGCAGGCAGATGAAGCGATGTGATGGGGGTTATGTGGACAGAGGCTCAGGAGTCTGCCCCCTCCAGAGACCAGCTTTGCATGACACTCAGGAGGTTTTCACTCTGTACAGTTGTGCAGGGGAATGGGGGTTCCGGTGCTATGGTGCTCCCCATTTTGCAGGAGATGGAACCGAGGCCCAGAGAGGGGAAGCAACTGGCTCACAGTCACACAGCATATGAGTGGCAGACACAGCTCTTAAGCTCCACACTCGGAGCCTCTTTGCCCTCAGCACGCTCTTCCCCCTGGTGAGAATGCCTTTCATTGCCTGATGGCCTGAACAGCTCCGGACAGGTTCACACCTCATCCCTCACAAGACCCTCAAAGGGTCAGGGCAGAGCAGGCCCCATTTTACGGGAAGACAAAGTGAAGCTCCGGTCCCTGAGGGGACCCCACCTCCTGCTCCCTCACACCCTCCCAAACATATGGGTCCCCTCAAAGGAAGTTCCCACTGGGACAGCTACTCTTGGCTCCCTCCAGCGACTCAGAGCCATGGGGAGAGGATGCTCAGAGGCGTTCCTCTAGAGCCCTGACGTCCCAGCTGGGAAGAGGCTGAAGCCGCAGGTACCAGGGCCGGGGTGGGAGGGCCTTGCTGCAGCCCCTCGCTGGCTGCTCCAGGGGTCCCTGGGAGTGTCCCGCGGCAGCCCTAGGCTTGGCTTCCACTCCACAGCGCGTCCAGCTGGGGGCCCAGGGTGCTGAAGGCCGGCCGGTCCTGGGGGCTGGGGGCCCAGCACAGCTTCATGAGCTCGTGGACCTGAGGGGGACCGAGCAGAAGGCGAGAGCCGCGCGGCGCTAAGAAAGCGACTGGATGCACCCTGCCCTGCTCCCAGAGAAGAGCACCCCAGCCCCCCCGTCACTCTCCCACGGGCAGCCCCTCCCCCTTGGAAATGCATGCTCCCGTCCCCTCCTGGCCCCGCGCACAGCACAGAGCTGGTGTGAACCAGAACCGGGCAGATGCTTCACAGAGTTAGGTGGTCACCCTCAGGTCACCAGTCTCTATTGAGCACCGACTGTATGCCTCCTCAATGCTGAGCACACAGGCCATGGCCAGACTGCCTCTCCCCTCACCCCCAAGGGGCTTCATTCCCAATTTGTAAATGTGTAAACTGAGGCTGGAAAGCATTTGCTACTTGCCCATAGGTGACTGTGTGGCAAGGTCGAGGCCAGGGTGGACACCATGAGGGGCCAGCTCACTAGCCAGAGACCCTGTAGGAACCCACAGATGGGAAACTGAGGCAGGCCCTGCTGTGCTCACCTCCCCAGGGCAGCCGGGGGGTGCCGGCAGCCTCTGGCCCTCCGCAAGCAGTTCCAGGAGGCGGCAAAGCACGGGGGTGTCTTGCTCATACCCCATCATCCGCAGGAACTCCTGGGGGAGGGGGAAGGGGCCGTGGGGGAGGGGCTATGGAGGCGGGGGAGGGCTCCGAGGGGGGGGGGAGGGGGCGACTCACGGCCGAGGGGCTGCAGCTCTTGTCGCAGTAGGAGAAGAGCTCGTACAGCACCACCCCGAAGCTCCACGCGTCCGATTGGCAGGAGAAGATGTTGTCCGACAGGGACTCAGGCGCGTACCTGGGGGCACAGAAGGGGTCTGGGGGCGCGGGCGGCGGGGTTGGGGGGCGGGGTAGGGCAGCCCGGGCGGGGTCAAGGCAGGAGTGGGGCTATCCTGGGGCAGGACAGGGGTAAGGAGGGGGCAGGGTGGGGGGTCGCGAGGCCACGGTGGGGGCGGGGCTAAGGCAGGGCCGGGGCGGGGGCGGGGCTCGAGTGGGGCAGGCGGGGCGGGGTCCCCACCAGAAGATGGGGCTCTGGCCCGGCTCGCGGACCACGTAATAGTCCTTGTCGAGCGGCAGCAGCTTGGCGAGCCCGAAGTCGGCGATCTTGACGTGCGCCTCGCTCTCCACTAGGATGTTGCGCGCGGCCAGGTCGCGGTGCACGCAGCGCCGGGAGCCCAGGTACTCCATGCCCTGCGGGGGCCGCCGCGTGAGGCCCCGCCGCGCCTCCCCCGCCCTGCTCGCCCGGCCCGCGCCGCCCGCCCGCACCTTGCAGATTTGGGCGGCGTAGAGCAGCAGAAGGCGGGCGTCGAGGCGCGCGCGGTGCCGCTGCAGGTAGTCGCGCAGGCAGCCGCTCGGCAGGTACTCCATGACCAGGCGCCGGCTCTGGCGGCCTGCGGGGGACAGGGGTCAGCGCGCGGGGCGGGGCAGGGGTCGGCGCGCGCAGCCCCCTCGCCACCCGGCCCCGGACCGGCGCTCCCGGAAACCTCACTGCGGCCCATTCTCAGACAGGGGACACAGAGGCTCAGGGAGGCCGACGTGCCCAAGGCCGCCGCAGGCAATGGAGGTGCCGGGCCCACACGATGGCGGCACAGGGGCCTGCAGGGTCCCGCCTCGCCCCCCAGGCTCACCCGGGCCATAGCTGACTCCGCGGTACTTGACGATGAAGTCGCAGTGTAGCGCCTTCAGGATCTGGATTTCCCGCTGGAAGTCCCTCTGCTGGTCCGGCCCACTGTGCTGCAGCTGCTTCACGGCCACCAGGGCCCCCGTGTTGTCGCCCAGCGGGTCGTAACGGCACAGCTCCACGCTGCCAAAGTTGCCCTGGGCACGGCAGGGCTGGTGTCTGGCCCCAGGCCTGCCCCCCACCCTGTCCACCCCATCCAGGGCCGGTGCCTGCCCCCAGGCTGTCCCCCACCCCACCCAGCCCAGCTGCCATGCCAGCCTCACCTTGCCCAGCTGCGAGATGTATTTGAGGTGTCTCTCCTCGAAGATGGTGGGGTCCTGGCAAGTGTAGAACTGGGCATCACTCCACAGACCATCACAGGGTGCCAGGGAGACAGGCGTGGGGTCCGAGAGGAGCTCATAATCTGGGGCACACAGGCAGGGGGTGAGGTGCGTGTCCCACCCGGGGCTGGGCTGCTGACGTGACTTGCTGGGTGACCCTAGCTCGCATGACCACCCTGTCTGTGCACTGACAGAGCTACTGCCAGCCAGAGGGCACTCTGCGGGCGAAGTGAAGGCAGCCCCCTTGTGCACTGCACATCCTGTGCAACCATCCATGCCTACAGACACACAAAAGAGGGGCACAGAAGACCCCCATTTTCCAGTCCCCGCTGCTGCAAGGCTGCCCCCGTGACTGAACTCAGTGACCCGTGCCTGATCTGCAGAGGGTCCAATAGGGACCTGCAGCCCTGGGGCGGCCTCTTTACCTGGACGAGAGAGAACTAAACACCCCCCACGTTCAACCCTGAGCTGAGGGCCCGCTTGTTACATAGCTGCCGTGGCTCTCAGTGACTGTCACGGTCACCAACTGTTCCAGTTTGCCCACCCCGCCCCTCCTGCCCACGGGCACCGGAAGTGATGAGGCCATTGAGGTCGCGGATGATGGCACGGAAAGAGGGCCTGTGGCTGGGCTCATAGGCCATGCACTGCTGGATCAGGAGGGCCAGCTCTGTCCACCTGGGGGCCGGCAGCTGCTTCCGCTCCTCGTAGAACTGGAGTTTCTGGAGGCAGGAGGGCGCGCTGCTCACCCCGCCAGAGCTACCCGACTGCCCCTGCCAGGCTTCAGGCCCCCTCCGGCCCCGGAGCTGCCAGGGCCATGGGGTGGGGCACTCACCTGGGCAGGATCCAGGGCGCTGAGCGGCACCGCGACACCACTGAAGACCTCCCAGACGGTGGCACCGAAGCCCCACTTGTCGGCCTCCAGACCCAGGGGCCGGGCGTCCTGTACACACTCGGGGGCCACCCAGGGGATCCTGTCGGTAAGCACTGGGGGGCGGGGTGGGGTCAGGACTTCTCCCTGCAGCTGGGCCTTGCCCCCCACACCCCTGGCACTTACTCTCAAGGCTGAGCACGGTGGGGCTGACCCCAGGGTCGCTCAGCTTGATGAAGGGGGGGCTCCCATCCACCCCCTCGCGAGCCAGCAGCACCTTCCGGGCCGAGACGTTCCCATGGGGGAGGCCTTTGTCCTCCTATGTGGGCCGGGCATGGAAGAGTGTTTAAGGAATGAATATTCTGGCTGGTAAACTCCTACACATCCTTCAAAGTCCACCTGGGACTGCCCAGACTCTACCTCAGCATCCTCCCTAAATATCCAGCCCCCCATCACCACCACCAGTCCCCACTATCTTTGAGACAAAGTCAAAGCTCCTCAGCCTGGCATTCAAGGCCCTTTAAGATCCAACTCTTGCTGACTTGTCCCATGAATTATTCTCATCCACACTGCCCGCCCTGGTCTGGAGCCATTGGAGCTGCAGATGGGTCCCAGGACATGCAACACCCTGCCCAGCCTGCAAGTCTTTGCCCAGGCTGTGCCCTCAGTCGGACATACTCTCCTTCTATTCTCCTCTTACTGAACTCCCACTTAATCTTCACGGTCTCTGCTCCTGTGTCCTCTCTTCTGGTAGTCTCAGTTGCTGCCCATCCTAATCACCGACTACTCCCCCCAACTTTAGCTCCATGGAATACTAGTGTTCCCTTCCTGTACTCTAACCCCGTCACCTCGATTTCAAGTGCCCTCCCGTCTTGGACCCACACCAAACTTCTATCTATACCTCAGAGCCCACCCGCAAAGTTCCCTCCACCCAGAGGACTGAAGGTTGGGGGAGGCAGAGACGGGACTCACCAGGTAGTTGAGGGCATAGGCCAGCTGCTTGACCACCTCCAGCTTCCAGCTGGCCAGCACCAGGTGTCCCTGCTTGCGCAGGTATGTGTCCAAGGCCCCCAGGTGCACAAACTCCTGCACCATGATGCCTGGCGAGGTGCAGGGCGGGGGGCTGGCGTCACTGGGCTCAGCATGCGCCACCACGGCCCATCTCAGGGGACCCTTGAACCCCCGCACTGACCACTCCACCTTCTGCTGCCCCATCTGAAGCCTCCCATCTCCCTGGATCGTTTGCCTGAGGTGGTGCCAGGCTCTGCACCTCCCCCCAGGTCTCGGAGCGCACCCCGCCGCCTGGCCTGGCCCCTCTGCGCCCCTGGGAACCAGCGGCCTCTCACGGCTGCCCCGCCGCGCTGCGCGGTCCCCTCACCCCCCCCCCCCAGCCTGCCCCATTCCATGCTGAGTCTTCGGCTCCCAGCACCTGTGTGGCTCCCAACAGTAGCCGCTGACCTGAGCTGATGAGGGCAGCGAGGTGAGTGGGGGAGCCCCACGGCCAGAACGGGGACACAGCCAAACCCACACTGGACAAGACAGTTCTGCTGGGGGTGGGCTTGGGGGGAGTGGGAGCCTGCGGGTGAGGGCGATGTGCACAGAGGAGGGCCCTGAGGCACTGTGTGGAGTGGGGGACCTGGGGGGCTAGGGGACTAGGGGGCTGGGGTACTCACTGTCTTCGGCTACACAGACGCCGTGCAGCAGCACGAGGTGCTGGTGGGACACCTTGTTCATCAAGCTGGCTGCCTCCAGGAAAGACTGGGAGGAGGGGAGAAGGCTGTGAGACCCCCCCACGACAGCCCCTGGACGCCCGGTCAGCGGTAGAGAGGGCTGCAGCCTCCCCCGTGGCCAACCCCCTTGTTCCCCTCCCTCGCTCCCGTCCAGGCCCCCAGCCTCCGCGCTGTCCCTCCAACAAGGCAGGCCTAGTGCTACCTCAGGACCTTCGCACTGGCTGCCCTCTGCCTGGCGCGCTGTCATTTGCTTCTAAGCCCCCCAATTTGTCTGCATTGTGCGGTTCGGAGCTGCAGCAGCTGCCCTACCCTTTTCCCAGAGCCCTGTGTTCTGCGCCCCCCGTGCCCCCTGCCCTGCAGCTGCCTCTCACCTCCATGCAATGCCTGTGCTTCGCCACCATCACCTTCAGCAGCACTTCCGTCTCCCGGGCCACCCCGTCAACAGCCTCGTGGCGACAACCCCGGTAAATCTTGGTGAAGGACCCGTGGCCCAGGTTCTCATGCTGCAGTGAGGGAAGGCAGGAGGGGCCTGTGAGCGGCTCCCAGGGGCCCCAACCCTGGCCCGAGGAAGGCACGCACAGCTGGACCCATCTCACAGGTGGGGAAACAGAGGCACAGGGGCTGCCCCCGCCGAGGCTCTCACCCACTGCAGGCTGCCGGCCGGGATCTTGTGGAAGGTCAGTTGGCTGAGCAGGTGGCGGGACCGGGCCAGTGCGGCAGGTGAGGCCAGGCGGCTGCAGCCTCCCCGAACCACAGTGAGGTTGGACTTTTCTAGGGAGGGAAGGTCAGAGATGAAAGGCACCCCAGGCTCCCTGTAGTGGTTTGGGGTCTGCCCCCCAGAAGCTGACACCGGAAGAGGACTTGAGGGCACGCAGGATACCCAGGAGGGACACTGGGAAGGCCCGGTGGGGGACAGGGAGGGAAGGGGCCCTGCAGGGGGACCACAGGAAGACAGGACTGGGCACACGCCGGAGTCGTCCCATCTGAGGAGTCTGACAGGGTGAGATTTACCCAGAGAATGAGACAAAAGATGCGGACCAGCCCTAGAGCTGTGCTGGCTCAAGCCATGCCTGATGGCAGCCTCCATGAGCCAGTAAATCACTTTTCTTTCCATAAACCCCCCTGACCACACAAGAGCTGTGCAGGGCAGAGCCAGGCAGGGCCAGGCTGCTCAGGTCAAGGGACGGGATGGGCTCACCTTTGGGTCTGGGGGCGCAGCAGGAGGTGAGGCTCAGGGCCACCCCGTCCACATGCAGCCCACCATCGTGGCAGGCTGCGAGGAGCTCGCGGAGGCTGCTGTGGGGCCGGCCCAGACCAGCCAGCGAGAAGGTGCCTGTGGGGTCCCGCCGGATGAGGCAGCCCTTGTAATCGGGGCCAAGCGGGTTCTGCGGGCAGGAGCGGTCCCTCAGCACCCCTCCCTCCTCCCCACCCCCTTCCAGGAGCCACAAGCTCCTTCCAGTCTCCTGGCCTTTGCAGGTGCTGTTCCTCCCCTGGGAATGCTGTTCCCTCCTTTCCTCACTGGACACATGCCCACTCATCACTCAGACCTCAGGGTAAACACCACCTCCTCCAGGGAGCCTACCCTGGTCTCCTGGTCCCTAGCACACAGGCCCTACTTGAGGGTGGGCTGAGTAGGTGGGCCACCAGCCTGACCTTGACACAGACGGTGAGGAGGAAGCTGTCAAAGTCCTGGGGGCTGCGGCGGAGCACGTAGGAGCCTGGGACTGAACCCCCCATCTTGAGCTTGTCAATGGCGAAGTCCAGGCTGTGGGGAAAGTTGGGGGGGGGAGGCAAGGACAGGGACCCCTAAACAAGCCTGGATATGAGTCACAGGCCCTTGTAGCCCTGGATCCTGGTGAGCCCCTGCCTGGGGGGGCGTGGGTAAACGACCCACCCCGGGGACCAGGAGATGGTCAGAGAGAGGGAGCAGCAGGGCAGCGGGCCACTTCCGTGGCTTGATGCCTTGTCCAGGTGGGCTAGCTGGAGGCAAGGCCGCGGAGGCCTGAGCAGGGGCTATGCGCGCCCACGTGGGTGGGGCCAGGGGCGGGTGGGTGCGGCTCCTACGTGATGGGGCCGTGGCACAGCATGGCCGCCTCCTCCAGCAGCCTCGGCGGCGCCACCTCCTTGCAGAAGAAGTGCCCGGAGTCGGTGGTCAGCCGGAAGTAGCCGTCCAGCAGCGCCACGAAGGACAGCGCCGTGGCCAGCCCCGGGAACTCGGCCTCCTGCGTGGGAGCCGCGTCAGCTCCCGTCGCGCGCCCCCGGCCCCACACCCCAGCCCCTGCGTCCCGCGCCCCGCACCCCGGTCCCGCAGCCCGTGCCCTGTGCCCCGTGCCCGCGCCCACCAGGGTCTGGTTGTCCGTCCTGGTGATGGCCACGAGGCGCTGCTCGCCCGCCGGGCCCACGCGCGGGGCCTGCTTGACGCTGACGTCCACGATGTCGGGAAAGTCGCAGAAGGGCTGGAGGGGCTGGGAGGGGCGGGGCGGAGCTGGGCTGGAACCTCGTCCCCGCCGCGCCCGAGCCCCGCCGCGCCCGAGCCCAGCCCCGCCCACCTCGTGGTCCCCCGGGCTCCAGGCGAGGCCGCTGGCTCCGTCCACGCGCAGCAGCCCCGACGCGTCCAGGCTGCCTGGCGCCCCCGGGAAGGCCACGCGGAAGGTTTCGGCGGCGCCGGCGGGGCCGAGGCGCTGCAGATCCAGGATGTACTTGGCCATGAGCGCGTGCCGGTCGGCCTGGCAGGCGGCCACGCGGTGCAGGGCCCGGCGCACGGTCCGGCGGATGCGCTTTCGCGTCACGAAGCTCAGCCCCTGGATGAGGGCGCGCAGGCCCGGCGGCAGGCAGGCCTTGTAGCTGTGGGGCAGGCGGGGGCCTCAGTGAGGGCCGGGGTGCCCTGGGGCGCAGGACGGACCCCGCCGGGCCTCACCTGACGGTCCTGAGCAGCTCCTCAGGCGGCTGCGCCCGCTCCTGCGCCATCCGCGCCAGGTCCAGTACAGCCAGGCTCAGGCACTCGCCCTGCTCCTGGAGGCCCAGGCCCACGGCCAGGCGCCCGCTCACCAGGTCCCCGCGGTGCTGCCGGCACAGAGGTCAGCCCGGCCACCCACTGCTGCCCCCGGCCCCCCCGGGACTCTCAGCCCAGGGCTGACTGCAAGCCCCAGGGACCCACCCAGGGGGACCCTACCAGGGTGAGCCCAACCCAGGGGGACCCAGCTCCAGGCCCAGCCCACGCAGACCCCACCTGGGCAAAGAGGTGCTCCAGGACGGGCAGGTCAAGGACGGCGCTGGCCAAGCCCTTGCGCAGCCCGAAGCGATGGCATTTTTCCAGCCCAAACCAGTCTGGGAAGTAAAAGCTGCGGACAGGGTGGGGGGACCTTGGGGTAGAGGTCCTGGCCGCATGGGGGGCGGGTCATGGGGCGGGTCTGCTGAGGCCGACAAGGCCAGGCTGCGCCCTTGGCCAGCCGTGTGGCCTTGGGGAAGTGGCTCACCCTCTCTGGGCCCTGCCTCCTTCTCCGTGGAGTGGGCACGGTGGTCCCCCAGCCCCGGGGGTAAGATTGGGATCTCACTGTTGTCATAGCCTCCCACTCCCCAAGCCCTCCGCAGAAGGCGTCTCATTTTAACCCCTCTGTGGGCGGGGGATGGGGCGCTGCCTACCGGAGCCGGTACACAAGGACTCGGGTGGCCCCGTCTTCCACCGAGAAGACGTGGCTCGGGGGGAACCAGCAACTCAGGTCCTCCGTGGCCAGAGCAAACAGGGGGTGATACACGGGCAGGATGCCTGGAGGGGTGGCACCTCAGTTCCCTCCTGAGTCACCCCAGCCTGGGACTCCCCACAGCCCCACAGATTCTTTCTCACCTCCAGCTCTGACCCTGGGTCCTACCCCTGCTCACACACTCTCCAGGGCTCCCCGTTGCCCTCAGCCTGCTTTTCAGGGTGCCCACCCCAGACCACACCCTTCCACTCTATGCTGGACCTGAGGGATGATCAGTGGCTCCCACCTTGTGCCATCATACTTCCAGGACTTGGCACATGCCATTCTCTCTGCCTCAGATGCTCCTCTCTTACCAAACTCCTACTCATCCCTCAAAGCCCCAGATCCCATGCTGCCTCCTGCAGGCAGCGATGCCGGCTCCCTCTCTGGGCCCCCTACACCCCTATCCTTCCCTCTGGTCCGGCTCTCTGAGCATCCTCTTACCGCTGGCCTTGGCAGCCTGTACACACAACTCCTCGGCAGAGTGGTCCCCAAAGGAGAAGCACAGGCGCTCAGGGAGCCCAGAGCCCCGAGGGGGCAGCAGCACATGCAGGGTGCCAGCCTCTGAGGACGAGAGGCTGTAGGAGCGCTGTGGGAGCAGGGGAGTCTCCTCGCTTGGAGGGGCCATGGGTGCTGCCACCTGGGGATGGGGAGAGGGGCCCCTGGTCAGGGGGCCTGGCACGGAGGGGTTGGAGCCCCTGAGAAGGCAGGGCGGGGCGGGCTGAGCATGGGTGCCGTGGGCCAGGGCGTTACTGCGGGCTGGAGGTGGGGACTCTCCCTGCGGTGCCCAGGGCAGACATCTCCAATCGCCTGCCTTCCCCCAGCCCTGCCTGGGTAGGCGTGGTGGTCAATCACAGATGGCCCCGATTTCCCAGCCAGGGAGCAGAGGGGGTTCCCCATGAGTGCGTGGGGGGATGGGGGGAGACGGGGGATCTAGGGCTGGGCCCGGTGTGTGGGCCCGGGTCTCTGTCTGCTCCCCTGCCCCCCTCCAGCTTCCTCACTTACTCCAGCACCTTCTTGGTGCCCCTCGGGCCCCCAGCTTGGAAGCCCTCCTGGTGGGGCACAGGAGGGAACCGCCCCCCATCCCGAGATCCCCAACTCCTCCCTCAGGCGCCTCAGGGCTCAGCCCCCACCGCTACCCCTGTGGGGGGAGTTGGGTTGGTGGGGAGCCACTCAACCCTACCTGCGGGAGGCGTGAGGGGTGGGGAGCTGCGTTTCCCAGGGTGCCCTGGGATGGGTCCCGGGGCGTAGGCACTCCAACTCGGAGCGTGGCTGGGCCCCTTCCCCGCAGGCCCCCGGTTGGGGACACCGCCTGAGCTGGGTCACCTGCCCCCACCGGCGCACCCATGGCCCCCCCATAAAGTGCCCCCGTATAGCCCACTCCGGCGGCGGGAGCCCCCTGACCCACCTGCGGAGCCCCCTGCGGCGCCCGCCCTCACCCGTGGCCTACGAGGCCCAGCCTGGAGGGAAGTCCCAGCCCCTTCCTGTGGGCACCGCTGCTTCCTGAGCCGCAAACGGAAAGTCTGCGCTGGGGTAGCCGGGTGGGGAGGCCAGGGCCTGGTGGGAGGGGCAGAACGTTCCAGAAGCTCTGCTCAGATGGGCTGCTGGGAACCCCAGCCCTAAGGAGGCGGGGCCAGCGCGGAGGGCCCAAGGTATGTGGGGGGGGGGGTCTCGGCACCCCAAACCTCAGGCCTCAGTTTACCCGCGGGGCAGCCTGTGAAGCGCTGGATTCGCCCCAGGAGAGGTGGGGACGTTGCTGGACGAGGTCAAGACCCCTCTGGAGGGATTTCCCTCAGGGGACTCAGGGAGCTCGGGGCCCCAGGTGCCAGGCCTCCCTGCGGGGGACCCAGAGACCCCCAAGGCCATTTGGGGTGGACTTTCAGATGTCCTCTGCATCGCTGGTCCGATCACAAGGCCGGGCACATTAGGGTTTCTGGAAAGGCCTAGTTGCCGCTACCCACCCAGGCACCGGCAAACACCCATTAGACGCCTGCTGTGTGCCGGCACTGACACAGCGGGCTGCCTGGAGCGGTCCTGGTCAGCGCAGTGACACGTGGGCCCTGGAGGATGTGACTGGACCCTGCAGGGCGGGCAGGGCGTGAGGGGAGGGGGCAAATCCAGGCCAGGGCATTGGGGCCCGAAGGCAGGAGGGGCAGCCTGTGTCCTCCGCGCAGTGGGGTGCTGAGGCTTGTGGCAGGAAGGGGGGGGGCTCGGCTCTCGTGACATCTCTGCTTCCGGGGTGGCTGCGGCTGGGGCGGGGCAGGCACCTGAGGGAGGACGTGCGGGTGGGGACTGGCGGCAGGAAACGGGTCTGGCAGGGGGCTGGGGCCGCCCCCGTCAGGGTTGGAGCCTTCAGCACGCAGATGCCCCAAACCTCCTGCCGGCAGAAATCCCCGCGTGCAGGCTGAGAGGAGGGGCGGCGGGAACAAAGCCCAGCCCTGCGGAGGCCCACAGCGCTGCTGTCCGTCGGGCGCACCCGAGGCCCGTCCGGCAGTGACGTGCCCAACACAGCCGGCCGGGCCCTGGCGTGGGTGCAGGGCTCCAGGAGCACGTGGCAAGCGCACGCCCCCTCCGTGCTAAAAACGCGCAGCCAGGTGGGCGGAGCAGGGGCACCCACTCGCAGCCAGCGCAACAAGGCAGGAAAATGAACAGCTTAAGGACTGGGAAGCAGGGAGTGGAACTGCCCTGTTTGCAGACGAGGATGTTTATATAGAACATACGAGGGGAGCCGCGGCCACTCGGCGGGAATAAATGGGCTCCAGCGTCACAGAAATCCTTTGACTACCTACACCCTGGCAGTCCACATTGGAAAGGGAAGTATTTGTGGAGTCCCATTTGCTGAGGCGCACGATAGAATGCCCAGGGGTGAGTCTCCCGAAGGCGGCCAAAGCCTTGTGGAGGACTGAGTAACATCCCGAGAAAACCGCATAGTCTCCGCGGCCGCGGACGGCGGGGGCGGCGAGGGGGTGTCTTCGCGCGGCCAAAGCGCACGCGCGCGGAGGTCGCCGGGCGGATGGCGCGTCCCCGCAGGCCGTGGCGCCCGGGCCTGGCCCCCGCCCGCCCCCGCAGCGCCGCGTCCCCTGCCCCGGGCTCGGCCGGAGTCCAGCTCCGGCTGCTCCCGGGCTCCGTCCGCAGGAGCCCCCTGGCGGGGACCGACCTCAGCGCCGGGGCCTCAGGGCTGTGCGGGGAAGACACGGCGTCACAGGCAGTTGTACCGAGGGAACCGCAGGGCCCGCAGCCCCCGCCCTCCCCAGCGCCTCCCCCCCACCGCGGGCTGAGACCCTCCCACCGCAGACCCTCCCGGCTGCTCCCCAAGCGTCTGCGGGACTCTGCCTCGGCACGGCCGGGAGCCCGGCGCCGCTGGTCCCGCAGCGCTGCTGGGAGAGGCGGAGCTGCGTGGACACGCGCGGGGCGGTCTGTGGAGTGAGAGAACCGCCAGAGGGGACCCCGGGTTGGTGGCTGGGCCCGTGACCGCCCGGGGTCTCCGACGCCCCTGCCTCAAACACGAGTGGCAAAGCGGTGGCTGTGGCAACCAACGATGGGCCCACGAGTGGCATGTCCACATGGGACACGGCCACAGTGCCGGGAGGCAGCAGCTACAGAGCAGCAACGCCTCTGTATGGTGGGAGGATTAAATGAGTACGAACCTGAAGAAGTTTCTGCTAAGTTAAGAAGTGTACGGCAGTGGGTGAGAGGGAAACTCCGTGGTAGAATTCTCGCCTGCCATGTGGGAGGCCCGGGTTCGATTCCCCACCCATGCACTTCCCGAAACAAACAAAAGAAACAAAAACAATCAAGCAACAACAAAAATCCAATAAATGGTGCTGCAATAACGGATACTCAGATGGAAAAAGAATGAAATGTGACCCACCATACCGCATACCAAAAAAAAAAGACGTATGTGGTAAACCTAAGATCAACCACTACGAAAACAACTCAAAAATATAGTGGGAAAAAAAAGGCATTAAAATAAAATATTACACTAGAAAATATTCACTTAATGCAAAAGGAAAAAAGAAAAGAAGAAAAATGCAGCAAAGGGGAACAAAGAGAACATGCATGCCTACGGGAGGCAAAGTCCAAACCGGGGCGCCGTCCTGGGAAAGCGGTGGGGTTCCCCCAACACAGACCAGCGCCGCCCGCTCAGGACCCAGCTCCCAAAAAAACGACTCCACGTCCGAGGGTCCTGGAAATTCCAGGGCCCAGAACAGCCTGAGCGGTCCTGCAGCAGGGGCGGGAGTTGAGAACTCGGGTCCAGCAGCGGCACCGGGTCCCGACACGGCCCTCCTGTCTCCAACGGGAGAGATGCATCTCCTCAACACACGGTGCTGGGTACCCGGAGATCCGCGTGCAAAGGATGAGCTCAGTGCCCCGCCTCACTGCACGCTGGAAGTAACTCAAAACGGACCCAAGCCCTGATGTGGGAGCTAAAGTGATACAACCTGCAGAAGACAGCGCAGCTCAGCCCCCGTGCCCTTGTAGGAGGCAGTACCACCCGAGCTAGGGCAGCAAGCACGAATGAAAAACAGATCGGACTTCATTAAATTAATAACCCTTGTGCTTCAGAGGTTCCTTCAGGAAAGTGACAAGCAACATACAGAGTGAGAGAGAACTTTTGCAAATCATCTATCTGATGAGGGGTTGTATGTAGAATAAAGAACTCTTACAACCCAAGAACGGAAAGACAATTCAACATTTAAAGTAGACAGCGGAGGTGGATTTCTCCAAGGAAGACGCGTAAGCGGCCTATAGCACTTGGAGAGCACTTGAAGCGAGAAACCACTCCTACCCCGGGACGGGTATAACAGGAAAGACAAATAACACCAGAGTTCACAAGGATGCAGAGAAACTGGAGCCTCGGACACCGCCGGTGGGAATGTAAGATGGTCAGACTCTGGAAAACAGTCCGTCAGCTGCTCCGAAGGTTGAACGTGGAGTTCTGTTTGATCCAGCCATTCCACTGCAGGTGCCCAAGGGAAGGGCGGCTGGCACCCAGGGGAAGGGCGGCAGGTGCCCGCAGACAGCGATGGTTCAGGAATATGCCCTGCAGCTTTCATCTGAACAGCCAACAGGAAGTGCCCAAGGGCCATCAACCATCTTCGGGAAACAAGTGGCCCACCCAGGCAGTGGACTTTTCTCAGCCATAAAAAGGAAGAGCACGCCATGCTGCCTCGTGGGGTGCCCCGAAAGCAGCCATCACGGGAGACGTGAGTGTAGGGTTCCATTTATTGGAAACATCCAGAGTAGGCACACCCACAGAGGCAGAAAGAAGGGCCCGTGGGTGCCAGGGTCTCGCGCTCGGGTTGGGGGTTGGCGGGAAATGGAGAGGCTGCTAAAGGGCTTGGAGTTTCTTTCCGGGAGAAGAAAAACATCCTAAAACGGATGGTGGTGGCTGCCCACCTCGGTGCCTGGACTCAGCCCCTTGGACGTGCTAAGTGGTTTGAACTGTGCAGGATGTGAGCTACAGCTGAAGGAAGCTCTTACGAAAAATTTAATGACAGAAAAAGCTAGTTGGGTTCAGACACGGCCTCTGCCCCCAGGGCCCCATTCACCTGAGCAGGGCACTAAGCTGGGGTCTCTCCAAGGTCGCGGCCACTTGGGTCAGCCGGGGGCCGGGGTGCACATGGGTCAGCTGGGGGTCGGGGTGCACTTTGGCCAACCCCCGTGACCTGGAGAAAAGGAGGCTGACGGTCAAATAGAATCCCAGCTGCTGTGTCCGTCTCGCCATTAAAGGCCCTGCTGGGGCCCAGCGCTTTACGCGGCTTCGCTCATTGAATTACGACGCCATAAAAATACCACCGTTTTCCCATTTTGCAGAGCAGAACGCCCAGCTCCAGACTTCCGTGTCCGCATAAACACCAGGTCCCAGCGGGGCGGGACCGCACGTGCGCGCCGACCGAGACCCGCGGAGCGCCTGCAACTCCCGGCGTGCCATGCGCGCTAACGCGCCTGTATGAGGGTAGGCGGAAATGGCGGGGCTCGCCGCACTGCCTCATGGGAGATGTAGTCTCGCCGCGCGACGCAGCCAGCGGGGAGCGGAAGACGGATCCAGAGCCAATGAAGAAGCGGATCAGGAAGAATGCTGGGCCGTCGGGCCAATGGGCTTATGGCCTCCGGAGGGCAGGACTTCCTGCGGCTAAGGCATGGTGAGTGGCTGCACAAGAGTGGCCACTTCCTTTCGCGGGTGGCGGCGAGTGTGGAGATAACGCCATGAAGGCCTCGGGCACAGTAAGGCGGGCGCGGCGCGGTGGTGTCGGGTCACGGTGTGACCGGGGTCGGGGGCGCGGTGCGGCCAGGGCGGGGGCTCCGGGAGACGGCGCGGGCTGGGTCGGAGACCCCAGGCTGGGTCCCGTGGCCGCCGGCTCCGGACTCAGCCAACATGGCGGCTGCCGCGTGGGGAGCCCGTGGGGGCGGCCCAGATGGGCCCGCGCGGGGCTGGGGTCTGGGTTCCCGCTCCATCAGGTCGAAGGGTGCGGGCGGGTGGCCGCCCAGCCTGCTGTCTCGGGGAAGGGGCTCAGCCCGGTGCGTTGTCTGAGCCGAGCCCGGGGCCGGGGGTACTGGGGCCATGTTTCTTTGGCGTTAACGAGAAGCCGGTCAGTTGTTTTCGGAGGGGTTGTCCTTTCCATGCCCCCGGGTTTGGACGCGACCGGCTGCTTTCAACTTTGCATTTGGGAAAAGAGGAGGCCTTCGCCACGCCCTCCGCGATCCCTCCCAGCAGGGTCGCCCCCCGCCTCCCTTCACCCTCCCACCGCAGCTGGGGAAACTGAGGTAGCTGCAGTCGTTAGTTTTAGAGAGCCGAGGCCCGGATTCCCGTTCTGGCTCTGCCCCAATTGGGCTGGATGACTGTTGGCCTGTTCCTGCCCGTCTCTGGGCCTCGGAGTGAAAGAACAGGGTGGCCCAGTGCTGCGGGGCGGGAAGCTGCAAAGTGGCTGGCAGGGTTGTAAGCGGTTCGGGATTGCTGGCGGGAGGGGGTGCCCCAGCGTGATATCCTTGGGCCCGCCCCACTTAGCCAGGGCAGCGGGTCATAGGCATCTGTTGCTGCTCCCTGCCCCCAGCGCTGGTTTGTGGTGGAGGCTGGGATAGGCGTGTGAGCCATCCAGGCCCAGGTCTCCCCTGGGGGCCCTGGGATGGCAGCCCGGGCCTCACAAGGCTTGGGGACGGCATTGGGGGTGTCTGCACGGTCGTCTGGGGGTCTCGGGCCCCACCTCACAGCTCGTCTCCATCCCAGCTGCGAGAGTATAAGGTGGTGGGGCGCTGCCTGCCCACCCCCAAGTGCCGGACACCACCTCTTTACCGCATGCGCATCTTCGCACCTAACCATGTCGTCGCCAAGTCCCGCTTCTGGTACTTTGTGTCTCAGCTGAAGAAGATGAAGAAGTCTTCTGGGGAAATTGTGTACTGTGGGCAGGTAGGGGTGCCAGGGTGGGGTCTTTGGATCCTCCCTTTCCCTTGGGGCCTCCAGAGACCCGGGGGTGTGGCTGGCCACAGGTGTGCCGAGGCAGGGGCGCGTGGGCAGCTTCTGTCCCCCCCTACAGGTGTTTGAAAAGTCCCCGCTGCGGGTGAAAAACTTCGGCATCTGGCTGCGCTATGACTCGCGCAGCGGGACCCACAACATGTACCGGGAGTACCGCGACCTGACCACGGCCGGTGCCGTCACCCAGTGCTGTGAGCTCCGGGGCAGTGGGGGGCGGTGATGGGGGCCATGATGACCATTACCCCTGGCCACCCTGCTTGCACCCAAACCCAAGAATCGCAGTTTTTTGTAACAGCGGTTTAAACAGTGGTGCGAACAGCAAGTGGATCTCGTCGCCTTTGGGGGGCTGTGCCGTGCCTCTCAGAGTGAATGTGGAGGTTCCACAGTCCTGGGGGCACCGAGCAGGTGTGTGGGGTGCTGACCTCAGGTGACACGCCTCTCCCCTGCAGACCGCGACATGGGTGCCCGGCACCGCGCCCGCGCCCACTCCATCCAGGTCATGAAGGTGGAGGAGATCGCAGCCAGCAAGTGCCGCCGGCCGGCCGTCAGGCAGTTCCATGTGAGTGCCTGCAGTGGGGGGGCTCAGGGTGGCACTGACGCAGGTGCCTGGGGGGTGGGAGGGGCCTGCAAGCCTGCTCTCACTGCTCGGCCTCTCCTCACAGGACTCCAAGATCAAGTTCCCGCTGCCCCATCGTGTCCTGCGGCGCCAGCACAAGCCCCGCTTCACCACCAAGAGGCCCAACACCTTCTTCTAGGCCCAGCCCAGTAAACCCGTGGAGACTCAGCTCATTGGTGTTCTGTTATTGCTGCTGCCAAAAGCCCAGAGGGTGCAGTGAGGCGTGCCCTGGCCTCCCAGGGTGCAGCCAAGAAGCGTCCCTGACTCGAGCAGCCCCTCGAGGGGCAGGGGGTGGAGGCCCCAACCCTGGAGCTGCATCCCCACCTCCTGCTGGGCCCTTTGTGGGGTGGCCCAGGCCGTCTAAAGGTCACAGTCCCTGGGTCCCAAGACCGCTTAGGCTGATTCTCATTGCTCCCTCTTGCCCAAGGGGGTGTGTCGTGGCAGGCTGGGGGTCCCAGGCCCGCAGCTGACCCTGTCCTGCAGCTGGGTGGAACCCCGACCCTGACATGACCCTTGACAGGACCTTGTGCAACCTGGCCTTCAAGCTTTGTCCCTGAAGGTCAGGGTTGGCAGTACTTGGGGAGCAGCACGGAAGCATTGGGGCCTTCCACATGCCCTCTCCCTGGGGCTTCCCCACTCCCCAAACCTGCGTTCCCCTTTGCAGTGAGTCTCTCCCTTGCTCATGTGCCTGACACCACACTGGGCCCGAGAGGGTGGGCGTGGCAGGACAGATGGAGGAGCCCAGGGAAGGACAGCCATGGGGTTTGGGAGGCTCCTGATGGCTGGGCCCAGCCCTTCTGGGCCGTGTGAAGCACATCTTCGGATTCCCACCTGCTTTTCTCTGGGGGAATCTGGCCACCTGGAGATCCTGTCCAGCAAGCCAGCTGTCCACTGCCCTTCTGTGTGGCACTGGTCACCTTGCCTTCCACGGGGATGCCCCACCCCTGCCTCACAGGGAGGAGGGTGGGTGCAGAAGACTCTGTTGGGGTTGGGGACAGGTGCAGTGCCTGCTGTGGTTTAAGTTTGGGGCTGGGAACCAGCACAGTGTGTCCCTGGGGCAGGGAGGAGGGTCTGGGGGCCCAGGAGGGACTGAGGGGCACAGCGTGGCTGCCTGGGGACAGTGACTGAAAGTGGCTGATTCTGCGGCCCAGGCAGAAGCTCGAGGCAGGCAAGCAGCTGGGCTGCGTGGGCCTGAGACGTCCCCAGTTCATGGCGGGCGGGGGCCTGGACAGGCACCAGGTAGAATTCTGCCTCCCTGTGCTGCGGTGTTCTGCTTAGGCTCCTCAGACTGCAGCAACTAGACCTAAGGGGGCAGCTGCCCCGGTCCCCCATAGGGGTCCTGGAGCCCATTGAGTGTAATGCTGGGTGAACCTGACCCCATCTCTTACTGGCCATGGCCTGAGGCCCTTAATTCTGGAGGCCAGAGGTCATGTGGGCAGGGCCCCTCTAAGGCAGGGTCTGCCCAGCTGGACCCTGGGCCTCCCTTGGCCTAGGCCCCTCGCCTGTGTCTTGCGCTCTCCAAAACGTGACATCAGTTCTACCCCCTATTCTGCAGACCCTGCCAGGCTGGTTCAGGGTTTGCTGGGACCATGTGCTTTTGCTGGGGGTCGGTGCAGGAATGACCTGAGGGGACACAATCACTCCCCAAACCCCTCCCCCAGGCTGCCCTCATGTCCACACTGCCTGGGCTGGCACATTCCAGTACCACCAAGCTTCCCATCTTCCACCTGTCCCAGGCTGTGGTGTGGGTGGTTTCAAAACCTGGAGGTCTCGCCGGGTCCCTCACTGCACTAAGCCCCCACAGCGCCCTCAGCTCCCTCCTGGGCCTCCCCACTCTGTCCCCGTCCTCAGGGCTGTTCATCTAGCGCCCCGCTTCTCCCTGCCCTGGGGTCTTGGCTGTCTCAACCCGTTTTGCCACTCCCTGCTGAAGGGGACTTGGCCTCCAGTGCCTGTCCCCCCACCTCACGCACCTGGATCCCACAGCTGGAGAAGGTGCTCAACCCGTGGGTGGGGGCTCCTGTGCCTAGGACCCCCACGGGGAAGGTGGGCGGTGGAGCCTCTGGTCCGGTTTCTTTGCCTCTTTGCACCTCTCTACTCCTGTGTGGCTTTCCAGGAAGGGCGGCCCCACCTGTTTCTCCCACCCTTCAGGTGCTGAGGGAGGGAGCTGGCAACCGTCCCAAGGGCGTGGGTGGGGGTTGTGTGGGTGCCAGACGGACCTGAGGAGGCGGCTGACTAGGTTGGGTGAAGGTGCTGCAAGGGTTTGGGTCCTGCCCCCAGGAGGGAATGCATCTGCGAGTCACGGGAGTCCAGAGACAAGCCCCTCTCCTCACTGCCCAGACCCCCCATGGGCCCCTAAATAAGGGCCCCCGAGCCATTTTCCCCTTACCTTGGTTTCCTCATCTGAGTGATGGGTGCATGCCAGCCCCTCTCCCGGGATAGCCGGGTCCTTTCCTTTCAATCACTGCTCTTGTGCCTGGCACAGAGCAGGGCCTCAGTGTTTACTGAAAGAACAAGTGAGCAAGCGAACAAGGCATTTGTCATGGCCAGCTAGGGATTAGGCAGGTTCGGCTCTCTCCTAAGGCTATTTAATCTCCATTTACAGATGGGGAAACTGAGGCCCAAGAACCTAAGCAGTTCCAGGATCTGAATGCACAATGTGTTCTGCCTGGCTCAGCTGGGAGGTTGGGGGTGTCTGACTCTAGAAAAGGGGTGGGCGATGGAGGAGGGGAGGGGAGGCCTCAAGTGGATCTGCCCTAACAGTGTACCCCCAGTTCTGGAGAGTGAGACCACCCCCCAGGGCTCCAAGGTCCTCAAGCACCGATCAGGAGGGCAGGACTGTTGTGTTGGAGTCCCAGAGCCCCTGTTTCGGGTTGTGTGTCCTAGGCTGGTCAGAGGGCTTCCCTGAACCTCAGTTTCCCCACGAAGCAAAGGGAATCATTTCGGAGATTCCCATCCCCAACTGGCCTGTCCCAGTCCAGGGCGCAAAGGGTGCGGGTCCTGCCCGCCCTCGACCTGGGCGGAGCACGCTGGCCCCGGGCACAATAAAGCGCAGCCGCGGCCGCGAGCGCCCCTGTAAGCCCCGCGCCCCCGGGCTGCCGGCTCTGAGCAGGCCCAGAGAGGGCAGACAGACACTAGGAGAGGGTGCAGAAGCCCGCCCAGTGCTGCGGGGCCCCTCTCTTTGCCCCGCGCCACGGCGAGGCGGTGGGCTCCGGGGCGGCCAGCTGCCTTTTCCCCGACGGCCCCGGCACCCATGGCGGGCGCGCGGGCGACGTTTGGCCGCTGGGACTACGGAGTCTTCGCGCTCCTGCTGCTGCTGTCGGCGGGCGGCGGGCTGGGGGTCGCGCTGGCACGAGGCGGGCCGCGCAGCGCGGACGATTTCTTCACCGGGGGCCGGCGCCTGGCGCCCCTGCCCGTGGGCCTCTCGCTGGCCGCCAGCTTCATGTCGGCGGTGCAGGTGCTCGGGGTGCCGGCCGAGGCGCACCGCTACGGTCTCAAGTTCCTGTGGATGTGCCTAGGCCAGCTGCTCAGCTGCCTGCTCAGTGCCGCGCTCTTCCTGCCCGTCTTCTACCGCCTGGGCCTCACCAGCGCCTACCAGGTGCCGGCGCGCGGTTCCGCGAAGAGGCGGCGGGCGGGAGCGCGGGGAGGAAGGAGGAAGAGGGGCCGCCGTCCCGGTTCTGCGGTGGAGGCGAGCGCGGGGCTCCAAACCCGACGCCGCCTCGCCCAGGGGCCCCTCCGCCTCGGTTTGCCCGACGGGGAAACACGGCTGTTACTGAACCGCGCTCCGGGCGCGGTGTAAAGCTATTCCAATTGTGATAGTATACAGTAGGCGCCCAGTAACCGACAACAGGCGCTGTCTCTCGTGCGCTGTGGGCAGCTCCGGGTATGCCAGCGGCGTTCGCCCTCTAGTGCGCGCCCCTGGCCCGCGGGTGCGCGGACGGGCCGCGGGGCGCAAGGGGCGCGCGCGGCGGGGAGCCCTCTCTCGACTCTGGCGAGCGTGGTAGACGGGCCCCGGTGACCGAGGCCACCGCTGCCCCTTCCAGTACCTGG
The DNA here is from genome assembly GCF_023851605.1 of Tamandua tetradactyla. NCBI lineage: Eukaryota > Metazoa > Chordata > Mammalia > Pilosa > Myrmecophagidae > Tamandua > Tamandua tetradactyla. Next base: position 96,409,855 of record NC_135337.1, on the reverse strand, counting down.
AGATGCGCTTCAGCCGCGCGGTGCGGCTCTGCGGGACCACGCAGTACCTGGCGGCCACCGTGAGCGCCCCCAGCCCCGCCCCGCACGGACACCGCCCGCGGACCCGCCCCCAGCCCTTGTGGCTCTGCCCCAGCGCCCCGCCTATCCCAGCCCACCCCCGCCACCCTCCTCGCTCCCGCCCCGACCCCTCCCACCAGGGTCGCCCTCCCACCGCAGGTGCTGTACACGGGCATCGTGATCTACGCCCCCGCGCTCATCCTTAACCAAGGTCGGGGCTGGGGGCGCAGGGGAGGGGGCGGGGGGGTCGGGCGGGGGGAGAGCCCCCAGGGCGGGCAGGGGCAGGCCGGGGAGCCCAGCCAGGAGTCTAACGGGGTCTCTGCGCAGTGACTGGGCTGGACATCTGGGCGTCGCTCCTGTCCACCGGCGCCATCTGCACTTTCTACACCACCGTGGTGAGAGACCAGAACTGGGGGGATCGGAAGGGGGTGGACGGCGGTACACCTGCTGGGTCTTGGGGCTGGGGGGCTTGGGCCAGCCCATCTACCCCTCTGCGGTGCAGCCTGAGGAGCCCCCGCCCGGCCTCAGTCTCCTCGACTGTGTAGGAGAGGTGGCGCGCCCAGGGCCAGGCTGCTTCAGGCATGGCTGGATCCAGGGGTTCCACATCCCTGTTGAGCACCTCTGTGGGAGGGGCGCGTGGGAGGGGCTGGCCAGTTCTGGAGCGGGGGCAGGGCCTGTCTCCCCCGAATGGGCTCCACTGGAAGGCAAAGGCATGGAGGCCGGACGGGCAGAAAGGAGAGGTGCACCTCAGACAGCAGTGAAAGCTGCAAAAGCCACGCGCCGAGCACTTCCCTGAGCCACTTAGTCCCCCAGCACCAGGCAGGAGGTCCTGTTATCAAACCGGCTTACAGAAGAGGAAACAGGCACGGAGAAGCTGTGGCCCCGGGCAGCTGGCCCGAGGTGTGGCTGAGCCTCACCGTCTTCGGCCCCGCAGGGTGGCATGCGGGCAGTGGTCTGGACCGACGCATTCCAGGTCCTGGTGATGCTGCTGGGCTTCTGGGCCGTCCTGGCCCGCGGCGCCCTGCTCCTGGGCGGCCCTGCACGCGTGCTTGAGCTTGCCTGGAACCATTCCCGAGGCAACCTGATGGAGTGAGTGGGCAAGCGGAGAGGCGTAGGGGGGCTTCCTTGTGCCTCGGGCAGCCCTCCCACCTCCACAGAATCCCGCTCCCTCCCTGAGCTTCCTCAGCCCCCATCCTCTGCCTGCCCCAGCCTTCACCTCTCCACCCTGGCTTGGAAAGGGGGTCTGCTTCCAGCTCTGTACCCCCACCCCACCCCAGCCTGCACTGGGAGTCATTCATACCTGAACGGCTCAAGAAACAAAGGAATAAATTTTCAGTTCGTCAGACTCCTATTTACTCTTCAAAACCTATCCTGAATGTCCCCTTAAGGTCCATAAGGCACAGAATGGCCATGTGGGGCCCTGGAGAGGATGCGATGCCCATGGTATCTCCATGTGGCTGACCTGCCCTGTCCCCTGCCCAGCTTTGACCCTGACCCTCGGAGCCGCTATACCTTCTGGACTTTCGTGCTGGGCGGCACGTGCTTGTGGCTGTCCATGTACGGCGTGAACCAGGCGCAGGTGCAGCGCTACGTGGCCTGCCGCACGGAAAGGCAGGCCAAGCTGTGAGTGCTCACGAGGCTGGAGTGGGGAGCTTCCGGGGGGGTGGCGTCCCCACCCACTCCAGCCTGACAGCTCCTCGCACAGGGCCCTGCTTGTCAACCAGCTGGGCCTGTTCCTGATCGTGTCCAGTGCCGTTGGCTGCGGCATCGTCATGTCTGCGCTCTACAGCGACTGCGACCCTCTCCTCACTGGGCGCATCTCCGCCCCCGACCAGGTCAGACCCGGGCACCCCAGCAGAGTGGGCTGGCGTCTCACTGCTGCCCCCGCCCGGGCTCAGAACCTAGGTGGTGGGGGTGGAAGAGCCCACTCATAGAGGGAAAAGCCAAGGTCCAGAGGCAGCAAAAGAGTGTGGCCCGGAGCAGATCTGGGAGGCAGAAGGGAGCCATGGCGGGGGATGAGTAGGGGAGGGGCACATCCTGTCAGGGAGAGCTCCTTTGGGGGGGGTGAAGGAGGAGATGGGGCTGTGGTCCCACCTGAAATGGTGGTCTTAACATTAATAATCTCAACAGCCTGCTCCCATCTCCCCAGCACCTACTCTGTTCCCCACACTGTTCCTTCACAAGCAGTTTGTTTCCTACCGAATCCTCCAGAGCTGATGAGGTCAACGCTTTAGGTCCCCACTGTACAGAGGAGAAAACTGAGGCCCAGGGGCAAGTCAGGAGTAGTGTGGGGCCAGGACCCACACCCCTGGGTAGTGGTCCCCCTGGAGCCCTGATCTGGGGTTCAGTGGCCACTTCAGGGGGTTCAGAGTCTAAGGGGGCTGCATGGCTGTCCCGTCATGCGATGTCAGGCTCCAGTGTCCTCACCAGCTAACTGGGAACCCATGGGCAAGGATCTCTGAATCAGGGTGACCCGATGTCTCAGTGGAGTTCACACAGCCAATCAACAAACACGTGCCGAGCCCTGATATGAGCTGGGCGCTGCGGCCAAGCAGGGTCAGCACAGACAGAGCCCCTAACCTGGCCGCAGCCGACCCGGCATCTGACCCCGACTCCCCCCAGTACATGCCCCTGCTGGTGCTGGAGGTCTTTGAGGGTCTGCCTGGCCTCCCCGGCCTCTTCCTGGCCTGCGCCTACAGCGGCACCCTCAGGTACGTTCTGGGCCTGTCGGCAGCCCCATCCCCGCTCAGTCCCGTGGGCAGCGCAGGTGGGCTCCAGTGGGCACAGCCAGGTCACGGGGACCCTGCCGGGGCCTTGCCCCTCCCTGCCTGGCCGCCTGGGGCCCTCCCTTCCTCTCAGCCCTGGGGGCAGCCTTGACCCAAGAGCCCCCGCCCTGCCCTCGGGGCCCCACAGCCCCAGGCTTCAGTTTCCCCCGAAATCCAGCCACACTCCGCTCCCCACTGCCACCCCCCGGGGCTCTCGGGTCTGCAAATTGGGGGACAGACATCAGCCCTGGGGACACCGCCATCCCCGTGTCTGCCCTGGGTGGCAGGTGGACCTGGCGGGGCCCGGCGGGGTGGGGTGGGGGCATCCCTGGCTGTGGCCTGAGGTCCCCCCGCCTCCCAGCACGGCCTCCACCAGCATCAACGCCATGGCGGCGGTCACCGTGGAGGACCTCCTCAGGCCGCGGCTGCCCGGCCTGCCTCCCCGGAGGCTCGTGCTCATCTCGAAGGGGCTCTGTGAGTCGAGGAGCTGGGGGTGGGGGGTGGGAGCTGGCCCCTCCGCCCCTGACCGTCGCCCCCACCCGCCGCAGCGCTCATCTACGGCTCCGCCTGCCTCGCCGTGGCCGCTCTGTCCTCGCTGCTGGGGGGCGGCGTCCTCCAGGTGAGCCCCCCGGGACCTCCGAGGGGAGGGGCCTCCTCCTCACTCCCTTTGGGGAAACTGAGGCACAGAGGGATCTCAGGCCCCACAGTGGAATTCCTCAGGCTGCGCCCTCCAAGCGGGTAAACTGAGGCGCGGAGTGGGGCGCGGGCCTCCTCTCATCCTCCCTAGGGTTCCTTCACGGTCATGGGCGTCCTCAGCGGTCCCCTCCTCGGAGCATTCATCCTGGGGATGTTCCTCCCAGCCTGCAACACGGCGGTAAGGGGCGTGGCCGGGCGTGACGGGGGCGTGGCCAGGCAAACCCTCCCCTATCGCGGCGGTGAGGGGCGTGATGGGGGCGTGGCTGGGCAGCCCCTCCCCTGACGCGGGCTCCGCCCCCAGGGCGTCCTCGCGGGGCAGGGTGCGGGGCTGGTGCTGGCTCTCTGGGTGGCGGGGGGCGCCGCCGTGCACCCGCCCAGCGCGCAGACTATGGGGGTCCTGCCCACGTCGGCCACGGGCTGCGCGCCGCCCCCCGCCAACGCCTCTCGCCTCCTGGGCCCACCCCCCAAAGCCAACGCCTCCCGGGGCGCCCCCAGGTGAGCGGCTGGGCTGGGGGCGGCGGGCGGGGTCGGGGGCGGGGCCTGAGCCGGGAGCTCTGAGCGGGTGCGGGAAGGATGGAGGGAACGGCACGTGCAAAGGCCCTAAGGCAGCCGCGAGTCCGGCGCGGGAGGACTAGGAGACGAGGTCCCAGCAGAGGAATTTGGTCGGATTCTTTCTTAATTGAGACGATTCCCACCCACTACGTCACCCACTTAAAAGTTAACGCGTCAGTGACTGTTAAGCCCAAAGAAGCCCCATACCCACCCCCTTTGTCCCCCGCTCCTGGCGGCCACCGGCCTGTCTGTGTCCCTGTGGACTTGCCTGGCTGGTCGTCTCCTATACGTGGAGTCATGCAGCACGTGGCCTTTTGTGCCGGCCTCTCTCAGGCAGCGTCGGGTTTTCAAGGTCCCGACGGGCAGATCGGAACTTGGTTCCTTTTCCTGGCTGAGTAATATTCCATTCCGTGCGACGGGGCCCTCTGAGCCCTCCTCTCCCGCACGGCCGGACCCTTGGGCTGCGCCCACCTTTAGGCGATTGGGAATGAATATCAGTGCACGAATTGCTCTAGAGTCACTGCTGCCTCCCCTGCGTCCATCTCTGGGGTGGAATTCCCGGTGATAGGATGAATTGTTTTAAGTGTTTCTCCCAGGCGCTGCCCAGCGATTTCCCACGCAGCTGCAGCATTGCAGGCCTACGTGCAGGGCACGCGCCTCTGATCCTGCCCGCCTCACCCACGCTGCTTATTGTCCTTTTCTTTTTTAATAGCTGTCCGTCCTTGTTTAGTGGCGGCCCTCACTGTTTTAATTTGCTTTTCCCTGATGGCTGAAGATGTTGGGCATGTTTTCCTGTGCTTTGTGGCCATTTGTACATCTTCTTTGGGAAACCGTCTGTTTAAACGAACCCTTTGCCCATTTTTAAATTGGGTTCTTTTTATGGCTGAGTTGTAAGTTGTTTATATATTCTGGACACTTGAGCCTTATCAAATGCACATATTGTAAATATTTTCTCCTATCACTTTCTTTAAAGGGTCCTTTGACACCCCCAAGTTTTTTATTTTAATGAAGTCAGTTTATCTATTTATCTTCAGTCCCTTGTGCTTTTGGTGCCAAAGCCATGAAAACTGTGGCCTAATTAGAGGTCACTCCTGTGTCTTCCTTCCAGAGTCTAATTTGGTTTCGTTCTGAGGGCAATGGGGAGCCCAGGAGGGTGGTGCCGGGAGGCTGACTGCACTTTAGCAGCACCCCCCGCACGGGTGGGGGTCAGCAGGAGAGGAGGGAGGGGGGCTCTGGGACACATCACGTGGGGTGGGTGGCCGGAGAGGAAGTTCTCTGCCCTGCTGTTTCCCGCAGTCCCCAGGGAGTGGTGGCCGGGAGCCTCTATGCCGTGTCCTACCTCTATTACGGTGCCCTGGGCACGTTCAGTGCGGTGCTGGCGGGGGCCCTCGCCAGCTACCTGAGCGGTGAGCTGCGGCCAAGGGCGCTGGGGCTGGGGGCGGCAGGGGCCACAGGTGCTGTCCCCGGTGCTGAGGCACCTCGGGCACCCCGCGGGGGTGGGGGCCCTGCCCCGTGCACCGAGCCCCGACCTTAGGCCGCAGTCCCGCCTGCACCCCCGAGTCGCGCGCCAGGCCTGTATCAGGCGCTGGGGCTCCTTAGACCTGCCCGATGGCCCCGATGTTACATTTCACCTCCCAGTGCAGACGGGGAAACTGAGGCTCAGGAAGGGGCAGAGTCTTGCCATGAGCCCCGGGGGTCACTGTCGGAGCTGGCATTTGAACCCGTTGGCTTCCCCGCCCCCCCTGCAGGCCCCACCAAGCGCAGCGCTGTCGGCCCTGGGCTGCTGTGGTGGGACCTCGCGAGGCCATCGGCATCGGTGGCCCCCAAGGAGGAAGCGGCCCCCCCGGGTGGTGAAACGGCGGAGGTCAGTCTCGAGCCAGCCCAGTGCTGGGGGGGACACGGTGGCTTCGGGGGTGGGAGCTCAGGCAGCGCCGGGGTGGGGCGTGGCAGAGTCTCAGCCTCTGGGACCTTCCGTCCCTCCAGTGGCCCCTTCAGAGCTGGGCAGTGTCAGGACATCCCGGGTCCCCTCAACAGGGAGCAGAGCTTAGTACGGTTTATTTCCATTGTTCCTGATTTTACGGTTACTTCCAGACCATGGCATTCGCCTTTGCAGCGCTGACATCAAGTCTGTTCTTAAAATAAAAATGCTTTAAATCAAAAGCAGGTGGGCTGAGGGACAGCCTCACGCAAGCTTCACGCCAGGGAATCGGCCAATTGTGGTCACCGCGGCAGCTTGGGGAACGCGGGTGCCAGGCTCTGCTGCTGCCCCCCTCGCTCGCGGCCCCGGCCTGGGCACATGAGAGGCAAATGGGCCGAGGTCCACAGGCCAAAGGGCATGTGGAAGATGATGATGGGAGCGGCCTTAGCCAGGGGCATGGGGGCAGGGGCGACTGGGGGCCTTGAGTGAGGAGAAGCTGCCAGCCCCAGGCAGAGCTGGGAGTGGGGGCAGCCGGGGGGGAGAGCGGGGGGGGCGGGCAGCTGGGAGGGGCAGCGCTGCAGGTTTCGCTCTGGGGCTCACGGCCGGCTTGGGGGTGACGGGGCGTGGGGAGAAGTGGACCAGGTTTTAGAGGAGGAGGGAACAGGTGTTTCTTCTCGCCTCTCCCAGGGTCCCAAGGAACTAACTTCTGAAGCCCAGACCCCCCAGGGCTCCCTGCCCACCGAAGAGGACCGGCTGCTCTGCTTGGGGCCGGGGGAGGAGCCGCTGGCTGGCTGGGGCCCACGGGAGACAGCCCTGTGAGGCTGGGAGGACCCCAGGGAGAGGCCCCAGGCCAGGTGGGCGGCAGCCTTGGTCTGATTGGTGGGAAGCATTGTATGCAAATGAGACCTGTGCTGCGAAGCCCCACCTCTGGAGGTCACTTGGTCCAGTCCCCAGCACCCCCCACACACACACACACACCTACTCCCCCAACGTCATATCCAGGTCTTCCCCAGTATGTACTTGCACGTGGGACGTGGCAGGTCATCACATCCAGCCCTTTATGCACGGGTGGAGAAATGGGGCCCAGAGAGGGCAAGGACTTGGCCGAGGTCACACAGCCATCAGGGCTTCGGGGGGGTGCCCTAGGGTCAGACGCCTTGTGGCCTGGCTCAAGCAGGCAAGGGCTGCATTTAAGGGCCTGGGGCTTGGGGGCCTTGAAACTCAATCCCCTCAGGCCCCAGGTGCATGTGGCCCCCCCTGCCCCCACCCGCACATAATAAAGTCCACGATGGAGGGTCCCAGAACCCAGCCACCCCATCCTGGCCCTCACCCAGTCACCTCCAGGCCTCCTGTGTCCAGGGCACCGCGGGACCCAGCATCTTCATCCACTCTCAGCTCGCAGGCGTCGGGTGATGCAGATGGGGTGGCGCTCAGCGCCTGGGCTCACATCCGTGTGGGCCGACACCAGGGCGGGGTGGGGGTGATTCACAGAGGAAGCTGCCAGCCTCCCCCCCAGGGCTGGGCCGCTACTTCCTCGCCAGCTCCCCTCGTCACCAGCACTTAGGATGGGCCGTCTTTCTAATTTTTGCTATTCTGGTGGATGCCAGTGGTATCTCATTGTGGTTTTCTAAATTTTAAAAAATTGTGGTAAAATGTACATAAAATAAAGACGATTTTCATCACTTGGGTGGACGATTCTTTAAGACTGGCACTGTTGGCTGTCCACTCCCAGTGTCCCCGTCCCAAACCAGAATTCCTGCTCCATGAGTGAGAAACCCACCCCGTCACCCCGTCACCCCTGCTCTGCCCCCGTCTCTCTCAGTTTGCTTATTCTGAGTCTTTGTCTATGTCTGGCAACTTTGCCCTGCGTGGGAACTTCAGAGCCCCCTGTGGTGACTTCGGGGGCCCCTGTGGTCACCAGCTCGCTCTCTGCTGCTCTGGATGGTCGCTGGAGGTTTGGGGGATTTTCTGCCCACATTCTGACAGATGTTGCATTTGGGGTCTCAGGAGGGAGAAGTTGGTGGGCGCCCCTGGACCAGTTTCCGTGTGCCCTTAAGGGGGAGTGTGGAAACGCTGCAGCCTCTCCCCAGATGCCATGGGGCCAAGGGGCGCCTGAGGGCAAGCACTGGGGGCCGGGGGGGGCGTCTGGGGGCATCCCCGAGTCAGCTGCCCTGCCGGCCGGGAGGAAGGAAAATGTGGCCACAGCACACCCAAGGGCCCCGGGCGCTGCCCATGCCACCAGCTCTGCCCGGGCTTTCGGGGTTCATCCCCAGAAAGGGGAGCACCCAGGCAGGCACCTCAGGCCTGGCCACATGGCCGCAGGCCACCCCAAAGGACAAGAAGATTGCAGTGTCCGGTTGTAACCGTGCCTTCCTGCCAGGGGAGACGCTCGCTGGGAGCTGCTGACCTCAGCTCGTAGGTGTCTCATTTTGGTAAAGACCTTCCAGGCTCCTGGCCGCATCCCACCAGCCTTTCAAGACATTTCGGGGACGGGGTCCTGCCGGGACCTTGACTGGCGTCGGATTAAAGACTCTCCTGGAAACGCCGTGGTCTGGGCGGCTGCCTGCGAGCGCGGCCCTGGGGGCTCGCGCAGCACACGCTTTGTGGCTGTCATGATGCGGCCGCTTTTTATTTTTAATATTTTATAAAGTTCTTTATTTTAATGCAATTTTATTGATATATATTATATATTCATACACCTTATAGTCAGAGCGTACAGTCAGTGGTTCACAGGACCTCCCTATAGCTGTGCGTTCACCACAATGGACTTGTTCTTTTCTGTGAAAAATAACATATATACAAAAAAGCAATACATTTCCAAGCACAGCACGACAATTAGTTGTAGAACAGATTTCAGAGTTTGGTATGGGTTACAATTCCATAATTCCAGGTTTTTACTTCTAGCTGCTTTAACATACTGGAAGCTAAAAGAGATCAATTTAATGATTTAGCATTTATTCGCTTGTTAAATCTTAACTTCTCTTTATGACTGCACCATCACCTTTGATCTTTCTCCCTCTCTTTAGTAGTGTTTGGATGGAGCCAAAATTTTTAACTTTTTCATGTTGGAAGGGTCTATTACTAATGTGGGGCAGGGACAAGGAACTGCCTGATGTACTGGAGAGGCTGGGCTAGGTTTCAGGACTTATCTGAACCAGGGACCCATCTGGAGATTGTTGGTTTCTGGAAAGTCACTCCAGTGCCTGGAACCCTTGTGGAATCTCATATATCACCCTAGGTGTTCTTTAGGATTGGCTGGAATGGTCCTGGTTGGGGGTTGGCAGGTTATGACAGGTAGCAAGGTCTACCTGAAGCTTGGTAAGAGCCACCTCCAGAGTAGCCTCTCGACTCTTTGAACTCTCTCAGCCACTGACACTTTATTAATTACACTTCTTTTACCCCTTTTGGTCAGGATGGAATTGTTGATCCCACAGTGCCAGGTCTGGATTCATCCCTGGGAGTCATCTCCCATGTCACCAGGGAGACGTTCACCCCTGGATGTCGTGTCCCACGTAGGGGGAGGGCACTGATTTCACTTGCAGAGTTGGGCTTAGAGAGACTGAGCCCACATCTGAGCAACAGAGGTCCTCCAGAAGTAACTCTCGGGCATCTTATAGGTAGTCGAAGCTTCTCCGCCGTCTACATAAGCTTCACGAGAGTGAGTCTCATGATCAAGAGTATGGGCCTATTGATTTGGGTGTCCCTAAAGTTTGACACAGTATCAGGGGATTCCCTGATGGTAAGGTTTAATAGTTCCATAGTCTTTCTCCCATCCCTCAGGGGACTTTAGCCAATACTTTTTTATTATCTGCTTGATATACTCGAGGATGTTTCCAGGCATTACATTAAACTATACAGGATTAAAGGCTCTCATTTTTGTTCTGGGCTCCCTCTGTCTGAATTGTTTAAATGATCTATCCAGGCAGGTTGAGTTAGATTATGTGTTATACAAAATTTAGGTCTTGGACAAAATAAACGTTCCTTCCTTGGTCTCAAAGAGTAGGTGAAGTTCTTAAATAAAGACTGTCTTTCTTACCCCTGTATTCTGAATTATCTTAATCCCAATTGGATTGGTTTCGTTTTTATCTCTAAATAGCATGTTACACATATATAAAACAGCCCCTCAAAATCCAGAAATAATTCTCACTCTGGGGTAAATGTGTCTGCTTTAAGGCTGCACTTCTAGGCCCCCATGTCCTCCCGGGTATTCCATGATGGGGCTGCTTTATCGGACCGGGAGCTGCTGGTCCGAGGCGAGCTGGGACTCCCCCCGCTCTGTCCCTGCATTCCCTTGGCTCTCTTCTGCTTCTCCTTGCTCGCAGCACGGCCAGCTCCCCGCGGGCCCCACCCCCCGCGCCCCCGCCCCGCACAGCAGATCTTCCTGAGCCCCAGGCAAAGAAAGTTAGAAAAGCTCCAGAGTTGTTGTTGGGTGTCACCTGATGCTTGTTCAGCACAGAAAGGATGACCTTTCGGCTTCCTCCTTCTTTCATGTCTTCGTTGAGCAGATGAACTCCCGCCGCGCGCCGAGACCCCCCATGGGTGGGAGGGGTCCTTTGTAGGCCCCGCCTCAGTGCAATGGTTTTTATCTGGCATTTTGCACGCCCCAAGCCTGCCGCCCCTGCCTGGCCTCTCCCTGCAGCTGCGTGCCTTCCCGCGGGTGGGCTCAGTGGTTCCCGCCCAGGTGTGCCTCATCCTGATGAAGGGTGGGTGTGTGAAACCAACCCCGGGAGACCCCCAGCCGGCAGCTGAGGCCACGGCCAGGGCCCAGGGTCCTGCAGTTCCAGGGTGCAGGCGCCCCCACGCCCCCCAGCCCCACCGCGCTCGGCACCTGTGAGACACGACCTCAGAGCGAAGGGGTGAGCTCTGCTGCACCCAGTGACCGCCGTGCTCCTGTCAGGCCGGGGGGCCACTCCCAGGAGGAGAAATAAACGGGGACAAAGGGCCACTGAGGCCCTGCAGGTCGCGGCCTGGTGCCAAGGCGAGGCTCTCCCTTGTCTGGCGGGAGTGAAGGCCAGTGGAAATTCCTGAGGCGAGGCAGGTTTCCCTGGCGGTGCCAAGAGACCTTTATTTTGTAACCTGTCACACAAGCCCAGCCTTGGCTGGCCAGCTTCAGGATCGGCTGGCTCCAGGTGCAGGATGGCCCCCCCACTCCCCAGCCTGCATCAGCCTTCTGGGGTGGGACCCTCGCGCTCCCCATAACCGTGTGGGGTGTACACGCCAGTGCTGTGTAGCCCGCAGCTGCTCACTGCCCCTCTCTGGCCGCCCACAGGACCTTCCCCCAGCCCCGACTGCAGAGGGGAGGTCACATGCCAGAGCTGGGGGAGCTGTGCGATGTCGTTGCGCCATCTTGCTCTGGCCCGGTTTCAGTGTGCCAGTGGGGAACCGTGGGGGCCTGGGGGGCGCTGGCACTCAGACCCCACGGCCAGCCCCTTGCATCCCTGCCTGGGCGCTTGGACCCGACTGCAGCCCGTCTGCTCCCCACAGCCGTCCGTGGGGCCCAAGGCCGAGAGCCCCCTCATGCACCCGCCCTGCTGCCCCACCCAGGAGGCAGCGCTGGGCTCCCAGCCAGGCAGGGCAGGGGTCCACTCCCACCCCGAGGCCCCAGATCCTGGGTGCGGTGGTCAGGCGGGGCAGGGGGCTGACCGGGAGGCCCTGACCGGGGCCCAGCCGCTGCGGCTCGAGGCCGTGTTTGATTTAGGGGAAGGGGCCCCTGAGTGGGTGCCACAAGGTGGGGAGGGGCCGCAGGGAGATCGCGGGGCTGGGAGAGCAAACAGCGGGTCCTGCGTCCCACAGGGCGGCGGCTCGGTGGGACGTCTGAATTTAAACATTTGTCAAGACCAGTCACGCCCGCCTCACGCTCTCTGCCCAGGTTCAGAGCCTCAGCGGGCACGGGGGGGGAGGGGGCACGGGAGGGGAGTGAAGCAGCGGAGGAGCGTCGCTCACATCCTGCTGCCCAGACGCAAATCGGGAGCCCCCCACCCCGCTCTGCAATCCCTGTGAACTCACAAGCATCTCCTGAACGCCCCCCTCCCCTCACCCCCGCGCGGCCCCACGGACACCCCGTGACCCCGGCGGCCCTGCTGACGGCGGCAACGGGCAGCCGAGGCTCTGGGCGCGGCCTTCCCCCGACGCCCTCTTTGCCGCCAGGCGGCTCCGGCCCAGGGGGCGGAGGCGCCTTCTCCTGGCTGCGCTTTCGGCCACCGACGACCAGGCCGCGGGCCCCCGCCCGCCACGTCCGGCTCTCGGCCTGGGCGTGACCCTTGCCGCGCGCAAGGCCCCGACCCGCACCGCCCCCCGGGCCGCCGTGGGCTTTCCGCGGCGAGGGCTGGACGCGCCGCGCGGGAACCTTGGCGGCCCCGGCACGCGCGCCGCGCCCCCACGCTCTCCCCTCTCTCCGGACGGACCCCGCTGCCTGCGCCCCGAACAGGCTTCCGGGACGCGGGACCCCATCGCGAGGCCGCCCGCGGAAAGCGGCCCACGCGGGAGCCTGCGGCAGGGTGCGGGGAGGCCCCACGCCGAGAGCTGCATTCGGTGCGCACGTGGCGCCCGGCAGAAGCGGCAGCGCCCGCCCGTGGGCCTCAGGCTGCGGGGTCCAGGGAAGGGCAGCGGCACGGCACCGGACACGTCTGTCAGTTGGCCAGGAGCGAGCTGACCGCTAGGCCCTTACGCGGAGACGCTTTCCGACTGGCCACGGCGGAGCCTCTGCGCGCGTGGACTGGATACGCGGGCCCAAGCCGCGTCCCCCCGCCGGCCCGGCCCCCGGGCTCGGCAGCATTTTGGGGGCAGCGACCAAATCCCACATCTCACCAGACGGAGCTAGGGATGAAGTAGGCAGGGGCACCGCGGGTGGGAGTCCGGGCTTTAGAGGACACCTGAGCGGTTTAAAGGACCAGCCCCTGACCCCCGGGGTCAGTTGACCGTGTCCGAGAAGCCCCGGGCAGGAGGGCTTCACTATTTCTCAAGCAGCCTAAGGAAAAACAGGTCAGTATTAAGGATGAAGGTCAGGGAGGCGTTCTGAGAAAACGTCCAGTCAGTCCAAAAGGGTCAACCACAGCGGCCTGCACCTCGGCGGCCGTCTCGCGTGGGTACTGCCTCGGGCCAGCGGTGCGCAGGCGCAGAGGGTAGGGGCGGCGGTGAGCCCTGCTACATCCCTCCCAAGGCCTCGCGTCAGGCGGCTGAGGCGGGTCCCCCTGCGTCCTGGGCGGGGCGCGGACCACCCCGACCCCAGGATTAGAAGACCGATACAGGAGCAGCTGTCTGCGAAGGCTGGGGAGAAGGCGGAGAGGGGTGGGGAGGCCCAGCGGAGGCCGGGAGGCCGGCCTGGGCCCACGAGGTCACTGCCGGGGCTGACCCCAGGCGCCTCCTGCACACGCGTGGGCCCAAGCGGCGCCCTCCCAGGGGCCGGCAGGGAAAGGGCGCGGGATCCGGCCCGCGCATGCTCTCACTTTCGCCGCATTCGACCAGCGGCCTCCTGGGCCTCAGTTTCGCCACCGGCGCGGGGAACAGGGACCGCAAGCTCGGGCGCCCCCTAGCGGCCGGGCGACTCGGGGCGTGCGCTGCTGCACGCGTGTGAGCCCGCCGGCGCCATCTTTGGTCCGGGCGGCGGCCATGTTGGTAAAGGCAGCAGTCCAGGCTGTAAGCCTCTTCCCGCCTCTCCTGGCTCATCAGCATCTAAGGAAACGGAGAGGCTGAGAGTTTATAAAATAGCCAATTGTGGGAGGGGACAAATAAACAACCGAATGCCTTTGGCTTGGGCCAGAGGTCGGGCCTCTGTCTCCCTAGCAAAGATGGCGACGGCTCCTCAACGTCATCAGTGCGCGCAGCGCGCCGCTCGGAGCTCGGCGCGCCGGCCCGTGTGACGTCACTCAGGCGCGACCGGGCGGGCGCCGGGGAAGAAGGTAGGAGCGGCGTCGGCGCGGGCGGAGCCGGGGTCCGGGCGGGCTCGGCGGGGGCCCTCTCCCCGGAGGACTGGAGGTGGGTGCTCGAGGCGGCGGCGATGTCAGAATCCCCGGACGGCGCCCGCGGGGCTGTGCCCATTTCCCGGGCCGGGCGACTGAGGCCCGAGCGCGGCGGCGTGCCCAGGCCCTCCGGCTCCGCCCCGAGCATGTCCAGTTTAAGGGGGACAAAGCAGTGTGCGGATCCCCCCAGCCTCATGCAATGGGGTCATGCCTGGGGAGAGGGACCAGGGCCTGGGGGGAGCCCAGAAGGGGCCTCCTGGGGGCTTCTTGGAGGAGGCGTCGTGAGCGCCATTGTCTAGTGTTTCGCTTACTTTGTCATCCAGCCAATTACGTGAATCTCGATTTTTCTCCCAAATGCACCCCCTGTCCAGGCTCTGTCTCCCTCTCACCTGCCGAGTCCACCCGGTCACCCACGCCAGAGGGCCTTCCCACCTCCCTCTGATGCGGATTCACGCTTTGGAGACTGCTCCCTGTACACGCCCCCAAGATCCGCGTCTGCCTACTCCTCAGATGTTTCCTTCAGGAAGCCCTTTTTCTTCCCCAGCGCGTGTATTTCCCATCTCTGGTTGTAATTCCATCACCAGTTCTTCTCCCCACCAGCCTAAGTCGGTCCCAGGCTGGTAGGAATGCGAACCGTCCCTTTCCTGAAATCATTTGTTAAATGACTGGATGTGTGTGAGTGAGTTTAGCACGTGAGGAAGGAAGGGTGTCCTAGCCTGGAGAGGGGGATCTGGACCATTGGGCCGAGTCCTCACAGGCTGGTAGGGTTTCGCAGGAGGAGGTGGGGGTGTCAGGCACACACCCAGCAAGAGCAGAGGCTCCGAGGCTGGTGCAGGAGGTTGAGTGGGAAGAACAGGGAGAAGCTGAGTTTGGACAGAACACAGGCTGTGAAGGTTCAATTGAGTGCCTGCTCTGCAGAGCATTGGAACACAATGGCGCCAGCCCCAGCCTTGTGTAGCAGCCTGGGGGGAGACAGACACTTGTCAAATAATCTTAGAAGACAGCATAAAATAGCAACTTGGAAAAGAGCCTCAGAGAGGATCGTGATCTGGGAGAGTGTCGAGAAGGCTTCCTGGTTCCTGGAGTGCTGATGCCCGGCCCCTGAACTTAAAATAGGAGTTAATTGGGATGAAAAGGAGCAAAGAGTATCCAGGCGAGAGGCACAACCAGTGCAAAGGCCCTGAGGCTAGATCCTGCTTGCTGCCTTAGAGGAACAGCAGGGAGGCTGCTGCTGGGTGAGAGGGAGAGGGGAGGAGAGAGGGGCAGGCATGCGGAGGGGTTTCTTCAGGGGAGCCTCGGTTTCCTCGTGTGTAACCCAGGCAGTGATCCCCTTTTGGTGCCCTCGTGGGGGGTCCAGGATGGGTTTTCGTTGTGCACTGCATGGGCCGAGGAGCAGCCGGGAGAAGCGTGGGATCAAGCTGGCGGGTCCGACCCCATGGCTGCTCTTGCATCCTTCCGAGGAGGGCCTGGGACTGCCACTGTGTCTCAAGGGGGGAAACCGAGACTCGGGGGAGCATCTCGGTCACGGCTGCAGAGCCTGGGCTTGAGCCTCCTGCGTCCCAGCTCCTCTCTGCTTCACTTCCATCTGCTCAGGCCTCTGCCTTTGTCTCAACCTGGGCTTGGGGGTCATGGGGCTGCCCCTGCGTGTCGGCTCCAGTGGCTTCAGAGGGCATCAGGCCTTGGGGCAGGGGTGTTAGATGCAAAGGGTGGGGGCCTGATGGGTGGGGCCCAGGTTTGAGTCCCGCCCCTGCACTGAGCCCCTGTGTGGCCTGGAGCTGAGGGTACTGGCTGGGATGAGGTGGCCGCTGCACCCCAGCCTGCTCACTGTTTGGCCCCATCTCCTCACCCACCTCCTGCTCATTTTCTGCGTGGCAGAAGGAGGGGTTTTTGAGCAGCCTGGATTGGGATGTGTCTGTGCCCTGCTCAGAAGTTCCTGCTTTTCCCCAGCCTCTGCCCCCGGCTCTCAGCACCCTCCGACTACCCCTCACCTATCTGCACTGCCCGGCTGGCCTCCTCAGGGTCCCTGCAGCATGGCCTCGTGCCCGCCTCGGGGCCTTTGCATGCGCCGTCCCTCTGCCCCAACGCTCTCCCTTCCTCCAGAGATGCCCCAGCTCTGAGAATTAAATTCATGGCTCGGTTTGGGTGGCCACTGCAGACACTAGCTTGGAAATGGATGGGGCCATCTAGAGTCCTGGGGCCAGGACAGGCCCCCCTCCCTATTCCTGGATGCTGGGCCTGTTCCTCTGAGGTTCAGTAAGGGAGTGAGTCAGAGGATTCGGGGACATCAACCTGCTCCCCAGGCGAGGAGAGCCGAGGTCGCCAGCCTGGGCCACGTGGTCTGAAGGCCCCCCTAGTTCTCGGGTACATGTTGTCTCCTGACCTGGGAGGCGTTTGGAGGTGGAACCCCAGGCTTCCCCCCAGACTGCCGCCTGACCTGGCTGAGGGCCTCAGCCTCCCTCATCCAGCAGGATCCCCAGCCCCACGGGTGAGGTTTTGGGGAGTCCTCAGGTGGGTGGGTGGGTGTGAAATGCCTCTTGGAGGTGCAGATAGCGGGAGCTGGTTCTTCCGTTTGTATTCAAGGTTACAGCTTCTCCCAGCACAGCCGGGCAGCTGGAGCAGCTCACGGGGCTGCCCAGTGTGTGTGGGGGGGCTCGTCCCAGTGCGGGGCTTATCCCAGTGCGGGGCTCAAAGCTGCAGGGAAGGGGGGACGGAGGGCCACAGCAGGCATGAGATGTCCATGAAAGGGGAGTAGCAGGCCACAAGGCCAGCCATGGACGGGTGGACCGAGGAAGCGGGCTGTGACCCAGCCATAAAAGGCATATCGCGATCCATGCGGCCACCTTGGAAGTGTGGTGAACCTTGGTAGTGTGGTGCTGCGTGAGAGCCACAGGGTAAGGGGCCTGCTCCGGTGCCGTGGCATGTCCAGGGCAGGCAGATCTGGAGCCAGCATGCGCGTCTGAGTTTGCAGGAGGCTTCCGTGCAAACAGGCTCTGACGGGGACGGGCAGGACGTGTCCCAGAGGAATCTAGGTCACGGCCACACCGCTCGGTGATGCCAGTGGTGGCACACTTGGTATGAGTGACTTTTTTTTTTTAACTTTTTTTATTAATTAAAAAAAATTAACAAAACATTTAGATATCATTCCATTCTACATATACAATCAGTAATTCTTAATATCATCACATAGTTGCATATTCATCATTTCTTAGTACATTTGCATCGATTTAGAAAAAAATAAAAAGACAACAGAAAAAGAAATAAAATGATAATAGAGAAAAAAAAGACTATACATACCATACCCCTTACCCCTCGCTTTCATTTACCACTAGCATTTCAAACTGAATTTATTTTAACATTTGTTCCCCCTGTTATTTATTTTTATTCCATATGTTCTACTCTTCTGTTGATATAGTAGCTAAAAGGGGCATCAGACATAAGGTTTTCACATTCACAGAGTCTCATTGTGAAAGCTATATCATTGTTCAATCATCATCAAGAAACATGGCTACTGGAACACAGCACTACATTTTCAGGCAATTCCCTCCAGCCTCTCCACTACATCTTGAACAACAAGGTGATATCTACTTAATGCGTAAGAATAACCTCCAGGATAACCTCTCGACTCTGTTTGGAATCTCTCAGCCATTGACACTTTGTCACATTTTACTCTTCCCCCTTTTGGTCAAGAAGTTTCTCTCAATCCCTTGATGTTAATTCTCAGCTCATTCTAGGATTTTTCTCAGTCCCTTGATGCTGAGTCTCAGCTCATTCCAGGATCTCTGTCCCACGTTGCCAGGAAGGTCCACACCCCTGGGAGTCATGTCCCACACAGAGAGGGGGAGGGTGGTGAGACTGCTCGTCGTGTTGGCTGGAGAGTGGGGCCACATCTGCGCAACAGAAGAGGCTCTCTTGGGGGTGACTCTTAGGCCTAAATTTTAAGTAGACTTGACCTATCCTTTGTGAGGTTGAGTTTCATGTGAACAAACCCCAAGCCTGGGGGCTCAGCCTATAGCTGTGGTTGTCCACACTGCTTGTGAGAATATCAAGAATTCAACTTGGGGAAGTTGAATTTCTCCCCACTCTCACCATTCCCCGAAAGGGGCTTGCAAATATTTTTCCAGTCACTGATCAAATCATTCTGTGGTACGAGTGACTTTTACGGTTCACAGGACACACCTCCATCAGGCGAGTGTTTTTCCTTTAATTTAATTTTTATATTATTTTTCAATTGTAAAAAAACTATGTATACAGAAAAAAAAAATTTCAAAGCACACCACAACAATTAGTTGTAAAAGAGATTTCAGACTTTGATATGGGTTACAGCTCCACAGTTTTAAGTTTTTACTTTTAGCTGCTCCACGACGCTGGAGAGTAAATATCAGCATAATGACTCAGCAGTTACACTCATTTGTTAAACCCGACCTTCTCTGTATAACTCCACCATCACCTTTGATCTTTCCATCTCTGCCTTTAGGGGTGTTTGGGCTCTGCCCATTCTAACTTTTCCATGTTGGAAGGGGCTGTTGCTAATGTGGGGTAGGGGGATGGAACTAGCTGATGTTCTGGAGAGGCTGGACCCTCTAGGTGTCAGGACTTACCATCTGGAGGCTGTAGGTTTCTGGAAAGTTACCTTAGTGCCTGGAACCCTTGTGGAGTCTCAAGTCTCATGTAGCGCCCCAGGCAGTCTTTGGGATTGGCCAGTTGGTTTTGGTGGGGCTTTGGCAAACCGTGGTAAATAGCAAGGTCTAACCGAAGCTTGTGTGACAGTGAACTCCAGAGCAGCCTCTCAGCTCTGTTTGGGCTCTCGGCACTGATACCTCACTTGTTTCACTGCTTTCCCCCCTTTTGGTCAGGACAGCATTGTTGGCCCCACAGTGCAGGGCCAG
This sequence comes from Tamandua tetradactyla, assembly GCF_023851605.1. Classification (NCBI taxonomy): domain Eukaryota; kingdom Metazoa; phylum Chordata; class Mammalia; order Pilosa; family Myrmecophagidae; genus Tamandua; species Tamandua tetradactyla. The sequence continues at coordinate 96,391,023 of NC_135337.1, read as the reverse complement.
CCCGTCCCTGGGAGGGACACCCATGCCGCGTCAGGCATTTTACACGGGAGAGAGGGGAGCGGGTCTGAGTCAAGTTTCCCAGCCGCTGGCTGCACGGCCTGGTGTCTGGGTGGCGGGTGTGTGCACAGCGAGTCGGGGCCCCCTGCCCGCTCACGGCCCTCTCCCGCCTGCAGCCTGCTGAGGGATGCCCAAGAAGTTCCAGGGCGAAAACACCAAGTCGGCAGCGGCCCGGGCACGGAAGGCTGAGGCCCAGGCAGCCGCCGACGCCCGGAAGCAGAAGGAGCTGGAGGACGCTTACTGGAAGGATGAGGACAAGCACATCATGAGGAAGGAGCAGCGCAAGGTGGGTGGGCTGCCCGGGATGGGTGGGTTAGGTGCCAGGGCTGCAGGGGCCCACCTGGGGTCAGCTTGGCCCCCAGGGGCACCAGACAGTGCCTGGGGACGTTTTTGGTGGTTGTGAGGGTGGGGAGGGTACCCAGGGCAGCTGTACGACAGAATGCCAGGGGCCCAAGGCTGGGGAGCGCAGTGGCAGGCCCCGTCATCAGCTGTTTACAACCCCAAAGCTCCTGAGGACAGGGTGGGCTCCCCCAGGGGCCCAGCGCCAGGGGGTGCTCAGCTGGCATCGGCAGTATGGGGCTGTGCTAACCGGCCCTTCCTGGCAGAGGGTGCCAGTGTTGGGGAGGCAGGGGTGGGGGGTGCCATGGGTGGGAGTCCTGGATTTCCTTTTAGTGGAGGCAGAGGTCACCCGGTACCCCATGCTGTGCTGGGTCCATAGAGAGCTACTTTTGTTTTGGGTTGCCCAGTGCGGACATATAGAAAAGTCACAGCCAAGAAGGAAAAGTAATGTCTGCCAAATATGTAGTATCCAAAGAAAAGCCAGACACTTTCCACAGTCCTTCCCTGTGGCCTGCTCCCGATGGGGAAACTGAGGCAGTGGGGCAGGAGGCCTGGGCTCAGGTCTGCAGCCGGGGAGGGTGGCTGAGGGCTCGGCGGGTCCTGTGGGCACCTGCACCCCACCCCGGTGGCACCCCAGGAGCTGCCGTGGAGACCAAAGCTCTGAGGTGGCATTTGTGCAGGGGCCCTCCCAGAGGTGACTGGAGGGTCGCATTCACTATAGAGACAGACATTCAGCCACTTGCTCTGTGTGGGTGCGTGCAGGAGCATGGTGGGTGGGGGCGGGATATTCCTGCCCTGAGGGGCAGGAGGGAGCGCAGGCCAGACTCCAGCTGCTGGCAGGGCTTGCCTGAGGGGCTGAGGTACAATCAGACCCCCTTGGCCAAGGTTCCCACCACAAGGATGGAGCTGTCCTACCCACTTGGGCAGCTATCCAGCTGCAGACAGGCCACAGCCCTCCTTGGGGTTCTGCCCAGAGCCTTCAATGCTGGGCCTGCTGGTTCCTGCCCCAGGGCCTTTGCTCCTGCTGGCCACCTCCTCTGGCCCAGTGGTCCCTTCTCCAAGGGTGCCCTCTGGCCCTGGCCAAGGTTCCTCAGGTTCCCAGGACTAAGAACTTGGGTCCAAGTCCAGAGGGTGGGGTCCCCACCTAAGCGTCTGGGTCTCCTAGGAGGAGAAGGAGAAGCGGCGCTTGGAGCAGCTGGAGCGCAAGAAGGAGACGCAGCGGCTGCTGGAGGACGAGGACTCCAAGCTCAAGGGCAGCAAGGCCCCCCGCGCAGCCGCGCCTACCAAGGTCACGCGCGCCCAGATCGAGGAGACCCTGCGCCGGGACCACCAGCACCGGGAGGCCCCTGATCCTGGTGGGCACGGGTGCGGGCGGCTGGATGGCGGGGGTTGGGCGCTGGGCTGGGGGCGTCTTGCCCTGCTTCTGGCTGCACTCCTCATCCCCGCGCACCCCACAGTGGAGAGAGCGAGGTGCCACCTGGAGGTGCCCCTGGAGGAGAATGTGAACCGCCGCGTGCCCGAGGAAGGCAGCGTGGAGGCGCGCACCATCGAGGACGCCATTGCCGTGCTCAGGTGGGCTGCGGGCCCTGGGTGGTGTCCCTGCGAGGCCGCGCTGCACACCTACCCGACTCCTGAACCCCCTCTTTCAGTGTGGCAGAGGCGGCCGACAGGCACCCGGAGCGGCGCATGCGCGCGGCCTTCACGGCCTTCGAGGAGGCGCAGCTGCCGCGGCTCAAGCAGGAGAACCCCAACATGCGGCTGTCTCAGCTGAAGCAGCTGCTCAAGAAGGAGTGGCTGCGCTCACCCGACAACCCCATGAACCAGCGCTGCGCAGCCTTCAACGCGCCCAAGTGCCCCGGTCCAGGACCGCGCACAGCCGGACGCCGCCCTCCTGCCCCCCGGGCTCCGCGGCCTCAGCCATCCCGGGCGGCGATGGAGGGTCCCTGCCCCGGGCTGAGCACCCAATAAAGGCGTGGCGACAGGGCTGCGTGTGGGCGCCATTGTGCGCGGACAGGGCGGGGAGAAGGGGCACCGGGCCAAGTTCATGCCGCACCTCTGGTTTTGTTTAGTAGGAGGCATCCAGGAGAGTCCCTGGGCGGACGGCCCCGTGGAATCCTGGGGTGGAATTTGACCTCGAGCTGGCTGCCTGGCGTGGTGGGCATGCCGCGGAGCGGGGAGACAACCTGGAGAGCAGGGGCGGCCGCCTGGGACAGGGCAAAAGACGTGATCTCTGAGCCCAGTATGCGGCCCACAAGGTTCACGGTTGGGACATGGAGTCAAAAGACCCACGAACACCGATGCCCTCCTGTGCCCCTCACCTTCCTCCCACCCACCCAAGCCCAACCCCGCCTGTTTTCGCCCCTCAGGGCCGTTTTCCTGGCCATAACCCTCTTCCCAGACCTGCTCCTCCAAGACACCCCCAGCCCTGTGAGGGCAGAGCTCTGCCTAGAGGTGAGGTTAGGAGGCTTCATGAAGGGTTTTGAAGGACGGATAGGAGTTCACTCGGATGGGATGGAGAGGCCGAAGGAACCATTTCCGCCGGAGGGTGCTGTTAGCAATGGGGTGTACTGACAAGTAGCCTGCAGGAGACTGGGGGACCTAGAGCGGTCGACGTTGCTAAGAAACCCCAGCGTGTGTTGAGCACTGGCTTAGGCTGGGGTCCTCCCGGGGCTTCCCCAGACGAGGGCTTGGTATTCAGGGTATCCTGAGAGCCCGATGGGGGCGCGGAGGCGGGATGGGGGAGCCGATGGGACGGCCCCGTGAGGCCTAGCCCTGCTTACGGGGGGGTAAGCCGAGCCCCTTCCCGGGAAGCGGCAGATGGAGGCAGCGGGGGCGGCCCCTCCTGCCACCCGAGCCGGTGGGGTGGGGTGGGGTCTCCGCGGCGGGCTTGGAGGGAGGCCGGGCGGCTGCGCTTCGCCCGGGCGCTGGGGGCGGCTGCTGCGCCGTAGTGGAGGTGACTCAGGGCGGAGCTGGGGCAGCCGCTGCGGGTTAGAGCCTCGGGACAGGGACGGCGATGACGACGGCCCCCACCCCGGGACCTCCAGGACGCGCATGCGCGGGCGGCAGAGCCTCCCGGGTCGGACCGCAGTGCGCCACGGGGCTTCGAGCCAGGAGTTCCCTGCGCTGCTCCCCCAACCCCGCGCCGTTGCCAGGACGACCGGGCTGCTCAGGGGCGGGGTAGCGAGATGCGGGGCGCACACCGCGCTTGCGCAGGGTCTCCGTGCTTTCGCTTGCCCAGCGCGTAGGCGCCATTCTCCACCCGTCCCACCCCCACGCGGGGGAACCCTCGGCGGCCGCAGTGTGCGGGGTGGGTGGGGACGCGGGGGCCGGCTCCAGCCCGAGCAGGGTTCACGGCGGGGGGTCCGGGTGCGGGGTCTTCCGGAGCTGCGGGTCTCGGCCTTCTCCGTCGCCTTGGCAACCGGGCGGTTCTGCGCCTGCGCGGGTATGCGCCCGCCGTTAGGGTTCCCCACGCGCGTCCGGGGAAGGCGGGGGCAGGGGAGGCGCGGGGCCGCAGGAGGAACGCTTCGGGGGAGGGGAGCTCCCAGGCAAGGACGGGGCGGCCCGGCGTGGCGCACGGGGGCCCGAAGTCAGCCCACGCCCAGCATGCAGTGCCAGATGGAGGCCCGAGCCGGCCTGGCGCGTGGCCTGCGCTCCACCCGCAGCCCTAGGCCTGGCCCCGGGTCGCACGCCGCCGATCCTCGCGCCCTTGCTCAGAGTCGCCCAGACCCTTGCGGACCACGTCCCCGGGCTCTCGCCACCCGCCCGCAGCCTGTTTCCATCCGCACCCGCCTGCAGGCCCGGCGGGGCGCGAAGGCGCCTCCTCCCGCGGGACCCTCGGCCCCCCGAAGTTGCACCGTGGGCTGTCCCGGCCTCTCCCCGCAACCCCGCGCGCCCCCCTCGCTGTCCGGCCGGTGCTTGGCCAACCAGGGGCCGATGTTCAGGGGCAGATCCGGGGCGTTGACAGCGCGTCCTCAGCGACCCAGGCCAATCCACCCCCTGGGCCGCCGCCCTCCCGCGAGCAGTTTTCCTTGTAGCCCTCCGTGGCTTCAGAGCTTACCAGTGATAGAGCGCCCTGGAAGAGCCGGCGCACGGCCGTGCCCGCCCCGAGGCCCACACTGTTGGTGTCTTGACGCTGCTTTGCCTGCCGTCAGGACAGTTTGCGCTTGACCTGGCCGCCGCTATCCGGCCCGGCCCGCGCCCTGGTGCCCGCGCTTTCAGCTTCGTGGCCCAACGGGCACAGGGTCTTGGGTCTTCCCAGGGGATCGGCCACTCCCCACAAGGGCGGCCTCGAGGACAGTAGAGGCGGCGCGGGGAAGGGTCGCAGGCTGGACGCTCTGGCCTGGAGCGGGGAGGGGAGCTGCAGGCAGCAGGTGCAAAGGCCCGTGGCTGCAGCGCTGTGGCGGCGGTCTAGGGACAGCGCGGGGGCTGGACGCAGGGACCCCGAGGGACGGGGAAGTTGGAGACGCCCCGTGATTCCAGGGGAGAGACCTCGGGACCGGATGGAGATGAACATGCCTGGCAAGGACAGGATTGGGGGACCGATTCGGGGCACCCCAGGATGACGGGGGTCTGGGCGGCCGAGGAGCGCGGCCTTCCGTGGCGCCCGGTCACCGCGCGTCCCTGACTTCCTCTAGCGCTGTGTCCGGCTGGCACGGGGCCCGCAGCCCTCCCCCCACGAGGGCGTGGGTGGCGCCCCTGTCTGTCCGGGTGCCCCCGGCCCAGGAGACTCACCGCTTTGTTCTTTTTCCCTCCACACAATGCGGGGCGCGTCCGGCCCCCTCCCGCTGTTCCCTCCTGCATCCCCCCCAGCCCCGCCCTGGAATCCCGGCCCCATCCCCGCCCGCGAGCCCACTACCTAACACGAGCTGCTCCCGGGCCCCGTGGGGCGCTGGGGGGTGGGGGGGCGGCGGCTATTTTTGGAGTGAATGGAGGACAGAAAATGCACACGGGGTGGAGAGACCTGGCACCTCCCGGGAAGAAACCCCCCGGGGCCCTTCCGAAGTAGACGGTGGGGGGTTCAGGGTTCGCGGCCAGCAGGACAGAGGGGGTGGGGGGGGTGCACAGTGGTCTGGGAAGGCGCCCCCTTCCAGGGGGAAGGTCTGTATGGGGAGAAGCAAAACATCTTCAGGCCGGCGAGCTGAAGGGTCCCGGGGTGGGCGATGGTGTCCTCTCTCTGGAGGGACACTGATGCTCGGAGAGGGACCCCCACGAGGTCAAAGTCGAGGGGGGGCTGAAACCTGGCTCCTCTGCCCCGTCCGCTGGTGGCCCCGAGCCCAGAAAACGCCTGTTCTGACTTGGCAGAGCGAGCTCCACCACCCGCTGCCCTCTTTCCACCACTCAATTCCGGGGTGCCGACCCAACGGGTTCCTGAATCGTGCAGGCTGGGAGAGGGGACAAGTGTTCTGTGGTGTTTTCTGACCGCCGAGGTCACCTGCCCCCTCTGGGCAGCGACATTAGCCACCGAAGCTCCTTGGCCCCCAAGAACCCCCAAGCCCCAGGGTGGGGAACGGGATGGGGGCTGAACAGCCTGTCCCCCTCTCCCGGGCTCCACGCCTTCCCGCCCCCCGCGGCTAGGGGCCCCCTCCCCGGGCCTCAGTTTCCCCGGATGTTCTCTAGGATTCGCTGTCCCGACCCCGGGGGAGGGGTTTGGGGGAGAGTGGGAGGGGGTCGCAGTCCGCCCCCTCCGTCCTGGAGACGGGCGGGGGCGGGGGTCCCTCCCTCCCCCTCAGGGTCGGTGGCCCCGGGCCGGGCGCGGGAGGGTCCACCTGAGCTGCTCACGCACTGCGCTCCCACCCTCTGGCCCCGCGCTCACTTGATTTTGCTCTCCCGGGGGCTGCTGGCCCCTCTGGCTGGTGAGTGGGCGCTGGCGGATTGGAAGGGCTCCAGGCGCCCCCTTCTTCTCGGAGTGTGCCCGGCTTGTCTCACTCCAGGAATCCAAAGAGGGGCTGCGGGCGGGGGGCGCTCCTCCTCCTCCCCCCACGAGCCCGGGACTCCCCCCATACCCTGCGATGAGATGCTTGGCTCACAGATATCGGGACAGTCCCCATGGGGTGGGGGTGGGCATGGGGGCCAGGGACTCCGGTCGGAGCTCTCCTGGGTGGGGTCGAGGGAAGTGCTGGCCTCTCTGCCCGCCCCCCCCCAGCTCTCCCAGCCTCCCTGCCTTACCTCCCCCTCCTGCAGTGTCTGGCAGGGATTCCCTGGGCTGTCCCTGTGCAGGTGGGAAGGTGGGGGTGTGGTGGGAAGGTGGGGGTGTGGAGGGAAGTTCCTCTGCCTTCACTGCCTAGTGAGCCCCCCTAAGCCCCCTGACCCCCCACTGACGGGGCAGGGACAAGGCCGGGGCGGGGTCAGCAGCCACCCAAAGTCATCAGCTTGGCAGGGACAAAGCGGGCACTGCAGCGGTGCTGGGGTGAGGGGCCCCGGGTCTGGGGTGCCCTCACATGCCCTGATGTCTCCACCCGGCCGAGGCCCGGGCAGGACTGAGCCAGGGAAGCAGTGCTGACCTCCAGGTCTCCACCCCGCCCCGTCGTCCGCTCCCCCACCCCAGCTCCCTCGGCTGCCCAGGACCCTGCAGGAACGCTGGGCCTCCCAGCGGATGGGCCAACCCTGGGCGCCCTGACCAGCCCCTGTCCTCCCAGGGCCTGGCTGGACCGGCACCCCACCCAGCCCTGTGGAGAGGAGGGGCCCTGGAACATTCATGGCTGTGTCCCCTGTGGCTCATTCCGAGGTCTGGCTACCCCCCACTGTGTCCCGCCTTCTGTACCACCTGGGTGTGGGAGCCTGGGACCTGTGTGTCCACTCAGGGCCCCCGTGAATGTCGTGGAGGTCTCGGTTCCCAGAAGCTGTGTCGGGAGGGATGGATTTAGGGGGTGCTGAGAGCAGAGCGGTGGCCCTGCAGTTCCTGCCTCTTTAACTCTCAGACCAGCCCCTCACCACCTCACCTGCCCAGATATCCCCGTGCTGACCAGAGGGGAAGATAGCATGCGCAGGGAACAGCATGGGGAAGGGCAGGTGGCAGCCTAGTGTCCAGGACAGTGAGGCGAGGGAGGCTCCCTTGGACGCACGAGCCATTGATCTGAAGTTTGTCTGAGACTTATGGGGGGACAACTCATCAAAAGCAAATCAGAAATATGAGAATGTCGTTCCAGGAGTTGAAGCAAATGGCTGTCACTCTTCCTCAGGGTGGACGCGAGGGTGGGACACGGGGACTGCCTGATGGAGGCCAGGGGCCGCAGGGAACATGGGTTTTCTTCCATCCGTTGTGAGCACGGCGTCGCAGCAGTCCCAAGGGGCAGTCACAGGGGGCTCAGGGGCTCGGGGGCTTCTCTTGGGAGCAGCCTGAAGTTGACTGTGGGGTGCCAGCCCGGCGTTGAGTCTGCGTGCGGGCCGGAGATGGGGGGTTGTGTGGTGCGGGGGCAAAACTGCTTTTCCAAAGAGCAAACCGGAGGAGGCCCATTCAGAATGTGTCTTTGGGGTCTCCCCACCGCCGCACTGATGTCTACCTGCAGGTCTCCGGAGGTGGGAAGTGGTGGCCTGGGGAAGAAGGCCACTCGGCTGGGGTGGTGGTCCGGTGGAGACCCCTGTGTCCCAGGCGGGTGAGTCCCGGGTCCTGGAGAGCCCAGAGAGCCGGCAGGATGGCCACTTAAATAAAAAGTGTCAGCCTCTGAAACAATGATAATGATATAATTAAAATAATACCAATAATTACACGATGCTTTCTAGAGCCCTGGGGAGTCACCCCCCCCCAGCAGCTGTGGGAACTGGGGGGTCTGAAGAGGGGAGAACCGGGAGGGAGGGGACAGAGACACGTGGCTGAGACATGGGCCCACCTGCCCAGTCAGTCGACAGGCACATAATAAGCAACAACTGGGGGCCAGGCTGGCCCTGGGGACCCATGAGGCCACGGCATACCTGGGCTGGCCCTCATGGGAGGTGACCGCACTGAAACCTGGAGCTGGCCAGTGGACAGCTGGGAACAGCATATGGGCAGTGGGAACAGCATGTGCAAAGGTCCTGGGGCAGGAAGGAGCCAGGCAAGCTGGAGGAACAGCAAGGAGGCTGGCATGGGGGCACTGGGTGAGCGAGGGGGAAGCGGAGGCGGGCAAAGGCAGGGAGGCGGCACAGCCCACGCACTCGGGATCTTGAGACCTGGTAAGGGGGTGGCTGTAGATGGGACCTATGGAGGCGTCGGAGCTGGGAAAGGCCCTGGTGTCAGGACCTGCAGAAACCCCCGTGGCTGCTATGGAGAGGAGGGACCGGTAGGCTGGGGGTGGGTGGGCAGCCCATGAAGGTTGTGGGCAGGCCCCACTGGCTGGGAGTCACAGGGAGCCTTCCGGCCTGAGCGTACGGAGGGGAGGGATGCTGCTAGGGTGAGTCCCCTGCAGGGCTGATAGGGCCCCTCGACATGTTGGCAGCTCTGCGGGACCCCATGCCTGTCACCCAGGCTCCCATCACGTCTTTAGGCTGGTTAGGGTTTGGTAAAGGAGGATGGGGCAGGCCGTCCCGGGCACCCCCTCCCCACCCCCCAGCCACAGGACATCCCCGGTGCCTCGTGTATTTATCTACTCACGGTTCCTCTCCTGCTGCCCTGGAACTGTGTGTGTGGGGGGGGGGGGCGGGTTTCATGGATCTTTGTCACCATACCGCCTGTGCCTCAGGGCACCAGCCCTACAGACAGGAGGTGCTTGATAAATGCTGACGGCATGAAGCCAGCTTCTCGGGGTCCCTGGATCTGGGGGAGCCCAGGAAGGAGCCCTGCCTCCCCCTCTGACCCGAGGACCCACAGTAGCGGGTCTGTACCCCATGCAGCCTGCCGGACACCCGCCCCCAAACTTGCCTTCCCTCGTGCCCCCCCCCAAACCCCCCAGTTCCCTCTCTTCCCGGGTGGGGCCCTGAGGCCTTTGCATGTGCAGCACCCCCACGCCCTCCCCCGCTCTTCCCAGGACCAGCTCCTCAGCCCTTCCAGCGCCACCTCTCCCGAGAAGCCCCCCGCCCCCGCGACCACCCTAGTTAAAGCTTTCCCACTGACTCTCCCATCTGACGCGTGGGGGCAGCTGGGCCTCCTAGAGCCATCGGAGCCGGGGGAACAGGGCCCAACCCAGGGCCCAGCAGGGCTCAGAGGATGGTGAGGGGACAGCGGAGGGGCTGCTGGGGGCCTGGGAGGGGCGGCCCGAGGGTCTGCCAGGACCCGGTGGGTGAGGAGAGCTTCAGGGACAGCCTCAGGGGGGGTCACCTTCGCAAGCCCCCAGCCCCTTTTCTGCCGCTGCTGGTCTGGAAAGGAGGCCAGGCGCCCCGAGAGCCCACTCCGTCAGGCTCCCTGGGAGGGGCCCAAGAACCCAGCCAGAGGCCCAGGGTGTCCCCAAGGGCCTGTCTGGAGGGAGGGGTGCAGCCCCGCAACTGGACTTCCTGGATGTGTCCACGTCGGTCGGGCTCAGGCCCCAGCTGGGCTGGGGGCAGCACTGCGTCCCGCATCTCCTGGGGTGACCACAGTTGGGGTCTTGGAGGCTGCTCCGGGGTGGGGGCCCTGGGAAGGTGTGGGGGCTCGGGGGGGAGTGGGCTTCGGGGTTCAGCCAGTGCAAGGCATGGAGGTGGGAGCAGCCAGCCGGGGGCAGACGCAGAGGTGTGGGGAGGGGTGCGGCCGCCCCCAGCGTGGCCAAGACCTGATGCCCAAGCAGGGTCCCCCCCTGCCCCCCGAAGCTGCGGTGTCTGCTCGGACCCCTCAGCGTTCCCCCGGTGCCTGCCCCGCTCACCCTGTCTGGCCCAGGCCCCCTGGGCAGCTGTCACACACTCTGGCCTCAGCCCTGGGCCCGGCAGTGTCCAGGAGTCAATGACCCTGAGCTGGGCCAGCACTGGGGCAAGGAAGGAAGAAGATAGGGGCTGGAAGATGGATAGGGGCCCCAGCTCGGCACCCCCACTCTAGTGGGATAGTGGGACAGCCACCCCCACCCCATGGGAGCTGGGGGACGGTACAGGTCCTCTCTGCCGTGGGCCCCCAGTGCTCCCCAGGACATCCCAAGTCACCCTTGGGGGCGCAGGCGGCTGCCTGGGGGGAGCCCCTGCCATGGCAACCCAGTTCACCCCGCTCAGCCGTCCTGTTGGGGTCGGCACAGGGATCTCTGAGTGGGGTTTCTCCTCCCAGGAAAGGTGGCCTCAAAGCCACACTTGTGGGACCCCAAGAGCCCTAGAAGTCCCCCACTTCTGCCTGGCTCCAGACACCCTGATCGCGTCCCCCTTCCTGCGAGTACCCCCACCCCACCCCCGTGGAACCTGCCACAGAGGAGTCGCGTTCATTTGGGCAGGGGGCTAGTGAGCTGCTTTGCAAAGCTGTCACCTCTGGGGGGTCACTTGGCGCTCAAAGGTGGGGGCATTTTAGGGGACCCGATTCCGGGAAGGGGGTGTTAGGGGGTCCCGAGGGCTGTTGGGGGGTTGCCGCCTCGCTCAGGGCTCGGGTCCCTCCGTCGTGCGGGAAGGCGTGTGGGAGGCCCCTCCGGGGACGCCGGGGAGTGTAGAGGCTTTAACTGTGGGCAGGGCTTGCGGGGTCGCCGGGGGCGGTGCCAGCGGGTTCGGCCAATCCGCGGCGCCGTCCCTGTCGCACCGCCCCCTCCTCTCCCCGCCCTGGCGGGCGCTCTGTCCCCCGCCGGTGCGCAGGGCGCGGGGGAGACGCGGGGGATGCGCGCGCCCTGCCCGGCCCCCGGGGGATCGCGGGCACGCGGGGCCGTCTGCCCCCCAGCCGCGTCGGCCCGCGCCCGCCGAGCCCCGCAGGTACGTGGGATGGGGGTCCCCGAGGGCCCGCGCTCGGGGCAGGGCCCAGGGGTGAGGGGGGCTGTCCGTGGGGTCTGAACCGGGACGTGCGCGCGCTGTGGGCGTCGCCTGAGTGAGGATTTCCCGAGCGCGCGTCCCGGTGGGGGTGCTGGGTTCACGGCGGGGTGGGGGAGGGAGGGGGCGCAGTGAGTCTCCGGGCTCCATGGATACGGTGGGGGGCTCTCAGATGGGGGAACCCTCAAGCAGGGGGGCGTCAGGTGTGGAGCCCTGAGAGCTCTTCTCAGGGCAGACCAGAACCTGTCCTGGCCCCAGGGGTAGCCGTGAGCCCCGGCCAGGCCGGTGTGGGAAGGGGTCTCCCGGCTGGTGGACAGAGGCCAGCAGGTGAGCGGTCGTCCTGGAGGACTGTCGGCAGGTGTGGGTGTCTGGGTGCTGGCAGCTGTGGGTGCTGGCATTGGGGTTGCCGCTGGCGGAGGGGGCGGCAGGGCCAGGCAGGGGTGCTGGGGAGTCTCCGGGCCCTTCCACCTCCTCAGGGACCCAGCCTCCTGCTGCCCCGGGGACCCGTGGGGAGCCCACGTGTCCAGAACGTTCTGTGGTTCTGGGAGTGGGGGCTGGGCCAGGGTTCAGGCCACTTGGGTGGCGGCCGGTGGCAAGCGCTCACGACCTGCTAAGCATTTCCCACGCGAGGGCTCATTGCCTTTGGGGACCTGCCTGGGCGCCCCCTCCCGAGGGGCCCCAGCACGGAGTGGCGTCCACTGGGGTCCCCTTTTTGGGCAGCCGTTCCACCCCCAGCACTCCGGGTCCTCTCTGGTCCCACGCCTGGGCGTGGGAAGCTCCAAGGAGCCGCCCCCCAGCTCACTGGGCTGCCTGGGGCTGAGGGTCATTAGGGGTGGGGGCTGCGCGGAGCCCCCACCCGCCTGCAGGGAATGGAGGCCTCGCGCCCCAGAAACCTTGTGTGAACTCTGTTGCGGCAGGCACCCTGACGCCTCGCCCTTGGGGGAACTTCTTGGCGATCCTGTGGTCTCATGGGGTTCCAGGGCCCAGGGGGTAGCAGGGCGGGAGACGGGCTCATGTGGGGTCCTGGGCAAGCCACTCGGTCCCGCAAGGATCTGGCAGGGCCTGCCTTCTGTCTGTCCTGCTGCTCCTGGATGTGTGTCCTCGCGTGAGCCGCTGAAGCCCCTGCGCCTCCTGTCACCGGCCGCCACCCCGCCCTGTCCCCTCCGTCCCCTCTGACCCGGTGCCGCGCTGGGCCGGCTGCAGGCTGCTGAGTCACAGCCCACGCGGTATCTCCGGAACCTCCCGAAGGTCGTTCGCTGGGCCAGCTGTACCCCAGGCCGGGGTTTGGGGAACGCGTGGCTCTCTGGAGCCCCGGCGTGGTCTAGGGGCCTGTCCAGCCATCCGTCCCCTTGTGGGGCTTGAGTAGCATCGCGAGGATGAGCTGGGGAGATACTTCCATACTCTTGCCGTGTGCTGCTGGTCTCCGAGCCTCAGGGTGCAGGCAGGAAGTTGGGGGGTCCGATGGCAATAGATGGTTTCAAGCAGGGAGGTAGGGTTGTGTAGGGAGGGGCCCCGGAAAGGAAACTGAGGCTGGCTTCCGGCCCCGGGCACTGCACACTTGGCCCCAAGACTCCAGGGCTGGTCCTGGCCCCTGTTGTGGGGTCTCATGCATCCCCCCAAACGAGGGGAGCCCAAGGGTATCCCTCACCCCTCAGTTACACGGTGTCCGCATGTGTATTCGGCGCTGGGAGGGCGGTGGGAGCCGCCGGGCTCATGCCTCAGCCTCAGCGGGCATTGTGACACGTGTCTGCCCTGCACTCAGCGTCGCTCGGGAATCAGTGGGCGTCCCGGCCACAGGACAGGGCAGAGGGCAGAAGGTGGGGACAGGGGGGCAGGGGGCAGGGGCCAGAGGTGGGGCCAGCCGAGCAGGTGGGTGTGGGGAGAGCGGGAGGTCTGGAGCGGGAGGAGTTGGCGTGCGACTGGACGCTGGGCTGTGGGGGCTCTGGGGCGAGGGTGGACGAGGGATCCGGTGCCGTGGCGCCTGCCTGGGTGACCACGTCCCTCTTCCCACAGGGCCATGCCGGGCCGCGGGCGGCCATGAGCCGGGGGCAGCTGCCGGGGGCAGGGCCGGGCGTCCTGGGCCGCGCCCTCCCCGACCCCGCGCCCGGCCGCGCCCTGGGCAAGCAGCCCCAGGCCCAGGCCACGGAAGCTGCAGAGGCCGCGGGGCCGGGTGGGCGTGGGGGTCCGGGGCAGCCCCCCAGTGTGGGCCCCCGCCTTGGCCTGCGGCGGGCGCTCTTCCAGAAGCGGCAGCGGCTCAGCGACTACGCGCTCATCTTCGGCATGTTTGGCCTTGTCGTCATGGTGACCGAGACGGAGCTGTCCTGGGGGGTGTATGCCAAGGTAGGCCCCGCCCCGAGGCCAGTGCACGGGGAGCTGCTGGGCATGCACAAGGCCGGGCCTCATAAACTGTAAAGTGTTGGGCCCCTGTGAGGCCGGGCCTGTAGACTGTGAGGTGCTGCGCCCACTCAAGGCCGGGCATTATAAACTGTAAAGTGCTGGGCCCATGTGAGGCCAGGCCTTATAAACTGTAAAGTGCTGGGCCCATGCGAGGCTGAGCCTCATAAACTGTAAAGTGCCAGGCTCACGCGAGGGTGAGCCTGTAGACTGCGAGGTGCTGCACCCACGCGAGGCCGGGCTTCTCCCCGCTGACCGCCCAGCTTCGGGCATGAGGACGGGGCCTGCTGGGCGACGCCAGCACGCACTCGGCCACGGCAGCCTCAGCCTCTCCAGCACCCGCCGTCCCACGTCCCCTCTCTCTGCCCAGGGGTCTCTGTACTCATTTGCGCTCAAATGCCTCATCAGCCTCTCCACGGTCATCCTGCTGGGCCTCGTCGTCCTGTACCACGCCCGGGAGGTCCAGGTCAGTGGCCGTGGGGCCCCAGGCCCGACCCCAGCCCCGTAACGTGGAACGATTCATCTGCTCCAGGAAGCAGAACAGTCTCCTCAACACGCCCTGGGAGCCTCTGAAGCCCCTTGAAGCGGGTGCTGGCTTTCCTTCCCGCTGACTATTTAAGTGGAAGCAGGTGGCGAGAGGGGGCCGCGGATCTGGGGTCTCCTGGGCCCCAGAAGGCCCGTGCCCTTTCCTCGCTTGCTGGGACCCACGTTTCCCAGGCTTGGGGGTTAGTAGGAACCAGGCCAGGCTGCAGGGGGAGCTGACAGCACCTTGGGGTGGCAGAGGACACCAGATCTGGTCCCTGACCTCTGGCCTCGGGCCTCAGGGCGCCCCAGCCTGGGAGTTGGGCTGCAGAGGGGACTGCAGGGGGCTGCGGGGTTCGGGGGCCGAGCCAGAAGCCACCAGACGCGAGGGGAAGGCCGGCAGCTCCGGCGGAACCCAGCATTCGGCTCCTGGGCGTTTGCAACCCAGGGAGGTAGGGACGTTTGCACACTCGCCTCGCAGCCTCAGTCACGGGGGGTGGGGGCCACCGAATGTCCCCTGACGAACAGCGGCACCCCATGGCCCGTGGGTGGTGGGGTGAGACTCGGCTGTGAAAAAGGAGGAGCCCACAGCAAGCCTGGAGACTCGCTGCCACCAAAACCACAAAGGCCATGTGCCGTGCGATTTCCCCTCTAGGAAATGTCCGGAATAAATGAGTACATCCACAGAGATGCAAGGCAGATGCGTGGCTGGGGGTGCTGTATTATGGAAAGATGTTTCAGCCTGGCCGTGTCCCACCGTGAATGACTAAAACCCGCCCAGGTGTAGCCTTGGCGAGGTGAAGCGTGTCCCAATCAGCCTGCTTTGAAAAGAGAGAGGTCAGGCAGCCCGGTCTCCCGGGAGCTGTGGGCGCCTGCGAGAGCCAGGGTGAGGCAAGCGAGGCATTTCCGCAGGTGGGGAATGTAGGAGGGTACCAAAGACTTAGTCATCGCACAGATGCTATTTTAACATGTTATTTAAAAAGATAGAAACGAATGCGAAAAACACAGAGCGGAGGCAGACAGCGACCTTTAAAACAGCTTCAAGAGCCCGGGTTTTGCCTCGGGCTGCAGAACCCCTAATGGCCCTTACCAATACGTGTTATTTCCTTCCGGGGCTCCCGGGCACCGCTGAGGGGAGCAGGCACCCCGGGGCGGCCAAGGCGGCACCCCGCCTTTATGACCAGCCTTCCAGTCGTTTCAGGGAAGGGCGTCTTTTTTTCTTTTTCTTATTCTGAAACATCTTTATTGTTTCCTGTGCAAAAATGACACCCCAGGAAGAGGAAAATCGATACCTGTGCTTTACACGCACGTCCAGGCAGGTGTGTGTGCATTCCAGTCACAGCTCGCCTCAGTTTACCCTGCCCAGGCTTTTTAAAAATGTAATTGAGATACAACTTGTAAACTATAAACTAGCCCGTTTTAAAGTGAGCGGTCCAGGGGTGTTGCATGCATTCGAGTATTGGTGCTAAACCGCATTAGTTCCACCCACCTCCTCTTCTGGACGTTTCCTGTGAATAGGGTCGCAGCAGGCGCCTCTGGGCGCAGGGCAGCGAGTCCCCGGGGCACGCCGCCTCCCCGGGTGGAGCCGGGTCCCTCTCACAGCCGAGTCACTCCCGCCGCCCTCGCCGTTGCGGCCCTGGGCTGGGGGCGAGGGCGCAAGGCGGGAGGGCGTCGGGGCGGGCCCCGGAGGGGGCAGGGTGGACCCGGGGGAGCGGGGCCGAGACCCACCGGCCGCCCCCCGCAGCTCTTCATGGTGGACAGCGGGGCGGACGACTGGCGGCTGGCGCTGAGCCGGCGGCGCCTGCTGCTTATCTCGCTGGAGCTGGCCGTGTGTGCCGTCCACCCCGTGCCCGGCCGCGGGCGCCCCGGCCGCCCCCCGCGCCCTGCACTCCGCCCCGCGGCGGCCGAGGCGGACGTGGACGTGCTGCTGGCGGCGCCCATGTTCCTGCGCCTCTACCTGCTGGGCCGCGCGCTGCTCCTGCACAGCCGCGCCTTCACCGACGCCTCGAGCCGCAGCATCGGCGCGCTCAGCCGCGTGGCCGTCAACGCGCGCTTCGCGCTCAAGACGCTCATGACGCTGTGCCCGGGGACCGCGCTGCTGGTGTGCAGCCTCAGCTCCTGGCTGCTGGCCGCCTGGACCGTGCGCGTCTGTGAGAGGTGGGCGCCCGGCGCTGACCCCGCGGGCCCGCGACCTGGGACACTGCAAATCCTAGGACCCCATGACTCTAGGACCCTGGACCCTAGAATATTGGAACCCTGCGATACCAAGACCCCCTGACCTCAGGACTCCATGACCCAGGACTCCGCAACCCTTAGACCCAAGAACCCCCGGACCCCTTGCCCAGCCTCTTACCCCAGGGACCTCGAGACCCTCTGGGTACCGTGCCTGCCCTGTGCTCCCGTCCCACCCTGTGCACTTTCAGGGTCGGTCAGAACCAGGGAGGGCAGCTTGGGCGGGGAGTTGGGGAGGGGGTGGGGTGCCCCCTGCCGCGGCCCCCAGGGACATCCCCTTCCTCAGACAAAGCTGCTGCGTGGGGGGCGGGGACAGAGGTCCACAGCGTGGGCTGACTGTGCCCTTCCGCCCTGCCGGACCCTTCAGGTACCACGACAAGCAGGAAGTGACCAGCAACTTCCTGGGTGCCATGTGGGTCACCTCCATCACCTTCCTGTCCATCGGCTACGGTGACACGGTGCCCCACACCTACTGTGGCAAGGGCGTGTGCCTGCTCACCGGCATCATGGTAAGGGCCCAGCCTCCAGCCGTGGCAGCGCTTGCATACCCCCGCTGATGGGGAACTCATCCCCTCACGGGCTGCCAGGAGTCAGAGCTTCTTCTCGCGTTTGCCCACCCTGCCCCTTCCCTCTGCGGGGAGGTGGGACCCACACCTCGGGAAACCCCCGAGGACATCTCCTTTCAGGCTGGATGTCCTGGCCAGAGGCTGTGGCCCACCCTGAGCACAGGGCAGTTGCAGCCCCTTTGTTCCCTGCTGTCTGTTTTGTTTGCCGTCCCTTAGATCGGGTGTGAGGGGCTTGATGCCTCTGTGCCTTGGTTTCCCCACTGGGTGTCACAAGGATGCAGTCATTCCATTTGGGTAGAGGGCCCAGAAGTCTCTGGGAATGCCCAGTCACGACCCCCAGCTTCGGGCGGTGCCTCTGGAGCCCTTCCGTTCTTGGCTGCCTTCCGGGGTGTCCTGAGCTACTACTGGGGAATAAAGTGTACACCAGGCGACTCTGTGGGCCAGGCAGACCCCGTCTCCTGCATCGGCGTAGGATCCCATGGCAGGGGCTTCTGGAGCCCCTTTCCCTCGTCTGATCACTGGGTCCACCCCTGCCCCCCAGCAGCTTCTTTCTCTCCACGTCTACCCGCGCGTTTGAACGCCAGGGTCCCCCACCCGCCACCCCTCATCAGTAACTCACTAGTGATCATCTGCTCCAGCCTTCTGCGCCTCTGGGGGGGGGCCCATTTCTAGCTCCCCCAGACGCCCTCCACATTGGGGTCACCACTTAGAGATTCGAGGCCCCCCTGGGCCCCCCGTGGAGTCCTAGCTCCACTTTTGGCACTACCAACCCCATGGCGTATCCCAGGACTGCTGGGCAGCGTCCCTTGTGGCCACCTCGCAGGCACCTTTGCCTGGCTGCGTCATGCTCCATGGGCTGTGGGCCCCGTGGGCTTTCCCTGAGAGCAGCTTCAGGCTCCTGCGGGGCCCTCGATCCCGGCCAGGACCCCTGGGCGGGCTGTGTGGCCTCGGGCCAGCCCTGCCCAGGCTCAGGCGGACCCCATGCTGCTGGCCCCCCAGCCTCCCCAAGGGCGTCCTTCTGTCCCTAGAGAGAAGCTGGGTGAGCCCTGGAGCCCCAGTTCCTCTATCCCCACTCCTGCAGGACCCCGCTCCTGAGGCCCCCAGCCCTGCAAACCCCCAGCTCCTGCCATCTCCCCCCAGTCCCAGTGACTGCAGCAGGGAAGAAGGGCTGGTGGGTCGGGACAAGCCTCGTCACCCCCCCCTACCCCGGCCCCTCTTGGGGCTGATGACCTGTCCTGGGTGTCCAGGACCCCCGCCCCGCTTCTCCTGGGTCCTGGCTGCCTTTCGGACCACCTCACCCCGCCCGCTACCTCCTGCCCTGAGCACCCTCGTTTCTGCCCTTTCCTGTCTCCTCGGGGGCCGCGGCAAGTGGGAGGCAATCCTGGAGTGGACCCCAGGCCCACGTCAGACCTCTTCCCGCCTGAAAACTCCCCGAGCTGCTGCTGGACGCTCTGCTGGCCCCACCCCCAGCCCCCACTCACGTTCAGCCCTCGCCTTGCTCAGCCCCGTCCCCACATTGCTTCCGAGCCCTGCCCCGTATGCGCGCGTGGACCCGTGTGGAGTGCAGACCAGCCGCCTCTCTCCTGTAAATCGTTCAATTACTACTTTTACAAACAAGCGCTCCCCGCCCTCGACCCCCGCCACCGCTGTGGGCACCCCTCTAAGGGTCCCGCCACGGGCTCAACGATGTCTTTGGGGTGCGCCCACATGACCGCGGGGTCCAGGCGAACCCTTCCATGTCGTGTCATGTTCCTGCGTGGGAACGGCCGTCTGTCCATCTGTCTGCTCACGGACATCTGTGTTTCTATCTTTGGGGAGACACTGGGTGGACAGTTTGTACTGGGGGCCCCCTCTCCCCAGCTGGTCCCCCGAGCCCGTCAGTGGTGCCCTGTGATGCTGTGGCTGCCTCCTGCGGGGTCCCGCCCTGGGGGCCTCCACGCTGCGCCTGTGAACTGGGGTCTCTGGCTCCCTGCTGCGGCGCTGTCGTGTGTCCTGGGGCGCTCGCCAGGGTGTCGGCTGAGGGCGGCCCGGCGCAACCCTCTCCCTCTTCCCTGAGAGCTTCCTTCCTTGCCCAGGAGGGCAGTGACGGCGCCGGTTCATCCGTCGCCTCTTTTTCTGACAGTGCCGTTCTCATCCCACCTAAGGACCCGTGGGATTTGGCCGTGCCACCCTCTGAGGGTCGCTGGCCTTAGCTTTTAAGTTCAGGGCCTCGGGCCGCTGCCCGCTGATCCTGCTGCGGGCTCCCCTCCTCAGGCTTCAGTCTCCCCTTCCGCCAGTGCCCAGCCCTAGGGGCCACGTGCAGTCAGGGTGGCCTTCCTGGGGGGGGGAGGGGCGCGAGGCCTGGGCCCGCAAGGCCGGACGCTGACGCCCCCACCCCGCAGGGGGCCAGCTGCACGGCGCTTGTGGTGGCCGTGGTGGCCCGGAAGCTGGAGCTCTCCAAGGCGGAGAAGCACGTACACAACTTCATGATGGACACGCAGCTCACGAAGCGGGTGAGCGCCGCCCCCTCTGGGCTCCTCGTTGAGGGCAACCCTCCCCACCTGCCCTCTGGGCACGCCTCTCTCCTGGCCGCCTCGCCCAGTGAATGGGTGGTCACTACTCTGTGCCTCAGTTTCCCCAGGTACAGAATGCACGTGATGTGGATTCCGTGAGTTACATTTGCCAGGAGTGCGGAGGGGCCTGGCCCAGGGTGGGCAGATGTAGGCCTGCCCGGGCCATTACACAGTCTCATGACCCCGGAGGGCATTTCCAGGGGCTTTTAGAATTACCTGGACATTTCCAGGGTGTTCTGGATGTTTCTGGAAACTTCCAGAATTTTACACCTCCCCTGAAGGTTTTTCCTTCTCTGGATCCAGGTGAAAAATGCCGCTGCTAATGTTCTCAGGGAGACGTGGCTCATCTACAAACACACCAGGCTGACGAAAAAGCCAGACCATGCCCGGGTTCGGAAACACCAGCGTAAGTTCCTCCAAGCCATCCATCAGTAAGTGCAGCGCCTTCCC
Organism: Tamandua tetradactyla; assembly: GCF_023851605.1. Taxonomy (NCBI): domain Eukaryota; kingdom Metazoa; phylum Chordata; class Mammalia; order Pilosa; family Myrmecophagidae; genus Tamandua; species Tamandua tetradactyla. Next base: position 96,371,099 of record NC_135337.1, on the reverse strand, counting down.
GCTCCCATGTGTGTGTCTGCCGGCCGCTGACCAGGCCAGGCAGCTTGCTGGGCCTCGTCCTGCCCCCGGGCCAGGTGTCTGTCCTTCCCGGCTGGGTGGGGGCCAGGACCCAGGCTAACCTGGTCAGAGAGGCATGGGCCTGGCCTGAGCAACCCCCCGGCCGCCTTCTCTAGTCTGGGTCGTCCGTCTCTCCGTGAGCTGATGGGTCTTGTGGTTTTCGAGGCTCAAGTCCAGTGTCAGGGTCCCTGCAGGCCCTGCTTACCGAGCCACACCGCCCGCCGCCACCGTCGGGGGTCCCTGGACTGCCTGCGCCGTGTTTTCTGGCTCCTCCTCCCCACTTGACGGCCTGTGCCTCTGCCTATATTTCCTCTCCTTAGGCCTCGTGCCACATGGCCTCAGGCCCACCTCATCCATGTGGCTTCCGAAATGGGCTCATGGGGCCACAGCGTCATTCCTAGTGTTTTCCAAGGGCCTCTTCCCAGGGGGCCACAGGTCAGGACGGGTCAGAAGGTGAACGGTCTGTGGGGGCAATTCAGTCCCCAGTAAGCAGGGAGCATACTTTAGTCTCCAGAATAACAGAAGAATTGTACCCTTTGGGCTTTGAAGCAATTTCTCCTTTTCGCTTTGGCTGCCAGGGAGCTCAGAAATGAATCTGTGGCCTGGTGCATATGATCAGGTGCGATAATTAGAAATGACTCATTTCCTGTGTCATCCCATTACCCATAGAATTATTTTGTCACCTGACTCTCGTCCTCAGCTGCTGTTTGGAGGCATCAGGGGGGCTTTTGAAACCCAGCGCTCGGGCTGCACCTGACAGGGTACAATTGATTCTGAGAGCAGCTGGGGCTTTGGGACTTAAGTTTCCTGGTGGGTCCAGCGTCCAACCAGGCACTGAGCGCCCTGGGGCCGAGGGCCACATGGGGAAAGGGGCCTGGCTTGTCCATCAGACTTTATTTTCCAGCACAGGCATCTCTAGACTGGGCCTGCAGCCCAAAATATGCCATCACTGCTCTGTCTGGTGGGAGTGTCATGGGAGCCACATACACACATTTTCACTTTGCTAGTCGCCATGTGAGAAAACCAAAAAGATTCAAGCGAAACAAACTAATAGATCGCTTGATCCCATGTATGCAAAACAGTGTCGTTTTAACCTGAGACCGGCAGAAGCAGTCACCATGGAGAGCCTTGGATTTCTTTTCTGCCGAGCTAAATCTTCAGAATCTGGGTGGGTTTTACCCTTTCACCCTTTGCGTTTGGAAAAGGCGCGTTTCAGAGGGTCCGAAGCCACAGGCAGGGCGGATGGAAGGCGGGGGCTGGCAGTGAGGTGCCGTGTCCTGTCTGGGGATTGAGACGCATGAGCCTGGTCAGGTTTGGGGACCTCCCAGCCCGCGCCATGGGCCCCCTCCTCCCTTTGAGGGCTCGGAGCCCCTGTGGAATCTGATCCTGCCCGAGGACCTGCCAGTGCGGGTGGCGGCATGGTGGGACAGCAGGGCAGGGCCGTGGGGAGGGCGCGTGGCAGCTGGAGGGGCTCTGAGCCCAGCTCGTGGTGTGTCAGAGCTGGTAGGGGAGCCGGCCACATGGGGAGCTGCGGCCGTGTGGGCAGGCACGGTGACGCTCGGCCATGTCCCCTGGTCCCCCACGCACTGCCACCCCTGCCTTTTCCACCCTTTACACCATTCATGGTGGAATAATTTCAAGTTACAGGACATTTCCAAAAATAGTACAACCCCACACCGAGAGCCCCATACCCGGACACCCGAACTGCCTGCCCCAATATCTGTCCCCTCACCACACCCCATCTGTCCCCTCACCACACCCCATCTGTCCCCTCACCACACCCCATCTGTCCCCTCCACTGCACCTGTTCTAGTTTGCTAGCTGCTGGAATGCAACACACCAGAGACAGATTGGCTTTTAATAAAAGGGGATTTATTTTGTTAGTTCTTTGGAGGAAAGGCAGCTAACTTTCTATGAGGTTCTTTCTTATGAGAAGGCACAGGATGGTCTCTGCTGGCCTTCTCTCCAGGCCTCTAGGTTCCAACAACTTTCCCCAGGGTGATTCCTTTCTGCATCTCCAAAGGCCTGGGCTGAGCTGCGAGTGCTGAGATGAGGAATGCCGAGCTCCTTGGGCTGTGCTACATTGCGCTCTCTCATTTAAGCATCAGCCGATTAAGTCAAACATCATTCATTGCAACAGGCAGCTTCCTAGCCGACTGCAGATGTAATCAGGAACAGATGAGGTTCACATACCATTGGCTCGTGGCCACAGCATTAGAACTAAGTGCCTTCACCTGGCCAAGTTGACACCTGACTCTAATTACCACAGCACCCCATCTGTCCCCTAAATGTACCCCATCTGTTCCCTCCACCACACCCATCTGTTCCCTCACTGCACCCCCACCCACCTACCCCCCTGCCCGTAACTTTTTCCTAAGGACAAGGTCACCCCCTTTGTGATCTCCTTTGCGCGGGGGTCAGGGTTGGGCTTGGCCATGCTGCGGCTGAGGGCATGTGTCCAGGGCCACCTATGTCCCCACAGGGTCCCCGCCTCTCCCTCCGGGTGGTGTGGTACCAGCTGCGGGTCTCCTCGGCCTTCTTATCACGGGGGCCCAGCTCGGCCCGCCAGGCCCCTGACCGCCCCTGGCTCCCAGGCAGACCCACTCCCGCCGCGGCCCCTCCCCAGCTCCTGGGCCTTGGCCCTTAGAGATCGGCTTGTTGGAGATGCTTCCCAGGCGTGGACTCCCTTCGTGTCCGATGGGTCCCTCAACGTGGGTCTCCTCGAGGCCTCCCAGGGTCGAGCACCTTCCTTCTCCTTCCCTGTCCCGTCGCTGGACACGGGGCCGCCCGGGCAGCTGGGGAAGCCTCCTTGCGCCTCTGCTTCCGCCAGGGCAGGAGAGGCAGGCGCCCCTCCAGCCCCCGTGCCATGACCAGAAATGGGGTTCCGGCCCCCCAGGTCCCGGGACGCCCCCCGACCGAGCTTCGCCTCCCACTGCAGGCTGGGGGCTGGGGGTGCCTGGGGGCCGTGCCCCATCCTGCCCGCACACAGCACCCCCTGCACATCCTCTCCCCAGCAGCTGTGCCAGGCCTGGGCTCCCCGTGACGGGGGCTTCTAGAAGGTTCCCTGGGGGTGGGGGGCAGTGGAGGTGCCGAGGAGATGAGCCGGCTCTGGGGTCCCTCTGTCCTGGGGCAGGACCATCTTGCTTACCCTTAGACCCCCTGCTCCCTCCTAGAAGAAAACCTGGATCCTGGGGGAGGGCTGAGGGAATGGAGTGGTTTCAGAGACCCTGAGGACAGCTGGGACTTCAGTCTGGGGGAGGCGGCCACAGAGGCAGGCCGGCTGGCCTGGGCCTCAGGGAGCCACAGCGGCTCTTGAGCTGGAGAGGCCCGAGATGGGGGCGCTGAGTGGGCGGCCAGCTCAGGGGGCTCGGGGGGCTCAGGGTGAGCTCAGGGGTCCTGGGTGCCTGTCGGGTCTCTCAGTTGGCCCCCAGCTCTCACATGCACCCTGACCCTGCAGAGCTGGGGTGTCTGTTCACCTGCTCCTCCAGTCTTGGGGGTCCCCAGGGGCTGGCGGGGGCGACGGGGTATCCTGCCTGAAACGGGCTTCCCGGGCGAAGTCCCAGCCCGGACCTGCCCCTCAGGACCCCCAGCGGTGGGGGCGCGGGTGGCAGGTGGGCAGGGACGGCCGCGCTGAGGTTACATGTCCCTGTGATTTCTCTCTGCCCCACCGGGTCCTGACAGGGCTCAGAAGTAAGTGTCCTCCGGGGCGGGGAGCATGGTGGCATTGGGCAGGGTTCACACCCACCCACGCTCCGGGGTCCCCGCATGCTGCGCTTTGCGTGGGGGTCGGCCTGCCCCTCCCACCTCATCCCCGGCTGCGTGCCCCGCAGGGCTACTCCTGGGGGGCTGCACGAAGGGCCCTTGGGCCCCCACCCCGCCTGCCCGCCTGCCCGTGTCTCCCCAGGCTGCGGAGCGTAAAGGTGGAACAGCGGAAGCTGAGCGAACAGGCCAACTCGCTCGCCGACCTGGCCAAGGTGAGTGGACAGCAACAGGCGGGGGTCGCTCAGTAGAGGAGGGGCTTGCAGTTGCTGGGGGGTGGGGGGTGGAGTCAGGCCACCTGCGGACATGGGCCGCATCTGCAGGGGTCCACTGTGACCGGAAGATCCAATTGCTCAAGACACTGGGAATCTATATTTGATTCCCCGTTAAAGTATTTTTTAATGTTGCAGCTGCTTTTACATAGATTTAAACTGCAGAGGAGGTAAATAGAGCCATTGGGGCTGGAGGAGGAGCGGGTGGGGAGGGGGTCTCAGGACCCCCTCCCACGCAGGGAGTAGTTGGGGAGGCAGCTTCCTGGGTGCAGGTGGTGCTGGGTTGTCCCTCTCACCCCCCATCTCTCTTCTGCCTCTCTCCCCGTCCATGCCGTCTGTGCGTCTCCCCACCCATGTCCTGTGCCTGTCTGTCCCCCGTGCAGGCGCAGAGCCTCATGTGCGACCTGGTGTCCGAGCTGCAGGCCCAGCAGGAGGCACTGGATTGGCGCCTGGCCGCCCTCGAGAGCCGCCTGGACGCGCTGGAAGCCTCCCTGCAGGCCCTTCCTGGCCTCGTGGCCCAAGCCATATGCCCCCCAACACCCCTGCGCCCCCAGCCCGGCCATGGCCCCCTGGCCCCAGCAGCCTGCAGCACCCCATGTGGGGGAACACCTGGGGCCTCCCTGGGCTGTGAGTGACACCTCGCTGCCACCGGATGGTCGATCTTGGCCATTGTGTGGCCACAGCCAAGTGGGGCCCCGCTGGTCGGGCCCCCAGGCCGCCCCGGGCACAGGGCAAGCCAGACCCCTGGAGGTGGGGAGGCCTGGGCTTCCCTTGGTCTGGGCCTGGGTGGGCCCTCTTCAATCCCGAATAAAGCGGGACCCCCGACTGCTGCCTGCTGCGTGTTCATGTCTGCGAGGGGCCGTCCTGGGGGCAGGTCCTCACCTCACCGCCCTGTGTGGGTCCCCCAACCCCCGGCCGTGGGACCCCTGAGACCCATGGGGTGCAATGATGAGACTGACACTCGTTCCCAGAACCCGACCAGGCTTAGAGGAGAAACTGAGGCCCGAGAGGCAAAGTCCCCTGCCTGGGGTCACCCAGCAAGAAGGGGTGGGGCAGGGGCTCACACTGGGGGGGCCCAGAGGCCAGAATGAGCCCATGGCGGGAACAGAGGGGGTGCATGCTTCAGGGGAGGGGCCGCGGGCAGGGAGGGGCAGACCCTGGGAGACGGTTCTGGCTGCTCCGATAAGGCCTCTGGCCACCCGGCCAGCTGGGTGGAGGCCAGGCTCAGAGGGTCAGAGTAGACCCAGGGATGAGAAGGGTCTGGGGGGCTGACTGTTGGCCGGGGCCAGGCGTGGGTTCAGTCCTGGTCCAGTGACAGGCCTCAGTTTCCCCGTTTGGGGAAGCAAGTAACCACACATCCAACCGCAACACTCCTGGAAGGGACAGGCCTCCTCCCTCCTGCCAAGTTGCCAAGGGGGTAGGGATGTCAGGCAGCTGCTGGGCCTCTTACTAGCCCCGGGTCGGGCCGGGGAAACTGAGGCCCAGGAGGGGAGGGGCCGATCACAGGAACGCACTGTTGCGCTCAGGAGCAGGTGTGCGCCCCCCTGAGCCCCGCGCTCGGCCGCAGGGAGGTGACGTGTGTCCTGCGCGCCAGGAAGAAATGGACAAAGTGAGGGGGCGGGTCCGGCAGTACCAACGCCCGGAGGCGGGACCGCGGGGGGGAGGGGGCGCCTGGAGCGGGAGGCTGGGCCGAGAGGGTCGGGACCGGACCCCAAGGCCTCGGCCCGTCCCGCGGAGGGCGTGGGGTTTGCGAAGTCCACAACAGGGGCGCGGCCCGCACGGCCCCGGGGCGCGTGAGGGGGTGGCGCGGGTACCAGGAAGTCCCAGGACGCCGCGCGGGCCCCCCCCCCCCCCGCAGCGCGCGGCGGGGGGGCGGAGGGGCCTGGGGGGCGCCCGAGGCTGCGGGGCGGGCGCAGAGACCCGGAGGTCCGCAGACGCCCCTGGCCCGCGCCCGGCCGTGCGTCCCGCGCCATGCGCCCCCACGGCGTGCGCTGCTTCGTGCTGGAGCTGGCGCGCGGCCCGGGCGGCGCGTACCGCGGCGGAGAGTGGCTGTGCGGCCGGGTGCTGCTGGAGACGGCGGCGCCGCTGCGGGTGCGAGCGCTCGACGTGGCGGCCCGCGGCCGGGCGGCCACGCGCTGGCTCGAGGGCCGCAGCGTGGGCGTCCACGCGCTGGCCGGCGACTACGCGGCCGTCGAGACGTACTTGCAGCGGCGGCAGCTACTGCTCCGAGGTGAGCCCCCCTCGGCCGGGACCCCTTTCCCAGGGTCCGGGTGCCCCCGTGCCGCAGTGCAGGATGTCCTCGAACTGGAGGCTGAGCCGCGGGGAGACCTCTCTCCGTTTGCCAGGGCCCCCTGTCCTGCGCTGGGGGAACCCTGGAAGGAGTGCGGAGACTTCCGGGGCCCCCTTTAGCCCAGAGCCCTGGATCCCTGGCTCCACAGGAAAACCCCTCGCAGGAAGCCCCCCCTCACACACGCTGCCTACAGCCTGTGGTTCATCCCTGAGGTGGGGGAGACTGGTGGTTGGGGGGATGCCTCCCCGGAGGGGGAGGAGGCTGGGGGCTGTGTGGGGTGGGAGTCATGCCCAGTGCGTGGCAGGGTCTCAGTCATGTAACCCCCCCAGGCCCACAGCCTGCGGAAGGACTCCGGGAGCGTGGGTACTGTGTGACTTGGGACAGGGCCTGGGCCTCTCTGGGCCTCCTCAGCCACCCCCCTCGGCTAAGCCAGACTTGGCTCTCGCATCTACCAAACGGGCCGGGCGGATGCTGTCCCCCGCCCCGGCGCTGTCGTGCGGCCTCCCCTGACCACCTGGAGGAGCCGGGAGGGTAGAGAGGAGGGGAACGGAGGGGCTGGGAGGTACCTCCTTCCGGGGGTGCCGCAGGGGAAATACTGGGGTGCTCTCACCTGCAGTCCCTGGCCCCACACATTCGCCTGCGGCCGGCCCTGGAGCTCCCCTCCCCCCAACCCCGGAAGCCCTGCAAGCTTCCAGAGCGGAAAGATGAATTAGCCAAGTGGGGGGGGGGGGCACCAGTGGGCCGCCACGCAGCAGTGAACCCCAAACCGGAAGCAAGAAAACACCTGCAGCCAAAAGAATAAAAGCCCGGGGATAAACTAGAGCAGAGAGGTGGAAGAGGTTTACACTGAACACTGGACCGTTACAGGGCTGAGAGCTCTGCATTGCAAGGCTTGAGTGGTGAAGACGGCAGTTCTACCCGAGAGATTTACAGATTCAACACAATCCCAATCAAATCCCAACAGCCTTTGCAGAAATGGGGGGAAAAATTCCTGAAATTCAAATGGAAGGGTGAGGAGCCCCAAGTAGCCAGAACCAACTTTCAAAAAAAGAAAAGTTGGAGCATTGAGTTCCTGACCGCAGGACTCGTTTCAAAGCCTCTGCGATCACGGCAGCGTGGCATTGATGCCAGAGCAGACCAGGAACCCATGGAATAAAATCGACATTCAGAAGTCAACCTCACATCTAGGCCAAGTGATTTTTTTTTTTTTTACTTACAAAACTAGTTAAATTTGGTCTTGAAAATGCTGGAGTCTATATTATACCTTTTCTCATTAATTCATTCGGTTCTAACCTCCTTTAGCTTTAACTGGAAACAAAACAAGACTACTGTACATAAAGTTTAAATTCTGTTGTCCGTTTGTCATTTAATCCTAAGACAATCGACCCTTCCTGCCTTAACAATGAAAAAAAACCCACACAGAAAGCGGTATAATGACTCGACAGTCCAAAAGTTTAGTCTGTTTGACCATCTGATCTCTGTAATTGTGTAGTTGTCATTTAAAATGTACTGTATAAATCTAATGTTTACACTGCAAACATTTTCTTCAGTGATAACTAAGCATGCTTTCTGTGAAATTATTTCCAAGAATTATTTTTCAGAATGTGACTGTATATGTATAGCTGTCACCTTCTGAGTTTGTTTTCTGAAACCTTATCTATATACTTGTAAAAATGTTTGTATAATTTGGTGATAATATAGTTCCCCAAAACATTTATTGCAAAAGTCTATATTAATAGTAGATGGAATAAGTATGAGCCGCTGGCTGTGAACTTTGGATGGATTGTACGAAGTGTGGACATGACTCAATAAAACTGCTTTTTAAAGAATGCTTAAGGGTGGGCCACGGTGGCTCAGTGGCAGAGTTGTCGCCTGCTGTGCCAGAGACCCGGGTTCAGTTCCCGGTGCTGCCCATGCAAAAAGAAAAATGGTAGAAGCCCTTGCGGCCGCAGCGCCTCCTCCCTGCCCGGCCAGAGTTAAAACCACGTAATAGACTCACAGACCCGAAAACTCAGCCACTTCAGTAGGTGATAAACTGCTATTATGGAAGCAACGTGGTCTGAGTTTCAAACATCTGGCGAATTCTGCGCACCGTGGCCTCAGGGAACGGACACTTTCCCAGCGGGGCAGCCGGCGGCCTCAGGAGTGTCCCGCGTGGCAGGTGGTGGCAGGTCCTGGACGCTGATGCCCGTCTCCCTCGGCGGGGGCACAGACCCACACAGGGCGGGGGTGGTAGGGCTCGTCCGGCCATGCCCGGCCACCTGCTGCCGGAGAGCTGCTGCCCCTGCGGCAGACTTGCACTCCGGGGCTGCCCCTCAGCATGGGCTTGCGGCCAGCGTGGAAGGATGTGTAGCCGGAACCCCACTGCCTCCCGTCCTCACCCCGCCGGGTCCATAGCTGCCCTGGACGCGGGCAGCCTCCCTCCTCCAGACACGTTCTCCCTGGAGCCGCCAGGCCCTGCAGGTGCACTGGGAGATATGGGCGGGTCCCCAGGCCCCTGCTGCCGCCTCCAGGCCCCTGCTGCCCCCAAGGCCCCTGCTGCCCCCGAGGCCCCTGCTGACCCCTCCAGGCCCCTGCTGACCCCTGAGGCCCCGCGGACATGCATGCAGCTCCCTGTCCAGCTCGCCTTGACGTGAGTGGCTTCTGTGCCCACAACCTCGGGGAAGCCCCGGGACCCCTTTCTCCCAGGGTGGGAGCGCGTCACTGTGGCCGGGGCTTCCCCCGGACCCCAGGAGAACTGCCCGGTTTGTGACGTGGCCCTGCCCAGGATGCATGGACGGTGTGGACAGAGGCTGGGGTCGCCTGGCTGCCTCTGTGGCCACGCCTCAGTGTGGTAGCTGGGACTGCTCCATCCACGCTCACTCCCGCTAGGCGCACTTGGGACCCGGCCACCGAGCTCCTCCGTTCCCACCGCCCGATGCGCAAGTCCAAGTCCCTTCATCAATGGTGCTGGGGGCCGGGAACCCGCGTGCAGGGCGCAAGGGGCCGGGCACACACCTCACACAGGAGCCAACTCAGGATGGAGCAAAGACCTAAACACCTGGCCGGGCCCAACGCCCAGGAGAGGACAAGACGCAGCCCCGCCCTCAGGGTGGGCCCCCTTGAGAGCTGGGGGGAGGGGGCGCAGACAGAAAGCACCAAGAGAAACCAGCAAGACCCGCAGGGCCCGGACACGCAGGAGAGGACGGTGGGCGTCGGCCATCCCATGTGGGGTGATGGGGTGCAGCACCTGCGCCCCAAGACGCCCTCCCCCAATGCGGTGATTGCCCACCTACTGTAGCGTGTTAAATCCGCGTGGGCACAGGCTGGCCCTTTCCTGGCATTCGCATCCCAGCAGCTTCAGCAAAACAGCAGACGGTTCCTTAGACTTGGCTCCAAAGCCTGGGCAACAAAAGAAAAATACATGAATGAGACTTCCTTAAAATTGAAAACGTCCTTAAAATTGAAAAGACTTTCCTGCCTCCAAAGACTTCATCGAGAGAGTGGACGGTGTGCTGATGGAGAAAATGTTTGGAGCCCAAGAATCGGGTAAGGATTTAATATCCAGAACATGTAACGAACTCCTGCAACGCAACACACAAAGAAACAGCCCAGTTTAAAACAGGCTGAAGTCAGGAGCACGTGTCCCAGAGGACAAGCACAGACGGCCAGGGGGCGGCTGAGTAGATGCTCAGCTTCAGCCACAGGGTGACCGAGCCCCAGCGAGGCAGCTCTCCTACCCTCCAAGATCACTAGCGTTCAAATGAAAAAGAAAGAAAGAAAGGGGGTAACATTGGGGAATTGCAGGCTTCGGAGAGGACGCAGAGAACAGGAAGCTCAGAATTCCTGGAGGGAATGCACAGTGGCCCGGCCCCTCTGGAAGTTCGAGAATTATGTTCAGAGCCAGCATCTGCTGCTAGGTATTGGCCCAAGAGAACTGAGAGCCAGGCTCAGCGGACCGTGTACCCCAGTGTTCACCGGAGTCACCCGCCAACTGGACCCACGCTGGGCAGTCAGCCTGAGGAGATAGGGCACTGGGGACCCGGTGCAGCGGGGTGGCCGGAGCTTGCGGATCTGAAATAACCAGGACACGCAGACTCCTAGAGACAGAAGGTGGGAGGGGCTGACCGGCAGGCAGGGGGAGGGCATGGAGAGGTGCCGAGTGCTGGTGGCGGCTGCAGCACACTGACTGTGATGAACGCCACTGAGCAAGTACTCCAAAGGGGTGAAAATGGAAAATGCTACGTTGTCTTCATTATCACAATACAAATGTAAAAGGGAAAAAACAAAAACGCTGGGGCAAGTGAGCCGGCAGGCCTGCTGTGCCACCCTGGGGAGGCCCTGCCCCTCTCTGGGTCTGTGAAATGGGTCCAGGGTATACCCCCCGCCCCCTCCTGGGTGCCTCCACCTGGCCTCATCCCAGCCCCTGAGCCCCCTCCTCCAGGCAGCCCTTCAGGCTCCGCCCAGCATGCCCCCCAACCTCCCCCATTCCCCTCCTCCTTGTCTGACCTGAACACGGGTGGGGGTGACCGTGATGGGGTCTGCCTCCCCGTGGCGGTCCCGGGGGTCCCTGAGCCAGGCCAGGGTTCCCCCGAGTTGGGAGTTGGCTCTGAGCAGCAGCGCATCCTCGGCACCAGGGGGCACCCTCGCCCTGTGGACTGTGAGGAGACCACTCCCGGCTGCCTTAAAGCCCCGCGTTGGCTCGCCTCTGGAAACTGAGGCCCAGGGAGACATAGCAGGCCTCGTCGCGGGGATACTTGCAGCGTTCCCTGAACCCGCCCCTGCCTGTGGGGCCACTGGGCTTTGGGGTGCCCAGAGTGGGGCCCTAGCGGGCGGGTAGGAGCTTGCTGGAGTCACAGGGTCACAAACGAGGAAAAGGCGGGTTGACCCGAGCTGCTCCGGGACGCACATACAGCCTTTCCAGTCGGGAGCGGAGGGAAACTGCGGCCCCACGAGGTGGTCACTGGCCGGGGTTACCAGACGGTGTCGGTTCCAAGGCGGTCGGGGAGGTGGGCAACAGGCGCCCGAGAGGAGGGCGGCCCCACCCCCTTCCTCCTCCCGCCCCCGTTTCACAGACGGGGAAACTGAGGCTCGGGGCTGGACGTGTCCCGAGTCACGTCTGAGGGGGTGGCCGGCGGGTGACTAGGACTGGGGGCAGAGTGACCGCAGGCTCGGGCCGGCCCCGCCTCTGCCTCTTGACCCCAGGGCCCACGAGAGCCCGATCCTGCCGCCCCGTGCCTCAGTTTCCCCCGGGCTCAGGCGAGGGCCGCTGGGGCCCGTTTTTCCCCTTCGCGCCTGGGCGGAGTCCGCCCCCTCGCCGCGCCATTGGTGGAGCAGCTTCAAGGGCGGGGCCCAGATTCACCCCGCCCCACCCGCTGCGCACAAAGGCGTGGCCCGCGCGGGGGCTGGGAGGCTTGGTCCAGAGCTTGGGCGTGTCAGCTGGCGCCGCGGGTTCGAGGCCCGGCGGCGCGCTCCGCCGCGATGCTGTTCGACAAGGTGAAGGCGTTCGCGGTGCATCTGGACGGGGCGGCCAGCGGCGGCCAGGTCGTAGCGGGCCGCGTGCTGCTGGAACTGGCGGGCGCGGCGCGCGTGGGCGCCCTGAGGCTGCGCGCGCGGGGCTGTGCCCACGCGCACTGGATCGAGTCACGCAGCGCGGGCGCAAGCACCGCGTACACGCAGAGCTTCAGCGAGCGCGTGGAGGTAGTGAGCCACCGCGCCACGCTGTTCGCGCCAGATACGCGCCGGGACCCCGCGCCGCGCGCGCCCCGACAGCGAGGTCCCCGGGCCGCTGGCGCAGCCCCTGAGCCGTCTGCCCTGTCCCTCCCGCAGACACCGGCGAGGCTACGACGCTGCCGCCCGGGCGCCACGAGTTCCCGTTCAGCTTCCAGCTGCCCCCGTAAGTGCGAGGTGCGGGCGCGAGGGGTGCCCCGAAGCCTCCGGCCCTCGACTGCTCTGAGCCCCAAGATTGCTGCCTCTCTCCAGGCTCTCCTCTCCCTACCTTGGGGTCCCCTCGCGTGAGTCTCCACCCCTGAAGCCCCCTCCCGGTCCGCAGGACCCTGGTGACGTCGTTCGAGGGCAAACACGGCAGCGTCCGCTACTGCGTCAAGGCCACGCTGCACCGGCCCTGGGCCCCCGCCCGGCACGCCAGCACCGCCTTCACAGTCATCGAGCCGGTAGATGTCAACACGCCCGCCCTGCTGGTGTGTGGCCGCCCGCCCGGGCCAGGGAGGGGGCAGATTCCACCTGCTGTGTGGCTGTGGCCCAGCATCTCGCCCTCTCTGAGCCTCTGCAGTTGCCGTTTTCGCAGCTTGCTGAGCACAAATTGCTCACTGTTTGGTGGGGCCCATTCTATTTCCGGCTTTGTAAGGCTGGCCTTACCCTGGGTCCGTTTTATAAAACGCTCTGCCCGTGGTGACTGAGGGTATCTCCTCCTTGGCAGGCCCCCCAGGCGGGCACGCGAGAGAAGGTCGCTCGGGCCTGGTACTGTGACCGCGGCCTCATCTCCCTCTCGGCCAGGATCGACCGCAAAGGCTACACGCCAGGTAGCCTCCGGGCGGGGCGGGACATTGGGGGGCCGGAGGGGAGACTGAGGCCCGTCCCCCATCCCGCCACCTGCCGCAGGTGAGGTGATCCCGGTCTTTGCCGAGGTGGACAACAGCTCCAGGTGCGCGGTGCAGCCACTGGCAGTGGTGGTGCAGACGCAGACTTTCATGGCGCGCGGTGCCCGCAAGCAGAAGCGCACGGTGCTGGCCAGCCTGGCTGGAGAGCCCGTGGGCCCCGGGCAGCGTGCGCGGTGGCAGGGGCGGCCACTGCGCATCCCGCCCGTGGGCCCGTCCATCCTGCAGTGCCGCGTGCTGCGTGTGGACTATGCCCTCGTGGTAGGCGTCCCCTGGCGTGGGGTTCCTGGGGGCTGGGGTGGGCCAGGAGCGGGGGAAGTACCTCCTGCAGAAGGAGGGACCCAGCTGGTGTGGCCGAGGCTGCCTGGGCGCTGTCCCTTACGTCTCGCTCCGCCAGGTCTGCGTGAACATCCCTGGCACGTCCAGGCTGCTTCTGGAACTGCCACTGGTCATTGGCACCGTCCCACTGCGCCCTTTCGGCAGCCGCTCGTCCGGCGTGGGCAGCCACGCCAGCCTCCTGATGGACTGGGGGCTGGGGGCACTGCCCGAGAGGCTTGAAGGTGAGTGCCTCCCCACTGCATGGAGTGGGTGGTCGCCATGCCCAACCCCCCCAACCCCACTCTCCCACTGCTCTGCCACCCTGTCCTGTTCTCTTTCCCCCTACAGCCCCTCCTGAGTACTCCGAGGTGGTGGCCGGCCAGGAGGTGGCCCCGGTCCCATCACTGCAGGACCCCAGGGGCCTTGAAGGCCCCTTCTTGGCTTACATCCAGGAGTTCCGTTTCCGCCCACCACCTCTGTATTCTGAGGTAAGCCGGGGGTCTGGGAACCCCCAAGGGCTCTCTGGGACCCCAGGAACCACAGTGGTGTTGGGAGATGCAGAAAAGGCGTTTTATGTTTTAACGGAGAAACTCCTATACATACCTCAGTGCCCGGTCTCACCCCGTGCCCTAGTCTGCTCTGGGTGGCGCCCTTGGTGGCCTCTTCCCTGACCATGTGGGGCTGAGGGGGGGTTTCCTGAGCCTCCAGTTCCCCAACTTTCCGTTCAGGAGGATCCCAATCCACCTGCAGAGGCCATCAGGCCACACTGTATGACCTGCTGAGCGGGACGAAGATCCACATGTTTCTGGTCACCAGTGACCCCGGCGGGCCAGCCTGACTGCTTTGAAGTTGGGGAAACCAAGTCTCAGAGAGGGGTGGGGCTGTTCTGAGGTCACAGGATGGGGAGGAGTCGGGCTGGAACCTGACGTATCCGAACTGCTGTCGTCAAGGCACTGAGTGCCAAGTACTGGATCCGGGAGACTGTTAACCTATCTGTGTCCAGCCTGTGGGCAGTGCTGGGGTCCCACAGGAGCTTCCAGTGTAGGGAGACAGAGCCACATACAGGCATCTCCAGCCTCGTGGGACCAGAGGCTCTCCAGGGCTGGAAGAGTCCTGAGGGGGAGCCCAGAGGGCTTCCCTGAGGAAAGGGCATTTTAAATGGGGCTTTGGTGTACAAATAGGAGTTCAGCAGGCAGGCATGTGAGAGGGAGAAGTTGCAGAAGGTCAGAGCTGGGCGTTGTTTGGAGCCCACTCTCTTCATCTTAGGGGAGTGAAATGGGGGCTCAGGTGGCAGGTGCCACACAGTGGGGTCCAGTGGGTGAGAGGGCCCAGGGTGAGATATTTGGGACGTAGGTCTTAGAGCTACAGGGGACTGTAGGTGGCAGGGGCAGTGAAGCCAGAGATTCCTGGCCCAGGCCAGGACTGTGTAGGGGCTCCCCCAAGTTCCCCGGTGCCCGAGCTGCTGGTGTCAGGCCGCAGGCCCAGGAGTCCCAGTCTGAGGACAAGATGCACAAGGCGGCTACATATTTTCGAAATGGAAAAGTGGTGTCACTTGTCCAAAATGGGCAATGTCAAGACCACAACAGCCAAGCATCGATGCAGGTGGGGCCCTGGGGCAGCCATATGCTGGGGTGACACGGGGAGCCCAGGTGCTAGGGCAGCCCCCTGCCCTGTGTCCTGGCAGGACTGAGCCCCCAGCTGCCTCTGCCTGTAACAGAACATTCCTGTTAGACCTTAAGGACTTGTTCATGTCCGTGCAATTATTTTTAATAAAATTGTGGAGGAAGAGACGGAGCTTACGCTATATTATTTTTAATCCCCAGACAGCGGGCAGCCTACCCGCAGGCACAGCTCTCCTGAGTCCTGAACCTCAGGAGTGAATCCCAGGCCAAGGGGGGATGAGGGGCCTGTCGTCAAGAAGGGGAAGCAGGCTCAGGGCCAAGAGGCTGAGGCAGGGGTGGAGGGGGGTCCCGAGGCTCTTGGGCCCAGAGGGGGCCCAGCCAGGCCTTCAGCCCCGTCCACGAGCTGCCGAGGCAGGGGCTGCGGGCTGGTGGGAGTCTCGTCTCAGGGGCTTTCTGCCATCGAGGTGAAATCCACGGACACAGGGCCCTTCCAGTGGGCAGTTCAGGTCCCTTGGTCCATTCATGCAGCCGCCGCCTCGGTCTCCTTCCAGAACGTTCTTACACCCCAAAGGAGAGCCCAGGCCGCTAGCAGCTCCTCGCCATCCCCGGCAGCCCTGGCCCGGCCTCCTGTCTCAGAGGGATCCCTGTCCTGCACGTCCCGTGCGGCCCTCAAGCCCACCCGTCCGCGGCATCACTCTCCGGCTGCCTGTCGGCTCAGGACTCTGCTCCAGCCCGGCTGAGTGGCTGTGCGTCCACCGTGGCCGACTCGGGCCCCTGCCCACCGCAGCGGTGCCAGCCCCCACGTGCTGGGTGTTCTTTCCGATTCTTGCTAGGTGCCGAGATGGCGCCTCACGAGGAGGGAAACAGGCCGGGAGAGTCAGCTGTCCCACCTGTGGCCCCCAGCCAGGACCCGTTCCTCAGCACCATCCCTCAGGCCGGGGCAGGGCCAGGCGGCGCCCACACGCCCGCTAGAGGGGCCCGGGGGTCTTGGTGGGGATGAGGGCTGGGGGCTAGGGTCACAGTCGCCAGGAGGTCCAGCTCCGGAGCTGCCTGACGCCTGCGGTCACTCAGCCTCTGAGCCTCAGTTTCCCCATCTGAGATGCTAGGACACTCTTCGGTAGCCCCTGGCTAACTGCCCCTCTAGTCTGAGCCTTGTTTCCAGCTGCTCCCTGCCGTGGTCCCCCACTGCCCTGTCCCGTCCCCTCTGCCCCAGGCCGCTGAGCCAGGGGTCAGGTCCCAGGACTGTGGAAGGAGCGTCCCCAGGGCCCAGACCGGCAGCCCGTTGGGGGGTGAATTCCCTGTTGGCCACGGCATCCCAGAGCAAAGATCCAGCTTCAGGTCCCAGGCCCAGGACCCAGGAGCCCCTGGCGTCGAGGCGGACAGCGTCCAGGAGAGGTCCCCCCGAGGGCACAGGCACAGACAGGCCGGGCTGCCCTTGGACCCTCAGGGCGGCGGAATTTGTGGTCCAGGGAAAGGACAGCCGGGGCAGAGCTCCGCCTTCAGGATTCAGGCCCCGTTCCTCCCCCAGACCCTGGGCCCTCCCCACCTGCCCTCCTCCGGCTGTGACTCAGATTCCAAGCTGCCTCCCACCCCAGGGACTTTGCACATGCCATTCTCACTGCCTGATGGGATCTTCCCTGTGGAGCCTCTTGCCCTGCCTGGGCCTCACCTTCTGGGGAACTCCGCCTCCCCCCATCACCTCTCTCTCCCTCCATCCTATCGTCATACGTTCTGGAATTCCTACTTAGACATTCACTTGTTTGTCTGCAGCCTCCCACGGCCCGGGTCCATGGGGCCGGCCCGGGCTGTGTCCTGTGCGTCCAGCACGCGCAGGCAGGCGGGGCTCCTGCGGGCTGAGCGGGGTGCCTGCACCTGGCGAGGGGCCCCCGGGGCGGGAACTGCAAGGCCCCTCACTGTGCGGAGACCCCCACCGCCCTCTCTGAAGGGCACCGCCCCCACCCGCCTACAGGGTGACAGGCAGCCAGGGCTCATTCTGCCAGGGCTGGCAGGGGGCCGAGCTGGGCGTCTGTTCAGGAATCCTCGGGCACCCCACGCCGTCCCCTGGAGCACATTCTGTCCCGAGCAGGGCGCTGGGGACGGCGGGCTCGGGACAGGACGGCTGCGGCCCCCAGCGCTGCCCCCTGCCTGGGGCCGGCTCCCCCCACCCCAGGACCTTGGCACCTGCGAGGGGCCTGCCCGGGACTTCCCAGGCCCCGCACTCCCTGCCCCTCCCCTACCCTAGGGCTGAACGCGCCTGTTTGTGGATGTGGGTCCTATACCCAGGGCCTGATGCTCACAGGAGGGGGCCTGAAGAATGTTCTGGACTGAGGTCAGCTCCTCCCAGTTCAGCGGAGATGCTCCCACCCGGCCCTGCCCAGCCCCGTTCTCGGCCTGGGGGGCCCCTGCCAGGTGCACCATTCGTGCCCTTCACAGCCTGCAGCTTCTCTTGGGTGGGGGCAACATGCAGAGCAGCCACATGCACCGGCGGGCAATGCGGGCAAGAGTGGGTGCCCGAGGGCACACACTGGCACAGGTAGGACAGGTGGGTCCAGTAGGCTTTGATTCACAGGTGGGGGCCACACATGGGATCTGAGCGCCGCCCGCACCCCCCAGCCCTGTGAACCCCCCATAGCCCTGTGCCCCCCCTAGCCCCATGCACCCCCAATCCTGTGCTCCTTCCTCCTGGAAGCCCTCCCTGTTTTCCTAGTTCTACTTTTCTCACCATGGAGGCAAAGACGCCCGTTACCCTGAAGGCGACTGGCCCAGCTGGAGTCTCTTGCCCAGCGCTGAACCAATAGCTCTGGGATCAAAGGCTCTAATTAGCCAGATTTGAGTCCTGTGTCCACATGGAGGGGGGCTCGGCACCCCAAACCTGGGGGGCAGAGGGGGCCCACACCCCTGCAGATGCTTTCTTTTTTTAAAAAATTAATTTATTAATTAAAAAAATAAAGAAACAAAATAAAACAACATACATAATCAGTAATTCACAATATGCAGATGCTTTCTTCAAAAACTAATTGTGAGTCGAGAGATTATTCTTAAGCATTAAGTAGATATCACCTTGTTAGTCAAGATGTGATGGAGAGGCTGGAGGGAACTGCCTGAAAATGTAGAGCTGTGTTCCAGTAGCCTTGTTTCTTGAAGATGATCGTATAATGATATAGCTTTCACAGTGTGACTGTGTGATTGTGAAAACCTTGTGTCTGATGCTCCTTTTATCTACTTGTCAACAGACGAGTAAAACATATGGAATAAAAATAAATAATAGGGGGAACAAATGTTAAAATAAATTTAGTTTAAAAAACCCAATTGTGGTAACGCATATGACATGAAATTTGCCATTTTAGCCATTGTTTTTTGGGGTGCATGGGCAGGGCATCAAACGCAGGTCTCTGGCATGATGGGCAGCGAGGGGACACAGGGCCAGAGGGGCACAGGGCTTTGACACACGAAGAAGAGGCCACCACAGGGACCACATTGGCAGGAGAGAGCCAGGTGTGTCTCCAGGCACCCAGGGCGCAGTGGCACGGGGTTGGAAGCTGCGGGCATGCCTGTTTCTTTGCTCCTGGCCTCAGTTCTTTCACCCCCTCCCCGAGGACAGGACCGAATCTGCTTGGTTGGCTGCTAGCGCGTGGGGTGCAGGCTATGGGGCCAAAGGGAGCCAGACTGCCTACTCCCTGTGTGTGCTGGGCCAAGTGGCCTCCGCTGCTGAGCCTCGGTTCCCTGTCCTGTAATTGGGACCAATCTTGCAGTGACCTCACTTGCCCAGGGGCGCTCAGAAGACGGACTTGCCTGAATTCTGACCCAGGCCTGTCTGGACGCCCATGGACAGAGGAAGCATCAGGGGGTGAGTCTAGCCTGGGTCACTCAAGCCACACGGCCTAGATGGGGCTGGACCTCATGTTCCTGGCATGCCTTTCTCTGGCCGGCAAACTTCTACTCACCCTTCAAAGCCCCAGCCCCAAGGCCCCCTTTCCCCAG
This sequence comes from Tamandua tetradactyla, assembly GCF_023851605.1. NCBI lineage: Eukaryota > Metazoa > Chordata > Mammalia > Pilosa > Myrmecophagidae > Tamandua > Tamandua tetradactyla. The sequence continues at coordinate 96,352,204 of NC_135337.1, read as the reverse complement.
CTGAGCCTGGCTCCTGGCTCCACTCTGGCCCCCCAGCCCTGTCCCTCTGCCTGGGCCAGTCCTGCCTCTGGGCTCAGGGTACTGCATCCAGCAGGGGCACAGGCCACATCTGGCCCCGGAGCGTCCTGATGCGTCACCCTTGGGACCAGCCGCGTTCCGTGGCTCGGGAGGGCAGGCGGGATATTGGCTCTACACACACCTAGGCCAGGGCCTGGCTGCCCGAGCCCACCCCTGCTGCAGCATCTATGGTCACGATGAGAGCCCCAAGCTCCTGCCGGGCGCTGGGGGTCCCGTCCCAGGCTCAGCACCCCACTCCGGGGCACCCCCCACCCCAGCAGCATGCGTTCTTCTAGGGAAACCACCCACGACGCCCAGACTCGGATTTCACGCCACTGTCTGTGTCATCCATTGTTCTTTTGATATTTTTGCAACCATTAGAAAATGTGAAAAAACCACATTCCTCTCTCGCCGGCCAGAGCTGACGCTCGCCAGCTGTTCCCCGGGCGTCCGCACTGCCCAGTGCAAAGTCGCTGGGCATGGGGATGGCACGGCCTGCCCGGAACCTGCTGGCGACGGCGGCTCACAGCACAGCCCAGAGCTGGACGGAGGCGGCCAGGCCCTGCGCTGGCTGCCAGCCGGCCAAGGACACTGTTTACCGAGGATCGGGTGACGGCCGTCAGGGTATCGGATCACGGGAGAGGCGCCCAGCCGCGGCGGGAACAGGACCCGGAGAGCTGCCCACGGGGCCTGGCCTCCTGCCTGTGCCAGGTGCTTCGGTTCTCTCCATGCCCCAGGCTGGGCCACCGCAGGCTCCTCACTTAACCTCTCTGGGTCTCTGCCTCCCGGACAGGAGAATGCACATGGGGATGGACTGGGAGTGGCAGGATATAAGGCAGGGCTCCCAGTTCAAGCTGAACGTCAGATAAACAACAAAAGCTGTCTAAGTATATCCCACGCAGAGTGGGACATACGTACACTTCAACGATCATTTGCAGCTTGGAATTCCGACTTAGCCAGGTCCACTGTGTGCAGAGGCACCTCCCCACATTGGCGGGGGGCGGGGGTGGGGGGGCGTCTGGTGATCCCCAGACACAGAGAAAGTTCCAGATATGACACCCCTGCCCCTGACTCCCAGCCTGCAGGGATGGCCCCGAGTGAGGGCTGATGCTGGTGCGTTGTTGGCCCTCTCCGAAGATGGGGCGAGGATGACAGAACAGGCCCAGGGCTGTCCCCCCAGGGTGTCCAGGGGCGGGAGGGGTGCAAAGCTCCTGCTGATGGCTGCACCCCAGCTCCCCCGACCGGCCCCAACGAATGAGGGGCGAGTTCGGTAAAACTGTTCCGGGTTCGGTGGTTGATCGCGCGCTGCTTGCTGGGCTGCTGTGGTGTGGCAGGCTGTCAGGGACAACCGGGCACCCCAGCACGCGGCCCCTGCTCCCCCGTCCACGTCCACGTCCCGTAATCACCGTGAAGGCAGAATTATGGCCTGGGCAAGACCTGCCAAAGGGAAGTGCTGGTGCCAGGGCAGCTGGAAGGCCTCCCTGGAAGAGGGGGCGCCCGGCGAGCCCCAGGGGAGGAGGCCGCTGGTCCAGACAGGAGACAGAGCAACCGGGCAGGCACGACAGGGTCCTGGGGCACCATGGGAACTGCCTGAGGCCCGTGTGTGCGGAGCCCCCGACCACCCCGCGGGCGCCAGCAGAGGGCGGCAGGTCCCAGGCTCCAGTCACCGGAGGTCGTGGCACCCTCATCATCCCCGAGGGCCTGGCACCCCGGAATTCCCCGAGCCGCTCAGCCCCCGCCGTGGGCCACCGCGGCGACACGGAGCAGCTGGGACGAGCCATCAGGAGCGGGCGGCATGAGTAAGTCCTGCCGGGATAAACGCGACCCACAGCTGTTTATACGTGGGAGCCCAACGTGCAGCCGTGCAGTGCTTTGGGCCCCCCAACAGCCGGACACGGGCTCTCCACCCAGGAGGAGGTAGTGAGGGGGAGGTGTGGGGCGGCCTGGGGGCAGTCTGTGGGGGTGGGGAGGAAGCCATGCAGGGGGCTGCACCAGGCGTGAGGTGGGGCAGGTGCGGGGTACGTTTTTGTGTGTCTGAAGGGGGCTGAAGAGGGGAGGACCCCACAGTGGGGGGTCCCCGGGCTGGCTGCTGTCCCTGGGCCCCCGCTACACTCGGGGCGGCCGCGGCCCCCTGTCCAGCCCCTGGTCCACTCTAGGCGTCTCTCTCCAGCGTTCCAGCCCTGCAGTAGGACACGCCTCACGCAGCTCATCCACTCCCCATGACAGCACAGCACGGCCAGGGAAACCGAGGCCCAGAGGGGCGGGGTGTCGTGGTCAGCGGGGCCCTGGGCGCGGGGTCACTCCCTCGGGACTTGCTGTCCAGCGCCGGCCCGGGTGGGCACAGCGTGTGCCAGGAACTCAGGGCTCCGAATCTGCGTCCGGGTCTTGGGCACCCCAGCTCGCCCCGCCCTCCAAGGCGCCCCTGCAGCTGAACGACACCCTGGACGTGAGGCCCCAGCTTCGGGGAGGGACGTGGGCCAGCGCCAGGCCAAGAACCGGCTCCGGGGGACATCGCCCGCTTGTGGAGATGGACACACCAGCCTGATCGCTCAAGAAGCAGCCTCAGTTTCCCCTGAGGGGCCCTGTGTCTCGGGGTGGGGGTGGGGCCCTCAGGCTTCAAGGTCAGCGAGGGGGTCCGTGTAGCTGGAGGTGGGGGGCTGAGGTCTGGGCTTGCTGGGGGGCCGGGTCTGAGCTGACTTGGGTGCTGGGGCCCTGGGGAGCCTCGGGACAGGGTTGAGGGGTCAGAGGTGGAAACAGACAGGGAGAGACGAGAGGGGAGGTGACACAGGGGTACGAGCTCGCCCTCACCAGCGGGCAGGGACAGGGGGGTCATCCTCAGGCCCAGACATGACCTCAGGTCTCCTCCTTCTGCCTCTCACAGCTCAACACCCCATTTCACTGATGGGGAAACTGAGGCTGGAGGGGTCGGTCCACTGGTTGGAGGAAGAGCCATGCGAACCGAAGGCGTGACTCCCCCCCCAGCCCCCAGCCCAGAGGCACCAGAAGCTCCCCAGGAGCAACAAGGCTGCCCCCTCGCTCCCCAGCTTATCCCCCAGCAAACCCTGCCAAGTTTCCACGCGCCCCTCCCTCCATGGTGCTGCTTTTCTTCCCCCCATGGCCACAGGCAGAACCAGTCAAGCAGGGTCAGGCTCCCCCAACAGAAGCCCAGGCCCCTCCCCTCCCGGCGGCCCCCCCCAGCAGCCATGCCCTCCTCTGGCTCCAGCCTGCTCCCAGGGCCTGCGCATTCACTGTCTCAGCTCCTCTCCACTGCCTCCTCCAGGAAGTCCTCCCAGGCATTCTTGAGATCTGCAACCCCCACCCAACCCAGAGCCCCCCAGGACACCCTAGGTCGGGCTGTCCTAGACAGAGCCTGGTATACAGTCGGTGCTCCACACTGACTTCCTGGATGAATGAGGCGCTGAGCTTTGAAATGGGGGCAGTGGACACCTGGGCTACTGGGGGCCACCCTGTGTGCTGGTATTTCCCTGAGGTGCTGGACCTGGGAAAGCCCTGGGCCCTAACTGCCTGGAGACTCCGTCCCACCCCAGGGGCCAGGCCACCCCCATGTGGCCACTGACCTGCGTCCCTTCCTCCCTGCCGGCTGGGCCCCGCCCAGATCAAGACCCTCGAGAATGAAGGGGAGGGGTCCAGGCCCTCGGGGTCCTCAACCAGAGGCACACGTGGGGAAACCGAGGCCCTAGGGGAGTGGTGGGGCCGGACCTCTGAGCTCCTGCCTCTGTGCATCAGAAACCTCAGCTCCTCTGGCCGCAACTCATTGGTTCTGGGTCTAAGGGCGCTCCCTGCCCCCCATGGACACGGGAAAAGTCTGTCTGCAAACCGGAGGCAGGCGGGACGGCCCGCTGCTGCCCCTTGCTGGCCGTGGGGGGTAATACACTCGTCTCAGGGGAAAAGTCTGTCTGCAAACCGGAGGCAGGCGGGACGGGCCGCTGCTGCCCCTTGCTGGCCGTGGTGGGTAATACACTCGTCTCGGGGGAAGAGTCTGTCTGCAAACGGGAGGCAGGCGGGACGGGCCGCTGCTGCCCCTTGCTGGCCGTGGGGGGTAATACACTTGTCGCGGGGGCGGAGGCGGGCAGAGTCCAGGGGTGCTGGGGTGCCGGGGTGCCGGGGATGCTGGGGACGTCGGGGCCCCGGGGCCAGGCCAGGCAGCAGCGGCAGGTGCGGGGTGGATGAGGGCACGGACCCCGCTGCGGGGGCTGGGGGGGCTCTCCCTGTCTAAGGTCCGAGCCCTGGGCAGCAGGTAAAGTGTCCTGGGGGGGGCAAACCACCCCCCCGCCTCCCTCCCTCCCTCCAGATGGGGGGTTCCTCGGGGCGGGGCCAGAGGGGAGGGGAATACATGTTCATGGGATGGATGGACGGATGGATGGATGGATGGACAGACAGGTGGACTCTGAGGCTCCCATTTGGGGATTCAAGCAAGTGAGTGAAGCTTCAGCCAGGGAAAGACACCCCAAGGGAGGCATATTTATTAACCCCTTAGCCCCCGCAGCCTTGTGAAGTGGGGGTTACTTCATTAGCCCCTTTCACAGAGGAGGGGCTGTGGCCTCCCCCCACATATCGAGACTCCCTGCCCATCCCCCACATCTGGGTCCTCTGGGGCCTGCAGACCCCGTGATGTGCTAGGAAGAGCTGGACTCTCTGCTCAGTGCTCCTGGGAGAGGCTTCCCAGGCTGCAGTATGGCAGCCCCCAGGGCCCTGGGGTCAGCCCATGGCTGAGTGCCCCCCCCCCGCCCAGTCTATTGGGCCCTTAAATGGGTCAGTAATTGCATAAGCTGCCCGCTGCCCAGGAGGGGGCCCAGCTGGGCCTGGGTGCAGCAGCTTCCGTTTAGTGGCAGTTTCAAGGGTTCCCAGCACAGGATGTGTTGAAAACAGTCAGGACTGGGCAGGAGGAGAGGAGGTGCCTGGGGCGCGTGTTCAGGCCGGGCCCTGCTTGTGCTGTGTGGCTCCACGCCAGGCACTCACCCTCTCTGGGCCTCAGTGGTCATACCTCTCAAGCTGACCAACCCTGGCCCCTGCAGGGCAGATGTGGGATTTGGGGCAGCAGGGCTGGGGAGGCCCCAAGTGCCGAGGTGCAGTGGCCTGGCAGGACCGTCAGTCTTCCCGGGTGTGACCCGTCCCACTCCTCCCTCAGGCCTCTAGGGCCCCAGGCTCGGCGTGGCCGCGTCTGGAGCTCTCAGGTGGAGGCACCCTGGCAGCCTCAGGTTCCCCTAGCAGCCCCCTTCTGGCCTCCAGGGCCAGTTCCGTGTCCGGGGCCAGCTCCAGCACCACCGTCCTATCCTGGAGAGACCCAGCTGCGTTCAGTACGGGCCCATCGCCTTGGTCCCAGGACGGCTCCACCACCAGGGCCTCGGGCGGGGCTGCCTCCTCCAGGGAGTTCCCCAGGCTGGTCCATGCCCAGGCCTAGAGGAAGCACAGGGGCGAGGCGGCAGGTAGGGAGGGCAGCCCAGGCCCCCGCTGGCTAAAATCTCAGATTCCAAGGCCAGGTCGAGGGTCAGCCCAGCCTCACTGACCTCCATTCAGCCCCCTCTTGGGAAAAGCACCCCTTTCCTTGGGGTACATGCCCCTGCTCCTCTCACAGTCAGGGTCCCCATCCCAGCTCCCACAGGGGGCTTCAGACCCTAACCCAACCAATCAGAATAGTCCAAGCCCTGGTTCCACCCCCCCCAGCTCCAGTGATAGGCTCAGGGATGGGTGAGGGACCCGAGCCAGGCCAATCAGAGATAGCCCCGGGACTCTGGCTTGTGTTCCTGGGAAAACTAACCCCACTTCCACTGGGAGGGGGGCAAGCTGGGCAGAGCAGCCCAGGGCTCTGGGAGCCTCTTTCCTGCCGCAGGGGTGACGCCCGCCAGGGCAGCAGTTCAGCCAGGGCGTCTTGTGCCCTGGGGCCCGCCAGGCCTGAAGCCCCCCACTGTGATCCATCAGCTTCCCGTTTCTGCTGAAGACACTCTGAGTCTCGTTTCTCCTGCTAGGAAATGACTGGCAAGGGTTGCCTCTGCGGCCTCTGCCTGCCTGTCTGTAAAATGGTAAGGGCCTTGGAGCACTGGATTTGGAGTCCCTCCCTCAAGGGGCTGAGGCGCAACACACTGAGCCCAGCAGAGCAGTAGCCCAGTAAACGGCAGCTGGAATTCGAGACGGAGCACCGCTTACCTGCTTCCCCTGGCCGCCAGGGAACTTGACGGCTGTGCTGGCGCAGGGCGTGGGCAGGGGCGGGCACAGGCTCCGGGCGGCCCTGGCGGGGAAGCTGCTCAGAGGCTCTGGGCCCGCCCACTCTTCCCCCCACCCCCGCCCCGTCATGCTCTGACTCACTGTTTCCTTCTGACTTTTCAATGGTTCTGACTTGCGTTTCTTCTCGGAGGTTTGAAGGCCTTTGAGGATGGGGGGTGGGGCTCAGGTCCACAGGGGCTGGGGGGGCAGTTACTGCTTAATGGGTGCGGGGTTCAGCTTGGGGGGTGCAGGGGATTTGCACAATACTGTGAGTGTGAGTAATGTGTACCGACGCCGCACTTCCGGGTGAAAATGGGGCCTTGTGTTGTCATGATAAGCGTTTTTATGAAACCTGCCGGGCCTGAGCGGTTCCACTACAGACTACTCCTACTCCTGTTCTACAATAACCCTTTACCGACGGCCGCCACGGGGAGTGCGGTTACCTGCCGAGGCCCAGGTAGCTGAGGATGCCCAATAGGAGGGTGCTCGCGAAGCTGCCCAGAGCCACCAGCAGGACGGGCACGGTGGGCACGTCGGCCTCTTCCAGGGAAAGCAGGGTTAGGACGGTTCGCCTCCCACCTCTCCCGGGTCCAGGCCCCATGGACGCCCTGCAGTGTCCCCAAGGGCCCCAGACCTGGGGAGGCAGAGCCCGGCAAACGCCCCCAGCCCTGAGATGGGCAGGGGAGAGAAGGGGGGGGTGTGGCTGGGGGCCCAGAGCAGGGCAGGGAGGCTTCCTGGAGGAGGGAGCTTTTGAGCTGGGTTTTTGAAGGATGAATAGGAGTTTGACAACCTGGGAGAAAAAACATTCCGGACAGAAAGCGTCCTTTGTAGGCGCAGCCCTGGAGTGTGAAAGCCTCGAAGAGGGCAGGGTCTTTCTCCTGAAGGCGAGGACTGTGAGCAAGTCCCCTTTGTGGCCTGGAAGACGGCTAAATAACTGGACCTAAGTCCGCAGGTGTGTCTGCCACACTCACCAATGCTGAAGTGCTGGGGCTCGCTCCAGGCACCCCTCACTGTTGCCGTGTCTGCTCGGACCTGCACGGCGTAGACCTGGCCGGCCCTCAGGCCGCTGAGGGTGACCCAGGTCTCACGAGGCTCCACGGGGCGCTCTGCGGGGGGTGGAGGGGAGGCCGTGGGGCCCGGGAACCCTCTGGCACCCCAGCCCAGGCTCTGGCCAAGTGCTGCCCCCACCCTCACCCTGCACTGTGAGTCCCGCTGGCTGCCCCCTCCTGTGGAGACCCGTCCCTGTGGGGCCCCCCACCCCCTCTCCCTGCCCTGCAGCCACAGCTGCCCCTGCCTGCTCCCCGCCCAGCTCTCCCGGTGCCCTTGCAAGATGGGACGGACTTAGGAGGTGAAACCCTGCGCCTAGGGGGCAGGTTAGGGATTCGGGGGTCCCCCAGCCCCCTGCTGAGGGGGGTGGGCCTTACCCTGGGGGGCACCTGGGATAGGCACCGCCCTGCTCCCTTCTCCCTTCCTTCCCTGACAGCCGTGCCTGGGCTCCACCTGGAGTGTCTGTCCCTTGGACAGCAGATTTCCCCGCCCCCAGCCTCAGTTTCCCCATTGTTGCAGGTGGCAGTGCTGAGGCCCTGAGGGGATGTGAGGTGCCCGAGACCACCGCGCGTGCCCCTGTGGCCCACCCTGCCCCTACGCACCCGAGTCCTGGGGGCCGCCCTCGTCCTGGCAGCGCACCACGTAGCCCGCGAGGAGGCCGGGGCAGGAGGCCAGCGGTGACGGCGTCCAGCGCACAGTCACCGAGTCCGCCTGATGGCTCTCTACCCACACGCGGTGCGGGGTCCCGGCCCCCGAGGCTGCGGGCAGCACCCGAGCCATGTCAGCGCCCAAAGCATGGACTGAGCGCCTTGCTGTATACCCAGCCCCGGGCCGTCCAGGGAGGGGCCAACCTTGGCCAGTCCCGCCCCCACCCCAGGGCCTCTGTTTTCTTGTCTCTAAGATGGGGTTGTGCCAGTTCCGCCTCGGACCCTGTGGGACCCACTCACCGTTGCCCACAAAGTGGTGGGTGGACAGAGCCGTGGCCCACGAGGCCAGCTTCTCAGGATGGGTGAAGGAGAAAACTGTGAGGCGGAAGCACCCTTCCCACCCCAGGGGCGCGGACACTTTGTGCCACCTGTGAGTCCCTGGAAGGGCAGTGGGCGGTCACAGATGGCGCTGGCCCTGCACCGCTGCATTCTACGGGGGCCCCTGGAGTACTCCTACTCATGCTTCAAAGCCCTTGTGCCCACGGCCCCTCCCCAGCTCCCCCTCCTCGTGGCCTCCCAGTGGCCCTGCGTGTCTGTGGGCAGCTCTGGGCCCGGAGTAGTGTCCCCTACTTCCCTCCCCTACTCGCAGCCTTCCCTGGCGCCCGCGGGTGTTTAACAAACACCTGGGAGGTGAGAGGCATTACTCTCCAAGGCACCACCTGCGGGGGGGTGGGGGTGGGGGAGCCTGGACACCCGCCCAGGGCGGGAGGAGGGACCCGGGCCTAACCACCTCCGCCTGACCTCAACACCCGCTTAGGTCCGAGCGATGCAGGGCTGGGCTGCAGTGAGGACTGCTGGGCGGGGTGGAGCTGGGCTGCGGAGGTGTGGTGCGGGGCGTGGGGAGGGGCGGGACGGAGCTGCGGGACCGGGTGGAGTGGGGCAGTGCTGCGGGGCGGGGCAGGGCTGCGGGGGTGCGGTGCGGGGGCCTGCGGGCGGGGTGGGGAGGGGTTATAGGCGGCGCTGAGAGTGGGCGATGGGGTGCTGTGGGACCGGGTGGGGCGGTGCAGGGCTGCGGGGCGGGTCGCCGACCTTACCCGTGGCGGCCTGGGGCGCGACAAGGACGCAGGCGGCTGGGTCCCCGCGGGCCTGCGACTGCCACTCCACGCAGTACGTCGCGCCCTGCGCCCCCGCTGGCCGCTGCACGGCGATCCCCTGGGCTCCGACGCTCACGTTCAGGGGTCCCGGCTCTGCGGGAAGACGGGGATGGGTCAGCTCCCCAGGCCCCCCACTCTCCCCCCCAGGCCCCCAGGAACGGGGTGTCCCCTCGCACTGCGAGTTGCCTCCGCTCAGGCCGGCACGTCCACACCAGCCCGGCTCTGCCCTCAGTGTCCTCGGGGGTCTGGCCCTGTGGACACGACTTCCGCCCCGGGCTCCTCCGCCCCCCTGCAGCGAGCTGCCTCTGGGGACAGCCCAGGTTTATTGGGCCCCTGCTGTATGCGGAGGCTTTGTGGGCGCCCCTCCCCCAGAGGTGGGGCCACACTCCCGAGCCACGGACCTGGCACCCCCTTGAGGGGCCCTGCCCCGGGCTCGGGGTGCATCTGGGCAGCAGGCCCCGGGGGGCCCCGGAGGGTTGGCCCTGGAGTCCAGCCACCAAGACGAGTGCTGTGTTAAGACCCTTCAGAAATCAGGGGTCACACCAGGACCAGGGAGGAGCGCAGGGACGCGGCCCAAATGTCCCCCGAGGGCCAGCGGGTCTGGCTCCTGGGAAAGGCGCGAAGCGCTGGTGGATGCAGAGACGCCGGAGGACACATGGTCGCTGCGCTGGATCCAGAAGTGGCCAGAGGAGGCAGATCCATGGGGGGTGGGGGTGGGGGGGAGGAGGACGGCCCTGGGCAAGGGGCCTCTTCCAGGGGATGAGAATGTTCTGGAGCTCGATGGAAGCTTTGGCTGGGCGATATGGAGAATGTCCCAGATGCCATGGGATGGAACACTTTTCAGTGGCTTAAATGGTGAGGTTTGTGAGATGTGAATTTCACCACCAGGAGACACATTGAACAAAACCTCCAGGTTTTAAATGAAGCCAGACCCAGCCCTGTCTCTCTTCCTTACTCTGATCTGGCCCCAGCTCTAATAAAACTTTATTGACAAAACCAGGTGGACAAGCAGCCCCATAGCTTGTCAGCTCATTTCTCTTTCAAGTCACCGTATAAGGTGGCGTTTTCTGACACTCCCTGGAATGAGACCCCCCAGCGGCGGAGGCTCGCCCCCCCTGCCCCGGGCACCTGTGCGGGCGGCGGCCTCGATGTGCAGCGTCTGGTTGCAGCCTGGGCCCAGGCGCGTCTGGGCGATCACGGTGACGTTGTAGGCTGCACCCGAGAGGAAGAGGCGCCTCCGTGGGCGGAGGGCCTGGGCCGGGGGGGCGCCGCACGGGCAGGACAGCATGTGCAGGTGGATGGTCAGCGTCACCTCCGCGCCCGACATCCCCCCGCGGCAGCCTTCCGGGAGCTTGGTCTGGGGCAGCTGCGGGGAGGACGTGGCTCGGCTGGCGCCGGGGACACATGGTCCCCAGGGCACCCCAAGAATGTATGAGATAACGGGGGGGTGGGGGCAGGGGGATGCAGCCCAGTGCAGATGGTGGACTCAATTCTAGCACCTCAATTCTAGCACCCTTTCGTCAGTCCTAACAGAGCCCCACGTCAGGGGGGATGAGGGAGCTCTGTGATTTCTACACGATTTTTCTGCAAACCTATAACTTCTGTAATTGGAAAAATTTACGAAGAAAAGATTTAAGCAATAGCCCCAGTGTTGCCAAGGTTGCTTGGAAACAGCCCTCGCTTCCTCTGTGCCTTGGTTTGGGGGTGATAATTGGGACACCCCAGAAGAGCCAGGGAGAAAACCTTCCCATCTCTGGACCCCGTTGTCACCAAGTCTGGACACTTTTCCCAAGGAAAGGAATCCCAGTGCCTGGGCACTGAAGAGGCTCTGTGGCCTCCCTTCTGTGCTTCAGTTTCCTCCTCTGTGAAATGGGGCTAATCTGTTGGACCTGATGCTCTTTGGAGACTCGAAGGCAACTCGCCACTTGCACCCAGCCCAGGCCCCCGCGACAGGCAGCAGCTGCCTCCACCGGGCGCCCTCTGCTCTCGCCCCGCCTGCTCCTTCGGCACAGGGCCTGCAAACACCTGGGTCCGACGTGGCCCTCCCCTGCTCACACACCCTCCATGGCTCCCTGCTACCCTCAGAGTAAAGTCCACAACCTGCCCGGGTCCGCCTTGCCCTCTCTGGCCTCGGGCCACCCACCTGCGTGTGCAGGGTCAGCTGCCTCCGTCCATCCTTGTTCAGCAGCTCCACGGAGTGGGTCACATTGGGCCACGGGGGCCGCCCTGCAGCGACAGGCAGCAGGTCCCGGGCCGCCCCCCACGCCATCCCGCGCACACAGCGCCCACAGCTCCCGTCTCCAAAGTCAGTGAAAAGGCTCCCCGTACACATGTCCCCTTTGCCCAATCTTTACGATTGTGGTAAATGGGACCAACTCAATGCTGTTTCCCAGCCGAAAAGGCGCTTGGAGCCAGAGTGAGTCACTGTCAGGGGCAGAGGCCCTGGAGCGCCCCATGTCCCAGCGCCACGGCCACAGCCGCCCGTCACTTCTGCTATCAGAGCAAAGGCCACTGACAAAGCAGAGGAGAAACATGGGGGAGCTGGTCTCTTTTGAAAAGTCACAGATCCGCCCCACGCACCGAGGGAAACCGCTCAGGTTGCGGCACGCGGGAAGAGAAGCTCGGGGCGCCCGGCGCCGGCCAGCCCCGCCCAGGAGTGACCGCCCTCCCTGACTTGGGGATTCATGTCCTTTCTTTAAACACAGACATGTTTTCAATGCACTGTGTCCCCGTGGCCTGGGGTTGGGGCAGCACCTGTGCGCATCCCCCCACTGGTTCCCACTCGACAAAACCCAAAGTGGGCCCAGCGGAGCCCAGTGCTGCATCCTGGGGCATTGGCGATCCTCAGCCCCATCTCTTCTCCCTACAACAGCGCCTATTTCTAACACCCGCCGCCTTATGTCCCACACACCTTATGTCTAACACCTGCAACTTTATTCTAAGACCTACTGCCTCATTTCTAAAACCCACTGTCTTATTTCTAATACCCACCATCTTATGTCTAACACCTGTCACCTATGTCCAACACTCGCTGCCTAATTTCTAACACCCACTGCCTTATTTCTAATACCCGCCACCTTTTTATTTTTAATCTATTTTCAACACCCTGCAGTATTGACACTTCTTTGTTCTTCCTCATGTAAAAGCATTTTAAAATTTATTTATTTAGTCACTATCACTGTACACTCTAGGCATTCCTAGATTATACCATCTCAGTCTGTATCGTCTATCTCTCCTTCTGGTTTCATTTGTGCCCCCAGTCCTTCTCTCTCTATCATTCTCACATTCAGTTTCATTCAGTGTTCTAACATAACACGCAATCTTATGTCTAACACTCATTACTAATGTCTAACACTCACTGCCTAAATTCTAACATCTGCTGCCTTATTTCCAATACCTGCCGCCTTATTTCTAATACCCATTGCCTCACTTCTAATGCCCTCTTCCCCCATTTGTGCGGTCACAAGTGCTCTCACCAGCAGGGACACACACACGGCTGCTCCAGCTGCTCCAGGGACCCTCCGGGGCCTGGGGTCCAAGTCGCCGCCGTCGCAGCTGGAATTCCTGGGCCATGTCCGAGTCCAGGGGGCCAAGGCAGGACTCTGGGGAGAGGCAGGTCCCACATCAGGCCAAGGGGCTGCCCCATGCCTGGGATGCCCAGGTCTCGGCACTGGTCACTTAACCATTGTGCGCTTATCGAGTACTGACTGTTTACAGGGCCATGTGCCAGGCTCTGGGGCCACAACAGGGCCAGGCCAGGCACTGCCCTTCTAGATGTCTCCATTTCTGTGCACAGGGGGTCAAATCCCAGCAAAGCCACTCCCTGGGGGTGTGACCTTGGCCAGCAGCCTTGTCTCCTCACCCGTGAAATGGGAATAATCCAATGCTGAGTTACAGGAGCAACAGGCATGCAAAGAATTTAGCGTTGGGCCCAGAACACAGTAGGTGCTCAGTTAATACTGACTTTTGTTATTCTTATTCTCACCTAAGCCGGTGTCTCCCTGAGGTCCACAGCTGCCCTAGAATGAGATTAGATCACATATTGTCTTACGTTTCAGCATGGGGAAGTCTCAGCTACGTGCAGATTTAAACATGCCTTTTACTAAGTGCAATGTGGGACCTTGGATTGGATCCAGGAATAGAAAAAAGACATTCGGGGAAAAACTCTGAGTAAAGTCTGGCATTAGCTGCTGGGTGGTGACAAATGCACCCTGGAAACGTAAAAGCTGAATGGCCGGGCCAGGTGGCTGCAGAATCCCGGGCTCTCCTGGGACCAAAGGTACTCCAAAATGAGAGTTTATTTCACCAGGTTTCTTAGATTAGTCATTAGGCACACGCAAAACAAAATCACCACGAGACGTGGGCCCTCCTTAAGGAAGCTCAACTCTGAGCTCCAGTGGCATATCTCGCATCTTCCTTGTTCTTTGAAAAGTTAGACAACATCGTCTAGGCCTGCTTGTATCCAAAACCTCCTTACCTCTGCCACTAAGGAAGAGTTAAGTAAAATAGCACTTTGTAACCTTTTTCTAACATAAATAAATATGCACACACGCAGATATGCATACACTGCAGTAACTTGGGGGAAAATGTTGGCCCCTTGTGGGACACGTGGAGGAATCGTCACGGCCATCGCCTGCCTGGCTCTGTGCTGCATTTCTCATCCCGAATAAAGGTGACTTAAACACACCCCACAACACGCCTCCACCCTGCCTGGCTGCGAGGGGATGAAGAGAGGAGGCGTTGGTGGGGTGCTCCAGCGCCCACGGGTGAGACCGAGACATCGCATTGCGTGAAATAAGTCGGACGCGGGGGACAGAGGTGGTGTGGCTGCACACCCGTGGACTGCCGCGACTGCACGCCCGGGATGGGGGTACGGGGGGCGGCCGCCGAGGGCAGGACTTGTGCTCCGGGGTGGAAAGCTCTGTTCCCAGAGGGTGGGGGCCTCAGCCCCGGCGCTGAGTGTGGCTGACCCCCTGAATTGCACACTCGGACATGGTCATGCAGGGAGCTTTAGCTCATACATATGTCACCCCAATGGAAGAAAAAAAAAGAGGTCCCCAAATTACCCATGCGATTAAAAAAATTAATTTGGAGGCAAAATGGTGAGTGAACGCTGCATGCCCGTGGCATTGGGGGGCGGTACTCAGGTCCCAGCCCGACCCCTGCCCCTGACACCCTGGGGCCCCCTGCAGGGGAACCTGAAGGGGCAGCTGGAGCTGAGACCCCACGGAACCAGAGGCCCTTCCCCAAGGAGGTCCCGGCCACCTGCCTCTCGAACCCACTTATGTGATGGGAAAACTGAGGTTGGGGAGGCACAATGTCTGGGGCGTCAGGTTTGTCCAGCCTGGGAGCACAAAAGGGGAGCTGGGCGTAGCTCGAGAATGAATGAATGAATGAATGAGTGTGGGAGTAGCTCTAGAATGAATGAATGAATGTAGGAGTAGCTCGAGAATGAATGAACGAACGAATGAATGAGGGAACGAGAGGAAAGGCAGCTTCCTAGAAGCGGCGCCCCAACTGAGCCTGAGGCCGGGCTGGTGTTCCAGGCGCAGAGGCGAGGGGTGGGGGGTGGGGAGCAGACAGTGAGGGAAGCGGGAGCCACGGCGGGTGTGAGAGTAGGGAAGACGCCCAGCCGGGGCAGGGGGGAGGGCAGCGACAGAGGCCTAGACGGCGGGACCACCCCGGGAGGCCTGCGCCTGACCTGCCTGGTGGACACACTCACCTGCTGCCACAGACCCCCAGGCGTGCGGTGCCGGAACTGTACCTGGGCGCCGTCCTGGCGGGCCGGGGTCTCCCACTCCATGCGCAGCCGCCCTGCTGCCTCGGACACTTGGATGTCCCCCAGGGGAGGGTCGTACCTAACTGGAGGCAGAGGGGGCGTGGGTGTGCGTATGAGTCAGGGCCCTGCCCAATGGTCCCCCAGGACTCCTGTGGTCAGACACCTTGAAAACACTGTCCCCTTCTCGGGCAGGCCGCGGCCAGATGGGCATGTTTGCAGCTGGCTGGGGACTGTGGGGTTATGTCGTGGAGGGGAAACTTGCTAATATGGACCTGATAGTGCTTTGGCACTAAGGAGAAAGGCCTGCAAGCCATATGCGCCTTGGTCAGCCCTGCCTGAGCCCTCAACCTCAGGGCCTTTGCACATGCCGCGCCCTCTGCCCAGGACTGTTCCCTGTGCAGTCTCGGGCGCTGCTTGCTTCCCTACAGCATGCATAGTCGGGTCTCTGCCACCCCCACTGGATTCGGGGTCCTTTGGGGCAGGGGCAGGCCAATGATTAGGGTGAGGCAAGTGAGGCAAGTTTGCGTGAATACAGGGCAAGAGGCTGTCCGCTATTTAAATTTTTGATGTTTTGTTTGTCATGGACTTTTTAAACATTCATTTTGGTTTTTTTTTTTTTTTTTTTTTTTTTTACATGAGGCATTAGATACTGCTTATGTTGACCACTGGGCTTTTATGTTGACTTTGTGCTTGAGGTGGACGCCCGCCATCCTCAGCCCCACTCAGCCCCTGGCAGGAGCCCTAAATGCGTGTTGCTGAGTCAGGAAAACAGAGCCCCACCGCCCAGGGCCCGCGGCATGGCGGGTGTCAGGGAGAAACCAGAAAAAGCTGAGAGCGTGGGCATGGGGGTTGCTCAGGGGCGGCTGCCCAGACACGCCACAATGTTTACGGGAAATGCTGCAGTGGCAGGACCGTCGCTGTCTCGGGGGGGTCCTGGGGAAAGGACGGCGGGCGGAGCGAGCAGGGCCCTGGTGCACGTGGGGGTGGGGGCGCTGACCCCAGCTGTAGAGCTGCAGCGTGATCTCAGGTGACTTCTCGGTGCGGTTCGCTGCCCGGGACTCCACCCAGAGCGTGACCGGGCACAGCACCGACACGCCGTCCTGCTCCGAGAACTGCAGCTGGGTGGCCGCTCCCGCCGCCAGGTAACAGCAGCGCCCAGGGCTGAGGCTGTGGACCGAGGGTTTGCTGGTGGTGAGCCCAGGGTCCTAGAGGACCCCAGAGCCTCAGCGCCCACGGCCGACATTGTGCATCACATCCTAGAATCCTGTTCTGCCCCATCTACTTCCCCGCCCCCACTGCAGCCTGGGGGTTCCTCGGGGGCTGGCCCGGCGCTGAGGGGCCCCTCCCAGCATGAGCCCAGAGGGAGGGCAGACGGGGATGATGGATGAAGGAGGGGATGAGGATGCCGGGAGGCCTGGGGGGACCCCGAGCCGCCTCACAGAGCCTTGCGCGCCATCTCGGAGGAGTCGCCCCGCCCGGGAAGGGGCGCCGCGCATCTGAGCGCGAGGGGGCGGCGGGGTCCTCACCAGCAGCGCAGGAAGTGGCTGACCCCGATCGCGGGGCCCTTGTACCGCCAGGTGCACTCGTAGCCGGCGCTGCCCGCCGCCCTGTAGCAGCTCAGGTCCCGGGGGCCCGTGGCCGCGCCTGGGGAGACCCCGCAGCTGTGAGAACGCCCCCGACAGAGCGCGGCCGGCGCGCAGAACGCGGGGGCACGGCTCCAGCAGCCCCTGCACCCCGAGTCGCCCCCACTCGCTGCAGCCACGCCAGCCCCCTCGGGTCCCCCCACAGGCCCTTCGCACGTGCTGCTTCCGCTGCCCGGGCCCCCCATCCTGACTGCCGTTTCTCCCTGACCGCCGCCCCCTCCTCCCCTCCTCGCTCCGGTCTCCCGTCGCCCCTCCCTGCAGGCCGCACGAGGCCGCGCGCAGCAGCTGCTGGGGAAGCACTGCGGGGACAGGGAAGGGGTGGAGCAGTGCTTGGGGGGGGCGGGGGGGCTGCAAATACACGACAGCCCCCCCACACACTGGCCTCTTAGCTGGAGGAGACTGAGGCTCAGAGAGGGGGTAACCTATCCAGGGCACCCCTGAGCCCGCTGGAAGGAGCTGCAGGATGGTGGCCAGCTGAGGGAGGGGCCGCTGCTGTAGGGGGGGGCGCGAGCGTGAGGCCCAGTGAGACCCTCCCTCCAGGGACAGCCCCCAACCTGAGACTGCGTCTGGGTATGGCGGGTCCTGGAAACAGCACCCACTGGCTCTGCAGGCTGCAGCTGTGAAGGCAACCGAGACGCCACCGCTCTGTGCGTGGAGGGGGCACGCCTGGGGGTCTGCACCCTGCACCCCATGCAGTCATCTGCCCATCTGTCCATCCATCCACCTGTCCATCCATCCCTCCATCCATCTGTCCATCCACCCACCCATCCTCCATCCATCTGTCCAACCATCTGTCCATCCATCCGTCCATCCACTTATCCATCCATCTATCCATCCATCCATCCACCCATTAATTCTCCCATCTTTAGTCCTTGGAAGCTGCATAGAAATCCCACAAGTGGAGACCTAGGAAGGTAGCGAGCGGGGGGGCCTCTATGATGAGGTCACCCCAGAAGGAAATAGACGGCAGGCCTGCTGCTCTCTCCTCCAGAGACACCTGCATCCCTTGTTCCCCCTGTACCCACCGTCCCCCAGCCTCTCCAAGCCCCTCCAGGCCACGACCTAATGGTGTGGCCGGCCCTGCTCTGGGCGCTCATCACGGCAGCCGACAGGTAGCGCTGTGGCTCCCCGTTTACAGAGGGGACCACTGAGGCACAGGGCGCTGAACAGGCTATGGCAGGTAGCCTACTACAGCCTGACTACAGCAGGGCTGGGGTCAGAGTCCAAAGCCCCTACCCCAGGGCAGCCCCTTTCCCTGATTCCATGCACGGAGAGGGTCCACGTCCAGACTCCATACAGGATATCTAAAGTGTGTGTGTATCACACACACACTTGTTCCTGATTTCAATACCGTAATAATTTACCAATGGTAGATACTAAAAAGCAGGATTAAGGTCCCCTAAAGCCTGACATTCACATTGGCCACCAGAGCTGAAAACCTAGAAAGCAAAGGGCGTCGGGGAAGCCGGGCCGCGCGAGGGCAGCCCAGCCCCACAGGAGGCAGCCCCATCCCTGCTTCTTGCTCGTGGCCTCCTCCCTGGAGTCTGGGAGGTAGGAGGACTCGGTCCACCCCGCAGACGGGAAAACTGAGACTCAGAGGGCCATGGCCCAAGTCTGAGCCCAGAGCCCAGCAAGGCCGCATCGCTGACAGGCCCATTCAGCAGACGGAAAAATCCCAAGCCAGCCCTGGGTGCCACGACCACGCGCTCCCCACCCCAAATGTCACGGTGCCTGGGTGGGTCACTCACCACCTGGCCTGGGGAGGAGGAGAAGCAGGAGAAGCAGGGGCCCCAGCCCGGCTGCCGGCCGCTCCATCAGGTCCACGCGGCACCTCGCCACCCCAGCGAGCTCCTGCACTGCCCCCAAAGCCCCGGCCGCCTGGTCCCCGCCCCGGAACACGTTGACGCGGAGCAAGGAAGATCAAAAGGAAGACCCAAAAAAATTGGAAGGTGTCGCGGCCCCTCCCGGTGAGAATCAAAGCGAAAGAGAAACCCAGGAAGTAGGCACAGGGCAGTGGCCTCGCCCTGCCACGAACCCAGCCGTGAGGATGGGGTGGGGGGTCTGCCCTGCCGGCCAGGCCCAGAGCTGGGCACCCTGTCTCGGGTCCTCCTTGGGCAGGCGCTGAGACCTGGAGCTCTGATTTAGCGTGCCCCAGACCACACCCTCCCATTTCCCAAACTCCAGCCTGGGGCACCCTGGGTGCCGGCCTCCTCAGGGTTCACCACCCTTTCTCCATGTCTTCCCTTAGAGTCTCAGCCCTGCGTTGTCAGCCCCGCCCACCGCCCACGCCGGGCAGCCCTGACCCGCTGCTCTGGGCTGAGCCTGTGGCATGAAGGGAGCTGGACGCAGAGGGTCCTGAGGACGGGAAGTGTCCTGGCAAGGTGGCCCAGAAGGACAAGGGGCGGGGCTCGGGAGGGCCTGGGGCGAGCGGAGTGGCTGTGGGGGGGGTCTCCTCTGGGGGGGCTTTGCACGAGGCACACGGTGGCCACACAGCGTGGTGAAAGCTCTCCAGGCACCCAACTGCCCACTTTAAAGTGGTTCGTTTCATTGCACGCTTCATCTCAATTAAAGAAAAGATCTGTGCAGTCCCAGGAGACTGAGGAGCGGGGGGTCTCCCTTGACAGAGGGCTTCTAGGGAAACTGAGGCCCATGCGAGTGGGAGAACTGCCTGCTGGCTTGCCCCTCCCCCCGAGCAATCGCAAAGGACTGCTGGGCCAGCCCGGGTCAGGCGCCTGGCAAACTGTGAGGTCAGCGCCTCAGGGACAAAGAGGCAGTGTCCCCAGCTGGCACCGTGGCCGGGGCCCTAGGGTCCCACACAGAGAAGCCCAGGGCAAGGAGGGGAACAGAGAGAGACAGAATAGGGACCAATGCCTGGTCCCTTCCTCTGAGACTCCTACTCCAGGAGATGCCATAGCCTGTCTCCTTTCGCAGATGGGGAAACTGAGTCCAGGGGCCCCACGTGTGAATCGGAGAGTGATTTGAACCCTTCCCATACACACAGTGCTGGCTCTTGGGGGGGTCTCAGCCGCCCCTCCCCCAGTCACACGGGGCTTGCCAGAATGGATGGCTCAGGCCGCAGTGAGTGCTGCCCCCCAGCACCCTCTGCCCTTGCCAGGCCTCTTTCCTATCCCCCAGAAACAGCCCCTGACACAGGGAAGTACTGATTTTGAGGGGTTCCCTGAGAGAAAGCAGGGAGGACTGCCTGGAGGCGGGGGCACTCCAAGTGGGATTTAGAGAATCTAAGGGTATTCTGGGTACAGGCAAAGGTTGGGAGGAAATGTTTGAGGGAACAGTAAGATGGACGTGCTGGTCTGGCGCTGGGAGGGGGTGAAGCTGGCAAAGTGGGGTGGGGCCCCTGGTGCTGGGGTGAGGGGCTCGCCTCTCTCCCAACAGGGCGGGGGAGCCATGGCAGGTGTGGGGGCAGGGAGTGGCCCTCCCACATATGAGGGCCCCCTTTCTACCGTTATCGAGGTCACAGCTGGAGATTCACCATATCCTCCCCACCCCCTCCCCACCCAGCGGCTCCTGGACCACACCTCCCCTTCCCTGCCCAGCCCGCCTCCTCCAGGAAGCCTCTTGGGGCCCTCTTTGCCCCTTTTGGCCAGCCGCAGGAGCACAGCTGTGACGTGGCCCCTAGCACTGCCCCACTTTGGGACATCCCACAGTTGGGGGAGGGGAAGGCAGGAAGGAGCCGGCTACAGGGCCCGGAAGTCGTGGCAGGAGGAAACTCAAGTTCCCCATTCTCTCGCTTCTGCCTTCGTCCAGGCAATAGTGGCTTCCACCTGAGGGGATTGAGCTTCCTTCTTTGTAGCCAAGAAAGCCCGATGTACCTGAGGGGCATCTAAGGAGGGTATTGAAGGATTCATAGGAGTTTGCAAGGAGAAACATCTATTAATAAATCCATTTAAATCAATCACCTGTAAGAACAATTTGAATTCACTCAACCAGCATTTTCTGATGCTCCCAGAGGGTCATTTGAGGTGGGTTTTAACAAATACATAGAAGCTCACCAAGAAAAAATTTCATTCATTCACTCAACAACCACACTCCCTGATTCCCATCATGGAGGCATGTGACCAGGATTTTATTTTATTTTGAGTAGGGTTTTGATGGATGTGTAGGAGTTCACAAGGGAAAAAAAATGTAGTTGTTAATTCAAGAAATGTTCTCTGGTGCTTCTCAAAGAAACATGCATGGTTCAGTGGCAGAATGCTCACCCACCATGTGGGAGACACAGGTTCTATTTCTGGCCCATGCACCCCTTCCCTCCCCCCAAAAAAAGAGAGGCATTTAAAGTAGAGTTTGAAGGATGTACATGTGTTCACCATGGAAAAACTGCATTCATTCATTCAATAAACACTCCCTTTTACCCACTAAGTGATCATTTGGGAGGGGTTTTGGAGATTCTATAAGAGTTCTCAGGTGGAGCAGCTCCCCATCTGTCCAGCTCGCCACCCCTTGTACAGGAAACTCCTCTTCCACAGGATCCCAGCCAAACCCTAGGAAGGGCTCTGCTTGACTAAGTTTGGGCCACAAGTCCACCCCAACCTCAGGTGAAGAAAAACTTTAAAGCAGAATAAGTAAAATGAGAACAGTTGGCCATCACAGGGTATGAGCTCCCCATCACCTGGACAACACGAACCACAACCTGAAGTCAACTTGAAGTAGGGTTGCCAGATAAAGCACAGGACACCCAATTAAATTTGAATTTCTGATAAACAGCATATAACTTTTAACATAGCCATGCCCCAAGTATTGCATGGCACCTGCTAACTCTAAGTCAATTATTCATCGCCTATCTGAAATTCAGATGTAACCGGATAGCCACTTGAGAAAAGTCTGGCAGTTCTGTACAATTCCATGTGCAGGTATCTACCTCAAGAACTGAGAACATATGTCCACGCTAAAACCTGTGTGTGGATATTCATGGCAGCATGGTCCATAAATGTTATAGCATAGAAACAACTTGAAATCCATCAAGTGATGAATGGATAGACAAAATGTGGTGTATCCTACGTTGGGATGGGGTGAACCCCCAGGTGATGCTCAGTGAAAGCACATTCTGTGCAGTTCCATTCATGTGAGAAGTCCAGCATGGCAGGTTCGCAGAGAGGAGATTCGTGGTGGTGGGGGTGGGGGGCTGGGGGAGAGGGATGGGCAGTGATGGCTAGTGGGGTCGGGGGGCTCCTTTGGGGTGATGAGAACGTTCTCAAATTACGTAATGATGATTGCACACTTTTGTGAATATGCTAAACCCCTTCAATTGTACACTTTAAATAAGTGAATTTTATGGTATGTGAATTATATCACTGTTAAAAAAAATTTTATAAGTACATGGAATCTTGAGTAGGGTATGAGATCTTGTTGGTTTGTCCAGGTTAGTGTGATACATCCCAGAGTAATATGGGCAGTGAATAAAGGAGTATTTGCAAGGTCCCCTTGGGGGACTGGGGAGAAAGGAGGAAATATTCAACCTCCCCATTTGGAGAATTTGTGATACTCTTGCAAGCAGTGGGGACAACCAGGCTAATAGGCTGAGCCCTTGATCTTGGGGTTTGCCCCTATGAAACTTGTTCCTGCAAAGGACAGGCTAAGCCTACTTAAAATTAGTCCTAAGAGTCACCCCCAGAGAACCTCTTTTGTTGCTCTCTCTTTTGGCCTCTCTCTCTAAGCCAACTCGACAGGTGAACTCACTGTCCTCTCCCCTATGTGGGACATGACTGCCAGGGGTGTAAACATCGCTGGCAACGTGGGACAGAAATCTTGGGATGAGCTGGGACCCAGCAATCAAGGGATTGAGAAAACCTTGGCCAAAAGGGGTAAGAGAGAAATGAGGCAAAATAAAATGTCAGTGGCTGAGAGATTTCAGATTTGAGAGGTTATCCTGGAGGTGATTCTTACGCATTTTATAGATGTCCCTTTTTAGTTTACGGTGTATTGGAGAGGCTGGAGGGAAGTACCTGAAAATGTAGAGCTGCGTTCCAGTAGCCATATTTCTTGAAGATGATTGTATAGTGCTAATGCTTTCGCAGTGTGACTGTGTGATTGTGAAAACCTTGCGTCTGATGCTCCTTTTATCCAGGGTTTGGACAGATGAGTGAAAAATGTAGATAAAAGGTAAATAAATAACAGTGGGGAAAAAGAGTAAAATAAATTGGGGAGATGGAAATACTAGTGGCCAATGAGAGGGAGGGATAAGGGGTATGAGATGTACGAGTTATTATTTTCTTTTTTATTTCTTTTTCTGGAGTGAAGCAAACGTTCTAAAAAATGATCACGGTTCTGAATACACAACTATGTGATGATTTTGTGAGCCACTGATTGTACAACGTGTATGGACTGTATGCGTGTGAAGATTTATCAATAAAAATGTATCTTTTTAACATTGCATGAGCAAAAAATTTAATGGAATATTCTGTTTTTTTGTTTTTGCTAAGTCTGGCGACCCTGACTTGGTGGGACCCTTCAGCCCCAGGCAGGGGAATGGACGCCTTGACCTTCCCGGGGCAGCAGTGGGAGGGGGTGGGAAGGGGAACCTGCGGCTTCAGACAGAGTGGGGGTCCCAGTGAGAGACAGCACGGGCGCCATCGTGGGGCTTCGGCCCCTCCAGCCTCAGTTTCCCCTTCGGCGAAGCGGGACCGAGCAGTCGTCATCGGACAGCCGGGAGGGCCGGGCGCCTAGGCAGAAGCCAGCAGAGGCAGCTGTCCTCGGAAGTCCTATTGCAAACTGCGGCCCGCGGGCCACCGTCTGTTTTTGTAAAGTTTCCTCGGGACCAGGGCCCGGATTCGGGTGAGGGGAGTGCGGCAAGGGGGGTCGCGCAAGTGTCGGTCCGATCCTTATTAGAATCTTGATATTTAGGTCAGCCTGAATTTTTTGCTTTAATTTTGATTTTCAAAAATGTGGCATTAAAATATTTGCCTCGATTGCTGAGTTTGGGGAAACCCTTCTCAATTTTGCACGATGTGCCCCGGGCACTGACTCGCCTTCCTGGGCCTCAGTTTCCACGTCTGCATTATGGGGGTCCCAATGCTCCCCGCCTCTGGGAGCGTTAATTCTGAAATGATCCGTTCCGCGTCCCGGGAGGGGGCGGGGCCTGGAGGGGGCGGAGACTTTCGGCGGGCGGGGCGGGGGCCGAGGGCGTGTCCTCCCGTCGGGGACCCGCGAAGCCACTGGCTCCGGGAGGTGAGCGGGCCCTCTTGGGCCGGCTCCCGCGGGGAGGCGGGGCCAGGCCGCATCAGCTGACCGGCGCGGCCAATGGCGTCTGGGGGCGGGGCCTGGAAGGCCGGGGGCGGAGCGCGCGGGGCTGGTGGCGCGGACTCGCTGGCCATGGACGAACCGAGCCTGCTGCGGCGCCGCGGGCTCCAGGTGCGACCCCCGCGGGGGCTGCGGGCCAGGGCTGCGGGCCGGGGGCGGGGGCCGGGGGCTGCGGGCCGGGGGCTGCGGGCCGGGGACTGCGGACCAGGCGCACGCTCCGGGCGCTGCCTCTGCCACCGTCCACGCCGAGGGCTTTTCGCCTGGCGGGGGTGGGAGGGCGTCTGTCCTCTGTGGACACCTGGGGAAACTGAGGTCGGAGCACCGACGTGGGAGGAGGGGGCTAGCCGTCCACCAGCTGCGCTAATAATAAATGGAGCGACAGCTGCCGGCGCTGCCCGGCTTCCCCTAGTGCCCATCGGGCGAATCCTGTTACTAGCGCGCGCTCCTGTGGACTCGCGCGTGGCCGCCTACCCCTGCTGCTATGGCGCCAGCGGAGGACAGAGAAGGAAACTGAGGCACGGAGTCTGGAAGTCAGTCACCCGAGCTCGCCTAGCCGGGACTCGACCCTGCGCCCTGGCCAGCCGGCCGGGAGCCCATGCTGCTGCCCACTGGCTGTGTGACCGGGTGGGGGGAACCCTTGCTTCCCCAAGCCTCAGTTTCCCCGCTCGCCATAGGGGCCCCTCCTTTCTGGAGGCTTCATGGCCGGGAGGAGCGAACGTGGGCACGGGGTCCTGCAGAGGCGTGGGTGCGGGGCCACTGGGGACGCGTGACCGCGAGTGACAGCTCCCACCACCCCGCTGGGCCGCAGTTTCCTCACCTGTACGACGGGAATTGAGAGCTAGCCGTTCCCCTCTGGGGCTTGGCCCAGGCCTCTGGGAAGCCACCAGGTTGCAGGTGGAGGACCTGGCATTTATTGAGCGCCTACTGTGTCCTGCCCTGGGGCACAGCGGGTGCTGCTGGCTTTGCCTTTGTGTCCCCCCCTCTGGTGGCGGCAGCAGGACAGTGTGATCAGGGTGACTCCACTGAGCAGGCGCTTGGGCCGGCGGAGGGGCAGAAGAAGGGTATCTGGGGAAAAGAACGAGGCTGAGGGAGGCCCGAGTCTGGAGAGGCTGACTGGGCGGGCAGGGCGGGCGACCACCGGGTAGGGGACAGGCTGGCTTTGAACCCGGGCTGCGGGGCTGGACTCGCCTGAAGGGAGGAGGGGGTGCCTGGAGGGCGGGACTGAAAGTCAGGGACCCCCCAGGGAGTGGTGGTCAGGGGCAGGGGACAGAGCTGAGGGTCTGGGCAGAGAGAAGGGGGTGGGGCAGGCTGGCAAACCGTGGAGGGGGGGCAGCCCCCCAAGCCCCAGTTAGACACAGGCCCCGCCTGCGGCCTCTTAAAATAGCTAAACCGCCCCCGGGGAGGCAGTGGGGGTGCGGCTGACATCAGGAAGCCAGGCCGTCCCCTGGGGAGGGTGCCCATTCCCGCTGACGGGTCCCATGTACCCAGGGGGAAACCGAGGCTCAGAGGTCAGTGGCCACCTTTCCCAGTCTGGCAGCGTGTAGGTGACAGTCGGGAGTGGAACCCAGGCAGGTCGGGCCCCTCCCGCCAACCCTGTGCTGCGGAGCGAGGGGACACGTGTACAGGCCCCGAGGCCTAAAGCACCCGTGGGAGGGACTTGAAGCACCTCTCAGCCCGGAGCCGCGGGGGAGAGAGGGTGGGCGTGGCCGGTGGCGGGGGTCCAGCTGCTTCTGGGGCTTCCAGCACCCGCTGCTGAGGTTCTCTTTCCCTCTGGGGTAATAGGCAGCTATAGAAGGTGCTGGAGCAGAGGGGTCGCCCTCATATCAGGGGGCTGAAAAGACTTTGGTGTAGTGGGCAAAAATGTGCATGAGGAAAGGTCCGAGCGGGAGGTGATGGAGATACTAAAACAATCTGCAAGTTCAGGTATGGCCCCTACAAACGTGGAGCAGGGCACATGCCTTTGAGACTCCCAGCCGCCGGACAGGACGATGCTATTGTTATGCCCATTTTACAGCCGGGAAAACCGAGGCTCAGAGGGAAAGTAGCAACCAGGAATTCGGGGAATTCCTGGAGTGTGAACACAGTCGGGGTCTCACGGTGAACAGACTTGTTGGGCCGTGGCTTCTGAGCAGCAGAAGCTGACTCCCCGCTGCCTTATCGGGTGCCCCGGTTAACTGCCCTGGGGGCGCCCCAGCCAATCAGATGGCAGCCTGCCGGCAGGAGCCAATCGGGATCCCTGGCAGCTGAGGAGTCAATTCCTGAAAACCGCAGGGGACTCAAGCGCGGTACTGATTGGCCAGCTCACGGCAGGTCGTAAATAAGACCTGTCCTGGCCCGCGGGCCTCCAGTTTGCGTTGGGTTAGGGGAAGCGCTGTGCCAAGATGCTCTGTTTGGTTAAGCTCCCTCCCGCGTTTAACATTTGGAAACTGAAGTTGGTGTGAGCTGCTATTACTCCTACTGTTACTTCGATTTTATTACTTTCATCATCTCACACCTGGACCTTTGCTTTACAGAAGGTGGTTATTAAAATAAACCAAATTCCTAAACAGCATCCAGGGCTGGAGAAGGTGGCCAGAGCCTGCGGCTCTGAGGGCCTAGATGCTGTCTCTGCTGCTGCAGCTGGGGAGGGGGTGGTCCCTGCAAGGTCTATCCCCCAAGCAGCGCGGCTTGCTCTTACCCCTTCCCTACTCCTCCCCTCCTCCCGCTGATATCCTGTGGTCCCCACTGACTTCTGCTGCTTCGTTTCAGCCACACCAAACTTCCCGTGGGACTTTGTGCCCCCTGGACTGAGTCCCAGCTCAGTGTCCCTTTGCTGGCCTGGACTGCTGTTTCCCACACCCGCTTGCCATCCCAGCCCAATGCCCCCTCCCTCCTCTGGGGGCCTCCAGCCCCCCCCCCCCCATCCTTCCATGCACTGCCCTATCTTCTGCAGACTAGGTGTCCTTGGGGCAGGGCTGAAGCTTCGGGGGCCCCAGTATCATCCAGCCCCCGAACCAGGGGAGATAAGTATTGTTTACAAAGGATGGCTCGAGGGGTGGGGTGGGCTTCCCCACCCACCCTGCACCGCCTCCTGGGGAGCAGCCGGTGAAGAGGGAGCCAGAGGCGGAAGCAGATGGTGCAGGAGCAGAGGCCCGAGGGTGGTGCTGGGAGAGCTGCAGGCGGCTGCCAATCCCCTCACCTCTCTCTGCCGCTGCTCGTAGTTCTGTGTTTTGGAAGCAGATTTGAACTGGCGGTTATTATTAACCTCATAAAATCCTAGTGACCATTCTGCTTCACCAAGGTCTCCCCAGCACCAAGCCCGCCCTAGTGCTCACAGATGCCTCCCAGGACCCTTCTGTGACTGATCTGCTTTCAGATGAGTAAATTTGAGGCATAGAGGGGTTAAGTTCCTTGGCAGGGGTCACACAGCTCAGCTGTAGTGGAGCCAGACTGGATGGCTTTGGAAGGAAATGGCTAGAGGACGAGGTCAGTAAGAATCCCTGGGTTGGAATCCTAACTTCCCTAATTTACGCTGGGTGCGTGTGGGGAAATTGCATTGACCCCACAGCAACTGGAGGGGGCAGAAGGAGATCCAAATGAAGTGAAGGCTTTCCTTAGCCCGTGACATTTTGCTTTATGTGGTGTTGTTCTCCATCCCAGGAGGTATTCAAGCAGACAGGACGACCGTCCCTTCTTTTCTCAACCCAAGGTAGCTGGGAGGGGACGCGGCATGCACGCCCGGTCCCCGGCTAGCCCCACCCCCACCCCCGGCCCTCCCCTGGTAGTCCCGCACTCTGCGACTTCCGGCCGCCTGTGATTGGCTGCCGGGGCCGCTGACGTCATTGGTTGGCATGGCGAACGCCTTGCTTGGGCCGTGGGCAGCCCCAAGCCCAGGGAGGTAAAAATAGTTGCGTGTCCCGACACAGCCGCGCGGGTGCAGGTGGGGGTGCCCCAGACCAGATTCGCGGTCCTCTCTGTGCAGAGAGACGGGGGCTACCGGCGTCTCTCTGTGCCTCAGTTTCCCGGTCTGTAAAACCGCCTCTGTACCTGGGTAGTAAGCAGCTAGGAAAGTGCAAATGTACCAAGTGTCATAATGGCTTCCCCAAAAGCCCTTGCTGGGCTCGACAACAGCAATAAAAAACCCAGAACCCTCCAGATGCTAACTCCAAATAACAGATGGGGAAACTGAGGCACAAGGGGAGGGGGTGCGTGCAAGACATTACAGAAGGTTGCACGCGAGGAAGGGACGGATATCACATCTGAATCCACGTCTGAGTGTCCCAGGGTCTAAACGTGTGCTATGCGGCCTTTTGAGACCTTAAAAACCGTCTTGGGCTAGTCACATCTGAGATTAGAGTGGACCCCAAGTCTAGGGCTTTCTGCCCTGGCTGTGATGAGAGCACCCAGGGAGGTGTGGGCCAGCTCAGTGAGCTATAAAAGGGTCTTCAAAAGGGGGTCCCCCTCCTCCCCACAGCTGCCAAGGGTTCAAATCTGCATGGATTCTTCAGAGGCTGGGAGGTGTGACTAGAGGGGACAGAGGACTGGGCGGGGCCGGGTGAGGTGAATCAGGGGACTCCCTCTCCTCAGATCATTAGTACTTAGCCAGTATGGATGTACTGTTTAAATGTAACTATTCTTTTATATTAATTGACGAAATTATGTGTAGTGCAAGTGGGGTAGGAGCTGGACAGAGAGATAGATTGGGAATAGGGGGGTGGGTGGAAACTTCTAGGAGGAGAGGATGCTTGAGATGAGACCTGAAGGATGAGCTGCAGTTAGCTCAGGAGCAGAGGGGAGAGAAAGGGTCCTGGCAGAGGGTGCAGCCATGCAAAGGCCCTGAGGCCCGGCTGAGCTGCCTGTGGAGCTGGTAAGTGTGGGGGAGGGAGGGGCAGGCGATTGGGAGATGGGGGTGGGGGCTGATTGGGGGAGGGGACTGGAGGTGAGCAGGGCTAGCTTCTGTGGGAGTGACCTTGGTGTTTGTCTCATTTCAGAAAGAACTGAGCCTGCCGCGCCGAGGACGTGGGTGAGTCCACCTGTGGGGGCCTGTGGGGGGGCCTACGGGGTCCCCGGATTGTGAGTTTTAATAATTACACGCCCACCACTCACCTTGGCCTGCCCCAGTGTTTGCAGAGTGCTTCACTAGTGCCTCACTCAGCCCTCACCACGGCCTGGGAGGCTGATGCCAGTTCAGACGAGGAAACTGAGGTACAGAGCAGCTGCATCGCCAGCTCCAAGGCACCCAGCATGACTTTGGAAGAGGAGAAACTTGTCCAAAATTCAGAGTCCCGATGGTAGAATTCCAACCCCGGTACCCTGGAGCTGCCTTCCATGCCTCCTGTGACGGGGAGCTCACCTCCTTACAGGGAGCACAGGAAGAAAGCTCTTCCCTTGGGGGCCAGAGGCGGGCTTCTAGGTTGGCATTTTTGGATCCCAGAAATGCAAAGAACATTCTGTTCCGAGCCTTCACCCCTTTACACATGGGGAAACTGAGGCCAAGGGAGTGAGAGAGACTGATCTGCCTCGCAGTGGTGGTTTGGAGGTCCCCCAGTTTGGGGGCCACTTTTTCCTGAGCTGGGCTGGGAATTCCCCTGCCTCTCAGTGAAATCATTCACTCAGTAGACAGTTTTGAGCACTTACTATGCCTGGGCCTTGTTTCAGGCACTGGGGACAGGGAGGTGGGTCAGATGCCCCCCCCCCCCATGGATTGTTCTCATGGGGATAGCAAGGGTGAGGCCATGTGTGCAGACAGGAAACTAAACAGAGGCTGGGGGGTGGCCTTAGTGCGAAAGATCTGGGACCACTTGGAGTAGGTGACATTGAGCCGAGATTTGGGAAAGGAGAGGAGCCAGCAGGGGGAACCCTGGGCAGGGCGGTGGTGGTGGGTGCAGTGGGAACAGCATGGGTGAAGATGGGAAGGAAGGTGGCCATTGGAGGAGCAGTGAGCTGGAGAGAAGAGAGGAAGGAGAGATGGAGGGAGAGAATGGGAAGTCCTGGCGTTGAACAAGGGTTTGAAATTCTGTGGTGGTGCTGGGGTCAGAGTGGCCCCCAAGCCTAGACAATCTGCTCTTTGCTGGAATGGGGAGGGGCCTACGGGCCTCAGCAAGGTCGGAGCTCAGGCATTGGCCAGAGGGCGGGCGTTGCCCCCGGCTTCTGCCCGGCTTGGGGGATGGGGCCGGATGCTGACGCAGTTGGTTCCACCGAGAGCAAAGTCCCCGGCCATAGGGCCAGTGCTCCCTGAGGGCTGGCCACTCCCCGCCACCTGCCACGAGTCTGACTGGGCTCATAACGGCCCCAAGGGGGTCAGAGAACTATACAGTCCTGCCCTCCCCACCCAGGCCCGCAGGGGCGTCCTGGGGAGGTGCGGGGGTGCTGGGCGGTGCACGGGCACTGACCACGGGATAAGGGAGCCGGTTCCCGCCGGGGTGCCAGAGCGGCCAAGGCCCGGAGGCGCGGCGGGGGCCTCGGGGGTGCGCGGGCACGCGCTGAGGCCCGCCGTGCGGCCCGATCGCCGGCCAGAGGGGCGGGGCGGGGGTGGGATGCGCTCAGATCCGGAGTCCGAGAGCCCCTCCGCGGAGGCGGGCCGGGGGCGGGGCCCGGCGACGGCGCGGTCAGGCGGTACCGGAGGCCGTTAGCGCTTCGCCTTTCGGGCTGTGCAGCCCCGGCGCCGCACGACCCCCGGCCTCGGCGTCCTTCCCGGGAGCCAGGGGCTCCCGCGCCCCTCCTGCCGGGCCGGGCCTGCGCGCAGGTGCGGGGATTCGAGCCCCGCCCCGAGGCAGAGAGAGCCCGCCCCCCCGCGCCCCCGGCGGCCCAGCCCCTGCGCCGCACCCGCCAGGCGTGCTGTCCCCGTGCCCGCGTCTGTCGGTACCCCCCTTGCGCGCGCCGCGGCCAGAGCTCAGGGGCCGCGCAGGGAGCGCCAGTGCCCGACCGCGTAGACGCGGCCCCGGCCTCGGTATGAAATCCCGCAGAGACAAGCTGCGCATCCCGGCGCTGACCCTCGAGTGAGTGCCGGGCCGGGAGAGGGTGGGCAGGAGGCCCTCGACCCATCCCCCCCGCGCCCCTGCTCGCGACACCTGGAGACGCAACGCCGCCTCCGGGGAGCCCTCCGGAGTCTCCGGCCTGGGCCCGCCCTCGCGACCCGCGAGAGCCCAGAATTCCAGAGTTCCGGTCCTGGCGCCCCTTCTCTCTGGGGCAGTCGCAGCCCTGCGCGGACTCCGTCCCGGGGTCACCGGCCTGGCCTCTGTCTTTGCAGTCTGTCTCCGAGCAGCCAGAACCCGTCCCTGCTGAGTCCCAGCAGCCCCTGCAGCCCCTGCAGCCCCTCCTTGGGCCTGCACCCCTGGAGGTGAGTGACCCGCGTGGTTAACCTGCGCGGGGGCCTTAGAAGCTGCCCAGACCCGGATCCCTCCCCAGGGACCCTGAGCTGGTGACGTCACCCCTCCGGGCCTCAGTTTACCCCTCGGTAAAGTCGTGCTGTGGTCAGCGCCAGTCCAGGCTGGGGAAATTCCACTCCAGCAGCACGGGCAGGTCCCCCATGGGGCAGGTGACTTAGGCGAGGCCAGAACTTGAGCTGTTGCCCAAGGACTTCCCGAGGGGCAGGTGCTGGGTTCACAGCCTGCTCAATGCCCAGCACTGCGTCCACCTGCCCGGCCCGACGGTGACCACAGGGCCCTCCCCTCCTGGCTCGGCTGGCCAAGCTGCTCCTCCCTCTGGACACACACACACTCACACACTCTCTCTCTCTCTCTCTCTCTCACACACACACACACACACACACAAGCCTGTGGGTCCTGTTCATTGAGTGTAACCAGGCAAAACAGCACTGTTGCTTTTTCCCTCCACTGTCCAGGAGGAAGGCACCCTTCTTGACCCCATTTCCCAGCTGAGGACACTGAGACTCAGGGAGGAGATGCTGGTTCTTATGGTTCATTCCAGGGCCTCTGTGGTCAGTCAAGGTCTGAGCTGCCCTGTGAGTGGGATGGGTCTCAGGGTCTTGCTCCCCTCCCCTGCCCCCGAGAGATTCTCAGGGTGGTTCTGTGCTCCTCACTAAGTTCAGTAAGGAGACTGTCAATCATTCACACCTTAGTATGAACGAGCACCTCCCATTTGTCGGAGACATTTAATGAAGAAACGAGAGTTCTGTAGCCCAGGCTGGGTGCTGGGTAGCAGGCGAATACTTTCATTGTGTTAGTCAGCACTTAGTAGGCGCCTAATGTGTGCCTGGTGTCGGGGACGTGGCTGTGAACACGAGGAACAGAACCCAGCTCTCCGGCTGGCTGAGGAGGGGGATGGTGAACGAGCAAACAAGATACTTTCAGGCAGGGACCTCTTGGGGAGCTGACATTTGAGCCAGGACGTGGGCAGAGCCGGGGAAGAGAGCTGCCAGGGGGGCGAGCTGCAAGCAAGCAGCTGCTAGGGCAAGAGGGAGGGCGGGGGCCGGCAGGGAACAGGTCGGTGTGGAAGCAGGAGATGTTGGGGTGGCCAAGGGCGGGCCCGGGACCTCGACCGTGCTGCCCTGGGAAGGCGCGGCAGGCCGAGGTAGGCTCTGAGGCCAGGTGGGGCAGGAAGGAGAGGCACTCTCAGGGGGTGAGTGGCTCAGCTGCTTTAACCAGGAGGAAATGGAGACAGAGTTTGGGGCGCTGCAGAGCCCATCAGGCTGCCTCACCTGCCGCCAGGTGGCAGCAGAGTCATGCGCCCCAGGCCTGCGGAAATGGTGTCCACCCTCCCCTGCTCCAAACCCTGCCACTCTCCGCTCCTTAGGAATAAACCTACATCCGTCCCTCACCCCCAAGAGCCCACGCGGCCCGGTCTCTGCAACCCCCTTGATGCCTTCCCCTCCAGCCCTTTCCCCCTACGCTTGCTGGCTCTGCTCCAGCCCATGCAAGCTGGTCCAGCCTCAGGGCCTTTGCACTAGCACCCGGCTCCCTGTCCGCTCATGGGACAGAAACTCCCAGGCCCTGTCTCCATCCATCTCCCGCATCCAGCCCAGCCGGGAGCATGGCTCACCTTTTCTGGCATGATGATTGGGTTGTTGCTTTTCTTGCCCAGAGGTTTGGGAGCCCCATGAGGGTCGGGCCTGGCTCTGTCCCTGGGGAAGGGCCTGGTATACAGTAGGTGCTCAATGAATGCTCCCAAGGTGGATGAGTGGAAAGCAGCTGGAGAGACAAGGGCTCTGCCTGTGAGGGTGGGGAGGGAAGACTGGAAGTCATGAAGTGGGCTCCAAAGGTGAGGGGGCAACCCCGAGGCTGTTCCAGGTAGGAACAGCAGACTGAGGGGTGTGTTTCTCCTGGGCCTCGAGTGCCAAGGCCGCTGGGAGTCGTGCAGGGTGTGGGGTTGGGAGAGGCCTGACAAGGCACACCCAGGTGGAGAGGCCAGGGGGTGGGACAGAGGAGGGGTCTCTGTCCCCACCTGGGGCTTTGCCACTTCCAGAATCACTAGCACAAGCTGAGGAGGCACAGGGCTGGGATCTGAGCCCCGGGGGCGGGATTCATCCGAAGTGAGGCTTGTTGGGGTGCTGGGGAGCCATGGTGGGTGTGAGCAGGGGAGGGGTGTGATCTGGGGGCTGTGGTGATCATTGGCAAGGACAGTCATTTGCCCACAGCCGTTGGCACTCGGGATTGTCAGCTGCAGCCTGTTCTGTAGAGGGGGAAACTGAGGCCATATGGGCGTGGGAGATGCCAGGGCACCGCGCTCAGCGGAGGGTGTGTAGGCGGAGCCGCAGCGGCCAGGCTGGGGCTGGGATCCGCTCCTTCATGTAGTGTGTGCAGGGTGTGCCCTGCTTGCGGGCACGGGTGTGTGAGCAGGTGGTGACATGTGAGCCATGGCTCGTTCCTGCTTGGGTTCCCCCTCAGGGGGCTCATGGCAAGCTCAGCACGGTCCCCAGGACTCATGATGCCCCCAGGAGGAGGATCAGGCCACCTCATCAGCAACCTCTCTTGCCCCCCAGTGCACCCACTTTTCCCTGTTGCCCATTCTGGTCCAAATCCCGATGTCCCCTCCAGACACCATCCTGGCCCCTCCTTGGCTTGGCTGCCTGCACTCCTGCCTCTGACAGCCCAGGAGCCCCACAGCTGCCAGGAGGGGGGGCATTTGCAAACAGAGCAGACCGTGCCCCTCCCCTGCTCCCCGTGGCCCTCGTGGCAAAACCTGGCGCTTCCTTCATGCCCCAGGGCCTTTGTGCCGGCCGTTCCCTCGGCCTGGCCCCCTTACCCCCGCCTCAGCTGAGTGCCCCTTCCTGGGGGTGGCCTCCTGGCCAGAGTCACCCATCATCACTGTCACCCTGTTTCCTTCCTCAGCTTTGGCATTTGAATTTATCTTGTTCATTTAATTGCTTCCTGTTTCCTCTCCCACCAGACATCTCGAGGGCAGGGATGTGGGTCCGGCCCCACTGCGGCATAGATGTGGAGGGAATGAAGAGCCATGGATGGTAGTGCTGGGCGTGGAGGGCCTGGCGTGGGAAGTGGGCCAGTGGAGGGAGGGGTGGGTACGGCAGGGCTGGATGGGGCTGCCGCGCCCTCCGTGCCTCAGTTTCCCCTTGTGCCACCTGTCATGCAAAGAGGAAGCATGAATTCACAGCCTACCGTGTGCCTGGAAATGGTCCTCCTTCATGGTGAGCACCCACACCGCCAGCCACACACACATGCGGCCCCCACTCTGTGTTCAGGGGGAAACTGAGGCCTGGAAACCAGCCTAGAGATGACATCTATGGCAGGCTCACAAGGCACTGCCTGACAAGTATTGCTTGTGGCAGCCCCGTTCTACAGATGGGGGGACTGAGGCTGGACACGCTGACATCCACGTTGGCGGCGTCTCCCATCACTCCCGGACAGAGTGTGGCAGAAGCCCCCCACTCAATCCACCAAACACTCCCTCTGTGCCAGTCCTGTGGACCCCCAGGAGCCCCAGGCCTGCGAGGACACAGCCGGCAGGCATCCCCAGCCGTGCTCAGGTGGCTTGGATTAGGGCGCGCCCCGAGCAGCCTGGGGGACTTCCTGGAGGTGGGGCGCTGGACTTTTCCAGGCAGGAAGAGTGCTCCGGGGAGTGCAGCCCGCGCGGGCAGGGAGCCTGGCGGCGTGAGCGAGGCCGGGCCGCGGGCGCTTGGTTTTGATTTACATCTGGGGAGAAGGAAGCTAAGATCCGCGGCCCCAAGTAGGGGCGCCACCAACGCCCCGCCCCCGCCGCCCGCGGCCCTGGCAACGCCCCGCCCCCTCGACGCCGCTTCCGCGCCGGCTCGCCCCGCCCCCGCCAGGCACCACCCCGGCTCCCGCACGCTCCCGGGCGCTCCGGGGCGCGCGCTTCCTCCCCCGCCCGCCGCGCCCCCCGCGCCGCTCCCGCCGCCGAGTTCGCGCCCCGCCGCCCCGGCTGCGCGGGTCCCGGGCCTCGGGCGGCGGCGGCCCGGAGGGAGCAGCATGTCCGACCCCAGCTACTGGACGGCGGTGGCGGCGCCGGGCCACCGGAGCCGCCTGGCCAAGGGCGCGCTGCTGCAGCGCTCCAAGAGGTGGGCGCGGCGGGCGGGGGCGCGACGAGCGCGGGGGCCCGGCGCCCCTGGGGTCCCACGCCCTGACTGGGGGCGTCGCAGCTGGCACGGGGGTGGGTGACGAGAGGAGGCGGCAGTTTGGGGCTGAGCCGA
This sequence comes from Tamandua tetradactyla, assembly GCF_023851605.1. NCBI lineage: Eukaryota > Metazoa > Chordata > Mammalia > Pilosa > Myrmecophagidae > Tamandua > Tamandua tetradactyla. Next base: position 96,316,799 of record NC_135337.1, on the reverse strand, counting down.
TATTCGAACCCGGGTCTCTCCGGCTGGGGAGAACGGAGGCGGGGGCTTCTCGGGACAACGGAGGCAGGTCTGTCGGCTCAGAGGCAAAGCTTCGCAGCGCGAGGCTGGCATGGGGGCGGCGTGGCAGGAGCCCGCGTCGCTGGGTGTCTCCGTAGGCCTCCGTTGTCCCTCGCGAAAAACGGAGGGGGGCTGGGGCTCGGCGACCCGCACGCTGTGCGTCTTCAGGCAGTGCCTGAACGTCTCTGTGCTTGGTGTTCTCAGTGCCTGGCTGGAAGCAGGGCCCTCGAGCATCCCCAGAGGGAACGCAGGCAGAGGCTGCGCGGTAGGATCAGCACCCCCCCCTTCCTCGAAGGCCCAGTCGCCTGCTTGCGGTCTCTTCTGGGCTGCTGGGGAGCCACAGAGGATGTGAGGGCAGCTCAGGGACGGGGTGCAGGAAACCCGCACCAGGCCCTTGCTTCCTGCCACATGTTCCTTCTCGGCTGTGTCCTGAGTACCACGTGTTGTTTTTAGGTGGCTGGACCTCTCTGGGGTCCCTCAGGGAGGGCTCCCAGGACCCCAACCCTGGGCAGAAGCTCAGAGGGGTCCCGGTGGAGACCTCAGGTTTTGCTGGCTGTTCAGGAAGGGTCCCCCGAGAGCCAGCGAGAGGACGCCCAAGCTTTTCTCCCAAAGGCTGTTGGTGCAGGAGGGCTGTGGGGTGAGGTGCAGCCCAGCAAGGGGCCGCGGGTGTGTGTGGGGGTGGCAGGAAGTTTTGCAGGAACCTGTGGGTTTCACTTTTGCTTCTGCGCCTCGGGCTGGGGAGCCATCCGTGCGCTGCTGTCACCCGTGGGCCTTGGTTTCTTCGCAGGCTGGGCCTGGCCCATGTCGTGACTTCCCACCCTCCCGTCTGCGCGGCCCTAGCGCCGTCGGGAGCGAGTCAGCAGTACACGTGCACGCCAGGCCCCGCGTGGGAGGCACTGGAGCCTCCTCCTGCCCCTGCAGGCACGCATGGGGAAACCGGGGCTCCGGTGCCTGCCCTGCCGTGGCCGCTGCTTCTCTCTCCCTCCCTGAGTTGCGGAGGCGGCTTGGAGCGTGTGGGTGAAGCGCTCCCCACGAGCACAGCTGTTGCCCGGCGACTGCTGTGGGGGGGATGAGGGGGGCGGTACCACTGGCAGCTTTCTTCTGCAGGGCGGAGGCTGGGGCCCAGCCAGGTGGAAACAACCCCCACGGTGTCCCAAGGCTGGGGGGCGGGGAGGACAGGACACAGGGGGACACGAGTGGGCTGAGGATCTGCAGAAGAGGAAGGCCAGGACCCCGTTTTTTCCTCGGATCAGGATGACATTTTGGGGGCTTGTGGAGAGGGGGCCTTGCAGAGACGGGGTCAATGGCTCTGGGGCCTGGTGCACAGGGTGAACTGGGGCACTGTCTAAAGCCCCTCCCCTTGGGTTTTGGGGCTCCCTGCTCTCCACCTGGGGAGCAGGTTGCTGGTGGACCTGGCAATAGCCACTGGAATCTGGAATGGAGGTCCAGACGCTGGACTGGGGTTTGCACCCCTTGCACTGGGTGCACATCCCGCCCGCCAGCGGGATGCCGTAGATTTTCCAGCGCCACACGTCCAGTGCCAGTCTGAAGTGTCCTGATACCACTGGGCCTCCAATGACCTCAGGGCCGTGAGGGGCCTGGGGGCTGGCACACAGCAGGGGTTCAGGGGACGTGCTGGCGCCCGGCCCCCCGTCCCAGCCTGGCTGGGCATGAGGTCCCCTGTGCCCGGGTCCGGGTCCAGCTGCCTGACACCTCCGTGTCCCCCCACCAGTTGCCGCAGTGGGAACCGCAAGAGCCTGGCGGTGGGGACGCCCTCGCCGACCCTCTCCCGGCCCCTGTCGCCACTGTCGGTGCCAACGGGTGAGTAGTGGGGGGCTGTGGGCAGGTACGGCGTCCTACACCACTGCCATCTGACTCAGCTGCCCCTCCTCCCGCAGCAGGCAGCAGCCCCCTAGACAGCCCACGGAACTTCTCCGCTGCGTCTGCTCTCAACTTCCCCTTTGCGCGAAGGTGAGTGGCCGAGGCATGATGTGGCGGGCGTGGGGGCTGGCAGGGGTGTCCCCCTGGGGGCTGTAACTGCCCCTCACGTGCCTTCTCCCCTGCCCTGGCCCCTTCTGCCCGCCATCTCCCCCCCATCCCCGGCTCCTACCCCAGGAAACTGCTGCCTTTGGTAGCTATATCTCATGCGGGGGTGGGGGGGCTACTCCCCCAAATCACTAAGCCACCTTGACACCAATCAGGCACCTACCGGGCCCTTCAATCCCACTCATTCATTTGACATTTATGGAGCGCCAACTGTATGCCAGGTGCCCAACTCACTCTTCCGTTCAGCAATGATTGAGCGCCTACTGGGCACCAGGCCCTTCCATCCCACTCATTCATGTGACATTTGTTGAGCCTGCTGAGGCCAGGCCTGTGCTGAGGGTTGAGGACACAGACAGGTGCAGGAGTGAAGGCTTTGGCCCCCAGGGGTCTTAAGTCTGGGGGGAACATGCACCCTGGTGGGGTCTTGGGGGGCAGTCTGGAAAAGGCGTCTGAAGGATGAGCAGAAGCACCCAGTGGATGCTGTGACAGGCCCCTTGCTAGGGGCACCCACCGGGCAGCTGCACCATGGCCCTCAGCACCCCCCTGCCCCCCGTTCCCTCTCCAGGGCTGACGGCAGAAGATGGTCCCTCGCGTCCCTCCCATCATCGGGCTATGGAACCAACACACCCAGCTCCACTGTCTCGGTACCATGCAGGGCGGGGGTGGTCTTGTCTTTGGTTTTCCTTTGGGGGTGGGACAGTTGTCAGTGAACAAATGTTGTGGCTGACTCTTCTGCCACCACATCAGGCAAAGCTGGGGTCCCCAAGAGGACCTAGTTTAGGGGTAACAGACATCTCCAGCCCATGGAATCAGGGGCTGCCAAAGGTGCAGGAATGGTGGGCTTTGTGAAGCAGGGGGTATTGGAGCTGGGGTTTTGAGGGATGCGTAGGAGTCAGGTGGGAGGTGGAGCATCACGGCCTCAGAGGTGGGCAAGAAACCTGGGCCACGAGGGTCGGAGCTGAGGGTCTGCCTCAGTACTGACCACGTGCCCCTGGCCTTGCCTCCCAGTCCATCTCATCCTCCCGGGAGCGCCTCCACCAGCTGCCGTTCCAGCCCACGCCCGACGAGCTGCACTTCCTGTCCAAGCACTTCCGCAGCTCGGACAGCGTGGCCGACGAGGAGGGGGGCCACCGCTCACCTCGCCTGCACCCCCGATCCCGCAGCCTCAGGTGCATTGCGACCCCTGACCCCGGGCTCCTCTTCCATCTGGTCTCTGGCCCTCAGGGTGTGCTTCACCCCACCCCCATGCTGGCCCCGTGACCTGAGCTGACCTTCCACCTTCAGCCCGGGACGCACGTCGGGGACCTTTGACAATGAGATCGTCATGATGAATCACGTGTACCGGGAGAGGTTCCCCAAGGTGTGCAGAGCCCCATTCCCCACCGCTGCGGCCATGGCCCGCCACCCGTCTTCCGGACACTCTGTTCCTCCACCCCTTCTGTCCGTTCCTGTGTCTGTTCCTCCTGCCCTCTGACACTGTCTCCCCTGGGCCCGCGCAGGCCACGGCACAGATGGAAGGCCGCCTGCGGGATTTCCTGGCGGCCTTCACGCCCGGGGACCGCCTGGCGCTGGCCGATGGCGTCCTGGGCTTCATCCACCACCAGATCGCTGAGCTGGCCCGCGACTGCCTGGCCAAGTCCGGGGAGGCACTCGTCACCTCCCGCTACTTCCTGGAGATGCAGGAGAAGCTGGAGCGGCTGCTGCAGGATGTGCGTGGGCTGTGGGGCTGGGGGTCCCCAGGAGGGGGCGTGGTCAGGGCCTGCCTTGACGCGACCCCTGCCCACCCCCAGGCCCACGAGCGCTCGGACAGTGAGGAGGTGGGCTTCGTGGTGCAGCTGGTCCGCAAGCTGCTCATCATCATCTCCCGGCCTGCACGGCTGCTGGAGTGCCTGGTGAGCCCTGCTCTCGTGGCCAGGCATGGGGTCCAGGCCCCACAATCCTGCCCGAGACCCCCGCAGAGGACCCAGCAGCTTTGGCTCCGAGAGGCACACAGAGGGTCCTCAGGCTGGGAGTGGCTTCCCCAGGGACATGCCAGATGTGCAAGGAAGGGTGTTCTGGGCAGCGGGAACAGCACATGCAAAGGCTCAGAGGCAGATGGACTGGTAGCCCGGCTGAGCAGCTTCCCTGCACTCCCAGGAGTTTGACCCTGAGGAGTTTTACCACCTGCTGGAGGCAGCTGAAGGCCAGGCGCGCGAAGGCCACGGTGTGAAGACGGACCTGCCGCGGTACATCATCGGGCAGCTGGGGCTGGCCAAGGACCCCCTGGAGGGTGAGCCGGGGGTGGGCCTAGGGGTGGGGCTGGGACTCGAACCCGAGCCCAGTTGACTCCAACGCTCCCGGCTGCTCTTAGCTCCCTGTGGCCCTGCCTCCGCCACCGCCGGGCCTGCCCTGGGGAAAGGGCCCAGGGTCCCACGTCAGGAAATTCCAGCTCAGGCTGGAAGTTCCCACGTGGCCCAGGAAGCTGGACTCTGAGTGGGCTGGGGGCAACAGGCCCAGGCGGAAAGACCCTAAATAGTTAGGCTAGGGGAGCTGGGGGCAGGCTCAGGGGGAGAGGGTGACCTGTCAGGGGTGGCTGGGGCTGGGAAGGAGAGCCCCCCTCCCTCCTCGTTCACAGGGTGCTGCTGCCCTATGAAACCCAGGCTGTGGCCACCTCTGCCCCCTCTAAAGCTGAGGAGAAGCAGGGGTCGGATCCAGGCACTGCCTTCTTTCCACCATCAGGCTCACCGAAGGGTCCCTCAGGGCTGCCCCTGCCCATCCCTGGGGTGGGAAACAATGGGGTCACCCCAGACACACCCTGGGCTGTGGGGAACATTAGGAGTCCGAGACCCACAGCAGCGCAGAGCTGGGGTTTGAGCACACAGAGCAAATCTGCAGTCAGGGCTTCCCATTGCTCATTCTAGAAGGTTCCCTACTGTACGGTCCCACCTTACAGGGTTTGCCTGAGACCTGGACACAATACGGTTTCCATGTGAGCAACATGGACGCTGGTCACCGTGACCCCAGCTCAGGATGGGTCCCGGGACCCTCGGGAAATCTTGGCATGATGGCTGGTGTAATTTGGAGAGGGTGGGAGCCGGGCGTGTCACACAGCAAGGGGTAGGGTATAGTGGCCCTGTTCGAACTGCTTCTTCCTTCTTGCAGAGATGGTGACGCTGAGTCACCTTGATGAAGGACAGGCCCCTGCCTCCGAATCCCCCGAGGTGAGTTCCAGAATTTCAGGGCCTCCCACATGTCTTGTCCTCTCTAGAAGGAACTGGGTTTGCTGAGATGTTGCATGTAGTAGGTCCTTAATAAATGCTTATGACTTGGGGGGAGGTGGGAACAAGTGGGACTGCCCTGTGAGAGGCATGAGTGGTGGGGTTGGAGGGGGCACTTGTAAGATGGGTTTTGAAGGATGTGTAGGAGTTTATGGGGAGGATGGGCACAGCTTGGGCAAAAGCTTAGAAACTTGGAAGCCAGTTTTGAGCGGTTTGGACCCGGGAGAAAGAATGTTCAGGTGCTGGGATCAGCGGTTTGGACCTGGGGGCAGGAGGAGCCCACTCTGTGGTGAGATGGGACCCTGAGCCCCTCCTGCTCACGCCCCAGAACCGGGTCCTGGTGGGCCCATCACGGAGGAAGCCCTGTGAGAGCGACTTTGAGACCATCAAGCTGATTAGCAACGGGGCCTACGGGTGAGTCTTTGGGCTCGGGAGACCCGGTTTCCCGCATGTGCTGGATGGCTGAGGGCTGGCACGTGTGCTCGTGGGTGTGCAGGTGGGGAAACTGAGGCCTGGAAAGGGAGGCAGGTACCTGTCCAAAGAGACCCGTGGCAGTAGGGGCAGCGGACAGGGACGGCTCCACCCATGAGCCACACCTTTACCTGCTGGGGGCGGTGGCTCCCTTGGGGCGGCTGCTGCAGGCGAGGGCCGGTCAGGAGGGCTGACGGCGCCCGCAGGGCCGTCTACCTGGTGCGGCACCGGGACACGCGGCAGCGCTTCGCCATCAAGAAGATCAACAAGCAGAACCTGATGCTGCGCAACCAGGTGCAGCAGGTGTTCGTGGAGCGCGACATCCTCACCTTCGCCGAGAATCCCTTCGTGGTGGGCATGTTCTGCTCCTTCGAGACGCGCCGCCACCTCTGCATGGTCATGGAGTACGTGGAAGGTGCGGGGCCCCGGGGGCCGGGTGGGGGTGGGGGGGCGAAGGGCGGCGAGTAGGAGTGGGGGCGAAGGGCCTCCGTGAGCCGCCCCCCGCCCCCAGGCGGCGACTGTGCCACGCTGCTGAAGAACATGGGCCCGCTGCCCGCGGACATGGCCCGCCTTTACTTCGCCGAGACGGTGCTGGCGCTCGAGTACCTGCACAGCTACGGCATCGTGCACCGCGACCTTAAGCCGGACAAGTGAGCGCGCGCGCGGCGGGGCCTGGGGCGGGGCCGAGGCGCCGAGGGGGCGGGGTCTGCGGTCCAGGGCGGGGTGGGGCCCTGGGCGGGCTAAGGCACCGAGGGGGCGCGGGGGAGAGGCTGAGAGGCAGAGGGGCGGGGTCTGCGGCATTTGGGGCGGGGTCGGAGCTCCAGGGGCCAGGCTGGGTGGGGCCGCGTCCCAGTGTGGGGGGCGGGGCTGGGGCGTGGAGGGCGGAGCCAGGGCTGGGGAGCCTGGGGGTAGGGTCCCAGGCGGAGCTGGAGCTGGGACTAGATGCCGAGGCAGGATGTGCAGATGTGGGCACGGAGGAGAGGACTACAGGACTTACTAAGCATCTGCTGTTTGCAGGGGAAGGACAATATGCTATGGGTGTGCTCCTGGGCAAAGGGAGGAAACGTGCACTTAGGAGGCACCAGCTGTGTGCTGGCTCAGGGACCACGGGCTTCACAAGCCCCTTGGGTGTGAGGAACGGACAGGCAAGTCTTGAGCGCCTACTGTGTCCTAGTGCAGTGAACAGGAAGAGAGGATGTGAGTTTTGAGAGCCTTGGGGCTTTTATTGTAGCATTTAGTAAGCACCTACTGGATGCCCAGCCCTCAGCAGGTGGCTGGGAGACACAGGTGTGAGCATAAAACTCCCTCATGCTTGTAACCGTGTGTGGTTTCAAAGCACTGCCTGCTGCACTTGTTGAGTACCAGCCGTGTACAGTGGAAGGGCTCTCTGTTTATCCAGTGGGTAAGATCCCCACTCTTTCTTTGGGCACTTGCAGTGAGGAGATGTGCATATGGGGTTGAGAGTCATGCATGCTTCGAGGGCGCTTTGCAGTGTGCCCTCGAAGCATGCAGGGAAAAGCAAATGTGGATTTGGCACCTGCTGATTAGCGCTCAAAGGAACCCAGGTGGGAATATGAACAATTCACATACTACTGACCCTTCTGGTTTACAGAGGATTTTGTATTTGCGCTAGCATGTATTTATTGTGCACCAGCTGTGTACAAAGCAAGTACATCAACAGTTATTAGGCAGCAACTTTGAGCCAGGCCTAGAACAGGGTTTGGGTAATTTAATTATCTTTTTGTAACTATGTGCTTTTTTTGGTCAGCATGCATTGAGCACCTACTGTGTGCAGGGTCCAGGGTTTCCTTTCTCAGATGGAGAAGCTGAGTCCTTTTCCATCGGAGCAGGTTGGGGCAGGCTCAGAATGAGCCTGAGGCCTTCTGAGAGCCCAAAGCAGCACCTGTTCTTCTGAGCCCAGGCCCCTGATCTGCAAATTGGGGCAGGAAGCCTCCCCCCTTCCCCCTGGATTTCCGGAAAGGATGGGGGCACAGAGTAGGTGCTTGAGTCTCTTCTCCTTTTCACTTGGGAAAATTTAAAATACACCCAAAGTTCTGTCCCCCACCAGAATCCATTATTCAACTTCCAGTGCTCTTAACGCCCTTTCCCTCCCACTCCTTGGCCCCCCTTCCCACTGGGGGATTTGAAGCACATCTTTTCATTTGTACGAAAGAGAAGCAATTTTACATGGGCAGGCACCGGGAATCGAACCCGGGTCCTGGGGCATGGCAGGCAAGCAGTCTTGCCTGCTGAGCCACCGTGGCCCGCCCAAGAAGCAACTTTAAATGGCACATGCAGTTACTGCTCAAGAATTGGGCATTTTTTAACAGTGGTGAGGCCTGTCAGAGCTCAAGAAACATTTGCTGTCCCCTCGATGGATGGCCTACTCACAGGGCTTTGGTTTTAGGAGACAAAGGCTGCCCCTGGTTACTGTGCAGAATGACTTCTACACAGCAGGTATTTAGAGTAGCTGCTCAGGAAAGGTGCTTCATTTTTAAAAACAGTAGTCATACCTAGGCATATGGACTTGTTTCTTTATAGAGTTAGGGCAAACAGTGGGTGCCCAATAAATGGCTTATTAGGCAATGGATATGCACAGAGAGTTCTCAGGGAACTTATCTTCTAGCGGCAGAGGGACACAGGAACACGGGAAAATGTGGCTTGGTGCAGAGGCTGCATATGACTCTGTCATTTAAGAGTTGTTATGCAATTCATAGGAAATTGCAAACAGTGCACACAGTAGGGGTGGAGATTTTTCAAAAATGGGTGCACAAAGAAGATACACAGAAATATCTCTTTGTATAGCAGCTGCTCAAGGTATGTTCGCTCTTCAACAGGGAATGTAAATCATAGGTGCCCCTGAAATGTTTGATTTGTTAAAATACTGGATACAGGAGCTGGTGTACAGGAATATATGGTAATACAGCCAGGAGGTGCTCAAGAGACTTTGCCACACCACAGGCACAGTCAGATTTATTTTTGAATAGCTGAGTATATGATAGGTCCTCAAGCTGCCCTGGATATAGCCAGCGGGTGCCCAGAGTTGTCTGCTTGGTCCTATAGTGGCTGTGAATGTGGTTGCGTACAATGGGTGCTTTCTTGGCACCCCGGGTGGGACCTCGTGCTTGTCCCTGTGCAGTTCAGGGAGAGGTGAGTTCTGGGTTGGCCCCCCAACCCTGACCTTCCTCCCCTCCCCCAGCTTGCTTATCACCTCACTGGGCCATATCAAGCTGACCGACTTCGGCCTGTCCAAAATTGGGCTCATGAACATGGCCACCAACCTCTACGAGGGCCACATTGAGAAGGACGCCCGGGAGTTTGTGGACAAGCAGGTACACCGGGGATGTGACTTCACCCCCACCCATTCAGCCTGGGGCCCCGTCTCTTGAGTTCACCTACCCACCAGAAAATAGGGAAGGCAAGGGATTGGAATAAACAAGAGTCTACTTGAGAACGGGACTTGTAGCTGGGGTTTTGAAGGATGCATAGGAGTTCGCCAGGAAACAAAATGAGCTTCCCCAGAACCCCTACCCCCATGCTATGTTCCCAGCCTGGCTCCCCCTTTCTCCCAATGTCCCTGGTTTTGGGACAGCCTGACATTGCCCATTCCATCGTCCCAGGTGTGCGGGACGCCCGAATACATTGCGCCTGAGGTGATATTCCGCCAGGGCTATGGGAAGCCTGTAGACTGGTGGGCCATGGGCGTCATACTCTACGAGTTCCTCGTGGGCTGCGTGCCCTTCTTCGGGGACACACCGGAGGAGCTCTTCGGGCAGGTGGTCAGCGGTGCGTACCCCGCCCCCATCCCACCTCCATCCTGGTGGCCCCAGGTTCGAGTCCCTGCCCCACTGTGGATCTCAGCAATGGCTCCCCAGTCAGGGGAGGGGACAGTCCACGTGAGGATGGGGCCCTGGGGATGCAGTTGAGGAGACAGAGGAACAGACAACCCCGCCCCTGGTGGGAAGAGTAAGCACGACGCATAAACACATATGGAGCAGAGGAGAAAAGTGCCGAGGAGAAGGTGGGACGAGACAGGGAGGGCTGTGGGGTGCTTCACTGGTAGGGCGTTGGCTGTATAAATAGGAGCTCATGGAAGACTCGCTGGGGAGTTGCCTGTGCAAGAGAGGGAGCCCTGGGACAGTAGGGGAGGCTCTGGGGGTGTGGGTTGGGGAGCACAGCTGCAAAGGCTGAGAGGTGGGCTGGAGCCTGGCGCTGTAGGTGGGGCAGGCTGTGTGGCTGAGGGTGGGGTGGGGGGAGGTGGGGGGAAGTGGAGAGAGGTGAGAGGAGTGCTGTCAGCCCCCTCACGCCCCCCTCCCCTCATCTCAGATGAGATCATGTGGCCTGAGGGGGACGAGGCCCTCCCAGCAGATGCCCAGGACCTCATCAACAGGCTGCTCCGGCAGAGCCCGCTGGACCGGCTGGGGACTGGTAGGTGTGGGGACAGGGCCCGGGCTGAGAGGGAATTGGGCAGACAAGAGCTCTACTTGGTCGGCTGCACAGAGGAGTGGACTTGGAGCTGGGGTTTTGAAGGATGCATAGGAGTTTGCCAGGGAAGAAACAGCAGGGCACTGGCCCAGTTCCCCTAGGCACCTGGGGAGTAGGTATGAGAATATTTGGGATCTGGGCAAATATGTGTCCACTTCAGGTTAGGTTCACGACTGAGGTTTGACCAAAAGCGAGGGTGGTTGCAGCCACTGCCGCATGTGGGGCCATCTCTCTGGATGGCGGAAACTTAGACTTCACTGTGGGAAGACCAGGGCTCTGGACACTGGCTGGCTTGGACCCAAGCTGTGGCTCGGTCTCCCGCCCGCCCTTGGATCCTGTCTAGGCACAAAGGCAAACAGTGCTGGTTTGCTCCCGGCGCTGTACTTGGGCCCAGCCTGCAGCCCTTGCTGCCCCGGTCCAGCCAACCAGTCCTTAGGTACCAGCTGCCTGCCGTGGGGCAGAGGGGCCCGCGGGACTCAGCTGGGTGTGTCCCCAGGTGGCACCCACGAGGTGAAGCAGCATCCCTTCTTCCGAGCGCTGGACTGGACAGGGCTCCTGCGGCACAAGGCCGAGTTCGTGCCGCAGCTGGAAGCCGAGGACGACACCAGCTACTTTGACAGTATGTGGGGGGGCCCTGAGGAGGGGCCCTGGGGGACCCTGCTATCCCACAGTCCTCTGGGGTGGGTTTTAGGGGGTGTTTGCTTGAGTTTGGTGCCTGGCCCCATCTGGCCTGGTGCTTCCAACTTCCCCAGTATTCCGAGAAGTTGGGGGGTGTATCTGCCGGTCACCCCTTGGCTGGGATTTCCTGTGAGTCCAGGAAGAAGAGGCTAGAGCCCACCCCCCCCCCCTTAAGCTTGCAGAGGGGAACTGAGGCACTGTGTGTCACTCTCTTGCTTCCTGGATGTCCGGCCTGACCCAGCGTGGGGCGTGGGTGCCCTGTACTGCACAGGAATGGGAGGGGCTGCTGCCCTGGCTGGTGCCCATTTTGGGGAGGCCCCTCCCTTGGCGCAGCTGGTGGGCGCCACGAGTCTCCCTGTCCCTGCTCGGAGCGAACACCCTCGGTTTCCAGCTTCCGGGGCCCACTGCACACACTTTTTTTTTTTTTTTTTAACTTTTTTATTAATTAAAAAAAATTAAGAAACAAAACATTTAGATATCATTCCATGCTACATATACAATCAGTAATTCTTAACCCACTGCACACTCTTGAGCACATCAGGGGTCCCCTCTTTCCACCTGTTTCTCCTTCTGTGAAACAGGGAGCATCCTTTGCAGCTGAGACGCGAGATTTTACCTATTTCTGGGTATCCCATTTCAAGGGTGAGGATGCGAGGCTTAGGGACAGGAGCCCGCCTGGGGCCCACAGGTGTTAGGGACACAGCCGGGCTCTCACCCAGACACCCGCCCCTCCGCTCTGGCCTTGCCGGGGCCCTGAGTGCATCAGGTCTGGTCCGCCTCAGGGAGCCCTGCCTGGGAGCCCCCTGGCCCCTCGGCCTCAGGCCGCCCCTGTCCTGCCTACAGCCCGCTCGGAGCGCTACCGCCACCTTGGTTCTGAGGACGACGAGAGCAACGATGAGGAGTCCTCCACGGAGATCCCCCAGTTCTCCTCCTGCTCCCACAGGTTTAGCAAGGTGGGCCGGGGCCTGGGGTGGCGCGTGGGAGGCCACCCCGTCTCCTGCGGGGCTTGCTCTGGTTTTGTGGTGAAATGCGTACACCATGACCTCTGCCACTATAACCGTTTCAAAGAGCGTAATTCCTGTGGTCGTGACACCACCTCTGTCTCGTCCTCAAACATTTCGTTACCCCAGAGGGGACCCCGACCCGTTCCTTTCACCCGCCCCTGGCCACCCCCGACCTGCCGCTGTCTCTGCTTTGCCTGCTCTGGACGTTTCCTGTGAGTGGAATCGCGTGATATTTGCCCTCTGCTGCCTGGTTTCCTGGTTGCGTGTGCTGTTTTTGAGGTCCACCCATGTTGGGGTGTGTGTCAGTGCCTCATTACTTTTTAGGGCCAAATCATGCTTGCTTCCATGGATGCACTGCATCTGGTTGAACCATTTATCCATCTCTGGACAACTGGGCTCTCTCCCCTGTGGTCTGATGTGGCTAGAGCTGCTGGGCAGCGTGTTAACCTTGTGGCCTCACAAAGTTTAACTCAGATTCCTTCCTTCATTCATAATGTGATCAAAAGATCCTCGGCCCTTCACAAGCTGCCAGCTGGCCCCCTAGTTAGCTGGGCCGCTCTGACCCTCACTTTCCTTGTTTGTACGTGAGTGAAAGACTCCACTCTCGTGAGGGATGTGGGAGTGAGGATTGAAGGAAGTGGGGCTCACATAGGATATGCCTGAGTAAGCCAGCTCTGGGCCAGGGTGTGGCTGCCTGCCATCACCGCTGCTGTTTTCAGCATGACTCTTTGTTCCCTCCCAGGTCTACAGCAGCTCTGAGTTCCTGGCTGTCCAGCCCACCCCAGCTTTAGCCGAAAGGAGCTTCAGCGAGGATCAGGAGGAGGGCTGGTTGCGCAGCAGCGAGGGCGAGTCTGGCCGTGGGCCGAGCACTGAGGTCCGGTACGTGGGCTGGGGAGTACCAGTATCTCCAGCTCCTGAGACTGCCTGGAGGTGGAGCTGCAAAATCTGACATTGGAGGTAGTTTCCCAGTGGCCCTGGAGAAAAGGGCTGCTTACACTCTTTCCCTGCCCCAAATGCCCTTTGCTAACAAACTCCTATTTGTCCTTCCAAGCCCAGACCCAGCAGAAATAACCAACGTCTTCTAGAGGATGGATGTTGGAAGCTGGGTTTTGAAGGATGAATAGGAGTTCCCTGGGTGTATGTGGAAGACGGTGCAGGCAGTGGGAACTCACCCTGTATTTGCAAATTGCCTCTGACTCCAGGCAGAAGAGTTCTGATGTGGCCCCCAGGGGGGATGCGGTTCCCTGGGGTGCAGGCGCCTGGTGGTTGTGACGTGGCTCCTTCTTTCCTCCAGACTGCGGTCCTGGACATCTTCAGGTTCTTCCTGCCACTCATCTTCATCCCAGCCTGAGCAAGGCCCGAGCCCCACTCTCTCGAACACCATCAGCCTGGACACCATGCCCAAATTTGCCTTCTCGTCAGAGGACGAGGGGGCAGGCCCAGTCCCTGCAGGTTCTGAGAGGCCTGTCTTCATTCTGGGAGAGCCAGACCTACCCCCCGCGGCCACTCCAGTGATGCCCAAAACTTCAAATCTTTCTGGTAGGTGGGGGCCTGGAGTGGAGGAAAGTATTCGGGAAAACTTCCCAGCAGAGAGACTATTTGAGATGGGTTTTCAGGGCTGTGTAGTTCATCAGCAACCACATTCCTTTGTCTAACAGGGCCTTTATAAGAGGAGAGGCCTTAGAGAGGGTCGTGGCTGTGAAAAGACCCCTGACTCGAAACTCCCAGATTGTAGGGTCCGGGTGGGGGGGCATTCTGCAGCAGGGGTGGGGGTGGGGGTGGGGGCCGGGGGATGGGGGACTTGCAGAATGGAGCTGTCCAGCAGAGGAAGAGGGATCTGCATGAGCAAAATCCAAGAGGCCGGACTGAGCAGGTGCTGGGTGGGGAGAAGGACGAGGGGCGCCAGGCTGACCCCCGTGTGCCTCCCTCGCCCCAGCCGACACCGCCGCACTCAGCCACGCGCGTCTGCGCAGTAACAGCATCGGCGCCCGCCACTCTGCGCCGCGAGCCCTGGACTTGGGGCGGGGCCGCCGCCTCGGGGGCTCCAAGGACCCCGCCCCAGAGAAGCCCCGGGTGTCCCCAGGCCGGGGTCGCGTGCCCAAGTCAGCTTCGGCCTCGGCGCTGTCGCTCATCATCACCGCAGGTAGCTCCGCGTTTTCGCTGCCCGGGGTGGGGGTTGGGGTGGGTGGGGGGTGGTCATGGGGAGGCCCGGCCCCCCAGGGACGTGACGCCCCCTCCCCGCAGACGACGGCAGCAGCGGCGGCCCACTCATGAGCCCCCTGTCCCCTCGCTCGCTGTCCTCCAACCCGTCCTCGCGCGACTCGTCGCCCAGCCGAGACCCATCCCCCGTGTGCGGCAGCCCGCGGCCGCCCATAGTCATCCACAGCTCGGGCAGGAAGTACGGCTTCAGCCTGCGGGCTGTCCGCGTTTACATGGGCGACAGCGACGTCTACACCGTGCACCACGTGGTCTGGGTGAGCGCCGGCCCGCCCCGCCGGCGGGGAGGAGGGCGAGAGCCGCAGGGGCGGACGCCCTGCAGGGGCCCCCAAGTTCGGGGAAACTGAGGCAGCGGAGGCTTGCCAGAGTTGTGGCGAGAGGGGAAGGTCTCCGGACCCGCTGCGGCGCTGACCCCGCCCTCTCCCGCCCCCAGGGCGTGGAGGAGGGGAGCCCCGCCCAGGAGGCAGGCCTGCGGGCCGGGGACCTGGTCACTCACATCAACGGGGAGTCGGTGCTGGGGCTGGTGCACAGGGACGTGGTGGAGCTGCTGCTGAAGGTGCGCGCCCCGGCCCCCAGGGCTCCCGGGACCACCCCCCACACTCCCCGTCGAGGCTCCCTGCTCTGCACCCCACCTCCAGGCCCGGCCCCACCCCCGCCCCGTTAGGCCTGTGCTTCAGGTCTTCTTTCACAGCCCCGCTGCATTGCCTCCTCCAGGAAGGCCTCCATGACCCCTGCGCCCACGCGCTGGGGACATCTGCGGCCTTTGCTCACCCAGTCGTGGACGGGGGGGCAGCGTCTCTGAGGCTGGGGTCTGGGGGGAGGCCCCGTGTTGGCAGCTCCCGGCACCCGTGGGTGGGTTGGTAGGCGCAGGGCTCTATGGAGGGGGGCGGGAGGGGGGCATGTGTCCTTGGCTGGATTATGGGTCATGAGGTGAGTGGAGGGGTTGGGCGGGGGAGACCCTGGGGGACGAATGGACAGATGTGGGGTGGGTGGACGGTAGGACCCTGGGGGATTGGAGGGCTGGAGGGCAGGGCCCTGGGGGTCCTGCCGGGGTGGGCCGCTGGCGCCCGGTGGGCAAGGGGAGCAGATGCGACGGCAGATTGGAGGTCCGGGCTGGGGGAGGGACGGAGCGGGTGGGGTGGGGGCGCCAGCCGGGCAGAGGCGCCGGGGCAGGGGCACAGCGGCGACCCCGGTCCTGTCGTTGGCAGAGCCGCCACAAGGTGGCGCTGCGCACCACGGCGCTGGAGAACACGTCCATCAAGGTGGGCCCCGCCCGCAAGAACGTGGCCCGGGGCCGCATGGCGCGCAGGAGCAAGCGCAGCCGGCGGCGGGAGACCCAGGACCGGTGAGCGGGGAGGGCCGCGGGGCGGGAGCCGTGAGGGAGCCGCGGGGGGCGGGGCGGGGGCGACCGCTACCTGGCTCACTCGCTCGCCCTCCCAGGCGCAAGTCGCTCTTCAAGAAGATCTCCAAGCAGTCCTCGGTGCTGCACAGCAGCCGCAGCTTCTCCTCGGGCCTCCACCACTCGCTGTCCTCCAGCGAGAGCCTCCCAGGCTCCCCCACCCACAGCCTGTCCCCCAGCCCCACCACTCCCTGCCGCAGCCCGGCACCCGACGCCCCGGCAGGTGGGTGCGCCCCGGAGCCCCAGGAGGAGGGAGGGTGGGAGACAAAGTGCCCGGAAGGGCCATCCCAGTGTCCCGGAGTTCAGAGTGCAGCCTGTGGAGGGAGGAGTGACCAGAGGTTGGTGCAAAGGGCAGGGAAGGGGAATCTGGGGCTTTGATGGACGAGTAAGAGTTTACCAGATTGACCAGAGGGGACCAGACAGGGGTGATGATGTGCAAACTGAGGGGAGGCTGCTGGGTGGGTTGGGGGACGGGATTGTGCAGAGCTTCCAATGCTGGGCTGAGGCGCCATGGAGAGCCATGGAGGATGGAAGAACTGGGGAGGTGGGGAGGGCCTGATAATGACTGAGTGTTGAAAACAATTCTGGGACAGGAAAACAC
Source organism: Tamandua tetradactyla (assembly GCF_023851605.1). Classification (NCBI taxonomy): domain Eukaryota; kingdom Metazoa; phylum Chordata; class Mammalia; order Pilosa; family Myrmecophagidae; genus Tamandua; species Tamandua tetradactyla. The sequence continues at coordinate 96,300,584 of NC_135337.1, read as the reverse complement.
AGTAACAACCCAACCCTGATGGCCCCCAGTCTGCGGGACATAGGGCAGACAGACATCCCCAGCCGCGCTCGGTCCAGGCTGGAGGGAGGGACCAGGTCAGGGGAACTACAGGAGGCTTCCTGGAGGAGGGGGCATGGCACCTGGGCTTTGATGGATGCAGAGGAGTTCACTAGATCTAGGCAGAGGTGAGGGCCTGTGCCATGGCCAGGAGGCAGGAAGGCAGGTGGCCCTGACGCGAGCCTTGTTGCCTGCAGACCCCGCGTCCCCGCCCAGCGCGTCGCCGAGCTCCAGCAGCCCCGCCTCCCCGGCGGCCGCGGGCCACGCCCGCCCCAGCTCCTTGCACGGCCTGGCTGCCAAGCTGGGGCCGCCGCGGGCCAAGGGCGGCCGCCGCAAGTCCACCAGCAGCATCCCGCCGTCCCCGCTGGCCTGCGCGCCCGGGCCCGCCCCGCCGCCCCGCTCGCCATCGCCCCTGCCCGGCCACCCGCCCGCGGCCACCCGCTCCCCGCGCCTGCGTCGCGGCCAGTCGGCCGACAAGCTGGGGACGGGCGAGCGGCTGGACGCGGAGCCTGGGCGCCGTGGGCGCGGGCCGGACGCCGAGCTCGTGGTCATGCGGCGGCTGCACTTGTCCGAGCGCCGAGACTCCTTCAAGAAGCAGGAGGCGGTGCAGGAAGTGAGCTTCGACGAGGACGCGGCAGGGCCGCCCGGCGGAGTGCCGCGCATCGCCGTGGAGGGCGCAGAGCCCGGACCCGCGGGCAGGGACTGAGCCGCTGCCCCCAGCCCCCACGCCTCGCGCCGTCGGGGCAGCGCTGTGTCCCCCTACACACACACACAGCCGACGCCGGGTCTCCGTCCCGGGAAGGCGGCGGCGCAGCCTCGCGCTCAGGGCGAGGGGGCATCGGAGTGGGCAGGGTGGCCTTGTAAATAGCAGCAGGTCCCCACCCCACCCCCGCGATTAATTTATTACTTTTTATAAGTGACCGCCTGGCAGAGCTGCCCCCCACCGCCGCCCTTGCACCACCCGGCCTGCACCCCGGGCTGAGAGGGGGCACCTGGCACAAGTGCCCTGTGCACCTGTTTTCTGTATTTAATGTGTGTGTGTCCCCTGACCCCATCCCTCCCTCACCCGAGTCCCGCCGATTGGAGGGGACAGCCTGCCTGGTTGCGCCCGGGTGGCTGCTACGTGGAGTCCACAGCAGGTCTCCTGCCCCACACACCACTGCTGGGCTCCGCCGGAGCCCACGCCTCATCTCAGCTGTCCTCTGTCCACCTGGAGTCTGTCTCCAGTGCTGCAGTCTTCAGCCCCAGGACTGTGGGTTACCACGGAGGTCTTTGGGGACCTCCCAGGGAAAGCCCTCGATGGTGGATGGCTTCCAGGGCTTTCTAGCTAGGGGGTGGGGGGCTCAGAAGTTTGCATGAGAACCGTAACTGAGGACAGTGAGGCCAAAGTTTGGATTCTGTCTTTACTGTGTGGCCTTGGGGAAATAGCTTCCCTACTCTGTGCCTCAGTTTCCTTCTGTTTACAAGACTAATTCCAACAACTATTTGTTAAGCGCCTACTGTGTGCCAAGAGCTTTTACTTGTGCCAAAAGCTTTTACTCGTGGGTTCTCCCTTGCACACCCAACCTTGAGAAGGTGAGAGGGGGTGTCTTTTTACAGACAAGACCCAGCCAGTCGCGGCTGAAGAGGGTATCAGCCAGGCAGGCCCTGTCATGGGTCACGGAGGGGCCTGAATGGAGGGTCTGATGACAGGTATATCCTAGATCTGCCCTGTGATGCCGTATGGCCCAGGAAAAGCCATTTGGCTTCCCCCTTTGGAGGCAGCTGACGCGATGGCTCAGTTCCATTTGGCAAGGATACATCTGTGTCCCTCCCTGAGACCCCCGCCCAGTGCTGTCTGAGGCTGTGCATGACTTGCCCTCGCCTTCCATCCCAGAGTTGGCAGTGAATAAAAGCCCAGTGTTTACTAAGAGGAGGTTCAGTGTCTGGATTTGTGGGGGGCAGACTGGAGTACTGGGGGAGAAAGCCCCTCGGCTCTGCAAAGCACTCTCTGGGCCCCTCGGCCGAACGGTCCCTTACCACCATCTCCTCCCCATTCAAGCAGTAAAACTCCGTGCTATTTCCTGAAGGGTCATTTGAAGTGGGTTTTGAAGGCTGTTTGGGAGTTCGCCGTTGAGCTGTTCCGTGACTTCTCTGGTCCTGACCAGCTGCCCTGCCCCTCCAAGGACTCCACTGCCGCTCTGCCCTTAAAGGGTTCATGTAGACACGGCCCTGGGACCCTGAGTACTGCTGATAAAATAAACCCTCCTTCTGCCCCTTCCGTCCGGGTCTTTGCTTAGGCTGGGCCCTAACGCTTTAAACGCTCGCAGACGACCTGAGCCCAGCTTGGGCCGGCGCGTCCAGCTGCTTGCGCTTGTCCGCTTCCGAGTTCTTCGGCTATTTCCATAAACGATCGGGAGCCCCTGAGCAAAATCTCGGTTTCGCGCTTCCTCGGACAGACCTCGCGGTCGTTCGGCTGTTTCCGGAAAAGCTCAGCTTTCCCCGCTCCGCGGCCTGCTTGTTCCCTGCACTCGGGGCCGCCCTCTGAAGTCGCCCATAGTTCGGCAACTTCCGAGTCTCATCTGTCAGGGTCGAGCACACTGGCGACCTCCGAGCTCAGCCTGCGTTCCGCCACTTCAGCCCCAGCAGGCTCGGCCATTTCCAGAGCCGCTGGGGCGTCTCTGCACCAGCCGAATCCTGCCTAGCGCGAACGAGCCTCGGGGCGTTCGGCCAACCTGATGGCGCTCGGCTACATCCGGAAGTGCTCGGCGATCGCGGGGCCTCCTAGCTTCCGCCAGTCCCGCGGGAGGACGCGCGGCTCCTCCCGGAAACACTCTGGCGTCTGTGGGCGCCTGAGCCTCAGTGCGCCCGCCCGGCCCGAACGCGCTCGGCTCTTTCCGCCGGGGGCGGGCCCGGCCGCTCGGCTCCGCGGCTGCGGCGGAGGCGGGGTCCCCCGGGCTGCGGCGACGGCGGCCGCGGCGGAGCCACGGGGCGGGCTCGGCGTGACGGCGACCGCGAGGGCCACCAGGTGTGTCCGTGGGGCTGGACGGGCAGGCCGGGGGCGGCCGGGAGGGGCTCGGGCCGCGCGCGGCCGGGCTGGGGGCCGTCGCGGGGGAGGGCCTGGGGCTGGCTACGGTCGCGCGGGCTGGCCGGGGGCGGGCCGGGATCCCGGGCCGCGGTGGGGGCTGCAGCCGCGGCCCCGAGGGGCGGGAGGCCCTGCGCTGCCGGGGCGTCGGGGGTGCCGGACGGGGCGGGGGGCGGGGGGTCGACCCCACTTCCGGTGCCCGGGCCGCGCCGCGGGGTCCACGCGTGCAGCCGGCGCGCGCGCCAGCCCGGGGCCTGCAGACCCCGCCCGCGGCTGCCTCCGGCTTCGGGGTGCGCTGGGTCCCGGGCGTGTGCAGACGTGTGCGCAGCGGGGCGCGGAGGCGGGTGGTCCGGGCAGGCGGGGACAGGCCCCTCCCTGGACGTGCTCTCGGAGCCTCAGTTTCCCCACCTGTAGAATGGGTGTGACCAGGACCAGGCTGGGGGGCAGTGGGGGCTGCGCTTGGACACCTGGGCTCCTGGAGCAGGGGACAACACCCCCAACCCTGGCCCTGTGGTCGCAGGCCTTGCTCAGACAGCCACTCCCAGCCTCGGCAGCGCCCCCTCCCCAAAGCCTTTGCTCCTGCTTTCCTGAGGCGGCGCCTCCTCCCACTCTCTTTGAGGACCCGCCCCCCTGGGCACCCCAGTCTCATCCTGCTGGCTTGGGAGTGCCTGTGCCGCTGTCTCCCTGAGACTGAGGACTCTAGCAGGGAAGCATCCCCCTCAAGCTGTCCATGGTGGGCCCCTAACCAGGGAGCCCCCCTGCCGGCTGCCCACCCTGAGTGTAACCATTTGGCCACGCAGGCTCCTGCCTACGCCAGCCCTAGGTGGCACAGTTGGGTGGGTGGGTCTGTGTTCAAGTCCTGGCTTCTGCTCCGAGCCTCAGTTTCCCCACCTCATGCTTGTTGGTGAGCTGATCCCACAGTACGCTCTGGGTGGGTCCTGCTTCCAGTGCCCATCTCACAGATGAGGAAACTGATGCCCAGGGAAGGGTAGGGTGGTCTGCGGGACTCACAGCCAGACCTCACCCATCTCGAGTTGGGTCAGGAGGCATCGCGGTCTGGCTGATTCAGTCCCTCTCCCAGGTGGAGTGAGCAGCGGCCGTGGGAGCATGCTGGCAGCCTGTGCCCTCGGCCCCCTCACCTGGCACAGCTGCAGGACCGACATCCCGGGGCGCCGGTGGCCCCCAACGTGAGGGTGTGAGTGGCCGGCCCAGCCCCCTGGCCCAGTGACCCGTGCGGGCACCGCCCACCCTTTCCCAGCCTGTGGCTGATGGTGCAGAGATCAGGGGCCCCCGGCCAGGGGTGGCGGTGATGGTGGACAGTGAGGCCTGAGCGGCCGCACGGCGTCCCCTGGTTTGACTCCACACCTGGCCTTCATGGTGCAGAGACAGGCCTGAGCGGGTGCCCAATGGCGCCCCAGGAGGCCCCCTGACTGCCCGCGCCCCTGCCCGCCATGGCGGGCCCCGAGGGCTTCCAGTATCGTGCGCTGTTCCCCTTCCGCCGGGAGCGGCCTGAGGACCTGGAGCTGCTGCCTGGGGACGTTCTGGTGGTGAGCCGCGCGGCCCTGCAGGCGCTGGGCGTGGCCGACGGTGGCGAGCGCTGCCCCCAGAGTGTGGGCTGGATACCTGGCCTCAACGAGCGCACACGGCAGCGGGGAGACTTCCCCGGCACCTACGTCGAGTTCCTGGGGCCCGTGGCCCGGGGTGGCTCCCGCGGCCCCCGCCCCCTGCCCGCCCGACCCCATGACGGGCCCCCAGAGCCAGGTGAGCGGCCACACAGCAGGCTACGGGACTCCCCTCGGACCCTCGGTCTTGTCTTTCCAGGAGGGCTGCTGCCCATTTGAGGGGAGGAGGTGGAATAAGGACTCCGGGTCTGTTGACAAGTGCTGAGTGCACAGCTGCTGGGAACCAGGCTGTGAGGAAGGGGCCAGGCATGGGGACAGCTGGGGTGGACGGTCCAGGCAGCGGACACAGCATGAATACAGGCTGGGAGGTGGGGACATAATGGCAGTTCCAGGAACAGCCAGCCTGGCCTTGGGAGTCGTGTGAGAAGCGTGGGGTAGAGTGCCCAGAGGTCAGGGAATGCTCAGTAGGATTCAGAGGCTTGGCCTCCATTCTGCAGTTTGCAGATGGCGTGCCCCAAGGATTCCCCTTTGTTGCCCTGATTTTGCCTGGTTTTCAAGAGGAAAGGAGCCACAAAGCACAGAGACGATGGGATATGCGGCCAGGCGGGCATGAGGACCCTCACATCCCTCCCCAGAGACTCTCTGCTGTTCCCGCTTCCAAGGGGTGTGCTGAGAGCAGACTTGGGCAGTGAGCATACACTGAAACTCTACAAATGCTGGGCAGGAAATGTGGGGCCAGCCGGGGAAGCAGGCCCAGCATGCAGGGGGGCCTCTGATGCCCGGGTCCCCAGATGGGGGCTCTTGGCCTCTGGGCCTGGAGGAGCAGGAGTGGCCCTGCCCGGGCTCCCAGCCAGCAGCTGCCTGTGTGCCTGGGAACAGCCCACCCACCCCCGCCCCCCGCTGGCCTTGGGCCAGCCCCCTCCACCGCCCCTCAGGCCGCAACCCCCCCTCCAGCCCTCCTGGGCCGCCTACTTGGGGCTGCAGCTGCCTGGGTTTCTGCCATTCTGCCCGCAAAGAGGCCAGGGCCCCAGTGTGGCCGGCTGGGCTTCCCCCTGGGCCCGGGACCTGGTCCGTAGGTGGGTCACCCCGTTCTCAGCCCCCTACTCCCTGCCTGAGTGCAGAGAGGCCACAGATGAGTTTTAGGGGCTGCGTTTTCAGAACCAGGACCTCACGCCCCACACCCGCATCCCGGGATCTTGCTGTGTCCCTTCACTTTTTCCTTCTCTCCTCTGGCATTTCACATGCAGCTGGGTCTCTCTCCAGCTCCAGACGCCAGCTGGCCCGTCGTTCAGGGAGGGTCAGCTGGCGGGGACGGAGCTCGGGTGCTCCTGGACAGAGCTGCCCCACGCAGGGGCCCCGGGGTACCCCAAGGGACGCAGCATCTCGAAAAGGAGGCCATGGCGTCTTGCCAGGGCAGAGTGGCTTAGGACAGGGAGACGGCCCTTGGGAGCAGGTGCCCAGGCCCCGGCGGGCTCCGTGCCTCCCAGCCTCTTCGGTATGGGTCCCATGCAGGGAGAGAGCATGCCCTCAGCCTGGTTCTCACTCAGGCAGCCAGGCCCTGCCTGGGCCCGGGGTCACAGCCCTGGCTGCTGGTGGCTTTCCTGGCCATGCCGTGAGCCAGGCAGCTTGACATGAGGGAAATTCCTCCTCTCCCGGCTCTGGGAGCTGGAAGCTGGTGACGAGGGGGTGGGGGGCTCCCAGCTGCCTCCCTCCCTGCTGCCCCCACCCAACCTCTGCCCCTGTGTGGCCCCTCCTCTGGCAGGGCCTTCTCTATTCATAGGGACCCCTGTCATTGGATTTAAGGGCACCCTACCCCAGCACAGTCCCATCTCGAGATCTTTCACTTAGTTCTGTCTGCTGAGATCCCACTTCCGAGTAAGGCCAGGGTCAGGACTCAAGCACATCTGTTTGGGGGGCTGACCGCTCAGCTCTGGTTTAGGAAGTGGCCTGAACTTCTGCTTTCCATCCACTAGCCCTTTGGAGGCCTGAGGGGTCCAGAGGGCAGGGAGTGGGGCTGCGCCCTACAGGGGTACCACCAACTCCATCCTCTGCTGCTAGGCTTCATGCTCCCCGACCTGCCTGAGCAGTTCTCCCCACCTGATGTGGCTCCCCCCATCCTCTTGAAGCTGGTGGAGGCTGTTGAGCAGACAGGTGAGCTTGGGCCCAACCTCAGCCACTGGATTCTGCTTGCATACCTTTACTGATGAGGAGCTCACCCCTGCACGGGCTCCTGGGTCCCCCTTGAGAGGGAGGAATCCCTGAGTGCAGCCTGGAAACTCTGGGCCTCCTTGTTGAAAACAGAGAATGGTGGCTCCCCAGCGAGAGGGAATGTGATACGTCCCCTGCCCCCCTACCTTTGCATGTGCCAGGTGCCTCTTACCCCTCCTTGAGATTGCAGGACCTTTGAGGGTCCCCACCCGCGGTGGAGGGCAGAATTTGAGAGCACTTGGCGCTCAGCCCCCCCCACCCTCCACCCCCCACCCAGGGTTGGACAGCGAGACCCTGTACAGGCCGGAGCCCCCCGCCCCGCGCACAGGTGAGGGGGCCTCTCATGGGCTGGGGGCTGAGGCTCGGCCGCTGGTGGCCTGGCAGGGGTCCCTGGGGCTGCCGTGTCTGGAGGCCGGACATGTCCTTCCCCCGCGCCCACAGACTGGTCCCTGAGCGACGTGGAGCAGTGGGAGGCGGCAGCGCTGTCGGATGGCGTCAAGGGCTTCCTGCTAGCGCTGCCCACGCCGCTCGTGACGCCGGAGGCTGCGGCCGAGGCGCGCCGGGCCCTGCGGGGTGAGCCGGGAGGGGCGCGCGCGGCGCCGGTGGGGCTGGGGAGAGGGGTTGCTGTCACGTTCCGCGGGGCTCACGCCGCCCGGGCTCCGCCCTGTGTCCGCAGAGGCCGCGGGCCCCGTGGGGTCGGCGCTAGAGCCCCCGACGCTGCCGCTGCACCGCGCGCTCACCCTGCGCTTCCTGCTGCAGCACCTGGCGCGGCTGGCCCGGCGCGCACCTGTCCCCGGTGCTGCGCTCCGCTCCTTGAGCGCCACCTTTGCGCCCCTGCTGCTGCGCGCCCCCGATGGGTGAGGGCGGGGCCTGCGATGGGGGGCAGGGCCGGGCCGGGCCGAACTCGGGTGGGTACAGGAGGAGGAGGAGGTCCTGGCCGGGAGGAGGGCAGGGATTCTGAGAAAGGGTGTGCTGCGGGCTTAGGAGGGGAAGGGGCAGGCCTGTCACTTCTTCCCCCTGGTTCCTCCTCTCTTGAGCTCCGTGAATGTCTTCCATTCGGGGTCTCTGCAGCCTGCTCCAGCCCCTGTGCTGCATCCCTGTGTTCATATGCTGTATGAGCATTTATTGAGCACCTCCTGCATGCACACACACCAGCAGGCATGTCCATGGAGGTTCATGTGCACATAGGCCTGCCCTACCTTCCCCACCCATCTCCAGGCCCGAGCCCGACTTCCCAGGGCTGCTAGTGGAGAAGCTGCTTCAGGAGCATGTGCAGGAGCAGGAGGCAGCACCCCCGGGTGAGCCCCTTCCTGGGTTCTTGCCTCGCCCTGGGGGGCCGGGAGCCCTGGGTGCGGCCGCAGCCTGCAGTCACTGCTCAGAGGCGTTTGTTTCCTGCCCCCAGCGCTGCCACCGAAGCCTCCCAAGGCGAAGCCACCCCCTGCCAGCCTGGTCAATGGGCCGAGCCCGCCCTCCCTGCAGGACGCCGAGTGGTACTGGGGGGACATCTCCAGGTAGGGGTGCCGGCAGGGGTGGGTTTAGGGAGTGGCCTTGCGTGGGCACCCCCAAACCTGGTGTCCGCACAGGGAGGAGGTGAACGAGAAGCTCCGAGACACCCCCGATGGCACCTTCCTGGTCCGCGACGCCTCCAGCAAGATCCAGGGGGAGTACACGCTGACCCTCAGGTAGGAGCTGCTGCTTGGGGGTGGCCCTGGGATCAGAGGCCACTGGCTGCCACCCCAAGGTGGGGGACTGGACCCCCAGGTCAAGACTGCACTGCCGGGGCCGGGGGTTGCGTAGGGGCCTGCGTGGGGCCTGGGGCTCAGCTCCTGGTGCTGCCCCCCCAGGAAAGGTGGCAACAACAAGCTGATTAAGGTCTTCCACCGCGATGGGCTGCACGGCTTCTCAGAGCCCCTGACCTTCAGCTCAGTTGTGGACCTCATTACCCACTACCGCCATGAATCACTGGCGCAATACAACGCCAAGCTGGACACGCGCCTCCTGTACCCCGTGTCCAAGTACCAGCAGGTCTGGGCCAGGGTAGGGGCCGGGAGGGCATTCCCGGGCTGCGCTTCCAGAGAGCAGCCCTGACCCGCCATGTGCCCCTAGGACCAGGTGGTCAAGGAGGACAGCGTGGAGGCGGTGGGCGCGCAGCTCAAGGTGTACCACCAGCAGTACCAGGACAAGAGCCGCGAGTACGACCAGCTGTACGAGGAGTACACGCGCACCTCCCAGGTACCTGTCACTGGGCCGGGTTGTCCTCAGGGCAGGAAGACAGACATGCAAGGGCAGCGGCTGGGGCTGTCCAGCTGGAAACTGCAGCCGTGGGGCCTGGAGGCCTCTCCACCCCTCTCAGCCAGGACATGCTGCAAACAGTGACTGCCTGGCGAGTGGTCACCTGGGGCCGTGGGCAGGTGCAGCAGCTTCTAAAAGGAGCAGAGTTTTTTCACCAAAGATCACATTCATAAACTTCTCCAAACTGAGGTGCAATGAGCTCGGCTGAGTGTCCTGTCTGCACTGGGAAGTGCTCAGGCCCCCTAGCAGCCCTCGTGGGGGTGTTCTTCTCCCTTTTTTACCCGTAAGTCAGCTCAGGCTCTGAGAGGACAGGACGCATGTCTGGGTTTGGTTGTGGACGTTGGGATTAGGTCCTCGGTGCTACTGTTTCCCGGTTCACAGTTCTAAACTCTTGGGGGCTGTTGGGAGGTTCTGTGCGATGCTCTGTGAGAAGCACAGGGGGCACCTTCTGCCTGCAAACAGGAGGGGTTAGGTTTGTCATTAATTCTCAGCCGTGCTAAGGAGGAAGGTTTTGGTGGCTGAAAAGGAGTTTGTCTGGCTCACCTCCAGGAGCTGCAGATGAAGCGCACGGCGATCGAAGCCTTCAATGAGACCATCAAGATCTTTGAGGAGCAGGGCCAGACACAAGAGAAGTACAGCAAAGAGTACCTGGAGCGTTTCCGGCGTGAGGGCAATGAGAAGGAGATGCAGAGGCAAGTCTGGCCCCTCTGCCCCATCCACACACACACCTTCTTGGGATATGGAGCCATGCAGGCAGAGAAAGGAAGGAAATAAAGGAGGCAGCTAGGGTTCCACTTGAGGGGGTTAATTGAAGTGGGCTTTGAAGGATGATTAGGAGTTTGCTAGAAAGCTCATCGGGAAACGGGATGTGCCAAGGTTGAGAGGCTGGAAGCATGTCGTCTGGTGCAAAGTGGGTCCTCCAGGGAGCTCTGGAAGCCGGCCAGGCCTCTGAGCTGCCCCTCCCATAGGATCCTGCTGAACTCCGAGCGGCTGAAGTCTCGCATTGCCGAGATCCATGAGAGCCGCACGAAGCTGGAGCAGGAGCTGCGCACCCAGGCCTCCGACAACCGGGAGATCGATAAGCGCATGAACAGCCTCAAGCCCGACCTCATGCAGCTTCGCAAGATCCGGGACCAGTACCTCGTGTGAGCCCCTCGGTGCTTGGGCTTGCTGCTGCGAGGGGCCTGTCCACCCCTCAGATGCCCACAGGTCCTTCCACGGGGCTCTGTTGCCTGTGAGCTTCGTGGACACCCAGCAGCCCTGGCCTGGGTTCACATCCTTGCCCTTCCTGAACCTGCCGGGAACCTCAGCCTGCTTTGTGTCCTCCCTTGGGGAAACTGAGGCCCGGAACAGACTGGAGCCCTGTGCGAAGGCTGGGGCTGGTGATAAGGGCTCTGGCACCTGACCTCCTGGGCAGGTTTGATGTGTGTTAACAGGAAGTGGGAGGCAAGTTCCCACCTGGATCTGAGCTGCCCCCGTGTGGCCACTCGGGGCACTGCACCAAGAGCCCCCCATCAGCCCACACTGGGGCCAGGCTGGACTGGCCCAAAGGGGCACGAGTCCACTTTACTTCTTTTCCTCTGCTCCGTCAGGTGGCTCACTCAGAAAGGTGCCCGGCAGAAAAAAATCAACGAGTGGTTGGGGATCAGAAATGAGACTGAGGAGTAAGTGACCACGTGGAGGGGAGCAGGAGGGCTTCCTGGAGGGGGGGCCACTTTGGATGGGTTTTGAAGGATGAGTAGGAGTTCACCAGGGAGTGACAGTTGTCCCAGCAGTGACGCGGCCTCACAGGCTGGTGGTTGAGTGACCAGGGCCTGCCTGTGCCCCGCAGCCAGTACACGCTGGCGGAGGACGAGGACGACCTCCCCCACCACGAGGAGCGGACCTGGTACGTGGGCAAAATCAACCGCACACAGGCGGAGGAGATGCTGAGTGGCAAGCGGGACGGCACCTTCCTCATCCGGGAAAGCAGCCAGCGGGGCTGTTACGCCTGTTCCGTGGTGTGAGTTGCGGGGCCGGGAGACGGGAAGTGGGGGCCGCGGGGCCTGACGGGGGGGAGGGGCCAGGGGCGAGGGGGCACGGCAAACACCCAGGAGGGCGGTGGGGGGCCTGGTGTGTCGGGGTCACCGGGAGCAGCTAGGGGCCCGTGTGACCCGCCTGCCCGCACCCCCAGGGTGGACGGTGACACGAAGCACTGCGTCATCTACCGCACGGCCACCGGCTTTGGCTTTGCTGAGCCCTACAACCTGTATGGGTCCCTGAAGGAGCTGGTGCTGCACTACCAGCACGCCTCGCTTGTGCAGCACAACGATGCGCTGGCTGTGACGCTGGCGCACCCTGTGCGGGCCCCAGGCCCCGGGCCCCCGCCCTCTGCCCGCTGAGCCTGGCCCCGCTCCCTGCACGCCTGCGGCCAGCACGGATCTGGGGACCACCCACTGTCCCCTCCTCTGTCCACCCCCGTGGGGTCCTCTCACTGTCTCTCTCCCCTGTATGTGTTTCTCCGCGTTTCTTTGCATCGCTCTCTCTGTCCCTCTTCACCTCTCTGCCAGTTTCTTTCCATCGGGTCTGTCTCTTCATCTCTCTCTGTTTCCTTCTGTCTGTCTCTCTCCCTATAGGGCTTTTTGTTTTTCTCCTCGTCTCTCTGCATTTCTCTCTCTGTCTCTCGTCTTTCCCTCTCTCTGTCTGTCTATCCTTGCCCATTTCTCTGTCTTGGAGCAGGGGCTCGTCTTCCCTCCACACAGACACTGCTCTCCCTCGGCTCTGGCCGCCTCTGCTGTGCCGTTGCAGGCCCCCAGGGCCCCCGAAACCCCCTCCTGGCCCCACTGGCCGTGTTTACAGAGGCCCCTGCCCGGGCACCCATTTTTAAGCCATAGTCAGGGCAGGAAGGAACTTTGCTGGGCTGCCTCCCAGAGCCCTGCTGAGATATTTGGGGCTGGGCGGGACCCGCCCCGCAGACCTCAACTTCCCTCCAGACCCCGAAGTGAAACCTGCTGCCAGTTACCCCACGCTGGGGCTGCCCAGAGTCCTGGCCACGGCCCCAAGGGGTGGACTTCTCTGGCTCCTGGCTTCCCTCATCCTGGGCCCTGTTCTCCCACTTTGGGGCGGATGCCCTGGATTTCTACACCGCCCTGACCTGACCTGTGGGTGGCAGCCGGCCGGGCAGCTTGTGTGTGGTACATCGGGTGGAAATAAATCACTGCACCTACCACCCTTGGGCTCTTACTCATCTGCTCCGCCCCGGGGCCTTGGCGTTTTTGGGTCGCGCCAGGCCTCGGAGGAACCACAGCACCCCCCAAAGGGCTAACTCTAGGGACACAGCCCTGGGCTGCTCAGGGGGCCTCCCTGCACCTGTCTCCGTCAGTGGGGGTCCCCACCCCCTTGAGGCCTGGAATCCTATTCCGCCTTCAGCCCAGACCCTGGGGGTCTCTGCACTCCACCCTGAGGTCCCAGGCCCACCTCTCCCCCAGGCTGCTAGCCTTTTGCCTATGCACTGCCAGGCTTTCTGGGGGCTCAGGCAGGGGCACCCCATAAATGACCGCAGCTCAACTCCCCTTCTCAGGGCCCTGGCGGGGCTCACCACCTGCTTCATGACTCGGGGACGGTGTGTGCCCAGTGCAGCCGGTTGTTGTTACCCTGAGGGGCCCTTCTGGGGGTGCAGTGCCCAGGATAGGTGGGCAGGGAAGGGCCATCTCCTCTTCCTCCAGGGGGGCTAGGGCAGATGACCCCTGCGGTAGGGCCAGGGTGCTGAGTTGCTTGCAGGTTGCATGTCTGCCCCTCAGGGGGACGGGGGTTTCTGCAGAGGCTCCCCCAGGGGGGACTGCAGCGCGTGGGGCCAGCACGCCACGGCTTGCTCTAAACTGGAGGGACTTGGCCCTGCTGGGGCGTCCCTCTGGGTCCTGTGTGGGAGGAACTGCCAAATCCCACTGATCCCCGCACTCCCCCCCCCCCCCCCCCCGGGGCTCTGTGGCCTTCGGTACAGCTTCTTCCCCCAAACCGCACTCTTGGGTCCACTTTACAGAAGGGGAGTCCGCACACACTCTGCCCACACCCACATCAGTCAATTTCTGCTCCAACCCGGGGTGCCCCCTTGCCCCCCCAGGCCTTTGGACCCTGAAAAGGCAGCTCCCACCCCCCACGCCCCCACCCCACCCCCCGCCCCATCGGCCAGAGCACGGCCCAGGGAAGTGGCCGCCCCTCCCAGCCAGCGTCTGTTTTCGGGCCCAGCTGCGCCAGAAAGTCCCGACCCGGGCGCAGCGCTGGGGGGTGGGGGACCGAAGGGGGCGGGAGTGAGGGCGGCCGGGTGGGGCCCCAGCAGCGGAGCCCCCGTTAGAGCGCAGACTACCTGGGGAAGGGGGCAGGGCGGGCAAAGTGCAGCGGACGGCGCGTGATGGGGGCCTTGCACCTGGCGGAAGTGCGGGGCGGGCTGGGGGGGCCAGGGGGGCGGGGGCTCGGGAGGCGGGCCCGGGGGGGGGAGGGCGGGCCACCGCGAGGTTAAAGGCCGCTCCCTCCCCGCGGGCGGACCCGCCGCGATGGCCTGGTCGCCGCTCCTGCCGCGGCTGCTGCTGCTCCTGCTGCTGCTCGAAGACCCCGCGGCTGCGCGGGCGGCCTCCGGCGGGGCGGCCCTCGGGGTGGGGGCGACCGCCTGCCAGGTAGGGACGGCGACCGCGGGTCGGGCTCCTGTGGGGATCTGCCCCCACCCCGCGTGCCGACTGTGTCCATCCGGATGCGGGGTACAGCCGAGGGAGACCCCGTGGCGGCTTGCCCAAGGCCACCGGCACGCATTGGGCGCCTGCTGTGTACCTCCTCGCCTGGAAAGCGCTCGCGGGTTTCTAGTGCGGAGCACGCAGCAGCCCCGGTGGCGGAGCGACCGGATCGCGGAGGCAGACACGGCCGGAAGTCAGCATGTATTAGGCACCGCCTCCATACAGCTGGGCTGCTGAGGGAGCGGCTCACGTGGGCCCGTGGTGATGGGGGGGCACGGAGTGCAAGAGATGGGCATGCATTAGGCGTATGCGGTATGCACCCGGGAAAGGGGGGAAGGGTGTGTACCTTGAGCCCTGAGAGCTGCACTCTCTCAGGGCAGCGCTTCCCCGCCCCCACAGCCTGGGCACCTGGAGCAAAGCAAGGGCTGTGCATACCTTAAGCTCCTACTGCAGAGATTTAGGCTTGTCTGGGGTACAAAGCAAAGCCTCAGAGCCAGGCTTCCACCCAGCAAGTTCTGGAAGGAATGCAAGTCAGATCACCAACTGTTTGCAATTTCTCTGTACAAGAGGCCCTTGTACAGGGCTTGGAGAAGTTGCAGCGGCTGGGTCCCAGGGGTCCACCTCCGCCACCCCCTCATTCCCTGCAGGTGGCTGGCCTGTGTCCCCAGGCACCCACCGAGCCCAGCGCGCCCCCTGTCAACGTGAGCCTCTACTACGAGTCATTGTGCCCTGGCTGCCGGGGCTTCCTGGTCCGTGAGCTCTTCCCTACATGGCTGATGGTCATGGAGATTCTCAACGTCACGCTGGTGCCCTATGGGAACGCCAAAGTGAGTGGGTGTGGGCGGGCACAGATGGGCGCGGGTGGGCCTGGCGGGCGCCCCTGCTGCAGCCCCATCACCCACGTCCCTGCAGGAGCGGAACGTCAGCGGCCAGTGGGAGTTCACGTGCCAGCATGGCGAGCGGGAGTGCCAGCTGAACAAGGTAGAGGTGAGTGCAGGCCATGGGTGCTGAGAGCCCCTGCCCTGGAGGGAGCACAGAGGTTGGGTGCAGAGCCCCGGGCAGGCCGGTGGTCTCGCCAGAGGGGCCCCGGGTGCTGTTACCGGTTATGACCAGCCCCCACACCCCTCCCACCGCCCTCCCCCAGGCCTGCCTGCTGGACAAGCTAGAGCCCAACGCCGCCTTCCTGACCGTCGTCTGCCTGGAGGAACTGGACGACATGGAAGGAAACTTGAAGCCGGTGAGTGACCCCTGCTCGGCCCCAGGGCTGTGAGGCTGGCAGGGATGTGGCTTCTCCCACTAGCAGTGTGCCCCCCCAGAAAGGGCTCCTTTATGGTAAGCCCCCTGCTCCCAAAGGGTATCAGGGACAAAAGCCGCCTGAAGGCATGGGCAGGTCAGCAGGCCTTCCTGGAGGAGAGAGCCTCTGAGCTGGGTTTGGAGGTATGAAGGGAACTTGCAGGGAGGCAGAAGTGGGGCCTCCTGGGGTGTGAGGGCAGTGGGTGGGGCACTGCGAAAAGGCCCAGAGAAGAAGCTTCCATGGCAGTGACACATTGGTCTCGGCTGTTTATTCGCTCATCAAACGTGGGGCCTGTTCAAGAGGCCTCATCCCCAGACACAGCCAGGCCTGTGGGGCCCGAGGGGGGCTGGGGGGAGGAAGGCTGTTCCTTGGCAGAGAAAACAGCATGAAGGGAAGCTCTGAGGAAACTGAGGGACCTGAGAGAGGGTGGGGCGGCCTGGCCACTGCCTCGGGGGCTCCATTCAGGCCCCAACTGCCTGTGGACATTAAGCAACTGTCCCTCTTCCCAGTGAGAAAACAGGCATGGCTAGGGGGCTAGGGTGAGTGGGGAGCCATTAGGGAGATCAGGGGGAGCAAGCTGAGGCAACGCCATCCCCCCTCGCCCCCCCCACCAGTGCCTGCAGCTCTACGCCCCAGATGTGACCCCAGAGAGCATCATGGAGTGTGCAACAGGGGACCATGGCACGCAGCTCATGCACACCAATGCCCAGCTCACGGATGCCTTACAGCCCCCCCACAAATATGTGCCCTGGGTCGTCGTCAATGGGGTAGGAGCTCGGGTGGCAGGGGCACCCGCTGGCCAGGGAGGCGGGAAGTGGGGGTCGGGGCGTGTAACACCCTGTCTGGCCTTGTGCAGAAGCCCCTGGATAATCACACCCAGCTCTTGAGCCTCGTGTGCCAGCTGTACCAGGTAAGGTGGGCAGGGAGCCATGGGCTTCAGCAGACAGTGGGGTCTCGTACCGGGACCCCAGCTCACAGCCGTCCCCTCCAGGGCCAGAAGCCGGACGTCTGCCAGTTCATGGCCAGGTCTCCCAGGGACGTCTGCATCAAGTAATGGCCAGTGACCCCAGAGATTGCTGCTGGAACAAGAAGCTGCCCCAGTTTTCCGATCCCTGACCTTCAGCAGCTCCTGCTCATCACCCAGAAAACTTGTACACATTCTGTGAAGGCCTGTCCTGAAATTCCACCTGGAGAGCAAGAATCTTGGCCCACCGAGAAGGGTGCTAAATAGAAAGTAATTTGGTAAACCCTTCTGGATGTTGTGAGTCATTTGATGAGCCTGCCAGTCCCGTCCTGGGCCTGTGCAATGCTGGGGTGGCCCCAGTCCTGTGAGCTCACGGATGGGCCAGAGGGAGGAGACCAGGACTACAGGAGCTCAGCAAGAGTATGAGGGCTCTGTCTAGGACGAGGGGCATTGGGGTTGGGGTTTCAAAGTGTGAACAGGTGTTCACCAAGCAGAGCATTTATTAATAATTCAAGAAACGTCTCTTCCTCTTTGCTTGAGCCAGAGTATGAGAACTGAAGCCAGGGAAGCCTTGAGAACGAGGAAGGGACCTTGTTTGGGGAATTTCAGCAGTGGTATTCATGGGGGAAGAGAAACAGCAAGTTCCAGGAAAGAGGAACCTTGTGCAAATGCAGGGTTTGAGAGCCCCTCAAAGAGCATCAGTGGTCTGGAATGCCAGGCTGGGGCACCTGGGGAGACAGGGTGTGTGAAAGGATGATTTTCAGAGAAAGGGGAGAAAAATGATTCCCTTAGAGGTAAAATGAACACGTTGAAGACTCACTGAACTCATCAATGAGAAAGACAGATGTTAAGGACAGTCCAGAGGATAAGTCAAGAACAGATTTGTTTACAGATCAGGAAAACTGAAGTAAACTTGCGAATGGAGGCAAAACGGGCTTTTTTCACATGATGGGCGTGGCAGTTGTTCCTCTCGTTAAAAAATAATCTCAAAGAAAACTTATCTTGGACCAGCCTCGTTGAGCTTGATTAATCAAGCAGGTCCTGCAGTCTTTTAAATTTGCTGGAAGTTTCCTACACATAAGACTGAACTTTTCAAAAACCTCTATCATTTGCTAACCCGAGGCTAGAAATGCCTTAAAGACGTGGCCTCCTTAGAAAATTTCCCCTAAAGCCTCCAAACCATAAAAGCTTGTTAAAATTAGACTCTTAGCTAATGACAGACTATCTGCCCCAGAGACAAATTCTGTGTACGTGAGAGCTGGCCACAAGCTCTGATAGCTGCCCCCGCCTGGAACAAAGAAGACACGTGGCGTCCAAAGCTCGAAGTGGAAAACCCCACGGAAAGCCCTCCCAGGTCAAAGATGCACCCGAGCGCGCCCCACCTCACCACGCCCGCTCACTTTTCCACCGCGTGCGCCTCTTTAGAGCGGCACCGCTGACCGCAGGCGGCCCTCTCTCCCTGAGCTGTCCCTGCGGAGGCCCGCCTGACCGCTGCCCGCGGGGCTCCAGGCCCAGTACGGAGCCTAGCGCGGCCGCAGGTGTATGTGAAATGGTCACCGCGCTTAAAGCGGGTCCCATGGACGCGAGGGGCCACGACCACGTCCCAGTTAATTTACGGACACCTAACGCAGGGCATCTCCTTTAACAGCTCACGCTTATGAAACGACACCGCCTGACCGCTCCTCCCGCACGCCGACCACTGCAGGGCCGGTTTCGCCGGGGGCCGAAGGCGCGCGCAGCGGCGGGTCTGGCCCGCGGGCCGGAGTGTGCGACCCACCCGCCCCCGGGAAGGAGACGGCGCGGCGTTGCCCTGCAGGGTCCAGGAGGCGGCGGGTGGCTGGAATCGCTCCTGGGCATCGGAAAGCGGCTGCGCTAAGAGACCCGCGCGTCAAGGAGCCAGAGCCGAGCACCACGGTTGGACCACGCCGGAGGACCCCGCCCGCCGGCGGCGCGCGCAGCAGCCCTGCAGCCACGCCCGCCCGACCCCGCCTCGCGCGACTGGACTTCCCCCCGGGAGTAGTCATAGCCAATGGTCGGGCCCCTTTGCAAGGGATACGGAGACTCTGGTGTTTATTGGCCGGAGGAAGCGCGGTAACTGTGTACGAGTGGCCAACGCAGGGCAGGAGGCGGGAACAGTCTGTGACGTGCTGCAGGGGCACCGGCCTCCGAATGGCCAGTGGCAGGTGGAAAGGGGCGTACCCATAGGCCGGCTCAGGAAAGGGCGGGGACACGGGGGTGTGACGTCGGCGACGAGGCCCCGGGACGCTTCTTGCGATTGGGCCGTGTCACCCGGGCAGGCGGAGCACAGCTTCCTTCCGCGATTGGCCCTGGAAGAAGAGGTCGAGCGCTCATTGGTCAATAGGATTCGGGGCGGGCCGAGGGGAGCCTGGGCAGCCGACGATTGGCCGGCGCGTCGAGTGTGGGGCGGGCTCTCGGCGCGCGGCGGGACGCGGAGGGCGATGGCGCCGGGCGGCTGGCGTTGGCTGCGCGTCTTACGCGCGACGGGGCAGCCCCTATTCCGGGGCCGCGCGCTACTCGCCACCAACACGCTGGGCTGCGGCGCGCTCATGGCGGCCGGCGACGGCGTGCGCCAGGCCTGGGAGGTCCGCCACAGGCCGGGCCAGAGGTTCGACCCGCGGCGCTCAGGTGGGCGGCCCTTGACCCCGCGACCTTTGACCTCACATCCGTGGGGGGGGGTCCCCAGCCTGCCCTTTTCCCAGTCCCAGGCGGGACCTCTGACCCCACCTGTAACCTGGGGCGCCGCAGCCCCTTCCTGGGGTCCCCTCCCCTCCCTGGGGTCCCCGCCTTCTCCCTGGGGTCCCCTCCCATCCCGGGGGTCCCCTCCCCTCCCTGGGGTCCCCGCCTCCTTCCTGGTGTCCCCTCCCCTCCCGGGGATCCCCTTCCCTCCCGGGGTTCCGCTCCCTGGGGTCCCTTCCGGCCCCCCCTAGCCCCGAGTGGGTGCGTGGGCCGAGGCCCGCGCCCTGAGAAGCCCGGCGTGCCGCCTGCAGCCAGCATGTTCGCCGTGGGCTGCAGCATGGGCCCCTTCCTGCACGCCTGGTACCTGTGGCTGGACCGCCTGCTGCCTGCCTCGGGTCTCGCCGGGCTCCGCACCGTCCTCGGGAAGGTCCTCCTCGACCAGCTGGTGGCCTCGCCCGTGCTGGGCGCCTGGTACTTCCTGGGTGAGCTGCCAAGCCGCCGTGCTGGGGGGCCGAGCCCAGGGGGCCGCGCAGAGGCCTGAGGCTGGAGGGGGGGGGCCCTTCCCCTCACCTGCCAGGAGCCGTCGCAACCAGGCCCCCGGCAACCCCCGCCTCCGATGTGATTCCCTCCGTTTTCCTCCCAGGCCTCGGCTGCCTGCAGGGCCAGACCGTGCATGAGAGCTGCCAGGAGCTGCGGGCCAAGTTCTGGGAGCTCTACAGGGTGAGTGCCCCCGCCGCCCCGAGGGGCCCTCCCGCGCCCCGGGAACCCCCACCCCCCTCAGACTGAGTCCCTCCCCTAGGCTGACTGGTGCGTGTGGCCGCCGGCGCAGCTGGTGAACTTCCTCTTCGTGCCACCGCACCTCCGGGTCACCTACGTCAACGGCGTCACACTTGGCTGGGACACCTACCTGTCCTACCTGAAGTACCAGGTGAGGGGGTGCAGCGGGGCAGGCCCGGCCCCCAGCCCCTGTGCTGCTGACCTCACACCGTTCTCTAGGTACCCACCGCAGCCATCCAGCAGGGCTGACCGTAGACCTGAGGACAGGGGACCAAGCCCCAGGACGCTCCGGCCCGACCCCAGCTCGCCTTGCCAGAGAGGCCCTGGTGGGCACAGCGGGCAAGGTCCGGTCTCAGGTGGACTCAGCTGTCCCTCCCTGGGGCCCATGGGTCTTCCCAGCCCCACTCTGGGCTCCCAGGCCCTGGACCACATCAGGCGGCCACTGCCCACCATGCACTGTCCCTGCAGCGCTGTGCTGGGTGCTCTGTCAGAGCCGGCGCTGGGCAGGAGGATGCACGGGTGGGTGAGGGCGTTCGCTTTATTGGTGTTTTCATGGTATACCCCCCAGGCTGGGGTGTGGCGGACACTTGTGGCATCCGAGCAGAAGTGCGGGGGCCGGGCGGTGGGCGCTCAGCGGGGAGCCTGGCTCTGCCCCCCGTGAGGCTCTGGGTTTGGCCGAGCACCCCTCCGGTGGCCTCACCCCCTCACCCCCTCAGCCTGCTCCAGGGTGCTGGGGGCCACTCGTGACCCACAGGTGGTGGTGGATGTGAATTACCAAAAAAGGGGGTGGGAAGTGGGGCAGCGCTGGGTTCACGGGCACGACACGTCACGTGGGCGGGGAGGCAGGGCCTCCATGAATAAATAAATAGCTACGAGAATAAATACGGTGAGGGGCTAAGGGGGGCCTGCGCCTTGGGGGGGCTCAGCAGGCGCAGTCCTGGTGCGGGGGCGCCTGCTGGTCAGTCAGCTGCGGGCCCTGCTTGGCGCCTGTGACCGCGGGGTCGGCTGTGTCCAGCGACTCCGACATCTTCTCGCAGATAACGTCCACAAGGCGCTCGAAAGTCTGCTTCACGTTGATGTTGTCCTTGGCGCTGGCCTCGAAGAACTCAAAGCCTGCAGCCGGGGGTAGGGGAGGGTCAGGGCGCCCAGAAAGGGGAGGGCAGCAGGCAGCCCCACACCCCCTAGCCCAGCACCATCTCGAGAGTCCAGGCCCTCCCTCCTACGCTGTTTCTGGGACCTGGCAGGAAGCCCCTGACACCCCCAGCCCCAGTGCCCCTCTGCACAAACCCTGTGGCTTCCCTCAACCCTTGGAAGAAGCCCGGCCCCCTCAGCCTGTCCTGGAGACCACACAACAGCTCACACCCCACTCCCTCTGAGCCTTGGCCACGCTACTTCTGCCTGAAAGATCTTCAAATACCAGGCGCGGTGCCTCCTCTCCCAAGAAGCCTTCCCTGCTCCCAAGCCAAGCTTGGCAGCCTAGACTGAACTGGACCATGAGGGGCTCTGCATAAACCAGAGACTTTCTGTCTTGCAGACTCCTATACAACCATCAGAATCCATTTCAAGTGGCCCTTTGATCAAGGCCAGTTTCTAAGAATTTGACTTGCCTGGCATAAGCCCAGCCCTCTCATGGCCTTGCCATGGGCCCTTAGGTATGTCCTCCCCTTGCCAGGTTTCAGTCTCCCTCCCTA
This sequence comes from Tamandua tetradactyla, assembly GCF_023851605.1. Classification (NCBI taxonomy): domain Eukaryota; kingdom Metazoa; phylum Chordata; class Mammalia; order Pilosa; family Myrmecophagidae; genus Tamandua; species Tamandua tetradactyla. The sequence goes on along the minus strand of NC_135337.1, from coordinate 96,279,215 downwards.
GCCCCAGCAGGCACTCACCCAGGTGATCAGCCAGCTGCCGGCCACGCTCCGACGAGACCACCCGCTCGTCCTCCATGTCACACTTGTTCCCCACCAGCAGCACCTGTGCGTTGTCCCATGAGTAGGTCTTGATTTGGGTCGACCTGGGGGAGGCAATGAGGGGGCGAGTCAGGGCCTGGCTGTGGCCACGTGGCGACCCCCTGCTGCCCCCCACCCTCGCTCCTGGAGCCGCCGGTGCAGCCCCACCCCCGCAGCTGCCCTGGACACCCAACCTCCCCTACCTGCCCAGATCCCCCAGCCCATGGACAAACGTTTTTCTCAGCAAATTCAGAAATTTTCCCAATGTTTGCAGTTATCTGGGCAAAGGTTTTAAGTGTTTACATCCTCACATCTGGGAACCAGATCCATACCACTTCTGCCATGCCCCCACTCCCCTGGATATTTCTTCCTTCCATATTTAGTTTCATTTTTCCACCTGAAATCTCCCATTGTTTTGAGCCCCAGTAGCGATGTCATGGTGCAGATAGCTGGCTGGTTTGGACCCCAAGCTTGTTTGGGGACCTGCCCACGCTCACCAATCCTGCACGGCAGTGAAGGATTCCTCGTTGGTGATGTCGTACATGAGGATGAAGCCCATGGCGCCCCGATAGTAGGCTGTGGTGATGGTCCGGTACCGTTCCTGTCCTGCTGTGTCCTGGGGAAGAAGAGAAGGAGGGTCACAAAGGACCCACACATAAGCCCGTGGGAGTAGACAATGCCTCTGAGAAGGCCCAGTGCCACCCCCTTTAGGCACAGAGTCACAGGGGCCTGCCTGAGCAGCACAGTGGCTAGAGGGTGGGCTGGACGGGCACCCTGAGAACGGCCACCACCCCAAGGCACGCCACCTGCATGAGGGCTGACGATGGGCCTGACTGCCCAGTGAGGAAACAGCAAACGCTGGGGGAAGAATATGATACAGCCCTGTCTGAGGGCGAGGGGTTGCGGGGGGGGGGGGGGGTCAGGGTGAAGGTCCTGAGACCCCTGTGTACTTGGGGGGGGGGGGCAGAGGGTGTGGGGACGGGTGGGTGTGGGATCCCCAGGGCCTCCACATACATTTGGGAAGCAAAGGACAGTGCTCGCTGCGGGGAGCTCGGCAGGTCCCCTGGAAGCCATGCACAGAGCTGCCCATGAATTGGCAGGACAACTGCTGCGATTTAGTCTACAGATCTCAAAAAGGTCTTCTGTGGACGAGAACTGACATGCAGAGCTGTTAGAAGGAGCTGCTAGCCGAGTGGTAAATGGGGGTTGCACCCACTGCAAACTGGAGTTGATGGGAATAACTCTGTGTTCTTCATTCACGAGAACAGATGCGCCACACTAGCGCTGGGATCAGCGATGGGGGAAGGGGTATGGAGTGTTTGGGGTTTCTTTTTAGTTTTTACTTTTGGGGAGCAATGAAAATGTCCTAAAACTGGTGTTAAATGCACAACAGTGTGGACATACAGTTCGGCTCTGACTATATGCTCTGGGCAGATCCTACAGTGTGTGAAGACATCTCAATAAAATTGGAGCATTTAAAAACAGACAGACTGGCAGCATGGATGAGAAAGATACCCATCCCCAGGCAGCTACAAGGGACTCACCTCCACCCAGGGACACAAAGAAGTTGAAAGTGGAAGGCCAGAAGGAGATATTCCGCTCAAACACCGGGCGAAAAAGAGCTGGGCCAGCCATACTAGCATCAGACAAAATAGACACTAAATGCAAACATGTGTTGAGACAAAGGACCCCACACGCTAGGAAAAGTGGCAGTTCACCAAGAAGAGACAACCACCCCAGGTGTCTGCTCCTGATCTCGGCACCCAGAGCACAGGGCGAACGTGGCAGAAGCAAAGGGGGCGGTGGTGGTGGGAGACACCAAGTCCCCACTCTTCTGAAATCTAAACATGATCACATGGCAGAAGAAAAGGAGGATGCGAGTACACAGAGCCAGAAATGAGGCGGGTTCTCCCCTCAGATCCTGGTTACTGAGACCAACTATATACCAAGAAACTAGACAACTTAGGTGAAATGAACAAATTCCTAGAAACACACGAGCCTGAGAAGAAACAGAAAATAGAAGATTTCAACAAACCAGTCACAAGTAATGACGTTCAATCAGCCATCAAAAATCTTCCCCCAAAGAAAAGCCCAGGGCCTGACGGCCTCACGGGGGAATTGTGTCAAACATTCCAGAAAGAACCAACGGCGATGTGGCTCAGACTCCGCCATGGGACTGAAGTGGGAACACTACGTACCCTGAAGCTATAGCATCCCCAGACCCTGACCAAGTGGGGTTCATACCAGGATCGAAAGGGGGGTTCAACCCAAGGAAATCAATCAGTGTAATGCAGCACATTAACAAATCGAAAGGGAAAAAAATCACACGATCATATCAATTGATGCTGAAAAAGTATTCCACAAAATTCAGCATCCCTTCCTGACAAGAACTCTTCATAAGGTAGGAATCAAAGGTAACTTCCCCAAATCATAAAGGGCAATGTGAAAAGCCCACAGCCAGCATCATACTTAACGGCGAGAGATTGACAGCATCTCCTTGAGATCGGGAATGAGACCTGGCTGCCCGCCGTCACCACTGGTGCTAACCCTGCACTGGAAGTCCTGGCTGGAACGATTAGGAGAAATAGAGAAAAGGCATCCAGACAGGAAGGGAGGAAGTAAACTTTCATTACTTGCAGATGACATGATCCTGTACTGAGAAAACCCTGAGAACTCAATAGCACAGCTACTTGAGCTAATAAACAAAAGTGGCAGGATACAAGATTAACGTTCAAAAATCAGTAATGTTTTTACACACTAGCAATGACCTATCTGAGGTGACAACTAAGGAAAAAGTTTCATTCAGAATAGCGACCAGAAGAGTCAGGTATCTAGAAAGAAGGCCAACCAGGGTGCCGAGGGCTTATACACGGGAAATCACAAAACTGCTGAAAGAAATTTTAAATAACCTAAACAGACGGAAAGACATTCCATGCTCACGGATGGGAAGGTTGAATGTCATTAAGATGTCAGTTCTACTTGAACTGATCTACAGAGTCAATGCAATACCGATAAAAAGTCCAACAACCTACTTTGAAGACTTGGAAAAGGTATTAGTTATCAAATTTATTTGGAAAGGAAAGAGACCCTGAATAGTTACAGATATCCTAAAAAAAATAGAAGAGTCAAGTGGCAGGACTCACACTTCCTGACTTTAAAGCTTACTATAAAGTCGCAGTGGTCAGAACAGCGTGGTACTGCCACAGAGACAGAAGGACTGGCCAGTGGAACAGAATTGGGAGTGCAGGGACTGACCACCAGATTTAAGGACATTCTGGTCTTCAACGGGTCCCCAGATCCTCTGCACTGAGACAGAACAGTCATTTGATAAATGGTCATGGGAGAAGGAAGAGGACCCGACCTTCCACCTACACAAAAAAGTAAGAGCCAGCAGCATGAACTTCTAGGAGAAAATAAGGGTAACTTCTTCAAGGTCTGGTGATAGAAGAGAGCTTCTGAAGCACAAGCAGCGAAAGTAAAAATAGACAAATGGGAACTCCTTAAGATGAAGAGTTTCTGTGCCTCAAAGGACTTGGCTAAAAAGGTGAAGAGGGCGGGCCACGGTTGCTCAGCAGGCAGACTTCTCGCCTGCCATGCCGGAGACTCGGGTTCGATTCCTGATGCCTGCCCGTGCAAAAAAAAAAAAAAGGTGAAGAGGCAGCCAACCCAACTGGAGAAAATATTTGAAAACCACGTGTCAGGTAAAGGCTTGACATACTACGTACATTAAGAAATTATACAACCCAATTATAAAATAACCTAATTATAAAATGGACAGAGGATATGAATACACACTTTTCTGAAGAATACAAATGGCTCAAAGCACATGAAAACCCACAAAGGATAGGCTGAGCCTAGTCAAAATTAGGCCTAAGAGTCACCCCCAAGAGAACCTCTTTTGTTGCTCAGATGTGGCCCCTCTCTCCAGCCAACACAACAAGCAAACTCACCGCCCTCCCCGTCTACATGGGACATGACTCCCAGGGGTGTGGACCTTCCTGGCAATATGGGACAGAAATCCTAGAATGACCTGGGACTCAGCATCAAAGGATTGAGAAAACCTTCTCCACCAAAAGGGGGAAGAGTGAAATGAGACAAAATAAAGTATCAATGGCTGAGAGATTCCAAACGGAGTCGAGAAGTTATCCTGGAGGTTATTCTTACGCATGAAGTAGATATCATCTTTTTAGTCAAGGTGTAATGGAGAGGCTGCAGGAACTGCCTGAAAATGTGGAGCTGTGTTCCAGTAGCCATGTTTCTTGAAGATGATTGTATAATGATACAGCTTTCACAGTGTGACTGTGTGATTGTGAAAACCTTGTGTCTGATGCTCCTTTTATCTACCTCGTCAACAGATGAGGAAAACAAATGGAATAAAAATAAATAATAGGGGGAATAAATGTTAAAATAAATTGAGTAGATTGAAATAGTAGTGAACAACGAAAGGGAGTGGTAAGGGGTATAGAAAAAAATAGGGGAACAAAGGTTAAAATCTATCAAGTAGATGGAAATACTAGCAGTCAGTGAGAGGGAGGGGTAAGGGGTATGGTATGTATAGGTTTTTTCTTTTTATTTCTTTTTCTGAAGTGATGCAAGTTTTCTGAAAAATGATCATGATGATGAATACACAACTATGTGATGATACTGTGAGTCACTGACTGCACACCATACCGGCATGTTTGTACGGTAAGAATGTTCATGTTTGTATGTTGTTTTGGTTTGGTAATATGAAAAGAATTTTTTTTAAGTGAAAAAAAAGCACGTGAAGAGATGCTCATTTTCACTGGCTGTAAGGGAAATGAAGATCAAGACTACAAGGAGATACCATCTCACACCTGTTAGAATGGCTGTTATTAAGCAACAGGAAACTATAAATGTTGGAGAGGATGTGGAGAAACTGGGGCACTCATGCACTGCTGGTGGGAATGTATCATGGTGCAGCCACTATGGGAGACGGTTTGGCAGTTCCTTAGGAAACTAAGTCTCGAGCTGCTCTATGACCTAGCAATAGCACTACTCGATATATACCCAGAAGAGCTGAAAGCAACAACACACACAGACACTCGCACACTGATGTGCATAGCAGCCTTATTCACAATCGCCAAAAAATGGAAACAATCCAAGTGCCCATCAGCAGACAAGCGGATTAACAAAACGTGGTATAGATGCATGGTGGAATATTATGCAGCAGTGAGACAAAATGATGTCCTGAAGCACATGACAGGATGGATGAGCCTGAGGACATCATGCTGAGCATAAGTTAGCCAGACACGAGGATAAATACCATATGACTCCACTTGTATCACCATGGAAAAGAGCAAAGCAGAGGCTTATAATACAGAATACAGGGGACGAGCCATGGGTGGGGCGGCCGCTCCCAGGCTCACTGCCAGGAGCGAAGGGTTCATGCAACCGGGCCTGTTTCCATGTGACAGCGACACAGGTGACGGCTCGGATCCCGGGGGCTCCGGCTCTAAGTGAACCCCAAGATGGAAACTGCTGGGATTGCCTGTAGGGCCACATCGGGAACCCCACACATCCACAGGAGGCCACGGGTAGCCACAAGCCGCCCAGGCAGGGCCAGTTCAAGCAGAGCAGAACCAAGGTTCCTCTTGTACTGACAACAAAGCAACAGAGTGACCCCTTGGATGTTTGCTATTCTGCCGAAAGACAACTTCCAGAATGGTTTTGGATGGGTCATTTCCCCTAGCTCCATAATCTCAGCAGCCTGGGTCTGGCTCACTATAAAAGAGACGTATTTGTGATATTTACGATGCTGAGGATTTCCTAAGGAAGCTGATGCCGCTGTAAAGTGCTCTTTAAGTCCTTTTTAAATCCCCTTCTCATGAAGGAAATTAGGGGAATTTCAGGGGACAGAGATGGGATCTGTGTAACGTAAACCCTATGGCGTTTTAGTCTTCTCCATATTGAGAAGCAGTGCTCGAGTACTTTTTAGATGACTGCTCCACTTGTTTTCCCTCAGGAGAGTAAATCTGCCATCATTCAAGAACATGGCCTTGCCCCTAGAGGTACTGGTTAATAATGTGAAATGTTAAGGTCCTGGCAAGGTCCTCATTATTCACACTTGTGCAAATGAATACTAAGTGGGACAGACTAAGCTTTCTCATGCAAAACCTTGAAAGTAAAAGTAATACCTGTACAGAGAGGTAACTGGATGGCACATATTGCATCCTGTGTCCCCTCCATATTAATATTTGATAAAGATTTTAATTCCTACGCAGCTCGTAAAGCCACTCTTGGGGACACGGCGTGGCTGCCGGGTAAGCGAGCCTGGGTGAGCAGTTTGCAGCATTGGCACAGAGGGGGCGCACGCGAATAAACGTATCTGAGGAATAAAGCGTGCGAGTCTCCAGGACAGTACAGAACGAAGGCTAGTGCTTCTTGGGGCGCAGTTCTTGGGCGGCTCGCCCGGGAGCGTGGGGCGGGCTGCTGGTGGCGTTTTGGGGGCGTTCGGACACTGCCCTGAAAATCTGCACAATTTGGCTCTGCTCCGGGTGCTTCTGTTGGCTTCGGTAAAGGTTTTGTCTGCGTAAAGGGTGTTTGACTTGTCTTAACCTTTTTTTTCCTTTTCAATATTTAAGTAACATTCTACTGGAAGTAAAGAGGTGTGTGAATGCCAAGTGGGCTGGTCTGGGGTCTGGACTCCTTAATCAGGTTCTCTGCACGCTGACAGGTCAGGTGAGAGATAAATCCTGACTGTGGAGCCCTTCAGTTCTAAAGTCTATTAAAAGCCTCTCACATGAATCCGAACTAAAGCACTCTCATCGCCTCGTTTCTAAAATTTCAGGAAAAAATATCACTTCTTGAGGGGAGGCACATATTTGCTACCTTATAATAATACCATGACTCAGCGCGTATTTTTAAAACCGGATTCTAAAATTGGGTGGAATAACAAGGAGTGAGCCACTTTTAATGGGCACCCCATGGTTTCACAGTTCTCAGTCTAAACTTCCTTTTGGAAACACCAGGGGCCCCAAGCACAGGGCAAGCAGGGCTGGCCATCCCCTCCGCTGAGTGTTCGCGGGTCCCGCTACCATCTTCCTCCCGAGTTGTGTCGGAAATGGGTGGGGTTTTTTGTATATTTTGACTGCAGTATTGGTCATAGAATGTACTATAACATGGATTGTCTCCACTTCTGATTTCATCTGTTTATTACTAGGCCTCAGCCACAGCCTTCTTCTCCCCTTCCCCTGCCTGCAGGATACATTGTCATCGCCGCTTGCTTTGTACTAACACGTTAGAAATCTACAAATCTGCTTAGGGCTTTTTACACTGATGGCCACTTATAATCAAAACTTTTATAAGGGTATTGAATCAATTTAGTCTTATTAGAAAAAAAATTAAACAGTGCTGGGAGAACTGGATATCCCTGTCCAAAAGAATGAAAGAGGACCCCTACCGCATACCCTATACACAAATAAAAGTGCCTGAAGGTCCTAATTATAAGAGCCAGTGCTGCAGAACTCCTGGAAGAAAATAGAAACATCTTCAAGGTTTAGTGATAGATGGTAGCTCCTTAGACCTGAAGCCCAAAGCACAAGCAACAAAAGGAGAAATATGTAAACGGGATCCCTCACACTCTAACACTCCCGTGCCCCAAAGGGCTCTGTCAAAAGGCAGACAGGCAGTGGTTCAATGGGGAAGGCACGGGGAAAACTACCCATCTAATAATGGTTTGTAATCCTACACAAATCCTACAACTCAACAATAAAAAGACAAACCACCCAATTAAAAAGGGGTAAAAGACATGAATAGACATTCTTCCAAAGGAGAAATACAAATGGCTACAAAGCGTATGAGAAGATGCTGGGCTGGATTCACTAGCTCAGAAGGAAATGCAAACCAAAACCACAGGGAGCCACCACCTCGCCCCCTCCGGAATGGCCACTATCAAAAAACAAAAAGGAGGAATGTGCACAGCCCGGGCCTGGGACATGGGCGGTCCCTGGGGGGTGGCTGGCGGCTCCCTGGGAAGCCGAGTTGGAGGTGCCTGGGCACCCCCATGTGTGCTGAAAGTAGCGGCGTGAGCAGGTGTCTGCACAGGGGCGTCCGCCATGTCACAATAGCCCCACGATGGGGGCAACCCCGGGCCCATGGCGAGTGGACACACAGAACGTGATGCCCACGGGCCATGGGGTGTTAGGCAGCTGAAGGAGGCAGTGAAGTACCGAGGCACGCGACCGCAGGGACGAGCCTCGAGGACACTAAGTGCAGCGGGGCAGACGCGGGAGGACACACAATGCCTGGCCTCGCTGGTGGGCGCTGCCGCGCAGGGCTGCACTGGTCCCGAGGCCGGGCTGGGCGGAGGGCGGGAGTGGTCACGGGGCAGGAGTGGGCACAGGGCGCAGGGCTGGCGGTGATTCACCCAGCCAGGGGCTCAGCGGCAGAAGAGGCGGAGGTTCACACGCGGGAACGCGTGACGGGGGAGCTCTCGGGACAGCGCTGTGCTGCGCCGCACGAGGTAGGGTCTTCCGGGGCAAGAGCAGCCAAGCCACCCCTCCGGGGCGCCAGCGGCAGGGGGCCGGAGAAGGCGCCCACTGCGAGCCACGGACCACGGCTGACAGTCCCACTGGATAGTCCTTCATCAGAACTAACAGGTGAAGGTGAACACCACCAGTGTGGGGATGTCTGGGGTTTTCTTTTTTCCTGAGAGTGATGACAACATTGTAAATTTCTGTATCACTACGAAGTTCTATGTGAGGGTCCCGAGCCACGGGGTGGACACTTTGGATGGATCGGACAGGGTGTGCACTTATCTCAGTAAAACTGCATTTAAAAAAGATGAGGCTGACGCAGCCCCAGGCCTGGGGGGCCGGCCCACCCTCACCCCCCACCCCCACCGCGCACACGCACCCTGGTTCCAGGCTAAGGGGCATGGGGCGCAGACCCCAGTCCCGGGAACCTCCGCCCTCCCCTCCCCGGGTATGCAGCAGGCGCCTCCCGCGACGCACCCAGATCTGCAGCTTTATGCGCTTGTCCTGGCGGTAGATGGTCTTGACCTTGAAGTCGATGCCCACGGTGCTGACGAAGGCGGGCGTGAAGGAGTCGTCGGCGTAGCGGAACAGGAAGGACGTCTTGCCCACGCTGCTGTTCCCGATGATGAGGATCTTGAACATATAGTCGAAGTTCTGGTCCGCGGACTCCTTCTGCCCCGAGCGGGCATCAGTGGCGGACGCCATCTGGGGGTGGGGCGGGCGTCAGGGGCCGGGGCAGGCTGGAGGGCGCTGCGGACCCGCCTCGCGTCCCAGCCCCGGCCCCAGCGGGGGGGAGCAAGGGGCAGGGGGGAGCACGAGACACGGGGGTGCGCAGGCGGGGGGGCACAGGTCAGCGTGGAGCACAGGGCACAGGGGCGTGGGGGGTGCGCAGGTGGGGGTGCGCGGGGCGGGGGGGAGCACGGGGCAAGGGACGCAGGGCGGGGGGAGCACGGGGCAGGGGGGGGTGCAGGGCGGGGGGCGGTGCGCAGGGCAACGGACGGCCATGACCTTGAAGGAAAGCCCAGAGGTTCTGGGAGAAGTTCCGGGGATGAGCAGGGACGCCCCTGCAACCCTTTCCACCACCTGCGCCCCGCACACGCCCTCACCCAAAACCCTGCAGCCGTAGCCCCCCCATCAATCAACCATGGCCCTGCCCACCCAGCCAAGCGGGCGCACGTGCACACGCATGTACAGCCGCACGGGGACGCGCGTCCCAGGCCTCCCTGCGCCCAGACTGCGTGCGCCCTGATCCCCCACCGTCCCCCCCTTCCCCATCCCTACCCCCACCCCCACGCCCAGACCCCGAGGCAGGAAGCACTCAGACAGAAGCAAAGGAATCATGTGACCTGGTGGCGTGTGCTCACGTGCACGCAGTGGGGGTATACACACACCTGCCCACACGCATATGCACGCGATCGTGCAAACCCACTCGGGTGCACAAGACCTTGTCTGCACACCCACTCACGCATACAAACGTGCAAGCGCCCCCCTCCCGTATGCACAGCGCCCTCCCCCATGCACTGCACTCTCCCCCCAGACGGACACGCATCCCTGTGCGTGTATGCACACGGTCCTGCACGCACAAGCAGTGCACGCCTCTCCCCCCACACGCCTGTAGGACGCCCACACTTGAACCCAGATCCCCGCGGGGGCACACGCACGAAGTGCACTCAGCCGCGGGCCGGGCGGGCGCGCCCACGCGTGTGAACACCCCGCGCACGCGCACGCATAGCTTCCCGCAGGTACCCGCCCCCCCTCCCCCTCCGCCGCAGAGCCTGGGGTGGGGGTTGCCCGGCAGATGGAGGGCGCCCCGCATCCGCCCTTCCCCCAGCCCGAACGCCGCCCCCGCCCCCGCCCTACCGCGCACCTGGCGCCGAACCCCGCCAGCCCGTCCACTGCGGATGGGCAGGTGCACCGACACGGCCCCCACGCGCTGCCTCCCAGCTCACCTCGCCTGCACCGACGCGGCGGCCCCGGCGACGGGTCTGTCTCGGAGGCGGCGGGGTTGTCTCGGCGGCGGCGGGACCCCCGAGCGCTGGTGCGGGGCTGCGCGGCGGCGGCGGCTCCCGGCCCTGCAGTCCGCGGTGACGTCCTGCAGCCAGTGGGGCGGGGCTTCGCATGCAGATGCAGCCGTGACGCAAAGGGGGCGTGACCGCGCATGGAGAAGCTGTCCGCTGACGCATGCCCAGCCGGGGGGGGCGGGGCTCCGCGCTGAGGGACCGGCGGGCGGGGCGGGGCCCAGCGCGCGCATCCAATAGCTCTCGGGGGCGGGGCGGACTCGGAGGAACTGCCTGTCAGGGAGGCGGGGCTGCTCGACGCCCTCTAACTGGCTCAAACTCGGGAGCTAGCTCCCAGGCAGCTGGAGGTCCCGCCCACGCCCACCGCCCCCACCCCGGGCGCTGAGGTCTCGCGTCTAACGCCCCTTAGCCCCAGGTCGGAAGAAGGGGCCCGAGAGCGGCTCCGTGCCTAGCCCCGCACCCCATTTAGGAAATTCAAGCTAAATAGAGAAGAAAAAGAAGATACGGGGGTCAAGGGAGACCCCTTCCAGTTTTGGGGGTATAAAATCTCCAAGGGGGTGGAGGCAGAGGCTCCTTCGCTCCCCGGTTTTGAAATGAGAAGGAAGAAAGGAGGAAAGGGAGCGCAGGACGCTCGGGACCCTCCTCCCGCGCCCCCTGACTGAGGAAAATTGGAAGGAAAAGCGGGAGCGGGCCAGAGAAGCGGCCTGTCCCTGCGCCCCCAGACCCTGCGGGAAAGAGGGAGGAGACGGGTGAGGGGCCCGCGTGCAGAAAGACCCGGGAACGAGGAGGGCGGCGCGCGCCGTTCCCTCCACCCGGAACCCCCGTCTCGCCTGTCCCCCAAAGTATTGAGGGAAAAAGTCAGAATTGGGGGGGAGGGATGGGCAGCCTGACCCCCGGTCCCATTCCGGCCCCCCATTCAGGTCCCCAGGCCCAGCGGGTGGGCGTGGCCCCCAAGGGCGCCCCTGAGCCCGTGATTGACACTGGGGGGCGGGGCCGGGGGCCCTGGAGGTTTGGGGGCGCACTTGGGACATGTTTTTTTTCCGAGGTTATCATCTCTGACCGTCTTCCCCACCGCACAGATTGCGTGAATTCAAAAAAGCATCAAAATAAAAAATACCGCTCCCCTCCATCCCCGACCCCCCGCAGCCCGCGGTGACAAGCGGCGGGTCCCGAGGAGGCGGTGGTCCTCTGACCGCTCCCCACCCCACGCTCGCTTCGGGCTTCGTAGTGGTTGGCGCTCAGAGACTCCCAGTGATCTGAGGGGGGGGGCAGCCCCCAACATTTTCACCCGCTTCTGCACTGCGGAATTGATATTTTAAAATAAAAACTGAGTAGGACCTGCCTAATTCCAGCCCCGGGTGGGGTGGGGAGGCAGGGAGGGACCGGGGCCAGGGGAGTGGGGGGACTGAGAGGGAGAGCCGAGGGCGGTGGTGGGGGGACTGAAAGGGAGAGCCGAAGGCGGGGTGGGGAGGAGGTGCTGGCTCCGCCCCAGGCCCCGCCCAGCTCCAGGAAATCTCAGGCCCTCCCCCTCCCGCACCGCGCTAGGGCCCCTTGCCTGCTGCTCAGCTGCCTCCCCACACACGTGGGATCTAGCCGCGCCTCCCCGGGGGTCTCGGGGCACCTCCTTTGCCCTGTCTCCTCCCTGACACACTCCCGTCTGGGATTTCCTGCCACTAAGTCGCCCTGTAAGCCGATTCAGAGGCTGGGAAAGGGCCCAGCTCCCCGGAGAGAGAGCGGAGGAGCGCCTGCAGCAACGGGCTCCGCAGGATCTGAAGGAGCCCAGGCCTGGGGAGGGCAGGACAGCTCCGGGGAGAGTCCTGGCCCCTCTCCCCCACCTGGGGGCACCAGGAGAGTGTGGTGGGCAGCAGGGGGTTCCGGACATGCAAGGACCACGGTCTGGAGTAGGTGGTGGGCTCGATGGGGCTGGCCTGGGGCAGGGAGGTCAGGGAGGACTTCCTGGAGGAGGCAGCACCGAGATGAGGCCCAGAGGGTGGGAAACGCACTCCAGGCAGAGTGAAGAGCAGATGCGAAGGGCCAGTGGGGTGGGGGCAGCGCTGGCCGGGGGTGTGGGAAGATACAGAAATGCCTGGAGAAGAGACCCAGAGGTGGATGATTTGAGCTGATTTTATTTTTATACTTTTCCATTTTTCCCAAATTCTCGGCAGTGACCATGCACTACTCTGAAAGTAATGGGGGTGTGGGTGACAGAGAGAAAAAATCTAAATGAAAATCCCCTAAATCCCTGCTTTTAAAAGGTTGCAAGGAGACCCAACAAGTTCACACCCTCCCAAGACTTTCGGTCCCCACGGGGGTGTTTCTCAGCAGCTGTGACCTGCAGGGTCTGGCGGGAAGCCGTCTCTCCCCACGGCTGTGATCCCCCCACACAGCCATTTCCCAGGCCTGGGGGGAAGCACCCGGAGCTTGCCACCCCAACCCTGCTCTGCCGCTTACCCAGCTGTGTAACACCGAGTGGGCAACTGGGCCCCTCTGTGCCTCAGTTTTCCATCCCATGAAATGGGCACCACACTAACGTTGGGTTACAGGGTGTCCTAAGACCGGAAGGCTTAAATTAACTGCAGAAAAATGTGGGGCGCCCCCTCCTCAGCCAGAGCTTCCCTGAGTGCTGGCGGAAGTAGAGAAGCTGCAGCCCAGAGGAGCTACATATGTGAGGAGGCACTGAGGCTTCCTCCCCGGAGGGCTTGGCGGACACAAGAGACACCCATGCGTGGGAAACTATGGGCTGTGCTTTTCTGTTCCATGAGGAGCACGTGGGGGACCCAGCAGTGGGTCCTGGAGTCCAGAGAGGGCAGGTGCCACGCACACCCAGAAAACGAAAAGCAGCCACTAAGCAACTACCTAAAACCGTAAAGGGCAGGGACTTGTATCTTCAGAGATGGCCCCTCCAGAGCACCCTCCTTCCCATTCCTTCCTGCCCACCCCCCCCAACCCCAGCTCCAAGGCCAGAATTTGGTCCAGACAATGCCTCGGTGACCAAAGTGCCCCATTCAGGTCCCTTCCCTTGCAGAAGGTGGCCTGGGCAGAGAAGGGGGGGTTTCCTTGAGCCTGACCCTCAACGTCACTCCTGCCAGCTCCACTACCCCAGAGACACAAAGCAGGCACAGACCGAGCACATAGTAGGTGCTCAATAAACATTTGTAAAGAATGAAAGAATCAAGTGATAGAGGGGACTTAAGAGTCACAGTAGGAGAAGGTGGACAAGGCTGCGTCCCCTGTCCATGCCAGGGATGGACCCAGGGGGGAGGGATCTCAAGGGCCCTACTGGAAGCTGCCCCCAGCCCAGCCCCTCAGAGAGTTCTCTTCAGCTGAGCTTGGGGTCAAAGTGGACCCCAGCCAAGCACCTTTCAATTTGACTCTGAGACTGTTTGTAACTAAAAACCTGGCTGTCTCGTTTCAATGGGGTGGGAACACAAGGTGGTGGACACCCGGGATCTCTTTCTGCAAAGTCCATCTCCCAGGGGCCTTTAGGTGGCAGAGGCCTGGGCTATCATGTTACCCTCATAGTCCGTGCAGGGCTTGCCCACAGCCCTCTGGTTGTCCTAGGAGCTCAGTGTCAGGAATTCTGAGGCCTCCAAAATCTCATGCTGCCTGCCCTTCCTCTTCTTCCTCCTCCTCCTTGGATTCCTCCAAGGTCAGCCCAAAATGGACCCCGTCAGGGCTGCCCTGTTCTGGGCTGCTGGGCTCGGCAGGGCTGTGGGGGATCTTGCTCTGGTACCACTCGCGGTTGTCCTCCAGTGTGTCCAGCAGGCCCTGGGCATCTGGGTGCACCAGGTCAGCCCATGTCTCCCACAGGGGGTGGGCAATGTAGTCAATGAAACCCACCTGTGGGGGGCAGGGAAAGAGGCAGGCTAGACCCCACCAGCCTCCAGACCTCCTTGGTTGAGCTGTTCCCTCTGCCCAGAATGCCACTTCCCAACTCCTATTCATCTTTCAAAACCCTCTTTCAAATAACCCCTCTTCTAGGAAGCCACCTCCTCCCCTGCCCCTTCTGGGCTCTCCCGATCCCTGGGCCTCTCCCCTGACCCCAGCAACACAGGGGAGCTCCTCCAATGACCCCCATATTGCCCCACCCACACCTTTCCATATCCCACAAGTTGAGGTCCTTCTCCTGGCAGCCCAGAGAGAGCACGTCCCAGGCCTACATCACCCGCAGGCCCCACGCCCGCACTGCCTGCGGACCTGGGACTTCTCCACGGAGGCTGTGTGCTTGTCGCACATGGGGCTGACGTCCAGGCCCTGCTCACGCTCGCGGTCGCCCTGCTGGAAAAACTCGGCCATGATGCGCTCAGTCCACCGGCGGTAGAGGGGCAGCGGCTTGGTGGGGTTGCTGAGGTCGGCACAGTGCACCAGGTTCTGCAGCACCTGGGGAGACTGAGGCTCAAGGGCGCGGCCGGGAGGACACCCAGCCTGGCTGCCCCGAGGGGCTGGAAGCACCGACAGCTTGGGGGAAACTGAGGCCGGGCAGGGGAAGGAGTGGCCAAGGAACAAACACACAACCTCAGGGCCTCCTGGTCTTCGGCACCCAGGCGGCGCTTCCTAAGTGCAGCGGGAGAAAGACCCACCTGGATGCGGTCTGAGTAGCTGTCGAGCAGCAGGACGCCCAGGCTCGCCACCCTCTTGGCCTCCACCGTGGTCTTCAGGTCGGCCAGGAGGCTCATGTGCTTGGACATGTCCGTGGCCAGGACCTGGGGGACGGGGAGGTGGGGCGAGGGGGGCCATGACCCCACCCACCCTAGCCCTCGCTCCCCACTTCTCTGACCCTCAACTCTGAGCCTCAATGTCCTCAACTGGGAAATGGGCAGATGCAGCAAGCATGACTTGGCTGCAAACCCAGGGCCCAAGTCACAGGAAAGGCTCGGTCCCCAGCCCCTCCTCCGAGGCAGCTGGACTCGGCTGCGTGTCCCACTGGTGGTTTGTAGTCACAGAGGTACGTTTGGCCTTTTGCACAACTTATCATCTGCCCCAGGTCCACACACCACCCGGACCTCACCATGTCGATGACCATCCTGCGTAGACTCAACCGCTGCTTGGCACTGAGGTTCTGGAAGATGTTGCAGTTTTCCACCTGCAGTAGCTTGAAGCCCACAGCCAGGTGGTGGTTCTCCAACACGGAGGCATCATTGTACATAAGTGCCAGCTCCGAGTCTGTGGGGGAGGCTGGGAGCATCAAGACCCATCCACCCATGCCTCCCCAGTCAAGGGCAGGTTTTAGAATCCTTAGCAAACTCCTATGCATGCACTGAAGCCTCAACTGTAATGCCCCATCTCCAAGAAGCCTTTCCAAACCCCCTCCCTCCCTCTGTCCCTACCCTGACTCTATGGGACTGGGGGTATCTGTGTCC
This sequence comes from Tamandua tetradactyla, assembly GCF_023851605.1. Classification (NCBI taxonomy): domain Eukaryota; kingdom Metazoa; phylum Chordata; class Mammalia; order Pilosa; family Myrmecophagidae; genus Tamandua; species Tamandua tetradactyla. The sequence continues at coordinate 96,263,264 of NC_135337.1, read as the reverse complement.
AGCTCTGCAACTCTGAGGCTTGGGGGCTGGGCATGATGGGAGATAGTGTGTATTGAACACTGGCTGAAAGAAGGACTGAGTCTTTGCCTTATTAGACTCTGGGCTCCTTGAGTAAAAGAGATCCATGCTCATCCCCAGCGCACCAGGGCTGTACACAAGTGCTGCCCAATAACTGCTTGTCAACTGGGGTTTTCAGGCTTCTTAAAGGCTGTGAGGCCTTAAAATCTCGTGGACCCACATCAGCCCACAGTTCATTATTCTCTCATTTATTGAGTGCCTGCTGTGTTCCTGGACCTGCATGAGTGCCTGAAGCAGAGAAGGTTCTCACAGCTGTTTCACAGATGGGGAGACTAGCTGCAGTCACGGGCTCAGGACCCACCCGAGAGCGCAGGGCAGACAGGACAGAGGCAGGGCATCCCCACTCACGAGTGTTGATGAGAAACTGGTTGGAGACCCCAGGATGGTCCACATCGTGGATGGCGCTTGCGAAGAGGGCGGCCAGGACCTCCAGGTCTGTGAACACGGCCTGCGTGGGCCCGGGGACTGGGTGAGGGGTGGGCTCTCCGCACCGGCCCACCTGCCGCCCACACCCAGCTGGGCGGTACCTGCAGGGCAGGCGTGGCCAGCAGCACGTGCGTGGACTGGACCACGTCCGCAGCGTGCAGGCTGTTGTGGTAGGCCACGTCAGCGCGGTAGTGGCCCTCCAGTGCCAGCAGGAAGGTGGCGAGAGTGTCGGCTGGGATGCGGAACATCTTGAGCAGGTCCCGTTCCTGCTAGGCCCCAGGCCTCGGGTCAGGTCAACCCACCGTTCCCACTCCTCCTCTTCCTAGCCGTTCCTCAGCCGGCCCCTTCTCCAGGATACCCTCCCTGCTCTCCATCTCTCCTCATCCCTTGACCCTGCAGAGCTGGGTACGTCTGTGTCCAGTGGTCCTCTCTGGACTGGGTCTCTTTATGGCTTCAGTCCAGCAAACTCCTACTCATCCTTCAAAACACTTCCCAAACAATCCCACCAAGAAATGTCAGAGGAGAACTGAAATATGAGGTCTTGGGGTAGGAAGGAGTAAAGGAAACCTCAGGAGTCACTTTGGAAGCCAAAGGCAGCAGAGGTACCTGAAAGATGCTGAACAGGATGACAGTGAGGGGCCGGTCCCCGCTGAGCTCTGCCACCCTGAACACGTCAAGCCCCCACTTGCTGGTGTCTTCCAGCTCCTGAAATGCAAAGTGCCAGAGCTCTGCCCCAGCCTGACTCCCCACGAGTGCCGCCTCCACGCCCAAGATGCCACCCTGAGCCCACCTGCTGCCCCGTGTACCGGTGACAAACCGAGGAAAAGATGTGGCACCTGAACAGAGCCGGGGCCTGGACCCACCTTGGCCAGCTGCCCTTCCTGGTCAGTCCGCACCCCAAAGCGTGGGAGGGAGGCCACGGAGAGGCTGGCATTGTGGGGGAGCCCATGCAGGCCACTGAGCTGAGACATGGGCGGAGGAGCCTCTTGGGGGGGCCGGCTGGGCAACACCACCTCCGTCTCCGGGTCTGTGGGCGGCCGGGGAGTGGCACAGAGAAGCTAAGTCACCTGCAGGGGTCGCCCCAGCCTCATCTCCAGGACCAGAGTCTTGCAAACCTGGCCCTCAGCCTAGTTCCCTTTTTATCTGGACAAAGTAAGTTTGAAGCCAAGTCCTCATCTGGCCTGAAGCCCCTTCTTGGCCAATCTCAGGGCCCCCTTCTGCTGGGCATGGCCCCCCAAGAACCTGGGGCCTGGCCTCTTTCCCCAAACTATCCAAAGTCTGGCTCCTTTCCTTCCTCCAAGCTAGAGTCCTAGATGTCTTAATCCCTCTATTTACTTCTTGGCAAACTTCTACGAATACTTCAAAACCCTAGCTTTAATGTTCCCTTCTCCTGGAAGATGCTCCTGTTCCCATGTCTGAGATTGAGGTCCCCTCCAAGGTCACGCCAGAAGAGCCTTCTCAAGGCCCCAGCAGCCCTTGAGAAGTCCGTGACAGGAACGCCTCCTTCCTAGACTCTTTCTCCTCCTTCTTCCTGCCTCTGCAACTTCTGCCCGGGCTGTGACCTGCTACCGCTCACCCAGGAACGTCTGGGAGATGTACTCGGACACCTGGTTCCCAGAGTGGCCGGTTTCAGAGAGGTGACTCAGCTCCCTGTTGAGCAACCGCTTGAACTGCAGAAGGGCAGGGAGGAGGTGAGGGGAGGGAGAGCAGGGAGAAGGGGGGAGGAGGAGAGGAGGGGATGAGGGGAGGAAGGGAAGGCGGCGAGGAGGGGAAGAGGGGAAGAGGGTGGAGAGGAGGGGAAGAGGGTGGGGAGGAGGGGAGGGGGAGGGGAGGGGGAGGAGGGGAGGAGGGCAGGGAGCACGACCAGCAGAGGCAGAGGCCCCTCACCTTGCTGGAGGCCATCTCTCCCACCGAGTGCCGCGTCTGCAGAGTCTCCAGCTGGTCTAGGCACCAGTCTAGCTCGTCCAGGGTTTCCAACGCCAGTTTCTGTGCAGCGTCTTCTGGGGGCTGAGTCAATCAGGTCCCCACGCAGGGACACCAGCCCCCGGCCCCTGGGCCTCCCCCGGGCCTGCTCAGTACCCGAGTGGCACTTCCATTCCCAGGGGCAGCGAGGCCAGGCGGGGCTCTCCGCCCCTCTTGTAACAGAGACATGGTGGTCAACACGCCCTAGGGCCTTTTTGGGGCTCAGGGGCCAGGGCGGTCAGCATGGGAGGGTGCAAGTGTGTTACCTGCAGCTGGGGGAGGCTGGCTGCCGGATAGGGGGGTCCCGCCGTTCGCCGGCCTGTAGGGCGGTGTGCTCAGGGGTGCCCGGACCCCACCTGTCTGGACCCGCCCCCAAGGCTCCCAGGCCCCACCCAGCGCGCCCTGAAGACCCTCGGCCTACCCGGTGGCCCCGAAGCCCCGCATGTGCGTGAGGGCGGCGATGTTGCCGCGGATGGTCTGCAGGCTGGCCAGGACCTGGCGGGGGGCGGGGGGGCGGTCAGCGGGAAGGAGGGGGCACTCAGGGTGGCTCGGGGCGGGGGTGGTGGTGCGGCACAGACCTGGGCAAAGGGCGTCACAATCATATCTTCTCCGAGTCTGCAGGGAGAAGGACAAGCAGGAGGTCAGGAAAGGAAGCTTTTACCATCACACGCCGTCTGACCCTGCAGTCCCCATGCCCTCCTCTACTCCTCTACACTCCTGAGGCCCCCACAGCCCCTCCAACCAATCACCCAGTTAGTTCCACTCTGAGGAGTGCGGAAACTTTGTCCCAGGGACATCAGGAGTCTTAATAGAGCCAGGACAGAATGATGGTAATTCCCTTTTCCATCTGGCTACCAGGAAGCTCAAACCGAAGTCTGTGTCCTTCCACTGTAGGTTTGGCCATAAGGATCCCTGACTCTACCCCAGCCTAGGGCTGAGCACAGAAGACCGCCTGGGATCCCTGTGGAGCGAGCAACCGAATAAGTGATATGCCCATCAAACTCCTACTCAAACTTCAAAGCCCATTTCAAATTGAAGTTCTGCTGAATGGTGGAGGCAGGAGCTGGCTTTCCACCGCCCCAACTCACAGGTCACTGGCCAGGGAGGCGTCCCGGGACGTGGCCTTGGGGGGCAGCGCACAGCCGCCGTCCGCCCGGTACAGGAAGGACCCGCGCCTCTGGCTTTGCCGGGCAGGAGCCTGGGGGCTGCGGCCAGGCTCGGCCTGAGGGGCCAGGGCCTTCCTGCCCGAGAGCCCATTTTCCAGGTCAAAGCTGAAAGGAGAGGAGATGCAGTCAGAGCCGGGCCGGGCAGGCCTGTCCCCTGGGGTCAGGCAGGCGTGACCTTCCTTTTGTCCCCCGAGGCCCCCGCGCCCGGGTTATAAAGGAGGGACCGAGGCCCGCGCGGCCTGCGGACCCGGCTCTCCCTGGCGGGGGCCTCAGGACCTTTGCACAGGCGGCGCCGGCTCGCGCGGCCCGGCCCTGCCCTGCCTCCGGGGCCCCCTCCCCGCCAGACTGCAGAAAGGGGGTAAGGGGCTGCGGCGAGCGCGCGGGTGGGGGGCGCCCACTCGAGCGAGGGGATGCCCAGGGCTCACGGGGTTTGGAGGAGGGGGTTGGCGGGAGAGGCAGAAATAGGGAGACCCCGGGGGTCACCCACGCCTGGGGGCTTCGCGAGGGGCCGGGGTCTTCCCAGTCCCGCCCCCGCGATGCACACGGGCCGGGTCGACGCGCGCGGGCGCAGGCGCAGACCCGGCCCGAGGAGCCCGTTCGCTGCCGCTGAGTTCGGCTCCGACTGGAGTCGGGGGTATTCGGCAGATATCGGCCTGGTTCGGCCAAGGCCGGCCCGGGCACGGCTGAGTTCGGTCGGATCGGCCTGGTGGAACCTGTTTCCGGTGAGTTCGGTCAGGCTCGACTATGTCCGACTGTGCTCGGCCTGGATCGGCTACGTCCGGCCGCTCTCGGGCCACCACGACGAGCACGTCCGGGTGGCGATTGGTCGGGGTTGGGCATATTCGGCTAAATCCGGCCGTATTCGGGCGAACTCGGGCGTGTTCGGCCTGCTCCGGCGGCTTCTGGGACACCTAGGCAAACCTTCAACCCAGACCTGCCGCCCCCGCCCCCGCCCCCAGACGTCCCCGGGACAGGCGGGGCCTCTTAACCCTTCCGTGCCCGGGTAGGGATTGCAGCCGCCGGCCGGGAGGCGCTTTAAGGTCGGGTACCCCCAGATTCTGCCCTCGGAGGGGGACACCTGGCGGTGGCGATCCCTTGCCCCTTCCTCGCCTCTCCCCAGAGGCTTCTGAGAAAGGGCGCCTGTGGCCATTCCGGGAAACTGAGGCGAGGAGGTGTCAGAGCCCCGGGCGCGGAGCTACCCCTGGGGCAGACGGAGCTGTTCTCCTTCCTGCTCTAAACTTAGCCGGCAGCGGCGGTGTCCGGCGCGGCGAGGCCTGGGGTGGGAACCGCGCGCTGCTCGCCGCCCCACGGGTAAACTGAGGCACGGGTGACTCGGGGCCGGGCCGGGGTGGGAGACACGGCTAAGCACGAACCACGCCCGACCCCCGCCCGAGGTCCGTCCGCGCCTGACTCTGAGCGTGGGCCAGAGGGCGGCGCGGCCCGAGCGCGCGTGCCAGCCCCAGTCCGCGCCCGCGAGCCCCGCGCCCCCCAGCCTCGCCTCCGCCGCCGTCCGCGGGCGTGGGCGCTTCCTGGGGCGGTTCCCCGAGCCCGAGGGTGGCCGGCACCACCCCGAGGGCGCGCTGCTGCCCGCCCAACCCCGGCATCCCCGACACTGGCGAGCGCCGGCCACGCAAGCCCCGGGGACACCCGGGGCTCCGCGTGACCCCGCGGGCCATGTCGTTGCCGGTGGGGAGCCGGGGAGGCCGGGGGCGGACAGCTGCCCCCCCAGCGTGGCGCGAGCGTCGGGAGGCGGCCTGCGCTTCTGCGGGGAGGGGCGCGCGGCGGGTCCCCGGGGCGCGCGTCCCGGCAACGGGTAGAGACCGAGGCGAGAGAGAAGAGAGAGATGGAGAGGGACAGAGTCAGCGAGTGCGAGAGGGCCCGGCAGGGGTGGGGGCGGGGGCGCCGCTCCGGTCCCGAACCCCGACCGCGCCTCTGACCCCCGCCCGTCCCGCGCCCCTCACCCCAGCGGATGCGCCACGGTGAAGCGGCGCCGCAGCCGGGGGCTCTGGGTCGCCACAAGTTTCCTGAAGAGTCCGGGGGAGCCGCGCGGGGAGCCCCGGGGGGAGCCGGGCCCAGGCCCCGGGGCGGGCGCGGGGGGCCCCTGCATGGCGGAGACCGCGCGGACGCGGGCGGGCGGGGGTGGAGGGGCGCGGGGCCTTTTCTGGACGGCCGTGGGGGCGGGGCCTGGGGGAGGGGGCCGAGGGTGCACCCGCCCTCTGCGCGGCCGGATGGCTCGCGGACCCCTCATCCGAGGGACCCGTGGGGCAACTGAGGCAGGGGGTGGGGCGCGGCACTGCCCTCTTTAGAGGCCGGCCCCGGGGGAGCAGACCGGATCTCAGGCCGCCCCGGCCTCTGTCCACTTCAGACAGAGCAGCCTTGGGGACAAAAAGTTGCCTGAAAATAATGGGGTGCGGAAGTCGGAGGAGGAAGTGTTCGCAGCGCGGCGCCACGGGGTGGGGGTTAGGGGAGGCGCACCGTTTCCACCACCCCCCCCCATTTCCCAGATGACTAACTCGCGGGCAGAGCCAGCAGCGGGCCCCAGAAACCACAACACTTAGCCCTTGGCCAGGTGTGGACACTGAGGCTTAGGGAGATGGCCACAGACCTGGGGCTTCCTGGCTGTGATCCCTGCCCCCGTCCCCACGCTGACATTCCCCAGACCTGGTCTCTGGATTCCTTCTCTTCTCCTGCTGTCTCTGCTGCACAAACATCCGCACTCCCCCTCTCTTCCCCCTCTCTGTCCTGCGTGGCTCGGCCAGCTGTCCCCCCTCCCCCAAACTGGACCCCTGGGCTGGGAAGAGGGGCCTCTGGGGTGTGCACCAGGCTCTCTGTACTCTGGCCCTGGGGTTGGCGGCCCTGTCCCTCCTTAGCAGAGGGGGAAACCAGCTCTCAGAGGACGGGACACTTGGGAATGTTGGAGATGGCCATGACCCAGGCAGGGGACGCCCAGGCCACGGAGGCTGCTGCTCCCCTTCCACAGAGGCTACATGGGAGCCCCTGGCCCGCCTGTCCCCTGCGGGGGGAGTCCCCAGCCCAGCCTCGCCCCGGGGACTAAGCCCGTGTGGGGACCCCCAGACAAATGCTGGGGTCCTTCTCCCTGGAAACGGGTCCCATGTTGTTGGCAATCCCAGGGGTGTCTGAGAGGCAACTTGGGGTCACCAGGGCTTCGATGGGGAGGAGACAACGGCCGGGTCACCTAAGGTGAACACGTGGAGGTCCCCAGTCCCCGGATAGGAAACAGGGACTGCAAGGGGGGCCGGGCAGCGATGAGGATGAGGATTCGCAGGGTCCGGCCGGGACGCCTCCTCCCCTGGCGGGACACCTGGTGGGAACCAGATCGCACTGTCCCCAAGACAAAAATATGTCTGTAGCTGCTGTGGCCGGACCTAATTATAGCCAGTCCCAAGGGACTCGGCCGCAGGGCTGCCCGGTAGAGGCTCTGGAGCTGGACCCAGAGCAGCCCTGAGCCCTTCCCAGCCCCGCAGGAGGGGCTCACGGTGGGCCCACGTCCCCAAGGGGAAACCGAGGCACAGAGCTTCAGCCACTTTCCCCCAAATCCGGGGTGTTGAAGTGCAAGTCCGCTTGGTAACTCTGAGCATCTCTGTTGCGCGGGGGGCTGAGCCAAGCCAAAGGCCACTTGATTTTCAAGACAGCTTGAAGAGGAGGAGCTACTTTTTACTCATTTTCTCCACTTTGCGGGTGGGGAAACAGGTCCAGGGAGGTGTGACCACATGGCCGGGTCGTGCAGCCAGCAGGCAGGCTGGTGGGTCCCTCAGGCCCCTCCCCATTCGTGAGCCTCCCGGGTGCTGGAGGCTGCGTGCTGGCCTCGATTTTATCAATGGTTAGATTTAGCAACGTCACGATAGTAGGTTCAGCTTTAAGGATTTTGTTAGCAACTATGACAGCTGCGTATTAGTGCTGTGGATGGAAGCCAGGCCCCCGGGTAAGGGGCATAGGCCCTGTCCCTGCGCTGGGCATGCCCCACTGCCAACCTGCCCCCCACTTGAGTGCCCCTTCCCTTGGCAGGCCCCAGCGATGCAAGCAGTGTTTGCTAAGTCCTGTTTTACAGGTGAGTAAACCGAGGCCCAGCAGGGAGAGAACTCACCCTCATGGAGGGTCCGGGTGGGGTGAGGTGTGGGGGGCCGAGTCCTTGCTGCCACTCAGACATGTGCGTGTGTGTCAGCCCCGACCCTCACTGGCTCCAGACACCTCTGTGTTTCCCCACTGCCCTCCGATTTCAGTCCACACCTCCCCGGAGGCCCCTTGGGCCAGGACACCTGCCGACCTTCCACCTCCCTGCTGCAGCAGCCCCCCCTGCTGGCTCCCCGTGCACCGGTCAGGCTCTCCCAGCCCTGTGGCCCAGCTGTTCCCCGGGCTGACTTCTCCCCTTCAGGTCTCAGCACGAGCGTCACCACCTCCGGGAAGTCCTCCCTGACCAGTCAAGTAGATGCTCCCAGAGCATCTGTTTGTGATGTGGACAGTTTCTCATCTATTGTTGTCTTTTTTCTCCACTCTGTGTCTGCCCGTCCCACCAGCCATGAGTCCTGCCAGGGCAGGGCCAGGTCTGCCTAACTCTCCATCATACCCTCATCAGGCGGTATGCAGGAGGCACTCAATAAATGTTTGTGGAATGAAGAGACAGCGGTGGTACATCTAGATGGCCACCCGCAGATGCTCAGACTGCCCCAGGCCCATGGGTCCTTCAGGGCAGGGTGAGCAGGTGCAGATGGACCCCAGAGCCGGGAGGGAGCAGCACAGGAACTTGGGGGGAAATGTACACAGAGCCGTAGGCACCCCCCACGCAAGGAAGTGGGGACCTGGCCTCGAACCCCCTCTCCCTGGCCTTTCCCACAGGCTGAGCCCTCGCCCCCCAGGTGCAAGGAAGGACACACGCGCAACACACACACGTACACACTCACATGTGCTGCCCACAGGCACACATCACCCACCCCTCCTGCCGCTGCCTGCCCCCTCTGCGCCCCTCCCCCTCCCACCCTGGGGACCTGCTGAAACCAAGTCCCTGTTTGCTCTTTCCTGAAGATGGAAAATCATGAGTCACCAGGAGGGGGGGCAGGAGGAGCTGCAGGAAGGGGGGGGGGGCTGCGGGTCTTCTGGGAACAGTTCCAACCCCTGGCCTTGCCCCCGCACGTCTGCCCAGATGGTCCAGAGGCCGAGCTGGGGCATTGGTCAGGTTCGCTAATGGAGTCGGAGTTCCTGGGGAGGAAAACAGGGGGCGGGTCCCCCAGTGTCAGGCATCCTGGGCCAGAATCCAGAGCCCTGGTCGGACCTGATGGAGCCCCCTTCCCACCTAAGGCGGGCCTGTGGCTTGCAGACCCGGTGCAGTTGGGGCATCTGCCCCTGGCCCAACCCTGAGGGTCTCACCTGCCCCCCCAACGGGGCACTACGGGGGAAGTAGGCAGGGCCAGCCCTTCCTCCGGGGTCCTGTGCCGCAGAGCCCCAGGGGGTCGCCTCCTCTGACTGGCGTGGGGGGCAGACTGTGGGGGTTCTCTCCTTCTGCACCTGCCCCACAAACACCCACGGACACGAGTGGAACCTGCAAGGCCGCTTCCCAGCTGGACACAGCCGCACTGGCCACACGCCGGCGGGGACGTGGACACCCAGCTCTGAGCGGCCGCCCCGTCCCCGCAGGCCCCGGCCCCGGGAGCAAGGCCAAGCCAACCCGGGCTCCTGCTCGCACTGCTTCGCGGCGGCTGCAGGACGGGCTAACCCCGCCCCGCGCTCCCCGCGCCCCACTCTCGGCCTCCAGCCCCGCGGGAGGAGGTGGGCCCCGAGCGCCGCAACTTCTGGGTCCCCTTTGCTCTGTGGGAGGCCTGGCGACTTGGCAGGCCCCAGAGGGAGCGGTGGTGGGCGGGGAGGGCGCGCAGGGAACGCCACAGGGCCTCAGGCCGGGACACAGCTTGGTGCGCCGGATGCACGGACCCCGGGGTCTCCACGCGCCAGATGAGGGGGGGAAGGGAGGGGAGGGGCTGCGCTGGGGCGGCAAGGGCCGGCGTGGGGCGCAGCGAGGCGCTGCACGTGGGTGGCCTGGGGCTGGGGTTCGGCCGAGCGCAGCAGGGTCAAGTCCCGGCCCGGGGCAGAGCAGTCGTGCTGGCGGCTGCTACGGAATGAGGGGCACCGAGACCCCCACGCGGGCCGCTGTCCCTCCCTCTAGTGCTGAAAGATAAAGAGGCCCCCAGGGCGCAGACCGCGCGGGGACGGGTGACAGCGACACCCTCGGGTCAGGCGCGGGGGCTGGCTCTGCACTTCTGCCCAGCGGCGGGGTCTGGGTGCGGGACCTGCATCCACGCCGGCCGGGCCCTGGGAGAGTGGGGCGCCTGGGAGCGAGGCCCTCCCACATTTGGGCGCTGTCCGAGGCTGCTTCAGGCCAGGGCTGGGGGTAGGCGAGAGGGGAATCGCGGTGGGGGGACTAACCAGCCAGGGCCCTCCCCACCACGCAGCGGGCAGCCGCCGGCCAGGGCTGAGGTGAGACGAGAACCCAGTGGAGGCTCAGGGCAGGGTGTGGGGACACCTCGGGGTCCCTCCGCCCCTGCAGGGCCACACCAGCGCCCGGAGCCTCAGCGGAATTGGGGGGGCCCCATCTTCCCCATCGTGCCCCAGGCCCCATGACCAGGCTGAAGGAACCCTGTCCCCGGCCACCAGGCCCTTCCTGGTTACGTCCCGCACGGGCAGGCACTGCGGGGCAGAGGGACGTGCATTTGCGACCTTGTGCTCCAGCCTCCCCTGGTCACTCCGGGCTGGGACATGGACGCAGGTGGGGCCCCTGGGGAGTCAGAGTCCTGACCGTCTCCGAGGGTTCAGAGCTCCCCGTGGAGCCCGGCCCTGGCCCGGCTGGGGCCCCAGGGTGGAGAAATGGAGGGCTCCAGGCGGGCAGTCCAGCCCCACCACGGCTAAGCCTGGGCCCTGGGGCTGCCCATGGGAGCCGCGGGCCGCTCGCCTGTGGGACGGGAGTCAGCCCCCACCTTGAGAACAAACGGTGCCTGGCCACAAGGGCGTGGCAGAAACACGCGTTTGTGAATCAATCGGTAGGTGGCACGATTGTTACAACATGGTGCATAATTAATGCACACAGTGGTGCCCTGTGCCATCGTGTTATTAACTAAAGCGTGAAGAACAGCAGCTCACTTTTACCGCTCTCCCGGCACTGATGCTGCTTTCTGCTCGCTCGTGAGGCGGTGATGCTGTTTGGCGCTGTGCCCACTTTTCTGGCAGGGAAACTGAGGCTCAGAGGCTAAGGAGCCTGCCGAGGGCTGCGCCCCCTGCATGGGCACGCTGGAATTCTGGGTTCTGAGCTATAGCGACGTGTCAAAGGAAGGACCAAGTTGGAGAAAGGGAACGTGGTGGCGTCCTGAAAACAGAGTTGGGTGAGCTGGTGGGTGAAGGGTGAGCCCTGTGCCCCAGGGGGCGTGCCTCGGTTTCCCACCTGTGGAAGGTGGGTGGAGATGGGACCTCCTAACAGATGGACCCTCATAGAAGGGCAGGTCCAGGGCATGGCCGGGCATGGAGCTGTCCGTGGTGCTGGCCCCGCACCTGACACAACCAGGACCCCCAGCCTCAGGGGTGAGTGGGGAGGCTCCAAGGGGCAGCCCGGCTTCCTCTCTGACCCTCTGCCCCCCAAATGAGCCCCCCCAGCAGACTGGACATCAGATGGGGAAACCGAGGTCTGAGCACACACGCCGATCGGGGCCGGAGCCTAGGACGGCCCGGGGGGGGCCCGGGGCAAGTGCACCGCCTGCCTCACTCCCTCCCTGGGAGCTGGGGTTCTGTCTTCCCACTGGGGGGGCAACGGTGAGGCCATGAGAGGCCTGTGGACCCCCCTGCCCAGCCCCCCTCAGCTCCTTCAGAGACCCAGGCCGCCTGGCTGTCCGTGCACCGCCTGAGTGGGGAACCCCCCCAGGCTCTGAGTCTGAACGTGGACGTGTGTGTGCCCAGACACTTCTGGGGGCTCCGGGAGCCGAGACTGTGCACGGGAAAGCAGGAAGGGAGGTCTATGGCTGGGGAAACTGAGTGTCAGGTAGGAAAAGCACATGTCCACATTCACATTCGCTACTTAATCATTCGAAAGCGGCCCAGAGCCCCCTCGGGGGTGGGCACGTGGCCGCGAATGGGGACAGCAGGGCTCCAGCCCGAGGGGGCGGCGGGCACAGCTGGCAATGAATGCAGGGCAATTGCTCCCGGCGCGCAGGGAGGGAAATAAAGCCGGGCAAGGGGCTGGCGCGGGTGGGGGCTGCTGGGGCTGAGCTGGGACCTGGAGGAGACAGAGGCAGAGGAGCGGGTGGGGAAAGGCTGCCTTGGGCAGTGGGCACAGCCCGTGCCAAGGCCCTGGGGTGGAAGTACGGCCGCGAGGGACGAGGAACAGGGACTGGATTCTGGGGAGGGCAGGAGGGCTGGGAGCCTGCGGGGGCATGGCCTGGGGGGTTTGCAGTAACTAGCAGGGTCACGCTGCTTGCCACTGCTCCCTAGGTGGGGGGAGGAGATGGGGGGTCAGGCTCGGGGGGGAAGCACTAAGAATGGGTGGGGGTGGGACTGACGTCAGCATCACGGGGTCCCGCCTCCTAAGACCCCCCCCACGGGAAATGGAAACAGCGTCGGCCAGTCAGAGCGTCCAGGCTGGAGGCTCCCCTGTGGTCTCTCTGAGCCTCAGTTTCCTCATCTGGAAGCTGCTCCTCAGGCAGCTTTGGGTACCTCCGAGGATGGGGGTCTTGGGATCTCCATGAGGGTCTTGGGATCCCCCCACCCTGGCCTGGGCTGTTGCCACAGCTGACCCCTCCCCTGCCAGCCCCCACTGGGTGGGAAGGAGAGCGCCATCCCCTGGGCCTCGTGCTGCGGTGTCCCTGGGCCTGGGGGAGACAGACATGAGAGCCCAGAGGCCGGGGAGCCCCCCATGTCCCCTGCAGCCCCCTGCGGCCCCCACCCTGAGCGCTACAGACCCACAGACGGGGAGCTCACTCCCACCCCCGTGCCCTGCGGCCTTGGAGCCTCACTCTTGGCCAGCACGGGGTGGGGGCGCCTGGCCTGTAGGACAGGGGCAATACTCCTGGGCCCCAAGACCCCTCCCACACCCACCAGGAACCCTTGGGTGTCAGGGACCCCAGGGAACAGGGTCCCTGGCCCCATGCGGGATCCATGCAGTCCCCACCCCAGCTCTGGCTGTTTTGGGGGCCCACTTCTAGGGTACATGAGACCCCAACCCATCATCCGAGACCCCCCAGCTCCCACAGGCTCTGAGAAGTCCTGTAGGCCTGGGCTCTCCCACACCCCCAGCCTCTGAGCCAGGGCCAGGGATCCGGGAGGAGCCGGGAGAGAGGGCGCCGCCGCCCCAGACGAGGTGGGAGGGAGGGGTTTGGGTTAATTGTGAGAGAGCGCACTTGTGCTCTCTATGCAGAGAGAGGGACAGGGGGAGGGAAGGGGGGCAGAGAGAGGGCGGGTGAGACACAGAGAAGGGGGAAGGGAGAAGCAGGTCAGCTCTGCGTGGAGAGGAGGGGTACACCTAGGGTGTGGCCCAGGGGCTGGAGATGGTCTCTTGGGGCCCCTGGGAACACTATGCCACCATGCTGTGCCACCCTGAGCAGTCGGACAACCTCTCTGGTTGGCATCCCATCTACCAACAGCTGGAGGTGCAGCTGGAAGCGAGGGCCCCAGGAGGGGCGCCTGGGGGTGGGGCCATGCCAGGGAAGGGCAGGGCTGTCCCCCGCAGCTGCCGGTTAATGTTTTACCTGCGCTGCTGCCTGCGAGGCCCCATCAGCCTATCCCCGCCATGGGGGCCGTTGGAGCGTGACCTCCCCTCTGCTGGGCAACCTTGAACCCAGGGCCTCGCCCAGATGCCGCCCACTCCACGGCCGGGCAGCCCCATTCCTGGCCCAAGGTGCTCACCCATGGCCCAGACTGGTGCCTCGGTTTACTCCTCTGACAGGGCAGCCTGAAAGGCTCTGGGGTGGAGCCCCCCACGTGTCCCACTCTGTTCCTCCCACTTGTTGGACGGGAGGGAAGTGGGGTGCCCTGGGTCCCTGGGGAGGAGGAGTGACACATTTCTGAGAAGAGGGAACCAAGTACATTGCCCGCTCCCCGGGTGCCTCAGCTCCCCCACACCCCCTACCCCCCCGGGAAGCCGAGCCACCTCCCCAGAATTAGGGTGGATCGAGACTGTCCCCCGCTGGCTGGAAGCCCCGCCACGGGGCCTCCCCTTCCAGAATCAGACCAATACCCCTTGCCATGCCCACATGGCCCCCCACGTGCCCCCTGGTCAGCCCCGCAGCCGTCGTCCGGCAGCCTACACCCTCCCACCCAGGGCCTCAGCACCGCTGTGCTCTGGGGGTCCCCGGGCAGCCTCTCCCCTCTCAGGGCCGTCCCCAGGGAGTCCACTAGACCCAGTTGTGGCTCATCCCACCGGCACATAGCAGGTGCTCAATAAATGACTCAGGAGGCCGTGGTGGCCCAGAAGGCACTTTATTCCCAGTAGTGCTGCTCCTTCCTCAGCCCCCAGCCCACCCCAGCCCACTCCGGTCAGTGCCACCAGGGTCACTCGGGCAGGTGGTGGGTAAAGGAGGGCCTTCCACTCGCAGTTCCCTGGAGGACAGAAGAGGGCCCTTTCAGGCATCAGTGGGCTCTGCGGCAGGGGTTGCCCCTTGGGAAGGCAGCGTCCCAGACCCCTCCCTGCCCCGCCCACACCTCACCATGGACATCTCGTCTAGCTTCTGGAACGGGGACACGTCCCGCTGGTAGCACCTCACGACCACTAACACAGACCCAATAACCAGGACAGACACCAGCAGACACACAGCCACCACCACACTAGGGTTCCTGGACGGTATGGGGGCCAGGGCGTCGCCCGGAGCTGGGGGAGGAGCCTTGAGTCAGCCCCAGCCCTGAGGCTCAGCCACCCGCCAGGGCCCAGAGCCTTTTCTTGCTCACTCCCCACCCAGGGCTGCAGCCTCTTCAAAGCTCACTGGAGTCTGTTGGCATTTGGATGCCTTTGCCTTCAGGGAATTCACCGAGTTTGCTGTTCATGGCCGAGGATGCTTGGGAGGTTTGTACCAACTGAGAAAAATCCCAGCCAGAGATCAACTGCCAAACAAGGAGACATTCTGGTGACAGTTGCAAAACCTGACCCTTCACAGAGACTGTTTCTCATCTGTGACTTTCAACAAATGGTCGTTTCGCCCCCAGGTCGGGATTTTCCCTTAATGTTTTGGGGACCATATATGTATTTTCAATCCCGAGGGGCTTTGCACGCTGCCACCTGCCCACTCACACTGCTGCAGCCGCCTGGCCTCGTTGCGTTCTCTCAGCAGTCCCCACCTCAGGCCGTGCCCTCTCCTGCTGCTGTACCCCACCCCCCGATATCCGCGTGGCTCCCTCCTGCATCTCTCCAACCGGGACTTCGCTGACCATTCTTAAAACTGTCACATCACCCAGCACCCCCAATCCCTGCCCTGCCTTGATTTTACGAACATCTCTTTTACTTGTCTATAACCCGTCTCTCCATGGGCTCACGGCTCTTGTTTCTCTTGTGCATTGCAGTATCCGCAGCACCAGGTGCCCACTCGGGGCTGGGAAAACGTGCGTGGAGAACCCGCAGCCTCGCCTCTCTAGTGACTTCAGTGTGCCCGGGCACCAGCGAAAAGGCTGCGGTGGGCTGCGGCCCGGGCTGGGGGCTCCTCGCGCCCTCCTAGCTGCTGGCGGCCCCTGGTGGCCAGTCCAGGAACTGCAGCCTGGCGCCTCCAACTGGCGCCCCCACCCCAAACTTCCCTTTACTCACGGGGGGCTGAGGCGGCTGTGGTCTTCTCGGTGGTTGCCGGAGGCTCGGCGGAGGGCTCCGTTCCAGGGCTGGGGGAAGTGGGGCCCCAATGCAGGGTTGAGGAGGTGGAACTCGGGGGGCAGGAGTGGGAGGTGGGGGTGAGCTCTGAACTCGGGGAGCTAGAGTGGGGCTGAATGCTTGTGTCTGACGGTGGGGACGGGGGGGTCACCCCTGGACTTGTGGAGCTTGGACTAGGATGGGCAGTGGGGGTCACCCCTGGACTTGGGGAGGGGAGGTGGGGAGGGGGGGTCACCCCTGGACTTGGGGAGGGGAGCTGGGTAGTGGGGGTCCCCCCTGGACTTGGGGAGGGGAGGTGGGTGGGGGTAGGTTCATTTTCCCTCAGGAGGCTGTGGTTGGGGGGCAAAGAGTTCAGCAGGCTGGGTAGTGGGGTCCCCAAGTTTCTCATGTGGTTCACGAGTGATGAAGGAGCTGCCACCCCTGGAAAGGAACGTACGGAGGTGTGGATGGTGGGATGGCTCAGGGGGCCCTCTCTCTCCCTGGATTCCTCCTGCTATAATCGGGGATAACAAATACCCACCTCCAGGGGAGAAGGGGAGGCGTTCAGAGGGAAACTGAGGCTGTGCTGAGGGCTCAAGCCCCTTGTCTGAGGTACCACAGCTGGGGTCTGAGTCTAAGCCAGGCTGTCCCATCCCCAGTCCTGCCTTGAAGTGGGGGTTCTGGGACTCAGTTTCCCCTTCTGTTGCATGGAGGTGATGGGCAGCTGGGGTCTTTGAGAGCACACCATGGCCTGGCCGAAAAGCTTAGCCCCACAGAGCCACCTCAAGCTCTCAGGGAGCAGGGGCAGTTCTGGGGTCACTGGTAAGCCCTCAGCCCATAGCTTGGAGGTCTCAGCTACTGACCCGGAGCTTTAATGGAGGGGGGCACAGAGGCCTGGCTGCCAGGAGCAGTGAGAAGGTCACATGTGCAGACCCTCTACCACCGTCTTGCCTGGGGTATTCCCTGCGCCCCACCCAACCCAGGCACACCCCTGGGGGGCCAACGCCAGTTATTTCCAGCCCAGGTTCCAGACCGCTGGGCAGCGGCTGCTGGCATAGCCACTCGGGAGCCACTCCCTGCCCTGCCCCAGCCCTCTGGGCTGATCTGTGCGTTTCTTCCCTTGCCTCACCCCAGGCATCAGAAATGCGGAAACACCACCCAGCAAGCTAGGGCGGGCTAGGTCTGTGCACCGCATTTCCCCCTCCCCGTCTGCCTGTCCAGTCTCCCGGGCTCTCTGGGGATAACAGATGAGTCTAGGTGAGGCATGAAGTGTTGGCCTGACTTCACTCCCATTTACAGGTGTGGACCCAAAGCTTAGGACTATAGAGAGTCTGGCTCAAGGTGACCGGGAAGGTGGGCACAGGGCCCCTTCAGGACCACCAAGGAGTCAGGGACTGACAGGGCAGCCTCTCTGAACTGCGTTCTGCCACAATTTGAGGGTTCCAAACCATGAGAGGTTTCTGCTGAAAAGAAGATGGTTCAGGGGTCACAGTGGACCCCAAGCCAAACCACAACTCGGCTCGCTGAACTTTTAAAGTAAACCAGGGGGCCTTGAAGGAGGAGGAGGTGGAGGATATGGGTCCTGCCGAGCACCTGGCACTCTTGAGCGGCTGGAGAATGATAAAATAAAATGGGGCTGTGTCTGTACTCTGCCAGGGGTTTACTTTTCCCAGAGACTCCTAGAGCAGGAGGCTGGCAGGAGCTCTGCCAACAGTCTGATCAAAGTCTGGTACAGGCTGGGGGGCTCAGCTTGCCTGAGCCTCAGTTCCTTGAGCTGTGAAATGGGGACAAACATGGCGCCCGCTGAGCAAAGCCCTGGTAGGGTGGGGCTGGGGCCTGGGCTCAGGGGAGTCACATTGGGTGAGGGGGGGGGGGTCACTCTAGATCTACGGTTGTCTAGCTGGGAACCGTCCTACAGGCCGCAGAAGGGAGGTGAGTCAGACACCTCCTTGGGGAAGGAAGAGCCTCGTGCTTGGTGCCTGGCCTGACCCCCCAGACGTGGGGTCCTCACCCCTCTGTCTTTGGGGGCTGGGGGAAGCAAAGCAGACATGAAGCGGAGTCCCAGGCCAGGCGCGGCTCTCCCCAGCCTCGAGCCGGTCAGGTGGCGCTGGGGCCGCACACAGGGAGGGTCAGGCTGGGGGGAGGGCACCCCAGAATTCCCACGGCTGCTCCCCCACATGCCTTGATAGAGGGTTCCGATGCCAGGTATGTGGCCGGCGCTCTCTTCCCCACCAGCCCTCCCTGACCTGTTCTTACCTGTGGAGGTGACAGTGGAGAGGGAGGGCGTCCCGTCAGAAGGCCCCAGCAGCAGCACCAGCGGCAGCAGCCACGGCACCGGGAGCAGGGTGCCCGCCATTCCCGTGCAGGGAGGGGCCATGGCCGGCGCAGCTCAGGTGAGCAGCCAGCGGTGCAGCCAGGTGCATGCTCTTTACACGGGCACGCGCCCCCTGCTGGCGGAGGCAGGGCCATTCACTGCACCCCCCCACCTGGACCGACCCCCATCCTTCTTGAATTGGCCTGCACCCTGACCCCGAACCCCTAAATTCTGCCTCCTCTCCATGGTCCCGAGAGGGCCCTGGGGACGCCCTGCCCCTCCCAGCCACGGGCCCTGCCATGCTGCTTCTCCGTGCGCCGTTGCCCTTGACCTGCCCGCGGGTGTCCTGCCTCCCCCAGGTATGGCCTCTGTAAGGGTGGGCGCCCAAAGACGCGGCTGGGTCCCTCTCGCTCTCGGGATCGAAGCTCCTTGCTTTTCTAGGGCCCCCAGGTTCCCAACCACTGGACTGGGTCCCCAGCAAGTTTTCTGGAGGAACCTTCTGGAAGCTCCTGGACGGTCCCCTCCAGCCGTGGATGGAAACAGCAGCACGTGTGGCCTCTGGTCAGGACTCGGGGTCCCCACCCTGGCCAGGAATCTGCCCCCAGGCGCGCCCCGCCCCGCCCCCCCGGGCGCCCCCGGAAGGCAGCACGCTGCAGCTTAGGTTTGCAGGACTTTATTCACAGTCCACGTCCATTCGTCCCCCTGCTGGGCAGCAGGGACCCTAGACGCCCGGCCACTGCACGTGCCGCGGCACCCCCCACGCTGTGCCCGGGGCCAGCAGCGCATCCGTGGAGAGGTGAGCACGGGTGTAGTGGCCGCGCCAGGTGGCCTGGACCGTCCTGGCTGCCATGTGCTCCTGCCTCAGCTTGCGCCGCGTCCTGAAGCCCCTCCAGGCTGACTGGATGGTGGTGGCTGCGCGGTGCGGGGGCGGGAGGGTCGGGGGACCGGCGTCGGGGCCCGCTGAGGCGCGGCCTGTGCCCTGCACCACCCGCGTGGGCCAGGTGTGGCCGCACATGTGGCAAGTGCGGGGGCTGGAGCCCACCAGCAGCACGACGCTCGGGGGGCTCCCCAGCCCCGAGCTCAGCGACCGGCAGAGCCCACAGACGTGCGGCTGGCAGGCCTGGAAGCAGCGGTGTCCGGACGGCGCGGCCTGGCAGGGTGCCGGCGGCGTGAGTCCAGGGCACGGGTGACGAGCGCTGTGTCCACGCCACAGGGACTGGACGGTCAGGACGGCACCCTGCAGCCGAGCGATGGCACAGCGCACGCGGTGGCCGCGCCAGACCGCTTGGATGACGGTGGCGCTGCGGTGCCAGATCTCCACGACACGGCGCACGAGGTAGCCGCGGACGTGCGCCTGGATGACGATGGCCGCGTGGACCCGCACCTCCTCCGCCACCTGCATGGACGCCAACAAGACCCCCAGCCGTCGGGGACCCGCCACCTGCACCTGCCCGCCCACGGCGTCCCACGGCCCCCACGCACAACCTACAGCCACGGCGGCATCCGCGGGGGTCAGGGGCGGCACAGGGTGGCCCACAGGGACAGCCACGCCGTGGGAGACCTGCGACCCCAGCTGGTGAGACGGCAGGTTGGGAAGGGGCCGCAGGAAGCTGCCCGACGACACCCTGTAGCCCAGAGACACCCGGCGGGCACCCGGGGCTGGCTTGGGGATGGGGGGCCCAGGCACTGCCTCCCCGATGGGAAGGATGGGGGTTCCCACTGGAAGTTGTGTCTCTCTGGGGCGCTGGGGGCTTCCCTGCACTAACGAGGGGCCCTGCTCCTGCGGCTGGTAGGGGCGCACGAGTGTGCGCCTGGGGCCCCGCGGCATCTCGGGCATGAGGCTCCCTGGCAGGGACCTGTAGGTCTTCCTAGGCCCCAGGGCCTGGGACCTGCCCTGGACCGGGCTCGCGGGCTCCTGGAGCACCCTGGCAATGGTGTCCACCTGGAGGCTCCCGTTTGCCCCCTCCCTGGCTGCGGGTGGATAGGGTGGCATGTGGGAGGCCACGCTGGGGACCCCCGGGCCCTGGGAAAGGCTCAGGACCCCGATGTTGGCGCCAGGCGCAGGGTGCAAACAGGGTGCCGTGGTGCTGCTGCAGGCCAGCCAGGGTGATCTTGGGACTGCCGTTGAAGCCATGACCCCCTGAGGATAGCCTCGGGGTTCCACGTAAGGCCCGGACCCCTGTGACAGGCCCAAGGGGACGGGGAGGTGACCCGTGGCACTGCCGAGCATGGTCCTTGGCTGCATAACGGGGACCCCGCCAGCAGCCACCCAGTGGGAGCTGGGGGCTCCCCAGTGGGTGGACAACCTCTGGTGTGGGGCCATGGGGTGGCTGGCTAAATTCGGGGCCTGTGAAGAGACAGGGCCCATGTCCCCCAGCAGCGGCGTCTGGGGCCCATTCGGTGGTCCTTCCTCAAAAGGAGCCTGGGGGCCATAAGCTACCTCGGCCCTCGCGGGATCATGGAGCGTCCACGGGGTGGCCTCAAGAACCACAGAAGGGGTGCTGGATTCGGACCCCAGAGACTGGACCTCTTCTAGCTCCCCTGGCATCAGCAAGGCCGGGTTCTCTGCAGCCCCAAACAGCATCAGCTCGGGGGTTTCTCCCAGGCAGGAGGCTCTGCCCAGAGGCGTGGACACTTGGGGGACCTCCCAGGCTGGGCCAACAGTTTCCAAGGCCTGGGGGTGGCCCTGAACCGGGTCCGCCGCAAAGGGTGACAGCAATGGGCCCCCCGCAGACCCCTCCCCAGCCAGAGTGCCCTGGTAAGGGCGGGGAGTGAGCCCAATTAGCATGGACCCCTGAGGGAGGGCCTGTGCCGCACTGCCCACAGCAGGACCCGGCATGGCCGTGCTTAGCCCCCCGGCCGTGGAGGCCCTCAGAGCAGCCACAGAGCCAGGAGGTGGGCTCGGAGCCACCCCACTCATCACTAAACCCGGGGGCAGGCCTGACATCCTCCCAGCAGAGGCAGCCCTTGGGCTGTGGGTCACGGCACCTGGCCCAAGACAAGCGGCTGCACCCATCGCAGCATCCTGACTGAGGGCATTTGCTTGTTGGTAACTGGGCGCAACGATCGTGGCCACGGAAGGGTGCTGGAAATCCAAGGGGAGCGGCAGATCGACCCTTATCTCAGACACGCTGGGACCCAAGCTCGACAGGGAGACCTTGGCCAGGGGCGCCTGAGAGCAGCCGGAGCCCAGCCCCGCGGCCACAGACGCCCGAGTCAAAGGGGCACCAGACACAGAGATCCGAGACGCGAGGGAACCTGTGCCACCGGCCACCTGGGAGTGACTTAGAGCCATGCCAGGAGGCACGCTTCTCCCAGCCACGTCACCAGCCATAGGTGCCCGGGACCAACTCAGGGGCACGGCAGCTGCCATGGCCCCCTGAGGAGCACCATCGGCCGCACCGCTGACCAGCACCCTCTGTGACAGACCGCTGCCCTGCGGTGGACCAGAAGCTCCCCTAGACGCCTGGTAAAGATTTGGTGCCGAAAGAGTGACCCCAGGAACTGGACTCAAACTAGGGTGCTCCCCACCGATCCTGGTAGGCTGATAAAACCCGCAGGAGACCCTGCTGCACTCAGAGCCCACCTCACCAGCTAGCAGGGGCTCTGGACCTGGGCCCAGCCCGGTATCCACGGACGGCTGGCTCAGAGCCCGGCCCATGCTGCCAAGCCCGTGGGCAGGATAGGGCCCATCTGAGGTGGCCTCAAACACCACTGAGGGATGGTGCCGACTTGGGGCCATGGCGTTCACCCTCAAGGACTGTAGGTGTGAATCCATCCTA
Source organism: Tamandua tetradactyla (assembly GCF_023851605.1). Taxonomy (NCBI): domain Eukaryota; kingdom Metazoa; phylum Chordata; class Mammalia; order Pilosa; family Myrmecophagidae; genus Tamandua; species Tamandua tetradactyla. The sequence continues at coordinate 96,241,724 of NC_135337.1, read as the reverse complement.
GAGGCCAAACTTGAGTGGTCAAGGCTATGACCCATGCCGCTGGTCATTGACGGCTGGGTGAGGCTGGGGGCCACCCTATGGGTTATTGATGGCTGGGTGAGGCTGGGGGCCACACATCTGGCAGCTGGTGGTTGGGCACGTCTGGGAGTCATGCCACTGGCAACTGATGGTTGGGCTAAGATGGGGGTGACGCCACGGGCAAGTGCTGGTTGGGCTAGACTGGGGGCCATGCCACTGGCCATTGATGGCTGGGCTAGGCTGGGGGCCACGCCACTGGCCATTGATGGCTGGGTTAGGCTGGGGGCCACGCCACTGGCCATTGATGGCTGGGTTAGGCTGGGGGCCACGCCACTGGCCATTGATGGCTGGGTTAGGCTGGGGGCCACGCCACTGGCCATTGATGGCTGGGCTAGGCTGGGGGCCACGCCACTTTGGATTGATGGCTGGGCTAGGCTGGGAGCCACCCTATGGGTTATTGATGGCTGGGCTAGGCTGGGGGCCACCCTATGGGTTATTGATGGCTGGGCTAAGCTGGGGGCCACGCCACTGGCCATTGATGTCTGGGTTAGGCTGGGGGCCACACCACTGGCCATTGATGGCTGGGTTAGGCTGGGGGCCACGCCACTGGCCACTGATGGCTGGGTTAGGCTGGGGGCTACGCCACTGGCCATTGATGGCTGGGCTAGGCTGGGGGCCACGCCACTTTGGATTGATGGCTGGGCTAGGCTGGGAGCCACCCTATGGGTTATTGATGGCTGGGCTAGGCTGGGGGCCACGCCACTGGCCATTGATGGCTGGGCTAGGCTGGGGGCCACCCTATGGGTTATTGATGGCTGGGCTAGGCTGGGGGCCACGCCACTGGCCATTGATGGCTGGGCTAGGCTGGGGGCCACCCTATGGGTTATTGATGGCTGGGCTAGGCTGGGGGCCACGCCACTGGCCATTGATGGCTGGGCTAAGCTGGGGGCCACGCCACTGGCCATTGATGGCTGGGCTAGGCAGGGGGCCACGCCACTGGCCATTGATGGCTGGGCTAGGCTGGGGGCCACGCCACTGGCCATTGATGGCTGGGCTAGGCTGGGGGCCACGCCACTGGCCATTGATGGCTGGGCTAAGCTGGGGGCCACGCCACTGGCCATTGATGGCTGGGTTAGGCTGGGGGCCACGCCACTTTGGATTGATGGCTGGGCTAGGCTGGGGGCCACGCCACTGGCCACTGATGGCTGGGCTAGGCTGGGAGCCACCCTATGGGTTATTGATGGCTGGGCTAGGCTGGGGGCCACGCCACTGGCCATTGATGGCTGGGCTAGGCTGGGGGCCACGCCACTTTGGATTGATGGCTGGGCTAGGCTGGGGGCCACCTTACCTGCAATTGATGGCTGGGCTAGGCTGGGGGCCACGCCACTGGTCAGTGATGGGTAGGCTAGGCTATAAGCCATGGCACTAACGACTGAAGGGTGGACTAAGCTGGGGGCCAACCTAGTGGCCACTGATGGGTGGGACAGGCTGGCGGTGGCTGTTTTAGGCACACCTGGCTGGGAGAGGCTGGGGGTCACCCCACTGGCCAAATATTGCTGGGCTAGGCTTGGGGCAATCCTACTATAAACTGATGGGTGGGACAGGCTGGGGACAGCCACCCTGCTGGCCAGAGGTTGTTGGGCTGGGCTGGACGGCTGCGTCCTGGTGGGGACCACAGCCCCTAAAGATAAACTCTTCACCAGCCCCTGCTCGAAGGGTGCTCGTGACAGGCCCTCCAGTTTTGACATGGAGTTGCAGACCAAGGGCACTGCCAGGTTATTCTCTGAGCCCCAGTGGACACTCAGGGTCACACGGCTGGATGCTGCCTCATGGTGCAGAATTGGGGCCGGCTCCAAGACTGGGGCCAGCTGCTGGGGGCTGGGGGCCGCACGCCTGTTGTCAGGGTTTTCACCCCCGTCCGTGTCCTTGTGTCCCTGGAGTCTCCACGCACCCTCCCCGGGAAGGCGGGGGGCCGTCTGGACTTCCCCATCTAAGATCTCCCAGGAGTCCGCCAGGTCCACAGCGGCCACGCTGGCCACAGACAGGCTGGAGGGGCTGAGTGTGCTGAGGCTCTGCAGGGAGCTCTGGGAATTGCTGGGGTCCAGGCTGCAGGCCATGGACCCCTGGGAGATGCTACGGGCCAGGCCGTCATCAGAACCCTGTGGCAAACCGGCCACCAGCCTCCTGAGCTTGCCCATTGCATAGTCAGTGGCCTGCTGCTGGGAGCAGGGCACAGTGGACAAGGCAATCCAGGCGTGACCCCTCTCCTGCCTGGCTGTGGACGCCCGGGGATGGGGTAGGGCTGGCCTGTCACCCAAGGAGGCCTTGAAGGCGGCACGTGCCGCCCCAGACACAATGCACTTCTGTGACCTGGACACCCCCGGCCGGCCAGCAGCCGTGCCCCTCTGCGGCTGGGGTGGGGGCTCTCTGCCCCCCACGGAGGCCTTTAGGATACCCGGGCACACTGTGTTGACTGTCTCCCTTAGGCCCGTGGATGGGGGCTTGTGATTTGGGGAGGGTGGAGGCCTCCTGGGGGGCTCCTCGCGGGCCATGGGGGGTCTCTGTGGCCCACGGGCTGCCAAGGGGCGATACAACCCGGGGGCCGCCTTGGTGGTCCGCGAGAGCTGACACCAACAAGCCGTCCGACTGCAGATGGCGGCAGGGTGGTGGGACGGAACGCCCTGGCCCCTGCCCCCCGAGCCGCGCGGCTGGCCGGCCCCGCCCACAACCCCAGCCCCGCTGCTGGCCTCCCCGGAGGATGCCCGCGGCCGTGGGGCCACCCTGCTGACCACATGCGGCTTGTGAGAGCTCGGGGTTGCGCTGGCAGAGGTGGCCGGCCGGCTGGTGCTCGGACCCGCGCCGTTGGCGACGAGCAGGTGCCACAGGCAGGGGAGCGGCCACAGTGGGGGCGGTGCTGGCACCACAGGCGCCGTGTCGCTCGCCACGGATGGGCGCAGGGACAACCCCAAGGAGTCCCCCCAGGGCTGCGTCGCCCAGGCTTGGACGGGGCTGAGCCCCAACATCAGTGGGCACTGGTGGGCGGTGGCAGCTGGCCGAGCAGCCATGGGAGCTCTCACGGTGGGCATGGACGAGCAGGGTGACCCCTCGAGCGCGACCCCGACCCCCAACTCCTCCAGGGGCTCAGCGGGCTGGCCCATGGCCAGGGCCCCCCAGACCCTGCCTTGGGGAACCCTGACCTTAATGGGGTGGGGTCTCACGGGACCCCATGTGGCAGGCGGGCGGCCCCTGCAGTCCATCTCCAGCAGAGCCGGTGTCACGGTCACTCCACCGCCCACCGCCTTGGCTGCAGTCCTCAGGCCGGCCTGGGACAGGGACGGGCCCAGCACGGCCCCCAGCTCCCCCTGGCACAAGGCCTGGCTCAGGGCCGCGCGTTCCTCCTCCGTCAGGACCTTGCTGAGCACGCCCGCCAGCTTGTCCTGCACGGCCCTGGCCAGCTCTGCGCGCAGATCACCCTGGGACAGCGCGCGGCACAGGGCCAGGCTGAGGTCCCCCCAGGACAGCGCCTTCACCAGCGCCGTCCCCAGCATGCTGTGGGGTGGGGGCTTGGCACTGGCAGCCCAGGACGCCTCCTTGGACAGGGCCTGGGCCAGCACGGCCCGTACCTCGCCCTGCGAGAGGGCTCTGGCCAGCAGCGCAGGCAGATCCTCATGCGTGCCGAGCGCAGCGGCAAGTTCCGTGCACAGGCTGGCGAGCTGGAGGGCCATCGCCTCCTCCTGGCACAGTGCGCTCCGGGTGTGCGTTGGCGGGGCCCGGGTGGTCCCGCTGTCCCCCCAGGACTCGATGTGGCACGGGGGGTGTCCAGCAGAGCCCAGCAGGGGCACCAGCATGCCCTGGGTGTCCGAGGGTGCCAGGGGAGGGCCCTGTGTCGTCTTGCCCAGCACGTGGCTGTGGGGTGGCAGCCGGGCCAGCCCGTCATCCAGCTTGGCCCGAGACAGGGCTCCGAGAGGCAGGCAAGCCTGGACCGAGGCTTTGGGCCCTGCCAGGTGCGGCTGGGACTGCGTTTTGTTGATGTCAGCAGCCTGGTGGGCTGGGAAGTGGGACTTGGTTGTTTCGGTGGCCAGCTGGGCCTGGGAAGAGGCTCTGGTCAGACATAGGGTCACCTGGGCTTGGCATGGGGTCCTAGTCACTTGTGGAGCCAGCTGGACCTGGCACGGGACCCTCACCACTCCTGGGGCTGGCTGAGGCTGGCATGGGCCCCTTGCCACACCGGGGACCGGCTGAGGCTGGCGTGGGACCGGCTGAGGCTGGCATGGACCCCTCGTCACTCCTAGGGCTGGCTGAGGCTGGCACAGGCCCCTTGCCACACTGGGGACTGGCTGAGGCTGGCGTGGGACCGGCTGAGGCTGGCACGGACCCCTCGTCATTCCTAGGGCCGGCTGAGGCTGGCACGGGCCCCTTGTCACTCCTGGGGCCGGCTGAGGCTGGCATGGATCCTTTGCCACACCAGAGACTGGTCGAGGCTGGCATGGGACCAGCTGAGGCTGGCATGGGCTCCTCATCACTCCTGGGGCCGGCTGAGGCTGATATGGGCCCTTTGCCACACCGGAGACTGGTCGAGGCTGGCATATGACCAGCTGAGGCTGGCATGGGCCCCTCGTTGCTCCTGGGGCCGGCTGAGGCTGGCTCGGGCCCCTAGCCACACGGGGGATTGGCTGAGACTGGCACGGGCCCCTTGCCACACCGGAGACTGGTCGAGGCTGGCATATGACCAGCTGAGGCTGGCATGGGCCCCTCGTTGCTCCTGGGGCCGGCTGAGGCTGGCTCGGGCCCCTAGCCACACCAGGGATCGGCTGAGACTGGCACGGGCCCCTTGCCACAGCGGGGACCATCTGAGGCTGGCTTGGAGGCACAGAAGCGTGCACAGGTAAGCACGTGTGGGACTGAACGTTGACTGTGCCCGCCTTCAGGTGCGTTGGTGTCTGTAGCCTGCACTCGTCCTCGGCTCTGACTTTAGCCCAGGACGAAACCCTGGACACTGGCGGGTCCCCGGTGCTCTGGGACATGTCCATCTTCACAGGCCTCTGAGGGGAGGCCCTGCTCTTCTCGGCTGGAGCCCTGGGGAACCCAGAGTCCAGGGACGGCGGGGTGGGACACTTGGCCTTCCCGGTGGCCACACAGGAGTGGGATGGGGCTCTGAGTACCGCGGCAGCTGGTCTCTCACTGCCCATGGCCCTGACCACCTTGGGGGGACTCAGGTGTGTGGGGGACAGGTTCTTGGTCACTCCGGTGGGGGTGGTGGCTTGTGGGGAACACTTGGGGCTCCCTACTGCTGGAGGAGTTAGACATAGGGTCTTGAAGATTGTGGCCACCGAGCGGAGCTGGGCTGGAGTCTTGGTGACCATGGCAGCCAGGCGCGCCTGGGGCGGGGGCCTGGTCACTGCGGCCACTGGGCAGGCCTGGGGTGGAGGCCTGGTTGTTGTGGCCACTGGGCAGGCCTGGGGCGGGGGCCTGATCACTGCGGCCACTGGGAAGGCCTGGGGTGGAGGCCTGGTCACTGCGGCCACTGGGCAGGCCTGGGGTGGAGGCCTGGTCACTGCGGCCACTGGGCAGGCCTGGGGTGGAGGCCTGGTTGTTGTGGCCACCGGGCAGGCCTGGGGTGGGGGCCTGATCACTGCGGCCACTGGGCAGGCCTGGGGTGGAGGCCTGGTCACTGCAGCCACTGGGCAGGCCTGGGGTGGAGGTCTGGTTGTTGTGGCCACCGGGCAGGCCTGGGGCAGGGGCCTGATCACTGCGGCCACTGGGCAGGCTTGGGGTGGAGGCCTGGTCATCGTGGCCACTGGGCAGGCCTGGGGTGGGGCCCTGGGCACTGCGGCCACTGCATACACTGGGGCTGGGGGCCTGGTCATCAAGGCCGCTGGGTACATTGTGGCTGGGCTCTTGGCTGTCACAGCCACTGTGCATGTCCTGGTCATCGAGGCCACTGGACACACCTGGCCTTGGATCCTGGTCATTGAGGCTGTTGGACACGCTTGGGGTGGGGTCCTGGCCATTGCGGCCGCCGGACACACCTGAGCTTGGGTCCTGGTCATCGTGGCCGCCGGGCACAGCTGGGCTTGAGCTCTGGGCACCTCCGTGTTCTCGTGGTCCTGGGTCTGGCCCTGGCCGGGCCTGTCAGGTGTCTGGAGGCTCCTCCCGGGGGGCACTGGCCCCAGGACATGGGCCTTGCTGGCTCTGGGGGTGCTCGGTCTCAGTCTGGCCATGGTGTCCCCCTCCACGCGGACCAGGCAGGAGCTTGTGATGGTCTCTGCCAGCACGCACGGCTGGCCCGAAGCCTCCAGGCGCACCGGGCACGGGATGGTGATGGCCAGGGTCTGGTGTGGGAGGAAGGTGACCTCGGGGGCTCTGGTGGGACATGGGCCCCCAGGCCGGGCGGCTGGGGTGCGCGGGGAGCCCTCCTCGGAGGGGCAGGGGGCGAGGCTGTCAGAGGACGGGAACTGGGTCTCCTTGTTCTCCATGACGGGCGGGGGCAGGCTCGGGGCTGGGGGCGCGTCCCCATCACGAGGCTGGAAGCGCACCTGCCGGGGTGGGTGGTAGGGGATGTCGGCCTCGTTCTCGGCGCCCGCACTCGCCTCCCTGGCCCTGCTCGACCGCAGAAGGCGCTTGGTGCTGAAGCGCCGCCAGGCCTCCTGGATGGCCTTGGCCGCCAGCACCTGCGACGCCAGCTTCTGCCGCAGCCGGTGCCCCCTCCAGCTGGCCTGGATGAGCGTGGCGGCCCGAGCGTGCATCATGTCCATTTCGTCCACCAGCACGTTCTTGAAGGCCTGGCTCTCCACCACCGCCCGCAGGCGGGGCATGGGGCGCGGTTCCTTCTTCTCAACTGCCAGCTGTGGCCGAGGAGGGTCGGGGAGCTGGGCAGGGGGTGGCCCAGCGGCATCCGACATGGAGGGGTTAGGCTCGGGCTGGGAGGACACGGGCCCCTGGGATGGCGTCTGCTGCGTCCTCTCTTGCTGCCTCGTTTGCTGCATGGTCGGCTCTGCCTGTGTGGGCAGCAGGGAGGTGGTCAGGGAGGGGTGGCCTGCAGACAAGAGGCTTCCTGGCGGAGCAGCTGTCCACCCCGGGACCAGGTCTTCCTGTCCTGGAGCCTTGTGCTCATGCTTGTCCCCGTCTCATGCCACCTCTCCCTGACCACCTGCTGGCACCTCTTCTCCCTCAGTGCTCTGTGACCTCTTTGGTGCTGGGACACAGCACTTGTTTCCACCCAGACGCCAGACCACCTACCTGCTTCTCAAAGCTTCTGCATCTTCAACATGCCCTGAACACAGCATCGGTCACATTGTTTTGGATGTTTCCTGTGTGTGTGTGTGCGTGTGTGTGATTTACCTCCCCACGAGAAGTAGGAATTCCTAGAGGTCAGGAACCAGGTCTGAGTCATTTCTGGCTGTGAATGGGCAGGAGGTGGGTGGGTGGCCTCAGTGGTAAATGAGTGGGGGGGGTGGGTTAAAAGTTGGATGGAGAGATGGATGCATGACTAGACACTGAATAGATAAATAACGGATAAATGAATGGTGAAGGGGATGGAAGGATGGATGGATACCTGGGTAGAAGGATTGGTAAATGAAGTTAAATGAGTTGATGCTCAGAGAAATGAATAGGGAAATGGACAGATGGATGAGTGGGTGGGTGGGGGTGGATGGGGGTGGGGTGGGTGAACGGATGGATAGACGGAACAATGGATGGGTGGGTGGGTGGGTGAGTGGATGGGTGGGTGGGTGGCTGGCTGGCTGGTAGAATGGATGGGTAGGGGGTTGATGGATGGATGTGTGAAAGGATAGATGTGTATATGAAGTTGAGGATTTAGTTGATAAGCAGACGAATGAATAGGGAAATGGACAAATGGGTGGCAGGACGGTAGAGGGGCGGATGGATGGAAGAATAAATGGATACTTGGATGGGTGGGGGGGTTGATGGATGGATACATAGGTGGTTGGCACGATGGACGGACATGTGGGTGAAGAGATGAATGGACGGATGGGTGAGGAGATGGGTTAGATGGTGAATGTACGGATGGAGGGAAGGATGGATGGGTGACTGGGTGACTGGGTGGGTGGAAGGATAGGTTTGTAAATGAGGCTGAGGAATGAGTTGGTGAACCGTTGAATGAAATGGGAAAATGGACAAATGGATGAATGGGTAGATGGATGGATGGCTGGAACGACAGGTGGAGAGATGGATGGATGGATGTCCGGGCGAGTAGATGGGTGGGTGGGTGAGTCGGTGAATGTGTGAATAGATGGAAGGAGGGATGGGCGAATGGGTGGAAGGATGGGTGTGTAAATGAAGTTCAGGAGTTAGTTGAACAGATAAACGAGTAGGGAAATGGACAAACGGAAGGGTGGACGGTGGATGGGGACGACAGAAGGATGAATGGATAAGTGAAGAAGTGGGCGGATGGCTGAATAGATGGACAGGTAAGTGGATGGATAGAAAGATACATTTTTAATAGAGCAGGTGGGTAGAAGGACGAATGAAGGCTAAGTGGATCAATACAATGTGAATGAAAGGAGCTGAAATAATAGAAGTGATCAATGAATAGGATATCGTCCGATGGATGGACTGATGGGTAGATCAGTGAGTGGACGGTGAGTGGCAGGTCACAGACAGACCTGAGGCAGATGGAAGGATGGGTGGAGAAAAGTGAGGGAATGAATGCGGCACTAAGAAATAATGTGGGTGCAGAGATTTGGGATGTTAGGCCACCCTGCCACATAACCGGAGACTGGCAGAAGCCCTTCACCCTGGCTAGACCAATCAGATCCCTTCCTACCTTGGAGGGTCATAGAGTTGGAGAAGGAGCAGGAGAAGAAGGTACAATCTTGGAAGCCAGCCTGTAAGAGGAGGCAGTCTTCAGCTCTTCATCCCACGCAACGCGCAGCGACACTGCCCTGGGCTGGCTCTATCCTCAAGATGAACACAGGAAGAAATGTTAAAAGCAAAACAAAACAACCCAACAAAAACTAAATTCTCCAAAAAATACCCTTTCAAGTCCACAAAGATGAATGTCGGGGACGTTTATTCTCATGTCATTCTGTAGTTAAAACACAAAACAAACCAACTGGAACTAACCAGGAAGGCAATTACGAGGGACTCGGTCACAGGTACACAAAGAAGCATGTTCGCCCGTGTTGGCAGCTGTGTGCGGGACGCCCACGTGAAGTTAACCGTGAAGGTCACAGTGTGTGCAGATGCCCACGCTGCAGCCACAGCGGCCGTGTGTGCCCTGAGCGCCCCTGGCACCCCGCATTGGGACCACAGACCCCGCAGTCGAGACTGCAGCGGCATGGGCATGGGCGGAACTGGCGGCGCCCCCGAGGCCAGCCGAGCGGGTCCCTTCTGTGAACATGCTCGAGATGCAGCCTGGCCGTGAGTCCAGCTGTCTGTCTGTAAGTCATGCCAACCAGGACCCAACGCCCAGAAGCAGGACGGACGACGCGCCTGTGCAGCCCCCCCGTTCAATGGCCCGGCGCCGGCCAGCACGGCCTCCCGGGGGCCGTTGTTGGGGGTGGAGCTGCACACAGAAAAGGACAAAGCAGCATTTCCACTTGCAGGAAATAGAGACAAAAATTAAGCTCGGCTGCGGGACCCCAGGGCAGTGGCTGCTCTGGGGCAGGTGCCGGGGAGGGGCACCCGGTGGGGTTCAGGGGGTGTTCATGGGTCTGTCGGATTGGGGAGTACCCATCACACATGCACACTGGCACTTTTCTCTCTGTGTGACCTTCAGAAAGAAGTCAAAACGCTTCTAAGGGATGTGGAAGAAACTGGTGGTGAGGACACAGCTGTGGCCTGGTGTGCAGGGGAGCAGGGGTACAGCCACGTGCACCGCACGGCCTGGCTTTGAGAGACCCGGGTGTGTGTGTGTGTGCGTGCGTGTCGATGTGTGTGTATGCATGAGTGTGCACGTGTGAGGGGTGTGTGCACGTGTGTGCTGGCATGTGTGTGATTGGTATATGTGTGAGTACATGTGTCATGCGTGCACACGTGCGTGTCAGGGTGTGCCTGTGTGTGTATGGACATATGTGGTGTGTCTGCAGCTATGTGTGAGTGTGTGTGTTCTGGTGTGTGCAAGGATGATTGTATTGTGGAAATGTGTGTCATGCTTGCATGTGTGTGCTGTGAACTGTATGTGCACACACATCTGTGTGTGTGTGTGCATGTGGACCAGTGTGTGAATTTGTGTGTGAATGCACGTGTCTCTGTGTGCATGTATGTATTGTGTACATGCGCACAGCATGTGCATGTGTGCGCACCTGTGTGACATGCATGTATGCGTGTGGGGTGTGTGCACATGTGTATGGTGTGTGCATGTGTTTTCACGTGTATCTCTGCATGTATGTGTGCAAGATACACCTTGCACTGACCCCGGTTCCGACACGCCCCATCCGCACCTCTCCGACGGCCTTCCTTACACTTACTAGTGGAAATCTGCTGATTTTTCAAAATGTCCCCAAATGGCATTTTATCGAATCCTGTTTTTCTAATAAAAACTCGGAGCCCTACGCAGTGAGCGCCGCGGAGGTCCGGGGAAGGAGGCCGCAGCAACCCGGGTATGGGCATGTGAGTAGAACAATAAGGATAAAAATACATGTATATAGAATAGGAGGATAAATGTGAAATGCTGGTGGTCGGTGAGAGGGAGGGTAAGGGTTTCCAAACGGGTGACCCACGAGGCTCCAAACAAAAATACACAAAATTTTCAAAACCTCCCATTTCCTAAGGCCCTCGGACAAAGCGCGCCAGGTGGACGCAAACAGTCTCTCTCCCGAACTCAGATCTTGGGCAAAACGACAGGCAAAGCCAGCGCTGCTCCCCAGGGGCCGAGGAGCTGCCAGCCGCACGCGCACGCGCACATGGGGAGATGTCAGCCACACACTTCACGGGGGCAGACCCCACACAAATGCCCTGGTGCTGCAGAGAGGCCTCGAGAGAAGACAGAAACCATCGGAAAGACGGTTTTAGCACCTTTTTCGCATGTGGCGTAGTGGAGAGGCTGCAGGGAAGCACCTGAAACGGCTGGTTCAGCAGTCTTGATTCTGGAAGACGATTGTGTAATGACACAGCGTTTACAACGTGACCATGTGAGTGTGAAAACCTTTGTCTGATGCCTCTTTTATCCCAGGTATGGGCATGTGAGTAGAACAATAAGGATAAAAACACATGCATATATAATAGGAGGAGATGGGTGAAATACTGGTGGTCAGTGAGAGGGAGGGTAAGGGGTATAGAATGCGCATTTTTTTTGTATTCCTTTCTCTGGAGTGATGCAAATGTTCTAAAAATGATCACGGGGATGGATACACAGCTATGATATGAGACCGTGAACCACTGATTGGGCATCACGTACGGACTGTATGAGTGTGAAGATTTCTCAATAAAAATCTCTCTAAAACAATTCTGAGGGTACCACGCGCCCAGGGTGCCACCCCATGGGGAAGTTCTGGAAACGGGCAAGAGGCTCTAAATGGGCAGGTGAGAGTCGCCGTTGCAAGGAGCCAGGACACAGTGAGAAAGTGGGGTGCAGAGGCTAAATGCCCCCCAAATCTGGGGTCCCACAGCAGCCACTCAGGACTAGGCTAAGGGGAAGGGACCCCCAAAATGTGAGCGGGGGCATCGTGTGTCGCCACCAGGGCCAGAGGCCGTGGCACCATCAGGCCAGCTGGACTCACAGCACGTGCTGAGGACCTGGGACCCTCAGGCGGGGCGAACGCACACATGGAAAAGGGGGTGCTGGGGGCTCAGCCAAGCTGGGCAGGGCTCATGGAGCTACGGAGTCCCTCCTTCCAGGGCACAAACTGGGGGCGCCTGCTCCCTGGGGACACCCCTCCTGCTGCCCACAAGGGGTGGAGGGCTGCAGGCTTTCTCCAGGGACGTCACCCAGAGACGAGGCTTGGACAGTCCCCCCGGGCCGGTGGCTGCGCACGGGGTGTTCATCGTCTCCGGACCCCAGTGGCCGCAGCCGGGCTGTGACACGCCCCGTGGAGGCCGCCCCGCGGGGACTGGGGCCTGAGCACAGGGACCTTCCACCCAGGGGACGCAGCATCCTCTCAGCCCCGGGAGCCGATGACCGCGATGCCCCGGCCAGCCAAGGTCACCTCTGCACGTCCCCAGGCCACAGTGCCTGGGCAGGGGACCAGGTTGCATCCCGGACGCCAGGGGCTTTGCACAGGGAAAACACAGGAGTTAATTTAAGCAGGAAAAAAGAAGATAAACATGTTTGACTTTACAAAAAAGGAAAAAAGCTCCAGCACATGATATAAACAAGGGGAAAAGACAAAAGATCATAGCTGTTAATAAAAACACAAAGGCAGGGGTAAAACGCCTGGCGGTTCCTCTAAAAGCTGCCTGTGGGGCAACCTGGCACCCGCGCCACCAGCCCTGGGCCCACAGGGAGGGGACCTGTGACTCGAGGACCTGGACACCCATTCGCAGCCCCGGGAAGGCGGGAAGGACCCGGGAGCCTCCCGCAGGCGACGGGGACAATGAGCAGCCCTGCCGCGATGGAGACCCCTGCCATGGACAGGACTGAGGCCTGGCCCATGTGAGGTGGGTGGGCCCTGAGGATGGCCAGTGGGTGGGACAAGCCACACCCAGAGGGACGGACGCTGCCAGATCCCACCTATGGGAAATACCCACAAGATGCCAGGTCACGGAGTGGCAATGCTGAGCATGGGGTGGGGGCGTGGGGGAGGCCAAGTGGGGAGTGACTGCTCAGAGGTGGTGCTCTGTCTGGGGAGTGGGACGGTAGTGCCGATGGACGGCGTGATGGCAGCCCAATGTCACCCATGGGACTAACTGCACAGAATGGTAATCTTGGCATGTCTGAGACAGAAGCGCTTGTTGGGCTGGTTTGAAAGGATTATGAACCCCAGAAAGGTCATGTTTTAATCCTGACCCAATCTTGGGGAGCAGCCCTTTCCTTTAATCCTGATTCAATAATGTATGTTAGAAATCTTACTTGGATTGTTTCCACGGAAATGTGACGCCCCATTGTGGGTGTGACCTTTGAGTAGAGGGAGGTGGGCTCCACCCACTCCAGGTGGGTCTTGCCTAGTTTAGTTTCCTGGGATCCTTTAAGAGAGAGAACATTTGAGAGAGAGCCTACGGAAACAACAGAGCCCACAGAGACTTGACAGCAGAGCTGACACAGATGCTAACAGAGACACGGATGTCTGGAGATGCCTGGAGCCCAGCAGATGTCGCCGTGGATGTTAAGCAAGCCAGAGCCTGGAGAGAGCCAAGGGAAGCCAAGAGATGAAAGTCAGCCCCGGAGAAGCAACGTGAGGGACTCCCGGGGAACAGAGGCTGAAAGGACAGGGTCCAGGAACAAGGGACCAGAAGACGCCAGCCACGTGACTCCCCGGCGGACAGAGGGTGCCCGACCCGTCAGCTTTTCCGGAGTGAAGGTATCTTTCCCCGGATGTCTTAGTTTGGACAATTTTTTTAGGCTTAGAACTGTAAACTTGCAACTTAATTCCCCTTCTTAAAAGCCATTCTAGTTCTAGTCTATCCCATTCGGCAGCTTCCAAATGAACAGTTATGTTGTACAGATGTTTCCTACAATTAAAAAGAGAAAGAGACTGAAGAGTCCATGACAATTAAATGACACATAGCCCTGGACCAGCTCTAATCACTGAGAAGACGCTCGGAGGACCTCACTGGGGCCTAGGCTGGAAAGCAGACGGGACTCCATCCACGCCGCACGTCCTCACGTCTGCCGAGTGCCGGGTCGCGTCCCACCTGACCATGCGGGGCCTGTGGGACCCCTTGTGAACGGAGGAGATGAGCTCAGGTGTGTCCAAGCTGAGCCGGTGGGCCTGAGCCCAGCGAGGTGGGTCCTGCCAGAAGGGACGGGCGGAGGGCAGCCTCAGGAGGTGCTGCCATGTGTCCATCACCAGGGGACGGAGCAGCCAGGCCCACAGGCTGCTGGCGCGAGGACTGGGCCCAGGGGCAGCCCTCCCTGAGCCGGAGCCCTGCGCCCACCTATGGCTCTCGTGGGGCCGCCCCAGCACGTGGCGTGCATCTTAGCAGCCAGGAAGGCAAAGCCGACGGGGTGACGGTGCTAACGGGCTCCCGCGAGGAACGGCCTCGTCCATGGAAGCGCCAGGTGCTCAGGGCGCGAGTGCAGCCGTGGTGAGGGGAGAGAGACAGACAGAGAGGATGGACGGATGGACGGTTCCAGACGACAGGTGTGTACAGATTAGACAGGGTGTGTGGACAGAGAGAGGATGAGGGAGGGAGCGATGACGGCTGTGTGGGTGGGCAGATGGATGATGGACAGATGGACGGATGGGTGGATAGAAAGATACAACAGATGGATGGATGGATGGATGACAGAATGATAGAGAGACACAGACAGACAGACGGACGGAGTGCCGACAGGCAGAATGATGGGACAGAGGTGGCAGAGTGTTCAAAGTTGGGGCATCTGGGTGTCTGGGGAGGCAGGCCACAGGTCTCCGTATGGGTTTTGTACTGTTTTTGCAACTGTCCTATAAGGTGGGAATTGTTTCAAATTTAACAAAAGCGTGCTTGTGTCCGAGTCGGCCCGTCCCAGGGATGGCAGCTACAAACTCCGGACAAAGCATGAGCACGTGCACCGAAGTAGAGGAGGGGCCGGACGGGCAGATTCCTGAGGGGGCTGACATGCGAAGTTCCCACGTTTGATGCTAAAGGCAGGGCCTGGTCTGCTTCTCAGACCAAGGTTCAAACCGGTAGAAAACCTGCTTCCTTCTGACTCCGAGAGCCAGAGAGCAGAGCTCGGGCCACAGGGAGGGTGTGCTGTGATGGGGTGGGAGGGGGTGGGACGCGCCCCCCACCACACCAGTCTCCTCGCACCTCCCCTGGAAGTGCCGGTCCCGCCTCAGGGCCTTTGCACAGGCTGGCCTCATGCCCAGCTCCGTGGAGTGCACCCCACCCTAGGGCCCAGTGCGAGGCGCCCCCCCTCAACAGAATGCCCCAGCCCCTCCACGCCTTTCACGGGGGACGTTCTGTGCTCAACCAAGGCATGATGCCTCGTCCTGCCCACTGCCCCCCAGCCCCGGCTGGCGCCTGGGCAGCGGCCACACAGGTGGTGCCAAGCCAGTGCAGGCCTCGAGGCGTGGTGCGCGCGCCACGGGAAGCCGAGGCAGGGACGCCGACTTGCAGAGTGATTTACTGCGCCATGCACGCCGTTTGCCTCCCCCACTAGTCCATGAGCGGCCCGAGGGTGGGGGCTGCTATCTCTGCCTAGTGACTAGAACAGTGCACACAGCAGGTGCTCGATTAATGCCTGCAGATGAAGGAATGAAGGAATGAACAAATACGAACACAGCCTTAGGATTTATCTCAGTCGACCACACAGGGAGACCCTTTTGAAGGACTCAACCAGGCGTGTGAGCAGATACGACAGCGAGAGGGAAACCAGCTTTGGGGGTCAGGGAAGATTGGGGGCCCCGGGCACAAGGCTTGGCCATTTCAAGTCACCGGATGCCCCCTGAGGCTCGGTTTCCTGTCTGTCCCATGAGCTAAGACCACGCCCCCAGGCTTTGAGGAGACAGGCCAGGGCCCCCAGCCCCCTCCCAGCCGCTCCACGTACCCCACTTACCTGCCCCCGATGCTGAACTCACCAGCCCGATGGTCACCCTGGGAGCCCTGGCAGCCCCCGGAGGCTTTTGTGACTCAGCCAAGTTCCGGCCAATCCCTGGCCACTGCCCAGCTCCTGGGGGGAGGGGTTGTAGAAGGCAGCCATGGGGGTGGGGGCACAGCAGCAAGGGTGGGGATACAGCAGCAGGGGTGGGGGCAGCCCAGGGTGGGGGTGCAGCCGGGTGTGGGGCACAGCAGCTGGGGTGGGGGCGCAGACAGGCAGGCCAAGGGCCGCCATGTTCCTTACCTCCCATTCCTACAACTGCAGCAGGAAGAGCGCTCAGAGAAGAGGGCCCCCTTCCTCGTGTCCTCAGGAACATCTCAGTCTTTTGCCAGGTGGACATCTGCTGAGCACCGACTGTGTGCTGAGAGCTGCCCCCAGAACCTCAAACGATTCCAGGTTATGAAACTGCTAGGAAGGAGCCAGAGGAAGTGGAGAGGTAATCTGGGAGGCCTGCCTGAGGAGGTGGCCTTGATGCTGTGGGCCAGAGGCCATGGCAGAGCTGGGGACAGCTGGGCTGCAGGGGTCAGATGGCAGGGCAGCGGGCAGGGGCTGAACAGGTGGGGCTACAGGCCTTGGGGAAGAGTTGAGGAGCTGGGGTTTTAAGGAGAGGGTACGGGGGAGCAATGGAGGACTTGGGGCAAGGGAGGGGCTCTGTCTTTTGCCCTAAAAGGCAAGATTGGGGCCTGTGTCCAGCTCTGAGAATGGCCCAGCCCCTCCCCAGGCTGGGAGGGGGAAGTGAGGCCGCTGTCCCCGCTCACCTCCTAGGCTGGGCTGGGGCCCGGCGTGAGTCACCACTGGCCAGGCAGGACTGACATACACCTTGGCCTTGGCTCAGCAGGGCGGGGCCACGGCAAGCAGCCCAGCCCAGAGGCCACCCGAGCCAGGCCCGCGGGGCCCCTGGCTGCCCACCCAGAACCCTGCCCCTTCCCACGCCTCCATTCCCTGACCAGGGAACATGCACAGGCCTTAGGTCTTTCAGTTTCAGCAACTAACCAGGGCTCTGTATTCCCCAACAAGCCAAGTGGACACAAAGCCCTAGGGATTATAGATAATGGAGGGAGCTGAAGCACTGGGGTTGCCCCAGGAGGCCCCAGCCCAGGTGGGGCAGGGGGTGCCCAGGAAGGTCTCTGAGGGCATGGGCAGCTGAGCTGATTCGAAGTGCCGCTCAGCGGGCGGCCCGGGCAGGTGCAGCAGCAGGCAGGCAGGTGTGCAAAGGCCCTGAGGCAGAAAGAAGAAATCTGGAGCTTGGGTGGGGAGAGCTGTACCTCAGCCTGGGCGGCCTTGGCAACTAAGCACATTTCTTTCCAAGGTTTCAAACAAGGCTCAGAGCTGTCTGTGGTTCCAGAAGTGGCCCTCACGCGACAGCTCACGCTAGCCTGCCTGCTCACCTCAGTGGGTACCCACAGAGGGTAGTGAATGCCAGTGAGACCGACGGGCCCACCCACATGGCCAGGAGATAGCAGCCAGAGGCTTGGGTGGAGAGCCATCCCCACGGAACAGAGGCCCGTCTCCCAACCACGCTGGGCCTCTACAACCCGAGGGACCGCCTGGCGGGCCAATGGTGACCCGTCATTATCATCATTTTGGTACCGGAGGGTCCTCTAACACGCCCATTTTGCAGCTTGGGTGATAGAGGGAGGAGGGCGAGGTCCTAGGGCAGCAGCCTGGCCTCTGAGTCGGCTTCCTGCCACAGGAAGCTGGTCCCCCTGTCCCCCAGGGCAGTGACAGCCACTGTAGGGGAGGCACCGACGAAGCTCCAGGACAAAGTTTGCAAGGTTCCCTCCTTAGAGACTCAGTCTCATCTGTAGAGCATGCACAATTCAGCCACCACCTCAGTCAGCGCTCAGCACATGTGCATCAGAAGCCCAGGGCTTGGGTTACCAGCCCAAACGCGAAGGCCAAGGCGCTGGAGGTGAGAAGCCTGGGGATCTAATGTCCCTACACAGGCCCCTAAAAGAGCTGCGTGGCCTCCAGGCCTTGCTGAGAATCTCTGGACCTTAGTTGATTCAAACTGGGCTCAACAGGACCTTGGGGACAGGGGGCTTCAGGGAGGTGTTGGGAACCCCTGCACTGACTACCTGGGGAGGTCCCCAGCCAGGACCACCTCCAGACCTGGAGCCAGCCCACCTGAGGGCTCCCAACTGGGCTAGCTCCCTCCTGGTCCTGAGGCTCTGAGCCTCAGAAGTTTCCCCACCCGCACGGAAAACTGAAGCTAACCTTTATTGAGCGCCTGCTGTCTGCCAGGCAGGCTTGCAACCAGGAGGCCCTTTAACCCTGCCCATTTTGCTGAGCGGGCCGCCCGAAAGCCCGAGAATTTCCTTCCGCGGTCTGAGACGCCTCCTTACAGAAGGGAGGCCACGGACCCCGGGGCTTTCGGGTTCCCAAAACTGTCGCTTCCCGACGCCCCCCACGGCCACCCCGCGCCCGGGCGGGTCTAGAGAGCGCTCTCTGCGCGCCAGATGAGCGCACCCCTCCCCGGCTCCCGGCCCGCCCCAGCCCAGAGTGGGGGGAGGAGGGCGGGCGGAGGGGGCGGGGGGCGGGGGGAGCGCGGCAGGCCCCGCCCAGCCCGCCAGGCCCGGGCGGGGGAAGGAGGAGGCAGAGAGCCGAGCTGGCGTAAGGAGACTTTACTGAAAACAGAAAACCGGGCAAACCAAGGATTACGTACAGGAATGTGGACTCGTAGCAAAACAACAACAAAAAATCCAGAACAAAGAGGGTGGGGGTGGGGGCCGGAAGGGTGGGGGGGGGCGAGGGAAGCGAGAGCGGGGAGGGTTTTTTTTTTTCTTCTTCCCATTTCTTTAAAAAACCAACACAAAAAAATCCACACACGCACACAACCAACGTTTGTTCCCGAGTAGAAACATAAATAGGGTAGAATCGGTCACTCTTTTCTCTCTTCCAAAGGCAAAAAAATAAAAAAGGAAAGGAAACGCAGAGCTCAGGCCGCGCCCCCGCGGGGCCCCGGTCCGCAGCGGGGTGGACCGGGGGGGGGGGGGGCGCGGGTGTGTGCAGCGCGAGGGCAGAGGGGTCGTGCGCTCGCCCCCCCGGAACAGGGGGTCCAGCTTGTCGAGTCCGGGGAGCCCTTTCCGAGTCCTGGGCGTCCTCCGCGGCGGTTCCCGGGGCTACGCCCTCGACGAGTCCTGGGCGTCCTCCGGGAATCCGCGGCCCCCACGCCCCCCACCCCCGAGCCCGCCCCTCTGGGTGGGGGGCGGCGCATGCGCCCCGCGCGCAGGCTCAGTACGCGGGCACCTGGTGCTGGGGCAGCAGCTGGCAGCCGCTGTTGACGTGGCTGAGGACCTTCTGCTTGAGTTGCGCCACCTGCTCGCGCAGGAGGCTCGCTGTGGACGCCAACTCCGTGTTCTGGCTCTTGAGCGTCTTCACCTTCTCCTCCAGGCGCGAGATGCGCTCCAGCTTGCGCTTGCGGCACTTGGAGGCGGCGATGCGATTGCGCAGCCGCTTGCGCTCCGCCTTGATGCGCTCCTGCGTGTCCATGTCGATGGGGGACAGCGGCGGGCTCTCGCCGAAACTCGGCACGTCGGGCACCGTCTGCGGCTCGTCCTTGAGCGCGGCTAGGCGCGGCGGCGGCGGCCCCAGCGCGCCCGGGGGCGGAGGCGGGAAGGGCACGGGCTCCGCGGCGAAGGCGACCGTTGCGGCGCCCCCCGCAGCCCCCGCGCCGCCCGCGTAGCTGCTCAGGTTCGCGTAGACGGGCGCCTCTGGCGCGGGCGCGGCCGGGGCCAGCTCGCCGGGGGCCGCGGGGGGAGCGGCCGGCCCCGAGGGTCCCCCGGCGGCGGCGGAGGCGGCGGCCACGGCCGCGGCGCCCGCGCCCAACTGGTTCTGCTTGTGCAGGTCCTCCAGGGCCTTGACGAAGCCCTCGGCGAACTCCTGCTCCTCACTGGCGGCCACTTTGGGGTAGAGGAACTGCGTGCTGGTCGGCGTGGTGGTGACCAGCCCGTTGGACTGGATGATGAGGCGCTCGAGCTCCGGCGAGGCGAGCTTGAGTAACCCCAGGTCTGGCGAGGCCAGCAGGCCGTCGGGGGGAGCCGCGCCGGGGGCGCCGTCGGCGCGCAGGGGGGCCGGGGGCGGCGCGGCCGCGGGCTTCAGAGCCGCGGCCACCTGCTCGCTCAGGCCCAACGTCAGCGCGTCTTTCTTCATCATGGTGCTGCCGGCCGCCGTCGGGGGCGCCCCGGGGAAGAGGCGCCCCGGGGACGCAAAGCTACCGCCGCCGCCGCCGCCCAGGCCGCTCAGCGCCTCATCGCTGTAGAAGGGTGTTTCCATCCTCCGCCTCCCCCGCGCCGAGCCCCGGGGGAGGGGAGTGGCCGCCGGGGGCGCGCGCCCCCCGTCCGCTCGGCCTCGCCCACTCCGGCCGCGCGCAGCGCCCGGCCCTCCGCTGGCGGCGGCTACTGCCGCCGCGCCGCCTGCGCGCCCTCTTATGGCCTCGGCCGGGCGCGATGAGCTCACCGCCCCCGTTCGCCATTGGACGCGGGTGACGTCGCTCATTTGCATGCCGGGGTGGGGCCTGGCCGCCACCACCGTTACCTGGACGACGGGCGGTACACGGCACAACAGCGCGCGGCCTTGTGGGTTGACGTCATAGGACCGGCCCGCGTCCCCCGGCCCCGCCGCCCCGCCCCGGGAGCGCTATTTAGGGCCGCGGCCCCAGCGCCGCCTCCCGCTGAGGCACGTTCCGGGTGGCGTGATGGGCCCAGCCACCCGGCGCCCAGCCCCGCCCCGAGACCCCGCCCCGCGCCCGCGCGGGGGGCCCCTGCCGGACGGAGGCGGTGGCGGCCAGCTCCGGGGCCGGGGGGATGGGCCCGGGCGGATAAATAACTCCCTGGCGCCTCCCGCTCCACTGCGCCGACGGGGCCTCCCTGAGCGCGTGGTGGCGGGGCCGCTGCGGGTGGGGTTGGGGGTCGAGGCCGGGCCGGGGTTTCGCCGGGGGCGGGAGGCCGCCCTCGGCAGTCTCCTGGGCCAGGCTGGCTCGGGAGCGACCAGGGAGGGGGGCGGGGGCCGCCTGAAGTTGCCGGAAGCGCCTGGATACTGCTGGCTTGCGCTGGGTGGAGTTTGATACTTACAGTCGGACTTTCTGCCTTTACAGTGGAGAAACTGAGGCCCGGCGAGGGGGGTGACGTACCCCGCGACAGCTGGACTAGGCCCGAACTCTTAGCCACCCGGTGGAACCCGAGCGTCCCGGCCCTCGGGCATCCACTTCCTTCAGGAGCCCACGTGTTAGCCCTGGGTCTGCCAGCGCCTGCTGTGGGTCCCTGGGCTAGGGTCTGCCTGACGGGCCCTCCTCCGTTGCCCCACCGTCCCGGGCTGGGTGGTGACCAGGAATCTTGGCTGGTAATTACTACCTGCTTGTTGCATCATCAGGGCTCTTGGGGCTTAAAGAGTCGCTATTCAGGGGGGATGGGGGGGAGGGTTACCCTCACTCAAGACCCCTCTAGGGATCCTTGGATCAAGGATCTGATGGTCAGCCCCTCACTCCTTCGGGGTTCCCTGGTACGCTCAAGCCCCCCACCTCCTCCCTGGCCCTCCTCCACTGCCCTCCCCTCCCCTCCCCTCCTCTCCCATCCAAGGTCTCCCAGCCTAACTGCTCAGCGTGTTCTGGCCGCTGGGCCTTTGCTCCCACTTGCCCTCTGGCTGGCACAGGAAGGACACTCCATGATACAGGCAAGGCTAGAGAGCAGAGGGTGCCCGCCCGTGTCCTTGTGTTTGTCCATGAGCCTGTGTCAGTGCCCATGTCTGTATGCTGTGTTTGTGCATGTGTTTGTGTCCTGTGTGCGCCTCTGTGTAGGTGTCTGGCTCGTGTAGACCTGCATGTCCGAGGGGGTGTGCTTCTGAAGGTGGGAGGGTACGTGGGCACGAGGCCCTGCCCTTGCCCTTGGGCCTGGACAGGTCGGGGCTGTGGGCAGAGAGATCCACAGTCCCACCACATACAGCCAGAACCCCCGCCACTTTCAGCTCTCTGCCACTTCCTGGCTGTGTGAACTTGAGCGAGTCACTCCATGTCTCTGAGCCTCGGTGGCCTCTCCCTGACAATGGAGGAAATAACCATGCCTCCTCACAGGAGTATCATGATTTCCATTGGAGGGTTTGAAGAAACAGGAAGGGCTCAATAAAGGTTGGTTAGGGTTGTTTTACTTTATTTGGTCAAACTTAACTGCAGTTCCCTTGGCCTGGAGTATCCTTCCCTTACTTCAAGCAAACTCGTGCTCATCCTTCAAAACCCACCTTAAACACCCCCTCATCCATGAAGCTTCCTTGACCACGTGCCCCCAGGCTCCCCTAGATGCATCTGAAGTTTTGGGAGCCCACTCGTGTTCAGGTCATCAGGCTCCCCTTGTCCCAGTCCCCATCTCCGTCCCTCCTCATGGTGGAAAATCTCTCCTACCCAAGGATTCCTGCCATCCCAGCCCTGTCCAACCACACCGCCCAGCCTTCACCCCAGCAGCCTGGGGAGGTGGGGGGTGGGAGGCTCAGGGTGGGGCTGAGGCCTCCGGGGCAAGGGGGAGCCAAAATCCATCAACCATGAAATAAACTAGGAATGGCTCCTTTATTCTGGCACTCAGCAATGACTGAGGACCTCCTGTGAGGCAGGAGCTGGGGCCACATGTGAAGAAGGCAAACGGGATGCTGGTGCTCATGGGTCACAGTCTGGGGTGGGGAGGCATTAGAGTCACGCAGAGTCCGGGAGGGTCTCCAGGAGGAGATGCTGAATGAAGAAGCTGGAGCAAATCACCGGGCAGTGT
Source organism: Tamandua tetradactyla (assembly GCF_023851605.1). Taxonomy (NCBI): domain Eukaryota; kingdom Metazoa; phylum Chordata; class Mammalia; order Pilosa; family Myrmecophagidae; genus Tamandua; species Tamandua tetradactyla. The sequence goes on along the minus strand of NC_135337.1, from coordinate 96,219,317 downwards.
CCACAGCAGCGGGGACAAGCTGGACTCTGAAGGAGGGCCCGGGCGGGCAGGGGGTACCGCACTAGTAGAGAGGCTGGAACAGAGAGAAGGAGGCGGGCAGGGACAGGATGAGGAGGTGGGATTTGCCCCCAGGGGTGCAAGGCTGGGGCTCTGCACCTTTACTTCGTCAGGATCGTCTCACTTCCCAGAGCGGGTCCAGTGAAGATGTGCGAGATGCGGAGGGCCACACAGCCCCTGGCAGGACACAAACTTAATCCTTGGGAGCAGAGGCTGATTCGCCACAAATCCCCAGCTCCGGGGCCCCTTCTCCCCCTCCCTCCCCGACGGTGCAGCGCCAGACGATTTGCTTTCCTGTTTAAAGCAATCCGCAACTCCCTTTATTTGAAATCCCAGAAAGAAAATCCACTTGCTAAAAGGGAAAGCCTCAAAGAAAGGAAAGGTTAAGCAAGAAGCAGAGGGGTGGGGCTGGCGGGCGATGGACCCCCCTGGGTTGGGGGAGGGGTACCGGGGACGGTGTCCCGGGTACCAGATACGCAGCTGGAGGGTGGGGGAAGGGCGCCGCAGGGGCCGGGGCTCCGGGTGCGGCTGGGGCCAGCCAGGGACGGTCCCCGGCGGCGGCCGGGAGGAGGGGCGCCGGCCTCCGGCTGGGGTGCGCGTCTGGCTCCTGCGCATTCCTGAGGATCAGGTTACCCGGGGAGGCGGGGCGCCTCCCCAGCAGCCCCACTTCCGCCCTGGGCGGGGGCAGGAACCAGCGGCTGCAGGTGTCTGTCCAGGTGCCTGGAGCCCGGGACTCTGGGCCCAGCCCTCTGGGCATCCACAGACGCACTCCAGCCACACAAACCATTCTACCGATGTGGATACTGAGGCACAGTGCGTTCCGTCCTGAATTGATGGAACAGGGTTAGCACCCTGCACAGCCCACTTTAGATGGGGTCGGACAGCGGCGTTCCCAGGCTCCTGCAAGCCCCGAACAGCCATTCGAGTCTGTTGATTGACTTTGTGACTGAATGGTCAGACCCGCTCTCCTGAGGGCCTCCGGCTTAGGGGGCAAATTAGAGCTCCCCAGATCCCGGCCGCCACCCTAGCCGGGCAAGCCCCCGCGTTCTGGATGTGCACCTGCCCAGCCCTGGGTGGGCCCTCTGAGCTACTCTGGAAAAGCACATTTGGAGACCAGAGGGTCCTTAATTCGATTCCATTGCACTCACTTGAGAGGCTGGCTTCTGGTTTTCTTTTTTGCCAACTTCATTTACCATCAGGCATTCGACAGACTTCTCCGGAGCAGCCCCTCCCCTGTCCTGGGGGGTGGGGGCAGGGGACCTGCTGACATTCCCAGGGTCGGGTGGAGTGTCAGGAAACTTAGCCACGTGCAAAAGCCCCCACAGACACGCATCACTATTTTCCCTTAAGTCACCCCTCTTTTCTGTTTTTACTTCAATAAACACATTTCAAAAGGGAACTTTCGCGTTCACCAAGGGTGGAAAGGTTGTTTCTCTAGCCACACTGAGAAGGAAATGAAAAAACTGTGACATGAGAACAGACCCAAGTAGTCCATCCTCGGGGGCCTCCATAGGCCTGGGCTGGGGTGTCCTGCAGGAGCCAGGGGCAGGGGAGCCCCCAAGAAAGGCCGCCAACAAACTCAGATCCTCCCTGGCTCCATCCTGACTCTGAGTGGTGGCTGCTAGGCCACCTACTCCTGTGCACTGGGGTTACCGGCCCGCTTACAGACGACAGAGCGAGGTGGTGGGGGTCAAGGCTGCTCTGCGGAGCGGAAGCTCCCACTGCCAGGAGGCCCGGGACTACCCCCACCCACGGTGACCTGGGTCCCCAGTACTTGCAGATACCCGGGGTGAGAGAGCGAGCCAACGAAAGTGCACGCAAACGAGTAAGTGAAGGGAGGAAAGGAGTGACTTAATGAGTGTGCAGACGCCCCCACCCCAGCAGGGTTGGGAAGCCCCCGCTCCGCTCTCCAATCCCACAGCGTGGAGAGCGTCGGCCTCCCCTCCGCAGATGAACAAACAGGCGCAGAGCTGGGCACCGAAAGACCGGCTCCCCCCCTCGAGGGGCAGATTGGGTGCGGGGCTGCCGGGCCGGGGTCTGTGTCGAGGGCAGGCAGTCTGCACCGAGGGGGAAGGACTCCCAAGTAAGAGGCAGGCTGGGGACCCTCGGAGGGCAGAGCGCACAAAGGCCGGCTGTGCCCCGGGCCGACCGCGAGCTGGGCCGCGCCTCTGCTGGGGAGGAAGTGGTGAGGACGCGGGGGAGGCCCCCCACTCTCACTTCCCTCGGGGCCGGGAGGGGCCTACGACGCCCCTCCCCCGCAGAAATGGGGGCGGGGAAGCCTGGGCTGTCGCGGGGTGACCTCCCTTGGAAAACGGGGAGAAGCGGCCCTGTCACGAGCGACGGGTGGAGGCACCCGAGAGGCAGAGGGGCGCAGTGGCCCAACCCCGAGGGCAGGAGGCCGCCGCGCCCCCGGTCGGTCTGGGGGTGGGGTGGGACGTTCCGGCCGCCACGCCGCGTGGCCGAGGCCCAGGTTCGGGTCTCTGCAGCATCTGCCCGCGCGGCCCACGGAGGAGGAGGAGTTAAGCCCGCGGGGAGGAGCGGGTGGCGTCAGGCGCGGACGTCAGGGAGGCGGGCCCGCGTGTTACGCCGGAGTCTGGGGAGGGGACAGCGGAGCGGCGGGGAGGGAAGGGGTCCCTCTTCCAGGGCTTCCCCGGGGACACTGAGGCAGGGAGGGGGCGCGGCCCGCCGCGAATCGAGCCCGAGCCGTGGGCTGCCGAGCCCCCCGAGCGGGTTTTGTTCTGTTTCCTTCCAGCGCGTAGACAAATGCCCACGAAACCGCCCAGATAAGCGCTCGGCCGGGAGCCTCCCGCTGTGTGCCCCCCCCAACCGTGGGGGCCTCGGTTTCCCGCCAGGACCCCGGGGCGAAATGACAATCACTGTGCCTCCTGAGGGTGGGGTTTCCCGCCCCGAGGGGCGGGAGAAAGTTGAGCCCAGGAGGTCGGCCTCGAGCTCCCCCCCTTGTCTCCCTCCCTTCCCCCTCCGGCTCAATGAGGCCGCTAATTAATTGTAGGGGGAGGGGCCGCTGCCTGGAGCATCTCCAGGCCCACCCCAATGCCCGCTTCGGGCCCAGGGCCAGTGCTCCCACGGACGGCCTTAAAAGAGGGAGGGCAATTTTGGAGAAATAACAGAGAAAGAGGAAGAGGAAAAGAGACAAAGGCAGAGAGGAGAAGAGAGCAAGGGACAGAGCCCCAGAGACAGAGACAAACCAGATACAAGAGGCCAGGAAGAGGAGGCGGGAGAGAGGGCAGCCCTGTAAATACTTCTCTGCAAGGCCAAAGTGCTTCCCGGGTGGCAGGGCTCCCAGACTGCCCCAGCCCAGGCTCCTGCTCCCCTCCCCAAAAGGGCCGGAACCAGCCCCTAGGCGGCCTTGGGTCCCCCATCCCAGAGGCACCCGGGCTGTTCTGCACTATGGGGCTGCCTCACCCAGGGGCCCTGGAAAGGCCTGTCATTGGCCACTCCAAGCCTTGCCCTGTCCTTGCAACCCTGGGTTGGGACATGGGGACTAGGCCCTGGCACTTCACCACCCAGCTGGGCCCCTTCCCTCCACACACTGACCAGTACTGTTGTTGAGGGGGTAAACTGAGGTTCCAAGAGGGACAGGAAGAGGGCAGGTGCCAGTGGGGGAGTAAAAAGCTAATGAAAGCATCAAACGGCAACAAGAGGGCCAGGAGCAGCCCAGAGGGGGACAGGGAGTGTGCAAAGGTACAGGGGCCCATGATGGTCCTTGCCTCAGTTTCCCTGAGACCCAGGCTCAGCCCAACATCAGTGACCCCTGGGCCTCCCCACACCCTCCATGGCCCCCTGCCCCCCCTCCAGCAGCCCCTGCCCTTGCTGAACATCGACGACAGCTGCTTACCAAGATGCCAACTGTCAACCCACACTGTCCCAGGCAGAGCCTGGAGACCCTCCCAGGGGCTGCCTGAGCCCCCATGGCCCCCACTCAGACCCACTCCGGGCCTGTTTTCCCTGCTGCCCCATGGGAGAGGCCACATCCTCCTCAGGTGATGGAGATGCCCAGAAGGACAAGCAGGTCCTTTCTCCCCGGAGGCCAGGGCTGGGTCATGGGGTGTGTGGTCCGGGAGCAGGAGCCTGAGTGCTCCAAACCCACTCCACTGGCCCCAGAAGAGCTTCCAAGGTCAGCGCAAGCGGGAGCCATGTGGCACTGGAGATTGGGATGTGTGGGCCTGTGTTGCCATGGCGATGCTGACTCAAAGACTGCTGCTGACAGTGGCGACATGTGGTGCCCACCACCGCCCAGCGCTCTTGGGGGTGTAGCTAAGGGGTGCACACAGCCCACCCGGTCCCCACCAGAATCGCAGGGCCCATCTGCCCAGACACTGTCCACAGGTGGAGGGTGTGGGCAAGCTCTCCCAGCCAGGCTAACTTGTCCCACTCATGCCTCCATCCATCCAACCATCCCTCTACCCATCTGTCAGTCTGTCCATCCATCCACCCTTCCATCCATCCATCCCACACATACTGACCAAGGCTACATTTGTGGTGCGCCTACTGCATGCTGGCACTGTCCCCAGCACAGGCGGCTACCCCTGTGGGTCTGGGGTTGGGGGAGGTGGGGAAAGGCCAGACCATGAGGTGTCCATGGGGCCTCAGGTCCCGTTAGGCCACCTCCTGGCCCCCCCAGCCCCCTTTCTGGTTCTCTCCACCCGAGTAAACCCCAGCCCTTCCCCCCACCCCCAGGCCCTGCACACCTAGGGCCTCTGCAGTCTCCCTCTGTGTTCCCCCCTCAAGGTGATCCATGAAGGGGCCTTGTGGAGAGAACATACCTCGGAAGGCCGGGGGTGGGCGCGGGCCAAGCATGCAGGATGTCGGGCAGAGTAAACCCTCCACACACCCTGGAAACCACCTGAGCCCCAGTGGGGTCCAAAGGGCCACAGGCATGACTCAGCGAGAAAAGGTCAGAGGCCCTGACCACACAGCAGGACAGAGGAGCCCCAAGCCAGAGGCGGGGGCACGTCCCAAAGGCCCATTCACATTAACTGGGACAGACCCAAAGGGGCAGGGGTCTCTGGGCTGACGACGCACTCTGGAACCCGGCAGCAGTGAGACTACCTCACCGCAAATAATCGAGTTGACAAAGGGGTTGCAAAGCAGGCGATCCCGTGTTCTGTGAATTTTACCTCAATTTTTAAGAAAACGACATTAGAGAAAAACGAAAGCTGGAATAAAGTATGGACTTTAGTTGATTAAAAAATCCTAAAGTAAACACTTCCTATTAAGGGCCAGCCCGGAGCGTTTCCAGGGTGACTCACAGCAGGGGGAGGGGCTGTGCCCAAGCACCTGCCGAGTGCCAGGACGTGCCACGCGCCCCCTCGCACACGTCACCCGCGGCAGCTGGGTGAAGCCGCCAACGCACCACCCAGGGCCTGCGCCCCTGCCCTGGCTGCTGCTGGGGGGCCACAGGTGACAAGCTGACGACTACCCCAGCCCACCACGCCTGGGGAGGGAAAAGGCCCCCCCTGGGGACCCAGCAGGGGGTGGACGTGGCAGCACGGCATCACGTGCACAAACCCAAGCTCTAAGGCTCAGCGGAAGCTGCTGCCCCCCTCCAGGAATTGCACCGTCTGGGTGGGGAGAGGCTGCCCACCCACCAGCTCCCAAGGAAACAGCTTCCGAGTCTCCATGGCAACAGGGAGGGGGGCCAGAGTGGGATGACCTGCTGGGGAGGGGGCAGAGTGGAGGACAGACCCCAGGGGGTGCTCTAAGAAGGAAGGGGTCCAGGGTGAGGAGGACACACCAGGGCGCTGCGAATATTTTTAGGCCGAACGCAGCCCTGCGCCATCTCCTGGCAGCTCCTGAAAGCCGAGGGGACTATCCTGGGGCCTGGTTCCAGCAGGAGGTGGGCAGGGGTGAGTCACCGTGGGTGCTGGGCTGGGTGGGGCTCCTGGTACTCTGTTCCTGGCCAATTTTGAGTACTTATTGAGCACCTGCCATATACTAAGCCCTATCCTGGGACCATTACAGGTGCCCTCCCCCCAGGTAACTGCCCCTCTCCAAGGCAGAGTCCACCAGGACTCCCACTTAACTGGGGGAAACTGAGGCACAGCAGGCTTCAAAACCTCAACCAGCGCCTTGGCCCAGTCACCTGCCTGGACCTGTGTCCCGTGGTGGGCAGTGCAGGACAGGAGACCCCTCCCCCCCAGGCCCCACTGACCCCAGCCTCCGGGTTTTGCACATTACGCACCCAGCCAGGAAAAGGTCAAACGCTCCTCTGCAGCAAGACAGGGAGGAAGAGGCTCAGGGGAAGGGGTGAAGAGGGGTGGCCCCACGGATGGGTGTGGCTGTGGGGCCTGGGCCCTCTCTCTGGGCTGCATGCTCCAGGACGGGCTGGGGTGCGGGGCCAGCAGCCGGTTGACGAACCCCAGGTACGGTTCATCCCACTCTTGCCCAGAGCGGGCCACCTGTACCCTGGGGAGCAGCCCGCCTGCAGTGAGCCGGGCACCAGCCAGCAGGTGTGGACAGACAGCCTGCACGGCGGCTCCCACCTGGGAAGTGGTGGCAGCACATGAGCCGCTGCCCAGACAACTGGGTGTCCACAAACCGTGAAGGGAGAACCAGAGGACCAAAACCAAAAGCTCCCTCCCCAGACGCTGGCCAAGCCCACCCAGTCACCAGGGCCACTCCTGCTTCTCTCACCCCCACCTTGGCTGGCCAGGGCCCCACCCCCCTTCCTGGCACCCCAGTTTCCACTCTTGAGGCTCCCAAGTCTTGTCTGACCTGACCAGGACCTCCCACTGGCTCAGGCCAGGGCCTTCCCCGCTCCCTGCCCCAGGCAGGGCTTTTGCACGTGCTGTGCCCTCAGCTGGAACACCCTGCTGGAGTGCTGACTCCCCTCCCGTATTGCCCTCCCTATGTACAGGGGGCCCACGCCTCCTCCAAGGACAGCACACACACGGGCCAAGTGCAGGGGCCTGGTTCACACAGCAGGTGTCAGCAGGGCCCCCCAGCCCCCCGAGAGTGTGGGTGTCTGCCTGGTTCAGAGCAAATCCCAGGAAAGGGAGGTGGGGGAGGCCTGGAGGCGAGAACTACCCGCAGCTGAGTGGTCCCACGCCTTCCGGGACAGCCCCCAAGCCCAGGCCCACAGGCCACCCAAAGGCACGGAGGACCTGCAGCCCAGCGAGTAGGAGCTGGCCGGTGACTTGGTTTCCCTTCTGGCCGAGCAGTGGAGACAGAGGCTTCCGGAAGCCCATCAGAAGACGACTGAACTGTCTCGGCAGTGCCTGCCCGCCTGTGGGGGAGGACGGAGACTTCTGGAAGCCCCTAGCCCTCAGCAAGGCTCCAGGCCAGGAGGAACCACACCTCAAGCCTGTGGCCCCCACCCCCCAGGCTGCGTCCCACCCACAGGGCCTGAGCTCAGCCCCAGAGACCAGGCGACCCGCCATGGGGATGACCCAGGCCCAAGCACGACCCAGCTCCATGTGTCCAGGATGATGGTGGCCACACAAGCCCTTCCTCCCGTCACGTGCCCCCTACATCAGTGGGAGGCCCTTGCCCTCCCCACTGGGGAGCCAGTGACCCGGGCCACAGCAGCCCCCCTAGTCTGCACTGTAACACGGTGGTAACCCCAGATTCAAATCTCCACTCAAAACAGGTTTCAACGGGTCACAACTGAGAAAACCTGGACTCGTACTGACTAGCTGCCAGTCCTTTCCTGACACAGGCCCCACCCCACCCCCTGCGGCTGGGCTCAGGGCTCCTGGCCAAGGGGCATGTGGCAGGTGGGTGCGTTTGCTGAGGATCCGAGGCCTGCCCACAGCCCCTCTTGGTAGAGATGGCGCTCCAACACGGTGGGCTTCCCTGGGCGCAGGGGGGTGGCGTCAAAGCACTCCCACCCGGTACACACTCGCTGGCGGGTGTCAGGGGTTCTTACGGAACCCAGACGCCAGCTTCACCAGGCTGGTGACCCCACCACCGGGGTGCCCAGCTCTGCAGGACAGAGGTGCTTGCAGCTGTGGCTGCGTCGTCTTTATTGTTGTCACACATGGCGGAGAGGGGAGGTAAGGGCAGACCCAGCACTGACACGTGACAGTGTTTCAAAAAAGCAGCTTCGGGGCCTGTGTCGAAGGAATCTCTTCCTCAAGACCATCAATCTCAGTGCCTACAGCTTAACATAAAACCCTCCCGTCTGTTCACCCTGCAGGGATCTAGCATTAAATGCAAAACAAACCTGTTTGGAAAAAGCTGGCTCTCAGCCCGAGCAGCAGGGCTCAGAGCCGCGAGACCCGCCTTCAGGGAACCGAGTGCCCACAGCACCACAGACCACACGTCCCAAGTACGTTTCCAATCCCAGAGTCACTGGAGAGAAGGGGGCTCCACCTGAGGCCGAGGGGTCAGGAGCCAGGAGCCAACGCGGAGCCCCCTCACTGCTTGCCCGCCTGTCTGCCCGGCTTCTTCTCAGGCTGGCCTCGGCCCCCGCCGGGGATGCCGCCTCGGCCCCGGCCACCAAACACACCTGCGGGAAGGAGCGGGCACTGCAGCGAGCCAGGCTGGGCCGGTGCCTGGGCGGGGAGCCAGCACCTTGGGACTTCGGGTGGGTCCCCACTGCCCCCACCCCGAACCTCAGTTTCCTCATTCATGTAGACTTGAGCCTGGCAGAGGGCCGAGAACATTCTTGCCCCAGAAGCCACAAGGGGGGCCTTAAGACACACAGGGGGTAGGGCAGGTTTGGGGACTCAGTGGGGAGCCCTGGGCCAGACCCCACATTGATTGCACGACACCCTGATGTCACATGGCAAGTGGCAGGCAGCCAGACATCCAGCAGTGACCCTGCTTTAGTGTCAAAAGGGATCTCAGCAGGGAGGCCAAGCCAGGCCCACACTGACAGCTGGTGAGCTGGTGCCACCAGGCCCTCTGTGCAGAGGGGAAACTGAGGCCTGGGAGCTCCTGCACAACGTCAGGCAGGCACAGCTGGGCCGAGTCAAGCCCCGACAGCCACCCAGTGGTCCCAGCCCTTAGGGAGGTGGGGAGGGGGCTCTGAGGAGGGGTGCACGGCTGCCTGCCTACCTCGCCCGGCGCCCCCCATGCCGCGGCCCTTCTGCTGCTTCTGCTGTGGCAGGCCCCCGCGCCCGCGGCCCCTGGCCACCGCCTCCTCCTTGACCATGTCGATGACCTCGTCTGGGATGCGCAGGTACTTGATGGTGCTGCCGCGGACGTAGCACTCGGGCATCCGCCAGAACTTGTCCCCGTCCTGTGGGCATAGGGCTCACTCAGCAGGGAGACGCCCAGGCCAGCGAGCCATGAGGCAGTGAGTCCGGGCAGCTGCACAAGGCTGTGCCATCTGTGTCCCCATCCTGCACACCAGAGCCACACATGACCTCTGCCTGGCCCAGGGCAGGGCTCTGACCACAGGAGCTGCCACAACACCCCTCTCCCGTAACCTTCTGGAACCCTCTCTGGCCCTGGCCCATTCATTCAAGTCAGCAGGTGGAGACCCCATGGACAGACACAGTGCAGGGGGGCTGACCACGCATGGAGGACAGGGAGAGGCACGTGTTCCTGGAGGCTCCCGGCTGTAGGACCCAGCCAGGCTGGGCGGGAACAAGGCTCCCTGGAGGCAGCACTGGTGTGGCCCGCCTGCCCAGCCCTCACCTCCTGCCCCTCGACAGTTCAAGCCAGAAACGGAGGGCCCTCATCTCTGCTCGTCTTGGCCTGAGGCCACCACCCAGCCCACCTGGCCGCACTTCCAGATGCAACTTTCTATTCCTAGAACACACTGGGTAGGGGGTGCTTGCCTCCAAGACCCTGTATCTCCTCGCTTGTTCGTGTTTGCCTCATCCCTGGCCTCCTGTCAGGCCCCACGCCCAACACCCGGGGTGGAAGCCAGGCCCCAGCTGCCTGGTCCAGGCTGAAGCCAGCACTAGGCACCCGGCCCAGCCCACACCAGGCCTACCCAATCCCCTGGCAATGCCTCTCCCCCAAGGCCACGCGGGGCTCTGCAGAGAGGGACTGCTCGTGTACAGACAGGGCCTTTGGGCTGCCTGTGTCCACCCCTCTGGCCCTTCCTGCTGACCACCCCAGGCCCAGGGGGGACTGTCTCAGCTGGCAGTACCAGGCCAGATCCATGACCGACCCAGGGGTCAGTCAAGTCCCAGAATCCTGTGCCATTATAGGTCCCGAGAGTCCAGGCTGGGCCCTGCAGCCCCTCCGCCCATACTGGGAACCATAGCCCCAAAATGAGGGGAGCGCCCCAAGACATTTCTCAGAGGAGCAGCTTGGGAGGGGAAGGGTCGGGTCCAGGAGCCTGCTGCCAGGGGGGCCCGCTGGGGGCAGACGGGACGGCTCACCCGGGACGTGCAGATGACCTCGCGCAGATTGATGTTCATCCAGTTGTCACAGCTCACCAGGTGCCCGTTGTACGTCTCCCCGTTCTTCAGCTCCACCAGCTGCAGGGACGCCTTTGTCAGGGGAAGGGGCGGCACCCCCGCCCGGAGACCCCAGGAGCCCAGGGACCACAGCTGCCCCCCGCCCCAGCCGTGCTCAGGGGTAACTTTCTGTGTCCTCTATGCTTCCCGGGGCCTGCGCTCCCGCTACCCTGAGAGCGCTGCGTGTGTAGTTAGAACAGAAAACCGTCTCAGAGACCCAGTCCTTGACGAGCGGGCGAGGCCGGAGCCCGGGGACATGCGGCGGCCGGAGTGCAAAGGCGGGCTTGCGGGACGGAGCCGTGTCTGTAGGAGGGACTGCCCATCACTGTGTCGGGGGAAACTCGAAGAGCAGCCACCTGAGTGGGGCCTCTTCAGGAAGGCAGACTAAGAGTGCAGGAAGGGACGCACTGAAACCACACACCGACACTCCGCAAAGGGGCAGGAGGCCCAAGGGCCCGTGCGCAGCGGAGGGCCAAAGCGGAAGAACCCACACACGAGGGGTACGGCTCAGCCGGGACACCCCACAATGGAACCCCCTGGGAGGTTATCTTGGTGGAAAGGGCCAGGCCCAAAAGCCACATGGTGATGCCAAGGGCGGGAGATATTCAGAGCTGCCCCTCCAGAGACCAAGAGGAGGCTGGGAGCTATGGGAGCTGCAGATGGGGGACGGGGTCTCTATTTGGGGGAATGAAACGTTCTGGAACTAGAAGTGGTGGTGGTTGCACAACACTGCAGACACACTAAATGCCGCTGAGTTACTTCAAACAGGTGAACGCACTGAACGTGGACTCAAGTGCCATCAAGCTGTTCCGTATAAAAAAATCTACTTAAGATGGCCAACCAACAAAAGGGACACTGCAGCACAGAGGGCACGGGGTGGACAAGGGCAGGGACAGGGGCCGCAGGAGGGGAAGACAGGACAGCAAGTTCCCATCTCACAGGGGGAGCTGAGGGCTGGCAGGTAGCTGGTGCCAGTAGGGTTGGCTGGGGGGAGAAAGGAAGCCAGCAGGCAAGAGGGGACAGGCGACCCGTCAATCCTGCACCTCAGAATGCGCCCCGAACTGAAAGCTGGGACGTGAACAGACATCCCACAATGGCGTCCACAGCAGCACCGTGCATAACTGCCAAAAGGCGGACGCAACCCAAGTGCCCACACCAGGAGCAGGCAAGCACAATGTGGTAGCACAATGGGCGTGCCGCTAAGCCCAGAAAAGGACGTCCTGGAGCACGCGACAATACGGAAGAGCCTGGGGGGCACTGGGCAGCCTGAAAGCAGCCAGACACATAAGGGCAAGTGCTGTATGACCTCACTTACACGGAAGAATTAGAAGTAAACTCAGAGGCTCAGATCAGGAATAGAGGCTGCGAGGGGACAACCGGGCGCAGGGAGCGGGAGCCAAGGCTTAAAGCTTAGTATAGGGCTCCTACTTGGAGCAATGGGTGCGTTCTGGTGGGGGAGGGAAGGGACAGCAGCACAACCGCAAATGCAATTGACAGCGCTGAGACGTGGACGCGAGCACGGTTTAAGGGAAGTGCAGGGCTGTACGCACGGCAACAGAAAACAGCCGTTCAGGGAAACCCATGCGTCTGCACCCCACAGGCTGTGGTCCCTAAGAGCGGACTACACTGAACTGGTCACCCAAGGAGACGGAGACGCAGGGGGCCCGAGCGGCTCACAGTGAAACGTCCCCTCAACAGCTGTGACTTTACGGACTGTGAATGAAACACCAACGAGAACCCCACAAGTGGAAAGGTCGTGTGACGTGGACAGGTGCCCCACCGAGCACTGAGGACAGAAGCCATCTTGGGCGACATGCCCCCCACGAGCCCATCTGGACACGGCAGAACCGCGGCCCCTGTGTCCACACATATCCAGGCCCGCACAGAGCCTGCGTCACCTCCAACCCCCAAACACGCACTCACCATGGGGTGGTTCTGCGCCGTCTTCAGCAGCGACAGGGGGAGCTGAAAGGCAAGCAGAAGCCGTGATTTGGGCTGCTGGGGCTGCACCTGGGGCAGATCCTACGCCACCCTCATCCCCACCCCACCTGCGTTCCACGGGGTCCCCAGGAGCCAGTCCGTCCCACAGAGCCACCATCTGCTCAACACCCCGGCAGCTCCCGCTGCACCTGCCTCATGGGGACAAGACCCAGGAGCTGGCCCAGGGCTAGAGCCAGGGAGCAGCAAAGCTGCGGCTGACCCCATGCCTGAAGCCAGTGCCACCAAACGCCACGCCAAAGGACAGCCGGGACTGGACCAAAACCCTGCCGGGCCCCGCTGGTGACACCTGAGCTGGGTTTGCAAAGAGGAGAACTCACCAGGTGAGAGGGAACATTCCAGAAAAGCCTGTGGGTATTGCAAATTCACCACAAAGAAAGGATGAGCTCTCTAGAGACATATCCAGATCCACTAAGTACTCAAGATACTCAATTTCTTTTACCATCATTAGAGATCTTTTTTACAGTTACATATATGATTTTTACGATGGGAAAAAAATTAAAGCCAGCTCTTTTCATTGTCGAGACAACAACCACGGAGGGCAGACTGTGGCTCTGTGTGGCGGCTGGTGCACAAGGAAAACGAGAACTGTCTCCCAGGGAGGCTGGAGACTTCCCTGTGACCCGACTTAGCCTCCCCTCCTGAGAAGCTCCCTCCAGGGACACTCTGGGGTCCACAGGACCCTGTTTTTCCAGGTGGGGGGACACGCAGGCCTCTACTGAGGGGAGACGTGGGACTGCCCGGCTATCCCAAGGAACCACCAGGGAAGGCCTGGTGCTAGCAGGAAGCCAGGCCCACGTCCACTTCCTCACCCGGTTTCCTGGAAGGGCAAGATAAGGGGAAAGGACGGCTGCATGGTGTGGGGCCACGCCCAGAACGCCTCTGGGTGGCTTGGGGGAGTCCCCGAGGGAAAAGGGGCCTCAGGCTGGTTTGTGTGGGCTGTACAACAGGTGGGTCATGACCTCCTGAAGCGGGGGCTTGCTCAAGCCTGTTGGACCCAGTCTGGGGAAAGGCCTGGGTGTCCGGTGCAGACCCCGGTTTGCATGTGACCCTGGGAGCACCCGACGGTGACCATGGACATCCTCATACGGTGGACACAACCTCTGCACCCAGGGTCAGGACGGCCCTGGAGGACCCTGCAGCCCCTCCCCACAAAGCAGTGCCTGAGACATCTGCCACGGCCCCCCCAGAGGCTTCTGCTCATCTAGCAGAAAACACTTGCCCTGACCTGCTCCTGTCTGCACACCATGCCCACTCTGCCTGGCGACCTTTGCCCCCATACCTCCCTGGGCGTCCTGATACCGCCCCTGCCCCGGGCCTGTTTCCAGGACAGGACTCAGCCAGTCTCTTCTTCTGTTTATTTATTATAACTCCCTGGCGAGTCCCCTGCTGGCCTGGAAAATTTTAAGGGAGTGTGGACTTGGTCCATACCCAGGGCCTGTCCCTGCCTCACAGATGAGGCGGCGTCAGGACTGGGAGGTGCCCCGGTCAAAGCCGGTCCAGGCCACGACAGAGCCCTCTGCCAGCCTTCCACATTCTCAGCCCCAAACTGCTGGAGAGAAGGCAGGGGTGAGAGACTGGTCCTCAGGGGCGTGACACCCCAGGGAGAGGAAGATGCACCAGATGCCACCAGGAGGAGAAAGGGCCACTCTGGCCCTCCCGTTATGACTGCCATGCAGACCTCAGGCATAAAGCCACGGAGGGCTGGTCCGAGTGGCCTCTCACCCAGGAAGCCTTCCGGGACCCCCACAGGGGGCCGTGATTCCCTTCTCGGGCTCCCCCGGGGCCCAGCCCCGTATGAGGGGAGCGTCTCTATGGGTCTGCTCTGGGAGCACGGAACCTCCCGTAGGGCCAGGAGTCGAGGACCCCGGCGGCCCATTTCCAGGAGATAGCCCTGAACACCCACGCTTCGCACAGGCTCCAAGGAGACACTACAGATGGGAACGAAGGGCGGCCCCACGGGGCTGAGGCCTCGCGGACCCCTCCTCCGGGTCCTGCCGGCCAGCGGGATGCGGCGCAGGTCTCCCCAGCGCGGCGCTGGTTGTACACCGGACCTCGGGCCGGACGGAGAGCGCGCCACGAGCCCTGCGCGGCCTCCCTTCTTCCCCGGTGCGCCGGGACAGGCGGAGCGGAAGCCTGGCCTCGGGCCCTGTTCCCCGGCCCAGGACGGTGCGGGACGGGCCGCGGCGGAGCCTGGAATGCGCCGCACGGCTGAGCGGGGGTGCTCTGCCCGGCCCGCGCTCCCGGCGCGCGGCCGGCCTCAGTTTCCCCGCCTGCGCCGGGGGCGGGGCTCGGGCCCCGAGGCATGCGCGCCCCCGGATCCCCGCGGCCCCGGTCGTCGCGACCCCACTTCCCGGCGAGGCCCCGCCGCCGGCCTGCCCTCACCATGGTGCCAGCGGGGACCCGGCCAGCCAGCCACTTCCGTCGCCGCTCGCGCTCCCGCCGGCTGCCGTTCCGCCGCGCGCCACCAGGCCGAAGAGGAGTGGCGGCGGCGCGAGCCAATCAACACAGGGCCCTGGGCCCGGGTAACCAATCCTCGGGCAGAGCGGCGGCTTCTGGGCACGAGGGCGGGGCGGGGGCGACTTCCCGTCTGAGGAGAAAAGGCTGCGGCCGAAAAGCGCGGCGGCGAGGGCTGCAAAGGGGGGCGGGGCAGCGCGCGGCGGCGCAGGAGGCCTTGTGGTTAGTGACGCATGCGCCGTGCGACGCTCACGCGGGCTCCCGAGCTCCACGTGGTGGGCAGCGGTTGTCACTGCCGGCGGCGGGCGGCTGGGCGGCTGCGGCCCCGGCCCGGGGGGGACAGGAGCGGGCCTGATGGCCCCCATTGTGGTTGTTACTTAATGAGGGCCTTGCGCTGGTTGGAATCCCGACGGCGCCCCTCCGAGCCTCAGTGTACCGCCTGTGAGATAGGGATAATAGTAGCCACTCTACGGGGCGCGGGGAGGACGGATTGCCGGGCCGGGAAAGCGCTCTGCCCGTGGGCGTGCAACCCGTCACCCCCGAGCACCTGCTCCGCCCCTGCTCGTGGAGACGCGGAAATGCTCAAACCTGGCAACCCCCCCTCCTAGGAACCAGTCCCGGGAGCCCGGGGAGCCCGGGGAGCAGGCGGGTGGATTCAGGCCCAGGGCTGCAGGACGGATTCCCGCACACTTGGGGACTTTCATCGCAGTTGGTCTCACAGCTGGGGAGCCCGGAGGCGGGAGGGAGCAGGCCTGCTCCACGCCCCTCTCCCAGCCCCCGGGGGCCGCCGGCCATCCCCCATGTCCTGGCTGCCCCACTTCACGTGGCCTTCTCCCTTTCCTCTCTTGTAAGGACAACTGTCCTGGGGTTTAGGGCGCACGCTAATCCAGGGTGACTCCTGGCAACCCTTAGCTTAGTGACATCTGCAAAGGCCCCATTCCTAAATCAGGCACACGCGCAGGTACCCGAGCCAGGAGGTAGGTGCATCTTGGGGCCACAGCTCAACCCGCAGCACCTGTTACTAAAGAAAAGCAGGGGGGTCTCTGCCCGATGCACCCAATGGCCAACTCCTTCACCGTGAAAGAGAGAATGTGTTGCTAAGCGTGAAGTAGATCAGGAAGTCTATCTCCCCGGGTCTAAGGAGTTGGATATTTTATGGATTCAAATAATGAAAGATGGAGTGTGTTTCGGTTTGCTAAAGCTGCTGAAATGCGATATACCAGAAATGGGTTGGCTTTTGCGACGGGATTTATTAGGTTACAAATTTATGGTTCTAAGGCCGTGAAAATGGCTTCAAGAGAAAGATCCCCAGGGCCACCGTGGCTCAGCAGGCAGACTGCTCGCCTGTCATGCCAGAGGATCCGGGTTCGATTCCCGGTGCCTGCCCATTAAAAAAAAGAGAGAAAGAGAAAGATCCCTTCTCCGAGAAAAGGCTGCTGGCGTGGGGAATTCTTCTTTCATGTGGGAAGGCACGTGATCAGTCTGCTGGTCCATCTCCAAAATGTCTCTGGGCGTTTCTCTCTTAGTTTCTCCTGGGGGGGGGGGTTCTTTCTGAAATCGCCCCCCTGAGCGCTCTTAAAGGACTCCAGTAAAGGATGGAGACCCTTCGGAAATGGGCTTGGGCCACGTCTGAATTAAAGTAGCGTGACCGAAAGGTCACACCACTGTAGGTCTGCTCCACAAGAATGCATTAAAGCAGTGTGTGTCTTTTCTGGGGTACAGAACAGTTATCTTCACAGCAGCGAGTATGAACAATGGCTGGGTCAAGGCCAAAACAATCACAATAGTAAGGGCACACAAAGGCTGGAACGAGTTCAGTCACTTCCAGCAATTTCAGGTATTAACTTTTGGTCATTCTACACCATAGAAGGAAAAAAGCATCAATATAATGATTCAGGAATCATTTACTCATTTTTAAATTCTAGGTTGTATCTCCTTCCTCTTGCTTCTCCATTTCCTCAGTCTTGCGGGATAGCTGGACAAAGACGATTCTAACTTTTTTTTTTTTCTGTTTTTTTAATTTATTTTTAATATTTTTTAATTTTTTTATTTTAACATTTGTTCCCCCTATTATTTGTTTATATTCCATATGTTCTACTCGTCTGTTGACAGGGTAGATGAAAGGAGCATCAGACACAAGGTTTTCACAATCACACAGTCACATTGTGAAAGCTATATCATTATTCAATCATCCTCAAGAAACATGGGTACTGGGACAAACAGCTGTACGTTTTCAGGCAGTTCCCTCCAGCCTCTCCATTACATCTTGAATAACAAGGTGATATCTACTTAATGCGTAAGAATAACCTCCAGGATAACCTCTCAACTCTGTTTGGAATCTCTCAGCCACTGACACTTTATTTTGTCTCATTTCTCTCTTTCCCCTTTTGGTAGAAAAGGTTTTCTCAATCCCTTGATGCTGAGTCTCAGCTCATTCTAGGATTTCTGTTCCACGTTGCCAGGAAGGTACACACCCCTGGGAGTCATGTCCCACGTAGAGAGGGGGAGGGTGGTGAGCTTGCTTGTTGTGTTGGCTGGAGAGAGAGGCCACGTGTGAGCAACAAAAGAGGCTCTCTTGGGGGTGACTCTTAGGCCTAATTTTAAGTAGGCTTAGTGTCCTTTGTGGGGTAATTTTCATATGAACAACCCCCAAGACTCGGGGCTCAGTTTATAGCTTTGGTTGTCTACACTGCTTGTGAGATATCAAGAATTCAACTTGGGAAGTTGAATTTTCCCCCATTCTCACCATTCTTTGCAAATATTTTTCCACTCACTGATCGAATCACTCTGGGATTTATTGGGGCATCACCTGGACAAACCGACAAAATCTCATGTCCTACCCAAGATTCCAAGTACTTATGGTGTTCAATCAAGCTATCAACATAAGTTACATTAGGAGATGCACTAGTCAAAATATGAATTTTGTACCAAATCAATTCTAACTTCTTGATGCTGGAAAGGGGCACCTGTGTTATGGGGTAGGGGGGTGAGACTGGTTGTTCTGGAGAGACTGGTGCCACTGGGTTCCAGGACTTAACTAGTATAGGAACAATGCAGAGGCTTTAAGTCACAGGAAAGTAAACTTGATAAGTAAAAAGTAAAGGTTTAAATAAAAGGAGTAGAAGGATTGTGATCAGATGGTTTGCACCTATCTCACGTTGGGGAAATAACTACAGAGATTTCAGATAGGACTGGGGTGCTCCATAGGGTTTTGGGGAACACTGGGCAGAATCTGGCTGCAGCCTGTTTGAGACTGACCCCCAGCACCTCCCGGCTCAATCTGAAATCTCTTAGCGATTGAAAGTTGATTTTATTTATTTTCCCCCTTTTGACCCCGGATCTGTTGCTCATCTCATGGTGTCAGGGGGGTTACCCATGGGGATTCTGTCCCGCGTTGCGAGGGAATCTTCCACCCCTGGGAGTTGTGTCCCATGTAGGGAGAGGCTGTGAGTTTATTGGCAGAGTTAGCGACAGAGGCCACATCTGAGCAATGAAGGAGGCTCAGTGGGGGTGACCCTAAGGCCTAATTTTAAGTAGGCTCAGCTTTGCCATTACAGAAGTCGGTTTCCTAAGGGCGAGCCTCAGGATTGAGGGCTCGGCTTGCTACACCTGGCGGTGCCGCTGCTTGAGAGGCCAGCAGGAATTCCCCAGGTGGGGAAGATTCAGAGTCCCGTGCTTTCCCGGTTCCTCAAGGGGATTGCAAGCCCCTTTTCATTTTATGCTGCAAACACTCTGTGATTCAACGGGATAGCACATCAGCCTGGACAGAACGCTGAGATTCATTTCCCTTTCTAGCTTCCGAGCCACATAAAGCTGACTTAGGTTGTCCAAGTAAATAGACCTGGCGGGTTAAGTCAGATAGTCGGCCACAGAAAATTTACATGGTGGGCGAAGTAAGCCTCTGGTCCCTTGGTCTCCCCGAGAAGCCGAGGCTCTAGAAGCACTGACTGCCCTCCCCTGCCCTGTGCCCACCTGACCAGACCAGCCCCGCTCAGCCTGCATCCGAGCCTAGCCCTTTGCCAGCCTCTCTGCCAGCTGCTGCCAGGGGACGCCGCTGCAGAGCTGGACACCCCAATGCCGGGCCTCAGGCTCCCGCATTCCAAGGAGCAAAGCACCCCGGGACATAGAAATAACCGACGCCCATATCAGGAGCTTAGTCTAGGCCTACTCTTGTTTAATGATTGATCACAAGTAATTATTTTAAAGTCATAAAAAGCCAGCACTAGGAATACTCAGTTGTACCTGTGTTTCCCTGGCATGTGGACAGCAGCGTGGAGTTGACATGAGAGCGACCATTTTCTTTTCCACTTTTCTGGCAAGTTTTTGTTACTTAAGGCAGAGGATGCAGCTATGCCTGGAGTCTGGGCTGTGCAAGGACAACTACAGATAGCAGGGTAGCAGGTGTGCGGACAGCACCTGCCTGCTGAGCCGTGGGCTGAGCGGTGGGGAGAAAAACCACAGAAGGTGAGGGTTGAGAGGCATTTCAACCCAGAATATTTTCAATTATGCAGGAAATAAGCCTTTTAAAAATGTGACACCTTTGATGCAGGGTGGCACAGTCCAAAGGTAATTTTATCTTTTCCCTAATTTTTGAGGTTGAAATTTGCTGTGACTTTCAAGTCTGCCCCTGCCCTCTTGTACCACATGAGTGGAAGCCTGAAACCACCTAGATATCCTCCTGTAAAGCTCTGGGTTATAGGAATTGTCAACAGGTGACATTTATTTCACACCTAGGCGTGAATGGCTGAAATGAAGTTTGCTGTATGATGTTTCCCGGCCTGGTATGTCATCGCTGCAGGCCCGTGGAGTGCGACGCAAGCTGCCTGCCCGTCTCCGCTGCAGGAAGCCGCAAAACCTCTGCTGCCGTGCGCGTCACCCAACGTGATCCACCCATCCCGATGCCTTCTCCCTGCTGACCTGGGCGGCCTGGAGAGCAGACCTCCCCGAAGTCTCGGCACCACTTGTAGGTCGTGGTGTCCACCGTTAGGGGAGCCCGTGCCCTCAGCAAAAGGAAAGGTTCACACCTCGCTCCCTTTTGGGACACTCTTTTCACCCCGTCTCTGACTGCTGAGTCACTGTTTTATCTTCCAGATCCTGGAATGTTGATCGAAGAGATCATTTCTCTTGGCATGTGCATAGTCTGTGCACATCTAGCATAAGCAGAAATTTAACTTCCTTAAGAATTTGGGCTTTCACAGATTCCTTCTCTTTTTTAAAAAAATTTTTCTGATTTTTAATTTTTTTATTTTTTTATTTTTAAATTTTATTTTTAGATTCCTTCTCTTCATACAAAGCATCAAACCCCCTGAAGAGTCAAGGAGGCAGGTAGCTGGCTGATGTGGGAAGACCTGACGTACAGACAAAGCATCTCTTGGCGGTGTTGGGGATTAAACGATTTTAGTGGTTTCTTCCTGAAGTTGCAATTTAAGTCCTGTGAAAAGATCTGTGGTTTCTTTTTGTGTGTGTGTATGTATTTTTTTTTAATTTTTTAATTAAAAAAAATAACAGCAAACTTAAGCATTCTTAACACATGATCATTCCGTTCTACATATATAATCAGTAATTCCCAATATCATCACGTAGTTGCATATTCATCATCATGATCATTTCTTAGAACATTTGCATCAATTCAGAAAAAGAAAGAAAAGGAAAGCAATAAAAAATTCATACCTACCGTACCCCTTACCCCTCCCTTTCATTGATCACCATTTCAATCTACTAAATTTATTTTAGCATTTGTTCCCCCTATTATTTATTCTTATTCCATATGTTCTACTCATCTGTTGACAAGGTAGATAAAAGGAGCATCAGACACAAGGTTTTCACAATCACACAGTCACATTGTGACAGCTGTGTCATTATTCAATCATCTTCAAGAAACATGGCTACTGGAACACAGCTCTACATTTTCAGGCACTTCCCTCCAGCCTCTCCATTACATCTTGAATAACAAGGTGATATCTATTTAATGCGTAAGAATCACCTCCAGGATAACCTCTCGACTCTGTTTGGAATCTCCACCATTGACACTTTGTCTCATTTCACTCTTCCCCCTTTTGGTCGAGAAGGTTTTCTCAATCCCTTGATGCTGAGTCTCAGCTCATTCTAGGATTTCTGTCCCACATTGCCAGGAGAGTCCACACCCCTGGGAGTCATGTCCCACGTAGACAGGGGGAGGGTGGTGGGTTTGCTTGTCGTATTGGCTGATGCATGGCTTCTTGATAGATAAAGCAGCGAAGCTGAAGCTGATTTTTCGGTCCTTTCGTGACTTCCTCAGATTCTGTACATTTCACGGTGGATTCACACTGAGCACCGAAGAACTGAGCAGTTGAACTTCTCTTCTGAGCGGATGTTGCTGTGGCTGCAGGTGACGGATGCGTTTCTTTCTCAGAAGCCCCCGCCGAGGCTCCGGCTCCCGCGGTCCCTTCTTCCCGCGGAAGGCCCCGTCCTGCGGTCGCTGCCGGGTGGCCAGGTGCGGGGACCGGCGGGGATGGGAGGAGAGGCTTGTCCCCGGCCCTCGGGCCTGCCCGGCTTCACAGGGCATCTTTGAGGCCAGGTGCCCGCGGGGACACTCGACGTGGCATTCACGGAACACGTGACGCCGGGATTTGTCGTCCACGAGGTGTCCAAGGCAGGTGCAACCTGTCCCTGGGTCGCGTGTCCTCCGGGGCCGTTTACTGGCGTCCTCAGGGACAGCACGTGCCGCCCCGTCGTTGGCAGAGCTGCGATCTGGGGCCCGTCGGCCGCAGGTCCCTCTGCCCGGCTTGGACTACGGGACCTGCCCTGACTTCAGGGCATCTCCTGCCTGATGCGTCCCCAGAAAGAGGAGCGCGATGCTTCGCTTCTCTGGGGCTGCGGTCCTGAGCCCAGCCCTGCCTTTAGCGAGAAAGGCCTTTCACCCTGGGCCAGCCCGGCACCATGGACGGAGGAAGGCTGCTGGGCCCAGAGGGGAAGCGGGCAATGAGGCCAAATAAAGCATGGCAGCTGAGAGGTTTCGGAGCCGAGGTTCTCCTCCAGGTGATTCTCATGCATCATGCAGATGCCCCTTCATAGCTACGGTGTGCAGGAGAGGCTAGAGGCCAGTACCTGGACCGCACGAGTGTGTAACGATAGAACTTTTACAGTGCAGTTGTGTGAGTGTGAAACCTTGTGTCTGATGCTCCTTTTATCCAGGGTATGGGCAGATGAGTAAACCATAATGACAAAAAATGAAGAAATAATAGGGGGATGACGGATAAAGTAAATTGGGCAGCTTGAAATACTGGAGGTCAGTGAGAGAGAGGTAAGGAGTACGGGATGTATGAGTTTTTTCTTTTCATTGATTTTTCTGGCGTGCTGCAAATGTTCTAAAGACACAACTACGTGATGATATTATAAGCTGCTGATTGTGTACTTTGAGTGGCCGTATGTTGTGAAGATAATCTGAATAACTTTTTTTTTCTTTTTTGCATGGGCAGGCACCGGGAATCGAACCCGGGTCTCCGGCGTGGCAGGTGGGAATTCTGCCTGCTGAGCCACCGCGACCCACCCTGAATAAAAATATTTTTAAAAAAACAAAATCCCTTTTAACTATTATAATTCTTCCTAAATACTTCCTACAAAATGTAGTGAACTGTTTTTAGCACCTCACTTTTTTTTTGCTTTTTAAAATAAACTTTTAATTTTAGAATAGTTTTAAATTTACAGAAAAATTGCAAAAGATAATACAGAGAATGAATTCCCATATATACCAAATCTAATTCCCCTAATAATTCATATCTTGCATCAGTATATTTGTTATAATGAGCCAAGATTGATACATTAGTTTTAACAAAGCCCTTACTTTATTCATATTTCCTTAGTTTTTACCTAATGTCCTTTTTCTAATCCATGATCCTATCTGGGACACCATATCACATTCAATTGTCATGTCTCCTAAGCACTTCTTGTTTAGCACCTCACTTTTAAAAGGCGAAAGAACAAATCATTTGCAACAGTTTGAAATAAAATAAACCCTTTAGGGTCCAATTTGAGGAGGTAAAAATGTCAAATGTAAAAAAAAAAGTCAAATGTTGTTAGGTTTGAACCTTACATTCAACAGTTAAATGAAAGAATATTTAGTCCCTTATTTAACGGAAGTGACATCAAAAACTCAATAGGACTTAATGTGATTGTAAGAAAAAGATTCAGCTCTTTTAAAAGTGGGAAGACTTGTGTTCTCAAATAACAGGTAGGGTCAGCGTAAACATCAGCGCGGATATTATTCTGATATGACATAGAATCTTCATCTCTAGACAGAATCACTCAGATGCTCAGGAAAAACTTTGTAAGTTTTCATGAACAGCAGAACAACAATGCATTATTTTAACGCAGAAAATGAAATTCAGTTTTGTGTGAATACACACCTTGATGCAAAAGCTCTTTAAAATATTAGGAACATGCAAAAAATATACATAAAAGTTAAAATAAAACAAAAAATTTTTTTAAATAATAAAAAAATAAATATTAGGAACAAGCGTACCCCGTTGTTGGTCAGCGCTGACGAGACGGACAGAATCCACTTCCACAAACTCCCACACCCTTCCCGATGCGCCCGCACCCTTCCCGATGCGCCCGGGCCCTTCCCGATGCGCCCGCACCCTTCCCGATGCGCCCGCACCCTTCCCGATGCGCCCGGGCATGGCCCGCACCCTTCCCGATGCGCCCGCACCCTTCCCGATGCGCCCGCGCCCTTCCCGATGCGCCCGCACCCTTCCCGATGCGCCCGGGCATGGCCCGCACCTCCCCACGGGCGTGCTGTGGCCCTTTCACTGCGATGAGGCCTCACGCACCGCTCCCATCACCAGACAGGTCCAAAATCGAATTCTTCTTAACGTACAGTTTGTCAAAATCATAATGATTTCATTAAACACAGACTTGCCCTTTTCACCATAGGTGCTGTCGTGGACCCCAGGAAAACCGTGTCTTTTTTTTTTTAATGGTTTGCATTTATTTTGCATTTATTTATTTTTGTTAATTTTTAAATTAAAAAAAAATTTTTTTTAAATACCAAAAAACACCAAACAAACACAAACATTCTTAACTTTTGATCATTCCGTTCTACCTATATAATCAGTAATTCACAATATCATCACATAGTTGTATATTCATTGTCATGACCATTTCTTAGAACATTTGCATCAATTCAGAGAAAGAAATAAAAAGACAACAGAAAAAAATTCACACACACCATACCCCTTACCCCTCCCTTTCATTGGTCCCTAGCACTTCAATCTACTAAATTTATTTTAACATTTATTCTCCCTATTATTTATTTTTATCCCATTTGTTTTACTCATCTGTCCATAAGGTCGATAAAAGGAGCATCAGACACAAGGTTTTCACAATCACACAGTCACACTGTGAAAGCTCTATCATTATACGATCATCTTCAAGAAATAAGGCTGCTGGAAGACAGCTCTACATTTTCAGGCACTTCCCTCCAGCCTTCTGTTACGCCTTAAACTAAAAAGCTGATATCTATTTAACGCATAAGAATCACCTCCAGGATAACCCCTCAACTCTGTTTGGAATCTCTCAGCCATTGACACTTATTTTGTCTCATTTCTCTCTTCTCCCTTTTGGTGGAGAAGGTTTTCTCATCGCTTGGTGCTGAGTTGTGGGTGGTACTTTTGATCAGATGGTTTCCATGGAGATGTGTCTCCACCAACTCAAGCTGGGGTTGCTCACTGGAGCCCTTTAAGAGGGAAGCATTTTGGAAAAAGCTTCAGAGCCACGAGAGCCCACATGGCCAGAGACCTTTGGAGATGCAGAAGGAAGATGGCCCCAGGGGAGCCTTAGGAAATGAGGAGAGAAAGCCAGCAGACGCCACCACATGCCTTCCTGGCAAAGAGCGTGTCCCGGACGGCACCAGCCTTTGGTGAGTGAAGGTGGCCTCCTGTTTGTGCCTTTGTTTGGATATTTTCACAGCCTTAGAACTGTAAACTTGCAACTCAATAAATTCCCTTTTTAAAAGCTGTTCCATTTCTGGTATTTTGCACTCGAGCAGCTTTTACAAACTTAAACACCACCTTAAAGGGTTAACGGAGTGCCAGCTTGGTCAACAGTTTTAGTTTCCAGGTGCCTGCCGCGTGGATGCCAGACTCAGGGGCCTGGCTGCCAGGAATTCCCAGGAGGGCCTGGCCCCTGGCTGCACACTTGGCCTTTGGGCCTCTGGTGGGCAGTGGGTCCTGCCCCAGCCGCCTGACCTCTACCCTTTCTGGCGAGCCCAGGGCAGCGGCCCCCAGCCACAAGCAGCATCGCGCAGTCAGGGTCTCCTGTTCGGGCCTCGGGGACCTGCGGGGAGAGGCCGGGCTTCCCCGGGCCCAGGCGCCCCAGCTGAGCCTGGCAGGAGACACGGCATGGCCCCTCAGGGTCCTGGCCCATGGGGTGGGTTTGGGGTGCTGGGGGCTCCCCCTGTCACATGCTCTGGGGAGACCCTGCAGTGCTGCAGAGTAAGAGTGGCATCCAGAGGCTGGGGAGAGGGCCGGCCGTGCCGAAGCCAGGTTGCCCTGGACTGTCCCACTCGGTGGCATATCCTGTCACCTTTCCTTCAAGCCTTCAACCAGCGTGAGAGGCGACTCCATGAAAACCAAAGCCCCCCGACCCTGCAGATGGGATGGGGAGGAAAGCAGGGTACTGGGGCAGTCTTGTCCACCCAGGGGGTCTGGTGGGAGCGGACGCTGGGGTCAGGGGGTGTTGAGTGAAAAAGTCTGGGGGATGATGTGGGTGGGCCTGGCCAAATCAGGGGGCAGAAGCGGGCAGGACTGAGCCATCCGGTGGGATCATACATGAACCAAGATTCCCACTCCCAGAAGCTCACCCCAGAGGGGGCCCCTAGGAGGGTGAGATGTGAGGACGTCCTGCTCCCCCTTCCACAGGGAGGCACTGCCCACAGGGAGCCCCCCAGGAGGCGGGCTGTGTGGGTCCAGGTGCTGGAGGCGACACTTAGTGGTGGTACCCAGCCTCACCAGTGTGAGCTCCTGGGGCTCACAGGCCACCCGCAGGGTGCGTGGGCTGGGGGTGCCCGGCCCTCCCCTAATGAAATGAACTGGGGCGCATGGTGTCCCAGCATCCAAACACAATGAGAAGAGGAGGAAACCCCCTTCCTGACTTTTCTATTGGCAGAGTCTTTCTCGACCAGCAAGCTCCTATTCATTCTTGAAAACCCTCCTTGGGCAACCCCATGTGATTGGTTGTGGTCACTGCAGCCCTTGTCTGCTCTTTCTCCTTAGACCCCACCAAGACCCATCAGAGTCTCCTCTGGGAAGGGTGAGGGGGTGGGAGTGGGTTTTAAAGGGACATACTGAGAGTTGGGCGCCCTCAGGCTCGGTCTTCTGGAAGAAATTTTGTGTGGAGGGAATCCAACATGCCCAAGCCAGCGGAGACACTCAGTGGAGCAGGAGACGAGGTTGGAGCCCCTGGATCCAGCTGCACCTGAAGGCGGCCCTGACTTTCCATCTATGTGAGCCCACGGGATTAGGCTTCGCTGCTTACCCACCTAAGCTCTGGAGTCCGTCCCCCGCCCTGGGAGCACCTGCACTGAATCCATGTCTGCTCCAGGAACTCTTCTCAGACAGCCCCGAAAGCAAATTGTTTCCTCTCTTGTGCTTTGAACTTCAGACCCTGCCCTGGTCTGCAAGCTCACCCACCTGCGCCCCATTATAATTCCCCTCTTGGCTCTGACACCGGGGAGTGGAGATTTCGGGGGGAAGGAACCCCAACAGGGAGCTGAGGGGTCCCTGAGGGCCTCCCGGTCTCCTCGCCTCCCAAGCCCACACCCAGCAGCACACAGGGGGTCTTAGAGACCCTGGAGGCAGGAACTGAGTGCCGGGGGGTCCGAGTCCCGGCTCCCCCCACCCCAGGTCTCCGCAGCAGGGGGTCGGGGCAGCCCCAGCTCCTTCCCGCGCCAAGCCCCAGTGTGGCAGCCCCTTGGCACCGCTTGGCACACATGGTGAGCGACTCCATGTGCTGGACTCCGAGCTGAACTGTCTGAGACACGCCCCCACCCCAACCCCCGCTCTCCCAGCTCCCTGTCCAATAGGACAGACAGACGGTGGCCACATAGCAGCATCCCTAAACGTTAGTCCATGGCACAGGGGAAGGAGGTGGCGTGGGCAGGAGGGCGTGTTGAAGGTACTGACTATTCTATGGGTGGGTTTGTTGATTGAATAAGCCATCCATCGTGCTGGCCTTTCCCAACCCAAACAGATGGGCCCTCCCATCAGAAAGCAGAAGGCGGGCCTGGGAGGGGATCTGTGCCAGCACTCTCAACCCTTAGGCTCCACCGCAGGCCCCATTTCACAGATGGGGAGACCGAGGCTCGGGATGGGATCGCACTCGCTGGGGCTACCTGCACAGGAGCGTCTGAGCAGAATTTGATCCCCCGCCAGCTCCAATGGCCTTGGCGCATAAAACAGCTTTAAAGTCCTGGGAGATAAGCTACCAGTTGTCTGTCCTGTTTCTGCCTGTGACGTCGGCGTGGCACGACCGGACCCTTTCGCTGGGAATCGGTGGAAGGGTTCCACAGGAGCTCCGCGGGTCTCAGACGATCGCAAAATGAAGCGTTTCCGTGCGCTAGCTGCCGTTTTCCAAGGAGAGGCTGCGTTTTGTTCCGGCGTCGCTGCTCGGTGTGTGAGCTCAGAGGCGGCCGAGAGGGTCTGGGTTGGCTGAAGCTGCGGCTTGTGGCACAGCTGGGTGTGGCGCGAGGGGTGGCCGGGCCTGAAGGTGTCCAGCGTTAGCAGGACGATCCCTGGACCCTGAAGCCAGGCCACCTGTCCCCAGGACCCCTGTCTCCTGGGGAGGCTCAGGGTGGCGCCCGCCAGCCCCCACTCACGGGTTACGTGGCTCCAGCCTCTGGCTCCAGGCCGTGGCTCTGTTTCCCGCTGTCCCCTGTCCTTTCTCCGACCTCTCCTGGGTCGTCTCTTATGACAGGCTCCCCTCCGGGTGGGCCTCAGCTGCCGTAACCACCCCCACCGTCTACACCTGCAGAGGCGCATTCCGGGGCACACAGCTGCACACCACCCAGGAGCATCTCCCCTGACCCCCACTTCCCAGGGTCCTTCCAGGGCTGTCTGGGGAGCTGGAAGCCTCTTGCAGGTCTCCCTGGGATGTTACCACTCCCGCCAGCGCGCGTGCGCCCGGCCTCCCCGCTCCCATGGGCTTTTGAGGCCTAGAGGCCGTGGAGCTTGGCTTTCTGCTGTGGCGACAGCGTCTGCGTGACAGCTGCTGCGGTGGCCATTTCAGGGTGCACACGGCATGCATTAAGCCCAGTGCTTTTACCACTGCGATATACCAGAAACAGAACGGCTTTTAAAAAGGGGGATTTAATAAATTGCTAGTTTACAGTTCTAAGGCCAAGAAAATGTCCCAATTAAAACAAGTCTATAGAAATGTCCAATCTAAGGCATCTGGGGAAAGATACCTTAGTTCAAGAAGGCTGATGAAGTTCAGGGTTTCTCTCTCAGCTGGAAGGGCACATGCGAGCACGGCGTCATCTGCTAGCTTTTTCTGTCGTGGCTTCCTGTTTCATGAAGCTCCCTGGGAGGTGTTTTCCTTCTTCATCTCCAAAGGTCGCTGGCTGGTGGACTCTGCTTCGTGGTGCTGTGGCATTCTCTGCTCTCTTAGATTCTCTCACTTTCTCCAAAATGTTTCCTCTTTTATAGGATTCCAGTAAACTAATCAAGACCCACCTGAATGGGTGGAGACACATCTCCACCTAACCCACCCTAACAACCACTCTTGATTAAATCACATCTCCAGGGAGATGATCTGATTAAAGTTTCCAACATACAGTACTGAATAGGGATTAGAAGAAATGGCTGCCTTTACAAAATGGGATTAGGATGAAAACATGGCTTTTCTAGGGTACACACGTCCTTTCAAACCAGCACACCTGGTCACTGTTCTGTGTCACCACTAACTCTGTCTGGTTCCAGAACATTCTCATCACCCCAAAAGGAGCCCACGAACTGTGGCCCCCCACCTGGCCCCGCCCAGGCACCTGCGGCCTGCTCTGTCTGCAGATGTGCTGACCGGGGACATCACAAAGTGGAACCGCCCTGTGCCGTGCTGTACCCCATGTTGCCGCGTGCATCGGGCTCCATCCTTTCCACACCCACTGGCCCTGTTGTGTCCACCCTCTCGCCCCTCCGTGGACGCCTGGCCGAATGGAAGGGGACGGCCTGGCCCCAGGGTGGCCGTGAGCCGGCATCCCGAGGCACCACCCAGTGCCTGTGACTGTTGGTGGGACAGCGACCCATCCCCGGCCTGCGGCCAGCGAGGAGGGGCTCCCAGGGCAGCCAGACCCCCTTGCCAACACTGGTCGCGGGGGCGGGCCCCCTGGAGAAGCCCACCTGGGCCGGCGACAGCGAGGCCGTGAGACCGGAGACCTGTCCCTGGAGGTGTCCCTGACCACCCGCCCCGGCTGCTGAGAAACCCGCCAGCACCTGGGGTACAACGCCTGCCTGTCCAGCCCCCCAATTTCCATGCCGTGGGTCCGTCCCTGGCTGTAAGTGCCCGTCCCAGGAAACTTTAACCCGTCTAGGAACCGCCCCGGGCTGCCCAGCACAGGCCCCATTTTCTCCCACTTGGCTCCAGGAAAATGTAATTGATGTGAAACCGTGCACCCAACATAAGGGCCCATTCCCATCATTTCCCTGCACCCATCTCCGTGGCATTACTCACACCCAGGCCGCCCCCCGCCTAGCACCAGGATGCCTCCCCCCCTACAGAAGCCCCACACCCCTTGGGCAGCGGCTCCCTAAGCCTCGGACTTCTCCATGGGACCTCCTTGCGTTTTCTCCCCTTGAAAGATCCCCTGAGCTGGGGAGCTGCGGCTCACACTCCCTGGCTGGCCGCTGTGGCCAGGCCCCCTCCTCAGCTCCGTCCCGCGGCCTTGGGCTCCCTGAGTTTCAACAGGAGCGCCCAGCGGGTGGGTGGGTGGCAGGGGGCCCTGCGGCCCGCACCCCTCCCCTTCTCCAGGGCTGAGTCGGCCGGGCAAGCGCTCCGGCATCTGGGGTCGGCCTGGAGCTGCAGAGACTAGCTGAGCCTGTGACCTCAGCGGCATGAGGCGTCAGCACCCACAGGGGATGTGGTGGTGACCGGGACACACTCCCTGCCCTGAGACCCACCACCCAAGTCAGAAGAAAAGATAAGCCAGAGGAGCACACACGATCAAGGGAATGGTCTCGGGCTGTGACTGCCGCTGGGCTGGGGGAGGGACAGGCCTGGAGGAGAAGGCGGTGGGTACAAAGGTCCTGGGGCTGGGCCGGGTGAGGCCGAGGAAGCCCTGGGGTGGGGAAGGGGGAGGGGGGAGGAGGGGGGCGCCCCTCCCCCTGAGCAACTAGGGAAGCAGCAGGAACCTTCTGGCACCTCCCAACCGGGGGGGCTGGGCTTTCACATTTTAACCCCACCCCAACCCCCACCCTCCCTGGTCCACCTGCTGCCGGATGCCCTCAGTGGTGACCCTTTGAGACAACAGCCCAGGAATGTTGGGCAAGTGGCCTTTCAATTGGGCCTCAGTTTCCCCATCTGTACCAGAAAGAATGTCTGAGCCTTTCTCCCAGGGAGGTAACCCCTGGGCAGGAGGTAACCAACAGTTGTTCAAGGAACCACTGCCAGGGGCCACCTTTCCTCTCCCAGTCCGCACCGCCTGGTCACTCCCAGTGCAAGGGACTGATCCACTTTACAGGCGGGGAAACTGAGGCTGGGGGTGGGTTGCCCTGGATGCGAGCACACTGGGGTGGGGGTAAAGCCTAGACCTAGGCGATCGGGGGCGTGCCTGGGGGCGTGTCCGGGGTGGGTGGGTCCTCGGGTCGGGGCGGACCGGGGGCGTGTCCTGGGGGCGGGGCGGGGGCGTGCCCAGGGCCGGGCGGCCGGGCGGGAGCTGGTGCTGAGCGGCGCGGGCCATGGAGCGGCGCCGGGCCGTGGTTGTGACGGGTACGCGGGCTGCGCGCGGGCGGCGGGGCCGGGGTCGGGGCGCTCTGGCGTCCGTCCTGCCCCGCGGGGCTCAGCCGCCCTCGGGGCCCCTCCCGGGCCGGGCCTATCCCCGCGTCCCCGCACCCCCCCGGGCTTCACGGGGCCGGAAGCGCCCCGGGGGACACCGGGCGAGGTACGCGCGGAAGCGCCCCAGAGACCGATGGCCCGCGGAGCCCGTCTCGTCCGGGGCGCCCCCGGGCGCTGGGGGAGGCCCCGTCCCGCTGCCACCGACTCCCCGCAGCCGCCTGTCCGGGAGGCCCCGCCCCGGCCACGTGGCCCGCCCACTTCCGCGGGCTTCGGGTCAGCGGTCACGGTCACGTGCTGGCCGGGGTCAGGGCACGAAGGCCTGGCCGGGGTCAGGGCACGAAGGCCTGGCCGGGGCAGGGCCGGCCGGGAGGGGAAGGGGCCTCTCCCTGCCCTGCGGGCCTGTGTTCCTCGAGCGCTCAGTACCTGCCTAGCGCCTGGGCCAGGCTGGGTGAGCTGCCTAAATCCTCTCCAGCTCCACTTTACAGAGGGGGAAACTGAGGCTCAGGGAAGTCAGTAGCTTGTAAATGTCCAAGCTCGGTCGGAACTCTGGTCTGTGTGGGGGTGTGGGTGGGGCCCAGGGGCCCGTGGGTGGCCCAGATGTCCCGATGGTCTTTCCTGCAGGTGTTTAGCTTTTAGGCTCTGAGAGTGGTGGGAAGAGGGCGGCTGCAGCCTGACAGGGCTCTGGGTGCGAGTCCCGGCTCTCAGCTGGGCTGTGTGGCATCGGGCAGCTGGCGCAGCCTCTCTGGGCCTGGGTGCCTCTGCCCCACCCCCACCCCCCTGGAGGAGCTGGGCCGGGGGATGCCCTGCCCTCCCCAGGCTCACTCTGGCCAGGGTCTTGGCTTGGAAATGAGGCCTGGAGGGTGGGGGCCGGTGGTGGTAAGGGGTCTTGACAACTGGGCCCCGGAGAGACACCCCCCACCCCCCGCCACCCTCAGGCCCCATTCCCAGTCGGGTTGTGGCTCATGGAGCGTCCACGCCGCTCTGGGGATGCCAGACCTGTCCCGCCCTCAGGGGTGGGCAGTGACAATGCCACAGCCAGCCATGCCAGGCAGAGGGCAGCAGCTGGAGCCCGAGCCCTGCACTTCATAGGAACCGGGGTGGCCTTTTGGGGATGATCCACAGCACCTCTGACCCACCACGGGTCCTGGTGTTGGCTGAGAGTGGACGGGTGGGTGGGTGGGGGGCTCTGAAGGGTGCTCCAGAACTGGGACCCAGACCCCTGCTGCCCCTACTGCCCACACCCCCCTCCTGCTGATCTCCTGCCTTTGCTGCTTTCCCAGGGTTCGGTCCTTTTGGGGAGCACAATGTGAATGCCAGCTGGGTTGCTGTGCAGGTAAGCAGGCAGGGGGTGGGCGCCCGCACCCCTGAAGTATCCCAGGCCGACCCGGTGCTTCCCAGATGAAGGTCGAGCCTTTACCACGTGCCAAATGCTTTAGGGGTTCCGTGCTCCCAGTGTCCCTGACAGCCCCGCGGGGTTCATGCACCCAGTTTGCAGATGAGTAAACTGAGCCCTGGAGTGAGGACAGGGTCGGGGGTCAGCCAGGTGGAGCCCTGAAGTCATGTGGGGTTCACTCGGGCACCCCAGAGTCTCCTGTGCGTAGGGCCTTCCTCCTTTTTATCACAGACTTTCCCATTTAGAGAGAAATGTGATTCAGGTTCCCCCCAGGTGGCCAAGGTACGATTCCCCGGTGTGTGGCTGTGGGGTATGGCTCAGGCTTTGGGGGCACCAGGTAGGGATATATTGGGGTGCCGCAGCACTGAAGGGGACACCCCTCTGGGCAGCTGGGGGAGGAGAAGGCTGCATATTGGGGGGGTCTTTCCATTCAGCCTGAGAAGACTTAAGTTTCTTTGTCAGTCTTGGGGGACAGCAGCGTTGGGAGTGACGGGGGAGGGGTGCTGGGGCTGGGCCTGCACCGCCCCGGCAGGCCTGCTCCCCTGGCCGCCAGTCGCTGCCCCCCAGCCGGGACCCTCAGCCCCGAGTCTGGGCAGCCGTGTGCTTATTTTCCACGGCACCCCGAGCAGCGGAGGGGCCCTGGAGCAGGGCTTCCCGTGGCCTCCGATGGGGGCCTCGACCAAGTGCACCCCTGGCCCCGGCGCTGTGATGGCCTCTGAGCAGAAGGAAAATCCACTGAACAGTCTTTGGAAATCCCTCTGAGCCTGGGGGCTGGGGGCGGCAGGGAGGGCGGCGCGCCGGGGGGAGTGGCCCCTGCCACTTGCACCCCGTCTCCGCGAGCTGCCCCCCCAGACTTCCCATCCTCCTCCTGAGTTAACGACGCCGGAAGAGAGGCGTCCCCGAAATCCTCGGCTGGAAAGGCGCCGGCCTTCCGAGGGCGGACTGTCCCCCCTTTCGAAACAGACCAAAGCGGAGTCTCAGCCAGGCGCGCGTCCGGGTGGCTCGTGAGGTTTCATGGGTACGGGGGGACCACCTCATCTAGAACATTCCCAGCCCTCGGACACGCCTCCCTCGTGCAAACTGGAGGGCTCCGGTCCCTCTCGGGGTGTCCCCGCAAATCAGGCTCCCACGGCTCACGGCCCCCCAGAGGGGCATCTTTGTTACACAGCCTCAGCGGCCATGACTGCCAACCCCAGCTGGCTTCTCAGCATCCCAGGCCGTCACCTGGGGGAGCCCCCCTTCTCACTCAGGGTCCCCAGCTGTTCTCCACCTCTCTCTGCTTCTCTCTTTCCCTCCCTCCCTCCCTCCCTCTCTCTCTCTCTCTCTCTCTCTCTCTCTCTCTCTCCCTACCCTTATCTCTGGCTCTCTCTCCGTGTCTCTCCTTGTCTCTCTATCTCTCGCTCCATCTCTCTGTCCATCTCTCTCTCCAGGCCTCTGTCCCCCACCTTTCCGCCTCACCCTGTCTCTCTCCCTCCCCTTATCTCTCTGTCTCTGCCCCTCTCCCCATCTCTCCCAGCCCCTGTCTTTCTCTCTATCCCCCCATCACCCCTCCATTTCCTCCTCCCCCACCCACGCTCCCTCCTCAGCCCTGGGTGGGGCTGTGCGTTTTCCTCTGAGGGTTCAGGTGGGTGCCGTGATGGGGGCGGCCCTCGGAGCCCCTGCCTGGGCGGGCTGTGCTGACCTTGAGAACCCTGGCAGGCCAGCCGGTCTGGAAGGACCTGCCAAGGGTGTTGCCTGGAACAAGCGGGCGTGTGTACCCTGGTTGGGGCGGCAAAGACGTTGGGGCCTGGGGCCCTCCAGCCCCCTTCCAGGGCGGGCCCTGGGCTAGGGGTGCACCCACCGACCAGGGCCCTGATGTGTGGCCGAAGGGCCCTCCCCGCTCCAAGCCCCCTCCCCGCACCCTTCTTTCCCTTCACACAACCCGTGCTCTGCCGGCCCCGCTGTCCCCGCCAGCGTCCACGATGCACGCAGAGGGTGCCCAACGCGGCGGCTGTCGGGGGCACGTCTGTCTGTCCACCTGTCCCTCCTGCAGCCCGAGTGCATGCAGCCTGTGGGTCCCATGGCCACCACCTGCGTGGGCAGTGCCCCAGGGCGACGGGTCCCTGTGCCCTGACGGCCCGTGTGTGCACTCGCGACAGCCCCGAGGGGCACCCAGCTGGGGGCTCTAGATGGGGGGGGGCTTCCTGCCTGCGCCTCTGCCTTGGGGCCTGGCGCCCACCATCTGTCTGTCTGTCTGTCCCAACCCCCCCCCCCCTTCGTGCCCCGGCCTGGGCTGCAGCACTGACGCCTCCTCGTTTCCACGTTAGGCCGGTGAGCAGTGGGCAGGGGCGGACGGCTTGTTTTTTTCGGGGACACAATTCAGGCCTTTCAGTCATATGTCAGGGTCGCGGGTCCCCCACTCACCTGCCCCATGGGGGCCTGGTGTGGGGGTGACTCCCCCATGGGGTCTGAGCCGGTGGGGGGGGCCCAGCCTGGGAAACGAGCCTTTTTTACTTTTTTATTGTATAGCAGAACATGTATACAAAGCGAAGAAAGAAAAAAGCAATTGTTTTCAAAGTACCCTTCAACAAGGATGGATCCCAGAGTTGTCATGGGCTGCCGTACCCCCCTCTCAGGGTTTTCCTTCCAGCCGCTCCGGAATAGAGGAGGCTGGAGAGCTTCAATACTCGCTTATCATCACAAACGACTTTTTTTTCCCTTCTTTTTTGGTGAACAATAACATATATACAAAAAAGCTACAAATTTCAAAGCACAGCACCACAGTTAGTGGCAGAACATATTTCAGAGTCTGGTGTGTGTTACAATTCCCATAAAAATTTTTTGGTCTAGCTGCTCTAAGATACTGGAAGCTAAAAGAGATAGCAATTGAATGATTCAGCATTCATATTCGTTTATTAAATCCTGACTTCTCTGTATGACTACACCATCACCTTTGATCTTTCCATCCCTCTCTTTAGGGGTGTTGGGCTCTGACCATTCTAACTTTTTCATGTTGGAAGGGGCTGTCACTAATGTGGGATAGGGGGATGGAAATAGCTGATGTTCTGGAGAGGCTGGGCTAGGTGTCAGGACTTACCTGGACCAGGGACCCATCTGGAGGTTGTAGGTTCTGGAAAGTTACTCTAGTGCCTGGAACCCTTATGGGAATCTTCAGGATTGGCTGGGATGGTTGGGGGTTGGCAAACCAAACCGTGGTAAACAGGAGTGTGTAATTGAAGCTTGTGTGAGGGACGCTTCTCAGCCACTGGTGCCTCTGTCAGGGCTGGGCAGTGCGGCTCACACGTCCACACCCACCCACCCAGGACACTCCGCGCCACGGGGGAGCTGCACCCACTTGGGAGCTGGGGCTCCGCCTCCTGCCGGCGCTCTCACCCGCGCCGCTGTTCCTGGAGGCGAAGCCTCAGGTGCGTCCTGAGGGGCAACCCCACCCGCCTGCCCAGGGGGCCGCGTGTAGGCCTGACCCTCCATGTCCCGGTCAGCCGAGGCCCCCGGGGCCTCCCCAGGCGAGGCCTACGCTCCCTGTCTGCTTTTTTACTTATTTGTAATACTATAAAAGTTATTTATTCACTATACACAGCACATGCCCCCTATAGAGTATACATGGAAATCACTAAAAAGTATAATTTGGTGAACATTTTCTCAATTGCAGAGCATACCGGATCACTTGGGTAACAGCTCTGTCTGCCCCAAAATAATAATTTTCACACCCAGAGTCTCCGATGAACACTAATTTTGGGAAGACTTCCTAACGCGTGTTTGAAGAGGCAGTTCACAGTTTAATAGAACTCTAGCATAGGACAGTCACTGCCCAATAAGTCAGTTTATTACAGACTAAAACACATCATTCTTTGTTATTCGTACTAATGGGAGGCAAACAGGAATGCTGGATACTTGAAAATGGCAGATAACTACAGGATTCCTTACCTCTGGTGGTCTGTATCGGGTTTTGTAATAAATTCGGATGTGGCTGGTGTGAAACAGGAATAATCACCTCCAACAGCACAACGCGGCCTGTGCAGCGACCCGCAGACCGTGCCCTCAGCCCTTTATTAAAGTGGATTGTATCTCTTTTCCCCTCCCAATTATCCAGTGAAGACGTTTCGCCCCAACAGTGAGGGTGCAGTAAGCGTCTGAGAAGTGTGCGGACAAGGTGAGGGGACAGAGGCGACGGACCCTCTTAGCCAGACGCCAAGACGCATCTTTGGGATTCACTGGGGAAAGAGGAAGGCGGCTGCCCACCGGGTAACGTAAATAGACTCGGAGCCGAGGAGGCACACGGCAAAGCGGGAACACGGCCGCCGGCGGGGACACGGGCGGCGTTTCCCAAGGCTGGCAGAACTGGACCTGACTTTGAGAGGCGCCGGGAGAGGAAGCTGGACTTGACCCACATCTTCCCCCCCGTCAGTCTGAGACAGGGCAGCCGAGGCAG
This sequence comes from Tamandua tetradactyla, assembly GCF_023851605.1. NCBI lineage: Eukaryota > Metazoa > Chordata > Mammalia > Pilosa > Myrmecophagidae > Tamandua > Tamandua tetradactyla. The sequence continues at coordinate 96,182,581 of NC_135337.1, read as the reverse complement.
AGAATGGGGGGCCCTGCCTGTGCCTTGGTGAGCAGGTGTCCTGTTTTCCATCATTTATTGGGGACCCTTTTCACCCCTGACTCAGTATAAGTCTATCATGTTTAGGAATTAGTGTCCACGGCTACAAGGTTGAATTCCCTTTTATGTGTCCCAAAATGCTGGCTTTCACACTTGAAGGGACTTCAGTTACTCCACGTCGTTTTCAATGTCATTTTTTTGGCTTTGTAGACCGGAGTCAAGATATTGGCTTCTCTGCGGCACCTCCCGCCCACCCTGGGGTCACCCGAGCTGCCCTCCTTTCGTTCTTTTCCCGCGTTCTCGGCCCTTTCTTCACGGGGCGCGAGCTGGGTGTTCCCGCTGCATTTGTCTCGGGGCCGGAGCAGCCCCTGCGGCGAGGCCGAGGCTGCAGCCCTGCGTCTGGGACTGTCAGGGCCCCCACGGCTGTCGTCAGGAGCCCGGCCTCCGCGTCGCCTCCTCTCCCGACGTCTGCCTCAGTCGCAGGCCTGCGTCGTCCCCTCCTGCTGTCATTGATTTGGTGTCTCCCACGCCCCCGTGCAAACCGGATTTCAGTCTTGTCCATAGATCCATGTTCTGTCCCGGTGACGTGCCGCTTCGGCCTCAGAACATCCTCAGATTCACGTGAGCAAACCCTCGTGGACACGCGTGCAGGCGTCAGGCGGGACACACACGCCCGCTGTAGCGACACGGCGGCCAGGTTCACAGATGAATCTTCAGGCCTGGGGTGGGGGCCCCGCCGCTCCTGCGACGCGCAGCCAAAAGGCAACCACCCAGCGCGTGCTTATTTTTAACTTTTTTATTGTACAATACAACATACATACAAAGCAGAGAAATAAAAACGCAGTAGTTTTCAGAGCACTCTTCCACAAGTGGTTACAGGACAGATCCCAGAGTTGTCATGGGCTCCCACACCATCCTCTCAGGGTTTCCCTTGCAGCCACTCCAGAATAGAGGAGGCCGGAGGGCTTAAATACTTTATCATCACAATCGACTTTTTTTCCTTCTTTTTTTTGTGAACAATAACATATATACAAAAAAGCTATACATTTTCAAGCACAGCACCACAATTAGTTGTAGAACATATTTCAGAGTTTGACATGGGTTACAATTTCAGAATTTTAGGTTTTTATTTCTAGCTGCTCTAAAATACTAGAGACTAAAAGAGATATCAGTTTAATGATTCAGCATTCATGTTCATTTGTCAAGTCCTGTCTTCTATGTATAATTCCACATTACCTTTGATCTTTCCATACTTCTCATTGAGGTTGGTTGGGCTATGCCCATTCTAAAATGCGCATACTGGAAGGGTCTGTCACTAATGTGCGGTAGGGAGAAGGAACTATCTGATATTCTGGAGAGGCTGGACTAGGTGTCAGGACTTATCTGGACCTGGGACCCATCTGGAGGTTGCAAGTTTCTGTAAAGTTACTCTAGTGCCTGGAACCCTTGTGGAATCTCATATATTGCCCCAGGTGTTCTTTAGGATTGGCTGGAATGGTCCTGGCTGGGGGTTGGCAGGTTATGACAGGTAGCAAGGTCTACCTGAAGCTTGTGTAAGAGCAACCTCCAGAGTGGCCTCTCGACTCTATTTGAACTCTCTGCCACTGATACTTTATTAATTACAGTTCTTTCCCCCCTTTTCCACCAAATATTTTTATTTTGGGGGTGTGTGGGCCAGGAGTCGAGCTGGGTCTCCCACATGGCAGGCGAGCCCCTGCCACCGAGCCCCGCCTCATTCTTCTGAGCCTAGGCGCGATTCCGTGGGCTTCAGGAGCGCGTGGCTGGGTTTCGGCACCGCAGCTGCAGCGCTGCCGTCTGTTTACCCCAGGGTGGCCCCCCGCGCCCCTGCTCCTACCCTAACCCGCCGCCTTCCAGACCCGTGCGGGCCCCCACGGCTGCTGCGCCCTGCGCCTCGATGCGGATCCAGAGCCTTCTCGCCCCAGGGCAGACCCCCACCCATGCTCGCGCTCCGTTCTCCTCCCCCGTCCTGCCCCGCGTGTCCAGAGCAGGACGGGCACCGGGCAGACCTGCCCTTGGGTCCGGCCCCTTCGCTCGGCGCCATGCGGGTCGCGCAGGCTTCGTGGGGTTGGGTGGGGGGTGGGATGGGGTCCCAGCTCCCTCCTGCTGAGGCCCTGACGGCCTGGCGCCTGCACCCCGCGCCCTGAAATCAGCAGTTTCCTCCGAAACTGAGGAGGAGGGTTACAAAACCCAAGACCTGGGTGCCGGGGCCACCGGCTCGCGGCAGCAGAGCTGGGGTAGAGGCCGCTGGCTCCGTGTGGCTGTGTCTGTGCCCCCCCAGCACGGTCCCAGATTCGGCCCCCGCCCCATCCGCTCCAGAGCAAACCGCGAGAGCCCCCTAATGAAGCTCAGCATTTGTTTCCAGCTCCTTTCGTCTTTCCCCTGAGGGCCAGTGGCTCCAGGCTGTGCTCAAAAATTACTTGTTGCTTCCACAAACAGAAATTTAAAAATATTTTGGGGGGAAAAGAGAGACGCTATATAATTATTCTTTAAAATGCTCAGACATGAAGGGAACACGCCTGTTATATGATGGGTGTGCAAAGCAAGCACTGCACGTATGTAAAATACGATGCCACATCCACATGGCGTTACATGATAATTATACAAAGCTGTACAGCATTTCTGTAATGTATGCAGCGTGAGACTACTTCATACGGTATACATAATATACACGCCGCAGGGTTCCTCTGATACTGTACAGTAGTTTCACAGTGTACAACATAAAATACAGCATTTCCACAATGGACTTACGCCGCCTGCAGGATTTACACAGCAGTGTGTGGCCATGTGTTTCTGTGCTGTCCTGTGGTATTGCAAGTACCTGAGACGCACTGTGCACAGCGAGCCACTGCCACCTCCTTCCTGGGCCAACTTGTCACGTGTGCGCTGTCTGGGACCGTGTGTTCCCCATCCTGGGCCTGGGACGTGCTGTGATCACGCATTTTCTACAAGCAAAAGGCGTGTCCACTCCCGGTCCCCATGCCATCCCCATGTCCCCAGGCCCCCCTCCCACCCAGGCCGCGTGGGGCTGGCAGGTCCTCCGGGCGGGCAGTGAGGCGGGCATTTCCTCTGTAGAGCTTGTATCTCTTGTTGGGACTGGGCGAAAAGACAAGGAGAGGAATCCGGAGAGTTCTGGAGGCTTGAAAACTGGAATCTGGACAGTTCCCCAGGTTTCACCAAAGGAGGCAAGGTTCACAGCGGTCAAGCTCTGAATTCCAACGGTCAGGGGCTGGGGTGTAGGGAACAGTGTGTGATGTGGGGAACAGCATGTGGTATGGGGAACAGTATCAGGCACGGGGGACAGCAGGGCGTGCAGGGAATAGCAGAGCATGCGGGGAACAGCATGGGATGTGGGGGATGGCATGGAGTGTGGGGGATGGCATGAGATGCAGGAACAGCAGGAAACAGCATAGGATATGGAGTACAGTATGGGATGCAGGGAACAGCATGGGATGTGAGGAACAGCATGCTCAGGCCCTGGACATGCAGGCAGGAGCCCAGGGGGAGCTGTCCACCCTCCTATGAACAGGCTCCTGGTGGCCCCGGCTGTGACAGAGGGGCAGGGGTCCTTTGTGGTTTCCCCAAAGTGGAAAACCACACACATGAGGGGTCTTGGGACCACCCCTTGTACCCCTTATGGGAAAAGGCAGAAAAGTGTCAGGTCTGTTGTTCAATGGGTTCTTCTACTTATCCTCCTCCTTGATTCTGTGGGACACTGGCCTGACTCTGAGGCCGCAGCCGCCCTCTGGTTCTCTTCAGGGAAGTCGTCCCCCATCCCTTGCTCCCAGGAGCCCCCTTTTCCTACCACCCATACCTGGGAATCTTTCCAGGTCAATCCACAGAGAACGTCCCCTCTGTTCTTAATCTTTTTGTCCTGGGGAATCCAAATATTAACACAGGGAGAGCCGGCAGCCTGCAGACCCCATTGTGTGCTCCCCAGCCCCCTGTGTCCCCCAGGATTAGTTGTAGTAAAACTGCACATAGCATAAAATGTGCCAGTGTAATTATTCTGAAGTGTACAACTAAGGGGCCCTTAGTTCCTTCCCCATATTGGGAACCAGCACCTCCATCGAGTTCTAGAACTTTCTGGTCACCCCAAGGAGTCCCATCCCATCGGCCCCGCCCCCGCCGCCAGGCACCATCCCTGTGGCTCTGCTAGTATGGCCATCTCACGGACGGGCTCCCTGAGGGCCTGGCTGCTTCCTTTGGCTCAGCACAGAGCAGAGCCTCCTGTAGATGGCCTGAGATGTCCCGGCACCAGGCTGGACCACGTCCTGTGTGTCCGTCCGTCTGTCACGGACCCTGGGGCTGCGTGCGACTCTAGGGACAGTGAGGGGCTGCCGTGAAGTGCAGGACAGGGTGGAAGGAGGCAGGGACGTGGGCAGCAGCGGGGCCAAGCGTGGCTGCTCGTTCCCCAGGCAACACGTGTGAGCACCTCCTGTGTGCCTCATCCCAGGTTCAGGGTACTGGATGCACGTGTGAGCACCTACTGTGTGCCTCGCCCCGGGTTCGGGATGCTGGATGCACATGTGAGCACCTACTGTGTGCCTCGCCCTGGGTTGATGGTGCTAGATGCACATGTGACCACGTCCTGTGTGCCTCGCCCCACGTTTGGGGTGCTAGATGCATGTGTGAGCACATCCTGTGTGCCTCGCCCCGGGTTTGGGGTGCTGGTCGCACAGCGTGACCCGGGCACCCGGCCTTGTGCTCTCATGGCGAGAGGAAGCCAGATGCCCCGTGTGTCACCACATGTGCACAAGGACGTGCAAGGACGTGTGTGCTGCTCTCTTGAGTCTGCCAGCACCGCCGAGAGGAAGCAGGTGGCTGAGAGAGGCGGTGGTGGGGGTCTCACCGCCCTGCAGGCTGGCGACCGAAACCGGGCCACGGTGGGGTTGCCCCACCCCCCACCCCACCCCAAGGGCCAGCCTGTCTGAGCCTTGGCTCAACAAGAGGAGCAGTCCCAGCGTGTGGCATCCCTCAGCCTCCGCCGCATCCCTGGCCGTCCCTCTCTTGGCCCGTTGTGTCCATGTCCGCTCTTACAGGGGTACTCATCATGCTGCAGTGGGCCTCAGCCTTGTCCTAACCAGCCACATCTTCACCGACCCCATTTGCAGAGAGGGCACAGGAGGGGGCTGGGAGAGGCTCGGAGGACGGGGGCTGGAAGAGACTTGATGTGATTTTAGAGTCTGGAAACCCCCTGTGGCTCCCATAGGGGGCAGGAGAGGAGCCTGCAGGGGTTGGGGCAGCGTCTGGCAGGGAGCGGCCGGCCTGGCCCCACAATCATTCTCCAAAGCAACACCTGGATGTTTCCAACGACTGCACCACCAGAAACAATGTGCTCGAGAAAACATGGCCACGCAGACTATGTGGGCGTGGGGAGACCTGGGTACTGGCTCCGAGGCCACGGAGTGGGGCGCCACGGAGTGGGGGTGGGGGTGTCCAGGAGCCCCAGCCTTCCCACCCACAGCTGTGGGATGGCCTGAGAGGCCGGCCAGGGCTGCCACGTGGTCCTGTGAACTCTTTGAGGAAGGCCCTTTCCCATCCCATGTCACAGACAGAAAAACCGAAGCTCGGGTGCAAAGGGGACACGTGCACTCAATTAAACAGTGACCAGTGAGAACGGACCATTAATGGAGAAATGGAGTGTTTTCTAGAACATCTGTGGAATGCTTTAAGATCGATTTAGCACAACCTGTGATCCAGCCGGACCTGGAAGGGCCTCCCCAGTGGTGCCCTGCACGGAGGGGCTGCAGGGGTGGGGGCAGGGCTCTGCCACCGCCGCCGCCACTGGCCCTGGGGTTGGATTTCTTGGGGACTTCCCCAACCCCCCATGCTGTGCATCTTGGTGGGGGGCTCCAGCTTCTGGATTGGCGTTGCAGCCCCATCCCCATCCGCCCTCGGGCAGCCTTGGCCCAGTAGCAATTTGGAATCAGCCCCCAGAGGGGGGCACTGGCCCTTCCTGGCGTGGTCGCGCAGGTGAGCGCTGCACAGGAATGGATGCCCCCAGGGGGCCATGAGCTAACCTGAGACACGCAGCGCAGCCGGCCGGCTGGAGGCAGGAAACACCGCCCCTGCACTCCCTGAGCCCAGCAGTCCGTCCCGAGCCCCACGCCAGCTACAGGAAGGGCGCGGCGCTGGGCTGCTGGGAGAGCCACGTGCAATCACCGCGTGGTCGCCGAGAGCTCACACGTGCTGCCTGTCCGCAAGCGTGCTTGGGACCCCAGCGCAGGGTCCCACACCAAGCCCACCATCCATTTGCGTGTGACGGGGAGGAAGGCGAGCGGGCGCACCTGTCGCAGCCCATACAGGGCTAGTCTTTATGACTCTCTCCGCCACCACCGCAGGGGGCGTCCGAGGCAGGCTGGGGAGACGGGCGGGAGGGCCACGGCCTGGAGGCAGGCGGGACCGTGGAACAGGGGTGGGGATGGGGAACGCGGCCGCCTCCTGGGCGGGCTGGTGTGTCCCCGGGGCGCCCAGTTCTGCCCGTCGCGATGCGCCCTGGTGTCGCTTCCAGGAGCTGGAAAAGCTGGGCCTGGGGGACAGCGTGGACCTGTACGTGTACGAGATGCCCGTGGAGTACCAGACGGTGCAACAGCTCATCCCGGCCCTGTGGGAGAAGCACCGCCCCCAGGTGAGCGCGGCGCGGGGGCGCGGCGCAGGGCATCCCCCTCGGGGGGCGCGGGGCGGGGCGAAGGCGCATGTCCGGGCTCGCAGCGCTCCCGGGCTGTGGCAGCCGCGGTGCCTCTGGCAGTGCCTCTCAACGTGTGCCCCGCCCAGCTTGGTCCAGAAGCCCACCCAGCATCTGAATTTGTCTCTCATCTCTCTTGTGTCTCCGTCCCCATTTCTCGTCTGTCTCTGTCCCCTTGGCCTCAGCGTCGCTTTCCGCCCAGGGTAGCGCCTCCCTGCTGGCACCACCCACCCCAGGCTCAGCAGGAAGCACCTTTTCCCCTAAGGCTTCTCACTGGCCTGGTGGCTGGGGACCCCGTGTCCATCCTGGCAGACGCGGGTGGAGCCAGTTCTCCCCAGACCTCCAGGCATGAGGGGGTTCCCCAAGGGGAACTTGCTGGGGGCTGGGCCCTGACCAGGCAGGAACCTGAACTTAGAACTGCACCCAGCCACGGCCGGTGCAAAACTCCCCGAGGAGGGCACCGAGCGGCCTTGGAGTCCACCTGGGCAGCGGCTTCAGGAGAGCGACCCGCCGAGTGTCCACCCGCGCCTGCCCCTGGCTTTCTCACGCATCTTTGTGTCTGTTGAGTCGTGGTAGGTTTGCCCCATTTCTCCAGGGCTCAGGGTGGGTGTCAAACCTACCACGCCAGCATCGTTTTGTTTTGTTTTTTTTAAACATTTTTTATGGTTAAATATAACGTATATACAAAGAAAGGAAAGGAAAAAGCGCACTTCAATAGATAGTTACAGAACAGATTGCGGAGTGTGTAATGGGTTACCATTCCACTATTTCAGATCTTTCCTTCTAGCTGCTCCGAAACACTGGAAACTAGAAGTTTTCTTCTTTTTTTTGGGGGGGGGGGGGGAATAACATATCTACCAAAAAAAAGCAATAAATGTCAAAGCACACTGCAACAATTAGTTGTAGAACAGATTTCAGAGCTTGGTATGGGTTACAATTCCAAAATTTTAGGTTTTTATTTCTAGCTGCTCTAAGGTATTGAATCACTAAACAGTTTAGTGATTCGGCAATCATATTAGTTTGTTAAACCCGACCTTCTCTATAACTCCATCACCTTTGCTCTCTCTCCCTCTCTTTAGGGGTGTTTGGGCTATGACCATTCTAAATTTTTGCTGTTGGAAGGGTCTGTCACTAATATGCGGTAGGGAGAAGGAACTATCTGATGTTCTGGAGAGGCTGGGCTAGGTGTCAGGACTTATCTGGTCCAGGGACTGATCTGGAGGTTGTAGGTTTCTGGAAAGTTACCCTAGTGCCTGGAACCTTTGTAGAATCTTATATATTGCCCTAGTGGTCTTTAGGATTGGCTGGAATGGTCCTGGTTGGGGTTGGCAGGTTATGACAGGTAGCAAGGTCTACCTGAAGCTTGTGTAAGAGCAACCTCCAGAGTAGCTGCTCAACTCTGTTTGAACTCTCTCTGCCACTGATACTTTATTAGTTACACTTCTTTTCCCCCTTTTTGGTCAGGATGGAATTGTTGGTTCCACAGTGCGAGGGAGACTTTCACCCCTGGATGTCATGTTAGTGACTGGGTAATTTTTAGTAATTAATTCAACTATTCCCGTTATTGGGTGTTTGGGTTGCTTTCATATTTTTTCTCATTTTTATAAATATCACCAAAGTGAACACCTTTTTACCTCTTTGCTTAATTTTAGGTCCAATTCCCAGAAAGCATCCCTTCCTTACCTTTTTTTGTTTGGCAGTATGTCTGAAAGATTGTTCCTTATAGAACTGCCTTGGACATTTTAATGGCTGCATAGCAGCTTATAATTTATTTAATTATAAATAACCCCCCCGATCGATGGTTAGTTAGATGTTTCTGCTATTTGATGACAATAGCAAACAGAGTTGTAACAAACAGCCTCGTTTGTTCTGTGTCTCGCGTGTTTTGCTGAGCAGACCTTTCTGCAAGAGTGGCTGGAGGATGTATTCCAGCAGGAAGATGTAAGAAACGGTGTCACTGCAGCAGAGCCCAGTGGGGCGGTCACCCTCTCCTTGGCCTGGGGAGGTGGGGGGCCCCCAGTCCCGCCCCCACGGGGCCACCAGGTTCAGCCCCTGCCTCTCCGGCCGCAGCTGGTGGTGCATGTGGGGGTGTCGGGGACGGCGACCGCAGTCACACTGGAGAAGTGCGGGCGAAACGAGGGTTACAAGGGGCTGGACAACTGCCGCTTCTGCCCCGGCTCCCAGTGCTGCGTGGATGGTGGGCCTGAGAGCATCGACTCCATCATCGACATGGACGCCGTGTGCCGGCGGCTCTCCTCGCTGGGACTGGATGTCTCGGTGACCATCTCTCAGGACGCAGGCAGGTAGGGGCGTCCGTCGAGCCTCGTCGGGCTGAGGGCTCACCCTCTAGGGGCCCGGAGCTGAGTGTGTGTACACCTCAGGGCCCACTGCATCTGCTACTTGTCCCCGCCTCCGTGGCCATACCAGGCCCCGTGTCGGCTGTCTGGGTGCCACCCCCGCTTGGTCACTGCCGTCCCCCCCACGGCCCTGGCAGGCCCAGCCGTTGGGGTCCTCGTGCCTGCTGAGGCATTCCCCCAGCTCCCCGCTGCACCCAGCCTCTCCGCCCCGGGGCCTTTGCACGTGCTGCCGCTCCACCTGGAGTTCCGGCAGCAGCCGCCTCCCTGGGCAGGCCCCAGTCCTGGCCTGTCTTTCTGCTCTGCACCCTCCTGGGACACATGGCTGGACGTCTGGATTGTCCAACCCAGAGGCAGCACATAGCGAATCCAGCTGATTAGTCAAAGGAAGAAACACCAAACTTTAGCTGCTTTTTAACACTGATTCTAGTTGCACAGATGATTCCAGACTGCATTCTCCAACAACTTGGTGTGAAAATTCCCTTTGGCTTCCCTCTGCCCCCAGCAGCCGACCCTGAGAAACTGGAGGCCTCAATGGTCCAATGTTTGCTCTCCCCGCGGTTCTGTTAACGGGATGCTGGCTGAGGATTTGGTTTCCTTTTGCTTTTTGTTCCTGTGCAGAGAGAGCCCTGGGGTTCTTGTTCGCTCCGTTTTGATGAGGGCCCTTAGCATGGGTTTGGGGCACTCCCTTTTCCTCTGGCTCCCCACTGGCCCCCTGTGGGGCCGCCCCGGTGATGGAGCCCCGTTCCAGGCAGTCGCTGCTGCAGACATCCTGGGTCCTGCCTGGTGGTACCTGGTGCTGAGGCACCCTGAGGGTAGATTGGGGAACCTGGAAATTCTATAAACTCCACGCATTTGTAACTGTACCAGGTTGCCCCGCGGCCTCCCCCCGCCGCACCGTGTCCCTCTGCCTGCTCGCTCCTCGGTGCATCTGCACTTGGAATTGGCAGATTTTTCCGCTTTGCCCCCTGGGGAGGGAGAGGCCGCCTCCCGCCCTGTAGGTTCCTGGTGAAGCTGGGGTGGCTTCCCGGGCCGAGCCCTGACCGGCGGCCCCCCGTGTCTCTCCCGCCTATCGCCAGGTACCTGTGTGACTTCGCCTACTACACGTCCCTGTACCAGAGCCGGGGGCGTGCGGCCTTCGTGCACGTGCCTCCGCTGGGCCGGCCCTACAGCGCCCACCAGCTGGGCCACGCGCTGCGGGCCGTCATTGAGGCGATGCTGGCTGACCTGGAGCCGCCTGGGGACACGGGCAGCGGGTGCCACGAGCGCTGAGGCCCTGGCCGGGAGACCCCACCCTCCCCGCCAGAGCCTGGGGTCCTGGCTGCGGCCACAGAGCCCAGTGTTCCTCACCATGGCGCAGGCCTGCGGGGGCATTTCCCGGGAGGAGTCGCGGGGTCGCGGGGTCACAGGGCTCAGGCCATCCCCGCCGTGCCCAGCCCGGCTCAGGAGCCTCGCTGGTCCTGGGGGGAGGCCCTGGCTATGCCCTTCTTTCTCACTCTGTTTAAATCCGTCCTGCTGCTGCGGGCACACGGTACTTCATATTCCCCTGTTGAAAGCTCCAGCTTCAGCCAACCACAGAGGTGTGTTTTCCGTCCCCTGGGGCTCCGAGAGGGGCTCAGGCCCCTCGCTTCTGTTGGGGGGCTGCCGCGGAGTGCCCCTGATCGGCGGGGCAGGGGCGCGCAGGGGCCAGGCCACAGGGGTTCAGCTGCCCCAGCAGAGGCCACCAGGCGGCACCCGCCCTTCCGAACCCCGAACCAGCCCGCGGGCCACTGGGAGACGCCGTGAGGACACGTGTGCAGCGGGTTCTTACTAATTTCCACGCAGGTGAGATGGTTTTTGCAGACCCAGGACTCAAGAGCACATTTTTATCTCGCTCCCCGGCAACTCTGAACTCACCAGCCCAGGCAGCGAGCGGCCCCTCTCTGTGGGGCGGGAAGGGAGCAGTGAACCCCACCCACCTTGACACCCTGCAGCAGGGGGCGGCAGCAGCCACCTGAAACCAGGGAAGTAAAACGCATATTTCGAAAACGTTTTTCTATTTTTCTTGGAAAAATCGTGTTTTTTACTGATTTCTGCAAAGCGCTCTTCGTGCTGGAATCTCCCGAGGTTGGGTTGCATCCGTTTCCCGGCGCCCTGTTCTTTGGAAACAGCTGAGGGTGTTTTGTGCGTTTCGTTTACCCCAAGTCCCCCCTTCTGGCGCCCCTTCCACGGCCGGAGCCGCCCCCGCCCCTGCTGCGCTGCTGAGCCGTGGGGAGTGACTATCGCCTGTCCCGTTAGGTGCTGTTTCTGAGTCCATTGCCCCGCTGGTGGCAATGGACGCGGCCACAGGCTGGAGTGATTCGGGCACTGCTGGCCCGGGCCCAGGCAGACCCCCACCCCCGTGTGGAGCCCCCAGGGGTCCCGATTGGGACCATTTCAGGCGCCACCTTGGTCTCTTCCCCAGAGCTGAATCAGGAGGAAACCAGGGCGCAGGGAGGGACTGGGGGGGCCAGGCTGGGACCCCGCCCCTGCCCCCGCCCCACGTACTCATCTTTCCCTGTCCTCATCCATCCCCCTGTCCGTGTTGGGAGCACCGTGGGATTTAGCCGCCTGCAGAGGTGATCTACTGTCTGACCATTTTTGCGCAACACTGTGATTCACTGTATGTGGCCGCGACCTCCCTCCCTTACACGTCTCGCTCCCTTGGACTGAACTTGGCGTCCATTAAACATTTCACTGCTCACCTCCAGCCTCCAGTCTCCCTGGTGTCGATTCTCATTTAATCTCCTCACTGTTGGCTGGACCCATCGTTCACCTGTGGCATGTGTGTCCGCATCTCTCAGCCTCGCTCCCTGGTGTGAGGAGGGCCCGGGGCCCAGCACGTGTGCCCCTCCTTCTCAGACGGGGGCGGGCGGGGGGGCAGCGGGATGACGTGGGGGGGGTGGAGGGGGCGAGAGCAGCAGGCAGTGGGGGTGGAGAGACGGACAGAGGGGCGCAGGGAGGGCCGCCGGGGAGCAGGTGGGGGGGGCGAGGTGGGGCCGCGGGGCTGCAGGGCTGGGCCTGGGGTGCCGGGTGCTCTAGCTGGCCTGGACATGGCCCCTCGGCCCCTGACACCTGGATTTCTCCTCTGGGCCCTTGGCGGTCCCCTCCCCACCATCGGGAAGGGCAGACGGGTGTGTGCGAATGTGGCTGGAGAAAGAACAAGACAGAGTGGACGGGAAGCAGGAGGAGCTGCAGAAGCAGGGACGAGGTGGGGGGACGGAGCACAAGGCCCTGTGGGGGCCCAGGGCGCGAGAGGCAGGGCAGGCAGGGGCCAAGGTCCCGGCCAGATAGCCAGGAGAAGAACCAGACTGCAGGGAGGGAGGTCCGCCGCTCGTCCGGTGACAGCCGGCTGGAGGAGGGGAGCCGAGGGGGGCTTTTGGTTGTCTTGAGGGTTTGCCCTGGGCTGCGGGGCCTAGTTGGCATGTGTCCCCGCCCTGCCTGTGGCCCCGGGCTGACCCTCGTGGGTCTGGGGACAGCAGCTCTAAGCCGCCCTTTCACCTGCAGCCAGAGCGGGACATCATGGGTGAGGCAGGTGGACACGGGCTGCAGGCGGGCTTGCTTCCGTGTCCCAGAGGGAAGTTCCTCACCCATACCCCGAGGCCCCCTGCTGCGGCGGCGGGGGAGGGGGGGCAGGTCCAGGAAGGATCGGGCCATCACAGGCCGCTGGGCGCTCGTGGGGCCTGAGCAGAGGGGCCTCTGCCACCAACCACGTCTTGAAATGAATTCCCAGGTGGACGCCAGTGTGGCCACCAGAGAGCCCGACCCCACTTCCGGGGGCGTTGTCACAGCTCCAGGTGGGGGAGCCAGCTGCCAGGGGGCTGCCCCCCTCAAGCTGCGTTTCTTTCGCCCCTCCTCCCCCACACTGCTCAGGGACCCTGGAAGTGCCTGCCCCTCGAATATGGGGGGTGGCCACAAAGATGGGGCCGGCGGGGCGGTGCCCGGGGTCCCCCTGCCCTCTAGGGTCACCCCGCGGCCAGGGCGGGGGGTTTAGTCCCTGCCATTTCCCGCCCCAAAACCCCGCGGAGGCCTCAGGGGTTGTTCTAGTTTGCAAGCTGCCTGAATGCAATATACCAGGAACAGAAAACCCCCTTTTAGAAAGCAGAATTTAATAAGTTACAAGTTACAGTTCTAAGGCTGAGAAAATGTCCGAATTAAAGCAGGTCTATAGAAATGTCCAATCTAAGGCATCCAGGGATAGATACCTTGGTTCAGGAAGGCAGATGACATTCAGCATCTCTCAGCTGAAAGGGCACGTGGCGAACATGGTGGCATCGGCTGGCTTTCTCGTGGATCTGCAGAAAGGGGCTCTCTCCAAAATGTCTCCTCTTTTAAAGGATTCCAGTAAGCAACTGCACCTCAGTGGGTGGAGACATACCTCCATGGAAATCACCTAATAAAAAGTTACCACCCGGGCGGGCCGCGGTGGCTCAGCGGGCAAGGGTGCTTGCCTGCCATGCCGGAGGACCCCGGTTCGATTCCCGGCCCCAGCCCATGTAAAGAACAAACAAACAAACAGAGTATAATAAAATAAGAAAATGTTTCCCTTCCTTCCATCCTTCCTTCCTTCTCTGTCTTTCTTTCCTTCCTTTCCTCCCTCTCTCTTAAAAAAAAAAAAAAAAAAAAAAAGTTACCACCCGCAGTGGGGTGGGTCCCAACTCCATGGAACAGTCAGAACGCTCCTAGCCAGTGATACTGAATGAGGAATAAAGGACGTGGCTTCTCTGGGGTCCACCACAGATTCAATCACAGGTGTCCCCGTGTCTCAGGCCTGTCTCGCCTCGATGTCCCTCTAGGAGGATGCCCCTAACTCCGCAGAGGCCCCCAGTGCCCTGTGGGGGGCCCCCGGGAGGGACCCCAAGGGGGAGCTCTGGGGTAAGCCAAGCATGACCCCCCACCCCCCACAAGCAAATAAAACATCTGAAAGGGCCCATGTCCTGCGTGTCCTCGGGTGGGGCCAGCGGCCCTGGGCGCCCAGGGTCAGGGGTCCGTGCAGGACGGACTGGAGTGTCCACGACCCCCAGGCACATGGAAGGGGGGTGCCCAAGGAGGAGGGGAGCCTCCATGGCTGCCCGGGGCCCTGACACGGGGGCGCAGGGGAAACACGGGCTGGGGCTCTGCCTGGAGCGCTGCCCAGAGGCCCCGTGTCCTGGCAGGTGGGGGGACTCCCCACAGCCCACCCCCTTGCCATGGTCCGCTGCCCCCCTGCCCACAGGCGGCACCTCCCAAGCTGCAGGCAGAGAGGCTGCCCCGAGGTGACGGTGGATGGGGGGTGGTATTCCAGGTCCCCAGGGGCCTGGCAGAGGCCCGCCTCCTGTTTCCCTCGCCTCGCAGAGTTTTTGTGAGAATCCAGGGAGAGTCTGCCGTTACAGCCTCCCCAGGGTGCCTGGCTCAGTGTAGGTGCTAGATAAATGCAGTTATATGACCTCCTCCTCCGGGGAGCCCTCCTGGCTGCCCAGGCATCCCTTCTGCCCCTGGGCGACGCTTGGAGCTTCCTGCCCTGTCCCTGTCTGCTTCTGAGAGAGTGGTCAGGGCGGGTGGGTCAGTGAGGACCCCACATCCAGCACAGAAGTGGGGAGCGTCCTGGGGGGCTGGGAGGGAGGGGCCGGAGTGACTAGAGGCCAGCAGGGGTGCAGAGTGGGTTGGAACTGCAGGGTGTGGCAGACCCGGGGACACCAGGCCCCAGCAGTGCGGCCCCAGCCTGCCGGTCCCCACCCGTGCCATCCCCTGCGGCCGCACCAGGCCCTCATCACATGCTCACTGGGCGCTGGCCCTGGGTGGCGGCGGCAGGAGCAGGCAGCTCTCAGCGGGCAGCTGGAGTTGGGGGCGCACAGGCAGCTAGAGGGTGAGAGTGGGGGCCCGGCCCCATTGGAAGGGGCGCTGGGTGGGGGGGCAGTCCATCGGGGGTCCTCACCTCTTGCCTGGATGTGCCCTGATGCTTGTGGGGGTGCGAGCCCCATCCCGCCCAGCAGCCTGTGGCCTCCCACCCACTCCCCAGGATGTCCCTGGGGCCCTCCCCACCTCTTGCACCCTCTGTGGTTCCCCTCACCCTCCAGGACAAAGCTCAGCTTCTCCACTGGGCACCTGAAGCCCCAAGCCCTTCTCTCCACTGATCTCAGGATGCCTCACTTTTACCCTGTTCCCCTGCCTGGACACCCCCAAAGCTGCCCAGAGAACTCCTATGCATCCCTCAAAACCCAGGGTTTGAGGACGATGCTGGGATTAGCTTGGGACACACTGAGTGTGTGGGGCCCGGGAGGGGGTGTAAGTGGGGCAAAGTCCAGAGCTGGAAATCCCCACCCGAGTCCTTCACCCCCTCACCCGCCACTACCCACCCCCCACTTCCTGCTCTTTAAGTGACTGCCTTTGGCAGGGAGAGACCTGCCTGGACATGTCCAGATCCCAGGGAGGGCAGGGAGCCTGGCCTCATGTACCTCTCCCCCACAGCTTGGTGCAGATCAGGTGGGGAGACCCCAATAAACAGAAGGGGTGAGGGCCGCCAAGGCAGGGAGGTGGTGAGGATGAGGACTGGTGGGTGACGTCAGTCAGCCCTGGTGGGAGTGGCCCAGGCCCCCCGTGGCCCAGTGCTGACCTCTGCATCCCCTGGCAGAGCTGTATGTCCGGTTATTAAGCACCCAGCAGGTGCTTAATAAATGCAGGCTGTGGTTTGCACATCCACTGCAGGAGTGTGCGTGTGAGCTCGGGCTCTGGAGCCACGTGCGCAAGCAGGGGATGCTTTGGGGTGCGCCGGGGCCCCCCTGGGCCGAGCCTTCCGGGCAGCGGGCGGTGGGGGGTGGGGGCCTGGCTGCCACGGGCTCAGCTGACCCACTTCCTGCCCCAGCTGAGTGGCCGCTTCCGCCACGTGAGGCCCGGAGCTGAGTCACCCAACGCACCCACGGCGCCCCGGGGGGGCCCGGGCAGGGGAGGGTGTCCAGCCGGCGGGCAGGGCTGGGGGCGCAGCCCCCAGGCTGTGGGGAATTGATTTCCTGTTCGTGCCACGTCCTGCACCGATGGAGCAGCCTTTTCAGCCCGGGCTGCAGCCCCAGAACGCGGCCTCGTCCTCTCGTCCTCTCGTCACACAGCAAAGCAGCTGCATGGAGAGTAGGGCCCCAGGGCTCCAGCCAACGCCTTAAACTGCCGGGAGAAGGCTCAGGGTAAGTGTCCGCAGACTTGCCTTGGCAATTTATTCTTTGATCTGACGCCAGAATCATGAGCAACAATAGAAACAATCAATAGACTGGATTTGTCCAGATGAAAGCTTTGTGCACCGAAGGACGTCATCAAGAAAGTGAAAAGGCGACATGCAGTGTGGGGGAAAGTGCCTGGAAGCCAGACACCGAGGAGGGCTGAGAGCCCCGCCCGTGGAAAGAACCCCTACATGCAGCCTCAGAGAGTCCTGACCACCTGGTTAAAAATTGGGCTGAGGCTGGGAACAGACATTTCTCAAAAAGAGACACTCAAGTGGCCAAAAGCCCCGGGAAGAAGTTCCACGTGAACAGCTGCTAGAGAAATGCACACCACCCCACAGGGGCCGCTGGGCACCCGGCACTGTCACGTTAGGGAAGGAAGTGGTAGGCGCTGGCCGGGCTGCGAGAGACGGGGCCGCCGCCAGGGGAGGGCCCTAGTGGATATTTGCACACCGATGTTCACGCTGCCTGCAGGGGACGCAGCCCACGGCCCCCAACAGGTGGCCGGCACTGCCCCTCCAGGCCATGGGATATTTCTCAGCCGTAGGAAGGAAGGAAGTGCACGTGGGCAAACCACCTGACACAGAAGGTCAAATCTGTAGGAGTCTGTCTCCAAGAAGAATCCAGAACAAGCAAATTCTGAGAAACAGAAAGTAGCAGATGCAGAAGGAAAATGTCCCCAAGGAAGCGGTTTGAAGAAGCTGGTGGAGGAAGCCAGCTGATGTCACCACGTGCCTTCCCAGCTGCCAGAGAAACCCCAGACGTCATCGGCTTTTCTGGGGTCAAAGTGTCTTTCCGAGGATGCCTTAGTTTGGACATCTTTATAGCCTTAGATGTAAACTCTCAACGTAATAAACTCCCCTTTTAGGAGTCATTTCATTTCTGGTATATTGCATGCAGCAGCTTTGGCAGACTGAAATGCTGCTCTCACATCCGGCTAGCCTGTGGCCTACAGCGGCTGTATCTGTCCGCTCGTAGAGCACTCAGGAGCACCCCTCCCTGCCCAGCCGGCAAAGTCCCGACTGGTGGGGATTCTATTTGCCGTCTGTCCATCCTCTTTACCTCTGTATCCATATAGTGAAACAAACGCCCTCCCACCGGGGCGGTGAATGACCATTAAAATTATGAAATCTGTTTCCAACTGAATGCCTTGCTAAGCACATACAAGAAACCCAAATAAAATGACACATTGCTGATAAGGAACCAGTGGCCTCAAGGGATTATTGCAGGAAGAACAGTTTCCTGGACCAAATCTACAACATCAGCAGTCAGGGTGCACCCACCGTCAGGAATTAGTCAACAAATCTAACACCAAGTGTTGACCAAAGCCAGCGTTCCTGTTATTGGGAGATGTGAACTGTGCCCACAAAACTCTCCAAGATGGTATCAAAGGCCTTGATCTCGGACAAGGTTTTCATTTAAAAGGCATTGTGTAAGCAATCAGGGCACTTTTTCCCCATAGAAACAACGATGGTTACGTCACAGAGTAGTAATAAAATCCTGTTAATCCATAACGACACTGAAGAACGGCGGTGAGATCTGACGCTCACCCTTCCGCCTCTCTCTCTGCTTCCCCACCTCCTTCAAGTGTCCTTTGCTTATGTCCACTTGTGAAATCCTACCTGACTGCTAAGACATGCAACAAGTGCCTCTTTCTCCACCAAAGCTTCCTTGGAGCCTCAGCTCTCCCAGTTTTATGCTCCTGGGGTCCGCTTCTTCATCATTCCCTTAGCGCAGGTTCACATTGTGCTTTAGAAAACATGTGTCTTCTTGGCCCTGTTTGGCTGTGAGTTCCTCGTAGGGAGAAAGCACCTCTCATCATCTTGAACACTCGCCTTGTGCTCCAGAATGCCGTGTCTCCTGAAAAGTACGCCTTTCATAGATTTTTTTTTTAATTGAAAAACAAATGCTTGATGTTAAACCAAACAGAATAACCAGGAATAAATGGAGCGTTGAGAAAGAAACAAAAAGTAAACTGGAGGTTTCCTTGGGCTGCAAGAAGGGGAGGGGGTGACGGCTGAATGGGTGCCGCCGTGATGGAAAAGTTCCAGAAAGGTGGAGATGGGTGCACAGCGCTATGAGGGAATGCCACGGGCTGTCTACTTCAAAGTGGTCAAGATGGCAAATTTTATGCTATGCGTATTTTACTATAATGCATTTTTTAAAAATCCCGCCCTCTGCAAGGAAAAGATTAATGATGCTTTGCCATCCGTAAACTCAACCCAAGCAAAATTTCAATCTTCTAGACTCAAAAAAATCCATAAATGAATTGAAAAGACAAGACACAGACTTGACAACATACCCAGGGTGTTTGGCATTGCTGGAGAAGCTTCTGGAACGTCGGGGGCTCACATCCGACACCCGTGGGAAGAGGAGAAATCGCTAGAGCAGGAATGGGCAGGTGGCCGACGGGCAGGGGCGGCCACCACCCCAAAGCCCTCAGATCCCCTTGGGGAGACCCTGAGAAAGAGCCAAGAGCTTGCAGTGTGGGGGGGCTATGTGGGCGCTGGTGCGGGCAGGGGGGGGAGGGGGACCCACAACAGGGTGCTCCGTCCTGGCTGACCAGAGGCACCCACGCGGCAGACACTGCACCAGGGAGGAGGACAGGCTGGCGCCGGGGGGAGCGGGACGCGTGGGGAAGGCGGTGCAGTTCCACTCTAGGCATCTGTTCAAATACATCACGTCCCGAAGATGGATGTGTGCGCATGTGTGTGTGCACGCGAGTGGGTATGTGTGTGCATGCATGGGCATATGCATGCATGTGTACATGTGTATGTGTGTGCACGTGTGTGTATGCACACGAGTGTGCATGTGTGCATATGACTTTGTATATGGGTGTGTGCGCGTGTTTGCACACATGTACGTGGTGGCACACGTGTGTAGTTGTGATTGTGTGTGCACGTGTGTATTGTATATGTGTGTGCACGCATGTGTATATGCATGTAAATGTGCGCGTGTGTGGGTGTACATGTACATGTATGTGTGCGTGTGCACACGTGTCTGCACACACATGTAAGTGTGCAGTTGTGTGCGCATGTCTGCACGTGCCCACGTGTGTGTATGTAGGTGTGCGCGCGTGGGCACATGCATGTATGTATGTGTGTGAGTGTGCACGTGTGTGTGTGCGTGCACATGCGTGCAGCACAAATATCAGAGTTCGGCTGAGCAGACACCCCCTCTGGCCTGCTGCAGCTGGGGGCCGACGCTCTTGCACACGTGTCTCCCTGGGCTGCTCTGGGTTTGTATTTAAGAGTGATGCTTTACACGGGGAGGAGGCCTGGGTGAGAGGGGCTGGGTCCCAGGAGCTGCCACCCGGGCCTGGGGCTCCCGCACAGGTGGGCACAGGGCAGCGGCCGGGGAGCTGTCCGGAGGCAAATCCATCGCAAGAGAAGCAGAAGCTTCCAGGGCTTGGGGTGGGCGGGGCAACGCTGATGGGCGCCGGGCTCCCTCTGAGTGCTGAGAAGGTTCTGGAACTGGACAGGGGTGGTGGCTGCACAGCACATGGATGTGCCAAATGCCGTGAAGGGGTCTCTGCAAATTGGTTGAAATGGTCAGTTTTCTGTAATTTGCATTTCACCACAATACAAAAAAAGAGCTAAGCCCCCTCCCCGATTTGGCACTTTTGGAGTACCTTATCGCTCAGGGACCTTTAACCTTGCCCTGACCTTGACCAGGTGCAAATCACTGCGTCCAGGTAAGGGTGCTGCCCCGTCACGGAGAAGGTTCCAGGTAGGGTGGCTGCCCTACACCACCTGCCACCCGTCCCTCCTCCAGCCTCGCTCCTCCATGCCCAGCAAGACTCGCCCCCCCCCACCCCCGCCAGGCCCAGAGATTTCTCCTTCCTCACTTGTCGGAGGCCTGGCCCAGAGTAGGTGTGGAGTGAATGAATGAATGAAGGAATAAACAAATGAGTGAACAGATGGCTAAGTGGGTAGTCCCCTATATGGGGAGGTTACCCAGGACCCGTGTGTGAGCACTAAAGAGAGGGACCCCCAGATCCTCAGGCTGCAGCCTGTCCAATCCCAGGACGCCCAGAAGAGTAGCTCAGAGAGGTCTTGCAACCAGCCCAAGGACAAACAGCGTGGACTTTCACACTTGGATTAAAGCCCACCTGGTCTGAGGTGACATCTTCAAACTTCCCACTGGCTAGGGGTCCTCACCATCAGATGCACCAAGACCTAGATGTTTGAAGTGCTGCTGGAAATTCAGTCTGCACACCTGCTGACTTCTTGAGTCACTTTAGGTGATTTGTGTGTTTCTAGAAGTTTGCCCATTTCGTGCAGCTTTTCTAATATGTTGGCGTGCACTTGTTTGTACTATCTGCTTATAATTCTTTTTATTTCATTGGTGTTGGTAGGAATGCCACCCCCTCCTTTCAACTCTGATTTTGGTTATTTGCATCCACTCTCTCTCTCTCTCTCTCTCTCTCTCTCTCTTTTCTTTGATTGTTCAGCTAAAGCTTCATCAACTTTATTGATCTTCTCACAGAAACAACTTCTGGTCATGATTCTTTCTGTGGATTTTCTGTTCTCCGTTTCACATATCTCTGCTCTAATCCTTATCATTTTTTTTTTTTTTTTTTTTACATGGGCAGGAACCGGGAATCAAAATCAAACCTGGGTCCTCTGGCATGGCAGGCAAGTGTCCTTGCCTGCTGAGCCACCGTGGCCCGCCCTCTAATCCTTATCATTTCCTTCCCACTCCTTACTTTGTATTTCGTTTGTTCTCCTTTCTGTAAATCCAGATGAGGTTCTCATTTGAGATCTTCTTTTTAAATGTGTTTACAGCTATGCATTTTCCTCTGAGCACTCCCTCTGCCGCATCCCATAAGTTTTGATACACTATGTTTTTGTTTTCTTTCATCTCAATTTATTTTCTAATTTCCCTCATGACATCTTCTTGGACCCACTGGGTGTTTGCGTGTCTTGTTTGATTTCCACATATTTTTTAATTGCCTAGTGTTTCTTCTGTGAGTGATTTCCAACTTCATTCCCTTGTAGTCAGAGAAAATACTTTCTATGCTTTCAGTATTTCTAACTTTGTTGAGACTTGTTTTGTGAGCTGACGAGGGTCTTATCTTAGAGAGTCACCCACGGGCATCAGAGAAGAATGTGTGTTGTTAAAATCCAACAGCATGTTCTATGACGGCAGGTTAACTCGCGCAGCCTTCAGTGTGTCGAGTCTCCTGTACTGGTCTGCAGCCTTGATGGCCTGTCCATTCTTGGAAGTGCTGTCTTGTGCTGAAACCTCCTGCCGCTGACGAATTTCTTCCTTCAGCTCTTTCAGTGCTCGCTTAATATACTTCAGGGGCTCTGTTGTTAGGTGCAAATATGTTCATAAGTGTTGTATCTCCCTATTGAGTTGACCCTTTTATCAGTACTTAATGTCCTTCTTTGACCTTTGCAACAGTTTTTGACTGAAAATCTATTTTATCTGATATGGCACAGCCACCCAGCGCTCTCTTGGCACGGAATAATTGCCCCTGTCCTTTCACTTTCAGCCTGGTCGTGTGACTGGATCTAAGGTGAGTCTTGTAAACAGCGCACAAGTTGCATCATTCGGCCACCCCTGCCTTTCAGCCGAGAGTTTAAAGGATTTACCTTCAAAGTCATGACTGGTAACGGAGAATTGCGTTCCGCCACTCTGCTGTTTCCATACAACAAACATCGCAAGGCAGGCGAGCGGACAGGAAAGGATGGGCTGTGGAACGAAGAAACTAAAGTCACATGAACCACTGATGAGGAAGGCCAGACAAAGACTTTCACAAAAACCGCCATAAATGTGCTCAAGGAGCTAAAGGAAGACACAGAGAACTGGTGGGAGGTAGGACGTGCAGCCGCCGTGGGAGAGCGTGGCGGCTCCCCAGAAGGTTACGGCGGAATTGCTCTGCGGGCCAGCAGTCGCCATCCTAGCTAGATCCAGAATTGGACTGAAAGCAGGGATGGGCGGATGCCTCCATTCCCTAAGCCCGCAGCAGCACGCGCACATGGTCAGAGGGCAGAAGAGACCCAGATGCCCATCGAAAAGTGAGTGGACAAAGGGAACTTGGCCCAACCACCCGGTGGGATGTTACCCAGCCGTGAAAAGGACTGGAGCTCCGACCCACACGGCAGCGTGGATGCATCCTGAAGATGTCACGTCCACTGAAATAAGCCAGACACCCAAGGACAGCTGTGTACGATCTCACTTACATAAGCTGTCTAGAAACAGCAATTTTGTAAAGAAAGTAGAGAGGAGGTTACCTGGTCACCTCCGGGGGGGGCGGCGGTGGAGGTGAGTTGTTGCCTGTAGTGGTATAGAGTGTGTATCAATGTTGGAAATTTAAAATAAAACTGATTTTTTTTAAATGAAAGAGTTGGAGACATCTCTTCTCCGTTGGTGGCTTTGCACGTCAATTTGTTTTTGGATTTTTTTGGGATGTCCAGAATTTTGAAATAGTATTTTCTTCAAATTTACCACTGTAAAAACCATTGCTTACCGTTTCTTGGTTAAGGGCATGATTTTATTTATATCCTTCTCATTGTGATAAAATATAAACTCTGCCATCATAACCACTTTACGTGCAGAATTTAGTGGCTTTCATTGTATTTCCAGTGTCACGCCCCCATCACCACCTTCTGGTTCTGGAACTTTCCCCTCCCTCCAGGCAGGCGCTGCGTGCCCAGCAGGCGCAGCTGCCCGGGCCCGGCCCCTCTGGCCCGCCCTGTCTGCCTTCCACTGGACAGCGTCTCCGGGCAGTGCTGGGTCGCTGGGCCCGGGCGTCCACCTCTTTCCCTGGGCGCAGTGGCCGGAGAGTCCTTCATTCCCAGGGAGGTGGACGCAGGGCAGGAGGTCACGGCCTGCAGGGTCCCCGCGCCAACACCACGTCGGGGCCACCTGACCTCTCCATTCTTAGGTGTCCCCAGCTGCGGCACCAGCCCCCCGCATTTTTGTCGAGGCACGAATTCCCCAGGCTGAACGACAACCTCGCCAGGGGGTCCCCCGGGAGGCCACCCCCGCAGCAGGTCCCTCCTGCCTCGCGTCCTGTGGTCCCCGGATGGGCCCCGTCCCAGGCCCCATGCGTCCACGGGGGGGTCCATGACCCCGATGGGATCCCCCTTGGTCCCTACTTCCCCCGGGTCCCAGGCGGGTGGTGTCTCTTTAGGGGCAGGACCAGGGTTTCCCAGACAGGGCCTCACGTCCCTGGGGACGGGGGAGGGACGTCTGCTCAGGCCGTGCTGCCGTCGTGCCTCGGCGCCCTCAGGAATGCTGGCCCCGGCTCCCCTCCCACGGGCTCGGGACGGTGACCTCATGGCTGATCTCGTGGCCAAGCTGGCAGGGCAGTGGGGTGGCTGCAGGCAGCCGGCCAGCCATGAGCTCAGCGGCCGGACGTGGGGGCCATTCTGGCCAGAGGCGGGGTGAAGGTGGGCAGACAGAGCAGAGGGCAGGGTCATCTGTGTCTGCTCCTGGCCGGCCCGCCCCCCCGGGGTCCCTCCCCCACTGTACCCCAGCATTTTAGAACTGATACTTGTTATTGTCATAGTCTTTGGGTCATGTTATCTCAGTCACAGGTGGAGTTTAGGCAGGTCTGGGCAAGTGTGCTCCAAGGAACAGCCCCTCTGGTGAACTCCTATTCATCTCCTAAACCCTAGCTCCCATGCCCCTCCAGCAGGAAGCCAGGATGAATCTTTGGAGCACCTGCTCTGTGTGTGACAACATGACGAGTAGATGCTGTGTCCCCAAGTTACAAAGCCGAGGTGGGGAGGGGGACTTGCCAAGGCCCCAGGACCAGGAACCAGCCGGCTAGGGGCCAATCCAGGCAGCCGACCCCGAGCTGGCCCCCTTCCCCTCGACAGCTGTTCGGTTGCATTCCTGCCCGGCTGCACCTGCCGCTTGTCCTTTTCCGCTCTGGAGGTTCCTCCTCCTCCCGCGGGTGTCCGCATGCGACCCCCAGCGTTCCGGAAGCTTCTCCTCCAGCAATGCAAACATAGCCTCTATCTTCTGTTAGTGTCTGGCTTGTCTTTACAGTTTGTTTCTGGGTTTTCATTATCCAGGAGTTTGAAATGGTGATTGAGCAAATTCCTGGTGGAGTGTGAGCCAGTCTCCTCCTCATGAAGGGCAGGCTCTCGCTGCCAGGGCCGCGCCCCCGGCCCTGCCCGCCGGCCGTGCCCCCTCCCCTGCCCGGGCCCTCCGGGGCGCGGTAGGCGGGTTGGGTGACTCAGCTCCGGGCCACACGTGGCGGAAGCCGCTACTCGGCGGGGGCAGGAAGTGGGTCAGCTGAGCCCACAGCAGCCGGGCCCCACCCCCTACCACCCACTGCCCGGAAGGCTCAGCCCGGGGGGGCCCCGGCGCACCCCAAAGCATCCCCTACTTGCGCAGGCGGCTCTAGTGCCCAGGCTCACACGCATGCTCCTGCCGTGGATGTGCAAACCACAGTCTGCATTTATTAAGTGCCTGCTGGGTACCAGACTGGACATACAGTTCTGCCAGGGGGTGCAGAGATCAGCACTGGGCCACAGGAGGCCTGGGCCACTCGCACCAGGGCTGTTGACGCCACACCCCAGTCCGCGTCCTCACCAACTCCCTGCCTCCACAGCCCTCACTGCCTCTGTCTTTTGGGGTCCCCCCCAATCCCTGGTTTCTGCCAAGTGTTGGAGGAGGGGTGCATGAGGCCGGGCTCCCTGCCCTCTCTGGGATCTGGACATGCCCAGGCAGGTCTCTCCCTGGCAAAGGCAGTGACTTAAAGAGCAGGAAGTGGGGGGCGGGCAGTGGCGGGTGAGGGGGCGAAGGACTCGGGTGGGGATTTCCAGCTCTGAACTTTGCCCCACTTACACCCCCTCCCAGGCCCCAAGCACTCAGTGTGTCTCAAGCTGATTCCAGCATCGTCCCCAAACTCTGGGTTTTGAGGGATGCATAGGAGTTCTCTGGGCAGTTTTAGGGGCGTCCAGGCAGGGGAACAGGGTAAAAGTGAGGCATCCTGAGATCAGCGGAGAGAAGGGCTTGGGGCTTCAGGTGCCCAGTGGAGAAGCTGAGCTTTGTCCTGGAGGGTGAGGGGAGCCACAGAGGGTGCAAGAGGTGGGGAGGGCCCCAGGGACATCCTGAGGAGTGGGTGGGAGGTCACAGGCTGGTGGCCGGGATGGGGCTCACACCCCCACGAGCATAAGGGCACATCCAGGTGAGAGGGGAGGACCCCCGATGGACTGCCCCCCCACCCAGCGCCCCTTTCAAGGGGCTGGGCCTCCACTCTCACCCTCTAGCTGCCTGTGCGCCCCCAACTCCAGCTGCCCACTGGGAGCTGCCTGCTCCTGCCACCGCTGCCCAGGGCCAGCACCCGGTGGGTATGTGATGAGGGCCTGGTGCAGCCACAGGGGATGGCACAGGTGGGAACTGGCAGGCTGGGGCCACACTGCAGGGCCCTGGCATCCCCGGGTCAGCTGCTCCCCGCAGTTCCAGCCCTCTCTGTGCCCCACCTGGCCTCGGGTGACTCCGGCCCCTTCCCCCCAGCCCCAGGATGCACCCCACTTCTGTCCTGGACGTGGGACCCTGGCTGACCCGCCCACCCTGACCAGCTCTCTCAGAAGCAGATGGGGACAGGGCAGGGGGCTCCAAGGGCTGCCCGGGGGCAGAAGCGGTGCCTTGGGAGCCAGGAGGGCTCCCCAGAGGAGGAGGTCATATAACTGCACTTATCTAGCACGTACAGTGCGCCAGGCACCCCAGGGAGGCCGTAACGGCAGACTCTCCCTGGATTCTCACAAAAACTCCGCCAGGCGAGGGAAACAGGAGGCGGGCCCACCCCTGCCTGCAGCGTGTCGGCCCAGTCGGGGGGCAGGCTTCCTCTTGCCAGAGCACAACGGGGAATCAGGCAGAGCAAAGAGCAATGGGGCAAAGAGGTGAGGGGAGGCTCCCATGGCTTGGGGGAAAGGAGCTGCCATTTAAAATCTCAGGAGAAGTCGCAGCCTGCCCAACGGCGTGGGAACATGTTTCAGTGACCTCTGGGACTATGGCCCCCACCCCAAGTCCAGGGATGGAAACGGCCTGGGAGGCAAAGCCCTGTCCCCGGGCGACTGGGCCGGGCTGCAGAGCTGTGTCCTGGTGACTCTGGTGACCCCCAGACACCGACCTTTCCACGTGGTCCCCCACTTCTGGAGGTACTATCCTTAAATCTGAAGCTGCATTGGTTTCAAAGATTTATTCTTAAAAAGCCTCAGACCCCGGAGTTTTTTTTCACTCTCTGCTAAGACTGGACCTGCTCATGGTGTGTCCTGCTTCCACTTCTTTGTTAGGCTCTGGAGAAGCAGCTGAGGTTCAAATTCCAGACGCCCCTCCCTGGTGGAGGAAGAGATGTAGGGACACCCCAGTCCTGTGTGGTCAGAGTGGGGGCAGAGGAGGACCCCAGCATGAGGAAACTTGGGGGGAGGGCAAGGAAGGTAAACAGGAGAGGGCATAGGTCGTGGGGTTTAAGAGATGAATAGGAGCTCACCAGCGGGGGTGTTCTCCCCAAGAAACTTGCCCGGGGCTGTGCAAACCCAGCTGTGGTTGAAGCCCAGATCCCATTGCCCCACAACATAGAATAAGGGTCACTAGTTCTCAGATGACAGCTGGAGTGTTTATTCTGTCCCCAGGGGCGGCCGGCGGGGGCGGGCAAAGTCCGGGGCTTATAAAGCACCAATCGGGCAGCCACTGGTCAGTCCGAACTCAGAGCGCAGCCCCGCAGCCACCGCAGCCATGGCCCTGCTGGAGCCGCCGCCGCCGCCCCTCTCTCGGCTGCTGCTGCTGCTGCTGCTGCTCCCCCGGCTGCTGCGGGGTGCTGTCCTCCTTCGGGGGCTCCCTGGAACCCCAGGCTCCTCTGTCGAGTGGGAGATGCGGAGAGGCTACGAGGCCCTGCTGGGCCGGCTGCGGGGGAACCAGAGCTGGGAAGACTTGAACCTGGGCCCCAGCGCCGCCTCTGTGGTCAGGACACTCACCCCGCAGCGTGAGTGACATCGGGACCCCCTCTGGCACCCCCACATCTAACCAGTGGTTCCAACTCAGAGCCCCAAGCCTGCAGCCCAGCCTCAGCTTCCCCTTCTGGAAATTAGCAGTCATGTCCCATCCACCCTTGTGGCTGACACGGGTCACCACGCTTGATAGGACAAAGCCGGGTCTAGCCGGTCCACGCAGGTGTCGCAGAGGGGGAAACTGAGGCTGAGAGAGGTTTGGGACGTTCCCGAAGGTGCTTAGGGCCAGGAGCACCCAGGGCCCAGACCGGGCGGTGGAGAGGGGGTGCGTGGCCGCTGACCTGGCTGAGGCAGGGGTCCCGGGCAGGGGATCCGGTCCGGGAGTAGGGGGCAGAACCTGCCCAGACTGGAGTGGGGTGCAGAACCAGCCCAGGCTGGTTCTCAATCTGATGCAATAGCGGCCAAGGCCCAAACTGGGACCCGAGGGGGCTGGGCCCGGAGCGCGGGAGTACCTCTAATCCCGCTGGAATGCTGGCGGACTCCAGGAAGCCACTGGCCCTCTCTGGGTCCAGCACCTGGAGCCAGGACCCCCTCCTCCCGCACCCCCTCGAGCAGGACCAGCCTGGGGGTCTGGAAGAGCGAGGCGGGGGTGGGGGGGTGCTGTCTTCACGTCCCATTTCCTTGAGGCACACACCCTGTCCCGGGGCGCACGCAGCCTGGCGCTTAGACGGCATCCACGCAGGGGGCCTGCCCGCCAGGGTCCGAGCCTCTGTGTCTAGATTCCGAGGACACACTCCCGCCCTCCTACATGAAGGAAATCCCTGCCGGGATTCTAATAAGGGGGGTCGAGGACACCCGGAGAAAGAAGAGGGGAGCCTACGTGGGGGGCCCGCTGGGCAGAGGGAGGTGGCAGTGTGCCCGGCCGAGCAAACGCCGTGCAAAGGCCCTGAGGTGGGCTCCAGCGCCGCGTACGCAGGAGGCCCGCGGGTGACATCCTTCCCGTCTCTCCGCACAGTGCGACCGGGACCCGGCGGCCACGTACTCCTGCGCCTCGCTCGGGCTGCCCTGTCTGCGGGGCTGCCCGCTGCGCCCCGCCTGCACCGGGCCCTGCTCTGGCTGGCCCCGACGGCGCCGCACCCGCTGGACGTGACGCGGCCGCTGCAGCGTCAGCTCGGCCTCGGCGGCCCCGGGGCGCCCGCGCTGTGGCTCAGGCTGCCTCTGCCGTGGAACCCACCACCGCACCCGCCACCATACCCCTCACCGTCGCCGCGTACCCGGCTGGAACTGCACCTGCGCCCGCCCGCCACCAGGCGGCGCCGCGATGCGCATGCGTCCGAGGCGGGCGGCTGCCCGGAGGGGGCGGGGCGCTGCTGCGGCGTGCAGAGCCGGCGCGTGACGATAGAGGAGTTAGGCTGGGCCGACTGGGTGCTGGCGCCGCGCGAGCTGGACGTGCGCTTCTGCGTTGGCGCGTGCCCGCGGCACTTCCGGCCGGCCAGCGCGCACGCACAGGTCAAGGCGCGCCTGCACGGTCTGGATCCCCACGCCGCGCCTGCGCCGTGCTGCGTGCCCTCCAGCTACGCCCCGTTGGTCGTCCTGCGCCGCGGCAGCGACGGCGGCGTGACGCTCACGCCCTTCGACGACCTCCTCGCCAAGGCCTGCCACTGCGCATGAGCCGGGACTGCCAGGACCCAAGGAGGCCCTGCCACTGCGCGTGCACTTCCCCGCGAAGTGGGCGGGGCCCAGTGGTCCTCACCTGTGGCAGGTGCTGGCGCTGGGACCCCCTCTCTGCTCCACCCCCACCCCCCACACACAGCTTTATTTATGAGTCTGTATTTATTGCTAATTTATTGGAGTGTTTTACCTGGGAACTTGCGGGCTGGTCAGAAAACTATTTATTTCTACTGCTGGTAATAAAAGTGAAATGGCTGAGCAGGCCCCTGCGGTGTCCAGGGGGGCCCGTCCCCGCGCTGCCTCCGGCTTCTGGTATAGGGCTGACCGGGAAGGTTCGGGAGTGTGCGGCCGGCGCCCGAGGCCCAACGTTGCCGTCTGTGCTTTTCCGTCTCTGATGTGTCACCCACTCTCTCCTGGGTCTCGGTTCCCCTCGTTTGTCGTCATCACTCAGTCCCCTCTGCGTACCGGTCTGGGTTCCATTCTTTCTCTCCCCACCTCAGAGCCTGCTGTCCAAGCTCAGGCAGCCCGGAGCCAAGACCAGGTCTGAGCAAGTCCTCAGCCATGGCTGTGTGACACTGCCCCAGCCTCATCAGTCACTCCCATGATAACTGCTCCTCTGTGCTCTCATATGCAAAGAGCAAGCACAAATAAATAGGAATAGTTTCATGCACAGGGTGTTTCCCAGCCCGTATAGTGTTCACATTTAGGATGCTGGAATTGCTGAAATATGCCAAACCCAGGTCCCCCCCACCCCCAACACCTGTGTGTCAACGCTGAAAGGCTCTGGGCAGGAACCCGCGTGGGGGTCTGGGGGGCAGAGGACCCACTTCCAGCTGTGAGGGGTACCCCTGTGATCCCCGCCACCCAGAGGCTTACCTGAAAGACTGCAGGTGCCCCAAATGCATTCAGGAACCACCCACTCGTTGCCAGACTCTGGTGAACCCTGAGGATATGGGTGTAAAAAGGCAGAAAAGACCACCTGCCCCGGTGGGGCTCGGCTGAGTGAGGGAGACAGATAAGTACAAAGGCAAATTGTAAGAAAAGGACCGATTGTGGTAAGGCTTGTGTAAAGGATTCGACCCAGGTGAAGGGCTATTGAGCAGGGGGCAGAGGTGATTGAGAAGGGAGGGCTGGGGGTCCCTCCCTGGGGAGGTGGTGTTTGAGCTGAGAACTGAAGGGGGAAAGGCACGAAGGAGTGAATTGGGTGAGGGACACTCTGGGCAGAGGAAGCAGCAGATGCAAAGGCCCTGCGGTGGGCCAAGAGGCAGGCGAGGGCTGGGCCTCATGGGTGACAGTGAGGGGTGTGGGCTCATTTTATGAGCAATAGGGAGCCATGCAGGGTGTGTGAGCAGGGGAGGGGCGGGATCTGATTTATGCCAGGAGGAATGGTTGGGGGCAGGATGATGGGGGATAGAGTAATGTAAGGACCCTCAGAGGCTCCGCTCTCCCACCTGAGCCACTTCCTGGTGTCGGAAAACCCCAGGGCGCCCCGAAATTAAACTGCATAGCACGATAACCCTGAGCCAGCAGGCTCATCGGCACCACTGCGTTTATTTAGCACCGCCTGCATGCAATGGCTGGCTTCCTGTCCCTGCCCAGCTGGCTTCCTGTCCCTGCCCTGCTGGCTGCTTGCCGGGGCCTCTCCTTGGCCCTTTCTGAGCTAATGGCTGAGGAAGGGGTTGGGGTGGGGGCTGCAGAGGCTCTCTGCACCCCAGGGGTGCTCGTCCCCCACACCCGTTCCTCAGTAGGGGCGGCTGAGGCTGGGGGGCCGGATACCCATTGTCCTGGATGGGCAGCGGCTCAGTGGCCCGGGACCACGTACTCCTCTTCGTCTGGCGGGGCCTGGCCCAGTGACTCCAGGTTACAGTACACGGGATGGGAGTCGTGACCCGGGCCCTCGTAGTTCATGTAGAAGTCCTGCTCCAAAGCCCTGTGAGGACAGATGGGCAGGCTCAGGCCTCAGGGCCGGGCCTCCGACCTTGCCCTGGGCTGTCAACTTACAGAGGCAAAGAAAGTTCCATGCAGCTGGGGCCTGCCCTAATATTTACAGATGGGGAAACCGAGGCAAAGGGCAGTGTCCTGACTCCCAGCCCTGCCCATCTTGCTTGGAGAGCAATATTCATATGGATGGCAGCCTACCTCCATAGCATCCTAAGCCCACCACCTGCATCTTGTCTGCTCCCCAATTTGACTAAGAGGTGTCTATCAGTCATTCACACTCTAGTACAAACTACTCTAAACACATAAGTGCTTTCAAGGGGATGGACAGGACTGGGAGCCAGTCTTTGTTTCTTGCTTCTGCTTCTGACTTGGGCAAGCCACTTCCCTGACTCTTGAGGCCTCCGTTTCCACAGCTGTAAAATGTAAGACAGGAAGGGCACATAATTCTAGGCGGACTGATTTTGGAGGCTGGGGGCAAGAGAAGAACAGGCCCTGTGTCCTTGGCGACAGCAGGGCTGAGGCAAGCATCCAAGACGCGGCTGCCGCCTTCGGGAGGTGAAATCCTTGGGACCGCAGACCACTTCTGCTTTCAGTTATTTGCATCTGCTTTGCATCATCCTCCTTTCTCCCCACAGCCTCCCACCAGCACCCCTGCCTCCTGGCTTGGATTCTACTGCCCTGGCCGGGCCCTTCCTGCATAGACCCTCCCTGGCCTCAGCGCTCACATCTCTCAAGCCTGTGCCCTCTCCCAGCCTTTCTGGCCATCTGTCCCAGGAATGCCCACATGGCTTTATGCAACCGGGCAGGGGACTTATCCTTCCAGGTCCAGCAGAGTCCTTCAGTGGCATCGGGCCTGGCGGGGAGCGGGTGCACTCTGCCATCCCTTGTGCTAAGGGAGTTGGGAGCTGGGGGACTGTCCCCGTTTCACAGAGGTTTGGGGCAGCCTGAGGCAGGTGATGAGGCCACGGACCACAGGCCCCTCCCCGCCTGGGCACCGAGAAACTGGGTTTGGAGGTCGCGGAGACAGGATGCAGGCCGCACACCCGAGCTCACCTCCTGCCCCAGCCCCGCCCGCAGGGGCCGCGTGACCCCATTTCACAGACGAGCAAACCAAGGCCCAGAGCGGGGACGCTGCTGGACCGCGGGGGCCACTCACCTGGACGCTGCAGTCGGCAGGCCCAGGAACACGTTCTCGTAGTCAGAAGCATGGGGGCCGGGCGGGACGGCCGCGGGGCTCTTGGGGCGGGGGCTGCGGGTGCCGTACCGCGGCTGTCGGCTGGAGCCAGGCCGGGGCACATCTTGGGCAGCCCGAGGTTTGCCCGGGTCCCGGCCACCGGCCGCCAGGCGTCCCCGCCACATCCGGGCCAGCAGCAGGCCGACCACGGCAGACCCCAGGAGCAGGCCACCGCTGGCCACCAGGGCGCCGATGGTTGCTGGGCCCAGGCCGGGGGGACAGCCGGCCTCCAGGAAGGCCGAGAGGTTGCGCCAGGTGCCGGCTGCGTCCAGGCACTGCAGGGGCGACTGGCTGGAGCAGTTGAGGCGCCGGGCCTCGTGCCAGGCCGCCAGGCCACAGCCGCAGTCAGCTTTCAGGTCGAGGTCGCAGCGCGTGGCCAGCGCCCCGTCCACGCGGCCCAGCTGGTTCCCGGTCACGTCCAGGACTTGCAGCTGCCCCAGGCCGGCGAAGAAGGGCGGCGGGAGCTCGTGGAGGCCATTGTGGGACAGGTCGAGGAGGGCCACGTTGCTCGCCTGCAGCGACAGGTTCCAGGGCAGGTGCAGGCTGAGGCCACTGAAGTTCAGGCAGGAGCCGCTGAAGGCCTCACCCCAGTCCACTGCCCTTGAGGACACGTTGCAGGACAGTCCCCAGCTGCCCGGCTCAAGCAGCAGCAGCGACAGCAGCAGCAGCGCCCAGGCCAGGGCGCCCCCCATTTGAGCGACCTAGGCAGGCACAGCGGGGAAAGGAGTTTGCCACTCCCACCACCTGTGTGGATTTTTCTTCTTTTAAACCTCAGATCTGCTCAGGCCATTTCCGAGATGGTAAAGCCAACCCCCTGGCTCTTCACCTCTGCGTGAACCTCAGCTACCTGCCTCCTCCACTCCCACTGGGGGATGGGTACCAAACCCGTCATGCTGGGTGGGTTGGGGACCAAAGAAGAGACAGCTGGTCCAGGTAGACCCCTTCCCTGGATCCAGATAAGTCTATATTACCAACATGTGGGGCTGCCCTTACTGGCCCTGACGGCACCTAAGCAAATGAGCAGCAGCCCCAGGAACTCCCCACCCTGGACCCGCAAATTTTCTCCCTGAGCTGTGGGCACGGGGAGGTCCCTCTGCTCCCGGCTCCTGCCACCTGCCCAGAACCAAGGTCCCACAGCCCCACCCACCTTCGCTGTCCCACCGCCAGCCTCTGCCTCGGTGTTGGGGACTGCAGGCCGTGGGGCAGATCCTGCACCCTCAGCGGTCCACTGCGGCCCCTGGTTCTCCCTGGGCTCTGCACCCTGCAACTGGAGGGAAGAGGAACTGGGGTCCAGGCGGAGTGCAGAGGGGAAGGATGAAGAGACCGGGACACGCCCCCCCCCCACCACAGGGCCTCGGCCCGGTTCTCAGGGCAGGGGGAAGGGCAGCCCTGTCCCGCTTCCTTCTGGCTGGAACCCGAGTCAGCGCGTCCCCACCCCAGGCACCTGGGGAACCTCACTTCGTCAACTTGCTCCCTGGCCCCAGCTCAGATCACTCCCTACATTTATTTATTCACTCAAAAATCATCACTGCTGCTGGGCCTGGGCACTCAAGAAGCCACACTTCTGCTCAGGTCCTCAAAGAGCCCCCAACTTGGGAAGGGACAGTGCTAGACACAATGCCTTCAGCCCCACAGGGTCAGAACTGGGACCAGAGGCAGGGACAGGGGCCTGGAGGAGGGGGCATTAGAGTCAGGGCTTCAACACATGGGTAGGAGTTTGCCAAGAAATCCTAAAACCCACTTTGAGGTGGGGCTGGGGTAGTGGCTGCGTCTCTGAGATCTGGAGTCCCCCCAGAGTTGAGCTCACACTCATGTGCCATGCTTTTTCTGACTGGAGGGGGCTGTGGGAAAGGCTTCCTGAGTTGGGGGGGGGGTTGAGGCTGGGGCCCGAAGGATGAGTCACGGTGGCCAGGCAGACATGAGCACATGGCAGATTCCAGGCAGAAGGCAGAGCTGGACAGAGGCCCAGCAGCTTGATGAAGCAGGGCTGGCGGGGCGGTGGCTGGGGGCGGGGAGGCTGGGGGAGGAACTGGTGGCGGGGGCAATGGGGAACCATGGCAGGTGCAAAAGCAGGGGTGGGGCGCCGGGTTGGAAAGGTCCGTCCGGGTGTCTGGAGGTCGGCAGCCCCAGCACGGGGGGCCAGGCCAGCCCAGGGCAGGTGGGATGAAGGGGAGGCTGGGGAGGCTGTGGGCAGGGGGCCGGGCAGGGGCTCAGGGCCTCGCTGGGTCCCGGCACCAGGCAGAGCAGGGCAAATCCATTCCGGACCCAGAATCACCTGGTGGCCTTAGCTTCTCCATGCCTTGGCTTCCACGTCTGTAAGATGGGGTGGATGTGGGAGCAGTCTTCCACGCTTCTCCCCACCTGCGCCTCCTCCCCTGCTGTCCGCCGACGTGGGGGGCAGGTGAAGGTCACCTGCTGCTGGGACGTCACAGCTCCCCGGCACCCTCGGCTCCCTGGCACTCACTGGCTTGGGCCGGGCTGCAGGTTCGCGGGACACCCTGGGCGTACCAGGGCCTCAGCAGAGACACAGGCGAGTGTGCTGCACAGATCTCCACCTCCCGCGGCTGGGGGTGCGCAGAGAGGGATGGGGGGGGCCTCGGGCTGGACGGACGTTGTGAACACACCACATTGTGAACACGCCGAAGGCCCCCAAAAGGTTTGCTGTAAAAAATGGTAAGTTTTATGTCATGTGTATTTTATCACAATTTAAAAAAAAAAAAAAGAGAGGAAAGGAAAAACAGCCACAGGTGTGAGGAGCTACCAGAGAAAAGCAAACGGCCTCAGGGCACGACCTCACACCCTAAAAACGAAACTGCAGATCTCCATCCAGCAATTAAGAAGGACTGTTCATTCCCTCCACCAACATTTATTAGGCTCCTGTTGTATGCCAGGCACTGGTCTGGGACCTATGGATACAGCCATGGACAAAACCAAATCTCTGCCCCCATAGGCCTCGTGCTTTATTCTGGGATACAGAGTGTGAGCGGGGGCATCAGGAAAATACATAAAGTGACAAGTGGCGGTGAGGGAGTCAGAGAAAAACAAGCCAGGAGGGCAGGGAGAGGCACCCTCCAAATGGGGGAGTCAGGGAAGCCCTATTGAGAAGAAAGCACCTGGGGGGCAGGGGGCACAGGGAAGAGCATCCAGGAGTGGGAAACGCACGTGCAAAGGTCCTGAGGTGGGAGCTGGAGCACAGAGCGGAGGCCTCCAAGATGAACCCTCGGTGAAAAGAGCAGCAGATAAATAGATGAGATGCTGAAGAAACTGGATTAGGCAGGAAAGGCAACGTGTCCTGGCTGCGTCTTAGCGGGGTCTGGGTGGGAGGGCCGCCTCACCCGCCCCTTTTGATTTTAGAATCTCATCCGGTCATATGAATGTCAACCGCGGTCAACATATTCCATGGACGAACAAACCAGCAGCCAGAGGGCGTGAGCCGGGCTGGGGGTGGGGGGTGGGGGGTGGGGGGTGGGGGAAGTGAGAGGATGGCCCGGCTGCTGCAAGGCTCCAGACTACAAGAGGAAACGCACAAAGGGGGAAGCGCCAGAAACAGCGCAGGCGGCGGAGCTGGGGCCCAGGTAGAGCAGGGCTGGGGGCCCGGGAGTCTTGGGGCTCTGAGGCACCCTGGGGTCGGGGCCTCCTGCAGCCCCAGCCAGCTGGGAGTGGCAGTTCTGCGCTCTGCAGACCCCCAAGCTGAGGGGGTCCCAGGATGCTTCCTGAGGGCCCACCCCTGTACCCCCAAGTCCTGAGAACCCAGACCTGGGTGAGTCCCGGCAGGACGGAGACCCCAGAGAGCCCCCTGAGACAGCCAGAGATCCTTGGAGATCCGAGGCCCCCAGAGACCCACAGAAATACTCAGAGACCTTCAGAGACCCCCCGAGACCCCAGGCACCGAGAGATCAGGTTTCTTGGGGAGTTTCCTGGGACGGTCCCAACCCAGGGCCTCTACCTATCCCCGAAACCCCCAGGGTTGCTGGCCCCCACCCTGGACACCCCCATGGCCTCTGTCCAACCCCCAGATACCCCCGGGGCCTCTGCCCCCCCCCAGACACCCCCAGGGCCTCCACCCCCAGCACCCCCAGCTCGGGCTCAGCCCCTGAGCAGATGGTCCTGAGCCCTGGGGGTCAGATCACCCCTCACTGCCCCCCTCCCCCACATGCCTGCTGCCCTGAGCCTGACATGGTCAGTGGGGGCAGGGGGAGGGGGAGGGGTGCAGGGCAGAGGTGGGGCCTTCAGCCAGGTCTGGGGTGAAGCCAGAGCGCGGGCAGATGTCCCCACATTCCTTCAGCACATGCCGTCAGGGGCTGTGTGACCAGACAAAAGCGTCTTAACCTCTCTGGGCCCTGGCTTCCTGTTATTAACAGCTGTGTGTCCAGTGGAGGAGCAGGTCGTGGGGACTCTAGGGGTTGGGGCGGCCGGCGCTGGCAGAATGTGGGTCCTTGGCTTTTCAAACGCAAGGGGCGGCCTTGTCCTTCTCTCTGGGTTCTGGCAATTTCCAGCTCCAGCCACCCCCGCGGCCCCTCCTTGCTCCGTGCTTTTCTCCAAGGAACAAGTGGCCAGGTGCCCCCCCTTAGCCACAAGCAGCCCCAGCCAGGGGCCACACCCCGGAATGGATGAGGTGGCAAGGTTTTTCTGGGGTGCACAAGAGGGCAGGGGCGCCTCCCCCCGTCCCAGGAGGGTGTGGTGACACAGGCAGCCCATGCAGCAGTTGACCCTTTTACAAACTCTTAAATAACGGCCACAATGACAGCAGGCTCCCGCTGCCAACGCCCCATCAACCCGTCGAAGTGGAGAGTGTCAGCGCCGGTTTGCAGAAGGGGAAACTGAGGCACGGTGGGTTTGCTGGGCCAAGTGTCCTGGTTGTGGCCCCTGCCGTGGCCCGGGTGGGGGTCAGGGGGCATTTGACTTTATTTTCTAGGTCTTGTCCTTGGTAAGACTTCATTCACTCCAGGTGAGGAAATGATTGTGTGCTGAGGGAAAAAATTAAACAGCTTGGAAGTCCGGAGAAGGGCCTGTCCACGGAGGCCCTGCCAGGGCGAAACTAACCCACAGATCAAAAGAAAAAAAAGGGGAAATGGAAAGGAGAGGGGTAGGACGCGCTCGAAATGGGAACAGCCTTGTTTTCTGGGCTGCGGAGAAGTGAGGGCGTTTTCCCCTGTGTAGTCCTCCTTTTTGGCCATGAAAGAACTCAGCAGATGAAGATGGAAACACGCACATTTGGAAGTTGACTTGGGGTGCGGTCAAGCCCGGGAGAGGCAAACCAGATCCCCAAGCAGGAAACCCGGGTGTCAGGGCGACTCAGGGGCGCCGAAGATGTTGGCCCGCGGGCCGCTGCTGCCCCCGTGTGGCCACCC
Organism: Tamandua tetradactyla; assembly: GCF_023851605.1. Lineage (NCBI taxonomy): Eukaryota > Metazoa > Chordata > Mammalia > Pilosa > Myrmecophagidae > Tamandua > Tamandua tetradactyla. Next base: position 96,145,185 of record NC_135337.1, on the reverse strand, counting down.
TTGGGGACAGATGTTTAGTCCATTTGTTCAGCAACAGGAATTTATGGAGCGCCTGCTGTGTGCGGGGTGGGGGGCACACAGCACTGAACAAAAGACCAAAACCCCCCGCCCTCCCGAGGCTCACGTTCCAGCAAGGGGGAAAGCCAACCAAACTAACTGAAGTACCTTCAAAACTAAACAAAACAGAGGTTTCCAGGAAAGCCCAGCGGGACAACGTGCTGGAGGGGGTGCCTCCCCGGGGTAGGAGCTGGGGGGCTGTCCCGGAGCTGTGTCGCCCCCCCACCAGTCGCAGCTTTGGGCGGCTGACGTGCCGGAGGTCCCCTGCTCCCCGGGCTGAGCTCAATTTCCTGCTATTTCCCCCTGCCTGGGGCTTCTCGTGGCCGCTGGAGGGGCCTGAGGTCCAGCCCCGGGACGCTCCGTGTCCTGCACATACCAAAAACGGGACGGCTTTTAAAGGGGAGAATTGTTAAGGTGCAGTTTACAGTTCTGAGGCCGTGAAAATGTCCCAATTACAGCAAGGCTACAAAACTGTCCAAACGAAGGCACCACCCAGAGGTCGCCCTCCATCAGGAAAGGCCAATGACGGAAAGGGTTCTTCTCTCAGCCTGGGGACGGGGGGCACCTGGCAAGCGTGGTGACTCGGAGACCTGCGTCTCCAGGCATCTTGCGTCGTGGAGCTCCCCGGGGCGTTTTCCTTCTGCACCTCCAGAGGTCTCCGGCTGTGTGGGCTCTGCACACAGCTCTCCCGTGGCTCTGTGGCTCTCTCCCTGATGCTCCCTCTTTTGAAGGATTCCGGGAAACTCATCAAGCCCCACGTGGCATGGTGGGGCCCCAGCTCCCCCCGATCCAAGGTTAATACCCACAATGGGGTGCTGCACATCTCCGCGGAGATAACCTCATCGGGCCTCCAGCCAGCAGTGCTAAATCGGGATTAAAGGAAACACTGCCTGGGGAGAGGGACAGGACCCAACACGCCTCTCCTCGGGCACACCATCCTTCCAAGCCCACGCAGTGGCGAGTCCACACGGCCGCGGCAGTCCCTGGAGCCTTCCTGGGCAGCGGGGACAGCTCCCCGGGGCCACACCGCACAGCTGCTGTCAAACTCGTGGGGACAGATCACGCCATGCGTTGTCACCCCTGGGACATGTGTGACTCAGTTTTACGGCCCCTCATGCGCTTGATTCCCGGTGTGGCCGCCAGGCCCCCTTCGCCCACGGGGAAAGCAACTTTCCCTCCCGCCGTCTAGCCAGCCCCAAGTCTGCGCTGGGACCCCCCTTTCAATCTTCCTTTCTGGTTGTCTTCCGAATCGTGGGCTTTTCAGAAGGGCCGAGGATCACATAGGAGCTGCCTGGGCACTGAAGAGGCTGGGGCGGGGGGGTGTCTCCCTACCTTTCCCTCCTCTTAGCGGTGCGAGGCCGGCATCACAGCCCCCTCGGGTGGCACCGCTGTCCCCCTGGGGGGAACCCTGCGGGCTCTGTGACTCCATCCCGGGCTGGGCATGCCACCTCCCTTCCCACCTGCCCCGTGCACCTGCAAACCTCACAGGCGCCCCTGAGTCCTGCTAATGGTTTTTAATTTTTTTATTTTAATGCAATTTCATTGATATGTATTATATATTCACATACCTTATCATCAAAGTGTACAATCAATGGTTCACGGTGTCATCCTATAGCTGTGCATTTACCATCACAATCGACTTTTTCCTTTTTTTGTGAAAAATAACATTATTACAAAAAAGCAATGAATGTCAAAGCACAGCACCACAATTAGTTGTAGATCATATCTCAGAGTTTGACATGGGTTACAATTCCATAATTTTAGGTTTTATTTCTAGCTGCTGTAAGATACTGGAGACTAAAAGAGATATCAATTTAATGATTCAGCATTCACATTTGTTTGTTAAACCCGACCTTCTCTGTATGACTCCACCATCACCTTTGATCTTTCTCCCTCGCTTTAGGGGTGTTTGGGCTCTGCCCATTCTAACTTTTTCTTGTTGGAAGGGGCTGTCACTAATGTCGGGTAGGGGGATGGAACTATCTGGTGTTCTGGAGAGGCTGGGCTAGGTTTCAGGACTTATCTGGACCAGGAACCCATCTGGAGGTTGTAAGTTTCTGGAAAGTTACCCGACTGGGTGCAACTGTCTGCACGCTTTCCAGCAGCTGGGGCAGGGCCCTGCAGAGGGCAAGGAGGTCAGGCCCCTGCAGTGCCCGGGGAGAGGCCACGTCCGGGACCCTCCAGCCCGCAGCTGCACTGACTTACGTGTCTGCGTGTTTTTAATGGGGAATCAGATGACGCTGTGTTTCGGTTTGCGACAGCAGAGAAAATGTGATACACCTGGAACGGGCCGGCCTCTGCCACGCACCGTGTTAGCTGACAAGCTCACGGTTCAGAGGCCCTGAGAACATCCAGCCCGCAGCCTCAAGCGAGGCCCCTGCAGCCGGGAGGGCCCGGCCGCATCTGCCGCCCCTGCACTGCCCGCTTCCCTTGCTCCCGGCGTTGGGGTGCCCTTCTCTCCAAAGCTCTGCAGCGCTCTCTTCCGTCTTTCATCCTTAAGCTCACGTAAGAGCTGGACGCCGCCCAGATAAACGAAATGGCCCCACCCAGGGGGACGGGTGCAAGGAGCGTGATCCTTTCTGGGGTATGCAGCGGCTGCACAACATGGCAGCGTGAGATGAGAAACAAAATCTCAAAATGAATACAAAGCACAGGAGAGTGTTGCCTGAACCGTAAACTGTAACGTAAATTTCTTTTCTTTTACAAAAACCACTTTCCTTTCACCGGCTGTAACCAAGCACCAGCTGAGGCCACGCGTGAGTCGGGGGGGATGTGGGGGTGCTGTGCTCTCCACGTGGTTTTTCTGGAAGCCTACAACTTCTCTTATCAGACATTTATTTAAAAACCTAACAACAAAAGACATGTGGCTGCGCAGTGCCACCCGCCGTTACCGTGGCTGGTGACGCTACCGCCATCTGTGCACTCCGGGCCTCTCTGGGGCCACCGTGGGGCTCGGGTGGCTGGGACAGACCCCCAACCTGCTCAGGCTCGGCCCTGGCGTGGCCGGATCCCGCGAGGGGTCCCCAGCTTTAGGTCCGGGGTGTCCTGCCTGGCATCCCATGCTGAGCCGGGCGCCCCTTTTCTCGTGGTCTGCAGGTTTCTGCTTCCGACGTCCCCCAAGAGGCCATGGGATGCTTTGGGAGGCGGGTCCCGGGGGTCTCAGCCTCTACCTCGTGCTCTGCGACCCCGGGACCCCCCCGAGGTGATGCCCTGCAGCCCTGTGGCCGCTCCAGCCGGGCCAAAGCCGTCCCATCGTGTGAGGGGCATCCCTGTATTGCCCGGGTGCGCCACAGTGAGCCCCCAGGGCCTCAGGGTCACCAGCTGGTCGGCGCAGCGCGGGGGGGCCCCGAGATCCGTGGGGGGCATGTGGGACGCTCGCTGCATCTCCCGAACCATTTTAGGCTTTTTAACTCCAGGACCCCGTGGCGGGACGAGAAGACGGGCCTGGCCAAGGCGCCGTTCGTCCCTGTCCTGGTCTGGGACTCCGAGTGCCCGAGCTGCAGGTGACCTGTCCCCCAGCACGACGCTAGGACCGCGCTGCGCCCCGAGTGCGCCCAGCCGGAGGAGACGGGGGTGTGTGTGTGTGTGGAGGGTCTGCACCCGCCCGGCGCTGGACCAGCTCTGCAGCGTGCAAGCAGGAGGCGCAGGGGCGCAGGGCGTGGGTCAACCGTGGGTCCACCCTGCCCGGTACAGCCGGGGGGCTTCGCCCGGGGGGCAACAGTGCAGGTGCCATGGGTCCTGGCCGGTAGGGTACGGCCACGCTTCGGAGGACCAGAGTGGGGGCCGAGCTGGTGCCGGAGCTTCGGGGACATTGCGCCTGGAGGCGGGCTGGGGTGCTCCGGTTTGGGGGGCGCGGTGGCCAGGGGTCACGTCCCATGTGGGTGGTGAGCGGAGGGGAGGCGCTGCTGGGACACAGCTGCCCCTGGGGTTCCCGCTCCCTTTGCCCTGTGTCCCTTCCTGGGAGCTGCTTCCCGGGGGCGTGATGGTGTTAGCCAGTTCCCAAGGGAAATGGGAAGCTGGGACTGCTGGAGCAGGGCGAGGCTGTCACCTCTGCAAGGGAGGGAGCGCCAGGCAGACAGACCGATGCAGGGGAGAAGGCCACGTGGTGGTGGCCTAGAACTGCCACTCCCCTGCAGAATCCCAGCCGCGGCCTCCTGCCCCGGGTGGGGGTGTCCCCCAAGGTTTGAAGCTGCCTGGCTGCATCGTGGGGCCTGGTCACGGCCTCCCTGGGAGGCGAGGACAGGCTGCCCCAGGGGCCCAGGCCATCTGTACCCCCTGCACCCCCTGGCCAGGCAGTGGTCCCCCCGGCCCTCCTGACTTGCCAGCAGCTGCTGGTACACTTTGGGTTGTAAGTTTTGTGTTGCATTTAGGAAACGACCCATAATTACAGCTTCTGAAAGGAGGCGCAGACTCCACTTCCAGCTCAGCTCTCTGGCCTGTCCCTGTCCCGCGCTCCCCCACAACCCCTGATTTTAATGAAGAAGAGGAGGTGCAGGGGCATCAGAAGCAGCCACAGTGGCAAGAGCCCTGACCTCCAACACTCAGGGCCCTCCCTTATTTCCTCACAACAGTGACAGGTGCAACAAAGGGTGGAAGCCCAAGAATCCAGGGAGGAGGGGGGCTGTGGAGGGAGGGGAGGCTTTGAGGAGGGGGCGGGGGGGGGGGGGGGAGCCAACAGCTGAGGCAAGCTTGGCAGACAGGGGTGGGGGAGCCGGGTTCGGAAAGAGCAGGCCGCAGCCCTTCAAGGGAGTGCAAAGGCCCTGAGGCCCGTGGGAAGGGCTGGAAGGAGCGAAGGGGCAGGCTGGGCCCCTTCTCTGGGGCGCCCCCAGACCTACAGGCTGGCCTGCTTTTCCTTGGAAACCGTGCGTCCTAGACTGGGGGTTCTAGGACTAGACGTGTCCCCTAGACTGAGGGGGTGTCTGTCTCGCCACTGCCCACCCCAAGAGGGGAGACCCTGCCTGGCACGCTAGGGAAAACTGGAGGGGGCTGCAACCAGCTATAACCCCGCCCCCACCCCGCCCCGCCTCCTCCGCTCGGAACTCCCTCTTTGCTACCTCCGGGACCACCCCAGCTCCCAAGGCCCGCTGCCCTCTGCTCGGCCCCGCCGGCCCCTCGCTCTGCCTCCGACCCCTGAGCGCGTCCCTACCTCAGGACACTTGTCCTGCCGGACCTGCTGTGAACTGTTTCCACATCTCTCGGATCCACCCCGCCTCTTAATTTTTTTAATGTTGTTTTCTTTTTCGCCCCCTCTGGTCGCGGGGGCTGCGGAGGGAGGCCCTTTCGGGGGGGCCGCTCCCACGAGGCGCGCCCCGGGTTGGGTGCGCACCACTCGGCCTCCCGGGTGCCCGTGGACACGCAGCGCGCTCTGCTCCCGCTTTCCCGCCCGGCCCTTCTGTGTTTGCGGGTCTGTCCCGTCGCCAGGAGAGCCGCGCGGCGCTCCCCGGAATGATCCCGCTTCCTCCTGCGGCGTGGGACGCGCTTCTCCGCGACGGCGGCCACGTGGCCCGCTGGGGCCCCAGCGCCCGGCACACAGCGGGCGCTCAATAAAGGAAGGAGAGAGCGGGACGCGCCCAGGACGCACAGCCGGGAAGCGGCGGGGGTGGGGGGCCCCCATCTGTCACCAACGCGACGCCTGACTCCAGGGAGCCACGGCCTCTCCGGGTGGCGGCGGGAGGGGCCCCGCGGGGTGCACGGGAAGACGGGGAAGAGGAAGCGAGGGGAGGGGCGGCCCGCTGGGCAGGAAGTGGGCGGGGCTGCAGCCCCCTCCCTCAGGCCCCGGCCCCTGCGGGAGGAAGCGTGGCCCGCGCGCCGGGGCCTTTCTCTCCGCGCGCTTGTAGATGGAGCGCCTCCCGGCTTCCCAGCGGGGCCCCTAGGGGGAGGCCTGCGGGGTGGGGACTCGGCTGGCAGCGGGACGGGCGCTCCGTAGAGAGAGACCCGGGACACCCGAACCCACGGCCCCCCACGCTCGGCGGCTCACGCGCGACCTCGCACAACGCAACCGCCGCGGGCACGACAGCGGCACCGCTGGGCCGGGCCGGTCGCCCGGGCGGGGACCGTTTGCTGGGTGCCCACCATCCCCACCGCGCACGCGGGACCGCGGCCTTGCGCGCGCGCGCACAGAAAGATCTCCCACAGCCCATGTTCACAGTAAAAAGCTTACAGATCCGGGGGTGCAGCCCCAGTTCCGCACACGGGGGCGTGCGCACGCCCACGCCGCCCTGTCCCCCGTGCCCTCCCCCAGTGTCCGCCCCACTGAGTCCCGCGGGGGGATGGTCAAAGGGGGACGCGCCCCGTCCTAGTGACCCCAGCTGCCCCCGGTCAGTGCCTCCTGCTGTCGCCGTGGGTTGGCACGGGGTGGCGCGGGAGCAGCTCGTATGGTGCGGCTGTGCGGTGCGGGGGTGTCCCCGGTTGTGTACCTGTATAGTGTGTGGCCTGGGGAGGCCCCAGACGCCTGAGCCCAGGTGAGCGCCTCGGGAAGGGACTGCGTGGGCCCTTTGCCGGGGCATGGTTATGAGTACGCGCCTGTGGCAGTGCTGGGACCCGCAGGTGTGAGTTCGAGCTTTTGTGCGGGGGCCGTGGGCTCTGGGGTCCCCCTGGGTGGGTCCTGCGAGGGGTGACCCGTGGCCGTGCGCGGGGCCGGGCCGACTTCTGTGTAGTTAGTTCTGTGCTGTGAGTGTGGCCGTGGTCCCGGGTGTACCCCCGGGGTGTAGAGCAGCTCGGGTGGCCGGTTCCGATTGGGGTGTATACGGGAAGCCGCATCCCACGGTGACCGTGCCCACACGCGCCCCAACTCCGCCCGCCACGGGCACTGCGCGCGCGCCCTCCCGCGGACACGGGGCCCACCCCCGCGCGCGACTCCGCCATCGCCCCTTTAAGAGCGGGGGCGCGGGAGTGCGCGGCGGGAGGCGGGGGTGCGCGCTTCCCGGAACAGCCGGCGCGGAGGGGAGAGGAAGGGGATCCCGCCGCAGCCGCCGCCGTCCCAGCGCGGAGAGAGCCCGGGTCCCCGCGCGGAGCTCGGGCTGCAGGGCCGGGGGCCATGGCGACGGCGCGCGCGGCCTGACAGGGCGGGCGGCGGGGGCAGCATGTACGGCAAGGGCTGCAAGGGCTCGGCTGCGCCCTCCGACAGCCAGGCCCGCGAGAAGTGAGCGCGGGACGCGGGGCCCCCGAGGGCGCGCGCGAGTGGAGGGGCGCGCGGGACCCGACCCGCGCCAGACTCGCGGGGGCTCGAGGGGTCGCGAAATCTGCGGGGTCGCGCGGGACCTCCCCTCGGGGCAGCCTGGAGGGCGCGGGGCCGCGTGCGCGGGCGACGTTGGCTGCCCTGGGACCCCCGCGCCTCCGGAAAGGTTGGAGAGGGTCCGGGACCACCGAGGGCGCCAACCCAGCCCCGCGCGGCCACCTGTCGGGCCCCGGGAGGGTTCGGCCCCGCGCCCCCGCTCCTGCTTACAGCGCGCGGGCACCCTCGTGGGGCGACCCTCGGGTCTGGGGGCGCCTGCCGCAGAGGGCACCCAGCTTTGCGTCCTGGCGGCCTCCCTCAGGACCCCAGAAATTGGGCCGGCCGAGGTGGGGAGCAGCACCCAGAGCCGAGGACTCGCTCCCCTGGACCTGCCTTTTCCTGGCTGAGCCGCCGCGGGTCGCGCTTGGCCCCAACCTGGGGTCCATCTGGGGAAGGGGTTCTTGGAGCTGGAACCCGGGCGGCCCTCCCAGTCCGTGTCCCAGCGCCCTTGGGCGCCAAGAGGTTTTGAAACTCACTTCACACACACAGACGCACACACACACCGCGGTTGCAGGAGTCGGGTGCAGAGATGAGGTGGAGGGAGCAGCTTCCCAGTAGCTGTGGGCCCTCTGGGACCCCCCCAGGGGGTGGCCTTTTCTTTTTGTTTTCCCTGTGCCTGATTTTTAAAAGTTGTATTGTGGCAATAAAAACTACAACCCGCAAAAAACCCCATTTTCACAATTTTTAAATATACAGATCAGGGTCGCACGTTCACAACATTGTATAACCATCACCACTGTTCCAGAACTTTCCAATCACCCCAAACAAAATCCCTGCACCCCTCCCGCAGGGGCTGCCTCCTGCCCTGTGGATTTGCTCCTTGTAGGGTTCCACCTCAGGGCTGCCTCCTCCTGGTAAAGCCGGGGAGACCCCGGGCCGGGAGGGGGCAGGACTCTGGCCCTTTTCAGGGCTGCCACATTCCTGTGGAGGTCCCCACCCTGTCCTACCCGCGGACTCCCCCTCGGGTGCCTCCCCTCTGGGCCACTGCGAAGAGGACACCAGGTACAAGGGTCCGCCCACTCCAGCTTGCGCCCCCCAGCCCCCACCTCACAGAGGGGCTTCAGGGTGGTGTGTCAAGCACCCCAGCAGCTGTAGGAGAAGGGGGCCCCAGCAGAGGGGCTCTGGGATCCTGGGCTGCCCGCCTGCATCTGTGCACGGGTGGCTCCTTGCTGGGGTGGCACTGTCTGCCCTCCCCCGCCAGCCTCAGGGCGTGGGGGGCTGGAGGGCCGCGGGGAGGAGGTTTTGAAAAAGGAACCCCAAGCCAGGGCATGGGGCTGTGCAGCCAGCAGACTCGGGGGCAGCGGGCGGCGTGGGGCTGGGGGTCAGGTGGGAAAGTAAGCCTGGCCGGGCGCTGCCTGGGGCAGAACACTGGGGGCACACTGGCTGAACTCCCGGGGACCTTGGGGGTCCCTGCATCTTAGGACACACACTCCACTGCCTCTGCTTCCCAGCACCGCTCTGGGGGTGCCTCTCAGCTCCGGGCATGGATCCCTTCTGGAGGGCGGGCCAGAACCCCGTGAGGGGAGACCTCTTGGCTCCCAGAACCCGTGGCTTTGCATCCAGGCCCTAAAACTTTCTCTGCAAACAGTCAGCCTGAGGCCCGGTAGCAGTGGGTGCCAAGTGCACGGCCTGTAATCCCCTCCAGGGAGGGGCTGCGGCTGGGGAATGCCCTAGGAGCACAGTGGCCCCCGGTGACCTAGACCCTGTTCTAAGGGTGTGTGTGGGGGGGGGGCAGGCCGTGGTGGCAGATAAGATGATGGAGAAAAATGGGGGCAGGGGCAAAGGTTGACATTGGCGCCTGGAGGCACCGGGCGGGGACAGCCGTTTTCCCTGGGGCAGGGAGTGGCCAGTGTGTGTGTCTTTCTATGTCTGACGGTGGGGGTGGGGTGAGCCTCCCGCTTAGGGGGTGCTTCTTAAGGGTCCCGTTTCTTCTGCCCAGCATCGGGTATGGATCTCGGGGTGCTGCCAGTGTGGTTCCCTGGGGCTCAGGAGGCACCAGGTGGGAGGGGGACCTGGGCTCGCGGTGGGTTTCCCCATGTCAGGTAAACAGCTGCACCCCAAGTCCGAGGGAGTCAGGCTGGGCACCCCGAGGGTGGCTGCGTGGCATGTCACTGAAGGTCTAGGGGTACAGAGCCCTGAAAGGGCAGGAAGGGGGAGGAAGCGGGGGCCCTGGGGCTGACGGTCTGGGTCACAAGGAGCCCAGGGTGGGCAGAGGGAACCCCGGGCAGCAGGAGGAGGTCGTGGGTGATGACAGCGGGTGGAGGAAGCCTGGGCTGGAGGTGGGGGACCCTGTCCTGTCCTGAGGACCCGGCCAGGTGCTCAGGGCCCTCAGCGCCCACCCCCTACTGTCTCCCACCCCCCTTTTCGGGGCCCCCGGAGCCCCAGGTGACGCCTCACTTACTGGTTCTCTTCCCCTTGGGGATCCGGCCTCCAGGACTCAGGCCCAGCCCCATCCTGCCCCTGGAGGCATTCAGTAGGCATCAAATGAAGGAAGCAGACCCAGAGCACACTGGCCCTGCGGCCCCAGGAGTGGGGGCTGAGAGCAGAGTTGGGGGGGCATGGGGAGGCCGGGAGGGAGGAGGAGAGCAAAGAGTGAGTCACAGGAGGTTATTTGGGGATGGGGTCCCAGGGAAGGGCAGCCACAGGGCCTACAGTATCGGGGGGTCCTCCAGGCTAACCCCCTGGAGGCTCAGCCTGGCCCTTGGGGAGCCCCCACCTTGGGGTTCCAGGACTGGATCTGGATGGGCCTGGGAGGATGCAGGAAGCCCTGGGGGCAGCTCAGGTGCCCATGGAGTGGGTAGTTGGAGAATGGGGAACCCCACGTTCATGCTGCATTTGGGAAGGTCCTTTTATCAGCCGGTGTGGGGAGGGGGCCTGGGGGGCACTGGAGGGGCCAGACAGGGTGGGGGCTAGAGAGACCCCGAGGAGCCTGGATTCCCCCCACCCCCTTGCGGCCTGTGGAGGGGACAGCACCCAGGGCCATGGGGGAGGCTTCCCCATCCCTCTTCTCCAGAGTCCCTGAGGAGAAGGCCGGGGGTGGGGGCACGGCCTCGGAGCAGGGCAGGAGGCCAATGGGGTGGCCCTGAGCCAAGGCCAGCTCAGAGTCCTTTCCCCTGGGGTCTCCACCTGGATGGGGCCGACATGCCTCAGACCACAGAGGGACTCCACCCGAGCTTGGAGGGAGGAAGGGGCTCTTGGAAGGGCTGCCTAGAGGAAGGGCCCTGGAGACTGGGGTTTTGATAGGTGCATAGGAGTTGTTTGGCTGAGCAGTTGGTGAGGCGTGGAGGAGAGGGGGGAGAGGACTGGAGGGTGACCCCAGGCGCCAGAGTGTCTGAGTCACCCCACCCGCCCGGCAGGCTGGCGCTGTACATGTATGAATACTTGCTCCACATCGGTGTCCAGAAGTCAGCCCAGAACTTTTTGTCCGAGGTAAGCCGGCCTGACCCCCCACCCCATCCACGTCTGGGTCCTCTCCTCGTCCTTTCCCCTGGCACGCAGGTGCTGGGCGGGGCGGGTGGTCGCATCTGGTGGCTGTCACTGGGGCCCTGCCCTGCGCCTCTCACCCGCCCTCCCTCTCCCCTGCAGATCTGATGGGAGAAGAGCATCACGCTAGGGGAGCCCCCGGGGTTCCTGCACTCCTGGTGGTGGTGTGTGCTGGCCGCACGGGGCAGGGTGGGGGGGGGGGGCAGCGGCAGGGCTCATGCCATCATCCGCTCCCTGTGTCCGCAGTGTGTTCTGGGACCTGTACTGCACAGCCCCCGATCGGCGAGAGGCTTGCGTGCGCCCAGGTGACAGCAAGGCCTTCCAGGACTGCATGAGCCCCGGGCCGGGGGCTGTGGGGTCGCCTCTGGGAGGGCAGGGGAGGCTTGTCCACTGCCAGCCGAGGGGCCTGCAGACCCCCCCAGTGGCCGTGGGGGTGGCAGCGTCTGGCGAGTGCGTGTGAATCCCTGAGGGTGGGGACAGGTGGGGGGCCAGGCTGGCTGGTGCCCCCTCTCTGGCCTCATTGTCCCTCGGTTGGGGGCTGGGGTAATGTGCGGGGAGGGGGGCCCTGGGGTTGTTCTGTGCTGGGAGTTCCTGGGAACCCCAGCCCAGGGTCCAGCACCCTGCCTTTACTGGGGGGGAGGGCGCGCTGCAGCTGCCATTGCATCCCCAGGGGCCCTTTCAGTCCTGGGTGGGACTGCGGGGTGGGGCCTAAGGTCTTGCTGTGAACCCCCCACGGCCCCCCAGAACAAGGCAGCCCAGCCTCCACCTCTGCACCTGGCTAGGGCGCCCCGCCCCGCAGGCCCTCCTGCCTCTCAGCACAGGGGGGGCCCCAAAACCCTGCCCAGGGGCGCAGGCCCCAGGATCCCCGTGAGGTAGTGGCCCAGGCCACACCGTCCCCCACGTGTCCCACTGTGTCCTTGGCGTCCCCTTGTCCCGGAGCTGGGACTGCCAGGAGGGGTCTGGGGGGGGTGCCTGGTGGCCTCGGCCAAGCCTTCGCCCCTCCTGCCGGCGCCTGCCCGGGGCACGGGGTTGCAGCCTCTGGGGGTGTGCGCGCTGCCGTGGGGCGTGCCGGTTGACATGGCAGCGCTGGCTCATGGAGGAGGGGTCGCGGGTGGAGTGCCCCGGTGGGCGGAGTCTGTGCACATTCTGCCAGGCCCCACCACCGAGCTGGGGGGTGCCGTCCCCGCTGATGGGACCCCAGCCACTGCTGTGTGCTCCCCGCTCCTAGGGGGCTCCCGTACCCCGCATTGCCCCGCCCTCCACGCACCTCCCTGACCCAGGCCCACCGGGCAGCTCCTGGGCCCCCACGCGGCCCGTCGTCGTGGCAACGTATAAGACACGGGCGAGACTGACGTGGGGGCGGGGCAGGGTGGGCAGGATTAACCCCGCGGACCCGGGTGGGGGCCGTGCACATCCTCCCCTCCCCCACACCAGCCCAGACCAGGAAATGCTCTGGCGCCTGGTGGGGCCGTAATGGGGGCTGCCCGCTGCGGGGACGCAGGGGTGGGAGTGGGGGGGAGGCGGGGAGGGGATGCAGTCCAGTGGGGAGGTTTGCAGTTTGGAGCTGGGGAAGGGGCCCAGCAGTGGGGGTCATGAGCTTTCCAGGGACTGGCGTTGTGGCTGGGGACGGGGTGCAGCTGGTGGGTTCTGTGCCCCACAGCCTGGCCCAGCCTTGCCGTCCTGAAGGAGCCTGGGAGTAGGAGCTGGAGAGGGGCCCGTGTCTGTGTGTGTGTGTGTGTGTCTGTCTGTCTATCTGTCTTGGGTCACAGCCCTGCAGTGGCCCCCACCTGGCTGCATCCAGGGGCAGGAAACCTGGGTTTTTCGGACTAAAGAGGGTGGGGAAGGCTTTAGGGTGAGGACAGCACGTGTACTTGGGCCCAGAGTGTCCTCGAGCTTGGGGACCCCACGCTCCAGGCAGGGCTGGGGCTGGGGTGGCTGCTCTGTTCTCCACCTACGCCTGGGCTCCTGGCCTGACATGCCCCCCCACCCCATCCCTCCAGAGTGCTGTGGCGGCCCCCAGACCCGTGATGGAGGGCATGGTCCCCGGGGACACCATGGCGGCTGGTCCCCTGCCGCCCAGTTTCTTCCAGGTGAGGCCAGAGCTGTTCTGAGTCGCTGGAGGTGGGCGCCTGCTCGCAGCAGAGGCACTGGCGGTGATGGGGGCGGGAATGTCCCCAACCCAAACTGGTTGTGTCCTAGGGACCCCTCGGCTCCCAGCCATCCCCCCCCAATCCCAGTGCCCCCATGATGGGGCCCCATGGCCAGGTAAGGAGCCCTCTGCTGGGCCCCCCCATCGGGCTCCCACCCTGTTGTGCTCAATCACATCAGGTGCCCCACTGGGCCGGGAGGAAGTGGCCCACCAGGTTGGGATGCGGGAGCCTGCAGGAATGGGGCGGCCTGCTGTACCCACTGACCCCACCGACCTCTTCCAGCACTTCATATTGTGGCGGTTCCCAGGGGCCCCCAGCCCACTCTGCGGATGCAGGGTCAGGTAAGAACGTGGGGGATAGGGGTGGGGGTGGGGTGGGGGAGCAGGTGGGGGGCGGGGCACCCCACACACAGTGCTGCTGCGCCTCTTCCACAGCCTCCCATGGGCCTTACTGGTGCCATGGACCCCTACCCCCGTGCGCAGTGAGTAGGTCCCCTCCACCCCCCCCAAGCCCCACCCCAGCCTTGCAGAACCACCACCCCTCCCCCCGCACATCCAACCCCTCCGCTGGCCTGCCTGAACCCCCTCCCGTCCGCCCCCAGTGCCTGTGGGCATGGTGGGTGTGCTGCCTCGCAGGACACTGCCCAGGACCGTTTCCAGCGTGGGGCCCCAGGTAAGAGCTGGGACATGGGGCAGGGGTGGCGGGGTGCGAAGGCTGCCCCCCACTCATGGCTGCACACCCCCGCCTTGGCAGGGCTATGGAGGTGGCTTGTGGCCCCTGCCCAGTGCCCTCGCCAACCCCAGCCTGCTCTCCATGAACATGTAAGGCCCGTGGGGGCGGGGGGGGCTGGCAGGCGAGGTGTGACCTGCTCTCTCTTCCAGGGGCCCGGGAGCACAGGGCCCTTGGACCAGCCCCAGCGGCAATTTGGTGAATCTCTGGTTGCCTGGGTGGGGGTAAGGCGCTGGGGGAAGCCCTGCCCACCGCCCAGTCACAGCTCCCCCTCGTCCCTTGGCGGCTGCACGGTGAGTGGGGCCCAGGCTGGGCCGCGGGCGGCAGGGGGTGGGGAGGGCCTTTCTCAGGGTGCCTGTCTCCCTCCCTGTGCAGGGGCCCCCCAGGAGGTGGCGGCCCCCCTGGAACGCCCATCATGCCCAGCCCTGGAGATTTGGCCTGGAAGGGGGTGTGGGCGTGGTGGGCCTCTGGCGCCCCTCACCCCATCTTGATGCTCGTTGTCTCCCCCAGACTCCACCAACTCCAGCGAGAGCATGTACCCTGTCACCCACCCCCTCGGGGCCGGGCTTGCCAGGCTACTGTGAGTGGGGATCCGGGGGTGGGGTCGGTGGGGTCCCCAGCGGTGGGAGCCCACGGCCTGCTCTGCCCACAGTTCCCGCTGGGCCCTGAGGGCCCTGTGGCCACACTGAGCACGCTGGAGCTGCACCCTGTGAACAGATCCCTGGGTGAGTGGGACGGGGTCCTCTCTGGGGTGTCCTGGCTGGACCCCAGTGTGCATCCCACGGGACCAGGGACGCGGACGTGTCTGATGGCATGTCCGTTGGTCTGTCCATTCCCAGGCTCGGGCAATGTAGACGGACTGCCGAGGTGAGGTACCATGTGCCGCGGGGGCGGGGCCTGGGCCTCAGGGTGGGGGTGGGGAGGCTGCATGCCACCCTCAGAGCTCCCCCGACGGTGTGGGCAGCCTGAGTACTGGACCGGGCATCCCGCAGGATGATGGCGATATGGCAAGTGCCGGAACCTTCCTGCACCGGTTCCCAAGCGAAAGCTTAAGCAACCACATGGCCTCCCTCTCCCGTGGTGGCATCGGGCTGGAGGGGTCTGGTGGGCACCCTCCCCATCCCCCTTGCCCAGCCCACACCCCTGTGTTACCCCCACCATCCCTCCCCGGGACCCCTGCCCCACCCCACCCCGCCCCCATCCTCCCATGGGTGGGTCCCTGCCGTTGCTGGAGCTGAACTCCACAGTGCGCCACCCTCTCTCTCCACAGTACTCACCTGGGGTGGCCAAGAGCGTGTGACAGGGTGGCTCCCTGGTCCACGCTTGGCCTCTGCACCCCTACGGGGGTGGGTGCCGGGTTCCTGGACTGTGGCCGGGTCCCTCATCACCTGGGCACCTGTACTGCTAGCTGAGGCATGGCAGGCAGGGCAGCTGGCACAAAGGGCTTTCCCATTTTATCCAAAACACAGGGACCTCAGAGACATTCTCTCCTGTGGGTTGGGGGGCCTTGTCCCATTTCCAGTCATTTGTATTTGGCCTCGGGGGCTTCCCTTCCCCCAAGAGTTGGGTCCCTTTAATAAATGTAACTTGGTTTTGGTTGCTGTGTCTCAGATTCCTTTCCCTTAGTGCACACCTCCCAAAGGGAAGAGCCCTGGGGATCCTGGCTGGTGGGGCAACAGAATTGGGTTTTGTGGAATGAGTAGGAGTCTATTGTTTGGAGAACTGGAGGTGAGGAGATGCTGAGAGAAAAGACTATGCTCAGAAAAAGGGTTGATAAATCAGATCAGGTTAGTAGATAGTGGCACCCACTTTATTGTCTTTGGGGGTCCAGAAGGGCGTGGCCAAGTGGGAGCAGGACCAATGGGGACTGGAGGGCCAGAGCCTCAGGTGGTAGCCACCTGGGATGCCTCGGCCTGCAGGTGCCCAATGGCGTCGCCAGTGCAGCCATTGGGGGCGGCGGGCGCAGACTCCTTCTTCTGGGGAACAGGGCAGGTGCGTGGCCCGGCTGGCTCCAGGCCCGGGCGCTCCATCTTGTGCTCCAGGAACATGTGGTTCTGCGGTGGCAGCCCCACACAGGCCCTGGGGGCGCCAGGACTCAGCAGGGCCCACCCATGACAGGCGGCCACCCCCACGCCCCCACCCACCCTCTGCCCGGCCGACCCTACGCGTGCACGCACCTGAGAATGTTCTCGATGCAGCTGCGCTGGCGAAAGAGCGCATTGACCACGGGGCTGCCGGGCGGCACAAGCGGCGCCTTGAAGAGGAAGCCGAGCAGCGAGAGCACCGGGTGGAAGCCCTGCGGCTCGGGGTCAGCATCGGTGCAGAAAGTCACGCGCTGGCACAGCTCAGTCAGCAGCGCCAGGTCCAGCATGATGGGCGCGGCCAGCAGCGAGTCCTGCGGACGGGGCGGGGTCAGTGCGCCAGGGGTGGGGCCAAGGTGCAGGGGCGGGGCCAAGAAGCCAGGGGCAGGACGGGCGGGCGCACCTCGCAGGTGTTGTGCAGCACCAGCGTATTGGTCCCGCCCAGCATCAGCTCCGATGTGTACTCGTCCAGCGCGCGCTTACTGTCACCCACGTACGGCACGTACTTGATGACCACCTGGGAGCGTGCATCGGGTCGTTAGGGCCCCGCCCCCCGGCCCCACCCCGACCCCCGCCCACCCCGGCCCTGCGCCCACGCACGCAGTGGTCCGGCTGCTCGCCTGGAGCGTACAGCACTGAGTTGCTGAGCACCATATCCTCCACCACGCCGCTCTTGGTCACCTCCTTGGAGCGGAACTGGGACGGTGCCGACAGGTTCTGCCCGTCGTTGTTGCCCAGGTGGTTGTAGCTCACGATGGACACTGTCTGTGGGAGGCAACGCGGCGCCCCGAGAGGTCCAGGCCCCGCCTGCCCACACGCCCGGCATGGGGGTCCCAGCCGCCCCGCCTGCACCCCCCCCCCCCGAGGTCGGCCACGCCCGGCGCCCCCCAGCGCACCTTGAGGCCGGAGCCGATGAGAAAATCCACGAGCACGGACTTGACCTTGGTCTGGCCGGACTTGAAGTCATCTCCGCCCACGAAGACGCGGCGCTGCCAGGCCAGCTCCAGCGCGCCGGGCACCAAGGTGTTCTGCGGAGACCCATTGAGGAAGGCGCAGCCCTCCAGGATGCTGGCCACGGCGAAGAGGGTGGACGGCGACACCTCCAGGCCCAGCTGTGGGCGCGTGCCGGGTCAGCGGGACGAGTTCTGGGGACCCTGGCCCCGCCTGCTGCCCGGCCCTGCCCACCTGCCCACCTCGATGCTCCGCAGCAGGTTCTCCGCTGTGTCGTTGCGGCCCGGGACCACGTCGCAGAAGCGCTCGGTGTTAGCTGTCCATAGCACGATGACCTTATCCAGCCCCGCACTGACCCGGAAGTCGCAAATGTCCTGTCGGATCTGCTCCAGCTGGGATGGGGGGCAGAGGGGTACAGGTTGGACAGGCTGCGGCCCATTGAGGCACTAGGTGTTTTGGTGCCTGTGCACCGCAAGGTGGATTCGGGACACGCAAAATGGGGACCAAAGGCTGGGGGTGGGGTGGGGCTGGGGTGGTGGCAGGCAAAGAGGGGCAGGCAATGGGGCTGTGGGGCCAGGGACGGCACCTGCTGCGCCCGTGTGCCCAGAATGAGATTGTCAGCGCGCGCGCCCTGGTTGGCGGCGATGAACTCGGGAATGTAGACGGACGGTCGCGGGCGCAGCGCCTCCATGTGCGGCCGCAGCTGCTCCTGCAGCCCCCAGTCCAGCACCTGCGCGCGCCGCATCGCCTCGGCCAAGTTAAGCGACGAGATGTCCCAGCCTGGAGGGGGGCCAGGGAAGGGGAGACTCTCACACTAATCGCGGGCCCGCCCCCCGCCCCCCGCCCCCTGGCCCGGGGCCCCACCCACCGTCGAACACGAGGTCTTCGGGTGCCACCATGGGCAGCAGAGCGCGGAAGGGCACGTGTATTTCGCGGCCCGCAGCGTCCAGGCCCAGGCTCACGGTGCCCGCCTGCGTCAGGGAGCCGTAGTAGTTGGCCTCCTGGAGGGGAAGGTGGCGTGGGCGGGCGCGGGGGGCGCAGGCCGGCCAGAGCCCCGTCCCCCGGGCTTGGTCGCTCGCGGCCCGAAGCCCGGGTCCCCGCGCAGGCCCCTCCCCCGCGTACAGCCCCCCACGGCCGCGGCCCCACCTTGCGGCCAGTGCGCGTGGGCCAGGTCAGGCGCAGGCGATTGGCCAGCACAGCGGCCGTGAGCGTGGAGCCGTTGTTGCCCCCCCAGCCAACAAGCATGACCCCGAGGCGGGGCACCTGCCGGGCGGTCCGGAAGGTGAAGCGCGTGGACGTGGGGTGCACCTGCGCAGACAGCGTCATGAGCGCGGGGCCCAGACCGGGCCTGCTCGCGCCGCCCCCACCCGCCCCCGGCTTCCCGACCCCCTCCCGCTGCTCCCGCCCCCATCTCATCTCCCCCGGCCCTTCTCCCTCTCCTTCCGCCCCCTTCCCTGGCTCCTCTCCACCGCCCCCTTTCCCTCTGCCCCCTCGGGTCTCCCCCTCCTCCGTTCATCTCGCCTCCCTCGGGTCTCCCCTCCTCCGACTCTTCTCCCCTCCGCCCCCCGCGCCCCCATGGCCCACCTTGAGGACGCCGCCCTCGCGGCTCACGCGCGTCGTCCGGTACTCGTACTGCGCCTCGATGGCCTCGGGGCCATAGACCACGTCGGGGCTTTCGACCACGAACTCGGAGGCGGGCGCTTCCATGGCGGCGGGATGGGGGCGCGGAGACCAGCGGGGGTCAGGGACAGGCCGGGCCGGACTCGCTGCCGGGCGAGCCTAGGGCGGGCTGAGGCCGGGGAGTCGCTGCCGCACTCACCGGCTCCGAGGCGGCGGGCAGCGAGCGGCGGGGGGCAGGCGCGCGGACTCCGAGGAAAAGCTCCCCGGCCCCGCCCCCGCCCCGCCCCGCCTCCGCCTCGCCACCAGGGGAGGGGCGTCCTGGAGGCCCCTGAGCCCGGGGTCTCACGCCGCGGCCCCAGATCCGTGATCCTGCGTCACGGAGGAGGTCGCCGAGGCGCGCCAGCCGGCGCTGGGGTCGGGGTGCGGGGCGCCTGGGCTCGAGGTTCTCGGGGGACCTGAGGCGGCGGGAGCGACGCCCGCAGGGTCGAGTCCAGCCCCAGGCCAGGCCCTGACCCCAACCAGGCGCTTCTGGGGCGCCCCAGCTCCGCGCCACTGACCAACGAGACTCGCGTGGGCGGGGCCTGCCGCCTGCCTCGGTTTCCCCGCCTGGAGCAGGAGGGGCCGGCCCACCGTTTAGGCTGGGGGAGGGAGTGAGGGGGGGTGGACGTGGGGAGGGGCTGGGAAGAGGCGCCCCCCACGCAACCCTGAGGGAGCGTGGGAACGCCGGGGCGGGTGCCTCCCCCAGGAACTTTCCAAAACAAGCCATTGCTGATGGCCGGAAAATTTCCACCGCTGGAGCCGGCCCAGAAGGTGGCTATTTGAGAGTGTTTGCAGGAAAAGCGGCAGGGGGCTCAGAGCCCCTCAACCTTGAGCCAGCCCTAAATGGGCCCAGGCAGGGGGAGGGCAGAAGCAGGCTCCACTACCCCCAGCCAGAAGGCAGCAGAGGGCAGGGCTGGGTATCTGGGAGGCGGCAGCTGCTGCCTGGAGCGGGGCATCTGGGGAGGGGGTCCACCAACTGGGGCTGGGGTGAGGGGAGCTCAAGGCACAGGGCCTGCCTGAGTAGGGACAGGTCCAGCCGTGAGAGCGGGCCCTGGCCTGGCGGGGGCAGCTGGAAGGACTTGGCACCCCAACTGCACCTCTCCCTGGCAGTCACTGGGCACCAAAGAGTGATGGAAGGGCCTGCAGGGCCTGGGGTGTGACCTCAGGGTGCACACCGACCCAGGGAAGGCTGCAGGTCCGTCTACCCCAGGCCACAGGCGGGGCCAGCAGAAAGGCTAGGGGAGCTGAACTGGGCGTCCAAGATGCAGAAGGGGCTCAGGAGTCCAACGGTGGCCACAGGGGAGGCGCTACCCAGGGAGGCAGCTGCTGACAGGGCAGGTAGCCCTGGGGTCTGAAGACAAAGAAGGTTTTATGTCCTGGAGGGTGGGAGCAGCCAGGCCCCCAGGGCAGGGACACTGTGGCCTGGACGGCTGGGCCAAGGCCACCCCCTGGGAAGAGGGTGCAGCTGACCCATTCATTGTGCAGCTCCCTCACGCTACTGGCCTTTGGGCCTCTTGAGACGGGAAGAAGATGCTGCTGTTGGCTGCCACCATTCTCCTCAGCACCTGGCAGCCGTGGCTCCCCAACGCCCCCCACGTGGCTCCCCAGTGCCCCTGCCCACCCCACCCCCCGCCCGGGTCTACATTTGATTCCTGCCTGCAGTCCTGGTCTCAGGGGCTGGGTGCCTCCTCCTTCCAGTGCACCCCCCACCCCCACCCCATCACAGCCTCCTGACACCCCCAGGCCAAGCCAGGACCCCCGGGCAGATGGCAGTGAGGGGCACAGACGCACAGGGGTGGGCCACCGGCCGCTCACTCCAGTTCAGTGAAGTTTATTGTAGGTTGGAAAAACCAGCATTCACCTGTTTAGTGTACAAAAAGGACACTAGAGCTCGTAAGAAAATATTAGGAAAGTTGAAGGCGCGGCAACGCCTCTCAGTTGTGACATTTTGGCAAAAGTGAAAAGTCTGTGTAAACACCAACTCCATGGCTCAAGCAGTCCCCGCCCAGCACAATGTCCGGGGAGAGACAGCGTCAATAAGTTAGGCGGGCCGAGCCGCCGGAGCCCGCCCAGCAACCCCCACGCATGAAACGCTCCTGCGCTTTAGTCCTTGGAAGAAGGAAAATAACAGTAACCACAAGAAGGCAGATGAGGCGGAGACCCCTGGCACGGAGCCCGCTGGAATGGACCCCGAGACCACCGCCAGCAGCTGAGGGCAGGCGCTCTGCAGCCTGGGGTCCTGACGGCGGTGAGGGCAGCTGGCTGACAGCTCCCTGCCGGAGTGCCTACTCTTTGGAAGCCCCCTCCTGAGCCCCTGCATTGCCCAGTCCTGGACCTGTGAGCCCAGAGTCACCCTGGGGGACCCGCACAAGCACTCACTCGGGCACACACATACACACCCGCCCTGGGGCTGAGCCCACTCCTGGGGATGCCCCAGCCCTGCTGGCCGCAGCCCCTCCCTGAGTGCAAATCCTGGAGGGGCCCGCTGAGATGCCCTGCACCCGAGAGCAGACCGGGGGCGTCCGTGCCAACAGTACCAGAAGCACAGTCTTGACACAACAGTGCAGTGGACAGAAGGAGCAGGCGGGGTCGGGGGGGGGGGGAGGTGGCATAGGGACCGCTGCGCTGCCCCCAGGGTCCCAGCAGGCCGCTCACTCCTGTGGGCAGCTGCGCAGGACGCCAGCTGGAGTCCCCCCCGCCCCCATCCAGGACAGCGCCCCCCAGCTGCCCAGAAGCACCCCTTTGCTCCAGCAGCCCCACCTGCCTGCGGCTCACGGAGAGGCTAGGAAAGGATGCGTTCGCTTTCCTACAAGGCAGGCGGCAAGACCGGTGGGCGCAGACCCGCAGAGAGAGGGGCGCAGAGGGGGAGGCAGGCTCCCATTGGCGGGCGCGCTTTCCTCCCGTTTATTCCTGTCCGTTTCCTTAACTGCTCACCCCACCCAGCCCGCCCCCCCACCCCAGCGACCAGCTAGTGCCAGGCCTGCAGCTGCTGCCGGTCGAAGTCGGCGATGAGCCCCTTGATGTGTGCCAGCTTGCCGTGCAGATACTCGCAGCGCTGCTTCTCCTGGCTGTAGTTGGTGTTGGTCTGGGGGCGGCGGGGTACTGTGCGGTCAGGACCCACAGCCGGCCCCGCTCTGCCCCCAGGCCCCCCGAGGCCGCTGCCTCTGTGCCGTCCTGCCCCGGGCTCACCTTTTTGATTTTTCGGTATTCTTGTAAGATCTGCCCACGAGTCGTCTGGAGAGAAAGAAGAGAGAAAAGAAGTCGCTGCCCTGGAAGGCCAGAGGGTGCAGCCAGCGAGGGGGAGGCGGGCATGGGGCTGGGGGGGGGCACTACCTCGTACTCCTCCGAGCCCTGGCAGAGGCGGCGCAGCTGTGCGTCAAGCTGCGTGAAGCGCCGTGTGACCCGCTCGATGCGCGCGTGCAGGCCGCGGTACTCGCTGTACTCGGCGTTGAAGTCATTTTTGTAGCGCTGGCGCTGCTCCGAGGAGGAGATGGCCGCGTACCTCCTGGGGACAGAGGCTGGTCGGGGAGGCCGCCCAGCCCCCCAGCCCCACCCCCCCTGGCCGCCCTGCCCGGTGGGGAGAGGAGCCTCTATGGGAACTCACAGCAGGTAGTCAGGTGTGTCCGAGGTGGACGTGGGCACGCTGGAGCTGACACAGGCCCCCACCAGACCTGGGAGCAGACGTGGCAGTGAGCCAGGTGGGCAGTGCCTCTTGGGCTTGCTGAAGGCCAGTGGCCTCGGGGGGTACGCTGGGAGGGTGGCAGGGGGAGCCGGGAGGCAGCACCCAGGCATGGTCAGGGGAGGGGCAGGAGCACAGACCTGGCAGAGGCACTGGGGGAGCCAGGGCCAGGCACAGGGTTTCTACCCACCCCAAGAGGTCCCCTCCCAAGCCTGCCTCCACAACAGGCTGGCACAGCATCCTCCCCCCCCAAGCACTGAGTCCACTCCACTCCCACTTGACCAGGAGCTATGTCCCAAGCAGGGCCGAGCCCCCTTCCCAGGCCTGGGCTGGCTGGGCTCGCCCCCCGGCCCGTGGGCAGCCTGCCGATGCCCTGAGGCCGCCCGGCCACGTCAAGCCTCGTCTCTACGAGGAAATGTCCCAGAGCTGACCCGGGCAGCCCAGTCTTTCTGGAAGGCAATTCAGCAACTCAGAAAAAGCCCCAAGACAAAAGGGGGCATCCCACCCCGCCCGGGGCTGGCCAGGCAACTCCCTTGCAGTCTGGAGGACTGAGAGGCCACGGACGAGGGGCTGGCCTTGGCCAGCTGGATTTCATACCAGGTGGGCCCCAGGGCCACCAGTGCTGCCCAGCCCTGTGGTCACTGGGCCCTCAAAATGGGACCTCCCACAGGCAGACCCCGTCCCACGGGCTGCCTGCCCACCACAGGCCCCCAGGCCCCTGGCCGGGCTCGGTCAAGCCCCTCCCACACTGCATCCTCCCCTGGCAACTCCGGCACTACAGCACAGCAGGCCTGGCCTGCAGAGCCCGTCCTGGCCTCCGGGCGCCTACCCGGGGCATCGGGCGTGTCCCCCTGGGCCTGTGCCCCCGCGCTCTTGGCGGGCTCCTGGTCCGGCTGCAGCTCCTGGGGCCTGCCCTCCGTGGGCTTCTCCTTGTCTTTGTGCTTCTTGGACTTTTTGTGCGACCTGGTGCGTGAGGGGCCGCCATGGTGATGGCTGGGCTGGGTGCAGTCCGTGGGTAGGGGCAGGCCGAGGGGCTCGGGGGGGCCTGGGGCCCCCGCTTCTGCCTGCCCGCAGTCCCTGCTGCTATGGAACAGGTCGTTGCTCACGTCAGCCAAGGGATCGTGGGGCCGCGGCAGCTCCAGCAATGGGGGCAGGGGTGTGCTGGCCGAGTCCACACTGGCTGCCGGGCCCGGGGTGGGCAGCAGGGCCTCCCGGTTACTAGCAGTTCCGGACCTCCCACCGGCGGGCTGGGCCCTCTGGGCCAAGTGGGAGACCCTGGGCTTCTTGTTGGGGAGGGGCTCAATGAAATCCAGAGGCTGGGGCCGCTTCTGCAGAAAAATGAGACCCTCAGAGACCTGCAGGCCAAGGTGGGGCCCAGTGCGGCTGGGGGCAAAGGTCCCTGAGAAAGGCACCCGGCCAGGTCCCTATGTACACCTGGGGCCACAGGATGTGCCAAGCCCCCCTCAGGGCCACTTCTACTGCACCGCCCCCGGCCCAGGCCCTCGCTCCTGGATAAGCCTGTTCCCATTCCCAGGTGTCTCTGACAGTGACAGCTACAGCCCCCGCAAGGGCGTATGGCTTCCAGCATTGGAGCCGCGCTGCCCCCATCCCTGCGGGAGGCTGGGCTGGCTCAGGGTCTCAGCCAGTGAGAGCGGCCAACCCGAGGACGCCCACCTGGGCGGGAGAGGAGGCTCTCTCGTGCTCTCCAGGAGGGCTGGATGCAGCAGCGTCTGCAGGGAGGCCACCTGGGCCCTGTGGTCTGCACAACTTCCTGGAGAAAGAGGAAAGAAGTCAGGGGTCTCTGCAGCAGTCACCACTGGCCTTTGCAGTCAGCACTGAGGGGATGGCTTGGCTGCTGGGGATCCCTGCAGCTCCCCTTCTAGGGAGGGCGGGCCTTGATCCCACCAGTGGAGGTGGTGGATGGGATGTGCCTGCCCTGCTGAGGTCTGGGGGCCACATGGCCTCAGGAGAGGGCAACTTTCGGGGAGTCGGGCACACAAGGGGCCCAGGTGCCCCTCAACCGCCCCACCACCCAGAGCAAAGCCCTGGGTCGGGCCAGGGGAAGTGAGGGGCCCATGGACACAAAGCAAGCGCACAGAGGCAGAAGTTGCCAGAAAGGCCTCAGAAAGCCGCCTCTCCAGAGGGGATGCACAAAGGGCTGTGAGCCGTGGACAGAAGCTCAACGTCCCTGGTCACCAGGGAAACACACATCACACTACAAGGAGCCCCAGCTCAGCCTGGCCAGCAGGACAACCAGGAACCACAATGCCAGCGAGGGCAAGGCAGTGGGGAGGGCGGCTCAGACATGCAGCAGCTGCTCCAAAAAGCAATTTGGCAGTTCAAGAAGTTAAACATGGATTTACGTGGGGACCCAGCAATGCCACTTGGAGGTACAGACCCAAGAGAAACGAAGAGACACACCCAGCCAAAACTTCCTACACAACCATTCACAGTCGCCAAAGGGTAGCAGCAGCCGGGTGTCTGTCTATGGAGAAGTGACCCCCACGGGATCACTCTGCCGTGAAAAGGAATGAAGCCGAGCCACGTGACAACACGGACGAACCGTGAAAACGCTGTGAGAAAGCAGCCAGGCACAGAAGGCCACACGCAGGACCCGTTCATATGAGAAAAGCAGATTAGAGGCTGTTCATGGGGGGCTGGGGGGGGGAGGGTTTGTCCATGGGGGCAGGAAGGGGCTCCTTTGGGGCTGAGAGCAACATTCCAGACCTCAACAGAAGAGGCAGACACACAAGTCTACGTTACAGCCTCCAAGAAACGTGGACCGTGTGGCACGCAAACTGCCTCTTGACAAGGCATTCTTAGAAAGTGGAATGAGAAGCGAGCTCGCTTGGGTGGAATAAGAACAGGACGTTACAAACAAGCATGAGGGAAGCATCTGTGGCACGGAAGGCTGTGGGTGGGGACACCTGAAGAAGTCTCCTCAAAGTGCAGAGAAATAGGAGATAAGAGAACCCAGGCAGGAGCAGAGAAAGTGAGGGGAGGGCAGGGGTTGGCCAGGGCTGCCAGGCTCTTGGTGCCTGGCCCTGCTGTGCCTGGGCTGTGGCTGTGGAAGCGACCAGAGATGGGGTGCTGAGTGGCCTCGAGCCCCCACCGCCAGGCCTTCCAACCGTGCGCAGATGCCCGCCCCCCCCCCACATGCTCACACATCCTTAAACAGCGATGGACACAGGGTACGGGAGGGGCCTGCCGCCACCTGCAAGCAGCGTGCGGGGTCAGCAGGGTCATCTGGGATGGATGCTAGGGCCAGCTCCCATCAGCTGGACAGGGGACCCCAGCCAGAAGCCCCCCAGTGAAGCCAGAAGGGGTGGGGGGCAGGCCCCAGTTCAGCATGGAGACCACGACCACGCTGGCTGCTCGGGCGCTAGAGGCCACGCAGGGGGGCCCTAACTCGCTGTCTCTCTAGCTCCCCTTCTCGAGGCTCTCGAAAGGCAGGCGGGTTTCAGCATGGCCCTCTAGGGTGCAAGGCTGGATGGCAGGGGCAGTATCCGAGGCCTCTTGCCAGACCTCGCAGCTTTGCCCAGGGCTGGATATGAGGCCCTGCTCACCCAGAGGCCCATCCCCCCCCAAACCCCCAGCTGGCCGGTACCGGACGAGCATGCGCCGCAGCAGCTGCTGGTCACCCTCCGAGTAGCCAGGCCAGTCCCTCTGCACGTCCTTGTACGCATCGTCCCTCAGCACGCAGGCACCGTCCTTGGCATTCACGTGGGCCACCTATGGGCAGAGCCTGCATCACCGTAGGGGCATGGCGTGGAGGAGTGCCGAGAGGCACCCACCCACAGGCTGAGGCCCAGCCCCACCCTAGGGGGTCCCTGGCCATGTCCCTGGCTGTGGACAGTCGTCGGGTGGGGGCAGGCTGCAGGCATCTCCACATGTTCCCACACTCTCCTAGGTGCCCCACCGCCCAGACGCAGGGGTGACCACCTCAGCGGAGCTGCCCTGCACCCAGGAGCCAGACCGACAACTGGACCTGGACAGACACTGCAGCCACCACGGCACGTCCAAAGCGAGAGGGCCCAACCAGCACAGCAGCCGCTTGGCGGGACGCGCCCTGCTGTGGGAGACGTGTGGGCTCCTGCCACAGCACCCAGGGACTGGCTAGCCTGACAGGGAAGGAAACCGAACACGAAGGGACAGAGTCCACTTCACTCTGATGAGATGTCCGGAAGCAGCAGGTATGCGGAGGGAGAAACAGGTCAGAGGTCACCCAGGGCCGAGCTGGGAGAGCGGGGTCTACCACTTAATGAACGCAGAATTCCTACGGTGGGGGGTCCCGGCATGAGCGTGGGGCATGGGCACAGCTGTGAATGGGCGGGGGGTCGGAAGGGAGAGGGAACTCCATGCCTCACTTCTGTTCCCACAGTTAGAGGGTGTGGGGGGGGGGAGGAAGGGAGGGAGGCTGGAATGGCGATGAGAACTAATCGCAGCACATAATCCCAGGCGGGTGGAACAAGAAGAAGGAAAGTCCTAAAACAACGTCACTGGGGCACATGAAAGGGCCAGAGGCGTCACGTAACAGAAGCTCCCACGTCCATGTTAAAGCCCTAGAACCTGATAACGGCACTTAAGTGAACTTCCTCGTCTTTAGGAAGGGGACACGGGCGTGTGAAACATGTGACCTACACGAACGCTTAGAAAACAGAGGAGCAGAAAGATGGGTGGACAGAGAAACACAGATGGACGGACGGAAAGACACAGACGATGTGGCCCCGTGCCACATGGGTGGCGCTCCCTGCGTCTGCTCTCCACGGGGAGCTGCCAGGAGGAGGGCGTCCGTGGACCTGGTCACCGACGTCACACCGGCCAGCTGGACACCGGAGCCGCCCCGCGTGATAAACGAGCAGCCCCGGGGGGCGTCTCTTCTTGGAGCACTTGGCAGGTCAAAGGCTCCGGAAGTTTCTGCGGCTCAGCTGCCCACATGTCAACACCTCCAGTGAAGGGTGAGCTGCGGCCTCCGTGGCCTGGCCAGCACCAGAAACGCCACCTCCCAGGTCCACCACGTGAGTCTCCGCTGGTCGTGCGTCTATGGGGTGCCTGGGCAGGCCCATGGGCCTCAGCTCCATTTCCATGAAACGTCTAGCACAGGCCAGGCCGCTGCCCCCCCCAGCCTCTGGGGCCCAGAGGCAACACGGGAAGCAACAGGCAGTATGAACCTGCTGGGAGGGCCTGGGTGGGCGAGCAAGTACACAGGGCTGCAGGGGTCGGTCCAGAGAGCCGCTGTGGGTATGGAGGGAGGAAAGGCACCACCGCCGTGGACGCAGGGTAACGCTGCTCAGACCCATGGGGCCGGGGCCCCAGCGTGGAGATGGCGCGGGCAGCCCAAGCCCACGTCCTGAGAGCTGGACTCCACCATCCCTGCCCAGTGGGGCGAGCTTGGAGCAGGACATGCAGGTGGCATGGAGTTGGGGGGCCTGGCACCCCACTCTGGTCCAGGGGCTTGTGGGCCTCTTCTTTGGTGCCCAAACAAGAGAGCAAGCCTGAGGGCACCAGGTGCTGGTGTTGGCCTGGACACCGGGCAGCAGAGGGGCTGCACCTGGTCTGACCACCTCGTGGCCCACGCACCCTCCTGCTCCGTGGGCAACACGCTGCCACGGACTCTGCTGCCATGGGGCGTCCCTGCCCCAACACTGGGCCTGCTAGCTGACCCCTGATCCCCAGGGGAGGCATATGGCTTCGAGGGTGCCAGCACTCAGCCACAGCTTTGGCAGGCCCCCGGGCAGTGCCGCGTGGGGACGCCCCACGGCCCCACAAGTGTGGACACGGCCGTGGACCCTGGGAAGCTGGGGCTGGGGCCGGGCCGTCCCCACAAGAGCCCGTGCGGAAGGCATTAAGGAGACAAGACGGGGAACCCCAGAGCCCTGTGCCACACCCAGCCACCCCACCTGCTGCAGAAGGCCATCCAGCGCGTCCTTGTCCTGAGGCGTGAGCCCGTCCCTCTGCAGCCGCAGCAGCAGTTCAGCCTTGCGGTAGGGCCTCAGTGCCAGCAGGTGCAGCACGCGGTCCCGGAGCGGCCGCTGGGCGATGCTGGTCCCAGCCTTCCGGATAGTGCTGGCTGGGTTGAGGGGGGTGGCCCGCTTGCGGGAGGGCACGGGGTCCGCTGCCCCCGGGGCTGGCTTTCGGAACTGAACCTTCTTGCCTGCAGTGCGAGCGGGAGTCAAGGGCTGGGTGGTTGGGGTCGTGGCCACAGCCCGTACAGCCCTGCGCCTCCGGCTGCCCTGTCTCTGTGGTGTGGGCTCGCCGGCAGGTGACCTTAGACCGCCGGGGTGGGCCCCTGCCCCTCCGACCCTCCCTGCCCCTCCTGGGGACCCCCGAGGACAGCCCCCTCCCACGGGGCCCAGGCCCACCCGCACCCAGATAGCGGCCTCCGGGCTTGATGACGATGGCGCCGCGGCTACGCGTCTCCTCCTCGGCCTGCGCCAGGCTCTCCCGTGCCTTCTGGTAGGAGTCATCGGTGGCGCACACCGTGATCTTGTCCTGGATGCTGCCCAGGCAGTCCAGCTGGACATCCCCATGGCTGCAAGACAAGGGCAGTGAGCGCGGCCTGGCTGCCTGGGGCCCTGTAGGCCGGCGTGGGGGCCACGGGCCACAGGCTCACCTGGAGACGTACTGCTGGATGCAGTCGAAGCTGCCCTGGGGGCTGTCGCGGCCGATGTTGGAGAGGTAGAAGGAGAAGGCGCGGGCCTCAGTGGGGCAGGCGGGCTGGGGGACGCAGATGTGCTGGGGAAGGAAGGGCATCAAGGAGTGGCAGCATGGCGGGGACGGGCCTGTGCCCTGAGGCTGCACCCGTAGGACCCAGGGAAGCAGTGCAGTCTGCCCCATGGCTGGGACCCAGGCAAAGGGGACACGTCGTGCCTGGCCCCTGCGCAGGCCCCTCCCAGGCAGTGACCAGGTCCCACACACCTCACCCAGGAAGCAGAACTGACAGCTGCCACACAGAGATACTGCACTGGCCCCTGAGGAGGCCCGGGGACCCTGGCCGGTTAGGGGAGGGGGCCGAGATGTTGTCAGGGGGAGGCAGCCTTAGGTATGGGGACTTCAAATACAGACTGCAGGGAAAGCAAGGTGCTCTGGGCGTGCGTGGGGGAAGGAGGGAGAGGGAAGCACTGCAGGCAAGCAGCACTCTGCTCATCGCTCTCAACTGCGACAGGTCAGACACTTACAACACAAGATGCCTAAGAAACAAGGGAGCTGCTGTGGCTTTTAATGGCCTCCCCCAGCCAAACCCACCCAGGGAGCCACACAGGCCTGTCATGGGGGCTCAGGACAGACAATGGCTTGCCTGGTGATGTGAGGGGCACCGGGGACCCCAGGCCGGCCCTGAGGCCATGGAGACTCACCCCTTGGCTGCCCTGGAATCGGATGGATGGTCTCAGAGAGACAGAGTCCTGTAACGACAAATGGGATGTCAGCCCCAGCCCAGGTGGAGTGCTCCTGGGATCCCAGGGCGGGGTGGGGGACAGGTAAACGCGTAGCACAGGGGCATGGCTACCCCCGGGGACTCGGCTCACAGGCTCCACAGCCACCCCTCCCAGCGAGTGACCCTGGGGGCCGCTCCGCCCCACCCCCACCAGCTCTGGGGTCCTGCTCGCCAACATCCTTATTCACCCGGGCGGCACCTGCCAGGTGGGGCAGCAGCAGGGGTGTGGGCCACTCAGGGCCCAGGCCGTTCTGCGCCCACCTCACAGCTCAGGGCAGCTCACACTGCACTTGAGTGCTGGCTCTGCCAACGTCAGAGGAAAACACGGACCTAACGAGCCAAAACCAACCCTTTCTGTTCAGCGCTGGAGACCAACCCCGGGGCAGGGTGGGTGCAGGCGGAGGACAGCTCCTTCCCGCCCCGGACCTCGGTTCCCCCACAGAAACAGGAAACCTTGTCAGCAGGGCTCCCGCCAGCATCTGCAGCCACAAAGCACCTGCCGGGTACAGGTCCAGACCCACCTGGAGAGGTGCCCACGGCATCGACACGGCCTGTACCTCCCACACACGAGGGTTCAGACCCACCCTGTCATGGTGTCCTGCGTCTACACAGCCCATACCCCCTACTAAACGGTTCAGACCTACCCACTGCTAACACCCAGCATCCATAAGGCCTGCACACACCATTAAACAAAGAATTAGACCCACCCAGTCACGGGTGCCCACGCATCTACACGGCCTATGCTTCTCACACACAAGGGTCCAAACCCACCTGCGACAGGTGCCCACGGCGCCTATACAGCCTGCGCTGCCCACTAACTGAGGGTTCAGACCCACCCAGTCACAGGCACCTGGCGTCTACACAGCCTGCACACCCCACTAAACAAGGGACTAGACCCACCCGGTCGCAGGAGCCCGGCGTCTACACAGCCCGCACTCCACTAAACAAGGGATTAGATCCACCCAGTCGCAGGAGCCCAGCGTCTACACAGCCTGTGCCGCCCACTAACTGAGGGTTCAGACCCACCAGGTTGCAGGTGCTGGGTGTCTACACAGCGTGGGGGCTGTGGGAAGCACAGGGGGAGGGAGCCCCTGTGACAGAGCGTGCAGCGTGGGGGCCAGCCTGCCGGGGGTCGAGGAGGGGAGCCTGTCTGGGCCTGGCAGTGCGCCCCACTTTGCAGGAAGGCGGGTTCAGCCAGGTGCTGAGCTGCTGGCTGGACACCCCCTGCCCCCCAGCCCCGCCCCCACCAGAAAGCCAAGTACACGGGCTCACACTGCACTTGAGTCCCGGGCTGCCGGGCAGCTCCCCAAACCACCGACCACAGACGCTGCCTCTCGCCAGCTCCGAGGCCAGAGCCCGAGCCTGAGGCTCCTTCCTTCCATGCCCAGCCCCTGGCGGCCCTATGCCAGCCCTGGGTCTGTGACTCCCTCCTCGGTACTGCAGCACGGCTGTCCTGGAGGGTGTGCGGTGGCCGCCTGGGGCCTTGGGACGGGCCGCACCCTCTCAGAGGCCAACTCTCCACCTTCTGTGAGCTCACCTGAGTCCTTCACCCACTTTCAGAAACCTCTGGTCGGTCTCTTGGTGTTGAGTCTGGGAGTTCTTCCTGGACACCAGACACAAGGCATTTATCACCCGTTTGCACTCCTGCTTGTGGCCCAGCATTACCTGGCCAGGCCGTGAGAACCCCCTCAGCGAGCTCCCCAGAGGCCCCAGCACCTTCCTCCCGCCAGGACGCCCCCGCTGTGCTGCATGAGTCGCCCCCCTCCATGCCCTGCTGGGCAGAGCTGCTCCCCACATCCTCCAAGCCCCCAAAGACACAGCCCAGCAGAGCCCTCCTCCAGGGAGGGGTGGGCCGGGGGGTGGGCCGCCCTCTTGGCCCTGGGGCTGGCAGGGGGCCTTGAGGCTGCAGCGCCTGACCCCAGTTCTAGGGTCCTAGGGCGCTGAGGGTAGAGGTGGGCTCCAGGTCAGGGCCCACAGCTCGGGGCACCTGACCGCACAGCAGCTTGGGCTCTGGAGCACTGCCTGCCCCTCAGGGGACCCGAGGTGGCTGTGGCCAGAAAGAGGGCTGAAGGGGAAGGGCTCCCGAGGAACCCTGGGGTGGGCCGTGTGCTCAGGCAGGGGCCCAGGAGGGGACCAAGGGCTCGCCTACCCAGCAGCCCCCAGCAGAGGGAGCGACGAGCCCCCAGGCTACCACGCAGAGCAGGCGGAGCTGGGAGGGAGTAGGCGGAGTTGCAGCCCCGCAGCCCTAGGGGGTTCTCGCTGCCCTTGGTGTCCAGGGCTCCATGGCAGGGTCTCGGCATCCAGGGCTCTGTGGCGGGCAGCCATCCCCGAGCGCCTGTGGGCAACGTGAGGCCCTCGCCTGGGAGATGCTGCCCACCCACCAGACCCCAAGCGTGGCCCGCCCACCCACCCCGGCAGCAGGGGCTGACCAAGGGCAGCAGAGATGCTGGCTGTGCGGGGAGGCCCCCATGTCCCTGCCGCTTCCTGGCGCCAACCCAGGCCAGGGGCATCATGTGGCCTGGACACAGGCCCTCGGCAGGCCCGAGACTCCCTCCCCACCGTGGGCTGCCTTCTCCTTTCTCAGCAGCCGCGGCCCTCAAAGGGAACCTGGTCTCAGTCTGTGAGGGGCCAGGCGGCAGTTACTCTCATGGACCTCACGTCTGATGTCAAGGCAACACCTTTAAAGAGAAACCTGTACTTGGTGAAAACGTTGCCAACTGGCTTTTCTGCCCACTGATTCCCCCCTCGCCAAAAGGAAGATCCAGCAGGCCTGCCCAAGCCCCCAGCCTCCTGCAGGGCTCCTTGCCCTATGCCCTCAGGTGCCCTCAGAGCCTGGCAGGGCACTGCCAACACACCTGGGCCCCGAGAACCACCCAGGAGGGTCTGTCATACCTGAGCCTCGAAAGCCACCCAGGAGCTCCTGTCACAGCTGGACTCTGAGAGCCAGGAGGACTTACGAGTCCCTGCCTCACCTTCTGTCCCCGAGGGGTCAGAAGCCCAGTGGAGCCCTCAGGGAAGGCAGGTTCCCCAGCCAGCACCCCGGAGGCCCCGCCTGGGCAGCGCACCTCAGCAGGCCCATCTCAGGAGATGCATCCAGGACGGGGGCCAGGGACCATGAAGGATCGTTCCGGACAGCCTGCCCCAAAGCCTCCCCAGGGGACAAGGCTGCAGCAGGAGCCTCAGTTTTGAACCAGACTCCTCCAGAAATCTCAGAGAGGCGTGAAAGCCACGAGGTGATCCCAGGGTTTGGGGAGCTGCCAGGGCCCCTGCTGGGGCCTCAGCCAGGGCCGGCACTGGAAAGAATCTGCCCCAAGACAGGGCAGCCCGGCGGGCCCAGGACCACGAGGCATGCCCAGGGCCATGTCCACCTGCTAGCCCTCAGGCAGGGGGCACGGCCGTCGGCTTTCCCGCTGGGCAGTGAGCCCACATGTGCAGGAACAAAGGCAGGATGAAGCCGGCAAGGTGCAGCCAGTGGATCTTGGGGAAACCAAGTCTGCGTGGACCAGACCCGGCCACCCTGACCCTCAGGGCTCTGGACTGGGAGCTGCATGCCACCCTGGGCACTCTGTGCAGACGCCGTCTGCCTCCAGGCCCTGGCCTTGCCATCCCAGCTGCCCAGGGCAATGAGGGCAGAGTTTGGGGTCTGTCTCCGCCCGGCAGGGGCCCCGCACCCAGACAAGCAAAGCGAAGCCTTGCTGTGCACTGCACCTGCTGAGCTGAGCAGCCCCTCCCACCCCCTGGACCCCCACCCCCAAGGCGCCTCAGCTCACCCCCTCCAGGGAAGCTGGCCATCTGCTCAGCTCTTCACCTGCTCCAACCTCCTGCCACGGAGGCCCCCTGGCAGGGAGAGCCGGCAGAGCCGCTCAACACCCCCCTGCACCTCGCAACCTGAGCAGGGCGCACCCCGAACCCAGGGCTGCGGAGGCCAGGCACCGCCAGCCTGCTGGGCCACTCTACCCCCCCAGCCCCGGGGCCCTGGCGCCCGGTGTGGCCCTGCCCCTCACTGGCCCTTGGCCTACCACGCTCAGGCAGGTGCTATCAGGAAGTGTGATGCAGGAGGGTCAGGCCCTGGGACGCACAGGCCAACACACTGTGAGGCCTCCTGCTCGCGCCCCAGGCAGCATTTCAGGGTGGACGACACCCAGGGTGACCGAGGGTATGGGCAGGCCCGTGAGGACAGTGGACATCACGGGCATAGTCCCCAGGTGGAGGTGGAGCTGGGCTGGGCGGGTCGTGTGGGCTGTTTCAGCACATCCCTCAGGAGGCCCCAGGTGCCATGGGGGCCTACGAAGGTGTGGACCAGGAGACCAAGGAGATGTCACCTCACACGCGGAAGGCGGAGGGAAAACCAAGGCCCTGCCTCACCCTGACAGCAGTCAGAGGTGCAGGGACCAGAGACACAGAGCTGCCTCTCAGCGCACACAGAACGCCGGCGCCACGCTGTGCCAGGAGCCCACAGCCCCCGGGCTTTCTGTGGAGGAAAGTGCATCGGCCAGGGCACGGGTCAGTGCATCCCAGGGGTCTCTGACACCCCCAAGGCCGCCCGACATCAGGGGCCAGGTGGGTAGGGGCCTAGCAAGGAGGGCACGGCCCATGTCCCCTACCCTGGCGGGGGCTCCGCATCACACCCAACTGACAACTGGACCTGGGTACCAGTTCTGGCCTGTCCCCTGCCCCCGCCCCCACCACCCCCAGCCTGATGGGGGACAGGCTGCCCTTCGCCGGGGAGCACAGGGCCCGTCATGTCAGCACTGCCCTGTCCTGGTGTTGGGCTCCACGTGCAGGGGCACCTGGGGGCTGGGCCAGGGGCAGGTGCCGCCTCCATAGACCCAGCTCTGACAGCCGGACAGGTTGCACCTGAGGACGGGGCTAGGCTCTCTGAGGTGGAGCGAAACAAAACTGAGACCCCCAGCTGCCTAGCCCCACAGGCGGAAGGAGGTGCTGGCCTGGGGTGGGCCACGCGCTGGGGACCACCTGCAGGATGCCATCCGGGTGGTCATGAGGGGCTGGCCACCTGCAGCTACCATGCTCAGGCCGGGACCCCCGTGGGGAGCAATGGCCGTGTCCCATCCCGGCTCGCACGGCAAGAGCAGACGGGAATGCAGGGGTGCAGAGTGGACCAGCAAGGCCGGGGGCGGGGAGGGGCAGGCAAAGCTCCCCCTGCAGAAAGCCCGGACCAAGCACAAGCCCCAGAAAGGACACAGCACCTGGGAATTGGACGGCAAACACCTGTGCTCCGTGTCTGCCGACAAACGCGTCAGGAAGCCTTGAGCTCTGAAGGTCATGTCACCCCACACAGCAGCCGTAAGGCTGGAAGGGACAGACCTCGTCCAGAGACATGAGTGGAGCACATCCGGACAAGACTAAGGGGGATCAGAACACAGGGTAAGGGGCGAGACCGCCAGTATTTCAAAACCACAACTGCTGTTTTTTAAAAAAGGGGAGAGATATTTGTTTGGTTCAAAATCTATATTTTGGGTAGCATATTATCTAATCTAACTTGTACAGTCAGTTTAGTTGAACACCATGATTACGTGCACTCTTGAATAGGGCGTGAGATCTTGTTGGTTTGTCCAGATTAGTGAGATGCCCTGATACATTCCAGAGTAATTTGGGCAGAGAATAAAGAAGTATTTGCAAAGTCGCCCTTGGGGAACTGGGGAGAAAGAAGGAAATATTCAGTTCCCCAATATGGGGAATTCCTGATATTCTCATAATCAGGGGGGACAACCAGATCAATAGGCTGAGCCCTCGATCTTGGGGTTGGGGTTCACCCCTGTGAAACTTATTCCTACAAAGGACAGGCTTGACCTACTTATAACTATGCCTGAGAGTCACCCCAGAGAACCCCTTCTGTCACTCAGATGTGGCCTCTCTCTCTAAACCAACTCCACAAGTGAACTTACTGCCCCTCACCCCCCATGTGGGATGTGACTCCCAGGGGTGCAAATCTCCCTGCAAGGTGGGACCTGACTCCCGAGATGAGCCAGGACCTGGCATCATGGGACTGAGAAAACCTTCTGGATCAAAAGGGGAAAGAAAGAAATGAGACAAAATAAAGTGTCAATGGTGGAAAGATTTCAAACAGAGTCGACAGGTTATCCTGGAGGTGATTCTTACACATTATATAGATATCCTCGTTTTAGTTTATGGTGTAATGGAGAGGCTAGAGGGAAGTACCTGAAAATGTAAAGCTGTGTTCCAGTAACCATGTTTCTTGAAGATGACTGAATAATGATATAGCTTTCGCAATGTGACCATGTGATTGTGAAAACCTTGTGTCTGATGCTCCTTTTATCCAGGGTACGGACAGATGAGTAAAACAATAAGGATAAAAAAATAAAAATAGGGGGAATAAGCGGTGAATTAGTTGGGTAGATGAAAATACTTGTGGCCGATGAGAGGGAGGGGTTAGGGGTGTGAGATGCATGAGTTATTTCTTTTCATTTACTTTTCAGGAGTGACACAAATGCTCTAAAAAAGATCACGGTGATGAGCACACAACTACGTAACGACACCGTGAGTCACTGAACGCACGTCAGGCATGGACTGCATGTGCGAACATGCAAAAGTCCAGAAAGCAAAAGTCCAGGAGCAGCAGGGGAGGCGCCCCAGGCAGCAGGGACCCCCGACTCCCCCCATGACCCCCCCATTCTGTCCTCGAGTGTCCCACACCATCCACACACTCAGCCCCAGAGACCCAGACAGTGGCACAGTCACTCCAACACGCCCCACTCAGGACAACAGGGACGGCTTGCCCCCGAGGAGGACACCAGGCATGACAGGTCCCAGGGAACAGGTGTGAGGAATGGACAGATGGGCAGCAGCAGTGGTGGGCTTTCCCTCTAGGGCAAAGGATTGCCCCCCAGAAAAACCCACAAAAGCCGCATTAGGAACTGCAACATTCCATCACCTCGAACACAGGGCTCCCCAAATCCTTCCAGGGTGGGGACAGCAGGGGCAGCTATGCGTGGGGCCCCGGGGCGAGGCGCCTGCAGGCCCAGCAGCGACATGCCTGTGCCGCACCCTCCAGGTGCCACATCCCTACCGGGTCCCCACGGGGCAGGAAGGTGGGGCGGCGCAGGCGTGAGGCCACACAGGACACATCTGTCGGCCACAGACTGCCCTAAGGTGATGACCACTGGCCGTGCCCATGGCAATCCTGCTCTGTGCTGCTCAACAGCCTGTGACCCCCGGGTGACTGGCACCTCCACGTGTCCTGAGTGAAGATGACGCATGGCTCCCCTCCCTAAATGCCACTGCGTTTCCCACAGACCCCCGTGCCCCTTCTCAGCTCCCATCTGGGATGGCCATGTGACCCTAATCCTCCCCACGGCGTGTCCTTAGGCCTGACCTGATTTCCAGAGAGGGCCCCATCCGCAGGTAGCCAGCCCTGCATGGGGCTC
Source organism: Tamandua tetradactyla (assembly GCF_023851605.1). NCBI lineage: Eukaryota > Metazoa > Chordata > Mammalia > Pilosa > Myrmecophagidae > Tamandua > Tamandua tetradactyla. The sequence continues at coordinate 96,108,282 of NC_135337.1, read as the reverse complement.
AGACCTGGCCTGGCAGCCCAGTAGCCAGGCAGGCGATCCCTGTCCACAGAGCTGGTGGGCGGGCGGCGGGAGGAAAACGCGCACAAGCAGAGGTGCAGAGACGGATGACCACCTGGCTATGCCCTCCAACCCTGCCCCTTCCCACAGCCACAGGGGTCCCACTTCCTGTGGCCACTCCAGCCCTCAAAGGGACACCCAGGGGGACATAAGCAGCAGGCTCCCACCTCGATCCCCGCCCTCTGAGGGGAGAGGTGCACACAGGGCCACCCCTGTCCATTGCCCCAGCCAGACGGCAAGCTCACAAGGCTCTCAGCGGAAGCGAATTTTCCCCAAAATCACTGCTTTGGAAAAAAGAGAAAAGAAATAAGGAACCTCACAACTGGCTCAGCCTCCAGTGGCTGGTGGAGAGAGGCCCCGGGCACTCTCTGGGAGGGCTGTGATGGACGGGGCACCCAGACCCTGGCACCGGTCCCCGTGGGCTACGCCTCCTTGCTGCTCTGGAGCCTGCAGCCTCAGCAGAGAGCAAAAGGTAAGGCGGTGGCCACCTGGGGACAGGGTTGGTAGAAGGACAGTTGCCTGCCTCGCTGCACCTCACAGCGTCCCGGGAGACATCACCCCACAGACGCCGTGCCCAGCAGGGAAACAGAGGCGCAGGGAGGGCCGGCTGGGTGTGCAGCTCCAGCGGTAAGCTGCCTCTGACCAGGACGTCCCCAGAGGGGAAGCTCCAGGGGAGACCAGGTCCCCAGCTCTCCAGGGTGCCCAGGACCGCTAGGGCCGACACTGTGAGGGTCTGTGAGGGGGACACAGACGGAAACATGGTATCTATCGTCACCACAAGAAATGGAGTTTACACAGTGCTGGGAAGAAAGCGCTGCATGGAGAGTGAAACCAGCAGCCCAGGCATGGCCAGAGCTGGGAGAGACGTGGCTTTTTTGCGCCCTGCACCTGCCCTGCATGAGCTCCAGAGCTCCGACAGACAGGCTCCCCATGGCATAGGGGCTAAGCCAAGCCATAGACCCAAGAGCACCATGCAGGCACAAGGCCCATCTGCTCCAGGGGCCACAGGAAACCCCAGGCATGTCCGCTGACCTCCTAGCTTGGGCCGGACTCGTGTCCCAGGCCAGTCAGGAGGGACCCAGCCAGGACAGAAACGATCAGCAGCAGCTCCGTCTGGCCTGGCCGGATGCAGGAGCCTCCACAGCATTTTCTTTGGCAAAGTAGGCTCCTCAGAACACCAGTTTCTTTTTAAGAGAAAACGTTATCAAGCTGTCCATCAGACGACGTGGTCTCTGGTGATCCTGCAGCTGCACACAGAGACCTCAGGACACGGGGCCGAGGGCAGGCAGGCAGGCTGACTACCAACCCTCAACCTGAGTGTCCCGGTGATGCACGGCCATCACAACTGCAGAAAGAGGCGAGGGGCCCCAAAAGGCCAGTAGTCCCCCGTGAAGATCCCGGCAGCTGCTCCATCGGCTTCAGGGTGACCACCCGGCCTCCTAATGACTCACCAAGACACGGTCGCCAAGTGGGACGGCAAGCACGGGCAAAGGTCATGGTGGTGCAGGTCCTGGCCACCTCCAGAAGACGCTACCACGCCAGCCCCCTCCTCACCCCACTGTGAAGCCCATGAGCACGGCCCCCGGCAGGTCAGCACCAGGAGGGCCTCCACCTGTCCTGACCACAGCCTCGAGGACAGAGGGGTGAGTGGGGCCACGTCGGGCTCAGGCCTCCCAGGAAGAGCCGCACTCCATAGGGCTGCCGAGGGACGAATGAGACAGCGGCACAGGCAGGTAGTGAGGTGGCCTTCAGTGGGCGGTCCTTCCTCGGGGCCCCGTGGGCAGCTGCGCAGCCCCCACCCAGCCAAGCCCAGAGCTGTGCTAGAGCCTCCTTCACAGCATGTCCCCCACGGCTCTAGGTCCCCACCCAGCCCCTAACCAGGTCTCAGTACAGGCACAACAAGCAGTTAAGCCCACAGTAAGTTTGACTGTCCTAGGCCACCAACCCACCATTCCAGGGCTCAGTTTCCCCCCACAAATGGGTCCCAAGGCAGTTGGGAGATGTGTGGCCTCAGGGGCCATGAAGCCGACTCAGGACCCGGGGGGCCACCCTGCCAAGCTTCCCTGTGCAGATCTGAGGGACAGCCACCAGGGAGCAGGGGCTGCAAGAGGCACGGAGGTGAGAGGCAGGGCCTCCCGCCAGCCAGGCTGACCCCCCAGTACCCACCAGCCATCCTCCATGCCTTGCTAGGGCAAAGCACCTGTAGCACCCTTCAGAAGGCCTGTTCCTACCGGCATGTGGTCAGGGGACCCCGGCACTGGGCAGCACATAGAACGAGGGAGGCAGGTGCCACCATCGTGCCGTTGGGCCCGGGTACATCCTCCCCCTGCTCCTGCTCAGATGCCACCAGGGTCAGAATGTACGGCCAAGGCGGGCCAGGCAGGTCCTGAGCAGCATCCGGAAAGAGAGGGGTTGGCAGGGGATCCCCAGGGCTGAGGAGGAGGAGGTTCTGCAATGAGAGGGCTGGGCCCAGGACCCCCACGCCCTGGAGGAGGATCTGGAATGAGGGTGGGTGCGCCCCAGCCTCCTGTTGGAACCCCGAGAGTGACGGCCTGGTGGTGTGCCCACCCCTCTTGTCCCATTCTCAGGAGCCTGTGCCCTCCAAGGAGTCCGCAGCCCAGCTGCAGCGTACCCCGCTTCCCCAGTGAGAACACAGCAGGGCAGACAAGCCCCCTGAGGGCAGGACGCTGTCTGCCAAGTAACCCACAGAGCAAAACGGGAGCCACCTGAGGGCTGCTCAAGGCACATGCGAGCGCCATGTTCCCACAGAGACAGCAGGGTCAGGCACCCAGCACCCCCCAGAAGGCTGCAGACATTCAGAACCCAGGAAGGTACTTTCCTGTCCCACACACCTAAATCTGCAAAAACCTGGTGCCAATTGAAAAAGGAGACTAAACATAAACCTGTGTCCACGGGCTCCTATCGGCCGCGTATGGACTGAGGACTGGCCGTGCCTGTGGCGCTTTGTTAATAGCCAAAGGTTCTCTCATTACAGAAAGTGCCCGGATCCCCAGCACCTAAAGCCACCCTGAGCCTAGCACAGTTCACCTCAGCGCTCAGCAGGCAGGGGAAAGACAAACGGTGCCGGGAACATGAAACTGCCAGTCAGTGCCGGAGAGAAGGGTCAGCTAGATGCCACCCATTTCCCCGAATGGCCTGGGCAAGTCCCTGCCCCATGTTTGCCCACCCTGGGCACGGACAGCCTGGCGGAGCGGTCTGCCATTCTCTTCCCCCCCCCAGAGGAGAGCCGGCTCAGCCAGGGGTGTAACCAACACCCGAAATTAAAAATAGCAGCGTGACGGGCAGGGTGGACGCAGAGGCAGGACAGGCCAGGGGGCAGCAGCCCGCGGGGCAGGGGGCACAGCCCTGCCGAGGCACCCGTCCCGAGGCCACGCAGCGGCCACTCTGGCAGAGGTGGGGAAAAGGCCAGCCGCGGGGGAAAAGAGGCCACCGAGTGCCGCCCTCACCTGCAGGGGTGTGGGACCCGGCGGGGCAATCCCTCTGACAAGGTCACAGCTCACTCTGCCCAAACAGAAGAAATCCCCCCGTCCACAGTCAGGTGCCAAGGCGGGAAGGAAGGCGCCCAAGTCAGGGGAAGCTCCAGGAGAGCAATGGGAATGCAGGGGGAGAGGTTCCCGGCTAACAAGTCTGGGACAGGAAGAAAGCTGCATTCCTTCCTAGTTAGTCTCCCTCCTCACCCGGCCGTGGCCCCCCCACCCCAACACGCACAGCACCCGCTGGGCACCAGGGCCTCCCGAGGCCAGGGCTCAGACCCCTGCCTCTGACACACCTCAGACCACGGTACCCCACTTTCCAGCCAAGGAGCTGAAGTGCTAGAGAAGCACGCCAAGACCTGCAGACTCTGCCCTGGCAGAGGGAGGTGTCAGAACACAAGCACAAGCGAAAAGAAGTGGGTTCTGACACGGTCCCAAAGGGGCCCCAAGACAGCCCTGGGGGCACAGCCTCCCCCAAGCCCCAGATGCACTACCACAGAAAGGCTCAAACTTCCCCGAACGACCAAACCGGCTCAGAGAAGTTCAAGTCAGTGGCCAGGTGCGTGTTCAGAGTCTCCTGCCAGGTGCGCACCTGGGGCTCCCGGAGAGCCAGCCCCCCAGCAGGCTGCACCCCCCAGCCAGCGGCCCCGAGGGCCTGACAACAGCACAGCTGCCCCCAGGCCCTGGCCCGCCACAGGGGCGTCCAGAGGGTGCACCTCAGGCAGGGCCACCTGGAGGTGCCCAGCTGAAGGCGCGCTCTCGGTGGTTCCCCAAACTCTTCTTCCCAGAACAAGGAGCGAGCCCGGGCCCAGGGAAGCCCCAAGTCGCCCCCCGGCTGCCGACCGGTCCCCCACCCACCCACCCACCCAGATGAAACCGCCACACCAGGTGCCCCGACAGCGCCGTCCCCTGCGCGGCCACCACCCGGAAGAGCCGCCCCCCGAGGACAGCTGCCCACCCGCGCCCCGCGGCCCGGCAGCGGGGCCCCCCAACCCCTGCCCCGAGGCCAGAGGGGGCCGCTCTGGGGGTCCCGGACGCCCTCCAGGCCGCGCGTGCGACCAGGGCCCCGAGGCCCCCCCGGGGAGGGTTCGCCGGGCCCGCGCTCCCGGCCGGCCGACCGCCCCCAGTCGCGGGCCCCGCGCCCCAGACTCCGCGCCCCCGGCCCGCGCCGCACCCCCAGGCCCCCACGCCGCGCCGGGCCCCGACCGCTCACCTGGCTGGCGCGGTAGGTCTCGAAGGCCCTCAGGGCACTGTCGGTGAGCTTCACGTGGAACACCGACACCCTGCTGCCGTCACTCACCCGCCCGCACGACAGCCCGTAGCCCCAAGCCTCCCTCAGCGCCGCCATCTTGCGACCATCGCTCCCCGCCCCCCGCCCCGGCTCCGGCGCCGACGCGCGGGCCACGCCACGCCCTGCCGCCGGCTGACGCGCTGCATTATTCATGAGACGCGCGCAGCCACGCCCCTCGCGCCTCCCGCGGCACGCGGCCCCTTCCCCCAGAGGCGGGCCTTACCAGGAGGCGCGTCCGGCCACGCCCCCGGCGTCCCCGACGTCCTGCCTGCTCGCGACGCGCCGCTCGCCCCGCCTCTCCAGGCTCCCAGGACCGCTTCCGCGTCCGACACCTCCCCGACACGCGCACCCACAGGCCCCGCCCCTCTGTTTAATTCATCGCTTGCCCGGCAGCCCCGCCCCGCTTGCCGCTGACGCGTTGCATTATTTATGAGGTCCGGCCGGCCTGCCGTCACTGGAGGCGGTGGACGCGGGAGCGAGGTCGCGGAAGGGGCGTGGCCAGCGTGGCCGCGTGGGGGGCGGGACCCGCGGTTGATGGGGCAGGGGGCGTGGCCATGCAAAGCAGGCGCGCGTTGGCCGGTGGGACCTGCTGCCGAATGGACTGAAGTCCTCGGGCCCCGTGGGCGCGAAGCGGCTGGAGCCCACTTCCCCCTTTGGAACTGCCTTGGGGGCTGTGGTGGGCACATCCTGAAGTTCACGAATTTCAGGTCACAGTTCTGAGACTGTCAGTAGCATAACCTTAATCATTTTCAGAATGTTTTCATCCCCCCAGGAGCCTTCCTCCTGTTTACTGTCCAACCCAAGGCACCCCGCACCGACGTCCGCGATGCTGGCGCCACGCACCAGTTCGCGTGTGGATGGCTGTTTTCAGCTCCCCGGGAGTCCAGCCGTTGGGCCACGTGACGACTCCAGGTGTAGCACGTGGAGGAAACTGCCAGGTGTTTTCCAGAGGCTGAGACGTGCCCAAACCCCATTCTACAGATTGGGAAACTGAGGCTGGGGCAGGCCCTAGCCTCGCCCGCAATGCCTCCTGGACTCCCAGACCCGCCTACCTGCAGGGATCCCGGGAGTAGTTCCTGTGGTCTCCTCCCATCCAGGTCAGAGGCTACAGCATGAGAAGTTTGGGGTGAGAGGGAGGAAGTGAAACTTGGGCACCAGCTCACAGCTGGAGCTGGCAGGATACGCCACGTGGGACTCAGTACCCCGAGCACCCAGGGAAATACCAGATTCCTCACCGGACCTGTGCCAGCGCCTGCCCTCACGTCCCCACTTACAGGGACGGGGCTGCCGGCCTGGGGAGCGGCATGGGCTGGACTTGAACTCGGCTCTTTCCCACCCTGAGCCTTTGACCCTACAGCCTGCCTGCGTTTTCTGGGCCTTTTTCTTTGTATTTCCTCTCTGAACATCCCCAGCGCGGGGTGGGCTCGCAGGAGGTGTGTGTTCAGTCCTCGTCTTGCAGCTTCCAGCCCAGCTGTGGACAAGTACCCCGACGCTGAGGGCCAGACCCAAGGTCTCGCCTACCACTGCTGAGATCACAGCTTTGGGACTTTGTTGCTTCCTATTGAAACGGAGCTCGAAGGATATTAAGGAATGATGAGAAAAAAAGAAAGGAAGAAAGAAAGAAAGACACAGACGGGCTCAACCTTCAGACCCCCTGAGCCCGTCTGTCTTTCTTTCTTTCTTCCTTTCTTTTTTTCTCATCATTCCTTAATATCCTTTGAGCTCTGTTTCAATAGGAAGCAACAGGACTTCCCATCCGCCTGGCCTGGGATCCCACAGCAAGTCAGTGACCCATATCCCTGCTCTCTAGGTCCCGCTGTTTACCCCAGAGCCTGGGCCAGGTAAATACTGGAGTAGGCGGAGCTGCTCACTCTGGACGGTCATGAAAGGGCAGGAGCAGGGGCAGCCAGAGTGCATGGTGCAGTTGGGGCAGGTGCAGGCATCTGGGCCGGCGAGTGCAGGAGCACGTGGGAGGAGCAGGCTCCAAGGGCGGCTGGCTGGCTGTGTGCCCTTGGGAAAGGCACCTCCCCTCCCTGTGCCCTCGCCTGTAAAACAGACAACAGCTGTCGTCACTGCTGCCCCACGCCGTGTGCCTTCAACCTGCCAGAATGTTTTGAGTGCCTGGGCCAATGCCATGCCTGAGCCCCATTGGCAAGACGAAGGGACAGAGGCTTGGGGTGCTTATGGGTTAGCAATCATGGGGGTTGCTGCCAGTAATGTGCAGCTTTCCATTCTATACCTGATTTCCCAGGGGCTCCCAGAGTGGACCCCAGCAATAACAGGGCCTCAGCAGGCAGGGGTATACTTCCCAGGAATCCCCAGAACTAGGTCATCCAAGGACTTGCAAGCTGCCGGGCCTCACAAGGGCCCTTCAGCCTGGAACAGCCCCAGCAGGGCAGTGGCAGCAGCTCTAGCTCTGAGCCCAGCTTCTCGGGCTCACTCTGCCCTCTGGCCCTCAGTTTGCTCGTCCCTGCAGTGAGGTAACAGGGGCTCCCCACAGAGCCGAGATTTCTACCATCCTGGAAACTGTCATCATTAGTCGCTCACTGTTGTTGATTTATATAATCCCTTACAGCCGAACATGCATGTCATTTCTAGTTTGGCTTTGGAAGCCTCATTTGTGTATTAGCTATCAGCTGCTGCATAACAAAACTACCACAGACACAGCAGCTTAAAACAATAGACATTTATCATCTCACAGTTTCTGTGGGTCAGACGTCCAGCACGCCCTAGCTGTGTCCTCTGCACAGGGACTCCGCAGGCTGCACTCCGAGCCAGCTGGCTGGACTGTGGCCTCCTCCAGAGAAGGGTCTGCCTCCACGCCTGCCGCCCATAGTCTCAATAGCTCTGCCTGATGGCGTCCCAGGAGGTTCGTGGGTAGGTTGAAGCAAAGCTCACGTTAAGGATTTTGAAACAGAGACGGTTTTCCAAGGGAAGGAACTCTAGGCTCGGGGAGGGCCTCACGGTTTGAAGCCACTCACGGCTCCTCTGGCCACGATGCCTGGTTGAGCAGCCCCTAGGTAGGCTCCTGGCTGGTCTGCGTGGTCCTGGCTCCTGAGCTGGGTACCTGGGAGCCAGCAACAGTCCTGCTGCCCAGCGCCCCCGGCATGCCTCTGCAGCAGGGGTGCCGGTGCTCTCGGGCTCAATGACGCACCACCAGGACCCACCCAACCCAGAGACACAGATGCCCAGCTGCGGTCATCATGGCCAGGAATCAGACCGGTGTCAGCAGAGGTTGGTTGGCCCGCTAGCAGAGCATAACATGGGCAGAAGAAGGAACGAGATCAGGGGACCATGTGAATAAAGCTTGAAGCTACTGTGTGGAGTGAGAGAAGGTAGACGCAAAAGGACGCAAGCGGTGTGAGCTCATGCACGTGAAATAAGCAGAACGTGCGAGTCCACGACCCACCTTGGGCCCCTCTGAGGCCAGGCTGCTGTCGGACCCTGCTCCGGGTGGGAGGCTCCCCTCATCCATCGCCCCAGCCCCCCCATGCCCTGGCCACTGCACCTGGGCTGGGTCCCCTGACTGGGGGGCTCCCTGGGGCCTGGCTAGGACCTGCCCATGCCTGAGTGGAGGCAGAGGCGGGTGGTGTGGGTCAGCTGGTGGGCAGGGCATGGGCGAGGCCACGGCCCCAAGGCAGGGAGAGCTGACGTGGCCCGGCCTACGGCTCACAGCAGCAGTGCAAGGTCCCAGGGGCATAGGGACGCCCACGGCAGAATGGGGCCCGCAGAAGCCACGCGCGTGTGGCCGGCCTCACTACCTCGATGGGGAAGGAACGTCACTCCCACAGATGTTTCTAGAACAACTGGACAGCCACGCAGAGAAAGGGATGCTCGGCGCCTAGCTGACGGCAGGGCCTGACTTTCTGTGGGGGACCACTGCCCTTCGTGCGGGCACCAGTGCTGAGGCCCTGAGGAGACCCTGAAACCTCTGCAGCCTTGGGGTGGACGGGCGCTGCCTGCAGGGCATGACGGCGGTGGGCATATGGGGTGTGCTGGGCTTTGCCACACGGCCAACACCTGTTCTGTGAAAGGTGCGCTGAAGGAAAACGGGAGCAGGCTGCAGGCAGAGACAGGTGGCCCCACGACCCTGGCCAAGCCTCGGGCCTGAGCTAGCCACAGCCCAGGAAGCCCCCCACGGCTACCAAGGGGTGGGCAGTGACTGGGCTGGTGAGGCCACGGGCAAGGGGGCGTCCCAAGCAGCTCCCCAGCCCCGGGGACAGGGAACGGGGGGAGGAGGCTCAGCAGCCCCTCATAGGGGCCGGGCACAGCCCAGGTCGAGGCTGGACGCGGGTGGGTGGCTTTTAGGAAACCCTCTCCCCTAAAGGTGCAGTGAGATCGTGGGAAGGGGCCCACCTCCCAGCCCAGGAGCCCTGTGCTCGCCCCCCCTCCCCAGCAGAGACCCTGCCGGACGCCAGCCCCACCCCTCACGGCCTCCCACCCTGCGACCCATCCACCAGCCCTAGGACGGTGACCCTGCAACCTGGGGACGATGCTGAGCCGTCAGGGGTGAGGTCCCATCCGCAGACCCCCGTGGAGTGCAGCAGGTTTGGGGCTCTCCACCCAGCTCCACTCATGTCTCACAGTGCCCCCGGCATGACGCCCACTCCTCTGGGCCTTGGTTTCCCCTCTGGCGGCGTCCACGGCGCTGCGTGATCAGCCACCGATGGTGGCAGAAGGAGGCTCCGAGCCAGTGGGGTGCGGGGTAGGAGGTTTTATTTCACCGGGCTCGGCAGAGGCGGGGGCAGGAGGGACTGGTGCTCAGGGGGAGGGATGGGCAGGGGAGAGCAGCCCTTGGGCCTAGGGGGTCCCACCCTGGCTGGTCCGTGCTGAGCGAGCCCAGCGCGGGCGGGGGCAGGGGCTGGGGCTGGGGGTGCAAACCCCTCCCTTGGGGCCGGATGGGGTCCCGGCCCCGCCTTGCCATCCTGCCACAGTGCTCAGTCCCTCCTGCTGTCTGGGGCACCTGACCCCACCCTCACTGCCCAACCTGGAGGAGGGGCCGGGCCAGGGAGGGCAGTGGGCGGGGCCTGGGGAGTGGGGGGCTGGGGTGGGAATCCACGGTGTGCAAAGGGGGTGGCGACCACCTGATGGTCAGTTCCTGGCAGCGATGACCACAGAGAGGGCCACACCCCCCAGGGCGACTGCAGTTGCCCCAAACAGCCACTTCCATGGGACAGACTGGGGATGAAGGGAAGGGGAGGGGAGCAGCAGCTGGAGGGCGGCCGAGGCTGGCCTCTCGGACCTCAGGTCCTACCACAGCCCCAACAGGCCTCTCAGCAAATCAGTGCTTGACCATGCCTCCCCTGCCTCCTAGCAAACTCCTACTCAGGCGCTAAAGCCCAACACAAATATCCCTTCCCGAGATACTTCCCCTTTCGCCTAAAAGACCCTCCATTCTGCAGCCTGAGTTGCCAGCTTAGGTTCCCCGCCTCCTGCCCTGACCCAGGCTGCACAGGACTGCGGCCTCTGTCCCCAGCACTGCCCAGCGCGGCTCAGTCCCTGAGAACAGCGATATGCATGGAGCAGAGAAAATCTCGGCATGGGACCCCCAGGCTCCATGCCCCACCCTCCTCAGGGTCCTCCCGCTCCCATCGGCCAGCACTCACCCAGGCTCCCTTGCCAGGACCCTTGGCGGGCAGCCTGCTGGGGTTGCCCAGCATCTTCCGGTAGAGGGCTGTCTCGGTGCTCCGCTGTGCTGCACGCTTCTTCACCAGCTTAGAGAGTTCGGCATGGATCGTCTGTGGGCGGGCGGGCAGGCGTCTTCAGGCTGAGGGTGCATGGCGGTGCCAGCCTCAGCCATTGCCGCGACAAGGTGTGAGCGAGGTGCCCAGGAGAAAAGGTTCCGGAAGAGAGGCCAAGACCATGGGACCCTGAAAGTCTCAGCCTGCCCCTTTAGGTACCGAGGGCCTTTAGGTACCCACTCCTTACCATGGTACCTGCCGAGGGCCTTTAGGTACCCACTCCTTACCATGGGCCAGGCGGGACACTAGAGACAGAGCTGCAGCAAGGAGGACCAGGGGCAGACCAGAGGAGGAACTTACCTGGCAGGCCCGCTCACCTTGTTGGAAGGTTCCAACTTCAGAGCTGCCCTCAGGATGGGGATGGCCTCGCTGTACTCGCCCTGCTGGGCCAGCACCTATGCAGGGGGGCTTCACTCAGGACCTGCACTGGGTCCTGCCCTCCCTCAGGAGACCCAGGCCTGCCAGGCACCCTGGCCGTCCTCAGGTCCCCAGGGCTCCCGGGGCAGCTCGGAGCCCCCAGGCTCAGCATGCCCCAGCCAGGGACCTGCCCCCAACCTGCTCCTGTCTGCCTGTCTCAGCCTGAGGCAAAGGCCCAGGAGCCGATGGCACCCATGCTGGACAGTCCCAAAGCTGAGGCCCCAAGGCCAGCCATGGGACCGAGATGGCTCAGCATCATCTCCAGTGTGAGCCCTGGCAGCACCTCCCGGAGCCTGTAGCAGCCAGGCCTGAGGTCAGCCCCCGAGGCCCAGTGGTTCTGGGGATATCTGGTCCCTCCCTCCACGTAAGCCTGTGCAAGCAGGTGTCCGTGGTCTTTGACAGTCAGGTGTGAAATGTCTGACAATCGAGCACGCACGAGCAGATGCTCCCAGGGCCCCGGGAGGTTACAGAGGTTGCACACTGGGACTATGCCTGCTTCCTGGCCACAGTTCTCTGCAGAACTCAGTATCCGCAGGTGACAATACACATGACCTCTCGAGAGTACACGAGATGACCCGGCGTCTATGCCTCAGTTTACTGCTACGAAGTGTGGACAGCACCCGTCTCCCGCCACCACACAGGGCCGCCCCAAGATGCTCACCAGGCTAGACGCTCTGCCAGAAGGCGAGAACACAAACCCACCTCCCTGCCATGGGGGGGGGGGGGGCAATGTGCCACCCCCCTGTGGTAGGTCCGATGGCAGCATGGGTGCAGAGCGGGCTGGGGGTAGCAGGGAGAGACCCTCTCAGGTGCGGGCACAGCCTGTGCAAAGGCCCTGGGGCAGGAGTGGGCCTGGGCCCTGGAGGGCTGCTGGAGGGGACGCCGGCCCCCCCCAGGCCCCCCCAGCGCCCGCACCTTGCCCTTGCGGAAGAGCGCCTTGATGTTGTCAGGCTGGTGTTCAAGCACGAGGCTGCAGGAGCGCAGGGCAGCGCGGTAGTGGTCCAGCTTCAGCTGCGAGGCGGCCAGGTTGTTCAGGCACTTCACCTTCAGCTGCAGCAACTGCTCCTCCTCCTCGAAGGTCACATCCACTGTGGGCAGCGAGCAGGCGGTGCTCAGCTGAGATCACCCGGGACCCGCACCCCCATCCCGGGCCAGAGCGAGCCCCCGGGCAGCGGGAGGAGCCGGGGACCCCTGCCCACAGATACAGCCTCCCCCGGGCGGGCAGCAGTACCTTTGGCGCTGGAGGTGATGGCCTTGAGCGCCAGGTCGTAGGAGTTGGCGGCCAACACAAAGTCGGCGCGCTGGTAGTGGGCATTGCCGCACTCCCGCTTGCGGTTGGCCAGAGCCACGCGCTCCCGGCCCGACAGCGCCTCCAGGTCCGGCCCGGCCGCTGCTGCCTTCAGGGTCAACTCCAGGCACAGAGCCGCGTGCGGGGGGATGTGCGGGCTTCTGCGGGGGGCCAGCAGCTGCCCTGGGGTCCCCACCAACCTGGGACCCTCCCCTGCCCTGGAGGTCCCTCCTCTGCCCTGGGGGTCACCCGTACCCTGGGAGACCTTACCTGCCCTAGGGGTCCCTCCCCTGCCTGGGGGGCCTCTCCCCTGCCTGGGGGGCCTCACCTGCCCTGGGAACCGTAGCAGTACTTGGGGTCAGCAGTGACCATGGCCGTCTCCCCCACATCCATGAGTGGGACGCTGAGGTCCAGGGCCTGGGGACAGGCAGAGCAGCGGAGAGTCAGCAGCCGCCTGCCCCCATCCCCTGCCCCCCGCCACTGCCCCCACACCCACCTGGATGACATCGCAGTCGCCCAGGGTGAACTCCAGCTCGGGCTCCTCCTGCACCCGCGTGCCGTCCTCCAGTGACATCTGCAGCTGCACGGTGACCACCTGGCCCTTGACCGGGCGGCTGGAGCCGGGTGGCCCGGGGATCAGGGTCTTCTTCCGCAGCAGCCCATTCCCTGTGGGCAGCCGCCCGTCACCACCCACGGCAACCGGCCAGCCTCCCAGGGCACGACCTTGGGGCAACAATGGTCCCGGGAGAGGGTGCAGGGAGCAAGAGGCTGGGCTGGCCCTCGGAGCGAAACGCGGGGCTCTGCAGCCCTTCTTGGGACTCTCACTCTCCCTGCCTGGGACACAGAGCCCCGATTCTGCCCTCAGAGGGGGATGGGCAGACGTGGGACGCCCTGGGCCTCGGTTTCCCCACCATGAAGTGGGGAGCGCCGCCAGGCAGGAGTGGGTCGCTGACTCACCCAGGATGTCCAGCCACTCGTCGGGGGTGGGGGCTGGGGCAGGCTCAGGCTCCGTGGCAGCCAAGAACTCGCGGGCCAGTGTCCCGGGCAGCTCGGCCTCAGGCAACCCTACATCCTCCAGGGGCGGCAGCCCGTGCAGGTCGTCGTCCCCCGCCTCCGACTCGGCCTCCTCCTCCAGGTCTGCAACACCGTCCGGCACTTCAGAGTTCCCCAGCGGAGGGGTGCCGGCGGGCAGAGGGGCGGTGGGCTCGGAGCCCAAGGCAGAAGGCTCGGCAGAGGACGCCATGCTGCTGGGGGCGGGGGTGGCGGGTGAGTGAGATCCTGCCCACCCACCTCCAGCACCCTACTGGGGGATCTTGGGCCTCAGTTTCCCTGTTGTACTCTGGGCTGCTGCAAAGGACCTGAGGGGTCATGCTCAGTTACTTCTGGACCTAATTATCAACCAGCCGCAGGAACCCCCAGGAAGTGGGTGCAACCCCTCCCGTCCTGAGGACGAGACTGAGGTCAGAGGGGCGGGGCCACAGGCCGGGATTGGACCTTGGGACGCCAAGGCCCTGCACTGAGTCAATGCAAGAGGGGTGCTGGGATCTGTTTGTGTGGGGGGGCAGGTACCTCTGAGGCTTTGGGGGGTATATTCAGAGTTCAACACAGAAGAGATCCCTTTCCCCCAGGGCCCCTAAGCCCCCTCCCCAATGTCACCTGTGGCGACCCCCTAGAAACCAGGACCCTAACGCTGCCCCTCCCCAGGCTTCGGCACCCAGACCTTCGGGGCCCCAGGCCTGGGTGCAGGTCCTGCCCCTTCTCGCCCCAGGCCTGCTGGGACCCTCCAGCCCGGCCTCGGGACGCCCCTGCCCGGGGCCCCACGAGGCAGCAACCCCTGCACCCCTCAACTGCCGACTCCGCCCCCACAACCCCTGCGCCCACACAAATGGGCCTCCCCCCGCCCCCAGCCCGGGCCGGGCCCCCACCCCCAGCGGCTCCATCACCCCGTAAACAGCCGCCGCCCCCAGGTGCCCCCCGTCCGGGTCTAGGCCACCGCCGACCCCCTACCCTGACTCGCAACGCCCCGTGCCCGTCCGACGCCACAGCCCCCGGCCCCCGAGCCCCGCACCCCGCGGGCGACCCCAGCCCCCGGAGCCCGCGCCTCTCGGCCCCCGCCCGGCCGCCGCCCCGCCGCCCCCCGCGCCCCGGGACACATGCCTCCGGCTCCGCGCCCCCCGCCTGGGGTCCTGCGCCCCCTCCCCGCCCCCAGCCGCGGCCGCCGCGCCTCGGGAACCAGGCTTGAGCGCCGGGCCCCGCCCCCGCCGCACCCATTGGTCGCCGCCGCCGCCGCCGCCGCGCCCATTGGCCCGCGCGCGAGTCGATCATCGGACGCAGGTGCCACCCCCTTCCTGCTTGCTGCGCGGGGCTCTCTTAAAGTGGCCGAGGCCGCCGGGGCGCCGGGTTGGGGCGGGGGTCACGGGCTGGATGCCCAGGATGCGGGCTTGCGCCTCGCGGCCTCGCGCGACCCCTCGCCCGCGTCCGAACTTCGTCGTGCCCGTTTGCGAAAGGGGGACGGAAGCCCCCACCCTGGCGGCTGCCGGAGCTGGGGGCCGCTGGATCGCTCACCCCGCAGCCCCACGTCGCGTGGGGGCCCGAGGCCCCGGGTGGACCGCATCGCGTCTGTCAAGAATACTGCCTGGTGCATGCAGTAGGCGCCCAATACCTGGAAGGTGGATGACTGAGGGAGCTGGGCCGCCAGGAGGAGCCCCCCCACCCCGGGTCTCTGCAGGGGTGACACGGGCTGGGTAGGCTGCTGCTTGGATCTTGTTTTGAAAGGGCTGGGGGGCATACTCCACCCTCCTCCGTAGTCTTTCCTGGCAGCACTCACCTCCCTTCCGGCATGATCGTGAGCCTTCTTTTGCTCCCCTCCCTACTCCATTGCAGTGGCAGGAATTTTTGCCTGTTTCCTCCCCAGAACGTCCTAGAAGGATGCCTGAAGCATAAGCGTTTGTTCAATGAATGAATGAATGAGTCAGGTCGGGCTACTGGAAGTAAGGAAGGGCTCAGATTTGAGGCCCTACATCACCACCCCAGGAAACCTTGAGGCAATACGGCTGCCTGGGGCCTCCTCTTCAAACTGATGCCTTATCTCCATGCCACACCTTGGCTCCCCTTGGTGCCACCCTCCTAGATTGGGCCTGGCTGGAAGGGGTGGCTGAGGAAGGGAGGGAGGAAGTAGGATGGAGAAGGGGGGGAGGGAGGGTGGGAAGAGGAGAAGGCAGACTGGCCAGGAGGATCTTGGGGCAGTGGAGAAGGAGAGGAAAAGCCCAGGAAGGAGAATCAGACCAAGCTGGGCCTGTCCTGGGCCTGAGGGACCCAGGCAGGTCTCCATTGGTCCCTAGGCCCCGATGCCCCCGCTGCATCTCAGGCCACTCCCCATCCATCCCCACCTCTGTTACTAGGCTCCCAAGGAGAACAATAAACACATGAAAAACAATAAGCAAGGATAAAATTCAACTACAGCAATGATAAAGCAAATGAGCAGTAAACACATATGACAATAGCGCTGGGACACATCGGTGGTGTCAGGGGTCACACATGCTGCCCTCCTCACTTTCCGCGCATTGACCTCAGGTGCAAACTCACCAGTGTCAGGAGCCACGTCCTGCCATCACTGGGGTGGGGTGATTTGTCGCATCTCCCTGTCCAGCTGAACCTCTCATGACCATGGCATCTCTGGGCTTCTTGCCTGAGGGGACTTTGTCTGACACTCGAATGGCACCCCCACTCTCGGTGGGTTCACTTCCAAAGCCCCCAGACTTTTCCTTCCTGCCTTTCTGTAGTTTTACACGGTGCATGTGTGTGTTGTCGGCAGCCTCGGTCCAGCTTTGCTTTTTGTTCCAATCTGCCGATCTTTGTCTTTTAAATGGAGTTTTGGTCTGTTCACATTTAATGTAATTATGTGCACATCGAAGCTTCAAAATGCCTTCATGTTATGCATTTTCCTCTACTCCTTTTTTCTCTTCTTTTTTGCTTTCTTTTGGATTGGTGGAGTATGTTTTGGTAAGACTCTTATGACCGTCATCTCCCAGAAGGGGAAACTAAGGCACAAAGATGTTAATTACCTGGATCAAGGACACAGTGAGGAAGGGCAAGATGGGCCACACCCCTCCCCACCACTGAGCTTCCCTCCCAGCCAGGGCAGACAGATGTTATCCAAATGGTGGTGTCAATGAGTATTTAGTCTCAGCTGTGGTAAGTGTTACGGAGGAAATAAACTGGGGAAAAAGGCTTCCGGTCTCCAAACTTGGGCCTCCCCATTTCTGCTGAGCCAGAAAAGTCCGATTTTCAGCAGCTGGGACAAGGCTCTGGGCCTGGGACAACAAACCCGAAGCCAGACTGCGTTGGGGCCCGAGGACTGTGGTGAGGACCTGGGAGGGGAAGTTGATCTTCCACTTGGGGCAAATGAAAGACTTCCCCGTCCACCCCCACCTGGGCAGCTGCTGGCAGAGCAGCGTTCCCGCCACTTCCCACCCTCTCCCTTCAACACACAAAGGAGGAAAACCTTTTCTGGCCTCCACCCCGTGGTGCTCCAAGTATTAGGGGTTATCCAGGCCCATTAGGCCCCCAGCCCCGTTCCAAGACCCTCGTAAATGTTTCCTGGCCTCCAGCAGCGCCCAAGGGACCCATTGAGAAGTTTGGTCTCTCCAGCCTGGGCCTCTTCCGCTGCGGCCTGCAGACAGCCGTGGTTCCGTTTTCCAGGCAGCCCCCACCCCGGCTCCCCAGCCCATGTAGGCTGCTGCCTGGCTCACCAAGTTCCCCAATTCTTACAAAGGTCAAGTCCACACTATATATCTTCTCACCATCCTGCTTTTTATCCTGTGATTCCCTCAGCCCTGAATGACTGGCTGTGCCAGAGAGCTCCTATTCCTACCTCAAAACCCAGTCCCCATGTACAGCACCTCCTTGCAGCCTTCCTTGCCCCGACAATGAGCCCTCACTACCCACTGTCAGGCTCCTTCAACCTTGAGTCCCTTCCTCTAGCCCAGCGCTGATCCCCGTAAGGTGGGGGCACCTGGGCCTGATGGGGTCTCCCCTCCTCCTCCAGGGTTAGGCAGGGACGAAGCCCTCTAGGAACCCCAGCTCTTGGTTCACTTGGAGAGGGAGTAGCAGGGAGTCTTCATGAACAATGTTTAAACATATTCATTGAATAAATAAATGAGAATGCTGATCACTGACTTTTTTTGGGGGGAGGGGGTGCCCCGGGACACTCCGGGACCACAGTAGGGCCTGTGCAAGCACCGTTGAAGCAGGAGACCGCAGGTTGCCCCACCAAGAGGTGGGTCCCTGAGTGACTTCTCAGGGAACGAGTGGGGCAGAGCGTGAAGAGTAACGTTACCTAGTTAGCTCATCGAGGGCCACGGTGCACCGACCCCATCGTCCGCTCTTCCAGAACGAGTCCCTAGCACCCCTGCGAGGCAGATGCAAACGGGCACAGCACAGCTGACAGGCACAAGCCCTGCCCAAGGCCACCCAGCCAGGATGGGACGGCAGAGCTGGGAGAAGGCCTTGAGGGGAACCATTCCAGGGCCACAAGGCAATTCCTGCATCTGAAGATTCTTGTCTCCACATCTCCCCTCTCTCAGCAGCCGCAGGGGTGGACGCTGCATGTGTCCAGCCCACGATGAAGTGTGCTATGGGGCATATTATCTCAAGGATGACTGAAATTTAGTAGTAACACTTATCGAGCAATTCTTATTTGCCCGGTTTGGTTCATGCATTTAACCTGGGTGACCACACGTAAAAATGCATCTTCCCAGCTGCGTGCGGACACAGTCTTTAATATGGATACGAGGAGAGAGAGCAGGAAGGAAATAGAGGGGGCGTGTGCACAGGCTAGTCTCTGCATGTCTACGTCCCAGCTGGCAGGGCCTAGGAGCCCATCCAAGACCCAGGCCTGACTTCTAACACTCTTCTCCAGGAAAAGGATCGAGGCTTTTTGGAGAAATGGCTGATTCCAGGGCTATACCAAAGCCTGGAGCACCTTGTGGTGTCAGAAAAGTAAGGAAGAGAATGACAGGAACACGTGAAAAGGACACAGGTGTCAACTGGAAGAGGCAGCAAAGTAATTACAGGTAGCAATTACTTATAACCCATAGATGAAAATAAATGCCTATGGAGTAATAGTGCTATAAACAAATAATTGAAGGAGAAGGGCCACGGAATTTGAATAATCTCGGTACAAGGACTGATGGTAATCAAAAACCACCACGGGGCAAACAACTCAGTATTAACTGTTGCCGCAAGATCCGTTCCTGGGTGCCAAAATTAGTGGGGCATTTGCACCTGCCACATGTTTATAGTTTTAGCAGACACTGCTTTTTTTTGTTTTAAGGTATTAGAAAAGAAAATTGTTTCTCGAAGGCACGAGGATGCAAACAACATAAAATAAAAGCTTATCTAGCACTTTACTGACTTTTCTTTCATTACTTGTCAAATGGGAGTTGGATTTTATTTGTGCATATTTTGAGGACCCCAGTCTGTTATGAAATCCTTATGCAGGGGAAGCGTAGGGTAGATTCCTTACGTGACTCTGGGGATAATTCTTATGAAGGTAGAAGAATGTCACATAAGACACAAAAATTGAGCACTTCTTTCCCATCTGCTTCACTTGTACTGAAAAACAATCATTGCACACAATGGCGAGCCCAGGAATTAGCGAAAAGAAGTTCTGAAAGCCCACTTAGCCATCTCAAAACTGGACCAGATCCTTCGTTATTTTGTTCGCAGCCAGAAGGTCCTTTTTATTTTTCCAAAAATCTGGAGAACTCCTTTTCCATGAGTACTCTCAGGTCCTCCTTTAAGTAGCCTTTGTCTCCGGTATATCCGTGAAACGTAATCATCAGTTTCCATGGAGAGTTCGAGTCGAGATGGCATTTTGTGAGGTCTGCTGAAACCTTGGCAGGGAGGTACAGGGCGGCCGCTCGGGGAGCTGGGACGCGGAGCCAGTGACACGCTGCTTTGTAAGCAAGGACAGCACCATAAGCAGATACACCCACAGCCCGTGCCTCCTGCTGCGAGGTACCCAGAAGGCGACGAAAACGCACACCTGAAACACATCATCTCAACCTAATCCCGAGGGCAAACCCACACAGAGGGATACTCTGCAAAAAACTGAGCAGTACTCTTCAGAAGTATTAAGGTGAGGAAAGACGGAGAGCCTGGCGAACTGCCATTGACTGGAGAGGACAAGGGACACCTGGCACTCATTGCATGTGGCATCCAGGATGGGATCCCACACTAGAAAAGGATCACCTGAGGTGGCACAGGGATTCTTTCAGAAATATTTATTCTGGTAACACATACACAACCTGAAATATATAATTCGGTGGTGTTAATTATATAGTACACAATAATGTGCTTCATCACCACCACCCATTACCAAAACGTCTCCCTCACCCCAAACAGAAAGTCTGCACTAATGGAGCACTAACATAACTATAGTATGCTATCAAAGCCAGGAGGTTGATATTGGTACAATCCACAAACCTTATCCAGACTTCACCACTTTTACGCGCACTCATTTGTATATGTGTGTGTGCAATTTTAGCACGTATGTAGATTCGTGAAACCACCATAACAATGAAGATACAGAAATGTTCTATCATTACACAGATGGTTGTACTACCCCTTTATAGCCATACCAATCCCATTTAATTCTGCTCACGCTGGCTATCACTAATCTGTTCTCCACTCCTCGTTCCCTTCCCCCACCCAGGCCCCGGGGATCCTATATTCCAGTTTCTAACGCTATAAATTTGCTTATTCTAGTCATTTCACATCAGCATGATCATAAAATATTTGTCGTTTTGTGTCTGGCGCATCTCACGTAGCATGGCATCTTCAAGGCTCATCCGCGTTTCTGCGTTCCCTTAGAAGTCCCTTCCTTTCCACGGCTGCGTAATTCTCCATCCCGTGTACGCACCACGCTTGGCTTATCCATTCGTCTGTTGCGGACACTTGGGCTGCTTCCATCTTTGGGCTGTTGTGAATAACGTCGCTGTGAATATCCATGTGCAAATGTCTGTCTCAGCCTCTGCTTTGAAATCTTTGGAGCTTATACCCAAATGCGGGTCTGTCGGGTCACACAGCAATTCTACAGGAGCAGGGACTTTGGAACCCAGGCGAGGCTGACTCCCAGCCTGCAGGGCCGGATGCCCTGGTTCCGGAGCCGTGAGCGATCTCAGGGTAGCACCGGCCACTCTCGGACCGCAGGCTCTTCATCTGTGAGAAGGGATCAGCCCCGTTTCGCGCCTCCCCACTTCCGGGCTGTCTCGGAGCTGCAGCTGGGAATTGCGCAGGCGCGAGAGGGACCTCTTCATTGGCTCTTCACTCTGACGCACAGCGAACAGGGGATCGCGTCCAGCCCCGCCTCGCCGCGTCTCCGCGCACGACGCGCGCTGGCCTCGGGGCTCGTCGTTGACGCGCATCCTAGCATGCACGCACGGTGCGTGGTGACGTTCGGCGGCGCGGGCGCCATCCCGGAAACGCGAGCAAGGCCGCCAGATGTGTAGGTGCCGCCGCCGCCGCCGCTGGGGCGGGGTCGGGGTGGGGCCGGGGACGCCCGGGCCGGGGCCGCGGGGGAGCCGGGCGGGGTCGGCCTCGGTCCCCGGGCTGCCGCGGGGTGGGAGCGCCGCTGGCCACATCTGGGCTCCCCTCCTGCGCGCAGGCCTCAGTGTCCCCGTCTGCGCAGTGGGTGCGCACGGCGCGGGAATTGGGGATGCCTCCGTCCAGGCTCTGTCGGGCTTGGGCCTTAGTTTCCCTGTCTTGCAGGGGCGGGACCCGAGGGGAGGAGGGGATTCCGACCCACTCCGGGGTTTTTCTGACCTCGGGCCGCAAAGTCCCGGCTTTATTGCTCTCTAACCCAGGTGGCGTCGCGGTGCCTCCGCGCTTCGCCGCGTGACCTTGGGCAGTGAACCTGCGAGCCTCAGTTTCCCCCAGAGCACAGAGCGCCTGCCACAAGGGTTGATCGGGATTAACCGAAGTTCTGTACCAGCGTTTGCTTATATTCTTGGGAGCCCGGAGAGGGAGGGGCACTCGTTTAGGTGCTGGTTTCTGGGCCCCTCCCAGGACTGCATCAGACACCGCTCCCCACCCCACCCCGGCTCTGAGCCCCGCCTTTTACCTCCGTGGTTTACGTCCCCGCCGACGGCATCCTGAGAACCCCACTCTTCCTTAGTCTCATTTCGGATGAGAAAACCGATTCAGAGAGGTACAGCGACTTTGCCAAGCTCACACAGCCTCCCTCTCCACGTGTTACCCCCATAAATGTATTCTGAGCCCTGGCTGGATCATTTATCTTCTGTATGGTTAGTCAGGGAGGGCTTCCTGAGAGAGGCAGCTGGCGTTCGTGTGTGCACTTGCGGGCCGTGGCGCCAGAGGCAAGAAAGAACGTGAAATGGAACCAATCCCCATGGGTCCACACCCTGCCTCTACCAGGCATTAGCTGTGGCCATGGTACCCGGTCCTTGGACCCCAAGTCACTTTTCACACCATGGATAATTGGGCTTCTCTGGCAATGTGCGAATGTTTCTGCCCTTGCCTGTCACGTGGCAGGTCAGTCAACCCCTAGCAATGATTTGAGGGGCTTATTGAGGGGCGGGAGTAGGAGCGAGCCTCCATGGTGTTTTGGAAAGAATATATGTTAGTTACTAACATTTGTGAATGAGGTGATCAGATCGCCCAGAAAGAAATTTCTCTTTCCATTTTTTCTTGGGGGGAAAAAGTCAGAAGTCTGGCCCAGATTGCTGCAGGAAGCAGCTATGCACCACGGGTGGCCACTGGACACCTGTTTAGAGTCACACCTCTGTAGAGCCCGCAGGGCAGTGGGCATGGGGTTTGTGACGCCTGGGCCCACTGTTCTGTGGGACAAGGTCACGTTTTCAGCCTCTTCGAGCCTCCCTTTCCTTCTCCGTAAATAAGGACGTTAACAGTTCTCCGTGTGCGGTTTTGGTGCTGTGTTTGACATCCAGCAGGTGTCCAGTAAATGGGAGGGTGGACAGGCTCTGCGGACTGTGATCTTAACCAGCCCTGTCGGTCAGCCACTACATGTATGGGCCCCAGAGCTAAGCCAGCTGGGATTTCAGGCTTTTCCTACCCCCTCCAGGAGGGATGGCATGGAAACCGTGACCCTTCCTGTTCAAGGGCCTGGGAAGCAACCCTCAGCCTGAGTTTTGCCAGGGAAGATGGGTGCTGCACAGCTGGGTGGCCAGAGCCTGAAACCCTTGGCTTTAACTTGGTAATAAAACTCTTATGTCAGCTAAGTTCTGGGGAGCACTATGAGCCAGGTTCTGGGTCAGCCCTGGAGGCAGAGGAGCGAACAAGACAGATGTGGGTCCTTCCTGGGGCTGCCGTGGAGGCAGGGGCAGCAGACCAACAGGCCAGCTCAGGATGGAGATAATTTTTGGAATGAAGAGATCCAAACGAGGCCAAGTGATGAGGGGCAGGGTCGGGGTGGCCATGTAGGACTTCTTGGGGAGGAGTCCGTGGGGGTGAATGGTGATTCGAGGGGCCGCCGCGCACAGTCCAGCCATGGAAACAGCTAGCGCAGAGGCCCTGGAGCAGAGCAGGCAAGGGAGGCGGCTGACTGAGCTCCGCAGGCGAGAATGCCAGGGCCCTGGGGGCCGAGGAACTGGGAGGGGTCTGGGTGGGACGTGCCTGCGCAGCAGGACCTCCCCTGAAGACTGCCTGTGCAGCGGTGTGCTCCTCTCTGCCCCTGTCCATGTGGGTCCAGCTCCCCGACCTAGTGGGTCAGGGGCCGCGTGGCTCCATCATGACTGCGGCTTCGCGGACGGCAGCTGCAGAGGCCCTCCTTCCAGAGGAGGCCCCGTTTGCAACACTGGGTGCCAGGACTCTGATGTCTTTTGGGGGGACACAGTTCAGCCCAAAGCAACCTCCTCTAGTTCTCCTAACCCCCCCAAATTCCCAGCTGAGGCTCGGGGGCCTAGTGACGCCACCTGGGGCCTGGCACTGACCAGGCTCTTCCTGCCCATTCCAGGCAGCGAAGACAGAGGGAGGGATGGAGCCCCCGGACTCGGCCTCGAGGGTCTTCTGCAGCCGCATCCTGAACATGGTGGACGCGGACGACGTCAACGCCATCATCCAGGCCCAGAAGAACATGTGAGTGGCGGCCACGCGCCGGCCTGGAGTGGGGGCCCAGCCCCGCCCCTGTCCCAGGCCCGCGCTGGGGATAAAACGAAGGAAATGAGCAAATCTGCCTGGCTGGCTCCAGAGCGAACTCCTTGCAGGCCTGGAGGCGAGGCCTTGGCACGGGAAGCAGGGCCGGGGAAGGGTTGCAGCTGTGGATGGCTTGGCGTGGGCTGCCGAGACTCCTGTCCCAAGCCTGGGCTGGGGAGAGCTGGGGGGACAGCAGTGGGCCACTGGGGGGGTGAGGGAGTGGGAGAAAGCCGGTGAGCTGACTTCCTGTAGGGGCTGTGAATGCCCTGTGCCCTCGGGATCCAGAACCCTAGTCCTGGGGAAGGGCGGACAGCCTTTGCTGTCAGCTCCTTAAGCCGAAGGCCCTCCATGCCCTCCACTTGGGACAAAGCACAGATGTGATTTCCTTGTGTTTCTCTCACCTTGTGACAGGGGTGCTGAGTGTGCCGAATCTTAGAAGTATCCTTCTCAGCTCATTCATTAGGTCAGGTTCCAACCTGGCCTTGGGAACTCCCAGACTGGGGAGACAAAGCCAAATGCCCTTCCACCCTCCAGCTGTATTGGTCTGGACCGTGCCAGGAGGAAGAATCTGGGTTTGGGGGAGTCAAGAGACAGAGTAAAGAGCCTGCTTGAGGGAGCAGGTGACAGTGACAGAAGGAGGACACACTTGAGTAGGGTTTTTAAAGATGAATAGGAGTTTGGGTGAAGTGCTGTAGAACAAAGGAACACGGCCAAAAAGCCAAAAAGGCCTTAGCGGGTCAGTTCTGGAGGTTTGAACTGCGGGTTCCGGTCCCAGCGGAAGAACTAATGCCTGCACCCTGCACGCAGGCTCGACCGCTTTGAGAAGACCAATGAGATGCTGCTGAACTTCAACAACCTGTCGAGTGCCCGCCTGCAGCAGATGAGCGAGCGCTTCCTGCACCACACCAGGACCCTGGTGGAGATGAAGCGGGACCTGGACAGCATCTTCCGCAGGATCCGGTGGGTACCTGCCCCCGCCCCTCCGGTCCCGTCCCCACCCCTCCGGTCCAGTCCCTGCCTCACCGCACCCCACCCCGGCCCCCGCCCTTCTCTGCACACCTCCACAGAGCCTTGAGGTGGCATCGGGGGAGGTCTGGGTTTTGGGATAAAAATCTTTTACAGTTTTCGGTTTTAACTTTATTCTTTGAAAAAGTTGATAGATCTCGGGACCCATGATACAAAAGGACTGGCAGCCCCTCACCAGCCCCCCCCCCCCCGCCCCCGCCCCAGCAGGGCCGTCAGGGAGGCCAGGGAGGCAATTTGTGAGTCCCTCAGCAGCTTGCCATCCTTAGTGGAAAATAAAGCAAGCCCTTGGGCCGAGAGGTGCTGGCCATGGGGCCTGGGCCGCAGGGGATCTATGCCAGGCCTTCCGTGGTCCCTGGGCTCTGCTGGACTGTCCCCACGCCCAGCCTTCCTCCCTGCTTGCAGCTGCACCTGTGGCCTGCCAGGAGGGCGCCCTGCCAGGTGCCCAGACTGGCTGAGGGGGAAGCAAGACAGTGAGGGTACCTTCGTGGGGCAGGAGCTGGGGACCCTCCCTTGCTGGGGGTAACCATAGAAGCACAGACTGGGGAAATGAAGGACCCCCGGCTTGAAGAAGGAAGCAGGGGCCCCCCTGCCAGCTCCAGTTCAGCAAGGGCCAAGGCCGTGCATTTTCCCACACAACCTCCCCGGGTGCCTGCCGGGTCCCAGCCCCCAGGACCCCATGGAGGGCAGGATGCAGCCAGGGGCACGGAGGAGTGACTGCTGGGGAGAAGCTGCCCAAGCGGGTTCCAGGTCTCGGAGCTTAGATCCCAGGAGGGCAGGCTGTGTGGCGCCCCATGTGGTCCCCAGGTGCCTGCCAGGGCAGCATGAGGCCACCCCAGGGCTGAGACAGGCCGTGTGTGGGGCGGGGCAAGGACCCCAAGGACCCCTGGCCATGCTCGCTCCCCCCAGCCCCATGTGCTTCCTCCTCTGCAGGACGCTGAAGGGGAAACTGGCCAGGCAGCACCCTGAGGCCTTCAGCCGTGAGTGTCGCTGGGGCTGTGCACCCACCAGGCCCTGGGGGGTGGCCCAGGGAGACCCAGGCCAGGGGTCGGTGGGGTAGGGTCTGCAGAGAACTGCTGTGATTGGGCCCCTCTCTGGGGGGAGGTCGCTCAGGGAAGGTGGACAGGTATAGGGACAGCCGTCACCCAGTGAGCCCAACACAGGCTTCCCACTGCCCCAGGAGGGGTAGCACCCGGTGGAAGAGGGCGCAGCGAGGAAGGGGCAGAGGCAGGACTTGAACTGGTGGGCCTGTGCCCTGCAGACATCCCTGAGGCATCCCTCCTGGAGGACGAGGACGAGGACCCCATCCCACCCAGCACCACCACCACCATCGCTACCTCGGAGCAAAGCACAGGCTCCTGTGACACCAGCCCCGACCTCGTCTCGCCGCCCCCCAGCCCGGACTTTGAGGACCTGTCCCACGTCAGGCCCATCTCCCCTGTGGTCAATGGCCGCAGCGAGTGGGATGACGAGGGGATGCCGGGCGAGTAGCACTGCTCCCTGGGCTCTCAGGTCCCAGCGTGGGGAGCCCGTCTCTGAGTCAGCTTTCCAGGGCCCTCCGCACTGCTCCCGCCTCTTAAGCACGCAGCTCTCCTGCAGGCCCTCTGCCAGCCAGGGGCACGGCTTGCCCAGCTGGCATCGGGCTGGGCAGGAAGGAGCTTTTCCAGACCAGGGTCTGTTCTGAACAGACCCAAAAAAGGTGAGCAGAGCCAGATGTCCTGGCCCCCAGGCCAGGTCCTCCTGGAGGCAGAGCGCCGCCTCACCCCACCCCACTAATTCGGATCTCCCTGTCCCTTCTTCTGCTGAAAGCGTAGATGGATTTCTCCAACCGGTATCCCCTAGGGGAGCTTCTGGGATCGGAGGCTCTTGAGGGAGGGTGGCAGCCTTGCAAGCCTGGGCCTGAAGCCGGAGGTTCCCTGATCTGAGGCACAGACCCTGAGTGCCAGGCAGGTCTCCCCAAGGTCCCCGGGGCCAGCCGAGCCACCTCGAAAACAGAGTTGAACGCAATATTTTTGTACCCGATGTTTACAGATGCTGTTGGGAAGTTATCAATAAAGAGTCCATTACTAAAAAGGGAAATGTGTGCCTGGCAGTGGCTTCCTTCAATCCTGGGGCCCTATGGGCAGGACATGCTACGTGTCTAGGGAGAGGCATGGCTGCCATGGGGGGAGCCAGTAGTGGCAGCTGCTACCACAGCCCTACTCCCCACCACTACCTGGGCATTGGACAGTTTCCCTCCCTCCTCTTCTCCCCAGCTCTGACCCTCATACCTGATCCCCAGGGTGGGTCCCACTGCCTGCTAAACTCAGAGCCCTGTCCCTTCCCGCAAGGCACTGAGGAATTAGGCCAATAAAACATCTGCTTTTTTTTAAAAAAAAAAAATACTGTGCTACGTTGTGCTGTCTCATTTAAGCACCAGCCAATTAAAAAAAAAAAAAAATACGAGTGGGTCCCTACCCCTTCCCGCATACCGCACCTGGAGGCCACCCGACAGCCCCCAACAGTCCATGCGTCCCGCCGCGTCCGGGGCGAAGGCACTGTTTCCCACCCGGAAGCTCGGAGCCCTCGTTCCCCAGACACCCTCTCCACGGCTCGGCCCCACCGCCACGCGGCAGGCCCGGGGCCCAGCACCTGCCAAGGTGCGGCCTCTTCAACGTGACCCTGCGGGGGGTGGGGCCCGCACAAGGAAGCGCGTCGCTGCCGCCCGCCCACACTCGCCGCGGCTTCGCTCGCCAGCAGTCAACATGGTGGCGGCATTGGGGGCGGGGCGCGGCGCGCATTGTGACGCAAGCGCGCGGCGTGCTCGGTGCGCAGGCGCTCTCGGGGCGAATCGGCGATTTCCGGTTCCGCCTCCCTCTTTCTCTTCAACGAGGCGGCCGGGAAGGTGGGTGTCGGCGACAGTGCGGGTTCGCGCCTTGCCGGGGTCCTGCGGGGGGTGGCGGGGCCGGGCGGGGCCGCGAGAGGCGAGTGGGACTGGGAAAGAGGCCTTCCCGCCCCGCGACCCCGAGCGCGCGACCCGGAGGCCTGGGGGCCGAAGGGGCAGCGCCGAGTCAGGGGGGCGAGTCTCCTCCGGGCCAGACCCCGCGCGGAGAGCCCTGGAGCCGCGCGGCACCTCCCGAGCCGGGTCTCCGCACCCACCCCGTCTGCTGCGAGGGCCCGGCGCCAACTCTCGGGCTTCTGAGACGCGTTCAGCAGGCCTGTATCACGTGGTGGGCAGAGGCGCGGCGTGGGGCCAGGGCATCCTGCGTGGGAAGCAGAGGAGACGGTCTGAGGAGATGGGGCTTGGCTCCTAAGCCGGCCGGGAGGTGCGAGGGCTTGCCGGCTGTCGGCAGGCCTGCGCTCGTCCCCTCTCCGCATGGCCCGCGTGAATCAGGCGTGAGGAGGCTGAATCTGGCCCTGCTCGCTGTGAAGCCCGCTCCAGCCAAGGGATCAAGCAGTAGGGTGGGGAGAGGACGGTCCTGGCAGGACTGTAGGCCCGGCTGGGTGGGAGGGCGATGGCGGTAGCCGCGGGGCGGGGGCGGGCAGCGCCCGAGCTGGAGCTGAGCCCCGCCCACCCCGACAGACGCAGAGATGCAGATCTTCGTGAAGACCCTAACGGGCAAGACCATCACCCTCGAGGTCGAGCCCAGCGACACCATCGAGAATGTCAAGGCCAAGATCCAAGACAAGGAGGGTTAGTCTGGCAGGGGGGAGCACCAGGGAGGTGCTGCCGTGTGTGGAGTGGGAGTGCGGCCCAGACAGGCCACGGCTCCGTCAGCAGTCCCCAGTGTCACCATGGAAGGCTTGTTCGCCCCGTGCCTCGGTTTCCCCTTGGATAGGATGGGGGGATGCTGAGACCCCCTGGGAAGGAGCTTCCAGGACGTGTCACTCAGCAGAGCCTCAGCCATGCGGGCTTTCTGCTTTCCCCTCAGGGATCCCGCCTGACCAGCAGCGTCTGATTTTTGCCGGCAAACAGCTGGAGGACGGCCGCACTCTTTCAGACTACAACATCCAGAAAGGTATGCAGGGGAGCAGGCACCCAGGACAAGCAGCCTTTGGCCCTGGTGGGCGCTCTGCGTGATAAAACACGGAGTTCAGCCTCGACCATTATTTCCCAACAGCCTCGGTGTCCTATGTTCTTCACTATGGGACTTCATTGCATTTAGAAATGCGATAAGGGACACTTAGAACTGCTATAGAGGAAACTGGTGCCATTCGTCTCAGTTATGAGACTTAATGTCTTACCTGTAAAAGGTTTGCCCCTGCACTGTTAGACGTTCCTCTGGAGTTTGGGTAAACCCAAATGGACACTGTGGGTGGGGCTGTGCTCCCCGTGGAGGGGCTCCAGCCCGAAAACACCCTTTGCTGAGGCTGCCCCGCCCCCCGCCCCCCTCCCCCACAGAGTCCACCCTGCATCTGGTACTCCGTCTTCGAGGTGGCATCATTGAGCCTTCCCTCCGCCAGCTCGCCCAGAAGTACAACTGCGACAAGATGATCTGCCGCAAGTAAGCGGCCAGGCGTGTTATGGCGGACAAGGGTGGGGTGGTGGGTGGCGCCCTCACCAGCCCCTTTTGTACCCCCAGGTGCTATGCTCGCCTGCACCCCCGTGCTGTCAACTGCCGCAAGAAGAAGTGCGGCCACACCAACAACCTGCGCCCAAAAAAGAAGGTCAAATAAGGACCCTTTTCCATGGTTCCTCGGCCTCTGGCAGGGCAGCCTCTTTCCAGAGTCCCATGGCCCTGAGACCTCAATAAAGTTTCCTTTTGGTTGACTGAAGCAGTAACAGGTGTCCATGTGGCTGGTCTGTGCGAGAGGAGGGGCCCTGAGTGGCCCTCTAGCATGGGGCCATGCCCCCGTTCCCTGGATTCTGCCCTTTCCTGGGTATGACTCTGTGTCATACAGAAAGCTACTCAGCCTCACCTGCAGGGGAGAATGGAGACCGTCGGTCAGAAGACCATGGACCAGCTGTGGTTTTCACCTGGCCAGACTCCCTGTGCTCTGGGAAGCATCCAGGTGTAGGCAGATGAGCAGCTAGGTGGGAGCCCCAGCTGGGCCAGCTACAGGTTCTCACTCATACCAGCACAGAGGGGCTTTCTAGAAAGGCTGAGTGAGTGGCAGGGCTGCACGACTGACCACTCATGGCCTGGCTCTCACCACCCTCTTCCTGGCCAGCCTTTACTAGGGCCTGGTGATGCCTGAAAACAGCCCAGAGCCTTTTCCACATTGGCTTCCCTGGGGCTACAGTCTCAGGCACCTCCAGCTTCAGCTGTTGGGGTTCCACTGGGCCAGTCACCCTCCATCTGCCCACAGTTATCTGCTGTGCAGCACCCCTGGGCCTGGAGTCGCAGGAGGACAGAGCCCGAGGGCACAGTCAGTCTCTTCACAGGCTGTCCTTGACTGGCCGCCCAGCCCCAGTGGCTCCCGAGGGCCCTTCCAGGGTTCAGGTGGCCTGTGTCCCGCTGCTGTCACAGCCGAGTGGGCAGAGGCCCTGCAGTCCTGGGCTCCCGGATGGGATGGGAGAGCCGGGGGCCCCGAGTTGCGCCTGTAAACAGCAGAGGCCGGCAGCCCCACGCGCAGCGTATCAGGAGCGCCTGCAGCCCGGGTCTCGGGGTCCTCCCCTCCTGCAGGGGGCGCCGAGCTGGCGCAGCGGCCTCCCGCCGGGCGGGCCCGGCTGCGCAATCATGATCACCGCCGAGGCCGCGGCGGCTCCGCGGACCGCGGGGTACGAGGGCGCGGCGTGGCCCTGGGTGAGCGCGGGCCCAAGTGGGCGCGGGGCGGGCCGGGCCGGGCCGGGGGCGGCGGCCTCACGCCCGCGCTGCCCCCTGCCCACAGAAGGACGCCCCGCTCTGGGCGCTGGTGCTGCGCGTCCACGAGCTCCAGGCTGAGCGTGCGCGGGCCTTCCGCCGGCTGGACGAGTGAGTGCGGGGCGCGGGGGCAGCCTCGCCGCCCACGTGGCTGGGTCTGCCAGGCGGGGCCGGGGCTCCCGGGGCGCCTCCCCCCACTTCCCGACACCCCTCGGAGTCCCTTGCATCTGGCACTTCCCGAGACCCTGAAGCATCCCTAGGGTAGCGGCGGGCAGGGTGTCCGGGCGGGAGCAGGGCCTGGAGACCCCAAACCGCCCTCAACGCGCGTCCGCCGCAGAGGCCACCGCCAGTACCTGGGCAGCGGGCCGCCCAGCGCCTTCCCCCGCTACCGCGCCACCGTGCACGAGGTGACCCAGGCCTTCGCCGCCGCCTCCCGGGAGGTGCTGGCCCTGGAGGCCGAGCTGGCCGGGCCTCGCGCGCAGCCGCTGCTCGCCGGCCACCTGCGCCGCCTGCAGTGCCTGGAGCAGACGCACCTGGCCACGGTGAGCGCTGCCCTCGGACCCCACCGGGTTCTCCCCGGGGCCGCGCGCCACACCCCTCTCTTCACCCCAACTTCTGCGCGAGCGCGGTTCTGAGCCCCGGGACACGCCCACCGGGCCCCGCCGCCAGGAACCCTAACTCCGGGCCCCGCCCCCTCGGGCAGGCCCCGCCCTCAGCATTCTGCGCGGGGGGAGGGTACCTGGGGCCCCTCCCTCTCCAGTTGCCCACCCCCGTCCACCCCCAGACCAACTGAGGTTCTCCACCCAAGGCGCACCGGGATTCCACGGCCCTCCCACTCCTCCCTTGCCATCAATCCCTGGCTGAGACCACGCAGAAATTCCAGGCCACGTCTCCGCCCCATCCCCGTGACCCGGGTCTTGGCCCCTTGGCATTCTCAGGCCCGCCCCTGGGGCCTCCTCTCTCTTTCCCTAGGGCCCTAGTAAGCTCCAGACCCCTCCCTTCGTACAAGGCGACACCACCCACCCCTCGTAGCCCCACCTCTCCGCTGCCCTGCAGGCTCCTCCGGAAGCCGGTCCGACTGCAGGTGACCCCGCCCCGCTACCCCTCTCCCCCCCAGGTGGCCCTGCTGCAGCTGACGGGGACGCCAGAGGTGGCAAAGGCACAGGAGGACGCCCCTCGGCCACACGAGCTGAAGCTGCAGTGAGTGCTCCCTCCCGGCTAGATTTGCACCCGCACCTCGGGCGCCAGCCCCCAGTCCTCACCTGGGGGCCCCCGGGACGCGCAGACTCGAAGGCTGTGCCTTCCCGGACGCCCGCACGTCCCCCTCCCGCCGCCTGCCCCGCACACACGTGCCCACGACACGCCCCACCCGTGCCACGGTGGCCAGGCGTCCCCTCTGTCCCCACCTCGCCGGGCGCTGCTCCCTGCCGGCGCTGCCTGGAGATGCGGCGTTGGGCAGCAGGGCCCGGGCTCGCCCCAGCCCCCTCGGCAGCGCGGCGGCGGCTAATTCGCCCCAGCTGGGTTTTATTTATCGTTCCCATCCGCTCTTGTAGGGTAATTAAAACCATGGAGGCAATCAGCGACGTTCTCCAGGACCTCAAGTTTGATGCGGAGTCTGCCGAGTGATGGCGGCTCCCCGGGGGCCCGCCGAGGGAGATGGGAAATGTGGCGGATGGCGCCCGGCCCAGCCCCGGACCGCCAGCTGGCCGGGGTCGCGGCCTGCGGGGCTCTGACCCTCCCGGATTGCCGGCGCCTCCCCCCGTAATAAAGAAGCTTCCTCCGCAGCGGCTGCGGCGTCTGCGCGTCCCGGGCGCGCCCCGGGCGCGGCGGCGAGTGTGCCCGGCGAGGGCCCCGACGGGGGGCAGCGCCGCTCAATGGAGCGCTCCCCACAAGCTCCAGAAAACTCCCTGGGGGTTGAGTTGCGCCCTCCAAGGGGTGTAGAGACCTCGGAATTCCAGGTCTCCGAGAAAGATAAGCTAAGTCTTCACGGTGCAGATTCCGTAGAGGGGGGACTTGTGCCTCCCCCACCCCGGCTGCTCCCAACCCAAATCCACAGGCATCATTTCGGGGCACCGAAAGAGACCATTTATTTAAGACTCCTGGAGGCGTGCTGGGTAGGGGGGGGAATGGCCTCTCCTCTTCCCCCACCACGCCAGCCCTGGCAAGGGTTCTGGGCAGTTCAACTCGGCTCTCACTCCCTCCCCTTGCCCAACTGGGGTACCCCACCCCCACCGGTGGCCCTCGTGGGGAAAGCGCCTTTGTCGCCATCGGGCTGTGCAGAGGTGGCCCCGTCTGGGTGTGGCCCCTGGGGAGCCAGGGCGGCCCCAGCCCCCTAGAGTTTATCTGGCAGGACCTGGCAGGCAGAGGGGAAGCCCACTCAGCGGGCAGCAGTTCCACCAGGCGGCCTCGGGGTGGGGGTGGGGGTGGGGTCAAGGGGCTGGCTGAGGGAGAGGCGTTCTCCCAGTTTACTCCCAGAGCTCCGCAGTCTCTGGGACTTTGTGGGTGCGGGGAGGGGGCTTTTGTGCTACAAGCCTTAGGCCCCGCACACGGAAAGTGCTAAATAAATGCTGAAGAATGAAAGACTGGCGGGAGGGACTCCAGCTGCGAAGAGCTAAGGGAAGGGTGGGGGGTTGCGACTAGCCTCTGCCACCCCCTCCCTCGGGCCCCTTACCTCTCGCCGTGCCCCGTCGGCCCGAGGGCAGGATCCCCTCGTCCTGTGCTTGGAAGGAAGGCGGCGCTGTGGAGGGGGCCGCAAGCCCGAACCCCGCCCGCGCTCCCCCCAGGGCTCTTCCCGCCCGCCGGGCCCTACCTGGTTGCGCGTCTTCTGCGACTTCTGCATCCAGGCCCGCCACTGGTCGTAGAGGCGGAAGCTGAGGTTGGAGCAGTACGCGTGCTTCTTGAGCCAGCCCAGAAACTGCTTGAGCTCGCGCCGCACCGGCCCCGAGCTCGTCTCGCCGCCCCGGGGCTCGCACGCGCCGCCGCCCGGGCCCGGGCGCTCTGGGGGCAGGCGGGCCGCAGCGTGAGCGCGCGGGCAGGGCGACCCCGATCGCCCCCCCCCGCCCCCGCGGGACCCCTTCCTAGTGCTCCGGGGCCGGGTCCTCCCGACGGCCCCGCCCAGCGGCTCAGCTGCGCCCTGGGGAGGGGCCGGGAGGGAAGGGCTCCTCCTCCACGTCTCCAGGAACACGCGGTTCCCGTGGCCACAGCCAGGTGCAGTGGAAGGAGGGGGAGGCCGGGAAAGGGGAGGCCGAGGAAGGGGGAAAAGGGGGCAAGGGGGCAAGGGTAGAGTTGGAGAGGCTGGGGGGGGGGAGGTGTGGCAGAGGCCAGGCGGGGGCAGGGGAAGGGCCAGAGTGGGGCCAGGGGCCAGGGCCCGGGTCAGGCAGAGAGCGGCTGAGAGAGGAGGGGGAAGACTGGGAGGTGGAGGGGGGGGGGGACCCAGTCAGACAGACATCGGAGGCACAGGGAGATGCAGCCGAGGGGCTGAGGGGCTGGCCCCAGCGCGGCCCGGGAGCGGCCAGGTGGTCGGTCCAGCCACTGGCCGCAGCCAGCCCCGAGCAGGCCGGCGCATGGGCGGATAAGGACATGGGCCTCACGTCGTAAATAACGCGGGGGACCCGTTGACAGGCCCTGGCACGGCCCCGGCCCCCCCCTCCCCCGCGTCCCCCTGCTCCCCATGGACACAGGGCCTGCTGGCTCCCGTGCAAGAACCGCAGGTGCTGGGCACGCCGGGGCCAAGGCTGGGGCCCCGCCCATGCTCGCTCCGCCCCCCAGACCTGCAGGGGCCCGCGATGGGGGCTCAGAGCTGGCTGGGGCCCAGTTCTCCCCGTCCCTGCCTGGCCTCAGTTTCCTCCTCTGTCCCCTGAGCCTGGGCCTGAACTCCCCACAAGCGGAGCTCAGGTCACTGGGGGGACTCGGGGGGGCCGGGGAAACCTCCCTGAGCCACGGGGTGACCATGGGGGGAGAGCGGGAACCTGCCAGCACTTCTGAATCACCCGCTGTGGGGCAGCCTTTAAAGCACTTCCCTGGGGTCAGACCCAGGCCCCTCTTCTCCCCCACTGCCCCCACCTTGGTCAGAAGGGGAAACTGAGGCCAGAGGGAGGGAGACTCAGCATTGATCGGCCTCCAAAGCAGGGGTCTGAAGCTCATTCGCTCTCAGGGGCTGAGGCAACTGTACGAGGCAGGCCAGATGTGGGCAGGGGCAAGACTGCCCAGCTGGCTCAGTTTCCTCAAGAATGATTTTGCTACAACATCCAGGGTTTGTGTAAAACCTTCCTGCTTTTAAATGCTTGTAAGTACTTTAAAACCTTTTTTTTAAAACAGCAGCCCACGAGAATAGATGGAGGGACCACATTCGGCCCCAGGGCCATGAGTCTGAGACCTCAGCTCTCTGGAAGGAAGCAAGGCATGTGACACGCTGGGCCTGCCAGTCTGGGGACGGGGCCCTTCCACCGCTCCCAGCATCTCCCGACCCTGCCAGGGTTACTCACCGCTGCGGGGGGTGGAGGCGGCCGTGGGGTGGCTCCACTCGCTCCAGATCCCTGCCTTCTTGGACCCGTAGATGCCGAAGGGGTTGCAGCGGACTTGCACGAAGTAGACGGTGCCCGGCTTCAGGCCGGCCAGGCGGCACGAGGTCTGATTGCTGGCGTCGTCTACCACCTGGGGTGGGGGGGGCGCAGGGTCAGCGGGGGGCGGGGCTGGGGGGGCGCGGGGTCTGGGCGGGCAGCACCTTCCAGTCCACGCTCTCCTCCACACGGTAGCGAATCTGGTACTTGGCTTGGAAAAGGAAGTCCTTGAGGGCGGGCGGCGACACCCAGCGCACGCTCAGCTGGTCCTCCAGGCCCCCGACGCGGCTCACGTGCACGTCCGGTGGGGGGTCAGTGGTCACTGCAGGCAGCCGGGGTGGGGGTGGGTCCCTGGCTCTGTTCAGCCCGGCTGGTCTCCTGCCCCACGGGCCCTCTGCCCCTTGGGACCCCCGTGGGTCCCGTGACCTCACCAAGGGGACCCTCGGCACCCGGTCCCTGGGCAGGTGACCAAATCCTATCACCATTTCTACCTGGGGAGGGAGACAACCACCCGTGTCCAGGCCCTGGAGGGGTGATGACGGAGAGCAGCCAGGTGGCCTGTCCAGCAGTCCCCAGGGAAGATCCCCAGCCCACACCCCCCCGTCTGGTTTGGGCATATTTTACAATGGGGGCTATGGGGCCCGCAACTTTGTAGGGTGCAGAGGGACCCCTGAGGATTGCACTGCAGCTTGGGGACATGCGGGTGGGGAAAACAGACCGGGCAGGGAGGGGTGTGGGAGGGCCCTCTAGGAGCCCGGAGGGGCCCTGGGGGTCCTGCTGGGGGCCGGGCCATCTCCCCCTGAGGCCGCATGAGGGGCTGAAAGGGTTAAACCCAGGCCTGCTCGGGCTGAGAAACCCCCTAATTAGATTAGGCCGATCCTGCAGCGTTTCCTGCCAGGCTTCCTGGGGCGCCTCCGACCTGGGCGCCCCAGCCCGCTCCCCCGGGGCCCCTCCTGCACACCTGGGCTGCTGAGGGGGGGCCCGGCCAGGTGTTCTCTGCAGGGTGGAGGTCCGGGCCTCTGCGAGGGGGGGCTCTGGGCCCCTCCCCCACTCGGGACCGGCAGGGACAGCCGGGGGGGGGGGGCGGGGGTAGATGGGGGGACAGGCGGGCGGGGGCCCGGGCCTCACCCACATCCAGGACGTCCAGCGTAAGCACGTCGGAGCGGGCCGATCCCAGGCGGTTGCTGGCCTCCACCCAGATCTCGTAGGGTGTGAAAAGGGCCAGGTCCCGGGGGATGCGGCAGGAGTGGGGCCCCGCGGCGTGGTAGTCCTCGCACGTGTTCTCCTGGCCGTACCACCTGTGGCCGCCGGGCCGGTGAGGGGTGCCCAGTCCGCCCGGCCCCCCCAGCCCCTGGACCCCTGGCCCCCACCCACCTCAGCTTGTACTTGAGGGAGTAGTTGGTGTGCAGGAAGGTCTCGCCCGGGGCGCCAGGCGTCCAGCGACACGTCAGGTCCTTCATGTTCTTGGACCAGCAGCTGATGTTGAAGGGTTTCTCCGGGGGCACTGGGGGACGGCGGACGGCGTGGGCCCTGGCTCTGCGGGCACCCTCGCGGGCGGCAGGCTCCCCCGGCCTGGAAGCGCCCCCCACACCCCTGCCCCGCGCACTCACGGCCCACGTAGAGGCAGGAGCCTGCCAGGATGCCGCCGTCGGGCGCATGGCACACAAGGTTGTCGCCTGACTGCTGCCGCGAGCCGTTGAGGTTGGCGAGCGCGAGGGCCAGCGTGGACGCGTTGAGCACCCGGGACAGCTCGGGGGGCAGCCGGCGACCATTGAGGGTCCAGTAGAGGCCGTCGGCCGTGGGCCCCGGCACGTCACCATGCACCGAGCATGTGGCCCGCAGGGAGGAGCCGACGAGGAGCGTGGGGTCTTGGGGCCTGATCACGGCCGCGTCTGGGTCAGAGAGGAAAGGTGTGAGCCACAGGGTTGGAGGCAGCCAGGCCAGGCTGGTCCGGCCCGGGAGAGAGGCCCCGCGGCCACTTTCCCACGGATGCACTCGAGGCTCTCGGGATAGCCACCAAGCCGCAGGAGAAACGCCTGCTCAGAGCCACTGACTTGGTTTGCTCCGAGTTCTGGCGAGCATTGACACCCTCCCTCTCGATGGCGCCCCTGACTGCTCACGCATGGTGGGTGCTTTTCTGTGGGGAGCCCCGACCTCCGGTTGCAGCTGCACTGCCTGCTGCCACGAGAGCTGAAGGGGCGGTGGGGGAGCCAGGGATCGCGAACTCTCGGCTCCTCCATCCCACCTGGATGATGTCATCATCTTTCCCCCAACTCAGTTTCCCTAAGCTACAAAATGGGGGTGTGAAGGCTCTGTGTCCCCAGATGACAGGGGGCTTCAGTTTGGGGTCACCCAGGGTTGGGGTCTGTGCTTCTCGCCAGCCGTCAGGTCAGTCTGGGGGTCTGGAGATGGGAACCTAGGAGGACCCTATTTTATGCACAGGGAACCCCGGGCCTTGGAAGGGACGGGACACCCAGCCCAGGCCTCTCATTTGCTGGGCGCTGCCACGGCAAGCACCCCTGGAACCTCTGGGAGCCTCAGTTTCCCCGCCTGGGAAGTGGTGCCAACACAGTACATGCAGTTTTTTTGGGGAGGACAATCCCATGAGACCCTCGGGGCCCAGGTTCAAATGCCCCCCACCTGCAGGAGCCCTGGGGAGGGGCCCTCCTCCACCCAGGGCCGTTGTGGGGACTCATTCACTCATCCATCCACTCTTGCTGGGCACAGCGGTGACAAGGACACGCAAAACTCCTGCCCCTGAGTGCAGGGAAGGGCAGGGCACTAGTACATGCCTAGAAGGAAAGAGCTGGGGAGAAAAGAAAGCAGGACAGGAGCCAGAGGGGGGCAACCCGGGGCGGCAGCAGGGTGGCCCCACACCTCTCTGGGGAGGTGACATTTGAGGGAATTAGCCATGAAAACATCTAGAGAGGGGGTTTCAGGGTGGGAGCGGCCAGCGCCAAGGTCCAGGGGCCAGCAGGGCCCAGCAAGGGCCCAGGGCAGTGCTGGGGTTGATTCCCACACCAAGGCCTTCCTGGGGGTTCTGAGCAGGGGAGGGAGGTGGCTGGATTTACGTTTGAAAGGGTCCCCAGGGGGCCATGGGAAGGGGCTGCAGCGGGCAGAGGGGCAGGGGCAGCCAAGGACTGGGTGCGCCTGGCCCCCCGGGTGCCAGCAGCCGCCCCACGCCCGCCCTGGCGGCCCCCGAAGGCCCAGGCGGGGTGGACACGGTTCCCGGGCCGGGCCTGACGATTTTCCGGGGCAAACTTGGCGCGGAGGCCACATCTTGCTGGAGCCTGGGATCACAGTTGCGTTTGGGGCTTGGCCCAGGGCGCGCCGGAGGTCCCGGCGTCCGTGCGAAGGAGCTGGCTGCGCGGGCCAGGCCGGGAGGCGGGGGCGGCCGGGGGCGGCGGCCAAGGGGGCCGCCCGGGAGGTCCCAGGCAGCCAACCGCCCGCTAATTCGGAATTCCTCCTTCGGCACGGCCTCCGGCGTGCCAGCGCCTCTGCCCCAGCCCACCCACTGCTTCCTGCCCGCCCCCCAGCCGGGTGGGAGGCACAGCCCAAACTGCCCAGTCCCCAGGCCCAGTCTCGGCCCCTCCGTGTGTGTGGGGGGGAATGTTCCCCCTGCCTGCCGCCAAGGCCTGGTGAGGAAGGGGCTCTCTAGGGTGTCCTGGCTGGGGGGCACTGCCCCCCGTGCCACACCCTGCTGGCTGGGAATGGGGTGGCCTGCCTGCCAGCGGCTGCAGCTGCCCTCCGGGGGCCGGGCGGGCCCGGACAGGCCAGTCCCCCCCCACCTCCGCGGCCGGCCGGCCTCAGCAGGAAAGGTCAGGGGGAGGGCCAAGGCCTTTTCCTCCTGGGCCGCAATGCCGGTCCCCACTGGCCACCTGGGCTGGCCGTGTCCCCTCCCCTCCTGTCTTCTCCATAAAGGGGGAGGAGGGATACTTTTTACTTAGTGGGGAAATGGATACATGTGTTCAGGGGGGCCGGGGGAACTACTGGGGCTGCAGTCCCTCCAAGGTCTGGGATCCCTGCTCCCTCCAAGCCTCCCCAAAGAGTGAGCCCTGGGCCCTGGGGCTTGGGGCAGGAGGCCCAGGAGGGCAGCTGGGAACAGCCCACAGGGGCAGGCTTGGGGTTCCTCCTGGAGGACCCCCCAAAGAAGATCCTGGGCTGGGCTTTTGGACAGCCCCCCACCCGTTCCCATTCCCTGCCTCTCTGCCTTCCTGCAGAACTGAGGCCTTTAAAACTCCCCCCCCCCCTCCCTTTCCCAATCTGGAGCCACTGGCGTTATTAAAAAGGAACACCATGTGTTTTAAAAGGGAAAAGTGTGAGATTCTCTGCAAGCCAGGGGGGGAGGGAGGGCAGCCTCCATCCCTGGTCCCCACAGGGTCCCCACCTCCTGCCCTGGCTAGTACCTGCAGACACTTTACAACCGCCCCCACCCCCGGCCTGTTCACCAGGTGTTAAGACAACACCTTAAGTAGAACCATATTGCTGAGGTGTGAGAAACCTTTATTTAATTTCTTCCCCCTCAAAGGGGAGAAAGCATTGGCGGAGCTGCACAGCCTGCCCCTTGGCCTGCTCCTCTAGGGACCAGGAAACAAAGGCTGGTGGTCAGGTGGCACCGCAGGCACTGCCCCAGCGGGCTGAGCCCGGACAGATCCGAGAGGACAGGGGCCACCCCTCACCTGCCCCAGCGCCTAGGGCCAGCTGGGGCTACGGGCAGTGCCCCAGGGTGGGGGGGTCCCAAACTTAAGCCCTTCCGCAGGGGTTGAGCAGGGAGCCTGCAAACAGCTCTTCCCCAGGGGTCCTGCCGGCAAGCAGTGTGGGCCGCGGGGGCCTGCTGCACCCGGACCGGCCGGGAGGGGGGTGCCTCTGTTGCCGAGTGAGAACGTGGAACTGTGAATGCACTGGGTGCCAATGCGCGGCAGGAAGGCGGCGCTGGTCGGGGCGCGAGGGTGACGGCCCCAGGCCAGGAAGGCTTTCTGTGGCCCTGGGTGTGTCTGGCAGAGGGTCTGGATATGGAGGCCGAGTCCTGGCAGGGTGTGCAGTGACTGGGGCGCTCCCTTCAGGGCAGGGATGGCCAGTCCTCGGGGCTGTGGGCTCCTGGTGGGACTCCCCTCTGCCCCCGCCCCAAAGCTGGGCCAAGGTGCCCCACTAGCTGGCTCGGGTGCTTTCCCCTCTCACCCACTCACTCACAAAGATTCTCTCCCGGAGACTCCCAACCCGATGCTGCCCAGCCGGGCAGGCCCGAACGCCGCAGGCGGCCGGGACAGCGGCAACTTCCCGCGATTCCGCACGGGTAGAGGGGCGGCGCCGGCCCATGAGACGCGCGTCCCCAGGGACACCGGGCTGCGCGCCAGGCGGTCAGAGCGGCCCCCCTCCCGCCCCACCCTTCCCGCGGGGCTCATCCTCTGTTCGGGGAGCATGGTCTTTCCGGGCCCGCACCCAGCGCGCCCGCCGCGTGCGCCCCCTGCCCCGCCACGGCGCTCGGGAGTTCCCGTAGCTCCGGGTCCGCCGCCGCGTGCGCCCGCCGCGTCCAGGCGTGCACAGGGTCCCAGGCCGCGGCTCCACGGGCCCCCGAGGGTTGGGCACGGCGCCCTCGGCCGGGCGGCCCAGGTAAAAAGGCCTCGAGCACGGAAGCCGGACGTATGCGCGGGGGGCCGCGGCGACCACAGGTGAGGGCGCCCCGAGGGCCGCGCCGGGGGGCGCCTTCCTTTGTTCCCGGGCTGTCCAGGTGGCGCCCGCGCCCCCTCCTCCCCCCACGGCTGCCCCCGGGCGCCCGCCCCGGGTCCGCGCAGGGACGGGGAGCGGCATGGGTACTCACGGGCTCCCGAGCCGGCTCGCGGCGCCCCCAGGACGCCGAGTAGCAGCAGGAGCAGAGGCGGCGGCGGCCGCGCGGACTGGGCGGCGGGGCCCGGGCGGCCGGCGGGCATGGGGCCGGCGCTGCGGGAGGCGCGCGGCGGGCGGCGGCGGCACCGGGCGCGGAAGGGTGCGGGAGGGCGCGGGCCGGGCCGCCCGCACGTCTCTGGGAGCGGGCGCGGAGGCCGGAGCAAGTCTGAGCAGCCGAATTGACAAGGCGCTAATGCGCCGCTGGCCCCGCCCGGCCCCGCCCCCGGCCCGGCCCGGCCCCGGGGGGGCGGCGGGCCCCGCACCGGCCTCCGCGCCGCCCGCGGGCACCGCGCGCCCCTCCCGCCGGCCTCCGCCCCGCCGCTCACCGCGCGCGCCCTGTCCCGTGGCCCAAGGGCCCCACCCCCACCCCGGCCGGCCCGGGACCTCCTTTTCCACCCGCTCACTCCCGTCTCGGCGTTCCGAATCCCGTTTCCACGCCGCCCACCTCCCCGCACCCTCCTCGCCGCCTAGTGCCCCTTCGGTGCCCCCGCGGCCCGAGCCCGGGTCTCCTCCTCGCTCCCTCCCTCCGGGCGGGTTCCTGCGCCTTAGCCCCCACCCCAACTCTGGCCCCGCCCCCCCCACTGAGCGGTCCCTGCGCCCCGCCTCCGCCCCCCCCACGTCTGCTGCCCCCTTCCTACTCCCCGGGGCCTGAAGGTCGCCCCCCGCCTCCGCGTGAGGGTCCCACCAGCCCCGGCCCAGCGGACCCCTCCCCATCCCGCCTGCCCTCGACGCTCTGCGCGCCGCCCGGCCGAGGCTTTGCAGGAGGGAAGAGGAGAGAGACAGCAGGAAGGCACCGTCCTCAGCCTCCGACCGGCCCGGCTGCCCCTCTCGCGCCAGGCGGGGAGGGCTCCTTGGGGCGCCCTCGCGGGAGCGGACAGGGACCGTGGGCCCTCGAGGGAGCGGGGACTCGGGCCTGCCGGGGCATTTCGGTCCTGCGCGCGCAGTAGGAGGGGTTCCCGGTGGGGAGCCATAAGGCATGCCCCCACCCCCGGCCTCACTGACACCCCCCACGGAAAAATCCGTTCAGCGGCCCGCAGGTGGGGTGCGCCACGCGGTGAGTAATCGCTCGGCGGCCGCCGCCCGGCTTCAGGTAACGCCGCCGCCCGGAACAACGCGGAGCTCCTCTCCTTCGCAAAGGGCTGCTGCTTGGGGTTATTATTTTTGGCCACACACGGCTCAGGTTTCGGGACCCCTCCCGGCTCAGGCGCCTCACGCCTTCCTCCCGATCTGAGTGCCCATGAATAAAGCGTTTCTGGGCCTGAGGCCTGGAGACCACCGGGGACGGGACCCCGGAAATGAGACTTCCTGGGTCGGCCTGGGTCCCGGGCTGGGGTCGCAGCCGGGCCCCACAGCCGCGTGTTTGCGGCGTCAGGGACAGAAGGGGTGTGAGTCCGCTGCTACCAGGACGGCGCCCCCAGTTCTCCCGCTGAACCAGGGGGGTTCCCATTGTCCCCCATCTCCTAGTTGGGTCCCCAGCTCAGACTCCATACTGTCAAAGAACAGAACAGGAGGCTGGGGCTTAGCCCCCTCTCCCCAGATCTGGCCTCTGGGTTGGGGGTGGAGGTGGGAGGTGAAGGCAAGGCAGCGTGCACTGCCCTTTACTGGGGCAAGCCAGACTTCACCTGCCTCAGTTCCCTCTCCACGGGTGGAGGACTCCAAGCCAGCTGGGGGAGGAGGGATGGAAACACAGGAGGCAGACGCAGCTGTACACAGCACCCAGCCTGTTCTTCTGGAGGGGAGGGCATCCCGGCCTCAGTTTGACTCCTCAGAAATGGGGCCGTAGCCAGACCCTGCCAGGTGGGGAAGGGCAGGTGAAGGGGGCAGTTCTTTGGCTACAGTTGGGCTTCCCAGGTATGTGCCACCCAACCCTTCAGCCCCCGCAGTCCCTGCCTTGCCAAAGCCCCCGGACGGGGAAAGACAATGGAACCCCCACCCCAGATCACTGGAGGACTTTAGGTCTCTGGCAAAATCTCGATATTCCCCCCTCCCCCAGACCCCACCCCCTCCCCAACCCAGCGCCTCCGCCAGCGGTTCCCATCTTGGGGCAGGGCTCCCCCATCCACCCAGGTGCTGGGCTGGAGACCTGGGGGCGTGCATGACAACTCTCTCCTTCCCTCATCCCCCACGGCCAATCCATCAGCAAATCCTGTTGGCTCCAATTCCAAAACACATCCTGATGCCGAGGCTTGACCCCTTCTCCCCAGCCCGCCCTGGGCCACGCCCCACCGTTTCTCAGGAATGGAGCCCCTGGCTCCCCCCCAGGATTCTGGGCCTCTCTTCCTGCCAGCAGTCTGGGGGCTTGTAAAAGAAGCAAAAGGTCGCAGTCCTGCCACCCTCTCCCTCCTCTCTCCCTTCCTGGCGCTCAGCTCCAGCCACTTTAGCCGCTGCACATCTCCCCCACACTCCAGGCTTTGGCTGCCCCAGGGCCTTTGCACCGTCTGGGATGTCATTGCCCCCAGTCCCCCTCCCCCAGTCAGTACTTTCATCACATCGTAGCTTAACTGTCACCCCTCAGAAAGCATCCCACCCTCCCCAGCCCCTCTACACCTCCTTCCCCATTTTATTGTCTTTGTAAAAATTTGCAGCTCTTTGAACATCTTGTTTCCCCTGCAACTTACTTCTTTACACTGGGCCCTGGGACGAGAGGTTAAAAAACATTTGCAAAATCAAAGGGAGGAGAAGAATTTTCGGTTCCTCCAGGTAGCAGGAAAACAGCCCCAGTGAGTCCCCTGGCCCAGGTTCTAGCCAAGCCCCCTCCCCTCCCTCGCTGTGCGAACCAAGCCTGCAGCTGCCCCTCTCTCGTCCTTCCCAAAGAAGGAGTTGAGAATCCAGGTCCTTTGAACCCCTGCCTTAAGGAGCAACTTCCGCCCTCTGGGTGACTCTGGGTTTAGGGCACACAATTTGAGCCCCTGTGGTGTCCTTCCCCCTTTGCACAGGAATGGAGCCAGCACTGACAAAACTCCTGGCAAATATTGACCCAAGTCCTTAAGGGTGGCTGGGAATGTAGAGAGGGCACATGGAAGGGGGGCCCATTCTCTCCTAGAAGCCTCCCCTGACCCCGGGCTCAGGGACGAGCTCCTCCTTAGCCTGACCCTGTCTGCAGAGGCCATCCGTGGGTGTGGGGTTTGGGTTAGGTGGGGGGTGGGGAGTCCAGGCACTGAAGAGGGTTCTAAGTCAGGTTGGGACAGTGGTAGCAGGATATTGGGGAGCCCGGGGGACCCAGAGCCAATGGGAATGAGGAGGACACAGAGCACCCCACGTCCCGGGACTCCCAATATGGGGTTAGTGCCTGGCATTCCAGGAAGGAGGGGAAGCCGGGGTCCTCAGGGCAGCCTGGAAATGTAGTGAGGGGCGCACACACCTGGTGGCAGGCCTGTGTGCAAAGAGGGAGGGGGCTGCAGGGGTCCCAGGCTTTGTTATTTCAAACCTGCGCCCCTGGGCGGGAGGCTCTGGGGGCGGAGCTGGGAAGCTGGAGTTTCAAGAGGGGTACCCCAGCCTTCTTGGTCCAGGAACCCCCAGCTCTGTTGGGTGGGGGGTGGGCAGCTGCGCCCTTGCTCCCGCAACCCCAGGCAGGCCGGCGCCGCGGTGCCCAGCTCCTCCCAGGAGCTTTGGGGGTGGGGGTCAGCAGGGTCGTGCCGAGGGCGGGGAGGGACAAAGAGCGCTTGTCCGCAGGGCGCACTGACCTCGGCCGCCGCTGGTCGGCCGCCCAGGCCAAGACTGATTCACACCAGGCCGCCACAGCGCGCCCCCCGCCTCCGGCCGCGCCGCCCCGGGGGGTAGGAAGTGGGGGGCGGCAAGGGGCGGCGCCGAGTCAACTTTCCCTCTTAAGCCCCGAAGGAATGTCGGCGGATTTCCTGAAATCCGACCCCGACCGCCGGGCCGCCCGCCCCTCACCTGGACCGGCTCCCTGGGGAACGGCTAGGAGGGGCGCGGGTGGGGGT
The DNA here is from genome assembly GCF_023851605.1 of Tamandua tetradactyla. Classification (NCBI taxonomy): domain Eukaryota; kingdom Metazoa; phylum Chordata; class Mammalia; order Pilosa; family Myrmecophagidae; genus Tamandua; species Tamandua tetradactyla. The sequence goes on along the minus strand of NC_135337.1, from coordinate 96,063,630 downwards.
GGGGGCTCACCTGGGGGGCCCGGGTCAAGTCCTCCTTCCGCTCCCCCACTCCGGCAGCCTCATGGAGCGGAAAGGGGGGGTCGTAATCAAACACTCTCCCCCTCACCTCTGGGCGACCTGGGCCAGCGACCGGACCCCTGCAGCCTCGGTTTCCCTTTCTGCAAAAGCGCACGGTGTCCCTCTCTCCTGCTGGCTCTCAGCGACACCTCTTATGCCCGCGGCGTCCGCTGCGCGCTACCTGGGCCCAGAACTGCCCGCCTCTCTTTGCTTCTCACTTCGCCTCCAGAGCCGCGGTTTCCCCACCTATGAAGGGGGCAGTGCTCCCGGTGCCAAGTTAGAGGGCCGAAAGCGACAAGGTCCACAGAATATGGCTGGCAATGAATGACCGGCAGTCATGCTCCGGCAGGGGTGAAGCGCGCGGACTCCGGAATTGGTATGTGAGGGTTCGAACCCCGGCCCTGAGCAGAGCTCCTAGCCCTGAGACCCCTCTCCGGGAAAGGGGGGGGTGGGTGGGCAGTAAAGGTCCTGACATACAGGTGCGGGCCTGGCACGCGGTGGACCTAACGCGGGGCTCCCCATTTCTCCCGTGATCGGAGTGTCGCTGCGGCCTCCGCCCGGGAGGGGCGGGGCGGCGGCGGGATCCAGATGTTCGGGTCCGTCAGGCACAGCCGCGCCTGATTAAGCCACGTGGGGGCCGGCCCGGGCCGCCGAGATGAAAGCGTGGAGGCCCCGGGGGGAGCGGGGCGCGCCAGGGCCCCTCCTGAGTCCCCTCCTCCCCTGCCGGAACCTGCAGCGCCCTCTGCCCCGACGACCCCGCGTGGTCGCCACCCCGTCTGCGGGGGCGGGGCGTAGCTGGGGGGCGGGCCGTAGCTGGGGGGCGCGCAGGCCGTGGCGGGGCGCGGCGTCCGCAGGCACCTGCGCCAGGCGCCGTGGCAGGGAGCCATTGTCTCTGCAGGGGACCCATTCCCGTGCCTGGCAGAGAGGAGCTGAGGGCGCACCTAACCCTAGCGTCGGCGCGTGGGCGGACATCGACCACCTTGGGGTGTGACAGTTTGGGGAGCCAAAAGGGCCCCTGATCGCTCCAAGTTTTCCTGCAAGAGTTAGCTATTTAGCAGCCACTCCCGCCCCCCACAGGCTCCCGTGTGCCCCCCGGTGCTGGGGAAGATGGGGCCAGATGTCCCCAGCTCCGTTCATCTGAGCCGGGGCAGAAAGTGGGGGGGTAGGGGTGAAGCTGGGGGAGCCCCAGAGGGGCTGGGAGGGCTTCTTGGAGGAGGCAGAGGGCGCCAAGTCACTTCCACTCTGATCTGAGTGTCAGTGGAGACCCGGTTACAGATCTCCCCACGGCACTCCTGACCTGGCCCTGGCACCCTCACCTCCCTCCTCCAACAAGCTCCTTCCCGTCTCAGGGCCTTTGCCCGAGCCGCTGCGTTCCCCCGATTGCCCCTCCCCTCTCTCCAGGACTCCCTGGCCAGTGGAGTCTTATCTCCTTGCCCTATTTCCTCCCTCTTAGCCCCCAGCGCTGTGTGAGAGCCCCTCGGCCTGTGGGCACCAAGGGGATCCGACGGGGCTCCGTGGCACAGAGGCTACAGACGGCGGGTCTGCGAGCCACCTACCCGCGTCCACGCGCGGCCCCGCACCCCCACGCTGCGGCAGCGCGGCTCCCCCGCCCGTTCTCCGCATCCCCCGCCCCCCCTTCCCAGGCTGCCTCGCTCGGGTGACGTCAGCTCCCGGTCCCCGCCGCATCCTCCGCGCTGCGCCCGAGCCCGGCGCCCCCCGCACCCGGCCCGGCCATGGCGACCGTCTCGATGCTGCCGTTGCTGCTGCTGCTGCTGCCGCTGCCACCCGCCGTCCCCGCGTCGCCCATCCGCGACCCCTTCGCCCCGCAGCTCGGGGACACGCAGAGCTGCCAGCTGCGATGCCGCGACCGCGACTCCGACCTGCTGCCCTCGCAGGTCGGGCGCGTGCGTCGCCAGCGCGAGGACCCCGGGTCTCTCCGACGGGGGTGGGGGACGGGGGTCCTATCTCGGGGAAGGGCTGGGGGTCGTTCGATGAAGGAGGGGTGGGGGTTGGGGTCTATCGAGTGGGAGCGGGTGGGAGGATTGCGGGGTGGGGGGGAGTGCGGGTCTGGGGCTCCTGCTGTTGCGGTGGGCAGCTCTCTGCTGCGCCCCAGGCGCACCTCCCATCATCCTCAGGCCTGAAGACCCCCTCATCCTCAACTTCTCTCTCTAGGCCTGTATGGCTCTCCCATTCTCCCCCCAACTTCCACCCCAACCTCTGGCCCCCTAGTGCATCCTGCACCAGTCAAGCCAGATCCGGTTTTCCCAGGTCCAGAGGATAATAAAACCTCCTCTCCCAGGTTTCCCTGCTCCTCAAACCTGAGAACCCCCCTCACACCCCCCTCCCTGGAGCCATAGGGGGGTCATTTCTCTCCCTCTTCCCTGTGTTCCTTCCAGCCCCCTCCCCACCAGGGAAGGGGAGATGCAGCCTTACCCCAATTTCCCTAGATTTGGCGGTGAGGCCATACCTCCTCCATGCTTCCCCTCCCGAGTGCTTCCAGCCTTCACATCCTCCCCAGTACTCCTCTGGTCTGAGCCACCTATTCCCCTGACCAGGCGGGGCTTGAGGGCCCCTCGGAGTCTCCCTACGACAGGGCTGTCCTGGTCAGCGCCTGTGAGCGCGGCTGCCGCCTCTTCTCCATCTGCCGCTTTGTGGCCAGGAGCGCCAAGCCCAACGCCACCCAGACTGAGTGCGAAGCAGGTGAGGGCCGGCTGGAGTGGGGGGGGGGGTGCAAGGAGAGGGAGAGGTGTGGGGGCTGCAGCCCTAAAGCCCCCATGCTCTGCAGCCTGCGTGGAGGCCTATGTGAAGGAGACAGAGCAGCAGGCCTGCAGCCAGGGGTGCTGGAGCCAGCTGCCAGAGCCCGAGCCCCAGCCGGAGCAGGAGCCCAAGGTGGGCGCCCCTCTTCCTGCCACCTGCCCCTCCCCTCGGCCGCACCCCCACCTCTCCTCACCTCCATAGTCCCCACAAGGGGCACAGAACCGGTCCCCACACCCTAGTCCTACTCCCATTTAGTGCCCCAGCAGGGGATGCCACCTGGGCTTGTAACCCTCCCTCGCCTCACTCATCTTCAGCATTGCCATGGCTGACTTTATTGAGTGCCTACTGTGTACTGGGTGCAGGTGTAAGCTTTGTCCCTATATTGCCACCCTAACGAGCAGGTGGTCCCTGTCATTGGGATGGGGATGGGAGGGTCGGAAATAGGGTGCAGAGGTTCCAATAGGCACAGCCTCCCAATCTCTCTCCTCCATGGCACGGTCCACGAGTGAGTCAGTACTACCTCAGGGGAAACTCAGGTACATAACTCACTCAGCACAGTAAGACCCATGGAGCTGGGACTCCCTGGAAAGCCTTTCCCACCTGTGCCCGTTCCCCCACCCCACCCCCGCCCCCCAAGTTGTTTCTCTACTCAGAAAGACTCTTCTTCCCTTCACCTTCTCCTGTCCCAAGTTTCCTCCTGAGGCCACCAAAGCAAGAATAATGGTGGGGAACGTCTGGCAGCAGTAAAGGCTGCGTTAGCTGCTCGGGCTGGGCCAGGAACCTGGAAGGAGCCGTTAGTTGAACTTTTAAGAGCAACCCCCACTGTCGGGTTCAGAGAGGGCAATCTGCTTCCTCCTGGCACACAGTGAGGCAATGCAGCACCAGGGTCGTCCTGCATTATATGCCCTTTTGCCCCATACCATTTAGCCAACCACCATCATGGTGAATTCTGGCCACAGACCTCCCCAATGGGTTCATGCCACACCTGGTGACACTTCTGTGCCTTGGGCCTCTCCTGCAGCAGAGAAAGGTTCTAGAAGCTCCAGGTGGGGCCCTCTCGCTCCTGGACCTGCTGTCCACTCTGTGCAATGACCTTGTCAACTCGGCCCAGGGTTTCGTGTCCTCCACCTGGACATACTATCTGCAGACCGACAATGGGAAGGTGGTGGTCTTCCAGGTGAGAGCTCTGGCAGCAGGCGCACCAATCCAGCATCATATGGTGGGGGAGAGGGGGTGGGTGCTTCAGCTATTGGCTTATAGAACACAAAGTCCACCCGTGGTTCAGCTTCAGGCACAGCTGGATCCAGGGGCTCACTCACCTCTCCAAGGGCTTCAGTTCCAGATAAGGGCTTCTCTCCCGACTGGGGGACAGATGCTTCTGATTGACCCTGGCTGAGTCATGAGTGCCCCAGACCTGCACTCCTCCCCCACCCCGCAATCTCTGGCCAATCTCTGTTGGCTCCACCAGTTGGTGTTCCTACTTCTGGGGCTGGGGGCTGAAGAAAGCCCTCCCTGCCCGGCCCAGACCCCAGCGGGACAAGGCAGGGCTCTGCTAAAACCGCATCTCTGCCTCCTCCTGCTCCCCACCCAGACGCAGCCCGTGGTGGAGAGCCCAGGGACTGAGGGCGCTCGTCTGCAGCGCGTGGAGGTGACCTGGCGGGGATCCCGCCCTGACGCCTTGGAGGTGCACGTGGGTAAGGCCAGGCAGAGAGGAGGTGTCCTCCCACGGGGCACTGCTGCCTCCCCCCCCCCAGCCCTCCCGGCAGTGTAGCCTTGGGGGCATCTCCTGCCCAAGGCCAGCTGCTAGGATTGGGGACCCATCTCTCAGCTCCTGGGGCTTTAGGCTCTGCCTCCCAGAATTCTTTCATCTGCATCCCAGATTCTCTGTCCGCCTTCCGGGGTTCCTTTTTCCAGCTCTCCAAATCCCTTTGTCTGGCTTCCAGAATTCCTCAGTCTACCTCGCAGGGCTCCTTGTCCACCTCCCAGAATCCCTCTGTCCACCTCCCAGGATTCCTTTGACTAACTCTCCAAATTCCTTCCTCCTCCTCCCAGAATTCCTCTGTTCACCTCTCAGGGCTTCTTGTTCATCTCCTTCCCAGAACCCCTCTGTCCGCCTCCCAGAATCCCTTGTCTGCCTCCCAGAACCCCTCTGTCCACCTTCCAGAATCCCTCTGTTGGCCTCCTAGAATCCCGTCTACCCCCCAGAATCCCTCTGTCTACCTCCCAGAATTCCTCTGTCTACCTCCCAGAATCCCTCTGTCCGCCTCCCAGAATCCCTCTGTCCGCCTCCCGGGCACCTCGCATCCACCCCCCCCACACCCGGGGCTGTGACCTCTACTCCAGGACGGCAGGCCCCGGCGTCCCAAGTACCCGTCTGTCCTTTCCGCGGCCACCGCTCCTCTCAGGGCGGCTGCACCTCTCAGACCCCGTAGGCCCCCTGGACAAGGTAAGAAAGGCCAAGATCCGTGTGAAGACCAGCAGCAAGGCCAAGGTGGAGCCCGAGGAGTTTCAGGACAATGACTTCCTCAGCTGCATGTCCCGGTGGGTGCCCTGCCGGGTGGGGGTCAGGGAGCAGCCCGAGGGCAGAGGTTCCCAGCCGCTGAGCAGAGCTCCCCGCGCAGGCGCTCGGGGCTGCCGCGCTGGGTCCTGGCCTGCTGCCTCTGCCTCTCGGTGCTGGTGATGCTGTGGTTGAGCTGCTCCACCCTGGTCACTGCCCCGGGCCAGCGCCTCAAGCTCCAGGTGGGCAGGTGGGGGGGAGGGAGCGGCCGGAGTCCCTCCTCCCCCTCCCTGCACAGCCCCACCCCCTCACCCGCCCTCCCTTCCCTTGGGGTGCCCTTGGGTTGAGGGTGGGACTGTTGTCACCTTCCTGCACCCCTGCAGCCTCTGACCCTGGAGCAGCACAAAAGCTTCCTGGCAGAGCCCGACTGGTCCCTGTACCCGCCCCCGTCGCCCACCTGGGAGGACAGCCCCCCGCCCTACAAGCTGAAGCTGGGCCTGACCAAGCTGTAGGCCCCAGGCCGCCCAGGGCCTGCTGGGCACCCAGAGGTCTGCTGTGGGTTCCATTTTGGGGCTCCTCCACCCCCAAATCCTCCTTTCCTCAGTTCTGCCCTCACCTCCGGGGTTCTGGGGGCCATGCTGCCCTCGTAGGGGTTTGGGATCGCCTTAGGTCCCTCACTGCTCCTCCTCTTCCCCAGGTGTGCTCCTCTTTGTCTTTTGTCCTGTGGCTTCTGAGTATTTGAGCCCTAGTCTTTGTGCTGCCTTCCTCTTTCTTTCTCTCCCCTCTCTGGGGGCCTGACGTTCCAGGGGAGCCACCTCTTGCTGAGAGCTGATCCCTCTTTTCCCATCCCAGCCATGCAAGGGTGGGCAGCTCTGTGCCAGGAGGGGTGGCTGGGGCTGGGGGTGCAGCACTGGTGGGGGCGGGGCTGGGAAATAAACCAAGTATATAAAAGACGTCTGGGGCCGAGTCACTTCTGTTGGTCTGTCTGTCTGCCTTGGGGAATTGGCCAGAGCTTGGCCATGAACTCTGCCCACCTTAGATCCCTCTGAGATGCGGAAGCCTTGGAAACTGGTTCCAGGGGCACCCCTCTGCTGCCCAGCCCCCATCACACTCCCAACACAGGGTTGTGCCTGGAAAAGAGGCTCCTGCTTCCCAATGGGGCTGGGAGGCCAGTACCACTTCCTGGGCCCCCATGTCCCTGCTATGAAATGGTGTGTTGGGTCCCGAAGGGGAGGCTTGGAATTATTTTGCCAATCTGACATCCATTTCCCCTTCTTTTGGGGGAGCAGCTCTGTTCATCAGAGAGTTCTGGGGCATCCCAATGTATTTTCTCCCCTTTTCTGGCCCTGGGGACCAAAGTTGGCCCGCCAGCCTCCCTCTCCAGCCCTTAGCACGTGAGGGGATCATCCTGGACGGGGACAGCCAGGCTATAACACAGTCCTGCACCTCCACCCTTCCTGCCCCCGCAGGCTCCTCCCCATCCTTCCCACACATTCCCTTTCACTGCAGCCCACTGAAATTGGTTTCTGTTGCTCGAAACCAGAGATTCTGGCTGGTGCAGACCTTATCTCCTGGGGAGAGTTTGGGGGTGAGGGGCATGGTGGTCCCAACCCCCAGGGACCAGACAGAGGTGTCCTTCTGGGGGTTCCAGGCTGACAGGGTGATGGGGGCTGGGTCTCCAGAGAGGCTCACCCACATTCTCCCACCATATGAGCACTCCGCCTTCCCAGGGACTTGCGGCTCCGAAGAGGGTTGAGAGGTCAGGGGTTTTCTCTCCCTGCCTCCCTCCTTACATCCCCCACCCCAAGGCCATGGCTCCCAAGCCCTGCTCCCCCTTTTGAGGAGACTCTATTAAAACTCCTGGTTTGCAACATGACAAGCAAACTCACCACCCTCCCCTGTCTACGTGGGACATGACTCCCAGGGGTGTGGCCCTTCCTGGCAACGTGGGACAGAAATCCTAGAATGAGCTGAGACTCAGCATCAGGGGATTGAGAAAACCTTCTTGACCAAAAGGGGGAAGAGCAAAATGAGACAAAATAAAGAGTCAGTGGCTGAGAGATTCCAAACAGAGTCGAGAGGTTATCCTGGAGGTTGTTCTTACATGTTGAGTGGATATCACCTTGTTATACAAGATGTAGTGGAGAGGCTGGAGGGAACTGCCTGAAAATGTAGAGCTGTGTTTCAGTAGCCATGTTTCTTGAAGACGATTATATAATGATATATCTTTCACCATGTGACTGTGTGATTGTGAAAACCTTGTGTCTGATGCTCCTTTTATCCAGGGCATGGACAGATGAGTAAAACATATGGATTAAAAATAAATAAATAAATAATAGGGAGAACAAATGTTAAATTGGGTAGAGGGAAATACCAGCGGCCAATGAGAGGGAGGGGTAAGGGGTATGGTATGTATGAGTTTTTCTTTTTATTCTTTTTTCTGGAGTGATGCAAATGTTCTGAGAAATGATCATGGAGGTGAATATGCAACTAGTGATGATATTTGAGCCGTTGATTGCACACCAAGTATGGAATGTTCATACGTTAAGAATGTTCGTGCTGTATGCTGATTGGTTTTACTAATAAAAATTTAAAGCAAAGAGAAAGAGAGAACAAACTCCTGGCTTGCTTCCGGGATCCACTGAGCATCAGGCTTCAACCCAGAGGTGTCATTCGGGCCCCCATCCCCAGAGGAACCCTGCCCAGGAAGGGAGTAGAAGCCATGAGTAGCTGGTTCCACCTGCCCTACTCCCAACCAAACACGCTTGCCTTTTTCATTTTATTTCATTCCAGTTGGTGTATGTTTAGGTCAACAACTGCTGCTGGCCAGCCTAGCTCCAGAGGGACCCATGTTCCTTGCTGTGCCTGGCGACCAGCCTCTCTAGATTGTGGCAACCCTCGAAACCTGGTGCCATCTTGTTCCTTCCTCGTCCTCCTCCCCACTTCGTCCCATTGGCCAGGCCTGCTGCTCAGCCTCAAGCTGGCCCCTTCTCTGCCTCCGTGACCGCCACCATGGCCCAAGCTGCCATTACCTCCTATTCGACAACTGCATCCCTCTCAGGGCTGTCTCTGCTCCCCCCACCACACCCCCACCGGTGGGTTCTCCAGGCAGCAGTTGATTGGGGAGCCATTGTTAGGAAGCAAATCCTAAACCTACATCTCCTGCTTCCAGGAATTCCTGTCCCTTTGAGGAGCCCGAACATGTGACCGTGCCAGCCAGGCCCACCACGCCTGCACCTATGCCTGCAACCCAGTCTCCACCCGCACTCACTGGGCCCCACAGCACAGGATTCTCTCTGGAAGCCTGGAGGCCACCTTGTTCCTACCCAGGGCCTTTGTGCTCGTTTCCCTCTGCCAGGAATACCTTCCCGGCACGACCCTTGCACCATGCCCCCACCAAATGGCTCCTGAGCAAGGGCGACTTACCTGCCACCCCCAGACTGGGCCAGCACCCCTTTCATACCCATTTCCTGTTGTTTTGCTCTGTCCATGTTTATAATTGGGTAATAGTCATTTTTTCAACCATATCAGGCTCTTTTATCATAACATTTATAACTACCTGAAGGCAGCTCCCCAGAAATTCTGGCAGAGACCAGATGATGGGCCATCGCTTCTCATCTATGTATTTGTTCACCAGATGTTTGTTACATGCTTTTATAAGTTCTCAGCCATTACCAAGATTCGGTCATTCTTTTTTGCTGGGGCATCCCTCTGTCTCCATCCTGGACCCTGAAGCCAGCCCCCGGCCCTGGGTTTCCCAGCCTCGGCCTTGCCCTGTCAGAGTTGTGACCGCCCTGCCCAGACCCTGAGAGGCCCTGGAGCCCAATCTTCTGTGCTTGCTGCTTGCGGCCTTGGCAGCCCAGATGGCCACTGCTGCTTAAAGAGACAAAACGTTTCCTTCCTTGCTGTTCCCAGTAGTGGCATCAATGATTCAGCCTTGGGGCTTTCACTCCAGCCACCTTCGGCCGGGAGTGCTGTCCTGGGCTCTGCAGGTTCCTACCCAGCGCCTGCTGTCCTCTTCCCTTCCTCATGGAAACCTGCTTGGGCTGACCACTGGGCTGGGGGGCTTGGGGGCAGAGTACCAGCCTGGGTGGTACTTTCCAGGCCTGGGTGGAATTTTTGGGAGAGAAACATGCCTTGGCCACTGTGGTTGCTGAGCTGGGACAGGCTGAGCCTGGAGCTGCCAAAGGCCTTTTGTCATCATGTCACAGAGCCTGCCAGAGGGATGATGTCATGAAGCCCTGGACCAAGCCGTGCCTGAAGCCCTCCCGGCCCCTAGGCCAGCTGGGCTTGGCTCCTGCCACTTGGACCTGAAAAGTCACGACTGACCATGTCTGTCCCTTGAGCCTGAGCGCCCCCCACCTCCAGCACAGGGCGGGTATTTTTGGTTTTGCTGGGTTTTTTTTTTTTCTTTTCCATTTTAATATGTGTCCAGTGAATCAATTATTTAAAAAATGATTTTAATTAATTTACTTCACTTTAAATTGAGATAAAAACCCATGTAACACAAAGCTCACCATTTTGACCATCCAGAGTGCCCATGTCGGTGTTTTTAGCTCCGTCAGCACTGCAGTTCCAGAACAATTGCAGGATTCGCCACAAACCGTGCCCTTCAGGCAGCCGTTCCCCACCCCCTCCCCGGTGAATTAATTCTTGAAGCCCCAGCGACCAGCCCAAGGCCGGGCCCAAATGGACGCCTCTTAAGGGTGGAACAGATTATACTGGGCCCCCACTGTGCCTGTCGGCATGTGCAGCAGGGCAGGTGGTGAGGGAAGGCTGCATGGAGGAGGTGGTGGCTGAGCTGGGCTCTGAGGAATGGGTAGAGTCTGGGGCCTGTGCCTGGTCCAACTCTCCCCCCGCCTAGTACCAAGTGCCTGGCTTCATCCCTTGGTTCGTGTCTTCCTCCTGGGTCACGGCCTCGGCGAGCCCCCTACCCCTCATGTCTGATCCGCTGCCCAGCACACTGCCCACACAGACCACAGAGGCACCTCCTGGATGGACGTGGGCCCCCAGACCCGCTGCAGAGGGGCATGTGCTGCCCCTCTGGTCCCCCGGCCCCAGGGCAGAGGCAGCCAGGCGATGTCTCCTCTGGGGTCTCAGGAGAGAGGGGGCCCTTTGTCTCCAAGACGGGCAAGGCCAGTTCAGTGACCTGGTGCCCTCACCCAGCCACCCCTCCTGGAACCTCAGTCTCCTCGTCTGTGCCTCCAGCCCTGTGCAGCATTTGGGAAGCAGCCCCCTCCCCCTTCTCTGTCCACCCTCCTGCACCCACCAGAGACCAGATGGAGGGTGGGTGGCGGGTGTCATAGCAACAGGCAGCAGCATGCGTCTGGGTAGCACAGGGTTGCCATGGCAACTGCCTCTCCTGGTTCCCTGGTGACAGGCCTGAGTTCTTGGTCCAGAGGCGGGAATCGCCGGGAAAGGGAGGAAACAGGGTTGGGGGTGGGGAGTGTGCTGGCATGGAAGGACTGTGGCTCACGTTTGATGCCCCCAGGGGTGTCCTGAGGCCGGGCCTGGCCCCTACATCCGCCCAGGGCCAGGGGCTACCCAGGTTAAGCCAGAGGGGGCGGCTGAGGCCCCCACGGGTCCCCCCTGCTCGTCGCTGGCCTGGCTCCCGCCTCAGGGACTTCACCCGGGCCTCCCCTGCCTGCAACACCCTCTTCTTCTGGCCGACTCTTTAGCCTGAAGGCCCCGCCCTGATGCCCGGCTCAGCTGGCTCCTGCCTCCAAAACACTCAGCTGGCTCCTGCCTCCAAAGCACGACGCCCCAACGCGCGCCTTCATCGTGTTGACAATTACGTTACTGCTCGTGTGCTTGTGTGGTGATTGGTTCAATAGAGGCTCCTTCTGCCAGATGTGCCGCACCAGCAGGCCGGGTCCCAGCTGGGCCCCGCAAGCCAAGCCGAGGCGGTGCGTGCTACGTCTCTGCCAACACCCTCCTTCTGGGTTCCGTCCCGCACACGCACCTCGCCCGCGGGGTCCCCGTCCACGTCCCTCGAGCACACCAAGCTCTTCCGGGCTCCGGACTTGGAACCTCCGCTTTAGTTGCTTTTGGGGGGGGTCTGGAACGCTCTGGAAGAATGCCCCGGAACATCCGAGAAGAGTCTGTCCCCTGCCCCTCCCAAAGCTCAGACACTGCCCCTCAGAGAGGTGTCCCTGACCACCCCAACCCGTCCCTGGCCAGTCGGCCCCTCCACCACTGTCCCTCTGCCCACGGCCGTTGCGGCAGTATTGCCACCTGGAAGGGCCTGGGGCATTTGCTGACTGTGCCTCTTAGACTTGTTTTTGTCCTTAGAGTAGAAGTTCCAGAACATTCTGGAACATGTGGGCAGGGATCTGGGCAAAGCAACAAGCACGATGGTGAGGAGGTCAGAGCCGTTTTGGAGGAAGGGGGACTAATTCTGGCTGAATGAAGGTGTCAGCCCCCCCCCATTTTCAGACACAAATCTGGGGCCCGGAGAGCCCGAGAGTCTGCATCCAGCCAGCATCTCAGGGCTCCTTCCCGCACCCGTGCCGGCTCTGTCTGGGGCCCTGCAGCCGCTGTCGAGGAGAACACGTGTCCCGGCCCTTGTGGGGTTGGGGTTGCGGTGGGGGAGACGAAGCATAAGCAGGAAGAACAAAAACGCGGGGAGGTTCTTCAAAATGCTGCTCCTGCAACTACCGCCTGGTCTGGCAATTTTTCTCCTAAGGGTGGACCCTAGAGGACCGAAGCAGGGGTTCCAGTTGTCCACTGCAGCACGCGGTTGTCCACAGCGGCACGACGGACAACCCCGGGAGGCACAAACGGCTCAAGTGCCCCTCAACAGACAACGGAGAAACAACGCTGCCGGTCCCTGCAGTGGGGTCCTGCTCTGCCATGAAGAGGAGTGAAGTTCTGCTGCAGCGTGCCTGAGCCTGGCAGACATTGAGGCAGTGAGAAAAACCAGCTGCAAGGCCTCCGGTTGTCTGGTACCATTTCTACGAAATACCCCAGACCGGCCAATCCACAGAGACAGAAAGTAGATTAGTGGCTGGAGGGGCTGGGTGGGCAAATGGAGACTTCTTGATTCAGGGTTGCAGAGTGTCTGCCTGGGGGGATGAAAATGCCCTAGAGTCGACCACAGTGGTAGCCTGTCCACCTCGCTGAGGAGGGCATGGGGACACTGGGGGTCAAGGCAGCACAGTGTTCTGGGACCCACGAGGTGGACACGGCCCTGCCTGGGAGGTGGTAGGAAAGCGAAGCGTCCTGAGCCTTGATTGCCTCCTCTGTAACACCTGGGGCTATAGCACTGAGACCCCCAACAGCTGGCTTAGGGTGCAGGAGTAGGTAGCCAGGCCCTGCCTGTGGCAAGCCATGCCAGCAGCAGGCCACATGGTGCCCAAGTGACCAGGCCTGCTGGACGCTGCCTGCCTGTCCCGGCCCTGGGGGACCTGCCAGACAACAGGTTATCACTGCCAGACCAGGAGTAGGCAGTGGGTACAGGGTCCCATGTGTGCCACCTCCACCTGCCCCTGCCCTGCCCCGCCCCGCTGTGGCGCCTGGGGTCTTGCCCTGCCTCACCCCCACTCTTACAGCAAAGTGCACACATGGCCTGGAATAACCTCCACCCAGCCCAGATGCCAGCACCCTGCCTCCTCCCCTCTCTCTTTCTTCCACCTTGCAATACGCCAGATGCCTCCTGCCCCAGGGCCTTTTCATGCCACCAGAAACCCAGCGACCCTCTCCTGCCCTCCACTTTCTGATCGTGGGCCGTGTGTGTAACCTGCAGGTCCGAATCCAGGCTGTTTTGGTGTGTGTGTTTGTAGAGCTGTGGGGGTGGGCAGGTGAGCGGACATCACCAGCTCCCCTGGAAGAAAGGCCCATATGGCAGACAAAAGTCTGAGCTTGCCAGAATGTGAGCTGCTCATGCACATACACTCGTAATGGCACGTACTGAGTGCTTGCTGTGTACAGAAGGCCATGGCACCCTTAGCACCTGGTATCTGTCCAGTTGTGCAGTATTGATGCCTGAGTGTTTTACATGGTGATCGGGCACCTGATGTGAACACGCACCTCTGCAGGGGCCCACCCAGGCAGGCCCTGGAGGGCTCAAGTCCCTCTGGGGTTCCTGCCCGAGGCTGCTCTAGGGAAGGTACTCTGACTCCGGGCGAAAGAATAACTGGGCTCCGGGCTGGAGAGTGGTCTGGGGAGCTGGGACCCTTCCAGAGCAGAGTCTAGGCCTTCAGTGGGGTGGGGGTGGGGGCACTTGTGGGGCCAGAGGGATGAAGGTGGGGGAGGAAGAAGAGAGGATGAAGCCACCAGTCTCGGATGGCTGAGGGTTGGGGTGTTTGGGGGACTGGAGGGGGCTGCAGGAGTTGGCACTGACAGAATGGACTTTGGGGCTGTAAATGGATTTGAAGGGTCTCTGGGCAGGACTTTGGAATACTGGAAGTTGGGATTGGAGTGGAGGATTTGAGTGGGAAGACAGTGTGAGGGTGGGTTTTGGGGTGTGAAAACCAGAATTGGTGGATGAAACAGGAACTTTGAGGGTCTGAGGGTGGAGATTCTCAGGGTCAGGGGAGGTTGGCATCAACGGGGCATGGAGGTCTCAGACTCGGGAGCAGGTTGTTTCTGGAACAGAGGGGCACTTGGGAGGGGGCCAAGGCTCGGGTTCCCAGGTTTAAGGGGTGACAGGCTCTTGGGTCTGAGGGCAGGTGGAGGGGGCGTTCAGGGATTGAGCACCAAGCTCAGCTGCCAGCTCGCGGATCTGCCGACCTGTTGCCCAGGCCCCTGTCCCACAGCCCTGCCCCGCCCTGCCCCGCCTGCGGCCCCGACCTGACTCTCCAGGCCGTTGGGGCTCCACCAGTTGCCCTCTTGCAGACTGTCCCGGGCCCCATGGACAGACCCTACCCACCTGCAGATCTGCCCCGCCTCTCCCCCGGCTGGCTCCTCCCATTGGCACACTGGCCCCGCCTCCTGCAGGCAGGTCCCGCCCCTCCGCTGTCCGGTCCCGTCCAGCAGACCAGCTTCTACCCTCTGCAGCTGGTCCCCGCCGTCCAACCCATAGCCCCGCCCCATCCCCAGGCATGCCCTCCCTAAAAGGCCCCGCCCCCATTACAAACCCCACCCACATGCAGACCCGGACCGCCTCTCTCAGACAAGTCCCGCCTCCTGGAGACAGGCCCCGCCTTCCGCGGACTCGACCCCGCCCCCAGTCCGCGGTCCCACCCCCTCCAGCGCTGTCCTTCCCTAGAGGGCCCCGCCCCCACGGCCAGACCCCACCCACCCAGACCCGGCCCCTCCCCTCCCCGCATAAGCCACGCCCCTCAAGGAATTGGTCCCGCCCCGCGCTCCTCGCTCTCGGGGCGGCGCGCGCCGGTTCCGTCACTTCAGCGCGCTGCGGCGGGAAGATGGCGGAGTCGGGAGGCGGCGGCGGCGGTGCGGGCGGCGGCGGTTTCGGCGCAGGCCCCGGCCCCGAGCGACCGAGCAGGTGAGACCCGCATCTGCCGCGAGGCGAGGCGCCGCCCGCGGGGCCCTGGGGGCCGGGAGCAGGCCTGGGGCAGCCCGCGGCCCCTTCCGCGACCCGCAGGCTTCCGCGGCCGGGGAGTACGGGGCGGCCCCGGTGTTCTGAGGGAGCGGCTGAAGGGGGCTGGGCCCGCGGGACCTCGAGGCTTCCGTAGGCGGCCCCAGACGCCGAGGGCACTCGGGGCCCCGGGAAGGAGGCTGAGGGACCCTGAGGGCCTGGGGTCTGGAGGGAAACTTTGGGGTGCCTGCCTGTGGCGGGGCCGGAGAGGACCCGGGGAAGCCGAGGGGTCTGTGGGGCAGGGAGGGCCCGAGCATGGGCTGCGGGAGCCCCGAAGGTGTTGGGTGTTTCTAGGGGGAGGCGGCTGAGGGGGCCGAGGGGCCTTCGGTGGGTGGGGCCTCAGAATTTCAAGAGGGGCTGAAGGGGTTTCTCGAGGTGTGTGGGAGGCCCTGGGAGGGCTGAAGATCGTGGGAGGTCGGAAGTGCGGTCCTGACTGAACTTGAGAGTCTGCCAGGGAGGAAAGGTCCGGAAAGAGCCTGGGGAGGGGAGGGGAAGGGGACCTGGAGATCTAGGGGGCCTAAGAAGAACCTGTGGGGGCCCTACCGGGCAGGGGGGTGGGATGAAGGGGGTCTTGAAGGGGGGCATTGAGGGATGGCTAATCTAAGGGGGATGGTGAGGGGTCTTAGGAGTCTTAGGGATCCTGAGGGGCTGGGAGTGAGTCTTGGGGAGCCTGAGGATCCTGAGAGTTCGTCCTTTCTTGCAGTTCCCCCTCATATCCCCGCGGGGTGCAACCCCTGAAGCCCCCAGCTCAAGGGGTCAAGCAGGGTCTTACCTTTAGAACTAGGGGGCAGAAGAGGGAGGCCCTGTCCCACCATGGTCAAGTCCCTGGACAGGGTCCTGGAGGAGGCTGAGTGGTACTCTGGGGCAAGGACTGCAGCTCCTCTGCTGGTGCTGGGTCGTGCAGTATGCTCCTGGGCAGCTGTGTGACCAGTGAGGACGAGCCTTCCATGTGGGTGCAAGGTGCAGCAGGGCCAGGAGGGACTGAAGGTTTGGGAAGATGGCAGGGGCCTGGGGATCGGGAGTGAGGTGGACAGTGAGGGACAGGGAAGAAGGGATGGTGGGAAATTGTACTTATTTTCTCTCTCTCTCTCTTTTTAACCATCTTTATTGCGGTATAGTCCATTAGCAACCATACAGTTCCCCATTTGAATCACACTATTCGTTGAATTTTTGGGGGGAGGTGGGGATGGTTGTACATGGGCCAGGAATCGGGCCCCAGTCTCCCGCATGGCAGGCGAACCTTCTACTGCTGAACTACCCCTGGCCCCTCATTCATCGAGTTTCAGTGGGTCTATTCAGATTGTACCGCTATCACGCATTCCAGTTTTTTTCAGAGCACTCCCATCACCCTGAAAAGTTCCTTGAGCCTGTCCGCTGTCAACCCTGCCCCACCCCCAGCCCCAGGCATGCAAAGATCTGCTCTCTGTCTACTTTTTAATAACTTACTTTATTTTTAGTTGTGCACAGGTATTCATAATGTGAAAATCATTTTCACCATTTGAGTGGACAATTTTTAAAAAATTTTTTATTAATTAAAAAAAAAATTACAAGAAGCGCAAACATTCCCAACACATACACTCAGCAATTCACAATATCATCACATAGTTGCATATTCATCATCATGATCATTTCCCACACCTTTGCATCAATTCAGAAAAAGACATAAAAAGACAACAGAAAAATAAAACAAAAACAGGAAAAAAAATTTTTACATACCATACCCCTTACCCCTCGATTTCATTGATCACTAGCATTTCAAACTAAATTTATTTTAACATTTGTTCCCCTTATTATTTATTTTTATTCCATATATTCTACTTATCTGTTGACAAGGTAGATAAAAGGAGCATCAGATACAAGGTTTTCACAAGACAATTTTTTTTATGTTAACTGTATTGACAAGACTTTGGAGCTTTGACCACTCTGTTCCTAGACCGTTTCCATCATCCCAAACCATGCTTATTTGGCAAGAACGCGCATTCTCTGCATCCTGCTTCCAGCCAATTTCCCACCCCATAACCACTCTCCTGCTTTCCATGTAAGAGAAATCATACAACATTTACCCTTTTGGGTCTGGCTTATTTCACAGCATGATGTCGTCAAAGTTCATCCCTGTCGCAGGCTTCAGAACTTCATTCCTTTTTACAGCTGAATAATATTCCCCCACATAGATGGACCACATGGTGTTATCCACATGTCTGTTGATGGACACTTGGGTTGCTTCCACTTTTTGGCACCTGTGAATGATGCTGCAGTGAGCAGTGTTGCACGGATATCTTTCTGAGTCCCTGCTTTCTCATCTTTCGGACCTATAAGTAGAAGTAGGATTGCTGGGTCATATGGTAATTCTGCATTTAACTTTTGGAGGAACTGCCAAACTGTTTCCCATAGCAACGGCACCACCCACCAGATACGAGGTTCCCATTTCTTCACATCCTCATCAACACCTGTTTCTTTTCCATTTCTAAATAATGGCCATTCTAGTGGATGTGAAGTGGTATCTCATTGTGGTTTTAATTTGCATTTCTCTAATGGCTAATGTTGTTGAGTATCTTTTCATATACTTTTTGACCATTTGACTATCTTCTTTAGAGAAATGTCTGTTCAAATCCTTGATTCTTTATTTTTTTTAATTGTGTTGTTTTTGTTGTTGAGTTGTAGGCACTTTTATATATCCTGAATATTAAATCTTTATCAGCTGTATGGCTTGCACATATTTTCTCCCATTCTGTAGGGTATGATTTTTTACTTTCTTGTTAATGTCCTTTGATGTACCAAAGTTTTTAATTTTGATGAAGTGTTTTGTTGTTGTTGCTTGTGCTTTTGGTGTAAAATCTAAAAATCCATTGTCCACTACAAGGCCCTGAAGACATCTGCCTAGATTTCCTTCTAAGAGTTTTGTAGTATTAGCTCTTATTTCTAGGTCTTTGATCCATTTTGGATTAACTTTTGCCTCTGGTGAGAGATAGAGGTCCGCATTCGTTCTTTTCCATGTGGATTTCCAGTTGTCCCAGCACCATTTGTTGAAGAGATTGTTCTTTCCTTGTTGAATGAATTTGGCTCCCTTGTCAAAAATCAACTGGCCATAGATGTGTAAATTTATCTTTGTACTCTCAATTCTATTCCCTTGGTCTCTATGTCTGTCCTCATGCCAGGACCACACTATTTTAATTACTGTAGCTTTGTAGTAAATTTTGAAATCAGGAAGTTTGAGTCTGTCAACTTTGTTCTTTTTTAGATTTTTGTAGCTATTTCAGGCCCTTCCCAATTCCATATGAATTTGAGGATCAGCTTTTCCATTTCTGCAAAAGAAGCTGCTAGGATTTGAATAGGGATTGCATTGAATTTGCAGATTGCTTTAGGCAGAGCTGACATCGTAACAATATTTAGTCATCCAGTCTGTGAGCACTGGATGGCCTTCCATTTTATAGCTATTTAATTTCTTTCAGCAGTTTTGTAGTTTTCAGTCGTTAAGTCTTTCACTTCCTTGGTTAAGTTTATTCCTTGGTACTTTATTCTTGTAGGTGCTATTGTAAATGGAATTGTTCTCCTAGTTTCCTGTTCAGATTTCTCTTTACTGTTGTGTAGAAACCAAACTGACTTCTTTGTTTTTTATCTTATATCCTGCAAATTTTGCTCAATTTATTAGTTCTGGTAGCTTTGTTGTGGATTCTTTGGGGTTTCTCTGTATAGGATCATGTCATCTGCAAAGAGGGATAATTTGACTTCTTCCTATCCAATTTGGATGCCTTTTATTACATTTTCTTGCCTGATTACATTGGCTGGCACTACCAGTACAGTGTGGAGCAGCGGTGGTGACAGTGGGCATCCTTGCCTTGTTCCTGATCTTGGAGGGAAGCTTTCAGCCTCTGATGTGAGTATGATGTGAGCTGTGAGTTTTCCATATATGCCCTTCATCATGTTGAGGAAGTTTTCTTCTGTTCCTAGTTTATAAGTGTTTTTTTTTTGTTGTTAATAACATGGGCAGGCACCGGGAATCAAACCTGGGTCTCTGGCATGGCAGGCAAGAACTTTGCCTGCTGAGCTACCATGGCCCGCCCTGGGTATTGGATTTTGTCAAATGACTTTTCTGTGTCAGTTGAAATGATCATGTGTTATTTTTTTCCTATTCATGTGAATTCATTTTTATGTTCATATGAATTTTCTGATTTGAACCATCCTTGTATTCCTGGAATAAATCCCACTTGGCTAGGATATATAATCCTTTTATATTGCTGGATTTGGTTTTCCAGTATTTTGTTGAGGATTTTTGCATCTAGATTCATAAAGGACATTTGGTAATTTTCATTTCTTTTACTGTCTTTGTCTGGCTTTGGTATTAGAGTAATGCTGATGTCATAGAATGAGTTAGAATTTGGGAAAGATTGGTGTTAAATCTTCTTTAAATGTTTGATAATATTTTAAAACCATCTGGTTCTAGGTATTTCTTTGTAAGGAGGCTTTTAATTACCGTTTCAGTCTCTTGTTATAGGCCTATTGAGATTTCTTATTTCTACTTGTGTCAGATTAAGTAATTTGTATGTTTCCAAGAAAGCCCATTTCATCTAGGTTTTTCAATTTCTCAGCATATAATTGTATATAGTACTCTCCAATAACCCTATTTATTTCTAGAAGGTTGATGGTAGTGTTCCACCTTCACTCCTGATTTTAGTTATTTGCATCCTCTGTCTCTTTTTTCTTTGTCATTCTGACTAAAGGTTTGTCAATTCTATTGCTCTTTTCCAAAAATCTACTTCTGGTTTTGTTGAGTCTCTCTATTTTTTTTTCTATTCTCTTTTATTTATCTTTGCTCCAGTCTTTATATTTCCTTTCTAGTAACTTTGGGCTTTGTTCTTCTTCCAGTGTCTTTGGGTATGAAGTTAGATTTTTGGTCGGAGATCTTTCTTCTCCTTTAATGCAGACATTTAAAACTATAAATTGTCCTCTGAGCACTGCCTTTGCTGCACCCCATAAATTTGATGTGTTGTGTTTTTTACTTCATTTGTCTCAAAATATTTCCTAATTTCCCCTGTGATTCCTTCTTTGACCTATGGGTGAGTTAATAACATGTTACTTAATTTACACAAATTTTCCATTTTTTCCTATGTTAATGATGTCTGGCTTTCTTCCATTGTGGTTTGTTTTGCTTTGTTAAAGCTGCCGGAATGCAATATACCAGAAATGGATTGGCTTTTATAAAGGGGATTTATTAAGTTACAAGTTACGATTCGAAGGCTGTGAGAATGTCCAAATTAAGGCCCCACCAAGAGAACACCTTCTCTCAAGAAAGGCTGATTGCGTCCGGGGTCCCTCTGCCGCGTGGGAAGGCACATGGCAACGTCTGCTGATCTCTCCTGGCTCTGGGTTCAGATGGCTCTCTCAGCTCCTTCTGCATCTCCAGATGTCTGTGCCTTGTTTCTGCTCTTTGTCTTCTGCATTGGCTCACGTGAAGTACTCCGGGAAGTACGTTAAGACCCGGGTCACCTCCGCATGGAAACAGCCTAAACAGGTAGTCCCACCCTGCAATGGGTGTGCCCCCTCAGGACTGGATCAAAAGACCATGGCTCTTCCGGGGCACGCAGCAGCTTCAAACCAGCACGTGGTCCACGAAGATGCTGTGTATGATTTCAGTATCAAGATGTGGTTTTGTGGCCCAGTGGATGGTCCATCCTGGAAAATGTTTGCCCTTATGCATGCTTGTTTCATTCAACCTCCTGTTTTCCAGTTTCTTCTGTGTTACAGCATGTCTCATAACTTCATTTTCCTTACGACCGAATAATACTCCATCGTGTGCATGTAGTGCTTATGGTTTATCTGTCTGTTTGTGGATGGACATTTGGGTTGTTTCTAGCTTTGGACTGTTGTGAATGGTGATGGTGTAAACATTGGTGTACCAGTAGGTGCAATCCTATTTTCACTCTCTGTAGTTGTGTCCCTAGAAGGAGGGTTGCCAGGTCATTTGGTATTCTATACTTAACTTTTTGAGAAGCTGCCGTGTCGTTTTCCACACTCCCACCAGCGGTGCCCTCGAGTTTCAATTTCTCCACATCCTGGTCAACACTTGTTGTTTTCCTTTTTTTAAAATAATAGCCATCCTTGTGGGTGTGAAGTGGTATCTCATTGTGGTTTTAACTTGCATTTCTCTAGTGGCTGATGATATTGAACATCTTTCCCTGTGTTTATTGGCCATCTGTGTATATTCTTTGGAGAAACATGTATTCAAGTCTTTTGCCCATTTTTATATTGGGTGGTATGTCTTCTTGTTGTTGAGTTGTAGGAGGTCTTTATATATTGTGGGTATTAATCCCTTATGCAGAATATGGTTTGAAACTATTTTCTCCCATTCTGTGGGTTATCTATTTACTTTTCTTGATAATTTCCTTCAGCACACAGAGTTTTTAATTTCAATGAAGTGAAATTTACCTTTTGTTGCTTTTGTGGCTTGTGCTTTGGGTGTCATATCTAAGAATCCATTGCTGAGTCCCACGTCATCAAGATTTGTCCCTCTGCCACCTTCTAGGAGTTGCATAGTTTCAGCTTCTCCATTTAGGCCTTTGATCCATTTGAGTGGATTTTTGTATGCGGTGATCAGTAGGGTGTAACTTGTTCTCCTGTCTGTGGCTGTCCAGCTTTCCTGGCAACATTTTGTTGAGGAATTTTTGCTGTGCTCGCAGGTGTGTGGAGATGTCTTGCTGAGGCTTTAATTTTTACTTCCCTAGTAGCTGACGATGTTGGACCATGTTCTGTGTGCTTTTTGTCTGGTCATATCTTTTCAAAGTTTTGTCCATTAAAACATTTATTTTTTGAATTGGCACTTTTTTTTTTAATTTGAGAAGTTGTTGATTTGTAGGAAAATCGTGCAGAAAATAGAATTTCCATATGTCTGTCTTGGTTATTACCATTTTTCTTTAGTGTGGGCCCTTTGTTACACTTGATGAGAGAGTATTACTGTAATCGAGTACTGACTATAGCCCACAGATTACCTGAGGGCTCTCTGTGTCTGCAGCATGCAGTCTCCGTTCCGGCAGCACATACCACCCCAGATGCCCCCATCTGCGTGCACCCGGTTTCCAGGGCAGCCGTGTGCCTCCCACTCTGCACACTGCCGTCCCCTGTCGTGAGTCTGCCCCACCCTCTGCACCCCACCCTTCTAAAGGGATTTTTCTTCTTCCTACTGAGGTGTTGTTTTTCTTTTTTTGGCAGTTATTTTCTTCCTTTTAAATTTGTTTATTGTGGCTTCCGGGTCAAGATGGCCGCTTAACAATGTGCACATTTTAGTTTGTCCTCCAGAACAACTAGTAAATAACCGGAAACAATACAGAACAGCTCCAGGGGCCACGTCAGTGACTGGACACACAACATACCCCAGTCTGGACCAGCTGGACTGGCTGCGAGCCCCCCCCATAACTGTGAGTTCCCAAAGCTGCGGCGGCCGGCGCCCCTCGCCCACAGGCTGCTTCCCAGAGGGGAAAGGAAAGAGACTTTACCAGCAGCAGGGACTGAGCCCAACCAAATGCCAATCGTGGAATTAATTAACAAATTCTGACTACTAAAAATAGGCCCCCAGCTCAGGTGAACCTGGTCAAAGTGGAGGTTGCTCATTTTTGCCCCGGCAGGGCTGATGGAAAAAGAAAAAAAAAAGAAGGAAACAGAGGTTTTTCTGGCTGTGTTTCTACAAAGACTTGGCTGCCTTTGGATATAGCCACAGGGCTTCTCAGGCTGCAACTGCCCTAGGCATAGGCGGAAGCAACCTCGTTTGGGGACTTGTCTGGAGCCTGTGCCTTCCCCAGGGGAGGGGTGAAGCCCAATTCAGGTGGAATCCCTCCTTCAAGGAATGCAAACACCAGGGTTTGGTAATTTGAAGCCATTAAAAGCAGCCTACAACCTCTCCTCTGTCTCCACCATGCCCCTAGCAGGGAGAGTCCGCCAAAGTTAAAGGTACCACATCATCTTATGCTTGGGGGACCTGCAGGCAGACAAGCACCACATACTGGGCAGGATAAGAAAAATAGAACCCAGAGACTTCACAGGAAAGTCTTTCAACCTGCTGGGTCTCACCCCCAGGGAAAACGACGCAGGTGACTCTTTCCTCCTGATAGGAGGCCAGTTTGGTCTGGGAAAACCCAGCTGGGGTCTATAATACCTACGTAGACCCTCCTAAGAGGGTGTGGGGAAGGGGAAGGCACCATACAAGCAGGGCAAGAAACAAGAAAATAAGAACTAAAAAATTCTCCTCTGTTAAACAAAACTTAAGCTAGACGTCCAGATTAAGCTGAAGTGAATGTCAAAGAACAGATAGACAACAAATTCATCCAGCAAGAAAACCCTAGGTAAGAGAAGGGAACGCAACCTCCAGAATAAACTAATTAAGGTAATTAAATGCCTAGATGCCAGCAAAAAATAACAAATCACATTAGGAAAATTGAAGATATGATCCAGTCAAAGGAACAAACTAACAATTCAAATGACATACAGGAACTGAAACAATTGATTCAGAATATACGGACATGGAAAACCTCATCAAAAACCAAATCAATAAATTGAGGGAGGATATAAAGAAGGCAAGGAATGAACAAAAAGAAGAAATTGAAAGTCTGAAAAAACAAATCACAGAACTTATGGGAATGAAAGGCAAGGTAGAAGAGATGAAAAAAACAATGGAAACCTACAATGGTAGATTTTGAGAGCCAGAACATAGGATTAGTGAACTGGAGGATGGAACATCTGAAATCCGGCAAGAAAAAGGAAATATAGGGGAAAAAATGGAAAAATGTGAGCAGGGACTCAGAGAATTGAAAGACAATGTGAAGCGCATGAATATACATGTTGTGGGATGAATCCCAGAAGGAGAAGAGAAGGAAAAAGGAAGAGAAAAACTAATGGAGGAAATTATCACTGAAAATTTCCCAACTCTTATGAAAGACTTAAAATTACAGATCCAAGAAGTGCAGCATACCCAAAAGAGAATAGATCCAAATAGACATACTCCAAGACATTTACTAATCAGAATGTCAGAGGTCAAAGAGAAAGAGAGAATCTTGAAAGCAGCAAGAGAAAAGCAATTCATCACATACAAGGGAAGCCCAATAAGACTATGCATCAATTTCTCAGCAGAAACCACGGAGGCGAGAAGACAGTGGGATGATATATTTAAATTATTAAAAGAGAAAAACTGCCAACCAAGAATTCTATATCCAGCAAAATTGTCCTTCAAAAATGAGGGAGAAATTAAAACGTTTTCAGACAAAAAAATCACTGCGAGAATTTGTGACCAAGAGACCGGCTCTGCAAGAAATACTAAAGGGAGCACTAGAGACAGATACGAAGACAGAAGAGAGAGGTGTGGAGAAGAGTGTAGAAAGGAAGACTATGAGTAAAGGTAAAAAGAAGGAAAATTAGATATGACAGATAAAATCCAGAAGGCAAAATAGTAGAAGAAAGTACTACCCTTGCAGTAATAACACTAAATGTTAATGGATTAAACTCTCCAATCAAAACACATAGACTGGCAGAATGTATTAAAAAACAGGACCCATCCATATGCTGTCTCTACTCAAAGGACATGAGAGCAAGGACACAAATAAACATTTGCACACTGATGTTTATAGAAGCAGTATTTACAATTACTAAGAGATGGAAACAGCCAAAATGTCCATCAACAGATGGTTGGCTAAACAAACTGTGGCGTTTACATAAGGTGGAATATTATGCAGCTGTAAGACAGAATAAAGTTATGAAGTATGTAACAGCATGAATGGACCTTAAGAATATTATGCTGAGTGTGATTAGCCACAAACAAAAGGACAAATGCTGTATGGTCTTGCTGATATGAACTGACATTAGTGAATAAACTTGGACTATTTCGTTGGTAACAGAGACCATCAGGAGATAGAAATGGGGTAAGATATTGGGTAATTGGAGCTGAAGGGATACAGACTGTGCAACAGGACTGGATACAAAAACTCAGAAATGGACAGCACAATATTACCTAACTGTAATACAATTATGTTAAAACACTGAAGGAAGCTGCATGTGAGAATAATAGAGGAGGAGGGCTGGGGCATAAATGAAATAACAAAGAAAGATAGACGATGAAGATTGAGATGATATAATATAGGAATGCCTAGAGTGTGTAATGATAGTGACTAAATGTACAAATTTTAAAAATGTTTTTGCATAAGGAAGAAAAAAAGAATGTCATTACTGCAGTATGCTGAAAATAGATGGTAATTAATATTTAAAAATTTCAACTTATGTGTGAGACTAAAGCAAAAAATGTTTATTTCGTACAGATTTATATTTTGACTAGTGCATCTCCTAATATAACTTATGTAGGTAGTTGGTTGAACATCTTAAGTACATGGAACTTTGGGTAGGACATGAGATTTTATTGGTTTGTCCAGGTGATGCCCTGATAAATCCCAGAGTGATTTGATCAGTGAGTGGAAAAGTATTTGTAAAGTCCCCTTTGAGGAATCGTGAGAACGGGGTAAAACTCAATTTCCCCAAGTCGAATTCGTGATACTCTCAAAAGCAGTGTGGACAACCAAAGCTATAGGCTGAGCCCCCAGTCTTGGGGTTTGTTCATATGAAACTTAACCCCACAGAGGATAGGTCACGTCTACTTAAAATTAGGCCTAAGAGTCACCCCCAAGAGAGCCTCTTTTGTTGTTCAGATGTAGCCTCTCTCTCCAGCCAGCACAGCAAGCAAACTCACCACCCTCCCTCTGTCTACGTGGGACATGACTCCCAGGGGTGTGGACCTTCCTGGCAACGTGGGACAGAAATCCTAGAATGAACTGAGATTCAGCATCAAGGGATTGAGAAAAACTGCAGAATGTGCTGAGACCCAGCATCAAGGGAGTGAGAAAACCTTCTCGACCAAAAGGGGGAAGAGTGAAATGAGATGAAGTGTCTATGGCTGAGAGATACCAAACAGAGTCGAGGGGTTATCCTGGAGGTTATTCTTACGCATTAAGTAGATATCACCTTGTAATCCAAGATGTAATGGAGAGGCTGGAGGGAACTGCCTGAAAATGTGGAGCTGTGTTCCAGTAGCCATATTTCTTGAAGATGATTGTATAATGATACAGCTTTCACAGTGTGACTGTGTGATTGTGAAAACCTTGTATCTGATGCTCCTTTTATCTACCTTGTCGACAGATGAGTAGAACATATGGAATAAAAATACATAATAGGGGGAAAAATGCTAAAATAAATTTAGTTTGAAATGCTAGTGATCAATGAAAAGGAGGGGTAAGTGGTATGGTATGTAAATTTCTTTTTTCCTGTTTCGTTTTATTTTTCTGTTGTCTTTTTGTTTCTTTTTCTGAATTGATGCAAACGTTCTGGGAAATGATCATGATGATGAATATGCAACTATGTGATATTGTGAATTGCTGAGTGTATGTGTAGTGTGGAATGAGCATGTGTTGGGAATGTTTGTGTTTCTTTCTTGTAATTTTTTTTTAATTAATAAAAAATTAAAAGAAAAAAATTTGTTTATTGTGAAAAATAGCATATATACCAAAAAGCAGTAAATTTCAGAGCACACTGCAAGGTCGTTGTAGAGCAGGTTCCAGAGTTTGGTGTGGGTTAGGGTCCGCTCTTCCAGACTCTCCTTCCGGCTCTGCTAGTGCAAGTGGCTAAGAGGAGAATCGGTGACGTGACCGGCGGTCCTGCTCATTCTCCGCTATGCTCCGCCTTCAGCTTTCTCCTGCTCTGGGGGGGTTGGACTCTGCCCGTTCTCACTTTTTCCTGTAGTGTGGCACATGTGCAGTGCCTCTCTGTCCCCACCATGTTCTCTTGCCACCCGCTCGTGGATTCGGTCCGGGACGTTCCTTGACCTTTTGGCCCTGGCAGCCTTGTGGAGCCCATGGCAGTGCCTTCCCGGACGTTCCAGGTCCTTCTGGGCAGGTTTCTGCGTTTCTGGGAGCGCCCAAGGGGCTCCCTGCACTGGTGACACTTGTGCCCTGGCCACCCTGATGGGGTGTGTGGGGATGGTGGCCGCAGGCCTGAGCCCCAAGGACATGCGGTGTGTACTGCCACACGCCCTTGGTGCCAGTTTGAAAGAATGTGTGCACCCTAGAAAAGCCATGTTTTAATTCTAATCCCATTTTGTAAAGGCAGCTGTTTCTTCTAATCCCTACTCAGTACTGCATGTTGGAGACTTTAATCAGATCATCCCCCGGAGATGTGATTTAATCAAGAGTGGTTGTTAAACTGGATTAGGTGGAGGTGTGTCTCCACCCATTTGGGTGGGTCTTGATTAGGTTACTGGAATCCTATAAAAGAGGAAACATTTTGGAGAAGGCTAGAGATTCAGAGAGAGCAGAGAAGGACAACAGAACTCCGCGGAACCATGAAGCAGAGAGTCCACCGGCCAGTGACTTTTGGAGATGAAGAAGAAAATGCCTCCCCGAGAGCTGGAGAGGAAGCTAGCAGATGATGCCGTGTACACCATGTGCCCTTCCAGCTGAGAGAGCAACCCTAACCATGTTCGCCATGTGCCTTCCACTTGAGAGAGAAACCCTGAATGTCATCGGCCTTCTTGAACCAAGGTATCTTTCCCCAGATACCTTAAATCGGACATTTCTGTAGACTTGCTTAATTGGGACATTTTCTTGGCATTAGATCTGTAAACTAGCAACTTATTAAATTCCCTTTTTAAAAGCTGTTCTGTTTCTGGTGTATTGCATTCCAGCAGTTAGCCAGCTAGAACACTCTGCCATGTGTGTGACCTGCAGCACTTTTCCCCAAGCTCTTGCCAGACTTCTCACTCAGTATCTTTGGCAGAGCAGCTGTACGTACTTTTCACGACATCCAGTTGGTAGTGTTTTGCTTTTAAGCAACCTGCTTCTGGGGTGTGTCTGAGAAGCTTTGCTGAATGGGGTGTTTCCCCATGCCCGAGACCCCACCTGGTACAGTGGAGGGAGGTGGCGGCATCCCCAGTGCAGCCCCCATGCCCTCTCCCCTTTCCCAGCCCACGGTCCCCTCAGGCACTGCTTTCTGTCTCTGGACACTCACAGAAAGGGAGTTGGTGCTTCGGGCCCTCGCGCCTGGCGCTTCCCTCAGCAGGATGCCCTTGAGGCCCACCTAGGCCACAGCTGGTCACAGCTTCCTTCCTCGTGTAGCCAAGTCATTTCTGCTCTCAGGCCAGATTTGTTTTGTTTCTCCTCACCTGTTGGCGGATGTGTCCTTGCTTCCACCTTTGTGATGGGAATGACTCTGCTGGGGCATGACATGCAGGCATCCGTCCGAGCCCCAACTTCCCTTCCTCAGGCACAGCCCAGTCTGGGGACTGCCAGATCCTCTGTGCGCCGTGTGCTCTCCCGGGCTGGCCTGCTGAGTGAATCGGTACGTGGCTTCGTGGCAAGGAGCGTGTGTCCTGTGCCGCCTTGTGTGCTGGGCTCTGCAGGCCAGAGGAAGTCAGGGCCCAGTCAGCACTGCAGGGTGGGGCTGGGGGTGGGAAAGCTTTCTGGTCTGCGGAATGGGAGCCTCACCTTTTCTGGGAGACTCGGTCAGCTCATGAGAGCTAGAGGAGGCTGGTCTGGCTGCGGGGCTGGCCTTGACCGAGGGGCTGGTCTGGCTGTGGGGCTGGAGTTTGGGCTTGTAGCTGCCTGTTTGTCACAGGATGGTGTTGTCATGGGACTAGGGGCAGTGTGGCTCCTGCCCTGTCCTTGGCCAGTCATGGGTACCACAACTCGGTGGGCGTCTTCAGGAGGTCTTGTCCCCAGCCCACCACCCCGGTCTTACATCCTGTGCTTGTTCCAGCATCCCTCTTTTCCAACCAAGGGGAGAAAGCAAAAGAGAAAAGCCTCTTTTTCTTCACATCTCGAGGGTTCAACAAAACTCTGTTGCCTGTTAACAGTGGGGCAGCGACAGGGGCCTTGAGGCTGCTGTAGCACCTCAGGGGGCCGCGTGAGGCAGCAGGATTGATGTGGTTCACGGCTGCGTGTCGGTGCGTGGCCTCCTCCCAGCCGGGTGCAGGTCAGGGAAGCAGGCCACGTGGCATGGGAGCGGGAGCCTGGGCCAGCGTGCAGGGGTGCAGAGTGCAGTGGCTGCTGGGGCGTCCTGTCTGCCCTCCCGTCTCGCTGGAGCGCACCGCTCTGGGGGTGCAGAGTCCACAGTGTTTGTAGGTATCCTGTCTGCCCGCCTGCCTCCCTGGAGTGCGCCGTTCCGGGGTTGCAGAGGCTGTAGTGTTTGCGGGCCATTCCAACCAGGGGGCCACATGGGTGACCTGGCGGGTGTCCCCACGGTGCCCAGGGGCAGGCTAGCTGCGCCGGTCCTGTCTTCGTGGTGCTTTCTCCATCCATCCGTGGCCGCTCCCTAGTTTGTCCCCTGAGCCCCAAGTCTCTGGAAGAGTCCACTTAAGCCCCAGCCCCTCAGGAGGCCCTTGGGAGCGACGCAAGTCCAGTTTCCTTGGCCACAGTGAGGGGAGGACGTGGTTTGGGCTTGGCAGAGCAGAGTTTGCCCTCCCATTGGGCAATGCAGAAGGATGGGGGCCCCGGCCCTAGCTGTGCGGCTGGGCAGGAGTGGAGCCCCTGTAGCCGTCTCACTTGGAGGGGGTGGGGGCCAGGCATGGGGCAGTGCCGGTGAGGGGCCCTGTGGGGGTGGGCGGGGGCAGAGCCGCCTCTGCATGTCCGAAGTGCTATCAGGTGTGGTCTGCCATCCCGGGCCGCTGTCGGCCTGGGCCTGTGGGTCTCCACGAGGCCTTGGGGTAGGTGCCCTGGGGGATGGGATGAGAGGTGCTTGCTGGCCGCTGCCCCCCCCCCCCCTCAGCCGGCGCGGTTGCAGGGCTCTCTTCTCTCTTCTCTGCCCAGGGGGTTTCTCTAAGCACATGACATGAAACTGAGAACCCCATGGGCAGCCCCGGGCCCCTCCGCGGGGTGCCCACTTCCCTCGTTGCCTGATCCCTAGGTCAGTCTCCATGGTCGGTCCCCGAGACTGCCTCGCTCCGCCGTTTCCAGGCGTGCCCCTGGCACTGCCTCTACTCTGGGTCGTTGGGTGGAGTCTGTTGCCAATGGGCCTGGGAGATCACAGCAGGGCCTGGCATGAGCGTTTCTGCCAGATCCCCCTAGACAGTGGGGCCTCCCCTGCACTCCCTGCCCCGGCCTACTTGGGGGGCGCCAGGCTGGGCACTCGCTGGGGACGCATGTCCTGCCGCCCTGTCTGCTGGCACTTGTGCACCTATTGTGAGCCTTCCTCCGCGTTTGCTGCCAGCTGCCCACTTCCATGATGGACAGGTGGTTCCGGGGTCCTGGTGGCTGTAGCTGTCCTGGCGGCTGGAGTTGGGGCTTCTGGCTGCCTCCCATGGGCAACGCGGTGCTGAGCCTGGACATGCTGCTGTTTGCTTGGTGCGAGTCAGGGTGACAGCAGCGCTGTGGGCTGGGGCGAGGGAGGCGTTGGCTGGTGCCTTTTTAAAGGACGCCTTCGGTGAGAGGGGCTCGGCAGTGGGATGCGGGTATGTGGCAATGTGGGGGTCTGGCCGGCCGTGTGCTGTGGGGGGCGGCGGCTCTGGTTTCCCACGGGGAGCAGCTGGAGGAAACCCGCAGCGTTTCCACAGTGTCAGCAGAGACCTGGCTCCTGGAAGCCTGCTGCCTCTCCTGCCTGGCTCGCGGGCCCCTGACTGTGCCTCCCCAGGCTTCAGGTGCTGCGTCTGCCCTGTGCGCGCGCGCCTCTGTCCTGGAAACCATCCTCCTCCCAAGGAAGGCCTCAGTCCCCCATCCCCGCCCGAAGGCCTCCCCCAACACCCAGCCCAAGTCCTGGTCCCGCCCCGGGGCAGGCCTGCAGATGGCACTGGCCGTGCGCGCCCACCTGCTCACCAGCTCCCAGCTGCCAGCGCATCCTCTCGGCTCCACTCCCATCCCAGCCTGGCCCTGGCTCTCCTTCTCCCCCTCCTCATCCTCCAAGTCTCAGCTGCTGTCCGCTCTGGCTGATTGGTCCTCTCTGACACAGGGTCAGACCTCTTTGATCCCTAGCTTGATGCCCCCCAGTCCCAAGTCCAGAGTCCCACTGTGCCCTGCCCCCACCCTGCCTCCTGGGTCCAGCTGCATGACTGCCTCCAGGACTTCTGACCCTCCAGAAGGCGTGCTCCCGGGGGCAGGCCCCTGTCTGCCTGCTCGGTTCATGGACTCAACAACAGCTGGCATGGGTGGACATGCTCGCCGCTGACCCAGCAAATGCTCCCCCTATGGTCTTTGAGAGGCAGGTGGGGCGAGCTGGCCTGACCACAGGCTTCTGGGAACAACCCTGCACCCCACCTGGACCCGGGTCAGCCTCCCTGCTCTGGCCTATCTAACTGGAAGCCTGGGGGCCGAGTGGTCTAGGCAGGTTGTCTGGAGATGGGCCCCAAGGCCATTTTCCATGTACTCAGTGTGGTGAAGGAGACTCTCGGCCGCAGCCAGGAGAGCTCCCTGGGCCCAGCGCCCTGCAGGAGTGGGAAGGGGGCCACTGCCGGCCCACCCTCCCTCCTGGTAGTCAGCGCTGCAGCTGTGCAGCTCTCTCGACGCTTGTTAAACCTGTGTCTTGGCCCCTTCCTCCCCCGCCCCCTTCACACGTCCCTCAGAGAGTGGCGTGCGGAACTCAGGCTCCTCGGCTCCAGCAGCGTTCCCAGCATTCTGCTCTGCTGAGCGGCGGCGGCACAGCCCATGCTGCTTCCCACCCTTCCTGGGCAGCGGCTGGCCCGTGGCGCCTGTGTGCCCGCGGGGAAGGCTGTGACCCGGAGGAAGAAGCCGGCACCTTCAGGGGTTGAGGACCTTTCCTGAGAAGAGACAGTTTCCAGAGCTGAACACTTGGCTGGGGGGTGGGGAGGGGTGTTCAAAACCTTGAGGGCAGCACCCAAGGACAGGCAGGAACCTCCCCTGACCCCACAACTGTGATGTCCCCAAGGGCCAGAGCCGGGGCTGCGCCAGCGGAGTCTGGGCCTGCCTTCTGGAGAGTTCTCCATGGGGTGTTGGGTTTGAAACAGCCTGTGCAGGGAAGTGGGAGCGGAAACCCGTGAACACATGGAATCTTCCATTGTCAGGACCGGGAGTGAAGTCTCTTCCTGAGCAGGGTCTGGGGGGGCCGACAGGCCTCTAGGGGAGCCCCTTCAAGCGCCCCCAGTTCTGCACTTGTCCAGCCTGCATCAGCCTCGAAAAGGAAAATTTCCAGAACTGTGGTCGGAGCCATTGTGTTTCCTTCACTGGCTCGTGCGGTCCCGATGGTGTTTCTGTTCTCCTCCTCGCCCCCTCCCCGAGAGGTTGCTCGTCCAGGCGCCCCCCAGCCTGGGCAGCCACCAGAGCACGGTGTTCAGGTTACACTGAGTCCCTTGCTGAGGCCAGTGGCTTCTGGGCCAGCCTGACTTCAGTCAGGTGGCCAGGGTTCAAGCCCTTCTAGTTGCTGAGCTTTCACCTTGGTCAGGGTGGAGGGAGCACACTGTTCTCTGGCATCTGTGGGGACTGGACCCGCTCATCATGGCAGGGAGAGCACCCCCACCCCCAGCCCTTAAAGAATCCCACGTGTTGTCTCCTGCGCCCAGCGGGTAGTGTGTGTGTGGTGGAGGGAGGGGGATGTGTCTGGAGGCTTGTGGACGAGGGCCCTGGGTCTGGACCTGACTCACTTCCTGCCATTGAAAATGAGAATACATTGTCCGTGCTCATAGCAAGTGCAAGGAGAGTTCCAGGTTTCGGGGCGCTGGCGCTCAGGGCACTGATGATTCACCAGAATCTGAACTTCTGTCTCTCAGCTCTGCTGACATCCCTGGCTGCACCCAACCCACCTGGGGGCAAGGTGACCCCTGACCCCCAGGCCTGCTGGTCGGTCTCCAGCCAGGTTGCTCCAACAAAAGTCCCAGGGAAGGCTCTGATTGGATCAGGGGGCCATGCCCCCACCCTCGAGCCAGTGATGGTGTGGGAGTTGAAGAGGCTCTGGTTGGCCAGGCTGGGTCGCACCCCTTCCATGGAGCAGTGGGGGCTGGGAGGCTCTGGTTACTTCCCTTTTTCAGCCCAGAGATGTATCCTCGATCCCACCACTGGTCCTGATAGAGAAAACTGGATGCCCTAAGAACAGGGGTCCCTTACCAGAAGGGGGAGGAAAGTTGGGTACCCTCCAAAAGGAAGATGTTCTGATAGGCCCCTCCCCACCTTTTGGCTTGTGGTGGGGAAGGCATGGCCCAGCCTGGGTGGCCCCCCACCCCCAGCTTCAGCTCCATGAGACCCTCAGGGCCTCAGACCTCCCTTCCTGGGCAGCCCTTTTGGTCCCAGCAGCAACCCTGGCCTGGCCTGCCACGTGACAGGGCTCTGCTCCCTGGAGTGGCTCTGTCCCCCAGCCCAGCACGGTGGGAAATGCAGTGGGGTGTGCTGTGCTTAGGGTCAGCCTCAGCCTTGGGGAGATGGTCAGGGAGCTCACTCAGGCCTGCCTACTGGTCTTCCTGTTGCCCTGGTGTGGGGCCCTGGCTGGGCCTTGGGGTGAGGGAGTCTCCGAAAGGAGGGCTTGGTCCGGACTCAGGAAGGCCCGTGACTCCCTGCCTGTGGGTTCGGCTGTGGCGGTCCGGAGTGGACGTGGTCCCCAAAGGCCCTGTGTGACAAGACCCCCTGAGCTTGGGTTTCTTTGACTATCCCACCAGGCTGTCCCTGACACCCCCACTCTTCCTTCCCTCCTGCTTTTGCAGAGAAGACGGTTCAGGTCCTGAGGGCCGCTTGCTCGTCCAGAGGGGTCAGAACTGGGAGGGTGACGTTCGAGGGACTGGCCACTGCTCCCAGCCTGGCCTCAGGTGCCCCTCCCCCCCACCTGCTGCACACAGGCCTTCCCACATGTGTGCAGACGCCACAGTGCCAGCTTCTGTGCAGGGAAATGACCAGTGCGATGAAGGGGTGAGAAGCCAGCACCTGATGGTCGCCGCCTGCTGTTGTGTGGGCCAGAGCTCCCGGCCGCCTTGCTTCTGTCTTCTTCCTTTTCCCTCTGGGGCTCTGTCTGACCGGCCCCCTCGCCCTGGGTCTCTATCCTCCCCAGGTCTCTGTCCCCCACCCCAGGTCTCTGTTCCCCACGGGGTCTCTGTCCTCCTCATTGTGTCAGCAGGGCTCTGAAGCCCTTCCAGCAGCCTGGGGTTGGCCTGGGTGGGGGCTGAGGGGCCGGGGATGTCTGGGCTGATGTTGGGGTCCCCAACCACTGCTCAGGTACCTTCTCAGTGGCTCCTGGCCCTGGGTGCAGTGGCCAGAGGCGGGCCTCCAGCTGCTGCAAGGTGCCCAGGCCTGTGGGCAGAGAGGCCAGAGGGCCCCAGAGGCGAGGCGTTGCTTGGCCCTGCCGAGTTGGACACACGGGAACCTGGTCAGTGGCGTCCTGGCTTGAGGTGCAGCTTCCACATAGGGGAAAGGGCTTACAATACCCCGAAGAAATGTTTCCATGAAACTTTTTCTTCTTCTTGCCTTTTGTGTTTGTTTGTACATTCCGATGAAAAGATGTGTTTTGGACCCCGGCTGTCTCCTGTGGGGTGGGAAGCAGCAGGCAGGGTAGAGGGCCATGCCCCTAAGTCCGTGCGGAGACCCTTGCACAGGCGCTAACCCCACCTGCTGGGTCTTCACAGCACAGGTGCTAACCCCACCTGCTGGGTCTTCACAGCAGCCCCTGCTGGGGTCCCATCCCTGAGGGTGCCGTGCTCTTGGTGGGAGCTGATGCGCGCAGTCCCCGTGAGGCCGTCCTGCCTGGGTGGGTTCCCTACAGCAGACCCTGAGGTGAGGGTTCAAGGGTTTATTCAGGAGATGACCCCAGGAAGGCCAGGGCATGGGGGGTGGTCTCTGGGCCCGCCTGTGTGGCCTTGGGCCCAGTCCCGGCCTGCGGGAGGGGGTGGCTGCTGGGGGTGCGCTGGCCACTGCATGCCGACCGGTGACTCACGCGCGGGCGGCCAGGACTCGGGCCGCCTAGGCCACCGCAGCCTCTGGGCCGTGGCCCCAAGCCCCAGTCTGGGCCTGCCTGAGTAACGGGTCCTTCCCGCCTCCCGTGGCCCCCGGAGGCCTTGAGTCATCGGCCTGAGCCCCCCTCCGCCTGTCCAGCAGCTCACCCCACCCAGGCCGGCCAGCCTCCTCCGGGAAGGCCCCTCCTTGCGCTCCAGGGGGCAGCGGGGCTGGGGCGGCCTCTTGTGAAGGGGAGGAGGGAAATGACTTTGTGGGGGCCCTGGGAAGGACAAGGGCCTGGGGGGATGCAGTGTGGGCAGGGACCCCTCCCCTTGCCTGGGCTGTGGGCGTCTCCTCATGGAAGGGTTCCTGCTCAGAGGAGGGGCCAGTGTCATTCAGCAAACCTTTCTGCAAGGGGTCTCTGCTTGGGACGCCCACCGTGGACAGCCTGTTTCTGTCCTCCACAGCCCCTGAGGTCTGTCTTTGTTCCCTCCTGGCTGCTGAGGCCCAGGTGGCTGAGTGGCCTAGGGGCCACCCTGGCCAAGGCCCAGGGGCCACCCCTGAGGAGCGCAGGGGCTGGCATGGCCCTCCCCAGGCTGTGATGATGACTTAGGGTCACTGACCACTTCTGGTCCCCTCCCTGCACACTGCATCCCTAGCAGGCCAGGCTGTCTCACCCCCTGCCACGAGGCAGGAGGAGCTGGTGAGCATGAGGGCGGGCAGAACGGTGGTGGGGTCCTAAGGGCAGGGCTGCCGATCGTGATGTGGGGTGCGCTGTTGCTGGGAGTGGTGTGAGGGGCAGAGCAGGCCTGGGCCGGCGGGGAGAGGCTCCAGCCTCCTGGCCTGAGCTGCCCAGTGTGCAGTCTCCCACTGCCGTGTGGGCCGTCTGGGTCCCGAGGGGGCAGCCCGTGCCAGCAGGGCGCTGCCGGGGCAGGCCTTTGTCCACTGGGGCCCGGGTGGGCCCGGGTTTGGCGGCCAGCTCTCCTCCGCCCAGTCTGCCTTCAGGGCCATCGGGCACCTCCCGTCCTTGTCCTGGCCCTCTGGGGGCAGGCAGCAGGCTGGAGCCTGGGGTGTGACCGGTGCCGGGGAGGGGGCGGGGTGGGGGACATCCTGGGGTAGGGGCAGGGTCACTCCCAAGTTGGGGCAGGGCCGTGGGAGGCCCTGTACACGTTTTCTCTTCAATTGAGGTCAAACTCACCAACCTAAAATGAACACCTTATAGCCGTGCCTGGTCCTGTAGGGTGGAGCGAGGCAGCAGAGCTGCCCTACCGGGTGCTCTTGCTTCTCAGGGGTCCCAGCACGTATGTTGGTGCTGGGGCGGCGCGGGTGTCCGTCCAGCACGCAGCCCTGCCCCCCCTGAGCCTCGTGTCCTCCCTCCGCAGCACGGCCGACAGGAACGGGGCCCTCAGGTGCATCTTCTCGGCCCCTGGGCACGGCGCCGGCCTCCTGCGTGGCCTGGCCGCCCTGCGTGCCCAGGGCCAGCTCCTGGACGTCGTCCTGACCGTTGGCCGGGAGGCCTTCCCTGCGCACAAGGTGGTCCTGGCTGCCTGCAGCGACTACTTCAGGTGAGCGCGGGCCCAGGTTGGGGCAGCCCCCGTCCCCCTCCTCCTCCATGGGCAGCTTACACGAGTGCCCTGGAGGGTCAGGGCCATGGCATGCCTAGTGGACACAGGGCCACGGTTCCTCCTGGGGCAGGTCCTCCTGAGCTGGCCGGCTGGGGCCCCTTTGAGCCCTGAGCACCGCTCATGAACGGCCTTCTCTGGCACCTCCTGTGTGCCTGGTGCTGTCCTGGGCCTTGGGGACCCAGCAGGCAGGAAGACCTAGGCAGAACCCCTCAGGCCACACACGCTGCAAGCAGGTGGCCATGGGACCCTGGTCTTTCCGAGGCCTCTGCATGTGGCTGCGCCCCATGGCCCCACTGTGGAGAGGTCTGGGGAAGGCCGGCCTGTGGGATCCAGACGCCCTTTCCTGAAAGTTCCTGCCCTGCACCCTGGGCTGGGACGTGCCACTCACTCTCTCATGAACCAGCGGGTCTCCGTGTGGCCCTGCCCCTGCCTCTGCACCTCCACCACTGCCTGCCCCGGTCTCGGCGCGGGTGTCCCGGGGCGGGAGCATCCGGGCCTGCAGGGGCTTCTATTTTTATTCTGGGTCCGGGGAAGGAGTGGGCCGGCCGGGCAGAAATGCCCTTTAAAGGCCTCCCGCCCTGGCACTGCAGCCGGCCGCACCTTAAAAGGCAAAGTGTTCCATCACCCGCAGCTGCCCCGCCAAGACACGCACAGCCCAGGGTGCCGGGGGGTGCGGGTGGCCGTCCTGGCGCCACTCCAGAGGGCCTCGCGCCTGGGCCACAGGCAGCCCCTGCCCTTGGGCCTCCCCTCCCTCCTCCTGAGGCGAGTGCCCCTGGTGCTGGGCACACAGCACGCTCGCTCCCCTTGACAGGGCCAGGGCCTCGTCACCCCATGCTTGCTGCCCCAGGGGAGGGCCCCTGGCTCCTGGGCTGTGCCTGGGGTCTGCCCCTTGACCTGGCGTCTCTCTCGAGGCAGGGGTGACACCAGCATGGCTCCCAGAAGGCCTCACTGCAGAGGGCCTGGTGGTTTGGAGGTGGGCTTCCCAGTGCCAATGCCAGCGGGTGTGGAGGCTGGGAACCAAGGCAGCATGGTGGGGGTTGCCGGAAAGGGGGGAAATGAGAGGGACCAGGAAGAGCGAGGGAGTGCAAGGAGGGGAGTGGCTCAGGCAGGAGGAGCACGACAAGGGTGGAATGAGAGGGTCCGGGGAGGCATGGGGGCAGTGTGTGGTGTGGGGTGGGGGCTGCGGGGCTGGTGGTTCAGGGCTGGGGGGCTGGGGGTGCAGGCTGGTGGTGCAGGGCTGGAGGTGCAGGACTAGTGGTGCAGGGCTAGTGGGGACCAAATTGGGGGCTGCAGGGTTGGGGGTGCCAGCTGGGGGCTATGGGTCTGGAGGCCGTGGGGCTGGTGGTACAGGACTAGGGAGGAGCAGACTGGGGGCTGTGGGCCTGGTGGTGCAGGGCTGGTGGTGCAGGCCCCCTGTCTCGGGTCTCCCCTTGTTGCCAGCCTGCCCCCTGGGCTGCCTGCCCACCGCTGGGTCTCAACTGCAGGGCCATGTTCACGGGCGGCATGCGGGAGGCGAGCCAGGACGCGGTGGAGCTGAAGGGTGTGTCGGCGCGCGGCCTGCGGCACGTTGTGGACTTTGCCTACAGCGCTGAGGTGGCGCTGGACCTGGACTGCGTGCAGGACGTGCTGGGCGCAGCCGTGTTCCTGCAGGTGCTGCCCGTGGTGGAGCTGTGCGAGCAGTTCCTCACGGCTGCCATGAGCGTGGAGACCTGCCTGCACATCGGGCAGATGGCTGCCGCCTTCAGCTTGGCTTCGCTCAAGGAGTCAGTGGATGCCTTCACCTTTCGCCACTTCCTGCAGATCTCGGAGGAGGAGGACTTCCTGCATCTGCCGCTGGAGCGCCTTGTCTTCTTCCTGCAGAGCAACCGACTGCAGAGCTGTGCCGAGATCGACCTGTTCCGCGCGGCCGTGCGCTGGCTGCAGCACGACCCAGCCCGGCGGGCACGCGCCCCCCACGTGCTATGCCACATCCGCTTCCCACTCATGCGCTCCGCGGAGCTGGTGGACAGCGTGCAGACGCTGGACATCATGGTGGAGGACGCTCTGTGCCGCCAGTACCTGCTGGAAGCCTTCAGCTACCAGGTGCTGCCCTTCCGGCAGCACGAGATGCAGTCGCCGCGCACCGCCCTGCGCTCGGATGCTCCAGCCCTGCTGGCCTTTGGTGGCACGCCCTACACCGACCACGACCGCGCTGTCAGCACCAAGGTGTACCAGCTGCCTGAACCGGGCGCCCGCCAGTTCCGTGAGCTCACGGAGCTGGAGGTGGGCTGCAGTCACGCCTGTGCCGCGGTGCTGGGCAACTTCGTGTACGTGGCCGGTGGGCAGCACCTGCAGCACCGCAGCGGCGAGGGTGCTGTGGATGCCTGCTTCCGCTATGACCCGCACCGCAACCGCTGGCTGCGTCTGCGGGCCATGCAGGAGAGCCGCATCCAATTCCAGCTGACCGCACTTGGCGGCCTGGTCTATGCCACGGGTGGCCGCAACCGGGCGGGCAGCCTGGCCTCGGTGGAGCGCTACTGCCCGCGGCGCAACGAGTGGGGCTACGCCTGCTCCCTGAAGCGGCGCACCTGGGGACACGCTGGCGCCGCCGCGGGGGGCCGCCTCTACGTCTCGGGTGGCTACGGCGTCTCGGTGGAGGACAAGCGGGCGCTGCACTGCTATGACCCCGCAGCCGACCAGTGGGAGGCCCGGGCGCCCATGAGCGAACCGCGTGTGCTGCATGCCATGGCAGGGGCGGGCGGGCGCCTGTACGCCCTGGGCGGCCGCATGGACCACGTGGACCGCTGCTTCGACGTGCTGGCCGTGGAGTACTATGTGCCCGAGGCCGACCAGTGGACCAGCGTGAGCCCGATGCGGGCAGGCCAGTCGGAGGCAGGCTGCTGCGTGCTGGACCACAAGATCTACGTCGTCGGCGGCTACAACTGGCGCCTCAACAACGTCACTGGGCTGGTGCAGGTCTACAACCCCGACACAGATGAGTGGGAGCGCGACCTGCACTTCCCCGAGTCCTTCGCCGGCATCGCCTGTGCCTCTGTGCTCCTGCCCCGCGCCGGCACCCCCAGGTAGCCCTCCGCCCCCAGACCTGGAACCAGGGCTCCGTGGCGCTCACCATGCCTCCCACGGGGCAAACCCATCCCAGGCGTGGGCAAGGAGGGGCCTGCCAGACGCCGAGGCGGGAGAGCTGGCCACACCTGCCCAGGGTCCCCCCCATGGGGCCTCCCCGTCACAGCCCCACCCTTCAGGGTCTTTGGCCTGTCAGCATGAATCCAGCAAAACCTCAAATGTTGGGGCCACCAGGGGCTATGAGGAGTGCCTTGGAGCCCCGGCCCCAGGCAGATGGGCCCCAGAATCTCTGGGACATGCCTCCTGCCTCCCAAGTAGGCTTCTCCCGGAGCCCCGCCCATGGCCCTCCGCTCCCCTCCCTCACCCTTTCCCTTTCCCCATGGAAATCGGGGTGACCGTGGGTGAGTGCAGGCACCCCACTGTCCCCTTTGGGCCCTGGGCACAGGCAGGTAGGCGTGGGGCACCAAAGCTGGCCTCTCCCCCGAGGTTGTGCCGGCCCACACAGAACACGCCACTTATCTGCTTGTGGGAAAGGCCCTGACGCCCCCCTAGGCCCTGGGCCCCACGCCTTCCAGCCCCTCCTCGGCTGCTGCTTCCCCAGAGAGGACCCTTCCCGCTGGAGGCGCGGTCCTCCGGGAGGCCATGGAGAAGCCCTTGCCAGCCGCAGCCGGGATCAGCTCACACCTCGGAACAGCTTGTCCCCAGCGCTGGCAGCGGGTGCGGTGGGGGCGGGGCAGCCCGGCAGTGTGGAGCCCTCTTCTGGGCTGGCTCATGGAATGTTCTCGGCTCCCGCCCCTCCCTCCTCCTCGCCCCCCCCTCGACCCCCCTCCCTGGAAGAAAGGAAAATTATTTTTCGTACTGTAAACTTTAAACACGAAAAAGCTGTTTTTAATTTAGCAGAAACTGGCTTGAATCTTCACTATGAGCGTCTGTGTCCTTCAGAGAAAGGAGGCCCTCGCACGCACCTTCCTGCTTGCACGCGCGTTTCCACGCCCGTACCCTGGCCTCGGTGGGCCTGCAGCCCCTCGCCCACACCACCTGTCGCCCGTGACGCGTGGGGCCGGGCTCAGGGGAAGCCGTTTGCCCTCTGCCCCCTCGCCACAGCCCTGGACGCGCCTGGATGGGAGCTGCCGTCCTCACCTGGGCTCTGGCCATGGGTGCGCTCTCGGGTTCGTGGGCCAAGCACCGCCCGGGGAGCTGCACAAGGGGGAGTGCTGCGCTGGCTTCGTCCTGAAAGCCCGGCCCCTCTTCCCTCAGGGCCCTGGGCCTTCCCTGTCGGGGACCACTTCGGCTGGGGATCCTGGCGGCAACAAGCAAAGCACCGGGGTTTCTGTCCAAGGCGGTGCTCAGGGCAGGAGGGGGGCACAGAGGCCAGGCTCCCGCTGAGCCTGGGTGCCCTCAACGGGCGACCGGGGACAGGTAGACCACTGCGTGCTCTCCTGCCCCAGCGCGGCTGTCCTCGCAGCCAACCCTGCTGACTGCCTGCCTGGCAGCCGTGCCTTCCTCCTGGCCAGCAGAACCCTGACTTGGCACCAGCAGCAATGTGCCCAGCCTCAGGGGCTGATTTGGGATTGGACTGAGCTGTTTTTGGCAGTGCCTTTTGCTGGGGCTGTTTCAAATCTGGGCACATTTCCCAGCTTCGGCCAGCAAGCTCTGAGGGGAGGCTGGGGTTGGGGGCTTCTGGTCAAGGGAGAGACCTTGTTGCCCCCTACCCTGCCTTACTGCTTCCCAGGAGGTACGTTGCAGAGAGCTTCTGCATCCATCTCACAACCGAGAGGAGCAAGCTGAGTGTGGTGCAGCCCTGCAGTCCCGGCGCCACCATCCCACCTGGAGCCTGAGCTTCCAGGGTTCTCCTGATGGGAAATTAATGGCCGCACCACTCAAGATTCCCGTTTCAGGCTCTCTGATGCGTGTAATGCAAAGAGTCCCAGAACTGTAACACATGTGAGACATGGCTTGTGGCTTCCCTGTCTTATATAAGTCATGGTTTTATGTGCAAGCAACAGAAACGGACTCTGGCAATTGGAATGGCGCTGTTATGTTCAGAAGGTAGCTGTGAGCATACCCGGCCACCGAATGGGGGGGGGACACTTGCCACCACAGTCCGGCTACCTCACTGCCATTCAGCTATGGCTGCCCCTGAAGGCTACACTCTCCTGCGTGGAAAAGGGGTTGCCAGTGTGTCATTCAGTTACTGCTGTGTAACAAACAACCTCCTAAAGCTCAGGGCATACAGAAATATGTTTACTTCTCGAATGTCTCCAGGTTGGCTGGGGGAGGGTAGCCTGTTGTAGGCCAAGTCCACCCAGGCAGTTCTGCATCCAGGTGCAGGGCCGTGGAGCGACCAGCAGCTGCCCAGGACGTGCTCTTTTCTGTAGTGGAGTCAGAGGGGAAGTGGCATTATGTGGGGCCCCCTAAGGCCTTTGAGCAGGGCTCGCATGTCCTCCCTTCTGCCTGTAGGCCCCTGACCAAGGCCCTCCCAACCAGGGCTGGGAAATAGTGTCCACCTTCAGAATGAAGACCAGCAGTGTCCTGGGGCAGGGGGCAGGGAGGCCAGGGTCGCCAGTTCCATTGCACACAGCCCCCCGTGGGGACTAGGGTGGGCCCCGGAAAGAAAAAGCGCCTTCTTTGTTGTAGGGCAGGCAGAGCCTCATCTGGGTCCTGGGCTTTTTGGAAAGTTGGGTAGGGAGGGGGCCGGGGGTGGATCTTCACCCACTCTTCCCCTCTCGTACGACTGGGGGATGGGGCTCCGTGCCTGCTGAGCCTGGACCCGGCTGGTT
This sequence comes from Tamandua tetradactyla, assembly GCF_023851605.1. Classification (NCBI taxonomy): domain Eukaryota; kingdom Metazoa; phylum Chordata; class Mammalia; order Pilosa; family Myrmecophagidae; genus Tamandua; species Tamandua tetradactyla. Next base: position 96,021,442 of record NC_135337.1, on the reverse strand, counting down.
CTCTCCTTTCACTCATGGCCAAGCCTGGCTCGTGCATCCTGAGAGCTCTGCCTTTCCAGACTCTGCCTGAGGAGGACCGGCTGCAAGCCCGCCACAGACCCCGGCCGGAGCCCCCCGCCTCCCTGCCCTCCCAGGCGGTGCAGGCACTTCAGGTCGACTGCCACCCCATATAAGGAAGCGCAGGAAAGCAAAGCGTGGAATTTAACCTTGTGAGATGGGTTCTTCCTTCCCTAAGTGCTGGCGATGAAGCTAAGTGCTTTGTGTGTGTCATCTGTTCGCTGTTCCCAAGAGCCTGGTCTGCAGAGTTCTGTCCACACAGGACAGCGAGGCTCAGAGAGGGGCTCCACTGGAAAGGTGTCTCAGCTGTACACCGGCCATGCCATGCCCTGCAGAAACTCCCAGGGGTGGAGTTTTCACCCTAGAGGCTTTCAGTTGAAAGACACTATGACCTGAATGCTAGGCAAAGGGCACTGCAGTCAGAGCAAAGGCCCCAGCGTTGGGTGCTGTGAGCCTGGAGTGGCAGGTGCAAAGGGAGGGTGGGAGGTGGGGTACTGGTGGTTAGCAGTGGGGCTCAGACCTGTGGAGGAGCAGAGAAAGCTATCCTGCAAGCACTTCTGGGAAGTGGTTTAGAAGAACATGCCCCCCTCCCCACCCCCACCAGCTCATGCCAGGATGGTTCTGCCTTTCTGCTGAAGCCAGGGAGGCACCCGGGCCTGAGTGAGCCTCATGTGAAGAGAAAGCCCTGCTGAGGGATCAGAATGGATTTTCCAGATGACAGGACATTTGAGTTGGGTTTTGAGGGATGAGTAAGAGCTTCCCAGGTGGAAAATGAATTCATTCAACAAACACTTCCTGACACCCTCTTTGTACCTGTTGCCTTTGGGGCCCAGGAAAGAGGATGGACCCAGGCAAGTATATCATGAGGCCCAAAGTGCTTGGGACCCCAGGGGGTAACGAACGAGTCTTAAGGACTGGGGATTATGCATCTGTGTCCTTCACACACGGGGCCCCTGAGGCAGTGTGTTTGGGGAGAGCTGAGCATCATTTCTGCCCCCATCTCAGCTCAGTCTGCAGGGGATCAGACAACACCTCGGAAAACAGCTTCCTTCCAAAAGAGGGTGTTCCTGGGCCGTGTAACACGCACGCACAGAGAAGGGGGCTTTTTCACCACGACCTGAAAGATAAGGTGCCAGCCATGGGCACACAGGCAGGGAGGCACAAGCCCAGCGACCCAGAAGTGGGACTGCCCGGGAGCTGGTGGGCTGCTGAGCAGAGGGTGGGCTTTTTCCCAGGTGTGGTGGAGAGCATGGACCTGCCCCAGTTTACTCACGTGGGCATGCAGGAGGGCAGCAGCCTCCTGAGGAAGGAAGAAAGTGAAAGTGGCAAGGCTGGGTCCTGCCCTGGTCCCCTGCCACCGCCACCTGGCACTCCTCAAGCTCAGGTTGGGAGGAGGGCCAGGTCTCCCTCGGGCCATTGAGCAGGTAGCCAGCCTCACCACTTCTTCCATGCATCCCTGGGGGTGGGGTGGAGGGGGTGGGAGGCTGCCACTGGCTTCCCCCACAGCCCCTCCCAGTGCCTTGCTGTGCCCTGACACCCCCTGTTCTTCTCAACCTTTGTGGGCCTGGCACATATAAGTGGTCACAGCAAGCAGGGAGTAGAGTGGCAAACCCCTGGAACCCATGGGCTGCTGGCCTTGGTGCAGGGAAGGAATATAAGCTGTGCTAAGTGCCAGGCCTGGTTCTGCTGCTTAACCTGCTGTGGGCAGCTGCTTTTCCTGCCCTCTGTTTCTGTTTCCTTTCCAATCTCACAGATGATGGCAAGAACTGAAGCCATGTTTGCCAAATGCTCAGTTCTGCACCTGGCTTCTGGAAGCTGCAGTCTCAGTCAGTGCCAGAATTAGAAAACAGAATTCAGTCTGGCAAGCCAACATACAGGATAGATGGTTGGATTGTATGGATACCAGCTTCAGGCACGGCTGGATCTAGGAGCTAAGACAAGGTCTCTCTCCCTTTGTGCTGTCTCCTTCTGCGTCGGTTCACCTCTCTCAGGCCAGCTCTTTTCACGTGGTGACCTCTGGCACTGCAGACATGATTCTTAAAACCAGCTGCCCAAATACATAGGGAGCTTCTCTTTGCCAGGGTTCCAGCAAAAATTCAAAAGCCACACCTCACTGGGCAAAGTGGGTCACATGCGCCCTCAGCTAATCGGAACAGTCAGAAAGATGTCATCTGCTGACTGGCCAAGACTTCCACCTTGGGGAGGGGTGTTGGGGCAGGGGTAGGGGTGAGGCATCTACATCTCATGGGCCAGAAGTCAGAGAGGGTGCTCCCCAAAGGACAGTTGGGTGTTGACCTCCAAAGGGGGACACAGAGAAGGGGCCACATTCTTAAAAGCAATACAAATAAGAAAGATAAAATCAGAGCTGTGGCAGTGCCCAGGGCATTCCAACTTTAAATCTGTGTATGTATGTGTGTGTTTAATATGGATGCCTCTTAAAGGGTTGTACTGTGAATAAAACCATCTTTGGAAGGTGTTGGTGTCCGCGTCCCCTCCAGCCGCCCCTGGCCTTGGCACGAAGTGTGCTTCTGGGCCCATGTCTCCAGCCCTCCCGGGCCCCCACTCCGTGTCTTGGACGTAAATCTTCAGTTGGTGGTGGCTGTAGTCCCTATGGGTAGGAAGGCTTGCTAGGTACCAGAGTTCCTCCTACCCTCCTGGCCCCTGGACTTGAGCAGACGCTGCTCCCCCTTTATCTGCCAGCTCTACGGGGGCCTTCTGGACCTCCTGCACCCCATGGCAAGACCGGACTGGTGAAATGTGCCGAGGTTCCTGCCATCAGCCGTGCTGGGCGCGAGCATCTGGGCACAGCACTTCCCCAGGGTCAGCAGCGGGGCGACGTCTAGGGTTGCGACCTAGATGTCCCCTCGCCCGGCCTAGCCCTGTTGCTCGGGCCGTCCCAGTTTCATTTCCCTTCGTCTGAGATACCCTCGGTCAGCTGTAGTCACTGGCCCTCAGCTCCGACTGTGCACCCGCCCCTCCTGATCCCGGGCCGCCGGCCTCGAGGTGGGCGAATGAAGGGCGCTCGAGCCGCCCCCTCCCCGAACGGCTGAAGCTGGGTCCCTTGCAAGTTGGGGGGTCTGGTCCAGCAGTCTCCTAGGAGCTGCGGCGCCCCAGCCCGTTCGCGGGCCTCGTCCAAGAGCCGGGCGGCCGCTGTCCAGCGAGCCAGCCGGCGTCTCGCTGCGCCTGCGCGGAATCCTCTCCCGGCTCGCCCCGCCCGTCCGTGGTGCCGCAGAGACACTCGCACGACCCGCCAGAACGTGCGCATGCGCTCTCGGGCCCGGGCCGCACGCCACCCCGTGCGCCTGCGCAACGCTCCTGGCCGACGCGCGCCTGCGCACGGTCGACCGCCCGCAGGCCCGGCCGGCGCCTGCGCGGTGTCGCCGGCGAGTGGGGGGGCGCGGAGGAGGAGGAGGAGGAGGAGGAGGAGGAGGCGGCGGCGAGAAGATGGCGACTTCGAACAATCCGCGAAAATTCAGCGAGAAGATTGCGCTGCACAACCAGAAGCAAGCGGAGGAGACGGCGGCCTTCGAGGAGGTCATGAAGGACCTGAGCCTGACGCGCGCCGCGCGGGTGAGGGGCGGCCCGCGGCCCACCCTCAGGCCGGGCGGGAGCGCGCGGGGAGGGGGCGCGCGGCGGCGCGTGCGGACGGGGGCGCGCGCGAGGGGCGGGGCGGGGGCGGGGCCCGGCCCGGCCCGCGAGGCAGGTGTCCCCACCCCCGGGCGTCGAGGGCGAGACAGGTGCTCCGGTCATAGCTACCTGAGGGGACAGGTGCCCCCACATTGCTACCTGAGGGGACAGGTGCTCTGGTCATTGCTACCTGAGAGGACAGGTGCCCCTATCGTTGCTACCTGAGGGGACAGGTGTTCCGGTCATGGCTACCTGAGGGGACAGATGCTCCCATCATTGCTTCCTGAGGGGACAGGTGCTCCGGTCATTGCTACCTGAGGGGACAAGTGCTCTGGTCATTGATACCTGAGGGGACAGGTGCTTCAGTCATTGCTATCTGAGGAGACAGGTCCCCCATCATTGCTACCTGAGGGACAGGTGCTCTATCATTGCTACCTGAGGGGACAGGTACTCCGGTTATAGATTCCTGAGGGGACAGGTGTCCCCATCATTGCTACCTGAGGGATAGGCGCTCCAGTCATTGCTACCTGAGGGACAGGTGCCCTGGTCATGCTACCCGAGGGGCAGGTGCCCTGATCATGCTACTAGAGGGGCAGGTGCCCCCATCATGCTACCTGAGGGGGCAGGTGCTCCAATCATTGCTACCTGAGAGACAGGTGCTCCGGTCATGCTTCCTGAGGGGGCAGGTGCCTTGGTCATGCTACTTGAGGGACAGGTGCCCCCATCATTGCTACCTGGAAGGGTCAGGTGTCCCCACCATTGCTCCTTGTGCCCTCACTGGGTGTGGCAGAAGGAAGAAGTGCCCCCCTTGGGGACCTGAGGTGGGGGTCTCTCTATCTCAGAGACATGAGAAAGGTCAGGTGTCCTCCCGACATGGCCCTTGGGGTGGGGACGAGGAGATGGGTCCGCAGGGGTCAGGGGAGCTCTGCGCAGGTAAGCGTGGAGCGCAGGGGCAGTCCAGGCCCTCTCTGGCAGAGCAGGTCCCCTACCGCCCTCACCTGCGAAGCTGCCGTGGGTGCAGTGTAGGTCCCGGGCCAGTGCAGCCTCAGTTTCCCCCGTGCAGACACAGCGGAGGCAGGGAGGGGTTCGTGTGGCATACCCCCCCATCCCTGGTTTCTGGGTGTGTGCTGACCCCTCCCGGCCCAGAAGCTCTGGCCCTGACCCTTGGGGTGGGGCTGTCCGATCCGGTTAGTCACCGTCAGTTGCCCATTCTCCGCCATTGTGCCCTGATACACTTGAGGTGCACCTTGGTTTCCGTGTCCCACGTGTCGTCGTGACGTGTCCCACTCGGGCGCTCGCCAGCCGCTCTGCGGGCGGTTCACGCCGTGCTTCGGGATACGGGAGGAGATGGTGGTGAGTGGATGCGCGCGCAAGCGGGTGGACAGAAGCCCGCGTGTGACCGGGCCACCCCAGCCCTGGAGAAGGGCTCGTGGCTGTCTGGACGGAGGCCCTGCGCCAGCCGTGCTTGGAAGCGGGTTCTTGCTGTGAAGCCATGGCGTTTGAGTTCTCTCACGTGCCATGCTACTAGCCAGTTAAAGCGCTCAGGCCAGTGCTTTTAGTGTCCTCGTGGAGCGCGGTGACTCCAGAGCGTTCCCTTCGCCCCGAGGGCCCCGGCCGTCACTCCGCCTTCCCCCAGCCCTGAGAGCCGCCACCCTGGAGGTGCGTCTCCAGACATTTCTCTGAGTGGCGTCAGGTGGACACAGCCTTTTGTACCTGGCCACGCGAGTGGCGGGTCCTTCGCCGAGCAGCACTCCACCGGGGCCCACATGCTGGGCTCCTCTGTCCTGGCCGTGCTGGTGTGACCTGTGCGGTCCCAGGCCCCCACAGCTTCCTTGCTCTGGAGTGGGTCCCCGGGATGCACAGGTGATGTGTTCAAGAGTGTACAGGTCAGTGTGAAGCACAGCGTGGCTGTGTGTGGAACGGACGTGGGGACGGGCGGGGCAGCAGCGGGATGGCAAGAGGCTGCATGGGGTCCAGTGGGTGGAGGTGAAGGCTCGACCTGGAGGTGGCCGGGCAACGATTTTGACTGGAGTTTGGTGGCAGAGGTTCCTGACGAGAGGTGGACAGACGCGGGGTGCTCAGTGGAGAGGGCGCAGACGCAGGAGGACCTGGAAAGCTCCCACGGTGGGGTCAGGGTGGTACTGAGGCTGCAGGAAGGAGTTCTGGCTGCAGGCCCAGCCTGGCGGTGGGCAGTGGACCCTGGGGTGATTCCTGTCCTGGCCTCCGTCCCCAGCATCTGGTGCTGGCTGCAGCCTTGGCACCACAGGGCACGCTCCCGAGCTGCCACCCCCATGTGCATCCTGCAGGAGTACCCCTAAAGAGCACAGCCCAGCCAGTGGCACCTCCACTCGGGACTTCAGCCTCCGGACCATGGGAGATGGATGCCCCAGAAGCCGATGCCCACCTCCAGCCGTGTTTGTGGGTTGCACGGGAGCACGCAGTGTCCTCTGGCCAGAGTAGATCCAGCCATGGCTGCCATTGAGGCTGCCAGGGAGTGCCCGTTCAGCCACTGTGAATGGACACCGGGCGGCACTGGGGCACTTCACCCAGGTGGAGGCCCCGTCTCTCCTGTTTACACAGGGGAAACTGAGGTCCAGGGAGGCATTTGGACTGGAAGAGGCAGGACTGCCTACCAGCCTGTTGAACCAAGTTGTGGAAACTGCAGGCCGTGGGCACGGGGCAGGTCCTGGTAGCGGCGGTGGTGATGGAGCTCTGCCTTGTGGCCCAATTGATCACCTAGCATTTTGCTTAAAAGCAGCTGAAACAGCACACTTTGCGGCTGTGCACATTGTCCAGTGGAGCAAACAGGAGCCCATGACTGGGCCCCGTGGCCTGCGTGGCCCTGTTTCCCAGCTGCATGCAGTTCCTTCTGCGGCCTGTGCCCGGGATTTCCCACTTAGCGGCCCCCTCTAGGTGGCAGCCTTCCTTGGCGTCCTGCGGCCCGAGGGGACCCACCCGCGGGGTATGGTTGCTCCCGCCATCAGCTGCTGGGGTCCCAGGGAGGTGCACCATGGGCCTGACTCCCTACTCTGGGCACAGAGCCGGGCCAGGAATTCAGACAGGCATGCGGGGGGCCCTTCATGGATCTGGGTGGGCAGGGGCTGACGAGTGGGGTGTCGGGCTGCCACATGCTCGTGTCTCCTCACGGTTCTGTGATTTCAGTTTGACCTTTAGGAGTTCATTTCTTGTGGAGCCTCAGCACCTATCAGCATATATCACACCTCTGTGCACGGCATGTGTGCATGCATGTGAGTGCTTGTAACTGCGGCACGTGGCAGGGTGTGCGTGTGAGTGTAGCTTGTGGGGATGTGTGCTTGTGAGTACAGCTCGTGGGCGTGTGGGCATGTGAGTGCAGCTCATGGGCGTGTGCAGGTGAGTGCAGCTCGTGGGCGTATGTTCATGTGAGTCCAGCTCGTGGGCATGTGTGCGTGTGAGTGCAGCTCATGGGTGTGTGTGCGTGTGAATGCAGCTCGTGGGGGTGTGTGGGTTTGAGTGCAGCTCGGTGTGTGTGGGTGTGAGTGCAGCTCATGGGCGTGTGAGTCCAGCTTGTGGGTGTGTGGGCAGGTGAGTGCAGCTCATGGGTGTGTGGGCGTGTGAGTGTAGCTCGTGGATGTGTGTGCGAGTGCAGCTCGTGGGTGTTTGTGGGTGTGAGTGCAGCTCGTGGGCGTGTGTGTGGGTGAGTGCAGCTCGTGGGCGTGTGTGCATGTGAGTGCAGCTCATTGGCGTGTGTGTGTGTGAGTGCAGCTCGTGGGCGTGTGTGCGGGTGAGTGCAGCTCGTGGGCGTGTGTGCGTGTGAGTGCAGCTCATGGGTATGTGTGGGTGTGAGTGCAGCTCGTGGGTGTATGGGCGTGTGAGTGTAGCTCGTGGGTGTGTGTGTGTGTGAGTGCAGCTCGTGGGTGTGTGTGGGTATGAGTGCAGCTCATGGGTGGGTGGGTTTGTGAGTGCAGCTCATTGGCGTGTGTGGGTGTGAGTGCAGCTCGTGGGCGTGTGGGTGCAGCTTGTGGACCTGTGTGCGTGTGAGTGCAGCTCGTGGGCGTGTATGGGTGTGAGTGCAGCTCGTGGGTGTGTGTGCAGGTGAGTGCAGCTCGTGGGCGTGTGAGTGCAGCTTGTGGGCCTGTGTGCGTGTGAGTGCAGCTCGTGGGCGTGTGTGCGTGTGAGTGCAGCTAGTGGGTGTGTGTGCAGGTGAGTGCAGCTCGTGGGTGTGTGGGCATGTGAGTGCAGCTCCTGGGCATGTGTGTGTGTGAGTGCAGCTCGCACAGAGCCCAGCCCCACAGACCCCAGCCCCACGCGTAATCCTGAGAGCGCCTCCCAGGCCCGCAGTGAAACTGTCCCTGGGGCCGCCCTTCCCCACAGCCTCAAACCAACATGTGCGGCCAGAACTGGGTGAGCAGCCTGGGAGCTGGCACCCGACTCCCCAGGAGGCTCCACGAGTGGGGGTCCACTGCCCGCAGCCTGCCCCTGTACAGCCCGCCGCCCCAGAACCTGTCATTAGAGATTGGTGGGTCACACACCGCAGGGAGGACCTTTGTCCCAGGAGCCGGTTGACCCTCTGGAAAGACCAGGTGGCACGAGTCCGAGGTCTGTGGCCGCCACGACTGGACCCTGCCGCCATGGCTCGAAGGCGGCCCCAGGGTGAGCAGTGTGCCAATAAAACCAAGGCGGGCACTGCAGCCGCCCCCAGGGCTCCGGGTTAAAAAGACAATTGCACACGTCCCAAAGGCACACTCCTCGTCCAGCTGGGCAGAGGAGGGCACACCCACATGTCACACACACTCACGTGCCACACACCTACCCAGATGCTGCACTCACCTGCAGACACCCACATGCCACATGCACGCACCCACGTGCCACACACCCACATGCCACACACCTGCACACACCCACGTGTCGCATGCACACACCCATGTGCCACATGCCACAGGCATGCACACACACACACCCACGTGCCACACATGCACACATCCATATGCCACACGCACACACAAGCCGCACAACCACATCCTACACATATTCACATTCCACACCCATGTGCAGCACTCACCCACATGCTGAGCTCATCCACACATATCCCCAAGCTGCACTCACATGCATACACGCCCAGGAACTGCACTCACACACACACATGCCCAGGAGCTACACTCACCCGCACATAGGCCCACGAGCTGCACTCACATGCCCACATGCCCAGGAGGTGCATTCACATGCTCACATACCCACGAGCTGCACTCACACGCACGCATGCCCAGGACGGCCCCCAGTGTTGGGGGTTGGAGCCGATTACACGCAGTGCTGGGGGCTGGGGGGCTGCCCTGTGGACTTACCCAGCACCATGGGTCTCACCTGGGCCCATGGCGTCCTCAGGGCCTCTGGCAGTGATGGGACGTTTTCAGGGCATACCCTGGGGGGCGTGGGCCGGGGCTGCTGTTCAGCATCCTGCGACGCCCGCTGCTCCTGAGAACGGGCCTGCCCAGTGTTCGAGGTGCGATGGGATGTGCCACAGAGGCAGACCCTGCTTTCAAGCCCCTCATGTGCTGGGCTTGTGTGGGCGCAGATGTGGGGTGCAGGCCCCAGGCCCGGTGGAAAGAACCACAGGTGGGGCCCGCTCCGGTGTGCCAAGTATGGATGTCCCAGGGCGTGGGGGGCTCTGACCCCTCAGGCTTCCCCCAGCCACCCCGGGTGAGGGTGAGTGGGCTCTCGGGAGAAAATGCTGGCAGAGCTTAGACCATGCAGGTGAGGGGGGGACATGAAGGGGCTGTGCGGCAGCCCGATAGGGTGGGTGGGGGCGTGGAAGAGCTGTGCGGGGACCCTATGGAAGTGGGGGTGGTGATGGGCGGTGTGGGGTTCCCATGGGAATGGGGCAGGTGGGGGGCGGGGGCCATGGAAGGGCTCTGCAGGGTCCACATGCGTGGGGGTGGCTGTGAGGGGCTCTGAAGGGTCCCCGTAGGGTGGGGTGGGGCCGTGGAATGGCTCTGCGGGGACCCCGTGGTGTGGGGGAGCTGTGGAGGGGTTCTGCAGGGGCCCTGTGGAGTGGGGGAGCCGTGGAGGGGTTCTGCAGGGGCCCCGTGGGGTGAGGGGGCTGTGGAGGGGTTCTGCAGGGGCCCCGTGGGGTAGGGGGCGGCAGGGGGCAGGGGCCCTTGCATCTCGAGGAGCCAGACGCGCCCTACAGTGCTGGTGAGCCCGAGGTGGGCGACAGTCCAAGTCAGAGCCCCCTCCGGCTCTGACCTGGTGCCTCAGCCCGGCTGTGGCGGCCCCGGCACGCATTCCCCTGCTCTGGGGAGCGTGGGGGGTGTTTGTGCTAGTGTGTGTGCACGGGGTCTCCGCACCCTGCAGTGAGGAAGTGCAGCAGCTTGGGGGTGGCTGAAGCCGTGGGGAGGCCTTTAGTGGGTGCAGCGACAGGGCTCGGGAGGGAGCAGGAGGCGGGGGTAGGAGGGCTCCCCTTGCCCAGTAGCCAGTGGGGCAGACCTGTTTCTGGCTGGGGTGTGTTTGGCCCCTCCCCTCCCCTCCCCTCCTGCCTCCACATCTAGCCTGGCCCCCCGGGCAGAGGTGGGCACCCTGCTCCAGCCAGCCCTGGCTATGCTGTCCTGGCCTCTGGGGCTCCAGGTGCACACATCAGGACACAGGCTGAGGACCTGGAGAAGCATTCAGCAGGTGCTCAGCAGTGCTCACTAGACATTTAGCAGGCACCTGGCCGTGCTTGGCAGGCATTCAGCAGGTACTCAGCTGTGCGCGGTGGGCATTCAGCAGGTGCCCAACAATGCTCAGCAGGCATATAGCCAGCGTTGAGCTATGCTCAGCAGTCACTTAATAGGCATTCATGGGTTCTTGGCAGGCATTCAGCGGGCACTCAACCTTGCTTAGCAGGCATTCAGCAGGAGCTCTCCTGTGCTTAGTGGGCATTCAGCAGGCACACGCAGTGTTCAGTAGGCATTTGGTAGACGTTTAGCTGTGCTTGGCATACATTCAACAGGTGTTCGGCAGGCATTCAGCAGGTGCTCACCTGTGCTTAGTGGGCATCCAACAGTTGTTCAGCTGTGCTCGGCCTGGTGGCAGCCTGTGTCCCACTCACCCTGGACCCTCTGAATGTGTGCCCTCACAGGTCCCACTCAGGTGCCCTCAGCGTGGAAACTGGGTGCAGTTTGGCCAGCCCCCAAGCCTGCCGAGCCACGCCAGGAGGACGGCCGGGCAGTGCGGCTGTAGCACCACAGTCACTGAAGCACCCCTGGGTCCCGGATGGGCCACCTCCCTCCTGTCTGTGGTGACCGGGGTTAGGTGTAGCCTCACTGTTCCTGCTGTTGGTCAGCATTTATTGAGCGCCTGCTGTGTGCTGGGCCCTGGGGATGCCTACGGAAGTCAGACGGAGACCCTACCCCAGGGGGCATGTAGGATACAAGCCCACACTCGGCTGAGGCTGCGGCTGGGAGAGGCAGCCCGGGCCCCATGGGGGGCGGCGTTGGGGCTGCACCCAGCGGCGAGGGTCTGGGTAGGACTCTGGGTGCCCTGGGAAGTGTTTTGGCAGTGAGCGTGCTGGCGGCCTCACGGGCACGGTCATGGTCATGGGAGAACGAGGGTGGGGGCACGGGAGGGTGGCTGAGGATGGACGGGACGCACTGCGGGGCCAGGGGCCGGCTGCTGGCAAATGCTGTCTGCAGGGTCGGTGGAGCTGCGCCAGGGCGGCTCGGCGCTGTTGGTAGAAGCAGTGTGGCCCCGTGCTCAGGTGGCCCCAGGCAGCGCTGAGCTGCTCCTGCAGCAAATGGGGGGACTCCTGTGGGTCCCCACCCCCAGGCCAGGCTGCAATCTGCCCACAGGGCCCAGCCCATGTCTGCAGTGGCTGGCTGGCCCCCCAAGCCGGCTGCCTCCCCTCCTGGATGTCGTGGGGGCCCCAGAGGCCCCTGCCGGCCTCAGTGTCTTTAGGCAAATAGAGCTGGTTGTGGGTAAAGCCTCGCGTGGGCTTGGCTGGGAGAGTGACGGCTTCTGTCCAGGCGTCCTGGCCCTCACCTGGGCGCCTGGGGCGGGGCGGGCACCTGCCAGCTGGTCATGGCCCGGAAATCCGTGGGAGGAGGGGTTGGCACGGTTGCAGGGCTCCCAGGCCGGGCAGGACCGCAGGCATGAACGCGCTGCCGCCCCCCCACCCCCAGCCCTGCAGCCGCGCCCCGGAACAGGCTCAGCCCCCTTCTCCAGGCCCTGCGAGTGCTCCCAGGGGCGGGGTCCGGCAGCCTGGCCAGCATGGGCATGGCTCACCAGGGCACTGCGGGGCAAGTACGCTGCCCCATGTGGGGCTTGGGGGTGGCCTCACCAGCTCAGCCAGCTCAGGACATCCCCCGGGCCATGTGTCTGTGCCTCGGTTGCCCTGTCTCTGAGGAGGGAAGGTCTTGACCTGCTCCAGTCTGGGCCACACATGGCCGCATGGGCTCTGAGAGACTTGGCTCAGGAGGACTGGTGAGAGCGCCCAATTCTTTCCAGACCAAAAAAGGCCACAACAGGCCCAAGAGTCCCCAAGACCCTGTGTGTGCCCTCCGGATAGGAAGGCCTCCAGTGCCCAGTAGGGTGGGGCCTGACTCAGGACTCCCCACTCCCTGCAGCATGTGTGCTCTGTCCAGAGCACTGCCCCACCTGGCTGCAGCCGTCCAGAGACATGCCCAGTGCTGCCTGCCCGATGTCTCTGAGACCATGTACTTTTAGCAGGAACCCCTGGAAGCGTTTTTTCGTAGAGGAGGAAGAGGAGGAAAAAGAGGTTTATTTGCGCCAGTGAGGGGCCATGGAGATCTCTCAGGCAGTGTCCTCTTGGGCACCTTTTAGTTACGCTAGCACTTGCCTCATCACATTTCCTGCGCCCCCTGCTTCCTGGTTATTGCTCAGAGGTCGTGGCACGGCCTTCGGCGTGCTCATGGGTCCCAGCAGGGTGTGGTTCGGGTGGCCCGTGAGGGGCAGTGGGCAGCCATGCAGGAGGCAGGCCCAGCTTCGGACATGAGAACGGGGCGATGAGACAGGAGGGCAGGGAAGGGCAGAGGGAGCAGCATGTGCCAAGCCAGACACTCAGAGGATGCTGTGTCCTGGCGCACAGTGGCAAGGGCCTGGGGTGGCGGAGGTCTCACGCGAGAGGGCTTTTGTCCAACTGTTCTGCCTCCACCTGCACCATGGACATCCAGCTGTCAGTCGCTGTGATATGAGCGGCCCCTCCTGACCACCGGAAGTGAGTGTATGGGGGCTGGCTGGCCCCCTGATGGTCGCCTTTGCCTCGTGTACCCCCTCCTTGCTCGTCTGGGGCCTGACAGCTGATGGCTGCGGGGCAGTGGCCACTCACAGGGACCAGCAGGATCACTCAGCCAAGGCCACCTCGGGGCGCGCTCCCCAACCCCTGTAAGCCTCTTGCCACCGCCCCCGGCCTCATTCCCCACCTGTGAGATGCACTGAGGGGGCCGCTCAGCAGGTCCACGGGAAGGGAGTCACGTCTGCGAGTCTCCTGGGCAGGGACTGGCTTAGGGAAGGAGGCCGCTGCTTCACGGTTGTGGGGGGATCCAAGCCGGAGGGCTGCCTGGAGGAGGAGAGCTCTGCCGTGGGCCAGGACAGAGGCTCTGAGGCAAGGGGTCCACGGCACCTCCCCATCCGGCCTGACTGGGGTGGGGGCACATCGAGGGCTGGGCGGCCTGGGAACTGGAGGAGGAGACCCTGGGGTGGGGGCGAGGTTTTGGGGTGGGTCTCACTGCTCCTGTGCATCGCACCCCTCGGCGGTGGTAGGTGGGCTGTGGGGGCATACAGCCATCTGTGCTGAGGAAGGGCGGCTCGCAGCAGGGCTGGGGGTGGATGTGCTGGCAGCTCAGGCGCGGGGCTTGGGGAGCTCCATCTTGGGCAGGGCGGCATCCGGCACTGCTTGTCGTCTGTCTTGCTGTCACACCGTGACACCTGTCCCCTCCCATTCTTCTGCGGGGCAGGCCGGCCCCTCCTTCTGGCGGTCCCTGCAGCGCTGACCCACTGTCTCAGCGTTGGCCTAGGGCAGTGCCTGGAGCCCCTTCCCAGGGGAACTGTGGCCGGGTGAGCAGGGTTTGGGGGCTGCCAGGGAGAGACAAGCTGTGGGGGGCGGAGTGCTGGGTCAGGGCAGGCGGCTTCTAGAAAACCTGGGCCTGGGCCTTGCACCACCCTAGACCCCCCACCCCCTCCCCACCTGCAGGCACGTCATGGGGTCTTCCAGCTGGGGTGGGCAGCTGTGGAGCTGCTCGGGCTCCTGCCTCCTGACAGCCTGCCCGTGCTGGTGGGTAGGGGTGTGTCCTGCAGCCTGGCCCTGGCCACCCCTCCCCTCTGCGCCCAGCACCGGCCTGGCCATGGGGGGAGCCAGTGAGCCTGGCGGGCGTTAAATTTCTCAAAACCCAACGTCGGCCACCAGGTTGCACCTTTGCAGCTCCTCAGACCTTGGCAAGGCCCAATACAGGCTGGACGCTCCACATTCCGGCCACACGCTCCCACCTGTGTGCGGGCAGAGGGCCTCGGGCTGGGGTGGGCAGCGGGCTCTCCCCAGGGGCAGAGGGGCTCTGGCTGTGGGCGGCAGGCTCTCCACAGGGGCAGAGGGGCTCGGACTGGGGTGGGCAGCAGTGTCCCCATCCCCGTGTGCTGGCCCCTGGCTGTGGGCGCCCACCTAACCCTGGCTGCAACCCTCGGGCCCCTGGTCTGTTGGGGCTGGCGGTGGCCTGGCTGCCCCTCATTGTCAGAGCCTGGGGGGTTCTTCTTTCTCTGGCCATGGTAAACCCACAGGATGCCACCGTCCACCCACCCCACCCCACCCCCACCGAGGAGAAGCTGGTGGCACCCATGCATTCCTGCTGTCAAGCAGCCGCCCCCTCTGTTCCAGAGTTTTCTCACGCCCCACAGAGACCCGTCCATTCACTCCCCGCAGCCCTTCTGGCCCAGCCCCACACGGGCCACGTTCTGCCTCGGGACCAGCCTGTCCTGGACGTGCCGCGAGTCTGGAAGGAGGCGACACGTGGCTCTTTTCGCTGCAGGGTGGTCTTGACGCTCGCCTGCCTGGCCGCGGACCCGAGCTCTGCGCTGTCCTGGGCGCTGGGTGTGCGCCTCCCTGGCCTGAGGGCATCGTCACCAGGCTGCCCTGAGGGGCTGGGTCGGGACCCGTGCCCTGTGCCGACAGCGCTCCGAGGCCCCAAGGTGGGCTGCGTGCTCAGGCCGCCTCCTGGGCCCAGGGCGGCAGAGGTGAAGGGTGATAGGGGCTGTAGGTGGGGCCTCAGGGCCGTGGGGTGTTGGGGTGGGGCGTGTCAGGGTGGGGTCGGGCCTGCTGCTGGGGCCGAGCCAGTGGGGGGTGGGGTGCTGAGGACGCAGTGGGTTGGGACAGGGCCCGAAGCGGGATGGCCAAGAGCAGACCAGAGGGTCTCCCTGGCCGCAGTGAGCAGGGCTGGGTTGAGCCCAGGACAGGGCAGGGCAGGGGCGCTGGGATGCTGCCCGCCAGTGCTGCCAGATCCTTCCAGTCGGTGTGATGGTCCCCTGGACCCCTTCTTGTGGCCGTCTGCTGCCCACCCAGCCCGTGCTACCCACCTCCCTGGGCTCTGCCTGGTGGCCACAGCTAGGCTGATGCCCTGTGTTCCCCTCAAGGCACTGCTGTCCTCCCCCTGGGTGTCCACTGGGTTGTATGTCTCTGCAGGATGTCCTGTGAGTTTTCTCAGGGGCTACTGGGGGTGGTTTTGGGGTCCTGGAGCCAGGGTGAGGCTCAGGGTGGGGGTGTGGGGTGGATCTCTGGGGGAGGGGGTATGAGGTAGTGGACTCGGCGAGGGGCGTTGGACGACGGTACCGGGCTGGGGTTGGGGCAGAGCCTTGGGTCAGGGGTCTCAGGCAGGGTGTTGGATGGGGCTGGGAACTGGGGCTCTGAGGTTCACGGGGCAGGCCTACAGGGTCCAGGGTGGGCCTGGTCCTGCCCCGGTTCCTGGAATGGGGTGTTGTCGTCACATGACACAGCAGTTCGGCTGGGTCTGAGAAGTGGGGCGCTGCAGCTATTTTGGGCCTGAAAGGAGGGCGGCTCCCCCTTACTTTACCTTTCCAAGGCTGTGGCCATGCTGGGGAGGGGAGCTTGGACCGAGCCCCTGGAGTGCTGTGCAGCCCCAGCTGGCTGGCCACAGCCCTGGCGAGTGGCCCTGTGACCTAATGGTCAGACCCCGTGAGACGGAGGCTGGCAGTGGGAGCTTTAGGCACCCGGGGTTCCAGGCTGCTGTCCAGTCCCGATGGGGGTGAGAGGGAACGTCAGAGCACGCCCAGGTCGTCCCGGAAGCAGGAGGGCAGGCAGGGGCCGTGGGTGGGCGGGTGGGGGCCGTGACTGGGAGCCGTGGGTGCGTGGGTGGGGACCGTGACTGGGGGCCGTGGGTGCGCGGGTGGGGGCCGTGACATGGGTATGCAGGGGGACGGTCGTAACCAGAAGCTGTGGGGGTTCCGAGAGAACCCACTGCATGGTGTCCTCCTCTGGACAGGTCCCTTGCAGGGGTGACTGGGGACCTTGAGATGTGTCCAAGTTAGGGTGAGAGTTCAGAGGAGGCTTGACCAGGCTGCCCAGGGCACCAGGAACCAGGCCGCTGGGGGCACGTGGTTCCTTGTCCTAAACTGCCTGTGGGGGTTCATCGGTATAGCCCTGGGAAGCTGAGGCCCCGGGAGTGTGTGGTGCCGCCCCCGCATGTTCCCCGGGAGAGTGCAGTGCCCCGGGAGTGCGCGGTGCTGACCCTGCGTGTGCCCGGTGCCCCGGGAGTGCGCGATGCCACCCCCGCATGTGCCCCGGGAGTGCGCGGTGCCGCCCCCGCGTGTGCCCCGGGAGAGTGCAGTGCTGCCCCCGCGTGTGCCCCGGGAGAGTGCAGTGCTGCCCCCGCATGTGCCCCGGGAGTGCACGGTGCTGCCCCCGCGTGTGCCCCAGGAGAGTGCGGTGCCGCCCCCCCTGCGTGTGCCCCAGGAATACGTGGTGCCACCCCTGCGTGTGCCCTGGGAGTGCGCAGTGCCGCCCCCCCGCGTGTGCCCTGGGAATACATGGTGCCGCACCTGTGTGTGCCCCGGGAGTGCGCGGTGCTGCCCACGTGTGCCCTGGGAGTACTGGTGCCACCCCCGTGTGTGCCCTAGGAGTACATGGTGCCGCCCCCGCGTGTGCCCCGGGAGTGCACGGTGCTACCCCCCCGCATGTGAGCAGAGCCTGGGTTCAGGGGGTGGGGCCTGCTGTGCAGAGGCCTGTGACTGCGGAGAGCCACGTCCTCAGTGGACTCGCTCAGTCTTGGAGGTTCCCTTTCACATCTTTGCTTCTAGAAGTTTCTGTGGTGAGGTCCTGTGCAGGCACTGGCTCCCCGCAGAACTGTGTGCACAGCCTCAGGGGCCCAGACCACCGCAGGCTGGCCGCAGCTGGATGGCCCAAGGGAGGCTGCCAGAAGGGCCCCCACGGGGTCCCGTGACGCTGCCCCCCTGTGCCACGGGACTGGGATGGAAGGACGGTGTGCAGGGGCGCAGGGCTGCAGGACACCCATGGGCTCAGTGCCTGATGGCCTGCCCCACTGGACCGAGGCCGTGGGGGACGTGTGCACAGCAGCGGTGCCCGGGTGGGTTCCCGGGACCCCTGAGCCGTGCCCCGTCCCGCACCCCTCACAGCTGCCTGTACCTAGGCCCCGCGCTGCTGCATGGACAGACATGATCCACAGCTCACAGACCACAGTTCCTGGTCCGTGCATGGGCAGGGCCGGTCCTTCCAGGGCCTGGCCGCTGCACCCTGTCCTCACGCACCGGCCCTCCCACTGCCTCCCCCCACCACCCCGTGAGGACACTGGGGTGCAGGCCTCCAGCTCCTTTTTCCAGACAAGGCCTCTCCCTGGCTCCTGGGACTCAGGACATGGCACCTCTGCCAGGGTCCCCTCAGGGCCCCAACAGTGGCCACATAGTGCCCGTCGTGAGAGCCAGCCACCCGCTGTCCCCTCCTCACTTCTGAGTCCCCTGAACATCCCCGCCCCGCCCACCTCCCCAGCCCCACCCCACCCACCTCCCCAGTCCCTCCCACCACCCCGCCCCACCCCACCCACCTCCCCAGCCCCGCCCCACCCACCTCCCCAGTCCCTCCCACCAGCCCACCTACCTCCCCAGTCCCACCCCACCCACCACCCCAGTCCTGCCGCGTTGTTGCGGCACTGCTCACTTCCTGTCATGGTCCACATACTCGTGGGCGGCCTGCCACCATGGAGCCGCCACGCACCTCGGAAGCCACCAGAAGTGCTGACCACTGCCGGGTCCTCGGCGGGTCCGGCCTGCCCCTCACAGCGCCACGTGCCTTTCCGTGAGCTGGGTCGAGTAGCACCCTGCCCTGCTCCAAGGCTCCCCTCTTGCCGTGGTTGGGGTTTCCGGGGTGCCCTGCCACAGCACCCCCATCCATCTATCCCCCTACCATAGGGAAATCCTGGGACCCACCGAGGTCACCATGGAGGGAGGGCAGCTGGCCCTTCCCAGACCTGCGGGGAGCGATTCTGGAAGACACCGTCAATGACGCCACAGCAGTCCCTCCCGGGCCCTCGCTCCCGCTCAGCCCGGAGCATGGTGCATTCTGTCCCAGGACGGCTGGAGCCTCCATGACTGGGCACAGGGGACAGTCAGGGCTTGGGGCAGGCCGTGCCTGGACAGGGCGAGCAGGTCCCCCTGGACCTGTGAGAGTGGCATTAGGAAGCAGGGCCTTTGCAGATACAGCTGGGTGAGACGGGTCAAGGGGAGAACGGCTCCCGATCAGGACGGTGGCCCTGAGAGGAGACCGGTGGACAGACACAGGACGCAGGGGTCGGCCACGGACACGGGTTGCAGGGAGAGGCTGGAAGCAGCCCCTCGGGCCCAGGCTTTCCACACCGCCACTCATGCTGGCCCTGGCCCGAGGGTGCTGCCCGCCCAGGTCATCCAGGGCACCCTTCCCAACACCTCTGGCCTCCTACCGTGCAGCAACCTGCTCCCGGCCCCCGTGCACCCCGTTCTTCCTTCTGCCCTGGGGTCTGCGGGGCCAGCCGCACTCTGCTTCACCCTGTCTGCCCGCCAGCCCTGCTGCTCTGAGGCCCAGGGAGCCCTGAGCCCTGTCCCATCAGTTGGGTCTCATGGACTCAGCACGCTGACGCCCGCTGAGTGCCAGCCCCGGGCCCCTGGGGCATGACGGCCATGACCGCTGGCATCTTCCGGGCCAAGACGTCCTGCAGTGTCCGGAACGCGAGTTGGCCGCTCAGGGACTAGGCCTGGGATGCGTATGGTCGGCACCCGTAGCTGCCTTGGCGCCACACAGGAGGCCGGGCGCAGGGCTGTGTGCTCTCAGGGTCCCGCCGTTGGCTCCGAGAGGGCCCCCACCTCTGGCCTTCCCCCTTCCACCTGGGCTTCCAGGTCCCACGAGGGCTCAGGTGGGCAGTTCCAGAGCTCAGGTGGGCAGTTCGGGGGCTCAGGTGGGGCAGTTCCAGAGCTCAGGTGGGCGGTTCGGGGGCTCAGGTGGGCAGTTCCAGAGCTCAGGTGGGCGGTTCGGGGGCTCAGGTGGGCAGTTCCAGAGCTCAGGTGGGCGGTTCGGGGGCTCAGGTGGGCAGTTCCAGAGCTCAGGTGGGCGGTTCGGGGGCTCATGTGGGCAGTTCCAGAGCTCAGGTGGGCGGTTCGGGGGCTCATGTGGGCAGTTCCAGAGCTCAGGTGGGCGGTTCGGGGGCTCATGTGGGGCAGTTCCAGAGCTCAGGTGGGCGGTTCGGGGGCTCAGGTGGGGCAGTTCCAGAGCTCAGGTGGGCGGTTCGGGGGCTCAGGTGGGGCCGTTCCAGAGCTCAGGTGGGCGGTTCGGGGGCTCAGGTGGGGCAGTTCCAAAGCTCAGGTGGGCGGTTCGGGGGCTCATGGGGGCAGTTCCAGAGCTCAGGTGGGCGGTTCGGGGGCTCAGGTGGGGCAGTTCCAGAGCTCAGGTGGGCGGTTCGGGGGCTCAGGTGGGGCAGTTCCAGAGCTCAGGTGGGCGGTTCGGGGGCTCAGGTGGGGAAGTTCCAGAGCTCAGGTGGGCGGTTCAGGGGCTCAGGTGGGGCAGTTCAGGGCTCCTCCACCTGGTCTCACCTGCCACCCGAGACTCCCGGGGGCGGGGCAGGGAAGGGCGGCAGCACATTTGCGAGAGGATTATTTCACAGGGCGTTGGGAGGGGCTGCTGAGGACGCCCGGGTGAGACAGTGCTGTCACGGAAGGTTCCAGGCAAAGGGCACGGTGAGGGAGGGCCTTGGGTGGAAGGCAGGGTGCAGGGGGAGGTTGGGGCCCAACTCGGAGGTGGGTGCCAGCTGTGGCCAGGGGGTGTGGAAAGAGCCAGCTCAGAGCTGGCCTTCTGGCATGCCTGTCGGGGCCAGAGGCCACCCCCACAAGAGGAAGCCACGCGCCAGGTGTCCTGGGGCAACCATGGTTCAAGGTTTACACTCAGCCAGGCCCGGCAGCATCTCCAGACCTGCACAGTCGCCTTAGGTCACCCGGGTCCCGCCTTAGGTCACCCACTGACCAAGCAGTCAGGGGTCAGGGGTCCAGGCACTCCGGTGTGCTGGGCATCACTGCAGGGTCAGCTGTGGGTAGTCAGTCATAGGGGGCAGCCTTAGGGGCAACTTTGGGCACCAGTGGTTGGCACCAGCCATGGGGGTCAGTCAGGAACTCCTGAAACAGGGATGTTCTTGCCACCTGGCACTGCAGTCAACAAGCCAGGGTGTCGGGGTGGGGCTGCTGCAGCTAGCGTCCAAGTGTCTCCTGAAGGAGGTGACACGGGTCTGGGTGGGCGGCCAGCCGAGGGCCAGGCAGTGGGGTTGGCAAGGCTTTGTGAGCTATCTCATCCTCAGCCTCACACGTGTAGACAATTGTGTCCCCAGATCGTTCAGGTCTGGAGCTCCTGGCACCCCCAGGGACCCCGTAACTGCTGGCTGCTCCCCTTTCCCAGAGGTCACTGGTGCTGGGCATGGCCTGAGGCAGTGGCTGTGCCCCTCCCTTCCCTCCCAGCTTCAATTACCTCAGGGTCCCCGGCAGGCCTCTCCGCGTGAAGCCCCGCCCTACGTGCCCAGAGCATCTCGGGGTCCTCTCCTAGTACCTCACTTGGAGGGAAAGGGCCACAGGTCCTGATGTGGGAATCCCTCCATGTCAGGTCCAGGGGTCGCAGCCTCTAGGGGCGCGGGGGTGGTGCAGCTCACAAAGGCTCCTCAGATACCCATGCCGCCCCTGACCCCCTCTGCCCCCTGCCCTGTCTTCAAATCCCCTCTATTCCCCCATCCCCCTACTCCGTCTCCTGTGCCCCCCTTGCCAGTCCCTCCTGGGGCAGGGGCTGGGGCTGCCTGGGCACATGCTGCTCTGGACTCGGCAGCTGCTGCTTCTCCTTGAGTCCCAGTCTTCTTGTTTGGGGATGCACCCATGGCACCAGCTGCTCTGGGCTAGGGCGGACTCTCATGGGGGTTCCCTGAGCAGGAGAAATAGTAGGGGGCCGCTGTGGACCTTGGACCATGAGTCTGAGAACTGTTTGTTGGCCCCGTGTCCTTTCCACGTCCGGCATTCACCTGCGTGCTGCGCTCCCTGCTCGGCCGGGCTCAGTGGGCCTTGAGGGCACCCCTCGGGGGGCAGGACAGGCAGCCGGTTGCAGTCAGGTGGCTGTAGCTGTGGGGGGCAGCTGAGTGGGCGGTGCCATGTGAAGTCCCCAAGGAGGACAGCTGTCCTGTTCCTCCAGGGTCCCTCCAGTCTGGGTCTGGGAGTCTAGGGTCATTGGGGTTAGAGGAGTACAGGAGCCCTTCGTGGAGCTGTGTACCCCAAAATTGCTGACCTGGCATGTCCCCCACCGCATGGCCCAGGAATGTCCCCTGGCATGCTCCAGCTGCTGCCTGGGTCTTGGGGGTAGGGGGTGGGGGTTCCAGAGGAAGAGTGTGATCATCCGACACTCCAGCCCCCACCCGGTCAGAGAGCAGCGGGGGCCGCGCTGAGGCTGCGCAGGTTGGGGCAGGCGAGGAGGGCCTGGGGGTTCCCAGCGCGGATGCAGGCAGCCCCCGGCACGGGAGGGGGCCGCCCCGAGGCCCCGGCTGCACATGCCTCCCGTGGAGACCCAGTCCCCGAGCCCCTGCACGGCTTCTGTCCCACAGCTCCAGCTTCAGAAGTCGCAGTACCTGCAGCTGGGCCCCAGCCGCGGCCAGTACTACGGAGGCTCCCTGCCCAATGTCAACCAGCTCGGCAGCGGCAGCGCAGACCTGCCCTTCCAGGTGAGCCCACGGCCCCGCCCCGAGATGCCCGGGTCGCCCAGCCCTGGCCCCTCTGTCCAGCCTGCCGGCCGCCCTGGACCCTCAGGTGGCGGCAGGGTATTCACCTGGTCCCTGGGCTTGAATTTCCTGAGTGTCTCGGTTCTTTTCCTCACCGCCCAGTGGGGCTCTGGGGTCCCTGCCAGGGCTCCTGCCCCTGGGGGTCAGTGCAGGCCCAGGCCGACGCGCCCCTGCCCGGACCCTGTTCTGGCATCTGCCAAGCACACGTGGCTGTGCTGCACCCCCCTTGGGAGGTGGGGGGTCCTGGGTCTGAGTGTGGGGACCCAAGGCTGCGGTGCCTGACCCCTGCCTCTGTCTGCAGATCTCTGGCTGTGGGCTTCAGGGTCCTCCCATGGCTTTCTGCTCTCCGCCCCCATGTCCACTCCCAGCCAGCAGGTTTTTGGCTCAGGCGCAGGGCTGTACTGAGCCGAGGGCAGTGCGTGCCAGGGAAAGGGTCAGAGGACAAGAGGGGCTCAGGCTGGGGAGCAATCAGCCCCAGTGCTGGTCATGCATGGACGACGGGGGCGGGCAGGGATCCTGTCGCAGGAGGAGCCCCCATATCAGAGTGGTTTCCTGCCTGGTTGCCGGGAGGCGGCGGAAGCATGTGGGCCAGATGGCCGGGCAGGGGACGAGGCGTGTCTGGGGCTGGCCAAAGCCGCAGACAGATGGCAGAGGCCCCCAGGGCCCGGCAGGCAAGCTGGCTCCCGTCAGCCCCCGGAGCAGGGGAGGTCACAGGCTTCATGCCAGAGCAGGGTGCTGGAAGGACGCCCTGTCCATCCGTCAGGGGCTGGGGCCTGGGCTCCTGTGGTGTGGGGTAAGGCCAGCCGCAGGCGGGATGGGGAGGCCCTCCAGGAGCCTGCAGGTGGCCAGCGGCCTGGAAACGGCCTCCTCCGTGACCGTGACCGAGCCCGGCTGAGAGGGGGCAGGGCCTCCACCGGTGAGGGAGGGGCTTGGCTTCTGCACCCCAGCACTACTGGCTAGCCCAGGCTCTGAGCTCCAGCCTCCAGCCTGCCTTGCTGTGTGCTGCAACTCCTGGCCAAGCTCCCTGGGGGGCTGGTGTACCCCACATCCAGAGCCCCCACCCCTCCAGGGACCCCACCCCTCACCTCTCCAGGGCCCCCAGCTACCCCGCCCCCTCCCACAGTGCTTGGAGGGGGTGGAGATGGGACTACCAGAAGCGGCCGTTTCTGGTCCAGAGGTGGAGTACCTTGAAGGTTGGGGTGCTGAGGGCAGAGAATGGGGTGGGGGTCCTGGCTGACGCGTGCCTGGGGGTGCTGTCTTGCTGGTAACTTGTCTGGGTGTCCCTGTTCCCCTGCAGACTCCCTTCCCACCCTCGGGCCTGGACACCAGCCGGACAACACGGCACCACGGCCTGGTAGACAGGGTGTGCCGGGAGCGCAGCCGGCTCGGATCCCCCCACCGCCGGCCCTTGTCGGTGGACAAGCATGGACGGCAGATATCCTTTCCCGGAGGACATGGCAGGGTTCCACCTGTGGAGGTTCAAGGCCGCTCCCTCCCTCCTGGGCCACCTGGGAGGGCTTCCTGGAGGAGGAGGAGCCCAGCCGAGGAGCCTCTGGGTGGCCTTGGGGACCAGGAGGGAGAGGAGGCTGGATTCGGGTGTAGGGGTGAGTCAGGGCCCCTCATGAGACCCATTCTCGGCAGGGTGCGCCCCCATCCTCCCCCTGCACCCCTGAGTGGCCAGGAGCCCTGGAGATCTGGGGGCCTTCCTTCCTGGGGCGGGGGGAGTGCACACCATGGCCCAGAAGCCACCCCGCAGCCCCATAGGGAGACCTCGCGAGGGCTGCCGGGATCAGGCTCACTGATCCTCCTGGGACGCTTGGGCCGCACGCGCACCAGGCAAGGGTCCCGGGAGCACAGAGCAGCCACCCCAGGCCTGCCCACTCGGCCTTTGCTGAGCCGTCGGCCCTTAACTCACCGCCACGTGGACAGCTGTCCCTACGGCTCCGTGTACCTCTCCCCGCCAGCCGACACCAGCTGGAGGAGGTGAGTCCGGCCGAGCCCGCGTTCCGGCGAGGCTGAGTGTCCGTTCACACTGAAAAGCACCCAGAAGGTTCTCGGGGCAGCCCCGGTTCTGTAGCGCAGACCACACTGCTCGGGGACTTGCCAGGGTTTTTCTCTGTTTTATTTTTTTACCTTTTCTTTCGGTGATTTTTGCTTGTTTTCAACAGTTAGACTTATGTTTTGTGTTCGTTTCCACAGCTCCCCCCTTTTAACTCAACATTATTTCTTTTGAGCAGTTTCCTGTTGTTGGGAATGTGGTTATAAAACTATCGTACGTTTATTAAATGGAAAGACAGAGCCACCCTCTCCCTCCCTTCTAGAAGGGCCAAGGCCTGCTCAGCACAGGCTCTGTGCACAGGACGTGCCACATCAGGCCCTTTTCCGTCCCCACTTTAACTGTGCGGGAACTGGGCAGAGAGACTGAGCTGTGGTGGCCAGCGAGCCATGGAGCCTGCCCCGTTACCTGATTGTCTCTTTGAGCCGAGTGTCCCCTGTAGCTCCCAGGGCCACCTGCCCCCTTGCCACCTGGGGCACCCTCACCTGTCCCCCGTGGGTGGTCCACCTCCCCATGGGGCGCAGAGTCATGTGCCCTCCTCCAGGCAGTGGCTGCCTGTGGGAGGCAGAGCATGCCGGGGGTCTCCTCCCACAGCCCCTCCCCAAAGCGGGCTCCCCAGGGCTCAGAGTGGGCACCCCTCTCCCAGCAGCATTTGGCCTGTGGGCCGATCCCCCTGCTTGTGCCCCGAGGGGCTGCATTCCTTCTGGGGCTGTACGAGCCTCGGCCCGGCATCCTGGTTCTCTGTGTGGGTCCTGAGGGGGCAGGGCCCCCATTTGCATGTATCACTGGAAGGGCATTGGGGCAGACCGATGGGACAGCCTCCATGGGACAGCGGGTTTCAGCAGGAAAGCCCGTGCCTCTCCCTGGGGCTGGGACAGCTGTGAGGGGGCAGAGGCAGTGAGAGGTGAGGCCTCTGGGGGCCCTTGCGAAGCAGGCAGTGCTCAGCTCATGTCTGATGGCTCCGGGAGGGACCCCAGACCTCCACCCTGCCCTGTGGTCGCTGCAGATGTGTCCCATACTGCTGTCCCTGTCCTCTGCAGGACCAATTCGGACTCCGCCCTGCACCAGAGCACAATGACACCTACCCAGTCAGAGCCCTTCCCAGGAGGGTCTGCAGACACCCACCAGAAAAGAGGTATCAGCAGGGATGCATGTGTTCTCTCTGGGGTGGAGGTGACCTTCCTCCCTCAGGAGCTGGCAGCCTCGTGGGCAGACAGATCTGCAAATGAAAACTCGGCGTGTGCTGTGGAACAAAGGGAGGGGGCTCAGGGAAATCTTCAGAGGTGGTTCTATTGGGGTAAGGCTTTGAAGGATGTGTAGGAGTTTTCTAGGCAGAGAAAACGGAGCCTGCAGACATGGAGTGGCTTCCGTGCGCCTGTTTAGCATGCGCATGCAGGCTTTACATGTGCAGAGTCTCCCAGATGTGGGATGGCAGGCCCAGCTCCTAGCTGGACCTTCAGCATCTGGCATGGCTTGAGCTAGAGGCCACTCTGAAATTGAGTTGGAGTTATCTGTTTCCCCGTCCTGCTGCTTCTGGAGCGGCTGCATCCTCAAAACCCTCCCAGCCCACAGTCCCTGGGCCTGCCCCTTGGTGTCACAGCAGGCAGGAAA
This sequence comes from Tamandua tetradactyla, assembly GCF_023851605.1. Classification (NCBI taxonomy): domain Eukaryota; kingdom Metazoa; phylum Chordata; class Mammalia; order Pilosa; family Myrmecophagidae; genus Tamandua; species Tamandua tetradactyla. The sequence goes on along the minus strand of NC_135337.1, from coordinate 95,995,837 downwards.
GAGGCCGTCCCATCCCCAAGCCCTGCCCAGCACCTCCCCGGGGAATGGCCAGCATTCCCCTCCACGTGTTGGGGTGGGCATACCTGTGCCCTTTGCCATGCCTTGGAGCTGGGCGTGGAGGCAGCTGCCCCGAGACCCTCGAGGATGACAGGTTCCACTTGACGCCAAAGCCCGAGGCTTACAGAGTTGAGGCTAGGGGCTGAAGGGGTTGGGAAGCATCTCACCCTGCAGGCCTGTGGCCAAACAAGGGGTCCCAGCAGAAGAGGCTTGTTGGTGGACACCATTTCTGGGCATGGCTTCCCCTGGGCCAGCCGAGGCTGCCCTGGCGTGTCCCGTGCACATGGGGCTTTGGGAGGGGGGGCCCTCTCTGTGGAAGGGCGCCACGCCCAGGACTGCTGCTGTTCCTGCTCCCCTGGCAGGGCCTCAGGTCGGGCTCAGCCAGCTGCCCACCCCCACCTGGGAGTGAGGAGTAGGTGGCCCCCCTGGCCAGCTTGCTGTGACTTCTGGATGCGGGCGAGAAAGCCCACTGTCTAGCAGCAGCTGTGGAAAGGGGGACGTTTTCACTGCCTCAGTCAAGAGGGCAGCCCAGGCATGGCTGCCCCAGGGCGAGATTGTGCTTGTCCAGCCCCTCAGCCCTCCCATCCCTCTGTCCCCCGTCCCCCCTGGGGCCTGGTGGTTCGTGGTCAGGTGTCCACGAGTGGTCTCTGCGGCCTGAGTCTCGTGTGGGAGGCGGAATACACACCCCCTCAGGCTCCTGGCCTCCTGCTTCCACTTCTCTCTAGTCTCAGGTCTAGACTGACCTTAAGTTCTTGCCACAAAACCCGCGTCGAGGCTCTGGTGGTGCCTGCTGTGAGCACGCAGCCACGCTGTCACGGGAGCCCCTCCTGACTCTTCCTCCTCACCCCAAAGTCCTCCTGCTGACAGTCCCGGGGATGGAGGAGACCACATCGGACGTGGACAGAAGCATCTCGAAGCAACCATGGGACGCCAAGAAGGTGAGCGTCTGGGGCACGCGGCACCTCAGAACCCGAGCGCGGACGGCACCCGGTTATGAACCCAAGGTGCGAAACCATGCAGCGCTAACACCCGTGGCCAGGCAGCTTGCCGCGATGGGGGTGGCGGCACAAATGATTCCTGCCCTTGGAAGGGGCGCGTGGGTGCCCGTGGTGGGGACACAGTGGGCGAGGAGAGCACAGCGTGTCCCGAGAGCGTCTGAAGCGGGCTCAGGAATGTTCCACGACCTTCAGCCCGGGAGTTGTTTAGGAAACCATGCTGTCGCTCACGCAGGCCCACAGCCTGACGAGTCGGCCTTAGGGTGCCTTAGAGGCCTGGATTTAGGTGAAAAGAGAAGATGAGTGTTTAGGAACAGGAGGACGTGGACACATGAACCTGAGTGGTCAGGATGCCGTGGAGGCCTGCAGGCCAGGTGGGGCAGAGGCCCAGCGTGAGTGTGCCCTCCTGAGCGTGAGGATACGCCTGAGCATGTGTACCCTGAGGATGAGTGTGAGTATGCTGCCTGAGGTCCAAGTGTGAGTGTGAACATGAGTGTACCCCAAGGCCCGAGTGTGAACACGTCCCCACGACTGAGCGTGTGTCCCCAAGGCCATGTGTGTGCCAAGGCCAAGCATGAATGTGCCCTGCTGACCATGCTGCCAAGGCTGAGTGTGCACGTGCCCATCCCAGGTGGGCAGAGCTGGCAGGGCCGGTTTTGCGTGTCTGTGTGTCTGTCTCCCGCTTTCCACTTGCTGTTGATCTTGTCCCCCGCGACTAGGGAAGCGGCACGGCGTGGGCGGGGCCAGGGGCAGACAGCCGGGCGGGCAGACCCTGTGCGCTGGGGTGAGGACTCCAGCCACATGTAGATGCCCCGCGCCCATCTGGGACGCCTGTGGGGTCCTCAGAAAGCCCCTCCAGGGGTCGTCATGGCATGACGAGCCTCCTGGGACGCCCGTGCCTGCCCGCAGGGCTGAGGGACCTGTGGCCAAGTGGAGGACATGCCCTGGTGGCCTCTCCCGTGCAGCCTGGCACCAGCTGCTCATGCCACCCCGCAGCTGCCCCAGTCGCGGAATCACGCCCCTCCGTTGGAGCTAATCCCTGAAGCACACGTCCGGGGGTGGGGGCGGGGGCCTGGGCAGTGGGCAGTGGGCGAGCGGGGGCAGTAGCAAGAGGCTGTGTCCAGGTCTGCCCAGGCACCAGCCTGCACTAGGGTTCCTGTCACCCTGCTGGCTGGGACGCGGGGTCTACAAGGGACAGGGGCACTGGCCTGAGGGCGCGGCGGGAGGCAGCTCTCTCAGCAGAGCCAGCCCCTGATGGCCCCCGCCCAGGTGCGCCTTGCCACCTATGGGCACTGGGCAGAGGCGGCAGCGCTGCCCCGGCATGGGCATGATGGGGATCTTTCTCCCCCCTCAGGCACCCCACTTCCGTGGTCCCAGGGCCCTGGATGTCCAGGCGCGTCCAGGCAGGCACATATGTCCTTTCTGCCTGACCACCACTGTGACAGGAGCCCCCCCCAGCTGGGCTGCCATGGGCAGAGCGGGGAGGGCGGCGGGCAGGGCCCAGGCTGCACATGGCCTGGGCAGCACCTCCTGGTCCAGTGCCCGGCCGCAGCCTGTCCTCTCTTCCAGGCGGGGTCCCGGCCCAAGTCCTGCGAGGTTCCCGGCATCAAGTAAGTCAAAGGGACCCAGCCCTTGCCCGCAACCTGCTGCAGCCCAGGGACACCGGCCCTGCCCGACCTGAGAGCTCACCGGCTCTGTCCACTGTGTCCGCCCTGCCTGCCATAGCATCTTCCCGTCCGCCGACCAGGAGAGCACAGCAGCCCTGATCCCCGCCACCCACAACACGGGGGGCTCCCTGCCCGACCTGACCACCATCCACTTTCCGTCCCCGCTGCCCACGCCGCTGGACCCCGACGAACCCGCCCTGCCGCCCCTCAGCAGTGCCAGCAGCACCGGCAGCCTCGCCGCTGACCTCACCCACATGGCCGTGGGCGCCGGCCGTGGTGAGGCCTGTCCCGCAGTGCAGGCAGCTCGCAGTCTGGGCACCCACCCAGGGCCACAGCCTGCCGTGAGGCGCCTGGGGAGCTGTCAGCGCTGGGTGGAACTGGGCCTGGGGCTTCCCGGAGGCCGTGCCCGGGTGGTTCCAGGGCCCTCCCTGCACTCCACGCACCCATTCCCCCTGCCACCTCCACAGGGGCCCCCACCCAGCCACCCCGCCTACCCCAGGGGCACGAGCCAGGGCCTTGGGGCTCCGCCCTGCCTCCTCCATGCTCCTGCCACCTGACCCGCAGGACAAGGCCCCCCACCCCACCCCGGGACAGACCCCCACACCAGGACGTAGACCCCTACACCCTCAGGGCATGGCCCCCACATCTCCCAGGACACAGCCGTGCCCCATACCCCCAGGGCTTAGCCACCCACAACCCCCAAGAACATGGTCCCATGCACAGTCCATGCTGTCCCCATCTGCCCCTGCGGCACCCTACACCCTCTCGCCCATCCTGCCACTGTGCCAGGCAAAGCGAGGAGCTGGGAGGGCGGGGAGGACCAGATATGACCCTGGGAGAGGGCGGGGGCAAAGTGAGGATTTGGGGGGGCAGACAGGGTGGGGGCAAAGTGAGGAGCTGGGGGGCTGGGCAGGGCAGGGCGGGAGACTGCCCTGGACACACACACCTGTAGCCAGAGCCCCTGCCTGGCCTGAGGGGTGTTCTTGGCCCTAGCCCTGCCCGGTCCGAGGTCACAGGCTGCTGCGCTCTCCTGTGCCCCTGGCTCTGTGTGGAGGGGAGGCCACACCCACAGAGGGAGGGGTTAAACCTGCCCTGTTCTGCGTGCAGCGCCATGGGCCCCTCCATCCCGCAGTTGCCCAGGAGGTCGTTGAGGCCTGAGCCCTGCCTCTCTAGGGCAGTGCCCAGGGCTGGAGTGGGCAGGGGGCGGGCGTGAGGGCCTGTGGGGCACAGAGGGAGGAAGCTTCCAGCTCCTGCTGTAGCCCCAGTGAGGGCACACGAGGGGTTCCATGGGAGCTCCCCAGGGCCTGTCCCTGGGAGCTCGGTGGGGGGGAACCTGGGGGGGAAGCACTCCTGGAACCTGAGGCTGCGCTGTCCCCCAGGAGTCGGCACGGTGGGCTCCTCGGCCCAGCACCGCCAGCCTGGCGTCGGTCCCCTGGCCCTGAGCTCAGAGGCGCGGCGGCAGCAGGGCCCCAGCCTCTCCCCACTATCTCCCATCACACAGGTGCGAGCATGCGGCGGTCTCCAGGGGGGTGTGGAACCCCAACACATGCCCCATGTTTTGCTTTTGTCACTGGAGTTTTCACGCCCACAAACGCAGCAGCTCAGGCCCCGTGCTCATGGGGGGCACAGCCGGCCCTGAGCTCCCGCAGGAGGGGCACCCTACACCCGGTCCTGTCCTCCCATGAAGCTGCCCCTGGGGAGGCGGGACAGGGCCTGGGAGCTGTGCACGCACCTCCGTCACGCCGCTGCCCCCACCCCCACCAGGGCTGGGACCTCTCCCTCCCTGGCCCAGGGCGACGTCCATCCAGTCTCCCCACATCTGAGCCTCAGTTTCCTCATCAGTGGACATCCCACCCTCACCAGGGGCAGGGTGTGCCTTTCTTTGTCTTCACTCGGGAGGGGTTCCAGATGTGTGCCCTGAGTCCCCCTTGCACTCCTGCCCCGTGCGCTCACGTGAGCTCCTCTCTGACACCCCCCATCCCCTCCCCCTGTGCCCACATCTCTCTACCCCCCTGTACCTCTCTCCCCCCCCCCCCGTGCCCTTCATCTCACCCCCCCGTGCCTCTCTCCCCCCAGGCCGTGGCCATGGACGCCCTGTCTCTGGAGCAGCAGCTGCCCTACGCCTTCTTTGCCCAGGCTGGGTCCCAGCCGCCCCCGCAACCCCAGCCCCCGCCACCGCCCCCCTCCGCCTCGCAGCAGCAGCCGCCCCCACAGGTGCACAGCAGGCTCCCCGGGCAGTTCCCCCAGGCCCAGCGCCCACCTGCTAGTGGGGGGCCCGCAGCCCCTGCCGCTCGCAGTCACAGCCCCTCCTCTCTCCTCAGTCCCCTGCGGACAGCCCTGGCCAGCCAGCCATGGGAATAGACCTGGCCTCGGTGAGCATGTTGGCCGGCGCGGGGAGGGGCGTGGATGTCTCGGGAGGGAGCTGAACCTCTTGTCCAGCCATGTACATGGCCCCCTGAACACAGCGAGGTTCCTGGCCTCAGACTCCACACAGGGCAGACCACCGGGGTGGGGCAGCTAAGCCCCCTCTGGCCTCCCCGGAGCTCAGGTTCCCTAGGGCGTAGGACCTTCAGCTCCTCCTGGCGGGGTATGGGGGGGCTCCCCTTTTCCCTGGGACAGGGTTGAAGACTGAGGTCGCAGACCCAGGCAGGCTCCAGGGGTCTCCTTCCCTGCAGAGTGGGGGGGGTCTGCTCAGCCCCCAGGAGCAGCAGGAGGTCCGGGCTCCGCGGGGCAAGGCCGCTCCGGGAGCCCCCCGACCCCTTGTCGCCCCAGGTGCCTCCGCTGCAGCAGTACCGCGCTGGCGCCGGCTCGCCGGCCAACCAGTCTCCCACCTCGCCCGTCTCCAACCAAGGCTTCTCCCCGGGGAGCTCCCCGCAGGTAAGGGACCCCCTTGCCCTCACTCCCCCATGTCTCCCCATCTTGCCCACTCCCTGGGGGATATCCCCCCGTCTGCCATGCCTGGCCTCTGCCCTGGCTGTAAGTCCCAGGTCCACCAAAGGGTAGGTCCTGCAGCCTGGGGGGCGGGGAGCTTGGCGGATGGCAGGTGGAGGGGACAGGGATGGGGGGAGACTGCCCTTGCCCTGGGCCTGGGTGCCCCTGACCAGCTGGCGAGCCCCAGCGCCCCTCCTCCTAACAGCTCAGCAAAGTCTTGAGTCCTCCCCAGGGTGTGGGGGGTATGGGACACGTCCACCAGACCCTCCCCTCGGCGGGAGAAGGGGCCCAGCCCCTGGCCAGAGCATCTTCACACTGAGAAGCTTCTAGAAGCGGTGCAGAGGGGGCGCCGGGCCGTCCCCAGCTCCTCGCCCTGGAGCCCGACCCTGGGACCTCCGAGGCTGGGGGATCCAGCTGTTGTTATCAGGGCCTGGGACCGGAGGCGTGGGGGTGATGGGCAGTCTCCATCCCCCACTGCACTGCTCTGGTTGGTCGTGTGGCAGGGCAGGGACACCCGGCACAGACCCCCAAAGTGGATGCTCGTCCTGTCTAGAGACACAGCCTCTGTCAGGCCGGTCTGCGCGTCTATGCCCCCATGGCGCACAGGAGGCAGCAGCTCTTTCCGGGAGACCACCGGGCAGGGGCCGGCTGAGGGGGCCGCGGGTTTGCCATCAGCCCCTGCGTGGGCTGTGGTCAGGCCACGTGGAGGTTCTTCTAGGGGAGAGTTGCGGGGCGGAGTGGCAGGACGCGTGGCTGATCCTCCCCCCCGCAGTAGAGGGGCATGGGTCCGCAACCTGTGGGCAGGGGGGGGCTGGAACGTGGGGGGCCTCTGGAGGGGGGCAGGAGCCACGCGGTGGGGTGGGGCCATGGCGGTGTGGGGCGGCCTCCCGGGCCCTCTCTGGGTCTGGTGGTCCCTGTGTGGCCCCTTCACCCTCTCCCAGGCCCAGCCCTGAATGTCCCTGACACCCTGCTGCAGATAGCACGTGGGGAGTTAAACGTCTGATTCGCGGCACCTCTCTTCACCCGACGTGCCCAAAATCCAGGGTGGAGAAGGGCTGCTCCCCAAGGGCTGGCCATGGGCAGCAGTGGTCATCCTGGGTGCAGGCACTCTCCAGCCTTCAGTGGCCCATCCTGTGTCCCAGGCTGCCTCACAGCCCCTCTCTCCTGTCTGCAGCACTCTTCCACCCTGGGCAGTGTCTTTGGGGACTCCTACTACGAGCAGCAGATGGCAGCCCGGCAGGCCAATGCCCTGTCCCAGCAGGTGAGCGGCACCTGTGCGTTGGGGGTCACCTGTTCCGGGGGGTGCGTGGTTAGGGCGCCTGCACTACCTCCAGTGGGGGGGGGCAGGGACAGGGCAAGGCTGTCCAGGCGCCTGGATGTCCGCCTAGCACATGGATAGTTTGGCATGGGGGCTGGGTGGAGGGTGTGTGGACACGGGAGTGCTGGCCGCTGTCCCAGCCTGGAGCAGGTCCCTCGTTCCCTCATCCACCCACCCGCTCACCTGTCTGCCCAGCAAACCATGATGGGGGTGGGGCCACGGGTGGGCACTGGGTGACGGCCTGGCCCCTCGCAGCTGGAGCAGTTCAACATGCTGGAGAGCGCCCTCGGCTCCAGCGGCCTCTACAGTCCAGGCTCGACGCTCAGCTACTCGCAGGCTGCCACCTTGGGCCTCGCGGGCAGCCCCGGGCGCCTGGCGGATACGCAGCCGCTGGCCTTCTCCAGCCACGGCAGCATCCCCAACATCATCCTCACAGGTGCACGGGGCGGGGTCGCTGTGCAGGAGGGGCAGGGGCTGTGGGGGATGGGGGACTCTGTGGACGGGGGGGAAGGCCGCAGAGGGTTTGGGGCTGTGGTGGGTCTGCAGGAGCTCCGGAGAGCAGTGGGGGGCCTGGTGGCTGTCCCATCCTCAGCACAGGCCCCAGTGCTAGGTGGACACCTCCACCCTGAACATCTCTGCCCCTGACCAGTGTCTGTCTGATGCCCACTGCCCCAGGGAAATAGCATGGGCCCCGGGCATCTTGCCCCACAGGGGTGGCCCCTTCCCCTTCCCCTCAGGGGCACTGGGCTGCACAGAGGGACCAGCCCTTGCCCTATGTCTGCTGTGGGTGCCATGGGCTGTGACCCCGGGGTCCTGGCTGGTGTGTAGCCATTGACATGCTGTGACAAGCATGCCCAGAGACCTGGGCACAACGGGCTGGAGCCAGCTGGGAGAACAGGGAGGCTTTGGGGCCACAGCCTGTGCGGGCCTCGAGGCCGGGTGCCTCAGAGGCTTCTTTGAAGAAAGCAAGTCCCTTATCAGGCAGAGCTGCTGTGAGCCGAGGGGAGCCACCCTAACCCCACCCCCCACACCAGGCCAGATCCTGTCCCCACCCACCCCATCTCCAACACCTGGAGCTTTTCCGCTCTGGGGATGTAGCTCCAGCCTCGACCCCCTGAGAAAGAACCAGGCCAGTGTGATTGTCCCAGAAACCCACAGGCAGAGGCTTCGTACTTCACAGGTCAGGACATGAGGCACAGTCACCCTCCCGGAAAGGAGGAAGCCGGGCACAAAGCCCACGTCTCTGTGGCTCGGAGCCCCTCCCAGGAGAGGCCTGCAGACCCCCATGGTGGTGCAGGAGCGCCCCATACGCGGCAGTGTTCCCCAGGAGGTGGCAGTCAGCCTGGGGCTGCACTGGCCAGACCCATGGGGCTCCCCTGAGACACACCAAGAGGGTGGGTGCAGGGCCCGGCTGAGCCACGCCTGTTGTCCCCCATCCCCAGTGACCGGAGAGTCCCCGCCCAGCCTCTCAAAAGAACTGACCAGCACGCTGGCCGGGGTTGGCGTCGGCGATGTGCCCTTTGATGCCGACCCCCAGTTTCCGTTGGACGAGCTGAAGATCGACCCCCTGACCCTGGACGGACTGCACATGCTGAACGACCCTGACATGGTCCTGGCCGACCCGGCCACGGAGGACACGTTCCGCCTGGACCGCCTCTGAGTGGGCGCTGGCCCTGCCCGCCCCACTGCGGCCGAGCTTGTACCCTGAGCTTGCAGCCTCGCCCAGCGCCCCTGCCGCGCGGCCCCCGCCTGCGCCCCTGCCCCCCGAGGTTCCAGGCGCCGTGCCGGGCGGGTGCCGGTGCGCCTCGTCTGCCGTCCAGCTCTCACTGCCTTCCCTCGCCCCCGCGCTGCCCGCCGCCGGCCCGGTGGTCTGCTGAGAGCCAGAAGGCGTCGGGAGGACGGGAAGGATGGAGCTCGAAATAAACACCGTCCCGCCGGCTGTCTGGGCGTTCTGCGCGCACGGGGACGGCTGCGCGGCTGTGGGGTCGGTGTGGCCGGGGCGCAGCAGCTGTTGACCACCGAAGCAGCGCTGCCCTCGGGGCTCTCGCCCACAGCGGGTGACCCTGGGATTCTTACACTTTTCCCTTTTTTACTCCAGCGCTGCCTGAAGCACGGTGCCCACCGCGGTGGTTAACGCGTCCTGTTGAAGGCACTGAGGGGCGTGGGTGGGCTGTTTTGTTGTGTTCTGTGTTTTTTTAAACTTCCTCCTGGTCCGTATTTAAACTTCGGTTGTAGACGAGTAGCCGAAACCCCCGCGACACGCACCGCAGCATGCTCCGCCCGGAAGGCTTGCGCTCTCTTACTTTCTGAACTAACTGGAAGTGTATGACGCCGCGCAGCTCTGAGCCCAGTGCTCGCCCCGCAGAGCCCTCCCACACGCACACAGCGGAGGGATCCGGCGCCTCTGCTTGGGGTTGGGGGCCTGGGCGTGTGCCCTAGGTTTCCGCTGACCCCGACCCCACCCTGGCCCCCCACGCATGCAGACGCTCCAGCCGGGGTCCCCACCCTACCGTGCAGGCCAGTGCACCCCTCTCCGGGGCCAAGTCCTTTTCCGTGGCCCCCCAGTTCCATCATCGGGGCGCAGCGTGCACGTGTCCTGGCAGGTTTCCAGGTGCTTCCCGACGCGGCTCCGGAGGGGGGTTGGGTGCGTGTGTGGGCTCCTCTTGGCCCCTGTACTCCAGGCCCGCCGGTCCGTGCCTGCCTGCCTCCCTCAGGCTGCACCTCGATGCTCCTGCTCGCAGCATGGGCGCCTGGGGCAGTGTGGTCACCACCTCTTGGGGGTTCCCAGGCAGCCTTGCCCCCCCCTGCATTCCCAGCGACACTTTTGGGGCCCACACGTTTCCTGTTCCCGTGGCCAGGACGGAATGGGTTGTTGTCGCTGTTATTTTTTAATTTTATTTTTAAAGAATACCGCATAACAGTACACGGGCGAGTCTGGTTCTCACGAGACTCGTACGTGGGACTTTTTACTAAATGGCCTTAAAACGAGGACGAGCTACGCCTGGGGCGCCGCCCATGGGGCTGTGAGGACATGTGTGGGCACAAGGGTCCCCATGGGACCTGCTCTTGCGCATCGGCGTCAAGCCCCAGGGAAGTAGCTGGGGCCCAGCAGTGGGCAGGGTCCCCACCATGGCCCGGGTGTGCTGGGCAGAGGGGGTGTCTCGGTCTCTGCTTTTTTTGTCCGGGGCTCCTGAGCTGCCGAGGCCACCCGAGTTAGAGCAGCTTCTGGGGCTGGGCCCTTCAGTTTGCATGTGGGCGTCTGATTTCCCATGGACTGCGTGGTGGGCGCCCCGGCCAGGGCCTGCCCTGTTTCTGTGGGTGGGGCCCAGACACCCAAGAGGCCGCCTCACTGAACCTTTGCCCAAGGCCTGGTTCTGCCCCCTTTTCCACCCCTACAGGGGGAGCCCGACAAGCGCTATTTGTGGTGCACCCTTGGCTCCTCCTCTCCTTGCATGCCCCGCCCCTTGACACTGGTGTGGGGCTCAGAGACCCCTTGATGGGAGGTGCAGGGGGGCAAGTTAGCGCTCAGCAGAATTTAGGGGCACCCAGGCCACTCGGTGAGAGGCCCCCCCCCCCAGGGGTGAGCATGCACGGGGAGGGTGCATCTGGCAGTGGGGGTAGGGTCTCGGCCTTCCACCCTGTGCCCACCTGCCTGCCCAGCACAGGTGAGGGGCTCCCTGCCTCGGACACTCAGCCACTTGGAGGCCCTCCAGCCCCATCCTGACCCTCCAGGCTGGCCGAGTGCATCTGTCTTGCCGGGAGCAGGCCACAGCATGGACTCGGGTGGGCTCTGGGGCCTGGCACGCTGAGGGTGGGGCAGGAGGGACCTGTGTCCAGCGTCTCAGGACTGCTGCCTCCTCTGCCGTCACAGGCTGTTCTGTGGTTCCCAGTGCCCTGGGGCCTCCAGGAGTGAGGGACAACTGGGGACATGTCCACCCCCAACCCCCACATTTCAGGGGACCCGTGGCACATTCAGGCACGTTATCCAGCCGCCAGCCTGGAGCACCTGACCCCTTTTGTGTTTCTGGGAAGGCTGGGCACCCTGCTGTGTGGATAGGGGGTCCTTGTGTGGGGACAGGACAGTCGGGGCCCCAAATGGCAGGGCAGTGGGCCCGGTGGAGCCGCTCTGGAGCCCTGGGGTGCAGGGACAGGCTCTGCGGAGCCCAGGCCTCACTTTCCCTAGCCTGGGCTCAGACGACCCCACTGGGGCTCCCTGTGCTGTCCCGAGCATGTGTGGCTCCCTCTGCCTCCAGGTAGACCCCCTGTGGGCCCCGGATGTGTGGCGCCTGTGGGGCTCCACATCCCATTTCGTGCGGCCAGGGTGCAGCGTGGCCTTTGGCGCTGGCCCCGAGTCCCCCAGCAGGCGCCTGCCCTGGGGCCAGTGGCCCCTCCGATATATGCAAACCCGACTCGCATGCACGCGCCGATGTGGACGTCCGTGGGCTGTGCGTGGGGGCCCCGCGGGGACGCGGTGGGGGGCCCTGGGGGGGGTCTCGCGGATGCTTTTGTCTTTTTACCTTTGCATTCTTTGTAATGAAAACGTAATAAAACCCAATGTTTTCGTCTCTGCGTCTTCCCCTTCTTCAGATTCCCCTCCTCCCTTTCAGGGGACACACGAGCAAGGTGGGGTCTTGCCGTGGTCACCCCTTGCTGAGCCTCGGCTCAGCCCCCAGATCCATCCCCCAGATTCAGGGCTGCCCTAGACCACAGGAAGTGGGGGCACCCCAAATCGGCCCAGAGACCCCATCAGGCTGCCAGGATCTGGAGCCACCGTTGTAGGGGTGAGGGTCCAGGCCACTGTCTCTAGCACCCCTCGATTTGGGGGTCCCTACCTGCCTCCAGCCCTCCCCATCACCCCCCCACAGCAGACGTCACAGACAGCAGTTCCCACAGACGCTTTATTTTATCCTCCTGAAGCCCCTCTCGCTTCCTTCGCCCCTGGGAGGCACGATCGCCTTCCCCCAGGAGGCCCCGAGTCTGGACCCTCGGCTCACCGCACCTTATAGTCCTCGGGGATGGTGTCTGCAGGGAACGGAGGCCGGGGGCTGGCACAGAAGTTCCCAGCCCACCTGGCCCCACGCCCTCGTATCCCTAGCCCACCCACCCCCAGGCCTTGGCCCCCCCATCCTGCCCCCCTGCACCCCTGGCCCCCTACCGTTGCAGCGGTAGCGCAGGTTGGCCCAGATGATGTTCTCCTGGGAGAAGCAGAAGACGCCGAGGCGGCCTCCCCGCATGGTCGTATCCAGGACCACGTTGCTGTCGGCCACCAGCTCGGGGCCCTCATAGAAGCGCACCCTGCATGTGGGGCCGGTAAGGGGGTGCTGGGCGAGCCCCGATCCACCTGGGGGCACACCCCAGCCCCGGGGTCACCACCGGAATCAGGATCCCCAACGGCTTCTGTCTCCCCATGCCCGGCCCACCTGATGTAGCCCACTTGTGGCCGGTGCTGCAGGAACCAGCGGTAGGAGGTCCGGTCCTTCCAGCCCACGTTGCGAGGGTCCTTCCACAGCAGCCGCACCTGCGACGCCGTGTCCCCCGTGTGCCACAGCGCGTTCCGCAGCTGCTCCCCGGGGCCTGTGGACGACTTCACCACCTGCCACGGGGGGGCGGGCGGGTTTGGCAGCCACGCTGGGTGGGTTGGGGGGGGCCACAGGGGCTCGTGGGTGGGCCAGGGGCGCACTGGAGGTTTAGGGTCTGCCAAGAAGGTGTGCGCGTCTGTGCACAGCTGGGGGACTGCGGGGCCCAGCCTCAGAAGGTGGGGGCGGGTGACGGCCGTGGGGGTGGGCACCTTGAGCTGGATGCCAGGCTCGGCCACAGCGCGGAAGGGGTTCGCCTGCCAGTACGTCTGCTCCATCTGCTTCCACATGACCACGTAGAAGCTGGCACTGTCCTGGTAGCCGAAGATGAAGCCCGCGTAGTCGTCGTCCGTGACCGTGTTCACGTGAAACGTGCCCTCGAAATCCACGCCGTTGAAGGCGGTGTACCCTGAAGGGCGGCCGCAAGGGGCTGGGACCCCCAGCCTCCAGAGGAGAGGAGCCCGCCCCGCCCCCGATTGCCAGGCCCCGCCCCCATGCCGCCAGGCCCCGCCCCTGCCCCAACAGGCCTCACTCCGTTTGGCCCCACCCCTGACTCAGCAGGCCTCACCCCGTCTGGCCCCGCCCCAGCCTCACCTCCATCTGGCCTTGCCCCCACACCGCCAGGCCCCGCCTCTGCCCCACCAGGCCTCACCCCGTCTGGCCCTGCCCCCACTTTGCAGGCCCCACCCCTGCCCCACCTGGCCTCGCCCCACACCGCCAGGCCCCGCCCCTGCCCCACCAGGCTTCATCCGTCTGGCCCCGCCCCCACACAGCCAGCTGTCCCCCGCACCCGGCACCCACCCCGGTCTCACCCACGGCCAGGCCCGGGTCGCTGTTCATGGTCTGCACAATCTCCATCCCCTAATGAGGCCGTGAGGGGAAGGGGGTCAGGCCATGCCAACCCCCCATGCCCATGGAGGGCGCTGCCCATGCCCGCCCCCCAGGCGGCGCCCCCTTCCCCACCTGGTTGAGAACCACCCAGTTGGGGTCAATCTGCGCGTCGCCCTCCGGGTCCAGGACGACCGTCTGGAAGGCCCGGAAGTCGGTAAGGGTGACCTCAGCATTTTCGGGGCACACGTCGATCTTGTCCACCACCTTGTCTGCGTCGAAGTCGCCCTGGCACGCGTCGCCCACGCCATCCCCTGGGAGGATGCGGAGATGCTTCGGCTCAGCGCCAGGCCCCGCCCACCGGCCCGGCCCCAGACCGGCCCGCCCGCCGGCTCCCGGCCCTACTGTCCAGGTCCTCCTGGCCCGGGTTGGGCACTAATCGGCAATTGTCCCGATGGTCAGGAACTCCGTCGCCGTCATCATCATCGTCGCAGGCATCGCCCTGCCCGTCCCGGTCGGTGTCCTGCTGGGCACTATTGGGCACCTCGGGGCAGTTGTCCTGTGAGTCCTGGTGCCCATCACCGTCCCTAGGGTGGCAGGGACGCGTCAGGGCCGAGGGCCCCCTCCGCTGCCCTACCTGGGGAGCCCCAACCAGGCGCAGCCTGGCACTGGGCTCGGCTCCCGCCCCAGTCCCTCCCCACCCCAGGCTCCCCTCCCCGCACCCCCAGGACCCCTTACTGGTCCTGGTCACTGTCACAAGCGTCCCCCACGGAGTCCTGGTCCGCATCCCCCTGCAATGGGGCGGGTGGGAGTGCGGAGGCCGCTGTCAGGGCGCAGCCTTAGAAGCCGACCGCAGGCTCCAGCCACCCGGGACGGCGCCCCCAGCTGTTCGGACCCCTGCGTTTGTCTGGGGCGATTGGTCACTTGGCCCTGCTGCGGCCACGCCTCACCTGGTCTGGGTTGCTCTTCTGGGGACAGTTGTCACAGGCATCCCCTATGCCGTCGCTGTCGCTGTCCTTCTGGTCAGAGTTGGGCACTTTGGGGCAGTTGTCCACCGGGTTGCGGATCCCTGGGGGAGAGGGGACAGGCCGGGCTGGGGTGAGTAGGGCAGAGCCAAGTCTAACGGAGGAGCCTAGGTCCCCACCTCAGGGGAACATCCAAGCAGAGAGAGTGGGTCCGGCTCCCCTTATTCCAGGGGCTGCTCAGCTGGGCTCCCAGCGCCGCTGAAACGGGCCAGGCCCTGCCCCCGGGTCTAGCCCCGCCCACGGAACAGGTCTACAGGTCACGCCCCGTCCTTGAGCCTAAGTCGGGCCCCAGGCTAGCCCGAGTCTGGCCCCGCCCCCGGAGCCAGCAGGCCCCGCCCCTTGCTATCCCCACCCCTGGAGCAGGCAGGCCCCGCCCCCGGCCCGCAAGCTCACGGTCGCCGTCGATGTCGTCGTCGCAGGCGTCCCCGCGGCCGTCCCGGTCCGTGTCCTTCTGGTCGTCATTCTTCTTGGACCGGCAGTTGTCGCACGCGTCGCCCCACTTGTCGCCGTCCGTGTTGCGCTGGTCCGCGTTCCGCACCAGCGGGCAGTTATCCTGGGGCCGCGGGCGACAGGGAGAGGGTCAGTCCGGCGGGCCCCACCCCGCGTCCCTCGGAGGGCCCGCGCCTGCCCCCCGCCAGGCCCCGCCCGGGCCCCACCTCCTCGTTGCGGACCCCGTCCCCGTCCGCGTCCGGGTCGCAGGCGTCACCGATGCCGTCGCGGTCCACGTCCTCCTGGCCTGAGTTGGGCACCGTCACGCAGTTGTCCTGCGGGCGTGGGCAGCCGTGTGTGGGCGTGATCCGCGGGAGCCCCTCCCGTCGGTAGGCCACGCCCCCACGGCCCAAGCCCCGCCCACCTTGCGGCACTGGCGCTCCGGGCAGCGCAGCTTCTCGTCCGGGAAGCCGTCCAGGTCCGTGTCGCGGCCGCACAGGAGCCCGTTGCCGGCCCAGCCGACGGCGCACTGCGAGCGGAGATGCTGACTGACGGGGCGCGGCCGCCGGGACCCGGCCCCCCACCCCCGGCCCCTCCCCGCCGCCCTCTCGGCCCCGCGGCGCCCCCCGCCTCACTCACCACGCACGACCGCGAGCCGTCGCGCTCCAGGACGCAGTCGGCCTTCTCGTGGCACGGGCTGGGCGAGCCGTCCGGGCAGAAGCGCTGCGCGCGCCGCTGGCAACCCGACGCCTGATCGCCCACGAAGCCGGGCTTGCAGGGGCCGCACTGGAAGGAGCCCTGCGCCCGGCCCGGGACAGTCAGCGCCGAGCCGCGGGCACCCCGCGCCCGCCCTGCTCTCGACCCTCCGCGCTGCGTCCCGCGGGCCTCACCCGGGTGTTAGTGCAGACGGAGTTGGGGACGCAGTTATGCTGCCCGGTCTCACACTCGTTAATGTCTGTGCACACCTGGGGAGGGGCGCAGAGGTCCCGGCATTGGCCCCGTCCCTCCCTCCCACCGCGCCCCCGACTCCCCCACCCTGCCGCCGGGCCGTGTTCCCCGCTGGAGCGAGCAGGGGAAAGGCCCCCAGGCTGGAGGACGTGCTTATTCCGGGGGGACGGAGGATGTGGCACCCCTAGGAGCTTAGCAGCCCCCCAGGGCCCTCACCTGTTTGTTGGCCTTGGCGAAGGCCAGGCCCACGCCCCCGTGGGCGGGGCCGCTGTAGCCAGGCGGGCAGGGCTCGCAGCGGAAGCCAGGACTGGTGTTCACGCAGCGGACGCGGGGGAAGCAGGGGTTGGCGTCGCACTGGTAACCGAGGGCGCAGGAGCGGCTGGTCAGGGGCGCCGAGAGCGTGGCGGGGGTCCGGATTTGGACTCGGAGGGATCATGGGTGGTCAGCCCCGGCTTGCGGGGAGCGAGGGGCTCCAGGTGGGCAGAGGAAGCTTTGCCTTGACGGGGGGCGGGGGCGCGCCTGGAGGGGGCTGTTCGGGGACCCGGGGGGCTGGACCCGGTGCTCACGGGCAGGCAAAGCGGCTGTGGGGCGGGCGTCCCCGGAGGAAGGGGGCAGGGGCCTTCGAGGCGGACGAACCCGACGGTGGCGGGGGTTGTCGGGACGGGCAGACCCCGGGGGCGAGGGCGGGCGTTGGGATGGAGCCCCCCCTGCGGCGGGGGGATCGTCGGGGTGGGCGTTCCTGGCGGTGCTGGGGGTCGTCAGGGCGGGCGACCCGGGGGGTGCAGAGGGGCGTCGGGGTGGGCGCCCCGCGGAGGTGGGGGCGTCGTTGGGCCCGGGGCCCCCGGGGCGGGAGGGAGTCGTCGGGGTGGTGGGGGCTGGGCGGGCGGGGGGCGCACCTCATCGATGTCCGCGCAGTGCGAGCCGTTGCCCGAGAAGCCGGCGGGGCAGGGGCCGCAGCGCGCGCCCTCGGCCGTCTCGGTGCAGACCACGCCGGGGAAGCAGAAGCCCGGCGAGCAGCCGGGCAGCGGCCGCGTGTGGATGCCCGAGGCGTGCGCCGACTGCAGCCCTGCGCGGGCCCAACTCTCAGCCCGCGCCCCGCCCCCCCGCTCTGCGCCCCTCCCTCCTGCCCCGCGCCCATCCCCTCCCCCATCCGTCCCACCACCTCCCGCTCTCCCGCACTGTCTGTCTCGGCTCCTGGTTACGGCGCCCCAGCCCCCAGTCCCGCCGCGCTCACCGCACGCGCTGCACTCCAGCACGGTGTTCTTCAGGAAGGTGATCTCCTTGACCTGCGGGCGCCGCGGGGGTGTGGTCGGCCGGGGCCCATTGCCCGGCCACTACCACCCCCCGTGCCCCCCCGCCCCCTCTCCACCGCTCCCCCGCCCCTTCCCCACCCCCTGCCCCCCTACGCGCTCCTCCTGCCACTCGGGCCCCCCTGGCTCCCGCCCCCTCGCGCCGACCCCTTCCCCGCCCCGGGACCCCGCCCCCTTCTCCGTGCCCCCCTTCCCCGCCCGCCGCCGACCCCGCACCTGCTGCCGCAGCAGCTCCCGCACGTCCCGCAGCGCCGAGTTGGTTTCCTGGAGCTCGCGCAGCATCTGCGGGGCCAAGTCTGCGCCTGCTGCGACAGGGGGCGATGGCGAGGCCATGGGGCCCCTCTCCCGTCCCCGCCGCCTGCCTTCTCCTCCCCAGACGCCCCGGCCATCAGCCCTTGAGCCTCCAGGAGCCGCGACCCCCGGCCTCCCACGGTCGCCCGAAAGCCCCTTACCCAGCGGGTTCTGTCCCTGGCCCGCCGCGCCGAGGGCGCCCAAGGCGAGCAGGAAAACGCAGACGGCGGCGGGGTCCATGGCGGCGGCGGCGGCGCTCTTCTGCCCACGAGGCCCGCGGGGCCTATTTATCAAGGCGGCGGCGGCCCGGCCGGCCCATGGCGAAGCCCTGCCCAGCCGCAAGGTAAACAGGCGGGCGGTGGCCCCAGCTGGCCTCTGCCCGAGGCCCCGCCCGGTCTGCCCGCAGAGGCCGCCTGCCCCCGTCCCCACGAATCACGCAGGGAAACTGAGTCAGGGAACCTGCGGAGGGACGGGGCGGGGGGGGGGGGGGGGCGGGGCTGGGACGGTGTCAGGCGGAATCATCACACGCTGCGCCCCCTCCATCATTCATTTATTCCTTGGGTGCCTGCTGATTGCCCGGCCAGGGACACAGATGAGAAGGAGTGTTTGTACTTGGGGAAACTGAGTCACGACCGGCTCAGTAAAGAGCCCGCATCTCCGGGTTAGGAAGACAATCCTTCCATTCCCTCTTCACTTGCTTCAAAATGGCTATATGACATCCGCCAGCCTGTTTCCCCCACTGTGCAATGGGGGAGACAGGGATGGTTGCTAACCACAATCATTGTTAGAGGGAAATGAGGCCCATGGGCCCACCCTGGGCCCCCCATCCAAGGATGGCAGGCGAGGGCCTCCCCCCACCGCAGCCCTTCCCCCTCCCTGAGGTTGGGGGTGCAGGGGCCCCCCATGCTGGGCCTCCCAGTTTCAGCCTGTGCAGTGGGGTGTGCATGCTTCAGTGCCCCACTGGGGGAGGCCACCCTTCCAGACAGGACCAAGTTCAAGGGCCCCTGGGGTGGGGGGCTCTGCCACCGAGGCCGCGCTAATACCTTCCGTGCGCGGTTCCAGCTGCTGTGGGAACAGCCTGTAATAAAAATAAAACTGCAAATCGGAATGTCGCCCCACCCTGCGGCCCTTTGGAGCTCCTAAAAAACACCTCCTGGGCTCCCAGACTGGGTTAACCCTCTCCACTCCCGCCCCCCGGGGCTCATGCCCTCTGTCCTGTAGACGGGGAATCTGAGCCAGAGAGAGGAAGGGACTGGCTTAAAGCCGCTACACAACGGGTGCAGGGGCTGGGGGAGAAGGAGAGCTGGGGTTATGGCCAGATCTGAACTCGGGGAGCAAGCAGAGAAGTCAAGGAGGGCTTCCTGGAGGAGGCGGAACAGAGCCGGCTCAGCAGCGGGAGGAGGGGCAGTTCTGGCAAAGGGGCGCATGTGGCCAAAACTTGGAGTGGGGATGTTTCAGACACATTCATTTATTCCACAAACACGGACAAGACACAGATTATGTATCATGGCCAACACTGGGTGCTGGGGACACAGCATGGACAGGCAGACCCCTCCCCCAGCCAGGCCCCTCCCTCAGTCTTGGGGAATGGGGGAGGCGGGGCATTAAGGGGGTCCTACAGGCAGCAGGGGGAGGCACCTGATCCAGCCCAGGGGCTTCTCAGAGGAGGGGGGACCCAAACGAGGACACAACCAGGCATGAGGGGGTGGAAGGGTGTTCTGGGCAAAGGGAACAGCAAAAGCAAAAGCCCTGGGGCAGAATGAGCTGCAGGGGCTGAAAATGGTCAGGGCAGCAAGTTCTCAGGGTTCAGTGACAGCGGGGGAGAGGTGGCCGAGGCCTGGGATGTCTCCCGAGGGCGGCAGCGTTTCCAGCACAGCTCAGAGCTGCCTGTGGCCGGGCCGCGCGTTCACCTCCTGTTTTCTTTGGCGACCCAGCACCTAGGGGCTGGAATTCCTGGGAAGACCTGGGCTCTGGGCAGGGGCTGCTGGCGTGTGGCTCATGCAGCCACGACGGGAGCACATGGAGGCCAGCCCCAGCCACAGGCCCGCCCAGGGCTGGGGCTGGACTCAGGTGGCCCCCTCCGTGGCCAGGCCAGGAGGGGGTGGGGGCGCAGAGGGGGTGCAGGAAAGGGTATCACAGGCAGAGGGTGTCCCAGTTTGCCAGGCACACCCGGTAAGCAGCAGTCCTGGTTTTAGGGTCCTGTCTCCTGGGCTCCGCCTCCCATACCCCCTCCCTCCTTCCAGGCCCAGATCTAATGCCCTCTCCAGGAAGCCCTCCCAGATTCCATCCAGGGGCCCAGAGGATTGCCCCCCAGCAGAGTTCCCTGGCAGAAAAGGCTGGGACAGGGGCACACTCCAGCCACGCCCGACAGCCCGCTCGGCACCCCCGCCCCAGAGGTTGGAACTGTCCGTGTTCTGCTCTGTCCTCCAGCCTGGGGGTGGCAGGGGCCCCGCAGGGGGAGGGCTGAGGGGGGTTGCCAGGAGGTGATTGTTGCTTCACGCCTGTACCGTGTTTGCTAATACAGCCCTGGGTCCAGGGCCTTACCCGGCCTGAGGGTGACACCCAGGCTGCGGGAGGGTGGGGCGTCAGCAGGACCCTGGCCCGTGGCGCAGGCAGGGTGTGGCACAGCCTCGGGCTTACCTCCAGCACAGATGTCCTGCCCCTAGCCCAGGCTCAGAGAGGGTTGTGGCCAGCCTGAGGCCACACAGTGTGGCCCATGACCCCCCACAGAGGGGCAGAGGGATGCCCCCGCCCAGCGGTGACCCCCTGCCCCAGCCCGGCCCCCGCCTCCCCTGGTGAATCCACAGGGAAAGTCAGGGCGCAGCAGCCGCGGGCCTGGGAAGGGGAAGCCCTGAGGGTCGCAGTTGGGCGAGACCCCCTGAGGTGCTGGGGACCCTGGTCGTCCAGCCGCTTCTCTGCCTGGTCACAGGCTCCTGTGGCGACAGTGAAGGAAGAACCAACGACAAATGTCACGGCTGCGAGGTCTGGGCAAGTGTGGCGGGAGCCCCTGCCCCCCGGCTTCCTGGGGTGCCCGGGACCGAGGCAGCAGCTGACCTCCGGGCTCGGCTTCCTGTTTGTCTCTCCTCTTTCTCTTTCCTTCCTTCTTTTATTTCACCGCCTTCCAAAGCCCGTGGTCCCGAGGCACCGGATGGGAATTCACCGCACAGGCTTCAGTGGGTTCAGGTTTGTGAAAAAGAAACGACACCCCCTCCCTCCCTGGGCCCGGACCTCTGTCGCCAGGACACGATTTGCAGGAGTAATTGCGGTGGAAGGTGCGGTGCCCCCACCAGGTCCCCGGGTGAGAGCGGGTCCAGCCTGGGGCTGCCCTCCTGGGGCCCGGCTGGGGCCTGGGGACAGTCTGTTCTCGCTGCCTCCCCCGTCTCTCCTTCCCCCTGTCTCTCACTCTCTCCCTCCCCTTCTCCCCTCTCTCATTCTTTCCCTCTCCTTCCTCCTCTCCCCCCCTCACTGTCCCCCTCCCCACCAGCGCCATGACAAATGGAGGTGCCCACTGTTTTGCGTGCTGTTTGGTGCAGCCGGAGGGGCCCTGCCAGGAGGACGAGCTGAGGATGGGCCCGCACCCCCCACCCAGGCCCCCGGGAGCCCTGAGGGGCAGGCAGCCCCCAGGAGGCACCGCTGCAGGAGAGGCCCCACCCAGGCCACGTGGGGAGGGGCAGGGGAGTGGCCAGTGGGGGGCCGGAGCCTGCTGACAGGAGGCCCTTGTTCAGGCCAGTGAGGCGGGGATGGGGGGGTTGGGGGGGTGGCGCCTGGTGTTTACCCACTGGCTGCTTTTTTTTTCAGGAAGGGGGGCATGGGCTAGGAGGGGCGGCCGCACAAGCTTCATCTGCTTAACTGTCGGGTCCCTGCCACCCGGAATTTGGCCATGGGATGGGGGAGGGCTGCCGGGGGGAAGGGCTGGGCCGGAGGGCTGAGGGCCGAGGGGTGGAGGGCTGGGTTGGGGCGGGGTGGGGTGGGGTGCTGGAGCTCAGATCTGGCCAGCACTTCCAGCCTCTGGGATCGCGGCCGGGCAGGGTCTGTGCCCCTCCCAGCCCTTGCGGCCCCATGCCCCCTCTCCCACTGCAATGCAACCCACCCCGGCCTCCCCTGGACCCTGAGCTCCCCCCATCGCAGCTCTGCCCACCCCATGGGGGTAGCACGGCTGCCTCCAACAGACCGAGCCCCACTGTCCTTTCCTACCAGGTCCCATCACGGAGCACACAGTGGGAGTCAGTGGGTGGATGTGTGGACGGGTGTGCCCCCCCAGGAGTCTCCCTGGCTGCTGGCCACACCTACTCAGGTCACAGCGGGAGGCTGATGAGAGAAGGAGGCGAGGCCCATCCTAGGTTATTTGGAGCATTCTAGCTCTGCCGGCGAGGATGAGAGGTTCCAGGGCCTGCACCAGTCCCCAGGCCTTCCTCTCTGTCCCGCACACCCCCAGGCTTCCTCCTGCCCGAGGGCCTTTGCACAGGCCTTGCCCCCACCTGGAACCCTCTTGCCTGGCTGACCCACCCTTGCCCTAACTTAACGTTCACCCCCTCAGACTGCGGGTCCCCTCCCATCCCCAAAGGAGGCCTAGGCGTTTAACCCCACAGGCTCCTGGCCACTCTGGGAGGCAGCTGCAAGGGGAGCTCAGGAGGCTGGGGACACATGGGGCTGAGGGGCACGGCTGCTGGCAGCCCACCAGGGCCCTTGCCCCATGACGCTTCCCGTCCGTATTGCTTCTGCGCTGGGGTGAGCAGCCTTCCCTAAGGAGTGACAGAGCCACAGAGCCGCGGGAGCAGGGAGCCACGGAGCTAGGGCATCCTGGAGCCACGGGAGCCGGATAATGGTGTCACAAACACACATCCAGGGCCAATGAGCCCTACAGCAACAGACCCAGAAATGCAGGAAGCGAAGCTGCCACCTGTCAGTGGACCAGACAGAGCCCAGCACTGCTCCACCCCATCTCTGAGGGCACCAGAGACCCCTGGGAGCCACAGGGGGCTGCTTCTCTCTGTCTGGGACCAGGTTTGCTGAGGCTTGAGAGCCCAGTGCCGGGGGACAGTGCCAGCCTCCGGCCAGGCATGCTGAGGCGCCGCGTGCTCGCAGCAAGTGAAACAGTTTTTCTTCCTCTCTGAGCCAACAGCAACCAGCGCAATGGGGAGGCCCATGCCCGCCGCGGCCTGTCCAGGCAAGGGGAGCCAGCTGTGGGGCCTGGCTACGCCCCCCCGCCCCCTGTGCAACCACCACCCTCCTGCCTGCGTCCGTGCCAAGATCTGCAGCTGTGCCCAAGAGCAGCAGCAGCCTTTGGATTTCACAAGCCAGCCCGTTTTAGAGAAGGGAAACTGAGGCCCAGAGACAGTGCCCACCTGCCCCAGAGCACATGGGTGCAGAGCTGAGATTCAAACCCTGAACTGTCAGGGGCCGAACAGGAGCTGTAGGGCCCAGCCAGGTTCCTCCCGGGGCTCCCGGGAGCCCATCCAGCCTTGGCATGCACAGCCATGGGTACGACGAGCTCCTACCACCTCCACCTGTCTCTGTGCTCATGACCTCCCATTCCCAGGGCTGGGGGGAAGGACGGGGCACAGTAAGTCTGCCCCAAACGGGGCCTGGCAGGGGAGACCCGGCCTGGCTCCTGATCCCCAAGCCTTCTCACAGATGGGAAAGCGGAGGTCCTGGGCTGAGGCAGCTGCTTCTCTTGTGAATCCCTGGAAAGACCCAGATAGAGCTCCCTTCAGGCGTGGCTAGATCCAGAACCCCAAGCAGTGCCTCAGCTCAGCTGTCCCCACCTCGTCCTTCTTCCATATCACAGGATATTTACCATTTTCACCATTTTTAAGCAAACAATTCAGTGGCATTTAGCACATACACAGTGTTGTGCAACCACTGCCTCTACTAGTTACAGAACATTCTCATCACCCCCAAAGGTCTCCATTAGCTGTCACTCACTCCCTCCCCCAGCCCCTGGCAACCCCCAGTCTGTTCGGTGTCTCCGTGGATGTGCCCGTTGCTGGACGCTTCACATAAATGGAATCAGATGATACGTGGCCTTTTGGGTCTGGCTTCTTTCACTGAGCTTAATGTTTTAAAGTTCGTCCACATTCTTACGGCTGACTAATATTCCATCGTATGTCTATTCCACTTTTTCTTTATCCATCCATCCCTCGATGGACACTTGGATTGTTCCCACATTTTGGCAGTTCAGAATATGCCACTATGGACATTGGTGCACAAGGAACTGCTTAAGCAACTATTTTCAGTTCTCCTGAGTCTGTACCTAGGAGCAGAATTGTCGGGTCGGATGGTCGCTCTGTCTGTTTTATTGAGAAACGCTAGACTGTTGCCCAAGGAGCTGCTGCCACTTCACATCCCACCAGTAGCGCTTGCCCCCAATTCCTTGACATCCCGCCAACACGTCTATTTTCCTGTTCTGATGTAAACGACGGACTATCGTGGTTTATTATAATATTCTATCACCAGCTGCAACTGAGACAGCGACTGACGCGGCCTCCTAAACAGGCTGGACTTTCCCCGCTCGGGCGGCGCCGGGAAGCGAGCCCGGGTCTCGGGCATTGGGGGCGAACACTGCCGCTGGCCACCGCGGCCGCCCCACGCTGTACTTCGACATGGCTCTTCCGTTAACCTACAAATTCTGTGCGAAAAAAAAAAAGCCACTAGGGAGGTATATGAGGTGACGACCATGATGGCGGTGGAAACAAATGATAAAATAAATGATTATGGATAGGGAATTCCAGCCGCGCAGCTCGCCGCGGGGCCCGCACGGGCTTCCGGGATCCGCAGCCTCACCCCTGATTGGTCCAGAGAGATCTCAGGGCTCACTCCCATTGGCCCACCTCGGTGACCACGCCCATCTCTGCGCCAATCGCTGGCTGGAGATGAATGCTGCCCTGGGGGGGGAGGGAGGGAGAGGCGGGGAGGGAGAGGGTCCCCGTGTCCCCCCTGGAGATGCTCAGCAGGCAAAAGAGGGGGGGTCCCACACCAGACCCCTGACCCCAGACCCCCAGCTGGGTGGACTCCTGGGCCTGGAGGCATTAATGGAGTGACCGGGGCCATGAGCCCAGCCCCTACCTCCAAATCGCTGGTCCAGCCACTTTTGGGGTCCCCTGCACTCCCTGGACTGCCACCCCCTGGGCAAATCCGGACCCCCCCCCCGTCCCAGGCCACCAGGAGCACCTCAGTCTGATTTCCACGTGGCAGTGGGCTGGGGATGGCCAGTGCCAAGAGGGCCCTCCAGACCGGTCCCCAGTGTCACCGTCACTCAGGGACATCTGTTCCCCTTGCCCCCAGCCCCACGTCAAGTCCTGAAGGGTTGGAACGGGGAAATGGAGAATCATAGTGCTTTCTGGGTGGTGCAGCCACCAGGACCCTAACCCTAACCCTAACCCTGGAAGAGAGGAAAGAAGGGAGGCAACCAAGGTGGGAGGGCGGGCGAGCTGCACACAGAAGCCAACAGAAGACAGAGAGGGCAAGACATTTGCTCAGGGCCACCCAGCACAGGCAGGAACTTATGGCAGACACCTCCGTCCTCATCCGCTTGTTGAGGGGCCTCCCCCCAGCGACTGAGCCTGGAGGAACTAAAACTGATTCAGCCTGGCCCTGTGAACCCCCACCCTGATTTTAAGCCCCCATCGCAGCCCCTGGGACTGGAAGATTCCAGAGTGTTGGGTCACATCTGTGGCGCCCTGAGCTGGTTGCTGTCCGGACGCAGGGGAGTGGTCCCAGGAATAACAGGGTGTCCCCGAGTGGGAGCTGGAACGCCTCCACTGTGCAGGTGAGTGTGCCCAAGGTGGGGGGGGGCAGGGGGTGGACACAGGCCACCTGGACGAACTGGGGCAGGTGGGAGTTGCGGCCAACACAGGCTGCTGTCCACTCCCGCTACTTGGGTTCCCCCGCGTGTCCCGGAGTGCAGGGACACCTTGCCGCGCTACGTCAACTCCCCAGTGCCCTGCGCATAGTAGGTGCTGCCACGAAACCTGGAAGGCAGGTGCACCTTGGAGGATGCCCCGTTTCCAGGCAGGTAACTGAGTGGCCCTGTGTCCCGGGAGATGTGGGGGCCATCCTTTGCCCCCCGGGCCCCCCGCCGCTGCTCCCCAGGGCCCCTCGCTGCATCTGGCCTCAGGGACCCGGGATCTGGTTCTCTGCCCGGCACTGGGAGGGGCGAAGCCGTGGCGGCGAGTATTTTCCTAACCTTTGCGGTTCTAGCCAGAGCCTCGCAGCCAGCGTCCTGCCCCCCGACCCAGCCCAGCAGGTCTGGCAAGGCCACCCCATACCACACGGCGGCCACCATCACATCTGGCCTCTCTGCCTCGGTCCTGGTTTCCAGCTGGCCAGAAGGGGCCTGGGGTCAGGAAGACATGGGGCCCCACCCTGTTGGCAAATGTTGGGGGTCACGGACTCGGCCTCCACCCCCAGCAGCCCCCGCCTGCCTCTCCCTAGTGGACCCTGTCCAGGCCACTCACTGCAGGCAAGTGCAGCCCCAGCCTCAGGAAAACACAAAAAAGATAATCTCAAAGGATGAAGAATGTCTGGAAGGAAGCCAGATGAAGATGTTTTCACTCAGCAACTGGAGCCCAGGATGCCAGCCCTGCCCAGACATGCCTGTCCAGCTCAAATGCCTGGAGGGTGTCACGGCCAAGGCGGGGCCCAGGTGCCCCAGTGTCTCCCCTCCGGGTCTTCCCCACCTCAGGTGGCAGTCCCACCATCCACTCAGTGCTCAGCTGGACACCTGGGGGGTGTCCAGACCTCCTCCCTGCCCTCCCTCCCCATGCCCGGCAGCTCCGCCGCCTCGTCCCCTCAGCCTCCAAAACATCCAAAGCCAAACCCTTCTTCCTGCCCTGCAGCCCCAGTGGTCATGCCCCTGCTGACCCCTGCCCTGGTGGTAGCTACAGCCTCTGAATCATAAATCAGGTGCCTCTCCTTCTCGGCTCACACACCCTTCATGGCTCCCCATTGACCTTGGAGGAAAGTTTACCTCCTCACTGCAGCCCGCAGGAGACGCATGAGCCCACATCTGCCCACTGCTCTAGCTGTACCACCCCACTAGGCTTCCACCACCCAGGCCTTCTCACCTTCCCTCCAACAGCCATGCCTGTTCCTACCCCAGGACCTTTACACGTGCTACCCAGAACACACTTCCTCCATATTTACCTGGTGAGTTCCTGTCAGGTTTGACTTAAGTGGCTCCACTTCTAGAAGCTTCCCTCAGCCCCGAGCAAAATGACTTTCACTTGCCTGCTTTCAAATACTCTCCACTCTTAGAAATTATTTTCTTTGTTTGTGTTTTTATGAAGGTGGGGCTGTCGTTTATTCCCAGCTTGTTCCATTATGCCTCACACATAGAAGGTGGGGCTGTGTCTTCAGTGACAGAGGAACATTCCAGAACCCAACACATGTTTCAGAAACATGCTCTCTTGACCTCCCCCAGCCAGCCCCGGGACTTATAACCCAGAACTCAGCAAATGTCAACATGGTTGGAGGTGTGATGGGGGGTGCACAGGCAGCTGTGGGAGGTCAGGGAGATTGAAGGGGGGCTAAGAGTCAGCAGGTAAGAAGCTGCAGAGGGGGCTCTGGGCGGGGGGCCAGCTGTGAGCACGGCCAGGGATGTTAGGAAACAAGACAGGGTTTCTGGAACTGGGTGTGGTGGGAGCCCAGCTCACCCAGGGCGAAGGGGGCAGGGAGACATGGCCGGGTGGGCCGGCCGGGCTGGGGAAGCTTGGACCCCCTCCCAGGGCAGGGGGGAGCCACAGGAGGCGTGGGAGCCAAGGCGCGACGGGGGGCCCAGGGGTTCTCGCTCCCGAGACCTCGGGCCCCGAGGGCCGGACGTGCTTGCTGGGAACATCTCTGAGCAGCTTTATGGGAATTCCTGCGGGGAAGCGTCTCCCACCAGCCCGGCCACCCGCGTCCTGGCCGCTGCAGGGCTCGGGGAGGGGGCTCCGTCCTTCCGCGGGGGTCTCCGCACACGTGCTGACAGCCTTCAGGCCCCGGGGCCTCTCGCCTGGGCGCCCCAAGGAGCCCCGGGTCTGCCCCCTGCCCCCCAGGGCTCAGTGGGCACGAAGACCTCTTTCCTTCTTGCCCTGGAATTTTCCTCGCAGGCCCTGCCAACCCCTCCAGGAACCTATTAAAAGAAAATGTTTCCAGTCCGAGCAGGCTGTTTTACAGCCCCTGGGCCCGGCAGTCTGGCCGCAGAGCGGAAAGAGCCGGTCATGGGCTCCTTTGGCTCGGCCCGGGCCCTCCCCGGGCGCCGGGTGTTCCAGGCTGTTTCTAGCCAAAGGCCCCCACCCACGTCCCTAGAAAAATAGAGGCTCCAGTGCAAGGCTGGTCTGATGTGTCTTCAATTGTTCATTCATTCGACAAACATCTGACACACACCCCCCGCCATGAGTCTGTCTGTCAGGTGCTGGGGACACAACTGGGACAAGGGGCCCATCCCCATCCCAGGGGAGCTTGGTAGGGAGGAAGGGGTATGCTTCACCCCCATTTCTTAGGACTGAAAATGGAGGCCCAGAGAGGGCGTCAGTTTGTGGGAAGACACACAGCGAGAAAGCAAAGAGGTTGAATTCCACGCAGGGTCACTAAGGTAGGTGGTTTATTTTGTTCAATTTTTTCTTAATAAACTTTATATTTTGGAGCGGTTTCAAGTTTGCAGAAAAATTTTTCAGAATGTATGGAACGTTCCCCCAGCACCCCTTCTCTCCCATGGCCCCCCACATTTCTCCCTCTTATTAATATCTCACACCTTGTTAAAATGGATCAACCAACCTTATACATCACTGGTAACTAAAGCCCAGAGTTTGGGTTTGGGATGTGTGGAGCCATGCAGACAAGTTCCACGGCCCTAAACCACCCCCTGTGCTCCAGCGCGCCCCCAGCCCTGGCAGCCACGGACGTCACACAACTGGGCTGTCATGGGCGTGGCTCGCAGGCTGCTGCCTTCCCCAGGCTGTCCACCCCCAACAGTGTTTCCCCCACAGGAGGGACCCCACCCTCTCGTACCCCTATTGAGGGGCACCTTGGTTTTTTTGGGGGGGTGCCCTTGGGAATAAAGCTGCTCGCATATGCGGACCTCGGGGGGGACACGAGTTTCCCCTCTTGGGGACACACCCGGGGGCACGGCTCTGACAGGAGGTTTCCTTTGCGCTAGTCGTTGGCAGGGACTCCAGGTGTGTCCGAGGTGGCTGAACAGCCTTCACATCACCCCCCACCCACAGAGGGTTCTTCTCTGTGCCTCTTCAGTGGTGATTTTGGGGGTGGGGAAATTCACAGACCCCTCTTTGTGCAGCCCTGCAGCCTGACCCCAGAAGCTCCCTCATGCCAGGCAGGGCCATGCACCCACGCTGGGGCTGAGGGCTGGGGGGTGGGGTCAGGGGGCCGGGGGGCGGGGGCAGGGATGGAGGCCGGGCCTGGCAGGGGCTATCCTGGGACCTTTCAGCTCTTTTCATTATAACAAGCAGCTGTGCCATGAGGGGCTCCCCTGCACCCAACTCGTCCCCCGGAAAATGGTGAGTTGATGGTTTTTTGTCTGTTTGCAGAGGTGTGCAGCCACCACCACAGCCAACCTACAAGCGTCTTGTCACCCCAAAAGGAGACCGCACCGTGGCAGACAACCCGCCCAGCCCCGGCCCTCCCCCGGCGCCCCCAGCCCCGGGCCCCCACCCCAGCCATCTGCATCCGTCTCTTGGAACCAGAGCTCTGCAACTGGCTTCTCTCACTTACAAGATGTTTTCAAGGCCACCTCTCCATTTCTTTTCCAACTACTTCATTTTTAATCTAATTTTCTTTTACTTTATTTTGCTGAAATGTTTTCAAGCAGCCCCAGAGGCCTCCAATCACTCCTCTCTGCCCCGACCAGCGACACAGCTCGAGAACCTTCCGGGATGTGCGTACGGGTCCTTCATGTGGCCCCCCGTCCCCCTTGTCCCCCCAACCTCGCAGGCGCTAGCCCCGGCCCGGCTTCCCGGCTGCTGGGGTGAGCTGGGCCTGTGTCCGGTGCCCGAGGCGCTGAGGCCGGGGCTGGGGGGCCGGGGTTGGGGGACTCTTCGGCCTTAGCTGCTGCCTCTGTCCTGTGCTTCCTGTCCGGAGGGACCCCTAGAGCTGGGCTCGGCACACCTTGGCCAAAGAGCAGGTAGAAAGCACCTTCAGCTGCGTGGGCGGGCGGCCCTCCCCGGTCGCTGCGTGGAAGCAGCAGGTCCTGGATGGGGACGAGCTGGGTGGCCGCGTGCCGGGAAAGCTTTCCAAACACCTGAGGCTGCCACCTGATCAGACTCAGCTTTAGCTTTTGAGCAACAAGAGTTTGGGCAAGGGGCTGGTGTGAGCGCCTCCTCCCCACACCACGGGATGGGCATTGTCAGGTTCCCACCTCGGGTGGCCCCCGCGTTTGTCAATGGGTTTGGGGGTGTCACCCCAGGCTCCGAAGGTGAAGCCCCACTACATTTTTGCTCCATCCACAGGAGGCCGTGTCTGAGCCAAATGTGTCCCCCGGGGCTGCAAAGTGCCAGCCCTCGTGCCGTCATCCCATGCACGACCTGGGCGCTCTGAGACAGGACGTGTGACCCCCCCCGCAGGCTGCCCAGTGGCGCCCGATGTGGTGGCTGCACGGCAGGGGGGGGCCCTACCGCCCCGATCGCTCCCTCTCGCTGCTTTTCAGGTGCCGAGCTGGGCCGCCCCAGGGGTGGGGGCACCAAACCTACGAGAAAACAGTTCAGGGTAGTAGCGACGCGTGCACAGTGCCCAGGCTGGCCCCACGCCCTTCCCCACCCCCCAGGCCAGGCTCTGAGTGAAGATGCCCCCCCCCCACGGAACCCGTCACCACGTTGGTGCTCCCGGGCACTGTTGGGCCAGGGCCCCCGGTGGCAGCTTCCGCGGTGCTCTTGGCGGCGTGGCCCGAACCCCACCTGCCCGGCAGCCTGTTCTCGTCCCTCTCGGGCCAGGCCGGCTCTCCGGTCCCCCACACACCCCCAAGCCCAGCTCTGGAGTATTGAATGCCCCATCTGTGTGCTTCCTCTGGGACTCAGCTGTGAGGGGAATGCCCCAAACGGGGGGGTTGGCGGGGACCGCTGCCTGGGGGCAGAGAGGGGGCTGGAGAGGTGGGGGGCGTGCTGGGGCGCCCAGGGGCCAGAGCCTCACCGTGGGTCCAGTGGGGCGCGGGGCGCCGTGACCCCGCCATCGGGAGGAGCCCACTGAGGCCTTGGGGGTCTGTCCTGCAGAGGATGCAGGGGCTGGGCCTTGGCCAGCGGCAGCAGGGTCTCAGGGCCTCAGGGGGACCCCGCCTCCTCCATGGGGCGTAGCTGAGGGAAGCCGCTCCCTGGCTCAGGGCGCTGAGGGGGTGCCCAGGATGGTGCCCACGGCTGTGGGCGGGGCTGCATCACCCCAAATGGCCCTGCGGTCCGGCCACCTGCTCCCGGGCATGGGGGCTGTGAGGGTCCCGTTTCCCATCACAGCACAGAGAGGCCAAGACACGTGAAGAAAGTCACACAGCTGGTGGGGCCGGGGCACAGAGGCTGGTCCCGTGTCCATCACCCCCACACGCCTTCCTCTCTAATACTGACGGCCGTGTGCCTTGCTTTGCTCTTACATCGAAGCACATACACTGCTTCTTCCCACGTCTCTCTTTCTTTTTAAAACTGTATTTATATAACACGAAACTTGCCATTTTAAGCACTTTTTATACTTTGTCTTCTTTTCCCTCTCCCCTTCTTTTTTATTAGAACAGTTGTAGGTTTACAGAAAAAGCATGCAGAAAATAAAGTTCTCTCCTCCCCATCATAGGCGGTTTTCCCGTTGTTAGCAGCGGGCATTAGCGGGGTTGCTTTGCTGTGCCGAGGAACTGATGCCAGCAGAGTTACATTATTAACCATCATCCGGGTTACTTTGTGTCGAACAGCTCTGTGGTTTTGTGTGTGTCTTTTTTTTTTGCAATTGTTATTCTGGTAACATACATGCAACCTACAATTTCCCATTTTAGCCACTTTTAAGTGTACGATCCAGTGGCTTTAACTCCATTTCCGATGTTGTGCTGCCAGCACGAGCAGCCGGCACTGGACTTTACATGGGAAAACCCGAAGACTGGAAAGGGGTCCCACTGCGACTCCCAGCCCCCCGCCGCGCCCCCCAGCCCCCCGCCTCCACAAATCCGCTTCCCGGTTCTGCGGGTTTGCCTGTTGGGGAGAAATTTCATATCTGTGGCATCACAGCACATGTGGCCTCTCTCCCCGCTCTGCTTCACCTGCGCTGCAGCACAAATCAGAAGTTCCTTCCCTTTCAGGGCTGGGCTGTCCGCCACTGGAGGGCCAGGCCACCCGGTCTTGGTCTGATCCTCTGTGGATGGGATACATTGTGTTTTTAAAAAATATTTGCTTTTAATTGCGCTAAAATGCTCTAACAGAAAAATCATTTTCACCATATTGAAGGGACAATTCTTTGACATTAAGCATGTCGACAAGACGGTGGAACTCTCACCGCTGTCTCTTTCCAGGTTATTTTCATCGTCCCAAACCAGAGCTCCGACTCGAGTCGCCATCATGCCCCGCTGCCCCTCCCGCCAGCCCTGTCATCATCATCCTGCTTTCTGTCTCCCTGAAATTGCTTATTCTAAGCATTTCCTATAAGAGAAATCACACACCATTTATTCTCCTGTGTCTGGCTTCTTTCACTCGGTGGGACGTCTTCAAGCCTCAGCCTTGCTGCAGCTTGGACCTGCCCGGGAAGTGTCTTCTATGGCTGAAGACACTTCTGCGGCCTGGGTGGACCCCAGCTTGTTTCCACCAGAAAACATCTAAAATCAACCTCGTCAAGCGTTCTGCGCATCGTGAGCCACCCCTCCCCGTTCTCTAGTCTTATTCCATCCCCTGGCAAGCTATATTCCAGATTTTGTGCCTGTGAGTTTACCTATTAAAATGAGATCATTTTAGTGAGATCATACAATACCTGTCCTTGTGCGTCTGGCTTATTTCACTCGACATAACTCTTCAAGATCCATCCAGGACTTCGCTCCTGCTTACAGCTGAATAATATTCCACTGCATGCACAGAGCACGTTTGTTCATCTGTGCTTCGGTTGGCGGACACTGGGGCTGCTTCCATCTTTGGCCATTGTGGATAATGCCACTGTGGACATTGGCAAGCATCTGCCCACGTCCTGCTTTTGGTCCTTTTGGCTCGACCTTAGGGTGGGGCTGCGAGGTCACGGGAGAATTCCCTGTGTGACTCTCTGCATACATTGCTTTTTAAAATAAACATAAGCTTGATGTAAAATCTGCATAATGTGCTATTAATCATTTCAAAGTGCAGACGCCACTGGTGTTTGGAGAGTCACACCATGCAGTTGCCAGCACCATTGAGTTCCAAAACATTTTATCAGTCTGTGAGTGAGTTCCACATTGGGTGGATTTTGCTTCAGTTCTTTTAAAAAGTTGCATTGGGGTCACCAGAGCACTTCAAAAAGACACCACTTTGCAGACAACTGGTGGGCGAAAATTACAGAGTGGGGGGTGTCAGGCGTGGCTGGGGGGTGTTGCGTTTTGGGGGCTGCTGTGGAGCCTGCTTTTCCCCCATTGAGTATCCACGTGCTGCAACGCGCCCAAGAGAAGGTGCTGGACACGTCCCAGCCTTCCATGGGGGCAGACACCCCAGCGCTGCAGTGGCAGTGGAACATTACGTGGCCGTCAACAAGCAGGCGGCGGACGGGGAGGCCGGGAGGACAGGAGGTTATTCCTTCCCAGCTCCAGAGGCCAGGGTCTGACATCGGCTGGGGGGGGGGGTTGGAATCCTTCCGGCCCCATCCAGCTTCAGGCGTCCCCAGGCACCCCTGCCTCGTGGCCGTACCACATCAATCTCTGCGTCTATCTCAGGTGTCCATCCCTTTGTCCCCTGCAGCTACCTGCCATTGGACTTGGGGCCCACTGGACCCTTCCCTGGGTCACATCTGAAAAGCACCCCCCTTCCAGGGAAGGTCCCCCTTGCCAGCAGCAGGGCCCCGACATGGGCAGGGATTTTGGTGTCCCATCGCCCCACCCACTCCAGGGCCAGACCCCGCATCACCGCTTGTCAGGTTTCTAGAAAGAACCAGTCACAATAAGTCAAAAGAGTCTCAGCGGCCATAGCCGACCCGGGGCTGGGCGTGGGGCTGGCCGGAGGGTGTGCCACTCAATCCTGTGCCCGTGACATCCAAAAGAGCGCAAAGCCACTGCGGCAGGTCATACTGTGGGCGTCTGGGTACCCCAGGACCCCCTCACGCCAGGGGGAGGCAAGCCCACGTCATGCCTCGGAGCCCTGGTTTTGGCTCCTGTGAGATGGGCAGCTGCAGCCACCCCAGCCAGGTCCCCCAGGCTCGGCACTGTGGCCGATCGGAGCCAGGGACTTGTTTTTCGGGGTGTCAGGGTATTGGGGCGTCCCCCAATACCGGCCTCCACCACCGGCTCCTCCAGACGCCCAGTTCAATTGGTGTTTCAGAAAGACAAGAGTAAGGGTTTTAGCATAAGTATGTCCCAAAGAGTGCATGGCACATACTTGTGCTGAAAAGGGAACGGCCGGGGCCACAGGACAACTCAGCGAAGAAATACACACCTTTGGGTGCCAGTGCCAAGGCCGGGCGAGGTGAGGAGAGCGCGGGCAGCTTCCGCTAGCCTGCATGGGCACAGGCAAGGGCCTCCGAGGACTGACCTCAAATACGCAGGCCCCCGGGGAAAGGGTCAGTGGGCCTCGCTGCAACACAGGTTTGGGCTGCAAATGACCCGCGGAGAAGGTGAGAAAGAAGAGCTGGGATGGGAAGACTTATGTGTACGTGTCTCCACATTTGAAAACAAATAATGACAAGGAAACCTAGTACCTGCTACTGGCTGGAATGGGAGGACAGAGGAGAAAAGGCTCAATGTGCATTATCGGGACACACAAACAATTGGAATTGAGCTTGTCAGCTTTATATCTGCATTAAATTTTTTGAACTGGACAACTACACTTAAGATGGTGACACGAGTTGAACCCTTGCTTGTAGGGAACGTACAGCGACAAGGAACACGCTGTGTGTGGCCTGCCCCCGGGGGTCAGAAAACAGATGAGACACGAAGGCACAGCTGCACAGATAGCTACGGCAAAGGCGGCAAAACGTTACAGGCCTGTGGTTAGGCTCCGGGGGTTACGCTGGAATTCCCTGTCTGCGGTTTGTATTATTTTTGCAACTGTCCTGTAAGGTTGACATTATGTCAAGATAAAAAGCTAAAGAATGAAAAAGGTAAAAAAGACAACCCACAGACAGGAAGATGATTTTGCAAGCCACGTATTGATAAGGGGCAGATGTCCAGAAGGTAAAAGAACCCCAGACGCAATTAAACAGTCATGGCCAGCGACCCAACGAGAAACAGGCAGGGCCCTGACCAGGCGGCCAGGTGGCCCGCAACTGACACTCAGCATCGCCGGCCACAGGGAGGTGCAGATCCGAGCCCAGCACACACCCAGCGCATGCCCAGCACACACCCAGTGCACACACAGCACACGCCCAGAGCACACCCAATGCGTGCACACAGCCAGGTCATGCCCAGCATACACCCACTGCACACACAGCACATGCCCAGCACACTTCCAGCGCACACCCAGTGCACACACAGCACATGCCCAGCGCAAACCCAGTGCACGTCCAGTGCACACAGCATACACCCAGCACACGTCCAGTGCACACCCAATGCATGCACACACCCAGCTCACGCCCAGCACACACCCAGTGCACACATAGCACATGCCCAGCGCACATCTAGTGCACATGCTTGCCTAGCACACACCCCACGTACACCCAGCACACACCTAGTGTACACACAGAGCGTGCCCAGTGCATGCCCATCTCACATCCAGGACACACCTAGTGCACACACACAGTGCATGCCCAGCTCACACCCAGCGCATGCCCAGCCCACATCTAGTGCACACACCCAGCTTATGCCCAGTGCACACCCCCTCGTGCCCAGCACGTGCCCAGTGCACACCCAGCTCCTGCCCAGCTCACACCTAGTGCACACGCCTAGCACACAGAGCATGTGCCCACCAGGATACCAGGCTGTGGAGAAACCAGAACCCATGTGCCTGGCGGGAAGGTGGCACGGGGCAGCGGAGGGGCAGGGCAGTTTGGGGTTCCTCAAACAGCTAATCAAAAGACAACGTGCCGGCGGGTCTCCCCTAGTTTACACCTCACAGACCTGAGAGCGCATCCACTCATCCACGCGCCCCCTGACATCCACTGCAGAGCCCACAGGGGCAGCACCCAAGTGCCCATCCACAGGCAGCAATGAGGTCAGCAGGCCCCTCCACACCATGGAATGACAGCGTGAGCAGGCGTGGGGCTCTGATCCACGCAGCCACACGTACAGGCCTCGAGGACACAGAGCCAAGTGGGAGGCACCTGGCGTAAAAGGCCACCATGGTGAGTCTCTGGTGTGCGGTGTCC
This sequence comes from Tamandua tetradactyla, assembly GCF_023851605.1. Classification (NCBI taxonomy): domain Eukaryota; kingdom Metazoa; phylum Chordata; class Mammalia; order Pilosa; family Myrmecophagidae; genus Tamandua; species Tamandua tetradactyla. Next base: position 95,960,039 of record NC_135337.1, on the reverse strand, counting down.
GCCGTGGCCGCACCATGGGGACCAAATGTGATGGGACGGTTGCCAGGGGCAGGGAGAGGGCGGAAAAGGGGGCGGCTGAGGGTCCCGGCGCTGCGTTTAGGGGGTGGCAAGAAGGTTCTGGAACCAGTGGGCTGCCCCACACCACGGAACTGAAAGGAGGGGCTCCTTGCTTTAAATGGGTGAGTTGTTCGGCGGTGGCTCCGCAGTGCAGTGGGGAAGCTGAGGTTTCCATGTGCTTTCTGGAATTCACATTCCACGGGCGCCCAGTGTTTTCTCTGGCGCCCCGGGCTGGGGGCCGCCCCCAGGTGTGCGACAGAAATATCTGCAGGCAGTGCCCAGTGTGCCCAGGTTGCTCAGCCGTGCGCTGGGGAGAGCGCGGTGGCCCTGCCTATCCTGAGGCCTGGGCAGCAGCTGGGGGGCCAACTGAGCTCCACATACCCTAGGCGCTGCCAGGCCTGGCTGGGGAGGGCACGGAGAGCACCAGGGTGGGCTAAGATGGTACTTCCCAGAGAGCAGCAGGGGCTGGGGGGCCCAGGGCCAGACAGGATGTGCCCCCTGCCCCCACCTGCCCCAGCCTGCGGCCCCCAGGCACGGCCCCATGCTCTGTCCCCAGCGTCAAGTTGTTCCTGGACAGGGGGTCTGTCTGTCTCCCCCCAGCCCTGGAAGTTATAGAGCAGGTCCCCGCCCAGCCTCTCCTGTGTGGCCGTGGGCAGCCACCATCAGCTTTCCGTGCCTCAGTTTCCCCACCTCCAATGCGGGAGTAGCGGGAGCCCATCCCAGGGTGGTCGGGGCGCTGTGCATGAAAAGCTGTGGCAGGGGCCCGGCCAGCAGTCCACGGCCCCGCAGTGTGGCTTCCTGCAGGACGTCCATCAGTCCCCCGGGCCGGACACTTAGGGTGCGTCCTGCATCCAGGAAAGACGTGCCATCTTCCTCACTCCCCTCCCTCTCCCTCCCTAACAGCTCAGGGACGTGTGAGTCACATGCTACACAGTTCACCCTGAAAGGGCACAGTTCAGTGGCTTCAATCTATCCACAGAGTGACTGTCGTTGGTTTTAGAACACCTTTGGCCCCCCGCCCAAAAGAAACCGTGGACCCAAAGCAGCCCCTCCCCCCCCGCTACCCCTCCCCAAGTAAAACCCTCGCTGAGGGGCTCACATCCTTCTGTCCAAGCGTATCACAGAGCCAGCCACGAGGCAGGGTACAAGGATGGGCACTGCTCCCGGCAGGGTGGGCTCAAGCGGCCCAAGAGGGGCCACACAGTCCTGGCCCACAGGAGGGACACAGGCCTCTAGTCCAGGGTCCACCTGCGGGGAGGGGGGCGTGTGCCCCACACCAGGCACAAAGCACCCCACCAGGCCCTGCTGCTAGTGGGAGACCCTGGGGCAATCTCTAGGTCTGGGGTGCAGGCGCCTCAGCTGTGTGCACCAGAAACACAACTAACGAAAGAAAGGGACAGAAAAACAGACGCTGGGATTCGGAGTGGCACGGGCCCCAGGAGGCAGAAGGTCCCGGGTGGTGCGGGTCCCAGGTGGCGGGGGTCCCGGGTGGCGCGGGTCCCAGGCAGCCTGAGAGGCGTGGAGGCATCCTTTGCCCAGGCTTGGCGCAAACAGCACTGGGTCAGCCCCAAGGGCCCCGTCAGCCACTGCCGTGGCCTCACTGGTCGCCTGGGGTGGGAAGAAAGGGGGTGGGGCACAGAGCCTCAGCTTCCAGGGCACAGAGAACTACGGTGCCCTGGAAGGGGCAGGGGGTCAGCTGGGTCAGCCCCTGGGCTGGGGCAGGGCTCCCTCCCAGGGCTCCCCAGCCAGGAATTCTCCTAGGCCACCAGGTTACCTGCCCTGCAGTTTGATGACTGGGTCTGGGAGGGGACAAGTGTCCGCCAGCAGCAACAGACGTTTTGGTTGTTTGCGGTGTGGGTACGTATCAGCTAGCCGTGCTGAGTAACAAACAGTCCCCACACATGGTAGCCTACAGTGGCTGGAGGTGTCTATTATCTCGTGGCTTCTTTGGGTCAGGAACCCTGGAAGGCTTGGTTGGGTGGGTCTGGCGAGAGGCTCAGGGTTTTGGATAGTGCTGGAACTGCCTGGAGTTCACTTGAGGCCGGAGGATCCATTTCCGACAAGGCTCCTCCCCGGGGTCCTTGGCACGGGGTTGCTCGGGGCCCCCGACGCGGCAGCAGATGTCCCCCTGAGTGGGTGACTCTGCAGCACGTAGGGGAAGCTGTTAGGTCTCCACGTCACACATGCACCCTTCCTCCACGTGCTGCCTATCGGAAGCAAGCGGCCGAGGCCAGTCACATGCAAGGGGCCAGTGACAGGAGGAAGCGTGGCCTGGAATCCGAGGACATGGTGCCAACTCCCACAACGCCGAAGGCTTTTGCAATTTTTTTATGGAGGTAAAATGTACACTCTGTGACGTTTCCCATGTCAAAGTGTACAATTCAAGTCTTTTTTTTGTTTTGTTTTGTTTTTGGTTTATTCCCAACGTCATGCAACCATCACCACTAACCTGGCTCCATCATCCCCAAAAGGTTCCCCCTGTCCGTGGGCCGTCCCCCCAGGCTCGGGCACTCCCAGAGCTGCCTCTGTCCCTGCAGATTTGTCTGTTCTGGACATCTTACATAAACGCATCATGCAGCATGCTATGCGTCTGGTTTCCTTCACTTGGTGTAATGTGTTCAAGGTTTTTCCACATCGTAGCGTGCGGCCTCCCTCGTTATTTCTTTTTATGACGAAACAATATTCCGCCCTCTAGCCAGGGCACGCTTTGCTTATGCACTCACCCGCAGCAGACATCTGGGCTGCCTCCAAGCCCCGAGCGGCAGGCGTTTCACTCTGTTGTTAACTTTCTGGAAACAGCCCAGGTGCTTGCCATGGGGCCTGTGGCATTTGCCAATCCCAGCAGCGCCCCGCGGCCCAGCAGCCAGTGCTGGCCACTGTCCCTACCCTCTTGCTTTTGTCACTTGCAGCTGGCGCCCGTGCGGCGGTGCGCAGCGGATCCGCGTGGCCCCGACGGCTGGTGGCGCTGGCTGCTTGGCCTTGTGTTCATCGGCCGTTGGTAGAGCTGCTTTCAGTTTCACTTTCAAAAGTGAAATTCGACTCAATGAATTTTGTAAATGTTCAGACAAACCGCTGGGGTGGGGGGTTGCCAGGGCCCCTGTTCTGTGCCCCTGCTGAGGGGACCGGGTGCTTACATGGGCCCTTTGCAGTTTATTGGGGCTACCTGGTGGTTTGTTGTCATTTCCCTCCTAAACTACGTCTTCCTGTCCAGGGGGATGGCACTCGCTAACCCCGTCCCTGCGAGGGCTCCGAAACAGAGGCGAGTCGGTGGGGGAGAGAGGCCCCAATTCCAGTGGCTCCTGCTGCCCTAAGCGGGAAACTGGGAAGCGGAGGCGCTGCGGGAGGCCGGCCCCCGCCAGCTGCCTGCCCATGCTCCCAGGCTCTGGCAGAAAGGCAAGTGGCCGGCTTGGGGTCACCGGACAGGCGAGGAAGCTGAAAATTCAGTCCCGTACCCCTGAGCTGACCCAGGATTCAAGATTCTGAAACCTCCTGGGCATTTTGGGGCACCGGCATTCCTCCCAGTCAGGTCGACCCTGCCCCCTAGAACTCTTCTGGCAGGAAGAGTTGCTGGTTTAACCCTCGCTGCGCCCTCATGGTCATTATTCCCCTCTGGGCCCCGGGCTCAGAGAGGGTGAGCCACGCATGCAGGTCACACAGGCCGGTTGGGGGCGATGTGTGGGGGGCAGCAGTGGCCACACTTTAGGGGCCTGAGCCCGTGTCCTCCACCCTCACACTCCATGACGTGGGTACCCCCACCCTGCAGTACATGGGGCCGTCCTCAGCCCCGGTCCACAGGCGGAGAAACTGAGGTCACCCCTGCTTTGCAGGAGGTAAAACTGAGGCACCGGGAGCATGTTCCCCATTTCACAGATGGGGACTCTGAGGCCACCCGCATTTCACAGACAGGGAAACCAAGGCCACCCCTGCTTCACAGGTGGCGAAACTGAGGCCTGGGGAACATGTTCCCCATTTCACAGATGGGGAAACTGAGGCTACTTGCATTTCACAGAGGAAACTGAGGTCATCCCCATTTCGAAGGTGGGGAAACTGAGGGGTAGGGAACATATTCCCCAGTTCACAGATGGGGAAACCGAGGCTACCCCGGTTTCACAGAAAGGCTTGGGGAACATGTTTCCTGTTTCATACGCGGGTAAACTGAGGCCTGGGGCGTACGTTCCCGGTTTCACACGTGGGGAAACGGAGGCGCAGGGAGCATGTCCCAGGAAGGACGGGGGTGCGCCATCCCCGCGGGGACTCCCTGGCCGGGCGCCCAAACCCCACGGACGTTGCCCGGCCCGCGCCCCGCCCGCACCCCCGCCTCCCTGAGGCCCCGCCCGCGGGGCGAGACCCCGCCGTGGTTGGGGGCGTGACCACGCCCGCCGGCGGCCGCCGCGAAAGCGGTTGAAAGCCCGGTTCCCGCGCGCGTGCGCACTGCGCTTCCCGTCTTCCCGCTCGGCGCTCCGCGCCCGGGCGCGGTTGGAGGCGTCGGCGCGTTGCCGCGCGCCTGCGTCTATCTCGCGCACGCGCACGGCAGCGGCGGCCTTGCGCACGCACACGGCGGCGGCGTCGATCTCACGCACGCGCACGGCGGCGGCGGCGGCGGCAGTTCCCGGCCGGGGCAGCTGCGAGCTCGGCGGCTCGGGGGGCGCGGGCGGCTCGGGGGGCGCGGGCGGCGCGGGGCTCGCGGGGTCGGTGCGCGTGCGCTCTCGGCCGGGCTCGCGGGCGGCGGACGGTTCGGGGCGGCGCGGGGCGCGCGGCGGCGGCGGCGGCGGAGCGCGGCCTGCGGCCTAGGCCTCGGCGCGGCGGCGGACTCGAGTGCGGCAGGAGGCGGCCCGGTGGGGCGCGGCGGCGCCATGAGCGTGGAGGCGTACGGACCCAGCTCGCAGACGCTCACCTTTCTGGACACGGAGGAGGCCGAGCTGCTCGGCGCCGACACGCAGGGCTCCGAGTTCGAGTTCACCGACTTCACCCTCCCCAGCCAGACGCAGACGCCCCCCGGCGGTCCCGGTGGCCCTGGCGGCGCGGGCGGAGCGGGCGCGGCGGCCGGACAGCTCGACGCGCAGGTGAGGCACATGGCGGCGGCCGGAAGCGGCCCCGGCCCCCGGCCGGCTCGGCGACGTGTCCCGGGGGCTCCCTGGCCGGGTTGGGGCGACCGGCCCCCGGAGGGACCGAATTGGGGGCCCTGCCCCTGGGGCAGCCCCCGACCGGACCCGGGGCAACTGGCCTCTGGGCCTCCTGTTCCCGGGGCAGCCTGGCCGGAACGTGGGTGGCCTGCGTCGTGGTCTGCGCTGGTCCGGTCGGGGTGGTCCCCCTGGGGTGCCCTCCCCTGCCTTCAGGCCCTGTCCAGTGGGTGTCGGGGCGACTTGCCTTGGGCCCCGCCTGGGTGGGATCCCTGCCTGGCCCCACCCCCCACCTGTAGCCCTGGCCGCGGTACCCTCACGGACACCCACCGAGTCACCCCTTTCCTGGCCCGGGGGCTGCGAGCGCGCCCTGGGCTCGCTGGGGCGGCCACGCTGGCCGCGGTGAGAGCGCGCCTGGTCGGGTTGTTTGCCCGCAGTGCTGCCTGTTGCTGAAACCGACCTGTTACGTAACCGCTCCTTGCTGGGGAAAGTTGGGTCCGAGTTTGGTTCTCGCTGGGGCCGCTGGTGGTGGCCTTTATTCCCATGCGCCGACTCGCTCCGCGTGGACCGTGAGCACAGCCGACTGGGTGTTCCAAAGTTGGGACCTGGTTGCGAGGGGAGCAGGACTCACTGCCCGGTGGGCGGCAGCGGGGCTGGGAGAGGGCCGCCGACCCCGGGGAGCCCCAGGCCCACCTGGTCCTGGGAGGGCCCTCCATGCTTGGCGGGGGGGAGGGCGGTGGCGTCCCAGCCCCGGGGGCCGGTTCATGTTCAGGCCGGTGAGTCACACTCGTGGGTAGACCACCCACTTGGGTTTTCTTTGAGCCCTGAAAGGAAGCGGAACACGCTTGTTGCTTTTAACCCCTGATTCCTTAAAATGGAAGGCCTCAGGGGCGGGGCTTCACAGGGACAGGTGTGCTCCCTTTTGTTTCCATCCAGGCTCGGGGGGACAGGGGTGCCGCGGGGCGTGTGCCTGGAAGGATAGGGGTGGACCTGGGTGCTGGGGACGTCTCAGGTTCGTTTTCATACCCCAGAGCCCTCGCCAGTCCCAGTGTTGACGGCTGTAAAGTGGGGACAGCAGTTCCATTTGTCACTTCGAGCCCGTGAGAACTCTCGGCCCGGGAGAGTCAGTGAGATAGCTCGGGACGGGCCAGGGCGTCCTTTTTCTGTGGGTGTGCTCCGGGGCCGCGGTGCGGCGAAGCTGGGAAGCATCCAGCTCTAGGTGTGCTCCTTGCAGTTCTGTTTGTGATTAATTGCTGGGCGTGTCCTTCTCTTTCAGTCAAGGTAATCAAGGTGTTTGTGCACCTGAAGGCCTGTACAAAATCGGGGCGTTCAGATGCCCCCTGGGAGGCCACCTGCAGCGAAGGTCTCAGATCTGTTGACATCTAGAGGTTTTGTTCCTCGCTGCATTTAGTTAACGAGGATCACCTTAGGCTTTGTATTTTCCTCCCAGGGTGTCCCCACCTTCCTGGTGTCTAACTTTCCCTTTGTGTCTGGGGGAGGGATGTGGCCCGTTTGTGTTGTGAAGGAGGTCCTGATTTGGGACAGGAGAAGCTGGGATCGTATTTGGGATGTGAGAGAAAGTTGACTGTCTCAGGCCAGTTGGTGGCATTGGTTGCTGAAAATGTTTGGGGAGATTTTCCTTGTTTGTGCTCAGAACCAGTTGTTTGGTGGAGGCTTCCAGAAAGACTCAAAATGCCTCCCACTCTGCTTCTTAGATGAGTGGGCCTGCTCAGTTCCTGGGTTTTGGCGAATTTACTGAGGTCTGCGTCGCATGCCATGCAGTTCACCCATTTAAAGTGGATAGGGCCACGGTGGCTCAGCAGGCAGGGTTCTCGCTTGCGGTGCGGTAGAGTTGGGTTCGTTTCCCGGTGCTGCCCATGTGAAAACAAGAGTTAAAGTGAATGACTCAGTGGTGTTCCGGGCATTCACAGCATCAGCCACTCTGTCTAGTTCCAGAGCATTTTTATCATCCCAGAGAAACTCTGTCCCAGCCCCCGGCTGCCCCTGTCCGCTTTGGTACCCTTTGGAGTCAGGAGGAGACTCTTGTTTTCCTGTGTGTGGAATCATATACCGTGTGGCCGTCGGCATCTGGCTGCTTTCAGCCCCATTGTGCTTTCAGGGTCCACTCGTGTTGTAGGTGGGTCCAGACTCGACCCTTTTTTATGGCTAAGGGATCATCCATCATGTCCATCGGTTGCTGGGCATGTGGTGTTGCTGTGAACAGTTGTGCCCTTCTCCGCGTGCGTGCCCGTGTTCACTTCTCGGTGTATTCGTAGAAGTAGAATTGCTGGATCACACAGTAACCCTGCAAGTGTTTGAGGAACTTCCAGACTTTTCCAACGTACAGCCACTTTTGAAGTCAATCTTGACTGTGTCCAGTTTGTGCCCAGGTGATTTTCATGTAAAACCTTGAAGGTGGGGTGAGAGCTGCTGGGATGGGAGGGCAAATGGGGGACCCGGCTGGGCCCGTGCCGGCTCAGAGTTCTTGTTTACAGAGTGAGCCTGGCACTCGTCAGGCCCTTGCGCGTCTAGTGTGAAAGCGTGGGCCTGGGTCCGGGCAGAAGCGGGAAGACTCTTTTCTGGGCACCTGCTTGTCCTGAACCCCCAGCCCCCAGGGGACAGCGGTGGTTGAGGAGCCTCTATGCATAGCTACTCTCCCAAGTGGGGCTCCTGCCTCTGACCACCACCACGGGGGGCTCAGGTCCTGGAGCCCCTCCGCCCACAACCCCTATCTGGGGCAGACTCTGGCTCTCTAGGTGTCTTAGTTGTTATTTTTCTGAGTTGGTCCTGATCTGGGTAATTGTCCTGCCCTCCTGTCTTTGGGGCGCTCACTCGGTCAGAGTTGTGTCCCCCGTCTCTAGCAGTTTTCTGGAGGTGTGACTACATACCATTTCTTGATTCGAAGTGTATAATTCAGCAAGTCTTAGCAGCTGACAGGGCCGCACTGGGGTTTTGCTCATGCTTTCTGTTCTTTCCTTTCTCCCCTCTGTTTCTGCTCCTGCTCATCTTTTCTCTCTCACTTGGTCAACCAAGTGATGTGGAAACTCGGGCTCAGTCCACCTCACACCCGATGTGTGGTGCAGCCAGCAGAGTTGGCCCTGTGACCCCGCTGGACCCCTGCTCGGTGGTGGCCTGTCACTCCAGAAATGGGCAAGGGCTATGGCTCCTGTCCAGCCTCGGCCCCCTTCTCTGCAACTCCCTCTCCCCAGCCCTGCGGGCCTGGAGGGTGCTGCCAGGGCAGCTGCTTTACCAGAGAATGGCATGAACTGCCTCACCTGCTGGGGTGTGCTGAGAGGGTGGGGGCAGCAAGCAGGGGGCCCAAAGGATGGAATGGCTCTCTGCAGGGACGCTTTGTTTATAGGGCGGTTCTAGGCGAGGATGGGCCTTCAGGGTACTGCCAGGGCCTGGCCGGTCCAGGACTGCATCTGCAGGTACAGTGCTGGCCCTGGGGGTCACATGCGGGAGCAGGGTTCCAGCCCAGGCTCTGAGACCCAGGTCAGGCCCTGCTGCTGTCTCTGGCCCTGTGTCCTGGGGCCAAGGGGGGCCACAGACCTGCAGTGATGGCATCCGAGAGGCCCCTGTGAAGGGGACCGGGGCTGGAAGAGGAGCTCGTATCAACGGCCTTATCCCTGGGCTCAGGCTGGGCGGGGGCAGCAGCCATTGGGAATGAGGGGCCGGCGGGACCCCCTCTGCAGGCTTTTGGGGAGCAGAGGATGTCTGACTGTCATGGCAGTGTGGACAGTCCAGGCAGGCAGGAAAGAGTAGGGTAGGGGAACCCCAGGGTCGGCCTGTCCCTTAGTGGTTCACTTCCAGGTGGTTTTGAGAGTAGAGCCCGTTCCCCCCTGATGAGCGGGGTGCTGGGTCCTGGGGGCCTGTGGCCGGCACGGGCTTCTCTGTGTAGATGAGAGCAGCAGGGCCTGAGCTGGGTTTTGGGGCCTGGACTGCCTGCGTGGGCACAGAAATTGACACCTGTTTTACCCCTGGGCCGTGTGGGTGCCCCTTTTCCACAGCCCATGACGGGGAGCTCCTGGTGCATGCAGTGCCCCGGCCTGGGGGTGGAACCTGCCCCCAGCACGTGACCCCCAGAGCCAGCCCGAAGCCCAGCCTGCTATCCTGTCCCCTCTCCTGTCTTCTTCCACCTGCACCCGCCCAGGATCCTTGGACCCACAGCAGGCCGCAAGCTTTGGCCTTGGGTTGACTACGAGCGCCTGGAGAGAAGAAGGGCGTCTCGTGCGTCGCCCTGCTGCGGCGGGTGGACATGGGCACCCCTTTCCCATGGCCCAGCCTCTCTGTTTGCTGGGCAGCGGCGCCTGGGCAGTGGCAACCCCTTCTGGGGTCGGGTCCCTGGCGCCAAGGCAGCAGCCGGTCCCAGCAAGGATGATGGAGAGGGCCCGCGCCAAGTATGGCTCACTGGCCGGCAGCCTGTGGGCCCCAAGGTCTGAGCAGACCCAGGCCGGGACACCGGGGAGCGGGACTGTGTGGAGAGCAGCCCCTGCCATGGCACCTTGGCTGGTGGCCTCCACCAGCGTCGCACAGTCACACACGGCTGGGCTTTCTCCGGAGGAGGCTGGGGCGTCATCTGCGGTGCATGGGCGCAGGGCCGTGGGGGGGTGCGTTCCCTGGTGAGGCCCCCTGCAGCACCCCCACAGAAAGGGGCTGCCCGTTCCTCTCTAAGAAAACCTTGGCATCGAGGCCTAAGGATGGTCCCTCCCTCTCGGTGTCTGGGCTGTGGCCCTGGGGCTCCCTGGTGCCGGCCTGCCCTCAGTGCCCGGGTCGTGGCAGGGAGGGGAACCCTCGAGCGGGGCCCTGGGGAAGGGATGGTGACTGCAAGGCCAAGGGATGGGGATGTCTTCAGGTTGGGGAGTTGCCGGGGAGGGCCGTGGAGCGAGACTTGAAGGCCACAGAGGCCAGGCCGCGGCAGGCGCTAGTCGGGCCGGCTCCACATGTGAGCACCAGGCTGGCTTCACAGACCCCCATCTGCAGCGTCTGCGCTCACAGCATGCGATTCCAGTCCCCAAGCAGGGTGCCAGGCACCCCACCTCATGGCCGCCTGAAAGGTGCTGAGTAGGGACATGCCCTTGTACTGCGGGTTGAGCGGAGGTGGGGACAGAGACCCACGGCCTTGGCGGACTCGGGACCCCAGGTGCAGGCAGTGCAGGGTCCGGGAGTCCGGGCCAGAGCGGGGTGCTGCCCACAGGGACCCGGGGCCCTGGCGTCCTGGCTCAGGGCTGGGTTTTAACACATTTCATTATCCCTTCCAAGGTCACATCTTGTTGCAATACTATGTGTCTCGACTCTTTCAGTGATTGGAGGGGAAGCGAACAACCTGGCTACAGCTGTCAGTTTTGCATTGTGCCCAGAAGTGGTGGGCAGAGGGTGAGAGCGTGGGGGAGAGAGCGAGCGGGACAGAGGCAGGAGTGGGGCAGGGAGGCTGGGTAGGTGGGAGAGGGTGGCACGGACCCTTGTCTCTGTGCCTTGCTGATGAGCCCGCAGGGTCCGGGGCTGGCCAGGCACTGGGTGCAGGCTTCTCTCTGCCCTTCACTGGTGGCAACTCAGGGAAGGAAGCACTGAGAGCAGTGGAGGGGTGCACGCCTGGGGCCTTTCCCTCCTGGGCTGGCACAGGCGGAACCGTGGGCGCAGGGGCTCACCCCACCCCAGTATGGAGGGAAGGACTGGAGCAGGCATCTGGAGGACCTGGGGGTCGTGGGGAAGGGTTTGGGAATCGAGGGACAGCAATGCGAAGTTCACACGCCGCCGCGTGGCCTGGTTCCTTGCCGTTCGCCGGGTCACTCCATTACTAGAACTGCAGTCGAGGCCAAGGCCCAGGATGCGGGGTGGGGCCGGGTGGGTGCTGGGTCTCGGCAGGTGGCCTGTGCGTCCAAGGCCGAGCTGACAGTGGTTTGGGCCGGTGGGGGTATCCCTCTGAGGGCACTAGGGGGAAGCAGTGCCTCGGCAGGGGTCCCAGGCCTGAGGGGCTCTTGCCTGCCCCCTTGTCTGGCTGGGCCCCGTGAGGGGTTGGGTGGGAGGGGCCCATGGAGGGAGTGCGGGAAGTGATGCCTGGAGAGGGTCCAAGAGGGACTCGCTGAGGGTGACGCCTGCGTGATGGGGCGTCGCTGTCCCTGTGCAACTGGTGAGACTCTCCCCTAGGCGTGGCAAAGTGTCCCCTGCTGCACCTGGACATGGCCATGGCTCTGCGGCCGGCAAGGACAAGGCCTAGGTGGGGGGGTCGAGGAGGTGAGAGGCGCCCCTGTGGGTCGGCCGGGGCTTCACAGGTGACGTGCCGCTCTATGCAGGTCGGCGGGCCCGAGGGCGTGCTGCAGAATGGGGCCGTGGACGATGGCGTGGCCAAGACCAGCCAGCTGCTGGCCGAGCTGAACTTTGAGGAGGACGAAGAAGACACGTACTACACGAAGGACCTCCCCGTGCACGCGTGCAGGTGAGCCCCGGGTCTTTGAGGAGGCCCGCCCGGGCTGTCCTTGTTTCCGGCACACATGGGAGGAAACCGAGGTCGAGAGAGGTGGCAGCGCGCTGCTCAGGGAGGGCTTTTCCTTTTCCTGGAGTTGCGCTTTGCTCACGTTAATTGATGAGTGCACAGATGCCCCTGTCCTGGCAGGCCGCTTGCTGTGTGTGTGTGGTGGCCCTCTGGGTGGCTGGAGAGGTCCCCACGCGGGGTCCGCGCCCGTCCTGGAACACAGTCCCCTCGGCCCTGCACGTGTTGCTCCCATGGGGAGGATGTGCCTCCGAGACTGCAAGCCCGGGGTAGTGGCCTGCGCAGCCCGGGGTCTCCTGGTGGCTCCCAGCACACCTCGCTTCTGCCTTGTCTTCTGTTTTATGAGGATCTGTTATTAGCACTGTTGGGTTTGAGTATGTGTTTAACGCAAGACTTAAAAACGCCATGAAAGAGTCTCACATACTGCCTCACGCACTTGGGAGCGCAGCCTTCCAGGCTGAACGGTGGTGTCTTGCTTTCCAGCTACTGCGGGATCCACGACCCCGCCTGCGTGGTCTACTGCAACGCCAGCAAGAAGTGGTTCTGCAACGGCCGCGGGAACACCTCCGGCAGGTAGAGGCCCGGGCAGGTGGCCTGCGGGGAGTGCGGGCAGTGGGCAAGAGGTGCCGCGGGAGCCACGTGGTGGCCTGGGAACACCTTCGCCTCCTGCCTGGTCTGTCCTCTGTGACTCTTCTCACATGCGCGTGGGGTTGGCTTCATTCTTGGCCCAGATTTTCACTATGTTCTTGCGTGAGGTGAACTGCTGGCCCGCCCCGGCCAGAGGGACCTCGGGGCCCGGGGAGGTGGCCCGGGGAGGCTGTGGGCAGAGCCCACGCGGCGGAGCCCCAGCGTGTGGCCCTTGCACCTCTTCTTGCTGTCGATCAGCATCGGCCGCAGGACTTCGGGTGAGACGGACCACTTGGCTATTGCACAGCTTCTGGGGGCACAGCTGCTGCCTGGCTGGGCCTTCCCACCCAGGCTGACCGGAATGCCCAGCGCTGCCCCAAGACTCCCATCTCTGGAGACTTAAAGTGGCAGAGTGGTAGGTCATACCACCAGCTCACCTCTACTGGCCACGTGGGCAGCCTCTCTGCCCGGCTTGGGAGGAGAGTGCCGACATCTGCTGGTACCATGCGCTGGGCTGGTAGAGAGGACAGGCACTTTCCGGGCAGCCTGGAGCACACGTGCATCCCGTTTTCAGGATGGGCTGGGGCACTGCAGCTCTGTGTGCTCATTCCTTTCCAGCAGGAAAAGCAATTAAACAAAAGTGCACATAGCCGGCCACCTCCGTTTCCGGTCAGCTCAGCCAAGAACAAGGAATCAAGCAAAGGGCCTCTCAGAAAAACAAGCTGGAGTCAACAAACACTCATGTTTTGTGCAAGCTGTTAGCTCTCAGGGGACTTAGGGGGTGAGGTGGGCAAGGAAAAGCAGGCCAGGAGAAAACAGGTGATTGTGGTGGAAGGTCCAGGGCTGTGGGGAGGGGAGCCCCCCCCCAGCGGGCAGAGGCCTGGGGTGGCTGTGTCCAGAGCTGGGACCTGGGGTGCCAGTGGCAACTGTGCTGTCAGCCACAGTGCCTCAGACGAGCTCCTGGGTCCCTGAGGGCGGGCTGGAGTTGGGGGGCCCAGGGGGCTGTGGTTTACAGAATTGGGTTGTGGAATTGGGGGCACAGCAGAGGCTGCCCTCCTGGGGGCCTCCCGCCCTACCCACCAGTTCCTCCAGCCCCAAGAGGGTTGGTGACCTCCGGGAGGTGGGGCCTCCGCCCACCTGCAGGGGCTGCTGCACCTGGAAGCAGGCACGGGTGCTGTGTGGAGAGGAGCGGCCGTGAGGCCTTCAGGGCATAGGGCGAGAGGCCTCTTGTGGCATCCTCCTCGGAGGCCTTAGGAAAGCAGGAGCTGCTGGACCACGTTCAAGCCAGGATGGGGCTTGTGCGTGCTGGGGGCGTTGGGGGAGCCGCCGGTCTCTGGGGCGCCAGGTGGAGGAGGTGTGACCGCCTCTGCTAATGGGCCGTGACCGCCCGCACCGGAACGCGCCAGAGCGCTGGAAGCAGTGAGAGGCCAGGGTTTGGTGTTAACTCTGGGTTGTTTCCTGGTTTCAGCCACATTGTAAATCACCTCGTGAGGGCAAAATGCAAAGAGGTGACCCTGCACAAGGACGGGCCGCTGGGGGAGACGGTGCTAGAGTGCTACAACTGCGGCTGCCGCAATGTCTTCCTGCTAGGCTTCATCCCGGCCAAGGCCGACTCGGTGGTGGTGCTGCTGTGCAGGTGGGGGCCCTGACCCGGTCGGGGGCTTGGTCCTGACAGCAGGGGGCTGGGGCACGGGGGCTCGGCCGTGCCCGGGAAGGGGTGTCCGGGGCCTGGGCTTGCCGGAGTAGGGAATGCAGTCAGCTCCCCGGGGTGCGTCCGGTTAAGTGGTGGAAGCAGTTCTGTCAGTATAAAGCGCATTGTGCATTTTGAGGGTTCAGAGTGCAAGTGTGCAGGGACGTGAGCTCTGCTTCTCACCACTGAGTGGGCAGTGAGTGCCTCCGACAGCGTGGGAAGCACGTGACCAGGTGACGCAGGAGTCCTGGGTAGTTGGGGCCGGCGGGGTGGTGAGTGTGTCCTGCATCCGCAGGCAGCCCTGTGCCAGCCAGAGCAGCCTGAAGGACATCAACTGGGACAGCTCCCAGTGGCAGCCCCTCATCCAGGACCGCTGCTTCCTGTCCTGGCTGGTGAAGATCCCCTCGGAGCAGGAGCAGCTGCGTGCCCGGCAGATCACGGCACAGCAGATCAACAAGCTGGAGGAGCTCTGGAAGGTGCGGCCCGTGGGTGGGGCAGGGGAGGACCGGGCAGCTGCATGTGGGGTACCCCCCTCAGGACTGCTCCTCTCGCATCCCCAAGGGGACGATCGGCCGGCTTGCTCCACGCGCTTCAGGGGACAGCAACCTGTGGAGTGGCCCGGTGGGGCCCCACCTGGGTTGCAAGGGCTTTGTTCCACGCAGGGCGAGGCGCTGGGTGCCCATCGGAGCATCCCTGGGGGCCCGCCTCCTCCCACCCCACTCAGGAGCCGCCCCCCAGCCCTAAGGCTCACTGCTGAGCCTTTTGCCAAAAGTTTTAATGACCAGACTAGGAATTTTAATTAGGCACTGGCATGATAAGAAGTAGCCGATGCGAATGTATTTTCATCTTGAGTACAAGTGGGAGTGTTGTGTAGCAGGGTCCCTTTCCCGTTCACTTCCAGGCTGCCAAGCTTATTTCATTGTTCCCTTGAGGAGCAGGCGGGGGGGGGATGCTGCTTTACCCCCCTTTTCTAAGCCCTGGGTCGGCTCCTTCCTGGAAGCCATGGGGTCCTTTCGTCTGGTTTGAGTGCACACTGTCTTCGTGGCTGCTGGGCACTGGCTTACTCACCATCCAGTGGGGAAGGAGAGCGTGTGGGGTCCTGTCTTCCAGGAGAACCCCTCTGCAACCCTGGAGGACCTGGAGAAACCAGGGGTGGATGAGGAGCCCCAGCACGTGCTGCTGCGCTACGAGGACGCCTACCAGTACCAGAACATCTTTGGGCCTCTCGTCAAGCTGGAGGCAGATTATGACAAGAAGCTCAAGGAGTCCCAGGTGGGGCCCGTGGAGTGGGCTGCGCGGGCACCAAGCACCCTCAGCCAGGGAGGCTTCCCCTTCGCAGAGGCGCCGTACTGCCTTCTCAGCTGGACCCTGTGTGGACATGCCCAGTTCACTGGCGAGCCTCAGGGAGAAACATCAGGCCGTTTACTGGTTAAAATGCAACAAAGCCCCCCTGGCAAGAACCCCTGGTGCTGGCCGGCAGTCCCAGGAGCTGACTGCAGTAGCCCGAGGGCCAGGTTGCAGATGTGCCCCTGAAAGTGGCGAGAGCCTGGCCCTGCCCTCTGCAGCCAGCTCCCCTCCCTGCCCTAGCTCCACATGCCTCTCCCGCGCCGGCCCTGCAGCCAGGGTCTCTGTCTGCACCTGACGCCCGTCTCTCTCCTGTTCTCAGACTCAGGACAACATCACGGTCAGGTGGGACCTGGGGCTCAACAAGAAGAGAATCGCCTACTTCACCTTGCCCAAGACTGACTCTGGTAATGAGGACTTAGTCATAATTTGGTTAAGAGGTGATTCTAAGTTTTAACATACTTGTGACTAGTAGCCTAGCCTCCGTGGCCCGCCCAGCGCCTCGCGCCTCACCCTCCTTGAGGTGGCAAGGGCTCCTGGCGCGCTGACCCTCTCGCTGTCTCTCCCCAGACATGCGGCTCATGCAGGGTGACGAAATCTGCCTGCGTTACAAGGGGGACCTGGCGCCCCTCTGGAAGGGCATAGGCCACGTCATCAAGGTCCCTGACAGTATCCTTCACGCGGGGCTAGGGGGCATGGGCACAGCCCTCTGGGCTGTGGGGAGAGTCAAGCACCTGGGCCTCTGTGGGGGGCCCTCATGGCCATTACTGGACACGGCATATGGGGGCTGGGCCAGGATGGCCGACCACGGGGCCCTGGCCTGCTGGTCAGAGAAGGGGTGGGCTTGCTGCACCTGCTCACACCTGCCAAGGCTGCCCCTGTGGGTGCGTGGCTCACAGGCCCTGCTTGTGGTGGGCAGGGACAGGGGCCCATGCTGGCTATGTGATCAGAGGGCCCTGTGACCCTCCAGTGTAAGGTGCAGTCACCCCACTTCTCGATGAGTTCTCGAGGCCATGCAGCCAGTGTGGGTTGTCAGGACCTTAGATGCCCATGAGCTGAGTCTGAGGGGGGCTTCTCTCGTGGGCTGGGGCCTCCCTCAGGCCCTCCCTGTTTGTTGAAAGCCTCTGGGCCCCTTTCCGGGTGTGGTCTCTGCTATTGTGGCTGGAGCTGATTCCTTGGGAGTTGAGCCCTGGTGGCTGCTCATGGGGTGGGGGGGGGGGTCTCTGTTCACAAGACTCTGGGCCCCTGGGGGTGAGCAGGTGGAGGGCAGCAGGGATCTGCTGAGGGACGAGGTGGTCAGTGGTGGGACAGTGGCTACTGGACATGGTGGTGAGGGGCTCGTGTGCACATGCCCTGGACCTTGCTGGGGTACCGAGGCAGACGGAATCCCCCGCTCCACTGCAGCGCCTCCCGCTGGCTCCCCATGGAGGGGGCTGGCCCTTGCCGAGGATGCCCCCTTGACTCAGCTACGCAGACTATGGCGACGAGATCGCCATCGAGCTGCGCAGCAGCGTGGGCGCACCCGTGGAGGTGACACACAACTTTCAGGTGGACTTCGTGTGGAAGTCGACCTCGTTTGACAGGTAGGTCCACCCACCCAGGGTGGACCGCCACCGTCTGCGCCCACCCCCACGAGACATGGGCAGAGGCTGCTGCCGCTTGTGCCTGAGCCGCGTACTCCCCCAGGATGCAGAGCGCGCTGAAGACCTTCGCAGTGGATGAGACCTCCGTGTCTGGCTACATCTACCACAAGCTGCTCGGCCACGAGGTGGAAGACGTGATCATCAAGTGCCAGCTGCCCAAGCGCTTCACAGCGCAGGGGCTTCCTGACCTCAACCACTCGCAGGTCCTCACCTGGCCCGGGGGTGGCGCAGTCTGGGCCGGGGTCTCCCCATCCACTGACGTCTCACTGTGACGCTGATGGTGCTCGCCTCTGCAGGTCTACGCCGTGAAGACAGTGCTGCAGAGGCCGCTGAGCCTGATCCAGGGACCACCCGGCACGGGCAAGACAGTCACGTCGGCCACCATCGTGTACCACCTGGCCCGGCAGGGCAGCGGGTAGGCCGGGCGCTGGGGAGGGAGCTCATGAGGGTGCCGTGACTCGGCCGCAAAGGCTGCATCCTCCCAGGCCTGTCCTGTCGCCTCTGGCGTCCTGCTCTTGGGAAGCATTGTGTGGTGGGGCTGAGAGGACGGAGGCGCTGTGGCAGCCCCCACACTGCCGCTGGGGTGGAGGGCTGATGGGCGATGCTGGACTGGGTTTAGCTGCCCTGGCTTCATGGGATTGCCGACTGGGGCTTGTGCTGTGTTCCAGGCCTGTGCTGGTCTGCGCACCAAGCAACATCGCCGTGGACCAGCTGACGGAGAAGATCCACCAGACGGGGCTCAAGGTGGTGCGGCTGTGCGCCAAGAGCCGGGAGGCCATCGACTCACCCGTGTCCTTCCTGGCGCTGCACAACCAGATCCGCAACATGGACAGGTAAGCGGGCAGCCGGCCGGGGCGTGGCCGTGACATGGCCTTGACAGGGTCCTCACCGCGCCCGGGGGTCTTCTTCTAGCATGCCTGAGCTGCAGAAGCTACAGCAGCTCAAAGACGAGACGGGAGAGCTGTCATCAGCCGACGAGAAGCGGTACCGGGCCCTGAAGCGCACGGCAGAGCGGGAACTGCTCATGGTGAGTCCCCTGGCAGCCGGAAGGCCCTGCATCCTGGGAGTCCAGTTCTTTCTTTCATTTTGGCAAAAGGATCTGGTTGAGCCTTCGTGCCCTGCCCCCTCAGCAGGACTGGGACTGCGCTGCACGGTGGCTTTCTCTTGTCCTTGCTGCCTTCCCGCCCTCTCCGCTCTCGGGCCTGCAGCTCGCCTCCAGTCACTGGCAACCCTCCTGCCCTTCCTCAGTCCCCGAGCCCAGGCAGCTCCCAGACGCGCTCCCCAGCGTTTCCGTAGTATCCACACGGGAGAAGCCTTGGCTTGCACGTGTTTTCAGTGAGGAGCCGCTTCTCTCTGAGGCCCCTTGGCCGGAGTGGGACCGTGTCGGGCACGGCCTCTGCCCGCCTGCAGTCGGGGGGTGGTGCGGTCGTGGTGCCCTGGAGACGTGGGTGTCAGCTGCTGCCTGTCCCCCCAGAATGCAGACGTCATCTGCTGCACGTGTGTGGGCGCTGGTGACCCGCGGCTCGCCAAGATGCAGTTTCGCTCCATCCTGATCGACGAGAGCACGCAGGCCACAGAGCCCGAGTGCATGGTGCCTGTGGTCCTGGGTGCCAAGCAGGTGACCGAAGCCTTTGGGTGGGCTCGCTGGCTGTCACCTGCACCCCCCCATGGAGGGAGGCCGGGGTGAGCCCCATGGCCTGTGGCGTTTGCGTGGGGGGCGGGTGAGCAGTCTTCCCCCGACTGAGCCGTGCTTTCAGCCTGCACGGACATGGCAACCCTGCCCCTAAGGGTGGTCATCCAGCCCTTGACACCCGACTGCCCTCTCGCCTGCAGCTCATCCTGGTGGGGGACCACTGCCAGCTGGGCCCTGTGGTCATGTGCAAGAAGGCGGCCAAGGCCGGGCTGTCACAGTCGCTGTTCGAGCGCCTGGTGGTGCTGGGTATCCGCCCCATCCGCCTGCAGGTGCAGTACCGCATGCACCCTGCACTCAGCGCCTTCCCCTCCAACATCTTCTACGAGGGCTCGCTCCAGAACGGCGTCACCGCAGGTACCTGCAGACGCTGGGCCGCAGGGTCGGGGGAGTGGGCAGCAGCGTGTGGGGGCGAAGAAGGGAGAGCCGTGTCGGGTCCAACCTCAGCGCTCGTGGCAGTGCAGGTCGCGGGGTAGCGCATCCACAGGAAACACTCGTGCGGCATTGGAGTTATTTGAAAGATGGGCTGGTGGACAAACCACGCTGGTTCTCGTAAATGGCCAAAGCATGATTCTGATGCTTCAAGGAAAGCTGCTGACAGAGTTGGGAACCAGAGATAAAATGCAAGGATTAAGTCAAAGCTGAGGGCTTGGGGGAATTCCCGACTGCCATTGTAACCCCTGCAGCTTCCCGGTGGCGAGGCCCTTCCTCGAGCTGGAGGTGACGGGCAGAGCGTTTGTGCCGCTGAGGGTTGGGTCGGCGTGCGGCGTGTAGTGGGTGCTTCCCAGCTGAGCCCACCCGACCCCACAGAGGCTCCCCATCGCTCTAGCTGCCCCCTTATCCCCCGCCCCCCTGTCCCCACTCCAGTGCCTGGCATGGGATACCCCACAGAGGCAGGCACAGGAAACAAGGCCATTCTCGGGAAATTCACTTTTTCTGAAGTGTAGTTATTTTTCACTAGTATAACAACACAGTATGTTAGTTCTTATCTTTCAAGGAGTTACTAAATGTTGTGAAATTTCTTAGTTTTAAACTACAGCAAGTAGCAGAATCTGCAGAGAGCTGGACCGTTGAGTGCAGAGCCATCCGTGTGTGGTCCCCCACTGCAGTGTGGGGACGTCCCCATCGCGGGGCGAGGGCTCGGCAGCTCTGGTGCGGGTGCCCTCCCTCGGAGCTCATGGGCAGGTTCGCAGCCGCGTCACCCACACACATCGCAGAGTTGTTATCAGCGGGGGTTTTTTAATTTATTTTTATTGACAGATCGTCACACACACGCAGTCCATATGTGGAGTGTGGTCAGTGGCTCACAGGGCCATCACACAGCTGTGTCCATCACCATCGTCGTTTTTAAACATCTACATCACCCCAGAAAAAGAAATGAAAAAAATGCCCACATATCTCATACCTCTTACTCCTCACTGACCTCTAGTGTTTCCATCTGCTCAGTTTATTTTACTCCTCATCTCCCTATTGTTATTATTGTTATTTAATATTTTTACTTAAAAAGCAAACAGTACACTTGGAGCCACCCAAAGTGGGTATCATAGTTAGCGTAACCGCCTGTCAGTACCCTGGATCAGAGCAGGACCAGATACGAGGTTTTCACAATCACGGTTACATTATGAAAGTGGTATCATTACCCAACCATCTTCAGGCAGGAAGCTGGCCTTTCTTCTTACTGTCCCTGCATATCAGGCTTTCTGCGCCAAGCCCAGCTGGGGTGGGGCGAGCAGGGTGCCTTCTCACTGGGCACAGTCCGGCTGGCATTCCCGAAGCTGTGGGCAGGTGGGTGTGAACTCGAGCTGTCTTCCCGTGGAGGTGCAGGGAGCCAAGAATGGCGAGGAGCTTGGAAATGAGGCATGGCAGTGGACGGTAGGCAGCAGTGGTCACTAGGCCCAGGACGGGGGCCCTGTCACCACCCTTGTCTACCCGCAGACCCTAGGGTGACTGACAGGGCTGTGATTGCCAGGCAGGGGACGGCGCAGAACCCCTTTCAGGGCTTGTGGGGCCTTTAGGGTACAGCGACGGAGCTTCTGGAAGGAAGGAGTGTCTCCCCGGAGAGCCCCAAGCAGAGTGTGCTGTGAGCCCCTGTGTGAGGGGCTGGGCCTGCCGAGCTTTCTCAAGAGCCGATGTTGGTGCTTCTCTCCCCACTGCAGCGGATCGTGTAAAAAAGGGATTTGACTTCCAGTGGCCCCAACCCGACAAGCCCATGTTCTTCTACGTGACGCAGGGCCAGGAGGAGATTGCCAGCTCGGGGACTTCCTACTTGAACAGGTGTGCGGGGTGGCTGCGTCCCTCCTCGTTCCCTGCCCCCGAGCACGTCACTCCCGCATTGCGCCCCGTTAGCCGCCTGTGTCCACGTCAGGTGGACCCTGGGGCCCTTTCTGTCCCCACGGTTCCTCTGGTGAAGCACAAGGACACCCCGCACGGGTGCTGTGGGTGGGGGCGTGGTGCTCGGCCGCCCCGGGGCTTCAGTGATTGAGCACGGACACTGCACTGCAGGACGGAAGCTGCGAATGTGGAAAAGATCACGACGAAGTTGCTAAAGGCGGGTGCCAAGCCAGACCAGATTGGCATCATCACGCCCTATGAGGGCCAGCGCTCCTACCTGGTGCAGTACATGCAGTTCAGCGGCTCCCTGCACACCAAGCTCTACCAGGTGCTGGGAGCCGCTGCTGGGGTGCATGAACACGAGCCAAAGGGGAAGCAGTGATGCCTGGGTGATGGCATTGCAGGGGGCTCCTGTCTTCATGCAGGTCACCTGTGAACGGGCAGGTGTGGTTTTATTGCCAGGTTGTGGGTGGCCATGGTTAAGAAATAAGTTGAACGTTCTCAGCCAGGGATGGAGGGCAGTGCGTGGCCGGTGGAGCTGCCCGGAGGCTGCCCACTGAGCTGGACAGTGGGTGTTCTGGGAGGAAGCCTGTGTTTGGCTTCTGGCCCTAGCGCAGCCCGCTGGCTCATGGTGGTTCCCCCCCAGGAGGTGGAAATCGCCAGTGTAGACGCGTTTCAGGGACGTGAAAAAGACTTCATCATCCTCTCCTGCGTGAGGGCGAATGAGCACCAGGGAATCGGGTTCCTGAACGACCCCCGGCGCCTTAACGTGGCCCTCACCAGAGCGAGGTGCGGGGACGCCAGCCGGGCTCCTTTTGATGGGATGTGGTGCCATGAGGAGGCCAGAAGCTGCGCGCCCTCCTTTCCTCCAGTCCCCGCTGCGCTTGGTCCTGACAGCCGTGGGTGCTGGGTTAAAGCTTGCAGGCGCGCCAGGCCCCGGGGAGGCCTGAGCCTTGCTTCTGGCTGTGCAAAGGTTCTGGGCCCTCCTGGTTGACCTGTGTCTCTCCGAGCTCTCCTTTCTGGTGCCCATTGGCAGTTGGGTCCCAGATGCACAGCCGGGCGGGGTCCTCGAGCTGGGGCAGGGTCCTCGAGCTGGGGCAGGTGTAGCTGCCTTCCCCATTCAGGCCGGGGCCTGTCTGCCTGGGGGTGTTTGGTGCGTCTGCCCTTGTGGAGGAAGCATCTGGAAAACCGCCATGAAGTAGACCTGAGAGTGGTGCCAGTCCTGAGAGCCACGCGTGGCTGTCTGGGTGTGGGCGGTTCCATGTCCCAGCACTGGGGCACCAGAGTGGCCGGGGGCGCTGGGTGGGTGGTGGAGGCGGCCAGCATCACCCTCCAAGAGTCTGCCCGCCCCCCACCCCCACGGCACGTGCTCACGGCCCACCTCCCTCCCTCGGCATGGCCCACACTACAGGTACGGCGTCATCATCGTGGGCAACCCCAAGGCACTGTCGAAGCAGCCGCTGTGGAACCACCTGCTGAACTACTTCAAGGAGCAGAAGGTGCTGGTGGAGGGACCCCTCAACAACCTGCGCGAGAGCCTCATGCAGTTCAGCAAGCCCCGCAAGCTGGTCAACACCATCAACCCGGTGGGTGCACGCACACCTCCCACTGCTGCTGGCTCCACGGGGGACCCCGCAGGGGCCCTTGGGTCCCCGTGCTGACAGAGGGTGCTCGTCTGTCGCCCGCAGGGTGCCCGCTTCATGACCACTGCTATGTACGACGCCCGGGAGGCCATTATCCCCGGGTCAGTGTATGACCGCAGCAGCCAGGGTGAGTGCTTGGGCAGGCTGTGCTCCTGCCGCCCAGTGGCCTCCATGAAGCCCTGGGGCCACCTTGCCCTGAGCCTTGCCCGGGTGTGTTGGCAAGGGCCTCACTCCCCTGCTCTGCTTCCTGCTGGACAGGGAGCCCTTGGGCAGGCAGGCCCCCTGCTCCCCCGGGCTGGGCTGCAGCGGTTCGGCACTGGCCCTGGCCCGTGTCTGCTGCCTGCTGCTCCAGCTGGGTGGTCGGTGGTGTCCGGCCCCCCAACAGCACCTCCTGGTGCCGTCCCTTCCTAGGGGCCTCACTCCTGCTGGCCTCTGAGTCCTGTGGCTGAGCTCTAACGGGAGCTGAGGGCGCTTCCTGCTCTTGGGTGTGCTTTTTAAACTGCCGAGAGGGCTCGGTGTCCTTGCCTGTAACGTCCCTCCCGAGACCTGTGGGCCGCCGGGGCAGGATGCACACAGGCCCTTGAGCAGCACCCCGGCATGGCCAGTACTTGTTCTGCAGGCCGTCCGTCGAGCGTGTACTTCCAGACGCATGACCAGCTGGGCATGATCGGTGCAGGCCCCGGCCACGTGGCCGCCATGAACATCCCCATCCCCTTCAACCTGGTGATGCCCCCCATGCCGCCGCCCGGCTACTTCGGACAGGCCAACGGGCCGGCCGCAGGTGCGTGTCAGGCCGGCATGGGGTTCTGCAGCCTGTGTGCTCTCAGAGAGCCTTGGGGCGCAGGCCATGTCTCACGACCCTGCCCTGCACTCCTCCAGGCCGGGGCACCCCGAAAGGCAAGACTGGCCGTGGGGGGCGCCAGAAGAACCGCTTTGGGCTCCCGGGGCCCAGCCAGACGACCCTGCCTAGCAGCCAGGCCAGCCAGGACGTGGCCTCGCAGCCCTTCTCGCAGGGTGCACTGACGCAGGGGTACATCTCCATGAGCCAGCCCTCGCAGATGAGCCAGCCCGGCCTCTCGCAGCCTGAGCTGTCCCAGGTGAGCCCCGGGCAGGCCTACCCGGCCTGCTGCGCGGTCACTCATGGCCCAGAGGGCTGTGCTCACCCAACCCTGCTTTTCAGGACAGCTATCTTGGCGATGAGTTCAAGTCACAGATTGATGTGGCACTGTCCCAGGACTCCACGTACCAGGGAGAACGGGCGTACCAGCATGGCGGGGTGGCTGGGCTGTCCCAGTATTAGAAGGCAAGCTGGGCCTGGTGCACTGCGTTCCCTCGCTGCCCCCAGAGGGAGGGGTGCTGCAGACTCGGTGGGGGCAGGGAGCCAGCAGAGGTGGGGCCTGGCCCTGTGGGGTGCGGGGAGGGCTGTGGCTGGGAAGGCGGCCCGCATTCACGCTCAGGGCCTTGCAGGCCGCAGTCAGCGTGTGGCTCCCCCTTGGCTGCTGGGAGAACGTGGACACTGGCCGGGCCCCCCTGCTTGTGGTTGCCCCCAGCCTGTTCTTGGTGGAAGTCCCTAGTCTGGCATCGG